>NC_140584.1:1114879157-1117379157 GCF_964204655.1 Triturus cristatus
CACCCCCATTTCTAACAGATAGTATTTAATTAATGAGAGTAGTGTTGCACCTCCACTTTATATATGTAAATCAAAAAGCAATCGTAAATCTAGATGTTTTTAATGGACTGCACTTACAATGTTAGAATAATATTGCACCATATGTCCTCACTAACCTCCATTAGAAGGCATGCATTGTTCAACATTGCAAATATGGATTTTCAGGTTTTGAGGAACTCTACTTCATACCGAGTTGCTAAAGCATAGTATTGTGGACCCGGGCAGGAGAGTCAAACAACCCTAGATTTCACAGCTCACGCATATCGCAGTAGCCCTGACCTGTGAAACCCCAGATGAGTTCACTATACAGCAACCTTTCTCAACCTGTTTTGATTAATATGTAGGAAAAATGGTATATCCTTAATAATGTTGTTAAAATTGCTATAAACTATCATTATATAAAAAATGTGTTTTTTGTTTGCCAGGTGAAGCAGCAAGATCCCACCACAGACCTTACGGCCTTATGATCCTACCATTTATTTATTTATTTATTTTTAACTGTTAACTGTTAGGCAGTGATGTTCTATCCATATATTCCTGTAGTGCATTGCTAATGCATTTTCACTATTCTATGAAACACTAGTCCTAGAAGAAACGCATCGCTTCCAATATATAAATATTTGGCAAAATGTACTTTAAAGAAAACAAACTTTGCAAAGTGGCCCTGAGGCGCTGAAGTGCTTGGCCTTCTAGTACTCCCCTGAAGGGATGCTGCAGCATGAAACCGGGTGCAGAGCAAACTAAAGGGGATATTCACAAGGAGTTATCGCCGCGCCAGCGGCACATTTTTGCCGCTTATGTGGCGATTTTGTTATCGCCGTATTACCAAGCTGTCGCTAACAGCCGTTAGCAACAGCTTTTTAGCGATAGCGGCCGCATCCAGCATCGCCAACGATGTTAGCGATCATTATCGCTAATGATATGCAATGTAGGCGTTTCCGTGCAAAAACGCACGCTAACCGAGGTTAGCGATAGTTTTCGCCATTTCTTGAGAATATCCCCCAAAGCGTGCTGTTTCATCGCCACTGAGGCCCTCCCCCAGGCAGTGCTGTTTGCATCGGGGTCATCTGTCTGTAGTAAAGGCCTAAACCTCAGCAGCTTGGGAGAAAGTGTAGGATACGCCTTTTCTGAGCTCATGTTGTCATACTGCATCGTTTACTCCAATAAACCATCCATGCACCTGAACAGCACATGCCTCAATGCTTAATTAATGAAACAATGCGCTGTGGATTGATTGTGTTCGAATTCGAGTGTAACTCAATAAAGCCCATTGTTTGGATTGAGATTAAATGTTTAGAGGTACAATAGGCTGTGAGAAATCTTTATGAATTGTTGCTGTCGCGAGCTACAGGATCCTCCAATGCCTGTCCACCTAATGAAACAATGCGGCATCCTCATATAATCAGCCTTCAAAAGTTTTAATTAAAAACTGGATTTATCTACGTAAGTACATTCAATTGCCCTTCAAAGCCTGCACACCCTGTGCCACAGAGGTTTACTTTAAGGCCCTTTTTTCAGATCTTGACTTGAATTGTATAATGTAGTTAAATTACTCTTCCATCACCACTGATTTAATTCCACCTTTGCAGCGCTGCTTTGAATGAAACCTCGTGTTTATAAAGAGCTTTTTGCAAAGCGGCTCTCACAAGCGGCAATCTGTCCCTCTAAATGACTAGTTGGAAGCTGCGGTGGCCGAGAAACCATTTTTGTGACTAACTCCTCCCTAGGAAGAGTAATTTGGGTTTTACAAAAAACATAATAACAGTAGCAATCATTTTTCTTTCACTTTAGTACTTTTAGAATTTCTTTCTCCTCGCCCAGAATTTAAGAGTATTAAATGGACACAGAAGCATGTCACAGTTTGTACCAAGCAAAGATAATTTTAGGGAGATCCGTTCTCATTTTTGTGATGAAAATCCTCTACTGCAGTTTGTCAGAAATGGAGTTGTTAATTTGGGCGAGGATGTGGCTATCAACTCAATAAACACATCACATCACATCCCAGTTCTAAGTGAATCTCTGCTTAATTCCTGTTGCTAAGGCACAAGCAGGAGTCAGTTCCCAGAGAAATATGTGCTAAGTTCAAACAGTACCACTCATTATCAAAGCCAGAAAAACTAAACAACAACGTGCACAAACCATTTTAAAAAAGGAGAAAATAATTGTGCGTAAAATGACACACAGTTCTACCGATCCAAACTTTAGAAGTAGGTTTAAAAGTTTTAAAGCAACCAGTACCAAGCAATGCACTGAGTGTCAGTGTCAATGGGGCATATTAGCAACAGACGGGGATAAATATCGCAAGGCGCGCTTAGCTCTTATTTATTTATCGCCGTCTATCGCTGGAATTTATCGGCTCGTTAACGCGTTATTAACAACGCTTATCACCGAGGCGATAAAAAATCCGGCAAAAGTGGCGAAATGCAGTAATATTGCTGCAAATCCAGCGATAAAACTGCAACTATAGAGAAATCCTTGTTGATAGGGAGATGTGGACTTAGCCTCATAATCCACCTCCCATTATACAGATAGGCAAGTCTGAAATCTTGCAGACGTTAGACACCGGCAATAACCACGCTTAGCGCGCCTTTTTAAATCTCTACGTGTGTCCGGGACAGCCTTGTAAATATCGCGAAGGCCCATTAGCTATATTTTACAATGCAGTTTTACGTGGCACGCCTACCTTGCATCTCATTAGCGATGCAAGGCTAGGCGGAAAGAAGCCGGGCGCTAAGGCAAGGAAACACACGCAAGCGTGTCCTTGCTAATAAAGCGATAAAATTCTCGCCGCTTTCCGCCGGAAAACGTACGCTAAAGCGGTGATAATTTTATCCGACCCCTTGATGATATGCCCCAGTGTTCGCAGTATACAATGACTTAGGTCTGAATTCAGGCCAAGAGCAGTCGAGCAATGGTCAAGTAAGATGAGCAGATCACACCGGTCACAGTATTTACCTCAGGGCTTTCTTACTTTTTGGTTCTGAAACTCTTTCAGGAAAGGCAGAATGTCGAAGTTGGTTAGTATCACTCGAAGTGAGATATAAAATTGCTGTGTTACCTCTGAAGCATTCAGTGACGGTATTCCATTTTCTAAGCAGTACAAAGCTGGATTTCTTAGAAATCAAGGTCACTTCGCCTCTGAAATTATTTTGCGACCTTGCCCCAGTGCCAAGGTCCTTCTAGGAAAGTGCCTCTTTTGACATGGTTAGGCCAAACATTTTGACTGGAATATGATGTGATTTTGACTGAAGGTGCACTGGGTCCCTGCTAATCGGGTCCCCAATGCCAGATCTCTTTCCCTAAACTGTATCTTTGTTCCACTATTGGCACAACTTCAGTCTCCTTATAAGCCCCTAATAAATGGTACCCATGGTACCTAGGGCATTGGAACAGAAGAGGGTCCAATAGGCTGCAGCATTTATAGTGCCACCCTAGGAACCCCTCGCTGAGTGTCTTGGTTGCAGAGAAAACTGAAGAGTCACCATGGCACATCCCTGGAGGCTATGCGTGCAGACACTGCATGAGTTATAGGGAAGCCACCCCTTCTGCAGGTCTTACCACCCTGAGTCAGGGTGCACTATATCCCATGTCTGTACATATCTGCCTGAGTGCTTATGACCCTACAATCTCCAAGTCCCTTCTTGGAAATTGTAAGTGCACAGGGAAGCCATAAATATCATGGCCTGGGTACTTGTCAGTACGAGTTCCCTAGTTCATGATGGCTTCATTGTACCCACAGATGTTTGGTACCAAATATCTTGTCTGAATAAATCATGATGGCCGTGTTGGATATTTATTAATTAATGCATACAGAGGGAACCTTAGAGGTGTCCCCTGAAAACCTACCAACTATTAGTGGAGTTACCAATTGGTCCCAGCCAGCCTGTCACCACTCAACATGTTTCTGGACTCCTGGGGTCAGCTTCGACACCCTATGCCTGGCCATATGACCATGACACACTCAAGATCATGAAGAGTATCCACTGAGGAGCCCTGACAGATCCTTGCCCATACCACATCCTCCACAGAGCACTCACCGCAATTGCCCCCCAGCTTAGCCACGCAATCAACTGCTTCATTTAAACTCCACCTTCCCCAATGGCTGGAAACACGCCAAGATCAACCCCTGCTGAGGAAGCCGTCCTCAGACCCGACGGACCTCAGGAACGTCAGACCCATTTCCCTCCTCAGCTTCCCAGCCAAGTTCACCGAGAAGGCCATCAACGCCCAACTCTTCAAGTTCATCGCAGTGAACCACGTCCTGGACACCTCCTAATCCAGCTTCAGAAGCAACCAGAGCACGGAGAATGCACTCCTTGCTGCCACCTCTGACATCTGCTTCCTCCTCGACCGTGGCCCTCATCCTATTAGACCTCTTGGTTGCCTTCAACACCGTCTCCCATCACACCCTAATCACAAGACTCCACGATGCCGGCAGCCATGACAAGGCACTGGACCAGATCAACTCCTTCCTCACTGCCCCGACTCAGTTAGTCCTCTCAGAAGCCACGGAGATCAGCTGTGGAGTGTCCCATGGTTCCTCCCTGATCCCCACCCTCTTCAACATCTACATGGCCCCCTCACAGCCATTGTCAGAAGCCACAGACTTCACACTGTCTCCTATGCCGATGACACCCAGCTGATCCTCTCCCTCACCAACGAACCCACAACTGCTAAAACAAACTTCCACAATAGAATGAAGGCAGTTGCTACCTGGATGAAAGACAGCTGCCTTCAGCTGCCTCCAGATCAAACAGGACAACACTGAAGTACTCACCCTGGGACCCACCCCTTCAGCCTGGGACAACTTCCATGGCCGGACTGGGAACCAAAACTGGCCCTGGCAAAGTGCTCGGCCGCCCCCCACCCCCGCAGGGGGTTGGGGGGGCCACCGAACTCTTTGCCAGGGCCGGTTTTTGGCTGATTTTGTTTCAGGGCCGATTTTGCAGCTATGCTGCAAAAACGTCCCGTAACAAAAACGGCCCCCAGGGGCCCAAAATCGGCCCCCACCCATGCGGCGCACCGGGGGATTGCCCGATGCCTGCTATGGCCAGTCCGACCCTGACAACTCCTGGTGTCCAGCTGCTTTGGGATCCTCCACCCCGACGGACCACGCAGGCAACCTCAGCATCATACTGGATTCATAGCTCACAATGAACTGCCAAAACAATGCAGTTTCCTCAGCCTGATTTTACATGCTGCGTCTGCTTTGAAAGACATTTAGATGGATCCACAAAGAATCCAAAAAGACGGCCACCCACACACGCTTATCACCAGCAGACTCAACTACGGCAACGAACTCTATGCCGGCGTCACCCAGAGACAGCTCAAGTAACTACAGAATATTCAAAACATCACAGCCAGACTAGTCCTCAACATTCCGCGCTGCAGCCACATCACACAGCCCATCTGACAACTCCACTGGCTCCCAGTCAACAAGAGAATCACCTTCTCACTCATACCTACAAAGCTCTACACGATGAAGGATCAGCATACCTGAACCACCAGCTTGCATTCCACATACCCGCCACACAACTCCGCTCCGCCCAACTCACCATTGCCTCCGTCCCCAGGATCTGCAAGACCAAAACCAGAGGAAGATCATTCTCCTACCTCACCGCCAAGACCTGGAACACACTGCCCCTCTACCTGAGGCAATCTGCGTTGCTGACCCAATTCAAGACAGACCTCAAGATCTGGCTCTTTGAGTGATCCTCCACACAGTGTGACCAAGCTCCTGATTGATCCAGATTACCCTGAGCTTGGACGTGGTGAGGAGCGTTGCTCTGACCACCTTGCAGGCACTGAGAATGATGCAGTGGTGGCTCCTGACTGGGGGGGGATTCTGCAACACAGAGATTTAGTAATGGCACTACCGGAGAGGAGTAGGGAGCATGTCACCAGCGTCAGCCCCACTGGTGCCTCTGGCATCTGCACTACGAACAGGAGTTAGAAGAAAATGGGGGAGGACTCCTTGGGGGACATATCGCTGTTTGCCCTAGGAAGTCCCGATCTCATGTGCAGAGACCTAAATGGCTTTGGCATGCTTTGCCTTCCTAGGCTGATTTAGAGATAGAGGTGTATGTGCCTTGGGACTCAAGCTGATGCCTCTGAATCACTTGACACGGGAGGCACTGATATTTATACACTCTTGCTCTGCCCTAACTGAAATGTAATGCTGGACCACGAGGTGAAGGGGGGCATTTGAGGGTGAGAGATAGTGGCCCTGTTGAATAGACTGGCTTGTGGAGACTGGCCTGCTGGTTCACTGATGGATGGACTGACAGTGGCTTGGCAAGGACATGTGGTTGATGCAGCTTCTCCACCTTGTGTGGGGGTGGCGGGTCCTGGGACTCAGGTGGCTTGTGCAACTCGAGTTCCTGGACCTGGTGGGGTGGCCTTCAGTTCACTCTGATCTTATTCAACATCTACCAGGAGGTGAGCAGGAGTGCAAAGTGAAGAAACAATGCTGGGTGAGGAGGGGTGATCCTGATCCCCCCTCCCTAGAGGACATTGATGGATTGGTGGCCTTGGAGCCTGCTGTGCTGGAGGATCTGTGGCGCTGGTGGACTTGGGCCCTGCTGAGTTGTCTTTGCTCTACAATCCTGCTTTTTTTGGGCACCCCCACAGAGGAGACCTGCCACACCTTTTGACTTGGCAAACTATTGACCTCTAATAAACATTATCCTAAGGTTACTCAGAGAGGACGTGAGGGAGGGAGGTACATCCAGTCTGCCCCAGAGTTGCTACCCCTGTACTGGTCAGATCCATGCCCTAGTGTTGTGTCGCTTGGTGAAAGATAAGGCAGTCCAGCAGTTCCAGTCAAAAATAGACAAGTATGCTAAACCTGCTTAGGAGTGTGCAGCTGCTGTGTCTGCTGCAAGACGTATTGCCATGCCTGTGATATCTCTGGAAATAGTCCCACAACAGATTCAAGACTCAAAAACTGCCCTAGAGAATAAAACAGATAATACCCACCCAGATTGATGTCCCCTTCTTGTGGCTGGACTTCAGGATAATATTTGAGTGAGTGAATGAGGCTGAAATCAATCTGTCAGCAATGAAGGACATGACACAGACACTTCACACATTCCTGGCTTGCTTGCAGGACACCTCCCACAGGTTAGAAGAGTGGGCTGATGGTGAAGAGGGCTGTGCCAAAAGGAATCATATTTGTGTGTTGTGCACCCCAAAGGAGGGTTGCAGTGGTCTTGAATGAACAATTCCTATTTTTCTGGCTACAGTCTTGGATCCCGCTGGAGAAACTCTCCAAACTCTTCATTATAGAAGGCGCAAACTGGGCTCTGGTATCCAGACCCCCGGCGACTCCCCCCAAAACCTCTTATTGCCTACAACCTCAACCACCTAGACAGTGATTTGAACCTGCAGGAGTCATTCATGAAGGGCTCCATCACCTATGACAATAGTACATTTCTATCTTTCTGGAATACACCTGTTTGGTGCAGCAGCAACGGCTCTCCTTCCTTACAGTGAAACAGAGCATGAGGGCCATGCAGCTCGACTTCACGCTGATGGTTCTGGCAAAGGTGTGAGTTGCCTTCCAGGGGACAAACATCTTTGTTTTTAATCTCTTATAGAAGGCCTGGGACTAGATGGAGGAACATAGGCCCCTGCCCTACAATAGAGGGAGCTTGTAGACCCAGGCAGCCTGGGGTGAGACTCAGCTCCTCCCCCCGACAAAAGAAGACCAAGACAAAGAAGTAATGTCAGCAAACAAAGCCTGGCCAGGCAAAGCAATGGGTGTGAGATGACTGACCAGGAGGTCCCTTCCCCTCTGAAGTTGACAACCATAAGAACTGTTAGCCTCCCTGACAATGACATTAACCAATTAGACGCAGACTCACTACCAGTGGCATCCTGAACTTTGTTCTGCTGTTCTTTGTAGTTCCTCTGTCTGCATACTATGTTCCTTAAAGGAATAGATGCCACTCATTGGAAGTAAGGAATGGCACTTGGTCTACCAGACACCTGCCGCAGATGGAACCATGATGTGACACAATACACTTATTCCGGGTCATGAATTGACTATATATTCATCCCAGCCGTAAATGCTAGACAATTACCTACGAACAGATCCTACTAATGGTTCTGTCGGATCAGCTGCTGGTGGAGCTGGTGGTATGTGGGGTGGACAGAAGCTTGGGAGGTATTTGGTGAAAAATTATTGGTAGCTCCACGATGACCACTTTGCTGATCTAATTAAGGAAGCTAATACCGAATACTTTGAGTTCAACTCTATCGGTGCCTTTCGCTTTGACACTGTGGGAGGCCTACAAGGTGGGTATTTGAGGCAGGGGTATGTCATGTGTGAGTGAGAGGGAAAGGGCTAAAATAGGGAAACTGCAATAATGGTTGGTAAATTGTGAGTTGGGGTGCAGATAGTGCAATCTAATAAGAGTGAGGTGGGCCTACTGGTTATTAATCACTTGGGGATTGCGACAGTGTTCCCACACTAATATAGGAACCTTTACATGGGGGTCCAGCCCCCCCACCAAAGATGGAAATGAACTTCCCTATAATAAATGGCTTCCCCTTCCTGTCTTCATAATATTTCGGTGGGATACCATCTGGAACTGGAGCTGAACCTGCCTATAAACCAGAGGAGATCCAAAAAGCGATATTGGCAGCACCATTGGGTAAACCCTTGTTCCCAATGGGCTCTCAGCAGAGTTTTTACAGAAATTTGCTTCTCTTCTTGTACCCCACCTTGTTCATATATTTGCAGAGGCTCTCTAGAAATGCCTGGGATCTATGGGATGCCACCATTGCAGTGATATTGAAAGAAGGTAAACCTCTGCAGAAGTGCAGCTCCTACCATCTTCTATCTCTCATAAACACAGAGGTAAAGATCCTAGCCCGCATTCTGGGGACTAGATGATCCAAGGTCATACATATACTTGTCCATTCTGACTTGATCTGCATCTGACACTCCTATTGTCTCTGAATGTTGCACTGGCATGGGTGCACAAGGCTTTGAAAAGGATTTGACACAATACATTAGACCTTCCTCCACTCATTGCTTCAGAATATGGCCTTTGGCCCTTATTTTTAGATATTCGTACAGAAGCTACACACAGGCCCTTCACAAGAGTCAAAGTCAATAGAGTTCTCTCCCCACTCCTTGACATAAGCGTGCCACCCGACAGGAGTATCCACTTTCCCCCTTTTTGTTTTTCATTGTGCTGGACCTATAGTAAAGAAAGGGCTCGAAGAGGAGATTACCTTCAAGATGGATTAGATGTGATGCCCAGCTGAGTGGGACTCCCGTACTTGTGTTTTTCTGCCTGCCAGGACCAGGGGAAGCCTGAACTACTGCCCCCAGCTCTCAACACGGCATGGGCGTCACCAACGTCATCGCCCTCACGCACCTGGAGGCGCTCTTATCCCGGTCAGGGCTTCCGCAGCGCAGGACGCCCGTACTTGTGTTTTTCTGCCTGCCTGCCTGGACCAGGGGAAGCCTGAACTACTGCCCCCAGCTCTCAACTCTGCGTGGAGGCCCCCAACGTCATCGCCCTCGTGCACCTGGTGACTCTCTTATCCCAGTCCAAGGGTGGGCCCGTCCATGTCCGTCATAGTCCGGAGGAGGCTGGGCCTCCCCTCTAACAACGGAGGCCCGGGACATTTGATCTTGGTTTCAACCACCTCCAGGTACTGTGTCAGCCCTACGTCATTTTCTACCAATCATGTTAGTGGTGCTGTTTCCTTTTGATCTTATAATGAGTAAGCGTAAGAGAGTGGCAAGAAACCTGGACGCTTTCATCATTAGGGCTGAATCCATGCTCAGCCACGAGATTGAATTGACTGAGAGGCAACCTTCTTTAGGACCCTTACCACTGCAGAGGCGATCTTCCCTGTTCGTCCCCCATTACACAAGGTCAGTCGCAGTCCTATCCAGTACCCGTCCTGGAAGTATCTTCCATGGATACTGAAGTCGTCCCAAGTGTAGTCACTAGGACATGGACACGGATTATTAAACCCCATAGTGAGGTCAAGTCTTAAGAACCACCAGTGAAGCAGAGGAAGGGTACGGCTCTCAAAATCCCAACTGAAACAGACTCAGCAGCTTTCAAGGATGTTGCTCTGGACACTGCTGGGGAGTCTGCTTTGGATTTAGTTTTTGCACGGCTCAATGAATTATTAGACAAACTAAAAAATGATGGGATGGGACCTTTAGAACCCCCAAATCCACCCACTGATAATTTTAATCATAAGGTGGCTCATGAACAATTGTGTCTCAGTCTAGATGCCCTCCACAAAACAGTTGCAGAGCCTGTAGAGAAACTGCTGGTTAAGGTTACAGTCATTGAGGAACTAGTTAGTAACAGCCATGGTGCTCCTCTTATTACCTTCCCTAGTAAATCCTCAATCCCCGTAGCAGATACCGGAAAGGTAGATGCCCCCATTCAGGCGGATCATACCCAAACTACAGAAAATGTACCCGCAGATAAAAATAGTAGTGTTGTAAACAACAGAGTTGCCTTAACTGGGCCTAGAGTAAATCACTTGTCCCTTCCATCACGTACTACACCCAGGGATATGGAGGATGTGACACTCAATTTACCACCTGACGTTACCCCTTATCCAATAATATTGTCGAATGTACCACATCTCTCCCACTAGGCAAACAAAACTTGGGAGGCATTGAGAAATACATCACTATGCTGGATTGGCTCTAAAACCGGCTTCACCGAAACACTGTTCTGTGAGTTCAAGATGGTAAGAAGAGTAGGATGGGTCGGGATAAGGGAAAAATTGTACACAGTGACTGCATTGTCCTCGCATTTAGAACGCTGAGTCTGGTAGGCAAAGTCTTACGTACACTCTGGAGTGACTATGTGACCAACCGAGGAATAAACGTACTGCCACTTGGATATTTTTATCCCCCAGCAAATTAATTTTCTTATACTTCACAGCCGAGACTTACTAACCCCAACAACCAACATTGATTTACCCTAACCACCCACAATAGATTTGAAACACATACTACCCTAGAAGATATAGATTGACTCATTTCCACATACAGTTATGTAGATTATAGACGGGTTACTGTTAATCATCCATTCGGCCTGGGACCGATAATTAGCGATCCCAATGAACTTAAACACTGCGATGCAAGAGCTATTGATGACTCCCATGTTGGTTCCTGTATTGGTAGCATGGGGGCCCAGGCTGATGTTCAGCTTCAAGGTGCCATTGCTGCTGATACCATTGTGAACCGTCTTAACGAGATGGGTGCAGATTCGATTAATTTAAACACCCCCATCCAATCCCTCCCAAAAATCTTGTCCATTACCCTATAGTTTTTAACAGCGAACCTGTTCATAATAAGAGTACTAAACCGGCTGAAAATAGTTCTTGTACAACCAAAATTCTATCTTGGAATGTGGCGGGCTTAATCTCCAAACTTACCAACCCTGCCTGTCTTGACTTCATAGCTGGCTATGACATTCTATGCATTCAAGAAGCCTTGGTTGATAGCCCACAGAATATTAACGGGTTTAAAACATTTTTTACACCGGCCGTATCGTCCAGGCATGGGAGAATAAAGGGTGGTTTGTGCACCTATATTTCCTATCGGTTAAATGTAAAAAAGTTAGGCCTTTTGGTATCTAACACTTATTACCAGGGTATAAAAATTAATATTGATGCCTCACATAGCACCATCCTATTAAAATGTTATAATAATATTCCTGTGCCGCAGACAGAGGTAGTCTTGTTGAAATTATAAAAGCACCTGGATAAAATACAAAAATCAACTAATACGGACTTGTGTTTAATTTTGGTAGGTGACTTCAATATTGGCCCCTGTGTCCATGCTGAAGGTGGTAACTGTGGCTTAATAGCCAATGATGAAGTAGACATCGCTCATTTTCCGCACTCCTCCACTGGGGATTATTTAAACCAGATTAAAAACACCATGGACCTAGGTTCTGCGAATGATCTATGCTCACCACCTTTGCCGTTTAAGAGCACTTTTAATGGTCGTGGGTTGTCTTCTATTATAGATCACATTTTAATTTCCAACAGATATTCAGACAGAATACAGAATTTCGAAATCCATACTATTGCATTCAGTGATCAATATTCCATTAGTGTTACCATGGATCTACAGGCTAATGTGCGTAGTGGGTGTAGTGGAGCTACGCAGAGCATCACAGAGGGTGGGGGAATCTACGCACACTCCGCGTAGCCCCATTACATGCCGCCCGCCTCCTACCCGCCCTCTTTTAAATGCCCTTACAATCTTTAAAAGCGTTTGAAAAGTAATTCAAATGACTTACCTGAGCTGCGGCGTCCCAGGGCTCCCTCTTCCTGCTTTATCGCCAACTTCTTCCTCACAAATGCGCATGGGCGGATGCCCGCGCATGCGCATTTCTCACAAGAAATGCGCATGCGCGGGTCTGTGGATGAACTGGGACAAAATCATTTACTTCCCAGTGAAAGGACCCTTCCATGCACTTGCCCCTCAAGATTGTGAGTGACCATTTTAAGTACCTGGGAGTGTGGGTCGCAAGAAACGCAGATAGAGCCTGCAAAGTAAATGCTGCTCTGCTAATTGGGCATACTTAGCTGGAGAGCTTGTTCACTCTGTCCTTTAAAAATATGGGTCAAAGTGCTCTCTTCAAGATGGTTTCCCTACCCATGTTTCTGTACACTGTACAAAATGTACTCTTCCCTTTACTACCACATTTTTTACAATATTTGGAATCATTATTGAGCGCATACTTATGGGAAGGCAAGCCACCGAGGGTCTCTGGATAAAATACATGCAACACCAAAACTATGGTGGTTTGGGGACCCGATATTAGGGCTTAATACTAGGCTGTGCACCTAGTACTGCTTATTACTGGCTTTTTGGGGATGGGTCTGATCTGGCAGTATGGCTGGAATTTGGCCTGCTTTGGCCCTATGGAATACGCTCACTGTTGTATGGCACCCCACACCCCCATGCGGCCTTGTCCTGCAGTGTGGAAGAGTAAATGTCTTGCATAATAGCTGTTGGGGAGCCCTCATAAATTAAACCCTTCTTAAGTGTGGTTCATGGTTGTCCCAGGTGCACGTTTGGAGGGCTTTCAGGTTTGAGATCTTATAGGACCCTCGAGGTTGGGACACATTTGGGAAAAATCCCATATCAAAACTTTTGAACAACTTTGAAATGAATTAGAGCTCCCAAAGTTCCCATTTATTGCTATGTACAGGTCCAACAAACACTAGGAAAAAATAAATAAAAACTAAGACAATTGCCTGAATTTCATCCACGTGATGCCTAACTCACAATTGAACCCCTGGGTACTAAAGGAGTTTCAAGACTTTATAGCGCTCTCATAATTAATAAACCTCTGTCTTTGATAAACTACAATGGCGATGGAAGGACAACTTGGGTTAACTGGAGAATGACAAATGGATGGTGGCCTGAATGTCGCCTAGCACTGTAACATTCTCTGCCAGGCTCTGGTCGATCCAGCTCAAGTTTCTCTACAGAGGGGCCGATTCCGATCCGGGTCGGAGAGCACTCCGGCCGAGTAGGATCCGGAGTGTTTTCCGACTGAGCCGGACCCCTACAGTCCGACCGAGCGAGTACGATGCGCACGTATGCTGTCGGACTCGGTTCGGTCGGACTCCCATAGAAGTCAATGGGAGCCAGTTGTAGGACGCGTACATGCACTCCCATTGACTGAATGTGTACGTCTCAAACAAGTGCGGCCCCTACAGTGGGTAGGCGTCGGTGCCATGCCTGTGTTGGAGAGTCCCATGTGTCTCCCCTGTGTGCGAGTCGTATGGCTGCGGGTGTCAGGGGGTCCGACGCGGACCCCCGAAGTCCGACTCTGGGAGTTTTTGCAAGCCGGACACTCCGGCTCGCACAGGCTGTCCGACACGTGCATCGTACTGGCTCGGTCATGAATTGCATCCATTGCATGCCAAGGTTAGCTTACGACCTAGACGTACGGAGCGGTTCGGACCCGGAAACGACTCGGTCGGTGAATTTCATGTTGCTCGCATCGTTCTGGCTCGCTCGTACAGCTGTACGAGTCGGGGGAAAACACGCGTACGGCTCGTAGTTTTTCCAGCCGGATCGCATTCGGTGCCCATCCGACCTGGATCAGAATCGGCCCCAGAGTATACTTTAACCCAGCCAGGGTTTGGAGGATGGTTGGGACCATTACCCTGCTTTCCTCAGATGTGGGCACTTTAGTGCAACACTCATGCATGTAATTTGGGAATACCCAGCAATTGCACTGTACTACGTCTGGGCAGAATTTCGATGACGGTGGACTACTTAAAGTGATTTTGTCAATTTCGAGATAATCTTTCATCCGGTATTACAGATAATTATGTGATTACTCTTGCTTGCATGAGAGTAATTTAAGGGAAAAAATCCTATTGTGAGAACACATTTAGTAAGCACGAGTGTAGCGGCCACTCACACTCACTGTTTGCTACATTTAGCTCTTCTTCTTAGCGCAAATTGCATCCTCAAGTCCATTTTGGATGAGAGGGTGGATATTACTCTAAGAAAATAGTGCTAAATTCCTGTGGAGAATTGGGGAAAATCCTACCCGAAGCGTGAGTTGCTTTTCATGCTGCTAGTTGTATTCTGCTGCATTTAGCACAATTTCTTAGCACAAAATTTATCCTCACACATATTTTTGCTTTAAGAAATAGCACTAAACACAAAATTACTCGTCTTGCCTAATTCAAGCGTAATCTCATGGAATTCTTAGGAAATTCAGAGTGATAACTCTACATGGAATTAAGCGAGTTACGCCCACTCCTACATAGTACTGCAGAGTGGGCCGAGGGTTCCTAAAAGGTGCGTGGCCAACATATTGCTCTTGAAACCAAGACTGCTATAGAGGGTATTATGGAATACTGGGGCAACTCAGTAGCCACCAAAGTGCGAGGGCGGGTTTTGATTGCTAAGTGAGACATTACCAGGAGGCAGAGGGAAACAGCAGCCACCACTAGGGCTGAATGGCTCAGTGGTGGAAATCAGTGCTGGCGGTGGAGGAAACTTCATAAAGCCAGAGGCTGTGCCGAAACTACACGCACATTTGGGCTCCCTGGCATAGCTAATGGGATTTGAAGGGAGGTGAAGAGTGTAATTGAAGCTTCTGTGACTCATTCGGACTGTGGGAGCCGTCCATGGCAATAGAGGGCCTCGCTCTTTTACACTCACTCTCTATGCCCTTGAGTCGTTTAATGCTCATTTAACTGCAGTGTCTGCGAATAGTTGTTTGGTTTTCATTTAGAATAAAAATACAAAGAATTAAAAAAAATATGTTTAAATCGTATGGCTTGAATCCTAAAGTGATTCCTATTTAGACATATGCATAATAAATCAGAAATGTTTCTTGATTGATAGAGTTGCTTCCAAAGGTCCTATTTGAGAGGCGACCTGGTAAACCTGAAAAGTTGTACAACATGTAATGCAGAGATTAAATTAGGAACAACTTTCTATTGCAAGTAATGTATACATACAGTCTTGTTCTCTATGGAGTGCACGTATTTACAAAATGGGTTTTCCTGTGGGAGGTAGAAATGATGATTTTATTACAATTATGGGGCATATCAACAAGGGCTTTATCTCTGCTTTTTTGGCTTTAAAAGCCAAAAAAGGAGAGATAAAACTAGCCCCTATCAACAACAGGGTGCTAACATGCAAATTTGCATGTTAGCACCCTTTTACTCTACGCTTCCCCTTGCATCTCTAATGAGATGCAAAGGGGGCGTTCCAGAGTAAAATAATAGGAGAAATGTCGCTAAGCGACATTTCTCCTATTATTAAGAATGTCGCTAACCCTGTTAGAGACAAAAAAAGCAGCGCTAACCGCGGTTAACGCTGCTTTTTTACGTCTGGTATTTTTCAGACTTAGCCATGATATCCTATGGAAGGAGGATATCATGGCTAAGTTTGCCTGTCCCTATCAACAAGGTAACGTGAGATTATTGCTGGGTTTCCAGCGATAATCTCATGGAATCATTATTGAGCGCATACTTATGGGAAGGCAAGCCACCGAGGGTCTCTGGATAAAATACATGCAACACCAAAACTATGGTGGTTTGGGGACCCGATATTAGGGCTTAATACTAGGCTGTGCACCTAGTACTGCTTATTACTGGCTTTTTGGGGATGGGTCTGATCTGGCAGTATGGCTGGAATTTGGCCTGCTTTGGCCCTATGGAATACGCTCACTGTTGTATGGCACCCCACACCCCCATGCGGCCTTGTCCTGCAGTGTGGAAGAGTAAATGTCTTGCATAATAGCTGTTGGGGAGCCCTCATAAATTAAACCCTTCTTAAGTGTGGTTCATGGTTGTCCCAGGTGCACGTTTGGAGGGCTTTCAGGTTTGAGATCTTATAGGACCCTCGAGGTTGGGACACATTTGGGAAAAATCCCATATCAAAACTTTTGAACAACTTTGAAATGAATTAGAGCTCCCAAAGTTCCCATTTATTGCTATGTACAGGTCCAACAAACACTAGGAAAAAATAAATAAAAACTAAGACAATTGCCTGAATTTCATCCACGTGATGCCTAACTCACAATTGAACCCCTGGGTACTAAAGGAGTTTCAAGACTTTATAGCGCTCTCATAATTAATAAACCTCTGTCTTTGATAAACTACAATGGCGATGGAAGGACAACTTGGGTTAACTGGAGAATGACAAATGGATGGTGGCCTGAATGTCGCCTAGCACTGTAACATTCTCTGCCAGGCTCTGGTCGATCCAGCTCAAGTTTCTCTACAGAGGGGCCGATTCCGATCCGGGTCGGAGAGCACTCCGGCCGAGTAGGATCCGGAGTGTTTTCCGACTGAGCCGGACCCCTACAGTCCGACCGAGCGAGTACGATGCGCACGTATGCTGTCGGACTCGGTTCGGTCGGACTCCCATAGAAGTCAATGGGAGCCAGTTGTAGGACGCGTACATGCACTCCCATTGACTGAATGTGTACGTCTCAAACAAGTGCGGCCCCTACAGTGGGTAGGCGTCGGTGCCATGCCTGTGTTGGAGAGTCCCATGTGTCTCCCCTGTGTGCGAGTCGTATGGCTGCGGGTGTCAGGGGGTCCGACGCGGACCCCCGAAGTCCGACTCTGGGAGTTTTTGCAAGCCGGACACTCCGGCTCGCACAGGCTGTCCGACACGTGCATCGTACTGGCTCGGTCATGAATTGCATCCATTGCATGCCAAGGTTAGCTTACGACCTAGACGTACGGAGCGGTTCGGACCCGGAAACGACTCGGTCGGTGAATTTCATGTTGCTCGCATCGTTCTGGCTCGCTCGTACAGCTGTACGAGTCGGGGGAAAACACGCGTACGGCTCGTAGTTTTTCCAGCCGGATCGCATTCGGTGCCCATCCGACCTGGATCAGAATCGGCCCCAGAGTATACTTTAACCCAGCCAGGGTTTGGAGGATGGTTGGGACCATTACCCTGCTTTCCTCAGATGTGGGCACTTTAGTGCAACACTCATGCATGTAATTTGGGAATACCCAGCAATTGCACTGTACTACGTCTGGGCAGAATTTCGATGACGGTGGACTACTTAAAGTAATTTTGTCAATTTCGAGATAATCTTTCATCCGGTATTACAGATAATTATGTGATTACTCTTGCTTGCATGAGAGTAATTTAAGGGAAAAAATCCTATTGTGAGAACACATTTAGTAAGCACGAGTGTAGCGGCCACTCACACTCACTGTTTGCTACATTTAGCTCTTCTTCTTAGCGCAAATTGCATCCTCAAGTCCATTTTGGATGAGAGGGTGGATATTACTCTAAGAAAATAGTGCTAAATTCCTGTGGAGAATTGGGGAAAATCCTACCCGAAGCGTGAGTTGCTTTTCATGCTGCTAGTTGTATTCTGCTGCATTTAGCACAATTTCTTAGCACAAAATTTATCCTCACACATATTTTTGCTTTAAGAAATAGCACTAAACACAAAATTACTCGTCTTGCCTAATTCAAGCGTAATCTCATGGAATTCTTAGGAAATTCAGAGTGATAACTCTACATGGAATTAAGCGAGTTACGCCCACTCCTACATAGTACTGCAGAGTGGGCCGAGGGTTCCTAAAAGGTGCGTGGCCAACATATTGCTCTTGAAACCAAGACTGCTATAGAGGGTATTATGGAATACTGGGGCAACTCAGTAGCCACCAAAGTGCGAGGGCGGGTTTTGATTGCTAAGTGAGACATTACCAGGAGGCAGAGGGAAACAGCAGCCACCACTAGGGCTGAATGGCTCAGTGGTGGAAATCAGTGCTGGCGGTGGAGGAAACTTCATAAAGCCAGAGGCTGTGCCGAAACTACACGCACATTTGGGCTCCCTGGCATAGCTAATGGGATTTGAAGGGAGGTGAAGAGTGTAATTGAAGCTTCTGTGACTCATTCGGACTGTGGGAGCCGTCCATGGCAATAGAGGGCCTCGCTCTTTTACACTCACTCTCTATGCCCTTGAGTCGTTTAATGCTCATTTAACTGCAGTGTCTGCGAATAGTTGTTTGGTTTTCATTTAGAATAAAAATACAAAGAATTAAAAAAAATATGTTTAAATCGTATGGCTTGAATCCTAAAGTGATTCCTATTTAGACATATGCATAATAAATCAGAAATGTTTCTTGATTGATAGAGTTGCTTCCAAAGGTCCTATTTGAGAGGCGACCTGGTAAACCTGAAAAGTTGTACAACATGTAATGCAGAGATTAAATTAGGAACAACTTTCTATTGCAAGTAATGTATACATACAGTCTTGTTCTCTATGGAGTGCACGTATTTACAAAATGGGTTTTCCTGTGGGAGGTAGAAATGATGATTTTATTACAATTATGGGGCATATCAACAAGGGCTTTATCTCTGCTTTTTTGGCTTTAAAAGCCAAAAAAGGAGAGATAAAACTAGCCCCTATCAACAACAGGGTGCTAACATGCAAATTTGCATGTTAGCACCCTTTTACTCTACGCTTCCCCTTGCATCTCTAATGAGATGCAAAGGGGGCGTTCCAGAGTAAAATAATAGGAGAAATGTCGCTAAGCGACATTTCTCCTATTATTAAGAATGTCGCTAACCCTGTTAGAGACAAAAAAAGCAGCGCTAACCGCGGTTAATGCTGCTTTTTTACGTCTGGTATTTTTCAGACTTAGCCATGATATCCTATGGAAGGAGGATATCATGGCTAAGTTTGCCTGTCCCTATCAACAAGGTAACGTGAGATTATTGCTGGGTTTCCAGCGATAATCTCATGGAATCATTATTGAGCGCATACTTATGGGAAGGCAAGCCACCGAGGGTCTCTGGATAAAATACATGCAACACCAAAACTATGGTGGTTTGGGGACCCGATATTAGGGCTTAATACTAGGCTGTGCACCTAGTACTGCTTATTACTGGCTTTTTGGGGATGGGTCTGATCTGGCAGTATGGCTGGAATTTGGCCTGCTTTGGCCCTATGGAATACGCTCACTGTTGTATGGCACCCCACACCCCCATGCGGCCTTGTCCTGCAGTGTGGAAGAGTAAATGTCTTGCATAATAGCTGTTGGGGAGCCCTCATAAATTAAACCCTTCTTAAGTGTGGTTCATGGTTGTCCCAGGTGCACGTTTGGAGGGCTTTCAGGTTTGAGATCTTATAGGACCCTCGAGGTTGGGACACATTTGGGAAAAATCCCATATCAAAACTTTTGAACAACTTTGAAATGAATTAGAGCTCCCAAAGTTCCCATTTATTGCTATGTACAGGTCCAACAAACACTAGGAAAAAATAAATAAAAACTAAGACAATTGCCTGAATTTCATCCACGTGATGCCTAACTCACAATTGAACCCCTGGGTACTAAAGGAGTTTCAAGACTTTATAGCGCTCTCATAATTAATAAACCTCTGTCTTTGATAAACTACAATGGCGATGGAAGGACAACTTGGGTTAACTGGAGAATGACAAATGGATGGTGGCCTGAATGTCGCCTAGCACTGTAACATTCTCTGCCAGGCTCTGGTCGATCCAGCTCAAGTTTCTCTACAGAGGGGCCGATTCCGATCCGGGTCGGAGAGCACTCCGGCCGAGTAGGATCCGGAGTGTTTTCCGACTGAGCCGGACCCCTACAGTCCGACCGAGCGAGTACGATGCGCACGTATGCTGTCGGACTCGGTTCGGTCGGACTCCCATAGAAGTCAATGGGAGCCAGTTGTAGGACGCGTACATGCACTCCCATTGACTGAATGTGTACGTCTCAAACAAGTGCGGCCCCTACAGTGGGTAGGCGTCGGTGCCATGCCTGTGTTGGAGAGTCCCATGTGTCTCCCCTGTGTGCGAGTCGTATGGCTGCGGGTGTCAGGGGGTCCGACGCGGACCCCCGAAGTCCGACTCTGGGAGTTTTTGCAAGCCGGACACTCCGGCTCGCACAGGCTGTCCGACACGTGCATCGTACTGGCTCGGTCATGAATTGCATCCATTGCATGCCAAGGTTAGCTTACGACCTAGACGTACGGAGCGGTTCGGACCCGGAAACGACTCGGTCGGTGAATTTCATGTTGCTCGCATCGTTCTGGCTCGCTCGTACAGCTGTACGAGTCGGGGGAAAACACGCGTACGGCTCGTAGTTTTTCCAGCCGGATCGCATTCGGTGCCCATCCGACCTGGATCAGAATCGGCCCCAGAGTATACTTTAACCCAGCCAGGGTTTGGAGGATGGTTGGGACCATTACCCTGCTTTCCTCAGATGTGGGCACTTTAGTGCAACACTCATGCATGTAATTTGGGAATACCCAGCAATTGCACTGTACTACGTCTGGGCAGAATTTCGATGACGGTGGACTACTTAAAGTAATTTTGTCAATTTCGAGATAATCTTTCATCCGGTATTACAGATAATTATGTGATTACTCTTGCTTGCATGAGAGTAATTTAAGGGAAAAAATCCTATTGTGAGAACACATTTAGTAAGCACGAGTGTAGCGGCCACTCACACTCACTGTTTGCTACATTTAGCTCTTCTTCTTAGCGCAAATTGCATCCTCAAGTCCATTTTGGATGAGAGGGTGGATATTACTCTAAGAAAATAGTGCTAAATTCCTGTGGAGAATTGGGGAAAATCCTACCCGAAGCGTGAGTTGCTTTTCATGCTGCTAGTTGTATTCTGCTGCATTTAGCACAATTTCTTAGCACAAAATTTATCCTCACACATATTTTTGCTTTAAGAAATAGCACTAAACACAAAATTACTCGTCTTGCCTAATTCAAGCGTAATCTCATGGAATTCTTAGGAAATTCAGAGTGATAACTCTACATGGAATTAAGCGAGTTACGCCCACTCCTACATAGTACTGCAGAGTGGGCCGAGGGTTCCTAAAAGGTGCGTGGCCAACATATTGCTCTTGAAACCAAGACTGCTATAGAGGGTATTATGGAATACTGGGGCAACTCAGTAGCCACCAAAGTGCGAGGGCGGGTTTTGATTGCTAAGTGAGACATTACCAGGAGGCAGAGGGAAACAGCAGCCACCACTAGGGCTGAATGGCTCAGTGGTGGAAATCAGTGCTGGCGGTGGAGGAAACTTCATAAAGCCAGAGGCTGTGCCGAAACTACACGCACATTTGGGCTCCCTGGCATAGCTAATGGGATTTGAAGGGAGGTGAAGAGTGTAATTGAAGCTTCTGTGACTCATTCGGACTGTGGGAGCCGTCCATGGCAATAGAGGGCCTCGCTCTTTTACACTCACTCTCTATGCCCTTGAGTCGTTTAATGCTCATTTAACTGCAGTGTCTGCGAATAGTTGTTTGGTTTTCATTTAGAATAAAAATACAAAGAATTAAAAAAAATATGTTTAAATCGTATGGCTTGAATCCTAAAGTGATTCCTATTTAGACATATGCATAATAAATCAGAAATGTTTCTTGATTGATAGAGTTGCTTCCAAAGGTCCTATTTGAGAGGCGACCTGGTAAACCTGAAAAGTTGTACAACATGTAATGCAGAGATTAAATTAGGAACAACTTTCTATTGCAAGTAATGTATACATACAGTCTTGTTCTCTATGGAGTGCACGTATTTACAAAATGGGTTTTCCTGTGGGAGGTAGAAATGATGATTTTATTACAATTATGGGGCATATCAACAAGGGCTTTATCTCTGCTTTTTTGGCTTTAAAAGCCAAAAAAGGAGAGATAAAACTAGCCCCTATCAACAACAGGGTGCTAACATGCAAATTTGCATGTTAGCACCCTTTTACTCTACGCTTCCCCTTGCATCTCTAATGAGATGCAAAGGGGGCGTTCCAGAGTAAAATAATAGGAGAAATGTCGCTAAGCGACATTTCTCCTATTATTAAGAATGTCGCTAACCCTGTTAGAGACAAAAAAAGCAGCGCTAACCGCGGTTAATGCTGCTTTTTTACGTCTGGTATTTTTCAGACTTAGCCATGATATCCTATGGAAGGAGGATATCATGGCTAAGTTTGCCTGTCCCTATCAACAAGGTAACGTGAGATTATTGCTGGGTTTCCAGCGATAATCTCATGGAATCATTATTGAGCGCATACTTATGGGAAGGCAAGCCACCGAGGGTCTCTGGATAAAATACATGCAACACCAAAACTATGGTGGTTTGGGGACCCGATATTAGGGCTTAATACTAGGCTGTGCACCTAGTACTGCTTATTACTGGCTTTTTGGGGATGGGTCTGATCTGGCAGTATGGCTGGAATTTGGCCTGCTTTGGCCCTATGGAATACGCTCACTGTTGTATGGCACCCCACACCCCCATGCGGCCTTGTCCTGCAGTGTGGAAGAGTAAATGTCTTGCATAATAGCTGTTGGGGAGCCCTCATAAATTAAACCCTTCTTAAGTGTGGTTCATGGTTGTCCCAGGTGCACGTTTGGAGGGCTTTCAGGTTTGAGATCTTATAGGACCCTCGAGGTTGGGACACATTTGGGAAAAATCCCATATCAAAACTTTTGAACAACTTTGAAATGAATTAGAGCTCCCAAAGTTCCCATTTATTGCTATGTACAGGTCCAACAAACACTAGGAAAAAATAAATAAAAACTAAGACAATTGCCTGAATTTCATCCACGTGATGCCTAACTCACAATTGAACCCCTGGGTACTAAAGGAGTTTCAAGACTTTATAGCGCTCTCATAATTAATAAACCTCTGTCTTTGATAAACTACAATGGCGATGGAAGGACAACTTGGGTTAACTGGAGAATGACAAATGGATGGTGGCCTGAATGTCGCCTAGCACTGTAACATTCTCTGCCAGGCTCTGGTCGATCCAGCTCAAGTTTCTCTACAGAGGGGCCGATTCCGATCCGGGTCGGAGAGCACTCCGGCCGAGTAGGATCCGGAGTGTTTTCCGACTGAGCCGGACCCCTACAGTCCGACCGAGCGAGTACGATGCGCACGTATGCTGTCGGACTCGGTTCGGTCGGACTCCCATAGAAGTCAATGGGAGCCAGTTGTAGGACGCGTACATGCACTCCCATTGACTGAATGTGTACGTCTCAAACAAGTGCGGCCCCTACAGTGGGTAGGCGTCGGTGCCATGCCTGTGTTGGAGAGTCCCATGTGTCTCCCCTGTGTGCGAGTCGTATGGCTGCGGGTGTCAGGGGGTCCGACGCGGACCCCCGAAGTCCGACTCTGGGAGTTTTTGCAAGCCGGACACTCCGGCTCGCACAGGCTGTCCGACACGTGCATCGTACTGGCTCGGTCATGAATTGCATCCATTGCATGCCAAGGTTAGCTTACGACCTAGACGTACGGAGCGGTTCGGACCCGGAAACGACTCGGTCGGTGAATTTCATGTTGCTCGCATCGTTCTGGCTCGCTCGTACAGCTGTACGAGTCGGGGGAAAACACGCGTACGGCTCGTAGTTTTTCCAGCCGGATCGCATTCGGTGCCCATCCGACCTGGATCAGAATCGGCCCCAGAGTATACTTTAACCCAGCCAGGGTTTGGAGGATGGTTGGGACCATTACCCTGCTTTCCTCAGATGTGGGCACTTTAGTGCAACACTCATGCATGTAATTTGGGAATACCCAGCAATTGCACTGTACTACGTCTGGGCAGAATTTCGATGACGGTGGACTACTTAAAGTAATTTTGTCAATTTCGAGATAATCTTTCATCCGGTATTACAGATAATTATGTGATTACTCTTGCTTGCATGAGAGTAATTTAAGGGAAAAAATCCTATTGTGAGAACACATTTAGTAAGCACGAGTGTAGCGGCCACTCACACTCACTGTTTGCTACATTTAGCTCTTCTTCTTAGCGCAAATTGCATCCTCAAGTCCATTTTGGATGAGAGGGTGGATATTACTCTAAGAAAATAGTGCTAAATTCCTGTGGAGAATTGGGGAAAATCCTACCCGAAGCGTGAGTTGCTTTTCATGCTGCTAGTTGTATTCTGCTGCATTTAGCACAATTTCTTAGCACAAAATTTATCCTCACACATATTTTTGCTTTAAGAAATAGCACTAAACACAAAATTACTCGTCTTGCCTAATTCAAGCGTAATCTCATGGAATTCTTAGGAAATTCAGAGTGATAACTCTACATGGAATTAAGCGAGTTACGCCCACTCCTACATAGTACTGCAGAGTGGGCCGAGGGTTCCTAAAAGGTGCGTGGCCAACATATTGCTCTTGAAACCAAGACTGCTATAGAGGGTATTATGGAATACTGGGGCAACTCAGTAGCCACCAAAGTGCGAGGGCGGGTTTTGATTGCTAAGTGAGACATTACCAGGAGGCAGAGGGAAACAGCAGCCACCACTAGGGCTGAATGGCTCAGTGGTGGAAATCAGTGCTGGCGGTGGAGGAAACTTCATAAAGCCAGAGGCTGTGCCGAAACTACACGCACATTTGGGCTCCCTGGCATAGCTAATGGGATTTGAAGGGAGGTGAAGAGTGTAATTGAAGCTTCTGTGACTCATTCGGACTGTGGGAGCCGTCCATGGCAATAGAGGGCCTCGCTCTTTTACACTCACTCTCTATGCCCTTGAGTCGTTTAATGCTCATTTAACTGCAGTGTCTGCGAATAGTTGTTTGGTTTTCATTTAGAATAAAAATACAAAGAATTAAAAAAAATATGTTTAAATCGTATGGCTTGAATCCTAAAGTGATTCCTATTTAGACATATGCATAATAAATCAGAAATGTTTCTTGATTGATAGAGTTGCTTCCAAAGGTCCTATTTGAGAGGCGACCTGGTAAACCTGAAAAGTTGTACAACATGTAATGCAGAGATTAAATTAGGAACAACTTTCTATTGCAAGTAATGTATACATACAGTCTTGTTCTCTATGGAGTGCACGTATTTACAAAATGGGTTTTCCTGTGGGAGGTAGAAATGATGATTTTATTACAATTATGGGGCATATCAACAAGGGCTTTATCTCTGCTTTTTTGGCTTTAAAAGCCAAAAAAGGAGAGATAAAACTAGCCCCTATCAACAACAGGGTGCTAACATGCAAATTTGCATGTTAGCACCCTTTTACTCTACGCTTCCCCTTGCATCTCTAATGAGATGCAAAGGGGGCGTTCCAGAGTAAAATAATAGGAGAAATGTCGCTAAGCGACATTTCTCCTATTATTAAGAATGTCGCTAACCCTGTTAGAGACAAAAAAAGCAGCGCTAACCGCGGTTAACGCTGCTTTTTTACGTCTGGTATTTTTCAGACTTAGCCATGATATCCTATGGAAGGAGGATATCATGGCTAAGTTTGCCTGTCCCTATCAACAAGGTAACGTGAGATTATTGCTGGGTTTCCAGAGATAATCTCATGTTAGCCTGTTAGCGTGAGGATTTTTATCGCTATTGAGATAAGCGTTGCTAATAGCACGCTATCTCAGCGATAGAAATTCACGCTAGCAACGATAATTATCCTAGCGCTAAGTGCGCTTAGAGATAATTATCGCCGGTTGTTGTTGATATGCCCCCAAGTTTTTCTGCTTCCATACACATTGCCTTTTATGTTGGAGATTGTCATGAATAGAGTATACTAAATAAATACATTTCTTTCTTAAGAATCCTATATATTTTTGTAACACTAGTGTCCCTTTTGTACCTGCGTTTTAAAAAGTCAAAATAACTACATATTAGTGCTCCAGAATGCCTTGGATAGTTTGACTTTAATTGCATAATATGGTTTAAAATTTGCCATTCCTTGTTGCAAATTTGCATTTCCTTTCTGAATAATTTATTCAACATGCCTGCATATTATGGGCCTCACTTCCATATAATTCCACTGGCAATAAATTAAATACATCGTGCCAGAAGAATGTTTGCTGCATAAGTGGAAATCATTATACAACTAACACAAGAGAACTGTGAATCATAAAATACTTTGGGGTAGCTTTACAAACATTTTGCGCTGGGGTAGCGTCCCAAAAGTGATGCTAGCCAGCACAAAATATATTTTTCTAATGTACTTTTTTTGGCGCTCGAAAGTACCCTAAAAGTAATGCTGAGCAGCACAAAGCACTGCTTTGCGTTACTTAGTGTTAAAAGGGTGTTAAATGGGCATTCCCATGCAACCTCCCATGCCTTTTGACTCAAAACTCTATCTACAAACAATAATAGACAGGGTTTAACACCAACAGTTAAGGTCATTTCAAAGGAGGCATTAAAATGAGAAATGCTTTAATTTCTCCTTTCTTTTCCGACTTTCCATGCGTGCTGCACTGCGCAGCGCACTGCAACAATACAAAGTGGGAGCAGTCTTAAATGTAGTTTAAGCGTAGCATTTTGTACTGGAAGGGTATCCGTCCAGTACAAAACGTATACGAGACTCATGAACACACCCTTGCAATACGGTGCAGAGGTGTGTGTATGGGGCGCTCAGCAGATTAAATCAGCACCTGTGCTCGGGAAGGGGAGGAAAGAGCAATGTAGATATGGTGCTCTCCTGCTCGCTCCCTATTGCGCAACACAGCGCAGCATTTGTGGCTGCTGTGCTGTGTTCCATGACTGTTTTGCTAATCTGGCCCTTCATCTGTTTGGTACCTGAGCTGGTAGGTTCTATCAACCTTTCGGATAGTTTTAGTGATACTTTTCTGTTTTTATACGCATTCAACATTACTACATAACGTGCAACAGTTTGGCTATGTGGTTTCTGTAGATATGTGTGCCAATATTCAAACATGAATATAAATTGTTCAGGTTGGAGAAAAACCCCTCTAAAGTTTACTTCCAACAAAAGCCTCCAAGATAACTCTCTGGTAGCTTGACACAGAGCAGTCAGGCTTAATTTAAGAGGCAAGGCAAGGCAAGGCATAAAGTTAGTGTGCAAAACATTAATTACAGTAACACAGTGAAAACCCCCCAAAAGACTTCACACCAGTTCAGAAAATAGAGAAAATGTATCAGAATAAAACAAGACCACAAAGACAAAAGTCTAATCAGTAGAAGTCGAGGTATGAATTTTTAAAGATTAAATCCAAAAACAGGGCTTAGAAGTCAATAGAGCAAAAGGGTTAGTTGAAGTCACGATAGACTGGTCCAAATCTAAAGCCAAGCCTAGTCCCGTTTGTGGGGAAAAAGTTTGCTGGAAGCAGGGTGCGCATCTTGAGTCCACTCACGCTGATCCTTCAAGTTAGCGTTGCAGGTCCGGAGCAAAGGGGTCCTTTTGTAGTCACATGAAACCTAAAACCTTGATTTTAAGGAGCTGTAGTGCAGGAAACCCACCTCTGAGGCCTAGGACTGGAGGGAGCACCTCAGGCAAGGGTAGGACTCAGAGATAACAGAGTTCAGTACCATCAGCAGATTTGCAAGCAGTATTTTGTAACCCTGAAACTTCAGAGAACAGGATGCAAACCAGCAAGCCCTTGGAGAATCTTGGGTTCAATGATGTAGAGAGAAGGTCCAGTCCCTCTTACTGTCAGGCAAGAAGTAGCAGGCAACAGGCGAACACAGCAGTGCAAGTTGCAAAGTGGCAGTCCTTTATGTAGCACATCACTCATCAGGCTGAAACAGCAGAGCAAGTAGCAAAATGCTGGTCCCTCATAAAAAAACAGAACAACAGCTCTCCTTCCAGGCAGAATGTCCTTGGTTTCAGTAGAGTTCTGATTTGGTAGTGTCAGGGGTCCAGTGCTTATACTCAAATGTGTCTTTGAAGAGGGGGAGACACCAAAGAGGCCTTTGGAGAGCACAAGGTCCCTGGCTTCCTGCCCTGTCGCCAGACACACTACTGTAGGGTATGCAGTTATTTGTGTGGGGGCAGACACTGACCTATTCAAGTATAGGTGTCAGCTCCTCCCTCCCACTGTACTTCAGGATGGCCTATCAGCCTGGTGATGGGCCAACAGGATGCAAATGTCACACCCCAGGTCAGACACAGGAGTCACACAGACCCGCTGACAGTACTTTAGTTGCGTTGACACTTGGGGACAATGCGTTGAGATCCGTAGGTGATGCGTCGCTGTCACAGGTGATGCATTGGTTCCGAAGTCAGGCTACCGCAATGATGCATCAATGTCAAGAGCCTGGTGCTTCAGTTCTGAGGCGTCGATGTCGAACCGCCAGGCTGAAGGCGATGAGTCGATGAGCAGTTACACCGGGCTGGCAATGCATCAGTGTTGGGATGGTGTGTCACAGATTAGGTGAAGCGATGTCCGAGACTCACCCAGCAGCAGTTCGTCAAATGTGCTGCAGCAAAGTCGAGGCTGAGTTATAAGGCGAGGTTGTTGCATTGCGCACTCTGTGAGCGGTAACTACAGCTTCAGTGGATGCAACAGCAATGCATCAGCAAAGTCAGGGCTGTGTTGTAATCCAAAGTGTTGCACACTCAGTGAGCAGGGACCACAGCTTTGGTGCAGGCAGCGGTGATGCATCAGTTTTGCAGGGATGAACCAGCTCCCAAATTACGCTTTGGAGTCGATGTGTTGGTGTCTTGGGTTGCAGCACAAACACTCACGTCCAAAGTCCCAGGACTCACAGCAGAGGAGCCCAGGTGCTGGTAGAAAGATGCAGGTAAAGTCTTTGATATCCCTGAGTTCCAACAAGAGGGAAGCCCAAGAAGCCTATTGAGAACCTTTATAATTGCAGGATGTAGAGAGCAAAGTCGAATCTTTTCACTCAAAGGCAAGAACCAGCAGGCCAACACAGCAAATGAAGCAGCACAATAGCTCTTTTTCCTGGCAGAATGTTTGCAATCCAGTACTTATACCCATTTTAGCCTTTAAAGTAGGGATACTTCGAAGAAAGCTCTATGTAGTGCATAAGAACTTGCCATTCCCGGCCCTGACTCCAGGTACACTACAGTGGGGTATGGAGCTCTTTGTGTGGACACCATACAGCCCTATTCAGGTGCAAGTATCAGCTCTCTTCACCAATCTAGCATAGGAAGAGCCATTAGCCTGGTGAGGGGTCATCAGGATATGTGGGGTACACCTTAGCTCCCGTTGTGTAACTCTCTAGAGGAAATGCACAAAGTCCAGCTGTCACCTTGGCCCAGATGTTTATTCCTGGGACAGGCAGAGCACGGAATGGTTAAAGTAAGAAAATGCCAACTTTCTAAAAGTGTCATTTTCAGGCCTGTAATTTAAAAACTAACTTCACAAAAAGATGTGTTTTGTAATTGTTAGTCTAGAGACACCAAACTACAGTGTTCAATCTGCTCCTAATTGGAAGTTACACTTATAAAGTGTTACAAGGCAGCTTCAATGCCAACCTATAAGAAAGAGATAGGCCTTGCTGTTGTGAAAAATGAATTTTGCGGTTTTTCACTACCAAGACATATAAAACTCAAGGTTCATATCCTACCTTTTAACTACTCTGCACCCTGTCCATAGGGCTACCCAGGGCCGGTTCTAGGATTTATGGGGCCCTGGGCCGAAACAGAATGTGCGAGGCCCCTCTAATTTTCATAGGTGACACATGCAGGGCTCCGAAAGCTGTTTTTTGGAGACTCCTCCTGGACCTCAGCTCCTACTCTCAGCCTCCTACAAGCACCTCTTTTGCAACCCATTTCGGGCTGAAGGTGTGAGAATTCCCTGGGGGCTGAGAGTTAAACCTGTGGGCACTGAAGTGCTGACAATGGACGTCCTACGGTGCCTTTGAATGGGCCTAATTGCAGGACAAACCTGCAAAATGTGTCTCCTTGCAACTGGGACACCATCCCTTAGAGGCGCAGGGAGTGCCCTCCCCTCTCTCTCTCATGGGGCCAGTTGCAAAGAGACGCCTGTCTTTCAATTGAATCAGCAGGAGTACAAGAACACTGGTGGTGTATTAAAGTGGTGCGGGCCCCATGCTGGTGGGCTGAGCGCGAAGCCCTGTGCAGCTGCCCACACGGGCCATGCCTAGCGCCGGCCCTAGGGCTACTTTAATGTGTACCTTACATGTAATAAAAGGGAAGATATGTGCCTGGGAAGTGGGTGAACTTGCCAGGTCCAAATGGCAGTTTAGAACTGCACCCGCAGGCTCTGCAGTGACAGGCCTTAGGCATGTTTGAAGAGCTACTCATGTGGGCGGCATAATTAGTGCTGCAGTCCCACTAGTAGGATATGATTTACAGGCCCTAGACATATATATTGCTCTGTTCTAGGGACTTATCAGTAAATCAAATATGCCAATCATGAAGAAACTAAATGCCATCACCTTTTAGACACAGAGCACATTCACTTTAGCACTGGTCAGCAGTAAAAAAGTGCACAGAGTCCTAAAACCAGCAAAAACGAAGTTCAGTGCACCGTCAAAAACAGGAAGTCAGGCGCAAAAAGACAGGGAAAACTACGTCAAAAGATGCCAGGTCTAACACTGAGGAGTACAGCACTGAGCACTCTGATTAGATGCTGTGCACAAAACAAGTATTAGAAGTGATCAGGGCCAAGAACGAAGATTTAGAAGAAGCTTGATCCGACAGAAACAATATCCGACTTCTAAGATTTATGGAATTTAAGGTGTAATGTTGTGGGGTACTCAGGTCACTACTGGGGTGCTTTCCCCCCACCAAGGATTGCCAGAACACCGTAAGGTATATTGGAATAAACTTTATTCTTCTTGAAAAGGAAGAGCGCCGGGAAACGGACCTCGCGGCAGATCGCGGGTCTTCGCGCATGCGCAGTCGCTCGTCCTCACGCGTGCTCGCGCGCTGCGTCATCACGCAGCGCTCGAGAACTAGAGCGCAACACTACATAAGGCTGTGGGAAAAAGTGAGACCTATAGTGGAGAGTTGCTGCTGGTCCTTCTTTGGTGAGCATCTAACTAGCGTATTCTCTGTTGACCGGGCCTACAGATCGATTGACCAGCATCCACCACTGGGAGCCCCAGTGAGACCATTCTTTGCACAGCTTCTCAATTATAGGGAGTGGGAAATGATCCTGTGTCTGTCAGGGGGAAAAAAAGGACATCCGCTACCAACTCTATAACAACTCCATACACCTCAACTTCACAATGACTGTTCAGAATACTCACAGAGAATTCCTACCACCCAAGAGACTGCTCGTAAAAGCTGGGCTACTCTCATGAATCTATCCAAGCTGCGGATATCTATTCAAGGACAAACAAACTTATACGCTGATTCAAAAATTGGTGTTTAAGTTCTGCCATAAACACACTTCAAAGTAAACCACTGTGGGGGGAGGGGTGGTGGCAGCCGCTCCTGGGTCAGAGACAATGATTAACTCATACAGAGCACTCAATACACATGCTCAAGATGAGGGGCGGCCTCTTCTGGACTCTGCCCCTGACGTCCGACCAACGTGTTTCTGAGGCTTCTCTCTACTGCTGCCCACTTTACACAACATAATGTGGTGCACAGAAACTCTTCATTTTTTGGCAAACTGAGATATGGCTGATAACTTATTATGGGCTCATTGTCCCTAATAAATAATCTTTACTTTGTGAAACATGAAAACTGGCCACATCCTGTAGGTCCGGCTACCCGTTCCTCTTCTATGATGGGAGCATGTCTGCTACTCTGAGCTCACCCAGGGATGGATCCCAAGAGACACACTTCGACACCCCTGAGGGTATGGTAGGTTTGCTTGCAGGGGTGGGTGCAATCTTCAACTGGGTGGGAGTGTTGAAGTGGGTGAGGTGTGGTGTGATGGTGTTGTCTCTGTTATTTCACTTTTACAACTCCTTGTGTCAATACCAACTATTTACTGCTCAGTGCGCATGTAGGACACAATTGTAGACGAGGATGAAAGTGATTGCGGGATATGGAATTTTTTTTTTCTTCTCTCTAAGTTCACATTGATATATCTTGGAAGTTCCATGGCGTAAGAAATCCACGCAAGGTCAGGCAGATATTTGCCTATTTCAGGCTCCATGTGGTGGATATTGTGGGGCTTATTTACAGACCACTTACACCGTTGGTGTGTCACTTTTAACATAGCAAAAAGTGACCTGCAGGTGGCGCATGGGGCTTGTAAATAAGCCCCAGTGTTTCTACAGCAACTTCATGTGACGGAGCACTCCCTGACCAGGCTGAGATCAGGGTGAATAGGAGAGGCCCACATTGCTGCATACTCCACATATGCCAAAGGGGTCACTATAATTATTAGGAAGGGACTGTGGTGGCGCACTCTTGAGGCCCTTACTAACAAATGAAAACAATAGGTCATTCTCCATGAGATACTAGAGGGCAAAAGGACTACCCTGGTGTACAGGTGAATTTCCACCCCCAACGACTGTCCTGACTTTTTCATTCCTCTGAAATAAGGCCGTGGGCATGGGATATCCCATGATCATGTGGGGGAAAACTTCATTGTAGCACTGCGGCCTGAGGTGGACAGATCCCAGTCAGCACACAGACCACACCCATGCACAGCTGCGCAGCTATGCACCGTTATGACACATCATGACCTGGTTGATGTCAGGCAAGAGTGGGATCATGCAACGATTGAAGGCATATGCATCAAGACATCCTCTAACGCATGGTTGTACAATTAATCCAGGCTGATCTTGAGAGATGTCAGTGCCTGCACACATAAGGTTGTGAACTTACCTCAAACACACTCTAACCACTCTCCTGTTGTCCTAATGCTGATCCCTTTGGATGTGGGTCACCATGCCTGGGGAACTACCTTTACAACGCAACTTTTACAACGCTATGCTATTACAACGCATTTTTTACAACGCAAAAACTTTTACAACGCATGCTTTTACAACGCGTGCCATTATATGGTAAGTACTTTTACAACGCATATACCTTTACAACGCATTATTTGAAAATGCCTTTACAACGCATGCATTTACAATGCATGCATTTACAACGCAAGATGTTATATGGTAAGTACTTTTACAACGCATATACTATTACAACGCATTTTTTTTTTCTTGGTTTTTCCTTTAAAATAAATATTTATCTTGTTTAATTATTTTTAATAAAGCAATTGAAATTTGAAAAAAGTGAGTAGTTTATCAAAATATTAATACTTGAGTATTTTGTCTAGTAGAAATGTTTGGTAGGATAGCAGTTAAATTAATACTTGAGTATTTTAATATTTATACTTGGCTATTTTGTCTAGTAGGAATGTTTTTGTTGGATAGTTAAATTACTATTAGAGTTTTTAAATATTAAAACTTGATACTTAATAATTACTAAATTTAATACTTGAGTATTTCTCTAAATTGAATGAGTTTCTTTAACTTTAATTTTAAATATATTACAGTGATTAGTGAGTATTTTTTTAAATAAATAAATCATTTAGAAGTATTCTAAATTTAAAGAGTATTTAATATTTTATTTTAAAAAAATATGAGTAACTAAATTTTAATACTAGAGTATTTTATAAAATATTACAAGAGTGTTTATCTAAAATTTAAGTCATCACATATGAAAATACTAGAGTATTTATAAGTTCCAAAAAAAATGAACTTTATTTTAAAAGAAATGGAAAAGTATTTTTGGTTTAATTATTATAAAAATAAGATAAAATAAATTTTTTATAAATCAAAAAAAAAACTTTAAAGATTAAAAGAGTAATAAATTAATCAATTTAAAAATAATAATAGTTTGAACATTGAAAAAACAATAATTACTTACTTTTTAAAAAAAAATCCCACGCTTTTCCATTGAAGTCTATGAGCGTCTTTGTCCTTTATTTATTTTGGCAGCCTCAGAATATACAACCCGCGGAACAAGAAAAGAAGGTTCAGAAAGTGAAGAAACAGAAAGTTTTGAAGGGAAAAGACAATAGAGTCGAGGTAAGGAACATATTTACTAAATTTACATTTATTTAATTACAATTTTGGAGTTTAAATAACTATTTTAAAAATAATGACAGCAAACAATTATTGTTTTCACATTTTTAATTTATTGAAAAATCATGAAAAAAATAAGCATATTTTTCTTAAATTTTGCAATGTAAGTAACATTTTTATAACAAAATATAAATATTTTATTTACATATATAAACATTTATTTACAGATTATTTAAAGAAAGTAGTCCGCTATAAATTGAGATGCACGCGATGACGTAAGGACGTGAGCGTCGACGTAATACGCCATTTTGCAGAGCATCGGAGGAGGAAGCAGCAGGAAGCTGATCTGCGTCCAGGTAGGAAATATTTTCAGTTGAAATTATAGATTAAACCTTTAAAAGGGATACATATATAGTCAGGAAAGAATAAGGGGAGGTTGCGGGAAAACTAATTGATGTCTTAAATGTTGTTAAACATGTCCACATTAATGTCATTAATGCATGTCTATGTCGGGTCGCTAAAAGTTATTTATTTAGTTAAAAAAAGTATGTAACTCTTTAAAAATTAAAAGTTACTGTTCAGACAGTTGATTTGTTTATTTACGAAGTAAAAAACGTACTGTCGATCTTCATTTCAAAGTACAAAAAATGTGCGTACTTTCAAATCTTGAAAATTCAAGATTGTCATACAAATGAGGATTCAGCTGCAAAGTGCATTTCGGAATATGGTTTGATTTGTATATTCTACATCTGTTTGAGATTTGGTGATTGGTTTTGACGGTAATTAAATTGAAATTTTTCGGAAATTTTATTAATGGAGTTCCGATAAAGAAAAATTGTTCAAATACTATGGGATAGTAAATTTGTAAACATTGGTATTTTTTGGTGGAAATGAAGATTTGTTTTAAAAAAAAAATAACCCGACTTGTTTGTTTGAAAAAATTTTTGGGAAATATCTTGGTATGCCAAATGAATTTTTAAAATTAGTAAAATTTAAAGCAAAGCAGGAAAGTAAGTAAATTCATTGTTTTAAAAAGAAAGAATGTTAGAAAGATTTTCCAGGTAGTCTATAGCCACACACAACGAAAATTGTTGTAGAATTGCCAATAGTCTCTCAGACATTTCCCTTGTTTTGACTGTTACTCGTGGGTTTAGACTACCTGCGAGTGTTTGTGCTATTCTCATTTCTTGGAAACTTTGCTCCTTCTTCAAAGTTTCCAAAAATGAGTAGAAGTTAGGATGTGGTTTACCAATTGTATGATTGAAGGAGTTATGCCATCCCTCAATGGCATTGTTTGTTTTGGCTTCTCCCTCTAAACAACTCGTGTAGCAGTTCCACCACTCCACATGGAATCGTGGCTTCCTCCTGCGACCCGATCTGCTTAGGTGTCCAATCCATGTGTCCTCAAAATAATTTAGAATGGGTGCCAATTTTTCTTCGTTACTCGTATAATAAACAGATTCTATAATTGCAGTGTAGTACTCGTCCACACTATCGGGAGGAACAAAACAAAGTGCAGTTAATTTTTTTAGTTCAAATTGTAGTTTGCTATCCCGAGAATATTCTGCAACTAGGGATGTTTTCTGTAATTTACGCCAAAATGCCTGTGAAAAATGGAAAAAACATCCCTGAATTTGGGTATCCGTGTACGTTTTAGTGATCACATTGATCATGCTCAATTCGAAATCAATAATTATTTTTCGAGGACTTGCAGATGTTTTACTTTTAATCACTGTTAAAAGTTCAGTGTATGTTGCAGAAGTCTTATCTGGTAGCAAACTATACACTAAGGGAATTACACTATTGTTAATTTTAGCATGTATAGTGTAAATTTGAGTGAAAGGATGGGGTGTACTTTTAAACGTCCCATCCATCATCCAAATTTCACTACTTTCTAACTTAGCAAGGTTACGTGGGGTACTAAAAATTAGAATACGTTTCTGAGGGTTTTCGTTGTCATGCAGAAGGAAAGGTTCATCAGAAAAAGAAATAGAAAGATCATGAGGAATTCTAATGTCAGAGAAAGTATGTGGTGTAGACAATTGAATGTTACTTGCCTGCTTTTGTCTCTGAATAATTCTTCTCAAATTGGGTATTATAGGCATGTTACTAGCAACATGACTGGGGACATGCTGTGCAACCTCTCTTAAAATTGATCCTGTAGAATCATTGGAGGTGCTTGCAATAGCTTTCATCTCATTTATTGTCTCTCTGATTTCTACATCCATTGCAGAGGCAGAGTGGTTATGTTCTGTGGTTTTCACAACCAAATTATCAACAGTAACCGCTCTGCCACTGCAATGGGTAGTGTAGTATTGCACGCACCTCCAATGATTTCTAGTTAAACTTATTCTTTCCTTACTATATATGTATCCACCATGGTTTAACAAATTTTTGCCCTTCCTGGATTTAATAAAGTTGGCAGCTCCCAGGCTAGACATTATCTGAAAAAAGGAGAAAAGACAAAAAAATTAGCTTTAAATAATTTTAAATTTTCTTAAAACATAACATTTACACCATCCATTAATTTCCCTACTGCTGCACCTTCCTGGAGTTAGAATAGTAAATTGTTACCCCAACACTATCCAACAATTTCCATACTGCTGCACCTTCCAGGAGTTAGAATAGTAAATTGTTACCCCTACACTATCCAACACATTCCCTACTGCTGCACCTTCCTGGAGTTAGAATAGTAAATTCATACCCCTACACTATCCAACTCTTTCCCTACTGATGCATCTTCCTGGAGTTAGAATAGTAAATTGCACCCCTTCACCATCCAACACTTTCCCTACTGCTGCACCTTCCTGGAGTTAGAATAGTAAATTGTTACCCCTACATTACCCAACACTTTCCCTACTGATGCACCTTCCTGGAGTTAGAATAGTAAATTGTTACCCCTACACTATCCAACACATTCCCTACTGCTGCACCTTCCTGGAGTTAGAATAGTAAATTGATACCCCTACACTATCCAACACTTTCCCTACTGATGCACCTTCCTGGAGTTAGAATAGTAAATTGCACCCCTTCACCATCCAACACTTTCCCAACTGCTGCACCTTCCTGGAGTTAGAATAGTAAATTGCACCCCTTCACCATCCAACACTTTCCCTACTGCTGCACCTTCCTGGAGTTAGAATAGAAAATTGTTACCCCTACATTATCCAACACTTTCCCTACTGATGCACCTTCCTGGAGTTAGAATAGTAAATTGCACCCCTTCACCATCCAACACTTTCCCTACTGCTGCACCTTCCTGGAGTTAGAATAGTAAATTGCACCCCTTCACCATCCAACACTTTCCCTACTGATGCACCTTCCTGGAGTTAGAATAGTAAATTGCACCCCTTCACCATCCAACACTTTCCCTACTGCTGCACCTTCCTGGAGTTAGAATAGAAAATTGTTACCCCTACATTATCCAACACTTTCCCTACTGATGCACCTTCCTGGAGTTAGAATAGTAAATTGTTACCCCTACACTATCCAACACATTCCCTACTGCTGCACCTTCCTGGAGTTAGAATAGTAAATTGCACCCCTTCACCATCCAACACTTTCCCTACTGCTGCACCTTCCTGGAGTTAGAATAGAAAATTGTTACCCCTACATTATCCAACACTTTCCCTACTGATGCACCTTCCTGGAGTTAGAATAGTAAATTGCACCCCTTCACCATCCAACACTTTCCCTACTGCTGCACCTTCCTGGAGTTAGAATAGTAAATTGCACCCCTTCACCATCCAACACTTTCCCTACTGCTGCACCTTCCTGGAGTTAGAATAGAAAATTGTTACCCCTACATTATCCAACACTTTCCCTACTGATGCACCTTCCTGGAGTTAGAATACTAAATTGTTACCCCTACATTATCCAACACTTTCCCTACTGATGCACCTTCCTGGAGTTAGAATAGTAAATTGTTACCCCTACACTATCCAAAACTTTCCCTACTGATGCACCTTCCTGGAGTTAGAATAGTAAATTGTTACCCCTACACTATCCAACACCTTCCCTACTGCTGCACCTTCCTGGAGTTAGAATAGTAAATTGTTACCCCAACACTATCCAACACTTTCCCTACTGCTGCACCTTCCTGGAGTTAGAATAGTAAATTGTTACCCCAACACTATCCAACACTTTCCCTACTTATGCACCTTCCTGGAGTTAGAATAGAAAATTTTTACCCCTACACTATCCAACACATTCCCTACTGATGCACCTTCCTGGAGTTACAATAGTAAATTGTTACCCCTACAGCATGGTACATTTTTAAAACTGCTGCACCTTAGAATGTTGGTTAAAAATACCTTTTTCTTACAAATTTGCTTTTCTTGCTGACTCTTGTTCAGTGGGATTGGTGTGTAGGCTGGAGTAGACACTTAAGAGGTGATTTGTTGTCGAATGGTAAAATAAGTGTCTGGAAAAGTGATAAAAGAAAAAAATGAGAAAACAGAACGATGTTGAGAAATGCGTTTTTAGAAATGTTTCTACAAAAATTGCACATTTGATATAAGTTGCAGCACATAACACTTTCCGTAATGCTACACCATCCTTTAGTCTTGAAAAAAAATTCTGTAATGTGGAAATGTAACCATAATTGTATTGGTTTTTTTGGGAAAACTTTAGCAATGTGATAGTTAGTCTAATATATTGAAGGTTAAGAAACCATGCTGTAAATAAATACCTTGTTTTGTAGAACTTGCTTTTATGGATGAGGTGGCTGAAGATGATTTGCTTTGTTGGCTCAAGATTTTAGTTGCGATTCAAAATTGTTATCTTTTGAAAAAAAAAGAGGATAAAAAAAAAATTAACGGTGGTTTGAAATGTTAAATCTGAGTATCTTTAAAATAATACTGACATACAATATAACTATTACTACATGAGACTGTCCTAATCAATGTACATTACTGAAGTTGAAATAGAGATATGTTCCCCTACACTACACAACAATATCCCTAATGTTGCACCTTCCTAGAGTAGAAATAGTATATTGTTTCTCTAAACTATCCATTACTTTTCTAATTAGGTACGTTAGAGGAAGAATAATTGCAAAAGGAAGGATTAATAATGTATAGTAATAAAAATACGGAAAAGGTAACATACCTTTTCCAGTTGTTTTTTGTTTTCGTGCCTTTAAGCTAATGCTTGCAGGTCGTTAAAGTTTTTTTGGGGAACAGATGTTCACTGGAGAAAAAAAAAAAAAAAATTATTGTTCCTTTGCCAACGTTGGTTAGAAAAAAAATACAATATATAATCCATTTGAGATATGAGAAAGGAGTATGAGTAACAATTGGTGAAAGTAAACATACTACACCTTTGAAGCATTTTTCGAAAAAAACATAAAAGGTAATTTCGATACTATTACTAAAATACTAAAATGCTGAACATTCATGGACTTAGAATAAAAATAGTTGCCCTAGTAATATGAAACGCTTTTTCAGATGTGGTACCTAACTGAAGTCTTATTAGTAATTGTTACTCCAGCATCATGGAAATTTTTCGCTTATTATGTGGTGAGATTGAGTTTTAAAAAAAAAACACCTCTGCCATACATGATTGTAGGTAATTTTTACAAATAAATTTTACAAGTAAAATCATTACACATAAATAACATTTACCTTATCAATTGTGTTTGTCAGTCGTTAAAGTGGTGGGGATGCCCAAATAGGTTCAGCTATTGTGGAATCTCAAAATCATCCGAGTTTATGCTTTTGGAAAATAAAATACTTGTTTTAAGTTTGTGTTTAATTTTAGTGATAATACATTGGAAACAGTACATTTGTAAAGTAATTATTATTAATTTTAATTTAATTTTTTTTTGGGTTATGAAAATATATTTTCCTCAAAACCAACGTTTAAAAATAAAATAATGACTTACTAGTAGTTGTTCTGTTGTTATGCTTTCACGAGTGAATTCCGTGCTCTCTCTGAGGAGGTCGCAGTGCAGGTGACAGAGGTTCAGCTTATCACGTCTGCTCTCTCTGCTAGTTGATAATCAACTGAGTGCAAAATGGTGTCTTCCATGTATTTATAAGTTTTACTCTGTGTCACTATTAATTTTTTAAAAAACTGCGTTCGTTGTGTTTTTTTTAATGCTTTGTTTTACTGTGGAAAATGATAATTTAAAAATGCTTTTTAACAAATATTGTTTTCATTCATTTGCTCCGTTTTGGCATCCATTTTGGAACATGTCTTTTGGTATTGTTTACATAGAAACTGTGGTAGGACAAGTTTTACAAGTGAGACGGGTAAAATGGCGCCTATGTGTATGTGTGTTATGTTTTAGTTGGTTTACTTACTTTGCGATCTAATCATGTTAAAAATGTGTATCTACTGTTATTTATTTTTTCGTTATTTTTTAAAAAATTAGAAATGTGTGAAAACGGAATTTTATGGGGAATTTTGAGTATTAATTTTAATACTCAAGTATTAATTTTAATACTCGAGTATTAATTTGGTAATGCATTTCAGTTGATTTACGTACAGTTTTTCTCCACGTTTTAATACACTTCCCCACCCTAAAACCCCTAATTTCCCTGCATCCCGTGCCAGATTTTATTGTACTTTTAATTTAAAAAAAAAAAAATTGCGTTGTAATGGTATGCGTTGTAATATATTTCGTTGTAACAGCACTTTTCAGTATTTTAATAGGTTTTGCGTTGTAAGAGAATTCGTTGTAAAGTAATGCGTTGTAGTAGTACTAGCGTTGTAAAAAATGCGTTGTAAAGGTATGCGTTGTAGTAGCATGCGTTGTAACGTCATACATCCCCATGCCTACACCCGGAGGTCCCAAGAGGTCAGAGATCCACTATTCCACTACAATATCAAGTCAGATACTAGAGAATTCTTATATATTAACGCTCCTTCCATTATATCCCTTGGTGTGCTCTGGGAGGCCTTCAAGGCCTACATCCACAGTGCATGTATCGTCTAGGCAGCTAGAAGTTCTGCAAAATTTGAGGGCCTGTATGTCCCATCTGGAGAGGAAATTGCGGGATCTGGAAATTTGGACCTGCAACATCAACGATCCACCGATATTAGCAGAGACACACTGCAAATTATCTTAATTCCAAGATGAGGCTGAGCGGGAAACCTACTACCTGCATAAGGAGTCATAAATAGTCATAGAAGGTGATTGAGCTGGAATAACCCTTGCAACCTTACTTAGAAGAAGCTAATGTAGCTCCTATATAATGGAACGGCTTGATGATGAGGGGCAACCATGCTATTCTACTGAGGATATTATGCACAAAATGAGGACATACCACACTGCATTATACAGCTCCCACCATGATGCTCCCTTAGATGCATTGACAGCCTACCTTGACCCCATTTAGCTGCTGCAGCTAGAGGATGCTTCTTGGCACTACCTGGATGATCTGTTTGATTTTTTGGGGGGATTGTTTTAAAGAGTTTTATATAGCGCCAGCCCGACCTGAAGGTATTGGAGCACTTTACAGCATGAACCACTCGTAGGATACATTAAGCATTTTAGTATATACAATGACTCATGACGCATCGCATAATATCATTGTAGAGTGCAGAATGTCACTTGTAAGGTTAGTTATCACAGTAGAATGTACAGAGAACATATGACGCCTTGCGTAAGGTCGTCGTAAAAAGCACAGTGATTCGTGATAGGATTCGACCGGGGAGGGGGGGGAGTAAGCTAGTCATGCGGAGAAAGAGGTAGAGGTCATTGGTGACAAAGTTTCTGAGTGCTACTTTGGCTTGTCTTCGGCGGCTATTTTGTAGCTATCCATTTGGGAGAGATCGGTTGAGGAGGAGGTCTTTGAGCTGCCTTTTGAATTTTAGGTAGGAGGGGTTAGTCCTGATATGAAATGGTAAGGAGTTCCATATTTTTGGCGCACTTCCTGCGAAGTATCGAGAAGCAGTATTTTGTTTGCAAGTTTTCAGGGGGATGAGGAGAAGATTGTTTGTACTCCTTAGGCTTCTGGTCTGACCGGCCTTCTGGAGTTTTGCAGCCAGGTAGGCGGATTTCCCTGTGTGCAGTGCTTTGTGCGTGAGGCAGGCAGTTCTGAAGTTGGCACGCATTTCGACTGAGAGCCATTTTAGCTCTCTGAGTGCAGGCAAGATGTGATCATATTTTTTTACTCTGGTGACTATTCTGGCTGCTACATTCAGAGTTGATCTGAGGGGAGCAAGATGTGATTTTGCTGCTCCTGTGAGGGTTGCAATCCCGTAGTCCAGTCTGGACAGTATAAGGGATTGAGTATAGAGGTGGGCGGAATTTGCAAAAGTGACTTTCGCAAATTATTGTGAAAATGTTAAAAATCTCCGCAAACACGCGGAAATATCGCGAAGATGCGGACGTTTTTTTCCCGCCCGTTCGCGGTATTTTCTGCGTGGTCGCGGCTCGCCAACTTACCCATGCGGTTGCTCGCGGGCGCGGCCATCTTGTTTTCACTCTTCTCGCGGTGCATGATCACGAGAAGAAAGACGTGATCGCGCGACCAATGACATTACTGCGGGCGCGAACTGTCGCGAGACAGCGCAAATGGCTACCAACAATCCAACATCTCGTGGAGAACGGGACCGGATCGGGAAAACTTGTCGGCAAACGCGGGGATTCAGGTAAGGCGATCGCGCGCGCGTGAGAATGTATTATTTTGCAGTGCGAGCAAGAAACAAATTATCGCTAAGCTGCGGAATGCGGAAATTTTGACATTTTCGCGCTCCCTGCGGAACACGAAAATGTCAAATTATCGCAACTTCCGCGATCTTGTTTGAGGTCGCTCAAAGGGATTAAGGGTTTTATTTTGTTGAGTAGTTTAAGGTTGAGGAAGGCACTCTTTGCTGTGTTCTTGATGTGTTTGCTCTTGTCTAGTTTGGGGCCCAGAGTGATTCCCAGCAATTTTGCAGAATAGGCTAGGGTGGGGTTGTAGTTGACAGCATCAATGGTTTTTATCCATTCAGTGATTTGGGGTTCTCCTCTTTGTTGGACATGAGGAGGATTTCCATCTTACCTTGACTTAGTTTTAAGTGGTTGCATGATAGCCAGTGCTGGACTTCTCGTAGAGTGACGTTCAGTCTCTAAATATCTTCGATGGAGGAGGTTTCCAGATAGATTTGGGTATCAGCTGTATAGAGGTGGAAGGAAATGTTGTTTTTTTATAGTATGGTGGTAAGAGTTTCCTTACAGATGTTGAAGAGTTGTGGCACTTTCTTGAAGTGCTTTGATGAGTAGTTTGTGGTCAACCGTGTCGAAGGCTGCTGATAGATCCAGGAGTATGAGTAGGAAGCATTGGCCTGTATCAAGAGATTTGTGCATAAAGTCTATTACATGTAGGATCGCTGTCTCTGAACTGCAACCTTTTCTGAACCCGATTGATGAGGGTCAAGAAGGTTGGTGCTGTCTAGGTGTTTAGTGAGTTGGAGGAGAACACATCTTTCAAGGATTTTCGCTAGGTTAGAGACGGGTCTAAAGTTATTCAGATCATTTGTTTTAGAGACAGGTTTTTTCAGTAGAGGTGTGACTTGGCCGATTTTGAGACAGTCAGGCATGACTCCAGTACTCAAGGAGCTGTTTATAATCTTGGTATAGTGCGGGGCTAGGGAGAGTTTGAGCTTTTTGGCAAGTTGGGTAGGTACAGGATCCACAACATGTGCTGAGGGTTTGGAGTTGCAGATCATTTTTATGACCTCTGCTTCGGAGATGAGGTTGAAAGATTTCCATAAGTTAGAAGGGTGCTTGGGTGAGATATCTTCTGACTCAGTGGGCGTTTTACTGTTGTGGGGACTGCTTTGTACGTCCAAGGAGAGTTCTATCTTGGAGATTTTGTCATTGAAGAAATTGGCAAAGTTGTCACACATGTCTTTGGAGGCCACAACGTGTGTCGAAGGGGCTTGGAGGTTTGTTGCCTGATGAGACTGAATAGTTCTTTAGGTATCTTCTTTGCATTGTCAAGGGCATTGCAAAAGAAGGACTTTTTAAAAAAATGTTATGTGTTTTTTGTATCTCCCCCTTAATGCTTTGAGCCTAGCTCATAGGATTGTGGCCGGGTTGTTTTGCCACAGTCTTTCTGCCACTGTTAGTTCTGTTCTTTCTGAGTTTAAATCTGCATTGAACCATGATCTAGAAGGTATGTTTGATGAACAGGAACTTATTTGGGAAATTGGGAGCATGTCAAGCAGCAAGGCTCCAGGAATGGACAGCTTCACCGTTTAGTTTTATAAAGTATATAAAATAAGATAATAGCTATGGCATACAATAAGGGGGCTAGAGGGATACCCTGTTGGGTGCCACTGCTCATAGGAGTACAGGAGAAACAACGTCAGTTACTAGTAGGTACACTGTGGGAAATGACTAGCTCCATAGTTCCTAGGTAAATGTACTAATCTCAAGCTCCTCAAATACACTAAACAATTGCAAGAATTGAAGGGGTTTTACATTTTTTGTCTTATATACCTTCTGCATTATGCTGAACTGGTTAAGCCTTTGTACTAACTGATTGCTCTTACATCCATATGGGAATATGAGGCAGGAGAATACACTCACACTCTGAGAGAATCCCAGACTTATGGTTGTTTCTGCTTATGTATAGGCATTTGGCGACGTACAAAAAAGGTCAGATCACACTCATAGCATACAAATCACATTTCTACTCAGTAGCCGAAGAGCATGATGCTACAGTTGAAAAGATGCTTGTGGGACTTGTTATACCATAAGCAAACGGGGGCCAACAGTACAGGGAAAAAAAGATCATTGCAGCATTACCCATACCTAAAAAGAGGGTTTGAATTTATGCACCCTTCTTGAGTGGAATATAAGTTTTACTTATCAAGAGTAAATACAAATATACTAAACACTAATCTATACAATAAAGAGCCATATCAAAAAATTCCCTAAAAAACATAAACACTAATTTTCTGTATATATAGAAATATCTTTATATTATTTTATACAATAAAGTTATCTGCATTCCATAAAATCATAAATATGTATTAAAAAAATATTTCACACATTTCCCCATTGTTAATACATCTTTTGGATTACAATATTAAAACAGAACATGTCATCTCACCTTTCTTAGAACAAGATCAAATTTAGTTTGCTATTCACTGACCTAACAAGAAACATGTTTACCAATAAGGATCAGCTTTGTTTTAGTGCAGATCATTCATCTCAAAAGCAACCATTCATGTCTTACTCCATACTTGCAACTTAGCATGTATAAAGGGAGCAGTGATACCTCCCTTTTTGTTGCTACATTTACATCAAGCAGAATGGGAGCAGGGATGACTCAGTATTAATGCTACAACTTAAACCAGGGCGCATAAACCTTTATTTCAAGATTATATGCTCCAAAGTCATTTTGCCCAACTAATAGACCCCTATAGTTCATATAACTATCTTTTCCACCTTACGGGGCACTATGTCTTCGTCCGTGTGCCGTAGAGGCTGTATCAATCCCTTAGGTCAAATTTCTAGGTAGTTATGATCCTTCCTAGGACAGTAGAATATTAGAACACAAACTCCTAGGTCATTTTACTAGTTAAACTTGAAATTCCTTATTTATTGTCTAAAAGAAAGGTTTATCCAACAATGTAACTTTCTGTTGTGTTGTAGCAATATGAAATTCCCTTATTCACACAAGGTCTGTCACTAATTCCTGGTCCTAGTTTTGTAACCAAAATAATTCCCTGTGTTAGGGCTAAACCCAGTCTCAAATCCTGAAACATTCAACATAGTTCTATTAAGAATGGAACTTACTGCTGCAATACATAGGTGTGCTAATACATTTGTTCTGCTAAACCCCCATCACGTCAGGTCTCATTTCTGTAAACAAAGATAAGCACACTTAACGTGGAGACACTCTATACTACAGGGGTTGACTCTCATTACAGTCGGTAATACTCCTGTGCTATTTGTATGCTCCCCGGGTTTCAATAGAACTAAAGATGAAATTCAAGAAAGGATCGAATGGAAGTGCAAGAATTCTGTGCTATTCAGAGTTCAATGCTATTTAATACCTCTATTCAAGACCACCCCCCTTGGAACTTCTTCCTCCCTTACCGGCGCTTCAATTAGTTAATCTCTGCTTTAATAAGTTCTATCTGCCTATGTCACCTGCAATAGGAAACATAGGGTATTCACCCCTGAACAGTCATGCTAGCCAAGCGATCTATCCTTACATTTCCAAAGATGTTTACTGAAGTTTGACTATGTGGTTTAAGTGACCAACTCTTTAAGTTATATCCTCCGAGCAGTCATATAAGCTGGATTTTCTACCCTTGAATACATGCAGATGTTTAATCCTATGCTAACTTCACTGTTTGAGTACCCAACATGTTTACTAACCACTGGCGTGTACACAGATATGTTCTGCGCTTATGAAACAAAATCATTAAGCATTTGGGAAAAGCCTTTCCCTCCATCGTGCGAACTCTTAGAACCTCCTAACGCCCTTACCTTGTATGCTTACTCTCCATCTTCTCGATCGGAACAAAATCATCACCATCTAGGTCTCTCCTCCCATCTATATGTGTAGCTTCCTACACATGCACCTTGCTAAGATCTCTATTTTGGGGGCATTGTTATTCACAGGCAGTTATTTACTAACCTCTACTTTGGGCAGCGTTGGTACTTCTAAGTCGATACACACACTTGTGCTTATTTGGGTAAAGATGGCTCTGCAATGCACCTGAGTGGAATTGCCCGTCTCCCTCATCAATTCAGGTGGCTACAAGGAATGTGCGTCCCTACCTATTTCATCTTTATTCAGTGCCATATTATAGTCAGGTGTTCCTGCTCTATTGTTCCTGCTAATATACCAGATCCTACTTAGATGGCTTCTAACCAGACCTATGGCCTGTGCTCTAATTAAAAGTACATGGCAATTAGGTATAATTACAACTGGTACTGCCAGACCTCCTGTAAGTCCTCAGTACTTAATAGGGCAAGGGGGATTCAAATGAACTATAAGTGTATAATAGGACAGGGAGGTTTAAAGGCTCACTAGATTTCCTGCACTAGAGTGTGCACTGCTGAGTTGCTGGCTGTCATATAAAAGTAAGCTCTGTCTTGCAGGCTGTTTTTAAATTGTAATTATACGCAAATTCTACTTTGGAATTAAAGGTACAAAGTAGTAATCTACCTTATTCGTACATCTTAGTCTACTCAAAAGTCTCCCCTACATGCCCCAGGGTTAGGGTCCCTTGTGACTATTACAGGGATATTATATACAATGTTTTATAAGCCCTGGTGAGGTAAAGACTGCCAAATGTATTTTCCCGATGTAGATAACTTGCTCTATAGGATAACATTGGAGTATTTTATTTAGGTATAAATATTGACAGGAGCAAGTTAAAAATGAAGTTACTAAACTTCCTTTTCTGTAGCTTTTTTTTCTTAGCTTCATCTTTTCTTTTCTAAGCCAACATCCAGCCTTTCAGCTGCCCTCTCCAGGTTGGCAGTCCTCTGTCTGGCTGAGCTAAGCTGCCTTAATACGGTGTGAGTTAGCCTGCCAGAGAGACAATGAATTTCCTGTGGGAGGAGAACTACAGCTATAAGCGCTACAGGCAGGGATAGGGCTGGAATGGCCAAACTGGTCTTAAAGGGAGAATTACACTTTGGGACAGCGGAGGCTCCCCTCCATATCCTGCAACTCCATCCGCACAGGAGCCCTGTAATTATATTTGGGAAGGGTTTGGAAGGTAAGTGTTAGGGAATCTTAGCCATGCCTGTGGGTTGGCTTAAATTGATCAAACCTCCAAGGAGAGACATTCCCCATGTTGGATTTTGGTAGAATGCTGCTTTCCGGAGCAAGAATATGCCTCACTTTCGAGGGTGTGTTAACACCTGAGTAACACCCTGTATCCCATTGGTCAGGGGTGCACCCCCTGCTTGATGACCACGAACACTGCTTAAATATGGAAGAGTTGCATAGCAACTCAAATCTGCTGTCTAAAACTATAAGGAGAAGAAGGACTGCCCTTCTGGAAACCTGTTCTGCACCCCAAAGGTCTGCACTCTGAAGGACTGCGTCTGCTGCACAATTTGGGACTACAGCCCTAAGGAGTTTGCCTTCCTTCAAGAAGAATTAAGGAGTGGACTTCCTGCAAGCTATAGGTTAACTGAGCTCACCTGCATCATTTCCACCAAGAAATCCCCATCCTGTAGTGTGTCCATTAGACTTTTAAGGGTTTCGCCAGGTACATTGTGGAAATTGCAGTCCCAACATCCCAAAGACCATCTCAGAGATTTGAGACCCTTCAATTGGTATTGTGGACACTTTTAACCCTCAAGGAGACCTTCTGGAAGAAGATCCAGAAGTTTGGAGCAATTTTTGTGAAAAGCTCTATAGGCTTACCAGGTGCCATTATGGAAGTTGTAGTCTCAGAATCCAAGAGGTAAACCAGTGCATTTGAACCCTCGGCTTGTTCTGTGGACCACTATCCTGCATCAAGAAACAGTTCTGGAATTAAGTGCAAAGAACTCTTAACTTTGTCCCGGTCAGCAAGTTCTTTTTTTATTCTTTGAGCAATATTTGCTTCTAAGCGCTAGTTTTATTTGTAATATTTGAGAATTCATATCTATGGTTCCCTACATTGGACTTTTGTAATTTTGGTGTTTATATGTTTTATACTGCGTCTTACTTATTTAATGTATTGGTATTTTTTCAATGCTTTACAAACATGTCTCCAAAGTTAAGCCTGCTTGCTCGTTGCCAGCTACCAAGGGTTGAGCACGGGAATAATTTATTGACACCCTACATGAACCTCTTTTTGTGTTTGCGGCCTTATTACTAGTGGTAAGTCGCTACTTATCACTACACATAAAACACTTTCCAACACTTATTGAAGATGGTTAGAGAATGTACAAGAACTGTAACATTGTCACTATTGCGTAGATAAGGTGTTGATCAATTAATTCATATCAAACCATATTGTCTTGTTGACATGATATTTTAGAGTGCACACACTTTAGATTGCGTAAGTACAGCAAAAAAAAAAACAAAGACACTGTTTATTCAAAAAGTAAAATTGACATGCATCTCTCACTCACCCACTGATCTATTATCTGATGAAGTGGCCATATTAGGATTTAGGCAAAATTGTCAGAGAATCTATTTTATCTGCAAGTGATATAGCATAGTCCCACCTTTAACCCAAACTAAGATTTTGCACAAATATAGGTATTAGAATGTATTAGGCGCTATCCTATTTCAAATCAGACAATGACAAGAACTGGGCACAGCAAAGGTCTTTTAAGTTTTGCAACTTGATTGCCCAAGGAAGTTGAAACTATTCCCAGCAGAAATTGTGTCATCCTGCATGGTATAGCAAACACATTAATGTTGTCAGGCGTCTCCATAAGAAGGCCCCAGTTAGCAGTAAATGGCAACAAAGGTAAAAAAAAAACTAATTGCAATCTGATAATATTTGATTGGTGATAGAGAGTTTATGTTGCTGTATAAAAGCACAGACAACAACCTCCACCTTACGTCCGAAAATAGTAAAGCCTGGCCAAGAGTCTACAGGATGAATCTAAATGGACCACAGCTGCAAAAAGCACAAATGAGGGGCAAAAATCAAGAGCAAGTGGGCTGTTGGTGAGAAAGAATGCATTACAATACAGCTTCCTCTTGTGATTAATTCCTTCATATCTGACAGTAATTGACATCATAGGACAGCCTCATGATTCATTTTGATTTGGAAACCTCCAATAGAGTTCACTGTACAATTGGTCATCTTCGGAAGGGTAGTTCATACGACCCTGCCAGATACATAGACGTGCTAAAAGAAAAAATGTATAAAAACATATTGTAAATGGGGTGGAGTAGAAAAAGCATTGGTTGCTGGGAGAAATACTTTCAGTCTGGGCACCAAATTTAAGACCTTTTGGCCTCCAGGCATGAGGTGGTGCTACATGGCTTAAAAAAAGGACTTAATACCTACGCTGTATTAAAAAATGGTCATTATTCAAATCGCTATCTCTCAGGGCCTTGCCACAATTTTCAGCTCTCTCAAAACCAGCACACATGAATATGATTTCTTACCTTCATCATTCATCATAACCCTCCCTGGAGACACTCTCACCCCTAATTATCACTGTCAATGCCTCCCACACTTAAGGGATCTTTCTATACGTTTTCAAACAGGCCAGATCATCCCACTCCTGAAGAACATCAAGCTAAACGCTGATAACCTTGCCAACAACAGCCCATCACTCATTTACCCTTCATTGGCAAGATCATTGAAGAAGCACTCTATACACATCTAAATGATCAAATCATTGCCAACTTTGCCCTCTAGAACTATTAATCTGGTTTAAGAATAATCTGGAAATTATAGACACCGCCATCCTGACCACACATAAATATGGCACCAGTCTCCTGATAATACAGGATTCCTCAGCTGCTCTTGATAACATTGACTACTTCACCCTCATTCACACCCTTTAGTCTCAACGTTTTTTACTGGACTTAGCCTTCAGTGGTTCTCCTCCTACCTAACAAATCGTTCACATGTCTCTAGGTTCCAGAAGTCCAATCATCTGCGAAGTTCCCTAAGTTTCCATGATGTCCACAGTCATCTTCAACATTTATAAGGAACCACTGGCAGCACTACTCACAGATAACAACATAAAAAGTCACCAATATGTTGATAATACACAACTAGACTTAAAGTCACCTCTGCTCCAAATTTTCATTGCCTACAACACTGCTTCCACCTGCTCCAATTTTTCATGAGTTGCAAGCGTAACCCTATCTGCTATTCACCACAAACAATAAGCAACCGCTAGCCAAAGTCTGGCACAATGACATGAACCGGGATGGTTTTGAGCCCAACTTTCACTCAATGCCAAGTCACTTAACTTTTTCTGAGGTGCCAAACTCACCTTCAAAGAAGCAAATAAAATCAAGCTAGCCTTTTATCAGTGTGTTCTACTAAAGAAAGTGCAATATTCCTAAAGAAAGTGACTTGACAAATAGCATTTAAACCCTAATACTCTTACAGCTTCATAGACTTCACAGTTGCCTGCCTTAAGAGAGATGTGGCAGAAATCTCATCCTATTTGTAGTGGTGCATTATAATCACACTTAAAGAGCAAACCCTCATATAATCTTTTGTTGTATTAATGTAAAGTGTTAGAATTGTGAAATGTATTAACTTGAACCGAGACGTGTTTAGACCATTGAAAAGTATTATGGAGAAATTAATGTAGAAGGTGAATGTAACTAGCAAAAAACATTAACTTGAAGAAGTTGTGTTGTGAAACACAATTATTCATGTACTAAAGGGGTTAATTAATCATGTTGTATATGTAGGCAAATGCACTAACTGGACGTACCGTATTTTTCATGCACATTTTTTCTGATGCTTTCTTATGCTATCTCTAATTCGTAAGTCTGAAATACAGTTCCCTGGAAACTCTCACTTGAGAATTAAGAGTTTGAATTTCATGTGTGTTATGGAATTTGTTCTTTCTCACATTTTATGTTGCAGATGAAAGAAGCGCTCTTTTTAGCAAGAATAATGTCTCTGTTTTAATAGTCAGGCAAGGAAAGTAGAAGTTACAACCGTGTGGTTCAAGTCGATAATGGAAGGTCATTGTGCTTCTCACAGGAGAAGGCCAGATGGCATGATCGGCAATGAATCTTGGGAAAGTTATCTACAAACGATGTGATGGCGGGAGTAGGGAAAGTGCTCACTTCTTCTTCTACTGCCGCCTCACTACGTTTTGGGCCCTTGCCCGTGGCGGGTCCTTAGGCCTCCCACACGAGTGAGGCACCGTTTTTATCAGGAGACCCGGGGGAATGCTGGGTGGTAAGAAATTTGTGTCAGCCCGGTGATGCCACAACTTTCCCACACAAAAATGTGTGAAAAAGGTGATTTTTTCAGCTAAATTTGTGGTTTGCAGGGCATTCTGGGTAAGGAAACGTTGGGGGATCCACGCAAGCCATACCTCCCTGGAATCCCCCGGGTGTCTAGTTTTCAGACATGTGTGGGTTTGGTAGGTTCCTCTAGGTGGCCGTCGAGCACCGGGCCAAAAACCCAGGTGACCCCCCTTGCAAAACCAGGTCGTTTTGAGGTAGGCAATTTTCATGTCGCCTCAATACGTTTTGGGCCCTTGCCTTTCACGGGTACTTGGGCCTCCCACACGAGTGAGGCACCGTTTTTATCGGGAGACCGGGGGGAACGCTGGGTGGTAGGAAATTTGTGTCAGCCTGGTGATGTCACAACTTTCCCACACGAAAATGTGTGAAAAAGGTGATTTTTTTCAGCTAAATTTGAGGTTTGCAGGGCATTCTGGGTAAGGAAACTTTGGGGGATCCACGCAAGCCATACCTCCCTGGAATCCCCCGGGTGTCTAGTTTTCAGAAATGTGTGGGTTTGGTAGGTTTCCCTAGATGGCCGCCAAGACCGGGGCCAAAAACTCATGGGACCCCCTTTGCAAAACCAGGTTGTTTTGAGATAGGTAATTTTGATGTCTCCTCAATAGGTTTTGGACCCTTGCCTGACGCGTGCACTAGGCCTACCCATGCAAGTGAGCTACCATTTTTCTCTGAAGACTTTGGGGAACGCAGGGTGGGTGTAATTTTGTGGACCCACGCAGATTCCAGAACTTTCCACCACAGCAATGTGAGGAAAATTTGTTATTTTGGACACATTTTTAGGTTTGCAATGGATTCTGGGTAACAGAACCTGGTGAGAGCCAGTGAAGTTACCCCATCCAGGATTCCCCTCCGTGTCTAGTTTAAAAAAATGTACAGGTTTGCTAGGTTTGCCTAAGTGGCAACTGCGCTAGGGCCCAAAATCCACAGGTATGCACATTGCTAAAAAAAATTCGGGGCTTTCAGCCGCCCTGGGGGGGAATCGGGGAAGGGGGATTCATCCTGATATGCCCCTAAAGGGGCAGAAAGACTGTGGCTATTTTTTGTGGGGGTGTGGGCATTGGTATGACCATTTTGGGCAGCCCCCACCCCCACGCATAAAAAAAGCCTACTTACTCGCTGGCGCCTAGTGGGCTTTCTACCCCCCCAGGGGGCAGATCAGAGGCCACTGCCACCATCTGCCCTCCCGGGGGGGGGCAGAAAGACTGGAATTTCTCTGGGGGTGGGGTGAGGTATTGTCATGTCCATTTTGGGGAGCCCCTACCCCTACACTAATAAAACCAAAAAATCCATTGTTTCTAGTGGGCATTCTGCACCCCTGGGGGCGGGGCAGATTGGGGGCTACAGCTCCCATCTGCCATCCCAAGCAGGGATCCACTGGGGAGGGGTACCATTGGAAAGGGGAGATTCTCCCCTTTCCAACGATACCTCTCCCGTCATTCTACGTGCTCAGGGGGCTAAGATAGCCCCCTGAGCACGTACAAAGTGAATCTGAAAAGAGCCTCTTGGCTCATTTCAGTTTCAGTTTCAGTGTAATGACGTCGGCGCAACGTGCGCGCCGATCGTCATTACACTGAAAGCAGAGGGGGCCTCGGGAGCTGGGGAAGCTCTTCCCCAGCTTTACATGATGAGTCTAAGAGCCTAACTGCATTCATTACCACAGAAGGTACGTTTCAATTTACCAGACTTCCGTTTGGCTTAACTTCTGCCGCTAGCGTTTTTCAGCGTATGGTAACTGAACTGTTTAAAGGTATTAAGAAGGCAGTTTTTTTTCAAGACGACATCTTGATCTTTGGGGAAACTATTGAGGATCACAATTATGCCCTCAAAGAGGTGTTGCACAGAATTGAGGGTGCAGGATTAACGCTACGTAGAGAGAAGTGTTCGTTTTTAGTGCAACAGATTGAGTATCTAGGGTACGAGATTTCAGCACAAGGTGTTAGACCAAAAAAAAATCTGTTAGAGGCAATACGCTTAGCACCTTGCCCTGTTGACAAAGATCAACTACGGTCTTTTATGGGACTTATCGAATTTTATTCTAAGATTGTGGAAACATTTTTGATAAAAACTTTGGTCTTAAGGCTTCTCCTAAAACAAGGTGTGAAATTTGCATGGGGTGATTCTCATACTGAGTGTTTTAATGCTATCAAAAAGGATTTGTGTGAAGCAAAAGTGTTAGCACCTTTTGACATTAAACGTCCCTCTGTTCTCATGGTAGATGCTAGTGCCACTGGCTTAGGGGTGGTTCTTCTTCAAAAGTATCATGAGGGTGATAGAACCATTGCGTTTGCTTCACACACACTTTCTCCTTCGGAAGGGATTTATTCTGTAATCGAGAAGGAAGCATTGGCTGCTGCATGGGGTGTGCAATATTTTAGGACGTACCTTTGGGGTACAAGTTTTAAGCTTATGACTGACCATAAACCCTTGATCCGTGTCTTATCTCCAGGTGGGGCTGGCAAAGGATCTCCTAGGTTAGCTAGGCTTGCATCCAGACTTCAGGAGTACCAGTATGATATCTCCTATATTCAAGGGTGGCGTAACATACAAGCCGACTGTTTGTCTAGGCTGTCAATTAAGGCTGAAAGTGGCAAAGTTGATTTTTGTGGAAGTCAGGGTGATGAGGCTATTGCATATGTGCAGGATGTCCTAGCATTGTGTGAAGGTACGTTCGATAGAGAAGAATGGTGTTCTGCCATGTCAAAAGATAGTGTACTTTTAAATGTTATGGATATGGTCAAAAAGGGTGTTAGACGGGAGAGCTGTGTCCAACCCTTGGTTCGTCCGTATATTAAAGTTTTGGACGAATTATCAATCTGTGATGATTATATTCTTATGAGGGGGGATAGGTTTATTCCTCCATTTAGCTTGAGACCTAAGTTAGTAAAACTAGCCCATGAGGGCCATTTAGGCCAGACCTTTACTCAGCGTAGAATCAAAGCGGATTTTTGGTGGCCGGCTTTGGATGCACAAGTTTCCTCTTGGGTTGAGAATTGCTCGGTTTGCAAGGACAGTGAGAAAAGACTCAAACTAGTTGCTACCCAAACTAGGAACTGTATTTCTATTCCTGAACAGCCTTGGCATAGTATTTGCCTTGATTTCATTGGCCCTATGGGTGAACTGCCATTAGACCAGCGTTTTGCCATTGTAGTTGTAGATTTTTTCTCCAAATGGCTTACTGTTAGATTCGTTAAAGATATAACTACCGAATGTACCATAAAGTTCCTCAAAGATCTATTTCATGAGGAGGGGTGCCCTTCCTTTTTAATAACCGATAATGGCACTCAGCTTACATCACATAATATGCGTACCTTTTTGGTTGACTGTGGTGTGATACACCACCGTACCTCACTTTATAATCCCCAAGGAAATGGAGTTTGTGAGAGAGCTAACAGAGTCATCAAAGGCATTATACAAATGTTTTGTGCCTCTGGTGGTTTTGCAAATGAGATGGTACAAGATATGGTGTGGGCCTACCGCACTACTTCTCATGAGCCCAGTGGCAAGTCTCCATTTGAGTTAATGAGAGGTAGACGTCCTGGTACAAAATTGACTCCATCATGGATTAAAAACAAAATTTGTAATACTTCAAATTCTAATGGTGGTGTTCTGGTAACAAAGTCTATTTCTTCTGGAGACTTGGTAAAAGTTAAACCCGGCAGCGTTACCAAAGGTCTCAATAAGTTTAGGGGTCCATATAAAGTTAGAGAATCTTTCCAAAATTATGTTGTGCTTGCTAATGGGGAAAAATGGAATCTTAGGAGAGTGGCTTTGTATCAGAGGTCTTCCTCTTCTAGCACTGCTATGGAGGTTAACCAGGAACCTACGTCAAACTCTGGTTATATGCTTTCCACTCCTGTTGAGGTCACTCCATCTTCTTCCTCAATTTCTAGGAGGGAAGAAGGTGGTGGTGATGCTGGTGATGCCTTTCAAAGTGAGGGTCGTCAAGAATGTTTTACATCTGTTGAAACCAGAAGTGTAAGATCTCGCAGACCTCCTGCGTACTTGAATGATTATTTATGTTAGCATTTATTGAAGGAAAATGTTTATTTTCGCTGATCTTTTTGTGTCTGTAAATCTAGATAAGTTTGCGTTAATTTTCTCTTATTGATTTTTCGTGTTACTCTCATTTGTAAGGGAGAAGATGTGTTGTAAATGTTATTGCTATGTATTCCTGCAGCCCTTCCTTTGTGTCCTTTCCCTTATTATCACTCTAGAACTTAGTGGTGTTCTTAGCGTGTTCCTTCACCCAGCTGGATTCCAGTGTTGTCAGTTACGTGCCTGGTCAGCTGGGAAGCGGTATGCTGTGTTCTCTGTTCCTGAATAAATCCACACACTTACCTGTAGACGACATCGTGTCTTTCTTGGATGTCCTGTACTTCAAAAATCCAGGGTGCTTTTTTTGAAAAAGTCCTGTTTGATGACAACAATTGACGTAACAGCACTCTACACATCAATTAGAATTATGGATGGAATAATATTAATGATAATAACAATAATAATAATAATAATGCAGTAAAGCATTTCCTGAGGGACAAACCAATCAGTTTTCTTGAAAATTAAACATGCTAATTCAATTTCAATTCAAAAGCTTTATTCGGTATGTAAAAATACAACCATATAAGCAGAACAAACATTTAAAAATACATATTAGACTAGAATGTCTTATACACAAGGCATAACAGAAAACCATATTTAACACATTGTTAAAGTGCATAGTGCTTCCTTGAATAATACACAATTAAACTTGATCTTCCAACAAAGCATCCACATTATATTTATAACGAGGTGCAGATTCCAGGTAAATTATCCAATATGTGCAAATATACAAAAGATGCTAAATATGGTAACAATCCCATATTACACAATTCATCATAATTTTACTTCAAGCTACAAAGTTCATATCGAAGTCTGGACGGTATCTATATATACAAAGTACGTGACCAGATAAAATTAATCGGCGCAGACTATAGACTTCCTAATATTCATGCATTTAAGCACAAAGGAACTTAGATTTTATGTCTTTCTTTGGTATCAGTACAGCTGCTTCGGGGTTCAGGCGAATATTACACTCAAACAGAAGATTAAACCAGTGGTAAATATAACTCAACCAAGGTATACGAGATAGATTATCAAGTTTCAAGCAATCCTTGATGATTGTTTGTGTGAATACAGTCTCAGATTTGGACCAGATAGAACGCCAAAGAAGCAATGGGCGTAATGTGGCTAAGTCCGCGATAAAGTCAATACCGGCCTCCATATGAGTTAAGATGTTGGGAGCCGAGGATGGGGCACATAGCAGTTTCTTCAGGAACTTATTTTCGTCATTCTGTAAACCATTAACAGAATGATGGCCCCAAACTCCTGCCCCATACAAAGCAGATGAAATACACCTAGCTTTGTAAATAGCCAGCATGTCTTTCACACTCCTTTGCCCTAGCTTAGCTGCAAATCTGAAAATACTACTGGTGTTTCTGTTCATCTTTAACCTCACGTTCTCGTCCTCGTTCGTCCATTTCCCGTTGCCTGCGAATGTTATCCCCAAATAACAAAAACTATTAACCGGTTGAATCTTCACTTTATCAATGAAGAAGGAGGAATTGGATTTCACCCTCTTTCCACAGGTCATAACAAAAGTCTTACTTTTATTAATGATCAGTTTCCTCTCTTTGGTAAATAGCACAAATCTATCTATGAGGCGTTGCAAACCATTCTGTGTTCGTGATAAAAGAACTGCATCATCTGCGTATAATAAAATAGGGGTAACGCTGCCGTTGATCAGGGGGGCGTCTGAGGATAGTTTGCTTAAAATCGAGTCAATTTCATTTATAAATAATGAGAATAAAAACGGGGCCAAAACGCACCCTTGACGAATCCCTCTTGCAACTTTAAAAAAAGGTGTACATTCTCCCATAGGACCATAGCGTACTTTACATGAAAGGCCGGAGTATAACCGGGCCAGAAAGAAAACACACTCTTTGGGGGCTCCGAGATCTAACAAGGTGTCCCAAAGGATGTTGTGGTCTACAAGGTCAAAGGCGCTGCTTAGGTCTGCGAAGCAAAGGAAAAGATTCCCATCCTTTGCAACGGTATATTTATGTATTAGGAGGTCTAAATTAATACACTGTTCCAACGTCCCCAGACCTTTCCTAAATCCATATTGCGCCTTTGAAATTATCGTGTTATCCTCAGCCCATGTCTCAAGTCTCTTTAAAATAATTCTACTCAATATTTTTATCGATGCGTCTAATAGAGAAATGGGGCGGTAATTACTTGCCTCAGACCTGGATCCCTTCTTAAAAAGAGGAATAATTATTGACTGGCCCCAGGAAGTTGGCATCTGACCCTCCGCTATTGCATTAAAGAACCTGGTCAGGATGGGTGCCCACAGATCTAACTCGGATTTATACAAATCCAGCGGGACTCCATCCGGGCCAGGTGCCTTTCTGCCCTTGCTATTGCGTAGGCCTTCGTAAACCTCATCAAGACCAATATCTAAAGGCAATCTAGGCCAAGTATACTCGTTGTCCATATGGGGATCTAAAATTAACCTATCCGGATTAAAAATATTTAAAAAGTGGTGCATCCATGATTGACAGTCGACATGAGAGGTTATTTCAGGCACTGAGTCATTTTTTAAGAAAGGACTATTTATGGTCTGCCAGTATAACTTACTATCATTTGTTTCAGCCGCACAGCTGAGATTGTACCAAGCCTCTTCTTGGAGAGCTTTTTTCCTTTTGGTAAGCGATGTTTTATAGACAGAACGACAAGTTTTAATTGCTGTACAATCACGTGGTTTAATGCTCATCGCCTGTTTTAGGGCGTGAAGAGCATGTGTACAACTTTTATCAAACCAACCAGTGTTGATTACTCTTTTCCCCTTATGCGGTTTTGTGAGTAAATTATCAATTGTTTCATTAATAGTACATAGGTGGTTTAATATAACTTGCGGATGTACCTCGTCGCTAATACAATAGGTTATCTCCATAGTACACTTTCTTAAAACCTCCTCCAACAACTCATGTGGGACAACCTTTGTCCATTTAATCCTAAACCCATTGGGTCTTACAGCCTCGATAAAGTTAATACGATTGTTAACATCCATGTTTTTGGGACCCCAACAATGCAATGATAAGGAGATGCTGTTATGATCACTTAAAATTTGCTCATTAACACACAAGTTGGAGTATGCACAATCGTTGGACAGTAAAATGTGGTCAATATATGAATTAGCTCCTCTTCCAGTAAATGTTGGACAGTTAACGTTGTTACTATCCTTCGTGCAACTTAACATATCCAAATCAAACTTTGCTAACATCATGTTAAGGGTAGTGCCATACATACAGTGTGGGAAGTGTAAACAATCATTTCCCTCCATGTTACCACTTTCCCTTGTTAGGCCACATGAATTACTCGAGGCATGAAGACAAGGACTTATATTAAAGTCACCCAACCAAAGAACTATAGATTGGTGACCTATAACTGCCTGTGTCCTCTCAATTTCTTTTTCAAGCTGAGTCAGGATTTTACCTCTGTCGGCAGTGAATACATTATTATAAAAGTTTATCAGCAACAAATCTTTCCCTTTGTCAAACTCTAGATATAAGACCTGAGAATGGACATCCACTGAGACACAACTTTTGACTTTGCAGGATTTTAATTTAGTGGATATTAAAAGCACGAGACCACCTTTAGCTCTTCCTGCAATTGAACTCACTGCATTCAAGCTGTGTGCTAAATATCCCTCAATAAAAATGGGTTCCTCACACCACGTTTCCTGAAGACATATTATATCGTACCCTATATTAATAAAATCCTTCCACAAAGGGGAGTCTAACTTCCTCTTCAGACCAGCAATATTCCACGTAACAACGCGGTAACCTGTATCAAGATTGCACATAGCCCCTATATGATCATTTACTGGGTCTACCAAGGAAAAGTCTGGATTTAAAGAAGGATCTACAATGGTACAACAATTCTGGGTCTTATTGATTCCTGTGTTCTCCAAAACAGCTTCCACCCTGTTAGGTTCAGATAGAGGTGAAGGGGGAACAGTCACTACTTTATCAGAGCGGACACCACTAACTGATTTCTCATTCGTGTACTTAGTGTTATCGGACAGTCAGTCATTTTCCTCCAATGAGGACAGGGCAGAGTAATGGTTGAAGAGGGGGATGGTATAGTCCCTTTGCCTACTGAATTCCTCATTAAACTGCATATTCCCTCTATTAAAATACTGCGGGGCTCTTGGTGGCAAAAAGGGAGAATAACTAACCCCACCCCTAGTTAAACCGGGTTCATACAGCTCAATCTGTTGGGGCCTTGGCAATTGAGGGCCATCTAAATAGCTATAAAAATAGCCTAAAGGCCTAGCAGAGACCAAGTTAACTTGGTTGGGTAGGGAGGCGGCTCTTAAGAGGACAGTTGCCACGTGTTGTGGGTATTTAAAGTTAACAAGTATACAGTCCCCTGTGGTAGTTTTCCTGCCTTCTCCTATCCAGCCGACTCTGCGGGTAGATAAAATATCTTGCGACAATGCCAACGGAAATCCACAATTTTTGTTAAGCCAGGCAAGTGATTTGTTTTTTAGAGAATCATGAGATTCCTGGCTAGAGTTAGGCATGCTAGAGTCTACCTCCGGGACATTAATCAATACCACTGTATAAGGAGCACACTGTGGTGGGAGGTTAACGATATGGTTTCTCTTGTGTTTAATATGCCCAACATCTCCCCTGGCTACAGGCTTCTGAATATTACTTGAGCATGTATGTGCAGAGATTACTTTTCCTGCTGAAGTGGCTGTTGTGGGTGGCGCAAAAACTGATATCACAGTGGATGGCACATCCATAGGTCGACTTAACTGACCGCTGTCCCCCAATCCCAGAGGAGCTCCCGTGTTATGGGTACCAGACGGATGCAAAGTAGGTTCCATGGCACCCTCTGTGGGCTTATGGACGGTAGGGGCCGAAGCGGCAAAAACGGGGGTTAACGCGGGGGAGGATCGTTTTTCATAAGAAGCCAAAAGGCCCTTTAAATTATCTACTTCTGCTGAGACTGCGTCTAATTTTGCCAACAAAGGACTAATTATAGACTTTAATTTGGTCTCAAAAATTGAAACCAAATGTCCTATTGTGGCTGCATGCAGAAAGACCCCCTCAGTATTATCATTAGTCCCTGATATTTCTTTGGAGGACTCCGGTAAAACCCCCCTTCCTTGTTGAGAAGAGCCCTGTTTTTTTGGCTTATAGGTCACCGCTCTCTTTGCTGGTGCTTTCCTACACGCCCGTGTTTTCCTCTGCATCGGGGAGGGGGTTAGGGTGGTTTTAGAACAGGATGCTGTAGTCGGTGTGATAGAAGAGTTCAATTGGGAAGTGGGTTCATCAATACTTTCAACAATATCCGTAACAGAGAGTACATCAGCAATCCCAACAGCACTGTCTGTATTAACCGTACTGCTATCAACGGGTATTTCAGTATTAGGTGCTAATGTGTCCATTAGGGAAGTTTCTAGGTTAGATCTGCCCAATTAAAGTCTCCGATCATTATTTATCTTATTTACAACTTTTACCAGATAGTTGTCCATTGTCCTCTTATCCCCTGCACCAGATTGATTGGACAACTTGGATTTCGACATGAGTGTAGACATATACAGTAACTTTTAAAACTGGTATTTTTATAGGACTGTTCACTTACAAATTAAGCGAAGATCACAGTTCCGTGGCCCTGCCCTGCCTCCTCCTGCCCCGGACGGCCACAGACGGCCCGCCCGGGCTCAGCCCGGCGCCGCCCGCGCGCGTCCCGCGACGCGGAGGAAGCAGCGGGCTTTTAGTGCGCCTCCGGGCGCGTGGATAGCGTCAGGCGGGCGCTGGGGCGCCTGGGAAATGTAGTCTCGAGGGAGACCCGGTATGCAGAGAGCGCAGGAGCCCGGGAGCAGCTGCAGCAGGGCAGGTGAGTAAAAGCGCCAGCAGGGACCCAGCTACCAAGTTCGCAGGTCTCCGTTGCCGAGTTTCAAAGTTTCCCGCTCCCCCGAGGAAGCAGCGGGCTTTTAGTGCGCCTCCGGGCGCGTGGATGGCGTCAGGCGGGCGCTGGGGCGCCTGGGAAATGTAGTCTCGAGGGAGACCCGGTATGCAGAGAGCGCAGGAGCCCGGGAGCAGCTGCAGCAGGGCAGGTGAGTAAAAGCGCCAGCAGGGACCCATGCTAATTCAAATGCTGGACTTTTGTCTCACCCATAACGTGTTCATGCTTAATGAAGAATTGTTTTAACAAAAACAGGGCATAGCCATGGGAACTTTATTTACTCCAACCTATGCAAATCTCCTGATAGCAATTGGAAGATGCAAGTTGTGGACTAGGTTCATCGATGACCTCTTCCTAATTTGGGAAGGGGCTAAAAAAACCTTAAAAAACTTCATTTCATCTTTAAACCAAATTGACCAAAATGTGGCATTTACTTACACTAAAAGATCGAAACAGATTTTCATTTCATTTCTGGATATTGACATCTATATAAAGAACAATTATAACTGCAAAAAAAAACAAATGGAAAATAACATCATGTAATAGCATTCTCCATAGGTATAGTGGTCAGCCACATCCCTTTTGGGGAAATGCTAAGAGCTAGAAGGAATTGTTCTGAAGACTATGATGAAATGCCATTGAGGTTCTTATCTAGAGGTGTATCCACAAGGAGTCATTCAAACTGAAATGGAAAGAGCAAGGAAGGGATCGAGAAGTGAACTATTGATACCAAGAAAAATACATTTACAAGACACTAAAACACGTCTTAACATTGATTATAATGTACAGCATAAAGAGATCATAAAAACAATTCAGAACCAATGGATAATCTTGAAATCAGATGAAGATCTCCTGAAATTCTGATGGATCATCCTGATATTACATACAGAAAGGTACCATCATTAGGAGAAGTTTTAACGATTAGTCATTTCATGTGTGAAAGTGGACAGGGGATGAACTGCCTCAATCAGCCACGGTTCTGGAAATGCAAAAAGTGCAAAGCCTGTGAACATGGAAAGAAATACATTTAGTATAAATTACAAAATGGCAGACAAGAAAGAATTAAAGAACATATAACATGCAGCACAGAATTTGTAATATATGTTTTAGAGTGCCCATGTGAGAAATACTATGTAGGAAACACAGTGAATAGAGTGTGATTGAGAATTGTGCAGCACCTTCAAGCTATAAAAAATCATGACTTCTCATACCTTATAGCCAAACATTTTTGGGACAAACATGAAGGAGATGTAAGGAAACTAAAGTATTTTGGTATCAAACATCTAAGGAGAAATGACAGAGGTGGTGATTGCTAGCTAACCCCAAGAAGGATGGAGTTGAGACTGATAATTCTAATGGACACAGAAGGACCAATGGGACATAATCTGGATGCTGACCTGCATTTACACTTAAGAAATTGATTTTTATATATACAAAAAAACCCGCTTTTCTTTTAACAATTTCTATGAATCTGTGATATTGTAAATAACATGATCAATGTGGGGCCAGAGATAGTAAAATTATACCTGGCTGGAGTTGATTTATGTCCATTGAAATGTAGTAAAAATTGCAGTTTTCTTTATCAACTACTAGCCTTATAACTGTAATCAAAGGCTGATCTCTGGCACCTACAACTACCAAAACAAGCATTGCCAATGCCTACAGATCTAGCTTTTCTATGAGTAAATGTGAATATTAATTTCTTAGTAGGTTTATGTGCATAGTGGAAAGGGTGGGTTGGAGGGGTATCTGTGGAAATATTTAGTGGCTGGATTAATCGCTAAATGCATAAACTATTGAACAGATGAGTGTGTGCATGCTTAGATGAATATGTGATTGCATAGCTGGCTGGTCTGTACAATAGATGAATAAATGACTTCTTGACTGCACAGTTATATGCACCCACATTAGTGCCTTAAGCCCACCTTGGACTTAGCTTCAATGGTTTGATGACCTAGAGCTCAAGAAATATTTTCTCACAACTGTTGCACCCTAACACCCATGGGTGAAGCTACAATATATATATTTGTGTTAAATAAATTAGTAAAGGAATGAGTGAGCGTGTGACTAAAAAAAATGGATGAATGGTTGGGTGCATGAATGCATGAATGTCTGATTTACTTGTAGATGAATACATGCATGGATTCATGAATGAGTTAGGAATCCACTCACATGTATGCAATGACAATTCTTCTATTTACTGATCAACTCCTACACACTCATCTGTCCATCTACCCACATATAGATCCATCGCTCTTTACCATGACCCATACCATGCATACACATATTTGTTTAGCCACCATCATTCATGCATTAATTTCACATTCATAAATCCACTCACACTCAGGCATTCATTGATCTTCCACTCATGCTGATGCATTACCCAACCAGCTGTATGCATGTCCCTAAGTGCACAAAGTCTGTGATTGCTTGCATGTTTCTTATGTTTTTTTTAATCTTCTCTGTGTTTGATTTGTATGCATATGAAGTTCTGAGTGTAGCTTATTGTGTGTTGCATCCACCATGCCTTATATTTGCATATTGACCCTGTTGGCTGTTATGTGTATTGCTGTTGGAGTGTGAGGATGAGTGTCTGCATATCTGCAAAGGTTTTATCTGTCTCTGCTTTTGAAAGTAGACAGATGTGTGGGTGCAGGCATTGGTGTCTGTTTGCTTAGTGGTATGCATTGTGTGTGTAAGCATGTGTTTGGGCGTGTGTGTGTTTTTATGTGTGTTGTGCGTGTGGGTAACTGCTTGAAAGTGCGTTTTTGTGTGCACATTTGTGGGTCTGAGGATGCTCTATAGTGAATGCTAGGGGAATTAATTCCAATTTACTCCTGAGGGCTTCAGGAAGAGAGTAGAGTTTTTCTCCCAACTTGTAGTGCGCTAGGAGGTGAGTTTGCAGAGTGTCGGAGAAAGGGGGCGTTGCCTCGGACAACCTCTCAGCCATCCACCTGTGTGGGTCTTACTAGAGGTGACAGGAGGGTTAGTTGCCCCCCAACCTCCTCTCCATATATAACTTGGTCTGCTGTTTTTACCTCCACGGATTAGTCCATATCCTGCTATAACCCCTTACCATAGTGTTTAGTCCCCACTTACAATGATCTGCCAAGCATACTCACTATCACCAATGGACTTCTAGCCCACCCACTTACCATCAATACATCTCTAGCCCACCCATTTGTCACCAATGCATCTCTAGTCCACCCACTTACCACAAATACATCTGTATCCCACCCATTTACCACCAATGCATTTCTAAATCACCCACTTACCACCAATGCATCTCTAGCCCACCCATTTGCCACCAATGCATCTCTAGTCCACCCACTTACCACCAATGCATCTCTAGCCCACCCACCTACCACAAATGCATATCTAGCCTCTCCACTTATCACCAATGCATCTCTAGCCCACCTACTTATCACTGGAGCTTCTGTAGCCATCCATGTACCACCAATGCATCTCTAGCCACCCACTTACCCGAAAGCCCACCCACATACTACCAATGGATCTTTAGCCCACACACTTACTATTAATGCATCTCTAGCCCACACATTAAGCAGCACCAACCAGCCATTAACAGTCATCAGTGCTAAAATATGTGTAGCATAGTTCTTTGAGCATACTCCATTTAATGTAACACATTTTGCATTATATTTAGGCAGGGAGGGAGAAAGACTGGGACAGCCTTACCCAACTTCAAAGCTTAACCACGTTCACATCAGAAAAACTGCCAATGCATTCTTTTCAGGAAAATCAAATACTTTGCCTTTCAGCAATTAATAATGTATTTTTCTTGGCTTGTGTATTTTTTTTTTAGCAATACAACATGCTCCATTCCAGGATATTTTAGAGAATTGATTGATTGCTAAACTAAAAGGTGGAAATAGCTAAGGGGGGCAGGGGGAGCATATTTTATTCAGGAACAATGTATGAGTCCCCTCTGGTGGTCATGCTACTAGAGACAATGATGTACATTAGGTTTTTTGCTCAGTGGATAAACAGTTTTCTTCGATGGAATTAGCCCTGCCCCAGAATGCTGCTCCTTGGCCTGAATAATAAACGTGGAATATCAAAAAATAGCATGGACATTTTCAGTCCAATCACCACCTCAAGAGCGAATGGTTTAGCTTGCAGTCATTAACGCTATGAAACAGGTTTCTTGGAGAGACATCCTACTCAGCCTCCTGCTTGCTTTTCATCCATGCAGCATGTGTAGTTAATGACTGATATTTTTCTGGTTATGTCATATGAAGCTGGAGCGAATGTTACTCTCTTTCCTCTTTATCTGGTTTGCTTTAGAGGGTCCTCAAGGTTACTATAGCAGAACTGCCTGATTTCTGGCACTTAGATTTGGTGCACTTTATGCCATCTTTTAACTACACTTAATGAGTTACTAGACCCTAGCACAACTGTTGAATACTTAAAGAATATTGTCACAGGAATGCCAATTATGTCAGCGTTATACAAACTCAATTGTGGCTAAAATTGTGCAGATAGAATATCGAGTTGAAAATGTTGAACTAGAGAAATTTTGAGTCCTAAATATTGTTAGTCAGAAATATCAACAGCAAGAATATCGTGGTGAAGAATATCAATTTTAAGGTAAGCAATATCGTTGTTAAAAATATAGAAGTCATTAACATTGTTTGCAAAAATATAGTTGTTTAAAATATCGAATTTTAATTAGTGTTATGTATTTTAGTATATATTTTAAATGTATGCAATGTTTTTTATTTGTATAAGAATTGTTTATAATTTATAATATATGTGTTAAATTTGTAGTAGTTATCAATTTTATTTTAATTAAATTTGGTGTTTTTAGTTCTGTAGCGGGTTTAGTTTTATAGGGGAATAGAGTGGGCAGTAATTTAATTCTAATAAATTAATAAATACTTTTTATTTATTAATGATTATTTAATTGAGATTTTATAGTGTTGATTGTGAGAAGTCATATATTATTAAGTAATTGATAATTGTGTGTTAATTAATTAATTAATTGCTAATTAATTATGGTAATTGTGTAATTTTTTAGGTGCGGGTTGAGGGGCTTATAGTGGTAAAGGGTGGGAAGTAATTTATTTTAATTAATTATTATTAAGTTGTTAATTAGTGTTAATTAATTATTTTAGAAGTAAATATGGAAATTGTGTAATTAGTTTTAGGTGCGGGTTGTGAGGTTTATAGTGGTAATGGGTAGGAAGTAATTTCATTTTGATTAATTAATAATTAGTTGTTGGTTGATAATAATTAATTGGTTACAAATTAATTATGGAAAGTGTTTAATTAATTTTAGGAGCAGTTTGTGAAGTTTATAAGGGTAAAGGCTGAAAAGTAATTTATGTTTAAATAATTAATAATTCGTTGTTAATTTTAAATAATTAATTGAAAATTAATTATGGAAATTGTGTAATTAATTTTAGGTGTGGGTTGTGGGTTTTATAGGGGTAATAGGTAGCAAGTAATTCATGTTTAATTAATTAATAATTATGGGTAAAGGTTGGGGAGTATATTAATTTTACTTACTTTATAATTCGTTGTTAAATATTACCAGTTTTTTAATTAAAAATAAGTTTTAATTGTGTAATCACTTTTTTTACATTTTGATTTTAGGTGTGGGTTGTGAGGATTATAGAGCTAAGGTGTGTGAAGTTAATTAATTTGTATGAGTTTTAATTTGTTTTTTAATTAATACTAATTATTTAATTGGTTATGTTAAATATGGAAGTATATTTTTTTCAAATTTAGATGTTCTTTCTGAACTGTGTAGTGTTATAGGGTAGGAAATAAAAAAAAACCTACATTTATGTAATAATCATTTGTTTTTGTTTCTAAATAATTTCTAATTCAAAATATTTATTTGTTTGAAAAGTATTTTTTATTTTATTTAATATAATATGTGTAGGTATTTGTCATATGCGTGTAACATTATAATATGTTTTTCTTTTTTTAATTTTTAATATTAAATACATTTGATTTTAATTTTTTTAACATATTAAAATATTTTTTTATTTGTTTCGTTTTCAAACACTTCCCCTACTGTTATACTCACTGGAATGGTAATAGTATTGTTACTCCTCCACTATCCAACACTTTCCCTAGAGTTACAATTATTGGAGTGGGAATTGTAATTTTTACTCCTTCACTACAACAAACAAGTAAAATTTCAAAGTAAATGACATCACAATTTGGAAATGACAGTTTTTGCACAGTTCAGTTGTGTAACTCTTTAATGTTGTTTAATGTTGCTGTCAGTTCCAATGAACAGTAAGTACATAGCTGGATAATCTTTCTGTTTCATCACTGGTATTGACACCATCCCAGGATTTGTAATATATGTCATTGAAGCAGACAAATTTGCAACCCATGCATCTGACATAATATAGAAGAACACAAATACTCCTCTCACATCTCCTCCAACATCGTCCCCTCTTCTTCACTAAAACTATAGATTCTGAACTCACTCCTCCAACCCCACGCACCTCCCAGTAATACCAAAAGAATTTGCTGCCATTAGGCAATCCTTTCTCAGACCCCAGTCCAATCAGACCCTTCACTGAAACAAATATTCAAATTCTCTATCCTCTCATCTTACTTAGCTATCCAAGATATAGATCTGTTGTTGTATTTTCCTTCATGCTCAAAATGAACATGTTTTTCCTAAAAACAGGAAGCTCTTCTCTGAAACCACCGGATCTCTCTTATTCTTCTACCTAGGTTTCATTATTGACTTGATTGCAATCTGGCACACCAGATCCCTCTTTTACAACAACCACTTGAACCACCACCAAGCAGGCCTCTGCACAAGCTAATCTTCTGATGTAGCACATTCATGTATATTCCTGTGACACTAACTACATGATTCCATAAGTGCTTCTGTTCCTGCACCCTAGACATGCAAGTAACACTAGGCTCCATTGAGCTGCTGACATGCCATTCTCACACTTTCTGTAACACAGATGGCCAACTTCCATTTTGTCTATAGGCTACCCAGACAGAACAAGGACTTCATTGACAAATTCTCCTCACCACCTCTTCTTAACATCACGAGCAATCCATTGCAAACCACCTAAGCCACTGGCTGTAAACAACCACTTTGCCATCCCTATTTCCCATGCTCAGTGTCCTATCAATAAACCAAAGTCAACACAAAACAGAAGACCAAACCGTCAGATTCTTTAGAAACTTGTCCATGTACCAGCTAATGCTTGAAATCATCTCTCACCCTTTCAACTCCACAGCCATCGTGAACACCCTTGTAAGGAACTTGTTATGTTTTTTATGTTTTGTGAATTTTTAGAGCACTGCTAATCACCCATAAGGATATCCACGCGCTGAGTAGGACAGGTGTGGAAAAGCCATTTTTGAGGTTTCTTTGGAAGTCTATGAGGTTCTTTTGGAAGTCCAAGAGGAACAATGTAAACAGTTTTTTGGAAAACTATGCAAACATACTTATTCCAATTAAAAATGTAAGTGCAAACCAAATCCTTCAGTGATGCCATAACCTATGCAGGTTGTCTGTCTTGTCTGCTGTCTTTTGGCCACATAGTTGCTGCCCCCTCCTTTCTCCCAGTTTTACCAGTTAGTGGCATCCTTGCTTCACATACATCATGCTCTCATGTTGAATTCCCATCACATTCCCTGTCACCTTACCCCCTTATGTTTTATTCCAAGTATTGCCCTCAGTAAAGCCTGAATTTAAATATTGCAAGACTTTTGCGTCTCTAAGCTGAGTTTTCTAACAGTATCCTCCCCAAGTAGTGTTTTTGTTTTGAAGGATATGTTGGACCTGAAGTCTCATGAAATTTTGGGCCCAACATGTGATCCAGTGACTATCTTGTGCACAGTCATATAAATACTATGCCCATTCTCAAAGCCACTGCTTGGGTTCAAGCCTCAGGGAGAGAAGCTCCTCTCTCAGCATGTTTACCTGTTTTCTAGTTCTTACAATGTTGCAATTGTTGTCTCCTCATCAGTTTTGGAGGAAAACATCACCCAACACCTTGTGGTCCTTCCAAGCTCATTGAAGCACATTCCTAGAGAGTCTTTTCTCCTGTTCTGAGCATTGTGGATACCAAATCCTGAACAATGAGACAAATCATCAACATTTCTGAAAGTACAAAACAAAAGCTACAAATCAAGGTTAGTTCACTAGCACTAATAATATGACACACAGATTACAGAGCAAATCTGGATCCTAACTCCAAGAAAGTGCAAAGGAAATAAAAGACTCCAGGATCGGCACCAAGGATCTGGAACGCATTATCACCCAAGGTGCGTTCAAATCCATCAATCCACTTTTTCAAAAATGAAATGAAAAATATCTTTTATGAATAGATTCCTTTCATAGACTCTCAGGGAGCCTTTCCCCTTTGCTCAGCGGATGCCACAATGTCAGCAATATCTATATAGGTCAGGAAAACATCCTCCACAGGAGAACTCCACTCAAACATTGCTCCCCTGGGTACCTGGAACTGAATGAATTCAGAGCAACATCAGAAAATCCACCATGAAGAATCTAGACCAGTGCTTAATAATTGATTTATTTTGATATCTGTTTGAACAGTTCATGGTGTCTTTTACTCTTGATGTACTTATCTTAGTTCATTTTTGAGCAGTCAAGCATATGTACGGCTCTCGGATACTCTTAGGTCATGTTCATGCTTTATAAAACACTCTAAATAAATAAAGATCACAAGATTCAGTAACTCGCAAGGCATTTCGTCATTAATTGATACAAGCAATAAAAAGATCTTTTGCAGTTTATTCTTGTGCAAAAGACTTAACTCAATGATTATACAATTATGTGAAGGAAATATAGTAATGCAGAAAGGCATTTAGGAGAGCAGCCTGGAGACATTTGGCAAGAGGTGAGACAAGTAAATGAAAATGTATGTAATGTTTTGTGTGTTTTGGACATAAATTGACTATTGTGCAGCAGCTGCTGTTGTTTCTCGTACCAGGTAGACCAAGAAAAAGCAGCAAAATCTAAGCTAAGATACAGAAAACATTTGCCAAGCAATCATCCCTGCTAGATAGCAGATTTGTTGGTTGATTACCTCTCTCTCTCTCTCCCAGCCCCTAGCTCTTAGAGGGCAGCTACCAGTACTCATAAGAGAAGGGAAGCCGAGAAATATCCTCAGAAATGGGGATGATTGACAGGATCATGTCACTCCTCCAGAAGATCTGTAGTTCATGTGGGTAGCTCTTGACAAGTGCCCTGGTATTCTGAGTACCCTGCTGACAGTAAAACAATCAATTTGCAGAGAGGAAAAACATTGAAGAAAACCACAAATCCAAAAGACCTAATGATACTGAAACCCATATGTGTAACTCATAGATGGGTCATCGCATGAGCCAACTCATTGTACTATACCAACACCATCAATGAAGCCACCAATAGATGTGGAATGCACTGCATCAACTCCAAGTCAGACGCATCAATCCCTATCTCCACAGAAAAGTTCATGGCTATCAACCTTTTCTGAAAAAATACAGACGATCAGACAGCACATCAACAACAACAAGCCTGCTTCATGTTTTATGCCCACCCATTCCCATAGAATCCCACAATAATCAACCTCCATAGCCCTATATTTTGCACATCTCGCCGACATAGACAGCTCCCTCAAAATCACTTCTTATGAGGATGATGTTTTACCCTCATACTTTATCAAAGCACTCTCTAAGAATGCTCTCTCATCCTTACTCTCTATTGTCAATGCCTCTATCACTCAAGGCATCTTCGCAGAAGCTCTCAAGCCAAGTCAGATCCCCCATCCTAACTAAGCCTACACTAGACAAAACAGACAACTATCTCACCCTCTTTCACATCCTAAAGTCTCAAGCCGGATTCACTGGTATTCTCCTTCACTGGTTCTTCTTCTGTCTTTTCAACTGACACCAAACTGCTCATATGGGCCCCTCCATTACCCAAAATATCAATAATTATGATCCAAATATCAATCAATATGATCCATAGAGTCCAGGGTTGTATACTGTCTCCTGTCATCTACATCCTCTTCCTGGAGCCACAGGGTGCTCTACTTATAGTTAACTGCAAAAGAACAATTGATGGACAGACTGCAGAACAATGTCATACATTCACCCCAGTACAGAGATCCGGGCCTATATCCATAGTTTTTTGCTCACCATGCCATTCCAGTTTGAACCCAGCTATATGCAAATCAGTCTTGACCCTGCACCCAATGGGAATAGTCCAGCTCGAACTGCCAGGCCAGGTCCTCCCTGGACTGGAAACAAGCATCGTAGGATTGGTTTCGGGGTTTCACCCCTCATCAGGCAGGATAGCTTGACTCCAGTGGCATTGAGAGCATGGGGCCCACATCTGTGCATACCCATCCAACTCTGGCTGACAAATGCAAAAAGAACAATTGATGGACATAATGCAGAACAATGTCATACATTGACCCCAGTGCAGGGATCTGGGCCTACATCCATTGTTGTTTTGCTCACCATGCCATTCCAGTTTGAACTCAGCAATATGCAAATCAGTCTTGACCCTGCGCCCATTGGGAGCAGTCCAGCCCAAACTGCACTAGAGTGGCATGGTGAGCAAAAGAATGATGGATTTAACCCAGATCTCTTGACTGGGGGTGAATGTTATGATTTGTTCAGCATTCCGTCCATCAATTGTGTGTCTTTTGCTACTCACAGTTAACAACATCAAGATTCACCAATATGCTGATGATACACAACTTGAAAGTTTCCTCTGCACAACCGTACAATTACTTAAACAATGTCTGCACATTGTCGGATGTTCAGTGCCAACCTGAAGCTCAACCCATCCAAGACAGAATTCATGTCGTAAGCAAAGAGCACCAAACAAGAAACAACACATACCAGGCTCAATCACATCAACTTTGACAGCTTCGAACCTCAGTTTTCACGGAATGGCAAGTCCCTTGAATATCCCCTCAAGGAGCATGTTGTTAAAAAACACAAAGACTGCCTGGTACCTTCTTTCTATTCTAAAGTAAGTCTAACTGTTTCTTCCAGAAAGCGACTTCAGATGTGGATGGTGGTAATGCCCTGTTACATGACCTCACATGCTGCACACTGGCACTCCTTAGGGACATCCTACATGCAGGAGAGCGCCTTGTCTTGTTGTAAAAATTGATTTTTCACAAGGCACTCAATAGTCTCTATGCTTTGCTGTCTGTGCCGCCTTAGCCGCTGAAGAGGAGAGCTTGCAGTGTGGTGAGAAACATATATGCACACTTACGATCTGGCCAATATTTGCATCTATCCTTCATCATTATACTCCTTCACTGTTACCATAGAATCTCTGAATGTGATATAAATACAAGTAGTTGCAATGGTCCTTATCACAATACTTGCTGACTGACTCACCCAGAAATGGCACCCTCTTGAAAAAGCTGTGTCTTTTGAGCAGTAAATTTTTCTTGGTATTACATCTATTGTCAAAGCTCATTATTATTGTAGCATATTCATCCACCATCTCCTCTTCAATGTTCACTACCTCTCCAATTGCCAATCACCATTCTTCTGGGCGCATGTTGTGCTTTGGTAAAGCAAAATTAGGCGCAAAAGCTCGCATAAACCATATTGATCACTTAGGGTATCCCAGTTCAAGTAACCTCTGACAGGCACTGAATGCCTTTTTTAACAGAGATATCCCATTTTCTTCATAAAGTATTTGAAGATCCCCCCTTAACGAGAACAAAGTGAATCTGGCTGCACACAAGTTGCATTTATGTCCACTCCAAATATCTACATGCTGTACACGTTTTCTCACAGTGGCCATCATTGAAAACATGTGACAAAACCTTTTTCACATGCAAATGAGGGTTTCTGCTACAAAAGGGACTATGGGACACATGCATCATTGAAAATACCGGTCGCAAGGGGGCAGATACGTAGAATCTGCCCCTTTGCGACCAGTATTTTTGCATTTGGGATGCTACAACCCAAATGCAATTTAGCAATTTAGATAATTGCACATTTTGTGATTAGCTACATTGCGAATGCATTTAGGAAATGGAAAATTGCTATTCCCTTAATGCAATGCATGATCACTTCATATTTGCGATTTCGCAATTTGGAATTGCAAATTACCATCAATTTCAAGTTGATTGTAATTTGCGAAAACTTTGAAAAATGCACTATTGTGCATTTTTCAAAGTGCTATGTTGTGAATGGGTGCGGAGGAAGCAATGCCTCACTGTTTGGAAGGCTGCTTAGTGGTGGACTGTTGTTGCTTCTAGTTCCCTCTTCCTCTGCCACGAACCCTCTGCTGGAATTGGGACCTCTGCTGGTTCTGGGAGGACCATTCAGGGGTTTGAACCCTCTGCTGGAAGGAACGTTTGTCGCCCTGACGAAACCGCTTCCGTTATTCTTTGCGCTTCTTCAGACCTACAGCCTTGACAGTATCCAGCTCTGCCTTCATCTTGTTCATCTCCTCATCGGCGTGAGCCCTGAACAAGGAGGAGCCGTTAAATGGAAGATTCAGAATCTTTCTCTGTACATCAGGCTTGAGGCCTGTGAGGCGCAGCCAGGCTGAGCGCCATGAACAGACGCCATGGGAGTAACCATGAGCGGCGAGATCTGAAGCGTCCGCTGCCGCACTTATAACTTGAGGCTGGGTAGCTTGCACAGCCCTATGGCTCTGGGTGGAACATGGTGAGGCACCCCTTCCGTAGCAATGAAAGGGGCGAAAGGCACACTGCATGGGGCAAGAAGTGCTATGTTGCGCACACACATGCCTTTGGGGAATGTGTGTGCGCAACATGTAATCACATGCTAATTTCACAGGTACATTAGGGCCCCCTTGCATCCTTGAAATTGCATGAGCAATTTGTGAGCACCTATTTGGTACTCGCTAATTGTGCATGTAATTCCCATTCATTCCTATGGGCCTCTAGGTCCATGGGAATAAATGGGAAGCTATTAAGGAATATGTAGGAATCGCTAATATTTTAGCGAAACCTACATGCATAGGCAATTGCGATTCCATAATTGCGATTCATTAATAATTACAATTATGGAATCACAATTGCCTACATTGATGTATGTGCCCTTATACGTGATTCAGAAGTTGTGCCCCTTGCAGATGTTTTTTACTCAAATGTACTTCGCCAGGTAAAACTGGCATACATTGGGCAGGTAACACAGTCACAGTTTGCATTTGTCAGGATGGGGGACAGCATGGCTATTACTGTGTTATTGATCATCCGGTAAATATGCATGCAGAGGCATCTCCAGTTACTGCCAGGTATTGTGCCTGTCCTAGAATAGTGGACAATACATAATTCAATACACAACAGCTTTTTGGCCAAACTAAGAAAAAAACCTTCTCTGACACTGCTATATAAAGCTAAGGATATGTTGTCTTCTGATTTGCAAATTAATGTGCTTCAGAAATCAATCTGCTTTAGCATTCAAATTGCAATCATATTGTCAAAATGCAACTCTTCAATTTAGATCTGACTTTTCCATTAAGAATTATACTTCAGCATGCAAATCAAGACCAGTATGATGAAGTGCAATTGTTTTACAAACTGTAAATTTAAAACATCTAACCTAGCAAGTGAAATCAAATTTTGGTAGGCAGAAATGCCTATATTTCTTAGCAAAAGCAAGTTTTGCATACTGGTTGCAACATATTTCAAAAGGTGATCACAGCATTATTTACATTAATCTTTGACAGCATCACAAAGGGGGGCACAAATTACGCTATGTCCCTGTTGTTATTGTTATAAAAGAATACCTCAATTAGGAAATATTTTAATTTTCCCAGAGGAACAATGTTTTCACAAGCACACACATAAGAACCCTCTTTATATCATAGGGGTCAATAGCAATGTTTTCAATATGCACCTGTCCTAAATGTACAATGCCAAATCAGATCACTGGCCTGTCAGGTCAGAGGAAGTGATGCAGAATAAAAAGCTGATCATTCTTTACACGACATAAAAAACAATTATGAGACCGAAACTCTAATGTGCACCATGAAAGTGTGCTTTGACTGGTAGAAAAAGAAGATTTTTGAAAAAAAATCTATTTAAAATGTTTATTAACTGATTACCTTATTGATTTAACAAAGTTGGTAAGAGAGATTATTAATGGATAAAAATTTTCTATGATGTAAAAAAACACACATTATTATGCAGCAGTATGTACCAAATGAGTCTTGCATACAACTTTGCAAATTTTAATAATGAGACTAAGCCTCTCTATCGTTTTCATTGTAACGCACCCTAGCAAATGAAATGTTGGTGAAAATTGAACATGTTGCATTTAAATTAACTGAGATTTTCAGTATAAATGCTTTACATATCTGTTCTGTATAAGCAACATTCCTAAATTCTAAAATCAATAGATACTTTTTTCTTTACTTGTTAGACCTGGCACCATTGGCGTGGGTCTCCATTCCATTTTTTGCCTCTACCTTCTGTGTTTTTCTGTGTGTGGGGCACAATTGTTTGCTGATCTACATGCTTTGGACACTTTGCCACTGCTGTTCAGGGCCAAAGTGCAAGTGCTCCCATGTTATGGATTAGTGATTCCTTGATTGGCTTATTTGATTTACTTATCAGACCCTATTACAGTGCACTATGTGTACCCAGGGCCTGTAAATCAAATGCTGCTGGTGGGCTTGCAGCACCAATTGTGCCACCCACAGAAGCAGCTTGTAAAATGTGACTCAGGCCTGCCATTGCAGAGCTTGTGTGCAGTCTGGGACTGCCATGCCAACTTGGAAAGTGCACACACTTGCCAGTCTCTAAACCTTCCCTTTTCTACATATAAGTCACCCCTAAGGTAGACCCAAGGTACCCCTGTGGGGAGGGTGCATTGTATGTGAAAGGTAGGACATGTCCTGATGTGTGTGGCAGGACCTGATAGTGAAATACTGCCAACTTCATGTTTCACTATTGCAAGGCTATCTGTTCCCATAGGCCAGAATGGGGAGTTTGTTTATAACATAATATAAACATAATTGACCCTGGTAACAAGATGTGAAAATAAAGTTTAGTATGCCTGAACCCAGAATTAAAAGTTGCATCTTTTAGTGAGGATTACCTTCTGTGTTTGAAAATATCACCTTTAGAATGTAGGTATTTTCCTGCCTAACCATCCAGTGTGCCTGTGCTAGGTTTGTGTATTGCATGCCTGGCTTTTGGATGACAGGGGCTGGAGAAGGGCAGCGGCTCCAGAAGTCTGATGAGTCAGGGCTGGGCTGAATAGGCCTGGTATGCATTTGGAGGGGTGGGAGGAGTAGCAGCTTCACCTGAATAGGGCTGTGCCGGCCTTCCACAATGACAGCTCTGCCCCCCTGTGGTGTGACTGGAACCAGGGCTCACACTGACAATGGAGGTTGTTGTGCACTTGCAACATACCCCACACAACTGGTTTTGGCTGGGTGCAGATTCAGAGAACAAAGGATTTTTGCGTATAAAAAGAGGGGAACAGACCCCAGACTTTTAGATCACTTCTGGGAATCAAGAGAAACCTTTGCTATGGAGAAGAGCCGGATAATCTGAGGAGGAATACTGCCCCTGTGCTTTTTGCTGTCTGGGGTTGGCCTGCAGTGGCTGCTTGCTGCCAAGGAAAGGAGAAAAGGACTTTGCTGTTTGCTTTGTCATCTTGAGGAAGTTCTCCAAGGGCTTGAAACTGAGCTTGCCTCATGGTCTGAAGTCTCAGGGACACAAAGACGTCACCCCTAGCTCCCCTGAATTTCCTTACTGGGAATGCCAACCTGTAAAGAGGTGCCTATTGCTGTTTCGGGCCTCTGGAGACTGTTTGCCGCTGGGAGCTGGAAAATTGATGCAACACCGAAGAAGAGTGTGGCATCCGCACTTGTTTTCCGACGCATCAAAGAAGAAACCGTCGAAGCGCCTACCGCATTTTGAGAAATTGCTGCACGACGAATCGGGTGTAACGATCTCCGAAGTCCGAGATCGCCGCACCGATTCCAACGCAAGCCTGCAGTGCGGCTGCATGAAACCACACATTGTACCGGATCAACGCATTGCATCGAGGCGCCAAGACTGTCGCATCGTTGGGGGCCCAAGAAAGAAACAGACGCAGTAAAGAGTTGACGCATCACCTCCCCTAAACTGCAGTAAGGAACAGATTCATCACCTCCCCTTAGTGTAAGGAACAGACTCATCACTTTCCCTGATGCAATTTTGTTTGCTTTGCATGATGCTTCTAAGGTACTTTTGAGAAAAGTGTCACATTTACAACTTGCATTGAACTGAACTATTTCTACCATTTGAAAGCCTTATTTTTAATACTGTATTGTGGATTTTTGTCTGTTTGGTCTTGTTTTGGTTTAGATAAAGAATGTTTATTTTCCTAAACTGATGTGGTGTCCATTTGTAGTGTTTTCACTGTATTACTGTATGTGTTCATAAATGCTTTACACACTGTCTCTGAAATAAGCCTTTCTACTCGTGCCAAGCTACCAAGGTGGTGAGCAGGGGTTTTAGGAATGTTCCGCCTTACCCTGACTAGGAGCAAGGGTCCCTATTTGGACAAAGGTGCCTACTTCTGCCAACTGGAGACCCCCATTTCTAACAGTATTTCATACTTCATTGTGAGTACATTCGTGAGAACTCCCTTCAACTTAATAGATGAAGAGCAACAAAGAAACAGGCTCTTTGTCAACTAACCTGTGAGGACGGCATGGACAGTGGTTTATTATAAGCGACATGAGAGAATATGTTGGAGTATCAATTTTGTACATTTTGAGCAGAAGAATTATCACATCATGATCAGACCATTGTATGGTGACAAGTGATGTCACAATTGGATGATTTGGAGTATAAAAAGTGACTTCCCAGGGATGCATATTGCAATCTCTCTCGACTGCCTACTTATCTACTGTAGCATTGGAGAACTTACATGCTGCACGATTTGGAGCTCTCTGGTGAGGGGCCAGACCTGAACTTTCCTGATTATTGCTCCAATCCGCTTGCCTGTGTCCATGGACTATTCCTTAGTGGACTCTAACTTGATCCCTTTGCCCATGCTAAGAGAATTATATTGAACTGTCCTCTTGCCTTTTTTGGTGGTAAGAAACCTTAGTAGTAATAGATTAACTTTCGCTCAATGTGTGGTTTTATACTACATGCTTGTAGATTTATGAATGAACTGTTTAAGATGTTACTTATATGCATTGATTTTGGATCTTAAATACAATAACTCATTATATAAATATGTCTGAGTCTTTTATTGTGTCTTGGTGTTCTTTCTGTAGAAACTGTGCTTATAATTATCTGACTTCTACTGCATGATAGAGAGAATCATTGGGCCTGCAGGAGTGGTGGTCCCCCGTATTGCCTATTTTGTATCTGTGGTGGACTGCCTAGTGCACCAGGGAACAGGCGTTTCCATGCATTGGTGCAGGAGCACCACAAATCAATATGCTGAGCGGGCACTGGTGCAGTTCCGCTCAGCATTTTTAGAGTTCTTGCACCCTCAACTTTTTCATGGCAGAGCCATGCCATGAGAAAGCTGGCAGCGCAAACACAAAAGGGCCCTACAGAGCCCCCATGTACCCCACACCAAGGAGTTACATTCAGGGGGGCCCAACATGAGCCTCCCTGTTTTTGTTTCCTCCAGTTCCAACACTGTCACTCTCCATGCCGTGCTGGAACATTTTGGGCTTTTCCCATTGCGGTGCCTGTTTTCAAGGCACCGTCATGAGAAAGGCCAAAGAACCGCTGACCGTATTAAGAGTTGCACATTTACAACTCGTAATACAGTCATCGCCGCTGTGCCAAAGTCGTAACCAGGCCCATAGTCTGAGAGTAGTGTACTTGAACTTGATCAATAATCTGATAATTGGTTACCAATTATTGGTCCGCATTGGGTGGCCAACAGTTTACACCATGATTTCTCACCCCTCACTGAGACAAAGAAAGGTTCATCGGAGGACCAATGCCTCTGTGGGTGAAGTATGGACTCTGAGTGAAGGGACCATATTTGAGTAACTAGTTATATGAGTCCAGAAACTGAGAAAAAAAAGAAAAAGAGCATCCGCTCCAACAGCGGTGACACCCTCCTTGAAAAAAAGAGTAATATTTAATAAACAAAATGTCAGAAATCCAATAAGGGAATCTGAAATTATGAATTTTTAAAGTTTTAGGTGGGAATAGCGGCAATAACCATAAAGTGCCAATGATATCAAATGATTGTGGTAGACTGGAATCTAGGCACAATTTGATGCTAACTGTGATGGAACATAGGCCAGATACACTAAACAGTTCCATCCTTATTAAAGACTTTACCTTGTGACTTTAGTCCTGTAATTCCCAATATACCACAAGAGTACACATCTAAAGTCCTCAGGACCTTATGGGTCGCACTTAGAGACTCACAAGGTTCATTTGTGACTTGCTACTGGCCAGCTAGGCAGTTGCAATCAAAATACTCTTTTAGCTTGTTGTTTCCTTGTAGCTTTAGGAAGAGATCAGCCTTATAAACCCCGCAGGCCACTTCTTGTCCTGGGTACAAGAGGGAGCAGGTCCAGTTTTTTCAGGGCTCCTCTCAGATCACAGACAGCAGGGTCAGTCCTCTTCTATTTTCCTCAGGTCTAGGAGTGTTCTGAAGTGGGTAGTTGGAAGTGCCACATTTATAGCTGGGTAAAAGTTCTCAGGGGACCAACCCTACCCTCTTTGGGTATTTTCAGGATGATGCAGGACTTCGGCCACACTAAACATGGTACGTGAGCACTGGGGGTAAGTGTGAGACTATGTTTACTATGGCAATCCTACTGTCCTCCTTTCCGTCAGATACCTCCCCGTCCAGCTCAGTTGTCAGAGCGGGGTACCGACGGAGAGGTAAGGGTTTCTTCCATGAGCTCCTTAACTTCTGTCACTTGCGACCACTCCACGCTGCGTTAACGATGTCAGGAAATTCCTTCGGGTTTCCCTACACACGAGTTAGACTTAGTTTGGTTTTGTTGTAATCATGGCAACTTGCACGTAGCATTGTAATCGCTGTTTGGTTCTCTTATAGCATACCAGGCGCTCTCGTGTGTGACTGGACGTAGATGAGAGCTAGCCGATTCCTTTCGAACTCTCACTAACTGTTGATTTTCAAACCTTTTAACATCGGACCCTAGTACCCCAACATTGTACATAAGATATTAACACGGGCCATTCTCTCTTTTTGCTTGCAATATCACACATTACAGCGCCTGTAGAGTGATATTCCCGGTGTTTTTAAATATAGACTCTGCCTTGTTTTTACACCATGTAGTCAAGTACTTTCGTTGGTAAATTCCTGTATCCCCTGTGGATTAAAACCGCTATGTCCACTGGGGTAATACTGTTGTTTGGAATTTCCATTTGTAGAGCGGTGCCTCATGTCCTGAGCGGATGCCAGGTGAGGCGAGGTGCGTACCCGCAGTTTTCCGGGTAAGTGCACATACTGATTGTTGAATTAACTATCGCTATGTAATACACTTATGAGTATTGATATGATCTCGTTAAAACAAAATAATTCTTTTTGAACATTGTTCTGTGATTTACACTGATATTGCATAAGATCAAGTGAGGTTTTCCTACCATCGTTTTTGTCTGACTCTTTGTTTGGTTTTGACCAGGTTTCTTTTACCAAGTATTACCTGTAACAGTTCAACCGGGACACACAGGACCAATCAGGTTGTATTAGTTACCAACCTAGTTATCACTGGATTTGTTTATTATTCTTTACACATTCATTGCAGTAGCGTCAACATGGTCCTGATGAGAGCTTGGACTCTTATGTCCAGAAGCCGAAACATGTAGACCGACATCCTGACAGTTATTTGCCAAGCTGTCGATGCACTGTTTTTAGAGTGGCACCAAGACAGCACCAGAATAAAATTTATAGTGTCATGTTACCCATTTTTAACTGCACTGTTCTTACTATTTTTTGCACTGCAACCATCACCCCACCGACTGCAATGTCGTTTGCATTCACGCCTGGGACTACCGTGGAACCACCACAATCATTATAGTGGTTGGTATTTATGGTACTGTCCATAGTTCCCAGATGATGAAAAAACACCTTTGGTGGGTGATGGGAACTTAACCCTTTTGGGAGGCTTCACACGACTACTTTGGTTCTCTTCACTTCTTTTGTCACATCGGTGTTATTTTTCACATTGAACATTAGACCCACAGTATTGTTTGTATATTGTATGTAGACTTGGGGATTTATACTGTTGGTGGTCTTTAAACATATCCCTTGGACCCCCTCTTCATGTGAAAGATTTGTTGTGTAAAATCCTACTGTCCTCCCAGATCTCATACTAAAATCCAATTTGGGACAGTCACTGTACCCCTAATAAACCCAGAGATGGAAGTCAGGTAGAACAAAGCAAGCAAGCTTTGTTTTGGCATCTAATTTCTCCCAGTGTTATAAGCAAACCCCAGCAAAGCTGTAAAGCAGGATTTGACACTCCAGCAGGATTTCACACTCTAATGTAAAAAAAGCCAACTATGATTGGAGCCTGACTGGCTAGGGAGACAAAGGAAGGGTTCCGCTGGGGTGTAAGCTAACATTTGCCTGCCAGGGAGGGAGGTAGGGGTTGAAGTTAATCCCGTTCCTTAACCCAACCCTACTGGTCATCCTGTCAAGGAAAAACAATACCTCCCCACACCCAAACCTTAGTTCTCTGATCTGGGAACAGTTTTCACATCTCTTCAAATGTTAATTAGTCCCTGGCAGAAGTTGTGGGGGGTGGAGGGGTATATGCAAATAGGCCTCCAGAGGCTTTAGGAAGGGAAGGAACTTTTTTAATATTTATAACAATTTTAACTTGACCGTTGGATCATTAATAACTCCTAACATTTAGTTTTCCAGCTGTTTCCCAACAGAAATTAGCATTAGAAATTATAATAGATTAATCCAGTGTTTTCCTATGTAACAGCCGGCCTTGTTACTGTGAAAATATCCTTTGGGCAGATCAAATTCCTACATATCCTACTTTTAAAGACTATGGTCATATGAGCAATAAGGTGCGCATAAGGGTGACCTATAAATATTCAAAAGAAAGGTTTTGACATTCTAAAATGGATTGTTTTGACAGCTTTAATTTGTAGTTTAAAACTGTTTAAAACTGTAGCAGTCCGGCTACAAATGGTAAGCCTACAGTCATGTTTATACTGTCACTGTTGTTGGTGCACAATGGGTGGTGCAGTCAACTAGTGAGATTCCACTTACAGGCTCTGGGAATACTTTGTGCCATGAATTAGGTATTATAGATAAGTTAAATATGCATTTTAGAGGAATGTCAATTTCATTATGTTGAAAGGGGAGGAACAGGCACATTATCACTGGTTAGGAGTGGTAAAGCGCAAAGAAATGTATGGTCCAGCAAAAGGTAAAAACACTGGGGTGATCCTGAAGAAACGACTTCTGGACGATTGGATATGAATGAGGTCCCCACCTGATTGACCACAATGCCAGAAGTGTTCACTGAGAGACAGACCCACTTTCTTATATTTAGAAGGGGTTCAGTAGCATTACTGAAGAACCTTAAAGTATCCAAATTTTTGTCTTGCCTCCTGCAGTCCTTTGTCATGGAAAGATAATAATTGCGATTTGTGACCATTCGTTCTCAGAGTAGGTATTTTGAATGACAGGCACCCATTTATGCCAAAGTTCTCTTGGGCTTTCAGTAGAGTTCCTCAATGCTCGATCCATATAGATCAGAGATCAGTTTCTTATAAGGACCCCCCACTACGCTCATAGTGTGTGGTATGCAGTCTATGTAGTGCTTTGTGGAGAATTTTTAATTCCTATTTCAGTTTGGACTGCCATTTGAGATTTTTGTCCAATGGGGATAGTTTGGAATCTTGTTGAGCAGCTATGGTCTCTAGTTCCAGGGAGGATTTAGTGTCCTGATTCCTATTGTCTTTCTTTTCTGGCCTCCTGCATCAGTGCATAACAGGAAGGCCTTTCCGGCTGCGCCCAAACATTGAGCTGACTCAACTTAACTCTTGTTAAGATTGACATATTATTTTATCTGGTCACATAGCTTTTGTTCTCTGAGGAGTGTCTGTAAAATAGAGTGTTCATTTTTGATGTCTGGGATTGGGATACAATCATCTCAAGATCAAGCGATATTGTGATAGATGCATGATCTGAAAGGCCCCCAGGTCTCATGTCACAGGCGGTTACTTTACGAAGTAGTCTGGTGTTGGAAAGAAAAATATCAATCCGCGACTCTGTGTTGTGGAAGCAGAAAGTGCATGTATATTCCATATTGTGGGATGGAGAAGCCTCCACAGGGCTCTCAAGCCATGATCTGCCATCAGATCACAGAGCATGTTCCCGTCTCAGTCGTTGCTGATGTCTGATTTGCCAGACCTGCCCAGAATATGGTCGATAACCATGTCCCAGTCTCCCACTACCAACAACTGTGTTTAGCCGAATTCCACAATCAAACAGTTACATTTAGAGAGAAAGTCCCCCTGCAAACATTTGCAACATAGATTGATCCCACTATGATACAGCTGCTCTGCAAGCTCAGTTTCACAAAGACATACCTCCCCTCTTCGTCAGTCCATATCTTTAGGACCCTTGCCAAAATCTTCAGGACTCTCGCCAAGCACTCATGCAACAATATAGCGACTCCACTTTTTTCTTAAGAGGAGTATGATTGAGAGGCATCTCTGGTTTTGGTCGGCTCGTGGGAGCCTGCCAAAAAGATGACCCTCCCCACCCATTAGCTTCCGAGTTTTTTCAATGACTCTTTATTGAGGTGAGTCTCTTGCAGCAACACAATGCCTGGATTCCCATGTGCCAAGTAGGCACACTTTTTTTACCTTATGACAAAGGACAATAAGCCTATGTGTAGATCTTGAGCTATTGTAGCCATGCCATGGAAGATGTAGAGTGTACAGCACCATTTAAGGGTATATGGCTGCGAGGTGTGAGCCGCAGTGCCGTGAGAAAAGAATAGTACAAGAAACTCTGAGGTAAATTCATGGAAAATGTGTGGAAGCAATTGCGGGAGTTACCCCTGTATAGCGTGAAGCAACAAACAAAGTGCTCTTTCTTCAATGAATTGAAGGGAAGTGGGTCTGTTTCTATGTGACAGCCTTGAGAAAAATATGTATATAACAGTGGAAGCCAATTAGATCAAGATTTCAAAGGGGATCTGGATTTATCTCTGTCGTTCGGTCTCAGGGTATCGGTGTCCTTCTGTCCCATATTATGTGCCTCTTTTTGTCTTGTTGGCTTATGAGGTAAGCCTGTGAGATTAGGTTGGTGCTGGAGCAGCAGCTGCCAATCTAGTTGTCCAACGGTCCATTGGAGGGGGCCAGTAGCATCCATCTCACCCACATAGAAGGTGAGTAAGAACTGGTCCAGGTCATCCAAGTTGTATAATTTTGGAAGTGTAAACACAGTGTAACAACCATCAAGGGTGGCTCTAACAAGCCATATCTAGCATTCGGTTTCTGCAGCTAAGGACGCAGAATCAAGAACTTCCTCTGAACAATGTTTGTATGTTAAGAGTAGTCAGCCAAAAAACTGATCTAGCAGTTGTTGTGACAAGCCATACTGAGCAATTTGCTTTGTATGCCACCAAGATGGTGCTACATGTTGATGCCTGAGTAATAAAGCAATAGCAATGTTTGGAGGTTTATCAGAGGAATGTGCCCTCAGCTTAACCCCTTCAGTGCCCGCCCCTTTCCCCGCCCAGTGCCGGCCGTTGCATTAGCGGGCGGGGTCTATGACGAGCTGGACTCGTCATGGGCACAGCGCCACCGCGGCCCATGACGAGTCCAGCTCGTCATGGGCACTGAAGGGGTTAAGGTAATGAGAGCTCTGAAATTTAAGCTGTGGTTAAAGGTTTAAGCCCAGAACTCTTGGTAAGAGGTCTCCCAAAAATTGGATTAAGTCCGACTCCTTGTCCGGCGCTGGCAGATCAAAAAGAAGAATGCTGTTTCTCCTGCTGTGGTCCTTGAGATCATTGACCTTTTTCTTGAGGTTACATACCTCTCCGATCCGGTCAGACATGGCAGTTACCATTGCCTCGAGGCCTTCAATACACCTCTCCGACATCTGAAATTGGTGGTTTCACCCTGACAGACTCTCATGGACCGGTTTTAGATCCCTGTTGGTTATCAGGGTAGTCGCTTTTACTGAATTGATCAACAGTTCGATACCTTTCAGTTCATTCACTAAGATGACTGTGTCCGTGGTGACCCCAGCAGTGGATGTCATAGTTCTAGAGCCTCCACAAGTGATGACCTCAGAAAAAATTAGCTGTGTTGTGCCTTTCTATTAAGGCATGGGCCAGGCGCAAACAGGGTTACTGCCAGTACATAGAGAGATTTGCCACCAGCAACCCGCTAGTGGTAAGTCTATGATGGTCCTCTTGGGAAAGCCAAGACTGTCTGAACAGAGTCAATGAACTCCTGACAGGGGCACAGAGGAGTATGTTCCCGGGTATGAAATGAGAACGTCAGACGTATGTAAGAGCATTGCAATGCTGACTTGGTGAGAGTGGAAATCAGGGGAATAGTACCAGTAATGAGCAGCAGGTGGAGTCAAAATGAGGAGGAAGGAAGATGGTGGACTCTTATGAAGCGGATGATGTCAGTAGTCCACAACTACCAAAGGGCCAGGACCAGGTGACTGACAGAAAGGTCAGGCGGTTTGCAGATGGGAAGATGGGTTGGCAGAGCATCTGTCACTGGTATTTGACCCGCATGGGGAAACTCATCACACCAGTGAGGTGGGAAGTTCCAAAACTCCATTGGGCTCCAGAGACAGCGGCACCTGTCAGGCAGTGATTAGGCACTCCGTGTGGCAAGGCCGAAGGTCCTCCATGTGTAGTTGAGGCTGTGGCCAGACCTATGATCTAGTCAAGGCTCTTTGGGCAGAACAGGTCATCACCAAACCTGATGGCAGGCTCCCCTCGGGTTTCCATCCTCAATTCCCATCAAATTGGTCCAAAGAAGTTGTGAAATTGTGACATCTAAGCATCTAGAACGTCATTGAGGCAAAAAAGCAACTTCGGAGGTCGACCATCTCATTCCTGAACAAGCCCTACACTTGTTTCATACCTTTTTATTAAAGACCTGCAAATCATGTTTCAAAGGGAAAAAATCAGCATCAGAAGCATTCAAACACACCTGGCGAGACATGCACAAACAGATATCCTTTCACACACATTCACAGTACCATGTGAACTCTTAAACTCATCTTTGCACACCTACAGTCCAGACATGTATGCCTGCACACAAAACAAAACTGCACTCCCAAGCCAGATGAACACATCCAAAACACCAGAGAGCTACCCATCATTAAAAAAACAGATCTAGAAGCCTAGCAAGAGGCTGTTTAGTATACTACCTGTATATCCACTTCTAAACATCTTGACATGAAAATATTGTACTGAAGAATACAAAAACAGTACACTACGTAGAAGTGTAATTAAAAGAATAATATATATTCACCCAAATGCAGTTACCTTAATTAAATATTGGTAGTCAGTGTTTGGGCTATGATGTTTTGGTACCACAATTATATTTTGTGCTCGACATTCTGACATTCAATTGACTGTTCATCATTGTTTCCTTCCATTTCTGGCTGGCAGCTGCTCAAATTGGAATGAGGGCATTGAGCTACACTGGCAGGTCACTTGGTGGACTGGGTGCATAAAACTTTCATGCAGGATTAGAAGGCTTTAAAGGGTTGTGTAAACTATGACTTTGTATTTTTCTACAAGGTTTGCTTTCCCACCCATGTGTGTCTTTGGTGAACATGATTCAATGCACCATCGCTGAATGTAAATGTTATTGTAGCTCCACAGAACCCCACCCAATACATTGCTGTGGTAGAGTTATTGATTTTGGGTTACTAACAATCGCTGCAATGAGATCAGGGTCACCAGGCTAACAGAAACAAACCTATTTCATCATTCACAATATCACGTACACTGCACTAAGAAGAATAGACCCTTTAAGTGCATTTATTACAACAGGGTTAACATGTTTCTGAACTGACCTATATTAACTACTCAGGATATCATAAAAATAGCAAGAAGCCATGTAATGAAAAACGAGAATAAAATAAACGTTTCTAATATAATTGAAATGTCATCGGAAACCTAAGACCCTAAAACCTACTTTATGCACTATGCTAAGAGATCATGGAGAGTAAAGCAACTTGCAGCGTAGAGTTTCTTAGAGAGAAGCCACAGACTACATATCTTATTCACAGCAAGATCTGTCATATTAGCTTTATCAGGGGAGATGCAGCATAATCGAAATAATCTGGCAGAGACCATCTCTGGCAGAATCTCATGCGGTAATCTGGGCAAAAGACCTCTCCTAACTTGTCGTCAAGTGGCAAGCCTTATATACTAAAGGGCCTATTTATGAGCTGGTTTGTGTTGATTCTAGCACCTTGTAGCATGGTGCAAGAGTGACACACACCTTTAGTCAGATTTATGACGCCATGCAAAGCCACTTTGAGTGGCCCTGCGTGGCTCCATGTATCTGTAGTAAGGAAACACAATGCAAATCACTGCGTTACCTTACTCTGCTCTGGAAAGGTTCTATGAGCATTCTGTGGGTGTTGCCACACAACTGCCATGGTTTATGAAGCATTTCCAGGTTTACCAGAAGTGGTAATCCTGAGAATGTGCCAAAAATATATGCCATCCCAGGAAAGGCATAACAAGGAGAAATATTTTTGTTTCTTCTCTTTACTTCCTCTTTTTATGTGTGCTGCATTCTGTAGTAACATGCCTCTCAGGATTTTTTTGTGCAGGAAGGTGTCCCTGGTGCTTTGGTGCTAGACTGCCGAAAGGACTCCACGCAGAGGAAAAGGCAGGAATGCACCGTATTGCATTGAATATGGCTCCTTCCTGCCCTTCCCTGTCATGCAGGGTAGCAAGGTGACTTGCTGTGCTGCAATGCTAATTCTTTCATAAATAGGCCTCTAAATCTTTTCAGAGATTGGAATTTCTATCATAGATTTAGGAATGCCTGACAAAAACTATGATAGAAAGAAAATGTTCCTGGAGGAGTTGTTTTGCTAATGCTTATTTATTTGTTGGTCAACATATCTAATGCTGTAGTCAATATGCTGATATTGAATACAGCTTTCGATATATTGACCCAAAAATGTATAAGAATTATTCAAAATAACTCCTCCAGGAACATTGTACCTATGTTCTGATTACCCAGTTCCCTGGGGGAATATTGGGTTTCCCTAATGTGTTTATGGACATAAATTATGTTCATTAGGGTGCATGTCCCAGATGTTTCCTTATGAACACATAAAGTGAAAGGATGTCAATTCAGACTATACGATTTTGACTATATTTCCGAATTTTGACCTTGTCATGGTGGTAAGAAGACAAACTGATGTCGCATCAGGTGTAATATCTATACCACTAGCCAAATGATTTTACATTATCATGGTTCCTATAAAGATGAGGTCAGATGACATCTGCACCAATGGCAGATATGACAATGATGCTGCATAAATCGGGAAGATGATCACTTTTAGTACCAAAAATGGAGTTGGAGTCCTCAAAAATTGAGACAGACCTTAAGACCTTGGGGCAGATTTATAATAACTGGCGCATCCCTGCATATCAGCAGGGATGCGCCAGTTATTTTCGCCCCAGCTCCGCCATCATGAATGCGCCGCATTTATAATGCAGTAAACACAACAAAAGTACTGCCAATGCTGCAATAGATATGAACAAGATACTTCGAATCATAGTCTGAACAAAACAGTACTACTATAAACCACTTTTTCCGTTTGATTTTAATCGACAATTTTTAGGGGGTCAGTGCTTCATTAACTCATTTTTAAGCACGGTTTTATTTATACAGAACACATTAGCAAAAATAGTAGAAAAAAACAATACAACATTAATATTTACATTGCCTACACAAATACACACGACACTGCTACTGGCATACAAGTGTCAATCATACCATACATTCATACTACTCAATCATACTGTGGGACATTTGAGACAAATAATCAATGACAGTTTGGCGATTTTTTTAAAAGAAGGGGGGGCTATCGAAGACTTGTTTACAGCCTAATGGTGATAGTTTAAAAGTGATTGAGTTGTTATTTGTGCGATTAGCCCACAGCGAAGAGGTCTACGCGTTTCGAATCCCTCAAGTTGTGGGGATTCTCATCAGGACCAGATGCTCACTTGCAGCCAATGCCAACCAAGGGGAGACTTGTGATTATAGAATATAGACCTTTTCAAAAAAACTTGTCAGCCTGCCAATGTCGTGTATCTTTCTACTGGCGTGGGTTGAAGTTCCTCCGGCCAAAGTACCGGCTATTGGAAAAGATGATTCATGTTTCGGAAAGACTTAAAATGTCGTCTTCCGAGGTAGTTTGCAAAAAGTTTTACAGGGAACCCGTAGTCCGTGCTTGTAACGCCAATGCGGCGTTACAAGCACGGACTACGGGTTCCCTGTAAAACTTTTTGCAAACTACCTCGGATTGAGTAGTATGAATGTATGGTATGATTGACACTTGTATGCCAGTAGCAGTGTCGTGTGTATTTGTGTAGGCAATGTAAATATTAATGTTGTATTGTTTTTTTCTACTATTTTTGCTAATGTGTTCTGTATAAATAAAACCGTGCTTAAAAATGAGTTAATGAAGCACTGACCCCCTAAAAATTGTCGATTAAAATCAAACGGAAAAAGTGGTTTATAGTAGTACTGTTTTGTTCAGACTATGATTCGAAGTATCTTGTTCATATCTATTGCAGCATTGGCAGTACTTTTGTTGTGTTTACTATATATTGACTTGGCCTTGCTGCCTTTTAAGTCAAAACCCAAGGTTGTTCCTAAGCATTTATAATGCAGCGCACCATGGGGCAAAAACGGCACAGATGCGTCACGCATCTGTGCCGTAAAAGTGGCGCATTGCTGGACGCAGCTCCAGCAATGCTCTGGGGGGCCCTATCTGCACAATGCTGCGTCAATCCTTACGCCTGCTTCAAGCAGGCGCAGGGTTTTGACGCAGCATGGGCTCAAAAGTGACTGAGTGAAATCTTGTAGATTTCACTAAGCCACTTTTAGGAGGCGTTCCTGCGCCGGAACGCCCCCCCTGCGCTGGAACGCCCCCACCTGCCCTGGAACACCTACATGTGGCGCAGGGCTTTACAACGTGACGCATCTCCCAGATGCGTCACGTTGTAAATACCCCGCACCTTGGCGCAGGATTTGCGCCGCTGCTGCGTCACAAAAGTGACGCAACGGCGGCGCAAAAGTGGCGCAAGTGCAACATAAATCTGCCCCCTTATCTGGAAATGAGCTAAGAAAGGCTGGAGCAGGTAAGGAACCAAAAGAGGAAAGGGAGCAAGTAAGGATAGAGCTGTGCATCTTTCAAGCAAGATTCCCCTCTACATACCTCGACATAAATCGTATGTCCTTCTGTCCATCCCAGATATCCCTTTCGCCCTTCATTGGATGGTTTAACTTTACAGTCATGAGCAGCTTTCCAATTAAAGCGAGGAGACAGAGGTCTCCATCCTGTCCTCACAGAGTCAAGATTTAGCTATCCAGCCAAGGTGTGGAGACTGAAGGAATTTGACTTGATTTTAGGGTACTGCATACTGTGTCATTGCTTTAGGTAAGCATGCTGACAGAATCATAGCCTCTCCATGAAAATGCTGTATGCACCTATAAGCCACTAATAAAGCCAGTACCAAGGGTGATGGCATACACACTGTTCAGGTTATCTGCTCAGTTACTGATAAATAGAGACTGGGAATTGAGAACCTTCACCCCTTCCAATCTTTTGAACCAGCTGCCACTGTTTCTGTGTAAGGGTATTTTATGAGTAAGCAGCTTACATTTGCTAATTAAAAGGACCTGTGCAATCCTTTGCTATGAACAGGCACATGGTCAATGACACTAATGTAGAAAAAAGTATCTGTTTTGGCCAAAAGAAAAAGATATCCCTTGTTCAAGATGACCTCATATGTATTTTTATAGAAGCAAGTGGCTGTTTTCATTTTTCCAATATGAACTTATTTCAGGAGGTTTCTTTAGCATTTTAATTGTTCTATAGGGTATTAGTGTGTAGCTCTTTCATGCGAAAAGAGCTTTGCAGAAGTGTAGTACAAAATTAAGCACACTAAAATCATTTAGGGGCATATTATCAAGACACGGTGTTACAATTATCGCCGCTTTAGTGGCAGAAAACTGCCGCCTAAGTGGCGTTAATGGGCTTGATAATATGTCCTTGAGAATTCCCATAGTAGCCCATGTTCTGGTGTCAACATGGGCTTCTATTGGACTTCTCTGCGGCATATTACCAAGCCCATTATCGCCGTTTTAGCGGCAGCTTTCTGCCGCTAAAGCGGCGATAATTTTAACACCGTGCTTGATAATATGCCCCCATGATATTTGTTGCAAAAAGACATGAGAATTAGTTCAATGGAAATCGGATTTAAAAAAAAAGTTCTAGATCAGAATGTGTACAAACCTTGCATAAAGATTTTCTCTTTCCTACAATTACCTAAAGCATGAACAAATTAAACTGTTGCCATAAATATCTCTTTTTTGCTATTTATTGTTCTGTTAAAAAACCAGACCAGAAGAAGGAAATCCAGGTATAGTTTTTGTTGCTTAAACTGCAGATTTAATTATGCTCCATGTCCTTCATTACCTCTAGCCGAAGGCTTCGGTATCAGGCATTTTGACGTCAGAACTCAAAACTAATAGCTAATTACAGTTAAGCAGCTACATCATTTCTTTATTGCAGATGACTTGAGGTGTCACAAGTCACATGTAATAAAGAAATTAGGCCCATGTGTACGTGTGGCATTTTGAATTTCTTAATGGTGCGAAGCACAATTAGGAAATGCAAAATGCGATATCGGAATATATGAAAGGCATAAAAATGCAACTCCTACTAAGTAGAAATCGCATTTTGGTCATCATTAAAGGAGGAAGAGAATTTTGCTTGGGAGGTAGAGAAGGAGGAGGTGAGAAGAGAGGATATGTAGGGTGAGGGTCACCCTGCTTGCACAGACAGAGGAGGAGATCCATGAGAGGTACAGACTGAGTAGTCAGATGATACTTGATTTTATTCCTGAGTTACAACCTCAGCTACAGGCCACAACACTCACCAGTAATGCAATTCCACCACTTGTGCAGGTAGTGTGTTGCCTTTGGCAGTTACTGGGGGGAGGGGTGGGAGGGGTCATAGGAGTGGCAGGGGAGATGTCACAAAGTGTCTTGCCCAGGTTCTTTAAAATGTTTTTGGACATCATGGTGAACAGAGCCAACCAATATATATTATTCCACAATACCCTCAAGTATTGCAACAAACTAAATTTTGTACAGGTTAGCAAGTTCTCCCAATGTCATTGGCTGTGTTGATGGCACACATATTAAAATATGTCCTCCCTCAGCAAATTAATACATGTACAGGAACAGGAAAAGCTAACACTCATGCAATGTGCACGTAGTGTTTGATGTCTCCTGTATCATAACAGACCGTGTGGCCAGATTCCCAGGCAGTACCCACCACTTATCCATGTTCGGCCACAATGGAATACATAACTGTCTGCCACAGGGTAAATTTGGTGATGGTTTCCTACTAGGTAAGGGAATTGCAGACTCAAAGCGTACAGTAGCCAAGAGGGTGTGTGTGTAAGGCAACTGAATGTTGTACCTTCCTATGCTGTTAAGGTGAGAGTGCATATGCTTTATGTCCCTGGATATTCACGCCATACCTGACTCCAGGAACAAGAAGAGAAAGACAGTAAAACAGGGCACCCAGGACAACATGCTCCATCATTGAGAGACCTTTGGGATCCTGACGTCTCGGTTTTACTGCCTCCAAAAGATGAGCAGGGTACTACTGTGCAGACCAGATGTTGCAAGATCATCGCAAAATGTGAACTACTGCATAATATCGTGATGAGGAAGGGCCCGCACAACATCCCCTTACAGCTGAGCCCTACTCTGATGATAAAAGACCACCACTACTGGTGTTACGGGAGGGTACACATACAGCAGAGGGCATTGCATGACACATAGAGATACCCAACAACTATTTCTGAGTTAAGAGGTTTTACAGCATCCAATAATGAGACATCACACATGATGGTAATAGTTGGTTCATAACTGAGTAACCATATTTTATTCAGGTGGCTACAACATTGTTACAAGCAAGGATCTCCTGCATCCTTGTGCATTTAAATAATGGAAAACAAAACAAAGAAAAATCATTCCACTGAGGGGTCGATTCCGATCCGGGTCGGACAGCTCTCGGAGAGCTGTTCGTAGCCTTACCTTGCAACCTACACATACCCGTAGCCGGTCCGTCCTGTAGATGAAGAACGATGCGCATAACTGACAAAAACCCGAACGACAAGTAGGATGTGATTCAAGCTTCATTCTCCGTTCGAGCCGTACCTCAGAACGCCGAACCGAGTCGCCCGGTAGCAGTATTCATAGCAGTTTCAGCCCTGACAAGTACGATGCGTACTTCCAACACACCGGACGGGTGTCCGTGTGATGAACTCATCGCACTTGCTGGTTCCGGTTTTTAAATCGTTCATTGTTTTTGGTGCTGGCGTAGTTCCCGGAGAGACCTTGAAGAGTACATATTTTCCCGGGGTCAGGTCCAGGCCACTGCTGCTGGCGGTGACGCCTGCGCACTTCACTCAGAACCTCGTATTGTCAGGGCAGTCACGTTCAGCGTCTCGTTCAGCCATCTTGTCTAGGCCGAAATGGTCAACTTAAGCAAAAGAAACACAAAACGTAATTAAAACATAGAAATGGCTAATAAAATGTTATCCCTTCGCTAATACCCATATGTGTGAGTAATTATCTAGCAGAAAGCAACACTCAAAGCGGTTTATACTCACTTAATAAAGCAAAAATCACAAATACATCACCAAAGCAACGTATATCATGCCATATTCAAATTTTCTACTATTAGTATGCGCACACAAGTTAATTTACAATTAATATAGCCATGCAAATGCAGTTCCCACATGTAATTTGTTTGTTAGTATGATTGGTAAGTATTTCACTGCAAACCAATTAATAAGATTACTATTAATTAATTATTCAGATTAATATAAACATGCAGAATGGGGGGTATACAAAATTTTGTACTACCCGCTCCAGCACGTACGCATTGTCACCCGCGTTGGACCTCATTGCAGTCAATGGCAAAGCGTATGCACGGCTTGGTCATGAACCGTGCAATGCGTACGCATTGTCACCCACGTTGGACCTCATTGCTGTGACTATTTTACGGATTAAACATCCAATTACTTGCCAGGGACACCTGTGCACACCTACCACACTACAGCATTGGCCACGCAGTGTCCCATGGCATGTAAGGCTGCAATCCCTGTGTGTTGGGGGGGCAACATTTGGTTTGTTGGGTGGCAGTTTTGTTCAGCCACTCCCAGGCTTTGCACGTGTACATGGGGCAGAATCCGTTGTGTGTTGTGCACATTACCACTGTGAAGTGCAAATGTACAGTAATGGGGATGAGTCACGGACACAGTTGCAGGTTGGATATGTTTAGGGCATGTCACATACACGCTGAGTCCTGGGTGTGATGGCATGTACGTCACAGTGAGACCTGTAGCCAAAATTCAGATGTGCACCCACAGTCTGTGTGCATGTTGTGTCTCAGATGTGTCTGATCAAATGTGCCCAGTGGGAGACAGTCTCCACATTCATGTGGTATATGCATCAACCTTGATGGTGTGTGTTTGTGTCTAAGAGATGTACATGTAGGGCCTGCAGGGACAACAATGGCCACTACCTGTGGGACTCACGCTTGCCTTGTGGTGTGTACGTGATACGCCATGTCCATGCCAGTGTCGATGAGGCAATATAGGGACTCTGCGTATCTGCATGGCAATGATCTGTGATGCCTGGGAGACATCAGGCCTCACTTGTCACTGTGGTGTGTGTTTGTAACATCACAGCAGTACATAGGTCGGGTGACACAGCCAAATGATTGGACAATGCACTACATGGGACTTATGTGGACATGTGGAATTGAGATGTGAGGTGATGGTCATGTAGGTGACATATGTGTCCATGACCAACAGCCCGCACCTCAGTACATTGTGTAATGTCATGATGTATCATGTGATATTGAGCCTGGTCATGGCCACATGGGTGGATGAACCAACAATCTTCCTTTGTTCATCTCTGTTCTGCAGGGCACCAGCTGTCCATCAACCGTTCCCAGACCTTCAAACCATGCAGGAACGTGACTGCATCCGACAGTACTGCTTCACCAAGCCACTGATTGAGGAGTTGGTGGAGCAGTTGGCGCCACATCTGCTACCTGGCTAGACATACCCTACAGAACTGACCCCAGAGGTGAAGGTGATGGCAGCCCTGCACTTCTTTGCTACTGGTACCTTCCAGTACACTGTGGCTACAGCAGGTGGTATGCCGCAAACTATGTTTAGTCGTATGCTACGCAATGTCTTGGAGGGGATGTTGCATTTCCTTGACCTGTACATCAAGTTCCCTAGCCCAGCTGAACTCCCTGAAATAAAGGATGCCTTTTATACACTGGGGAGGATGCCGAACGTCATCGGATCTATTGATGGGACACATGTGGCCCTGATACCACCACAGGCACATGAGCAGGCATACCGGAACAGGAAACATTTCCACTCGATCAATGCTCAGGTGGTATGTCTTGCAGACATGTGTATCACACATGTGTGTACACGGTTCCCTGGTTCTGCGCACGATGCCTACATAATGAGGAGTAGTCGCATTTCAACGCTGATGTCATAGATGCCAGATCAGCGTGCCTGGCTTGTCGGTGTGTACTGACTGTTTATCATTGTGTGTGTTTGACAATGTTGTATTCCGCACTCCTACAAAACTCAGCTACTTGTTAATTTGTTTGTGTGAAGGTGACTCCGGATGCCCCAACATGCCGTGGTTGCTGTCACCCCTCAGGAACCCTGTGACACTAGCCGAGATTGCCTACAATGAGGCACATGGTCGGAGCAGGAGGGTGATTGAGCGGACATTCGGCCTCCTGAAAAGCCGCTTTCGCTGCCTGGACAAGACCGGAGGGGCCCTCCCATATGAGCCTGCAAAGGTGTGCAAAATAATCCTTGTATGCTGCATGCTACACAACATGGCAGTTCAGAAGAAGGTGCCTCTCATCCAGGAAGACGATGACCAACCTACGCCACCTGTGGAGGATCCCGGCCTGGGCCACGATGCCAGTGATGATGAGGATGAGGGTGACATCTGCTCACAGCTCATCAACAGCTTCTTCACCTGAATGTGAGTTTCCAGAGTTGTTATGTCAATGTATGGAGTTAGCCTGGAATGTGTTGTGGATGCCCTGTTTCTGTATGAGTGTGTCTGTGTGCCACTTGACTGGATGCATGCAGTGATGTGTCCATTCAGGTGGTTTGTACTCCACAATAGGGTAGAACTGCTAACTTGTTTCTGTGTAGGTTTCTTGCGGCATGTTTTGTGCATGTGTATTGCATTTCTCTCCTGTTCTGCTGTGCTTTTGACTGTGTCTTGTGTTTGTCCTTCACAGGGTAATTTGCCTGTTGTTTGGTCAACACTGACCCCCAACACCCAGAATCCGACAACAGTGTGAGAGTAGTCAATTGACATCAAGTGATGTGCCACACACCTCTGGACTCCAATTCTCAGACACTCTGTGACCGTGTGTCCACCGTAATGTACAATTGCCTTGTAACTATTGTTTAATAAACATGTTGCTGATGTGCAATGAACCTGTGCTATGCTTTGTTAGGTGTGTTGTCTGTCTTCCCACATCTGAGTGACATTTGCTTACCTCACCTGTGGACTTGTTACCAATGACTGTGGATGGGTGTTGTGTTTGGGCATACCTATGTTTTTCAGGTCAACATCATTGTGTGGGATGAGTAACATGGCCATGGTGAGTATGTGTTGTGTTGCCATAGTGGTGTGTCTCCCTCACATGTGTCACATCACCATGACTCACCTAACGTTGGTCACATTGTTGCAGTATTTGGCATGCACTGTGTTGTGTAGCAGATCGACATCTCCATGACACATGACAAGTTGGAATCACAACAGAGGCAAGTATGGTGTACTGGTTTGTTTATTTTAGAACATGTGTGAGGAAAGTGCACAGGATGGTGGGTGCTGTACATTGGTTTTGGAATCCAAAGATCACATTAGAGTTGGAAGTGCTGGTAGATGAAATGTCCAGAGTAAAGTCCACAGTCATCTGCTACATTGGACCAACATGAACCCTCCATGTCATGTGGGCGAGTAGCGTGCGATTGAACAAGGTGAACGGGTTGCGCACAAAGAACATTTGCCTGGTTTTTAGCGCCCCAATTGAGGACATAGGGGTATCAAATATGGCAGATCAGAGTGGAACCTGACAATGAAGACCAGCGTCAACGATGTTGCTTTTGGTTTGGTCGCTTGCAGTTAAGGTTTCTATGAACCTTAGTGGGCGCTGGAGCGTGCTGCTCCTTGCCTGGATCGGCTGTTGGGTAGTAAGATTGTGGTGCAGATGGGCCACATTTCTATGCGCCGAGGTATTGCTTCAATATATTAATATGTTACAGTCCGAGCTATGGAGAGACACAGCAATGGAGATCTCTGTCCTCAGCAACGATGTGCTGTGTAGTAACCGGCTCAATGGCAGGCAAATGTTATAGATTTAGTCCTGAAGATGATCCCATTAATCAATGAGCTTGGGATCGAAACGTCGACTTTTTAAAAAATAGTGCCACAAATATCCATTGTGCTTACTCGTTGTGGCCTCTATTTTGTCAAACATGCTACAACTCAATTTATGACTGCAAGTTGCTACAGCTCTAAGTCTTTGCCTGTAACTGTTGTCTGTCCTAAACTGTCTGCATTGTTATTCCCTTTTTACCCCCGCACGTTCCTCATGTTGTAGGGTGCAGGATTGTGCCCCACGATAAATGTAGTGTTTTCATTATCCTTGACCATATCCTTGAGTATCTGATGAATAAAAAATCCCATGTCCGGCTGGACATCGGATGTGTATAGTAACCCATTGTGGTCTATATTTAATTTTATGTAAAATTTAGTGTCTGCTCAGGACCATTGTTTTCTACAAATATAATTGGATAGAGCAATGGGCTGGCCTTGGCAGAGTTTTAGGAGAGCCGGTTGGAAGGCTAAGAGATGCTAATATCCTTTGCTATCACACACAGCACTGAGGTAGCTCTCAAAATGAGTCACGTTTCTGTCAAAGGAACTAGAGCACACTACACGAGAGCTTTAAATTGATTCACTTAAGGTTTTGGAGGTGCCATTTATTATAAGTTTATAGCCAGCGGTTGAGTGCTGTACCAGTTGGCCGTAGGGCTATAAGGCTATTAGAACATGAGAATAGAATTTTCTAAATTAAAAATGGAGAAACAAAAGGATAAACAGTGTGATGTTTGGACCGAAGGCATACTCTAGTCGTTATTAGGCCTCAGGCACTTCATTGTCTTCAATGGAGCTCCCAACATTCAAATGTTCCAATTAAGATGTAAGTACTTTTGAGAGTAAGTTTTCTGTTTTTGGAATCAGACTCATAAGGTCCAGATCCTGTGTGCAAGCATCCAGGGCTGAATGCTGGATGACTTCCTCGACACCACATCAAACAGACTGTAGTAGCTGCTTGTCTGAAGTATGAGACACATCTCTAATAAAGCATCCTACTGTGCAGCCATCAGCGTGTGACAGGTGACTCTGAGATTACAAGAAGGCAAAAACAGCCTCACTATCCTATAGAGCGAGAAAGCCTGTTTTTACTTGTCTGTCTGAAATATGAATCTGAAAGGTGTGCCATTACTGAAAGATAACAGTACACAAACAAATGTGTTACACGTCATTAAAGATAAGACATTACCGAATATATTGATTCTAAAAGCTGGACATGTTCAGTTTTGTTCTATTCTGAGAGACTCCAGTATTTCAGTGAGCTCTTGTATTTCAGCACATTCACCATTTCATTTCTCATTTTCCAGAGTGCTTGCTAGGAGGGAAAATATTATTTGACTTCGTAGATGATATATTAATTATCATAACTTCTGAATTTATCTAGGGATTTGTTTTTGATTCTTCAGAATATTTTTTATCCATATATATAAAGCATAACACGTATCGTAAAGCGCATTTTCAGGCAAAGGTATCTTGGAGCTGAATAACAGACAATGCACACAACAAAATGGCACTTATTTTATCAACCTCAGAAGTATGAAAGGCTTAACTGAGCCACCAGACCCAGCTCTCTCCCTCTCTCTCTATATATATATATATATAAATTCATTGAAAAAACCATAGGTTTCAGGGGCGTTATAGTTAGCTGGACTTTTCACTCATACAAAACCATTGAAATTCTCCTGTTATAGTTAGTTCAGCTAACTATAACTCGCGCCCCCGCAATGCACTGCTGATGACGTCACATATTAAATCACTCATGACATGGTCAATGACATCACTGATGACATCACTGATGGCATCTCAAATGACATCACTGATGACATCACTGATGACATCATCCATCGATTGTGTGTTTTTCTGAAAATTACATATGTTTTATATATGTATATCTCAAGGTCGATGGAAGAATAAATGGGTATATAAGTGTCTAAATGGATGATTTGTTTTTGAAAAATTGACTGATTAAGTGTATCTTAGCGAATACGTGGCTTAGTGAGTAATGTTTAAATATGTAAATATCTGTATCAGTCTCTCACTTTGTGTATAAGTGGCTGCATTGGTTGGTGAGTAGCTACATGAGAGTCTATATAGGTTATTAGTTGGTTTTTTGAGTATCAGTATGAGTGTCTGAGTGTCTGTATGGTTCGGTGGGGGGTATTACGTAGTGCATAGGGGCATGAATAAGTGACTCACTGCTTGTATGTGTTGAAGAAAGCATGTGTGCAGGACTGTATGGGTGGATGAGTGTGTGCATGGGTGTGTTAGTGAGTGAATGACTGTCTCAATAGTGTCTTTATGAGTAACTACATATCTTTTAAACTAGTATATGTGACTATTGATGCATATAAGTGAGTATATGTGAGAGTGAGAGATTGGAAGAGTTCCTGAATGAATAAGTATGTGTTTCTATAAGTGATTCTTTAAAAGACTAAGTATGTGTAAGTTTCTGTAGAAGTAAGTGTGGTGGTGTGTCTATAACTGTATATGCAAATGGATGTTTGATTCTTTAGTAGCATGAGTGACTATGTGTGTGAGTAACTCTAAGGATGAGTGGCTTTGTGTAACAGGATGTATAGGTGTATGAGTACATATGATGAGTGAGTACATGTATGAGTGACTGTATAGGACTGTTGGTGAATGAGTGGATGTGCATGTGGATCTTAGAATTACTGAATAGGTTGTTGTAACTGGTACTGATATGTCCATTGTTTTGAAATTTGTAGTTTCTATTTTTGAATGTGTGTGTCAAAGGTTATATTAGGGGGGGAGGAGGTCTGCCACTCTATCACAAGGATGATGTCATCAGTGATGTCATGAGTGATGTCATTTGAGATGTCATCAGTGATGTCATGAGTGATGTCACTGACCATGTCATGAGTGATGTAATATGTGACGTCATCAGCAGTGCATTGCGGGCGCGCAAGTTATAGTTAGCTGAACTAACTATAACGGGGGAATTTCAATGGTTTTGTACGAGTGAAAAGTCCAGCTAACTATAACGCCCCTGAAACCTATGGTTTTTTCAGTGAATTTCTCAGGTTTTTTAAATGCTAATTCATAACTATAACGTGCCTGAAACCTATGGTTTTTCAGTGAATTTCAAAGGTTTTTTAAATGCTAATTTCTAACTATGCCTACAGAGTTAGGAGATGTGAAGAAAGAAGAAAAAACACACCGAAAGAAAAAAAAAAAGTGCAGGAAGAAGGATAACGTGCAGAAAGAACAAACAATGATGGTAACTGAGTCTGACTAACCAGTCCTAGAGCCACTGCTATGTTAAAAGACACTCATAATACAGTGAAAACACCTACATACACTAGGGAACACTATGCATTGGGGTCACCCTGTGATTAGCATGACCTCCTCTGTAAGCGCCGAGTATAAAATAGGGCAGGGGATTAAAACTACCTCTTAAAACGCTCCACTGGGTGTGTTTGGACACGTCACCTCAGGCCCCGTGCCCTCCCTTCCCCATTGTGTAAACACGCCCTGTGGCCGTTTTAAGTTGGGAGATTAAGTCCCCTTAAATCCTGGGGGTCCCTAGGGTCCAACTAGCCTACTAGGTACTTCCACTAAGTGCCACAGAGCTGCGTTGCAGAGAGGTGTAAAAAGTGGCATGGCCTGGACCACCTCTCTGCAACGCAGCTCAGTGGCGCTTACTGGAAGCACCTGGTGGGCTAGTTAGCCCCCAGGGGCCCTCAGGATTGAAGGGGAATTATTTCCTCAACTTAAAACGTGCCATAGGGCGTGTTTGCACACGTCACCTTAAGCCCCGTCCCCTCCCTTCCCCACTGTGTAAAAACACCCTGTGGCCATTTTTTAAGTTGGGAGATTAAGTCTCCTTGAATCCTGAGGGTCCCTAGAGGCAAAATAGCCCACTAGGTACGTCCAGTAAGCGCCATTGCAGAGAGGTGTAAAAAGGGGCATGGCCTGCACCACCTCTCTGCAACGCAGAGCAGTGGCGCTTACTGGAAGCACCTGGTGGGCTAGTTGGCCCCCAGGGTCCCTCAGGATTGAAAGGGAATTATTTCCCCAACTTAAAACGCGCCACAGAGCGTGTTTGCACACGTCACCTCAGGCCCCGTCCCCTCCCTTCACCACTGTGTAAACGCGCCCTGTGGCCGTCCTAAGTTGAGAGATTAGGTCCCCTTGAATCCCTAGGGTCCCTAGGGTCAAACTAGCCCACTAGGTACCTCCAGTAAGCGCCACAGAGCAGCGTTGCATAGAGGTGTAAAAAGGGGAGTGGCCTCAGAACACCTGTCTGCATTGCAGCTCCCTGGTGCATACTGGAGATACCTGTTGGGCTAGTTGGCCCTCAGGGACGCTCAGTATTGAAGGGGAATTAATTCCCCAACTTACAACTGGCCAGGGGGTGCGTTTGCAGAGTGCTGCAAGGAGGGGGCGTGGCCTCCGGCGCAATGCCGGTCTTTTATTTATTTTATTTTTTTAAGAAGGAGGGCTGTGTGGCCCCCCTTCTTTTTCTAATTTATTGGCCCTGGGGACCCCATCCCCAGGGCCTGCACCCTCATGTTTTTTGTTGAAAAAGTAAATTTGGCCCTCCCAAGGCCTTAATCGGCCCCGGGGACCCCAACCCCCAGGTCATGGCATTTTAAAAAAAAAATCTTTAGGAGGGGGGTTGCGTTGCCCCCCTCCTCAGGCAATTTATGGCCCCGGGGACCCCATCCCCCAAGGCCGGCCTTTGTTTTTTATTATTTTTAAAAAATATATATTTATAGAAACACCTAGGACATGCTGGACAAACCGTATGTACCTATCACCATGACGATTTGCGTGATATTCATTAAAAGGCACAGCGCTATGCCATACATATTACAATCTGGGATCCATATCTTTGTCACAGTGCATATGCAACGTTACACTCCCCAGCACATATTTTATATTACAACTTTAGAGACTAGTTAGGTTACACAACACTGCCCTGTGCATATTACACTCCAAGGCGCATATCGCATAGCACGCGCTAGTGCCTGTGCTATCTTGCGCTCTCCAATGAATCTGTCATTGCGCACAATGTATTGCATATTATATTTCATGCCCGGTTCATCTTATATCACACTTTTTGGTGCATAGTTTATACCATATACTATATCTAGTTTTCCTTTTCAATCGTGCTCTCAGGACTATGTTCTATATAACACTGCATCCACCTACCCTTTTCACGGGCATTGCATTTTGCGTTGGGGGGTGGAGAGTCAGGGGGTGTTTCTGCCAAGTGAGCCCGGAGTCACAGTCACAAACGTCCTCTTCTTCAAGAATAAAAGTGAGATTATCCTGCATACTTGTTCATATTTTAAGTAGTTCGCACAGACACACATTTTAAAAACAATAGAGTTCCTAATACCCACCTTCTCTGAACAGTTAGCTTGTTTCCCCATCCACCTCCTCCCTATCCTCTGTTGTCTGAATCCATGGACTAGCCTCCTCCCTCCAGCCATGCATGGTCTGATGTGCTGCCACTGCCCTCCATTTAGCATGATGTACCAGTCCACTCCTCCTACCCTCCAATGCCCAATTCTATGGCCCATCATTGACCTCCTGCTTAGCCTCTGTGCTTAGCTTGCTGCCCCTGTTCTCCTTCCCCCTGCCCTCCGATGTATTTGTGCATGCCCCCGCTCCATCCTTCTTGCCCACCATGTTCCATGCACCTGCCACTCCTATATACTCTGAGTGTTCTGTTGAGCTGCCACTCCCCTCCCACCTGCCTAGCATTGTCAGAAGACTGTAACCTGTCCCTGCCACCTCCAGCCTGCCTGTCCATATGCCATGCCCCTATCCCCTTCTTCCTGTCCTCCATGGTCTATTTTACTGCCACACCCTTCTGCCCTCCCTGGTCTGCTGTGCTGCAACTGCTCCTCCTGCCTGCCCCGCGTGGTCTGTTGTGAGGCCCCTTCCCCTGAACTCTCTTGTCTGTGCCCAGGTCCTGACCCTCCCTTCTATCCTCCATGGTCCTTTGTGCATGCCCCTGCACCCTCTTTCTTGCCCATCATAGACATTGTGCTGCCACTAACCCTCCCGCTTGCCACGCATGGTCTTCTGTGCTGCCATGGCCCCTCCCACCTTCCCTGTGTGGTCAGCTAGCTGCACCCTGACCCCCTCCCACCTTCCCTCCATGGTCTGTGTGTATACCATCATATTCTCATTGTTGCTCTCCATGGTGTGTCTTGTTTCTAGTGCCCATCCTGCCTGACCTCCATGGTCATCTTGCTGCTCCTGACCTGCCCCCTAGCCCCCAGCCCTCTGTTTCCATGTGCAGACCCCTATTCCCTCCCTCCTGGCTTGTCTGTTCCATTGTAATGCCCCTGATCTGTCCCTCCTGCTCTTTATGGTCTGTTATGCTGCAGCTTTCTCTCCTGTCTGTCCATTGAGGTAAGCTAGCTAGCATTGCCTCTTTCCCCTCTGTTCTCTGTTGTCCTTGTGCATGGTCCTTTCCCCTCCTAATTGCTTTCTAAGGATTGTTGTGCTGCACTCCTGTCCCGCATGCCCTGTGTGGTGTATTGTGCTGCTGCAAACCCTGATGCCTGTCCTGTAGGGTAAGTTTGGTGCACCTCTCCATGTCCCTCCTGTCCTCTGTTATCCGAGTCCATGTCCCTACCCCAATTCTTCCTGCCTACCATGATCCAATGTACCATATTTGCGAACATTTTGAACTTGGTAAGAGGGAGATTTTGAAAAAAAACTGGGATATTGATTTTCCCCTTTGAGTTACATTGAAAAAGAGGAGATTGTAGACAGGAGACAGATCAAATAAAGCCCAATTGAGCTTAAAAACATTGGACGTTTCCTGGCTGAAATGGGTCTGTTGGCATGTATGGTTGTACTACCACTGCCTCTTCCTTCTGCCCACAATGGTCTATTATATTGCCACAGCCTCTCCTGCCAGTCCTGTATTGTTGGTTGGCTTCCCCTGCCCCCCTTTCCACTGTACTCTATAGCCTGTTGTGCTGCCACTGCCCTTCCTGCCTGCCCAGTGTGGTCAAATTGTTGCATCTGCACTCTCCTGCCAGCTTTCAATTTTCAGAGTCCGTGCCCCTGGCCTCTGCCTCTCAACAGTATCCCAATGAACAACTAGATTGCTAACATTCTATGTTTATTACAAAAGTGTGGAGCGCCTGACGTCATCTTGATGTAATCAAAACTGTAATACCTAGAGCATTTCCTTTAGAAATTACAGATATGAGAGGGTCTTATTTGCATCACAATTATGGTTAGTGCTCTAAAAAACTAAAATGAGGACAGATTTTCTGAGTTTTCAAATAGCGACATTTTAAAATTATTTGTAATCTTTATGATTTTTTATCCAGTTGACCACTAAATTAAGGCAATGAAAAACAACGAAAGAGTGTGAAAATGGAGAGAAAATCAACCAAACGGTGATTCTCCTAATTGACAGAATCAGTGCCAGAGAGACCAAATCAACCTGACTTTAAAGTAAAACCCTCACTCACCAACATAGTTGGTGACATGCTTCATCATGGGGTTTAGCCAGGGGTGCCTTATGCACCTCTGGTGTGCTTCGACGCTTGTCTTATGGCGAGCAACAAACTTCCGACTAAAGGAGTGACGTGATTTGGTAAGTGAAAATCAAAAAAAGGGGGGTTTTAAAAGTCATGTGTCGTCTACCAGAACATTTTAATAGTGGCGAGACATGGACGAATTAAAAAGTGAAAAAGGATAATGACTCCTGACGTTTAATTGGTCAGGTTTATCCTATGGATAATCAAGTGGTCGACATGTTTCAGCTTGTCAATGTATTTCACTAAGCTTTCATCAGGACCTAATTATGAAAAGGCACCTGGGCGGTATAAGCACGCTAAGGCTTACCCTAACCTCAGGTGCAAGGAACCGATACACTCACGGTTTACAGTAGAGGTCTTCCACTGATTCGAAGGAAACCTCGTGTATCTGTAAAAAAATGTGTACAAATATTAAGATCAACATACAAGAAATATTCAAGGTGTATGTAACATACGTCAGATCGAGTGTCAGACAGGGCACAAGTTGGAATCAATCGTGTAGTCCCTGCAATTTACATGACCCATGGTAATATACAACAGCTTCCATACAGTTTAGAAAACTGTAGTTTAGTTTGTGTACCAAACATACCCAAGTTCAAGTAAACAGACGGTTGAAACATTAAATCAAAAGTCTAGAATTGGGATGAGATTATTGAGTCAGTGTGGATCACGTTAAAAAAGGCACTGTCAAAGGAAGATCGATTAAAATGGGGCGAGAAATCATCCTAGAATCGAACAAACAATAAGGAAAAATAACTTAAAAGAGCTTACGTATATGAAGGTAAAGAAATGCTCCTTGGGCAAGGAAGCGGTTTGCGGGACTACAGAACAACTATGGTAGAAAAAGGAAAAAACGGGAAAAAATTACAACTTTGAACAACCCGTCATCCCATTCTACCTAAAAGTACCGCTCAGTAAAGAAAAACCACTACATGTTTGTAACGGGCGGTACTCACGTCGTCCAAGTCCTCAGCCAGGTGATTTCACCTACACAGGACCGCCGAGCCCGGAGTCAACACAGAGTAGGGCCTTAGTGTTTAAATACCGAGGGTCAGCACGGGAAATCCGGAAGTGTCCTCGTCTGCCTGATACGCATGCGCACCATCGGCAAAGGCATAGAGAAAGGACTCAGTCGCTGGCCCTCGGGAGAAAAAAGACTAGAACGTCAAATACTCCACTCTTGAAAACTTTATTAGTAGAGTATTGATTAGCGCAAACAATCGTACAAAATTGGTACAAAATTGGGGGCATATTAAATACCTTTGTCTCATAAAGACTTCGGACATAGCCCTAAAAAGTTTTTAGACAGAGGCAGGCGAGGACGAGGGAGAAGGAGAGGAAACAGTCAGGTCCACTGGGAGCAGGGGGAAAGGATAGGGAACCACACACGCAGCAAGGCGGGGACCAGCAATCAGAGAGTCTAGTGCTGAATCTCTCCTCGGTCACATTGACACAGACAGAGAGCAAAGTACTTGAGAGGGGATTAGGATTCGTGCCCACTGCACGGCTGGATCGCTTTCGATTACATTGCGAACTTTCAGAATTTTTCAGGAAGTTAAAACTCAAATCTTTTTTCGAGAAAACCAAATTTGATGTCCTTGTAGATCATCCCAGTGACACCACCTTACGTCTGAAATCTACATTCACCCCCCCTCCCCCTCTGGTTCCAGCAGAGCTTACTGCTTTTGAACAAGCAGTTTTTAACGATGTCGAAGCCTTCCAGGACCAAGGAACTTACAAGAACATGAGTGCCCTTGAGTTTCAGTCTCTTCAATCATTACAGAGTAATTCTGACATTGTGATAAAATCTGCTGATAAGGGGGGAGGAATTGTAATCCAGAATGCCATAGATTATGACCTTGAATGCAGACGTCTTCTAAACAACTTGAAGAATTACATCCCTTTAACCACAGATCCCTCTCCAATTTTGAAAACTACTATATGCAATCTTGTCGAACATGCCGAGATAAGTGGATTTATAAGCAAACATGAGGCTGATTTTTTGACTAAAGGAAAAGGCATAATTCCTTATTTTTATACCTTGCCAAAAATTCACAAAAACAAGTCACCCCCTCCGGGCCGCCCCATAGTATCGGGCATTGGCTCTCTATTAGAGCCTCTTTCTATTTTTTGTGATTTTTTTCTGAAACCCATAATTCAGGATACCCCCACCTATCTTAAAGATACCAAAAGTTTTTTGGCATCTCTACAAGAGCTTAAGATAGATCATGACAACACTATCCTTGTCTCTCTGGATATCGAGAGTCTTTATACAAGCATCCCCCAGGACGATACAATCAAGGTCATTGGGGAAGCTCTTGACTCTATCAACTGGTCTTTTCAAACACCGAAAGGATTTATCATTGAGTGTGCCACTTTGGCACTCAAGAAGAATTTTTTTGAATATCAGGGCACACTATACCTCCAGTCAACAGGTACCTCGATGGGCAGCACTTTTGCGCCGAGTGTGGCAGGACTTTATGTTTTTGATTTTGAACGTAAATTTATCCTGAGCCAACTTAACCCTTTTTCTTCGTATCTTTCCTTTTGGAAGAGATATATCAATGATATTTTTATCATCTGGCAGGGTCCCGAGAGTATCCTTTGTGAGTTCCTAGTATGGATTTATACCTGTGACCCTCATTTGCTATTCACCCACTCCTTTCATAAACACGAGATGATTTTCTTGGATGTGGTTGTCACTAAGACTGATGGCGCACTATCGACTAAAACACATTACAAACCTACAGCCAAAAACAACCTTTTGGTTTTCTCCAGCTTTCACCCTCGACCATTACGGGAAAACCTCCCCCATGGCCAATATTTACGCATCAGGCGTAATTGTAGTAAGGTGGAGGACTTTCGTACACAGTCCAAAGAACTTACATACAAACTAAAACAGAGGGGTTATCCTGAAACTATTTTAGCCAAAAGCTGCAAACGAGCAAGAAATCAACCCAGAGAGGTCCTGTTGCAGAACTATCCCAGAGAGCCCACAGACATACCATTGACGTGTGTAACTACTTACAACGTTGCCTCCAACGCCATTGCAAAATCCATTAAGAAACACTGGAGGATTCTGGAGAGCAATAACATCAAATGGGAAAAACCTTTATTTGCATACAAGAAAGCCATGAGTATTAAAGACTCCCTTGTCCACACGAGACCGAGGATCTTAAATAAGTCCACCGAACTATCTGTCCTTGACACCTGGGGCCTACCACCTATTCTTGGTCATTACCCATGTGGGTCATGTAGTGTGTGCCACCTTACGTCCCCCACTAAAACTTTGGCTTTGGAAACTGGAAAAATTTGGACTAAAAGTAGCCACACTAATTGTAACACGACTGATGTTGTCTATTTAATTACATGGCCATGTGATCTTAAATATGTGGGCATGACCACAAGGAAAGTCAAGTTACGCATTGGCGAACATTGAAGTAATGTTCGATGAAAAAGAAGCATGACAAAACTAACTGAACATTTCTTATGCTTCAACCATACTGCGGATGATCTACAATGGTCCATCATAGAACAAGTAAAACCATCCTTTTTGTTTGAAAAGGAACAACGTTGGGTCTATCGGTTATCAACACACCTGGTGGGCCTGAACGATAACATTCCATGGGGAACAGTTCTGAGACGCAATAGCTAATGGCTCTCTGTACTGCTGTTGTCTAATTTTCTGAATAATTTCTGAATAAATACCTTAATTTTTGAATACATACCTCTATTTTCTAAAACCGTCCAGCATAAAGACCTCTGGTTCCCTATACTTTTAACCTATTGGGTCCTATAAACGAAAGCTACGATTTTGGTTCCCAAGATCTCTACACTCTGAGGTGTCTAAACACCCTCTTTTTGGGCCCTGTCTGAAATCTTTATGTATGAGACATAGGTATTTAATATGCCCCCAATTCTGAATAATTTTTATACGAGTGTTTGCGCTAGTCAATACTCTTTCAATAAAGCCTTCACGAGTTGAGTACTTGACGTTCTAGTCTTTTTTCTCCCAAGGGCCAGAGACTGAGTCCTTTCTCTCTGCCCTTGCTGATGATGCGTACGCGTATCAGGCAGACAAGGACTTTTTTGGATTCTCCGCGCTGACCCTCGGTATCCAAACACTATGACTTCCCCTATTCTTTCAACCTATCGGGCCCTAAAACTGAAGCCCCGATTTTGATTCCCAAGATCTTTATACTCTGGGGTGTTTAAAAACTTTTTAGGGCTATGTCCGAAGTCTTTATGAGACAAAGGTATTTAATATGCCCCCAATTTTGTACCAATTTTGTACGATTGTTTGCGCTAATCAATACTCTACTAATAAAGTTTTCACGAGTGGAGTATTTGACGTTCTAGTCTTTTTTCTGCCGAGGGCCAGCGACTGAGTCCTTTCTCTATGCCTTTGCCGATGGTACGCATGCGTATCAGGCAGACGAGGACACTTCCGGATTTCCCGCGCTGACCCTCGGTATTTAAACACTAAGGCCCTACTCTGTGTTGACTCCGGGCTCGGCGGTCCTGTGTAGGTGAAATCACCTGGCTGAGGACTTGGACGACGTGAGTACCGCCCGTTACAAACATGTAGTGGTTTTTCTTTACAGAGCGGTACTTTTAGGTAGAATGGGATGACGGGTTGTTCAAAGTTGTAATTTTTTCCCGTTATTTCCTTTTTCTACCATAGTTGTTCTGTAGTCCCGCAAACCGCTTCCTTGCCCAAGGAGCATTTCTTTACCTTCATATACGTAAGCTCTTTTAAGTTATTTTTCCTTATTGTTTGTTCGATTCTGGGATGATTTCTCGCCCCATTTTAATCAATCTTCCTTTGACAGTGCCTTTTTTAAAGTGATCCACACTGACTCAATAATCTCATCCCAATTCTAGACTTTTGATTTAATGTTTCAACCGTCTGTTTACTTGAACTTGGGTATGTTTGGTACACAAACTAAACTACAGTTTTCTAAACTGTATGGAAGCTGTTGCATATTACCATGGGTCATGTAAATTGCAGGGACTACACGATTGATTCCAACTTGTGCCATGTCTGACACTCGATCTGACGTATGTTACATACACCTTGAATATTTCTTGTATGTTGATCTTAATATTTGTACACATTTTTTTACAGATACACGAGGTTTCCTTTGAATCAGTGGAAGACTTCTACTGTAAACCGTGAGTGTATCGGTTCCTTGCACCTGAGGTTAGGGTAAGCCTTAGCGTGCTTATACCGCCCAGGTGCCTTTTCATAATTAGGTCCTGATGAAAGCTTAGTGAAATACATTGACAAGCTGAAACATGTCGACCACTTGATTATCCATAGGATAAACCTGACCAATTAAACGTCAGGAGTCATTATCCTTTTTCACTTTTTAATTCGTCCATGACTCGCCACTATTAAAATGTTCTGGTAGACGACACATGACTTTTAAAACCCCCCTTTTTTTGATTTTCACTTACCAAATCACTTCACTCCTTTAGTCGGAAGTTTGTTGCTCCGCCTTAAGACAAGCGTCAAAGCACACCAGAGGTGCATAAGGCACCCCTGGCTAAACCCCATGATGAAGCATGTCACCAACTATGTTGGTGAGTGAGGGTTTTACTTTAAAGTCAGGTTGATTTGGTCTCTCTGGCACTGATTCTGTCAATTAGGAGAATCACCGTTTGGTTGATTTTCTCTCCATTTTCACACTCTTTCGTTGTTTTTCATTGATTCTGGGGGACTAAGAGTGTAGCTCAACCCTCTCTCTCTTGTTGTTTCTATTCACTAAATTAAGGTGCCAAAGGCCCGGATAACCGAAGTCTTTTTCCTGGCATAGACTCCACGGTTAGGACAATCACAATCACCCTTGTTCAACCTGAAGCCAGCCAGCCCATTGGACTCCGGCACTTTAAGAAGCCTGGAATTTCCCAAACCAGCGCATGAAAAAATCCACAAGTCGTCACAAATTCACCTAAAGGCTACCAAATCTGCTCCTGGAATGTGTTCGGCCTTGGGACGAAATTAGAAGACCCTGACTTCATGGAGTTTATTATACAATACAAAATACTCCTCTTCCAGGAAACCTGGTTAATAAAATCTACTCCCCTAGTAGGTTACAAGGAATTTCAGAATCTAGCCACAAAGGGGGCCAATCGAGGGAGAGCAAAAGGGGGCCTCTCCACCTTCATTTCAACCGACATTTCTGGATTCGCCGTTTCCATAGACCTTGATTCCCCCTGGCTGTTATGTGTCAAACTTGACACTCCGCCTTTCAATAGTTTACTGATTATAAATATTAACATTCATCCTGCGTCCAAACAAAAACGGGCAAGCATCGACCACTTATTTGCCTCACTTGCCAATCTAAAACTTGCTTACCCCGACGCTAACATCATTCTGTCAGGGGACTTTAACATGTCTTTATTGCAAGAAACAAATGTCAGTAGGCGGGACACTCTGGCCAAAACTCGACACGACACCCTTGGCAAGCAATGCGCAGCTCACTTGTATGATCTTTCCCTGCGTATGCTTAACGGGCACTGTCCAACTGATACCCCAGCGGCATATACAAGGGTCACTCAAAAGTCAGCTTCAATTATTGACTACTCTTTTATAGATCATTATCTAGCTTCCCGGATCAAAAACTTTCACATTTTGGATAGAGCAGAGAGTGACCATCAACCGCAATCCTTTATACTCCTAAGTAATAATATAAATTCATTTATCACTAACGCAAAGTCTCAAGAACTCCAATGCTATAATTTCAAACGCCTCATCTGGAAAAAGGATAATATAAGTGACTTTATTGCAACATGCATTAGCATTTTGGAGAAATTTAATCTCGAACCATCCAGCATCCGGGCCTGGGAGACATTTACCACTGAACTAAACCAAAATTGGTCTAAACTGGCTATTGGCACAAAAGCAGGCAAACCGTTGGGGGCAGCATGGTTCACCAAAAGCCTGAGAATTCAAAAACAACAATTGAACAAAAACTTACGAAAACTAAGAACACAGGGCTCACCTCCTACTAAAGATCAATTGCTCTTAATTTCCAAAGCCAAAAAAGACCTTAAAAAAGATATCATGGCGGCCAAGAAAGTATTTCAGGAACATCTTTGGGCGAAACTCCACTACTCTTGCAAACAAAGGGGCATATTATCAAGCCAGGCAATAAAATTATCGCCGCTTTAGCGGCAAAAAACGGCCGCTAAAACGGCGATAATGGGCTTGATAATATGCTCTACGGAATTCCAATTGAAGCCCATGTTAGATGTGAAGGACATCTAACATGGGCTTCAATTGGAATTCCATAGAGCATATTATCAAGCCCATTATCGCCGTTTTAGCGGCAGTTTTCTGCCGCTAAAGCGGCGATAATTTTATCGCCTGGCTTGATAATATGCCACAAAGAGACTCCAAGCTTTTCTGAGAAATCATCAACCAGTTAACTAATGGCAGGAAACGCCACCACAATTCGGACATCATGGAGGACACATGGAGAGCCCACATCGAATCATTATATAACTAAATCTTCTCCCCAGGCACTGCTGATTGTAGCTCCCAACTCAGTAACAGAGTTACCATTAGAGATTCAACGAAAAACGACTTCACCTCTGATTCAGACTCTCCTTTACGGGTTCTTAAAGAACAAGTACTGAAAACAATAAAAAAATTAAGATCTGAGGGTGCCCCCGGGCCTAATGGCCTCCCAAATGCCTTGTTTCGGCACAATCCACCATTCTGGGCAGATTATTTGTCCCCTCTTTTTTCGGACATTCTAACTTTTAATATGATCCCTGACTCTTGGAGGGGAAGCATTCTAAGCCCAATATACAAATCGGGTTCTCGTTATTTATTTATTTATTTATTTATTTAAGGTTTTTGTAGAGCGCGTAGTAACCCTTGAGCATCCCAGCGCTTGAACCTGACTTCGGGGGGGAACAGCAGCAGGAAGGAAGAGGAATCAGGGAAAGAGAAGAGTTTTCAGTGCCTTCCTGAACTGAAGGAGGTTTGGTTCGGTTCTTAGACTCCGAGGGAGGCTGTTCCAATGTTTGGCAGTGTGGACCGAGAAGCGGCGTCCTCCAGACCGAGCTTTTTTTACTCTGGGAACCGTGATGAAATTCTCTCCGTTAGATCGAAGAGCTCTTGTCGCTTTGTAGGGGATGATAAAATTATTGAGGATGGGTGGGCCTTTGTTATGGAGAAGTTTGTGGGCCAGACAGAGGACTTTGAAAGCAACCCTCTCTCTGACTGGGAGCCAGTGAAGGAGCTTCAAAGCTGGCTTTGCCGAAGATCTGGCTGGTGTGTGAGTGAGTAGTCGGGCAGCGGCGTTTTGGATTCTCTGCAGGGTATTAAAAGTAGCTTCCGGGGCACCCAGGTAGATTGCATTGCAGTAATCTAACCTTGCCAGGATGAGGCCCTGGATCAATAGTTTCCGGGAAGTGGCGGGAAGCAAAGGGAAGACCTTCCTACATGCCCTGAGGAGACCAAAGCATATTCCTGCTGTCTTTTTGGCCTGAGTTCTGAAGCTCAGATCCTTTTCGAGCCATACGCCCAGGCTCTTGACCTCCTCCTTGGGGCCAGGGGGGTCACCTAAACAGTCGGGCCAGATGTTAGGCGGCAGGGAGGGCTCTTTGTGTCCGAGCAGCAGGATATCGGTCTTGGACCCATTCAGTTTCAGCGCTGAGGTGTTCATCCAGCTGTGGATTTCGGTGAGACAGCTGTGGAGATTGGAAGGATCTTGGTGTGGGTGTGAAAGGGTTACCACCAGCTGGGTATCGTCGGCGTAATTGATGATCGTCACGCCGAACGGGGTGACCAATTCCTCCAACGGAGACATGTAAACGTTGAATAACGTAGGGCTAAGAGATGAGCCCTGCGGTACTCCACAGCGGAGGGGGATCGCGGGAGAGTGGCTGTCATTCTCCCAGACTTGGAAAGAGCGACCATCTAGAAAAGACATGAGCCACTTCAAGGCCGTGCCCCTTACTCCAGTGTCTCTCAGCCGCTGGATTAAAATCTGGTGATTTACAGTGTCGAAGGCCGCACTGAGGTCCAGGAGGATCACTGCCACTGATCCTTCTGTGTCCAGAATGCTTCTGGCCTTCTCCACTGCCGCCAGGAGGGCGGTGTCAGTGCCCTGGCCGGGGCGGAATCCAGTCTGGGAGTTCCTGAGTATGTTGTTACTTTCAAGAAATAGTGATAGTTTTTTATTCACTAGCTTCTCCGTGATTTTACTGTTTCCGGGGAGGAGGGAGATTGGCCTCTAGTTGGCTAGGTCCTGGGGGTCCAGTGAAGGCTTTTTCAAAAGACCTTTGACCACCGCCGCTTTCCAGCTGGGAGGGACTACTCCCTGAGTGAGGGAGACATTGATGAGGGACGTGAGAGGAGGGATAATGGTGCTGGACACTTTTTTCAGGAAACGAAGCGGAGCAGGGTCGCTGGGGGAGCCACTTTTAATTGTGGCCAGCGTCGCGGCGACCTCTTCCGTGGATACTGGGCCGAAGGTGTCGAGAAGGGGTGAGGGGGCATTGGTAGAATGACTGTGGCAGTGGGGAGAGTTAGAAGGGTCCCTGTCCGTATGGCCGGCGGGGGGTAGGGATGCGAGAATTTTTTGAATTTTCTCGTCGAAAAAAGTGGCCAGTTGAATACATTTACTTTCCGCGGCTTTGGGGTCCAGGGGTTTTGCAGGGGGATCCGGAGCCTGAAGAAGTTCTTTAAGAATAGGGAAAGTTTCTTGGGCAGAGCAGGGCGAGTTTTTAAGTCTATCTTCGTAGAATACTCTCTTGGTTTTTTGGAGCTCCCGTTTGTAAGTTTTTATGGAAGCACAGAACGTACCTTTCTTGTCTGCTGTCTTGGCTTTCCTCCATATGCGTTCATTTCTCTTGCATTCCTTCTGTAAGAGATTCAATTCGGGGGTGTACCAGGGAGAGGGGTTAACTCTCTTGGTACGTTTAAGGGTGCTGGATCTCGGTAAGAGGCAATCCAGTGATTGGGTGAGCCATGTATTGAATTCAGTGTCGGCTGTAATGGTGTTTTGGGAGGGAAGGGGGATATCTTCCCTAAGTTTGGCTGCCCATTCTTCTGGGACCAGTTTGTGCCAGCGTCTGATAAGAGTTCTGATTTTGGGCGGTTGAGGTGGAGGAATATTGATGTGCCATTCGAAGGGGACCAGGAAATGGTCGGTCCAGGGAAGAGGGAGGTGAGCGCGGATATTAAGGTCTTGAATGTTTGTGAAGATGGGGTCAAGTAGCTGTCCTTTGTCGTGAGTGGCCTGTGGGTTCTTTAAGCAGAGACCAGAGGAGGAGATGTCCAGTAAAAATTCGGCTGCCTGAGTGTCGACTGGGTCCAGAAAGTGAAGATTGAGATCCCCTAACAAGAGGTAGTTAGAGGTAGTTGTAGACTCGAGAGTGACATGGTCGATGAGCTTGCTGGGGAATTCGGCGAGTAGGCCGGGGGCGATATACAAGCAGTCCCGACAGGGATGTTACTGGTGAAATTTGGATGGTGAAGTGGCAGCTTTCGCAGTCTTTGATGTTGCCATCTAAGATTCTGCAGGTGAGGGAATCCTTGAATATTATGGCTAGGCCACCTCCTCTACCACGCGGTCTATTCAGAGAACAGATTTGATAGCCCGGAGGGAGCGCTTTGACAATGTCAGGGCCGTTGTTGGGGGTGAGCCATGTCTCAGTGAGAAACAGAATGTCCATGGCATGGTTTGAGATCAGGAGGTTTATTTCGTGGGCGTGTTTAACAAGCGACCTGCAGTTGAGTAGGCCTAGCTGGAGGCCACCGCGTTCAATATCTGCGCCGGGAGGATTACAGAGACTGCAGTTCCGATCCTGCAAACTACAGACTGATCGCGTTAATTGATGTGGAGGCTAAAATTTACGCATCAAACCTGTTGGTAGATCTAGAGGACTGGGTGGCGAGAACAAACCTTATTCCCCCAACACAAACCGGATTTAGGGCTGGGATGAGCACCTTGACGAATATTTCCGCTGTAAAACTCATGGCCAATCAAGGCCTTCGTACTTCAAGGCCACTCTACGTATGTTTCATCGACCTTAAAGCGGCCTTTGATAAGGTCTGAAGAGACAGGCTATGGGCAAAAATGCGCAACTGGGGCATCCCAGCTAAGCTGCTGGAGGCTGGGATGCCCCACGTGGAAACGTGGGTCCAGATTAGGAAAGGAGACGGACTTAGCATTACCAAGGAGATCCATACACTCAACGGGTTAAAACAAGGGTGCGTGTTGGCACCGTGCCTTTTTAACATTTATACCGCTGACTTGGACGAGCATCTCCGGTCTATCCAATGTGATCCTCCGAAACTTGGCACAACACCCATATCCAGCCTTCAATACGCGGACGACATCGTTTTACTGGCGCAAACACCAATTGGTTTGCAACGATTAATTACTGAACTCGGAGCCTATACCACCTCGGTCCAACTGACCATCAATCATAAAAAAACTAAGGTGATGAGCTTTAACAAACATCATAAAGCTGACCGCAAATTCACCTGGATTTTGGATAAACGACCTCTGACTGAGGTGGATTCATACAAATACCTTGGCTTCCAAATTAATCGCAAACTTATTTTTAAGACTCACATGTCCCAGAGCCATACGAAATCTAAACAGCTGCAGTTTGCCTTTAAAACTTTAAAAACCAAACTTGCAGGCGGCTCCACTGGGCACCTATTAAAGGTTATAGCAGCAAAATTCCTGCCTTCCATCTCATATGGCACAGAAATCTTGAATGGCAAGGATGCTATAGGCCTGAATTTGGAACAGTCAATCCTTTTTAAGAAACTGTTTGCAATCCCCGGCCACATTCCACAAGCCCAAATTCGACTCGAGTATGGTTTAAAAAATCAGATCCCTGACAAACAAGGCATACTAGCCAAGTACTATTGAAGGATGCGGGACGCAGAGGAAAACACACTTGCGCATTATTGTTGGGCGGAAATTGAAAAGCAAGCTAGCTTCAAAAATTCAATTTTCGAAGCTCTGAGGGCCTTCCTTTCAGCATTGAAGTTAGAGGAGGCATGGCTTACAGCACCCACCTACTCTTGTTTTAAATCATTGGTCAACAAAGCCATTAAACGGCATTCCATACTACTAGACAAAATTGCCTTAGCAAAAAACAAACACGCCTGGGCCGTGATCCAGTCATACCAGAGGCTGCAACCCCAACCCTACCTGCTGGATCACTTTTCGGACCAGAAAAAACACTTTTTTAATTTACTAAGGCTAGGGTCATACCCATCAAAGGACCTGACCCCAAAATGGAAACACGTTTGGCAATCAAAGGAATGTCGCCTGTGTGGAGCTTGGGATGAGTCCTTACTGCATCTACTATGCATCTGCCACACCTTGGCAGAAATGCGCAAAAAGGACCTTCGGAAGATCTTTAGGAAGGAACAAATAAGAACTTGTAGAGCAGCAGTGATTTACTGTCTCACGGGCTCATCCATCCCATTGTCCTGCAGAGCCATACACTTTTTAAAAAATGCAGCTAGAGATTTGGCCAACACAGAACCCGTTAACCAACTTGCGCAGCATTAGAATACCTGGTTCTGTAACCATTGAAAGTTCTGCTTACATGTTAGTTTTTTAAACTTTTTATAATAATAATCACAATGTATATCCTTGAAACTTTTATTTATGGTGGTTTTTCCACCCTTTTATGGTTTTTTATGAAATCAAATAAAAGTATATTCTCTCACTTGATTAAATGTTGCACCTAGGGGAGAGGATGTGGTGTTACTTCCAGAGCTGCAGACTTTGCAACTGGGGAACCAGATTGGAGTTTCTGCTTCAGCTCAACATTCTATGATTCTGGTCAAATCACTTAATCTCCCCATGTCTACAACCAAAATGAATTTGATCTTGTGTGCTGAAACCAATGCTCATGTAAAGCACTCCAATACCTGACAAGTCTTCACTATATAAAACTGCAAATACACAAAAAATAAGTGTTTTGCACACTTCTATCATTGGGCTACATGTGGGCTACATCTGGGTGATATTTGTGCTGCATTTGGGCTCTTTTGTCTCTGGTGGCCATCTTGGGAGATTTATTTGTTATGAAGTTTCCTAATTTCCTCATTTACTGCAGTCTCCTCAGTAGGAAGTACTTTCAGTTTTTTACTTTGATTCCATCAAGAAGGTATTCCGATATGTCACATATTTGCCATAAATTCTGAATTTTAGCACTCTAGTTGCTCATTAGATCACTGTAGTAAAGCTACTGCTCACCAGGGAAGACTGCTGCTGGTATTCAAAGTGCATGTTTCAGTCTGCATGTCAGAATTCTTTTATGAAATAGAAGAGGATTTGAGAAGTCAAAATGTGCCCTAATTTATCTTTCTTCAGCACTAATCATAATTTCTGTGGCAAAATCAACCCCCTCATTTTGTTCCTTTGTAAATTAAATGTTTTAAGTGTTACCAATTTATTCCAATCAAGATGGCTTCAGGTGTGCCATACCTTTGTCATAAGTAAGACTGTTAGCGCTCTAGTTGTTCATTAGAACACTCTGGGACATTCTGTCATTGGGCTATACTTGGGCTACATCTGGGTGATATTTGGGCTACACTTGGGCTCTTTTGTCTCTGGTGGCCATTTTGGGAGACTTATTTGTTATGAAGTTTCCTAATTTCCTCATTTACTACAGTCTCCTCAGTAGGAAATACTTTCAGTTTTTTACTTTGATTCCATCAAGAAGGCATTCAGATGTGTCACACATTTGCCATAAATTCAGAATGTTAGCACTCTAGGTGCTTATTAGATCACTGTAGTAAAGCTACTGCTCACCAGGGAAGTCTGCTGCTGGTATTGAAAGTGCATGTTTCAGTCTGCATGTCAGAATTATTTAATGAAATAGAAGAGGATTTGAGAAGTATCTCAAAATGTGCCCTAATTTTTCTTTCTGCAGCACTAATAATACTTTCCATGGCAAAATGAACCCCCTCATTTTGTTCCTTTTTAAATTAAATGTTTTAAGAGTTACCACTTTTCCAATCAAGAAGGCTTCAGGTGTGCAATACGTTTGTCATAAGAAGGACTGTTAGCGCTCTAGTTGTTCTTTAGAACACTCTGGGAAGCTGCAGTAGAACACAAAGGAATCAACTGACAGTCTCTGCAGTTGTTGGATGTACATGTTTTAGTGAGAATGTCTGACTTCATTCTCACATGACTGAGAAAGATAATGTGAATTTACAGAAAACATGCTTTCAGTTTAGCATCTAGATCACCTTCCAAACCTCTGTAGCAAAAGCATGAGAAAATAGTTTTCTCTCAAACATGATTCATGATATCACAGCAGAAGGCTTTTTCACATGGTAAAATTGCTGGAGCGAGGTTTTCCCTAAGAACTGTATACCTCCTCCATTTCATCATTTTGAATTAACATGAATAATTTATTAACATTAATAGTAATAATCGTTTGCTGTGTTTAATTAAACAACGTTACTAATTAGAAAATACACGTGGGAAACGCATTTGCATGGCTTGATTGATACGTAAACTAATTTCGTACGCATACTAATGTTAGATATTTAGATTTTGCATGTTATATGTTGCTTTTGTGATGTGATTTGTGAAATCGTGATTTAAATTGTGAGTATAAACTGCAATGCGTGTTGCTTTTGCTAGATAAATACACACACATAGAGGGGTTAGTGAGGGAATAACATTTTAATAGTTATTTCCATGTATTAATTACGTTTTATGTTTCTTTGCTTAAGTTGACCTTTCTGGAGTGGCCACAAAATGGCTGCCATCCCTATTTCTGAAGCACCGACAAGACACAGAAATCACTGAGTGAAGTGCGCCTGCGCTAAAAGATGAGCAACAATAACCTCGTCCTGACCCCAGGCAGACTGTATCCGTGAAGGACATCCTGGGAGGAGTGCCAAGCATCTAACAAAGGACTTACTTAAACTATGAACTGTTATAATTGATGACACTAAGGACACAACCCCGCATGGGAATCAACATGCCCTGAATGGACTAGAAACTGTTGCTAATTTACTCACAAATTGAGAAGCTGCATCTAATGCAACAGTTAATGTATGAGAATCAGGAAGAATGATCCTGGTTTAACCAATTAAATTTGGTCTGAAACACGTATTGAAACATTTTGTCGATAAGAATTTACTATAAAAGTAGACTAGAGAGGGTAGGACATTATTCCTTTCCTTTGTACACCATCACTTTACCAGATTGCCCGACGTTATGCTGACGGAGAGGATGGTGACACTGCTGGACAGCTGCTTGCCAGAGACTCTGATGGACTGATCAGATGCCCTATTAACTTACGAACTGATTCTTTGATTTATGGGCATAGAGACGAAAGATCTGAATTTGACATAGAGGACGCCATTTAGCCAGATTAGGTAAATATGCGAACTAAAATATTGAATGCTATATGATTTCCCTTATGCTTTAATTAGATAAACATATTATTGCATTTAAAGAACTGTGTCGGGTTATTATTTGAAGTATTTCAATGTATAATGTTTAGAAGAATTGAGTGTTGCTATTCCCAGCAACTGGCTGATCCATGGCCAATAGTATGGGAGGAAATGCTAGGTTATAATGTATTGAGATCCTGGTGAGGTAGGGAGGTATAGGTAAGCTTGTCTGTACTCATCAGCTGATTGGTGCACTCTTCCTCCCATTTCCAGCGCATGGAATAAAGAAAAAAACTCCCCTCTCTCTCTCGAGGACCATTGATACTGAAAGTAGAATGAATGATTGGTGTTATGGGCCCCACCAGTGAATGAGTAATGAAATGTGGTCCGGTCGGTAGCGAGGGGATCTGTGGTATTCAGCGCTGGAGGAAAATCACCTTAGAACACACCACAATTCCTAAAATGAGTATGGTACCATCAACAAATGATTTCTAATGTAACTAAAGTCTTAAAACCTTCTATTAACTGCAATGCTTTTTAATGAGGTGCTATCATGTATATTGGTCCCAAGATGGCTGCCAACACTTCTTGGATGAAGTACTGACAGCCAATCAGATCTCACGATGAGATGTGTGGTTAAAGCAATTCTGTTTATAATTATGTGGATTTTTAGCTTTGCATTTATTAGTGTTTTTCAAACTTTCATGTACATAACATGCATATGTATGCATATATGTATATGTATGCATGCATTTATATTTGTATTTATATAGATATGCAGATTATATATATGTTTATATATGTATGTAAATATAAACACATACATATATATAAATGCCTATGCATATATATGCATATATATATATATGTGCATATGTGTGCATGTAGAGAGAGGTAGAGCTGTAGAGGTAGAGAGTTAGAGGTAGAGAGGTAGAGAGTAGTAGAGAGAGAGGTAGAGAGAGGTAGAGAGGTAGAGAGTAAAGGATGAGTAATAGAGAGTAGAGAGTAGAGATTGAGTAGTAGAGAGTAGTAGAGAGGGTAGCAGAGAGTGAGTAGTAGAGAGTAGTAGAGTGTGTAGTAGAGAGTGAGTAGTAGAGAGTAGTAGAGTGAGTAGTAAAGAGTAGTAGAGAGTGGGTAGTAGAGAGTGATTAGTAGAGAGGAGTAGAGAGTAGTAGAGAGTGAGTAGTAGAGTGAGTAGTAGAGAGTAGTAGAGAGTGAGTAGTAGAGAGTGAGTAGCAGAGAGAGAGTAGTAGAGAGTAGTAGAAGGTGAGTAGTAGAGAGTGAGCAGTAGAGTGAGTAGTAGAGAGTAGTAGAGAGAGAGTAGTAGAGAGTGAGTAGTAACGAGAGAGTAGAGTGAGTAGTAGAGAGTAGTAGAGAGAGAGTAGTAGAGAGTGAGTAGTAGAGAGTGAGTAGTAGAGAGTGAGTAGTAGGGAATAGTGGAGAGTGAGTAGTAGAGAGTAGTGGAGTAGTGGAGAGTGAGTAATAGAGAGTAGTAGAGAGTGAGTAGTAGAGTGAGTAGTAGAGAGTAGTAGAGAGTGAGTAGTAGAGAGTGAGTAGTGGAGAGTGAGTAGCAGGGAGTAGTAGAGTAGTAGAGAGTGAGTATTAGAGAGTGAGTAGTAGAGGGTAGTGGAGTAGTGGAGACTGAGTAGTGGAGAGAGGTAGAGAGTGGGTAGTAGAGTGAGTAGTAGGGAGTAGTAGAGAGTGAGTAGTGGAGTGAGTAGTAGAGAGTAGTAGAGAGCGAGTAGTAGAGAGCAAGTAGTAGAGAGTAGTTGAGAGTGAGTCGTAGTAGGGAGTAGTAGAGTAGTAGAAATGGAGTAGTAGAGAGTGAGTAGTAGAGGGTAGTGGAGTAGTGAAAACTGAGTAGTAGAGAGTAGTAGAGAGTGAGTAGTACAGTGAGTAGTAGAGAGTAGTAGATAGTGAGTAGTAGAGAGAGTAGTAGAGAGTGAGTAGTGGAGAGAGTAGAGAGTAGTAGAGTAGTAGAGACTGAGTAGTTGAGAGTGAGTAGTAGAGAGCGAGTAGTAGACTGTGAGTAGTAGAGAGTAGTAGAGAGTGAGTAGTAGAGGGAGAGTAGTAGAGAGTGAGTAGTAGAGTAGTAGCGAGTGAGTGGTAGAGAGTAGTAGAGAGTAGTAGAGTAGTAGAGAGTGAGTAGTAGAGAGTGAGTAGTAGAGAGTAGCAGTAGAGAGTAGTAGAGAGTGAGTAGTAGAGAGTAGTAGCGAGTGAGTAGTAGAGAGTCAGTAGTTTAATTTAAAAGGCACACAATGAGGGGGTTCATTTTGTTTAGAAATTATGATTAGTGCTGAAAAAAAGATAAATTAGGGCACATTTTGATTGACTTCTCATATCCTCTTCTATTTCATTAACAAATTCTGACATGCAGACTGAAACATGCACTTTCAATACCAGCAGCAGAGTGCCCTGGTGTGCAGTAGCTTTGCTACAGTGATCTAATAAGCAACTAGGGTGCTAACATTTCGAATTTATGGCAAATGTGTGACACATCTGAATGCCTTCTTGATGGAATCAAAGTAAAAAACTGAAAACATTTCCTACTGAGGAGACTGTAGTAAATGAGGAAATTAGGAAACTTGATAACAAATAAGACTCCCAAGATGGCCACCAGAGACAAAAGATCCCACATGTAGCACACATATCACCCAGATGTAGCCCAAGTATAGCCCAATGACAAAATGTCCCAGAGTGTTCTAAATAACAACTAGAGTGCTATCAGTCTTTCTTATGACAAAAGTATGGCACACCTGAAGCCATCTTGATTGGAATAAAGTGATAACAATTAAAACATTTAATTTGCAAAGGAACGAAATGAGGGAGTTCATTTTGCCATAGAAGTTATGATTAATGCTGCAGAAAGAAAAATTAGGGCACATTTTGACTTTTCAAATCCTCTTCTATTTCATTAAAAAATTCTGAGCTGCAGACTGAAACAGGCACTTTGAATACCAGCAGCAGACTTCCCTGGTGAGCAGTAACTTTACTACAGTGATCTAATGAGCAACTAGAGTGCTACCATTCAGAATTTATGGCAAATGTGTGATACATCTGAATGCCTTCTTGATGGAACCAAGTAAACAAGCATTGAAAATGCAATAGGTCTCGCCCTCGTTAAAGTTAAAGCAATTCTGTTTGTAATTAGGTGGCTTTTTAGCGTTGCTTGTATTAGTGTTTTTCAAACTTTCATGTACATAACATGCATATGTATGCATATATGTATATGTATGCATGCATTTATATTTGTATTTATATAGATATGCAGATTATATATATGTTTATATATGTATGTGTATATACGTATATATACACATACATATATATAAATGCATCGTAAACTCCTCCAAGGAAAGAGAAGAGGCCACAGTAGGGGAGACCACGGGGGCATCTTTATTCAAAAGTACAACGGCGAATGCATTTCGGCTGGAACAGCCTTCCTCAGCGCCAGCAGTATTCAGGAGGTGTGACTGACTTCGTGCATTTCAAAGTCCTGCCACAAGATGATTGGTTGCGATCCGCTCCACCCCCAAGGCAATTGCCTTTCGCTCACCTGCTGCAGCTCACACGGTGCCTGTGAACCACAGTTCCCAGAATGCTGTTGTTTATCCAGGTAGGTAAGGGGTGGAAAATCCAATGATTGCGCGGAATGCAGGGCACCACGATGTCACCAAGACCAATTTCCTGCTTTCAAAGTACTGGAAACAAAGCGTCCCCCTGGGTCCCCATCCGCATCAACCCCCAAAGGTTCAGGAATCCATCCGGCGGGGGATAGGAATGGCGGTCCATACCACCCAGTGTGGAGTAATAACTCCAACGCCGCCTTCTCTTCTCCCGGACCTGGATACTGGTTCATCCAATCACTTGGAAACAAAAGAAATCCGCCGCAGCAGGGACCAGCAAAAACCAGACCACTTGACGATGCGGGGACCCCAGAAGCGCATTGCTGGAGAGCGCGCTAAAATGTCACCGTAAACTCCTCCAAGGAAAGAGAAGAGGCCACAGTAGGGGAGACCACGGGGGCATCTTTATTCAAAAGTACAACGGCAAATGCATTTCGGCTGGAACAGCCTTTCTCAGCGCCAGCAGTATTCAGGAGGTGTGACTGACTTTGTGTATTTCAAAGTCCTGCCACAAGATGATTGGTTGCGATCCGCTCCACCCCCAAGGCAATTGCCTTTCGCTCACCTGCTGCAGCTCACACGGTGCCTGTGAACCACAGTTCCCAGAATGCTGTTGTTTATCCAGGTAGGTAAGGGATGGAAAATCCAATGATTGCGCGGAATGCAGGGCACCACGATGTCACCAAGACCAATTTCCTGCTTTCAAAGTACTGGAAACAAAGCGTCCCCCTGGGTCCCCATCCGCATCAACCCCCAAAGGTTCAGGAATCCATCCGGCGGGGGTAGGAATGGCGGTCCATACCACCCAGTGTGGAGTAATAACTCCAACGCCGCCTTCTCTTCTCCCGGACCTGGAGGTGGATACTGGTTCATCCAATCACTTGGAAACAAAAGAAATCCGCCGCAGCAGAGACCAGCAAAAACCAGACAACTTGATGATGCGGGGACCCCAGAAGCGCATTGCTGGAGAGCGCGCTAAAATGTCACCGTAAACTCCTCCAAGGAAAGAGAAGAGGCCACAGTAGGGGAGACCACGGGGGCATCTTTATTCAAAAGTACAACGGCGAATGCATTTCGGCTGGAACAGCCTTCCTCAGCGCCAGCAGTATTCAGGAGGTGTGACTGACTTCGTGCATTTCAAAGTCCTGCCACAAGATGATTGGTTGCGATCCGCTCCACCCCCAAGGCAATTGCCTTTCGCTCACCTGCTGCAGCTCACACGGTGCCTGTGAACCACAGTTCCCAGAATGCTGTTGTTTATCCAGGTAGGTAAGGGGTGGAAAATCCAATGATTGCGCGGAATGCAGGGCACCACGATGTCACCAAGACCAATTTCCTGCTTTCAAAGTACTGGAAACAAAGCGTCCCCCTGGGTCCCCATCCGGATCAACCCCCAAAGGTTCAGGAATCCATCCGGCGGGGGTAGGAATGGCGGTCCATACCACCCAGTGTGGAGTAATAACTCCAACGCCGCCTTCTCTTCTCCCGGACCTGGAGGTGGATACTGGTTCATCCAATCACTTGGAAACAAAAGAAATCCGCCGCAGCAGAGACCAGCGAAAACCAGACCACTTGACGATGCGGGGACCCCAGAAGCGCATTGCTGGAGAGCGCGCTAAAATGTCACCGTAAACTCCTCCAAGGAAAGAGAAGAGGCCACAGTAGGGGAGACCACGGGGGCATCTTTATTCAAAAGTACAACGGCGAATGCATTTCGGCTGGAACAGCCTTCCTCAGCGCCAACAGTATTCAGGAGGTGTGACTGACTTCGTGCATTTCAAAGTCCTGCCACAAGATGATTGGTTGCGATCCGCTCCACCCCCAAGGCAATTGCCTTTCGCTCACCTGCTGCAGCTCACATGGTGCCTGTGAACCACAGTTCCCAGAATGCTGTTGTTTATCCAGGTAGGTAAGGGGTGGAAAATCCAATGATTGCGCGGAATGCAGGGCACCACGATGTCACCAAGACCAATTTCCTGCTTTCAAAGTACTGGAAACAAAGCGTCCCCCTGGGTCCCCATCCGCATCAACCCCCAAAGGTTCAGGAATCCATCCGGCGGGGGTAGGAATGGCGTTCCATACCACCCAGTGTGGAGTAATAACTCCAACGCCGCCTTCTCTTCTCCCGGACCTGGAGGTGGATACTGGTTTATCCAATCACTTGGAAACAAAAGAAATCCGCCGCAGCAGAGACCAGCGAAAACCAGACAACTTGACGATGCGGGGACCCCAGAAGCGCATTGCTGGAGAGCGCGCTAAAATGTCACCGTAAACTCCTCCAAGGAAAGAGAAGAGGCCACAGTAGGGGAGACCACGGGGGCATCTTTATTCAAAAGGACAACGGCGAATGCATTTCGGCTGGAACAGCCTTCCTCAGAGCCAGCAGTATTCAGGAGGTGTGACTGACTTCGTGCATTTCAAAGTCCTGCCACAAGATGATTGGTTGCGATCCGCTCCACCCCCAAGGCAATTGCCTTTCGCTCACCTGCTGCAGCTCACACGGTGCCTGTGAACCACAGTTCCCAGAATGCTGTTGTTTATCCAGGTAGGTAAGGGGTGGAAAATCCAATGATTGCGCGGAATGCAGGGCACCACGATGTCACCAAGACCAATTTCCTGCTTTCAAAGTACTGGAAACAAAGTGTCCCCCTGGGTCCCCATCCGCATCAACCCCCAAAGGTTCAGGAATCCATCCGGCGGGGGTAGGAATGGCGGTCCATACCACCCAGTGTGGAGTAATAACTCCAACGCCGCCTTCTCTTCTCCCGGACCTGGAGGTGGATACTGGTTCATCCAATCACTTGGAAACAAAAGAAATCCGCCGCAGCAGAGACCAGCGAAAACCAGACAACTTGACGATGCGGGGACCCCAGAAGCGCATTGCTGGAGAGCGCGCTAAAATGTCACCGTAAACTCCTCCAAGGAAAGAGAAGAGGCCACAGTAGGGGAGACCACGGGGGCATCTTTATTCAAAAGGACAACGGCGAATGCATTTCGGCTGGAACAGCCTTCCTCAGCGCCAGCAGTATTCAGGAGGTGTGACTGATTTCGTGCATTTCAAAGTCCTGCCACAAGATGATTGGTTGCGATCCGCTCCACCCCCAAGGCAATTGCCTTTCGCTCACCTGCTGCAACTCACACGGTGCCTGTGAAGAACCACAGTTCCCAGAATGCTGTTGTTTATCCAGGTAGGTAAGGGGTGGAAAATCCAATGATTGCACGGAATGCAGGGCACCACGATGTCACCAAGACCAATTTCCTGCTTTCAAAGTACTGGAAACAATATATAAACGCATATATGCATATATATATATGTGCATATGTGTGCATATAATGAGATGTAGAGAGAGGTAGAGAGAGGTAGAGAGGTAGAGGTGTAGAGGTAGAGGTGTAGAGGTAGAGGTGTAGAGGTAGAGAGGTAGAGGTAGAGCGGTATAGAGTAGTTGAGAGAGAGGTAGAGTGAGGTAGAGAGGTAGAGGGTGCAGAGTGAGTAATAGAGAATAGAGAGTGAGTAGTAGAGAGTAGTAGAGAGAGTAGCAAAGAGTGAGTAGTAGAGAGTAGTAGAGTGAGTAGTAGAGAGTGAGTAGTAGAGAGTGAGTAGTAGAGAGTAGTAGACAGTGAATAGTAGAGTGAGTAGTAGAGAGAGAGTAGTAGAGAGTAGTAGAGTGAGTAGTAGAGAGTAGTAGAGAGAGAGTAGTAGAGCGTGAGTAGTAAAGAGTAGTAGAGAGGGAGTAGTAGAGAGTGAGTAGTAGAGTGAGTAGTAGAGAGAGTAGTAGAGAGGGAGTAGTAGAGATTATTAGAGAGTAGTAGTAGAGAGAGTAATAGAGAGTGAGTAGTAGAGAGGAGTAGAGAGTGAGTAGTAGAGAAAGAGTAGTAGAGTAGTAGAGAGTGAGTAGTAGAGAGTGAGTAGTAGAGAGTAGTGGAGTATTAGAGAGTGAGTAGTAGAGAGTAATAGAGAGTGAATAGTAGAGAGTAGTAGAGAGTGAGTAGTATAGAGAGAGTAGTAGAGTAGTAGAGAGTGAGTAGTAGAGAGTAGTGGAGTAGTAGAGAGTGAGTAGTAGAGAGTGAGTAGTAGAGTGAGTATTAGAGAGTAGTAGAATGAGTAGTAGAGGGCAAGTAGTAGATAGTGTGTAGTAGATAGTGAGTAGTAGAGAGTAGTAGAGAGTGAGAAGTAGAGAGAGTAGTAGAGAGTGAGAAGTAGAGAGAGTAGTACAGAGTAGTAGAGTAGTAGAGAGTGAGTAATAGAGTGAGTAGTAGAGAGTGGTTGAGAGCGAGTAGTAGAGAGTGAGTAGTGGAGTGTGAGAAGTAGAGAGTAGTAGAGAGTGAGTAATAGAGTGAGTAGTAGAGAGCAGTAGAGAGAGAGTAGTAGAGGGTTAGTAGTAGAGAGTAGTAGAGTGAGTAGTAAAGAGTGAATTGTAGATAGAGAGTAGTAGAGAGTGAGTAGTAGAGAGTGAGTAGTAAAGAGTAATAGAGAGTAGTAAAGTGAGTAGTAGAGAGTAGTAGAGAGTGAGTAGTAGAGAGAGTAATAGAGAGTAGTAGAGAAGTAGAGAGCGAGTAGTAGAGAGTGAGTAGATGAGAGTAGTAGAGAGTGAATAGTAGCGAGTGAATAGTAGAGAGTGAGTAATAGAGAGTGAGTAGTAGAGAGTTGTAGAGTGAGTAGTAGAGAGTGAGTAGTAGAGAGAGAGTAGTAGAAAGTAGTAGAGAGTGAGTAGTAGAGATTGAGTAGTAGAATGAGAAGTAGAGAGTGAATAATAGAGAGTGAATAGTAGAGAGTGAGTATTAGAGAGTAGTAGAGTGAGTAGTAGAAAGTGAGTAGTAGAGAGAGAGTAGTAGAGAGTAGTAGATAGTGAGTAGTAGAGAGTGAGTGGTAGAGAGAAGAGAGTAGTAGAGTGAGTAGTAGAGAGTATTAGAGAGTGAGTAGTAAAGAGTGAGTAGTAGAGAGTAATAGTAGAGAGTAGTAGTGAGTGGTAGAGAGTAGTAGAGAGTGAGTAGTAGAGTAGTAGCGAGTGAGTGGTAGAGAGTAGTAGAGAGTAGTAGAGTAGTAGAGAGTGAGTAGTAGAGAGTGAGTAGTAGAGAGTATCAGTAGAGAGTAGTAGAGAGTGAGTAGTAGAGAGTAGTAGCGAGTGAGTAGTAGAGAGTCAGTAGTTTAATTTAAAAGGAAAACACAATGAGGGGGTTCATTTTGTTTAGAAATTATGATTAGTGCTGAAAAAAGATAAATTAGGGCACATTTTGATTGACTTCTCATTTCCTCTTCTATTTCATTAAAAAATTCTGACATGCAGACTGAAACATGCACTTTTAATACCAGCAGCAGACTTCCCTGGTGTGCAGTAGCTTTGCTACAGTGATCTAATAAGCAACTAGGGTGCTAACATTCCGAATTTATGGCAAATGTGTGACACATCTGAATGCCTTCTTGATGGAACCAAGTAAACAAGCATTGAAAATGCAATAGGTCTCGCCCTCGTTTAAGTTAAAGCAATTCTGTTTGTAATTAGGTGGCTTTTTAGCTTTGCTTGTATTAGTGTTTTTCAAACTTTCATGTACATAACATGCATATGTATGCATATATGTATATGTATGCATGCATTTATATTTGTATTTATATAGATATGCAGATTATATATATGTTTATATATGTATGTGTATATACGTATATATAAACATACATAAATGCATATGCATATATGCATATATATGTGTGCATATGTGTGCATATAATGAGAGGTAGAGAGTGGTAGAGAGAGGTAGAGAGGTAGAGGTGTAGAGGTAGAGGTGTAGAGGTAGAGAGAGTAGTAGAGCGTGAGTAGTAGAGAGTAGTAGAGAGGGAGTAGTAGAGAGTGAGTAGTAGAGTGAATAGTAGAGTGAGTAGTAGAGAGGGAGTAGTAGAGATTAGTAGAGAGTAGTAGTAGAGAGAGTAATAGAGAGTGAGTAGTAGAGAGGAGTAGAGAGTGAGTAGTAGAGAGTGAGTAGTAGAGAAAGCGTAGTAGAGTAGTAGAGAGTGAGTAGTAGAGAGTGAGTAGTAGAGAGTAGTGGAGTGGTAGAGAGTGAGTGGTAGAGAGTAATAGAGAGTGAGTAGTAGAGAGTAGCAGAGAGTGAGTAGTAGGGAGTAGTAGAGAGTGAGTAGTATAGAGAGAGTTGTAGAGTAGTAGAGAGTGAGTAGTAGAGAGTAGTGGAGTAGTAGAGAGTGAGTAGTAGAGTGAGTATTAGAGAGTAGTAGAGTGAGTAGTAGAGAGTGAGTAGTAGAGAGCAAGTAGTAGATAGTGAGTAGTAGAGAGTAGTAGAGAGTGAGTAGTAGAGAGAGTAGTAGAGAGTGAGAAGTAGAGAGAGTAGTACAGAGTAGTAGAGTAGTAGAGAGTGAGTAATAGAGTGAGTAGTAGAGAGTAGTTGAGAGCGAGTAGTAGAGAGTGAGTAGTGGAGAGTGAGAAGTAGAGAGTAGTAGAGAGTGAGTAGTAGAGAATGATTAGTAGAGAGTGAGAAGTAGAGAGTGAGTAGTAGAGAGAGAGTAGTAGAGAGTTAGTAGTAGAGAGTAGTAGAGTGAGTAGTAAAGAGTGAATTGTAGATAGAGAGTAGTAGAGAATGAGTAGTAGAGTAGTAGAGAGTGAGTAGTAAAGAGTAATAGAGAGTAGTAGAGTGAGTAGTCGAGAGTAGTAGAGAGTGAGTAGTAGAGAGAGTAATAGAGAGTAGTAGAGAAGTAGAGAGTGAGTAGTAGACAGTGAGTAGATGAGAGTAGTAGAGAGTGAATAGTAGAGAGTGAATAGTAGAGAGTGAGTAATAGAGAGTGAGTAGTAGAGAGTTGTAGAGTGAGTAGTAGAGAGTGAGTAGTAGAGAGAGAGTAGTAGAAAGTAGGAGAGAGTGAGTAGTAGAGAGTGAGTAGTAGAGTGAGTAGTAGAGAGTGAATAGTAGAGAGTGAGTATTAGAGAGTAGTAGAGTGAGTAGTAGAAAGTGAGTAGTAGTGAGAGAGAAGTAGAGAGTAGTAGATAGTGAGTAGTAGAGTAGTAGAGAGTGAGTGGTAGAGAGAAGAAGAGAGTAGTAGAGTGAGTAGTAGAGAGTATTAGAGAGTGAGTAGTAAAGAGTGAGTAGTATAGAGTAATAGTAGAGAGTAGTAGTGAGTAGTAGAGAGTAGTAGAGAGTGAGTAGTAGAGAGAGAATAGTAGAGAGTAGTAGAGAGTGAGTAGTAGAGAGTGAATAGTAGAGAGTAGTTGAGAGTGAGTAGTAGAAAGTGAGTAGTAGAGAGTAGTAGAGAGTGAGTAGTAGAGCGTAGTAGAGTAGTAGAGAGAGAGTAGTAGAGAGTAGTAGAGAGTGAGTAGTAGAGAGTGAGTAGTAGAGAGAGAGTAGTAGAGAGTGAGTAGCAGAGTAGTAGAGAGTAGTCAGTCAGTGTCAGTCAGAGTCAGTCAGTCAGTGTCAGTCAGTGTCCGTCAGTCTGTGCCAGTGTCAGTCAGTCAGTGTCAGTCAATCAGTGTCAGTGTCAGTCAGTCAGTGTCAGTCAATCGGTGTCGGTCAGTGTCAGTCAGTCAGTCAGTGTCAGTCAGTCAGTGTCAGTCAGGGTCAATCTGTCAGTATCAGTCAGTCAGTGTCAGTCAGTTAGTTTCAGCTAGAGCAGCTCTGCCGACCTGGTTCTCTGGCTCTAAAGCAGCTCTGCTGGCCTTGTTCTCTCCTCTAAAGCAGCTCTGCTGACCTGGTTTCTCTGGCTCTACAGCAGGTCTGCTGACCTGGCTCTCTGGCTGTAAAGCTGCTCTGCTGACCCGGTTCTATGACTCTAAAGCAGTTCTGCTGACATGGTTCTCTGGCTCTAGAGCAGCTCTGCTGACCTGGTTCTCTCCCTATGGAGCAGCTCTGCTGACCTGGTTCTTAGGCTCTAGAGCAGCTCTGCGGACCTGGTTATCCGGCTCTAAAGCAGCTCTACTGACCTGGTTTATGGCTCTAAAGCAGCTCTGCTGACTTGATTCTCTGGCTCTAGAGAAGCTCTGCTGACCTGGTTCTCTGGCTCTAAAGCAGCTCTGCTGACCTGGTTATCTGGCTCTAAAGCAGCTCTGCTGGCCTAGTTCTCTGGCTCTAAAGCAGCTCTGCTGACCTGGTTCTCTCCCTCCGAAGCAGCTCTGCTGACCTGGTTTCTCCGGCTCTACAGCAGCTCTGCTGACCAGGTTCTCTGGCTCTAGAGCAGCTCTGGTGACCTAGTTCTTAGGCTCTAGAGCAGCTCTGCTGACCTGGTTCTCTGACTCTACAACAGCTCTGCTGACCTGGTTCTCTGGCTCTAAAGCAGCTCTGCTGACCCGGTTCTATGGCTCTAAAGCAGTTCTCCTGACCTGGTTCTCTAGCTCTAGAGCTGCTCTGCTGACCTGGTCCCTTGGCTCTAAGGCAGCCCTGCTGACCTGGTTCTCTCCCTCTAAAGCAGCTCTGCTGACATGGTTCTCTCGCTCTAAAGCGGCTCTACTGACCTGGTTTCTTTGGCTCTACAGCAGCTCTGCTGACCTGGTTCTCTGGCTCTAGAGCAGCTCTGCTGACCTGGTTTCTCTGGCTCTACAGCAGCTCTGCTGACCTGGTTCTCGGCCTCTAGAGCAGCTCTGCTGACCTGGGTCTCTGGCTCTAAAGCAGCTCTGCTGACCTGGTTCTCTGGCTCGAGAGCAGCTCTGCTGACCTAGTTCTCTGGCTCTAAAGCAGCTCTGCTGACCTGGTTCTCTGGCTCTAGAGCAGCTCTGCTGACCTGGTTCTCTGGCTCTAAAGCAGCTCTGCTGACCTGGTTTATGGCTCTAAAGCAGCTCTGCTGACTTGATTCTCTGGCTCTAGAGCAGCTCTGCTGACCTGGTTCTCTGGCTCTAAAGCAGCTCTGCTGACCTGGTTCTCTGGCTCTAAAGCAGCTCTTCTGGCCTAGTTCTCTGGCTCTAAAGCAGGTCTGCTGACCTGGCTCTCTGGCTGCGAAGCTGCTCTGCTGACCCGGTTCTATGACTCTAAAGCAGTTCTGCTGACATGGTTCTCTGGCTCTAGAGCAGCTCTGCTGACCTGGTTCTCTCCCTCTGGAGCAGCTCTGCTGACCTGGTTCTTAGGCTTTAGAGCAGCTCTGCAGACCTGGTTATCTGGCTCTAAAGCAGCTCTACTGACCTGGTTTATGGCTCTAAAGCAGCTCTGCTGACTTGATTCTCTGGCTCTAGAGCAGCTCTGCTGACCTGGTTCTCTGGCTCTAAAGCAGCTCTGCTGACCTGGTTCTCTGGCTCTAAAGCAGCTCTGCTGGCCTAGTTCTCTGGCTCTAAAGCAGCTCTGCTGACCTGGTTCTCTCCCTCCGAAGCAGCTCTGCTGACCTGGTTTCTCCGGCTCTATAGCAGCTCTGCTGACCAGGTTCTCTGGCTCTAGAGCAGCTCTGGTGACCTAGTTCTTAGGCTCTAGAGCAGCTCTGCTGACCTGGTTCTCTGACTCTACAACAGCTCTGCTGACCTGGTTCTCTGGCTCTAAAGCAGCTCTGCTGACCCAGTTCTATGGCTCTAAAGCAGTTCTCCTGACCTGGTTCTCTGGCTCTAGAGCTGCTCTGCTGACCTGGTCCCTTGGCTCTAAGGCAACCTTGCTGACCTGGTTCTCTCCCTCTAAAGCAGCTCTGCTGACATGGTTCTCTCGCTCTAAAGCGGCTCTACTGACCTGGTTTCTCTGGCTCTACAGCAGCTCTGCTGACCTGGTTCTCTGGCTCTAGAGCAGCTCTGCTGACCTGGTTTCTCTGGCTCTACAGCAGCTCTGCTGACCTGGTTCTCGGCCTCTAGAGCAGCTCTGCTGACCTGGGTCTCTGGCTCTAAAGAAGCTCAGCTGACCTGGTTCTCTGGCTCTAGAGCAGCTCTGCTGACCTGGTTCTCTGGCTCTAAAGCAGCTCTGCTGACCTGGTTCTCTGGCTCTAGAGCAGCTCTGCTGACCTGGTTCTCTGGCTCTAAAGCAGCTCTGCTGACCTCGTTCTCTGGCTATAAAGCAGCTCTGCTGACCTGGTTCTATGGCTCTAAAGCAGCTCTGCTTCCTGGTTCTCTGGCTCTAGAGCATCTCTGCTGACCTGGTTCTCTGACTCTACAACGGCTCTGCTGACCTGGTTTCTATGGCTCTACAGCACCTCTGCTGACCTGGTTCTCTGCACTCATGATGCACGCGAATGATTTTCGCGAAAATATATTTAAAATAATATGTTTATTATAAGTACAAATATGCTATTTTTATGACTATTTTAGATAATCTCTTGCCCTAATATGTATATTAAAGACACATACATATCATTTTGGAACATAAAATATTTTTGTGGGAGTTGCGCACTCAGCGAGCCCCAGCACGTATATGACATCACGTGGGACCCGCCACTGCGTAAGCATCTCGTACTGTAATCCGCATGTGTCGTGAATGCGCGGGAGCAGGAGTCGCAGACTGGTCGCATACCAATCGCGCACATCACGTAATATTAAATGTATATGATGTAATTTTATTATGTTTTTTTGCAATTTTCAGAAAAATATTTAATGTTATTTAATGAATAAAATATTTATAAATGAACAGTTAAAAAACTGTAGCAAACAAGTACAAAAAAATAGGTATAACTACTATCACACTTAAAAATTTACATTTAAAAAACCTTAGAAATTCACAGAAAAAACAATAGGTTTCAGGGGTGTTATAGTTAGCTCCCCATTTCACACGTACAAAACCATAGAAATTCTTCTGTTATAGTTAGTTCTGCTAACTATAACTCACACACCCGCAATGCACTGCTGATGATGTCACATATTGCATCATTCATGACATGGTCAGTGACATCACTGATGACATCACTGATGACATCTCAAATGACATTACTGATGACATCATCCACATGACAATCTGATACACCTCATCATACACTAGTATACCCTTTCATCACTCACTGTAAAATTCAGAGTACCATATTTGAAACCATTGACACACCAATACCAGTTACTACATAACCACTCACTGATTCCTAAGTCTACACACACAACTACCCATTCAACAACAGAATCATTTATACATGCAGTCACTAATTAATAGAACACTATCAAATGCACTTATACACATATATAGACATTGACACATCAGCAGTCATCCTACTCACTCTTGAAAAAAATTAATCACACTTACATTTACTCACTTACACAATTATCCAACAACACCTCATTTATTCAAACACACAGGGGCCGATTCCGATCTCGGTCGGAAGGGCACCGAATCGGGTTCGGCTGGAAAAACTACGAGCCGTAAGCGTGTTTTCCGGCTGACTTGTACAGCTGTACGAGTGAGCAAGTACGTTGCGAGCTACATGAAATTCACTGACCGAGTCGTTTCCGGGTCCGAACCGCTCCGTACGTCTCAGTGGTAAGCTAACCATGGCGTGCAATGGATGCGATTTACAACCGAGCCAGTACGATGCACGCGTCGGACAGCCTGTGCGAGCCGGAGTGTCCAGCTCGCAGAAGCTCCCGGAGTCGGACTTTGGGGGTCCGCGTAGGACCCCCTGACACCCGCAGCCCTACGACTCGGACACAGGGGGAGACCTATGGGTCTCCCAAACACAGGCATGTATGGTGTGGGTGGCACCGACGCGTACCCACAGTAGGAGGCGCACTTGTTCGAGACGTACCCATTCAGTCAATGAGAGCACATGTACGCATCGTATGACCGGCTCCTATTGACTTCTATGGGAGTCCGACTGAACCGAGTCCGACAGCATACGTGCACATTTTACTCGCTCGGTCGGACTGAAGGGGTCCGGCTCGGTCGGAAAACTCGGTCAGAGTGCTTTCCGACCCGGATCGGAATCGGCCCCACAGTAACTCATAGTTAATATGTTAAAAATTACCATTACAATTATACACTCATTCATATAGTTACTCTCACAATCACTGACTCTTACACATACTTATTTATATATACCAACTCTCACATACAATGCCTTTTATTTTTTACTTTGTTGAAGATTTACAACTAAAACATATATTCGCTCACCAACACACAAATAAATACACTCAGTCACCCTAACAACTGTTTCCACATGCACTCTTAAACCTATACACCTAGTCAATCAACCATTCACACATCTATGCATAGAGTTACACACACTCCATCCAACCACACACAAACTCAGTGTCCCATACAAATACTCACCCAACTAATCAATAACTAATATACACACTCATGTAGTTAGTGACCAACTGATGCAGCATGCTATACAACAACAGAGACAGTGATGCACACATTCACATAGTTTAGTTACTAATCCATGTATTAGTGAGATACTTTTAATTACTCACTTAAACAGACAGTCAGACAGCTACTAAATCCTCCATCCAGACAGTTATATATAAACTCAATCTTCAATACAGATTGGTATATATATATAATACATATTTAAATTTCAAACTAAACTACATTCACTGGATGATGTCATCAGTGATGTCATCAGTGATGTCATTTGAGATGTCATCAGGGATGTCATCAGTGATGTCACTTACTATGTCATGAATGATGCAATATGTGACATCATCAGCAGTGCATTGCGGGCCCGCGAGTTATAGTTAGCAGAACTAACTATAACGGAGGAATTTCTTTGGTTTTGTACGGGTGAAATGGCAAGCTAACTATAACACTCCTGAAACCTATGCTTTTTTCTGTGAATTTCTAAGGTTTTTTAAATGCTAATTTCTAACTATAACGTCTCTGAAACCTATGTTTTTTTTCAGTGAATATATATATATATATATATATATATATATATAAAAATATATAGTATATATGTATATGTAAATAGGTGCAGTGACAGAATATCGAGTACAAATATCGAGTTGCACAAATAACGAGTTGTTACTATTGTGGGTCAGAAATATCGACAGCAAGAATATTGTAGTCAAGAATATTGACATAAGGTCAGTAATATAGATTTTACAAATATATAAGTGTTTAATATCTTTTTCAAAAATATAGTCTGTATTTCTAGAGTTGGTGTATCAAAGGTTATATTCAGGTGTGAGGAGGTGCATCAGATTTTCACATGGATGATGTCATCAATGATGTCATCAGTGATGTCATTTGAGATGTCATCAGTGATGTCATTTGAGATGTCATCAGTGATGTCACTGACCATGTCATGAATGATGTAATATGTAATGTCTCTCAATCGTATGTTTTTTTTATTTTCTATACATATATATATTTTAAAAAATTGTGAATAATTTTTAGTTAGGAAAAGTATATTCATTCTTTTTTTTTGTAATATTATACAGAAGTCGTGCACCCTTCGTGCATTCTACACGATGGCTGCGTGCATTCCAGTAGCCATTTTGATAAGTCGCGCTGGGGTCGCGACTTTGGCGTAATTTGTAAAGTATGAAATATCTTTATATTAATTATAAATAAAAGTTTTCATTTAAGCGTGTGTCTAAATGTATTAATGAAAGTATTTTTAAAGTATTATTTTCAATATAATTTCGCCGAAAGTAAAGTTACAAAATGCGCGGTGTAGCCGCTTAATGTGCCCAACATCTCCCCACGCGTATTTCCGGGGTGTTGCCGTGATCGCGATGAGATCGAGCCGAAGTTGAGACTTCAGAGTACTTTTAAAGTTGAAAAAATGACTATGGAAAGTTTGAATATGATATTAAACTGAACAGTTTTGCTAATATACTTATTAAAAGATTATAGAAATTTTTATTTATAGTGTAGAGAAGGATATATATGATTTTCGCGGGTTCGCAAAGGGTGCGTGACGAGTGCTTGCACCTTATGCGACGTCATGTCAGCAAAAGAAAAAAGGAATCTGATTGGTTGAAATCAATTTCATTGTGAAAGAGGGAGGATCCATTCTTCTGATATTTCCCTTACTTTTTGTCCTTGATAGAGAGAAGACCTGTTTCTTGCTTCTCTTTATATTGATATACCTTTTTTGTGTGTTTTTTTATTTTTAATACAACTATGTCTTCTAGTTTTGCCTACGTTGATCCACTTGCAGTAGAGGAGGAAGAACAGATGGTGCAGCAGAAGAAGAAAAGAAAGGAAAGCATTGTTTGGTCCTTTTTTGGTGTACAAGAGGACCTGCGATGGATACCGCTTCTTCCTCCCGTAACCTAGAACGGCACAGTATGGTCAAACTGCGGTGGGACGCACACTCGATGACCTCTCATGGCACTGCTCCACACTTCGGGGAGGATGCTTTCCATTAACTGTGTTTTCTGATGACGTGTCGCGCTGGCCCCGTCCAACAACAGAACTCCTTTAGATCAAAACTGACTCTTCCACTCTCTCAACGGAAGTGAAACCAGGCCACGCGGAAACTTTCACAATACAACAGCCGGGAATGCACTTTCGGTAAAAACACACATTCCTTCCTCCTGATCAAATAAAAGACTCACTGAAGAACAGGGGCCAGCTTCGATCGGTAAAAAGCTGTTACAATGACTTTTTTACTTCGTAGAACCATTACAACGCATGCATGACCATGCATGCGTTGTATATCGGGAAGTCATTACTAGGCCTGGGCTAAACTTCCGTTCCGCTCGCGGAAATTGCGATAATTTGACATTTTCGCGTTCCACGGAGAGCGCGAAAATGTCAAATTTCCGCATTCCGCAGCTTAGCGATAATTTGTTTCTTGCTCGCGCTGTAAAATATTACATTCTCGCGCACGTGCGACCGCTTTACCTGAATCCACGCGTTCGCCGACAAGATTTCCCGATCCGGTCGCGTTCTCCACGAGATGTTGGATTGTTGGTAGCCATTTGCGCTGTCTCGCGACAGTTCGCGCCCGCAGTAATGTCATTGGTCGCGCGATCACCTCTTTCTTCTCGCGATCATGCACCGCGAGAAGAGTGAAAACAAGATGGCTGCGCCCGCGAGCAACCGCATGGGTAAGTTGGCGAGCCACGACCACGCAGAAAATACCGCGAACGGGTGAGAAAAATACTTCCGCATCTTCGCGATATTTCCGCGTGTTTGCGGAGATTTTTAACATTTTCGCGATAATTTGCGAAAGTCACTTTCGCAAATTCCGCCTACCCCTCTTCATTACTACGCATTTTTTCAGAACTCATGGTCAAATTACCACACATGCCTTTACAATGAATTTCGTTGTAAAGGTATGTATGGTAAATGACCATGCTTTCTAAAAAAATGTAGACGATACACGTCGTTGTAACGAAACATAGGCCATTACCCCAAATTTGGCAAAAAGATAGAGCTTGGTTCAGAAAGCGACTTTTTTTTTAAATGGTGTAAATCCGTTCTGTAGTTTTAAAGAAATTCAAAAAATAAGAGTCAAAAAATCAATTTCCCATAGGAAACTTTAGTCAAGGCTACAGCCGAAACTGCTGAACGGTATTAAACCAAATTTGCCAAAAAGTTAGTATTTGGATCAGAAAGCTACCTTTTTTTTTAAATTGTGTAAATCCATTCAGAGGTTGCTGAGAAATTCAAAAAATAAAAATATCGATATCTAGAGGCGCGGTAGATCCGTGCACCCTCGCGACCACGAGATTTATTCTAATTGGCAGTCAACACTCCAAACCAGGAAGTGTTGACAGCCATCTTGTGACTCGGTAGAACCGAGTCACAAGCAAAGAGAAAAACAAACGCGAAAAACAAGAAAAGGAAGCAGGGTAGAAACACCCTGACCCCCTAGGTCTGCTCAGGGGGTTCCACAAGGAACCCCAGGGCCCAAAAAATATTTTTTTTGAAAACAAATTCGACCAAATTTGTGCTGGCTGTGCGCTTTGTTGTATTGAAGCCCCTGGGTGGGCCAGGTCCCAGGGGCACTGAAAAAAGTGTGAGGGGCCCCAATCCCCCCACACTGTCCCAGGGACTGCCACCTCCCCAAGGCTTTGTTTAAGAGTTGTGGGGGCTGAGTGAGGGGCCCCTATCCCCCCCACACTGCCCAGAAGACCGCCAACCCCTGGCTACTTTTTAAATGTGTGGGGGGCCTCCCAGGCCCCCCAAGCCCTGGGGACCACCACCCCCTGGAACTTTTATGAATTATTTGTGTGGGGGCACACTGCCGCCACCCGCTGGCCTGGGAACCGCCGGCCCCTGGGGCACTAGGATGCAAATATGGGGTTCCGTTACGGACCCCCGAGCCCCAGGGACCACCACCCCCCGGGGCTTTGAAACGTTGGGAGGGGGGCCACATAGCCCCCCTCCTGGAGCCCTCCATGGCCCTGGGGACCGCTACCCCCCAGGGACAGCTCCTGCAGTGTCCAGGGGTGCCCGCCCCTGGGACACTGCTGATTGCTATAGCAGGACGTGAGCCATGTGGTCCCCGACCTGTGATAGCAAACTGTGGTTTGGATTTTGTAAGCGAGAGCAGGTTTCCTGCTCTCGCTTACAAAATTCAAACCACATTGCTTTTTCACAAGGGGAGTTGCAGCTCTGTGGTGCTTACTGGAGGTACCTGGTGGACTAGTTGGCCCTCAGGGACCTTCAGGACTCAAGGGGAATTAATCCCCCAATTTGCAGCGTGCCAGGGGGCACGTTTGCACACTGGTGCAGGGAGGGAGCAGGGCCAGACATAGCAAGTGTGCAAACGCACCCCCTGGCACATTGTAAATTGGGGGATTAAGTCCCCTTCAATCCTGAGGGTCCCTGGGGGCAAACTAGCCGAATAGGTACCTCCAGTATGCGCCAGGTAGCTGTGTTGCAGAGAGGTGTTCAGAGGCCACGCCCCTTTTTACACCTCTCTGCAACGCAGCTCTGTGGCACTTACTGGAGGTACCTGGTGGGCTAGTTGGCCCTCAGGGACCCTCAGGACTCAAGGGGAATTAATCCCCCAATTTACACCATGCCAGGGGGCGTGTTTGCACAGTGTTGCGGGGAGGGGGCCGGGCCTGACATAGCAAGTGTGCAAATGCACCCCCTGGCACATTGTAAATTGGGGGATTAAGTCCCCCTCAATCCAGAGGGTCCCTGGGGGCAAACTAGCCCACCAGGTACCTCCAGTATGCACCAGGGAGCTGCGTTACAGAGAGGTGTTCAGAGGCCACGCCCCTTTATACACCTCTCTGTAACACAGCTCTGTGGCCCTTACTGGAGGTAGGTGGTGGCCTAGTTGGTCCCCAGGGACCCTCAGGATTGAAGAGGAATTAATTCCCCAACTTAAAAAGTGCCACAGTGAGTGTTTGCACAGATCTCGCCTCAGGCCCCGCCCCCTACCTTCACCACTGTGCAAACGCGCCCGTGGGGTGTTTTAAGTTGTGGGATTAAGTCCCCTTGAATCCTGAGGTCCCCTGGCGGCCAACTAGCCCATCAGATACCTCCAGTATGCGCCAGGGAGCTGCCTTGCAGAGAAGTGTTCAGAGGCTACACCCCTTTTTACAACACTCTGCAACACAGCTCCGTGGCGCTTAATGGAGGTACCTGGTGGGCTATTTTTCCTCTAGGGGACCTCTGGATTGAAGAGGAATGAATTCCCCAACTTAAAACGCGCCACAGGGCGTGTTTGCACAGTATCACATCAGGCCCCGCCCCCTACCTTCACCACTGTGCAAACGCGCCCCGTGGTGCGTTTTAAGTTGGGAGATTAAGTCCCCTTGAATCCTGAGGTCCCCTGGCGGCCAACTAGCCCACCAGGTACCTCCAGTAAGCGCCAGGGAGCTGCGTTGCAGAGAGGTGCAAAAAGGGGCGTGGCCTCATTACACCTCTCTGCAACGCAGCCCCCTGGTGCATACTGGAGGTTCCTGGTGGGCTAGTTGGCCCCCAGGAACCCCCAGTATTGAAGGGGAATTCGTTCCCCCTCTGCAAACGCGCCCCCAGGGCCTGACCCCAAATTTGATTATTTATTTATTTTTTTAAACGGGAAGGGGGCTGCGTGGCCCCCCTACCCAGGCCATAATTTGCCCCGGGGACCCCATCCCCCGGGGCATGGCCCTTTTAAAAAAAATTATGTGCAGCCCCCCTCCTGTGCCACCTATGGCCCCGGGGACCCCATCCCCCGGGGACATGTTTTAAAATATTTTTTTTTAAATGTTGGGGAGGGGGGCTGCGTGGCCCCCCTCCTGGGCCACTTATGGCCCCGGGGACCCCATCCCCCGGGGCCTGGCCTCCGTTGGGGGCCGTGGGGGGTCCCCAATCCCCCCACGGCCCCGCCGGCTCCCCACGTCTTGCGGGAGCCTGCATTGCTTTTCCACATGGGGAGCAGCTAACATGCTGCTCCCTGTGTAGAAAAGCAATCGTCTTTGGTATTTGGAAGAGAGAGCAGGTTTCCTGCTCTCCCTTCCAAATACCAAAGCAGTTTGCTATGGCAGGATGGGAGCCGCGAGGCTCCCACCCTGCCATAGCAAACAGCAGTGTCCCGGGGGTGGGCACCCCGGGACACTGCAGGAGCCAGGGGTGGCGGTCCCCAGGGCCATCATTGGCTCCAGGGAGGGGCCGTGCGGCCCCCCCACCTAAGTTAAAGCCCCGGGTGTGGTGGTCCCTGGGGCTTGGGGGTCTGTAACAGACCCCCTATTTTACATATTCAGTGCCCCCGGGGAGGTGGCGGTCCCTGGGGCGTGTGGGGGGGCTTGGGCCCCCCCACACAGCGTTGTTTTTTTTTTTTTTTTTTTAAAAGCCCCGGGGGGTGGCGGTCCACGGGGTTGCGGTGGGGCCATGAGCCCCCCGCATACATTAACATAATCCCTGGGGGTGGCGGTTCCCGGGGCCATTATAAAACCACATTGCCCCCGGGACTTGGCCCCCCCGGGGGCTAACTCTCAACGAAGCGCGGGAGCTCACGCTTCGTTTTTTTTTGTTAGCGGGATGCGCGGACCCTACGTGCATCCCGCGATTTAAAAAAAAGAAAATAAATTTTTTGGGGCCTTGGGGGTCCTTGTGGGACCCCCTGAGCAGGCCTAGGGTGTCAGGGTGTTTCTTCCCTGCCCCCTTGTTGCGTTTTGCGTCTTTGTTTTTGTGCTTTCTTGTGCCTCGGTTCTACCGAGGCACAAGATGGCTGCCAACACTTCCTGATTCAGAGTGTTGGCAGCCAATTAGCATTCAGCTCGTGCTCGGGAGGGTTCAGGGAGGGTGCGGGGAGGATCTGCGGATTCTCCCCGGCCATAGATATATATGTACTTTTAACTCTAATTTTCTCAGGAACTACCAAACGGATTTACACCATTTAAGCAAAAGGCACGAGTGTGAACTGAGGACTACCTCTTTGCCAAATTTGGTGTCATTCCGTTCAGCGGTTCGAGCTGTAGCTGAGACAACAGATCCTATGGGAAATTGCATGGGGAAAAAGCGTTTTGGGACCCCCCCTTTTTTCTCGGCCCCCGCTTGACAAATCACCGCAAAACTTTCAGGGTAGGATCGGAGCGGAGCTGGCCAAAAGTTTTGAAAATTTTGCGACGATTGGTCAATCGGCGCCAAAGATATTCCAAATAGAATGTTGCGAATTTCCTATGGAAAATAGGTCCTAACTATAACTATCTACTGGCGACCGCCAGTAGATAATATATATATATATATATATATTCACTGAAAAAAACAAAGGTTTCAGGGGTGTTATAGTTAGGAATTGGCATTTAAAAAACCTTAGAAATTCACTGATAAAACCATAGGTTTCAGGGGCGTAATAGTTGGCTGGTGATTTCCTTTGTACAAAACCCTAGAAATTCCCCTGTTATAGTTAGTTCAGCTAACTATAACTCACGCCCCCGCAATGCACTGCTGATGACATCACATATTACATCACTCATGACATAGTCAGTGACATCACTGATGACATCACTGATGACATCTCAAATGACATCACTGATCAATGCCAATTCCTAACTATAACGCCCCTGAAACCTTTGTTTTTTTCAGTGAATTTCAAAGGTTTTTTAAATGCCAATTCCTAACTATAACGTGCATGAAACCTATGGTTTTTTCAGTGAATTTCAAAGGTTTTTTAAATGCTAATTCCTATCTATAACTTATCTCTGAAGATATCATGAAAAGCATTCTTTTTTAAAAGTAGGGTGCACATTAGTTTTGTGGAAAAGCATCTTTGTGATTGGTTAAGAAAAAGCAGTTTCAACGTGGAGTACATATCAAAGGATAAAATTTGCTCAGATCAACCACACCTGCTACTTGCATTTGGAAGGCACTGTTCGAACTTAAAACAATCGTCAACTTTTAACCTGCACGTGTCGTTAAATATTCAAGAAAATGTTACAAAAAAATATCGTTAAATTTTAAAAAATTGCTGAACTTTTAACCTGCACGTGTTGTAGAATGTTCTAGAAAGTGTGTTGATAGAATACGTTGCACTTCTGACTTCTATGTGTTGTTGAATATTTAAAAAACGGTTCATATGGAAAATTAAAAAGAAACCAATAGAGAAGTTTTGAAACCTAAAAGAATCAAGGAACTATTCTAATATATTCTTTACATGTATTTATGTGTGCAGCAACAAAATTATAGACACAACAGCACTAGGAAGAGGAAGAAGCAGGGAGTGGGGGGAGGGGGGAGATGGGCAGAATGGCACACATGCACAATTAAGTACAACACATATAGACTAACAATGGCCAAAATGAAACACCAACAAGCAGCACAAGTCACACAACCCGCCTACATCACACCACTGAACGAGCATAGAAGTGAAAACCACGCTGCATTCGTACAGGATGTGTACAAAGGCCAGTCGTTGGTGTTGTGGGATGTTTGCGACCATGGTCATCATGGATGAGATGCCCAGCATGTGGCACATGGTCGAGTTCACTGTGTGTTATGTTGCCAAACGGCTGCACCTCCCTCCCATGAGCCCCCACACTTTTGTACGGTGCGCTGTTGTATCTCATGCACTCGTACGGCACACCATTGTAATGCCTATTTGCTCATGTCCTGCTACATTCCAACTACAACATCATAGTGCCGTTTGGAGGTGGTGCATGTCAGTTTACAACATCAACTGCTGTGCTCTTGTAGCAGGCCACACCAGAACACAGAGACACACTTACCGCACTTCCGTACACAGACATGTCCGAGACACCCCGTTCCCCTTGCCGGATAGGCACACCCCTGCACTGACCTGTGAACCCCAGACCAGCACATGACAGTTGTGCATGCAGGAGGATGCGTGCGTAGCTACATATCCAGGCTCACTGCCAACGCTGAGGTGACAGGACACTGTGATGTTGCAGGGCTCGTGCCTATCGTGCTAAGACAATGACCACAGGGACACACTTACTAAGATGTGGGTTTGGGGGGCATTGGCGGTCCTGGGGTTGTTGAGATGAGTCTTCTGGCCCTCATGGGTATCCCTGTATCATGCTCTTTGACTCTATGGTACCTGTGGGTGTTCTAGTGTGCTCTTGGCTGTGTTCCCTTTCATGGTGCAGGTAGTTGTCCTGCTTAACACCAGCAGAAAGCAGGTGTAAAATCCCTAGTGCTAACATGTATTATCGCCGGAATTTGTTTCGCATTGCAATTGGTGTGAAAGTTGTGATGTGATTTTTTTCGTGTGCAGAACAATCTACGAACTGAGCAGTGTATCTCATCAAGATCCAGCACCTGTAGCACTATTCCCAATCAATATAAATACTATGAGATTTCTTAATAGATTTTGTGTGTACACTGTAAGTGCAGCCAATACCTCAGTGCAATTCAATACAGGATTTTCGTATTTAGAATAAATCGGAAAGGTGCACCTCGTGTCTTTTTGCACGGGAACGGCTACTCTCCCTTTCATTATCAGCACTTTAACGGAAGTAAAGTTGAGGTAAATCTAACACACTATTCAGAAGTTGGTGCAAACAGTAGATGTCACCAGTATTCCAGCGATAAGTGCCCCAAAATGTAACACCATGGTGGACTCCATCAAATAACAGTAATAAGAACAAGAAAGAGTCACACAGCAGTTAAGAGAACAACCAAAAACGTTATTAAGTTTTTTTTTTCAAACTTTATTTTTTATGATAATAAATATATAAATGAAAAACTATTTTCAAACTTTATTTTTTTATTAACATATATATGAACAATAAACTAATAAACAAAATGTAACAACAATAATAAAAAACAATAAGGTGGAACACTACTGTGGGGACAATGGATGTCGACGACAGACCTGGAAAATAAGAAAGATTGTTAAAAAAACAACAACATGGTATTCTCAACAAAATACCACAAGAAACAAATCACAGATATATAAAATGCATACAGCTAACACAATGTTATAAGTTTAACTTACAAAAACTGTAAATGTTGCCGCTTTAAAATATTTACCGAATCTGAAGAAAATGTTTTGTAGAAGGCACCACACCAACAACGTTTTTCTTCAGTGGTAAGGACATTTTTTACTTTTTCCAAGGAGCAAACAAAGACCAATGCCACCTTCGTCACTCGCAAGATTTGCCAAAGAGTTCTGTTACGAGGAGATCCTAACAAAAAATACTCGTGCGGCACAACCAGTATGATGAAACACCTAAGGACCCTTCATCCAAACAATCTTGCACGAGAAGAGTGCAAACAGATGAGAAACACTCCTGTTCTGTATCTGTAAAAAGGAATCACAAATAAATGTATATTAATAACTTTCAAATGTATACTATTCCATTACTGAACAAACACATTTTATATAAAAGCTGACTATGAAACTATAGCCCTGAACCACAAGTGTGACGATCATTAAAACACTTCATGCATAGTGCATACTACTTTCAAGCAGTTCATGCCCTAAAGCCTACCTCACTAAAAGACTACATGCTAACTAACTAAATGATTACAGTACTATAAGGAGACACACTGGGTGACTCACGGGGTGTTTGCTAGAAGAGTATGAATACTAACTAGGGAATAGAAGGTGTGAAACACAACTGTGTAGGTGATTAGAGGACTGCATCCATACTGCATAGGCATTTAAAGCAGTCCATGTGCTAAGGCCTGGCTCACTGCATGACTACTTGGGTACTGACTAAATGATTATCGTACAGCAAGGAGAGTGCCTAGGTGAATTTATAAGTGCTAGGCTTTTCGCACAGGGAATAGATTAGTACTTGGTACTGAATGGGTCACTAGAGGAGTGCAAAGGCAGTGACAAGCGCTGGACTGTATGGATACTGACTAGGAAATTGAAAGTGTGAAAGACAAGTGTCTAGGTGGTTAGAAGACAGCATGCATAGTGCATAGGGGTTTGAAGTAGTCCATGTGCTAAGGCCTGGCTCAGTGTATGAATACTTAGGCACTGACTGAATGATTAGAGTACTGCAAAGATAGTATCTTGGTGAATTTATAAGTGTTTGGGTTTTAGCACAGTGAATGGATTAGTACATGGTGCTGAATGGGTCACTAGAGGACTGCAAAGAGAGTGATATGGTATTTCCTGGAAGTGTATGGATACTGACTAGGGAATTGAAGGTGTGAAAGACAATTGTGTAGGTGGTTAGAGGACTGCATACATAGAGGATAAGGGGTTGAAGCAGTCCATATACTAAGGCCTGGGTCACTGGATGAGTAATTGGGTACTGACTGAATGATTAGAGTACTGCAAGGAGTGTGCCTGGGTGAATTTATTAGGGTTTGGCGCTGTGAATCGATTAGTACATAATGCTGAATGGGTCACTAGAGGATTGCAACGGCAGTGACAGGGTGTTTGCTGGAAGTGAACGGAAACTAACTGGGGAATTGAAGGTGTGAAAGACAAGTGTGTAGGTGGTTAGAGGACTGCATGCATAGTGGATATGGGTTTGACGTAGTCCATGTGCTAAGACCTGGCTCAGTGCATGAATACTTAGGCAGTGACGGAATCATTAGAGTACTGGAAAGAGAGTGTCTAGATGAATTTATAAGTGTTTGAGTTTCGGCACAGTCAATGGATTAGTACATGCTGTTGAATGGGTCTCTAGAGGACTGCAAAGGAAGTGACAGGATGTTTCCTGGAAGTGTATGGATACTGACTAGGGAATTGAAGGTGTAAAAGACAAGTGTATAGTATGTCAGAACACTTTTATTTGAAGAAATCTATTTGGTACTTAGAAACTGACTAAATAATCAGACTACTTCTAGGACAGTGCTTAGGTAAAACCTTTAAATGTTCAGTTCTGCCACAGTGAACAGAATAGTACATGGTGCTGCACCTTAGTGTCTGACCCTGACTCATTTTATCAATGCATAAGCAAAGACTAGCTTCTAATGCTACTAAAACTTGACAACATGAGAGGTTTTAAATTAGTTATCTGTCAGCAAATACACGATGTTACCAAATGCTTCTCTCACAGTGATTCTCAAATGCACACAGACTCACAGTGTAAACAACCACTATACCTAGAAGTTTACCAAAAATTATTCACTACTGTGGAAGTGGTAAGCGAACTGCACACAATCTTCATATTTCAGGACTGCACTTTTGTGTCAAAGCCTGACTCATTTAATCAACGCATAAGCAAAGACTGGATTCTAATCCTACTAAAACTTCACAACATGACAGGTTTTAAAACAGTTATCTGTCAGCAAAATACATGATGTTACCAAATGCTTCTCTCACAGTGATCCCAAATACACACTAACTCACAGTGTGATTCTAGACAAGCATCACTATCCCTATGAGTTTACCAAAACTCATTCACTACAGTGCAAGTGGTAAGGGAACTGCACACAATCTACATATTTCACAACTGCAATTTACTGTCAATGCCTGACTCACATAATGAAAGCATAAGCCATAACTTTCTTCTAATGCTACTAAAACTTGACAACATGACATGTTTTACAAGACTTATCTGTCAGCAAATACACGATGTTACCAAACACTTCTCTCACAGTGGTTCCCAAATACACACAGACTCACGGTGTGATTCTAGACAAGCACCAGTATTCCTAGGAGTTTACCAAAACTCAATAACTACACTGGAAGTGATAAGGGAACTGCACACAATCTACATATTTCATGACTGCACTTTAGTGTCAATGCCTGACTCATTTAATCAACACATAAGCAAAGACTGGCTTCTAATGCTACTAAAACTTGACAACATGACAAGTTTTCAAACAGTTTTCTGTCAGCAAATACACAATGTTACCAAACGCTTCTTTCACAGTGGTTCCCAAATGCACAAAGACTCACAGTGTGATTCTAGACAAGCACCAGTATCCCTAGGAGTTTACCAAAACTCATTCACTACACTGGAAGTGATAAGGGAACTGCACACAATCTACATATTTCATGACTGCAATTTACTGTCAATGCCTGACTCATATAATGAAAGCATAAGCCATAACTGTCTTCTAATGCCACTAAAACTTGACAACATGACAGGTTTTAAAACAGTTATCTGTCAGCAAATACACGATGTTATCAAATGCTTCTCTCACAATCCTTACCCAAATGCACACAGACTCACAGTGTGATTTTAGACAAGCCACACTATCCTAGGAGTTTACCAAAACTCATTCACTAGTCTGGAAGAGTTAATGGTGCTGCACACAATCTACATATTTAAGTACAGCACATCAGTGTCAAAGCATTACTCATTTAATCAACATATAAGCAAAGACTGGATTCTAATGCTACTAAAACTTCACAACATGACAGATTTTAAAACAGTTATCTGTCAGCAAATACATGATGTTACCAAATGATTCTCTCACACTGATCCCAAATACACACTAACTCACAGTGTAAGGGAACTGCACACAATCTACATATTTCACGACTGCAATTTACTGTCAATGCCTCACTCATTTAATGAAAGCATAAGCCATAACTGTCTTCTAATGCTACTAAAACTTGACAACCTGACTGGTTTTAAAACAGTTATCTGTCAGCAAATACACGATATTACCAAATGCTTCTCTCACAGTGGTTCCCAAATGCACACAGACTCATGGTGTGATTCTAGACAAACAACACTATCCCTTGCACTATATCAAAACACATCTAGAAGTAGTACTACATTTTAGTATAGAAACATAACATAACTCATTACACAAATAAACAATGACTGGTTTCTAATTCTACCAAAACATAAAAACTGCACAGTTATCTGTCTACAAACACATGAAAAACACAAATGCCTATCACAGAATGGTTTCTACATGCACACACATTGTAGAGAAAAAAGTACTCCCTACACTTTAGCAGGAAAAATACATTAGACTGATTAAAATCAAAATAGTCTACATACATCCCCTCACAATTAAATAACTCATCTTTCAAGTTCTTTTGTAGATTAAGGAGTATATCAATCACTCACCATATTTTCTTTTACAGAATCTCTGCACTGTGCACCTCTCAGCAAAAGCAAAGAATGGAAAAGTTTCCCTTTCATTTTCCACACATATACATGTAAACATCAAATCACAATCCTTCGCACATAAACGCAAAAGCAAACACACATTTCTATTGGTTAAACATTTCAACCCTTTCCAACTGAAATACATTTCAACCCTTCCCCCAATCTGCCTTCTGCCTGTTACCATAGAAACAGGTCATGGAACACTGCACTGAGCTCACAGGTCACAAGTTCAGCACACAATGTTCCTACACAAGACAGGAAGTGTGCTTGACTTTTCAACATATCAGCTTATCATATATAATGTTCCTTACAATCTGTTTTTGTTAACCAATAACAATCATACCTTTAAAAAACAAAAATATACACCCTACCTTTCAGTGTAGAAAGTTGTTATACAACCAATGATTTCTTGTCGTTTTTCCAAAAACCTTGCCTGGATCCGCGCACCCACCGCGAGAGAATCTGTGCATCCAACACGATAGGATGCGCGCACCGCGCGCGCATTTCGCTGTTTTTTGTTTTTTAAAAAAAAGGGGGGGGACAGGGGGTCCTTCTGGGACCCCCTAAGCAGATCTAGAGGGTCAGAGTATTTCCACTGTGCCCCCTTTGTATCTTTTCCACACTTATTCCCCTTCCATCTTCAGCCGCGCTTCTACCGAGGCAGAAAATGGCCGCCAACAGTTCCTGGTTTCGAATGTAGAAAGACGTTCGACAGCCAATTAGCATTCAGCGCGCGATCGGGAGGGTGCGCGCTCCGTTCGGGGAGGGTGCGCTTACGGTGCGGGTACGGCCGCGGATCCTCCACGGCCATAGATATCACTAACTTTTTTACCCTAATTTTCTCAGGAACTACTGAACAGATTCACACCAAATATGCAAAAGGCACGAGTCCGAACTGAGGACTACCTCTTTACCAAATTTGGTGTTATTCCGTTCAGCGATTCGGGCTGTAGCTGCGACAACAGATCCTATGGGAAATTGCATGGGGAAAACGCGTTTTGGGACCCCCCTTTTTTCTCAGCCCCCGCTTCATGGATCACCGCAAAACTTTCAGGGTAGGAGCGGAGCAGAGCTGGCCAAAAGTTCAGAGAATTTCGCGAAGATTCGTCAATTGGCGCCAAAGATATTCCCAATAGAATGTTGAGGATTTCCTATGGAAAATAGGTCCTAACTATAACTATCTACTGGCGACCGCCAGTAGATAATATATATATATATATATAGATGGGTGTCAAATATTAAACTGGCAATGTAACCGGAGGCTCTGGGAGAGCCGTGAACAGAATTGGTTCTAGGCAGAACCCATCAAGGGTAATATTTTAACACTGGACTACGAGTCCCAGAAGGCTGAGAACACCAGGAGCCCATTGAAGGGGATTATAAGCAAAGAGGGACTCCACGCCAGCGTATCTGCCAGCATCAACCGACCCGTGACCAAGGAGCATGGGAGCTCCGAAACGCGTAGGGTCTAAGAAAAATTAAATGCCTGGAAGCGCTGCTGGTTTGAATAATAAAGAGCCTTGCTGATGAAGCCTGGTCTGCCTGTCTCCGTGTGCGCCTTTGCTGAGGGCAACTTTTGGATGAATATTTACCGGCCGGACCCGGTCGGAAAGGCAGCACCGCTGCGGTAATTAAGCAGACTGTTGGAGCCTGATCACAGACTTCGTGAAAACAGGGAGATGGGTGTCAAATATTAAACTGGCAATGTAACCGGTGGCTCTGGGAGAGCCGTGAACAGAATTGGTTCTAGGCAGAACCCATCAAGGGTAATATTTTAACGCTGGACTACGAGTCCCAGAAGGCTGAGAACACCAGGAGCCCATTGAAGGGGATTATAAGCAAAGAGGGACTCCACGCCAGCGTATCTGCCAGCATCAACCGACCCGTGACCAAGGAGCATGGGAGCTCTGAAACGCGTAGTGTCTAAGAAAAATGAAATGCCTTAAAGCGCTGCTGGTTTGAATAATAAAGAGCCTTGCTGATGAAGCCTGGTCTGCCTGTCTCAGTGTGCGCCTTTGCTGAGGGCAACTTTTGGATGAATATATATGTATATGTACATATATATGTGAGGAAGAGCCCTGATATATGCTGTCCACTATCCTAGTGGTAGCTATGGAGAGCAGCCTTCAGGCTAAGTCTTGAAGGAATGTAAAGCAGCTTGTTTTACCAGTCTATAATATTTTGAATGATCAAATGAAAGGACAACCATACCAGGTATATATTTAAAATACATGTAATTAGGTTAACACACACCCCTCTAGTCTCCTTATGAGACTGGAGTTCGAAGTACTTAAGTTACAAGATAGCAATCATCAGTAAAAGCGCAAATACAATATAAATAAAATATGGATTTTTCTGATCAGTTATGTCCCCTATCTTGGACCCCAACGGTTTCATGTATGAATCACAAGTACATGTATGTTCCCTCCAGTTCCAGTTATGAAGACGCAAACACATGTGCGTCCACCGTCAACATGTCCTCTTTCAGATCCGCCATGAATAGGCCGGATATTCCATTCCTAAGTATGAAAGGCCACCGGCTTTATATGGTTCACTTATGCCATTTTACAGTCCAGGCAAGTAGGCCCTGATTCTGTCATCAAGCTTTTCTTGCTTTCTGCCTCTGAAGCTCCAGTCTGAGCCTGCATCTGTGACCATGAACTTTGTCTCATTCCCTGCGCGTCTCACGAAGCCTGACATCAGCCTGTTGCCTGCCAAGAAACTGTATTTCACCTTCGAAATTATCTGCTCCGCTCCCTGCCCAATGCATTCCTGTCTAGTAGTTTAAGTAAACATTCTTCCAGCTACCAAGCAAAGGCCCGGTTTTTCCGTCTTTATGCAAGTAATTCATAGCCCTGTTACTATGGAAGATTCCTACCCTCGCATCTAGTGTAGACACTTAGACGCTTGTACACGCACTAACAGTCAGTATAGTCAGTATAGAATAAGATTCTACTCTAAGAGACCTCTCTTTTGGATAACATAGTTCTTTAAACATAGGATGTTAGATATGATTTGGGGATTAGGTTGACTTGACCCTCCAGACTTCTGTCGCCACATGTAGAGCTAAATGTCAAGTCCCCTTCACCCCCTAGTCGCACGTCAATCATACGTCATGCTGCTGCGCGCGCATCTCTGCCAAGTATTTCTGCTGACATTGCGAAATTATTTCATAGGTCCACCCATATGTGACATCACAACCAATGACGTTTCCTTGTTACTCCCAATTACGCCTCCTTCAGCTACGCATGTGAAATGTTATCTTTGCTATCAATTGTTACGCCTCTTGCATTTGCTTCACTGGAATGCCTATTGTATAAAAGTAATTAATTATCAATAATGTATGTACTTCACTTCCTGAACCTTCGTGGTGATGGAACTTGGAACAACCGATTCGAATCGTCCATTGGAATAAAGCCCATTCCGAACCTCTAATACCACGGATTCTGCCTCTTATTTATTGAGCTATTTTTATTATGTTTCTGTATCAAATTAAGTCCCGGTAATTAAATTATTTACCACATGAATGGCGCCCGAATAGGGACACTTTCTCATCTCACGCGCCGGCGGTGCGTTGCAGGCCCGGTCTCCTGCCACAGCTGGACGGACAACAACGCGTACCAGCAGGATTTCCTGTATCTCCCTCCGGTCAAGCGGGGGCGACTGAGGCTGCGATCAAACACCCAGACGAGGCGGTGAGAAGTGCGAAGTATCCCGACCAGAGCCTAGCTGAGAGAGCAAGATCCGAGGTATACAGAGGCCCACCAGGTTCCCGAAGCTCAGAAGTGTCCGAAGTTTTCGAGTCGAGTCCAGTCCGGTCCAGTTCAGTTCCGTTCCGAGGCCTTCCGTTCCGAGCTACCCGGTGAGTACCATTACTGGGGAGGCGTTCTGACGTGCACATAGGTTGTGCCGGTCAAGACGGGTTTGGGTACACAAATCCGGTCTGCACTGTTTCAGCAGTGTATCTGTACTGTTTAGCAGTATATCTAGTATATCAAGTATATAAATTCAGAATAATCCAGATAATGCCGAGTATTATGTTTAGTGATTAAGTTTTCCTTAGATCGTCATCATCATTGTTTGCTCATTTAAATGTTAAATGTTAAATGTGTTAATACGTTCTGCATATTGTGGTATGAATGACTGTTCATTATCGTGTTTATTGTATTAAGTTTGTTCAAGATCAAGTATCAGATCAGTTCTCAACATGCCGCTCTTTTCGAAATTAAGACAGATCACAACTAGAAAAGGGGTACTCGAAGAAGCTGTTCCTATTCCTCCTAGGGACACTCCAGGGTACTTCATGTATCATAAACACGGCTTAGACGCTATATTATTTCTTGATTTATGGGTAGACTACACCAAGGAATTACCAGAAAGTCAGAGGTGGCCCGCAGCTGGGACCTGGGATGCAGAGTGCATCATGAAAGTAGAGGAAGAGTTATGGAAAAGGAAAGTCAGACAGTCACAGAAAGACGCCGTTGAGTTATGGCGTAAAGAATCTCATAGACGTACAGAAAAAGCACTCCGACAGGAAGAGAAAAATAAGGAGAATTCAAATAAAGTCCGAGAAAATCTATTAATTGAAGAAGGTACACGAGTGAAATTAGAACAAGTAGACAGACAAAGAAATGCCCTTATGAAGGGTATGTATCCCCTTCTGGCCGAGGGATTACCTAAGGCTACTCCGGGGATACCAAAAGACTTGCCACCCCCATTATTTCCAATAAAAGTACATCCTAAGGGGCATCCTAGAACCGCAGAAGATGTTTTTCTTTCCTCATATTTAGATGACGCAGCTCCCGAGTATGCTAACCCCGCCCCACATAGACCGTCTGCCGGGGAGGTTCAACGCCAAGACCCTGTATCTGTATCCCTACAGCATCAAATCCTGACACAAGTTCCGGCAAGCACATCTGTTTCCACATCTGTTCCTACAGCTACTTCTATAGCTGTGCCTACACCTATAGTTGCTGTATCGCGTTCAACGAATCCTTTCACGCCCGATACCCCAGACGGGGCTACGGGAGGTGCTACCAACATTTTTTCTACGCCACCCAGAGTAAATAAACTTACCTTTCAAGAATCAGCACATCCACGTACCCCCAAACTCATAAATGCCCGTACGCTTAAGGAACTTCTTATAGATTGTAGATATGACCCTGTGCCCGGCAAAGAGGACGAAATGATCATGGCATCATTACGTATCCGACGAGCCGCGGTGTATTTAGGGAAGTTACCAGGAATGACTATGCATCTAGATAATATATACCATTTTGTCCAAACAGGGCGAGATTCTGAATGTATTAACAGAGCTATGGAATACCAGAAAGTGGAGATACAAGGGGAACTGTTACGTTTCCTTATAAATTGTGTGATCAGAAATCAAGACCGACCGGGGGTAGACCCGGAAGCAATGCAAACTCTTACCAGATGGAGCCAGAATATATCAGAAGGGAGACATGATAAGCAAAACTGTATAATAGCCATGTGCCGAAAGATCCGTAAAGAAATAGAACGCCTACACGAAGAGAGATTAGCGGTAGACCAGTTTGAACAAAACGAGGAGGAGGAAGGATCAGGACTGTCCACAGGACAGTCAGAAACCATAGCCTATGTAGGTAGAGGAAGATCTTGTAATAGTACTAGATGTTTTACTGACCCGATACGTCCGATATGTCCAGATGATAACAGGAATTTCCAAACACCTATAATAAATATAAGGTCCCCCGAGCATTCGTTCCAAGCCGCTGACAAATTACTGCGAGAACGAAGGGGTTATCATTTTCTCGATTCTATGGATGAACAAGAATTAGCCAGGTCAGCCGTTCATTGGGTTGACAGTCCCGGAAAATATGGTGATGATACAGTAGCACACACATTTTTGAACCTCACCCCGGATGAACAGCGTTTAGCTGGGATTTATATGATTCAACAACTTCTTATACTATATAAAAGCCAACATTCAGATCCTGGTCCCTTACCTGATATATTGACTGAATTACTCACGAATAGATGGAGAGGTTCAGGTACTAAGCTAATTAAAGAAATACTAGAATCAAGAAAGCAGTACATTCTTTTTGTATGCCCAGAGCATGTCTCACTGCCCATCAAGGAAAGAACGACGTATTACATGGATAGACAGAATCCCTTACGAGAAGTACACCCAATAAAGGGCGAGGACAATCAGTTTAAACGTGTATTTGTATATACGCCCATATCGAAAATAGAATTGTTAGAAATGAAGAAAGTGGTACCCAGTCATGACAAAGACCCAGCGGGTTTCCACCGAGAAATTAAAGACATGTTACTCATGGGAGAGTATACCTATCCCGACATTATGACAATATTAAAGGTATTGATGCCTGCTGGCATTTATGAAAAACTCAAGGAAAAAGAGTGGGAGGTGGGAGACCAAAAGATAGACTGGACAGCATTAGAAAATGAAGAAAAGGCCCGAGGCCCAGGTTCGGGGCTTGGGGACAAAACTAAAGCACTACCAGGTTTACTAGTACAGGTACTGCCACGTTTATTAACTACGAAAAAGGAAGACTGGGGTGCAATTTCAGCCTGTAAACAAAAGCAAGATGAAGACACTAGTGATTTCTATGCACGATTTGAAAAATGTTTTGGTATAAATAGTGGCATAAAAGCAAGTAGCGAATCATACCCACATCTGTTTGTGACAAAATTAGTTGAAAATTCCTTGCCCCAAGTGAAGAATAGAGTATTAAAATTCGAGAGTACCTGGCAAGGTAACACCCCATCACAAATGTTACAAATGTTACAGTATCATCACAATAGAATTAGAGAGGAACAAGATCATGAACAAAGACGCATGAAAGACACGAAAATGAAAATGCTAGTCTCCCAGACAGTTCCAGCTGAAGGACATAAAAAGGGTACGACACATTCCGGTGATTCAGCAGGACCTGTAAAAGGGACATGCAACTATTGTAAACAACCAGGTCATTATATACACGATTGCCCAGTCCTGAAGCGTAATATCGCCACAGGTATTACAAAAGAAAGACCACGGCCACTTAGACAGGATCAGAATGAACAAGGAGCCCCGCAGCATGCACAGTCCATGCCAGCTCCACAACAGTCTATACAGTTTGTGCCAGCTGCACCAGCGCTGCCGGTTGCTGCCACACAAACCACGACACGACAGCTGTACCAGACCGCACAGTACGACTATCCTGATTATCAACGATACGCATGAACAAGCCTAGAGAGGGAAGTTGACTTACCCCTTATCGAGGTCCCGGTAGACCAAGAAGGACCTTATGTACATAGTGAATTATTAGGCCAAGATAGAAAATTTTTACTCGATACAGGGGCAAGTCGAACAACCATAAAACGTAGTGAAGTTCCAGGGGCACCCCTCTCAGGCTTGCAGAATATTTCCCTTGGTTTTTCAGGAAAACCTATTGTTAATGAAGTATCACAGCCTCTTCCACTTACGATAGGACCTTTGACCCGAACTACAGATTTATTGCTTACTAAATCATGTCCAGAAAACTTGTTAGGTATAAAAACACTGAAAGCTCTAGGAGCTATAATATGTTGTTCTCCGGAAGGAGTAAGATTGTTTTTACGTGATTTCAAAGGTCACTATGTGTCTAGAGACATGGATCCCCGACTGCAGACTTTACCTACACATCTATGGGCACAAGGCCCTACTGATGTTGGTTGCATGAATATTACACCATATCGAGTTACACTAAAGGCAGGAGTGGTACTACCACGAATGCGACAATACAAGTTACCACCAGATGCTGTAGTGGCTTTACTACAAATCATTGACGAGCTCATTGTCCAAGGAGTGGTTGTAGAAACAGACTCCAATGTATGTAATTCACCGATAATTCCGATTCTTAAACGAACAGATCCGAAGGCCCCGCCAGTATATCGATTGGTTATTGATCTGCGCGAATTAAACAAGTGCATTGTGCCACAATTCCCTGTGGTCCCAGATATCTCGTCATTACTGACAGCTATTGATTCTGAAGCAACATTCTTTACTGTAATTGATCTCAAGAATGCCTTTTTCAGCGTCCCTATAGATCCGGAAAGCCAATACTTGTTCGGATTTAGTTTAAATGGACGTAGCTTTAAATTCTCACGCGCACCTCAAGGATTTACAGAAAGCCCCAGCATCTATAGCCAAGCACTGAAACGAGAACTCGACAGTATCCACATGCCAGTGAACACTGCCCTGCTTCAATATGTCGATGATCTGCTGATCACCGCTAGAAGCGAACCTGAATGTGAGAAAGCATCACTGACAGTTTTACAATTTCTAGCCGAAAAGGGGCACAAGGTGTCCCCTTCTAAGCTGCAATTCTGTGTCCAGCGAGTTGTTTATCTTGGACACTCGCTGTCCAAGGAGGGAAGGCAGCTTACACCCGACCGCATTCAGTTAATAGCTAACATGCCAATACCCAAGACACAAAAGGAGGTGCGGGCTTTTATAGGCCTCACTTCATATTGTAGGCAGTGGATCCCTCAGTATGCATTTCTAGCAAAACCACTCATTCAGTTGACAACACAGGAGGCAGCCGCATCGACTGTTCTCCCTTGGACTCAGGAACATACACAAGCTTTTGAAAGCTTAAAGAAAGCTTTATGTCAAGCACCGGTTTTAGCAACACCATGTTATAATAAACAGTTTACACTCTTTGTTACAGAACGCGAAGGTACTGCCTTGTCAGTACTCACACAGGAACAGGCAGGATCCCACAAACCATGTGCTTATTTTTCTAGTACATTAGATCCCGTAGCTCAGGCTTTGCCTGCATGCCTGAAATCAGTGGCAGCAACAGCTTTAGCAATCAGACAAAGCGATGCCATAGTGTTAGGACATCCATTGACAGTTCAAGTACCACATGCAGTAGAGGTTCTTTTGAATCGAACGCAAACACAACATTTGACCATAGCGCGACTTACAGGGTATGAATTAACATTGTTCCAGCCACATATAGAAATCAGACGTTGTAACACATTGAATCCTGCCACACTTTTACCCGTAATTGGAACAGACCCACTAGCTCATGACTGTATTGACGTTATTACAATCACGACGAAACCCAGACAAGACTTGACAGATGTCCCATTGTCAGACCCAGACCTAACGTTGTATGTAGATGGTTCATGTATAAGAACAAGTACAGGAGAGTTAGTGGCCGCTTACGCAGTCACAACAGACACTGAAGTCATCGAAACGAATTGCATAAATACCTTGTCAGCTCAAGCCGCAGAGCTCATCGCTCTGACACAAGCCTGTATTCAAGGCACAAATAAAAAAGTCAACATATACACTGATTCACGTTATGCATTCGGAGTTGTACATGACTTCGGCGTGCTGTGGCGAGAGAGAGGTTATTTAACTTCTCACGGTGCCCACATTCAGCACGGACCCCTCATTCATGCCTTATTAGATGCAATACATCTACCCACTGCAATATCAATTATGAAATGTAAAGCTCATACGAAAGTTATTGATATCATTTCTCAAGGCAATGATCTAGCTGACAGAACAGCTAAACAGACTGCTCAAACTCAAACATCCGACAAGACAAAGACAAAAGTCCCGACGCCAACACATTGTATGACGATTAAAGATCCCGCTCTTGACGTAATTGACATACAGACGCATGCTACACCAGACGAAATAAAGAAATGGACTGAATTAGGAGGGATCCAAACGGATCAAGGATGGATGACGAAGGAAAAATCTGTGTGGTTCCTTCCTGACTCTATGGTTCAAGTTATTATTAACACTATACATAGTCCAGCGCATCTAGGAGAAAAAGCTATGCTAGACAGCATCCAACACATTTGGTTCAATAAACATTTACGAGCAGCAGCCAAGCAAAAAGTTCGTACCTGTATGATCTGTTGTCAGTTCAACCCAGGAAAAAGCGTTCCCGTAGAACAGGGTGGATTTCAGCCTCCTGATCACCCTTTTGAAGTGCTCCAGATGGATTATATCCAGATGGAACGATGTCGAGGATTCAAATATGTTCTCGTAGTTGTCTGTGCTCTTTCCCGTTGGACAGAGGCATACCCGGTTTCAGATTACACTGCCCCGACTACTGCCAAACAGTTAGTTCGAGAATTCTTCCCACGATACGGTTTACCACGTGCTGTCTACTCAGATAACGGCCAGCCGTTCTCATCCGAACTAATGAAACACGTTTCACTTTTGTTAGGCTATCAGTGGAAATTCCACTGTGTCCGACACCCCGAGGCAGCAGGTCTCGTAGAAAGACATAATCAGATCCTGAAAATCAGATTGTCCAAAATATGCAGAGAGAAAGGTGTCGACTGGGTAGTAGCCTTACCAGTTGCACTCTTTTACATGAGAATGGTAGCACACTCTCGAACAGGGCTATCCCCGTATGAGGTGATCTTTGGCAGACCACCAAATATGTGGGGGACGCCTATACCACGTAAAATAACTGATATTGACTGTAATATGCTGACAGATTACTTGGCTTCCTTGATGTCTGCACTACAATCTTGTCGTTCACAGGTAGCTGCAGCTTTTCCCGACAACACTGAGGTGAAACCCCATGACATAGTTCCGGGGGATCTGGTCCTCGTGAGGAACTTTGATCGAAAGACTCAGCTGGATCCTAGGTGGAAGTCACCGCAACTGGTCTTGCTCACCACAAGGACAGCCGTGAAGATCGAAGGCAGAAAAGGCTGGATACATTCAAGTCATATCAAGAAATTTCATGGACTACCATCGGACGTAAACACCACACCTCGTGTGTCTTCACCCATTGACTCAAAACTTCCTTTTGTTGAATCAAGTAGTCACGAACAATATAAACTAAAACTCAGATCTAACCGGTCGGGAAATTTGATTGTTTAAGTCCTCTCCAAGGTGAAGCGGTTGAATTTGTCTCTGACATGTATCCCTTAGATCCGAATAGAGAAAACACCCGAAAAATGTTGAAACGACATGCATACTGTAAATCACTGCGTAGTCATTGCACAGTGACGTTATTAATTTTGTTTTTCTTAAGTCTTTTAATAATTACTGCAAGTATATTGTTGCACATATATTATCCTATTTCTAGACATGTTTATAATGTTACTGCTGAACATTCTTTTAGTGAATTACCTCCGCATGAGTTGTCTTATAGATTTGCGCTGCGCAATAACACGTTTATTAGTATGTTACATCATTCCCATCAGGTTAGCAATGCTACAAATTGTTGGATATGTGGCCGACTCCCTCCCTATCAGAATTATAAAGGAATTCTACCTCTCTTTCCATACCCATTCACACACAACGGCTCCTGTGGAGCATGGTTTAGTTTAATTAATTCCCTAGATTCGAATTCTGCAGTTTATCAAGATAACTGGGTATGGGGAAATTTGAACTTAGTTTTACTTAAAGTCTGCTACCCTAACAAGGAGGGACTTCCCAAGAAAACAGGAACTGATCTAGAAAATGAAGTATATGGATTAGGTAATTTTACGCTTAATCTTATGATCCTAAATGTCGAATCCGAAGCTACTCCAATTTTGCCCGCTATGTCAATATTTCCAGTAAAAGGTGAATTATGTGTAAGAAAGAATGGTTCCATACATATGGGCCATAGTAGATGCACCACTGTAATAGAATTCAGTGATCAAGGCAAGTCGACATTTAGAGCTTCCCGCCATTCCTATTTCATATGTGGTCAGACGGCATATGTACGCCTACCTCTAGATTGGGATGGTACCTGTTACATTGGATTTCTTTTGCCACCTGTTTTCCTAGCTCCTCCTGATTATCACAGAAATACTCATTTAGTACACAATAGAGAAAGGAGAGATCTCCCAATTGTCGATTACACTGAAACAGCATGGGAAAAATACACAGATTTTAATAAAGGTCTCTTTCCCTATATAGGTACCGTTACTAATAGTAAGCTGATACGTAGATTAACTAGAACCCTTGAAGCAGTAGTGAACGAAACTATTTCCGCCTTAGGCAATTTAACAGAAGAACAGTCTGCTATGCGGATTGTTGTGCTTCAGAATCGTCTTGTCCTTGACGTCATCCTGGCCGATAGGGGCGGAGCTTGTAGGGTCATCGGATCAAGTTGTTGCATTTTCATACCAGAAAATTCGCCATCTGTATATAAAGCCATAACTCGCCTTCATAAGATTGTAAGCCAGATACACCAGAATCCAGGCACCTGGACTTGGTCCGGTTGGTTTTGGAGTGTATTATCTACTTTTGGATGGAAGGTCCTATCCTTCCTAGGTATTGGCTTTCTCATACTATTCAGTTGCTGTCTATGCCTACAATGTGGACCAGCGATTTGTGGTCTGTGTGCCACATCGTGTATTCCATCACCAAGATTTCATTCGTCCCAGAAGAAAAAAGAAGAACAAATGATGCTATATGAACAGATCAATGGATTGATGAAGATTGATATCTCTTAACGGGCAAGTAGGGGACAAGGAGGGAATGTGGAAATATGGATTTTTCTGATCAGTTATGTCCCCTATCTTGGACCCCAACGGTTTCATGTATGAATCACAAGTGCATGTATGTTCCCTCCAGTTCCAGTTATGAAGACGCAAACACATGTGCGTCCACCGTCAACATGTCCTCTTTCAGATCCGCCATGAATAGGCCGGATATTCCATTCCTAAGTATGAAAGGCCACCGGCTTTATATGGTTCACTTATGCCATTTTACAGTCCAGGCAAGTAGGCCCTGATTCTGTCATCAAGCTTTTCTTGCTTTCTGCCTCTGAAGCTCCAGTCTGAGCCTGCATCTGTGACCATGAACTTTGTCTCATTCCCTGCGCGTCTCACGAAGCCTGACATCAGCCTGTTGCCTGCCAAGAAACTGTATTTCACCTTCGAAATTATCTGCTCCGCTCCCTGCCCAATGCATTCCTGTCTAGTAGTTTAAGTAAACATTCTTCCAGCTACCAAGCAAAGGCCCGGTTTTTCTGTCTTTATGCAAGTAATTCATAGCCCTGTTACTATGGAAGATTCCTACCCTCGCATCTAGTGTAGACACTTAGACGCTTGTACACGCACTAACAGTCAGTATAGTCAGTATAGAATAAGATTCTACTCTAAGAGACCTCTCTTTTGGATAACATAGTTCTTTAAACATAGGATGTTAGATATGATTTGGGGATTAGGTTGACTTGACCCTCCAGACTTCTGTCGCCACATGTAGAGCTAAATGTCAAGTCCCCTTCACCCCCTAGTCGCACGTCAATCATACGTCATGCTGCTGCGCGCGCATCTCTGCCAAGTATTTCTGCTGACATTGCGAAATTATTTCATAGGTCCACCCATATGTGACATCACAACCAATGACGTTTCCTTGTTACTCCCAATTACGCCTCCTTCAGCTACGCATGTGAAATGTTATCTTTGCTATCAATTGTTACGCCTCTTGCATTTGCTTCACTGTAATGCCTATTGTATAAAAGTGATTAATTATCAATAATGTATGTACTTCACTTCCTGAACCTTCGTGGTGATGGAACTTGGAGCAACCGATTCGAATCGTCCATTGGAATAAAGCCCATTCCGAACCTCTAATACCACGGATTCTGCCTCTTATTTATTGAGCTATTTTTATTATGTTTCTGTATCAAATTAAGTCCCGGTAATTAAATTATTTACCACAGGGCGTACCAAACCATATACCAAAAAAGTGGTATAAGACCCACGACTGGGACAGACACTAGGCCTATTGCCTCTAGAATTGCTGGGACCCCAAGGAACCACCCAAGGTAGTGACACTGGGGACCCACGGGAACTGTATGCAGTGTGTAAACACAACCGTGGGTTCCTATTATCTTCTATGGGTAATGTTGCGGTTGGAAATTTAAAGATTAGGGACACTTCTAACCGAGTCTGGACCAAACCGTTTTGGACTTAAGAAGTTCTAGCGCTAGCACCCATGAGAGCACTGGAGTACTCGAGTTACCTCACCCAGGGAAGCCGGGTGCATAGGTGTCTTTTGGTGTCGGGTCGAGTCGTCGATTTCAATGGAAGCCTGCAAAGAACTGCTGCTGCCGTGAAGAGGAGAAGTGTCCGTAGAGATTCAAGCCTGGATCTAGAATGTAAGCAACCTGAAAGCAGAGGGGAGAGAGTCTGGGTCACTTGCCGGTGACCTAGGGCAGGATGGACCAATGCCCACAGATGTCGGGTGCTTCAGGTGAGTTGATGGGTGTCTTGACTCTTCAGCCACGAGGTCCAGGAGGTGTCAACAAAGTCCACGAGCAAGATATGAGCTGTCCGATAACGTCTGGGCACGTCTGGAGAAACCAGGTAAGCCCAATCAGAAAAGGAGTCACCTTCATGGGGACCTGCAAGCCAACGGGCTAGTGATCGCGAAGGAGCCTCAAGCGGTCGCACTTGAAGCTGGCCCACGGGTCATTCGTGGAGTGGGAGCACACATTCTTCGGTGCAGAACGTGCTCAAGGCTAGAGCTACTCAGAGCCCAAAGCACAACTTTGAGGAGGACCAAGAAGATAGTGTAGTTGCAAAAGTTCACGGTGTCCAGGGGTCACAGTTCCACATCATCACCCACGATAGCCAGAGGCCTCAGCTTTGCTGTGGACTCAGGGTAGCCTCGGGGAAGTCTAGAAATCCACCTCTAGGGATGCAGAGACTTTGGCATCCGGTGGGAGCTTCAGAATTGCAGACCGGGCAGTTGCTTCTTAGGTGCCTGCCAAGCAGGGGAGTCACTCCTTGACCCCAAGGGAGATTTCTTCAGTCTTCTAGTTAAAGTAGAATGTCGAAGGTCCAGGATATATTTTGCAGAGTTTCGTCCAGGGTAATCTAAAGTCCTAGGGACTGGATTCCTATACTTATCTAAGGCCCCACCTATGGGTGGGCCAGGAAAGAGGGGTGGTTACACCCATTTCCTTTGTCCAGTTTCGTGCCAGAGCAGGTAGCCCCTGCAACCGGTTTGAAATGGAGTATGCACAGGGATGCCAAGTGTGCCCCCAGTGCAGGACTTCAAAGCACCAGAGAGTGCTCCCGTCCAGCCCCAATACACAGCCTGTCTGGGGAGGTGGGGACACCTCCCCTCAACAGGAAACCTATTGTCCAGGCCTCCCCTTCCTGAGATTCAGTCAGCAGCAGGAGGCCAGACCCATGTCTGTGGCAGAGGCATCCATTCTGTGATGCCAGGGCTCAGGAAAGTCCAGGTTTAGCCAGTGTGAGCATGTCTCTCCCTCAAGAATGGTGGAATGCTACCCCCGCTGCCAGAACTGGCGGGGGGTAGTATTCCAAAGCGTTTGACACCAAACATGACATGTTTTGGTGCAGCCATCCCAAAGTTAGTATTTACCGCGAGGTTATAATGCTCTTAAGAGTATATGGTATGGCTGTATCACAGAACAGCCATAAGGAAGTATTTCCGAAAGCTGCTGAAGGGCTCAGCTCATGCTTGGGGACCCTCTCACACAAAACCAAGCACTCTGCCTTCAGGATTGTCAAGGCCTGCCATAGGAGTGGCTTATAGGTTTATATTGGTCTGTATAGGGTAGTGATATAGGTAGCCTATACCACAGTAAGGGGTGCAAGCACACCCCATTTATTCAAACACACAGGGGCCGATTCCGATCTCGGTTGGAAGGGCACCAAATCGGGTTCGGCCGGAAAAACTACGAGCCGTACGCGTGTTTTCCGGCCGACTCGTACAGCTGTACGAGTGAGCAAGTACGTTGCGAGCTACATGAAATTCACCGACCGAGTCGTTTCCGGGTCCGAACCGCTCCTTACGTCTCAGTCGGAAGCTAACCGTGGCGTGCAATGGATGCGATTTACAACCGAGCCAGTACGATGCATGCGTCGGACAGCCTGTGCGAGCCGGAGTGTCTGGCTCGCAAAAGCTCCCGGAGTCGGACTTTGGGGGTCCGCGTAGGACCCCCTGACACCCGCAGCCCTACGACTCGGACACAGGGGGAGACCTATGGGTCTCCCAAACACAGGCATGTATGGTGTGGGTGGCACCGACGCGTACCCATTGTAGGGGGCGCACTTGTTCGAGACGTACCCATTCAGTCAATGGGAGCCCATGTACGCATCGTATGACCGGCTCCCATTGACTTCTATGGGAGTCCGACCGAACCGAGTCCGACAGCATAGGTGCGCATCTTACTCGCTCGGTCGGACTGAAGGGGTCCGGCTCGGTCGGAAAACACTTCGGATCCGACTCGGTCAGAGTGCTTTCCAACCCGGATCGGAATCGGCCCCACAGTAACTCATAGTTAATATGTTAATAATTACCATTACAATTATACACTCATTCATATAGTTACTCTCACAATCACTGACTCTTACACAAACTTATTTATATATACCAACTCTCACATACAATACCTTTTATTTTTTTACTTTGTTGAAGATGTACAACTAAAACATATATTCGCTCACCAACACACAAATAAATACACTCAGTCACCCTAACAACTGTTTCCACATGCACTCTTAAACCTATACACCTAGTCAATCAACCATTCACACATCTATGCATAGAGTTACACACACTCCATCCAACCACACACAAACTCAGTGTCCCATACAAATACTCACCCAACTAATATACACACTCAAGTAGTTAGTGACCAACTGATGCAGCATGCTATACAACAACAGAGACAGTGATGCACACATTCACATAGTTTAGTTACTAATCCATGTATTAAGTGAGATACTTTTAATTACTCACTTAAACAGACAGTCAGACAGCTACTAAATCCTCCGTCCAGACAGTTATATATCCACACAATCTTCAATACAGATTGGTATATATATATAATACATATTTAAATGTCAAACTAAACTACATTCACTGGATGATGTCATCAGTGATGTCATCAGTGATGTCATTTGAGATGTCATCAGGGATGTCATCAGTGATGTCACTGACTTTGTCATGAATGATGCAATATGTGACATCATCAGCAGTGCATTGCGGGCCCGCGAGTTATAGTTAGCAGAACTAACTATAACGGAGGAATTTCTATGGTTTGTACGAGTGAAATGGCCAGCTAACTATAACACCCCTGAAACCTATGCTTTTTTCTGTGAATTTCTAAGGTTTTTTAAATGCTAATTTCTAACTATAACGTCTCTGAAACCTATGTTTTTTTTCAGTGAATATATATATATATATATATATATATATATAAATATATATTATATATGTATATGTAAATAGGTGCAGTGACAGAATATTGAGTACAAATATCGAGTTGCACAATTATTGAGTTGTTACTATTGTGGGTCAGAAATATCGACAGCAAAAATATTGTGGTCAAGAATATTGACTTAAGGTCAGTAATATAGATTTTACAAATATATAAGTGTTTAATATCGTTTGCAAAAATATAGTCTGTATTTTAGAGTGGGTGTATCAAAGGTTATATTCAGGTGTGAGGAGGTGCATCAGATTTTCACGTGGATGATGTCATCAATGATGTCATCAGTGATGTCATTTGAGATGTCATCAGTGATGTCATTTGAGAACTCATCAGTGATGTCATCAGTGATGTCACTGACCATGTCATGAATGATGCAATATGTAATGTCTAATGTACCTCAATCCTATGTTTTTTTTATTTTCTATACATATATATATATTTTAAAAAATTGTGAATAATTTTTAGTTAGGAAAACTATATTCATACTTTTTTTTGTTTGTAATATTATACAGAAGTCGCGCACCCTTCGCGCATTCTACACGATGGCTGCGCGCATTCCAGTAGCCATTTTGATAAGTCGCGCTGGGGTCGCGACTTTGGCGTACTTTGTAAAGTATGAAATATCTTTATATTAATTATAAATAAAAGATTTCATTTAAGTGTGTGTCTAAATGTATTAATGAAAGTATTTTTAAAGTATTATTTTCAATATAATTTTCCCGAAAGTAAAGTTACAAAATGCGCGGTGTAGCCGCTTAATGTGCCCAACATCTCCCCACGTGTATTTCCAGGGTGTTGCCGTGATCGCGATGAGATCGAGCCGAAGTTGAGACTTCAGGGTACTTTTAAAGTTGAAAAAATTACTATGGAAAGTTTGAATATGATATTAGACTGAACAGTTTTGCTAATATACTTATTAAAAGATTATAGAAATGTTTATTTATAGTGTAGAGAATAATATATATGATTTTCGCGGGTTCGCGAAGGGTGCGTGACCAGTGCGTGCACCTTATGCAACGTCATGTCAGCAAAAGAAAAAAGGAATCTGATTGGTTGAAATCAATTTCATTGTGAAAGAAGGAGGATCCATTCTTCTGATATTTCCCTTACTTTTTGTCCTTGATAGAGAGAAGACCTGTTTCTTGCTTCTCTTTATATTGATATACCTTTTTTGTGTGTTTTTTTATTTTTAATACAACTTTGGCTTCCAGTTTTGCCGACGTTGATCCACTTGCAGTAGAGGAGCAAGAACAGATGGTGCAGCAGGAGAAGAAAAGAAAGGAAAGCATTGTTTGGTCCTTTTTTAGTGTACAAGAGGACCTGCGATGGATGCCGCTTCTGCCTCCCGTAACCTAGAACGGCACAGTATGGTCAAACTGCGGTGGGACGCACACTCGATGACCTCTCATGGCACTGCTCCACACTTCGGGGAGGACGCTTTCCATTAACTGTGTTTTCTGATGACGTGTCGCGTTGGCCCCGTCCAACAACAGAACTCCTTTAGATCAAAACTGACTCTTCCACTCTCTCACCGGAAGAGAAACCAGGCCACGCGGACACTTTCACCATACAACAGCCGAGAATGCACTTTCGGTAAAAACACACATTCCTTCCTCCTAATCAAATAAAAGACTCACTGAAGAACAGGGGTCAGCTTCGATCGGTAAACAGCTGTTACAATGACTTTTTTACTTCGTAGTACTATTACAACGCATGCATTTCCATGCACGCGTTGTACATCGCAAAGTCATTACTACGCATTTTTTTAGAACTCATATTCATTTACCACACATGCCTTTACAATGAATTTCGTTGTAAAGGTATGTATGGTAAATGACCATGCGTTCTAAAAAAATGTAGACGATACACGGCGTTGTAACGAAACATAGGCCATTACCCCAAATTTGGCAAAAAGATAGAGCTTGGTTCAGAAAGCGACCTTATTTTTAAATGGTGTAAATTCGTTCAGTAGTTTTAAAGACATTCAAAAAATAAGAGTCAAAAAATCAATTTCCCATAGGAAACTTTAGTCAAGGCTACAGCCGAAACTGCTGAACGGAATTAAACCAAATTTGCCAAAAAGTTAGCATTTGGATCAGAAAGCTACCTTTTTTTAAAATTGTGTAAATCCATTCAGAGGTTGCTGAGAAATTCAAAAAATAAAAATATCGATATCTAGAGGCGCGGTAGATCCGCGCACCCTCGCGACCATGAGATTTATTTTAATTGGCAGTCAACACTCCAAACCGGGAAGTGTTGACAGCCATCTTGTGACTCGGTAGAACCGAGTCACAAGCAAAGAGAAAAACAAATGCGAAAAACAAGAAAAGGAAGCAGGGTAGAAACACCCTGACCCCCTAGGTCTGCCCAGGGCCCCAAAAATATATTTTTTGAAAACAAATTTGACCAAATTTGTGCTGAGTGTGCGCTTTGTTGTATAGAAGCCCCTGGGTGGGCCAGGTCCCAGGGGCACTGAAAAATATGTGAGGGGCCCTAATCCCCCCCACACTGTCCCGGGGACCGCCACCTCCCCAGGGCATTGTTTAAGAGTTGCGGGGGGCTGAGTGAGGGGCCCCAATCTCCCCCACACTGCCCAGAAGACCGCAACCACCCTGGCTAATTTTTTTAATGTGTGGGGGGCCTCCAAGGCCCCCCAAGCCCTGGGGACCACCACCCCCTGGAGCTTTTATTAATTCTTTGCGTGGGGGCACACTGCCCCCGCCCGCTGGCCTGGGAAGCGCTGGCCCCTGGGGCACTAGGATGCAAATGTGGGGGTCCGTTACGGAACCCCGAGCTCCAGGGACCACCAAACCCGGGGCTTTGAAACGTTGGGAGGAGGGCCACGTAGCCCCCCTCCTGGAGCCCTCCATGGCCCTGGGGACTGCCACCCCCCAGGGACTGCTCCTGCAGTGTCCAGGGGTGCCCGCCCCTGGGACACTGCTGTTTGCTATTTGCTATAGTCCACCTACCCCCACGGCCCCGCCGGCTCCCAGCGTCCTGCAGGAGCCGGCATTGCTTTTCCACATGGGGAGCATCTAACATGCTGCTCCCCGTGTGGAAAAGCAATCGTCTTTGGTATTTGGAAGAGAGAGCAGGTTTCCTGCTCTCTCTTCCAAATACCAAAGCAGTTTGCTATGACAGGATGGGAGCCGCGAGGCTCCCACCCTGCCATAGCAAACAGCAGTGTCCCGGGGGTGGGCACCCCGGGACACTGCAGGAGCCGGTCCTGGGGGGTGGCAGTCCCCAGGGCCATCATTGGGTCCAGGGGGGGCCACGTGGCCCCCCCACCTAAGTTAAAGCCCCGGGGTGTTGTGGTCCCTGGGGCTTGGGGGTCTGTAACGGACCCCCTATTTTACATATTTAGTGCCCCGGGGAGATGGCGGTCCCCGTGGCATGTGGGGGGGGCTCGAGCCCCCCCTCCCCCACACAGGGTTGTTTTCTTTTTTTTTTTTAAAGCCCCAGGGGGCTGGCGGTCCCCGGGGCTGCGGGGGGGCCATGAGCCCCCCGCATACATTAACATAAGCCACGGGGGTGGCGATTCCCGGGGCTGGGGGGCCCCTCTGGGCCCCCCATTATAAAACCACATTGCCCCCCAGACTTGGCCCCCCCGGGGGCTAAATCTAAACGTAGTACCCCCCACCGAACCATACAGACACTCAGACACTCATACTGATACTCAAAAAACCAACTAATAACCTATATAGACACTCATGTAGCTACTCACCAACCAATGCAGCCACTTATACACAAAGTGAGAGACTGATACAGATATTTACATATTTAAACATTACTCACTAAGCCATGTATTCACTAAGATACACTTAATCAGTCAGTTATACAATGAATTTTTCAAAAAAAGAAATCATCCATTTAGACACTTATATACCCATTTATTCTTCCATCGACCTTGAGATATACATATATAAAACATATGTAATTTTCAGAAAAATACACATTCACTTGATGATGTCATCAGTGATGTCATCAGTGATGTCATTTGAGATGTCATCAGTGATATCATGAGTGATGTCACTGACCATGTCATGAGTGATGTAATATGTGACGTCATCAGCAGTGCATTGCGTGCGCACGAGTTATAGTTAGCTGAACTAACTATAACGGGGGAATTTCAATGGTTTTGTACGAGTGAAAAGTCCAGCTAACTATAACGCCCCTGAAACCTATGTTTTTTTCAGTGAATTTCTAAGGTTTTTTAAATGCTAATTCCTAACTATAACGTGCCTGAAACCTATGGTTTTTTCAGTGAATTTCAAAGGTTTTTAAATGCTAATTTCTAACTATGCCTACAGAGATAGGACATGTGAAGAAAGAAGAAAAAACGCACAGAAATAAAAAAAAGAAATGCAGAAAGAAGCAACAGAAGTCCTCAAAGACGAAGAAAAGTGCAGGAAGAAGGATAACGTGCAGAAAGAACAAACAGAAGAGCAGAAAGAAGCCTTGTTGCAAAATCATCCTGTACCTTCAACTTTTTCAGACGGATACTGGTGGTAACTGAGTCTGACTAACCAGTCCTAGAGCCAGTGCTATGTTAAAAGACACTCAGAATACAGTGAAAACACCTACATACACTTGGGAACACTATGCGTTGGGGTCCCACTGTGATCAGCATGACCTCCTCTGTAAGCCCCTAGTATATAATAGGGCAGGGGATTAAAACCACCTCTTAAAACGCGCCACAGGGCGTGTTTGCAGACGTCACCTCAGGCCCTGACCCCTCACTTCCCCACTGTGTAAACACGCCCTGTGGCCGTTTTAAGTTGGGAGATTAAGTCTCCTTGAAACCTGAGGGTCCCTAGGGTCCAACTAGACCACTAGGTACCTCCAGAAAGCGCCACAGAGCTGCGTTGCAGAGAGGTGTAAAAAGTGGCATGGCCTGGACCACCTCTCTGCAACGCAGCTCAGTGGCGCTTACTGGAAGCACCTGGTTGGCTAGTTAGCCCCCAGGGGCCCTCAGGATTGAAGGGGAATTATTTCCCCAACTTAAAACGCGCCATCGGGCGTGTTTGCACACGTCACCTCAGGTCCCGTCCCCTCCCTTCCCCACTGTGTAAACACGCCCTATGGCCGTTTTTTAAGTTGGGAGATTAAGTCCCCTTGAATCCTGAGGATCCCTAGGGGCAAAATAGCCCACTAGGTACGTCCAGTAAGCGTCATTGCAGAGAGGTGTAAAAAGGGGCACGGCCTGCACCACCTCTCTGCAACGCAGAGCAGTGGCGCTTACTGGAAGCACCTGGTGGGCTAGTTGGCCCGCAGAGTCCCTCAGGATTGAAAGGGAATTATTTCCCCAACTTAAAACGCGCCATAGGTCGTGTTTGCACACGTCACCTCAGGCCCCGTCCCCTCCCTTCACCACTGTGTAAACGCACCCTGGGGCCGTTTTAAGTTGATAGATTAAGTCCCCTTGAATACTAAGGGTCCCTAGGGTCAAACTAGCCCACTAGGTACCTCCAGTAAGTGCCACAGAGCTGCGTTGCATAGAGGTGTAAAAAGGGGTGTGGCCTCAGATCACCTGTCTGCAACGCAGCTCCCTGGTGCATACTGGAGATACCTGTTGGGCTAGTTGGCCCTCAAGGACCCTCAGTATTGAAGGGGAATTAATTCCCCAACTTAAAACTGGCCAGGGGGCGCGTTTGCAGAGTGCTGCACGGAGGGGGCGTGGTCTCCGGCACGATGCCGGTCTTTTATTTATTTTATCTTTTTAAGAAGGAGGGCTGTGTGGCCCCCCTTCTTTTTCTAATTTACTGGCCCTGGGGACCCCATCCCCCAGGGCCTGCACCCTAATTTATTTTGTTGAAAAAAATTAATTTGGCCCTCCCAAGGCCTTAATCGGCCCGAGGACCCCAACCCCCGGGTCATGGCCTTTTTTTTTTTTATTCTTTAGGAGGGGGCTGTGTTGCCCCCCTCCTCAGGCCACTTATGGTCCCAGGGATCCCATCCCCCGGGGCCGGCCTTTGTTTTTTATTATTAATATATTTATAGAAAAACCTAGGACATGCTGGACAAACCGTATGTACCTATCACCATGACGATTTGCGTGATATTCATTAAAAGGCGACTATGCATAGAATGAATCCACATGGAATGTATTTACACCGCTAGTGAAGCTCTGACGTGTCTGACGCCCTACCGTGCCTAATCATGGCGCCCCCGCCGGTGGGTACTCTCCAAGTAGACACCCTTGTCGTTTATTTATACAAACATGGGTAGCTATTGACGGGCACATTTAATATACACGCACACCAAGCCATTCAAAGCGTATTCGACAAAAATTCGATCAAACTATGCAAGAAACCCCCCTCACGGTTAATAAAATACACATCCACTGCCGGATTTGTAATACTTTTTATTTTACTCTCTGGAAAGGAGAAAACCTCACTTGAGAGTCACAGCGTGCTCCTGGCTGAGCCCAATGCTGTGTTACACCCACCAGTGCCCGCCGAGTGCCTCACACCTCTGTGTTGTATTCCACCAGCTAGTGCGTATGCTATGACACTCTCTAGCCCATGTGCACTGTAACACCACCCCGTGAATATGTAATGCCACACTTGCCTTCGCACGGGTTATATTGCCCCATCTAACGTGCCTTCCTCGATGCCTATGTTATAACGCACAGCGCTATGCCATACATATTACAATCTGAGATCCATATCTTTGTCACAGTGCATATGCAACGTTACACTCCCCAGCACATATTTTATATTACAACTTTAGAGACTAGTTAGGTTACACAACACTACCTTGTGCATATTACACTCCAAGGCGCATATCGCATAGCACGCGCTAGTGCCTGTGCTATCTCGCGCTCTCCAATGAATCTGTCATTGCGCACAATGTATTGCATATTATATTTCACGCCCCGGTTCATCTTATATCACACTTTTTGGTGCATAGTTTATACCATATACTATATCTAGTTTTCATTTTCAATCGTGCTTTCAGGACTATGTTCTATATAACACTGCGTCCACCTACCCTTTTCACGGGCATTACATTTTGCGATGGGGGGTGGAGGGTCAGGGGGTGTTTCTGCCAAGTGAATCCAGAGTCACAGTCACATACGTCCTCTTCTTCCAGAATAAAAGTGAGATTATGCTGGATACTTGTTTATATTTTAAGTAGTTCGCACAAACACACATTTTAAAAACAATAAAGTTCCTAATACCCACCTTCTCTGAACAGTTAGCCTGCTGCCCCATCCACCTCCTCCCTATCCTCTGTTGTCTGAATCCATGGACTAGCCTCCTCCCTCCTGCCATGCATGGTCTGATGTGCTGCCACTGCCCTCCATTTAGCATGATGTACCAGTCCACTCCTCCTGCCCTCCATTGCCCAATTCTATGGCCCATCATTGACCTCCTGCTTAGCCTCTGTGCTTAGCTTGCTGCCCCTATTCTCCTTCCCCCTGCCCTCCAATGTCTTTGTGCATGCCCCTGCTCCATCCTTTTTGCCCACCATGTTCCATGGACCTGCCACTCCTATCTACTCTGAGTGTTCTGTTGAGCTGCCACTCCCCTCCCACCTACCTAGCATTGTCAGATGACTGTAACCTTTCCCTGCCACCTCCACACTGCCTGTCCACATGCCATGCCCATATCCCCTTCCTCCTGTCCTCCATGGTCCATTTTACTGCCACACCCTTCTGCCCTCCCTGGTCTATGTGCTGCAACTGCTCCTCCTGCCTGCCCCGCGCGGTCTGTTGTGAGGCCCCTTCCTCTGAACTCTCTTGTCTGTGCCCAGGTCCTGACCCTCCCTTCTATCCTCCATGGTCTTTTGTGCATGCCCCTGCACCCTCCTTCTTGCCCATCATAGCCATTGTGCTGCCACTAACCCTCCCGCTTGCCATGCATGGTCTTCTGTGCTGCCATGGCCCCTCCCACCTTCCCTGTGTGGTCAGCTAGCTGCCCCTGACCCCCTCCCACCTTCCCTCCATGGTCTGTGTGTATGCCATCATAGTCTCATTTTTGCTCTCCATGGTGTGTCTTGTTTCTAGTGCCCATCCTCCCTGACCTCCATGGTCATCTTGCTGCTCCTGCCCTGCCCCCTTGCCCCCAGCCCTCTTTTTCCATGTGCAGACCCCTATTCCCTCCCTCCTGGCTTGTCTGTTCCATTGTAATGCCCCTGATCCGTCCCTCCTGCCCTTTATGCTCTGTTATGCTGCAGCTTTCTCTCCTGTCTGTCCATTATGGTCAGCTAGCTACCATTGCCTCTTTCCTCTCTGTTCTCTGTTGTCCATGTGCATGGTCCTGTCCCCTCCCTATTGCTTTCTATGGATTGTTGTGCTGCGTGGTGTATTGTGCGGCTGCAAACCCTGATGCCTGCCCTGTAGGGTCAGTTTGGTGCACCTCTCCATGTCCCTCCTGTTCTCTGTTATCCGAGTCCATGTCCCTACCCCAATTCCTCCTGCCTACCATGATCCAATGTACCATGCTTGTGAGCATTTTGAACTTGGTAAGAGGGAGATTTTGAAAAAAAACTGGGGTATTGATTTTCCCCTTTGAGTTACATTGAAAAAGAGGAGATTGTAGATAGGAGACAGATCAAATAAAGCCCATTTGAGCTTAAAAACATTGGACGTTTCCTGGCTGAAACGGGTCTGTTGGCATGTATGGTTGTACTACCACTGCCTCTTCCTTCTGCCCACAATGGTCTATTATATTGCCATAGCCTCTCTTGCCAGTCTTGTATTGTTGGTTTGTTGCCCCTGCCCCCCTTTCCACTGCCCTCCATAGTCTGTTGTGCTGCCACTGCCCTTCCTGCCTGCCCAGTGTGGTCAAATTGTTGCATCTGCACTCTCCTACCTGCCTTCAATTTTCAGAGTCTGTGCCCCTGGCCTCTGCCTCTCAACAGTATCCCAATGAACAACTAGATTGCTAACATTCTATATTTATTGCAAAAGTGTGGAACGCCTGACGTCATCTTGATGTAATCAAAACTGTAATACCTAGAGTATTTCCTTTAGAAATTACATATATGAGAGGGTCTTATTTGCATCAACATTATGGTTCGTGCTCTAAAAAACTAAAATGAGGACATATTTTCTGAGTTTCCAAATAGCGACAAAGAACTTTTAAATTATTTGTAATCTTTATGTTTTTTTATCCAGTTGACCACTTGATTAAATGTTGCACCTAGGGGAGAGGATGTGGTGTTACTTCCAGAGCTGCAGACTTTGCAACTGGGGAACCAAGTTGGAGTTTCTGTTTCAGCTCAACATTCTGTGATTCTGGTCAAATCACTTAATCTACCCATGTCTACAACCAAAATGAATTTTATCTTGTGTGATGTAACCAATGCTCATGTAAAGCACTTCAATACCTGACAAGTATGCACTATATAAAACTGCAAATACACAACAAATAAGTGTTTTGCACACTTCTGTCATTGGGCTATACTTGGGCTACATCTGGGTGATATTTGGGCTACATTTGGGCTCTTTTGTCTCTGGTGGCCATCTTGGGAGATTTATTGTTATGAGGTTTCCTAATTTCCTCATTTACTGCAGTCTCCTCAGTGGGAATACTTTCAGTTTTTTATTTTGGTTCCATCAAGAAGGCATTCAGATGTGTCACACATTTGCCATAAATTCTGAATGTTAGCACTCTAGTTGCACATTAGATCACTGTAGTAAAACTACTGCTCACCAGGTAATTCTGCTGCTGGTACTCAAGGTGCATGTTTCAGTCTGCATGTCAGATTTTTTTTATGAAATAGGAGAAGATTTGAGAAGTCAAAATGTGCCCTAATTTTTCTTTCTGCAGAACTAATCATAATTTCTATGGCAAAATGAACCCCCTCATTTTGTTCCTTTGTAAATTAAATGTTTTAAGTGTTACCACTTTATTCCAATCAAGATTGCTTCAGGTGTGCCATACTTTTGTCATAAGTAAGACTTTTTAGCGCTCTAGTTGTTCGTTAGAACACTCTGGGACATTCTAACATTGGGCTATACTTGGGCTACATCTGGGTGATTTTTGGGCTACATTTGGGCTCTTTTGTCTCTGGTGGCCATCTTGGGAGATTTATTTGTTATGAAGTTTCCTAATTTCCTCATTTACTGCAGTTTCCTCAGTAGGAAATACTTTCAGTTTTTTACTTTGGTTCCATCAAGAAGGCATTCAGATGTGTCACATATTTGCCATAAATTCTGAATGTTAGCACTCTAGTTGCTCATTAGATCACTGTAGTAAAGCTACTGCTCACCAGGGAAGTCTGCTGCTGGTATTCAAAGTGCTTGTTTCAGTCTGCATGTCAGAATTTTTTTATGAAATAGAAGAGGATTTGAGAAGTCAAAATGTGCCCTAATTTTTCTTTCTGCAGCACTAATCATAATTTCTATGGCAAAATGAACCCCCTCATTTTGTTCCTTTGTAAATTAAATGTTTTATGTGTTACCACTTTATTCCAATCAAGATGGCTTCAGGTGTGCCATACTTTTGTCATAAGTAAGACTGTTAGCGCTCTAGTTGTTCGTTAGAACACTCTGGGACATTCTGCCATTGGGCTATACTTGGGCTACATCTGGGTGATATTTGGGCTACATTTGGGCTCTTTTGGCCATTTGGGAGACTTATTTGTTATGATGCTTCCTAATTTCCTCATTTACTACAGTCTCCTCAGTAGGAAATACTTTCAGTTTTTTACTTTGATTCCATCAAGAAGGCATTCAGATGTGTCACACATTTGCCATAAATTCAGAATGTTAGCACTCTAGTTGCCTATTAGATCACTGTAGTAAAGCTACTGCTCACCAGGGAAGTCTGCTGCTGGTATTGGAAGTGCATGTTTCAGTCTGCATGTCAGAATTATTTAATGACATAGAAGAGGATTTGAGAAGTCACTCAAAATGTGCCCAAAATTTTCTTTCTGCAGCACTAATCCTACTTTTTATGGCCAAATGAACCCCCTCATTTTTTTCCTTTTTAAATTAAATGTTTTAAGAGTTACCACTTTATTCCAACCAAGATGGCTTCAGGTGTGCCATATGTTTGTCATAAGTAGGACTGTTAGCGCTCTAGTTGTTCTTTAGAACACTCTTGGAAGTTGCAGTAGAACACAAAGGAATCAACTGACAGTCTCTGCCCTTGTTGGATGTACATGTTTTACTGAGAATGTCAGACTTCATTCTCACATGACTGAGAAAGATAATGTGAATTTACAGAAAATATGCTCTCAGTTTAGCTTATAGATCACCTTCCAAACCTCTGTGGGAAAAGCATGAGAAAATAGTTTTCTCGCAAACATGATTCATATTATCACAGCAGAAGGCTTTTTCACATGGTAAAATCACTTAGAACACACCACAATTCCTAAAATTGGTATGGTACCTTCAACAAATGATTTATAATGTAACTAAAGTCTTAAAACCTTCTATTAACCGCAATGCTTTTTAATGAGGTGCTATCATGTATATTGGTCCCAAGATGGCTGCCAACACTTCTTGGATGAAGTGCTGACAGCCAATCAGATCTCACGATGAGATGTGTGGTTAGGCTCCGCCCAGATATATATGTGATTTTATTTTTGATTTTCTCAGGAACTACTGAACGGATTTACACCATTTAAGCAAAAGGCACGAGTGTGAACCAAGGGCTACCTTTTTGCCAAATTTGGTGTAATTCCGTTCAGCCGTTCGGGCTGTACCTTCGACTAAAGGTCCTATGGGAAAATGCATGGGGAAAGCGCGTTTTGGGACTCCCTTTTTTTCTCAGCCCCCGCTTGACGAATCACCCCGAGACTTTCAGGGTAGGAGCTGAGCAGAGCACCCCATTAGTTTTGAAAATTTCACGAAGATAAGTCAACCGGCGCCAAAGTTATTCATAATAGAATTTTCAGATTTCCTATGGGAACTCGGTCCTAACTATAACTATCTACTGGCGACCACCAGTAGATAATATATATGTATATATACATATATATGTGAGAAGGTGGCCTGATATATGCTGTCCACTAGTTCTAGTGGGCACCTTGTATCAGTCCAAACAACCCCTTATGGTGATAGGTTAAAGACAACCTTTATTGAAAGCTATCCTAGTGGTAGCTATGGAGAGCAGCCTTCAGGCTAAGTCTTGAAGGAATGTAAAGCAGCTTGTTTTACCAGTCTATAATCTCTTGAATGATCAAATGAAAGGACAACCACACCAGGTATATATTTAAAATACATGTAATTAGGTTAACACACACCCCTCTAGTCTCTTTATGAAACTGGAGTTCGAAGTACTTAAGTTACAAGATAGCAATCATCAGTAAAAGCGCAATACACGTTTGGGCCCTAGGGGCGTGCCAATCCATATACCAAAAAAGTGGTATAAGAACCATGACTGGGACAGGCACTAGGCCTATTGCCTCTAGAATCGCTGGCCCCAAGGAACCACCCAAGGTAGTGACACAGGGAACCCACGTGAACTGTATGCAGTGTGTAAACACAACCGCGGGTTCCTATTATCTTCTATGGGTAATGTTGCGGTTGGAAATTTAAAGATTAGGGACACTTCTAATCGAGTCTGGACCAAACCCTTTTGGACTTAAGAAGTTCTAGGGCTAGCACCCATGAGAGCACTGGAGTACTCGAGTTACCTCACCCAGGGAAGCCGGGTGCATAGGTGTCTTTTGGTGTCGGGTCATTTCAATGAAAGCCTGCAAAGAACTGCTGCTGCCATGAAGAGGAGAAGTGTCCGTAGAGATCCAAGCCTGGATCTAGAATGTAAGCAACCTGAAAGCAGAGGGGACAGAGTCTGGGTCACTTGCCGGTGACCTAGGGCAGGATGGACCAATGCCCACAGATGTCGGGTGCTTCAGGTGAGTTGATGGGTGTCTTGACTCTTCAGCCACGAGGTCCAGGAGGTGTCAACAAAGTCCACGACCAAGATTCGTGCTGTTCCATGACGCCTTTCGAGTGCTGCGGTATCCAGAATGGAACCAACAAGCCTTGGCAACGGCAAGTCACTAGAATTTAGAGAAAGGACTGCGGTGCAGGCCAGCAAGGTCTGAGGGACTCACCTAGCGAGGGTAAGTCGGGGAACATCTGGAGAAACCAGGTAAGCACAATCAGAAAAGGAGTCGCCTTCATGGGGATCTGCTAGCCAACGGGCTAGTGATCGTGAAGGAGCCTCAAGCGGTCGCACTTGAAGCTGGCCCACGGGTCATTCGTGGAGTGGGAGCCAACATTCTTCGGTGCAGAAGGTGCTCAAGGCTAGGGCTACTCAGAGCCCAAAGCACAACTTCGAGGACGACCAAGAAGATAGTGTTGCTGCAAAAGTTCACGGTGTCTAGGGCTCACAGTTCCACGTCACCCACGATAGCCACAGGCCTCAGCTTTGCTCAGGGAAGTCTGGAAATCCACCTCTAGGGATGCAGCGACTTTGGCATCTGGTGGGAGCTTCAGAATTGCAGACCGGTCAGTTGCTTCTTGGGTGCCTGCCAAGCAGGGGAGTCACTCCTTGACCCCAAGGGAGATTTCTTCAGTCTTCTAGTTAAAGTGGAATGTCGAAGGTCCAGGATATATGTTGCAGAGTTTCGTCCAGGGTAATCTAAAATCCTAGGGACTGGATTCCTATACTTATCTAAGGCCCCACCTATGGGTGGGCCAGGAAAGAGGGGTGGTTACACCCATTTCCTTTGTCCAGTTTCGCGCCAGAGCAGGTAGCCCCTGCAACCGGTTTGAAATGGAGTATGAACAGGGATGCCAAGTGTGCCCCCAGTGCAGGACTTCAAAGCACCAGAGAGTGCTCCCGCCCAGCCCCAATACACATCAGCCTGTCTGGGGAGGTGGGGACACCTCCCCTCAACAGGAAACCTATTGTCCAGGCCTCCCCTGCCTGAGTTTCGGTCAGCAGCAGGAGGCCAGACCCATGTCTGTGGCAGAGGCATCCATTCTGTGATGCCGGGGTTCAGGAAAGTCCTACCAGGTTTAGCCAGTGTGAACATGTCTCTCCCTCAAGAAGGGTGGAATGCTACCCCCGCTGCCAGAACTGGCGGGGGGTAGTATTCCAAAGCGTTTGACACCAAACACGACATGTTTTGATGCAGCCATCCCAAAGTTAGCATTTACCGCGAGGTTATAATGCTCTTAAGAGTATATGGTATGGCTGTATCACAGAACAGCCATAAGGAAGTATTTCCGAAAGCTGCAGAAGGGCTCAGCTCATGCTTGGGTACCCTCTCACACAAAACCAAGTACTCTGCCTTCAGGATTGTCAAGGCCTGCCATAGGAGTGGCTTATAGGTTTATATTTGTCTGTATAGGGTAGTGATATAGGTAGCCTATACCACAGTAAGGGGTGCAAGCACACCCTTACCCAGGCTGCAGTAGCAGATCTGTGGTGCCATTTTGGAGTGCTTCCCAGGGGTGGCATAATATAATCTGCAACCCCTGGTAGGCCTCTGAGGTACCTATGCCCTAGGTACATAGTATACCATATACTAGGGGCTTATAAGGCACTCCAGAATCCAATTAGATATGTACCTAACGTACATGGAAACCATTTTAGAAAGGAAGCAGCTAGGCTGTGGTCCTTATTAGCAGGGCGACAGCCAGACTAAGGGCGAAAACAGGGAAACACCAGCAAAAAGTGGGGGTACCCATGTGAAGCAGATCCTACTCTCCTACAATATATATATAATAGTTTTATTAAAAACAATTAATCAATTATTAATTAGCAGACTTCCCACCTTGTACCCCTATAACGCTAGCAGCTCCCACCTAAATTAAAAACAAATCCATGACTTACATATTTAAAATAAATTAAATGATTAGCATTTCATAATTAATTTTTACTTAATTAACTTCCCATCTTAGACCCCTCCAAATCTAGCATCCTGCAACTAAAGTAAAATGAAAATATATAGGCATTCCATAATTTTACATATTTAACATTCAAATAAATAGTTAATTTACAACTAATAATTAATTGTTAATTCATTATTGTGTAAATACCTTCCCACCCTACACACCTACAAACCTAGCTACCCACAACTAAAATATATCTAAAATAAATAAGTATTCCATAAATTACGTAATTGGAAATCAAATACATAATTAACAATTAATATTTACTTGTTTATTCATTCAATAAGCATTATTCGGTTTTTAGATCATAAAAGTGCAAATACATGTATACAGTCCACTAACATTTTAAATATGTGAAAAACTATCACGAAACATAAAAGCACAGCAGTTCATCATTAAAAGCATAATCCTAGTTTTTGTCCTAAAATTATACAATATTTGTTATAAAACTGCCAACTAATTAATTCAGAGTACCTAATACATGGGTGCAGTGACCTGTTTAAAGACGTGTTACAAGAAGTAAAAACAAGTAGACCAGTTTGATTGTGCTGCCATTGACATAAAAAAAACATAAGATAAAATCGTATACAATTCGCTCAGTGGCAGAGTTCTATCATAATCATGTTCAATTCCCTCACCAGCATATTCTGGGCATATTGGGATCAGGTCAAAATTTGACTCTGGCCATTCCTTTTAGTTCCCCACATGTGACCCAGGAACTTTGCGATTGCGCTCACAAATAAAGATCTGGCATCTATTTTCAGTATGCGCAAGGCAACACCCGAGTCACCAGAGCCATGCCTAAATTGTATGTATCATTTTCGGCCGGCACCTTTAAAATATCAAGATAACCTTCCAGGGAACAGCTGAATTTAAAATCCATAAATTCTTCAGACAGTCTGACCGACTTGTTATCCCTAAATTCATTCTGCTCTACCTAGGCCCAATACAGCACTTTGTTTCTGGGTGAAGGATGGTGGACAATTGACGCTGTGCCCCATTATCCCAATACTAGTGATGAGGTTTCTAATGTGTTTAATCCATCTTATTTTTCTCAATGTGTCAAGAGAGCAAACCTCATTAAAGGCGACTACAGACGAGGACAATTCTGGGGTAGGAACAAGCCTCTGCCAAAAAAAGAAGCGGGCGAAGCTTCACAAGGTCCTTGACTTGTCTAATACACATATCAAGCTCTAGGGGGCGAAGTGGTGTACTCTGTGGAAGGGGCGCTAGAGTCCTTAGAAACTTATTCTCAGTTACTGTGAGGCCATTCAAATTTTCAAAGCCAAAAAGCCCTGCCCCATAAAGGGCACTACTTACAGCCTTTCTTTTGTATAGCTCCAGAGCTGGGGCAACTGGTTTCGTGTAAGAGTGACAATGTTCCTTCCTTACAGCCCGAATTACCTGGGAGAATTTAAGATAGGCCTTGGTAAGGTGTTGCTTCCAGGCCGTACCTACGGACAATTTAATGCCCAAGTAGCCAGAACAACTCACTCTCTCTAGAGTGATGTTATTTAAGTTCAGGCACCCTCTAAAGGAATTTTGGGGATTCAGCAGCATCAGTTTCATCTTTTAGGTATTTATTTCCATGCCCCTCTTGTCACAAAAGGTCTTGAATCAATTTAATAAACTTTGCAGCCCCATAGGTGTTTTGGAGAAACAAAGGGTATTATCTGTAAAAAGAAGAGTTGAGATTTTTTGATTCCCCAACAAGAAAGGCATCCGCTGGAGTTGCTGATAAGAATGTTATCACTTAGTTGATATATAGCGAAAACAATGTTGGTGCCAGAAAGCAGCTCTGTGCATGATTTTAAAAGGATTGGTGATTTAGCCCTGCCCGCCCCATCTCACCCTGGCATAGTTCTCTGCATGGACCTTTATAAGTAGTGTCAGAATTTCCAAAAGCATATTCATCTCCTTGAGCATCTGTCAAAGCTTGTTCCAGGGTATGAGGTCAAACGCCGACTTCAGATCTATAAAAGCTACGTAAACACTCCCCTTGCCCAGTAATACCACCTTCCAATAAAGAAGGAGAAAATGAAAAACCTGATCAATTGTTCCAGTTTTATGTCGAAACACCACTTGAAGTTGGGACAGAATATGATTCTCAGCAATCCAGTCCTGGATCTTCACCAGAAGGGTGTGACGGAATGCGTTATGGACGCAATTGATCAGGCTAATAGGCCGATAATTGGCCGTATTGCTCCTGTCACCCTTTTTGTGAATTGAGATAACTTCAGCTCCCTTCCACAATTCGGGAACGGGGGCCCCCTGGCAATGTCATTGGAAAATGCCATTATATAAGATGCCCAGTTGTCCTTGTCAGAGAGGAAGAGATCTCCCTAGATACCATCTGGTCCAGATACTTTAGCTGGTACAATCGCCTCAATGGAGGCCATGATTTCCTCCTTAGAAAAGGAGAGCCTCGATGTAAAATGGAATAGATCAAAAGGTGATAATCCTGAGTCATGGCTAATGATGTTCATGTACCAAGCATTAATGTGAACTTGCCCTGCATTGGCCGAAGGTATTATTGTTTATTAATTAATACTTAATTAACTTCCCATCTCATTCCCCTAACAACTTAAAAGATGACAAATAACATATAAAAAAAATAAATTGGCCTTGCATAAATTACATAATAAATATAAATCATACAATTGAATAACATTTATTAAATAAATGTAATCATGAATTACTTAATTACACTCCCACTCTTTCACTCTACAAAGTCAATACCCAGCAATGAAACTCTTAAATTACTATTAAAATTATTTTATTAAAATCTAAATCACTACAAATTGCAAGCCATATTTAAAAAAACAATTCATAACATTATATAAACAATAGTAACACATACAATTAATACATCAACTAAAACATTTTAAAATAATATATAAGGACACGGCAGGGAATACTATGTTGCACGCATCCAGTGCGCACCCTCCGCACTTAATACAGAGTATTCCATACGGGGAGATGCTGCGTATTCGTAGGGTTTGCAGTGAGGACTATGATTTAAAAGTGAAACAACTGGAAAGTAAAAAGCGATTCCTAGAAAGAGGATACAATAGTGCATCTATTGATGCTGCTATAGTTAAATCTAGGAAACGCACCAGGCAAGATCTATTACAGGTCAACAGCAAATCCCAGAAAGCCTGTACTAATAAAGGGGAAGTGGGTAAGGAACCAACCAGATTGATACTAACTTACTCCAGACAGGAACAACAGTTGCGAGCCATTATTAGACGAAATTGGCCTATAGTCCAGGATGACCCAATAATTGGAGCATTGCTCCCTAAGCATCCGGCTATAACTTATAGAAAATCATCCTCAATGGCAAATGCACTAGTTCAAAAAAACCCTGAAGAACAACAGCAAATAGGATGGTTGGTGGCTAGAAATGGTTTCTTTAAATGTTCTAGCTGTAAAGCATGTCAGTATGGTATAAACAAAACCTCATATCACACTGCTTTTAGTGATAAAGCTTTTGATATAAAACAACACCTGACATGTCGGACAGAATATGCTATTTATGTTCTACAATGTAGTTGCAATCTATCATATATAGGCAGCACTAAGTTATCCGTCCATAAACGCATTTTACAACATACAAGGGCCATCGTTAACAATGACCCTAGTTACCCGGTGGCCAGGCACTTTAAATTGCATCATGATAGTAATCTACAATTTCTGAAATATTTTGTCATTGATGCTATCCCAACCCTAAGAAGAGGAGGGGATCGTGAACACAAATTAAGGCGCCTTGAAACAAAATATATTTTAGAGATGGATACTAAGCAGACAGGAGGCCTCAATACTAGTGAGGATCTGCATACTTACCTTGACTAAGAACAATTGTAATAGTATAATCTGTAACAAATAGGCCTACTGCAACCCAATTGGTTTAATCAAACAGATATGCTGAGCACTGCGATCTTTTATCCTCTATGTATTTTCTTCTTTTTATGCTATTTATAGGCTGTAATGTTTAGGTGTTTTTATGGAGTAGATTTTAGTAATTGGATTGTATTTATTAACATTTTATGTGTTTAATATTTATATACATATTTATATTAATTTTAAGTACAATAGTGTGAATCAATTACTCTAAAATACAACCTATAAATTCTCCTAGACCCTAGTCCCAACACTTATACAACAAATACCCCTTACTGCCTCCAAATTCAATTTTGAAATGAAATTAATCAGAAATAAATGAGGCAATGGGAGCAGGATAACATTTTATCAATTATAGCACGAGCACTTTAAAACAAGGGAAAAAGAAGGGTAAAATAAAGCGGTTTGTAGTATGAGAGATTTTTCACAATTTATTAATTTTCTCACATTTTAGGCACTAAAAAATTGGGTCCATTCAATACAATAGACATTAGGTAATACCGGTCCTTTTTTTGCATTTAAGCAAATTATTTCTGAAAATGATCAACAATTGTAATAGAACTAGTATTGACTTACAACACATAATTCAGGAACTAAGCATTTATGCAAATTACTAAGTTCTGATTATGTTATTGTATATATATGCATTTTACAATAAGGTGCTGCTAACTGAGTTTTATTTGTATTTATATATTTATACTCTATGATTGTTAGCTTTATGACTCTTTAGGCATTTATGCCATTATTGTTCAAGTTTTTGAAACATCTTGCAAACTAGTCACTGTTTGATGTTTTTTATGTCTATGAATTATATGATTGGATGCCGTCACTTTAAATAGATTAAGCACACGAGGTAACGCTGTCATGTGATCAAGGCAGGGAGCTGTCGAAACGCGTCATGGCGATATTTCTAAAGGAATAAAATAGAAAATAAGCACTTATCTTGGGTCCACTCTCGTTTGTTTGTCTGAAACCTCGTGAACGAGACTGCTTCATATATATATATATATTACCTACTGGCGGTCGCCAGTAGGTAGTTATAGTTAGGACCACGTTTCCATAGGAAAACCTCAACATTCTATTTTGAATAACTTTGGCGCCGGTCGACGAATCCTCGCGAATTTCTCAAAATAGGTGGGGCGCTACGCTCCGCTCCTACCCTGAAAGTCTCGGGGGGATTCGTCAAGCGGGGGCTGAGATACAAGGGGGGTCCCAAAACGCGTTTTTCCCATGCATTTTTCCATAAGACCTTTAGAACGAGCTACAGCCCGAACGGCTGAACAGAATTACTAGAAATTTGGCAGAGAGGTAGTCCCTAGGTCAAGGAAGTGCCTTTTGTAGGTTTGGTGTAAATCTGTTCAGTAGATTCTGAGAAAATAGCCTTTAAATCAATATATATATCTGAGCCCGCTTACGGTACGCTTACCGTACGCTTACCGTACGCTTACCGTAAGCTTACGGTGGCGTGCGCGAGCGCGATTCTGATTGGCTCTTAGATCTTAGTAAACATTCGAATCGGCCGAAACCAGGAAGCGGCGTCCGCCATTTTGTCTCTCGCACTGAGTGTTGTTTATCAAACATGATGGCCAAAAACATGTTACGGGGCTGTTTTGACAACTCCCTCCCACATAGTCATGTTGAGGGAGTCCCCAAACATCCCCCAAGAGCAAAAACGGTTTTATTTTTTTTTCGGCAATTTCGCGGGGTACGCTTACCGTACGCTTACCGTACGCTTACCGTAAGCTTACCGTACGCTTACGGTAAAAAAATAAAAATAAAAAAAACACTATCCACACTTACCCCACCCCCTGTGCTTTTGGTGGCCGCAGGCCACCAAATGTGCAGGGCTTATTAATAGGGAAAAAAAACGTAATTTTGGCAACATGAAATTATAAAATCGAAATAAAAAAAACACTATCCACATTGACCTCACCCCCTGTGCTTTTGGTGGCCGAAGGCCACCAAATGTACAGGGCTTATTAAAGTTGATAAAAACCGTGCACGGAACGAACTGCGTTAAGTGGGCGCGCACGCCACAAATGGCGTAAAGTAACTTAGCATTTAAAAAACCGTACAAATTCACTGAAAAAACCATAGGTTTCACACACGTTATAGTTAGGAAATAGCATTTAAAAAACCTTGCTAATTCACTGAAAAAACCATAGGTTTCACACATGTTATAGTTAGCTGGACACTTTACTGATAAAAAACCAATGAAATTCCCCCGTTATAGTTACTGTAGGCAACTATAACTCACGCGACCGTAATCCTCTGCTGATGACATATGTGTCTTTATGAAAAAAAAATATTTGTAATATATGTATAGCTAAAATTTAATGGAAGAAGATATGGGCAAATAAGTGTCTAAATACAGTATTAGCATCAGCAGAGGATTGCGGTCGCGTGAGTTATAGTTGCCTACAGTAACTATAACGGGGGAATTTCATTGGTTTTTTATCAGTAAAATGTCCAGCTAACTATAACATGTGTGAAACCTATGGTTTTTTCAGTGAATTAGCAAGGTTTTTTAAATGCTATTTCCTAACTATAACGTGTGTGAAACCTATGGTTTTTTCAGTGAATATATATATATATATATATATATATATATATATATATATATATATATATATATATATATATATATATATATATATATATTATATATATATATACACATATATATATATATTTTAACCACTATATTAGTGAAAACAATATTAAAAATATTGATGTTATTTAAAATGATATTACTTACCTTCAAAAACGATATTCTTGTCAACAATATTTGTGCATCACAGTATTTGTGTGTCACGATATTCATTTTTGGATATTTCAGTCAACCAATATTTTTTAATTGATATTTTGTCCAAACATCCGATGGAAACCACCTCGGCCTGGAAATCAGGCTTCTCCCTCTGAGAGCTTCTTCCTGCCATGGATAAAGGCTTCACTGATACCTCATCCAGAGCTCCTCGACCGCGACAACTCCTCCTTCAACCCAGCAGAATGTATCCATTTCCATATGTTGTTTCTTTCCACCCCAGACGAATAGCTCTTGCAGCTTTCATAGTTCCTCTAGCAACTTTATGGTGAACTAAGGGGGCAGATGGTAAAAATGTAGTTAAATTGTAATGCTACATTCATTTTTATCACTTAATCAGATTGACAGGTTGATGGGCAACCATCGAGCGATGTGCATTTTCATGATGTCTATTATAGGGTGTCTGTTGTCTTCCATCATGTTGCCAAGCCCTCTATTTGGGAAGATCCCTAAGTATTTCAATCTGATCTCTTTCAACGTAAAAAATGGTTACCACGGTCAGGTATCGTAGTAGTAGATCTAGTGAGAAGCAGAGCTTCACACTTCCCCAGTTAATACAGTAGCCCATGAATTCGGTGTCTCAAGAACAGCGCTGTGAAACGATTGATGGAGGTGGCAGGATCCAAGACCTGATACCAGAATGTCATTCACATACAGGAGGACTGTGTGTTCTACCGCCAGGGTTTGTATCCAGTGGCGGACCCTCATTTTATTTATTTATTTATTTACTTAACTCTGTTCGGCCGTTTGCCGGAGTTTACTACCCCCCCACCTCATCCCCTCCGCCGCCCCCGCCCGACCGCAGCACTCTTTCGAGGAGCCGCCACTTTTTGTATCCCTCTAATGCTGGGGTCCCTTTTGATAGCAATTTCCAAAGGGTGGATCCCCAATATAAAAAGCAGTGGGGACATCCCTGTCTTGTACACTGAGTTATCTCAAAAGGGCAGGATATGCAACCATTACAGATGACAAAGGCAACATGGTTCGAAAAGAACCAATTGGTCTTCTTAAGATATTTTGCCCCTATTTATATGTGTGTCAATACCCAAAACAGGAACCCACAATTCCACCCCATCAAATGCCTTTCCAGCGTCCAGTCAGAGCACTGCTTTTTTATTTGCATCCCTGCGTACTTGCCAACGAATGTGAGCCATTGGAGCGATGGGAAACAGATGCTCCATGATCAAGTTGAATCGATGATGGCTGATCCAGGGAAAACTCCCTCTTTTTCAACATTTACTTACGTAAGTGGTCCTTGGGTTCAGTACATTTCATAAAGTGTTATAGCTGGCACAACCTCTCAGATTTACCGACCCAGAGGGTTTGCGACAGTCAAAATATTGTGTACTTGAGGCCCTGTGTACTCTACATTTCTAAGACGCCGGAGTGTTCCCACAGAAATTAGTGGTTATGCCACATCAGTGCAAGTGGTTTGTCAATCAGCTGGCAAAATACAAAACTTCAAACACTGGTGGATTTAAAGCGTCCGATAAATATCCTCGACATATACTGCAATGTTAATGACGTAATATTCAAATGAGCAGAAAAAGTCAATAAAGCTTCATGGTAAACGTGAGAAAAATATGTATAAACTTATATAAAGAGATCCTAAAAGTGATAAAACAGTACTAGACTACCAAAACCCCACTATTGTGATCCAATGAAGTAGCAATAGGACAGAATTAATTCTTTAGGAACAGTGGTTGGTTGGTATCCTTAAGCTCTGGAGCCACTAAAATCGACAATAGAAACAGGGCCAGAGGTACGACTCGTTTTTGCATGCGCAAACAGGTTTGCGAACCCGTTTGTGCTTGCAAAAACATCATGAGCCATGTACAAAGATTATTTAGCGAGTCGCAATTTATTTGCAACTCCCTAAAGAGGTGTTGCGACTTGCTATTTGGGGTCGCAAAACACTTGCAATTACCACCTACTTCAAGTAGGTGGTAATGCTTTCCCAAATGGTTAGGGGCCCCCAGGGGATCCCTTCCCTTTGCAAATGTATGCAAAAATATTTTTTAAGGGCAGGCAGTGGTCCCAAGGATCACTGCTTACCCTTAAAAAATTAAACGAAAACATTTCATTTTTTTAAAAAAAAATGCATCTAGTTTTCCTTTAAGGAAAACGGGTTACATTTTTTAAAACTCTGCTCTATTTCAAAGCAGTCCCAAACATGGTGGTCTGCTGAGCCCAGCAGGCCACCATCCCTGGGAGGGCCTGTCATTTCCAATGGGCTAGCAAATTGCGAGATGCTCATTAATATTAATGAGCCTTGCAATTTGCCACTCAATTGAGAAACGCAAACAGTGTTAAACACACTGTTGTACATTTTATTTTGCGCCTCGCAATTTGCGACTCGCAATTAGTTGCAAATTGCGAGGCGCAAAATAAAATGGGTGCTCATCTGGCCCATAAACATTTATAAAACTTAGCAGAAGTAATAGAAAAAGCTAAACATTATCACTAACCATCAAAAGCAATGCTTAGAAGCGACTGTGCTGCTATGTGCTTTCCACATCGTTGAAGTTGCTATATGTAGGACCACTGGAAGTATGAGGCAGAGGAGAACCAAATTATGTGACAGGGTTGATAAATTATGTGGCAGGAAAAGGCAAATTATGTGACATAATGCAACACATTTTGTGATACTATTACTTCATTATTTTGTCATTTTTACATCTCGTAACAGTGTTTGATTTAAGAGATCACTTTATTAGTACCAATTTAACACCCACATACAGCAATAAGCTACAAAAAGATGAACAGACAACCTTTGAAAAGCTTTTGGGTGCACAGGAACCTGAGTTATCATATTTATTTGTAAGCTTTTGATCCGTTTCAGCTCGAAACAGTGCCCAAAGTGACAGGGATCTGAGGGGCACAACATGCCCATACATTTTTAATGTTAGAAAAACAGCACACCTACTTTTTCCGAAAAGTCACTGGTCCCAGGGCGATTATTTGTGACTGTTGAAATTCTTCCTGTGAGTGTAAGGCAGGTAGTCTACTGTGCTGTGAAATCGAGGGAGGTGCATACATCTAAACAAGCCTTCTTGCCATGGTGCCTCTTTGAATGAAAGAAATGTAAATTTGTGCAACTGGTCAATCCGCAAATGTAAAGGGTACTTGGAATCTGTTATTGGCTTTAATTGCTGGAATCACTTGAAGCTTCCTGAGGACACATATTTATTTTCTAGAGGTATTGTAAGGGAACTACCAGCTTAACTGTGAAGTGCGTTCTTTGAAAAGACAGTTATAAAAAAAAATGGTCACTGATGACACACATTTATTCTTTTTGAGGAGTGTTAGAAATGGGATGCTCCCGCTCAGAATGAGCCCAAATGCGGGGTAGGCACCCGCTTCAGCGTGTGCTGCAAATGCGGGGTAGGCTCCCGCTTCAGCGTGTGCTGCAAATGCGGGGTAGGCTCCCATTACACTCAGGGATCACGGGGGAATCCCCACGCTGGGATGCAGGTTTAAATTAATAACATACATCTTCACAGTGTTTTCTGTCACAGACTGGGACCTTGCAGCACTAAACATACACAAGTCAGTATTCTTCACTGCACCCTCCAGTATTCGATTCTGTGACTCTCTAGTGAAGTGCATTAACTGACAGTTTCATAATGTACGACAGTGCATTTTCCACTGAGTGACTTAAGTTGAGGTTATTTTTCATTTACGCTGCGTGTCATTTTATTTGTATTCACCTGAAAGTTAAGGACCGAAAAAGCGATAGAATATTTAGTTTTTTTAGCCATATATTTGACCATGACTCTACACGCACTCACCCCGACCCCCTTGCGCACAGCATTGCCGTTCCCCCACTTTTTTTTATAATGTACTTTTATCACTGGTGAAAACCATTATTTCTTTTGTAAAATCTGCAGATTGGACCCGGGCCGGGAAGGCAGAGCCGGACTATGACAAGTGCCTACCCATGGGGTGCTCAATATCATGCACGCACTGTGAGGCGTTCAGTAGCTTCCTTGAATGGGTGCTAAGCACAAGGATCCCAGAGGGCGGGCGGGTGCACTATCTAGATGACTTCCTATTCATAGGGAGAGCAGACACGAAGGAGTGCGGCAACCTCCTAGATGACGTTTGTCCAAATGGTGCAGGAGCTAGGCATCCCCCTGGCCCAAGACAAAACGGAAGGACCAACCACGAGATTGGTCTTTCTGGGTATTAAGTTGGACTCGGTAGCCGGAACGTGCAGGCTGACCCCAGAGAAGGTAGCTGACCTGCGCGCATCCATAACACAAATGGGTCAGCAAAAGAAAGCAACACTGAAGGAGATACAACAATTGCTAGGTAAACTGAACTGCGCCACCAGGGTGATCCCCGCGGGGCGCACATTCGCCAGGCGACTGGCAGGGCTGACCAAGGGCATAACACAGAAGCATCACAGAGTCCGCATTACAAAAGGGGTGAAAGAGGACCTGGCGCAGTGGGATAGTTTTCTAGCAGATTTCAATGGCACCCTAATATGGTGGGATCCCTGGGTACATGCACACAAGCTAGAGCTCTACACCGACTCAGCAGGAGGGCACGGCTTCGGGGCAGTGCTGGAAACCGCATGGACAGCAGGGGAATGGCTGGAGGGGTGGCAAAGCACAGGGTTAACAAAGAACATAGCATTGCTAGAACTATTCCCCATAGTAGTGGCTTTCCACATCTGGGCCCGGCAGCTGGCGAACACGCAAATCACACTATGGTCAGATAACCATGCGGTGGTTCAGGCCATCAACACAGGGCCAGCAAGATGCCCAGCGGTGGGGACCCTTTTGCGTAGACTAGTGGGTTACCAGCTACAGGGCAACATTGCGACCAGGGTACTACACATCCCAGGTGCAAAAATCTCAGTGGCGGATGCCATTTCTCGTTTTCAGTGGGACAGATTCAGGGAACTTGCCCCTACAGCCGACAGGCGGATGACCAAAATGCCAGATGAAGCATGGGCATGGGTGGAGCAGGGCTGGAGACGCTGCTGAGCAATGTATTGGCCCCAAAAAAAAGAAATTGTTTCAGTAAGTGCTGGGACACATTCAGGGCACAGACTGGATTAGCAGAGAACCAGTGGGCCACACAGGAGGAATTCATGGGTTTAATAGAATGGGCTTTCTTGGCGGGAAAGACAAAAACCTGGGCCCAGTCGCACCTCAATGCTGTAGCATTTTATACAAAAATGGAAGGACATGCAGGCCCCGCCAGGTCCTTTAACCCCTTGAGTGCCCCGCCCTTTCCATGCCCTGTGCCGGGCGTTTCATTAGCGGGCGGGGCTCATGACAAGAGAGTCTCGTCATGGGCACAGCGCAACCGCGGCCCATGACAAGACCATCTCGTCATGGGCACTCAAGGGGTTAAAAGCAGAATTGCAATGAAGGGATGAGGGCGACTGCAACAGCCAAACAAGGATAGGAGGCGCCCTATTCAGTTTGAAATACTAACTAGAATGCTGGAGCCAACATCAGAGGTGTGTTCATCAAGACAGGAGGCGGGCTTTTCCGCACAGCCTTTGCGGTAGCATTCTTTGGGGCCTACAGGGTCAGTGAGCTAGTAGCCCCAGCAATAAACAACCCAGGCACAGCCTGCATCCACAGAAGAGACGCAGTGATAGGCAGCGGCCACATGGACATACTGCTAAGGCGGTCAAAAACAGACCAAGCAGGCAAGGGTAGGAGGACCAGGATTCACTGCGCGGCGAATGCAAAAGCCTGCGCGGTGTGCTTACTGAAGGAGCACCTAGGGGAGGGGGAACCAAGCCAGGGACCACTATTTAGACACATGGACGGGTCCTTCCTCAGCCGCTTTCTATTTATAGTGGTAACGAGAAAAACACTGGCTAAGATAGGCCTCCCCGCGCGCGAATATGGCTTGCACTCCTTGAGATTGGGGCAGCCACAACAGCTGCGGGGATGGGACTGGGGGAAGGGCTGATCAAGGGGATAGGGTGCTGGTGCTCCAGTGCATTCAAGCGTTATATACTCCCCACGGTTTACTGAGCCCAATTTTCACCCGCCCCATTCAGGTCCGAGAGACTCGCGGAAGAAGGTGTGGATACTAGGACACTCCTACATAACGCAGGCGCAAAAGTGGGCGGCAGCCAGACGCAAATTCAGCAGAGTATGGCTGTGGGATACCAGTAGTGGTTGGGGCGCTCGGGAATGAAATGGGACCAACTGCTACCAGCGGCGTGGGAAGCATTGAAACTCGGTGGCAGACCGGATGCGGTAGTGATCCACCTGGGAGGGAACGACCTGGCAGCAATGGAAGGTGAGCACTACTGGAGACCATGCAGAACAGTCTTGCGGCAATGGAGCCAGGAGCAGTCGAAAAATCCAGAAGAAAGCTTAACATTACCATGGTCAAGATTTGCAGGGCCCAGGGATGGGGCTTCGTTCGGCATGGATTCATAAACCTGAGGTCTCCCGGGTATCACCTGGAAGACGGGGTTCACCTCACCGGGGTGGGAATGGACATATTCCTCCTAAACATCGTGGGGGTACTGGAGCAAATGGGGTACAATTAGGGCGCGTCTGAAAGGCCGGGGCAAGGTGGGAGCTCCCTCCGATCGGGAAACCATGGGGAGCTTGGCGGATCAAACACAAGGAAGAAAATATGAATCAAAATTACTAGAAAAATAGACGGAAGGCTCTCACAGTGTCCTTGAGATGCCTCATGGCAGGGGCACTGAGGGAGCTATAGGGCCGCCACAGAAAGAATAGAGGTGACACTCCCGCAGGGCCCTTGAGATGCCCCCCACTGGGAGAAGTCAGGGCCCACACAAAGCGACCAGGGCGAGCGGGACGACACTTGCAGCCCGGGCATGTCCAAACGGATAACCCCCCCCCAAATCGGTAGCAAGTTGAAGCCTAGACCTGCGGATTGAATCCCAGACAGAGGTCCCTCCCTCCTCTTCCCAGGATATTGAGGAGGCTGAGTCCCTGAAACAAATGAAAGCGAAACATGGACATCGATGGATTATGACCATGGATTTTGAAATGTCAAGAAAATTTTATGTGAAAAATTATTTGTTAAAAAATAAAACTGCAACCCTTTCAGGTACCAAAGAAGTTGTCAGTGGTGATTTAAGAGGAAAGCGCGCAATTGGTGGTAACAAGCGCAGGGGGAAGGAATCGCTGTCTGGAAGGGGTTTAGTCAATAGATGTTGGATTATATGGTAAAATCAGCAAATCCATAACTGTGCAAGAATCACCAGAGCCACTGAATTGCGGATTTCCAGTGGACCTGCCTATGTCTCTTTCTTGCTGCAACTGAATTTCTCGAAGCACTGAATCTTGAAACATGATACTTCCCCCCCCAAAAAAGCTGCATTTGCCTCCTCAGTCGATAAAAATGTGTCGATCATATTTTTACTGCAAATATGATGGGGATATTCCACTTAAAAGCATGTCTTTGTGAACACTGTTCTCAATGTTGCCACAATTTTAAAGCAAATAAAAAGCTATTCTGGTACGTCTATTCCCTTTTTTCATAGAATGGAAACTTTGAAAAACAGTCAATCAGAATAAAGTATCGACCATTAAACATAAAGGCATTTTGAAAATGAGTTTTATCTATCACTAAGGCAGCGTGTTGCCTGCCGACATGGAAATGTGTCAGTGTTCTTCCGCTTAAAATTCAGTGGAAGGGAACGACTCAGCAGGAAGCACTGCTTGTGAACAATCTGTAATGAAGTATGAATGATTGCAGGATATCAGGCAGGGATACTTCATGAATGCAAGATCACAACACAATCCCTCTGCCATGCTCACTGACAGTAGAGCAGGAATGGGGGGACTGGTGATTACAATGAACCCTATGATTATATCTTTCTGGTGGATTTTGAGAATTTAAGGAATGATGCATTGACTGAAAATAATGCCAATACAGAATAATGTGCACACAACAAATAATGTTCAATAACGGGTCGTACAGCAGGCCGAAAAGCGGCGATGATTTTATCGCCTTGTCAGCAAAGACACGCGTGTTTTGCTGATTTTGCTCCCGTTTCCAGCACGCCTAACTTCGCATCGCTAATGAGATGCAAAGTAGGCGTGTCTGTGGACAAAACATGGGTAAATATCGCGAAGGCAGCTTTGCGATATTTACAATGCGGGAAAATGATTATTTTAATCACGCTAGGTATGCCTTAACGCAGGAATTTAACGTTTGTTAAATTCCTGACTAAGGCATATCTAACATGGGAGGTGGATTCATGTGATACGACCACAGGGTCGACTCGTATTATCAAGCATATCGCCGTTTTGCATGGAACATCGCTGGTTTTAGCGATGTTCCATTGAAAAGGGCGCTATTGCTGGAATATATTTCGCCATGGTGCTAAGCGTTGCTTATACAACGCTAGCCTGGCGTAATATTCCAGCGATAGAAAAAAATGCGGTATACAAGGTCAGCAATAATTATCGCTGCCTGTTGCAAATATGCCCCTAAAATTGGTGGCGATAGGGACTTTGCCTTATTTACAAGGCAGTGTCAAACCGCTTCACACTGTGTTGTAAACAAGGCACACTTTCCCGCTGTACTTAGAGAAAACAGCAGTGTGTTATTTTTGATGATTGTCAAGCAACATAGACTGCTTCAAGCAGATATCTCCTTGAACTTGTCTCTATAGTGGTTCTTCAATTTTTTTTTCAGGAAACTGACATTTGCATTGTGCAGTATTTCACAATAACCGATCAGGAAATACCCCCACATTTTCTCGTCAACTATTACAGGAACATAAAACTAATATGTTCTCTTCTCCTCTGAGTGGAAACCCTGGTTTTTCTTCATTTTAACTCTTCTACAAAAATTCTAATGCTCCAGCACTTTTATTATTTGAGTCCACCTGCTTCGCAACCTGGTTCATTTTTATTACCTTTGTTCTTTTTAGTTATATTTGAAGAGCCTCCGCGTTTCTGCAGTACAAAGCCCAGGTTGCCAGCAGCCGTGATGATCTAAACATTGTGTGTCAGGCACAGCGACTCTGAGGCCTTTCAGGGAACACAATGTCCCTACATATGAATGTGAGGAGAAAAGAAAGCAAAGCGGGCAGTCGGTGTCGGAGCAGCGCTGTTACAGAGAACTGTGCCTTTCCTCGGAGTTCATTGAAAAGGGGAGGCTGGAGGGTGCATACCGCAGTCACCCTGGCCCCCAAGCCATGAGGCATCTTCTCAGAGCATTAGCGTCACCGGCAGACATTTGTCGCCATTTTCATCCTGACTCGATGGCAGATAGGATTCAGTAGTAGAACACAATAACAGCGGCTGGGGAAGATGATGTCTTTGTCTCGCTAGTGCGGGGTTGTCGTTGCCAAGAGCAACGTTTTGTTCCTGCTGAGAAGCCGTCTGGTGAAATATATCATATAGCGCTTAATGGAATTTTATGAAATCTCATAGCTGGGTGTAGACTTCGTGGCTCCGCCCCACCGCTCTCAGCCTGGCCAGTTATTGTGATAGCTGTGGTTGTAATTGATGGCGTTTGCCCGCAGAGCAGATGAACCAGGAAGCAGAGGACTCCTACGGTGCAAACCATGAGATGTGAAATGTCATTTGAACTGAAAAACACAAATATATGGGCGCTGAAAAAATTCCTGCAAAGCATATTTTTTCAGTGCTGCCTTTGTAGCTCTAGCTAGATAGAGTCAATTGTAACTGTCTTGCTGGAGTTAAAAGCAACTTCTTCTCAATCCCAATCCCAACAACCTGTACCAGGATGGGCGGTGGACTTCAGCTCGGTGGCGGGCACAAAGGAAAGTGCGCCCGCCACTGTACACGTTGACGCTGAGCGGGCAGCCCTACAACTACCACGTCCCTCCCCTTCTTTCCACCATCTCGGAGCTCTCCATGCACTCATTGCTCTGATTGGGAAGAAATGGTCATAACACTCCTCTTGCTTGGAGTGCAAAATGTCTCCTTAATTACAACTGGCAAGCAGAGCACCTAGCCCTTCAGCTGAGCCGCACCAGCTACTTTGTCAACTTGGCTAACAAAAAGTTCTAAACCAACCCACCTCAAATAGGTAACTCCCACCCTCAACACTTCTGAAGAACACCCAACCTTTCAAATGTCATGAGTCCTCGTGGTCCTTGAACCGTGACCCGCATTTACCATCTTGTTGAGCCTGCCTAATCTTGGACCAGGCCCTCGTCCTTCCCCCAAATCTTGGCTCTATTCTTCTTTGCTCTTTCTTACATCCCTCCTCGTTCCACAATCAGCTGAACAGTTTGCCTTCCTTCGCCACCACAAAGCCCCTGCACTGAGGTGTTATTTCCGTCCCCATAAACTCAAAGGAGGATATTCACAACAACGTGTGATAACTACCGCAAGTGTAGGGTAACACAACTTTCAATATCGCAGCACATCGCAGGAAAATAACCCTGTGTCAACTTGGAATTCACATGGCGGTACCATGCGATAGTCCACCGACACCGCAGACAATGTCTGCTATACAACCACCACAATGGAGATAAAAACACAAAGCACAACACCAAAAAACACGTGATGGGCCAAAGCGCGATGAGGAAATCAGCGATAAGTAGCGCCAGGCCTACAACACACACCTGGCAGGCCGAAAATATCACCATAAAAAGTAGAAAAAACACCCACACCAAAACTGACCTACACCCAAGCACCATGGAGGCAGCCGGAGCAGGCGCAGAGGATGAGCGCAACCCCACAGGCACCATGGACGACCAGCCAGGGACATCGAGGACAGGGAAGGGCAAGGACAAGAAGACAAGGAAGACAAAGTTCAGTCCGCAGGCGAACAGGATCATAGTCACGAAGGTGATGGAACACCATCAACAACTCTTCGTCACCTCCAACGTGTCATTGGGCACCAAAACTGCAATATGGCAATACATCGTCGACAAGGTGAATGCCGTCGGAGAGCACAAGCGGACAATGGATGAGGTCAAGAGCCGATGAAATGACATCAAGTGGAAACCAAGGAGAAACTCTCCGCCCACCAGAGGGCAGCAATGCAAACTGGAGGTGGGGGCCCAGCGCCACGGCTGAAGCTGGATGGCAGGGAGGAGCTGGTGTCGACAGTCATCAGTGTGGATACTGTGGCCGGAGTAGGGGGACCGAACACTGCTCCACAGGACACAACACAACCGCACCAGGGTGAGTGACCACCAGGTATTGGGGGGACGGGTGGAGATGGCCATGATGGCACACATGCACAATCAAGTAGGGCACAGTACACACCCACAATGACCCTCGCACAGACCCACAGACTGTCACAATGTACCATACCATGCTGTCTAAATTTCAACCTGTACCATGCGGCTACATACATGTGGACACATTGTAATACACCATCTCCCCTTCACATTGCAGGGGCATTGTCAACACCTCCTGCAGAGCAGTCCAAGCCACTCTTCACTGATGACGCGGAGGACAACACCAGCATCGACGCACAAGCCCTCCTAGACTTCATTGACCTCATCCGCGACTCACCTCCAGGATCAGGGCAGCCCAGCTACATCGCTTCATGCAAATGCGCATGCGGACGCCCGCGCATGCGCATTTCTCATGAGAAATGCGCATGCATGGGCGTCCGCACATGCGCATTTGCATGAAGAAGTTACCATCAGAAAGAAGAGGGAGCCCCGGGACGCCGCGCTGAAGGTAAGGAGGTTTATATTTACTTTTAACCTTCTTTAAATTATTTAGTTATTTATTATTTTTAAAATAGGGCGGGCGGGAGGCGGGTGGCGCGTAGTGGGGCTACGCGGAGCACGCGAGTGTGCGTAGATTTTGCCACACTATGCGCTGCTCCACGTAGCCCCACTACGCCCACTATGCCCAGGCCTGACCGCCACATTGCGTAGCTTCCGGGATCACAGAGTTAGTGACACCCATTGGACTGAGCGGGTTTGCAGCCTGCGATGGTGCCGGGTGCACTGGTATGTCCTCTGCCATGGAGTAATCAAGAGCCAGCACCAAACATGAGACCTGTTGGCCTGTGGAACGTGGCTGCATGGTGTGGAGGGTGCCATGTCCGCGGGCCCCGGGCTTGTGGCTTGCAGCAGCACGTGGTAGGACCTACCGTCTACGCACTGGTGGCGGAAGGTGAGCAGTGAGGCCTGGGTGTGCATGGGCGGGCATGCTTGGATGGGCGGCGGGTGGGGTTGGGGTGCCTCTGCCTGGGTGTGCATGGGCAGGCAGGTGCTGTTGTCTTGTGCAGGTGTGTGTACTGTGCCAGTCATGTATCTGGACTCTGTTTCAGCTGGTGGCTCTGATTTGGATGTGTGACCTGGTGAACTGCTATACATACCAGCATGTGGTTGGAGACACACCGGTGGCAGCAGGTGAGCAGTTTGGCCTGGGTGCGCAGGGGTGGCACTGTCTCTCTCTCTCCCCCTCTCTTCTTCTCTCTCTCCCCCTCTCTTCTTCTCTCTCTCCCCCTCTCTTCTTCACTCTCTCCCCCTCTTTTCTTATCTCTCTCCCCCTCTCTTCTTCTCTCTACTTCTCACCAGTTGTGATTGTGCGACATCAGGCGGATTGTTTTGTGCATGTTTGGGTGTGGTTGATGTGGCATGTCTTTGGTCTGGGGGGGTGCCAGGGAGAGGGGTTCCTGGGGGTGGTATCGGTGGGTGTTGTGGCCCTCTTTGGTGTCCGAGCTGCGTGATGGGTGGCATTCTGTTGCCCTTCGGGTATGGCCCTCAGCTGGTCTCCCTTTTGTGGTGCAGGCTGCCGTCCGACTTTACACCAGATCAGAGCAGGTGTAGATTTCCTGGTGCTAACGCGCCTTATCGCCTGTTTTGTGTTTTTATCACCGATGTGGCTGGTCGTTGTGAATGTTGTGGTGTGATGTTGTTGCGGATTTTGGCACGGGAACGCCCACTCTGCATCTCATTATCAATAGTTGCACGGGTCCTCTGTGGCGATGTTTTTCGCGGCTGCTATCGCGGGTAAACTGGTGCTGTGGGCTGTTTACACCGGCTTGTGAATGGGGAGGTATTTTTCTCGCAACTTTGGCTGCGATAAAGTGCTGTTAACTTGGCCAATTCTTCTAAATGAAGGTTATTGTCTTACTCAGACAAGTGTGTCCCATCGTGCCTGAACATCTGCGGGGACGCAAAAAGAATGCTCTAGTATGCTGTCACACGCACTGCTCATCTTGCAGAGACAGTCAACTCGCTATTCAGCTCCTTCCACGCTTTATTAATTGCAGCTGGCCAATGCACACCCTTTCACACCCTCCTAGGCAATAGCCTTGTCCTGAATTTCTAGAAAATCAGCATTTCAAAGTCCCACTTCATGGGTTTCAGCAAATACAGGCCAGTGGATTGCACTAGATCATTCTCTCCTAGATGAATGACTAAATCATCAATTATGCCCCAATTTTTGCTTTAATCTCACAATGCGGATCCCACTGAGGACAAACCAATATACCTTGGCACCATCTTTTTCCAGTCCCAGCTGGTTGCCTCCAAATTGGCTTTCTGTCTACATGCCGGCCTACTGCACCAAGTGATGTCCCGAGATCCACATATCCCACGGGTACGACTGCACAATGAGCACCTGCCAATACAGAAAGCAACCCGTTGGTTTATTTCTTGCCAAATATACCTCCACACACATCAGCTCCACCACCTACCCAAACCCTTCAGTCTGTCTTTCCCCATCCCCAGCCGGAAACCCTCCATTGCTGTCTCTATCCAAAATGAGTGAGTGCCAAAGCCCGTAAGCATCTTTTCAACACTTCCAGCACCACCCCACGATTACTGCCGAACTTTTTTCATGCAGGATAATGGGGCCCTCACCCAAACCCCTCAAAAAGGTGCAAAAATGCAGTCAAGGGCAAACTCGCGCCCCACCCAAATCCTATAAACACACCACTGTCCCCTTACCCTTTTAGTGAGATTAGGAACTCCTCAAAAGAGCTTCCAAAGCTTCAAACCCGTTGTATGGCCCACCAGGTCGTCCTAGTGATTTGAAGAGTTGTGCCTCCTAGGAGGAAGCTCATGCAGCTTTTAGCTGCTCCACTTTTGCCCTTAGGATCTTGATCAAAACTGAGAGCCTCACACGAGGCAGCTTGCCATGCAGGCGGGAGCAGCCACCCAACACCCTCTGATCCAGTTCTCCTCCACATGGGTCATAATCATATCACATCTTCCCATACAATTCAATACCTTCCAAATTCCCCCTATGGTAATAGCTGATAAAACCCTCTCTGTTTGACCTAAAATGAATTCCAACATATACTCATGGCCACACCGTCTGGCACTCAATGCAGTGAAATCCCTCAAATTCTCCCAGAATATATTCCTTGTGGGCTGTGGATCAGCCACTTAATTGTCAAGACCCACCATGTGCTTACATCGAAACAAGGGGGCAGATTTACAAGACCCTTGCGCCACTTTTGCGTCACATTTTTCCATGTTAAAAGAGACGCAAAAGTGGGGCAAGGGGCCTGTAAATCTGCCCCAAGATGTTCTTCTCCAAGCACAGCAAGACCACTACTCTCAGAATCCTCAACACCCAAGCCTCAGAAGCAGTCTTCCTGTTCCCAACCTGCACCACTGTTGCATTTTCAGACTCAAATGTCACCCTCCTGTTCCTCAAGTTATCACCTCACAGACGGACTGTCAACAGCAAAGGAAAAAGTCTCAAAAAGGCATCATTGTGGCACCTGACCTTCCGACATTGAGGCCATCTCTCCATGCACCAATGCCCCTCCCAGAACATCCCGAAACTCTCCGCACCCGAGGCATCCAGAAAAACCTTCGCCTTCCATGTCATCATGTCCCTTTGAAGCTATATGGTTACTTTGTTATGCCCCCACAAAAATGCTTCCAAAAAACAACTCATCCTTTACACAGCTGGACAGCACCCCACGTTGCCAAAGCAATGATTCTTCAAAAGCACAGTTGTAGTCACCAGCCCACATACAAATTTCAAAGGATAATAAAACAGCTTTTGGCCAGTCGCAGCTCACACTAACCTCCCTGCAGGAGCTCATTAATCAAACCATTCAGCACTTCCAACTTGTTCCTTGGAAGCCTCAACACCATTGTCACCGAGTCCAACTCAGTCCCCCAAAAAGGTCAAAGTAGTAGCCGGTCCCTCTGGGCCTCACTCATTTATGAGACAGTGGCACCACGTTTACACTATGCGAAGTGGTATAGGCATGACGCAAATCTCAAAGTCATATTTTAGAGGGCACGCAAAGCCACTTTGCATGTCTCTTAGTAGTTAAAAAATCTGGAGTACTGCGGCGCAAGCCACTGCAATGCACTACTCTGCCCTGGGTAGGTGTTCCATGGGCGTAGCATGGGTGTTCCCATGCAACTCCCATGAATTTTGACGCCTACCCAGATTTACTACAACTTATAAACATGAGGATGCACAAAAACATACACCTTCCCATGGGAGGTGTAATGAGGAGAAATATTTCTATTTCTCCTCGTTTCTTCCACTTTCTATGTACATTTTGCAGCACACATAGACAGAGGAATATGCCTTCCAAGATTGGTTTTGTGCAGGAAGGTGCTCCCTCCTGTACAAAAACATTACAGCATGCAACACAGGTACCCTTGCACCATGTTGCAACGGTGCCTGCATTGGCGCTGGCTGCCAAAAGTGCACCTGCACAATGGAAGGGACAAGAATTCCCCATATTGACTTTAAAATGGTGCATTCCTGCCCTTTTCTTGTAACGCAGTGCAGCAAGGTGACTTACAGCACTGCACGACTTCCTCATAAATAAGGACTCTGTCTTTTTGGCTGCAAGTGCCACACCACAAAGGTCCATGACCACCACCAGTGGCTTTACCAATCTCGCACACTCTCCAGTCACCACTGCTCTCCCAACTAGCGTGAAATTGGCCAAATAGAGAAGAAACTGCTCTGATGCTGAAACTGTGCAAACTACCCATTCTAGGAAGGTGCTATATTTTTTCAAATACTGCAGACGCATATGCGCATCCATCGGCATGCACTTGTCCACAAAGTATCCACCCTGAAACTGTATTCCCATCAAGTGAAAATCATCAGTGGTAGAAGGTGAAAAGTCAATTTAAAATCCTGTATACACAGTTCCACACCTCTACCTCACCTCTGTACTAACTGAATGGCTGTGTGTGTGCTGGCAAATGACACTGAACACTCCAGCTGTTTGATGAAATCAATCACTAACCCCATTCAGGCTACAACAAATTGTGCATCACACCTAGAAGGACACTATCAAGTTCCTCAACAGAGGAATCAGAAATGGCCCTGCCATCCTCCCTGACTCACTTCGGGGCATACCAGCAAAAAATTGCGATAATTATTGCAAAGCGCTTTTAGCGAGTTCTTTTTATCGCCGGCGAAGTCCTGGTTTTATCGCCGTGGTAGCGACGTAAGAACAACGTGCCGCTACCCGGCGATAGCTACCATTTCCAGCGCCAAAGGATGGCGATAAATCCTGAGCGCCGGCGATAAAAAAACACACGCTGACATGAGAAAAGTCGCGATGGGCCAATTAACCGCCAAAAGCAGCCCGATAATTGGTATCAGCCCTGCATTTTGCATGCTGCAAGCGGGAAAAAGCACCATGAAAGGCCTCCGAGCAGGGGAAAAAAAAATGGAGAACACAGCAGAAAGCAGGAGAGACAAGGAGGAAGCTGGGACCAGTGCTTACCCAACAACCAACCGCTCAGCTAGCCAGGAGGAGCAGATAGAGACCCAGGAGAAGCCCAAGAGGAAGAGGAGCCCAAGGTTCAGCCACCAGGAAAATCAGGTCCTGTATGCCCTGGTGGCTGAACATCAGCAGGAGCTTTTCATAAAACGTACAGTGCCATTGTCCAGAAAAAAAGATTTATGGGAGGACATCACGGCTAAGGTCAATGCAGTTGGAGAGAGGAAGAGGAGGACAGTGGACGAGGTTAAGAAGCGCTGGAATGACAGCAAGAAAAATACAAAGGAGAAAATAGCAGCAAACTGGAAGGCAGCTATGGTGACTGGAGGTGGAAGTCCAGTGCCCCTGCTGGAGCTGGATGAGCAGGAGGAAATGGTGGCCCAAGTCATCACAGAGGAAATGGTGGCCGGAGTGCTGGGGATGGGATACTGCTGAATGTGAGCAGACACAACCACAGGGTGAGTACAAACTATGGAGTGGGTGGACGGGGTGGATGGGCTCAATGGCACACATGTACAATAAATAGCATTGCATACCCACAATTACTGTGGTTCAGGTCCCAGATAGCCTTGTGCATGGTGGCATGGACACACATCACCTAATCCAACCAAAACATTGCAAGACACATATTGCTGGACACACTGACATTGAAATGTGCTCTGAAAAGTCAGCCAAACACAGTCCAGGTACAACATCAGACCACAAAATAAGTGCAACGTCAAATAGCAAAGTGCCACATCACCTAGAGATGCTGCAGGCTGCCAAAATACACCCCTTGCACTATCACAACCCATATCCAAATCATCTTCACAAGGCCGCATCTCCCAGACGCTCAAATGAGTATGCAGTGTGAATGTGACTGATCACGTGCATGAGTAAGCATGCCAACAACAAGCTCAGCACACCTGCAACATTGCACATGTGTCTGACTTGTGTGCAAGGTTGTGCATGGCCAACAAGGGTGACTTGGATGGCCACACACAACCTTGCACACGAGCCAGACACATGTGCAATGTTGCAGGTGTGCTGAGCTTGTTGCTGGCATGCTTACTCGTGTACATGATGAGTCACATTCACACTGCATACACATTAGGGCATCTGGGAGATGTGGCCTTGTGAAGATGAATTGGATATGGGTGGTGATGAGGCAAGGGAGACATTGGGACAACCTCACGCATTGTCAAGCAAAATGCCCCCTTGCCTTTTTATGCAATGCAGTACTGCGTACAGCAAGATGAGGAAGCATTGAGTGAGTCTGCATACCGGCAACACATGTAATGTCCCAACAAAGTGACCATGTAGGCCGATGGCTAAAAGAGTCATTTGACTAAATGCCCACATGCTGCAGACTGTACTCATGGGGCAATGGCATACAATGAGCAAGGGGGCAAAATCTGCAACACCACGGTACGTGGACAATGCATGTAAGCAATGTGACACACAAACTTGTACTTCTTTACTTGTTGTTGTGACAAACTCACACAACCACAATGTCCACGTAAAGAAGTATGCCAAACAAAGTATGACAACAAGCAAGCAGCAAATTTGCCACAATAAATTAACAAGCCACAAAAAGCACACTCAATCATAAGGTCAATGTACACTCATCCATCCCCAAGTGTACACATCGGCCATACTGAAAACAGCATTCCACCTCTGTCATCATTTGAGTTGGCCATCACACGATCATGTGCATGTTAACACATCCTTCATGGTAAGTCAACTGTGTCATTGAAGAAACATCCCGTCATGTTAGTAATCACCCACACGCAAAGCCAGGCATTGAATATCCGGAACCAGCGCAGCATGTATCATCCATGTCTGCAGCTGCGAGGCTCATACACATATACACATCACCATGACATTCGCATCTGTTGAGAGAGTTGCACTAACAAGGCCTGAACAACATAAATACGCATCTGAAAATCAACATACTCAAAATCATGTACCACACACCAGTAGCAGACATCATAGGGTGTGCTGCTGGGCTGTAACGTGGGGTGTGGGAGGGGCAGTGTGGGGGCTAGCAAACACCGGAATACGGATGAATGTAGGTAAGGAGACATTGAAATCTATAAAATGGATTTTGTTGCACGCCCTCCATCGCAAATTGTGATGCAGGGCGCACCACGAAATCCTTTCATATATTTAAAGTCTAATTACCTGCATTCATCCATATTCCTGTCCATACTACCCACCACCCTCCCCCTCCCCAGGTCACCGCCTGGCATGCCGCACAAAACGGTCTGCCACTGCCACACACACTCCACATGTGGGCCCAAAGTAGCGGGTAATGGGTGTGGACACTGTCTGCTCAGACAGCAACAAAAATTGCAATACATGCTGCACCATACTCACAAAGGGTAATCCAACAGAAGTGCAGTAAGCAATACATGCAATATTAAACATGACAGTAGGCCTGGGCTAAATTTCCGTTCCGCTCGTGGAAATTGCGATAATTTGACATTTTCGCGTTCCGCGGAGGGCGCGAAAATGTCAAAATGTCCGCATTCCGCAGCTTAGCGATAATTTGTTTCTTGCTCGCACTGTAAAATAATACATTCTCGCGCGCGCGCGATCGCCTTACCTGAATCCCCGCGTTCGCCGACAAGTTTTCCCGATCCGGTCGTGTTCTCCACGAGATGGTGGATTGTTGGTAGCCATTTGCGCTGTCTCGCGCCCGCAGTAATGTCATTGGTCACGTCTTTCTTCTTGCGATCATGCACCGCGAGAAGAGTGAAAACAAGATGGCCGCACCCGCGAACAACCGCATGGGTAAGTTGGGGAGCCGCGGCCACGCAGAAAATATCGCGAACGGGCGGGAAAAAAACTTCCGCATCTTCGCGATATTTCCACGTATTTGCAGAGATTTTTTACATTTTCGCAATAATTTGCGAAAGTCACTTTCGCAAATTCCGCCCACTCCTACATGACAGACGCAATGCACACAAGACAAATCACAAGTAGCCAAAGTTACATAGAGGCACATGTGTCCTACATAGTGCAGTTCCGTTGAAAAAGCAAGTACACCCTCATTGCCAATGGGCCAAAAGTGGGCCCTCCTCACACATAACTAATCGCACACAAAGCACTTGCACATGTGCAAAACCCTGCAAAGCTGCAGGTCTGTGAGCCACACTGACAAGGCAAGTGACATGGCATGATGAATAGCATGCCTGTAGGACAAACATATTTACATGGTGCAGGACACCTCACTGATGTGGCGGAGTGTGGAACACATCCTTAAAGGAGCAGGTCACACTGTGACACAACTTTCTGTACACACAACCCGTGATGTGAACAAGACACTTGATAATCTACTATGCCCAAGTGTCACAACTCTGGCCAAGACACTTAATCCCCACAGCTTTCCACATGTCAGCATTGTACATTCATAGGCTCATTTCATGAAAGGGACAAGAGGCAGCTAAACAAAAGCAGCAGGTGCCACTATCACACAATGCAGTGCACACACATACAAATCTGAGTACATCAACATTGCCTACTAGGTGTTACAGACTTCATTAGTCACACAACAGAGGACACAACAGGTAGTGTTTGTGTGTAGACACTGTCAAGACACATTTCTCACATAGGTAAATTGTGATATTACAATGTACAAGTACACCCTCACATCCGTGATGTCCTTGAAAAAATCACCATCCAGAAAATACTATGCACCTTGTACAAAAAAGTCAGAATGTACAGTCTCCCGCAGTCTGCATGTAAAGTAAAATAATGCATGTCCATACATGTAACACACTGTTAATCTGTATCTCCCATGCAAATTGCAGAGGGAGAGACAACACCTCCTAGACAGCAGAACGACCCACTCCACAACGATGACTTGTATGAATGCTCCACCATCAATGAGGATGAATTTCAACGGATCCTGGACTCCCTTGACACACCACCTCCAGGAGTAGGGCCACCCAGCAGCATTGCGCCAAGCCCACTCCCTGCAAAAACCACCCAGCAGCAAGTACCTTCCACCACAGCTGCCTCACAGAACCTTAATGACCCATATCAGGCCTTTCACCGCTGTGTGCTTGAAGTCCAGCGGGAGACACGTGACCAGGTGCGGGTGGGGTTGGAGAGCCTGGTAGCCAAAATGGACAACTTACATGGGTGTTTGAGTCACATTCAGGACCACATGCAGAGGACGGCCGACATCCACATCACTCTCAATGCTATCCAACGCTCCCTGGATGACATTGCTGGAGTCGTGATCTAGAGACTTGACACACTGTCCCAGCAGGGTGGCTCCAGTAGTGTCTGTGCAGAAGTGTCACGACTTGCACGGATAATGGAGAGCAGGGAGTGGAGGGAAGAACAACAGATGGCTGCCACGGCTGAACACCAGCTCAATGTTGCTGGAATATACCATGCCCTGCATCTGCACATCACATCAGTGCTGCCCCACGGTCTCGCGCCAATAGTTGCTGCTGCTGGCGCATCCACATCCTCAGCTCCGCACCCTGATGTACCTGTGCCTCACAGTGCTGCACCCACCATACCACCACGCACATGTGAGACACATGACACATCAGAGGACGAAGATGAGGATGAATGTGCCATGCTGGTAAGGAGAAAGTACAGCAAACATTGACAACTAAAGGCCTGTCTCACCTTTGTATTTTTCTTACCGTCATTCCACTGATCTTCCTATTCCACTGTCTTCCAACGTCCCCCAACACTCACCTTGGACCCACACATGGACTTCCACAATTCTTCTTTTTCATGACAATGGCACTGCAAACCCCGCCTCTTCCCTTGGCTCTGTCACTCCCAATGGACTCTGACTGCCACTCTAACGGGCATCCATCCAATTTTGGGTTGTATTGGCTAGTACTGGTCTAGTCTAACCCTTGTACTGTAAATACATTTTTCAAATTCACACAGATGCGTGTTTACATGACCAATCAAGTATTTAACTAAGTCAATAAGTAATGGACTATGAATCCACAAGAAGGTCCACCAAAGGAAATACAATCAATGTTCATGTGTTACCTGACACGGATAGGCAGTGAGATGACTGTATATGTGAAAAATCAATCAATCAATGTATTAATCAGTACATTAGTAAATCACACTACTTACCCGTGAGTGTCTCAAGGGCTGGGGGGGGGATGCTGCTACTACTTGAAAAGCCAGGTCTTGAGGAGTCTTCTGAAGCTTAGCAGGTCCTGGGACTGCCGTAGGAGGATGGGGAGAGTGCTCCAGGTCTGGGCGGTGAGGTGGGAGAATGATCTGCCACTGGAGGTTGCTCTTCTGATGCGGGGGACTGTGGCAAGGGCGAGGTTGGAAGAGCGGTGCTGGCAGGTTCGGGGTGTAGAAGCTGAGTCGTCGGTTGAGGCATGCTGGGCCGGTGTTGTGGAGTGCCTTGTGTGCGTTGGTGAGGAACTTGAAGGTGATCCTCTTGTTGACGGGGAGCCAGTGCAGGTCTCTCAGGTGGGGTGTGATGTGGCTGCAGCGAGGGATGTCGAGGATCAGGCGTGCAGAGGCATTTTGAATGCGATGAAGTCGTTTCAGGAGTTTGGCCAAGGCTCCTGCGTAGAGGGTGTTTTCGTAGTCCAACCTGCTGCTGACGAGGGCCTGGGTGACCGTTCTCCTTGTTTCGGTGGGAATCCACCTGTAGATCTTGCAGAGCATGCAGAGGGTGTTGAAGCAGGAGGACCAGATGGCGTTGACCTGCTTTGTCCGAGAGAGTAGAGTCGGGTATGAACCACAGGTTGTGTGCGTGGTTGGTGGGTGTTGGAGCTGTTCCCAGTGCGGTCGTCCACCTGGAGTTGTCCCAGGCCGTGGGGGTGGAGCCGAGGATGAGGACTTCTGTCTTGTCCGAGTTTAGCTTCAGTCGGCTGTTCTTCATCTACTCTGCGACGGCTTTCATTCCTTCATGGAGGTTGGTTGTGGTGGTGAGGGGATCCTTGGTGAGGGAGAGGATCAGCTGGGTGTCGTCGGCATAGGAGATGATGTTGAGGTCGTGCAGTCAGGCAACGTGGGCGAGCGGTGACATGTAGATGTTGAACAATGTTGGGCTGAGGGATGAGCCCTGGGGTATGCCGCACATGATTTTGGTGGATTCGGAGCAGAGAGGGGGGAGGCGGACGCTCTGGGTTCTGCCGGAGAGGAAGGAGGTGGTCCAGTCCAGAGCCTTGTCTCGGATCTCCGCGTCGTGGAGGCGTGTGTGTAGGGTGCGCTGGCAGACAGTTTCAAAGGCGGCTGACAGGTCCAGGAGGATCAGGGCCGCTGTTTCTCCGTTGACTAGCAGGGCCCTGATGTCATCGGTGGCGGTGATGAGGGCAGTTTCGGTGCTGTAGTTGCTGCGGAACCTGGACTGGGACGGGTCCAGGATGCTGTTCTCCTCAAGGTAGTGGGTCAGTTGTCTGTTGACGGTCTTCTCAATGACTTATTCCCAGAACAAGAGCAGGGAGATGGGGCGGAAGTTCTTAAGGTCCTTGGGGTCATACTTGGGTTTTGGAGTAAGGCATTGATCTCGGCATGCTTCCTGCTCTCCGGGAAGGTTGCTGTCTTAAAGGAGATGTTGATGGATTTCCGGAGATGGGGTGCGATGGTGGTGCTGGCTTTGTAAAAGATGTGGTGTGGGCATGGGTCTGACAGAGATCCGGAGTGGATGGTGTTCATGATTTTGATGGTGACGGCCTCGTTTATGTTGGTCCAAGAGAGCAGGGGGTCGGTGCCGATGGTGTTTGTGGGGATGGAGGTCTCAGTGGTTGTTGGTCTGGCCGTGACGTTGAAGCTGTCGTGGATGTCTGCGATCTTGCGATGGAAGAATGTGGCAAGGGAGTCGCACAGGTCTTGTAAAGGTGGGATTTTGGAGAGTTCCTTCACGATGTTGAAGAGCTCTTTGCCGTTGTGTGCGTTGTTGCCTAGGCGGTCTTTGAAGGAGGCCCTTTAGCGGATCTGATGAGGTGAAGGTGTCTGCGGGTGGCGTTCTTATGGGATGCATAGCTGTCCGGTGTCTGTTCATAGTGCCTATTTCTTATCTAGCTTTCGGCAGGTTTGCTTGGAGTCCTGGAGGTCTTCAGTGAACCAGATGGCTTCCTTGCTGGTGTGTCTGTTTGAGGGTTTAGTGATTGGGAAGAGTGTATTGGCACAGGCGTCAAGTCATTGTCTAAGGTTGCGGGTGGTGGTGTCGGGGTCGGTATGGTCAGTGGGTGGGCTACGGGCGAGGGTGGTGGTTAGCTGGTCTTCGGTGACTTTGCTCCAGCAGAGGCGAAGGATCGGTTGGGTGCGGTGGTGCGTGGTGGGGTTCTGGAAGGTGAAGTGGATGCATAGATGGTCGGTCCAGTGGAGTTAGATGGTGTGGTTGAAGGAGATGTGGGAGCTTGCGGAGAAGATGTGGTCAAGTGTGTTGCCGGCAGAGTGGGTGGGTGTTGTGACGAGTTGCCTGAGTCCGAGGTTGGCGAGGCTGTCAATCAGGGTGGTGGAGTTGGTGTCGTTGTTGTTCCCGAGGTGGAAGTCCAGGTCCCTGAGAAGGATATAGTCTGTGGAGGTGAGGGTGTGTGTACTGACGAAGTAGGCGATGGAGTCGCTGAACTGTGGTCGGGGTCTGTGGGGTCTGTAGACGATCGTTCCTCTGAGGGTGGTGTTGGGATCGGTGTGGATCGTGAAGTGCTGGTGTTCGGCATTGCTGAGGATGTCGTCAGTGTTGGTCGAGACTCTGAGAGTGTTCCTGTGGACGATGGCGATTCCTCCTCCTACTCCGCTGGTGGGGTCCCTGTGGGTGATCTTGCAGCCGTCCAGGATGGCTATGCCGATGTTGTTTGCCGAGGAGGGGTCAGCCAGGTCTCAGTCAGGAAGGCAACGTTTGAGGATGTTGACTCGAGTAGGTCCCAGAGTTCAGCTGCTTGTTTGCTGGCGGAGCGTGTGTTGAGAAGAATGCATATGAGGTAGTTGGGTTCTTTCCTGGTGGGTGGATTTGCGGATCGGATGCTGGTGGAGCTGCAGTTCTGGCATGAGAAGGGTCCTTGTGTGTGTTTCGGTGTGGCCAGGAAGCAGGTGTGTGATCGTCCAATGTTGAGTGCGTGGAGGGTGCTGGCATCGTAGCAGCGTCGGGTGTCGTGACATTCGCGGGGGCCAGGCGTTCTGGCGCTGTGCGCGGTCCAGGCACGGACGGGCGCTTACGGGCTTGCCTTATGTGCGCCTTTGGTGTACCAGCGGTGCAGACATGCAGCGGCCGCTGTAAGAAGGGGAGGTGGGAGGGAGGTCCAGCTGGGAAGGGGACAAATGGCCGTGTGAGTAGGCATGGCCACAGGGGATGCTGCTGCGGGAAGTGAGGGCGGAGACGGGTGGAAAAAAGCCGGACACAATACAGGCAAAATATGGAAAAGGAGTAATACTACCAAATCAAGCAGAAGGGGGCACAGTGGGCAAAACTAAATTACACTGACAGCGAAGGTACAGAAGAAAAAACAGAAGGTAGACAGTGAAGAAGGGGCACAAGGGGTAAAGCGAGATTACACGGGCTAAAATGCTGTGCCCACATTGATCAGATAGCACAATCTAGCAAAGTACCAAATTTGACCCACATCCATTGAGGAAATATGCATGTGTGATAACATGTACAAGTCTGTCGCTGGACACAAGTAGTGTCACCTTGAAGGATAGCAAACCATAATCTCCTGGCATATCTACTTACACTGGACATGGTGGACAAAGATTGTTGTGACGTTGCGCATTGCATATCACATCCCTAGATGTTGCACACCAGATTCACATTGATGAGGAGACCTAAGGACACATGTCTAACATACATATATGGAGCTACAAAGTCAGCCACACTGTAGTTGAGTCTACAATAAATTCAGAGCCCTCTCATGCTGTGCCCATTGTGAGCATATTGGCCAATGTGTCCATGGATGTCAGTTGAACTGCACTTAGTATATAGTCTGATTCAGTGGCAACATTTCAAGTGTTTCATCACTATGAGCTAATGCCAAAAGTAACAGCTGGGATGGGTGGCTATGACACTGTTGGTACAGGGAGCAATGCAACATGTCACCACTTGTGTGCAGCAGAACAGTGCGCCTGCAACAAAACCTCACCAGTGACTAAAGCATAACTTAACTTATTAAGGGTGTCACAAAAGGAAGATAGTAGAAGTTAAGTCAGTCTACCTAACAGTGCAAATCTTAAATGACATCTGTGAATGACCTCAATTCCAAAGTCATAACTCAGTCCCACATTACTCATGTGAATCACAAACTCTGTTGTTCCATGTGATGTTACCAGTGGACACACATTTGACCTACATCATGCATGTAAAGGTGATTGGTTGTCCATGCACAGGAACATGTAAGGCAAAGCAAGCTCATGCACTAGCACCACACATCAAGTGTGCCAAGGTCTGTGCAATGGAGATGGACTCAGAGCCAGAAGCATCTGATATGCATTTTTTTAACGCTATGGGCCCGATTCACAGAACTAACTTAAGACAAAATCCTAAATTTACTACCATTTTCGTATTACAGAAGGCACTTACTCATTTTGGTATTCACAGAAGACACTTAGTCACTTCGGTATTCACAGAAGTTAGGAGTCCTAACTTTAGGACTCCTAAATGCCTTCTGTGAATACCGAAAGTCTTAAAATTAGGATTTTTCTCAATTTAGGAGTCCTAAAGTTAGGACTCCTAACTTTACTACTACTAAACTGAGAAAAATCCTAATTTTAAGGCTTTTGGTATTCACAGAAGGCATTTAGGAGTCCTAAAGTTAGGAGTCCTAACTTTACTACTACTAAATTGAGAAAAATCCTTATTTTAAGACTTTCGGTATTCACAGAAGACATTTAGGAGTCCTAAAGTTAGGAGTCCTAACTATACTACTACTAAACTGAGAAAAATCCTAATTTTAAGGCTTTCGGTATTCACAGAAGGCATTTAGGAGTCCTAAAGTTAGGAGTCCTAACTTTACTACTACTAAATTGAGAACAATCCTAATTTTAAGACTTTCGGTATTCACAGAAGGCATTTAGGAGTCCTAAAGTTAGGACTCCTAACTTCTGTGAATACCGAAATGAGTAAGTGCCTTCTGTGAATACCAAAATGAGTAAGTGCCTTCTGTGAATACCAAAATGGTAGTAAGTTTAGGATTTTGTCTTAAGTTAGTTCTGTGAATCGGGCCCTATATGTGGTAGCCATGGCATACATAAATCTCCATGATGGATAACTGTAGCAACTTTGATAGACTCACAATGCTATGTACCTACATTGAGTTGTAAATGTGCAACAATGTGCAGTAAAACTCTGTGCATCACACTTAAGATGTTGGACGTCACAATAAACTGTCTCTAGACTAGGCCGTAAACTGTACTTGAAAATCTGTCAGCCATGCAAGTTCACTGTGCTCACATCTAAGGTATCCGGACACAATCCATCCTGCTAAGTAACAGGTCACGACCATAGTTACACATACAAGGATTAGTCCAGGGATGGTATGAGTAGCATACAATGGAGCAAGCCCCACACCCAGCATTGTCCCTGACATCAGTGTAAGCAGAAATCAAAAATAACAAGATTTATTTGACAATCTGAAATGTTAGAATTCCCTACCCTACCACTAATCCCTAATACTACCACTAAATCTAAACTAACTACAAATATTTTTAATTTCCTAAACTCTCTACCATAACTAATCACAAACACACCAAAAGAATTCGGACATCAACCCCCCACCCAAAGCAAAAGGAAACTTACCCCCAAATACTATCAAATTCTATAACAAAAAAGAGTCAAAATCTACAACTAACTATGCCTACGCTAAAACTACTCTACCTAAAACAGACAAAACATCACTAACACCACATTACATGTAAACATTAATATTGTGGGAAGGGAGAAGAGGGGCATGGGGGACAACATGGGGAGGAATCACTGCAGTCCAAGGTGGTCACGTATTTCGTGAATCTGCCTGTTTAGGTACAGGAGTTCACTGCGAATGTCCATTAGCAATGAATTGTTGCGAGTGACCATACGCAGGAGCTGGGCATTCAAATCCTACCCGTGATCCACAGATGCAGGTGGTACTGGCACCTGGGCGGGTGTGGTCAGAGGGGTATTCAGAGTCTGATAGCCCACACTGGCACCAGAGGTTGAGGGGATGGCCTGCCTGCTGATCTGGTCGTACTGCAGAAGCACCTTCCAGGTCCCTGCTTTCTTCTCGTCACGATGCCTCCGCCATCTGTCGATAGCCTTTGGCGACCTTCTTCACATGGAGGTAGTGGTCCTTGGCCACCTGGAATGCATGTTGCTCAGCAGGTGTCATGTTGTCTGTAAAATATGCTCAATGTCAATTTTCAGTCCCTCACACTATGTCAAGGTCCAACACGAAAGCTATATTCCAAGTTCAAAACAACATGGGAGGCAACACACCAGCGTAATTCTGTTAAGTCACAAACTGACCTGTTCAAACAAATGTCAAGGCATGAATCATTCACTACAGGCTGTGGAGACTGACATGACAGTGCATGACATGGGACATGTACTGACACAAAAAAATGCTAATGACACGGTCAAAACATGGCACCATTGTACACCCTGAGTGTGGGTGACATATACAATTGACTTGAGTAGGGAGGCATTGGCCCTCTGTGCACAGCACCACCCTCATCCGATCCTGTGACACACTGCTGCAACTTATGTACATTGCACATGTGCAGCCCTGTGTGTCCCCCAGCAACTGTGTGCAGTTAATAAAGTCAGTGCTAAGACTGGCACTCTTGCACAAGAGTGCAAGGGTGGCTGTGTGCAGGTGTGATTGTCAACCTATTGTAAGCTCACCGTCCATGCACAGGAACATGGCTGGGACAGCCCCACTCAAACTTACAATCATGCTGCATCATGTAGCACACATGGAAACATGTTTGTTGTATGAACGCTGACTATTGCATGATGCGCTGTTATTCACTCCACCATTACTATACAATATCTGACATTGTGCCACTGCGAGTGGGAGACATCATTTACACAAAACTGCCATTCATGCATGTCTTGTAACCGCTGATCTCACTCCGTAGTCGATAAGAACACACATGCATTAACAACGCAAACTGTTACAATGGATTCCACATTGTAATGGCACCCTGGGGTCATGAGGGTTGTGTAATTCTTATGGCTTATGCCTACTCACAGATAGTGTCGTAGAGACCTGCATTGTTAAATCGATGTGACATCAGATAATGCAGAGGAAACGTATGCGTTGACAATGTTTGTTGAGTAATGTCACCAAATGTGACAGAGGAGTTTGTACACATGATCCAGAGTCAAGCATGGAATGTCCCCACGGACACAGCCTGACAACACCATTGCAGTGCACAAAGATGCAATTGCAAATAATATACACATCTTTTGAATGTGTGTGTGTAACATGCCATTGATAAGTTTGGCTCTAAGCTACACACTGCCACTTTAGCGCCAGGACACCCCAGGGTAACTGTTGCGCTTTTACAAATTAATTAACATAACATAACATAACTTCTGTGAAGCTGCTATGCAGCATACCTTAGAAATCACTGTGCCAACATGACTGAGCTTGCACGGCCTGAAAAGCACTGCCTCCTTGTGCACGATGCAACACCCACTGCACGCCCCTTGGAAGATATACACAGCATGAAAGTGTGCCTTATTGACTAGGCAGCGCAACTCAACAGGGGCGCAAATCCAAGGAGCCTATTGCCAACACAGCTTCAGTGAAAATGACTAGTTTGCAGTATTAGGTGCTTGAAATTATGCACATGAATTGAAAGGTGTATCACTGACTGTTGATGGGCAAAGTCACAACTGTGAATAAGATGCATTGCCCCACCTTCACCTACCAATTTGTACACAAATCTGAAATACCAAATACATCTTCACATTGTAGGCAAGGGACATACGATACACACTCATACTGTTAATCGACAACGTGTAGCATTTGGCACAGACATTCGTGACACTGCAACATGCCAAAATGTTTTGTCCATACTCACCAGTGGCGTGTGGGTCCCCGAATCTGTCCATGTCCCCCTGTGTAATAGGTTGACATCCATCTGTGAGTGAATAAATGTAAATATGTGTTGTTACAAGACGTAAACAAACGTGACATATTCAAAATGAAATCCATTACAGTCACTGAAAATGCAACATCCCTGTGGGGTTGACTTACATGTTGGGCACAGGACTGTGTTTACTTTGACTGCCATTCACACACAACCTGTGAATGCAGTGGCAGCCCACACAAAACATCACTGCTTAAAGACATGCACAGTGAGTTGTGTCACTCAATCTCAAGTCACCATTTCTACACGGGCATGAGATAAAACTTGTTCTGTGTATGATGGCATCTCTGCAGTTTGAAAAAGGCAGTTACAGAGAGCTTTGTGGTGTATGACACTCTGGAGCTGTCCTATTTCCTTTGTGTCTTTTGACCTCCCAAATTAATTACCACAAATTAACTATGTACAGGGGCAGCGTAGCTACGGTTCAACTTCTTATGTAGGACTGATGGAACCCTAGGCAGACCCCTCAAACAAGCCATCTCTCTGCTACCTATCCCAGCAAAACTCATTGAGAAAGCCATCAATAGCCAACTTGCAACCTTCATCAGACAGCAGAACATCCTCGACTCCTCACAATCCAGCATCATGTAAAACCACAGTCTATCAAGCGCCATCCTCGCCGCAAGGGATGACATCCGCACCCTACTGGACAAAGGAAACACTGCTGCCCTCATCATACTTGACCTCTCTGTGCGTTCAACACTGTCTCTCAACACACACCAATATGCAGACTCCACGACGCAGGGATCCAAGACAAGGCCCTCAACTGGATCTGCTCCTTCCTCTATGGACGGACGCTGTGGGTCAGACTCCCCTCTTTCCTCTCAGACTCTACAACAGCCACCTCTGGAGTCCACCAAGGATCCACCCTCAGCCCTGCGATCTTCAACATCTACATGGCTCCGCCTGCCACAATCGTCATAACCTATGGACTCAACATTGTATCATACGCAGACAACAAACAACTGCTCCTCTACACATCCAAATGACACAACTCTGCCATACACAACTATTGAGCAGGCATGGAAGCCTCGCCAAATGGATGGCAAACAGCTGCCTACAACTAAACAACAACAAAATGTCAGTTCCCGTCATGCTCCAAAACAGCGACGCATGGATTTACACCTGGTGATCCCATGCACTTGGAAACCCACACACCCCCATGGACAACGCATGCAACCTGTGAGTCATCATGGACTCAAATATCAAAATGAACCGCGAGATCTACCCCATCTCCTCCTCCTGCTTCCACACCCTCTGCCTCCTATGTTAGACCATCAAATGAATTCCACTCAAACACACATAGACAGTCACTCATGCCCTGGGCAACAGCTCACCCAACTACAGCACCAATCTCCATGCCGGAATTACCACAAACCACATCCGCAAGCTACAGGACATCCCAAATACCACCGCAGGACTGATCCTCACACTACCAGGACACTGACACATCTCCCACCACCTGCGCACACTCCACTGTCTCCAAATCAGAGCTAAAGTCACCTTCAAGATGTTCACCCATGCTCACACAGCCCTCCTCAACACTGGGCCAGCATACCTTAACGCCTGACTCACTTTCCACACACACCAAAAGACCCTACGATCAGACCATCTATCCTACGCCATGTTCCACCACACCAGAGAGACCAGGTCATGAGTCTGCTCCTTTTCCTACCTCGCAGACATAGCCTGTAACGACATTTCACTCCACCTTCGACAGACAACATTGCTCACCATCAACAATGATAACCTCTGAACATATCGCTTCGACAGACACCCCCCTTACTGTACTTCAACATGCAAAACACCCCTGCGCCTTGCGACCCTTACTGCTGAGTAGACGCTCACAATAAGCATGTGATTTTTTGGATGGGTCACTCGGGAGACCTCAGTTTCAATGTGGTCTTTACAGCGCAAAACTTTTTCTACGCGGTCATTACAAAGCATACGCGGTCATTACAAAGCAACTTGTCACTACAACTTGCACTGGATGGCACTTCACAATAAGGGATATTAGGATTGACTATTCAAACACCTTCCCTACTGTTGCACACAGTGTTGTGGGAAGACTAAGTCATACAAATCCAAAGTCCCGTGCATCATGCGCAAGTGTTTTTGGTGAAATGCATTGTCTTGACCATGTTGTTACAGTGTCACGGTGTTGAGACAGCATTATGACATCATACCTTCTTGTCACACACATCACTTATTTATGTATGTAACATTAGTCATGGACAAAAATAGGCTTTGTACTTACCACCCTGTAGGCCAGGCATTACTCCTGTGAAATCGAGGAGGTCGGCCTCACGTGCCAGCATGTCCTGCCAGCGGTGCTTCCACTGGTGCACGTTCCGGTCCACTCCAAAGCCCCGGAGCATCTGCGCACACACACGCTCCCACCGCAGCTTCCGCACTGACACATTGTACCCTTGCAGGATACGTCCTCCCCTCTCCAATATCAATGCCAGGTAAAATCGGATCATCCAAAGGAAGCCCCCCAATGCCCCTCAGTTATCCTTCCTGACCTGCCCACAGCCCTCATCTCTCTTTACCTCAGTAACCACTCAAGCCTAACAAATAATAACCCTCTAAAAAACTGAAATTAAATACACCTACACAAACACAACAAGACTGAGGACAGAAGACAGTTAAACAATTTAAAACAATAGAAACTGATTTAACAGAAACTTTTGACAGGACACAGGACACAGCAACACTCTCTAAATCTCAGCCAACACAACAAACCACCAGACACCTCCTTCACTCAGAACAATCACCAGCAATGTGCTCAAAAGTGAAAGTGAAAGTGAAGACCACTCCCCTATGAGACAGGAAGCATACATACATCACTTCCTGTGTGTTTGCGGCCCGTTTTTTGGAATGCGATAAAAATCTGCACGCAATAGGCCGTAAATGTCCTTATTCTGATACTGTGATGTGCATGCGGCCCGTTTTGTTGAATGCGATCAAAATCTGCACGCAAATAGGCCGCAAATGTCCAAATGCTGATACAGTATTGTACAGCGATGTTTTTTCCATAGCGCGGAAGAGAAAAACATCACATGGGCGTGAAGAGTTCACGCAAAGACAAATCTCATACACAGATGGACAGTCAGAGCAAATTTCAAATCAAAGCACAATAATACAATGAAAGGATTGTTTTGCACAATGAAGACAGCCTACATTTTATATTTCATGACAGTTGACAGCCTAATTTGCATGTGACTTGAATCATCACCACCTCAATAGCAATTTTCACAAACATTTATTCAAAAAAATGATGTGAATTGTAAGGGCACTACTCACCTGTGGTGGTCTGTAGGTGATGAGTATGTGCGCAGATCAATCAGACAATAAGTGTGGGCATGATGTACGCTACTCACCCGTGAGGCTCACAAGTTGCTGTGGGGGAGTGAGAGTTCAGCTATATCTCAGTCAAATAGCCATGCCTTGTTCCGCCTGTAAGCGTGCATGGCGGTGGAGCGTTTGATCTTGACTGTCATCTCGTTCATGGTTTTGCCATAGACGTAGGTGAAAGCTCTCCTCCCGCTCTGGATTTGCAGATCCAGGGATTCTGCGAGGGCAAGGTTGGCAGAGCAGCAGTTCCTCTGGGGGATGTTGGGGTGACTCTCTCGTGGATGTCTTTGTGTCCGATGATGTGGAGTGATTTGTAGGCGTGTGTGAGTAGTTTGATGATTACTTTATTGTTGAAGGTGAGCCAGTGGAGGTTTTGTATGTGTTGGCTAATTTGTTTGTGACGTAGGGTTCTGATGACGGGTCTGTCAGCAGCCTTCTGTATGTTTTCGAGCTTGTGTAGTGGCGTTTTGTTGAACCCTGCATTGAGGGCGTTGCCGTCTTCCAGTCTGCTGGTGATGAGTGCGTTGTTGACATTTTTGATGCATTCTGAGGTTACCCATTGGAATGTATTGCGTTGGATCAGTAAGCAGTTGTACCTGTTGCAGGCAATGAAGTTGATCTGGCAGGTCATGATGATTGAGGAGTCGAGGATGATGCCGAGGTTGTGTGCGTGGTCTGTCACTGATGGCAGGCTTACAAGGGCAGAGATCCACCAGGGGTTGTCCCATGCAGATGTGGATGGACCGAGGATGAGTAGGTCATTCTTCTCTGAGTTGAGCTTTAGGCAGATGTTTTTCATCCAATCAGCAAGGTCCGGCATTCATTCCTGGGCGCAGGGTTTTGTGTCTTCGGCTTTCTATGTTAGGGAGAGGATGAGCTGTGTGTCCTCTATGTGGGATGATATGCTAAGCCCGTGGCAGACAATAGCGGTGAGGGTGGCCATGTAGATATTGAGAAGTGTGGGGCTTAGTGACGGTCCCTGGGGTACTCCACAGTTGGTCTCTGTGGATTCGGAGATGGAGTGGGGGGTCTGATCCTTTGGGTTATTGTGGAGAGGAAGGAGTGGATCCAGGAGAGGGCGGTTCCTCGTATCCCCGGGTCATGGAGTGTGGCGTATGGGGTGCGGTGTGAGACAGTGTTGAAGGCTGCGTAGAGGTGTAGTAGGATGTGGGCCGCAAGGTGACCCAGGTCAAGTGGCATGCGTATGTCATTCTTGGCGGCAAGGTGTGCGTTCTTGGTGCTCTGCTTGTTGCCAAACCCAGACTGGGAGTGATCCATGATGGAGTTCTCTTCAATGAAGGACGGGTGTTTATGAGTCTCTCGGTGACTTTGTCCGCCACACGGTGGATGGAGATGGTCAGATAGTTTGTCTTGTCTGTTGGGTCATACTGCAGATGAGCAGATTTGTTCAACGTAGAAACAGGTCTTGACGGTCTTCATGAAGATGTTCAGGGAGGGTGTGCATGTGAGCTCTGCTGGTGGCTCATTCAAAGTCTTGGATGCATGCAGAGATGTTTTTTCAGAATTGACCCCCATTTCACACCCAGTTTTCAGATTTGACCACCATTTCACACCCACTTTTCAGATTTGGACACAATTTCTGACCCATTTTTCCAATTTGATCCCCAATTTCAGACCCAGTTTTCAGCTTAGACCCCCATTTCACACCCACTTTTCAGATTTGGCCACAATTTCAGACCCATTTTTCCGTTTGACCCCCAATTTCACACCCACTTTTCAGATGACTCCCATTCCACACCCACTTTTCAGATTTGACCCCCAATCCACACCCAATTTTCAGATTTGGCCCCCTTTTCACAACCTTAACAGTGAAATTTAACACTGACTAAACATTCAAATTCATTATTTACCACTTACAAACCCCTACACTTCAAGTTTTCATACCAAGTACACCCTGTAAATCATGATTTACATACAATTTGACACAACAATTGATGAATTGGGTGCCACATTTTACTCTTTGTAAAGTCAAGTTGTGCACGATTGACACACTATGGCATCTCTGTAATGAGGAGACATACACACCATGATTTTACTTTTGGGGTCTTACTTGCAATTATTGTACAATGGTAACATTTCATAGTGATCTACTTATGCAGGTGAGTAACTTGCAGACAGGGTATGTGTGTTGAGTGTGTTTATTATCACAAACAGTTTTTGTGGTAATTTTCCACAGAGCTATCTTTATTTTTGTCATTCACAATGTGATGTGCTCATGGAAAGTAATTGTTTATTATACTGTCCCTTCGGGCAATTCCTGCTGCAGTGGCTGTGGGGTGGGGTCCACCTCGCTGATCTTCCTCATCATCCTGCTCATCGTCCGGTGTTGCAGGCACTTGGATCCAGGGAGCATTTGTGCGCACACAAATGTTGTGCAATACACAACCTGCTAGTATGATTTTATATACCATTTCTGGGCTGTACAGCAGTTTGCCACCTGTGATATCCAAGCAACGGAAACGTGACTTTAGCATGCCAAATGTGCGCTCCACGATACAACGTGTGCGTCTATGTACAGCATTGTACTGCCTCTGTGCCTGGGTGGTGGGGTTTCGTATAGGTGTCATCATCCACGGGCAGAGAGCATATCCTTGATCACCTGTGACATGCAATAGGGAGATGGGTCCATGATTCATTATTGTAAACAACAAAGCGGGGGACGGAGGGCATTTTTCCACTCAACTAGGAGTAGAGAGGTCCAGCATAAAAGGGGGGGGGGCAAGGACAGTATTAGAAAGTGGATTTATGCTGTTCCTCAGAGATGGGTTTTATTGCAGAGTCACAATACTCTCAGTCCCACTATTGCCCAGGGTGGGTCAATCGGTGGGAATTCATATGTTGGATTTAAATGCCCTCACACACCCTTGCAGATGTCATGCTTCATCATATGGGCTGCTCCTCATGGGGTTGGCGGTGCAATACCCCACGGGCTCCCTATAGAAGGGGCACTTTGTCGGAGATCTTTTATCCAACAGCCGTATGGTGAAGTGCAGGTGTGGGAACAGAATTGTGTAGATGTGGTTAAAATAGGATTGGGAGTACCTAGAGGGGCAATTTTATTCTGCCCTTTTGGGGCAGATGGGTCTAAAGATATGTCTAATCTGCCCAAAGGGGTAGCAGAAAATTAAAAAAATATTGCCCCAATAAAGGGGAGCAACCCTTGCCCAAAGAGCTGCTCCCTAACATATAACTGTACAAATCCCTGGTGTCTAGTGGCTTTATGCCCCCCAGGTGGCAGATGGGCCAAGTTGGCTGATTTGCCCACTAGAGGGCAGGAAATAGCCAAAATATTTCCACAGTACAGAGGAGAGACCCTTGCCCAAGGGACGCTCCCCAACATATAGATTATGCAATCTTCGGTATCGGGTGTCTAGGAGGCATCCGTCCGACGGCTTTTTACCCATCTTTAGGCCAATCTGCGGAATTACTGAAAAAAATTACTTCCAAGCGGAGTGACCCTTGGCCAAGGGCTTGCTCCCCGTAATAATCATTACAAATTATTCTTTGATTTCTAGTGGGTTTTGACCCCCGGGGATGATTGTACCAAAAAATGGCTGAATCAGCCCCCAAGGGGGCTGACACATTGCTAAAATATACCCCCAGGGTAGGCACACTTGCCTAAGAGGTTGCTCCCCCAACAACTAACAAAAAAAATCCCTGGTGGTCCAGTGGTGTGGATTCCTCCTCTGTGATCGTGCCCCGGTGGAGAAGTAATCCACTCTAAACAGGCACAGGGGGGAAAGAAAAACTCTTTCCTTTCCCGCTGCACTGCAATGTAAACTCCCCTCCCACCCCAGGGAGAAGGATATACCTCCTTAAACATCCTCTTCTTGGACGAGCTGGAAGCAAATGGCTTCTAGCGCGTCCCCAGCAGCACGTGATGACATCTGCATGCCATGAGCACGTGGACGTCATCAGATCGCTGAGGGGAGAGTTGGAGGTGGCAGTGGAAACGCTTACACTGCCATACCCTGCAGATGCAATCCCAGAGCACCGTGGCCTGAGGACAGAACCGTTCTGTCCATAGCACACCAAGGGGCCGATTCCGATCCGGGTCGGAAATCACTCCGACAGAGCTGGATCCGGAGTGTTTTCCGACCGAGCCGGAGGCCTGCAGTCCGACAGAGAGAGTACGATGCGGCCGTATGCTGCCGGACTCGATTTGGTCAGACTCCCATAGAAGTCAATGGGAGCTGGTCGTACGACGCGTACATGGGCTCCCATTGACTAAATGGGTACATCTCGCACAAGGGTGCCCCCTACAGTGGGTACGCGTCGGTGCCATCCGCATCGTACATGCCTGTATTGGGGGAACCCTTGGATCTCCCCCTGTGTCCGAGTCGTAGGGCTGCGGGTGGCAGGGGGTCCGACGCGGACCCCGAAAGGCAACCACCCGGACGTTTGGCGAGCCGGACACTCCGGCTCGCACAGCCTGTCCGACGCATGCATCGTACTGGCTCGGTCATAGATCGCATCCATTGTATACCACGGTTAGCTGACGACCGAGACGTACGGAGCGGTTCGGACCCGGAAATGACTTGGTCGGTGAATTTCATGTAGCTCGCATCGTACTTGCTCGCTCGTACAACTGCATGAGTCGGCCGGAAAACACGCATACGGCTCATAGTTTTTCCTTCCGGATCGCGTATGGTGCCCTTCCAACCCAGATCGGAATCAGCCCCCAAGGGGTTAAATGTCCATAAAGTGTTCTGAAAAGTTGGCAGAGAGGTCAGTAGGATGGCCAGAGTCTTTCATTTTGAAAAATTGCTTTTGGGGGCTAATAAAAGCAGTGACCGGAAAATAATAAATCTTTACATTACAAGGGTAATCTTAACTGGTAAAGCTACAGGTTTGAACTACAACAGTCAAGCTACAATGGTAGGCCTGACACCATGGTTTCCTTTGTCACATTAGTGGATGGTGATTCAGTCCAAAGGCGATATTTAACTTTCCATGTTACTGGAGTATGATTCTGCATTATACACCTTGGCCTCATAGGAAAGCTAAATATGCCAATAAGAAATCAGTCAATTTTACCATATCATAGGGCTTTAATCACATACACTGAGGTCTGATTACCATTGTCACAGTGGAGAGAATCAAGAAACCAGCAGCACAAATAACAAAAAGGGGGTGACCACACTAAAAGGGGGACTTTTTATAATAATGTTTTCTCACTACAGTCCTATACGTAGGTGAAAATAATACATTCATTTTAATGTACAATTTTCTACAGAGATGTTTTGAATGGATATTGTGATTTCTCATTCTCATATTCATAATTACATGCTGAAGACTGAGGATGGAAAAAATAGAATAGTATTTTAAGTATATGAGATCCGTATTTCCATACACCTAATTGGCCCTCTGAATCTCCACGCATATAAGTGTTCAGCTCTGAGGTGATTAGAAGATAAGCAGAGAGTTTGTGAAGGAGGACATATGTGTGCTGGTATGCCAGGCAAAACGTATCATATTGTGCATTGATAAATGGTTTTCAAAATGTGTTTCCTAGAACAATAATTGAAACAATAAATGACTTAGGTGGTGATTACGATGTCCGCTTGCCATCGTAGCGGTGTTTGGACCCACTGGCCAGACGTGTGGCGGTCCCACCACTGCAATTCGGATGCGCCTGCCATACTGGCGGGCGCATCCTGAGCTTTTAACAAAGCGGGCGGTGCTGCTTGCTGCAGCACCTCACGCAGTGTTAAAAGTGCGTGCACAGCATTTCCCTGCACCACCTGGCAGGCACGCGGTGCATGGAAATGAGGGGGGTACCATGGGTACCCCCCAGTGCAGCGACACCCCCCTCCAAACCCAATCCCCGCATGTCTTGTTGTGACAGGATGACCGCCGCAAAAAGACAGGCGGAAAAGGATTCCGTAATCCCTACGGCGGGGCCTGCAAGGCATCGCCACAATGCTGCACTGTGTCCTGATTCCGCCAAGGCGGTGGGAAAAGGACCGCCTTTCGCTCCTTCCGCCATCATAATGACCCCATTAGTTGTTCATATCGGTTACTAGTGTGGCTGTGATTTATCAAATACTTTATTCATTAATTTCAAACCTTAAAAGTACAAAGACAACAACAGGTACGTTTATAATACATATAAATAATTCAGTCAACAAATCTCATCAAAAGTAGCAAGAGAGGCCTATTCCAAACATGTGGAGCATATATCTAACATCATAAAATGTCATGCAATCTAGCAGCCATAAGTCAAGAAAATAAAAAAGGATAAAACACTTGATAAAAGAATAAAACATAGGCCTTAAGCTGGTTTAAAACACAATATCATGGTATAAAAAGAGCATGTGCAAATGCTTCATAAAAAATAAAAAAACTTAGGACTCCAAGCATATAAGAATTGTAAAATACTTAGGTCACCACTTTGGATCTAATAGAGCAGCTCCAATGAATATATTTAGCTACTGCATAGACAATCGTCTACACATACTCTGTGAACAGGAGCCGTAGGGCATCCTGGTGCTGTCTACAACTAAGGGGGCCATTATGATGGCGTGCGGATCGCCACCGCCGGGCCGGCGATGGCGATCTGCCCGCCATCACATCACAAATTACCCCCACCATATTACTATGGCAGGGGGTACCGTGGTGGATGGAAAGTCCGTCCGCCGCTTTTTGCCGGTCGGCAATCGTCACACACGGTGTCTGTCACGTTGTGCATGGCAATGAAAAGCATGCACTTTTAACATTGCGGACGGAGCTGCACTCAGCAGCACCGTCCACAATGTTAAAAGCCAGAATGCACCCGCCAGTGTGGCTGGCGCATCCTAATTGGCATTGAGTGACCGCCGCATCTCTGGCGGTCGGTCCTGTTTTCCGTTACGGTGGCCGGCGGATCGTAATGGGGTCCCAAGTTGTTTGCATAGTGGAATAATCCACGCTTTTTTGGGCCAAGCGTATGATGGGTAAAAGAAAATGAAATGTGCCAAGGATTCTCCTGCTTGCTGAAATGTTGGGCATATAGTGCTCATTGGGGTGCATGTGTTCCAATTTGCTTGCAGGGACAATCGGGATAAAGTGGAATTTCGGAATTTGAAATATAACTTCCTTGCTGCCGTAGACCAAATACAACTGATAAAGGCTCAGAAACCAAATCACACTTAAAATCTAAAAAGTTACAGGCAAAATATCCTTTTGTGGCATTCCTTATTTCAATATCAACATTCAGGATGTACTCCCAATATACATTCTTAAGGGTGACCTTGGAAAGATATTTCATAGTGGTAGGGGAGGACCCCAGTTCACCTAAGCCTAGATCGGATAGAACATTTATAACATTACATCTCCATTTAATTTAGCTGGAGTTGTCTTGGGAACCGACATCCTGAAAGGTGTCAAGGTCTGGTGAGTATCTCAGCCTTCGCCAGAACAGTAATGGTTTTAGTTGGGCCTTGTGAGTCATGGAGTCTAAGCCCAGATCCCGTCAAAAAGGTTTCAGTGGGGTATTTCATAGGAGGTTAGCTAAGGCTCTTAAAAACGTGTTCCAAGCCACCCCCAATGAAACCAGATTGGCAGTACTCCACACCTTGTTCCCAATGCATTACCCTCGGCCTTAGCTCTGTAGACCTTCAGAGCAGGGGGATGTATACCTTGTTCGTGAGAACCTATCAAATTTGAGAATTGCGGCGGAATGCTGGGAAAGATTCAGGCTGCACCATCCGACCTGGGGCAGCCAGAGCATGGAGCTGGTTTGCTTCATTCCTAAGTAAATGAATTCAGCGACCTTATCCAGCAGTCTACCCTCCAGGAATATTGATCTCCTAAAATATTTATAAGGGCTGATAGACATGAACTTTGTTTTAGAGTGGTTGATCACCAACTCTCAATCAATGCAGAAAGCTGCAAACTTATCCACTAGTAATTGGAGGTCACTAGGGATCTTTGACATCAAAAGAGTGTCATCTGCAAATAGAGCAGGGGGGTCTTACAGCCAAGCAGTCAAGGGGTCATTGTTTTCGGAGTGCTCTCGATAGGTGGCACATCATTAAGATATAATGAGAATAGAGGCGGTGTAAGGACACACCCTTGGCGGACTCCTTTTTGAATAGGCATTTGTTTAGTGAACTCCTGCCTCCATCTAACTTGGGCGTATGTGTCCCCATGGAAGCAAACCAAGACATCCAGAAGATCGTGTAGGACCCCTCTATCCCTAAGTACCTCCCACAGCTTTTCACGCATAACGAGGTCTACAAAGACCAGATATAGATGCACCTTAGTACCGTCTTCCACTAAATTAATGAAAAGCTGATTAATTGTACTGACCCCTTTTCCAATTGCGGCCTGCAGAGGGGAGATGGCCTTAAGAGCTTCAATCCATCCTTCAAATTCCCTAAGATTTGCCACTCAAAAACCATTTGAGCAACATCAATAAGGCTTATCAGCCTATAGTTTAAGGGAGAATCCCGCGTACCCTATTTAAATATTGGGATAATTTCAGTTGCCTTCGAGCTAGACAGAATATAAGCCCCCACCCCATGAATGAGGTTCAATAGTTTGCTGAAATACGTAGCACAACCATTGAAATCTGCAAGACATTTTTTCCTGGGACACCATGCGGCCCTGCCACCTTACCCGCGACTATGGCTTTTATCACAGTGGGAGAATCACTCAACTCCAACTTGAGAGCCCTGGGTGGGGATCGATTTTTATCCTGTAGATGGAGTGGCCCCCTCATCATCCGCCCTGCGTGCCTCTTCATAGAAATCAGAGGAGTGGGCGTGCCATAGCTCCGGAGGAATGGAGGACGCCAGGCTTTTCATGGGTCACTGGTTGTCATTGGCCACCAGGTTCCAGACTTCTTCTGGTGTCTTTCTGTACGGCAGCTTCAGCTATGCTTTCCCATATAAATGACTCCCAGTCCCTATGTGCTCCTATTTGGGTCTGCTTGTACTCATACTTTTTTTCACGAACCAAGGGACAAACTCCACAGACGAGGGCTCGTCGAGCTCGTTGTTCTTCTTGTTACAAACCTTCTTATACCAGGTACGTTTCGACATAGGGAGGGGACGAGTTGGGCCACTGGAGAGAGTGAAGCACTCCCTCAGTTTTTTACACAGGACCTTGTTAATGTTTGGAATGCTTGAGTTCCAGGACTGGTCCATAGTCAGGACAGAGTTCAGCTTTTTTAGCTCGAAAACAGCATCTCCTAGAGCCTAAGTCACGTGGCATCTTGTCCCATTTAATCCTTCGCTTATGATTTGAGGGTGGCAAGTTAGTACTTAGAGATACAGGGATATTCAGCATAAAGTTAAACAAGTATTTTAGGTAGCAATGAAGTGCATTATGGTTCATATCATGCCTATCTATTAGGCTCTGCTCAAATAAATTGCCCCAGAGATGCAAGGAAATCAGAACATAATCAATTCTACTTGTATGACCGGGGGAATTAATGGTGTGGGCAGCATGGGGATCCGATACTGTGCAGCTATTACATGGCCTCAGGCCACAAGCTAAAGAAAGGGTCAAGAGCTGGTAGGCTGTGCTTGTCCAGTCCTTCATTAGGGTGGAACTTAACAATGGGATTCCCCATTCATCATCTTCTTCGCTAAGAGGGGAATCACTTCCAGAGTCCAGTGGTTCATTTGTTGCGTTAAAATCACCAGAGATGATAATATGGTCTTGTTGGTCATGTGCGTCCCTATGAGAACTAAGATCATCTATCATCTGCATTGACCCCCCTCCTCCAGCATGTGTGTGCCTGCCCAATAGATGGATATGTCTTAGATATCATAAGAGATAAAAGGCAATAAAGCAACTTCGATATCAAGGGCCAAATGAGGACGCCACTTGATGAATGGCCCCTTCCAAGAGATTGAGCCGGAACTTGATAGGCCATATAACCAGGTCTCCACAGTGAGTCAAGTGACCTGATTTCCTGCAGAAGGAAGATGTCAAAATGATCAAGGAAGTCCCCCCCCCCCCCCATGGATCATCAAGCTTGGCCTTAATCCCTATTATATTACTGGACAAAAGGTTAATATTTGAGTTAGTCTGGGGTCCAATTCTGTGTTGAACCTCGTAGGATAAGGCCAGAGTTATAGTATCATTTTTGGGGGGCAATCTTACAAGATCTAATAGGGAGCCCCTGACCATGTAGTGAGATGTCTGGGCCTCAGCATCCAGTCAATCATGGGGGTACCCAAGTCCTCCGCCTCATTACAAGGTGCCTCCTTTCTTTCAGCTGATGGATCACAGGGGGATGAAGGGCTCAGCTTGAGTCTAATTATTGAGTCGGATGATGAGCAACATGATGAGCCTGTGTTAACCAGGCCTCCACTCTAGCTCTAGCCTGATGTAATCAAATCGCCCAAATGGTTCAGAAGGGTCAGAAGGACGTTTTGGCAAAATGTCAGAGCGGAGGCATTTATAGACTGACTGTAAGGTATGATTTTATTTATTAGGGAGTCTTCATTTTCGAAAGCCATTTTGCCTAGCATGGTGACCTTGAGCATATATAAAAGGTTTCCGGTGAATAAGATGTTTCTGATTTGGTCCTAGGCCTGCCTCGGCCACCCAGTGGGCCAGGGTCATGCTATATCCTACCTTCCCCGCATGTTTGTGTGGAGGCCATCAGTCGGGGCTAGTGCTAGATGAAGGGCATGCACGCCCAATCAGAGGAGGAGCTTTATGGGGAGGAGGAGTAGAGCGAAATACTGTGCGAGTCATGGCTCTTAGATTTTTCTCACTATTTCTTTGATTTATTAGTGAAGTATCAGTAGGACAAAACACCCGAGGGCAGGAGTAGAAATACCAGGCAACCTGGCAAGTGATCATTTCTGTCGTTAGTGGGACCACGTTGGACCTCACGTCAGCCACCCCCTGCCTGAGGTTTTGTTCCATGAGGACCATAGCAGCAGAGCCCGTTTTTAGGCACTATGGCTGTATCCGCGGGAAGGCAATGTAACATGGAAGGGGGGCCTCTGAAACCCTACGGGGCCTTCTCATGAACCCAGAATCAGGATAGGACTGGCAAGGGGTAAACAATCTATTAACGCATGATATTAAAATGGACAGTGGTATATGAACATGATCAATAGATGCCAATTCAAGCACCGAAATAGTGTGTTCACTCTTGGAAGCATCGTCCTTTTGTTTGGCCGAAACAGTAACAGGATATGCTTTGACCAATGGGGCCCGAGTTGCATTAACTTTTTTTTCCTCTAAAAAGATAGATGGCACTTTCTTCAGACTGTTCTCGACTGTGAGTTACGGAGGTCTCCTCTTCCTGAGAGGTGTGTAGCTTCCTCTATTAAATTCTCTGCCTGAGAGTCAGGTTGCACACTGGTCCATCTGAATGAGAGCTCCCAGCAGGGTAATGATTTTGAACACTATGCCATGCAGGTTATCTGGTGCTTTAAATGTCCCCTTGATGAGGGCAATAATTGACCTGCTGAGTGCTGGTGCTGCACAAGAATACCACAACTATGGCACAGTTTTCTCCTGAGGAGAGATAGGCCAAAAGGTCAGATACAGATGGAGAAAATCATTTCCTGAGAGCTTGCTGCCAGCAGCAATTTAGTCCCACAAAAGAGGCCTAAACAATAGAGGAAAATAGTCATAGATTATGGCCAATGGCAGTGAAATATTATAGAGGCAGAAACTCTTGCCCTAATTTGTTCTGGGCCCGAGAGCGAAGAACCAAGGGGGCTGGCCCTGCCGTGTCTCCTACTGGTGCTGAAGAACACAGGATGGGCACGTCAATGGACCCTGCGCGTCCTACAGAAGGTCTTGTAGTGATTTATAGGGTACAGCGGTCCATGGGAGGCATGAAAGCCCTGGCCCCTCCTGCTTGAGCTAAAGGAATGTGGTAGATGCAGTCCAGCAGTGAAAAAAACAAAGTGCACAGCAACACGACGTTCCCATTATATCAAAAAATTATTTGTGCTGTTCTACTCATTCCTAATACAAAATCTTACACATTTTTGGGAATATTTATTAGTATTCAATGAGAGCTTCTTTATTTTTCAATTAATTTGTCTCATACTAGGAAATCTAGGTAGTGACATCAATGCTTTTGTTAGGCGGTTCTCTGTTTTTTGCTTATACAATTCTAGATTTTACAATATACAAGATCTAATTAGAATTATTATCATTATCAACAATTGTTATTCATGTTATTAATATTATTATTATTACTGTTATTATTATTACTATTATTATTAGTAGTAGTAGTATTCAAGGAATGAGACATTTAGGGGTCCATTAGAATGTAGGGCGGTGGGACCACTGCAGCGCTGGCGGTGCAGAAAAAGGCCTTTTTTTTTTCCTCCCGCCAGCAGCAGACATCACGCCCGCCATATTAGTATGAACAAACATAGGCCAAGTCCCTACCGCCATCAAAGTGAGCCCGCCACCGCTGTGGAGGGAGCCAATGGAGACTCACTGCCCGGTCACGACCGCCATGGACCCAGCTCTACACGTCTTTCTGGTGCTGTACCTGCTACATCACCAGATACTCATGGACCGCCGCAGACGCCGCCACAGGTACGCAACAACAGACCACAGGGCCTGACACAGGGTCCAAATCCGCATCAGACACCCTAGGGGGCACGGGGACACATCCACAAGGGCACCCACACATCACACACCTGCCACAAAGTCACCCCGCTGCATCCTGGACACACAGCTACTGCCGCTATGCAGCATTGTCCCGGTCACGTCACCGCAGCGGCAAACACAAGCAAATACATGCGCACAATGCAGAAGGCAGGGCCAGTGTCAGGCATGGGCAGGGCACAAAGACCACAGGGCCACACCCACTCCCACCACACACTAGCACATCCCAGGAAGGCACATGCCATGTGCCCTCCTGTGCACCCCATGCACAACAACAAGACAGGGCAATACACACCCTGCACCACACAACAAACAATCATGGAGACACACAATGCAGGAGTGGCTGCACAGGAACATACAACGCACAGCACAATAGCACAGGGCCAGGGAAACACACACAATGCCACACTCAGGGAAATATCAATGAGGACAAGCAACACATGAACACATACAAGGAATTAAAATCCAAATGGACACACAGCCTGCACAGTCACACATACCTACCACAGACTGACACACACACACATACGCACCCCACATGCCAAAAGCAATGGAGCACAACAAATAGGTAAACCAAAGTTGGCTGCACACAAATGGAAGGCCATGGAGACACACAACAAGCATGTGTACTTCACATCAACACAAGGAACAGAGCACAACACCCTCACACCATCAAAGCATACATGGCTGGCAGTCAGTGAACTCAAACCACAGCACAGTGCAACAACTCAGGGAGACAAGAAGGCAAACCATGTATAGGCACAAGGATGAAAGGAAGACCCTGAAGTCACACTGGGAACAGCCACAATTCCACACAACTACCCCACAGGAGCACACCAGCAGCACTACACACAGGGTCCATCTAAACACCTCAGGACTGACAAACACCAGTAAGAATCTACACATACCCCCCTCACTCCAGTAGCACACAACACCAGTGCCAAACACACTGAAGGCTGGCAATACTTGACAGACAATACACACACAAACAACCACACACCCTGGGCTCAGCCACAGACATCCCACACACACACACACACACACACACACACACACAGGGATGCCACCACGAATGTGGAAACAAATACAACAGACAAACACATAGCCCAACAGAAACACACACAGAGCCACAACAACAACAACAGACATGCACTGTGAAGCTAAACTGGGGAAAGGCAATGGGAGCACAGACTCAACAGGAGTGCACAACCTCATCACTCAGGAACAATGCACAGACAACATACCACAACACACACAAGAAGTGCACATCACAGAACAACACAGCCACAGCAAACAAACAACAGATGCACAGCCAGAACAATCACATAGCAAACACAGCACGACATCAGGGGATGCACACCAGGCAATCACAAGGCAACATACACACACAGCACTGCATGCACAACAAGCAGTGTGTGCACACCAAGCATACCATACATACACAGACATCAGTGACAGGACAGCAACCCACACAACACCATACAGCACAGCACAATTACAACAGCACACCCAGGAAGTGAAGCAAAAACACAAACAACACACATACATACAACACAACACCCAATAGATGCCCAAGTCTGGGACAGAAAGGTGGAAACAACTTGACCACAGGACTGGGCAGCACAAATAGTTGAAATGCATAGGAGCAACCTTGACTGACAAACAGCACCAGAACATCACACATGACCCATTGAGGAAATGCCCTGAGTGACACATTGACCCTGAACAAAGAACTGCAACACAAAGCACAGTGCCACAAATTAAGTCATGGGGAGGCACACACACATACAAACCAAGGGAACAGCTCACACCAAAGTGAATTGTACTGCATGTCAGTAGGGGACATGGCAGGAGTGTACCATACACAAAGAGAGGGAGTGCAGACCCACAATGGGTAGGCAGTTGAATGCACATATAGGGGAGGGCATGACAACACACACAACATGCCAGACTGGAGGCAAGAAGGCACCATGTGACAGCAAGGCATGAGAAAAAACAACCAAAATGGCAGTGTGGAGCAGCAGGTCTGCACAGTCCCCAATAACAGCAACAAGACACATGGATGTACAACAAAACACAACACTGACTTGCCAGTAACACTCTCTGCATACTCACAAGTGACAAAAACAACAAGTAGGAGTCAGACAGAACTGCAAGGACACACCAACACACTGCACTGTGCACAACATACAACTCACACATGGGCATACAACCACATCCACAGGGATGAACAATCAAAACCGCAGGCACACAACTCCTGGGTGACACATGTGTGTAGTTGACATTGCAGAGGCATGCACACATCAACACTCCCCACAAACTCACCCCCTTCATACTGCACACTACCTGGCCATCCAAGAGCACAAATGGAAAGTAAGCCATGGGACTAGGATGACTGGCCATCACAAGATGACCACACACATACACCACTGGGAACACATAAAGGAAGAACACACATACATGATGACCCTGGACAGCCTACCTGCAATACTGTGTGCAGAAACCCACTCAGTGCTGGCAGTGACCCCTCCCCCTGACATGTGTACAATAGAGCCAACACGAACCAATCAAGTAAATGACTACTGCTAACCATTCGAAATTGCCACCATTGCCACCACAAGTGTCACCCCTAAAAAAAGAGAGTAAGTGAGCCCAAACATTGACCATGTTGAAGTGCCACACAGACCATGTGGCACAGTAAACCATATACACACAGCAAAAAGATCTAATTAGAATTATTATCATTATCAACAATTGTTATTCATGTTATTAATATTATTATTATTACTGTTATTATTATTACTATTATTATTAGTAGTAGTAGTATTCAAGGAATGAGACATTTAGGGGTCCATTAGAATGTAGGGCGGTGGGACCACTGCAGCGCTGGCGGTGCAGAAAAAGGCCTTTTTTTTTTCCTCCTGCCAGCAGCAGACATCACGCCCGCCATATTAGTATGAACAAACATAGGCCAAGTCCCTACCGCCATCAAAGTGAGCCCGCCACCGCTGTGGTGGGAGCCAATGGAGACTCACTGCCCGGTCACGACCGCCATGGACCCAGCTCTACACGTCTTTCTGGTGCTGTACCTGCTACATCACCAGATACTCATGGACCGCCACAGACGCCGCCACAGGTACGCAACAACAGACCACAGGGCCTGACACAGGGTCCAAATCCGCATCAGACACCCTAGGGGGCACGGGGACACATCCACAAGGGCACCCACACATCACACACCTGCCACAAAGTCACCCCGCTGCATCCTGGACACACAGCTACTGCCGCTATGCAGCATTGTCCCGGTCACGTCACCGCAGCGGCAAACACAAGCAAATACATGCGCACAATGCAGAAGGCAGGGCCAGTGTCAGGCATGGGCAGGGCACAAAGACCACAGGGCCACACCCACTCCCACCACACACTAGCACATCCCAGGAAGGCACATGCCATGTGCCCTCCTGTGCACCCCATGCACAACAACAAGACAGGGCAATACACACCCTGCACCACACAACAAACAATCATGGAGACACACAATGCAGGAGTGGCTGCACAGGAACATACAACGCACAGCACAATAGCACAGGGCCAGGGAAACACACACAATGCCACACTCAGGGAAATATCAATGAGGACAAGCAACACATGAACACATACAAGGAATTAAAATCCAAATGGACACACAGCCTGCACAGTCACACATACCTACCACAGACTGACACACACACACATACGCACCCCACATGCCAAAAGCAATGGAGCACAACAAATAGGTAAACCAAAGTTGGCTGCACACAAATGGAAGGCCATGGAGACACACAACAAGCATGTGTACTTCACATCAACACAAGTAACAGAGCACAACACCCTCACACCATCAAAGCATACATGGCTGGCAGTCAGTGAACTCAAACCACAGCACAGTGCAACAACTCAGGGAGACAAGAAGGCAAACCATGTATAGGCACAAGGATGAAAGGAAGACCCTGAAGTCAAACTGGGAACAGCCACAATTCCACACAACTACCCCACAGGAGCACACCAGCAGCACTACACACAGGGTCCATCTAAACACCTCAGGACTGACAAACACCAGTAAGAATCTACACACATACCCCCCTCACTCCAGTAGCACACAACACCAGTGCCAAACACACTGAAGGCTGGCAATACTTGACAGACAATACACACACAAACAACCACACACCCTGGGCTCAGCCACAGACATCCCACACACACACACACACACACACACAGGGATGCCACCACGAATGTGGAAACAAATACAACAGACAAACACATAGCCCAACAGAAACACACACAGAGCCACAACAACAACAACAGACATGCACTGTGAAGCTAAACTGGGGAAAGGCAATGGGAGCACAGACTCAACAGGAGTGCACAACCTCATCACTCAGGAACAATGCACAGACAACATACCACAACACACACAAGAAGTGCACATCACAGAACAATACAGCCACAGCAAACAAACAACAGATGCACAGCCAGAACAATCACATAGCAAACACAGCACGACATCAGGGGATGCACACCAGGCAATCACAAGGCAACATACACACACAGCACTGCATGCACAACAAGCAGTGTGTGCACACCAAGCATACCATACATACACAGACATCAGTGACAGGACAGCAACCCACACAACACCATACAGCACAGCACAATTACAACAGCACACCCAGGAAGTGAAGCAAAAACACAAACAACACACATACATACAACACAACACCCAATAGATGCCCAAGTCTGGGACAGAAAGGTGGAAACAACTTGACCACAGGACTGGGCAGCACAAATAGTTGAAATGCATAGGAGCAACCTTGACTGACAAACAGCACCAGAACATCACACATGACCCATTGAGGAAATGCCCTGAGTGACACATTGACCCTGAACAAAGAACTGCAACACAAAGCACAGTGCCACAAATTAAGTCATGGGGAGGCACACACACATACAAACCAAGGGAACAGCTCACACCAAAGTGAATTGTACTGCATGTCAGTAGGGGACATGGCAGGAGTGTACCATACACAAAGAGAGGGAGTGCAGACCCACAATGGGTAGGCAGTTGAATGCACATATAGGGGAGGGCATGACAACACACACAACATGCCAGACTGGAGGCAAGAAGGCACCATGTGACAGCAAGGCATGAGAAAAAACAACCAAAATGGCAGTGTGGAGCAGCAGGTCTGCACAGTCCCCAATAACAGCAACAAGACACATGGATGTACAACAAAACACAACACTGACTTGCCAGTAACACTCTCTGCATACTCACAAGTGACAAAAACAACAAGTAGGAGTCAGACAGAACTGCAAGGACACACCAACACACTGCACTGTGCACAACATACAACTCACACATGGGCATACAACCACATCCACAGGGATGAACAATCAAAACCGCAGGCACACAACTCCTGGGTGACACATGTGTGTAGTTGACATTGCAGAGGCATGCACACATCAACACTCCCCACAAACTCACCCCCTTCATACTGCACACTACCTGGCCATCCAAGAGCACAAATGGAAAGTAAGCCATGGGACTAGGATGACTGGCCATCACAAGATGACCACACACATACACCACTGGGAACACATAAAGGAAGAACACACATACATGATGACCCTGAACAGCCTACCTGCAATACTGTGTGCAGAAACCCACTCAGTGCTGGCAGTGACCCCTCCCCCTGACATGTGTACAATAGAGCCAACACGAACCAATCAAGTAAATGACTACTGTTAACCATTCGAAATTGCCACCATTGCCACCACAAGTGTCACCCCTAAAAAAAGAGAGTAAGTGAGCCCAAACATTGACCATGTTGAAGTGCCACACAGACCATGTGGCACAGTAAACCATATACACACAGCAAAATAACTTTATTCAGTAAAGACACTGACAAAATAGACAACAGGAGCAACTGTCTTTATGCACATATTGCACAGATAGGTACCATGAGAAGTGAAGAGCAAGGCACAAGATGCAAAGCATGTCCATGAAGCTGCACAGGCAGGAGGCACACAGCAGTGAACGACAAGGCCAGTGGCCAGCCCAGGGTGCAGACTGAGTCCATGAGAAGCTGCACAGGGAAGGATCCAACACAGCAGTGAACGACAAGGCCACTGGCCAGGACAAAGTGCAGACTGAGTCCATGAGAAGCTGTACAGGCAGGGGGCACACAACAGTGAACAACAAGGCCAGTGGGCAGGACAAAGTGCAGAGTGAGTCCATGAGAAGCTGCACAGGGAAGGGTCCAAAACTGCAAAGAGCAACAGGGACAGTGGCCAGTCCAGGGTGTAGCCTGAGTCCATGAGAAGCTGCACAGGGAATGTGTGTGACTGTACCTTTCCATGGTCAGCAACACAGTCAGGGGGCAACAATGTGCAGTTCAGGCCCACCTGTGTGAGACACAGGTGTATGAGGGTGACTAACACTCAAACTTGGCTGTCAGGCGGACTGGGAGCTGGCTGTGTCTTGGGGACTGTCGGGGCACTTGACCAGGGATAGAGCAGAACAGCTGAGGTAGAGCTATCAGTGGCTTGCCAATCCGGAGGACTGCTTGGACCAGGTGGTGTAGTGACACGTGGAGGTGGAGTAATGCAGACGGGAGTCACGGTGTGGCTGGGAGATTGTGGAGGGGTGCCCTTCCACTTCTTGGGGATCCTAAATGGCTTGACTGACTTTGGATCAATGAGAAGTGGTGTGGGCACAAAAGGCACACTCACTACCACTGCTGCAGCAGGTGCAGGCGCTGGCAGCCCCTCTGGTGATGTGCTGGACCCAGCGGAACGCTTTGCCTTGCTTTGCCTCTGCCTCCCCTTCCCCTGTTTATTAGGTGTTACCCCTACAGTGCCCTCGGGCCACTGCTTCACTGGGCTTGGAATGGGAGTCGAGGTGGTTGGTGATACTGCCTTGGAGCCCTTCATAGGTGTACCCTTGGCATGAACCTCCTCCTTGGTGGGGACAGACACTGTATGATTATCTTTGCACGATACTTTAGGGGCTGGAGAGTCCTTGGATGGGGATGCCACTGAGGCATGTGTGCCTGAGCTCTGCTGCTTTGCTATTTGTCTCCCTGTGCTCTGGGGTGCCTTTGCTCTTCTGTGGGGACGGTGTCTGCGCCCGGGACCGCTTGGGTTGCTGCTGCTGTATGCTCCATGTGCCGTATCGTGACTTTGATGTATGTGGACCGTGGTCACTATCGTCAGACGTGGCCACTGCCAGGGGGGGTGGACAAAGGGACTGGAGTTGGACTGTGAGTATGTGCCTGTTGCGGGGCAGACGTCACTGTTGGTGACAAAGCCTGGGCTGTCCGGTGCAGCCCACCCACGTCGGAATGTATGCCCTCCATGAAAGCAACCACCGGGGCCAATTTCTTGTCATAGTCAATTAAGGCATTGAAGAGAGCTGTCTGGCCTACACACAGCTGGCGGAAAAGGTCCACAGACTCAGCACTGATGGCAGCAGAGGGGACAGGGGCAGGGGCAGCGGTGCCAGGGGTGAAGGACACTCTTCTCCTCTTACTGAGGCGGACACAGGCAGCACCAGAGGAAGTGGCTGGGAGGGTGGGAAATGGCCGCTGTGTGGTGGAAGTCAATGCAGAGTTCCCGTTCCCTGTGCCCTCCAACATGGATGCATCCCCGCTGGCATTGGATGATGTGGTGCTTTGCGTCTCAGGCTGGGACTCCTCCAGCAGACTCCTGTCCCCCTCTGAGGTACTGGTGGCATCTGTGTCACTGGGCTCCTGGGCAGCTGTGGTGCTAGTTTCACCCCCACTGGTGTCCGTCCCCTGTCCCTCCGTAACCACAGGTGATGCTGCATGGGAGAGAGAGATGTAGGGTCAGGTCAGTGGCAGCAACAGAACAAACATTTGCAAGCAATGCATGACAAAAGTTGACCAAATGTGCATGTTGCACATCACCCTGTGCAATCACACCATGCCAACTCACTACATAGACTCAAGCAGTGCGTGGAAACAAGATACTCAGGCATGAGTGAGCCATGTGATGACCACACAGCACAACACCCGGCTTGTGGCTCTGTTCAAACAGACACACAACTAGTTCTGAGCACACCTAGGGATATGATGGGGGCACACTACTTGTTGCCAATGACAGAACTGGATGGAACAGGAGGGGACAACACAGACCCAGACTACAACATGACAGTCCACAATGGACATTAGCCCATGCCACTCACCATGTCGTACCTTGGGGACAATACAATGCTGCACATTGCTGTAAGATGTGTAGGCCTCCCCAATTTGGGTGCATGCAATGGACGCATTGATGTACACACAGTCGGATTAGGCACACTGACAGCCCCTCCCATGGGATTCCCAAGACTACACCAATGCAGAAGAAACCTGAAGAGCACAACTCAGAATGTAATGTGAAGGCACAGCATCCAAATCACCTTTGTAAGTACAGGTAGAGCAAATGCATGCCAAAGGCACCCAGGCCAGCAGACACTCACATGCCGCAGCATCACACTACCAACATCACAGAGGCCAGCGCTGGCACAGGCTCTGTACACATGCAGCCACTCCCATCCAAATTCAGACTCCCCAAATGCTCACCCCTGGCTTGCTGCTGATGCTCCTTCAAACGTGCATCCAGCTCAGGCTGTGTCACTACCAAGATGCGCCCCATTAGTGGTGTCATACTGTGCCGTGCCAGACGCCCAGTGCGAGAAAGCAGCCCCAAGGTCATCTCCGCCACATACTTTGCCAGCCGTCTGATGTCGTCCCATCTCTTGTGGCAGTGGGTGCACCATCAGTTTGAGACCCCCAGGACTCGCACCTTCACTGCAATGGCCCTCCACACGGCCTTATGCTGGTGTACCTTGAGCTGCAGGCATGGGAGACAAGAGTGGTAAATGATCAGTGATACAGTGCCATGTATCGACTTCTATCAGTATAGCAGCAAGATACAAAATCATCACATATCCAACGAAATTGGCAATCAGAGACTAAATTACAGCTCACATGGGACACCTGCATGGGAAAAGCTGATGATAAGCATGCAGGTGTGAGGGGAACACAGTCCCTGCACATCTCACGCACATGCAGGATGCCAGCACTGAAACACCCATGTAGCCTGTCCACACTGCAGTCCATTTTTGGCTTGAGCAACACATACATCAGCCTGTGTTTGGGGGTGGAATCACTGTGTCCCAGACTGTGCAGCCATCAATGTCCCTGTCCTGTGAATAGTTGAATGTGTCATGGTGGTCACATTGAGGGACATGATCACACAAATACAAAATGCCATTCAGAAGGGCAGTTGTGTGCAAAATACAGTGCTGAGATGGCCCATAGCTGGAGTGCAATGTACAAAGACTGATGTCATACTATGTAAGTTGAGTGAGGTGTCCTTGTCTTTGTAGGCGGGGACTGTGCAGGCCAGCTGGGCTCACACTGAGAAGGACTACAGGGGCACACACAGCCATCCAGCCAAGCAATCACTGTTCTGACTACAGCATTATCAACCTTCTGTGTCACTGTATGGCTGACAACACAACACAGGTCACTCATACATATATGTGCAGGGAGGGAAAGCTGTGGCAGTGAGTACACACACCCTCCCACTGGAAACAGCATGTCAGGCAGTGCATGACACTACCCCATACTCCCAGGCACCAACTGCATCAGTCCAACTACATGTGTGGCCCCCCTGCCCTACCCCACCACTGTTGAAGACTTACCACTACATTTGGGGCACCATATAGCCTTGGGTACTGTGTGAGCACCTCGTCCACCAGGACCTCCAGCTCCTCGCTTGTGAAGGGAGTGGCACGGATCTTCTCTGTCCTTGCCATCACTGTGGACGTGAGACAACATCAGCGGAATTGGGTGGTGAGGGTTCTCAGGCAGCAGTCCCTCGAGGCAGCAGCAGGTGAGGGGTCTCAGGCAGTAGTCCCTGGAGGCAGCAGCAGGTGAGGGTTCTCAGGCAGCAGTCCCTGGAGGCAACAGCAGGTGAGGGGTCTCAGGCAGCAGTCCCTGGAGGCAGCAGCAGGTGAGGGGTCCCTGGAGGCAGCAGCAGGTGAGGGTTCTCAGGCAGCAGTCCCTGGAGGTAGCAGTAGGTGAGGGGTCTCAGGCAGCAGTCCCTGGAGGCAGCCACAGGTGAGGGGTCTCAGGCAGCAGTCCTTGGAGGCAGCAGCAGGTGAGGGTTCTCAGGCAGCAGTCCCTGGAGGCAGCAGCAGGTGAGGAGTCTCAGGCAGCAGTCCCTGGAGGCAGCAGCAGGTGAGGGGTCTCAGACAGCAGACTCATGGAGCAGTGGAAATGTGAGGCTCACTCCCACACATACATAGCCCCCGGGGGTTGTTTCAAAGGTGCCAAGCTGCAGCATTTGTTGGTCCAGTTCTGTCTCTTTCAAATGCATACAATGACCGCCTCTGCGGTGGCGGAGCAAAGCCTACCGTGATCTTCAAAATTGCATCATGCCACCGCAATCATGGCTCCCATTGGCTGTAAGGGCATGCTCCATGGCGGTGACACAACACAGGGGCCCGGGGTGCGCTACCGCGATTTCACTGGCGGAGCATGCCAACCTCCATTTCCACATGTCTCCATGCCTCTCACTACCGCACTTGTGTGAATGAGCGTGCTGGCGACAAACCGCCAGGGCCAGGCGGTAGCTACCGCGATTTGGGTGCCATACATTGACACGAGGCTCCGTCATTTAGGCGGTGGAGCATGCCAACTGCCATTTCCACATGTCTCCATGCCTCTCACTACCGCACTTGTGTGAATGGGTGTGCTGGTGACACACCGCAGGGGCCAGGCGGTAGCAACCGCGATTTGGGTGCCATACATTGACACAAGGCTCCGCCATTCAGGCGGTGGAGCATGCCAACCGCCATTTCCACATGTCTCCATGCCTCTCACTACCACACTTGTCTGAATGGGTGGCCTGTTGACACACCGCCGGGGCCCGGCGGTAGCTACCACGATTTGGGTGCCATACAATGGCGATGGCCATCTGTCAAACATCAACAGTGCACAGTGCCAACATGATCAATGGCACATCATTGTGCACACAATGCCAATGCTCAATTTACCCCACTGATGGCTACACATGCCATGTTTGTGTGTGTGTAACGTAGATTTGCCTATACCCACTCACATGTCACTAATGGATTTGATGTTGGTGCAGGCAGGACAGTGTTGTTATGGACTGTACAATATGTACACATGTCAATGCGTTGAGGTCCAGTGACAATCACTGCGATGCTCGTCTCAATTAATGATGATCTATTTAGCATTGCTTCTCATGTCTGCTCAGGAACACATTAATCATTCAAGCGCTGACTGTGGTCATTGTGTGGTGGATGTGTGCCAGGTTGTAATGACGCATTAAGGTGTGACAGGTACAGCAGCTAGGTATGAGACAGTGGTTTTGATAAGTTACACATATGCTAGATGCTATACTCCCAGGCGTGCCCATGTGAACTGTGGCCATATCCCTATGTGCATTCACATTGACCAAGTTGGTGTTTGAGGTACTTGTCTTGTGTAAGTTGACACGTGTGCCCTATGTGTAACTGAAGGTGTCACTCTATGTAAGCTGGTCTGTTAGTCACTATAGATGTCAGTCATTGTTGTTGTTGTGTCATCCAGAACGTGATATGCTGTGCACATCTCATGATGTATTGCATTGACATGTGTCCTCTATCATCTCAAATAGGAGCAGACCAAATTTGACATGTCCTTGCTGGAGGACATGGAGGATGTTGCGATCATACGGAAATGCCACCTAGACAGAGCCACCCTGAGAACCCTTTGTGATCTATTGAAGCCCCACCTGCAGCCCTGCAGGACATATCGAACAGCTTTCCCCCCTACTTATAAGGTGATGGCAGCCCTGCATTTTTTTGCCACTGGATCATTCCAGGAGACTGTGGCCAGTGCTGGTGGGATGTCACAACCGATGTTCATCATGGTGCTGCATGATGTACTGTCCGCCATGATGTTATACAAGGACAGATACATCCATTTTCCCAGGGCTGCTGAATTGCCAGCTGTGAAGGGAGACTTCTATCCCCTTGGACACATCCCCAATGTTGTTGGGGCCAATGATTGTACCCATGTCGGTCTTGTGCCACCACAGGCAAGTGAGCACATTTACCGCAATCGCAAGCATTACCACTCCATCAATGTGCAGGTGGTGTGCCTGGCAGATATGACCATCTCGCACGTGTGTGCCAAATTCCCAGGCTCGGCCCATGACTCCTACATCCTGCGGAACAGCATAGTGCCCCAGTTGATGGCTAATCTTCTTCCTGAGCGTGCATGGATTGTGGGTGAGTATGCCTAGTCGTGTGGCGTGCTCTGTGTGTGAGCTGCTGTCCTGAGCCTCAGCTACGTTGCAAAGTCTATTTGTGTTTGTCATACCTAGGTGACTCTGCACATCCCAACCGTCCCTGGTTGCTGAGCCCACTGCGGAATCCTTGGTCCCCGGCTGAAGTCTGCTACAATGAGGCCCATGGGAGGACACATCGTGTGGTGGAGCATTCTTTTGGTCTGCTCAAGTCACGTTTCCGCTGCCTGGACAAGACCGGAGGTGCACTGGCATACTCGCCCAGGAAGGTGTGTCAGATTGTTGTGGCATGCTGCATGCTCCACAACCTAGCCATTCGCAAGGAGATTCCCCTGCTCCTGGATGATGGTGAGGACCCACGGCCCAAGCCTGCAAACCAAGCCATGTCCAGTGATGAGGACAGTGGAGAAGAGCAACGTGTTGACCAGAGTGAACAGCTCATCACCCGCTAATTCACTTGACGGTGGGTGTCAATGTGCAACATACCCATTGTCTGATGATATTGCTGTTGTCGTGAAGGGGGATGTGAGAATTGTTGCATCAGCCAGTTGTAGACTCAGTGGTGGTTGTAAATGTTTCTGGGACATGTCATTTGGGTTGTTCGACAAAGAGAAGGAGAGTAAAAGGTGGGCTATTTTTATAGAGGTCCTACACATAAGCCCTAAGTAGCGATATCAACGAGAGATGTGTAGTTCCTACAGGGTAGGAAAGTCGAAGGGGAATAAAGTTTTCCAAACCCAGACTTTCACCTAGTGAATGTAAGTGCACAAGGGAAGGGAATCCCTTAAGGGTGGAACTGAAACCCTCACACACCCAGCAAGCTAGGTGTCATGCTTCATCATCTGGGTTCTGCTCCTCGTCGGGTCGGCGGTGCAATACCCGACGGGCACCCAAACAGGGGCTCTTTGTCGGAGATCTTTTGTTCCCTGCCGTATGGTGCATGCGTGTGAGGGCCCGGGAGTGTAGATGTAAGTGAATTAAAAAGGTTGGTTAATCTGAAATGTAATTTTATTGGCTCAGTCAACCACCTAGTTAAAAGGGAGTGAGTGGCGTCAAAGCTATATTTGCTCACAAAGGAGGAGTGGCTAGCTACGCTCTACTCTTCTGGTCAACATGTTTCGCGCCCAGTCAGTCAGAGGGATCTCATGGCGCTTCGTCAGGACCTATAATACTAAAGTGAAGTGTGCTCAAAAACTATCTACAGTGTGGTGTGAAAACAAGGGTGAAAAATAGTATGTTAGTCAACCCTTGATGGGTGCCCCTACCTTATGTATTGTTTGTAAAAGGGGTCACCTAAGGAAAAGGAAAAAATGTTGACCAGAAGAGTAGAGCGTAGCTAGCCACTCCTCCTTTGTGAGCAAATATAGCTTTGACGCCACTCACTCCCTTTTAACTAGGTGGTTGACTGAGCCAATAAAATTACATTTCAGATTAACCAACCTTTTTAATTCACTTACATCTACACTCCCGGGCCCTCACACGCATGCACCATACGGCAGGGAACAAAAGATCTCCGACAAAGAGCCCCTGTTTGGGTGCCCGTCGGGTATTGCACCGCCGACCCGACGAGGAGCAAAACCCAGATGATGAAGCATGACACCTAGCTTGCTGGGTGTGTGAGGGTTTCAGTTCCACCCTTAAGGGATTCCCTTCCCTTGTGCACTTACATTCACATGTCATTTGGGAACATCAACAGGACGTGTATGTTGACACTTGGTGGCCATTGTGACATGTGCATGTTGGGTTATCCTGATGGTAGGGGTTGTGTGATGTCTGTAATGCCACACTCAGACCAGTGACAGTTGTTCTGTTGTGTTTCCCTAGGTGCCTTCGACTTCACCTTGATCATGTTGAAGACTGTATATCCTACAATAAAGACGGAGCAGACACGACAACATGTGTGTGAGGATATTTTATTTACAATGGTGGGATGCAAGGGGGGTGTACATTTCTATTGGGGGGTGGGGTGGAGCAGTGAGTTGGCAGTTATGGTAGATGAGATAGTCGAGTAGTCACCACATTGCTGTGGTGACCCAGTCCAAAAGACAAATGCCATTCACAAGGCAGTATGGGGAAGGACAGTCCAAAAAGTCAATGCAGTGGTGGAGAGGGTTGCCATCATGGCTGGCTCCGTGACTGGCGTCTGGCAGGTGCTTGGCCTCCAGCTCCTCCTAGGGTCTTCTTAGCACGGCCCCTTTGTTGTTTGGCAGGGGGGCCCTACTGCAGGGCCAGTGGGGTCTGATGACTCACCCCTCTCTGTGGGCGCAGGGGAGGATGGTGAACTGTCATTGTGTGGCCCACCAGAGGGAGGTGGAGGTGTTGTTTGTGGCGCATGCCTGTCCCTCAGTACCGCCACTTGCTGGCCCAAGAGGTCCACGATTTGTCCCATGCGGGTGTCGATGGACCTCATCAGCAGGATGAGCTCGTGCAACAGTTCGTCCGACTGGCCCGTTCGTCCCTGGGCCTGTTTGTATGCACCCAGGACTCTAGTGATGTGTTCCTGGGAGTGGGTTCTAGCCTCCTGGTGTCCCTGGGTGACCCTGCCCCTCCCACCTGCCCTGCTGCCACGGACCTGTTGCCTCACCACAGTGGGCACCCGCATACTCTCCCTGCCCTCCTCCGTCTGTGGTGTGTGCTGGTCATCCTCTGGGACAGAAAGGGTGTTGCAGGCAGCACTGGTGGTGGTGGTGGTGGCAGTGACTACACAGGCTGTGACAGCAGGGGTCTGCTGTGGAGTTGTTGGCGCAGATGTGGTGGGGGGGACGATGGGGTCCTGGGACCTGTTGCTCCCTGGCACACCAGATGGGCCGGCCTCGAGCTCATCATCCATGGAATCCTGGGAGTCAAAATCCGAGAGTCCTTGTACCGGGGGTGGAGACTGGCTCTGCAGGTTGCTGGTGTTGTCCTCTGCAGTGAGTTCTTGGTCACCTGTGGGTCAGATGTGAAATGGTCATTGCAGTGCACCCGGCAAGATTTGTGTTAGCTGTGTGTCATTCACTTTTTGTACACTGCACAATTGACATATCATCACATTGTTGACAATGTGCAGTACTGTGCTTCCTGACATGATGCAGTGGAGAAGTGTGGCTCAATGGTTAGAGCGGCAGACCCTGATTCAGAGCTCTGGCCCGGGACCAGGGTTCAATTCCTGCCTTGGCAGGTCTTGGGCTCAATTTCCTCGGACCCGTTATTTCTCGCCTCGGTGCCTATTCTAATCATGGGTCCCACTCTGCAACTCTGAGCAAAAGGTTGCTTAATCTCCACAATGGCCCCAACAGCGCTGGGATGCCTGGCTTCACCTTGGGGGTGCCCAGGAGTAGACATTTCACAGGGAAAAGCCAGGAAGGGTTCCACAGCGGTATGAGTACAGCGCCAGGACACCCTAGGATAGCAGTGCGCTATACAAGTACAACACATTTACATGCAGTGGCAGGCATTAGTTGTCCATGGTGTAAGGTGTCAAGGCATACCATGAGACCCGTGCACAATTGAGGTTTACAGGGACTTGTTGCCATCTAGGGCCTGGCACAACATGTGTTTAATTGAGAGTAGGGGTGGGCAGAATTTGCGAAATTCACTTTCGCAAATCATCGCGAAAATGTTAAAAATCTCCGCAAACACGCAGAAATATCGCGAAGATGCGGAAGTTTTTTTCCCGCCCGTTCGCGGTATTTTCTGCATGGTCGCGGCTCGCCAACTTACCCATGCGGTTGCTTGCGGGCACGGCCATCTTCTTTTCACTTGTCTTGCGGTGCATGATCGTGAGAAGAAAGACGTGATCGTGCGACGAATGACATTACTGCGGGCGCGAACTATCGCGAGGCAGCGCAAATGGCTACCAACAATCTAACATCTTGTGGAGAACGCGACCGGATCGGGAAAACTTGTCAGCGAACGCAGGGATTCAGGTAAGGCGATCGTGTGCACGCGAGAATGTATTATTTTACAGCGCGAGCAAGCAAAAAATTTCCGGTAAAATGCGGATTGCGGAAATTTTGACATTTTATCGCTCTCCGCGGAACGCGAAAATGTCAAATTATCGCAATTTCCGCGAGCGGAATAGAATTTTAGCCCAGGCCTAATTGAGAGCTCATTGTTTATTTGTCTGACCTAGCAGACGTCACATCTGGCCATGGACTGGCCATTGTCATCTCCTGCATCCCTTTGTCCTGTCATCTGCATATCTTGATTTGTGCCACCACACATGCTTTCATATTTTTCGAATGGTCCTTGTTGCACTTGCCCCATGGCGATGCACATGTAACTAGGTGCTGTGCATGATTGTGCCCTGACTTTCTTCTACTTGTGCATTGGTGTGTCACACTTTGATGGCTGTGACAGTTTCCTTAGCTTACCTGTGTGTACACTGTGCTTGGCAATGGGGTAGATATGCCTCTTTGTGAAATGAGAGGGCTGGTGTTGTCATATGGCACCATTTAATTTGTGAATAATGGGTGGGTGCACGTACTGGCTACTTACCTGTAAGTTTGTTTGGTGTACTCCAATGGCTTTCAACTGCTCATGGTAGGGGGGGTGCTCCATCCTGCTGAGGTGTGGGACGGAGGGAATGTTGGGAGTAGTGGTGCAGGCCTCCCACCCACAAACACCCTCCCAGGGAAGATGGCTACCTACCTGTGAGTTTGATGTGGGTTGTGTAATGGCTGACACATGCTTCTGGGTGGGGTGGGGGAGGGATCCATCTTGGTAGGCTGTGGGACAGGGGGTATGGTGGGGGTAGGGGTGCAGGCCCCCCACCCCCAGACACCCTCCCAGGGAAGATGGCTACCTACCTGTGAGTTTGATGTGGGTTGTGTAATGGCTGAGACATGCTTCTGGTTGGTGTGTGGGGAGGGATCCATCTTGGTAGGCTGTGGGACAGGGGGTATGGTGGGAGTAGTAGTGCAGGCCCCCCACCCCCAGACACCCTCACAGTGAATATGGCTACCTACCTGTGAGTTTGATGTGGGTTGTGTAGTGGCTGACACATGCTTCTGGGTGGGGTGGGGGGAGGGATCCATCTTGCTGATGCTGTGTGCCAGGGGTCCTGGTGGGAGTTGTAGTGCTGTCTGTCTGTACACATGCCCCCATGGTAATGTTGGTAGCTACGTTTGGGGTGAATGGGAGTGGGTTAATGTTGGATCTGTGACCCATGTTTTTGTGAGTGTGTGGTGTAGATGGATGGTATGTGTCCTAAGTGGTGTAGCCTCCACTCCCCCGGCTACTAATGTGAGACTCTCTGGATGCAGTATGGCAAGCACCTTCTCCTCCCATTGTGTGAATGGTTTTGGTGGAATGGGAGGGCCACTGCCAGTCATCTGAGCCAGCTCACGGTTTGTGCTCCTCCTTTCCTTGACCACCCTCTTCAGATCATGCCAACGTTTCATGATCTCCTTTTTTGATCTTGGGGTGGTCCCTACTGCATTGACCCTTTGGACTATCCTTGCCCACATTTGTGTCCTTGTGGCTAATGGTGTCTGTTGGACCAGGGTACCAAAAAGCTGTGGTTCCACTCTGACTATCTCATCTACCATGACCTTCAACTGACTCTCAGTGAATTTGGGCATTTTCTGTGTGGCTATGGTGTGTGGTGTGCAAAGTGATTGTGGGTGCAGGAGTGTGAGTGGTGGTTGTGGTTGTGCTGTGTATGGTGTATGTTGTGCAGGGAGGTTAGTTGTGCTGGTGTGGTTATGTTATGTTATTGGGGTTGCTTATATAGCGCACGGCTACTCCAGGGAGTGTCCCGGCGCTTTCTGACCCCAAACTGAGAAGGAAGATGGAGGAAAACACCAACATAACAAGTTACTGCTTGTAAAGCCAAGTGTGGTGGTATTGGTGATGCTGTGTGTGGTGTGGCTAGTGATGTTGTGTCCTTTGCCTCTCCTGTCAGCTGTGGTATGTGTCCCTTTTCTCCTGGAGTTTTGCAAGGGATTGTGTTCAGGGAAGGGGCTGGTTTTATACTCAGCTATGTGGGTGTGTCCAATTGGGGTGTTGCTGACAGGTGTGTTGTCCTGGGATTTGTATTTTTCATGTTGCCATGTGGTTGTGTCATTGGGGTGTGTTTTGTGTATTTGGGGGGCATGGGTAGTTTTCTGTGTGCACTTTTTGGCCTTCTAATTTTTTACGGTTTGTCCGCCTCGGTGGCTGAGCTTCAGCTCTTCCGCTGGCTCTTACATTCATCCAATTGTGCGACCGCGGCGGTCAGAGACAGCAGTATGTACTGCGGGACTGTCGGGGATATCCTAATTTCCGGTGTGGAATCTCCGCTATACTTGTGGCGGGTTGGTGTTTTTCCGCCTTGATGGATTTTGGCCATCTCCGCCCGCTACGGGCAGTTTTTTCTTGGCCTCATTCTGCCACGGTCAGATTATTTTGGCGGTTAATCCTAATTTAGCCGCCTGTTTTTCCCACGGTGCCAGGGGGCGGTTGTTTTCCGCCTCCATGGCGGTCGGGGTGTTTTTCTGCCCCCCATCCTAATGGACCTCAATGTGTCTTGAAGGCCCCGTGTGGCGGTAAACATGGAACTGTATTAAACTTGATCTTATTATTATTATTAGTAGTAGTGGTAGTAGTAGTAGTAATAGTTTAGAGGCAACAGTGGTAGCCGCAGTGTAGTAGCAGTAATATTAATGATAAAAATGTTTTCTGTGCATACTTCTGGGGCAGTTGTGATCTCTGCAATTGCTTGATATTATTTTCATTATTATTAAGTAGTATTAATATTAATTATGAATAATAAGTATAAGAATTACAGTGTTAATGACATTTTCTTTCATCTTGTTATTTTAAGATTTGTAGTAACATTAAGTGAGGACATCATAGGATAGAATATCACATGGCTGGTACTCTAATGGTATTACAAGAAGTCATATCACATGACTTTTAACTCTGCTAACATTAGAGAGAGTGACCTCTATAAGCAAAACACCAATAATTTAATTGTTAATAAAAATGAAAAGTTGCTAAAGCACAGAAAAGGCTGTGTTGGCATGCAACCAGTTTTTATCAAGCGATCTGTCTAAATATGCATAGATTAAATCTATACTTGGGGCCGCAAATAGATATCATATACCCAGGCAGAGCCATTACATCCCATGTACCTCAACATATGTCTTGGTGGAGCATTAGGCTCCACCAAGGCATATGGTGCCTTTTGTAAAATGCATTGTTACAAAACAAAAAAAACCCAATCACAACTAACTAAAGTGCCTAGGTACAGCATCACATGGCCAGACACAAAAATCATTTGCTAATATCTGACCAACAGGTGCAATGGCTCAACCATCATATACTCTCACATGACCTAATGTGCCCAGGCACAGTCTCAAATGATCTAGTAAAAACACCTAATTCCCAGATACACACTATTTTGTCCAAGCTTTATTTGACATGCCCAGGCAGCAGCCAGCAACTGCCATTTACAAATTCCGTCATGTTCCGTTCCACCTTGACAATGGTGTCCATAGTGGCACCTGCTCAAGGTCCTGAGCACAGAACCTAACACGTCTCCTACCCAATGATAAAACCAACAACAGTCTTACCCATCATCAAGGAACACAAAACAAAAAGAAAAATAAATTCAACATGTTAATGTACTGCTTATACCAATTACTAAAAAGGTAAGCACAATGTGCCGTGGGTATGTAAAAAAATAGATAATGAGCATCTAAAAACAAAACTAAAAAACAACAAACCAATAGCAAAAGAATTCATAGTTTCTGTCTGGTCATAACAGAACATTTCAATTTTTCTTTGACATAATCCTTACGCCACGCAGGTGGTCTTCTCTTCCCTTCTGACCTCAAAGACCTTTCCTTCCTATCAGATAGTAGAAGTTTGTCTGTCACATTGACAAAGCTTCTAACTCCATTTTTTTGGGCAACCTTTCTAATTTCTTTCTTCATTCCACCATTTCCAATCATTGAGTTTAACAACACTGTCTTTCACAGAACTGACTTGCATGGGAACAGAAAACTTAGATTGACCCTTAGAGATTATACCAGGCAGTTTCATTTTAATCCAATCCCCCACCTTGGAAATTGCCTGACGCCTTCCCTAAGCTCTCTCTTCACATACATATTTTCTCTGTGCGTTCACACAACTTTGCTTCACCTGCTATAACTTGTCAACAGGCACCTTTGAATGACACATCCAAGGCCTCACCAACTTGGTGGTAGCCGAACTTCCTTTCAACAAAGCAAATAGTGACACATTGGTGGTGGCATTAGGTGTAGTACATAAACCCGCAATAGATTCTTAATCCTGAGCTTCTTTTTCCATTCCAACCCATTCGCCACTGACAATTGAATGTTATCCTTTATAATTGTGTTACTAAGCTGAACTAGACCATTGGGACAAGGATGATATATGTAGGTTGTGACTTGTGTTATGCCCCAATGTGATAAAAAAAAACTCTGAAATTCGATTGATACAAATGAAAACTCATAATCAGTGACCAGTTCAGTTGGGGGACCCTCTCTCAAGAAAACAGTCTGTAAAAACTGTGCCACTTCTTCGGTATTGGCAGTTTTCATAAACTGCACCTCCAGCCACCTAGTAGCACAGTCTACAAGCACAAGACTATACCTATTCTGCTCATTCAGAACAAACGTGGGTCCTATGATATCCAAACCAAATTTAGACCAAGGCTTCTCATGCACCGGGATGGCCTCCAGCAGGCTGTGAAAGGTAACTTGTGTCTTATCACTCACCACAAAAACTATACAATCCCTCACATAGTGTTCGACACTCCAGTCCATCCCGGGCCACCAAAATATCTCCCTGATCCTTCTTTTAATAGCTCTCATACCTACATGCCCCTAATGGGCCAAGGTTAAAACTTTATACTGCATGGTATGTGGAACCACAAGTAGATCCAGCCGTTTAATGTAGTCTTCTTTTATACTCATAAACATGTGTAAATGCATGAACATCTTCTCCCACACCTACGTCCAACCATTTTTTACTCATAATGCCTGCCTCCTGCTGCATAGTTTTGTACTCTAGCACAACTGTTTTCCACTCCTCCTTCGATATGCATTGATACGACCCTTGCAATGAAGCACCCACAGAAAAAAAATCTTCCGCCAGTGCTTCCTCTGTCATTTTATTTTAAAGTGGTAACCTGGACAAACAAATTTTTTGCACCCAACTCTATCATTCTGTAATACCATTTGGTAACAAATGCCCCACATGAAGTGAGGACTACTGTTTGCAAGCTAACTCTTTTGCAGCGAAGGCAGTCCTTGCCTCCTTTTACTCGACCCTTTAAAAGTCCCAAACCAGAATTTATTATGTGTTGTTAAGTAACAATTTGACCAAACACCTGGTTCATTCAGAGATCGGCTCAATTTTGACCTTGGACCATATTCCTGAATGTATTAGTCTTGATATTCTCCTAAATAACCCATCCAGCTCTCGCGGGAGATTTAATAATGCCTTACTTTTTGACAAGGTTTTCCTCACTTCCTAAGAATCTTTTGTACACAAATACTTTGAGAACGATATTGAGCAAACCTCTTTTAATTTGCTTAGAATGCCTTTAAAGCCGCCTCTAGAGGATTCATTGTTAATCATGTTTACCCAAAAAGGAAGGCAAGGGAAAAATAATCTGCCTCCATTCTAGCTCAAATTAAATAATTACAACACAGATACTTCACATCTACAAATAACAATGCTGATTTAGATGCACTGGTGGCAGCTAAGATTCAGTACAATAAATCTTCTACAGGGAAAGCATGTGGTACTGATGGAGCAAGGTTTCGCAATTTAAGAAACTTGCTTGTATGCAATCCTCTCAAATAACATGTAACCACGTAACCAACAAGTCTTGTAAATACAAATATTGCATTACATTTATTATATTGTATCCAGGGGATGCTTGCCTAGGTGTAGAACTAACAAGTAATCCGAGTGTCTAAAAATGTCCACCAAAAACGTGGGAAATTCTCTGCGCATGCGTCTACTGCATCTACGTAGTATGACGTTTTCTTTCGCTTGGTGGGAAAACTTTGCAGCAGTGCAATAGCTTTAAATATGGCCGCTTGAAACTCACATGATAATGCACATGCTATCGCTTAAACTAAAACCTATAAGTTCTAGTAAGCACTAATGCGAAAGATTAAAATAAGTAAATGGGGATAGAGTAGAGATAAGTGGTATACAGTGAAATCATTTATCGTCATATTCTAACGTGTCTTTTTCTGACTTTATTATTAGTTCATATTTGGGCCTCGGAGGGTGACTGAAATCTTTACCCAACCTGATCCGTGCACATGTGCATAGAAACTTGCCGGAAATTATGAGGGCATACTTGAATTACAGCCAAGGCCACATTGGACGAAGACGCCAGGGAAAGAAAACTATTGACCCGAACAAGCAACAATTTTGAATAAAATGTATAACTTGTATTGATCATAATGTGAAATGCGGTTGGGAATAAAGCTATGGGAAAGTAAATTAAGTGGCGGAAACATAGAACAATAGTCCAAAGAGAAAATATTACTTTTAATATGGTGTGATGAACTCACTTCCTCACCCTGACCAATCAGAATAGGGGAAAACACGAATATTGCAACTTTTGGGGGTGGTACACGAATACATAATAGTATCATTGAGGTAAGTTAGCTAGAGACTTTGGCAGACTTATCAGATCCGTCATTCCGACTCGTCTCCGACCCAAAACGTATGCTGCCACAGATTTTGTCCGAGTATCAGACCCTGCTGCTGCCAGAAACTCTGCTCGAGAAAACAAGATACTGATCAATAATCTAATGATCTGGAAGGGGATTTCGGAAGAGGTACATTCGAGAAGAGTAGTGCCAGAGAGGGGTGCGACGCTGGCGTTGCACTTTAGAAGAGATCACCTTCCCAGATCTGAATCTGCCCAATCCTCTGTCTTCATCCTATCCTGGAAGATTCTATCTGGCCTATCCTCAGGGAGATGGGTTCATCTATCACCTTAGGTAAATATAATTCTGTGAAACCTGTCATTGTGCCTGCTCTCTTTCTCTTCCCTTTTCCAGGTACCGTCTTCATTGATCATTATTATGACTTTGCTATATTTGACTTTTATCTTGCCTCTTGAGAGAAGGTGCTTAAACTGTATTTGATTAGCAAAATTACTGATTTAGATAAAGATTTCAAAACTTTTGAGTTTGTGGTTATTTCAAGTTTAAAGTTAAATGTCATTTTCCACCTTAAACTATCTCAGAAACCTGATTCATTGAGTAAAGGAATTATTAAGGATTTCAAGTTGGCAAGACTTGAAAAAGGTGAAATATCAAATTACAGGTAAAACTCAAAATTGATGACAGCGGGGTTTACTAGCTTATCTGTGTGAATGTTTTTGGGACCAGGTGAGTATTAGGTATGTGTGTGTGTAACCCCAGCTGGTAACCCACGCTCTATCAGTTTTCTTTGGTAGAAGAGGCATGGTTAGGTTCTAGTTAGTTAGGTAGGAAATATTGTGGATTGAATTATTTGATTTATGCACTAACAACCGCTATTCGTTAATTGTTATGTATTGTTTCATGTCGTCTGGAAATTCCTGGGAATATTGAATAGCGGGTGGTGAATGGAAGCCATACTGCCGTGAGGTTACTTCTCTGGATCAGGAAAATGCTGAAAGTTACGCAGGACTAGAAGCACTGATGTTAGGGACTATTTTTCTTTCGTATAAAAGTGAGAGTAATTGGTAGCAAAGGAGTTCACTGGTAAAACTTTGGTCTTAAATCACCTAGAAAGGGTAATACTGAAGAAGTAGCAGGTTCTCTGATGCTTGTGTGAAGAGTAAGCAGAAAAGTTTTACTCGTAGTGTGTGAAGAGTAAGCGGAAGGGTTTTACTCGTAGTGTGTGAGGAGTAAGCGGAAAAGGTTTTCTCACAGTAAAAAGGTAGACTATTTTTTGAATTTAGAGGATCAGACACAGTTGCGAATGTTTCTATGTTGTTGATTAATAAAAATTGCATGTAAAATTGTGAGAAAATAAGTTTTCGTATTACCTTGCAAAGGAGGGGTCAGTTGTGGATGCTGCACTGTCGCCACAAGAGCCGCGCTGGGATTGGTTGAAACAGCAGGTGTGTGACTGATGTAAGAATTTTAAAGGAGGAGTGATACTGACGTCATTGAGAGCCGCACTAGTATTGGCTAAACGCATAGCAAAACAGAATCTGATTGGTGAGAAGAAAAAGAAGCCGTGCTGGTATTGGTCAATTGTTAAAGTAAAAGCAAACATGCGATTAGTTGAAAATAGAAGCCATAATAATAATTGAGAGTGGGTCTTGCATGTGGAGACACAATCCTACATTAATAGGGACTCGCCCAGACAGAAGATATTTAGGCTTTGCCCACGAACAGTACATAAAAGGGAGATCACGCAAAATGTATGGAGAGAAAAGGAAAATGTCATTTATGTAGAAATTTAAGAATTATTTTTAAAAGGATAAACCCATTAAAACTAGAGAAGGAATTCTCAATCCTCCTCCGAAAACTCTTGCATCCTATATGATGGGAGAAAGAGGTTATCATACTTGCGTATGGTTAGAGAATTGGGTAGAATATACAAAGGATGATGGAATACTGGCGTTCCCAGAGTACGGAACATTTAATGGAAGAATATTACATAATTTACACTTGAATGAATGAGTTAGAGCCAAGACCCAGATTAACTCAGTATGAAGCACTTGAAGAATGGGAGACTGAGGCATTTGAGCGAGATAGACCCAGGAGTGACAAAAATTTGAGTAGATTTTATCCAAAATTTCCACGTGAAACTCGAGATAAGCGGAGGAAACAGAGGAGGCAGGCCATGTTAACTAAAGTGTTATATCCTGTATTGATGGCTGAGGAACAGACAGGAGGAAAATGCTCAGAAAAGAAAAAGCATTTAACAGTAACAGGTTGTGGAGACTCAGAACAGAAGATGATTATTTAGAAGATATTTTAATGAAAAATCATCCGCCTTATCAAGAAAGACCTAATAGAACTACCCCGAGTGCTCCGATTCTAGATACACACGTAGTACCAAAAATAGTACATGAGAGAACAATGGAAAGGGTACTACAAGAAAAAGAAAAAGAAGCAATAAATAAGAAAAGAGACAAATTAATACAGAAGATAACAGTTAAATGCACATCCCGAAGCTCTGACTATACCAGTGACTATAGTTCCTGTTGTCCCACTGTACGGGGATAAATCAAATTGTCCTAAAACACCTGTCATGACCACACCCATTATTGAGCCAAGAAAAGAGAAGCTAGTAGTTGATGACCAAACTAGTGATTGTGAGTCTGTAATTTCATTAATGGATTTGCCGATAAGAGGGCAAATAAACGACACACCCAGAAGAGTCACACCATTTTATTCAAAAGAGGTACGAATTGAGACATCCACCGGATCGAAAAGTGCCACAATTGTAACTTCACAAGAATTAGAAAGATGGGCAAAGGAAATAGAGAAACCAAATCCACCACCAAAATTATTAGACATATTTGAATTAGAAGAAATGCTAGCTGGAATTTTAGGATTAGATAGGTTAAATGCCTATAACGAGGAAGAGTTGCTGTTTATTTGCAGAAGTATAACCCGAAACACAAAAGCGTTTCATGACAAATTGGTAAATTTAGCTTCTGAAATGGGAATAGAAATAGGGCGATCCAAAGTATTGCGAAAAACCTTATAGAGCAGAATTTTCTGATAAAGATTTGGAAAACATGAACGTGTCAGGAAGAAAATTGCATGTTACAGAATTAATGACAATATTGCAGAAATGGGGAGATTTAGGTGGAAAGTTCGGTGGTCAAAGAAAAAGGAGGAAGCCCAGTAAAATCGGGTAACATTTGAATATTTAATGAAAGAAACAAGACAGAAAGGTTGTACCCAATGAGCTAAGTTCCAGGAGGGGGTTATGTACATGTCCCAAGGATCTGACAGGATATTTTATCATTTACAAATGATTTCCCTAAATTGAGAGAAAAACCAGTGGAATGGTACAGGCAAGTTGAACGGTTTGTGAAAGTGTTGAAAGTTTTGTTGAAGGATCTAGATGGCCTTTTTGACATAGTGGTGCCTGCTGATTTGTGGACTGAATGTAAAATTACAGTCCATTGGCCTAATGATGAGTACCTGAGAAATGAGAAAACAGGAGCTCCATCAGAGGACGTTATGAAGAAATATAACCAAGTAATCACTTTCTTAAAAGCGAAAATTCCCCCAAAAGAAACAGATTGGGTAAAAATAGATAGAACAACCCAGGAAAAAGATGAGTCTGTACATGCGTACTATGAGCACTTCCTACAAGTGTTCAAACAGAACAGTGGATTTGAGAGTATTGGGCATAAGGACATGACACATTTTGTGCATCTGTTTGTGTCAGGGTTACGAAAAGAAATATCTGAAATGATTAAGCAGCATAATTTGAGCTGACAAAATCAGGCAGGAAATACAGGAAGGGGGCAAGGTCAATTGCCACCTGCCCCTTTACCAAATTTTGTGAGTCAAGCCAAGTACAGTGCGGACACCGGATTCCAAGAAGGAAGTGGTAAGAAAAATTATGTAACATCACAGTTTCTTTTGCAGGATACATATTTCGGAGATCAAGATCAATGACGGAGAGGGGAGGAAGAGGAGTGCGTACTTGGCGCATCCTTACCGGTAGAGCAGTCAGGTCCATATACTGATGGAAAGGTAGAAGGAAATGGCATTACCTTTTTATTGGACACTGGTGCTACCCGCTCTACTGTGAGAACAGCAGACATCCCAAACCTACCCCTTTCGGGAGAAGCGATCCAAGTAGTGGGCATTTCTAATAATCAAATTGGGACGCCTATTACAAAACCAATGGAGGTGTGCATTGGAAATTTTAAAGAAATGAACATGTTTGTAGTATGCGATTCCAGTCCTGTAAATTTATTGGAAAGGGACTTGTTGTGCAAAATGAATTGCACCATATTTTGCACACCGGATGGTGTTGCCATTCAGACCCCTGATGAAGATGGAATATATAAAATCATGTTAGCTAAAGAAGGAACAGAAGTAGATGAATTACATTCAGTGATGACCAAAGATGACTTACCCGATGAGGTCAAAACAACAGTGAATTCTGAAGTGTGGGATTTTACAGGAAAAGAAGTAGGGTTAATGACAGACGTAGACCCTGTTAAAGTGACTGTGAAAGAAGGTGCAGTCTATCCAAATACTTGACAATACAAAATGAGTCCCGAAGTAAAGGCTGGTGTTGCAGCAGAAATTGATCAAATGGTCGAACAGGGCATTTAAAAAGAAATCATGAGTAGTCCCTGTAATTCACCTATAATTGGCAATAAGAAACCAAACGGAAAATGTAGGATAGTTCAAAATTTAAGAAAGATAAACAAGATTTGTGTGCCATGTTGCCCTATAGTACCCAACCCTGCAGTAAATTTGTACCAAATACCATGGAATGCAAGATTGTTTACCTTAATTGATTTATGCCATAATTTTTTCTCCATCCCACTGCATCCTGATAGTCAGTTTTTATTCTCATTTAAATTTGAGGATTGTATTTATGTTTGTAATAATGTTACTCCAGGGTACACAGAAAGTCCTTTGATCTTTAACCAAATTTTGAAAAAATGCCTTGAGACATTGGTGCTACCTCGAGAGTCAGACCTGGTGCAGTATATTGATGACGTATTGGTTGCATCTAAAACAAGGAGTGACTGTGTAACTGATTCCATTGCCTTATTAAACCATCTAGCAAACATAAAGTGTCTCCTGAAAAACTACAATTCTGCAGAAACAAAGTAAAATATCTGGGACACCAGATAGAACGAGGATTAAGGAGAGTGACCACTGAGAGAATAAAAATAATAAAGCAAATGAAACTACCGCAGTCACAAAAAGAAATAAGAATGTTTCTTCGTGTTGTGGGATATTGCAGGCAATGGATTGTAGGGTTTTCTCAACTGGCAAAACCCTTGATACAAATGACAAAGAAACGAGCAAAAGACCCAGTAGAGTGGGATGATCAAAGCATGCAAACTTTTGTAAAATTGCGAAATTGTTTATGTGAAGCACCTGCTTTAGGTATACCAGATTATTTGAAAGAATTTGCATTATTCTGTTGTGAAAAATATAACTGTGCCCTCTCAGTCTTAACAAAGAGACATGGTCTAAAGTGACGTCCTGTGGAATATTTTTCTTCTACCATAGATCCTGTAGCATCTGCCTTACCAGGATGCTTAAAAGCTGTGGCTGCAACATGTGTATGTATAGAACAAAGTGAGTCAATTGTAATGGGACACCCTGTTAAGGTATATGTCCCTCATTCAGTTGAGATTCTTTTAACAAGAACTCGAACTCAGTATCTCACTCTGAGCAGATTAACAAAATATGAAAGGATCATATTAGGAGCAGAAAATGTGACCATAGTTAGATGTACTGTTTTGAACCCAGCAACCTTGTTGCCAGATCCATACAATGATGAAGTAAAAGATGAAGCTGAACACGAATGTCTTGATGTAACAGAACTCAGTACAAAACCCCATCCAGACATACAGGATGAGCCTTTGAAAGATGCTGAGCACGAACTTTTTGTAGATGGCTCATGTATGCGCTACTTATGCTGTGTGTACATTGACTGGAATAGTCTAAGCATCCTGGAGTCAAGTCTGCACAAGTAGCAGAATTGGTAGCTTTAGTTAAAGCTTACAAAAATGGGAACAATTTACACTGATAGTATGGTTACGGTGTTGTGCATGACTTTGGCCAGCTTTGGATGCAGCGGGACTTCCTGACTTCTTCAGGGTCTCCCATTAAAAACTGAAATTTTGTAAAAGAGTTGCTTGAAGCAATACAATTACCAAAAGAGGTGGCAGTGGTCAAATGTGCCGCACATAAGTGAGGAAATGACTGTTTGATCACATGTAATCGATATGCTGACCAGGTTGCCCAACACTGAGCAAAATTTCAAATGGCAGTAAACAGGAAAGTTGAAAATTGTGGAATCAGCTGCCAACTTGTGCTGTTGTCAGGATTACAAATATGGAGAGAAGTAAGAGAGCTCCAAGATGAAGCAGAGGCAAAAGAAAGAGAAGAGTGGGAGAAGATTGGTTGTCAGAGAAGGGCAGAAGATGGTGTATGGGTTTACTTAGATGACAGACCTGTATTACCAGACTGTATGCTTGCACCCATGGCTAGGATGTATCATGGAGACACCCACATAGGTAGAGATGCAATGATCAGACTTTTCAGACGAGATTGGTTTAATCCAAGGTTCAGGAACATTGCAGAGAGTCTTTGCCAAAGATGCTTGACATGCCAACAAATGAATCCTGGCAAGAAAACAATAGTCTGTACGGGAAAAATTGGAAAGGCTGAAGGTCCTTTTTTAAGACTTCAAATTGATTTAATTCAGTTACCTGTTTGCCGAGGATTGAAATATGTACTTGTCATCGTTTGTTTATTTTCAAAGTGGGTGGAGGCATACCCCACCAGGAGAAATGACAGCTTGACAGTGGCCAAACTCCTAGTAAGAGAGCTTATACTTTGCTTCGGTTTTCTAGTAACTATTAAATCAGACTGAGGGTCTCATTTCAATAATGAAATAATTTGATTAATTTATGAAGCATTCAAAATTGAGCAAAAGCTGCACTGCGCATACCGCCCAGAGGCATCTGGAGTGGTAGAACAATTGAATGGCACAATTAAGTCAAGGCTGTCTGCATCCACTCCACTGGACTGGCCTGATGATTTACCTCTTGTTCTGGTGGGACTTAGAAGTATTCCAGACAAGAATACCAGATTGAGTCCCCATGAAATTATCATGGGAAGAGCAATGAGGCAGGCATGTATACCAAGATACAAGCTGTTAAACATAACTGATGATTTGGTACTGGAGTATTGCAAAGTGTCGGCTGACCAAGTGCGTTCTATATCTCACCAGGTTGGAGAAGACACAGTCCCCAGGCAGCCGAACCAAGCGCATGGTCTGAATCCCGGTAACTGGGTTGTAGTGAAAAATCATACTCGAGAATCGTGCCTAGCACCAAGGTGGGATAAACCACATCAGGTTATATTGGTTACAACAACAGCAGTAAAATGTGCAGGTTTGCCTAATTGGATTCATGCAAGCCATACTAAAAGAGTACCAGCACCTGACGAGGAAGAATCTCAACCGACTCAAGCAGGTGAAGGAGCTGAAGGTTGTGCAGCTGAAGGATCCCGAATAATAAATCCTGAAGTAGCTGACCAAGTACAACCAAGCTGACCAAGAACAAGTATTAATTAATTTGTCTCATATTAGGCACCTTTCGTTACATGATCTCCTTTATGTTTACTTTTATCCACCAGTAAATGTTAATACGAGGCCTTCTGCTTCACTTGCCCTTGTTGCAATTATCTTCGGTTTATCAACGGGGTCCCAAATAGCCTTAAGGATACATTTAGCTTTAAATTATGATCAGTACATCGACATGCCTCCACATGTATATACATAAAATTAAGTCAACATATTCTTTATCTTTCTTTTTTTTTATCACAGGACTATCGTGCCTCCGATTAGTTAACCGCCATTAATGCGGTATACTATAATTCATTTTTATCGTGAACCGCTACTAACCTTGTATCAGGTAAATGTAATCATTATTTAGACTATTACCTTCCTGGCCCGATATATGAGACCTTATATAAATACTCACAGTTCTTTTTTTATTAGATCGTTTATCCAGGTCTGTCTTTACAAATCCTATGTTCATAATTGAACACATATCAAGATACCTAGAGGTGGTTACTACGGCACCATATCTCTTCATATAGTCGTGACACATGTTAAGGTAAAAAATAGAGTTAATCTTCAAATTATATCATCGAGTTATCCTGTTCTTTTTCTTTTGCATTACTGATTCACGTAATCTCTTAGGTTTTAGTTTACAAAAGAAAGCGATTGAAGACATCTCTTCTAGAAAGTCCTTCATATCAACTCCTATATAGATAAAGTAAGCATCTATATATGAACATCTCATCCCTTTGGGTGCTATAGAAACAAGGTTAGGACTTCTTGGGCCTTCAATCTATCTTTTTATTACTCTCAATTCACCTTATTCATTATTTATGATCTTATTTCTTCCTTAAGTGTTCTAATTTAATAGATCATCAATGAAGGCATTCAATTATTAATTTATACAGTGAATCTATGTAATTAGTTTTTTTCACAGTGTAAAGTACTACAGTTGTTTTAACTGAATGCACAATTATTATTATATGAATTGTTATTTAGTGTATTTTTTTATTAATTTCAGGTTTTGTGTGGCTATTCCTGATGAAGGCGTGTTTCACGCTGACACGGTGCCGAAGACTTATTATCCAACTGCCACATTATTGTTGTGTTTTTATAGTGTATTTTCATTTTAGTGAGATTGTATATTCATTATGTTTATAAGATTTGTGTTTTTAATCTATTAATGATTACTATTTTGAACAATTATTATTAAATTTAGTATTTTTTTAGTTTGGTCGTTACACTGTCTCTATTTTCAGTATATCTAGAATGAGGAACACTGTTTAATTACATTGCCTAGGAATTTATTTTTCATTGTGTAATACCCTGTCCTAGGAATTATATTCTGGATCTAACAGGGGATCCTTGCTACTCACATAACAAGAACAACCAAGCACCAGTCGGGATGATTGGATCCCAATAGTTGAGATACCCGAAGAAATTGTAAGAACAAGGAGCCAAACTAGATTAGTTAGTCAGGAAAATAGTGAGGACCAGGTAGGAACACAAGAACGCGCTCAGGTAAGTGAAAACACGATTGTTAGGGAACCTGAGCAGGACCAGACAAGAAAAAGAGCAATTTACTCAGACAGATGACGTCGAAGTCACGGCCCCAGAGTCTGAGGAGGGACAGATAGGTCTTAGAGAACAAGTTCAGGCAGAAGAAAATCAAGAAACAGAAAGACCTGAGCAGGACCAGACAGGAAAAGTCAAGCAAATTCAGGTAAAAGAAGAAAAAAAGCCAATCAAAACTAAACTTGAACAGGGTCAGATTAGGGAAGAAGAGCGCATCCAGGCAGGAGATATTGAAATAATAAGCCCTGAACAAGGACAGGTAGAGAGGAATTCAGAAAATGAAAATAATCAAGTTGCGCCACAATTTAGTGAAAATAAAAGAACACTTGAAGAAAGTGAAAACACAGTGCAAGCTGAAAGAATCAGAAGAGGCGATAATTGGCCTAGTGTTATCAAAAGAGTGAAATACCGGTTTAAACCCATAATAGAAGAACAAGTAGAAGAAGTAGATGAAGTATCCAGTCGATCTGGACCATCAACTGAAATACCAAAGAGAATAAGTCCAAAACTGAAATTAATTAATCATAAATTCAAAGGTTCTGAATGGACGTACGTTATTCTTGAAGATTTCGAGAATTTGGAAATAATTGGAGAAGATGATGAAAGCTTGAATGCAGAGCAAATTGATGAAGAAGTGAGACAAACTTGAAAAGAAATTTCCCTTTTATATTCCGTCACAAAAATAAAAATACTTAAGTAAAGAAGAGAAATCTTCTTATCCCATTTGATAAATGGCTGACAATAGAGCTGCTGGAAAACCAAATTGTGTAAAGAAATGTTGTAGAATATGTATATGTAGTATACTTTTAGTACCCATTATATGGTTAATACTAACCGTGGCCATTCCTTATTTGATGGTTACACATGTACAAAATAGCACTAATACACATGAAAGGGTAGATACCATCAAAGGAGACAAAGTAGAATTAGAAACACCAGATGAGTTAGATTTACATCACTCTGTAAATAAAAAAGATACAGACTTAAATGTTTTTACAAACCTATTAGTACAATATGTAGAGACCATGGAGGTTAGTTATTGCTACGTCTGTATGAAATTACCTGCATCTGCAGCAGAAGGAGTAACATATCATCATTTACCATTGGCATATGGTATTTCATGTAGTGTTTTAGCAAGCTTGTTTTACAGAACAGGGAAATTGCAGTATTATTATTCTAATGTAGATGTGATCTTTTCCGAGGTTCCTATGCGAAAGAGCATGAACCCTGTCCTTAGTAAAAGAGACTCACAATTTAAGGGTGAATATTTTCTAACAATGAAAGCAATAGATTTAGCTGAAGCACATAAGCACAATTTAACTTGTAAATTGCATGAAGAAGAGAAAATATATTTGAATTTAGTTGAGACAAGGAGACAGGATTTTCAAAGGAGAGCTGCTGAACCTAAACCTCAGATACCTAAGTGGGCTGAGGAGGAAGAGCATTCTGCAAATGGCAAGACTCATGCTGCTATGTCCTTGGATTTTGAAAAGAAGGGAAAATCTGTCTTCATAGGTTAAAGACTGAATATAACAATGTGTTTATTGGTTCCAGTGAATGTGAACATACTTTCTTAGTAATTGGGGGATGGGGACTAAAAGGAGGAATGGATCCAGTATTTCCTGGAATCTATTATGTGTGTGGCAATAAAAGCCTATTTTCGGCTGCCAGACCATTGGTATGGGAGTTGCCATTTTGGAATAGTATTCCCTAAAGTATACCATGTAAAAAGAATCACTGGAAGCAATGAAGATAATGATGGATTAACACGTATAAAAAGAGCTAGTTTTTCTGAAATAGTAGGTGACATTTTTGGTGCATTGATACTTTCAGTGGGATTTCTTCTAAATTCGCGGAAAATTTGTTGGCTGTCTTGATGATCAACACTGAATTAGTTGCGGTCAGATCTATGGTTAATGCTAAAACAACAATTGATGGACGGAATGCAGAACAATGTCATACATTCACCCCAGTACAGAGATCTGGGCCTAAATCCATCGTTTTTTTGCTCACCATGCCATTCCAGTTTGAACCCAGCCATATGCAAATCAGTCTTGACCCTGTGCCCCATGGGAACAGTCCAGCCCGAACTGACAAGCCAGGTCCTCCCTGGACTGGACTGGAAACAAGCATCCTAGGACCGGTTTCGGGCTTTCAGCCCTCGTCAGCCAGGATAGCTTGATTCCAGTGGCATGGAGAGCAAGGGACTCACGTCTGAGCATACCCTTCCCACTCGGGGTGACAAATGCAAAAACAACAATTGATGGACGGAATGCAGAACAATGTCATACATTCACCCCAGTACAGAGATCTGGGCCTAAATCCATCGTTTTTTTGCTCACCATGCCATTCCAGTTTGAACCCAGCCATATGCAAATCAGTCTTGACCCTGTGCCCCATGGGAACAGTCCAGCCCGAACTGACAAGCCAGGTCCTCCCTGGACTGGAAACAAGCATCCTAGGACCGGTTTCGGGCTTTCAGCCCTCGTCAGCCAGGATAGCTTGATTCCAGTGGCATGGAGAGCAAGGGACTCACGTCTGAGCATACCCTTCCCACTCGGGGTGACAAATGCAAAAACAACAATTGATGGACGGAATGCAGAACAATGTCATACATACACCCCAGTACAGAGATCTGGGCCTAAATCCATCGTTTTTTTGCTCACCATGCCATTCCAGTTTGAACCCAGCCATATGCAAATCAGTCTTGACCCTGTGCCCCATGGGAACAGTCCAGCCCGAACTGACAAGCCAGGTCCTCCCTGGACTGGAAACAAGCATCCTAGGACCGGTTTCGGGCTTTCAGCCCTCGTCAGCCAGGATAGCTTGATTCCAGTGGCATGGAGAGCAAGGGACTCACGTCTGAGCATACCCTTCCCACTCGGGGTGACAAATGCAAAAACAACAATTGATGGACGGATCTATGGTTATGCAAAATCGACTTGCTCTTGACATATTATTGGCAAAAGAGGGTGGAGTCTGTAAATTATTGCAAACGCAACATTGTTGCACGTATATTCCACTGGAAGTTGAAAGTGTATGGAAGAAATTTACAAATAGCATTTCTAACTTAGGTAGTTGGTTCTCCAACATAGGTAATGGTATTCTAGGTCACATAATACTTCCCATAATGGGAATAACACTATTAGTGTTAACAATGAAGTTTTGGCACAAATGCTGTAAAGGGAAAAAGAAATATGAAATGACTGAAAGAGGTAAGAATAGAAAACTCAAAGAAATACAACTAGAAGAATTAAAAGGAGACTTTTACAAAAGAATGAGAGGATTACAGTGTACAAAGGAGAAATAAAGAAATTAAAAGGTTGAAGAAGAAATTAAGATGTGCTAAAGTTGGCATCTGATTTAGTAGAAATTAGTGATGGTATTAAATGCCATAAGAGAGGGGATTGATGGAGCAAGGTTTCGTATTTAAGAAACTTGCTTGTATGCAATCCTCTCCAATCACATGTAACCACGTAACCAACAAGTCTTGTAAATACAAATATTGCTTTACATTCATTATATGGTATCCATGGGATGCTTGCCTATGTGTATAACCCGAGTGTCTAAAAATGGCCACCAAAAACGCGGGGAAGTTTCTGCGCATACGTCTACTGCATCTACGTAGTATGACGTCTTCTTTCGCTAGGTAGGAAAACTTTGCAGCTGCGCAATAGCTTTAAATATGGCCACTTGAAACTCACATGATAATGCACATGCTATTGCTTAAACTAAAACCTATAAATTCTAATAAGCACTAATGCGAAATATTAAAATAAGTAAATGGGGATCGAGTAGAGATAAGTGGTATACAGTGAAATCATTTATTGTCACATTCTAACGTGTATTTTTATGACTTTATTATTAGTTCATATTTGGGCCTCGGAGGGTGACTGAAATCTTTACCCAACCTGATCCACGCTCATGCGCATAGAAACTTGCCGGAAACTATGATGGCATACTTGAATTACAGCCAAGGCCATATTGGACGAAGACGCCTGGGAAAGAAAACTATTGACCTGAACAAGCAACAATTTTGAATAAAATGTATAACTTGTATTGATCATAATGTGAAATGCGGGTGGGTATAAAGCTATGGGAAAGTAAATTAAGGGGCAGAAACATAGAACAATAGTCCTAAGAGAAAATATTACTTTTAATATGGTGTGATGAACTCACCTCCTCGCCCTGACCAATCAGAATAGGGGAAAACACAGATTTTGCAACTTTTGGGGGTGGTACACGAATACAGAATAGTATCACTGAGGCAAGTTAGTTAGAGACTTTGTCAGACTTGTCTGATCCGTCATTCTGACTCGTCACCGACCCAACACGTATGCTGCTACAGATTTTGTCCGAGACGCTTTCTCAGACCCTGCTGCTGCCAGAAACTCTGCTTGAGAATACTGATCGATAATCCAATCATCTAGAAGGGGATTTTAAAAGAGGGACATTCGAGGAGAGTAGTGCCAGAGAGGGGTGCGACGCTGGCGTTGCACTTTAGAAGAGATCATCTTCCCAGATCTCAATCTGCCCAATCCTCTGTCTTCATCATGTCCCGGAAGATTCTATCTGGCCTATCTTCAGGGAGTTGGTTTCATCTATCACCTTAGGAAAATATAATTCTGCAAAACCTGTCATTGTGCCTGCTCTCTCTCTCTTCCCTTTCCCAGGTACTGTCTTCATTGATCATTAATATGACTTTTCTATATTTGACTTTAATCTTGCCTCTTGAGAGAATGTGCTTAAACTGTATTTGATTCTGACTCACAAATTATTGATTTAGATAAAGATTTTGAAACTTCTGAGTTTGTGGTTATTTCAAGTTTAAAGTTAAATGTCATTTTCTACCTTAAACTATCTCAGCAACCTGATTCATTGAGTAAAGGAATTATTAAGGAGTTCAAGTTGGTAAGACTTGGTAAAGGTGAAATAACAAATTACAGGTAAAACTCAAAATTGATGACAGCGGGGTATAGTAGCTTATCTGTGTGAATGTTTTTGGGCCCAGGTGAGTATTAGGTATGTGTGTGTAACCCGAGCTGGTAGGTAACCCATGCTCTAGCAGTACACTCCTAAAGAATTGGGGTAAGAACAAAACTGGCACCTTGTCAGTATGCTATTTGAAATGTAGGAAAGATAAATCTGCTATCAATTCAATCACTGATCAATTTGGTACTCACCTGTTTCAAGATTCGAATACAAGTGTTTTACAGATCATTATCGTTTCGTTTCGTTTCGTTTCAGAAATCTTTATTTCGATCACAGATCATAAAAGATACATGGTAAAATATGGACAATTAAAAAAGTATTAAACATGATGTGATCCAATGAATTAAGACATTAAAATACATTAAGAGAAAAAAGGAAATGTGATGTACTGTACTAAAATCTGACAATAAGTCAATTTATACAAGTCTTTTCAGGACGCTGCTGCGGGTAAACCACATGGAAGTTAAGAATTTCGCAACTGCAAAAACGACAATGGGAGAAAGGTCTGACTTTAAGACCCTATAGGCTGGTTGGAAGGATCTGAAGCCCAAGTTCCTAAGTAACGGGACTAACCAGCGTTTCCTGCTCCTCTTGTAGCCCTTGCAGAAAAAAACGGCGTGAACTTCGTCTTCTCTCGGATGAGCACAAACAGGGCAGGTTGCTGTGGTGGAGCATGGAGACCAAGACGCTGTGAAAAAAGCTAGAGGAAGGCATCCATATCTCCATTGAAAGAATAATTTCCTCGTTAGCAGGGGGGAGATCGCATCCAGAGTACTTTCAAGGCAGTAGGCGTCTTTTGCTTTCAGGAATAAGTGGGTCAAGGATCCTTCACGGCTCTCTTTGATGGCTCTTGTGAGCATCAAATTGTAGTATGCTCTTGCGAGTGCCTTCTTTGAAATCTTTACACAGGATTTGGAAGGATCGGTCCATAGTTCCGGATAGCCCAGATCCTCAAACCTGCCCTTGACATAGGTCAGCCACGGAATCCTCGAGGCGTTCCGCAGCTGTAAGAATTCCTGAAGTTCCTCTCTATAAATTGAGAGATCGGAGCTACACCACAAACGCCTCCAAAAGGTTAGGGGTTTAAGACCTAGCTCCTCTGATATTGGTCTTACTCCCAGGTCTAATCTAAGGGGGAGTAATGGAGTGCTTTGAGGGAGGGCAGTTACCTGTCTCAGGAATTTGTTTTCGGTGGACTGTAACTTTGGGACATGAGTGTGACCCCAGATTTCACCCCCGTATGTAACACCCGCCCTTGCTTGGGTTTTGTATATATGAATAATTGGGGTCAGTGGACGGTAGAAAGATTTGTTCGCCAAGCGCAAAGTGCCACCCGCCAACTGTGCCAGTTTGATGGTCGCTTTGGCCTGATGAGACGTCCACGATAGATGTTCGTTTAACGTGATTCCCAAATATTCAATATTGTGCACACGTTCCAATTGTGTTGTGCCGAGCCTGGGTGGGGCACGATTCTGGGGCTTGGGGTTCAGAATCATGAACTTAGTTTTTTGAGGGTTGATTTCCAGTCCCCGGTCGTTACAAAAATCTAGAAAGCCATCCAAGATGCGCTGGATCCCCATAGGGGATTTAGACAGCAGCAGGGTGTCATCTGCAAACATAATTGCAGGCACCCTGCTGCCGGTTAATTTTGGAGCATCCGAGTTGTGAATCCTGTTTAGGTGGGCAACTACCCCGTTCACAAAGATGCAGAACAGGGTCGGTGCAAGCACACAACCCTGTCTCACGCCTCTGCGAACGGGGAACCTTTCGGTTAGTTTGCCACCTTTGCCACACCTTACGCGAGCGTAGTTATTGTGGTGCAGTCTCATCAGGATTGTCAGGATGTCAGTAGGTACGTCCAAATCTTCCATAACTCTCCATAGCCTCGCTCTGGGCACCAAATCAAAGGCGGCGCGTAAGTCTACAAAGATGGTGTATAGACTGCCGCCCTCGATTATGGCTGTTCTCCAGTAGAGGAGATTTAACCTGAAGATTTGGTCTATGGTTGACACGCCCTCCCTGAATCCTGCCTGGTAAGGGGACAAGATTTCCATTTCTTCGATCCAGGCCTGCAATCTATTCAGAATCAGTCTACCGAACAATTTTTGGGATATATCGATTAAACTGATAGGACGATAGTTGGAGGGGAGCAAGGGGGATCCCTTTTTGAAGATTGGGACCACCTCTGCTCCCCTCCAAGTATCAGGCACCTCCAGTCCCCCGGCGATAGCATTAAATATTAGTGTGAGATAGGGTGCCCATATTCCAGGTTCCTACTTAAACAGGTCACCGGGCACCCCATCGAGACCAGGGGCTTTTCCAGCAGCTAACCCTTTAATGGCTTCCCTCACTTCTTTTTCAGTGAAAGCAACCCCAATCGGGCAGAATGAAATTGTGGGACCATCTCTGTTCTGTTCGCCCCCACCCTCTGCGTACAGGGCTTCAAAATGGGTCTGCCATACCGTGGGGGCTATATTGGGCTCTATTGCGGAAGATAAATCCTCCGTGCCATTCGCCACTACACGCCAAAATTTACGGGAATCTCTGGTTGTTAAAGCATTAGTGAGATTTTCCCAGTAATCATGGTCCCATTCTGCCTTTGCATTCTCCAGGAGGATTTTGTAGGATCTTCTCCTGGCGCGAATTTCATCTTTGTTGTGATGTTCCTTTATGGCAAGTAGCAAGTTGGCCTTGGCTTCCCTGCAAGCAGCATTGTACCAAGATGTCTTTGGTTTAAGGCCATTCCTTTGCCTTGAAGATGAAAATAGATCCTGCTCTAGGGTAGTGAGGATGCCTGCATGTATTTGTGCAAGCTCTCCTCGCATAACGTCGTCTAAAACCCTAGATCCTAGCTGGAAGGCATCCTCCAGTAATGGGATTATCCTTGCATATAGGTGGGATATTCGATCTGGGTTGCTGGCCAATTTCTCCCACTTGACCTTCCTACGATTATTTTCAAGTAGGAGGCCCGTTTTATCTTTAACCGACCCATTGATTCTTGGGTCTCTCCCAGGTAGACAATAGGTCAGTTCCAGGGAGCTGTGGTCACTGTCTAGTCTTAGGGTAACTTTGAAGTCCACTATTGCTGACCACATGGACAGTTTAACCATTATGTAATCCAATCTGGATTCGCTGCCGGGTTTATTAAATGTATAAATACTTGGCGTGTCTGATTTAGTGCGACCGTTGCATGCCCTTAGACCAAGGTTGAGGGTGAGGGCGGTTATCTGTAGGGCTAGTGGAGTCCAAGCCCGTGGGGAAGGTGCCGCCGTCTCAGGTATGAGCCAATATGAGTCTTCTTCCAGAGAAGGACCATCACGTAGCCCCGGCAGTGGTTCATATTGAGCATTAAAATCGCCTCCTACCAGGCAAGCCAGTTCGCTTGGGATACCTTCTAGGAGCTTGGCTAGCTCATCCACTGTGCCAGATTCTTTATGCATTGGAACCGGCCTTGAATAGATATTAATTACTATCAACTTCGATGAGTCTGGCCACTCGAGTGAGACAGCCAGTAAATCATCAGAAGCGGTCTCTAGATAAGTAGCTTGGCAACCCAAATCCGTGGCTACCCATGTAGTTAGTCCCCCAGATGGCCTGCCCCTACCCCCCCATTTAGCTGCTTTGAAGAAGGAGGCAAAACCCGGAAATACTATTTCATCACGCGCCCAAGTTTCTTGTAATAGAATTATGTCCTTCGAACTGATATATGTACCCCATTCTGTGCAATCTATCTTGCTAGCAAGGCCAGCCACATTCCATGAAATCACTATTATTTCTGGTGGTTGGGTGGAGGCCGTGCCCATATGAGCCAAAGTGGTGGTGGTGCACTCGTGGGGCCGCCGAAGGTTTGTGGGAACGAGGGACGTGCCCATGGGGTTATTATCATGGATGGGAGAGGAGGGCGCGACACTTGGTACATGTACAGGATCAACTGTACCAAATGCTGAAGGATGAATATCAGCAACCGGGTCAAATTTGAGCCCATTTATGTGAGATATTTGAATTGCGCTCCCCTCATCAACCGCATGTCAGTCTACCATCTCAAGGCTACTAAAGCGGTTATGGGTAGATAGGTGGGCGGGGTAGTGAATTCTATGTGGCCCTGGAATTCCCCTCCTCTGTCCACCGCCTCCCCCCCTCCTTCTTGCAACAGTTTCCCAGCCGGCCTCACTCCCATAAGTAGGGAACTGCTCTGTTGGTCTTTCCCTGTATGGCGGATAATTGTTGTTCTTCCTCCGACTATTTTCCCAACCCTCCAACTGCTCCTGGTGATACCTCCACCTATGATCCTCCAGATTGTAAAAATTTGAGGGGTAAAAGAATGAGAGGGGCAATGGTTGGATGGTGCTCGCAAAATCCCCATCAGCAGCACGGGTGCAGATATATGCGGCTGCATTCGGATCTCTGAAGGTGACCAGAATGCAGTCGCCACCGATGGATTTCTTAGTATAGCCCACCCACGCTGCCCTCCTAGCCATGGTTATATCGCTAGTAGTACCTCTCGGTAACGGTCTATTTACGGAGAGCCAATTAATTACTTTATTTATTAGTGAGATGGTGGATTCAGATGTAGTAGAATTTAATTCAGGGACCCCCACCAGAACCAGAGTGTAAGGTGCTACTTCTGGGGGGAGGTTTGTGAATTTGGATTTAGAAGTAATATCAGGTTTCTCTCCAGTAATAGGAGGGTCACTCTTAGCTTTGGCCGGAGGCTGGGTATTATTGTCTTTCAGCGGGAGGGTTGATTTTGAGATAGTGGTAGCCGATTGTTGGATGGGAGTGGGAGCCAAATTTACAACCAATGGTGCCGGAGCGTTGATTGGTACAGGTTGTAGGGGTTTGGGATTAATTTGCGGGGGTTTATTAGTAGTTGGTGTGGGAGGGAAGTTGTCTTTGGTAAGTTTTGAACCTGGTCCCTCTCTAACTAATTTGGTCCCACTGTTGGCCGTTTTCCTTGAGTCTACGAGTTGCACGGTAGCCTTTTCAATACTAACTAGTCTGGCTTCCATCTTAATCAGTCTTGCCTCAAGAGGGCTCAACAGAGACCTAACTAAGGTGCCTATATCTTCTAGAGTAATATCATCTGAAATAATATCTGCTGGAGCATTGCTAATAGGTTGTGGTAAAGAAGTTGACTTACTCGTTCTAAGGGGAGACGGCGGTCCTAATGTATTCCCAGTGTGCTCGGAGGAAGCACCCATCTCCCTTTTGCCTCTAGCTTGCTTAGATTTCGAAGTTTTAGTCCTATGATCTACTTTATTTTGGAGGCCCTGCTTCTTTTTTGGAACAGCCCCTTCCCTAGTACCCCTGTTGTTGTCTAGGTTAGTTCCTGCAACTTTAGCTATCTCAGTGTTCTCTATGGGTGTAAGCTGGGGGTTTTGCGTGTTGGGTAGGGCCATAAGGCTCATGTCGTCGAGGTAACTCGGGGCCTCAGTAGTAAACTCGGGATTGGTGGAATTAATGGCTGGGATAGGACATATTGCCGGGTCTATACTTTGGTTATTTGGAAGACCAGATCTATTTTCTGGGGTTCTAACGTGGGCCATGGGGCCCAATGAGGACCTTCTTACCCAGTCTATTTCTTGTGAGATTCTGCGCTCGAGAACCTCTATTTCCTCAAACAAAAGGGAGCCAGCTTTGGCAAAGTAAGTGTCAATAGGTCCTTTAACGGCCCCCGATGTAGTTTGTGAGGAAGTTTTACTCCTGGTTTCCCGTGTGCACATTTTACTCACAGTTCAAATACCTTTAGATCCAGGCGAAGAGGGGGGCCCGGACCGGACTCTCACGTACTCGAACGGCCTCAAACGGCCCGCTCTTTGCCCGGTCTTCGCCCCGGTCGCTCCCGCGCGCTCCCGCGCAGCGTCAATCTCCAGTATTTATATCCCAAGGACCAAATGAGGTGTGTTGTGACAAGGTGTGGGCGGGGCGTTCAGGGAGAGCGGGGCCAGGTGACTCAGCCTCCGGGTCCGGGACTCCTGGGAAAATGAGTCCCGGTTCACGCTCGCAGCCCTGTAGCCTCACAAGCCCCACACGAAGCAGCCAGACAGGCAGGAGACCAGCAGCGGCAAGAGGAGGTGAGGGGGATCCGCAGCGGGACCCGCGAAGCGGGTTCCGCAAGTCGTAGATGTGAACAGCCCTCACAGCGTAGATGTGAACAGCCCTCACAGCGATGTAGCGCCAGCCAGAAGCAACAAGCATCATTATCAAAACCCTGCATACCCCAGTAATTCTTACCTTCTGAAGAGCTAATTGAGTCATGTTTGTGGCACTCTAAAACATTGATTTGGCCAGTCTTGAGCTCTCACTACAAGTAAAGGAATTGTTTTCAACAATCAGTTGTCTTCCAACTGGTATGGTGCCAGTTCCAGATGGTTCTGACAAGTCTGAAGTTATGCTTCTGAAGAGGTTCTGTGTTAAGGCTCTATTTGCTTTCACATTTCTTTCCTGGCATCCTAAGCAAACACAAGTAGATGATAAGGGTGGGCGTACACTGCCTCACATCCGAGCACTCGGTGACAGGCTTTAGTTTGTCACCCTTGTTGGTGCAGCCAGTGCTGTGTATCTCTAGACAGTGTTTCAGGATAGTGTTCTTTTTCTAGTAGAGAGAAACACATTATTTTAGAGAGTGCTAGAAATGCTGCCCAAAGTCTTCTCAGGTCTCTGTTCCACTCGCTGGGCGCAGGTGCATCAACCAGAGCTAGTCAGCTCATTAGCTCAAGGGAGCCTTTTCAAACAGGAAGAGGGCGGGAGCAGACTGTCTCACATCCCAGCACTCAGTTTGCCCCGATGCATCATAAATAAATGCAGTGCATGATAACACTTACTTAGGTGACGGGCTTATTAATATTGTTATGTTAACAGTAATGTTTTATAAAGGTATAATTGTTAGATACTTGTTCTCATTCCCTTCTCCTCTTTTCACCTCTATCACTCTTCCTTATCTTTTTCCCACTAGTTCTTCTTAAAATGTATTAGTATCACTCCCGTTCCATACAGATGTATTTATTGATACACTTTACTATTTCTTTCTTAATTTTCTTGCTTAGTATCGTCTTTTGACTTGCTGCCACCCATTGTTTATCACCTATTCGCTTTACATTTTAATATTGTGTTAATGAAATGGCATTCTTGTTCCTATGTATAATCTGCTCTACTTTTACAAAACATTAAACTAAAAAAGATGAGCTAAACTGAACAACTATCCATTCCTCTCTTGAGCTGTATTACATTTTATCATTGTTTGCACCCGGAGCACTTTTCAAAAGGTGCACAGGGCGCAAACAATGATAATTCACCCTATTTTGGTGAATGCGCTGCCCCCAGGGCAGCCGTGAACTCACGATTCCCTGGGGGCAGCGCATTCATATGAAAACATAAAGCAGCTGCTCTGTATTTTCACTGTGCAGACAGCACCCCCCTGCACTTTCAAAGGAGATGAGAGATCCCCTTGCAGGTGGGTGCAGTCACTGGGACCCCATTTACCCCCTACAGAGGGCTGCTCTCAGAGGGCGTTGACAGTGCACCACCTTTTAAATGGAGCACTGTCAGTGCGCCTCCTGCGGGCTTCTTTGACCTTGCGCCCCTGTCTGTAATATGGCGCAGAGTCAAAGGAATACCCTCATTTGCATACGGCATACCCCTATGTAAATGAGGAAACACCCTCTGATGGCAGCGCCAATGCTATCGGTATTATAGAAGGGGATGCTCAAGCATCTGCGACCCCTTCTATAACACCAAAGTGCCCCAGGGCCGCACAAAGCAGGAGCAAATGCCAGTTGCGCCCCAGGGGCACCTTCTGTAATACAGCCCCTGGTATAACCATTGTTCCTTTCTTTGTCAGGTGGTGGAAACAGTGACTTTATGCATGCTCGAGTCAGGATCCCTTTCAAATGTGAGTCATAGGTACTGAAGATGTGTTAGCTTATCTCTGAGATGTCTTCCTAGGCTTGCAGTAGCAGCACAAATGCGATCTCTGTTCCTAAATAAACACGTCACCGCCACATACCCGCACAGTTGCAAAATTGGACTCAGCGATGAGAATTACATTTTCCAGGGGAAGTGCTGAAAGCCTGCCAGAGCACGCTTTCTTCAAAACATAAATTGCTTCGGAGATTGTAAATCCTGCCTTTGTTATCAGATTCGTGCTGGATGCTGTTATGGCAAGTGATTTACTAGAAACAATGAGATAAAACTTATGTCTGTACAACAGCTCAAAAACAAATTTAGCAAAAAGCTATGTCAGTGTGTTTTTCAGAAGAAAGAGCACTGGTGCCTTGGATTATAGACTGCACAGGTGAGCGACTATATGCACTCACTGGTGCAAACGAAGATCCAACCAACAAGTGCAAAAAATAAGTTTCCAATAGTCAAAAGTTGTTTATGCTGTGGTTGGTCAATACCCACAAAGTGTAAGTTGTGATCTTTTTCCAAGACTGTTCTTCCATATAATGCAGGGAGACAAATCACCATCATTATATACACCAATTGTATTTGCTTGTTTTTTACCAATACCCACTTCATAGGTTTGTTTCTTAAAGGCTGTTACAATATGGTTCATCTAGACACCGATCTCATCAGTGATGACCAGGAAACTAATGTCGATGTCTCAATCCTAAGGTTATTTGAAGGCTCTCATCAGGACCAGACGTAGCGTTGGCACGCAGAATGAATAAGATGTTCTTTCCAGCATTGTGAAGGACTGCAAGCATTACCATTTTTGCAATTGATTGGGTACAGACTACCAGAAATGGGGCTCTCTAGTTGGCCATGGCTGGTGCCAATGTCCAAATAGGGACCCTTCATCCTAAGTCAGGGCAAGTGGGCTACCCCCTTTGATAACCCCTGCTCAACCCCGTTGTAACGTAGCACAAGCAGTTAGGCCTATCTCAGAGGCAGTGTGTGAAGCGTTTATGGCCACGTACAATAAGGCAGTAATGACACCACAAAAGGACACAACTCAGATAGATATAGAAAAATAATATCTTTATCTAACAGTTTAACTCCAAGACTCTCAAAGCGTTTCAACAACTACAATTCACGTCAACCCTTAGGGACTAAAAGAGACAACAACGTATTCACCCAAAGCGGCACACGGACAGAGTTCAGGGCCGGGGCCTACGCGACCCGTTGCGCACCAGGTACCTGTCGTTGGAAGGGACAACAGCACGCAGTTGCTGGAAGAAGCGGAGACGGTGACAGGCTGACTCCCAGCAACTACAGGTCTTGGAGGCTGAGGTCCGCAGCATGCACTCACAGTGGTTCAGGCACTCAGGGGCAGGCGGGCACTCAGTGGCAGCAGCACGTGGCTGTGGCTGCCAGGGCTGGTGGTGGCGATGACTCTCGTCGTGTAGCTCCATGGTGGGCCCACAGCGGCAGCAGCTCTCTTTTAGCTGCGGCGGCCCACAGAACAAATCCCAAGGATGCAAAGATGTCAATGGTGCGGGTGCCCAGCGGCCACAGCTCTCTCTTATCTGCGGCGGCCCACGGGGCAAATTAAGAGGATGAAAAATAGCACAAGGGGTAGGCACTCAGCGGCTACAGCTCTCTCTTGGCTGCGGCGGCCCACTGGACAAATCACGATGATGCACAGCAGCAGAGGCTGTGGGCACTCAGCGGCTATGGCTCTCTCTTGGCTGCGGCGGCCCATGGGACAAATCGCGATAGTGCGCAGTAGCAAAGGGCATGGGCACTCAGCGGCAGCCGCTCTCTCTTGGCTGTGGCAGCCCACGGGACAAATCACAATGGTGCACAGTAGCAAAGGGTGTGGGCACACAGCAGCAGCAGCTCTCTCTTGACTGCGGCGGCCCACGGGACACATCATGATGGTGCACAGTAGCAAAGGGTGTGGGCACTCTGCGGCAACAGCTCTCTCTTAGCTGCGGCGGCCCACGGGACATATCACGATGGTGCACTGTAACAAAGGGTGTGGGAACTCAGCAGCAGCAGCTCTCTCTTAGCTGCAGCGGCACACGGGACAATTTAGGGTCTCGACCAGGCGGGCACCATGGTGGACGCTCAGCGGCCACAGTGCTCTCTCGACTGCAGCGGTCCACGCAGATTCAGCGGAAGGCCTGAAGGTGCCGATTCAGGCGGGCTCTCAGCGGCGGCAGCTCTCTCTTAGCTACAGCGGCCCACATAGGTTTAGCAAGAAGGTTCAAAGGTTCAGAGTCAGACGGGCACTCAGCGGCGGCAGCTCTCCCTTAGCTGCAGCAGCCCGCACAGGTTCAGCAAAACTTTAGAAAGTCTCAATTCCGATTCAGTCGGGCTCTCAGTGGTGGCAGCTCTCTCTTAGCTGCAGCGGCCCACACAGGTTTAGCAAAAGTTTAGAAACGCCCAGTCCGCGGTCCTCACAGTAGAACTAGGGGCTCTGGATTACTCGATGGAGGCCTCACCTGCAAGCCGAACTCCTCGCACAGGAATTCCGACTGGGTGAAGTCTAATGTCCCTGAGACTTCTGTAGGAGGCGCTCTCAATTTACGCCCTCGGGTAGTTTCTTCAGCAAGCTTGATGAAAGTTGCAAAGTCCTTTCCTCTGTTCTCTCGGACAGAGTTTCGTCTTGATATCCAGAAGGAACACACTTGGCCAAAGTTCCAGTGGAACATTTTATACCTAAAAAAGTCTTTTATCTCTAAGGTTGCAAATCACTGACTCCAGTCAGAACCAGTGCGGTGAGGTTAGGGAGCACTTGGTTTACGAGGCGACATCCTGCCCTTTTAGAATGAGGGGGTCTGCTATCAGACATCCAGTGGGAGGTGGAGCCGTCATTCACCTTGCCAGGCACAGCCCTGCTCGGATCAAAGGGTCACCCCTTCCCATGCTCCGAATACCGATCTCTCTCTCCAGCCAGGTCTGACCCAGCTGGCCCTGCTGCTCCAAAACCAGATGGCCAATAAACATACGCGCAACAGCCTACAGTAAAGCTTAGGCAAGAAACTACCACGTTTTCAGGAAAGGTATTTCAACACATGCAATATATAAACGGTCCTTACTAAAAGGTGACCCTCAATGTCCTGAGCATATACATATCAAACTCGAGGGTCCTATCAGGTTCCTAGGGCCCGGTAGGATGATAGAAAGCAATCTTTAATCGGCCCATCCTGGCCTATGAGAATGTATTGTTTTGCAGTAGCAATAGTGAAATGGAAGGTAACACACTATTGAAACAGGCTACACCGATGTAGGTATTATAGTTATCCTTATTCTTACAGTCATTTATATACAGGGAGCATTTGCGCTGTGGCAATGAGTAGCAGTGGCATGGCACCCAGAGCATCTAAATCCAGCCAATATAAAAGATAGGGAGAGCAGAGAGGAAGGGAGACCCACGCCAACGATGCCAGGTCTAACACAGTCGCAATCAAGGGTTTGTTGATTACATACAGTTGGACATAAAGGTTTGCTAATATCACCATGCAGTCCTAGTGCCAAAAGGGAATCAGTGAACAAACAAACAAACAGCTCAGGATAAGCAAATTGCTTCCTTCAGAGGATATTACGCCTTACCTGATTCCTCCCACGCCATGAAAAGTTCTTTCCTGCACACTGCTAGTGGGCAGCTCCTGCTAGGAGGGGATACCAAACCTGATTGCTCTCATGCTCAGAAAGTCAATTCTTACATTGCAGCCCTAAGTGGTCTGTCCAAAACACGTAAATTTGGTCAACTGACTGAGTCTCTTACACGAGATCAGCTGGTTAGATGAACTAGCAATCCTAAAATACAAGAAAAGTTACTAGTAGTTAACCCTGATTTGAAACAGGCTATTGAAACAGCCATAAGTGTGGAGCACACAGCTGACTGCATCAAAGAGATTAAGATGTGGGTTGAATGAGCTTCTGATGTCAATGTGGTTCATGAACAAGATAACAACAAGGAAACTAAGTACAAGAACCAGACTATCAGCAATGACAAACCAAGGAATTGCAGGTGTGGTAGTATTGGACGTATGGCCAATAACACTAATTGTCAGACTGCAGTGGTCACAAAATTGTGGTAATGAAGTCCAGACAGGTTGATGTAGTTCAGGATGATTTATTACAGATATGCAGATGAGATAGATAAGTCCAGTACAGATCCTGAACAAGGCCCACCAGTAGCAGCCAGTATGCTGCTCAGCCCACTGTGGCTTTTCTTCACAGACTCCCAACATTCTGTAATACATCATCACAGTAACATTCCACTGGCTGAGCATGTGGTGGAAAATGGCATACATAAACATGAACAGAAAACTAGGATAGTACAGGGTGGCAGGAAAGGGTATTCTGCCGCTGAAAAGCAGAACTGGTGTTGGCCGGGCTAGGGTTGAGACTAGGGAAAGACCGATGTGTTAATATATTTGAAAAATTCAGATAGTGAGTAGGTGGCTCTGATGTGCAGAGGTAGGACATTACAAGCTTTATAGGCTTGGTTGAAGAAGGCCAGTTTCTGCATCTAGTTATACATATGCAAGGGATGTGTGCGAATAGGAGTCCTGCTGAGGGGATGTGTCGGGTAAGAAGTTAATATGATTGTTGACGTTGGTGGTGTTGATGTTGTGCAACACTTTGTACTTGTATGAGGAGTTTAAAAGTGCCCATTTCTGGATGTGGAATAAGTGAGTCTCTTAGGTTTGATGTGATCGGCATGCATAGGGGAATTCTGATTGTGAGTCTGGCAACTGAATTCTGTATGATCTGGAATCTTCCGGCCAGATGCACATTGATTCTCACGTAGAGTTCATTGCTGTAGTCCAGCTTGTCTGTAATGAGGCCCTTGGTGTCGGTTCTGCTGGTGCTGAAGGGAAGCCACTTGAAAATGTTTGTGATCATCTTGAGTGTGTGGAAAGAGGAGATAAAAACTGCATTCACTTGGCCAGAAGTAGCTTGCTGGTTGTCAACTATTATTCTAAGGTTCTTTTTATTGGTGGTTGGGTTGGGTGTGAGCACAAGATCAGCAGGTCACCAGGTGGTGTCAAATAGTGAGGTGGCTTTTCAAAGATAACTACTTCTGTCTTGCCTGTGTTGAGCTGGAGGATGTTGGTATTGATCCATCTAGTGACTTCAGGCATGCAGGTGAAGAAGTTGGTTAAGGTGTTCAGTGTTTTCGTTAAGAGGAAGCGAATGAGCAGGGTGGCATTGCATACGATATAATGTTAATTCAGTGGGTGTAAATGATGCTGGCGAGAGAGACATTGTAGGCGTTTAAACTGAGGGACCAAGTGAGGATCAACTTGGAACTTTGCAGATGAGTCTGGTGGCGGCAAAGATGAAAGGAGGCAGGCTGACCGACTGGATGTGGCCCATGAGAAAAGAGCAGATCCAGTGGATCACTGGTCACTAAATGCTGCCAATAGATAGGCATTGAATAAGGACATGGTGGGAGATGCTACTGAAGGTGGCAGATAGATCCAGAAGGATGAGGACAGCAGTGTATCCGCTATCTGCGATCAGATGGATGTCATATGTGATGACAATAAGCACAGTTTCAGTGCTGTGATTGGATAGGAGCTGGGTTGGATGATGACGAGAATGTTATTGTTGTAGAGGTGGACAGCTAGATGTTTGTTCGTGATCTTCTCCACGCCTTATGGCAGTAAGGGTAGAAGGGAAATGGACTGGTAGTTGGCCAGTGTTTTAGGGTTTGCTGAGGGTTTCTTTCAAAGAAGGGGAACTCTGGTGGGTTTTCAGGAGTCCAGGAAGTTAGCTGTGTTGATCGAGTCAATCAGGATCATGATGATAGCTGAGCTGGTGGGGTCTAGTCGTTTAGTGAATACATGATGAGCACAGGAGTCCAATGGTGCTCCAAACTGTATGGTACATATGGTCATTGCGTTTTCCTGAATTGTAATGGTGGGCAACATGGTTAGAGTGGTTCTGTGGATGGGGCTCAATGTTGTTGTAGATGATGGAGATCTTAATGCTAAAGAAAAGGGACAGTTGGGTGCGCATGTCTTGTGAGAGAGTAATTTTACATTTTTTTCAATTGTCCTACATTGTGAGACCACTGCAACAGAGGATAAAGCTGGAGGACAAATAAGCAATATGCAGCCACATTGGTTCTGCCTTTCCTAGGTTTAGACCTAGAGAAGGTTGAAAAATGACTAAGGACTGATTTTGAATTTGGCAAATGGTTACTCCGTCACAAACATGATGAATATCCTACCTGCATTCCCATAAATAGATTGTAACCTAATCTAATTCATTTGTAATTCAGCAGGCTAGATATCCATCATACTTGTAGTGAAGTACCTGTTCGCCAAGCTCTAAATCTGACCCTGAGACAAGCCACATCTTATTACGAGTACATTACATCTTAAAATAATGCACTTGTAATAAGGCGGATGGGATAGCCATCACGTTAGCAACTGTGTATATTGTTGGCAAACTCTAAATCAGACCCTAACTTACACTATTTCTTAGTGCTGGGAAAGTCTCTCCTGGCTCTGTCATCCATACAGACTCTAATTATGCAGAATTCTACCACCAGCAACAGTTCCTTCATATCATTCAGTTCATGCAGCCAATCATTGAAATCCAGTGGATGGCAATACATCTCTTCGCAAACAGTAGGGGGAGAAACACAGTATATCATGTTTCAGTGGCAAGTTATTTGTCCCCTAATAGTACCCTGGATTAATCTTATAATGGTATACAATTTCACCCTGCAACAGAACTCATCCAAATCCTATCTCTATAATCATCTGGTCAGGCATGACATTTGAGGCAATGTGTGCATATTATTTAAGCTAGCGGGGGTACTGTGTAAGAACTTGTACTGAGTAATACGGAAATAGGTACTCAGTATCAGTATATTAGCATAGAATAATATCCTCCACCATTCAGGGCCTAATTACAATGTCGGTGGGACCAACACTTATTTTTATTCAACATCTTGTAGCATTTGCCCTCATATCATGGTGTGCAATACAGGTTATATAACTAGATCATTTTCCACTTCTGCTAGTTCCACTCAGTGTATATAGTACCTAATAGTTATTTTGTCCCTACCTTTTCCCACGCATTGTGTCTATTGTTTCTATTGTTCAATCAAATTCTAACATTGTTATACGTGGAGCTCATTGGCTGTTCTCTGCTGCAACCCTATCTCTCAGATAATCTCTCAGAGGCTGCCAGATATCCCTAGACCTAAATTCTGGGGGTTGTAATTCAGCATATAATTCACTGTTTATATTGCAATACATTAAATGTTTGAGCCACTGTTCGAGTGTTGGCATGCTCCTGCGACCCCAGTGAATGGCCAACTCTCTCTTTTTGCAATGAGTAATCCTATGTCAATATATCTGCGCATCGCTTTGGGGATGTCCGCCATGTATCCCAGCAAGGCCATTATAGGAGACGGCCTGATTTGTAGGCCAGTCATTTGTTGAAGTGCTGTAAAAATGTGCTCCCAGTACCCAGCTCGCCTATTGCATGTCCATGTTATATGTCCACCACTGAGCACCTCCATTTCCAGATACAGACCAGCTCCAGTTCCACACTATGCAGCACGCTTGCCTACAGGCCCCCTGGACCTCAAACGACATTCACCACTATCATCGCCAACCTCGTCGCGCCCCGCTCCATCGCCTCCACGGACTAAATACTCATCAGAGACCTCAACTTCCACCTCAACAACCTCAACGACCGCAACTCCTCCACCTACCTGAACAACCGTGCAAACTTCGCACTGAAACAACTCACCCCCACCCCAACCCACAAGGCAGGATACACACTCAACCCCATCTTCACAGGTGGTAACAACATCCACTTCAGCCACACCACGCAACCCCTCTGGATGGACCACCACTGCGTACACTTCCACGTCAACAAACCCACCACCCCCAAACCTGCGCCCCACCATGAGAGAACTGGAGCTAGGTCACCAAGCAGCACCTCAACTCCACCCTCAACCATGATGCTCCCTCCGCCAACCTCGCAGCCAAAGAACTACACAGATGGATCACCAACTGTGCAGAAGAACTTGCACTCCTCCGCAACCCTGACAGACATCGCCACAGAAAGGCCACCTGGTTCACCGCCAACCTCCAAGAATTCAGGCACACCTGCAGACATCTCAAGAAGAATTGGAAAAACAGCAAAATGCCAGAAGACCGCACCACATACAAGAACGCCATGACAGAATACCACCATTCCATCAGATCAACCAAATGAACCATCATTCAGAACAAGATTCCACCAATGCCGGCAACTCAGCATCATCCAAGAACTCACCAAACCCCCCAGCGAGGACACAGACATCACCCCTTCCCAGGATCTCTGTACTCCGAAACCACTCCCACCTCCAAAAACGCCGGCCAACCCACTATCTCCACCTGGACCCCAGCCACTACCGAAGACACCAAATAAACCATGAAAGACAACCACTCAGGAGCACCCACGGTCCCCTGCCCTCTGCACATCTTTCACAGAGCCACCAACGCCTTCGCACCCAAACTACGACGTACCTTCAACACTGCCTTTGAAACCAGCACCTTCCCCGATGACTGAAAATGTGCAGAAGTCAAGCCCCTGCTTAAGAAGCCCTCGGCAGACCTTTTGGACCTCAAGAACTACCGACCCATCTCCCTCCTTCCCTTTGCAGCCAAAGTCACTGAGAAGACCATCACCGCCCTACTAACCAAATTCATAGAAGAGAACTCCATCCTCGACCACTCCCAATCTGGATTCTGCAGCAACCACAGCACCGAGACCACCTTACTCGCCGCAACAGATGACATCCGCACCCTCCTTGACCAAGGCCACAGCACAGCCTTGATCCTACTTGACCTCTCGACACCCTTCAACACTGTCTCCCACTGCACACTTGCTGCCAGACTCCACGATACTGGCATACGTGGAACCACCCTCGAATGACTCAGCTCCTTCCTCACCAGCAGGACCCAAAGAATCAGACCTCCACCCTTCCTCTCCGAACCCACAGAGATCAACTGCGGAGTGCCCCAAGGATCGTCACTCAGCCCTACGCTCTTTAACATGTACATGGCCCGCCTGGCCACCATCGTCAGACAGCACAGACTCAACATATTCTCCTACACTGACGACACCCAGCTCATCCTCTTCCTTACCAAGCACCCCGTCACCACCAGACTCAGCTCTCAGGAAGGGATGAAGGATGCTGCATCCTGGATGAGCAGCAGCTGCCTGAAGCTCAACATGGAGAAGACAGAGGTATTGAACTATGACCCACCCCCACAGTATGGGACATCACCTGGTGTCCCACTGCCCTCGGCAACCCTCCCACCCCCACCGACCATGCCTGGAACCTCTGCGTCATACTCAACTCCTCCCTCTCGACCTGACAGATCAACACCATTGCCTCCACCTGCTTCAACACCCTCCACATCCTTCGCAAGACCTTCAAATGGATCTCCCCCGAATCAAGAAAAAACATATCCCACGCACTCATAACCAGCAGACTGGACTACGGAAACGCTCTCTATGCGGAAATCAACAAGTCTCTGTTTCACAAACTCCAGACCATACAGGACACTGGAGCCAGATTCGTCCTTGGTATCCCTTGACAAGAACACATCACTCAACACCTGCGAGACCTCCACTGGCTCCCTGTCAAGAAGAGAGTAACCTTCAAGATACTCACACACGCCTTCCAATGCCTCCACAACACCGGACCCAAATACCTCAATGAGAGAATCTCCTTCCACGTACCAAAGAAAAACCTCTGATCTGCCGATCTCGCCCTTGCCAAAACCCCGTGCATCCGCAGAGCCAGAACGGGTGGAAGACCCTTCTCCTACATTGCGGTCAAGACCTGGAACGAGCTCCCAATCAACATCAGACACGCCCCCTCTCTGAACATCTTCAGGAAGACACTCAAGACCTGGCTCTACGACTGAACAAAGCTGCTTACCCCCAGCGCCTTGAGTCCCTCACGGGTGAGTAGCACGCTTTACAATTCCCTATTGATTGATTGATTGATTGATTGATGTATATAGTCTGCTCCTGGGGCCTGACACATAGGGCCATTTGTCGTGCAGGATGGATCTATTCTTGCCATTTTTACTGGCGTCATATATACACTGTGTAAGAACTTGTAGTGAAGCTGTCTGTAGTTGCCTGAATCCATGTGGGTGACCGTGCAACACTCTTATCATATTTTATCTGTGATGTGATGCTCCAGATCAGACTCCCTTGCACCTATGACCTTACCACCACATACCAGCATTCACTTCGAGCTAGCATAATATCATTTGGATATAAGTTTGGTCCAGTCTGTATCAGATATGAGTAACTTCAGCAGTGTAAAGATGTCTGGCTCCAGGGGGTAAGTGGAGATTAGGGGTGGGCGGAATTTGCGGAATTAACCTTCGCAAATTATCGCGAGAATGTTTAAAATTATCGCAAACAAGCAGAAATATCGCAAAGATGCGGAAGTTTTTTTCCGGCATGTTCGCGAGATTTTCTGCATGGTTGCGGGTCGCCAACTTACCCATGTGGTTGCTTGCGGGCGCGGCCATCTTGTTTTGAGTTGTTCTCGCGGTGCATGATCGCGAGAAGAAAGACGTGATCGCGCGACGCATGACGTCACTGCGGGCGCGAACTGTCGCGAGACAGCGCAAATGGCTAAAAACAATACAACATCTCATGGAGAACGCGACCGGATCAAGAAAACTTGTCGGCGAACGCAGGGATTCAGGTAAGGCGATCGCGCGCGCGCGAGAATGTATCATTTTACAGCGCGAGCAAGAAACAAATTATCGCCAAGCTGCGGAAACCGGAATTTTTGACATTTTCGCGCTCTCCGCGGAACGCAAAAATGTCAAATTATCGCAATTTCCGCGAACGGAACGAAATTTTTGCCCAGGCCTAGTGGAGATACGTGGCTCCGCAGTGCCTTTTGGAGTCTGGGTAGTACAAACTGATCCATGAGCGGAGCACCTGTGAAGTGGTCAGATGAGTACATGTGGTCCCCAGCAAGTACATCCCCAAATGTAGATAGCCCTTATCACCGTAGTGTGCCCTTCAACAGCGGCTCTGTCATGATGGGTACCCAAAGGTTGTCTATCAGAGGAATTTTGGAGGCATACACTACGACACCCCCATAACACGTAGTAGTTTCCTTCATGCCCAACATGTATTGGACACTGTTTGCACATCTTCTTTGTCTAGTGGCAGCCCTGCTTGCAGGAGCCATCACAGTGGGGCTGTCGAATCTGCCTCAGTTTTAGTGTAAGGCAATCTGGCATCCAGATGGTATCAATGCCATGCATAGCTGCACTGTGCCGCTAAGTAATATGGCTGCATATTCGGGACTCCAAACCCCCCCTTTTCATATAGTAGCACAAGGGTATCCCACCCAAAACGTGGCTGTCGTCCTCCCCATAACAATCAAACCAATTGCGTCTGTAGCTGGGCGAAGAATGAATTGGTAAGTGGTATGGGAATATTGTTAAAGAGCTATAGCAGTTTTGGTAAAATTACCATTTTAATTATGGCCAAACGCTGCCTGCCAGTGAGAGCGATAGCCCAATCCATCGGTTTATTTTAGCAGTTAGTTGTTCCAGTACTGGACCATAGTTTAACCGCAATATCTGCTCCTCTTCCTTCTGCAGGCTAATCCCCAAGTACCGAGTTTCTGAGTTGCCCCAGGTCGGCGGGAACCCTACACATGTACGGTCTTGTACAGAAGTCGATAGGAATGCCAATAATTTCATCAGGTTTATATGCAGTTCTTATAGTACCCCAAAAAGCGAAACCTCATTAAAAAATAGGGCTAGATTCTCAGCAGGGTGCCGGACATATAAGATAATATCATCGGCATATAGTGTAACCAGGACTGGGCCGGTTTTAAATTGTAGTTCTCTATGCAGGTGATTTTCTTGGAGTGTTCTCACTAAGGGGTCCATCACAATAATGAACAAAAGCGCCGATAGCGGGCATCCCTGCCTAGTGCCTCGCAATATTTTAAATGAACCTGTTATTGTGCAAACGGTAAGTCACGAGCGCGAGCTGCCGCTCGGGTAGAATTTCTAGCTGAGCGGCAGGAAGATCAGCGTGAACGGCAGTTTGCACTGCACTACGCCACTTGCGGATCTCTGTGGAGTTTTTTTGTCACTTTGCGGAGTTCTGAGTACTGAAACTCTGCAAACTACGCCCAGGTCTGCATACTACCCTATGAAATACAATCCATTTCAGGCCATGATCCGTTGCTACTAAACAGTAATAGAACACTGAAAAGGCAAAACTTTGAAAGTGAAGTTAGGTTGATTTCACTATATCTATGTCTGTATTGGTCCAGCGCGTCATGTGATCAAACCGCGGCAACGCGGTCAAGCACGTCAGGCTGGTCAATAAAATCTCACTTCGTCAAATGCGCTGTGGTCCGTTCCTGCTTTCCTCACCGAGTATTTGGGGAGCCAAGAGTTTAGTTTATTCATATATCTATCTATATATATATATATATATATATATTTATATATAGTTCAGCAAAACCCGTTCTAAGTAACAAACAGGTCCCAACATGCTCGGGTTCTTTTTCTCGAGTTTATTGTGGCTCAGGATGATGCTTTTCGACCGTCTCCGCGGTCTTTCTCACAACAATACCCCAGCGCCATTTTGCGTAATTTATACTTTTTTTCTTTTCACAGTCCATAAAGTGACAGTGTAAATTTTGTTATTGTTCACTATTCCTACAATTGCACTGCATGTTTCAAACCTTGAATGAAATGAACCTTACCAATCAAAATTAACATCAACATCGTAATTGTTGACTCCAAAATTTAATATGAATCGTGACTCTAATGTGTGCTCAAAATATTTATGCATACTGTGATTGTATAACCTTTTGGGCAATATTGTAAACCTTTGACTGTTGAATTCTTGTACCTCAATTTAGTAGGAAAACCTTGACATTCAATATTTGTTCTGCAAGGATTCAATTTTTCCAATAATTTTCCCAAAATTAATAAATGCTAGTGCAAATCACTGTAACATTGTTTTCAAAGTGCATAGTGCCTCTCTCATACTGGACCCTTGTTCCAAATATTGAATACTTTCTTCATAAGCTAGTACTAGTTGTTCATAAAGTGCTGTGTGCAAAACAACAACCGCTTTATTCCCAAAACGGTACAAAGCATCATTTAACATGAAGCTATAGTGCACAAACATACAGTACATATTTTTTTGTTCTCAGCCCTACAACTTATATCCCTGAGTTCGAATAATTACTTAAATACACCAATAAAGTGCTAATTCAGTATGTTAACATATCCACTTGAATAAAGTGCAAACAATGAATTAATGCATAACCAGGTTCAACAAATGGGAAGGTATTGTGTATACAGCAACAAACTATTGGAAGTAAGTACTCATTTAAGCTGCCGTACTCAAATTTTTGTCCTATCCAAAAAAAAGTGTGTAGTGCAAACTTCATGTAATCCTCAAAGATTTGTTAAGATTCTTTGGGATTTTTTTTTAAAACTTCTTAAGATCTTTGGGCAAGTACCTTAATGTGCAATCTACTTCTTATTACCTCCTATTACTCCCCTTTGCCCATTCTTCTATTCCATGTATGCATAACTAAAGTACTCTGTGCTCAAAGTTATAAAACTTCCCCTCCCTTTCTCTCAAGTCATTATTCAGATTGGCTCTCAGACTGTAGATCCAAACTATAAATGTACATATAGTTCCTTTTCAATGTTTAGAACCATAGGGGCCTTCGTATTGAATCTTAAAATGTGTTTCGATTCCAACTGTCTCAAGCAACGTTCTCTATTACCTCTGCTATTTTGAATTGGTACCTGATCTATTGCAAAATATTGCAAATTGTGCCTCACCACTGGATAGGTACAGTCTATGTTTACAATCGCTCTGATAAGTTGAAGTATTCTCTGGTGGACATTCAATATAGTTCTGCCTATATACATTTCCTGACAGCTACATCTTAGAACATACACTACAAGATCACTTTTGCAGTGCAGAGGTTCTTGAATTGTTCACACCTGATCTGTAAATGGTACAGGTACATCTTGAATGTTAACTCCATATTTACAAGCTTTACACCTATGGCACTTGAAGAAACCTCCTCTGCCTTTCAACCACGTTCCACCCACTCTCATTTCTGGACTACTGACAACTAAGTCATCCCTCATCGACCTTGCCCTTCGGAACATCATTAAGGGTTTTTTACTTATATTATGGCCAATGACTGTGTCACTACACAGTAAGTGCCAATTTCTTCAAAATGGCGCCCCAATTTACTATGTTGAGTGTTAAATCTGGTGATGAATCATGGTTCTTGTTCAGATTCACCTCGCTTACTGTACGTAAATAGGAATTTATCCCTTTCTTTCCTATTTGCTTTAGTCCTTGCTATTCTCAGATCTTCAGTATTGTAGCCGCTTGCTGTGAGTCTTTCTTCTAAATTTTGCTGTGCTAAATCTAGTTGTACTTTCTCACTGTAGTTCCTTCTCATATGCAGAGTCTCGGCATAGGGGATACTGTATTTTAAGCTCATGGGGTGAAAACTCTGGGCGTGTAAAAATATTTTATCTGCTGTGCTCTTCCTAAAACATTTGTGTGTAGTTTCCCTTGCTCAAAGTAAACAGTTTGATCTAAAAGCTCTACTAACTTTTGATTTATGTGCAAATTAAGTGTTTTAATATTGATTTTCTCCACAAAATCTTTTGCTGAACTTACTGGTCCGGGCCAGATAATGAACAAGTCATCAATAGAACGTGAGCACAAGATAATATTCTCCAGCAATTCTTCCGAGTATGTATTGGGTAGCACGTGCTCCTCCCATCAGGCCATATGTAAATTTGCATAGCTGGGGGCGAAGCAGGTGCCCATTGCAGTCCCTCTTAGTTGTCAGAAAACGTCTGAGCCAAATAAAAAAATGTTATTGTTTAGGTACCAGTACATCATTTCCAAGATCATTTTCGTTTGCCTGTATATAGTGAGGGGCCTGGGGCTTAAAAAAACTTCACTGCTCACATGCCATCCTCATGGGAGATGCTAGTGTATAAGGAAGTCGTGTCAAGCATCATTAAGATATAATCCTCTTCCCAATTAATGTCATAGATTTTACGTAAAAAATCCACTATATTTTTAATGTAAGATTACAAGTTCTTGACTGACTCTTGCATAAAAAAATCAACTGTGATGCACTTGCTAACAGACTGGAAATCACTGAAATTATTGCCGGCCTGGAGGTGAACCTAGGTCTTTGTGCACCTTAGGTATCAAATAACAAGCATTGAAAATACAACAGGTCTCGCCTTTTATTAAGTAAAAGCCATTTGCTTTGCTAATGGTATTGTATAGCAAAGCAAATGGCTTTAACTTAATTAAAGGTGAGACCTATTGCATTTTTGATGCTTGTTTTTGTTGCAGTTTTACATAAGCATGAACTCGACGAAGGTGTTGGAGTGCTTTACACGAGCACCAGTTGCGTTACAGACCGACACATTCATTTTAGAAAGGGGGGGTAAGTGATTTGCCCCAAATCACAGGATGTTCGAGCCCTCCTCTATGCACACTATGTAAGGCATCCACAGCTGCTCAGTCGCTACTTTATAATGAGCACTGCCCACTCAAGTTAATTTGAGTGACCAAATTTCAAAAAGCAAAACCGGGGGTCATTTTGAGTGACAGAGTAGAACTACACTTTTACATTAGTCATGGGGCAGAAAATGACTTAAATGTCAGTGCGCCTCAACACAGAAACACAGACAACAAGGCACTAAGGAATGAAATTAAAAGCAACTTTTAAACCCAGCCTCATTGGTGTTAATTCAGTTGTGTTTTGATAACAGCTGCAAACTCTTCCTGACCTTGAGCACCTAAAAAGCAACCTCCCTCCATTTGTAGTCTCTAAAAAACCAAGACATGAGCTTAATTTGTCAAAATCTGCCGTGAAAGCTGGAAGCAAATCAGCTGTATCACAATTACTTCCTGGTATATGCTTGGTACACTCTAAAAGGCACCTAAAATGCTTTACATAGGAGGGCGTAATTTAAGTGTTATCATCGTGCACATACTACGTACACACACTGTACAAGCACAAGCCTTCATGTTTCATCTCTTACCCTATCTATGCAACTACTATATGGTAAAGCTGGATTGCGCCGTCATTGCTTGCCAAATATGCTGCAAATTCACATAACAAATGCAGCTTATGCTACACACTCACTACATAACTAGGGTGAGTACAGTCAGGGTGCGGACTGTGTGCAAAACACAACAAACGCCTCTTAAACTAGACAACCGCTTCATAGCAGAAAGACTGCACAATGAATGGCACTGACATGTAAAAGATGTCCCAGTGTGAAGGGACAGGCTGCAGGCTACTGCATGTCCCAGAAGACTTCTGAGTATATTCACCGACACAACACTGCCAAACTATACACTTGCACCTAAACAGTAACTAGGGAAAGACGAACACAAGTAACAAAGTACCCAGCGAAGATTCGCCTTGTAATTGTTTGTGTGACATACATGAGGCTTAATATTTTACTTGGTTTATATTTATGATCTGTTATTTTACAGATACGATCGCAATAACAGCCTTCATCGCCACAAATCAACCTCTTAAATTCATTGGTAGGACTGCTTTCATTTGAAGCTCACAGTGTGGGTCACTCGTCTTAGCTCATACATATATTTGATAAAAACGTTGGTGTTCAGCATTCAGTACTGAAATTATTCTGCCATTATTATTATGTAAACAACAGTCCACCTTTTCGCTAACTTTTTTCATGCTACCGAAATATTGCACGTTAAAAGCGACACATTATTTTATTTCAATATCGGGGTCCGGTGTGCATTATGATTATGAAACCAGTATAATGGACCCCTCTAGTCACATCCCCTCCCCCATTGCCCTCTCACTGTACTCTCATTGTGTTTGAACAACCATCTTGGACCCTGTTTTCCAGAAAAAACACAACCCGAATCCCGTAGATTTCCGAGCCCTGCGGACTGCATCGGCCGTGTCCAGGGACACCGGAACCTCTGTAGATGCGAGTAAAGTACATAATTTCACTCTGGATTGTGTCAGTAACTCCTCAGACCTAACAAGCAGGGCCTGACGGGATGAAACAAAGAACGTCGACCGGTGACTGGCCAGGCCGGCTGGCCAGCCGCCGCTTCGCTGCTTGTGCTGTCTCTGCCCGCCACAGTGATTTGGCAAAATGCCACTGTTTTGTCTCGCATGCGCGTGATGTAAGGCATCGCCGGTTCATTCACTTGAGGAAGTAGAATACATTTTGTGTTAAAAGGCCAAATTTTTTCCATCTTGACAATTGACTATGGTGATGTATCTTGATCCTTACAGCTTAATTTTTCACAATTTTTTTGTAGCAGTCTGTGGCTTCTTATTGTGCCTTTGCCTCCTTTATATACTTTTCTAAAGGCCAAAGCACAATATTGCCACCTTTATCAGATTGTCTCACCACTATGTCCTTTCTTTGGTGCATTTTTTGCATAATCTGTTTATATTGTATCAACCTGTTCTTATCTTTAAGCTGTTTGTTGCTATGTCTCTTTGTTTGTGATATATATCAGGATACAACTTGTTCATATATCTGCCTCACACCTCGCGGGACATAGAAACTCACACACACCCACTGCTGCACTCACTTCAGGACAAAGGAAGCAACACACACCTACTAATTCACAACTTGCAGGACAAAGGAACTCACGCATTCCCACTAATGCATAACTTGCAGGACAAAGGAACCAACGCGTTGCCCCTAATGGACACACTGCAGGACAAAGGGACCAATACGTTTCCACTACTGAACACCTTGCAGGACAAAAGAACCAATGTGTCACCAGTACTGCACACCTTGCAGGACCAAGGAACCAATGTGTTCCCACTACTGCACACTTTGCAGGATAAAGAAGTCAACGCATTCCCACTGCTGCACACCTTGCAGGACAAAGGAATCCGCACGTTCCCATTACAGCATAACTTGCAGGAAAAAGGAAACAATTTGTTCCCACTAGTTCACACAATGCAGGACAATGACACCCATTCGTTCCCACTACTACACAACTTGCAGGACAAAGGAAACTGCAAATATTGTAAACTAATGCACACAGTCTGACATCGGACCTGATCGAACAGGCTCACACACATAGGTAACTACACAAAGCAACACAACAAGAAATTCGCACCCCATCCTGCATAAATCACATGTACCAAAACAAATGTGCAACACTCACTTCCCAAAATAGCAACCAATAGAGCATAGTTATAAAATAAACACAACAAAGCCTTCAAGACAAAATGCGTAGCATGGCGTTGCATAGACACTTAGAGGCCGATTATGATGTAGGTCGGAAAGGCTCTAAACAGGATTCAGAACCTATGCTTCCGACCGAATCGGATACATTTCCGACCGACTGATTAAGATTCGGTTCCGATCAGCATTAATAAAACCTGAGTCATTCAAAGCCGAATCTTACAGCTCTAGGGACATGGTTTCAAACCAAGCGATTACGATGGCCGATTCTGACAGCCGTTCCTAATCAGTTTGCCCAACACAAAACAGCTGTCAGAATCTGACTTTGGGGGCACGTAGCAGGCCCCCCTTTGCCCATAGTCCACCAGTTGGGGCCCGTGGGGGTACCCATGGGACCCCTCTTTCCTACCCTGCACAGTGTGGCAGGCACCACGAGGTGCCCGCCACAGGGTGCAAGGTGTTCCCCAACCTCTCCTTTTTTCATTGGGAGCCTGTGTTCATGTTTGGAGCACAGGCTCCTATTGAAGACAATGAGAGTCCAACCAAAAGATGTTTGGAAGCATCGAAATCAGTTGGTCGGAATCGCAGAGCCCGATTCAGTCAGAAACCATTCCGAAATCGATTCGGTCGGAAGAGTGTCCGACCAACATCTTAATCGGCCCCTTAGTAAGATACAATAAAGAATGACAGTGGCAGAATCTTCTGCTAACTATTGTGTGACAGGAAATATTCCCTCCGGTTACAGCATAACACAAATGTACCAATAAAAAATCTTAACACTCACTCACACGCTGCTCACATATATTTTTCATGCACCAATAAAAAGTATAACACTTACCCACACACTGCTCATATATATCGCTCACTAGTGAAGACAACAGACCATTAAGCGTGGTACACCACAAAAACATTACCAGAAAACCTTCATGACAGTATCACGGAGGCATGGCATTAGAAATATGCATTGTGTCACATGACAGTAGATGCCAATTACTGTCAAGTATTTGGTGAACGACCTCTCATCCGAACCCCCTGCCAAAATAGCACCAATATGAGTTTACCTCTGATCTCAAACAAGTGCTTGGGCAGCTGCTTCTCTTGCAGAAAGCCACTGAGCACCTATGTACAGTTGCATGCCACTGAATAGATATTCTCATGCCGACTACAAGAGCATCAAATTGCATAAGGAACAATTGTTTGGAGCCCAAGTACAAAATACAGCAATCACACAGAAAAGGCAAATGTTGTCGAGAATAGTTGACTGAGTGAATGCTGTAGCAAACAACTTGCGTGCACAGGAGGAAATTAGGAAGAGATTGAATGACCTGCGGGGAGTGTGCGTTTCCTGGCCTGCAAGTCTCACCTGGAGGCCCAGAGGACTGGAGGTGGTTCTCCCAGCTCCCATTAAAACATTTTCCCTGGTAGGCGAAGGACTTGCAGACGCTACATCCTGAACACTTGACAGGAATCCTAGGTGGAGCGGAGACTGGTAAGTTATACACTTTGAATGTGTCAGTAAACCTAAATGTAATGTTTGCTTTTAATGTAGCAGTTCCTAATGTGTTTTGCACCTTTTTTCATATAGAAACCTATATTTATAGTTGTATTATTTTGTTGTCTTGTTCATTAGAATGTATTTTGTTGGATTTGAGATTACTGGTTTCAATCTCCATTACATTTCAGATCATGGTTGTACTACATTTTGTGGCCACTTGATCATACCAATAGCAGGTGGCAGGATCTGGTGGAATGTCACAACCAACTTTCAGTGGTGTGCTTTAATAAGTTCTTTTTTCAGTGATGAGAAACACCAACAGCTTCATCCAGTTTCTACAAAATGCGGATGTTGCCAATGTAAAGGGAGATTTGTATGCCTTGGTTCACCTACCACATGTGATTGGAGCAATTGATGGTACATATATTGCCTTAGTACCACCACAGGCCACAGAACAAGCCAGCCGCATTCGAAAGAGCTTTTATTCAATCAATGTGCAAGTTGCCTGTGTACCAGATCTGTATATCACAAGCATCTGTGTGTATTTTAGAGGACAAGCCCATGATTCCTTTGTACTATGGAACAGCAGCATGCTCCTGCAAATGTCATAACTTGTTCTTAAGAGGGCCTGGCTTATTGGTAATTACAATCTATCAATATATTGTTTAGTTCATTTCAAGTTTAAAATAGTGTCATATTTGTTGGCTCATTTTTTTTTCATATAGGAGTCTCAGCTTACCATAACTGGCCATGGCAGTTAGCACCCCTGAGGAATCCAACAACGTCAGGAAAAGTAAGCTTCCATGAGGCCGATGACAGAACACAGAGGCCGGTGGAGTGGGCTTTTGGGCTCCTGAAGGCCAGATTTAAATGTCTGCATAAGGTTGGTGGAGCCTTCCTCTACTCACCCAATAAGGTGTGCCAAATCGCCATGGCCTGTTGCATGTTACACAAGATAGCCCTGCGACATAACATCCAATACATTGCAGAGGGTGTAGACAATGAAGAGCTACCGGGTGAGGATGTTGAAATGCCAAATGAAGATGATAATGTGAAGAGGAAGTAATTGACTTACGTCAAGATGTGATTGAGCACTTCTTCACACAGGTGTGAGTATATATTTTCATATTATTACATTTAATGTTAAACCAACTTTCAATCTAATTAAAACGCAAGTTAAGGAAAATTCCGTGCAAATATGTTTGTTGATCACAGTTTCGACACCTTGACTACTGTGTTCATTTACATTGTTTATCTTTGATTGTTCTTAGAAAATCTGTCCTCAAAATTATTCATTAGTTATCTGTTATTTTGTTAAATGATTTTAAGATTATTTTTCTTTTAGATCTTTTAGGTTCCATCACCATGTCATCTTCATTTGGACATTTCAAAGTTGTGACATTTTCAGTCATATGTGGCTGTTGCGAATTACAAACAAAAAATAGGTTGATCCTGTGAAAGACACACACAGACTTTTGGTGTATATATCTTATAGAAAGTCAACTTGCACAGTCATTGAATAAAGGTATTTAAATTTGTACTAGACTTGTTTTCTTCTTAATGTTGCCACCAAACCAATATTTGCTGCTTAAATTGCTCTAACCACATGTGGTAGTTGAGTTTAAGCACACTAAACTCCCTTCATATTGGCAAAATCCTCAATTTGGGGTAAGTGTATGAAGCTGTTGATGTGTCTCATCATTATAGCAATAACATTTTGAAACACAGCACTGAAAGTGTGTTGTGTCATTGCACCAGATACTGCAACAGAGTATTGGAATGATCCTGTGGCCACAAAAAGGAATGCCATGATTTTGACTTTTGCTGTTATTGATGTGAGATTCCTATTGTGAGCCAGAAGAACTGGTCCCAGCTGATGACATAAATCAATAATCGTTTGGCTGCTGAATCTGATTTTTTTAATTATATGCCATTTTCCATGGTGGCAAGGTCTAGAACAGCAAATGTAAAAATGGCACCCAATATTTGTGTTATGCATGGGTTGCAATGTTTTGGAAAACTATGAAAACTATGAAAAACAATTCTTTCTTACAATTTAATAAAATACTAGTTGTAGATTTGTATTTTGGTTATTTTTGACCATTTTTGACAAATGTGAGAAACATTACATAAATGGAATTTATTTATAGATAAATAATCATTTTATGTTTTCATATTTTAAAATGTATGATTGAAAAAAAACATAGCAAAATGAGAACAGTAATACAACACCAGTCTTTGACTTTGTTGGCTTTTCTTTTATTCAACTAAACCAAATAAACTGAAACAGGATAAAAACAAAAAAGCAAACAGCCAGAATTGTTTGAAGTCCATTGTACAAAATACAACTGACGTCAGAAAGGTAAATGTGTCCAGAAAAAAGTCTACAGAGTGGACAGTAGTCACGCACTGGAGATAATTAGGTTTGGTGTCTCTTGCTGTAGTTGGTGGAGGTTTTGCCATCCTCTCCTGGTGGTCTGGATAAACATCCCCTCCTGAGGGAGGCTGGTGGATCCACAGTTACCGGGACTGCGGTGGGTACAGCTAGGTCCTCTTGCGGCAGGGCCTCCCTTTCTGTGGCTGTACTTGGCCCAGATGTTGTTGGACCTCAGAAAGGGGAAAATGGTGTTGGAAAAGCCCTGCACATGTGGGTAAAATATCATGCAGCACCTCATTCAGGGAGCCCAAACTAGAGTTCAGATTATACATCTATACATTGTGCTCAATCTGCAACTTCATCATCTCCGGGAGCTTGGTATAGATCTGGCCAATCATGACTTGTGACTGATGGAAGTATACCAAGGCTTGGTCGATGGTGGTCTGGGTGCCTTTGAACCATGTAGCCTTAGTTTTCTTACCCACAGATTCCCTACTATTACCCTTTACCCCCACACCCTGTGCCCTTGACACTGTGTGCCCCATCCTACTGGGTCCTGGCTGAACTGGTGGTTGTGGAGATGTTGGCTTAACAGCAGCTAAGACATGTGGGCACATGATTGGGCTGATGTTGGTTTCGAAACAGAGGAAGGGAAGGTATACCTAGGCTGAAGTGTGGTAACAGCTGGAGTGGGAGGTGCAGGCATGGGTCGAGTGAGACTCACCGTAGCAGTTTGCCCAGGCAAACCAGATGGACTAGACAGATCCTTGTTATCCGAACATTAAGGAGTAGAGTCCTCCATGCAGGGTTGTTCCCGGTCTGGAGTGTAGGTGTCCTCAGTGGCAGGTGGTTGGCCACATGCTAAGGGTGTTGGACCTATTATAAATTACAAAAAATAGAAATGGCAAAGGTCTCGATTTTACATCAAATGAGTTTGAAGCTAAAAATGAAGCAACCTAAAAGGAAATTAATACAATGATTATACCTTTCAGTGGTATTGTAATACATGACACAAACAGTTTAAATTACACACAAAGCTACATCACAAAAGCAAGTAATAAGATGTCCTGAGATAAAATCAATTGATAAATGTGAAATGACCCATTCCAACGCCTAAAAGGCTAAAAATCTGACAATGCAAACACAGAGAGATGATGGAAGGAGTGCTGACATTTTTAAGGTTACAGATCTGGGTTGAATCCATCATGGTTCTTTAGCAAATTTCGCCACCCAGTTCAAACCCAGCCATATGCAAAGAAGGCTTGACCCTTTCCTCCTGGGAACAGTCCAGCCTGAACTGCCAAGCCAGATCTTCCCTGTACCAGAAACAAGCATCCTGGGACCAGTTTTGGGGTAACACCCTTCACCAGCCAGGCTTGCTTTAATCCAGTAGCAAAGTGAGCAAGGGAGCCACGTCTGGTCATACCCTTCCAACTTATGGGCAGATTTACAAGCCCCTTGCGTCACTTTTGCGCTGTTGTTGCGCTGTGCTTGCAACACAACTGCAAGAATGCGTGACTTTTCCATCAACAGATGCATCAGAATTTCTGACGCATCTGTCAATCTTTGCGCCATGGTGCGCCGTATTGTAAATACGGCGCATCCATGATGACGCAAGGGTTTTGCATGGTGGCGCAGGGAAAGTGACGCATCTCTACAGATGCGTCACTTTCTTGTAAATCTGCCCCTTAGGGTGAACAACGCAAACTCAAGGAGATGATGAACGGAGCGTTGAAACTTTTCGGACACTCACCGCCAGTCAGGGATCTGGGTTGAACCCATCATCATTTTACATAATTTAGGATTATTAGCATTAGTCATCATATAAACATTGCAGAGTACTTTAAAAAAAAAAACATAATCAGCATACAAAATGACAATCCTTAAAATATTTCGGCGGGCAACAAACTATGATTTGTGAAGCAAATAACATCAATTCAATTATATAACAAGAAAATATCAACATACAAAATGATACACAACTATAACATCCCTCTCAGGAATACCTCTGTAAGGGACTTACTGGGTTAACAGTAGAGCTTCTTGGTCCACAAGGTCCCTCAATAGCCAAGGTGACATCGTGCCCCAAGCAGTATTGCACCAGGAGGCATGCTTGCAGAGTGGTGGAGAAAGGTGGCATGGCCTTCCAATTACTTACAGCTCTGTGGGACTTACCGGAGGTAATAGGAGGATTAGTTGACCCCCAATGACCCTCTGAAACCAAGGAGACTAAATCCCCTAACCATCAGTGAACCAGGAGGTACACAAAACAATGTATAAAAATTAAATATTGAGAGGGGGGCTGTGCTGCCCCTCTCTCTAGCCAATTTCGGTCTTGGGCAACCTATTTCCCAGGACCCTCTGGGTGGGACCAGGGCACCCACTCGTCACTGATGGGGATCGCGGGGGAGCCTCAAGGCCCCCATGGTTCCTACCATCTCCTAGCCTCCTGCAGGAGCCAACATTGCTTTTGGACTGAGGGAGCTGCTGAACATGCAGCTCTGTCTGTCCAAATGCAATTCTGCTCCGCACTCAAATTTCCAAAAGCCCCCAGGAGGTGGTGGTGCCCGGAGTTGCAGAGGGTTCCATGCGACCCCTCCACTTTTTTCAAAATTAAAGCCCCGGAGTGGTGATCCCTGGGGCTGCGGGAGGGTCCGTGTGAACCCCCGTATTCTTTTAAGAAAAACCCTGGGATGGTGGCTGCAGGGGAAGTAATGGTTGGGGATGAAGTCCTCTTGGATGCTGAGGGTCCTTGGGCTCCAGGAACCCCTTCTGTTACTTCCAGTAAGACCCACACACCTGGATTGCTGAGAGGTCGTCAGAGGTCACAACCCCTTTCTCCAACACTCTGCAAACATGCCTCCTGGCATGCTACTGTTTGAGGAAACTGGAATTCATTCCCTAACCAGCAGTGCATCTGGAGGCGCGTTTGCAGAGTGGTGAAGAAAGGCAATGCCTCCAAGTTCTCTCAGCAATCCTGCTGTCTGGGACTTACTAGAGGCAACTTAAGGGGTTCCTGGACACCAAGGACAATCAGCATCCAACAGGACTACATCTTCCAACCACCACTGCATCAGGAGGCGTGTATGTGAAGTGGCAATGAAGAGGACCCCCACCTTTGTCCTAATTTGACCTGGGGAGGATCCACATATTGATGATTTGAGCCCTGGGGAGGTGGTGGTCTCGGGATGCTGTCGGGGCCTAGTGTCCCCCTTGCATTTCTTTTAGTGATTGCCTAGGTAGGTGACAGTCCCCAGAGCTGCGGGGGGGGGGGTGCCGCACCCCCAGCATTTCTGTTAATAATTATCCCGGAAAGGTGGTGGTCCCCGGGGATGCAGAGGGGCCACGCGTGACCTCTCGCATTTGTATTTATTGCCCAGGGAGGTGGCAGTCTATGGGGCTTTGGGGGCGGCCACACGGGCCTCCCCCACATTGATTTTAATAAATAGTCCTGTGTCCCCTGCATCAGTTTGCATATTACTATAAAAACTGCCCCCGGAACCTTTGCCTACCCTGCTGATTTGAACCTGGGGGTCCCTGTAAAACTCACCCCCAGGAGGCCTAGGGGGTCAGGGTGTTTCTATCCTGTCCTCTTTTCTTTACAAAAAATCTTTTTTTTTGTGACTCGGTTTAACAGAGTCCCAAGATGGCTACCAACTCTTCCTGGTTTAAAGTGTTGGCAATCAGATGTCAACACGAGATCGGGAGGGGTCGCAGATAGACTGAGGGCCTATATATACAACTGGTCATGTATTTTATTAACTCCAAAACTACTGAACGGATTTCAACCAAATCACAAAAATCAACTTCGTTAGACCAACATTTACCTTCCTGCCAAATTTTGTGGAATTCTGTTCAGCAGTTCAGAAAGAAAGATAGATAGATAGATAGATAGATAGATAGATAGATAGATAGATAGATAGATAGATAGATAGATAGATAGATAGATAGATAGATAGATAGATAGATAGATAGATAGATAGATAGATAGATAGATAGATAGATAGATAGATAGATAGATAGATAGATAGATAGATAGATAGATAGATAGATAGATAGATAGATAGATAGATAGATAGATAGATAGATAGATATGCATGGCTTGTCTTCTTTCAAACATCCAGCCACGTCCACCTTACAAGATCGGTGCAAGGCAACGGGGCAGAGGATCTATATATATATATAATTTTAAATGCCAGCTAGAGATTATATTTGCTATTTGTATTATCCCATAAATCACTCAGCCTAGATCAGGGGTCTCCAACCAGTCGATCTCGAGCTACCAGTAGCTCTCAGATACCTTTAAAGTAGCTCACAACCTTGAGCTCATATTTAAGATAGCACAAGGCCATAGTTTCCTTTTAAAGGTAAGGGAAGGCTGTGTTCATTTTACATTATTATTATCGAGCTGCAGATAGCAGGTTCCGATAATGAGCAGTGTGCAGTCAGATTCATGTCCCAGGCTGGGGCTGGGTTACAGAGGTGAACAACTGAAACACTGAGGTATTTAAATCTTAAATAAAAGTCCTTGACAACTGGACATTGGAGCTGTGAAAACAATTATGTTTCAGAATACTTTTAATTGGAAGAAAATGAAAATGGAAAGGTACCTTAGAGTACTTCATTTCAATTTTCTCACATTTCAAAGTGTTGCATCTACAAATAGCAGACCTTTTCCTCCCAAAGGTCAGCAGACACTGTGCTATAAGAATAACAGAAACATACAGCCATCATTTAAATGAGAGACATTGTAAGTGCAGAAAAATGTTCCATATTATGAACTTTTTGGCAGAATATTGATCAGCACTTTATATTTCTCCCATTTAAAAAAAAAAAAAATGTATGTTTCTGTTAAACATATAATGGTGTCACATATGGAGATAGGTATGTCCTGTGCTGCAAGTAAATTCTACACAGGCTCTCAGTCACCCGTATGAATATGCCTATTCATACACACTCTTGTTCATACATCCCTCAAAGACTGCGCTCTCAATAGCAGCCCCTTCATAGTACCCTTAGTCATAGTATGTTGTTCAAACCGTAGTATCTAGCTTTATGGACATTAGGCTTAAACTCAATGCAGGTGGGCGGGGCTGTCTGGTAACAATGCACACATTTTTTGCCTTCAGTCGGTCACAATGATTTTCACTGATCAGAAGTTGCTCTCATTACAGAAAATGTTGGGGACCTCTGGCCGAGGGATAAGTGTACTCATCAACAGGTTACTGTATTTTATAAAAATATGAGGTTGTAACTTATCACAAATGCTTGTGATTCGTTTCTCAGAATTGTGTTGCATCAATTCAAACAAAAAGTCAAAAACCATATTTTTTGGGTTTTTATGTATCCATACAGGTCAACGCCCATCAAAAGAAATCCCCCTGGAAGGACATGGCAAAGAAGGTGCAGACTCTGATGGTCTACAAGTGATGCAACCCACGACACTGGGGCAAAAATCATATGAAGTCCAGCTCAGCCAGTCTTCCTAACATGGGAATGTCTGCACCCTGACCCCCTAATGGCCTGCATTCTTACGGTGGCCTGTCCCCAGCTGTATGAACAGTTGAGAACCCAACATTTTTTCTTAATTTCTTCAACAGCATAAGTAAATACATAGGGCGTGATACATTAAAAAGCAACTGCAGAACTTAATCAGTGTAATATTTTTAACATTTGAAAAATACTTAAGTTACTTGATATGCTACCATTGTGAAATACCCAAACATAGAAAACAGGCTTTCAGTGCATACAACTATTGGTACAACATTTCAGTAATTGTAAACACACAATGATTCATATTCATTTATTTTTTAATAAATAAAATTCAGCTTTTTTGCCTTGTACACACACCGTTCAAAGGTATTTTGCATAACAATATTTATTGTGACGTGAGTTCACTATTCAAATCACAAAACAGAACCATTCAGAGGTGTTAAACAGTTCCAGGAGAGAATTTAAATGGTTAAGAGAAAGTATCATAAATAATACATGAGCAATAAAGGGAAATTGCAAAACTGTGACCAAATGGTTTCTGAAGAAGTTCCCTACATCATGAGATAAAGATAAAAATTGAACCAAAGTCTGAATGCCTTGAAGCAGGTGAGAATTTGGAAAATGGTTTGAGAAAAAACCTCATGATCAGTTCTATTTACACAGATACAATAAAAGTATTGTATATTTTTTTTAGCATTTTCAGGAACGGGTGAAGGGGACACTGGCTGCGTAGGTAGGGGAGCAGCTGGCCACTGTATTTTGGGTGATGAGACCACGGACATCAATTGACACAGTAGCACAGAGGGTGAGGGGACTGAAACTGAGGCCACCAGCTTCATCTTCAGAAGCCTCCAAAAGTGACCAGTCACTAGTAGTGGTGGATCCTACAGAAACTGTTCCAACTGCATCCTTGTCCACCTCCCAGAGACCCATCACCACCCTCCCTCTTGCTTACCCCCCAGTTGGCCTAACCCAACCCACTAAAAGGACTGGGGTCTCCTTCGCTACAGACACCTCACTCACTGCCCTGTAACCCCAGCTGCACTGAGTGAGGAGACTATTAACCTCTCACGCAACATCACGGTAGGCCATACTGCAATCATGAATGGCATCCAGGGCCTTAGTTGCCAAATACTACAAATGGTTGCATTTCTGGATGCCATTCACAGGTCAATGTCTGGCATGAAGAGATCGATGTGAAAATAGCCTCCTCACTGATGGCAGCCTCTCAACCAGCTCAACCTCGTGCCCTAACTCAGGTCTCTTTCTCATCTCAAATCCTAAGCCCCATCCTTATTCCAAGCAAACTCACTTCTTCGAAGGAACCCCCTCCAACAAGCACAAGCAGCACAATCACACACACATATAAAACCAAAGTCACAAAGAAACACAAACACACAAACAATATACACACTATTGTCGCTACACCTACAACACCACAAACACCAGCACACCCGCAAGCACCACAACCACCAGCACACCCACAACCACCAGCACACCTGCAAATACCACAAGCACCACCACACCCATAAGCACCACAACACCCACAAATAACACAACCAAACCAACCACCTCAACAGCGCACTCATACAAATGTACGCCTACACACAAAACACCACCAAAAAAACACAAATGTGCACACGCACCAAGGTGAAAAGTTTTTTTAAAAATAACTGTAAAATCAATGTTAGTTAAAAATTTGAATAATTTAATATATTTATTATTGTAACATTTCACCATGTTGAGTGCATTTCCTCTATTTTAATAAATGGTGTTTGTGTCAAATTTTTTGATTGTGTAATGCTTATTGTTTATTTTTAAATAACATTTAATAAAGTAGTGGAAATGCACTTTACATGGTGAAATGTAACATCAATAAATATATTAAATTATTAAAATTTTGAACTAACATTGATTTTACAGTTATTTTTCAAAAAAACTCATCACCTTCTGTAGTGCAATTTCTACATTTCCCTTATCTCAATAATGTGTAGTACATATGTTAATAATTTTATAGTTTACAAAAATGTATTAAACACTCATATATGGTCACTTTTTGATTTTTTGATTGATGTTAATTTTTGTGTAAGTGTCCATTGTCACGAAGGCAGGCTACTCCAAAGTTGTAAATTAAATAAAATTATACAGAGGTGTTTCTTTAAATTTCGTAGACGACAATATTACATACATATGCATTCCACATTAGTATGTTATTGCTTGTAACAGAGATTTAAAAATGATTGAGTCCAGAGCAAATATAAATGTAGAAGTCGAAAGATAACAAGTAAAAATAGAAGCTTACCGGAGAATCCGGCTGCGACGGGGTTGATTTACTTCGCGGTCAAGTGGCTATAGCAAAGGCATGACCTGAATGATCAGACCCATTACGGAAAAGGAAGTGTGAAACAGAAATAAGGTAAGTTTCAGCCCGATCTCCCTTTCAATTCTCCAACTCATGTGTGGAGGTTTGCCCGCCACAGTTGCATCGGCAAGAAGGCACATCGTGATTGACCCGATGAACAAACTGCCTGTAGTACCTCTTACATCCGCTTTTGCCTATGGCGCCATTGACACTGGAAGGAAAACCTGACAGAGACTGGGGAACTCTGACGGTCTTTCGTCCATCGACCCTACAGCATCTAAATTGAGTGGGCAGACTGCCTAGACAGATGGAGAATATGATGGAAAAGTGACGGCAGGACAGAGTCCGCAAATATCTAACTCAAGCCGTAAGTGTAGCTAAACATGTTTCAGCTGAATAAGGTCTCTAAACATTCTAAACATTCCAAACATTTTTTAAATCCAGCCGATAATGAGACTACAAAAAACATCGGTCTGAAGGCAAGGTCATGTCCTGTTCCAAATAGCAATTAGCCGAGCAGTGAGATTCAATTTGAGTGGACAAAACACATCGGTTACTTGCTATTCGGAACAGGGGAGGACATTGCCTTCAGACGGATGTATTTTGTAGTCACATTATCGGCTGTATTTGATAATGAATACCGGCGATTAGTTAATTGGAACATGCCGGGACTTTGGTTATAGAAAAACACACAAGATGATTGACAGAATGTTGCACATTGGCAAAACATTCACCCCCAGTCACAGATCTGGGTTTAATCCATCGTTATTTTGCTCACCATGCCACCCCAGTTCAGACATGGCCATGTGCAAATCAGTCTTGACCCTGTGCCTCATGGGAACAGTCCAGCCCGAACTGCCAAGCCATGTCTACCCTGGACCGGAATCAAGCATCCTAGGACCGGTTTCGGGGTTTCACCCCTCTTCAGCCAGGATAGTTTGACTCTAGTGGCGTAGTGAGCATGGGACCCACGTCTGGGCATACCCTTCCCACATAGGACGAACAGCAAAACACACAAGACATGAGTCCCGTGCTCTCCATGCCACTGAAATCAAGCTATCCTGGCTAAAGAGGGGTGAAACCCCGAAACTGGTCCTAGGATGCTTGTTTCCAGTCCAGGGAGGACCTGGCTTGGCAGTTCGGGCTGGACTGTTCCCACACAGGGTCAAGACTGATATGCATATGGCTGGGTTCAAACTGGAATGGCATGGTGAGCAAACAAAACGATGGATTTAGGCCCAGATCTCTGTACTCGGGTGAATGTATGACATAGTTCTTTATTCTGTCCATCAACTGTTCTTTTTGTATTTGTTACCCCGTGTGGGACGGTTATGCTCAGACATGAGTCCTGTGCTCTCCATGCACTGGAATCAAGCTATCCTGGCTGAAGAGGGGTGAAACCCCGAAACCGGTCCTAGGATGCTTGTTTCCAGTTCAGGGAGGACCTGGCTTGGCAGTTCGGGCTGGACTGTTCCCATGAGGCACAGGGTCAAGACTGATTTGCATATGGCTGGGTTCAAACTGGAATGGCTTGGTGAGCAAAAAAAAGATGGATTTAGGCCCAGATCTCTGTACTGGGGTGAATGTATGACATTGTTCTGCATTCTGTCCATCAACTGTTGTTTTTGCTCAAAACTACTGATAACTGTCTCTTGCCTGTGTGTTTGTAAATGTCTTGTTTTGCCAGTTTATATCGCCTGCTCTAAATATACTCACGTGGGGGTAAATCGTATTTATATATTTCTCTGTTGAAATGTATAAGATCTGGTCATCGAAACCCTCCATGGAAATGATTATTTTGCCCATGAGCACTATATATATATATATATATAAAAAAATATATAATGTTTAGGAATCTCTGTTCATATGATCACTCAGGACCCTTGGTCCCGAACGATCCCAGGGTGTGCCTTGTGTTTTGATACTTTGTTTCAGCTGAAATCACATGTTATATTGAACAATGAAACTCTCTTAAAAGAAGTTTGGACCAATGTGCTATGCATCTTTCTCGGTATATATGCTAACAGACCTACTAACAAATCATTAAGACTATTTAAGGAATACAGTAATGGAGAATTACATTTATGTTGAATTGGGTATATGTATAGCAACATTTTATTTCTAGTTGTTGGGGCCTCAATCATGTCTTTGTATTTTGAGATAAAAATAGATCCTTTATAGCCTCCATGTCCTGCTGCTAACTTTGTTGATCTGCTGTATGTGTTATTTTTAGCACTGTTGCATGAGTAGGAGATGAATAACTATGCACGTCTATTCCTCAAGGGCATCTCTCAAGGAACTCAGGACACACACAAAAGTACATGTTTCTTTTGCATTTGTCAACCTAAGTAGGAAAGGTATGCCCAGACGTGGGTCCCGTGCTCACTGCGCCACAGGATTCAAGCTAGCCTGGCTGATGAAAGATGATGCCCTGAAACCAGTCCCAGGACATAAGAACGAGTGCGCAGAGCGGATGCGCGCAGCAGATTGTATCCATACAGACCTCCTCAGATCGCGTAGGTTAATGCAGATTGGACATTGCGTGAATATTTGTTAAATTTTTTGATGTGCTTTTAAATATCACTGCTTGTACTGTCTCCTGCCTCTCACCTATTCTGCCGGTGTCCCCCTGGTCCTTCACGGCTTGTGCCGATTGTGCGGAGGGGTAGACACCTAGGTGCCGATTCCGATCCCGTAAAACCCGGGTACAAATGGTCACACAGAGCGTTTTCTCCGTCCGACCCGTACCCGGGAAAAACACCTTACAAACCCGCAAGTACGATTCGTATAGAAACACAGTTTCCGTACGAATCATACAAAACCCCGACCGGCAAAAAAAACCATACAAATCGGATCCGGGACACCGCGGACGTGACGTCCGGACAGAGTCAGGCAGCGTTTCACGAACCAGCAAGTACGATCCGTGCCCATGTCACTCTGCACGGATAATATTTTACGGCAGCCAAAAACTGCCGGGAAATCAGGACGACGCGCAGAGGGAGCACCTGTACGTGTCGGACAGCCATGGACCCCAACCTACGTGTCATCCCGGCCCTCATAGCAGTCTACCTGCTGTACAGGAACCGACGCAGATGCCGCAGAAGGTCAGAACAACACCCAGGGGCAAAGGGGGGGCAGGGGCAGGAAACATAACCCCCACCCACGTCAAAAATCATACATGCCCTGTACATACCTGACCCCCAGGGCATGGTCACTTCGGGGGGCGGGGGCGTCTCCACCAAGGCCTGCGTCCGCCACAACGGAAGTCGATATGGACGCGAACCGGCAACACAACAATTGTGGTACGCACCGTACCCACGCCTTAAGAGCGTGGGTACAGGTCGTACCACGGCCGCCCCAATGTCACCCCAATAATGGCGGTACGGCCCGTACCCACGTCCCAAAGGCATGGGTACGAGCCGTACCGCCATTGTTGGGGTGACGTAGGGGTGGGCGTGGGACAACCCGTACCCACACGTCACCCCAACAATGGCGGTACGGCCCATACCCATGCCATCGGGACGTGGGTACGGGCCGTACCGCCATTGTTGGGGGTAACGTAGGGGTGGGCATGGTACGACCTGTACCCATGCCTTTGGGACGTGGGTACGGGCCGTACCGCCATTGTTGGGGTGACATAGGGGTGGGCGTGGTACGACCCGCACCCACGCTCTTAAGGCGTGGGTACGGGCCGTACCCCTACGTCTCCCCAACAATGGTAGTACGGCTAGTACCCATGCCTGTGAGACGTGGGTACGGGACGTACCACCATTGTTGGGGTGCCGTAGGGGTACGGCCCGTACCCACGCCTCAAGAGCATGGGTACGGCCCGTACCCACGCCTCAAGAGCGTGGGTACAGGTCATACCATGCCAGTGGACAGACACATAGAGGTGTGTGGCCATCAGCCCCAGCAGTGCCCAGACACAGGAGGGGTGGGTGCAGAGTCCTCCCAGCAGTGCCCAGACACAGGAGGGGTGGGTGCAGAGTCCTCCCAGCAGTGCCCAGACACAAGAGGGGTGGCAGAGTCCTCCCAGCAGTGCCCAGACACAGGAGGGGTGGGTGCAGAGTCCTCCCAGCAGTGCCCAGACACAGGAGGGGTGGGTGCAGAGTCCTCCCAGCAGTGCCCAGACATATGAGGGGTGGGTGCCCATCACTCCCAGCAGTGCCCAGACATAGGAGGGGTGGATGCAGAGTCCTCCCAGCAGTGCCCAGACACAGGAGGGGTGGTTGCAGAGTCCTCCCAGCAGTGCCCAGACACAGGAGGGGTGGGTGCAGAGACCTCCCAGCAGTGCCCAGACACAGGAGGGGTGGGTGCCTATCACTCCCAGCAGTGCCCAGACACAGGAGGGGTGGGTGCAGAGTCCTCCCAGCAGTGCCCAGACATATGAGGGGTGGGTGCCTATCACTCCCAGCAGTGCCCAGACATAGGAGGGGTGGGCGCAGAGTCCTCCCAGCAGTGCCCAGACACAGGAGGGGTGGGTGCAGAGTCCTCCCAGCAGTGCCCAGACACAGGAGGGGTGGGTGCAGAGTCCTCCCAGCAGTGCCCAGACATATGAGGGGTGGGTGCCCATCACTCCCAGCAGTGCCCAGACATAGGAGGGGTGGCTGCAGAGTCCTCCCAGCAGTGCCCAGACACAGGAGGGGTGGGTGCAGAGTCCTCCCAGCAGTGCCCAGACACAGGAGGGGTGGGTGCAGAGTCCTCCCAGCAGTGCCCAGACACAGGAGGGGTGGGAGCAGAGTCCTCCCAGCAGTGCCCAGACACAGGAGGGGTGGATGCAGAGTCCTCCCAGCAGTGCCCAGACATATGAGGGGTGGGTGCCTATCACTCCCAGCAGTGCCCAGACATAGGAGGGGTGGGTGCAGAGTCCTCCCAGCAGTGCCCAGAGACAGGATGGGTGGGTGCAGAGTCCTCCCAGCAGTGCCCAGACACAGGAGCGGTGGGTGCAGAGTCCTCCCAGCAGTGCCCAGACATATGAGGGATGGGTGCCCATCACTCCCAGCAGTGCCCAGACATAGGAGGGGTGGCTGCAGAGTCCTCCCAGCAGTGCCCAGACACAGGAGGGGTGGGTGCAGAGTCCTAACAGCAGTGCCCAGACACAGGAGAGGTGGGTGCAGAGTCCTCCCAGCAGTGCCCAGACATATGAGGGGCGGGTGCCTATCACTCCCAGTAGTGCCCAGACACAGGAGGGGTGGGTGCAGAGTCCTCCCAGCAGTGCCCAGACATATGAGGGGTGGGTGCCTATCACTCCCAGCATTGCCCAGACATAGGAGGGGTGGGTGCAGAGTCCTCCCAGCAGTGCCCAGAGACAGGAGGGTGGGTGCAGAGTCCTCCCAGCAGTGCCCAGACACAGCAGGGATGGGTGCAGAGTCCTCCCAGCAGTGCCCAGACATATGAGGGGTGGGTGCCCATCACTCCAAGCAGTGCCCAGACATAGGAGGGGTGGCTGCAGAGTCCTCCCAGCAGTGCCCAGACACAGGAGGGGTGGGTGCCTATCACTCCCAGTAGTGCCCAGACACAGGATGGGTGGGTGCAGAGTCCTCCCAGCAGTGCCCAGACATATGAGGGGTGGGTGCCCATCACTCCCATCAGTGCCCAGACATAGGAGGGGTGGCTGCAGAGTCCTCCCAGCAGTGCCCAGACACAGGAGGGGTGGTTGCAGAGTCCTCCCAACAGTGCCCAGACACAGGAGGGGTGGGTGCAGAGTCCTCCCAGCAGTGCCCAGACACAGGAGGGGTGGGTGCAGAGTCCTCCCAGCAGTGCCCAGACATATGAGGGGTGGGTGCCCATCACTTGTAGCAGTGCCCAGACATAGGAGGGGTGGCTGCAGAGTCCTCCCAGCAGTGCCCAGACACAGGAGGGGTGGGTGCAGAGTCCTCCCAGCAGTGCCCAGACACAGGAGGGGTGGGTGCAGAGTCCTCCCAGCAGTGCCCAGACATATTAGGGGTGGGTGCCTATCACTCCCAGCAGTGCCCAGACACAGGAGGGGTGGGTGCAGAGTCCTCCCAACAGTGCCCAGACATATGAGGGGTGGGTGCCTATCACTCCCAGCAGTGCCCAGCCATAGGAGGGGTGGGTGCAGAGTCCTCCCAGCAGTGCCCAGAGACAGGAGGGGTGGGTGCAGAGTCCTCCCAGCAGTGCCCAGACATAGGAGGGGTGGGTGCAGAGTCCTCCCAGCAGTGTCCAGACATATGAGGGGTGGGTGTCCATCACTCCCAGCAGTGCCCAGACATAGGAGGGGTGGCTGCAGAGTCCTCCCATCAGTGCCCAGACACAGGAGGGGTGGGTGCAGAGTCCTCCCAGCAGTGCCCAGACACCGGAGGGGTGGGTGCAGAGTCCTCCCAGCAGTGCCCAGACACAGGAGGGGTGGGTGCAGAGTCCTCCCAGCAGTGTCCAGACATATGAGGGGTGGGTGCCTATCACTCCCAGCAGTGCCCAGACACAGGAGGGGTGGGTGCAGAGTCCTCCCAGCAGTGCCCAGACATATGAGGGGTGGGTGCCTATCACTCCCAGCAGTGCCCAGACACAGGAGGGGTGGGTGCAGAGTCCTCCCAACAGTGCCCAGACATATGAGGGGTGGGTGCCTATCACTCCCAGCAGTGCCCAGCCATAGGAGGGGTGGGTGCAGAGTCCTCCCAGCAGTGCCCAGAGACAGGAGGGGTGGGTGCAGAGTCCTCCCAGCAGTGCCCAGACATAGGAGGGGTGGGTGCAGAGTCCTCCCAGCAGTGTCCAGACATATGAGGGGTGGGTGTCCATCACTCCCAGCAGTGCCCAGACATAGGAGGGGTGGCTGCAGAGTCCTCCCATCAGTGCCCAGACACAGGAGGGGTGGGTTCAGAGTCCTCCCAGCAGTGCCCAGACACAGGAGGGGTGGGTGCAGAGTCCTCCCAGCAGTGCCCAGACACAGGAGGGGTGGGTGCAGAGTCCTCCCAGCAGTGTCCAGACATATGAGGGGTGGGTGCCCATCACTCCCAGCAGTGCCCAGACATAGGAGGGGTGGCTGCAGAGTCCTCCCAGCAGTGCCCAGACACAGGAGGGGTGGGTGCAGAGTCCTCCCAGCAGTGCCCAGACACAGGAGGGGTGGGTGCAGAGTCCTCCCAGCAGTGCCCAGACACAGGAGGGGTGGGTGCAGAGTCCTCCCAGCAGTGCCCAGACATATGAGGGGTGGGTGCCTATCACTCCCAGCAGTGCCCAGACACAGGAGGGGTGGGTGCAGAGTCCTCCCAGCAGTGCCCAGACATATGAGGGGTGGGTGCCTATCACTCCCAGCAGTGCCCAGACATAGGAGGGGCGGGTGCAGAGTCCTCCCAGCAGTGCCCAGAGACAGGAGGGGTGGGTGCAGAGTCCTCCCAGCAGTGCCCAGACACAGGAGGGGTGGGTGCAGAGTCCTCCCAGCAGTGCCCAGACATATGAGGGGTGGGTGCCCATCACTCCCAGCAGTGCCCAGACATAGGAGGGGTGGCTGCAGAGTCCTCCCAGCAGTGCCCAGACATATGAGGGGTGGGTGCCTATCACTCCCAGCAGTGCCCAGACATAGGAGGGGCGGGTGCAGAGTCCTCCCAGCAGTGCCCAGAGACAGGAGGGGTGGGTGCCTATCACTCCCAGCAGTGCCCAGACACAGGAGGGGTGGGTGCAGAGTCCTCCCAGCAGTGCCCAGGCACAGGAGGGGTGGGTGCAGAGTCCTCCCAGCAGTGGACAGAGACATGGTGGTGTGTACACCATCCTACAAGTAGCAAAACTCCATGGGTGCATGAAGGCATACACAAAGTGCGACTATATTGAGAGTGGCATGCCAACACATCACTGACAGCAGTGTCCTACTCCCATGAGGGTGGATGTCCATCCCCCACTGCATGACACACCACATGTGGGTGTGATGACAAATGACACATGCTTACCCCCCCCAGGCGCTGGCAGCACAATACACACACTGAGAGCATGCAACAAGACTGTATATTCATGTGCCACCCTACTAAACTAAGAGACCCAAAGGGAATACACACTGTCACGCACATTCCAGGACTGATAGGAATGTACAGGTGCTGGGGCAGCCAACAAGTTGGTGCCTCCCATGGAAGGAAAAGGGTGGAGTACGCACAGATACAATGCCCACAATTGTCAGACAGGTGCCCAAAGACCCTGCAGAACATGTAACACATGTGTGCGAGGCTGGGAGTACACACATGCATAGTGCGTAAAGGGTAAAGGGAACATGTCCACATGAAGTCATGTCAATATACTCCATACACAAGTACAGTGACCACCAAGGATGCCACAAATGATGCAGGTGGAGACATTGCCGAGCATGCATGTCCAAAGTTGAAGGGATCCGTCACTAAGGGTGGGCGTAGTTCGCGAAGTAGCACTTCGCGAAGCTACGCAAAGTGAAGTTCGCACTACGCGAGCTACGCGTAGCACTTCGCGAACTGCGAAGTAACATGTTCGCACTGTGCAAGATGTTGTTTTCAATGATTGCACAGTGCAGACAAGCAACCGGCACTGTGCAATCATTGAAAATGGCATCTTGCACAGTGCGAGCTGTAGTTTTCTGCTGCTCGAGTAGATTTTTACTCGAGCTGCAGCTTTCTCAACGCGAACTGGTAGTTTCTCATCGCGAGCGGTCGCGAGCATACGCGACCCCTCGCAATGAGAAACCTGACCTTCTCGCGTTGGGAATCTCGCCGGGAGGTTTATTTTCCATGCTCGCGATCGCGAACAAGGAAAAAGTCTCGCCAGGATGTCATTTTGCTTGCTCGCGGTCGCCAACTTGACGTTGAGGACCGCGAGCAAGCAAAAAATGACCGCAGCACTACGCAACACTACGCTACGCGTGTTCGCACTGTGCTACGTGCAGTTCGCGTAGCGCGAAGTAGCGCGAACTTCGCAAACTACACGAGCGTAGCGTAGTGCTTCGCCCAGGCCTATCCGTCACACACCCAGGCAATGTAGACAGAGCTCAGTACAACAATCGGGAAACACCCTGCAGGGAAGATGTCAGGGTCCACACAGGAAGGAACACACCTTGGGACAATGTCACCATACAGTAAGAGCTTACATGACCAAAGATTTTTTGCAGATACCTTGTGATGGCACACAGATACCAGGGTACACCCCATGAGCAGCACACTACAACATTTCCCAGACACCTAACACATTATCACCACCACCAAATCATGGAGCAGCACCACCAACAGCAAGACCAGTAAAGCATTCGTGTGCAAATGAAAACCAAAATGCTTTATTCAGCATGAAAAATCATAGCTAAAGAAATGTCAACTATATACAGGGCCCATAGGGCAGGCCATGTGCGAAGTCCTGGTGGGGGACACTTGGGGACGCGTCTCCGCTAGCTTGCCTGCACAGTTCACACTTCCATATCATCCACAGAAGGGGGGGCATCATGTGGGGGGGAAGGACCAGGCACCGCAGGGACAGGAGGGGCAAGGGTAGGTGTCGTTGGTGCAGGGACGGACGACTCCACCACAGGGGGTGGGGCAGCGCCAAAGGTGATGGTTAGCAGGGCGCTGCACACGGTTGCGAGCTCTTCAAGCGTCTCCCCTGCACCCAAATGAACCACAGGCCCCAAGGAGGGGGGGGGGTTCGGAGGGATGGGTTGCAGCGCTACTGGGGGAGGGTGTGGACAGGGGGGGGACTCAACTACCCTGGCCAGGCACTGCCTCCACCGTTTGCAGGGTGGTGCCACACTGGGGCTGAGGGACACACTGGCCACGAAGGACTCCTTATCTGACAGTTGGCCAGGAGAGCTAAGGGGAGTGGTTTTGGAGGAAGCGGGTTGTGAGGACTGCGCACTCCCACTGTGGCTGCGTGGCTGCGGTTTCCCCCCCGACCCAGTGGCTGTGCCTACTTCCCCCTGTGTGTGCGTGACAGGAGGTGTGCGCTTGGCCTTCCCTGGTGGTGTGCTGCCTGTGTCTGGTGGAGTGCGTGCATGGGGACGTCTGGGTGTGCGTGGGACAGGCATGGGAGTGGGAAGTGTGGATGGTGCAGGGGTAGGGGGGACGGAGCGCTGCTGGAGATCCACTGCTGCAGTCAGTGACAAGTCTATGGACCTCAGCAACATCCGTTGGTCCGACATCGCTGCTGACATGCCCTCCATGTACGACACCATCTGGTGTGGCCATGGAGGACATTAAGCAGCGATGTCTGACCAACCTGCAACTGCCGCAGAATGTCCACAGACTCGGCATTGACGGCAGCAGGGGAGACAGGGACAGGGGGTGCGGTGCCTGGCATGAAGGAGACATGTTGTCGCCTAGCACGGAGGGAAGGGACCCGAGCAAGTGGGAGGCCGGTGATGGGAATGGAGGGGGCGGCGAGAGATGAAGTGTTGCTTTCAGCTCTGGGAGCAGCCTCCGCCCCCTCTGGGAGCTCAGCCTCGGACCCCTCAGCATCATAGTCGGTGGTGGGACTGGACAGGTCCTCCACCTCACTCCCCTTGGCCTCCGTGCCACTCGCTGCGCCAGACTCGCCAGCACTGGTGGCACCGGTGCTGGATCCCTCCTCAAGGTCCATGCCAGTGTCTCCCTCGGTTTCCCCCGACGACGCTGTGGGCAAGGTGAAGAGACAGGACGAATCAGACACCCGTATACATATGACACATGATTCAAAACTACGTCGGTCACAGTGCATAGCATGAAAAACAACATGAGTAACATCTACAATACTACGCACATATGTAGGCCCTGCACCACACAGTTGGTTGACCCACCGTGCCACTGGGAAACAATGGAGAGCATGACACAACAGCAAATGACTTGATATCAAATTAGATAGAGGAGCCAGTCTCTGGGGACAGTCGAGCACAGCATCTGGACCACACACCGTTGCCAAAAAAGGGATGAGCAGGAACCATGTCTCCTAACTTTTGGCACATGCTGCTTAGCAAATACATGAAACCATGCCCAACATGACTGGGTCACTGCATGTTGAGTGTATGTTCAGACAATCATCACACACAGGCCAGACCTGGCAAGGAGACATAAGGTTTGGACATGTAGGCCTTCCCTGCACAAACCCCACCCTACCTGAGACAATGTGATTGAGACAGAGGAAGTACTTACACCTCCTACTCAGGGATTACAAACATGCCCTTCAATAAATCCTGAGTGTACACAAAGTACCCATCGTGCGCCTGTCCACACATATAATTGACAAACAACCATAATCAGATAGTTGTACCAAGACACACAGGCACTGGCCACTGTGAGTATGCACAAGCCAAATTGGGTCACCCTGTACAGTGGACACATGTAGCACACTTTACGTAAATACAAATTAGGCCAGGGTACAATGCCACAGAGCCCAACCTATGCTGAAGACACAGAGAATGTCCACAGTGTTGGATGACACACATGATACCTAGGAAAAGGTGCCCCAGGGGACTGTAGTGGCCACACTCCTCCATGGTCCTGTATGGATATGACTGCAACAGAAGCGACCGTACCTGCACTATGCATATCTCACACTCATGCACATCATGTCTGAGGGCACAACATTGGTCATGCATGCTGTAAGGCAGTACAATTTAAAGACACACTCCTATGTCGGGACTCAGCAGCAGTGCCAACTAACATGGACCCCACAATGACTGAACTGGCCAGGGCACAGGCAAGCTCACAACACATGTAACACACCACCCCCACACATGATGTTGCAAGCATTGGGCACTTGGATTAACTGCCAGCCTAGATAACCTTGTGCAAGAGTGACTACCCACTGCCCCGGGAACACATGTCAAGGAGGGTAAGGGAGGAAGAACAGCACGGGTTGACTTTGTGGAACAGGATATGCACTGCACATTTAAACCCTGGCAGTGTATCCATGCGACTGCGCACTTCCAAAAGCTGGTGACACACAACAAACACACATGTACCTACCACCTTCCTGCTGCTGCTTCTCCAGTAAGCGCCTATCCATCTCTGGGAAGACCACCGCCAGGACACGCTTCATTAGGTGGGTCAGTCGGCGACGCCCGCCGTGGGGGCGTGGTGGTGAGTCCCCCAGCAGGACCCGGGCGATCCTCCTAGTCCAGCACCGGATATCCTGCCAGCGTTTCCTCACCTGGGCGCCGCTTCCGACCCTCCACCGACCTCACGACCCTGACAGCCGCCTTCCAGATCTCCCCCTTGGCATAGGTGCCTACCTGTGAGGATGACAAAGTGAGACAACATCAATACACTTGCTACATGTCACAGAGACACACATTTTAACAATTTGGCAGGTGTGAACAGGGCATAGTATGCAGCCAACTCATTGCACCTTTGTCATAGGGACATTATCCTCTGGGGAAGGCAAAATGCACTACGTGGCTTTTAAAGTACACAGGTGGCATGAGGGATGCGACAGAATCAATGATCATGGCTCACACTGTGCATCACAAGCTACACCAGGATCATGTACAGCACCTCACAGCAGTCACATCCCCCGGCCACTGACGAAACCTCAGCAGAGTACACAGACACACACAGGCACAGGACAATTACCTGCTATTGGCAACTGCGGGTACAAACCTCACTCTGCACATGTGCCACTTGACTGGGGAGTGTCACAGGTGTTGGGCTAGCCCAGCACGTCAGACACACAGCACTGCTCCCTGCTCACATCAGATGGGTAGGGTATATGCATCCCTCATGCATCTGGGCGGTAACACTCCACATGGACACTCACCCACATGACAGGGGACTTACACACACACCAATGTCCAGGGGACGAACACATCATTTGGACACTCTCACCACAGGTGCACTCAACTCACACACATCTGTGGGTACAGTCACCTGTCACACTGTGGGGAACACAGAATCACATCAGGGCCACAGAAACAACATTCCCAAGTGGATTAGCCAGGCTGAATGTGGCATGCACCATGCAGTGATTGTCACAGTAAGCACTATGCAAGTGAGGAGTGCAGACATGCACTACAGCATGCTCTGCATGGGAGACATGAGGCATTCCCCCCCTGGGACCCACTCTAAACAACATTGCATGTCTGTCACACCTGGACACAATGCCAGAAGTGACAGAAAAAAGGGGCACAGTCTAAGCTAGTGGAGTCAGCACTCACCTGCTCCCCTGGTCTCCCATACAGGCTGGGGTACTGTGGGAGGATGACATCCAGCAATGCCACATTCTCCTCCAGGGTGAATGGCTGGGCCCTCTCCACAGACCTGGACATGGTGCCAGAGGAATCACGAGCAGCAGCAGTGGTGTGGAATGAAAGGTTGTGCAGGCAAGTGCTCTCTCATGGGACCTGGCTGCCTTATATTTGCCTTGCTGGCCTGTTTCATTTACAGGAGTACAGAGATATTGGTCAATCTCATTTGCATCCTACGTTTCCTCCAATCCCTTTAAACCTACCCCAGTGAGGGGCTTTGCATGGTTTAAAAATTGAGCATGATGTCAAGTCAACAACCACTTTGCAACATAGTATATTGTCTCCAACCGACTCTTGCTGGCCACCTGATGAAAAAATTTGAAATTGAAACTCGGTCTCCATGACAACCAGCATGCATTTAGGCTTGTCCCTCATGTGTCCCCTATGTAATTTCACTATACACACACAGGTACGGTGCGTTCCACGCCCCTAGGGCACCACCACTCCAGTGATACGGTCCGTACACGCGTGTGTAGGGTCCGTATCACTATGGTTGTGTTGCCGTAGGCGGACGCCATAGGGATTGTTAGAAATGAGGGGGCTCTGGTTGACGCAGGTGTGAACCCACAACAAGCAGGGACCCTTTACTTCTTGTCAGGGCGAAGGATGACTCCCCAGAATAACCCCTGCTCACCCTCTAGGTGCGTGGCGCGAGCAGTCTAGGCTAAGTCTCAGGCGTACACGGTTAAGCAAATGCAATTACACATACAGTAAACCCCTTGCATGCACCACAAACGGACACCAATCAGGAGGTATATAAAAATAAGCTTTTATGTAGATTCAGCAGATTCAAATACAAGGCCCAGTAACGTTGAACTGATGGGGCCACAATTCGCAGGAATACGGTAAAGTTCTCTGGGTTTTACGGAAAGTTCTTTAGGCGGGCCCAAGGTAACTGTAGGCCTCAGCGTACTTGGGGCTGAGGCAGCGCCCAGGAAGCACACAGCAGATGACAGGGAAATAAGAACGTTGCGGACCCTGGATCCGATGCGAGCTCGCGGTCGAGTTCGTAAGTACAGTACCTTGTTTCTTGACGCAAAGGCGGGTGCGGGATTTCAGCGGCTCTTCGACAGACGAGCGAGGCGGCGTCCGGGGCTCCCACACTTCACGATGGGGGTCTGATCTTCAGGCTCACGACAAGAGCGGGGTGTTGCAGGTGGCGTGTGAACAAAGCGGGGCAGCCGGGCACGCAGATACGTCCGGGCCGTCCGAGGCTTGGAGATGCTCACAAACGCCGATTCCGGCGGGAGGGTGAAGGTGCACAGCGAGCCTCCAACGAGCGAGGTGACGGGGCAGCCCAGCACAGCGTAGGGGGAGCGGCTCCGATCGAGCGAGGCTCTTCCCAAGGCGGGGGCGGCTAAGCAGTCCTGGTCACGGCTCAGGGAGGGACTGGGCACGAGGGTCACAGCTCCGGCGAGGGAAAGGACACCACAGTCCAGCAGCAGGCGAGTGAAGATCAGGTAGAGCCCAATGGTCCTGGGGCTCAGTTCAGGGGGCAAGCTCAGTTCCAAGCCCTTGGAGATCGTTTTGGAAAAGCACAAGTCTTGAAAGTAAAAGTAAAGTAAAAGTCTTCAGCAACAGTTTCTCTTCTCTCCTTTGGCAGCAAGGTCACCACTGCAGGCCAATCCCCCAGGATAGGGACAGTCTTCCTCCTACAGCTTTCCCGGTGCCTCCTCCTCAGGCAGAGATTCTTCTTGGTCAAGAGCGGATCTAGTTTCTTAGGAGCAGGGCTCCTCCATTTATACCACAAATCTTTTGTTCTCCCAGGCCAGGGGGGCCCTTGCCTAGTTCAGTCCGGTTCCTGAGCACTTTGTTTACGTGATGCAGGCTTCTCCTTTCAGAGTGCAGGGCAGAGTCATCAGACGCTCCACAGGGGGTGGAGCCGGCATCGAGGTAGCGGAGCACTGTCCTATTCAGAACCTAGGAGCACTCCTCCCACCCATCTACCTGTCGATCGTCCTATTCATACCAGGCTACCTAGCCCTGCCCATCTGGGTTCCCCCAGCCCTGTCACTCACACCAGCCAGACATCAGATACACAACACGCAGAGGCGGCTGTAAGGTTTAGGCAAGCAAAGGCCAACTTTCTAAAAGCGGCATTTGCAAACCCGGAATATTAAAATAAACCTTGCGAAAAGGTGTACCTTATTATTCCGAGTTCAGGCATACTAAACTCGATCTCCTACCATGTTCCCTGGGTCGGTTAGGATCATAGGGTGTAATAATCCAGGCCGCCCATACTGGCCTATGAGAACAGGGTAGCCTTGCAGTAGCGAACACCAAGATGGCGGTAATTCACTACTAGGACATGCCACGCATCCCGGCTTGTCCTACCTTAGGCGTACAATGCACCCTGCCCGTGGGCCTACCAGAGGGGTGACTAACATGCAGCTAAGGGAAGGTTTCAGGGACCGGCAAGTGTGGGCACTTGTCGGTCGGCGTGTCAGTACCAGACTGCACGCAGGTTCTGCGATGGCAGACCTTAGACGTATTTTACCGGCCGCATCTGTGGGTGGCACAACCCGTGCTGCAAGCCCACCAGCGGTGTTTGCCTTTACATGCCCTGGCGCTCCTGGCGCACTTTACTGGGGTCTGATAGTAAATCAAACAATCCAATCATGGAATCCAACCAACATATACAATTTACATAGGGAGCACTCGCACCGTGACACTGGTTGGCAGTGGCACAGCGCGCTGAGCGGCCAACACCATAAAAACACATGAGGCACAGCGACAAAAAGAGGAAGGGAGACTCACGCCAAGGTGCCAGGTCTAACACGTGTCCCCTCCAGCTGAAAAGTGGGGAGAACTACCCTACCCCAGGGAGTTCCTCATCACTAAGGCGGAAAAATCTGGACAGACCGTCAGCATTGGCGTGATCTGTACCAGGGCGATGTTCCACCGTGAAATCCATACCCTGTAGGGAAATGGACCACCTCAACAGCTTCGGATTCTCACCCCTCATATGCATCAACCATCTGAGGGGCCTGTGGTCCGTCTGAACCCGGAAGTGAGACCCAAACAAGTAGGGTCTTAGCTTCTTCAGCGCCCAGACCACAGCAAATGCCTCACGCTCAATAGCACTCCACCTTTGTTCCCGTGGGAGTAACCTCCTGCTAAGAAAGGCTACGGGTTGATCTAGGCCCTCCTCATTAATCTGTGAAAGAACAGCCCCCACACCATGCTCTGAAGCGTCTGTCTGAACGATAAACTCTTTGGAGAAGTTGGGAGCCAAGAGCACGGGCGCCGTGCACATAGCAGTTTTCAAGGCCTCAAAAGCTTTCTGACAGGTGTCAGTCCAGATCACTTTCCTGGGCTGCTTCTTCGAAGTCAGCGCTGTCAAGGGGGCAACCATGTTGCCATACCCCTTGACAAACCTCCTGTAGTACCCGGTGAGACCTAGGAAGGCTCTCACCTCCGTCTGGGTTTTGGGCGCCTCCCAATTCAGGATGGTTTCTATCTTGGGCTGAAGGGGTGCCACCTGGCCACTCCCAACTTGGTGTCCCAAGTACACCACGGAACCCTGCCCGATCTGGCACTTACTCGCCTTGATCGTGAGGCCTGCCTTGCGCAGCGCCATCAACACTTCCCAGAGGTGACGCAAGTGTTCCTCCCAAGTGGAGCTGAACACGGCGATGTCATCCAGGTAGGCTGCACTGAACGAATCCAGCCCAGCCAACACCTGGTTGACCAATCTCTGGAAGGTGGCAGGGGCATTCTTCATCCCAAATGGCATGACCCGGAACTGGTAGTGCCCATCTGGGGTGGAAAATGCTGACCTCTCTTTGGCCCCCTCGGTCAAGGCGATCTGCCAATACCCAGACGTTAAATCAAACGTGCTGAGGTAGTTGGCAGCCCCTAGCCGATCGATGAGCTCATCCGCTCTGGGGATGGGGTGTGCGTCGGTCCTAGTGACCGAATTGAGTCCTCTGTAGTCCACACAGAACCGGAGTTCGGGTGTGGCTCCCGGCGCTGCAGCCTTTGGGACCAAGACCACGGGGCTGGCCCAAGGACTGCTAGAAGACTCAATTACCCCGAGGGCAAACATCTTGGAGACCTCCTCCTTGATGCAGGTCCTCACCCTGTCAGTCACCCTGTAGGCCTTGTGCCGCACAGGTGGACTATCCCCAGTGTCCACATCATGGACGCACCAATCAGTGACACCAGGGACCAGGGAAAACAGGTCAGAAAACTGTCCCAGAAACTGGCGACAATCATCCTGTTGCTCAGGGGTCAGGGTGGAAGAGAGGATGACACCATCCACTGACCCATCTTGCTCCTTGGCTGACAGGAGGTCAGGAAGAGGTTCTGTCTCCTCTTCCATCCCAGCATCTGTTGCCAAGAGCATGCCCACTTGGGACCTCTCCAAGTGGGGCTTGAGGCGGTTGACATGTAGGACCCTTAAGGGGTTCCTAGGAGACTTCAGGTCCACCACGTAGGTAACAGGACTCTTGCGCTCCACCACCTCAAAGGGACCGGTCCACTTATCCTGGAGCGCACACGGCTCCACGGGGGCCAAGACCCATACTTTCTGTCCAGGCTGAAGCTCTACCAGAGTGGCATTCTGGTCGTACCACCGCTTCATCTCCTCCTGGCTGGCTTCCAGATTTGCCTCAGCAAGTTGCCTGAATCGCCTAGTCTGATTCCTGAAGGCCAGCAGGTAACTAAATACATTCTGGGGAGGTTTCCTGGGAGATTGCTCCCAGCCTTCTTTGACCAGACTTAGAGGTCCTCTGACTGGGTGACCATACAGAAGCTCAAAGGGACTGAACCCCAGAGACTTCTGTGGCACCTCACGGTAAGCGAAGAGAAGGCATGGTAAGAGGACGTCCCACTTACGCCTCATGGCTCCTTCTAGGCCCATTATCATGCCTTTGAGGGTTCGGTTGAATCTCTCAACCAACCCGTTTCCTTGGGGGTGGTAAGGTGTGGTGAACTTGTAGGTTACACCACACTCTTGCCAAAGAGATTTCATGTACTTGGACATGAAATTGGTACCTCGGTCAGACACCACCTCTAGAGGGAATCCCCCTCGGGAGAAAATTCCCATCAGTGCCCGTCCCACCACGGGGGCCGTCACTGTCCTTAGAGGAATGGCTTCCGGGTACCGGGTGGCATGGTCCACCAGGACCAGGATGAACCTATTGCCCATCGCTGTCCTGGGGTCCAGTGGCCCTACAATGTCAATCCCCACTCGCTGGAATGGGGTACCGACCACAGGGAATGGCTGGAGTGGAGCCTTCTGCTTCCTTCCACTCTTTCCACTTGCCTGGCAAGTCTGGCATGTCCTGCAGTGAGTATCTGAACTCCTGCGCATTTGAGGCCAATAAAAGTGGGTGACAAGCCTTTCAAAGGTCTTGTCCTGCCCCAAATGCCCTGCCAATGGCACATCGTGAGCCAGCCCCAGTAGGAAGGCTCTGAAGTCCTGGGGTACCACCAGCGCACGGGCTGACCCAGGCTCAGCAACCTTAGGCTCTGTATACAGGAGGTCGTTCTCCCAGTAAACGAAATGCGATCCTGACTGATCACCTGCGGCCTGGTCTGCAGCCTGCTGCCGCATACCCACGAGAGAAGGGCACTCCTTCTGTGCCTTGCAAAAGTCCTCCCTGGTGGGACCCCCTTCCTGCTGCCAATGGGTCAGCTCCGGCAGGTCTCCCAGTTCAGCTATCTGCTCCCCTGTAGGCTCCAGGGCATCCCCCTCAAGGTCTGCTTCCTCCTGGACCGTGGGAACTTCAGGGGCCGGCTTCCCGCGCCCCTTGCTCCTTCTCTCTGAGGCCGGTTCCTGGGCCTCCCTCTCAGGCTCCAGGACCTCTTGAGTACCTCTACTGGCTGCCATGGACCGTGTGGTGACACACGCCCAATCCGGCATACCCAACATCTCCAGGTGAGCACTCCGCTCCACCTTAGCCCAAGGTGAGCTCTCCAAATCGTTCCCTAACAAACAGTCTACAGGCATGGCGGGCCTCACAGCTACCTGAAGAGTACCAGAGACCCCCCCCCACTCAAAGGGAACCTGAGCCACCTTGCAGTGTCTCTCTGTGTTGTCAGCGGCAACAACGGGATAGAATGCATTGGGGACCACCTGCTCCTGAGACACCAGGTGACACCTGACAGCTGTCACACTGGCTCCTGTATCTCTAAGAGCTTCCACTCTATGGTCATTTATGGTCACCCACTGCCTGTACTTCTTAGTGTTCTCAGGCAGCTGGGTTGGAGGGACCACTTCACGGTCTCCTAGCGAGACCAGGGACATCTCTGCGGGACCCCACCCACCTTGGACATCCCTCTCCTCCCCCAAGGCTACACTAGTCACCTGCCGGGGTGGAGCACCAGTGGGTGCTGGTTTACCAAACAATGGACACTTTACATCAGAGGCAAAATGCCCCAAATTGTTACACCGGTAACATCTTACGGGCCCCTTTGGAACAGGAGGACCTGTCGGGGCCCCGGTCGGTTTCTGGGGTGGGGGAGGCTGAGAACCCTTCCCTTGGTTCCCTTGGGGACTATTTTGGGGCCCTTTTTGGAACTGCTTCTGTTTACCCCTGTCCCCCCCACTCTTCGGCTGGGGACCCTGCCCACCTTTGGCGGAATCTCCCACGGTACCCTTGTGGACCCTGGTACTGACCCAGCGGTCCGCCTCCTCAGCAAGCTTCCTCGGGTTAGTCAGCTTACTATCGATCAGGTGCTGGCGTAGCTCAGGAAAACAATTACTGGACAAGTGCTCCCATGCCATTAAATCAAGAAGCCCTTGATAATCATTTACCTTACTACCCTTTACCCAACCATCCAGCGCTCTGCAAAAGAAAGTCACATACTCCACATACGTACTATTGGGAATCTTAGTGCAACCCCTGAACCTCTGTCTATATTACTCAGGGGTCAACCCATACCTAGCCATCAATGCTTCCTTCATATGGGCATAAGAATTACGAACATCCACAGGTAAATCTAACAGTGTGTCCCGCCCTTCACTCAGAAACCTTCCCCACAACCCCGCTCCCCAATCTTTCTCAGGGACCCGGTGGGAAGACATGGCTACCTCGTAGGCTCTGAACCACTGCCCGATGTCGTCATTCCTGAAGAACTCCTTCACTACATCCTTGGGAATATAAACTCTTGGTTCCGCCGGTACTGGCGGTGTGCTGCCACCAGAGGGATTAAGCTCCAAACTTTTTGCTTTCAGCTCCAGCTCCCTCAGCTTCATGTCATGCTCTAATTGTAGTTTATTTTCTTCCATGGCTAATCTTTGTTTTTCCATATCCATCTGCCCATGAAGTTTTGCCATTTCCACCTCGTGTGCCCGGGTTGCTGCCCTGTCCGCCAACTCTTCTGGCGACAGGCATCTGCCAAACTCATGGACACTTTCTGGTGGAACCACTTCCACCTGATTCTCTGGTGCCTTTGACTCATACCAGGCCCTCAGCGCCTTCACAAATTGCTCCTTCTTCTTCAATCCAGTTTGGGCAATCCTGAACTTGGAGCAAAGACCTTTCAAGTCTTCATTGGTACGATCCAGAAGTGCGCCTTCTTCCCAATCTACGTCTTCAAATCCAGAGATTATGGAAGCCGCCCTTCCGGCGGAAAGTGAACCAGGCATGGCTCTAACAACGGAGACTCTTGGCAAAACAAAAACAAATGCTAGCCTTGTGGCTGTGTTACTGGTCTGCTCTCACTACGTGGTGATCAGTGATTCACTATACGCAAACCACAAATGCAAATCCGTAAATCCCACCGCTGCCACCAATGTTAGAAATGAGGGGGCTCTGGTTGATGCAGGTGTGAACCCACAACAAGCAGGGACCCTTTACTTCTTGTCAGGGCGAAGGATGACTCCCCAGAATAAACCCTGGTCACCCTCTAGGTGCGTGGCACGAGCAGTCTAGGCTAAGTCTCAGGCGTACACGGTTAAGCAAATGCAATTACACATACAGTAAACCCCTTGCATGCACCACAAACGGACACCAATCAGGAGGTATATAAAAATAAGCTTTTATGTAGATTCAGCAGATTCAAATACAAGGCCCAGTAACGTTGTACTGATGGGGCCACAATTCGCAGGAATACGGTAAAGTTCTCTGGGTTTTACGGAAAGTTCTTTAGGCGGGCCCAAGGTAACTGTAGGCCTCAGCGTACTTGGGGCTGAGGCAGCGCCCAGGAAGCACACAGCAGATGACAGGGAAATAAGAACGTTGCGGACCCTGGATCCGATGCGAGCTCGCGGTCGAGTTCGTAAGTACAGTACCTTGTTTCTTGACGCAAAGGCAGGTGCGGGATTTCAGCGGCTCTTCGACAGACGAGCGAGGCAGCGTCCGGGGCTCCCACACTTCACGATGGGGGTCTGATCTTCAGGCTCACGACAAGAGCGGGGTGTTGCAGGTGGCGTGTGAACAAAGCGGGGCAGCCGGGCACGCAGATACGTCCGGGCCGTCCGAGGCTTAGAGATGCTCACAAACGCCGATTCCGGCGGGAGGGTGAAGGTGCACAGCGAGCCTCCAACGAGCGAGGTGACGGGGCAGCCCAGCACAGCGTAGGGGGAGCGGCTCCGATCGAGCGAGGCTCTTCCCAAGGCGGGGGCGGCTAAGCAGTCCTGGTCACGGCTCAGGGAGGGACTGGGCACGAGGGTCACAGCTCCGGCGAGGGAAAGGACACCACAGTCCAGCAGCAGGCGAGTGAAGATCAGGTAGAGCCCAATGGTCCTGGGGCTCAGTTCAGGGGGCAAGCTCAGTTCCAAGCCCTTGGAGATCGTTTTGGAAAAGCACAAGTCTTGAAAGTAAAAGTAAAGTAAAAGTCTTCAGCAACAGTTTCTCTTCTCTCCTTTGGCAGCAAGGTCACCACTGCAGGCCAATCCCCCAGGATAGGGACAGTCTTCCTCCTACAGCTTTCCCGGTGCCTCCTCCTCAGGCAGAGATTCTTCTTGGTCAAGAGCGGATCTAGTTTCTTAGGAGCAGGGCTCCTCCATTTATACCACAAATCTTTTGTTCTCCCAGGCCAGGGGGGCCCTTGCCTAGTTCAGTCCGGTTCCTGAGCACTTTGTTTACGTGATGCAGGCTTCTCCTTTCAGAGTGCAGGGCAGAGTCATCAGACGCTCCACAGGGGGTGGAGCCGGCATCGAGGTAGCGGAGCACTGTCCTATTCAGAACCTAGGAGCACTCCTCCCACCCATCTACCTGTCGATCGTCCTATTCATACCAGGCTACCTAGCCCTGCCCATCTGGGTTCCCCCAGCCCTGTCACTCACACCAGCCAGACATCAGATACACAACACGCAGAGGCGGCTGTAAGGTTTAGGCAAGCAAAGGCCAACTTTCTAAAAGCGGCATTTGCAAACCCGGAATATTAAAATAAACCTTGCGAAAAGGTGTACCTTATTATTCCGAGTTCAGGCATACTAAACTCGATCTCCTACCATGTTCCCTGGGTCGGTTAGGATCATAGGGTGTAATAATCCAGGCCGCCCATACTGGCCTATGAGAACAGGGTAGCCTTGCAGTAGCGAACACCAAGATGGCGGTAATTCACTACTAGGACATGCCACGCATCCCGGCTTGTCCTACCTTAGGCGTACAATGCACCCTGCCCGTGGGCCTACCAGAGGGGTGACTAACATGCAGCTAAGGGAAGGTTTCAGGGACCGGCAAGTGTGGGCACTTGTCGGTCGGCGTGTCAGTACCACACTGCACGCAGGTTCTGCGATGGCAGACCTTAGACGTATTTTACCGGCCGCATCTGTGGGTGGCACAACCCGTGCTGCAAGCCCACCAGCGGTGTTTGCCTTTACATGCCCTGGATCTCCTGGCGCACTTTACTGGGGTCTGATAGTAAATCAAACAATCCAATCATGGAATCCAACCAACATATACAATTTACATAGGGAGCACTCGCACCGTGACACTGGTTGGCAGTGGCACAGCGCGCTGAGCGGCCAACACCATAAAAACACATGAGGCACAGCGACAAAAAGAGGAAGGGAGACTCACGCCAAGGTGCCAGGTCTAACAGGGATACAGTCCGTACACGCGTGTGTAGGGTCTGTATCAATATGGTTGTGCTGCCGTAGGCGTACGCCATAGGGATACAGTCCGTACAGGCGTGTGTAGGGTCCGTATCACGATGGTTGTGCTGCCGTAGGCGTACGCCATAGTGATACCGACCCTACACATGCCTGTACGGACTGTATCCCTATGGCGTACGCCTATGGCAACACAACCATAGTGATGCGGACCCTACACACGCGTGTACTGACCGTATCCCTATGGCGTACGCCTACGGCAACACAACCATAGTGATGCGGACCCTACACACGCCTGTACGGATCGTATCCCTATGACGTATGCCTACGGCAACACAACCATGATGATGCGGACCCTACACACGCGTGTACGGACCGTATCCCTATGGCGTACGCCTACGGCAACACAACCATAGTGATGCGGACCCTACACACGCGTGTACTGACCGTATCCCTATGGCGTACGCCTACGGCAACACAACCATAGTGATGCGGACCCTACACACGCCTGTACGGATCGTATCCCTATGGCGTATGCCTACGGCAACACAACCATGGTGATGCGGACCCTACACACGCCTGTACGGACCGTATCCCTATGGCGTACGCCTACGGCAACACAACCATAGTGATGCGGACCCTACACACGCGTGTACGGACCGTATCCCTATGGCGTACGCCTACAGCAACACAACCATAGTGATACGGACCCTACACACGCCTGTACGGACCGCATCCCTATGGCGTATGCCTACGGCAACACAACCATAGTGATAGGGACCCTACACACGCCTGTACGGACCGTATCCCTATGGCGTACGCCTACGGCAACACAACCATAGTGATACGGACCCTACACACGCCCTCAGAGCGTGTGTACGGTGCGTTTCACACCTTACACTGGTGACAGGCGGCACACAGAAAGGAATTGAGCTGTCATACTTGGCCAAGGCTGGACATCAAGTCATTGTCAGTGCAGTCCTACATGTCTCAGGCCTAGGTGTGTCAGGCTGTGATGTGGCACAAATCTCCTCATGTTTGAACCCAATAGATGTGTGATGAGCTGTGTACACATGTCATGTGTGATGGTGCACTATGTGCCACACATCCCCTTCACACCTTTGACATGTGTGCATGTAGTACAGACTTGTTGAGCAATGCGTCACTGGCATGGCACAGTCGCCAACACCCGCAACTGTCCCCTGATGCCAGGTACACGGATAATGACACCTGACATGTGACTACCGGTGTTGCACGATGTGAGTATGTCATGTGTGTGTCATGTGTTCCCATAAGTTTGCTGTTGGTGTTCCGTCAAATGCATCTGCAGTTGCTGCATCCAACATGTGCATGTGTGTGGATGGGCATGGCACACTATTATGCACACCAGGACACATGTGGAATCAGACGTAATGTGTGTATGTATGCATCGAACATGGACTTGCGAGACAAGGACATATCTGCGTAGTATCAATGTATGTGTGATCAGTCTTGACATGTACCCCTTTCATGGCAAGGTGTGTGGTCTGTCCTTTTTTCAGGGACATGTGACCTGTGCCTCTAGTGTTCCGCAACCTGTCTGTATGATAAACATCCTTCGTCTGAACACACATGTGGATGTCTGTCACTCCTGTAATGCGTCTGCCTGTTCACTTACACTGGCCCACAGCTAGTTTCATGCCATGTCATGTTGAGCTTGTGAATCCACGTTTGTAGCTGGCTCTTGGTAGGAGTGACACCTGCCTGGCATACGTGTCCAGGATATATTGCACAGACCTGACTCTGCATGTAGCATATGTGTATTGGCTGTTTAACATGTGCTCAGTACATTGACAGTGTTGTTGTACTGTACTCACTCTTCGTTTTCCCTTCCAAATTACTGCAGGGCTCCACCTCTCCCCCGACCAATCCCAGACTTGGCTGCCCTGAGGGAACGTGACTGTATACGTCGCTACCGCTTCACCCAACGGTTGATTCTGAACTTGACAGCAAGGCTGGCACCACACCTCCAACCACTACACAGGTATCCTACTACACTGACACCCATGATGAAGGTGATGGCAGCCCTACATTTCTTTGCCACGGGTACGTTTCAAGAGACCATAGCTTATGTTGGTGGCATGTCCCAGACCATGTTCAGCAGTGTCCTGCATGATTTTTTAGAGGCCATGTTGGTTCACCTGGATGAGTTTATTCATTTCCCAACTCCTGAGCAGTTGACAGGTGTCAATGGTGACTTCTATGCCCTGGGAGGGATGCCCCATGTCATTGGGTCTATTGATGGGACACATGTGGCTTTGGTACCACCACACGCACAGGAGGTAGCCTATAGAAACAGGAAACATTACCACTCCATTAATGCCCTTGTGGTGTGTCTTGCTAACATGGTGATTTCCCATGTCTGTGCTCGTTTTCCAGGATCAGCACACGATGCCTACATCATGAGGCGTAGCAGGGTGCCTGAAATGATGCTGCAGCTGCGCAACGAACGAGCATGTCTTGTTGGTGGGTATACTCTGTTACTCCTGTATTTAGTGTCATCTTTCTGTCTTACTGCTTCTCCTGACCCACTTCTGTCCATGATGTTTCCATGTAGGGGACTCTGGCTATCCCAACATGCCATGGCTGATCACGCCTCTCCGCAACCCCAGAACGGCTGCCGATCACCTGTACAACAACGCCCATGGGCAGACCAGGCGAGTGATAGAGAGGACCTTTGGCCTCCTGAAGAGCCGATTCCGGTGCCTCCACAAGACCGGCGGCGCACTCCCATATGCACCGGTGAAGGTCTGCAAAATCTTCCTCGTGTGCTGCATGCTGCACAACATGGCAGTGGAGAAAGCTGTGCCACTCATCCTGGATCCGGATGAGCAGGAACATCCACCCGTGGAGGACGAGGGGCTTGGTGACGAGGCAAGTGATGTTGAGGAGGAGGAGAAAGAGGACATCCGGAGTCGGCTCATACGCAACTTCTTTGCTTAGTGGTGAGTTGCAGTGTCTGAGTGTGCACGCATTGAGCCTTGTGTGGCATGTGTTGCAATGTGTGGGTCCATCTGCTTGTAAGGCAAGTGAGTCAGAGGTGTGTTTGGATGTGTCACTCGAGTGATGGTGTAATAAAAGAATGTCTTTCCTGAGACACTATTTTCATCTAGCATGTTGACAACCTTATACGTGTCGAGTACATGCCCATGCATGCGGATGTGCTTCTTTTGGCTCACTTCTTGTGTGTCTCTCATCCCCAGGTATTTGCGCATGCTGTCTGCTGGTGGCATTGTTGTGCTCCTGCTATTCCTCATGAATACAGCAACGTGTGCTGAATCAGCGTACCATGCACGGACATGTCGAAAATGCACCTTAGGGTAAGGGATGCACCATGGCTTTTTGGGTGTGCTATTTGTTTGGAATGTGTGTGCACTGCTCCTGTTCATGTTTGGTTACTTAGCATACATGTAGAATCACCATGGGGCACATGACATGGAGCTGGATTCACCTGAATTGATAGTCACACTTGGTGACAGTCATCTGTAATGTGATTGTGGATTGGGATGAAGGCATCAATGTGTGTAACACTGCCCTTGGAAACATACAGGATGCACCGGGTTGACATAGTGTGGGACATCCCCATTAGAGGCTCAATGGTGAATAGCAGCCTCTCCGTGAGCAGCACGGGGTGTTTGCCTCAAACCCGTCACTTGTGTGCCAGTTCTATGGATTTCCTGCATCTGTGGTGCAAAGGGGGGTGCCAGTGTAGGTTCCACATGTTCATCCACATGACCTGTGCATCTGTTAATATAGATGCATTTGCCTTCCGGCAAACATGACTAATAAAGGTGTCCCTCAGCCTCCAAGGTGCCTCATCTCTGTCAATGCAGGTCTCTTGCCACTGTGCATGCGGCATGTCTGGCATAGTTGTCACAGATTGTGCATATGAGTCTATGTGTAGAGTTGCAAGATGCAAGCTGTTTGTCAGGGATTATGATATGTATTGTGCATGATGTACATGGCTGTGTAGGTATTTTGGCATCTCAGTCCCCACAACGGCCACTTTGCTGCATGTGCATCCATTGTCTGTGTGTGTGCCATGTTGAACCAGACTCCTTCCTTCTCATACACCTTTTGCAGTAGTCCTTTCTGACATGCTTGTGTTAGTGTGCAACTTATGGCATGGTTTTCAGGACATGGCGCCTGCTGCTGCAGGCCCTGCAGCAAGGGCACACAGAGTTTCTATATTTGCCCTCACACACACGCCTCTAAGACGCACCCCCTTCCTCCCTCCACCCATTCATTTTGGTGTAATCTGCTTGTGTGTGACACAGTTGCGGTGGGAAAGGCTGGACCGTCTGCACATGCTACGTGCACATTGCACGTGCCTCATGTCCTTGCATGTGCCACATCACGCTACACCATGATGTTGAGGCCACCCACCAAGCAGTGTCCATCCAATACATCTGTTGCATGCACTCAGGCATGCACTCATCGCCCACACTACACCTTGGCATAATGAGGGTGCAACTCTAACTGCCTACACACCGCTGGCATGCCTTCCAGGCCCTGTCACACCAACCATGTCATGTCCCTCCTACTCCCCACCGGCTCTGTACCCCAACAAGGCCATGGGAGTGGTACTCCAGGCCTCTGCATGTAGTATGGTGTCGTTGTGGGACACATGGCACAGGTATTATGTCACAGCGTGTCAGTCTACAATGTGTCCAGGATTCCCCTCTACACCATGACATGCGCACTGCATCTCATCATCATCTGGTGTCCCATTGCCAGCCAGGTGCTCTTCACCCTCCCCAAAGACGCAGTCCTTGCCTGTTCTCATATTGAATAATGCATGGTATCCATTGGCAGAAGGCTGAACATCGGCCACTGATGCTGGACTTGTACACGACTGAGGTGTTTATCTGTGGATTGTCCCCTTACAGCTGGGTCAACTGCTTGTGTCCCACCCGCAAGGGCCCTGCACAGGCACACAGTGTAACGCACACAAGCTGGTGTGCATCATGGATTGCTTGCTCACATGTGCTATGCTGATCACCAGCATCTGTACCTCAGGCTTCAGCACACTCTGCATTATGCACAAGATCCACAGTTCGATCCACCTCAAGTCAAGACAGACCATCCCCCAGGTCAACTACAACATCCGTGTCTAATCCTACCCTGCACTCTACGGAGAAGTACGTTACAACTCCCATGATACTTGTCCACATCCAGGGTGCATCTGCACAACTCTGCTTCAACATCCGGCAACCCAGCCACATCACCGTCCAACAGAGATAGCTGCAATGGATCACTGTCAACTGCAGGATGACCTTCACAATCCACGCCCACACTCAGGATGCAGCCCATGACCACGACCCCAACACAACCTTGTGGCACTGTCATCCAAGACCCCATTATGCCGGTAAATAGACATAATATCGAAAAAAAAATATCGAGTAGCAAGAATATCGAGTTTTTAATATCGAATGGACAGAATATCGACTTGCAAAAATATAGTGGTGAAGAATATCGAAAAACAGGTAAGAAATATCGATTGCAATTATATAGTTGTTAAAAATATCGATTTTTTTATAGTGTTTTAAGTGTTAGTATATGTGTTAAAAGTATGTATTAATATTGGAATGTATGTTAGAATATTTTTAAATGATTGAATTTTATGTTTTTTTATTTTTTTGTAATTTAATTCCGTAGCGGGTTGTGGGTTTATAGGGGAGTAGGGTGGGAAGTAATTTAATTATAGTACATTAAATAATAATTTATAGGAATTATTAATTATTTTTAATTTAATTTTGCGTTTTACTTCTGTAGCGGGTTGTGGGTTTATAGGGGAATAGGGTGGGAAGTAATTTAATTATATATTATTAAATAATAATTTATAGGAATTATTAATTATTTTTAATTTAATTTTGCGTTTTATTTCTGTAACGGGTTGTGGGTTTATAGGGGAATAGGGTGGGAAGTAATTTAATTGTTATTAGTTAATTATTAATTGGTATTGCAAATTAATTGGTTGTTGATTAATTATTAATTGGTAAATAATTAGTATTAATTGGTAATTAATTTGTATTAATTGTTTAATTGATAATTATGTTAATTGTATTCATTTAATATTTGTAGCGGGCAGTGTGTTTATAGGGGAATATGGTGGCAAGTAATATAATTGTAAATAAATAATTATGTAATTTATTTGTGTATATTGTTAATTAATATATCTTTAATTTAATTTTGCATTTTACTTCTGTAGCGGGTTGTGGGTTTATAGGGGAATAGGGTGGGAAGTAATTTAATTGTTATTAGTTAATTATTAATTGGTATTGCAAATTAATTGTTCGTTGATTAATTATTAATTTGTAAATAATTAGTATTAATTGGTAATTAATTAGTATCAATAGGTAAATTGATAATTATGTTAATTGTATTCAATTAATATTTGTAGCGGGTATTGTGTTTATACGGGAATATGGTGGGAAGTAATATAATTGGGAAAAAAAAATTATTTAAATAATTTGTGTATATCCTTAATTAATATATTATAAATTAATTATTAATTGGTATTATTTGCATTTATTAATGTTTGTTATTGAAAAACAATTGTTTGTTAATTAATTATTAATTGTTAATTAATTAAACAAAAATGTATTGGTATTTAAAAATGATTAATTCTTGTGTGATTGGTAATTAATGGTAATACTTGTTTTTGTATTAATAATGAATTAATTTAAAATTAAAAATACATTTATTATTTTCTCTACTATTGCACTTACTTGAGTGGGAATAGTAATTTTTACCCCTACGCTATCCAATGCTTTCCCTATTATTGCACTCTCTGGAGTGTGAATAGTAATTTTTACCCTCCCGCTATCCAACGCTTTCCCTACTGTTGCACTCACTGGAGTGGGAATAGTAATTTTTACCCTCCCGCTATCCAACGCTTTCCCTACTGTTGCACTCACTGGAGTGGGAATAGTAATTTTTACCCTCCCGCTATCCAACGCTTTCCCTACTGTTGCACTCTCTGGAGTGGGAATAGTAATTTTTACTCCTACGCTATCCAACGCTTTCCCTACTGTTGCACTCACTGGAGTGGGAATAGTAAATGTTACCCTCCCGCTATCCAACGTTTTCCCTACTGTTGCACTCTCTGGAGTGTGAATAGTAATTTTTACCCCTACGCTATCCAACGCTTTCCCTACTGTTGCACTCACTGGAGTGGGAATAGTAAATGTTACCCTCCCGCTATCCAACGCTTTCCCTACTGTTGCACTCTCTGGAGTGGGAATAGTAATTTTTACCCCTACGCTATCCAATGTTTTCCCTATTATTGCACTCTCTGGAGTGGGAATAGTAATTTTTACCCTCCCGCTATCCAACGCTTTCCCTACTGTTGCACTCTCTGGAGTGGGAATAGTCATTTTAACCCCTACGCTATCCAACGCTTTCCCTACTGTTGCACTCACTGGAGTGGGAATAGTAAATGTTACCCTCCCGCTATCCAACGCTTTCCCTACTGTTGCACTCTCTGGAGTGGGAATAGTAATTGTTACCCCTACGCTATCCAACGCTTTCCCTACTGTTGCACTCACTGGAGTGGGAATAGTAAATGTTACCCTCCCGCTATCCAACGCTTTCCCTACTGTTGCACTCACTGGAGTGGGAATAGTAAATGTTATCCTCCCGCTATCCAACGCTTTCCCTACTGTTGCACTCTCTGGAGTGGGAATAGTAATTTTTACCCCTACGCTATCCAACGCTTTCCCTACTGTTGCACTCACTGGAGTGGGAATAGTAAATGTTACCCTCCCGCTATCCAACGCTTTCCCTACTGTTGCACTCACTGGAGTGGGAATAGTAAATGTTACCCTCCCGCTATCCAACGCTTTCCCTACTGTTGCATTCTCTGGAGTGGGAATAGTAATTTTTACCCTCCCGCTATCCAACGCTTTCCCTACTATTGCACTTACTGGAGTGGTAATAGTAAATTTTACGCGCCCGCTATCCTACACAGAAAATATTGAATATTTTTAATTAATATCACGTTAAGATATATGTATTAATTTTTTTTTTTACTTACTTTAATTATTCATTAAGTTTACTGTTATTTGAGTATTTTTAAGTATGTGTCAGTTAATTATATGTATTATTTCATTTATTTAACATTACTTTTAAAACATTTAAAAAATTCGATATTTTGACTAACTATATTACTTACAACGATATTTTGGATTCGATATTTTTGTAATTTCCTGTTTGGAGATAGGACTTCGATATTTTGGCATTCTATATTTTGGCATCGATATTTTTGTAAGTCTATATTTTTGTAGTCGATATTATGTCAGTGATCCCATTATGCCATCTCCATGCATCCAACCTTGGCCTGGCCACCATTCTCCACATCCACCTGACTCCAGCATGCAGGACATAGTTCTCCCACCTGGCTACACATACCTGGGACTCCCACCCTAGGACACTCCACATGATCCCTGACCTTTGCGCATGACTGTTGCTCTTCGAAATAGGTCTGTCCGCACAGTTGGGCAGGCACCCCCTGAGCTGGTTGGGCCCATCACGGGTGAGTATGGTGCTCCATGTCTGTATTGGATGATACATTGTGACCCATGTGTGTCCTGTGCCAGACTCAGACCCCAGGGTATGCATGGTTGGAGTTACTTCAAGATGTAAAGAGGTGCTCCCCGGGTGTCTGTAATCCAAAGTTCACAGGGGGAGTTGGGATCCTTGCCATTGGAAGTCATCAGAGTCCATGCCACAGTCTTTGTCAACATTGGTCAGACAGTGACCAGCAAGTCCATGTGGCAGAGAATGTCATTGGATGAGGTGCTGCTGTTGCGCCACAGGGCCAGGTGCCAGCCCAGGTGGCCTGGGAGATGGTGATGGTCCGCTGACTCTCACGGTCTTTTGCGTGGACGACCCACCTTCCTCGGGGGACCCTCAGAAGCAGGCCGTGACGATGTCTGTGATGCTCCGTCGGAGGAATCCTCCTCCTCCTGATCCCTCCCTGTGGCTGGTGTTGATCTTCGCCTGGTGGCACAGGGAGGGTTGCCCATGTTTTCGGCAATCCGACGGAGTGAACGGATCATGTCCGTTACCACCGCCACAAGCTCAGCCTGTCTTGCCTCCATCCGTCCTTGGTGTTGCTGTTGACTGGCATATTGCTCGGCCTGCATGATCTTAATCTCATTGAGGGTCTCCACTACCTGGCTGATGTCCCTGGTGTCACGCCGGTATGTGTCCAGGATGTTGTGGACGTGTGACATAACGGGTTCCTCAGCTGTCTGGTCAGGTTCGCGCCTCCGCCGTCCTCCACTCCCACCACCCCTGCCCACTTGCGCCTGGCCTGCCGTTGTGGGCACATCGGGTCTCCTGGACCCCTGAGGGATGGCATTTGCGGGGTCGCCTGCCTCCTCCTGGGTGCCCGGAGTTCCTTGTCCCTCCTGGTCAGGCTGGCTGCGTTGTTGTGTGCGAGCAGGGCTCCTGTGTGTATCCTGGGATGTGGCAGGAATGGGGGTGGTGGTTGGCACAGTTGTACCTGACGCAGGTGCTGCAGGTGCTTAGGCAACAGAGGGGCCAGGTTGGTCGGGGTCATCCACGGTGTGGTGAGAGTCGTCGCTGCCGGTGGGATCATCGTCACGCCGAGCCTGGTCCTGTAATTCTTCCCCCCCAGTATTGGGGGGAGATTGACGACGTTGCCCTGTGTGTGAGGGAGAGACAATGTTAATGGATTTTCATGCGTCATCCATGTTTCATACATATTCAAGTTGGCACAGTTCCTCTGGGTAGTTGGATATGTCTAGCATTCCTCTCACATTGCACTTGTGGATGGGTATGTTGCGGGGGACAGATTGATATGTACTCCTGGTTATTTGGCCTGTCTAATGAGTGTTGGGATGCTTATTTGGCTATGGATTGGTCTTGTTGTGTCACATATCCATTGTGGGAGTGCTAATTTGCGTTGGCTGCCCCGGGGGTGTGTGCTTGTGTAAGGGGAGAGGTGTGTGTGACCGGGCATGCTGTTGGGTGTGGTGTGATTTGTCATTGGGTCTACCAGGTGATGTGTCTATCCCCTCATGGTGCATGCTGGCATGACAGTGAATGTGAGTTCCTGTGGTAGGTAGGTGGCATGTGGAGTTGGTGTTTGAGTGTACAGTGGTCACAGGTTTGCCTTGTGCTGTCTACAGCAGGGCCAAGTGTCATCTACCTTGTCTGTACTTGGCAAGTCCCTGTGCATTGTGCATGGTGCATGGGTATGTCCCTTGGCCACAGCTATCAACACTTTTCCTATGTGTGACACACTCTTTGTTGTTGCATCAGTTTTGAACGCAGTGAGCAGTGTAGCGAGCGTGTGTAGCGAGCACTGCAGAACCGACTTACGTGTTGCACTGTACGTGGCCAAATGGTGCTTTGTCATGTCTATTGGAGAATGCAGGTAGGTAACTTATGCATTTGTGACTGGGTTCTAACAAACACAGTGAGTGGATATACTGGGTGTGAGGTTGGGTTTGTGCCTGCAGCAAGGATCGACTCGTGCACAGTTTGACACATGGCCCAGTGCTTTCCAAACGAATGAGGGGTGTTTCACGCACTGCCAGACCTTGTCAACATGCACACAGTCCACCTGCTGATGAGCGGACATGCCCACACCACCCAAGAGTGATTTTGTCTCCCTCTGTCTCCCTCTCTCCCTCCCTCTGTCACCCTCCTCCCTCTGTCTGTCTCTCTCTGTCACCCTCTGTCTCCCTCCCTCTCTCTCCCTCTCCCTCCCTCTGTCTGTCTCCCTCTGTCGCCCTCTGTCGCCCTCTGTCTTCCTCCCTCTCTCTCCCTCTCCCTCCGTCTGTCTGTCGCCCTCTGTCACCTCAGCCCGGCTTCCTGGGCACACACACTTTGCAGGTCTTTCAAAGGCCATTGGCTTTTTCATGTGGCTTTGTTTAGAATCTCCCGGCCCCCATTGGGCAGAGTGTCTCTGAGTCTGCGCTGCAGCGGCGGTGTGTGCTGACACTCTTTCACAGTGATGCCTCTTCATTAGCTGCTGTTATGTGCAAATTGGGCCTTCATACCCATGTCATCCTGCGACGCGGCCGCCATTTTCAGGTGACACAGTACAGTGTAGGGACACACTGATTGTATAGCTCTGCCCTAGGCCATATGGGCTGAGGGCATTGATATCTGCTTCTGAGTTGCACAATGTGATTTTGGAGGCCCCCCCTTCCGGCATCACAGACATCCTGTCTTGTGTTGGTGTTTTGTGTGGCCTGTGACTTGGCATGGCCTTGCTTGGTGCATGGGGCATGGAGCCGCTAGTGGCCTGTGCGTGTTTTTGGAGTGTGGTTGTGTCCGGTGATGGCTTTGGGGTAGTTGCGTGCATTATTGTGAGTTGGGTTGTTGATGCGGTTCCCCCCATGTGGGGTGAGTTGTTTGTGTACTCACCAGCCTCAGTGACTCCTTCTACTCCGTGTACTCCCACCGGCGGCAGCGTGCGCATCACCTTCTCCTCCCAGGGATGGTAGTGTACCGGTCTGCGGGGCGGGCCACCTCCAGTGATGTTCCCCTGGTTGTATTCGTCTGTCATTTTGCGGCGGACCGTCCTCCGCAGATCGTACCATCTGGCTTGGCATTCCTGCCTGGTCCTTCTGATGGGCGCAACAGCATTCACCCTCTCGATGATCATCTGCCACATGGCTGATTTAGCTGCTACGCTGGTCTGTCTGACCAATGTTCCAAAGAGCTGTGGCTCGACTCTCATGATTTCGTTGACAAGGATCTGCAGCTGTTGTGAACTTTGGATTCCTGTCTGTGGGCATGGTGTGGGGTGTGGGTGTGGATGGGTGTGGGTGTGTGTGTATGGTTGTGAAGGTGTGTGTGTGAATGTGATGAGGGGGTGTTTGTGAAGGTGGTTGTGTGAAGGTGTGCAAGTGTAAGGTGTAGTAAAGGTCCAAGTATGGTGCTGTGGGTTGTCTGTGGGGTCTGGCAGCAGTGGGTCTGTTGCAAAGGCTCATGGTTTGTGTATGTGGGCCCTTTTAATTGGTCCATTTGTGGGTGTGGCTGTGTTTGAACTTTGGGTGGGTGTGTTATAAGGAGTGGTTGTGTTTTGGGCCTCTGTTTACCTGTTTGGCTGTTGCAGGTCAGTGTATTGGATGTATTTGGACTTGTTGGACGTGTTTTGTGGTGTTGTGCGATTCGAATTGACTCTCCTTGTGGTGTTTTGCAGTGTCCTGGTTCAGTACGTGTGTTTTTCGCGTCTGTGAGGTGCGTACATCGGCCATGTTGTTGTACAGTGCTCATATTTGCTATGGCTTGGTACGACTCGTACATGCGCAAGGCTGGGTGAGGGTGCTGGTGTAGGGGCCTGGGGTAGGGTGCGTACAGGCACGGGCAGGGTGTAGGGGCCTGGGGGTACATGCCGTACATACATGAACCGAGGGTACGGCGCGTACATGGGGGGCTGGAGGTACGGCACGTACATACGGGGTGCTGGGGGTACGGTGTGTGCCCCCACCTCCGTATGGATGGTGCGTACCCCCAGCCCCCATATGTATGCACCGTACACCCGACCCCCCTGTATGTACACGCCATACCCCAAGCCCCCCTATGGATGGTGCGTACCCCCACCCCCCTATGAACGGTGCGTACCCCCACCCCCCTATGGATGGTGCATACCCCACCCCGTACGTATGGAGCGTACCCCCACGCCCGTAGGTACGCTGCGGACCCCCAGCGCTACACGCTGGGGGTCCGCACCATACCTACGGGTGGGGTGGGGGTACGCTCCATACCTACGGGGTGGAGTGGGGGTACGCTCCATACCTACGTGGTGGGGGTGTGCTCCGTACCTACGGGCTGGTGGTATGCTCCGTACCTACTGGGGGGTGGGGGTACGCTCCGTTCCTACGGGGGTGGGGTGGGGGTACGGCACGGACATGGGGGTGCTGGGGTACGGCACGCATGTGGGGGGGTGTGCTGGGGGGTGTTCAGCGCGTATGCGGGCACATATTTGGACGTCTCCATAGTTGCTATGGGAGTTCGCACCGTACGGTGTTTTTTCCATACGGTTGTGCATTCGGACAGACGGGACGGATCGTGCTTGCGCGCTCGGACTTCAGTTTCCCGATTCGTACGTAAAACTGTCCGGGGACGTGTCGGACACTTTTTCCGACTCGAGGACGTGTCGGGGAATTTTCCCAATGCGATTCGTATGGATTTTTTCACATACGAATCGTACTTGCCAGTTTGTACGGGACATGTACGATTCGCACGGAAAAAAATCCGGATACGATTCGTATGGGGAATATTTTTAACGGATCGGAGTCGACACCCTAGTTTCCAAATCCTCACTTCCTATGAGAGAGGAAGGTCAGCGCTCCACGCACGGCTGGCGCGGTCCTGCCCACTCCCCACATAAGAACGAGTGCGCAGAGCGGACGCGCGCAGCAGATTGTATCCACACAGACCTCCTCTGATTGCGTAGGTTAATGAAGATAGGACATTGCGTGAATATTTTAAAACATTTTTGATGTTCTTTTAAATATCACTGCTTGTACTGTCTCCTGCCTCTCACCTATTCCGCCGGTGTCCCTCTGGTCCGTCTCGGCTTTTGCCGATTGTGCAGAGGGGTAGACACCTAGTTTCCAAATCCTCACTTCCTATGAGAGAGGAAGGTCAGCGCTCCACGCACGGCTGGCGCGGTCCCGCCCACTCCCCACATAAGAACGAGTGCTCAGAGCGGATGTGCGCAGCGGGTGCACCAGCGGCGAGCCGAAGGCGCGCCAAAGACATGCCCGTCTGCGCCCGTCCGCGCCTGACCACCGCCAGCTGCCGTGCACGCTGTTCGTTCGCATCTACATTCCTCCCTTACTCCATCCCCCATGGCTTTTTTCACATATTCAAGCCAGGAGCTCCATGCCATGAACACCGGGAATTTAGTTACCAGCATACTGGATAACACCTCCTTCTCCTCCAGTAATAACCCACTCGTCCGGTCCCCCTTTCTAAGCAGATACCAAGCAAAAGCTCCAACCAGCACCAGACTAACCCCCAATTCACTCCTTATACCTAAGCATCTTACTTGTCTATACTGCAATGCTCGGTCCCTTCCTAAACATTCATTAGAAATCTGGTCGCTCTTAGATTCTGACAAGCCCGATCTATTCTTATCACTGAAACCTGGCTCTCAGAATCCTCACTACCAGACATCGCAGTTACCCTCACCCAGGACTACAAAATCACGAGATTGGACATGACAGATAGAAGAGGTGGAGGAATTGCCATCGTTTACAGGTCCAACATCAAGCTACATCTTGTCAACTCACTTCTTGCAGACTGGGGTGAAATTTGTACCTTCACAGTAACCTTGGGGAATAAAGAGTCTTGGAAAGGCGCCCTCCTATATAGGCCTCCAGGAATTAAAACAAACTTTGTAAACAAACTCACCAAAACCATCGCTTCGCATGCTCTATCCTCGGAGAATTTCTTCTTATTAGGGAATTTTAACTATCATGTCGAACTTTTACAGGACCCACACACCAGTGAACTCATCACAAGTATGAATGCGCTAGGCCTAAATCAGCTAGTGATCAGCCCCACTCATTCTGCCGGTCATACCCTTGATCTATTATTTACAAACTCAAACAAAATAACTCTCGACCGTCCTTTACCTGTCCTCTGGTCCGATCATTTCATGATCAATTTTTACATTCACCTTAACTCATTTCCACCTCAACCAAGGATGGATCTTAACATGAGCAGACCATGGAATAAGATCAGTCCTGAAGCTTTTTCTTCATACTTTTCCCCCGCACCTATCGAATCGCTCAAGGATCCCAACCTGGCCACGATTAACCTAGACCAAGCTATTACTGCAACCTTAGATATCATCGCCCCAAGTAAACTAAGCAGATGTCCTAACAAACTGTCTCCATGGTTTACCACAGAACTCAAAACAACGAAACTGGTCGTTAGGGCACACGAACGTAAATGGCGGCATACAAAAAATCCTAATGACGGATTACAATACAAAAAATTCCACCGTCAATATATGAGCGACATTGCCCTAGCTAAAAAAGTCTACCTGGGGCACAGGATAGACCAGGCCGCGAACTCGCACAGAGAACTCTATAAAATAGTTAAGGAGTTCTCTAATCCCCGCCTTGCCAGCCTGCCACAACTGCGTCCCACGAATGGGTTGAGACCCTTTCCTCTTTTTTTTATAACAAAATCAATGATATTTACAAAACATTCACCAATCTTACTGTTACTGATCAACCTCTCAAGCAGTCTACTAATATAGCCCCTCCCGCTCCCATCACCATCTTAAAGGAATTTCACTCATTTACGGAAGATGAAATAATCCTCACAGTGAATAGAATTAAGACAGGCTCCCCAGCAGATCCGGCTTCTTCCCTAATTCTGTCCAAAGTTGCCCCAATTTTTACCCCTCACCTGACCAGAACTTTTAATCTCTTAGTCTCTCACTCGACGGTTCCCTCACACTGGAAAGAAGCCGTCATCAGACCCATTTTGAAAAAACCTTCCGCTGACCCATCACAACCTGATGTTCGGCAAAGTCTTGGAATCCCTAATTAACACCCAACTCACTAAACACCTTGAATTTAATAAATTATTAGATCCATCTCAGTCAGGATTTAGGACGTTTCACAGCACCAAAACAGCCCTACTTGAAATGGTGGACAATATCAGGCTTGCTCTTGATGCTAAACAGTCCGCCATCCTGATACTACTCGACTTGTCCGCTGCCTTCGACACCATCTCACACAGCATTCTATTAGAGCGGCTGGCGGAGGTTGGTGTCGAAGGCTCAGCCCTATTATGGATCAAAAGCTACCTGACTGGACGGAACTCTAAGGTCCAAATTGGCAAATTTTCCTCCACAGATCAGGAAGTAGATAAAGGTGTACCACAAGGCTCCAGATTGAGCCCCACGCTTTTTAATCTTTACGTGTCTCCTCTGGCAAAATTAATCAAAGTTCACGGATTCGAAACCGTGTCCTATGCAGACGACACACAAATCCTCATCACCCTGGGAACTAATCCTACTAATGTCAAACTTAGATTCCAAAAATGCATGCTCGCGGTAAAAGACTGGATGTCAAACAACTACCTTTTACTCAATGCAGGCAAAACAGAGACTTTGCTCTTTGGAAATGCTCATAAGTACTGGACAGATGATTGGTGGCCATCATCGTTGGGACCTTGTCCCCCTCCTAAGGCAGCAGCCCGTAATTTAGGGATAATGCTAGACAACAAGCTCACCATGGCTGACCATATTAACAACATTGCCCGCATCAGCTTTGGGCTCATGCGTAACCTAAAGAAAATCTTCAAGTGGATCCCTCTTTCTTCCCGTCTGCCTCTAATCCAGGGACTAATTATTAGCCGCCTGGACTATGGCAATGCTCTTTTCGCCTCTATAAACGAAAATCTCCTGAATAAACTCCAGGTCCTACAAAATACTGCAGCCAGGATGGCTCTTGATCTCCCCCCCCCCGCACCTCTTCCGCCCCCTGTTTGAGGTCGCTCCATTGGCTTCCTATAAAAAAGCGTATTAAGTTTAAAATGTGCTGCCTGGTTCACAAAACTCTGAACGGCAAAGGTCCAATTTATCTAGCCAATAAATTGACAGATTATCGCGCGACTAGATCACTCAGATCCTCCAGCACCTTCTTACCGTCCCCAAAGTACGAACCGTCAGAAACGGAGACAGATCCTTCTCCAAAATTGCCCCTGAGAGCTGGAATGCTCTTCCTTTGTTCATTAGGCTAGAACCCAACCATCAGAAATTTCGTAAATTCCTGAAAACCTGGCTATTCTAATGCTGATTGACCGCACGTCCATCATCTGAGTATCTGCTGGCGCTATGGAACCTTCGGGTGATATACGCGCCTTACAAATGCCAATACATACATACATCAGAGGAGAATTTTTTGAAATATTATAGCAAAGCTTGTTTATCAGTCTGAATTCCTCTGCACACCTCACAGTCTATAGAATGGAGTAGTGTTCCAACCAAATAGGGTTTTTGCCCCTGAGTACACTTCTCTCAAGCCCAAGAAAAGCATCAGAACTCTTTTTAGAAGTTTTCACATGATTGAAAAGTATGGTTCCAAAGTGGGCCCAATAGGTTATTCCAAGTGTATGTTTCATTACTACAGAGGTTCTAGTTTCCTGAAGCCAGTTGATATAGCCCATATAAGCTGATCTCAGATTATTCTGCCACCAGGGCAGGTGAAGGGATACTTTGACCAAAGACCACTATCCTCTAAAGATGCACAATTAAAGTAAATCCATTTTATTACTTATAGTAGCCAGTGGGGTCTCTCCAAAGTCAAGGAAATGCTCAAATATATGAAGTTTTGTATCTTCACTGGATTTGCAATTCAATAATATTCGAAGTCTGTTTGTCAATTTTTCTTTAAAGTTTAGTTATTGGTGTTACAGCCAATTCTGACTTTTAATATTGTGGTATTGTTCACTTCTTCCTAAAAAAGAGCGCAGTCATTGCTGTTCTTAGCAGCTACATGTATTTGTGCTTCCTGGACAGTGATCGATCCCAGGGCCTTCAATCATACAATGCTTTTACTGAATATACTTATATCCTTAGCTAAATACTACTTTTTGATGCTCACATGTAGACATGCAGCTTGCAGTAATCCTGACATCTTTTTCCTAAATAAATATTTCATTGCATGCGTGTACTGGTTATCGTTCTCTGAAATGTCTTCTACTTACATTACCATTTTGTAGGCACATTATCACACCATTTTGTACAGGGGATAAGTTCACTACGCAAAATGAATCAATAATAGCGGCCTGACTGAGACTTTGGCACCACGACATGGGTAATGTTTATTATATTAACAGCAGCACTTCCTTGTTTAGTTAGAGGAGCATTTTGCTGGCACTGAGAGGTTGCTGCATGACGGAATTCCAGCTCAGCTGATTCCTGTTTACCTCTTGCGAGGGGTGCTGCCTTGCTCACAACCAAGATGGCCACCCTGATGACACTTACCCACAGGTAATTGGGAGGTAGATCATTCTACAGGGATTTTGGCAAATTCACCCACCCTAGACATTCCAGGATAGGGAGCGCTAAGTAGGAGTACAATATAATACAGTACTGATATGCACACATATATTCTCTGTTACAGCACGATGGCTGAACTGATTATGTTTTTCTCCATTGTAATAATGCTGATCACATTATTCAGTTTCCTTCTATTGATTATTGCAGCACAGGTTATTAATCACAATGATTCAATAAATATTTAAATTCCTTGCTGAGTATTTCTTGTAAACTCTTTGGGTATGCATGTGTATCCAAACGAAAGGGTTCTAGATCTGTTACCACAATTTCCCTAGGGAGTCTGGGTTGTCATGTTCCGAGGTTGCGCAATCTATTTGTTACCTGGTCAGGTTTAGGGTACAGAAGGTGCACTGTGAGATAGCAGGACTAAGGCCAACATAACCTGAGGGTGTGCACTGAATCAGTCTCACACAATCTTGGTGCTTATGTTGTCCAACAAACTCACATTTTTTACTGAGGAAGTATAAGTTGTACAGCAGGATGTATGCTGCATAATTATGAAAGAGAGATATATGTTACAAAATGCTGGTAGATGTATTGGTTGTGTGAATTCTGTGTAAAACCGGTCCAGAGTATGTCCCACTATAATCTGGTGTACCTCAGCACTTTCACGTAACAGAAGGGTTGATTTGCATCAGTAATTGCCTGCGACTGTTAAAAACATCTGTCCCGACCCAGTAGGTGATGCAATATCATTGAATAGAAATACCTCTAAATGCCTTTGCAAATCGTCCCCTATATCCTCGTCCAGCACATGGACAAGTGTTGCTACATATTAATCTGTAGCATTTTGTCCCATTCAAATGGTGATATATTGCACCATGGCACATGATTCTATTACTGTGCATTAAGCCACCTAGTCATACAGTAAAACATGTTTTTATTTGCTCAGTCAGTGAATCTGAACCTGCAGATGCCAAGTGTGCTTTCAGCAACACACCTGGTCCTGCCTGGGTTGTTCTGTGCAGGGCCTCAGCTGCATGGCCATTTTAAGTCACATGCTTGTTACTCTTTTGTGATGAAACCATTTTTATGAGTAGAAGTTAATGACTGAAGTTTGTTAGTTGTGTGATATTCCATCTCTTAAGATCCTGCCATCAACAATTTGACTGTTTAAAAGATGTCTATGAATAGTACAGTGCCAGATTATATGTGAGTCATAGTTACTACCTGCATGTTCCTCCCATGTTAGTTAAGAAGATGAGTTTTCACACAATCTACAGACTCAAATAATACGTACCATTTTGTTTTCCTTTGCAAATGGTGGACATAACAATATATTTTTTTCCACTATTTTCATGTTTATATTTGGGAACCAACTAGTCAGAAGCCTTCACTCTCATTGCTGGGAAGAATATGTGTTTGCTGATGTGTGTAGCCCTAGAGCTGTAGGAATGGTTCAGGGGCTGCTTCTGCACTATCTGCCCTTCCATCGTCCTTGGCTACGGCTGAATGACAGCTAACAGGGACGGGAGGATCTGAGGCTAACAGGGTCGGCAGGATCTCATGCTCAAATGATGCCTTCTAGATGTGATATTTTTATGGTAGCAGCCACATATCACTAAATCACTAAAAACTATATTTTCCAGCAAAGCCTTTGTCACAAATTACAGGTTAAATGGAGATGAAGCTACAAAACAGTCAGGCACGTATTCTATATTCAAAAGTCACCAATAAGTATCTGCCTTTTTTTATCGCTGCTCAGCCACGAACGAAGTACTCCTGGTCCCTACTTCCGCATTCCACTGCTTTAGATTTGTTTGAAATGTGTTACATTATTACAGATGCGAGAGTTTGTTCGACTTCTGTGGGCAGTGGTTGCACTTCTCATCTGCTTTGCTTCTATATATGTAGAAAGATTTTTGGAGTATTGTTTTCCCTTTCCTTCTACTTGATGTCCCTCTACTGTACTGTAATTTTGTTTAAATACATGACATGGGCACTACAATGACCTGCATGCAATATTTTTGTACCCTATATTCAGCATTTGAACAGCTTACTATTTCAAGGTCCCTTGACTTCCCACATGTATTCATTTCTTGCCCCTGGGACACCTGTTCACCTTTTACACGGATGCATTGACGCAAATGTCTGCAAGGGGGGCTCGATGATGGTAGTGTGTCTACAGAAGCAGATCATTTGACGCGTGGTACAAGCAATAACAACATTACAATTAGAGTTCAAACAAGAGCTTTTGTTCTTGTTTTGTGAACCTTGGACTTCATATTTGCGAGGAAACTATTGCAACTGTTTTTTTCGTGAAAATTCGTCGTTCTGGGAGATAACAAGGAATATGAAGGGCCTGGGATTCATTCACAAGTTTCTGACTTTAAAAATGAAGAACTGATTCATAAAAGCTATATTTTTCCCTCAATACTCCTGTCAGTGTTTCCAGAGGAATTCAGACTTTGTGAAAAATAAGTAAATGTTCTCTAAATGTCATCATCATCATCGTTCAGACCATAAAAGAGCAAGTGCAAAGAGCAACATACAAACAGGTTTTAGAACTCAAACAATGCAATCAGGACCAGATAGACAAGTACATAAGTTAAAATACAGTACAATAAATGTAGACAAATTGTCGCCCAAAAAACAGTCTATAAATCTAAACATATGCATTCTCCTAATTTTTTACAGCTTTCTTTCTTTTAAGTGGATTCAGAGACAAAAAACAATGCTGTTATAATTAATTTTGCTTCCTCTTTTCGTGGCAATTAAAAAAAATAATAATAATTTCCAAGAGCCTTCTGCACAATGGATTTACAACTGTCGGTCAGGTGATTAGTGGCCAAAACTATTGACACTCAGCCGTTCTTCAAGCCTTGTGACCAGAGGTTAAAGTTAAGAGAATGAAATGACCTGCTGTTGGTTTGGATATTGCACAAAATTATGATAATGAGAATTATGATACTACTGATTAAGACAGTGTCACAGGTATACCTCCAATAACTTCTGCTTTGGTCCTAAACCTCAGAAAAAACAAATGCAGTCCACCTCCCCTGCATACAAACAGGAATAGCCTAGAATGAACCTATGTGTCGTGACGTTAGTGGCTATGTTACATAAGAATGCCACTAAGCTCGGAAGATAGCTGTCTGGAGCGATGGAGCGTGGATTATCCCCCCTCGACCATGAGGCGCAGACCCCCGCAGAGTGAAGGAAACACTGCTGCGCAAGAAAGCCCCCCGGGGAAAAGGGAAGTGGAGAAAATAAGAAAAAGCTGCTGAACAGCGAGGTGCCTCTAGTCCTGCGCCTGTGGTTGGGGTCTGTGCAGATGCCGAAGAACCTCCCAGGGTAGGAACTAGATATGGAATACAAACAAAAGAGTGGTGAGTAAGCGCTCCCCGCCCCCACTCCTCTCACTCACACCAGGCTACGTTCCCCACCCAGTGCAACAAATACTCACAAGGGCGAGCAGCAGCAAGCGCAAGGAAGTCCTGTCGGATCGGTGAAGGGTTTCTGCATTCGTGACGCTGGTTCTGCGCTTGGGGAAGCACTTCGAGGACAGGCAATGGCATAGGCAGTCTCATACCCCCACACTGTTACTTCACCGTCAGGGTTTCTCAAATATCCGGTGTAAGCACGGAGCCTTGCGGAGCAAAAGAGTACTGGGGAAAAGCGTGCTTGCGCGTTTCCTGGTGCAGACAAGTTTCACTACTCACTATTCTTCACCAGGATGAGAGTTCCCAGGGGTGGGCGCGCCAACGTTCGTCTCGCTCCTCGGTTCAGGAACAGCGGCATGCGTGGTTCCTCAAAGGCGCTGCCAAGGTTCTATGGGTTCCAGTGGGGTTAGTCAGGCTCTCGAATTCTTAGTCAGGAGTGTCTATCCCGCGGGCAATACCATCCGCGATTAGGGCTGGAAAATGGATTGTCAAGCCCTGATCCCTTGAAGAGGGAAGGGCTTTATTGTCAATTCCGGCGGCAAGGCCGGGAACTACTTCCGGGCTGCCGGCCGTTTGCATGACGGGACTTGTAGTGCCGGGCGTCTGCGGACACCACGGCCTCCCCTTACGCGCCATGCATACTTGACCGCGCGCTGGGTCTGAGAGGCACCGGGGTGGTAGTGAGTTGTGCGCGCCGCACCCTGGCTTGGGTATGTGCAATTGCGACAGAGCCCCCTCGCAAGGACTGCCGTCCCGGCGGTCGACCTGGCCTTCCGGGATTACGGGCATGAAATCGTGCAATGAGAAGAGGGCAGTGGAGGTTACTAGCGGGTTCCCAGGTTCGGTCTTCCACCCCCTATCCTACCCAATCTATTAAGTACTGCACGCGCCCTCTAACTAAACGGGAATCTAGTACTTCTCGTACTTCGTATTCTTCCTGTCCGTCTATTTCAATAGGTACGGGCCTAGAGGGAAGTCTCATGGAACCGGGGCAACTTTTTAGTAAAGAAACATGAAATACTGGATGCATGTGCCAAGCTTGGGGTAGCAATAGCTTTGCAGCGACTGGGTTGATGACTTCAACCACTTTGTAAGGCCCTATGTATTTGGGTGAAAGCTTCCCCCTCCTTTCAGATGTAGATTTTTTGTGGCCAGCCACACCCAGTCTCCCACCCGATAGATAGGTTCAGGATTTCTCTTCTTATCTGCGAAGCGTTTGTGGGCGTTTTGAGCATTCAGCAGCTGTTTCTTGGCTTCGTTCAATACGGTCCGAAGATGGGCATGATGTTCCTGGATAGTGGGATGTTTGGAAACCACAGGCCACTCAAAGGGAAGCATGTTAGGATGAAATCCTGAAAGACAGAAGAAGGGTGAACATCCCAGAGTGGTATGGTCCGCGTTGTTGTAAGCGAATTCCGCTGTCCAAATCAAAGGGTACCATTCGGAAGAGTTTTGCAGAGTGAACATCGAAGGTACAGCTCCAAGGATTGGTTGAGTCGTTCCGTTTTGCCGTCTGTTTGAGGGTGGTAACTGGTGGATAATCGGGCATCTACCCTCATGGTGGAGCAAAGTGCCTTCCAGAAACGAGAGGTGAATTGAGTCCCACGGTCTGTGATGAGGACCCTGGGGATTCCATGGGCGCGCACAACATGCTGAAGGAATGTGACTGCTAGCTCGGAGGACGTTGGAAGTCTTTTCAAAGGAACGAATTGTCCCATCTTTGTCAGGTGGTCTATGATCACTAGAATGGTGGTATAACCTTCACAGGGGGGCATTTCAACAATAAAGTCCATCGAGACTGTATGCCAGGGGAGAGGAGGAATGGGAATGGGCCGTAAGAGTCCTGTGGGCTTGGAGTGACATGCCTTGCCTTGAGCACACACTGCACAAGTACGTAGGTATTATCGGGTGTCTTTACGCAGTGTGGGCCACCAAAAGGATCTCTCTATTGCAGCTATGGTTTTATGTTCTCCCAGGTGACCTCCGAGGGTGGAATCGTGAGCCCAAGCCAACACTTGCTTTTGGAGGGTGACCAGGGGGACGTACAAGGCATTGTAGTGATGCGCCAGGTGTTCATTGGTTATTCTGTTTTCAGGGTCTTCGTCTAACCACCGTTGGACATTCAGGTCAGTCATGGCCATCTTGACGTCCTCAAGAAAGTCCTGGGACATGAGTAGTGCAATGGTTTTCTCTGAAAAGGCACTGCTGGGTAGCATGGAGGGGGCTTCCGTCGTTTCTTCCGCCAGGTATTCTGCTGGTTCATCCTTTCTTGACAGGGCGTCCGCCTTACCGTTCTGGAGACCTGGCTTATATTTAATGATAAATTCATAGTCAGAAAAGAAAAGAGACCCCCAGAGTTTTCGTGGTGTCAGAGCCTTGGCTGTTTTGAGAAACAGCAGGTTTCTATGATCCGTATAGATCTCAACAGTATGGTGAGCTCCAGGAGGTAATGCCTCCATTCCTCGCAGGCCCTTTTGATTGCTAAGAGCTCTTTGTCTGAGATCGAATAGTTCGCCTCACTGGGGGTGAGTTTTTTAGAATAGAAAGCGACTGGGTGAATTTGCCCTGTGGTAGGATGCCGTTGCGACAGCACCCCTCCTAGGGCATGCTGTGAAGCATCTGTTTCCAGGATGAAGGGCAAGCGAGTATCCGGATGATGCAGGATGGGAGCGTGGGTGAATCGGTGCTTTAATTCCTCAAATGCTTGGTCCGCCTCTTCGTTCCACAAGAAGGGGACGTTCTTTCGTAATAGACGGGTTATGGGGTGTATTACTTTGGAGAAGTGTTTGATGAACCGTCAATAATAGTTGGCGAAACCAAGGAAGCTCTGCATGGATTTTACGTTGAGAGGCGCCCTCCATTGTGTTATTGCTGAGACCTTTTCGGTATCCATTTGGAAGCCTCGTGCGTTAATTACGTATCCCGAGAAGGCGACTTCCTGAACGTGAAAAAGACATTTTTCAAGTTTGGCATAGAGAGAGTGTTGTTGAAGGTGTTCCAGTACGGTTCTTACATGGGTGAAATGATCTGGGAGGTTTGTAGAATAGATGAGAATATCGTCTATGTAGACGATGCATATGGAGTCCAGCAATCCACGCAACACCTCGTCCATAAAGAACTGGAACGCTGCTGGTGCATTGCACAATCCGAAAGGCATCACTTGGTACTCGAAGAGCCCGTACTTAGTTCTAAAAGCGGTTTTCTATTTGTCTCCTGTTCTAAACTGTACCAAGTGATATGCCCCTCGGAGGTCCAGTTTGGTGTAGACCTGAGCCCCTTTTAATTGATCCAACAACACTGGTATCAAGGGTAATGGGTACCTGTTCTTTATGGTGATTTTATTGAGGGCTCTATAGTCTATACACATCCTCAATTCGTCACAATCGTTTTTTGTGATGAAAAAGAGAGGGGACGAGGCGGGGGATGACGAGTGTCTTATGAATCCAGATGCTAGGTTTTCGTCCAAGTAGTTCTTGAGATATCGGGTTTCGGGTTCAGTAAGGGCGTATACTCGGCTACAGGGGATGTTGGCACCGGGCAGTAAATCAATACGGCAATCATATGGTCGATGGGGTGGTAGTTGGGTCGCCTTTTGTTTATCAAAGACCGGCTGAAAGGACCGGTATTCTTCCGGAAGCTGTGAAGAATAACAAAGTCCGATGGCTTCCACTCCAGATGCCAGGAACTCGGCTTGAGTATGGATAGTAGGTTCCTGGAGCGTGGATTGCTTCGTGCAATGGTCTCTGCAGAACTCGGAAGACAAGGAAATAGTACGAAGGGCCCACCGTATAACAGGGTCATGCAACGTTAGCCAGGGCACACCCAAGATTAGGCGAAAATGAGGGGCGTCGATGAGATCGAAGCTTATAGTCTCATAATGCTCCTCGTTCATCTTCATCACCAGTGGAATGGTCTGGTATCGGACGGGTCCCGAAGTCAGCGCCTTCCCATCTACTGCCTGTACCAGGGAAGGAGTCGTCTTCTGGACATAGGGGACTCCTATGTTCCTAGCGTATTGCTGGTCTATGAAATTGCCTGTGGCTCCTGAGTCGATCAGAGCTGGCACTCTTAGGGGGCAGTCCGATGTTACCCAAAGTGTGACGTCAACATTCAGGTGGGCCACAGAAGGTTGGATGGTGTTAGCCAAAACAGAAGGGATCATGAGCGCTTCTGAACCCAAGACGGAGATCCCGTCCTGACTTGGGTTTCTTAGTTTTCCGCCTCTTGTTGGGTGGCCGCTTGGGTCCTGAGAAAGGATCCCCTCTCTGGGCCTTTAATTCTGGCCCGACATTCCCGTATAAAGTGTCCCCCTTTTCCACAGTATAGGCATAGTTTCTGTTGTCGTCTTTTCTCTCTTTCTTCTGTGGTCAGAGGACCTCGGAGTCCTCCGATTTGCATGGGTTCAGAGCCATCTGCCACCTTGGGTTGTTCTTCCACAGACGCCATGCATACTTGACCACGCACTGGGTCTGAGAGGCACCGGGGGGGTAGTGAGTTGTGCGCGCCGCGCCCTGGCTTGGGTATGTGCAAATCACGACACTATGTCATTCTGGATATCAATGGTTACCCAATGCTTGTTCAATCCGGAATTGAGCAACAACCTAGGTCCACAGCTACCCTTGTATTTGATTCAAGAATGGGTACCTTTTTCACTAAAGTGTGGCTGGGACCAAAAGAAGGGCAGTGGGAGAGCCAGGGTGTCCTGCCAGGCCAAGCTTTTAAATGTAGTGGATACACCTGCTCAACTTTTAGAACTTGCAGAACTAACCACAGAGTTTGGGGTTCCAGAAGATTGATGTATATTCCTAACTGATCCAGTGGAAAGCCAGAGACAAGACACCTCACAAACAACCGAAAATTTCATTGGGCCCATGTACAACAATCAGATTTCCTGGCTATTTTGCTGGGGGTCAAGTTTTGTAATTCACTTTGATCTTGATTAGTTAACTCACTGGAAATTCAATTTTCTTCTGATTAATCTTTATTCATTGTCTAACTAATCTTCACAGATCAACTCTCTTCCTTTGGACGATGGACCATTAGTTGAGTAGTTGATGGTGATATGAACAAATTGACTAAGTATACTTACAGATCTTAGTGAACTAAAGCACAGACTCTGGGTAAGATTCACTAAGTTTCTCTAAATCTCAGTCATTCTTGAACGCTCATTAATGCAAATTCACAGTGCAAACATCATCAATTTTCAAATGAGAGAAAATGAATTTAACAATGTACATTCAATTTGACATACTCATTCAACAAATCAATGCATTAAGAGTGGATAGATGAAGAGACAGAAGGCATAATAAATCATACATTTGCAAAAGGTATGCAAATTTGAGACAGAATACAATTACCCAAACGTGATTATGGAAACCCAACTCTCTGGCCAAAAGGGCTGGTGGTGGTCTCCTGATTTAGATTCTGAAGACAAAGGTTATAGGACAGGCTCAGGACAGAAAAATACTTACTAAACTTCTCTATATACCCGACGCACCGGGATTCATCCCTCGCTTACAGTCTCCCCTTCCTCAATATTCTTCCAGAATGTTCAATGTAATCATGTATCTTTCACAGGTGAATCTTCCCAGTATGTTCTCTCTTCCCTCAGCAGCAACAGCCCTCGCCTCTTTCTCTCTCAGCGATGTCAGACAGACTCCTTCTTAAGTCACCCTAATTATATTCTTTGATTCTGCATATCCCACCCTGAAAAGTTAGAAATATTGATGTAAGACGGACTTTGGTTGGACAGGGGCCGGGAAGTTGATGTCACCTCATGCTGACATATTCTTTTGTTAATCCTTCTTTGTTTGGCAAACCCTTCCCCTTTTGTTCATTCACAAGTTTTATTTTATTTAATTCCCATACATCTATTGTTGCAATTTAAATTATATTTTCTCAATACAGTTCTGCAGTCGAGGGCTTCTTTCACACAACTTTCGTCCTTGAATCTTGGCAGCCGTTCAGCCACACGGTCAGCAGGTCACATCATGACTTAACGTCGCATGTGTGGCTGTTCTCCATCTCACAGCTATTTTACTTTGATTAGGCGTACCAATAGGCCCAAACGTACTCTATTAATAAAGGATTCATAAACAAATGTTAATTTCTCAAATAGATCATTTTCACTGTTCACTACCCACTTCTACTCTATCCCATGTTACTTTTTTCTTTGTTAAGCAAAAGCATTAGCAGCAACGGCTCTCTTTAAATTCAGGCAAGCATGTGACAGGCATGCGGTATCTCAAGACTCAATGTTAGTAATTTCTGCGCATGAGTGAGAGTTTTCCCCCTCAAAACAGGTTAGTCACGTTACTACTGTGGTAATTCCAATTCGCACATGAGCAAAAGCATTTTCCAGTTTAAAGTGAGTTTTAGTTGCGTTGCTTTCTATTTTCATTAATTAAGCATGCGCAAAGCTCTTATTCCCGTATGCAAATGTTGTGCGTGTATATTCATTTAGTTTTTTTTACTATTTTCAATATTAGTATTGTTAATGAGGGAATGCTCAGAGAAATTTTCGTTTTCTTGAATCCTTGCTCCATCAGATACACCTACTCAAAATTTAGAACTTGCAGAACTAGCCACAGAATTTGGGATTCTAGTAAATTGATGTATATTCCTATTGGACTCAATGAGCTTTCTGTTTTGTTGGTAATGCTAAGGAGTCTATTTCATTGGAAAGGTGAAAACGTGTTGCTTAAGACTGATTACAAATTGAGTGAGCTTGCAGGCTTGAACGCTGAGCCAGCAGTTCAGGATTTCTTTTTCAGTAACTATTTTACACAGAAAGTGAGGATATATGTCAATGCTTTTCCTTTCTATGTAAAGTACAGTACTCTCTAAATAGGCTGTTTCGTAGACATCTTCTAAGAACCATCCCACCAATCACTTCAGTAACAGGTTCAAACAGTGCACATATGGTGGCCAGTTTCAGCAGAACCAGTGCCCCTTCTTATTTTCCCAAAAAGGGATAAGGGAGACAAGTCATTACTCCTGGTTAGCACCCTATTTTCTTTCTCTCAAAATTATGGTTTAAAAATCACTTTGATCTTCACAAATAGTAAGCAATGTCAGAGGAACCTTGGGTTCTTCAAAGTTTATAGGGTTTTTCATATAGAGTTTTGCTCTCCTTCATTTCAGTGTTTTTCTCATAGGCCAATTGATTTCTGTCTAGAAAAGTCAGAGCTTATATCGCATATAGTAAAGACTTCTTTCCAAGGTACCTATGGAATTTTCCCTTCATTTGCCACTTTCAATACAAGATGGAGACAATTGGTCACATCAGGGATATCCTGTTTCTAAGAAATTGGACTTTGATGTTAGACCTCAAGGGCACTTACCTCTCTGTTAAGATTTCTATGGAATACTGGAGGTTCCTTTAATTTTTATTGTGTCCATATGATTCTAGGACTACTAGAGTCCAATATATATCTTATCAAAAAGAATTAAGGGTGATGATGCCACTTTCTCACACATCTGTCAGGCAATTTGGCATTAGTGGTAGGGGTTTTGGCATAGTCTAAACAATCCATATTACATGGAACCCTTCATACAATGAACTTCAAAGACTCAAAATCAGACACATATAGAATGGTCTTTCATATGAAGACAAAGTCCCTTTAGAAAATAATGCTTGAATGAATGAATGAATAAATGAACGAAAGAAGGAATTTTTAAAGCACCAGAATCGCCCCCGAAGGAATATCCCCCCGCTAGAGATACGGGTAAGCTAGGCAAGTAAAATCAGACGCGGACGACCTCCTCATATACCTGCGAGATGTGACGGCGGATCTCACTATACTCGAGAACGCTCTGACGGAGTTCACGGAGGCCCCGGGCCTGCAAGTGAACTGGGACAAGTCGATGGTATACCCCCTCCACCCGGATGCCCCCTCTCAGGATGTCTGGATCGGGAACCGGAAACTACAGTGGGCAGCAGAGGCCCCCCGATACCTCGGGATTCGTCTATATCACTCCCCAGTTGACCTATACGAAGGTAACCACTGCAGGGCGCTCGCGGGGATACGGTCCTCCATTGGATTCTGGCGGAACCTTCCGCTGGCCCCAATAGGCCGGGTAGCCTTGGCAAAGATGATTCTGGTCCCGCGGCTTTTATATTATTTCACTAACCTCCCAGTCATCCCACCTCGCTCCTTCTTCAGGGACTTGGATACACTCTTCAGTTCTTTAATATGGGGTAAAGGGCGGCATAGGATTGCGCTAGCAAAACTGAAGTTGCCAACGACACAAGGGGGGTTTGGTGCGCCATCGTTTGAAGCCTACTTTCTAGCATCGCAGCTCCAGTGGCTTTCATATTGGACGGCAGACAGATATACACTCGAAACACATACAATCACGGGTCGTATCCCCAAGCCAGAGCTGCGTCATCTACTTCTGCCACGATTCCGTCGTGCGCGTACCTACCCCCTACAAGTAGATATAGCCCGGAAGTGCATTCAGCGTATACACCGCATGGCGACAGATCGCCCCCAAACACACCATTACTGCCACTAGTCGGCTGGCCCAGACATAGGGGGTTCTTTACTCCTGCCATGCTTCGGGAATGGACGTCTAGAGACATTACCGAGGCGGAGGCACTGTTTGAAGGGGGACAGCTCCGGCCATACCGACAGCTCATGGGCGAATATGACCTACCCCCTGGGCAGTTCCTGATTCACCGACAACTCCTTGGCTGCTACCGACCATACTCCGATCTCGCACTAGGGGAACCTCCCACCCACCCTGTTCTACACTCAATCTTGCGAATGGGACCGGGTCGCCATCTCACCACATGCCTATACAAATCAATCAGGGAACTTGCACCCCCACTGCTAGGATCTCTCCGGATCCTCTGTGAGGAGGAAGCGGGGCGATCGTTTCATGATAACGAGTTGGACAGAGCGATAGAGTTCCCCAAAAAAGTTTCCAGGAACGCTCGGTTCAAAAACATACAATTCCACATCCTACATAGGGCATACCTAACGCCTGCGTGCCTCCAACGCTTTTTCCCCGACACGACCTTCCTTTGCCCTCGCTGTCAGGCAGGAGACGAAGCCTTTTCCCACATGTTCTGGACCTGCCCGGGCATTCAGACCTACTGATCATTTATCCACACGACGCTCAGGGATCTCACCGGACTGTCCCACCTGACTACTTGGGAGGGCTGTGCACTCGGTATTCTGGGAGGGAGGAAACGACACAAAATACCAATGCGCTTTGTTTTCCTAGCCCACCTACTGGACAAACGCTGTATAGCCATGCACTGGCGGGCCCCATCAGGTCCCCCGATCGCGGCATGGGTGGGGGCGATTCTCAAATGGGCGGCGGCCGAGGAGGATGCAATCAGGGAGGAGGAAGCCAAAGGTATGTGTAAGGTCCCAATTTCCCTAGAATGGGCGTTCCTGCTGCACCAATTTAGGCAGTCCCAGACTCCAGAGACCCCAGTTATTGACTTACATGCCCCCAGCACCACACAACCTCGCACCGCACAGGCTCCCGAGATAGGAGACCCCCCTCCACAACCCTCCGCAGTCCCCTTGGATGCATCGGGTCTAGCTCCCCCCAGTGGGAATGCTCCACAGCAATCCATAGCAGCCCGCATACACACTCCATCCTAGGCGAATAGTAGCTGCATGATGGAGTAGGCAATAACGGACTCATAGTATAAGCCTCACCCCAACGCTAAGCACCCCATGGCACTCCCCAGTTCAGTTCTCCCACCTAGTTTTTCTTTCACTGGCACAGACCTGCTATACCGCAGACCACATTCACACCGACCACGATGTAAATGTAATCTTGAAATCAATGATGGTCTACCCCGCTGCGTATATGTTGCAGCCATTGATGTGAAACGTGATAAATGTACGTTTATATAACTAAATGCCAATAAAAAGAATTTTCAAAAAAAAAAGCTAGGCAAGTAAAATCAGTTACTGTAGAGTTCTGTTTTCAGGAGTTTTCTGAAGCGTAGGAGGTCACGACACTTATGTAGATGTGCAGGGAGAGAATTCCAGTTCCTTGGGGCGAGGTAAGAGCAAGCTCTGCCCCCCGCCCGAAGTTTCCTGTAGTGTGGGATCACAAGAGGGCTTTTTCCCTTGATCGAAGAGATCTGCCGGGTTGGTAACACTTCTGTCTTTCTGCAAGATAATCAGGACCACTACCATTGAGAGTTTTGTGGACTAGGCAGCACATTTTGATTTTGATTCTTTAGGGGATAGGCAGCCAGTGAAAGTTTCTCAGCAATGGCAGGAAGTACGTTCTGAGGGGTATATTAGGTGCCAAATGAGCAGCCGCATTCTGAAGCACCTGCAGTCTATTCAGCAAGGATTCATTTGCTGCTGCAAGAAGGGCATTACAATAGTCGAGGTGACTGATTACCAGAGCTTGAGTCAGGGTTCTACGAACAGATAAAGGAAGAAGATGGAACACTGTACGGAGGAGGCTCAATGTGTGGAAGCAGGCACCTGTGGTGGCCATTACATGTTTCTGCATAGTAAGAGCGTGGCCCACACAGACTCCCAGATATTTTACCATTATTTTCGGGGTAGGGCCTAAGCCCAAGTCCGTGGGCCACCTGTCCGGGGCCCATAAGGTTTGAGTGTTACCGAATAACACAATTTCAGTTTTGTCTGCATTTAGCTGGAGGTTGTTCTCCGTCATCCAGCTGGAAATTGCCCACATACCAGCCGCAAAGAGCGATTTGGTCAAAGCTGTATTGTTATCAAATGATAAAAGAAGTTGTGTGTCATCCGCATAAGAGAAGGGAGCGAACCCATGATCTCTAATGAGCTTTGCAAGAGGAGCCATATACATATTAAACAGGGTAAGGCTGAGACAGGAGCTCTGTGGTACCCCCTTCGTGAGCTTCATGATGCAGGAGCGGAAAGGACCCAGGTTAACAATTTGAGTGCGCTGGTTCATAAAGCTTGCAAGCCATTTTAGCACCAATTCATGGATTCCATTTTCATTTAGTCTTTGAAGCAACTTGTGGTGAGACACAGTATCAAAAGCTGCGGAGAAGTCCAGCAGCACTAACAACACAGTTTTATCATCGTCCAAGGCAAATCTGATATAGTTATTGAGAAGAGAGGACATTGAGGTGAAAACATTGAGTTGTTTGTAATGGCGGTACTACATTTGCTACATCTCCAGATCAAGTCTTAGAATAAGATGACAGTCTGTTAGTTTAGGGGGGTAGGCATGGCCACTACACGACTGGTGGAACATGATTAGTAAAGGAGTTGTCAATGAATGTAACTTATTTAGATCTTTTGCAAGCTTCTTTGCTATTCACTGTTTTGGTAAGATCAAGGCATGTTGCACTCTCCTTTTGTGGATGAACAAACTATCCAATACATAAACCATCTGGGAAGCACCAAATCCAAACATCTGTTATGGTTGGCAAACGTATGTCAATAGTTCTGTTCCTATTGAAAATGTTCAGAGAAGACAGACTTTTTCCTGTTATTTACTTACAACCTACAAAACCATGGAAAAGGGAGATACCTCATAGAGTAGTTATCAAAACATGGAATCATCACTTACTTTAACCCATTGCTCAAAGATCTCTTTGACTGATTTCTGAACATACATTTGTCCCACTCGTGCAGCATCAAATTTAGCAAATGCCCCTTCAGCTCTGAATTTCTCAAAGGCATCTAAGTGCCAGCCTTTTTTGACTATTAATGGCTGTAGATCTTCTATTCTGCTGGCCATAAGATATTTGAGAGCCACCTCATAGGGGAGCATCCTTTAGTATGTGAATTACAGCAGGGTATCACATATGCCACACGCTGAACCATATTATTCATCATCACAAGATTTAAATTAGTTCTGCAAATGTTCCAAATGTGACTAGACAATCACTGTACCAATTAAAACATTGTCATCAAAACTTACCTCACAATCTGCTTGTTTTCCTTTAAGGGTGTTTTGAATGATAGTGCTTCAGATATTTTTACACGGCATTTTTTCCCTCTGCGGTTGCCTTTTCAGTCACAGACACACAAACAATGCTTTCACTATTATGGATTATCCTTATCTTTGTGCTCATCCACAGTCCTGAAGAGACTCCAATGATTCAGAACTCATCTGTCAGACTCATCTTCGACCTCCCCAAACAAATTCACATCACCCCCTCCTCAGGAACCTCTACAGGCTCTCCATCCAGAAAGGATGCCAATTCAAGATGCTGACACACACCTACAAGGCCCTCCATAATCAAGTACCAGCATACATCCACCACCGCCTGAATTTATACGAACCCGCCGGACATTTGCGCTCCACATCCCTCACACACACTCCCCACATCCACGGAAGCTACATTGAAGGATGATCCATTTCCTACCTCGCTGCCAAGTCCTAAAATGGCCAGCCCCTTCACCTCCGAACATCAGAGAGGGACGCAAGACCTGGCTTTTCAATTGATCCCAGAAAGAACCTAGCACCTGGATACCCTTTCATGTGATTAGCGGCGCTTTACAAATTCCAGTTGATTGAGTGATTGATGTGGTGTTAAAGAATGTGAATGAAAGACCACTGATTTAGCAACGTGTTCTACTCAGTTAATCTCTTCAAAAAATGTCCTCCTGCATAGTCACTTATTTAGACCAGATGAGTTAAAACTATGTTCATTTCAGTTCATAAAACTTTATTTCGGCACACATGGCCATAAAAAGCATCTTAAAATAACAGTTTACAATACAGTAAATTATGTACAATTTAATAGAGGTGAAAAAAGGTCAATCTTTCTATTTCTGAGACAGCTTTTCCACACATCAACCATGATTATAAACAGGGCAGAAAGTGCTTGTGCGTTGTACTAAATAAGGCTATTTCAGATGGCCATTTTTTTGCTCCATTGTGTGTTACATTTTAAAATTGCGATGCACCTAGAGTAATAACAGATGAACACAAGGACAGTGCCTGTACAAGACATTACAAAACTATGTCTCTGTCTCTGGCAAGAATAGATACAAACACGTTGGCACTTATTCTGCTAAAAGAGGCAGGACCTCCAAAGCCTTTTGGGCTGAAACAAAGTTAGAGGACATTCTTAAATACTTTCTGTATGTAGACAAAGCTGATGACTGATTGGTGGCTTCACCTCTCCATTACCTGTAGCTTGTTATTCAGGCTTTCTGATAAGTGTAGTTTTCTGTGAATTGTGGCTGCAATAACAAAAGTAGCAGGTTAAGAAAGCATAATATTCACCTCTGTGTCTTTATTAAAAGCAGGATGTCCGTTCGCTATTCCAGCTAGGAAAATCTGCAATTGTAGGTAGCGAATGGATGCACTTGTCTTGTGTTTCATGATCGTGTTGTATTTCAGGATGATGTAACATATTCCTTCATCATAGTTCTATACTGCCTGAAATCCTGCTGAAACACTGAATCTACCTCCTCACTTGTCCTGTTTCTAACTCTTCCTTAGCTATGTTCACATTGATTCAGCAACATGTACATGCTTTTTATCAAAGGAGATATTGTGTGGTAAAGTGGGGAGTATCAGAGGTCTAAATAGTTATTATCAGCAGATGTGGGCAGGTATATATTTAGAGTTAACTTTGCTAGATGTGCACAGTTAGCAACTACTGCTAGAGTAAACCGGTCATGATCAAATGAATTAAATTTGCATTGATTTGCTTAGTTTGCATCTCTTATATGTGTAATTTGCCAAAGGCTCACCACCTTCACGCTATGAAATGAGATTTTGTAAAAGCCAAGGGGCATATCAGCAACAACCGGCGATAATTATCGCTAAGCACACTTAGCGCTAGGCTAATTATCGCAGGCTAAAATGGATTTTTATCGCTGATATAGCGTGCTATTAGGAACGCTTATCTCAAAAGTGATAAAAATCCTGGCGCTAACTGCCTAACATGAGATTATCGCTGGAAACCCAGCGATAATCTCATGAAATGTGGTGTTAGCTTGTTGATAGGCCCCACAAACTTAGCCATGATATCCACCTTCCATAGGATATCATGGCTAAGTCAGTCCTGAAGCAGGCGTAAGGAAAGTAGCGATAACAGGGGTTATCGCTACTTTTCCTGACGCTATGCTTCATAGCGTTGGGCTTGATGATAGGAGAAATGCCGCTTAGCGACATTTCTACTGTCATGTCTAGTCAGGAACGCCCACTTTGCATCGCATTAGAGATGCAAAGCTGGGCGTTAGGATTTTGTGCGCTAATGCAAGGTTTCACGCGTTAGCGTGACCTTGCTAATTAGGTGATAAAATGTTCGCTGCTTTTCGGCCGAAAACGGCCTTTCACAATTGGACATGTCACCTGGTAATAAGAGTGATTTTACTTTACTGCCATGCATTCCAAACACGGCTAGCAAATTCATGATGACATTCACAATTTGTAATGACTGCACACAATTGTGTATAGCCAAAGATTCCCAGCGTTGAAGCTCAAGTTACTTGAGTTTTCCACAGTTTAACAGCCATGTAAGATGAATGCCACAGACTTTTTTTTTCATTAGCAAAGCCCCTATTTATGAAGTGCCTGCAATATTGAATTTCCGTGTAAGCATGCTCAATTCCCAAAATCTCTATTGCAACTCAAAGGAGCATTTTCATTCAGTGTCATTTCGATTATCTGGTCCTCATTTCTTTAATCACTTTCTTTTCCCGGGAATGACAGCCTCTAAGGGACAATAAAAATACAAAATTGCAGTGTGCAATGTGGATGCTGGCACAGATGCTCCCAAACTGGTGCTCGTATGAAAAACTGTCAGCTGAAAACTTTACATCTACAACCCTACAATACTTCCAGGGATGGCTCTGTCCTCCCTGTGCATTCCAAACCAAATTACAGCCGAATATTTCATCAGATGCTATTAGAATGCTTTGGGTGGCTGCAGGCCTTTAAAAGCAGGGAAACAAGGAGCGTCTGTGAGAGAACATTACTTTGAAATGAAATTTTCCTCCCGTGTCTAGCATGCATGCGGGATTTATGCTATCAAATATTAAAATACCCAGCGCTTTATGAAATAAGATGTACTTTTTATTGAATAACACACAAGACATAAATAATATCCTTGGCTTGGCCAATATTTAACAGTAAGCTCAGCCACTTCTGAAAGAGCTGACCCTGTATTTCATCAGCAGGTGCACATATTCAAAGTTCATATGATTTAAAAGCCTAATGCTTTTTAATGGAAATACAGGAGAAGAACAATCAGCCAAAATGTAATTGCATTGTAACACTCAAATATTGTGATAGATGCACTTTACCTCATACTAGGGGCCGATTCTGAACGCAGGTAATGACATTACTGGCAACCAATGACTTCCTTAGTCAATCCTTGTTAATTTTGGAGAAAAACCGGTGTTAACTTTATTACTAGAGGTGGGCGGGACTCAGGGAGTTGCATAAAAACTCAGTGAGATGCCGTGGAGTTCCTCAAATGAGCGGCATTCGGCAAGTTGTGCTGCTCCTGCTGATTTTTAGTGCCGGGAGCTCGTTATACGCTGACAAATCAGCGCGAGCGGCGCCACGCCAGAGGGCGCTGCTTCTTGAGTTGATTTTGTTGCTGCTCAAGTAGGTTTTGTACTCATTGCGGCAGCTTTCTGATCGCAAACGTTCGTGACTGCCCGCGTTGAGGAAATCTCACCAGGTGTCCTCCCAGCAACCGAAAACCACACTAGGAAATGTCAAATCTCGCTTGCCAACTTACCGTTAGTGAGTTGCACTTGAGAAAAAACTCAGCCACAATTCCAAGTTACTAGCGGAACACAATGCGGCCCAAACTTTGCCTACTCCACCGGTGGAACAGAATTGATTGCTCACACCTAATTATTACACATGGTCATGTTTGCACCTATACTTTGGCAAACTTAGCTTCCTGAACCAGTTATTGGCATTAAAAGGAAATGTCTACTATGAAAAAGATATATGACAGTAGTTTATGCTGTTTGTTGTAACGCAGCAAATTAAAAAGGGAAAACTAAATTAACCTGGTTACTTGATATATTTTATATCAAAAAGACCCATCAAGGTGCTTGTTAGAGGTCGGGGTCTCTAGTTGTCAATGGTATACACCTTTTTCCAAGTCGGGATCCTTCGTCTATGTCAGGGAAAGGGGATTACACTACTAGATAACCTTTGCTCACCCCCTTGATAGCTTGGCACGAGCTGGCAGGCTTATCTCAGAGGCAGTGCGTGAAGCATTTGTGAACACATACAGTAATATAGTGAAAACACTACAAACGGACACCACACTGGGATGTATAAAAATAAGTATTCTTTATATAGACTGATCACAAGACCACAAATGACAAAAACCCACAATACGATAATTTACGATGATACGTCATGATGGTACAAGTAATTCAAAAATAGGCTCTTCAATTCAAATAGTCTCTAGAAACAGATAACCCCAATGGGAGTTATCCCAACAACGAAGCAAAAGTGTTCTCAAGGTACGGCACCGAATGCGAGGTGCGCTGCGTCGGGCCCGGAGTCCATCGGGCCCAGAGTCAAGAAAGACCCCCACAGAACAGTACCTGAAGAAAGTAAACAAAGACAGTTCACGGTGTTGGGGAGGTGCGATGTCATTGGCGCGTTTCAGCGTCAGTTCCTTGCTTTGGGGCAAAGCGATGCGTCGTTGTCCCGGATGCTTGTGCAGGCAGGGGGAGGCATCTGTCCTGACCGGAGAGGAGGTGATGTTGCAGTGGCGCCGGCACCACAGGTCCTTACGATGTCGCTAGGTCGATGGATTCTTGGTCACCTTTTTCAATGATCGGCTCCGTACAGATGTTGGTCTTGGAGTCGATACGGCACAGCAGCGGCGTCGGTCTACGGTTCAAGTCGGAGCAGCGCTCATGGCTCAATGCAGATGGAAGCGAAGTTCGCTGGCTTGAGAGTTGCAGAGTTCCTCTGTAGCGACTGAAACAGCAAGTTCCATCAGCACACAAACAGAAGGGGTGACGTCTTTTGTATCCCTGAGACTTCAGACAGGAGGCAAGCTCGATTCAAGCCCTTGGAGTAATATTCTGCAAGATGATGAAGTTCCTCTTAAATGGTTCCTTCTCCTTTCCTCGGCAATGAAGACACCACTGCAGGCCACCCCACTACAGCAGACTGGCAGAGGGGCAGTACAACTCCTGAAGCTTCCTTCCGTGTTTCTCCTTGGCAAAGGCTTGTCTTGTGTTCCCAGAAGTGATCTAAAGTCTTGGGGTCTGGGCCCCAATATTTATACTCAGAAATTATTTGTCCTCTGAAGGCAGAGGGTTCTGTACCTAGTCCAAACCAGTTTGGGGTGCACCCAACCAGTGCTCAATGTCTTTCTTTGTCAGAGTAGGTCAGGGTCCTCAGACGCACCACAGGAGGTGGAGCCAGCATTGTGGAAGGCAGGCACAGCTCTATTCAGGTCCAGGTGCTACTCCTCCCACCACTCAGGTAGATCATCCTATTCAGCCTAGTGCTGACTCACCCTGTCTCCTGGCGTCCTTCAGACCCTGTCACTCACAAAACCAGACATACAATACACACACTAGCAAAGGCAGGCTGCATGGTTAGGCAAGAAAATACTGACTTTCTAAAAGTGGTATTTTCAAACACAGAATGCTAAAACCAACTTAATTTAAAGATGCATTTCATCACTCTGAGTTCAGGCATACTAAACTCGGCTCTCTCCCAATGTTCCCTCTAATTTTTTTTCACTGTGTGCAGAAGTGTAAGGTCTCTGTGCACTGCAGCCATGGCTCTGTGAGCCGAGAACCCGACTGCGCATGTGGGTGCAGCGAGAGGGATTCCTGCTTGTTGTGCAGATAACTGACCTAGGTACTAAAATGCAGGAGGCATGCTTGATTGGGCAGGCGGGGCCGGACTGGGAACCTAAAGCAGCCCTGGCAATTTTTATGGAACAGGGTGGGGGGGGGGAAGTGTCACGCACTACTGATGAACAAAACCGGTCCCCAGCACTGACGCTTTTGTTACCGGGGCCGATATTGGAGCATTGCTGCAAAACTGCCCCCAATAACAAAACCAGCCCCCACTGCTCCTAACCTGGCCCCCAACCTTCCAGATGCCCGATGCCTGCTACAGCCAGTCCGGCCCTGGGGAAGGCCTTCATGTTGGTGACTGGCATACAATGGTTGTGTCATGTTGGAAAGGAACAGGTGCAGTGCAGACCATCTGCAACCATGACAAAATTACACTAATGTATATTAGGAAAACTTAATTTAATAAAACTCTGCCTTGGAGGAATCTTTGCATTGGTCATGTTCTTTCATGAGGTCCGGATGAACACGGTTGGAACATAAGAAACTTGGGAAATGGCAAGCTATTCCGTGTGTGGCTTGACAAATAAGTGTAACTTGAAAGGATGTTCAAAGCGCAGGTTTACAAGGATTAGAGCGATTAATATTGATTAAAACGGATTAACTATTGGATCGCCATAATGGCGCACACAGCTGTGTGACTGGTAGGGGCTAAGAGGACGACCCACCCCTCATTGTTGAAGTCAACCTGGTGGCAATTGGGCAAGGCACTATTCACCAGTCTGCACGCACTCGTTGAATAATGGACAAAGCTTGGACAAATGAATAGTCGAAAAAGGTGTGCATCCCTTCCCCCCATAATTGTTCATGGTACATCCGTGCCATGTTAGAGATCAGGCTATCAGGCATAACTGGTCTTTCATCTCTGTAAACCCAAACTTCATCTTCCTCTCTTCGTCTACAGCCTGCTTTTATCCATGTATCTTTTTCCTCATCACTTGCTTCTTCTTGCAGTTGTCTCACCTTATCCCATGTTTCAACTACGTTAGTAAACAGCAATGGACATGAAACATGTTATTTTTCCCTCCTCCGATTTATTGAGGTCATATTTGTGGCACAATATTGAGCTATCTCATCAGCAAACTTGTTTCCCTCTGTAATGTAGTTATTTCCATTTTTGTGTGCAGACATTTTACCACTTCAATTTGTTTAGGCAGCTGTATCGCCTCAAGCAACATCTATACAAACTAGCCATTCCTAATTGGAGACACTGAGGAAGTCAGGAATCCCCTCTGGGACCAGGTCTGTCCAAAATCATGGACCACTCCGAAGTCATACTAGCTATCTGTGATCAAAGTGATTCGGAAATTTCTTCCCAGTTTGCAAGCTCTGATTAAAGAGATCAGCTCAGCAACTTAGGCTGAACGTATTCCTCTCAAACAAGACGCTTCCATTATGGTGCCACCGTGAATACAGCATACGCAGTGCTTAAAACTCCTTCTTTTGCTCTCAGGCATGATCCATCCACAAACATCACACAATCTGACTCTTCTAGAGGTTCATCTCTAATGTCAGGATGGGGCTTTGTGCAGAATTCAAGCACATTCAAACAATTATGATCAACATCATCTTTGACCTCTGCATTTACTGCATCAGGCAGTAAGGTGAAAGGATTCACACTTACACATCTTACAAAAGTCACATTATCTGCACCCAAAAGCACCTTTTCATACCTAGTCAGCCGACTATGTGTCATGTACTGTGTTTTTGTTCTGGTCAGGAGAATCTCAACTGAATGTGAGACATATACACGTAAAGGATATCCCATTAAAATGCCTTCACTCTGTTCCAGACTCACACATGTAGCAGCTACTGCTTTCAGACATCCAGGCAACGCTTTTGCTACTGGGTCCAAAACAGTTGAAAAGTTGTCTCATTCATCCATGTCGTTGTAATAGTACTGAAAGTGCACATCCATCTCTTTCACTACAGTACAATTCAATTCTTTCTCATAATCAAGCATCCCCAAAGCTGGGGCTTCACACAAACTGGTTCTCAGTTGCTCAAAAGCTTCCATCTCTTCCTCATTCAGCACAATGGATCTTTTACATCACTTTTTGTTAATCGCTGTAAAGGTTTTGCAAACAATGAAAATCCACTTATTCACTGTCGGCAATAACCAACCATTCCTATGAACATTCTCACATCTCTCTGTGTCATTGGGGCTCTCATTCCTTTAATAATCCTGATTCTTTCTGTTGTCACTTTTTTCATTCCTTTTTCAATCTTATGACCTAGATATTGTACTTCCTGTTGTCAAAACAGCAATTTTGATGGGGACACCTTGGTGCCGATCACGATCCTGTAAAAACCGGGTACGAACCGTCGGACGGAGCATATTCTCCGTCCGACGCGTACCTGGTCGTCAAAATATACAAACATGGAATTACGATTCGCACGGAAACACCTTTCCCGTAAGAATCGTACAAAACCCCGACCGACCAAAATAAACGTACAAATGCGATCCGGGAAAGCGCCGACGTGACGTCGGGACGCACGCAGCCTGCCATTCACGAACCAGGAATTACGATTCGCACCGACGTCATCCCGCACGGTGAATATCTTCCGGCTGCCAAAAACTGCCGGGAAATCAGGACGACGCGAACAAGGAGTACCGGTACGCGACGGACAGACAGGACGACGCGAACAAGGAGTACCTGTACACGACGGACAGACATGGACCCGAACCTACGTGTCATCCCGGCCCTCATAGCAGTCAACCTCCTCTACAGGTTCGGACGCAGACGCCGCAGAAGGTCAGAACAACAAAGGGAGGGGGGAAAGGGGGGGGGGGTGGAAGGACCAGGGCAGGCCACAAAACCCCCACCAAAGTCACACAGCACACATGCCCTGGACATACCTGACCCTCAGGCCCTGGTCACTACGAAGGGGTGGGGGCGTGTCCAGCTAAGCCAGCGACCGCCACAACGGAAGTTCTTGACGACGCGAACCGGCAACCCAACCATACAGGTACGTCCCGTACCCACGCCTTAAGAGCGTGGGTATGAGTCGTACCACGCCCACACCTACGTCACCCCAACAATGGCGGGACGGCTCGTACCCATGTGGCAAAGGCCTGGGGACGGCCCGCACAAGCATTCCACAGCGTGGGTACGGATATGTACGGACCGTACCCCCACCCGCGTATGCATGGAGCGTACCCCCCACCCCAACAGTGTAAGTACGACACGTACCCCCACCCGCGTATGCATGGAGCGTACCCCCACCCCAACAGTGTAAGTACGACACGTACCCCCACCCGCGTATGCATGGAGCGTACCCCCCACCCCAACAGTGTAAGTACGACACGTACCCCCACCCACGTATGCATGGAGCGTAGCCCCCACCCCAACAGTGTAAGTACGACACGTACCCCCACCCACGTATGCATGGAGCGTACCCCCCACCCCAACAGTGTAAGTACGACATGTACCCCCACCCGCTTACGTATGGAGCGTACCCCCCACCCCAACAGTGTAAGTACGACACGTACCCCCACCCGCGTACGTATGGAGCGTACCCCCCACCCCAACAGTGTAAGTACGACACGTACCCCCACCCGCGTACGTATGGAGCGTACCCCCCACCCCAACAGTGTAAGTACGACACGTACCCCCACCCGCGTATGTATGGAGCGTACCCCCCACACCAACAGTGTAAGTACGACACGTACCCCCACCCGCGTACGTATGGAGCGTACCCCCCACCCCAACAGTGTAAGTACGACACGTACCCCCACCTGCGTACGTATGGAGCGTACCTCCCCCAACAGTGTAAGTACGAGCCGTACCCCCACCCGTGTATGCATGGAGCGTACCCCCACCCCAACAGTGTAAGTACGACACGTACCCCCACCCGCGTACGTATGGAGCGTACCCCCCACCGCAACAGTGTAAGTACGACACGTACCCTCACCCGCGTATGCATGGAGCGAACCCACACCCGTGTATCTTCTAAGCGTACATATTGTGAATTAGGAGGGGTGTGTGCAGAGTCCTCCCAGCAGTGCCCAGAGACAGGAGGGGTGGGTGCAGAGTCCTCCCAGCAGTGCCCAGAGACAGGAGGGGTGGGTGCAGAGTCCTCCCAGCAGTGCCAAGACACAGGAGGGGTGTGTGCAGCGTCCTCCCAGCAGTGCCCAGACATAGAAGGGGTGTGTGCCTATCACACCCAGCAGTGCCCAGACATGAGAGGGGTGTGTGCAGAGTCCTCCCAGCAGTGCACAGAGACAGGAGGGGTGTGTGCAGAGTCCTCCCAGCAGTGCCCAGACATGAGAGGGGTGTGTGCAGAGTCCTCCCAGCAGTGCCCAGACATGAGAGGGGTGGGTGCCTAACACTCCCAGCAGTGCCCAGACATGAGAGGGGTGTGTGCAGAGTCCTCCCAGCAGTGCCCAGAGACAGGAGGGGTGTGTGCAGAGTCCTCCCAGCAGTGCCCAGAGACAGGAGGGATGTGTGCAGAGTCCTCCCAGCAGTCCCCAGACATAGGAAGGGTGGGTGCAGAGTCCTCCCAGCAGTGCCCAGACATGAGAGGGGTGGGTGCCTAACACTCCCAGCAGTGCCCAGACATGAGAGGGGTGTGTGCAGAGTCCTCCCAGCAGTGCCCAGAGACAGGAGGGGTGGGTGCAGAGTCCCCCCAGCAGTGCCCAGAGACAGGAGGGGCGGGTGCAGAGTCCTCCCAGCAGTGCCCAGACATAGGAGGGGTGTGTGCCTATCACACCCAGCAGTGCCCAGACATGAGAGGTGTGTGTGCAGAGTCCTCCCAGCAGTGCCCAGAGACAGGAGGGGTGTGTGCAGAGTCCTCCCAGCAGTGCCCAGACATGAGAGGGGTGTGTGCAGAGTCCTCCCAGCAGTGCCCAGGGACAGGAGGGGTGTGTGCAGAGTCCTCCAAGCAGTCCCCAGACATAGGAGGGGTGGGTGCAGAGTCCTCCCAGCAGTGCCCAGAGACAGGAGGGGTGTGTGCAGAGTCCTCCCAGCAGTGCCCAGAGACAGGAGGGGTGTGTGCAGAGTCCTCCCAGCAGTCCCCAGACATAGGAGCGGTGGGTGCAGAGTCCTCCCAGCAGTGCCCAGAGACAGGAGGGGTGGGTGAAGAGTCCCCCCAGCAGTGCCCAGAGACAGGAGGGGTGGGTGCAGAGTCCTCCCAGCAGTGCCCAGACATAGGAGGGGTGTGTGTCTATCACACCCAGCAGTGCCCAGACATGAGAGGGGTGTGTGCAGAGTCCTCCCAGCAGTGCCCAGAGACAGGAGGGGTGTGTGCAGAGTCCTCCCAGCAGTGCCCAGACATGAGAGGGGTGTGTGCAGAGTCCTCCCAGCAGTGCCCAGAGACAGGAGGGGTGTGTGCAGAGTCCTCCCAGCAGTCCCCAGACATAGGAGGGGTGGGTGCAGAGTCCTCCCAGCAGTGCCCAGACATGAGAGGGGTGGGTGCCTAACACTCCCAGCAGTGCCCAGACATGAGAGAGGTGTGTGCAGAGTCCTCCCAGCAGTGCCCAGAGACAGGAGGGGTGGGTGCAGAGGCCCCACAGCAGTGCCCAGAGACAGGAGGGGTGGGTGCAGAGTCCTCCCAGCAGTGCCCAGACATAGGAGGGGTGTGTGCCTATCACACCCAGCAGTGCCCAGACATGAGAGGGGTGTGTGCAGTGTCCTCCCAGCAGTGCCCAGAGACAGGAGGGGTGTGTGCAGAGTCCTCCCAGCAGTGCCCAGACATGAGAGGGGTGTGTGCAGAGTCCTCCCAGCAGTGCCCAGACATGAGAGGGGTGTGTGCAGAGTCCTCCCAGCAGTGCCCAGAAATGAGAGGGGTGTGTGCAGAGTCCTCCCAGCAGTGCCCAGACATGAGAGGGGTGGGTGCCTAACACTCCCAGCAGTGCCCAGACATGAGAGGGGTGTGTGCAGAGTCCTCCCAGCAGTGCCCAGACATAGGAGGGGTGGGTGCAGAGTCCTCCCAGCAGTCCCCAGACATAGGAGGGGTGGGTGCAGAGTCCTCCCAGCAGTGCCCAGACATGAGAGGGGTGGGTGCCTAACACTCCCAGCAGTGCCCATGGAACGCAAAGGGTGGAGTAGCCACAGATACCATGCCCACGAATGTCAGTCAGGTGCACAAAGACCCTGCAGTACATGTACCACATGTGTGCGAGGCTGGGAGTATACGCATGCATAGCGCCGAAAACAAAACATGTCCACATGAAGTCATGTCAATAGTCCACATACACAAGTACAATGACTACCAAGGATGCCACGAATGATGCAGGTGGAGACATCGCTCCGCATGCATGTGCAAAGTTGAAGGAGTCCGTCACACACCCAGCTAATGTACACACAGCTCTGCGCTAAATATTGGGAACACCCTGCAGGGAAGATGGCAGGATACACAGAGGAAGGAATACACCTTGGCACAATTTCACCATGCAGTAACTGCTTACATGAACATTGAAACCTAGCTAACACCGTGTGATGGCACACAGATACCAGGGTCCCCCCTATGACCAGCACACTACTACATTTCCCACACACCCAACACATGATTACCACCCAAAATCATGTAGCAGCCCCACCAACAGCAACATAAGAAAAGCAGTAGTGTGCAAAGGAAACAAAAATGGCTTTAATCAGCATGATCTTAAATAGTGTGTTTGTAGAAAGTTCAATATTTACAAAGCCCATAGGGCTGTCTAGAAGTCACAGCTGGATGGGGGACACAGTGGGATGCGTGTCCCCTAGATTGCCTGCACAGTTAGATACCCTCGTCTTCCACAGGGGTGAGGGCATCATGTGGGGGGGAAGGAACAGGCACCGCAGGGACAGGAGGGCGAAGGGTAGGCGTTGTGGGTGCAGGGATGGAGGACTCCACCACAGGGGGTGGAGCAGGGCCAAAGGCGGAGGCCACGATCTCGCTGCACACCTTAGCAAGGTCCTCCAGGGACTCCCCTGCATCCGAAGGAACCACAGGCCCCAAGGAGGGGGGGGGTCAGAGGGATGGGTCGCAGCGCCACTGGGGGAGGGTGTGGACAGGGGGGGGAATCAACCACCTTGACCGGGGACTTCCTTGACCGCTTGCGGGGTGGTTTCACTGTGGGGCTCAGGGACAGAGCGGCCAGGAAGGAGTCTTTGGGGGAGATGTGGCCAGGAGAGCTGAGGGGAGGGGATTTGTAGGGAGTGGATTTGGTGGAATGCGGACTCCCACTCTGGCTGCGTGTCACATGTTTGCCCCCCGACCCAGTGGGTGTGCCTACTTCACCCTGTGTGTGCGTGTCAGGAGGTGTGCGGCGGACCTTCCCTGCTGGTGTGGTGCCTGTGTCTGTTGTGGTGGGTGCATGCTGACGTCTGGGTGTACGTGGGACAGGCATGGGAGTGGGAAGTGTGGAAGGGGCAGGGGTAGGGGGTGGGACGTAGCACTGCAGGAGACCCACTGCTGCAGTCAGTGTAGAGTCTATGGACCTCAGCAAGTTGCGTCGGTCAGCCTGCGATGATTGAATGCCCTCCAAGTATGCCTCCATGTTGTTGAGGACCTGGCTGTGACTATGGAGGACATTACGGATCGCAGCCTGACCAATCTGCAACTCCCGCTGGATGTCCACAGACTCGGCATTGGCGGCAGCAGTGGAGACAGGGGCAGGGGGTGCGGTGCGTGGCATGAAGGAGACATGCGGTGACTGGGCACGCTGGGAAGGGACACGAGCACGTGGGAGGCGGCTGATGGCAATGGAGGGGGCGGGGCGAGATATAGTGCTGCTATCAGATGGTGGTGCAGCCACCGCCCACTCGGAGAGATCATCCTCGGACCCGTCAGCTTCATACTCTGTTGTGCCAGTCGACAGGTCCCTGGCTTCACTCTCCTCCGCCTCAGTCCCACTCGATGTGCCAGCCACGATGTCACCGCTGGCACTGGTGCTCGGTCCCTCTGCTCAGTCTGTGCCCATGTCTCCCTCCGTGTCCCCCAACGATGCTGTGGGCAGGGTGAAGAGACAGAAATTAATCATACACCTGTATACATATGTCACATGAGTCCAACCTACTCAGGTTACAGTGCATAGCCTGAAACAAAAGAAGAGTTACAACTACTAAACAAGGTACATATGTAGGGCATGCAAGACACAGTTGTTTGACCCACCATGCCACTGAAAAACTATGGAGAGCATGACACAATAGCAAATGAGATGACATGGAATTTTGACTGAGGAGCAAGGCCCTGGGGACAATCCAGCACTGCATCTGCACCACACAGTGGGGCAGGGAATAGGGATGAGCAGGGACCATATCCAGGAACTAGAGGCACATGCAGCATAGGTAATACTGATAACATGCCCACCCTGACTGGCTCACTGCACCTTCAGTGTATGTCCAGACAAACATCACACACTGGCCAGTCCTAGCAAGGAGATTTCAGGTGTTGACATGTAGGCCATGCCCGCACCACCCACCCCCTACATGAGACAATTCTTTGGAGACACAGGAAGCACTTACATCTCTTAGTCTGGGTGAAATACACATGGGATGCAAAAATCCAATATTGCACACAAAATACCCAAGGTGCGCCTGTCCAAATAATCATGTACAAATGGGCATCATCAGATGATTGTAACAAGACACACAGGCAATGGCCACCATGAGTATGAACAAGGAAAATCAGGTCAGGCTGGACAGTGGACACTTGTACTACATTTCACGTCAATATACATGGTGCCAGGGGACAATGGCACAGAGCACAACCTATGCTGTAGACACAGAGATTGTCGACATTTTCGGATTACACACATGATACCTAGGAAAAAATGCCCCTGGGGACAGTAGTGGCCACACAACTCCATGCTCCTGAATGGGAATGACTGCAACACACGCTAGCATCCCTGCACTATGCGTACCGCACACTCATGCACATCATGTCACAGGCCACCACATAGGACATGCGTGCTGGAAGGCCTCGCACTTGAGAGATTAACTCCCATGTCTGGACTCAGCATCAGTGCCAACTGACATGGAACCCACAAGTCCAGAACTGGACAGGGCACAGGCAAGGTCCCAAAACCTGTTACACACCACCCCCACACATGATGCTGCAGGCATAGTACACGTGGAGAAGGTGACAGGCTACATAACCTTGTGACGGAGTGACTACACACAGACCAGGGAACACATTGCAAGGAGGGGAAGGGAGGCAGGAGAGCACTGCAATACTGTGGGTGACAGGATCTGCACAGCACCATTAAACCCTGGCAGTGTATCCATGGAACAGTGCACTTACAAATGCTGGTGAAACACAACAAACACACATGTACCTACCCCCTTCCTGCTGCTGCATCTCCTGTAGGCGCCTGTCCAAGTCTGGAAATACCACCGCCAGCACATGCTTGTGGATGTGGGAGAGACGGCGGCGCCCGCGGTTCTTATGGCTCTCAGGTGAGTCCCCCAGCAGGACCCGTGCGATCCTCCGCGTCCAGCACCAGATATCCTGCCAGCGTTTCCTCACCTGGGACAGGCGCCGCTTCCGACCATCCGCACTCCTCACGGCGCTGACGGCGGTCAGCCATATGTGCTCCTTGGCAGAGGCGTCTACCTGTGAGGATGAACAAGTGACACTACATCAATACACCTGGCACATGTCACAGAGACACATATTAGAACACATTTGCTGTTTACAACAAGGCATAGTATGCATCCAACGCATTGCACCTTTGTCATAGGGACATGATCCTCTGGGGAAGGGCAAAAGCAGTACGTGCCATTGAAAGGACACAGGTGGAATGAGGGCAACTACACAATCAATGATCCAGGCTCACACTGCGCATCACACCCACCCCTCCTGTCTCTGGGCACTGCTGGGAGGACTCTGCACCCACCCCTCCTGTCTCTGGGCACTGCTGGGAGGACTCTGCACCCACCCCTCCTGTCTCTGGGCACTGCTGGGAGGACTCTGCACCCACCCCTCCTGTCTCTGGGCACTGCTGGGAGCCATCAGGCATTCCCCCCCTGGGACCCCCCCTACAGTACATAGCATGTGTGTCACACCTGGACACAATGGCAGAAGTCACAGTCACAAAAAAGGGACACAGTCTGTGCCAGTGGACTCTGCACTCACCTGATAACCTGGTCGCCCATACAGCATGGGGTACTGTGGGAGGATCACATCCAGCAAAGCCAGGTTCTCCTCCCGGGTGAATGGCTGTGACCTCTCCACAGCCCTTGACATGGTTCCAGGGAATCAGTAGCAGCAGCTGGGTCATGGAATACAGAGATGTGCAGGCAAGTGCTCCCTCATGGGACCTGGCTGCCTTATATCTGCCTTGCTGGCCCATTTCATGCACAGGAGTACAGAGTGATTGGTCACTCACATTTGCATCCTATGTTTCCTCCAATCCCTTCAAACCTAGCAGTCAGTGGGTTCTTATTCTGTTTTTTTCTTCAGCATGATATCAACCCCACAAACACATTGCAACAAAGTAGATTCATTCCAACTGACTTCTGCTGTGCACCTTCCAGAACAAATACAAACTTTAAACTTGGTCTCCATGACAACCAGCATGCATGTAGGCCTTAATACTTGTCCCTCATGTGTCCCCTATGTAATTTTGAGCTTCACACACAGGTACGGTGCGTTCCGGGGCCCTAGGGCACCCCAAATGCATAGCAACGGCCCGTACACGCGTGCCTACGTTCACTTTCACTATGGGTGTCCTGGCGTATGCGTACTCATAGTGGTACTGCCCGTACACACGCCTGTACGCTCCCTATCTCTATGGGTGTCCTCGCGTATGCGTACTCGTAGTGGTACGGCCCGTACACATGCCTGTACGCTCACTATCACTACGTGTACGCATACGCGAGGACACCCATAGAGATAGGGAGCGTACAGGCGTGTGTACGGGCCGTACCACTACGAGTACGCATACGCGAGGACACCCATAGAGATAGGGAGCGTACAGGCGTGTGTACGGGCCGTACCACTACGAGTACGCATACGCGAGGACACCCATAGAGATAGGGAGCGTACAGGCGTGTGTACGGGCCGTACCACTACGAGTACGCATACGCGAGGACACCCATAGAGATAGGGAGCGTACAGGCGTGTGTACGGGCCGTACCACTACGAGTACGCATACGCGAGGACACCCATAGAGATAGGGAGCGTACAGGCGTGTGTACGGGCCGTACCACTACGAGTACGCATACGCAAGGACACCCATAGTGAAAGTGAACGTAGGCACGCGTGTATGGGCCATACCACTATGGGTGTTCTTGCGTATGCGTACTCGTAGTGGTACAGACCGTACACATGCCTGTACGCTCACCATCATGATGGGTACACATACGGCAGCACTCCCATAGTGATACAGGAACGTACACAGGCCCTCTTAGCAGAAGTACCGTGTTTTTCACACATCACAGTGGTGACAGGCAGCACACAGGAAGGAATAGGGCTGACATACTTGTCCATGGATGGACATCAAGGCATTGTCTGGGCAGTACTACATGTGTGGGGCACAGGTGTGAAAGGCTGTGATGTGTCACATTACTCCTGAGTGGAGAAGGCACCAGATGTATGATGAGATGTGTACATATGTAATGTGTGACGGTGCAATGTGTGCCAGGCATGCCCTTGACTCCTTTGACATGTGTGCATGTCGTACTGCACACTTGGCATGAGCGTCACTGGCATGGCATGGACACCAACACACGGAAGTGTCCCCTGAGGCCCGGTACAGGGGTTACCACACCTGACATGTCACTACCCACGGTGCACAATGTGACTATGTCATGTATGTGTGGGTGGTTCCCATTAGGTAGATGTTGGATCTCCCTCAAAAGCTGCAGCCGTTGCTGCAACCAACATGTGTCTGTGTGTAGATTGACATGGCACACTGTTCCGCACACCATGCCACATGTCGTATTGGATGTGAGGTGCGTATGTATGCATGGGACACAGAGTAGCGTAACAAGGACATGTCTGCATCCTCTCTATGAATGTGTGGTGAGTCATGACATGTACACCTTCATGGCAAAGTGTGTGGGCTGTCCGAGTGTAATGTCATGTGACCTGTGGCTCTAGTGTTCCGCTACCAGTCTCTGCAATCGACATCCTACTTCTGCTGATGTGTGGATGTATGTCACTCCTGTCTTGCGTCTGGCTGTTCACTTGCACTGGGACACAGCTAATCCCATGCCATGGCATGTGGAGGTTCACAATCTCCGTTTGTAGCTGGGTCTTGGTAGGAGTGTCACCTGGCAGCCATACGTGTCCAGGGCATGTAGCACATACCTGACTCTGTATGTGGCATATGTGTATTGACAGATTAACATGTGCACAGTACAAATCAATTGTTGTTGTGGTGCACTCACTCTTCCTTGTCACTTCCAAATTACTGCAGAGCGCTGCCTCTTGCCCGACCAATTCCGGACTTGGCTGCCATGCGGGAGAATGACAGTATTCGGTGCTACCGCTTCCCCCAACCGTTGATTCTGGAGTTGACGGCGAGACTGGCACCACACCTGCAACCGCAGCACAGGTATTCTACGGCACTGACACCCAAGCTGAAGGTAATGGCAGCCCTACATTTTCTAGCCACGGGTACCTTTCAAAATACCATAGCTCATGTTGGTGGCATGTCCCAGAGCATGTTCTGCCGTGTGCTGCATGATTTCTTAGAGGCCATGTTGATTCACCTGGATGACTTCATCCATTTTCCTACACCAGAAATGTTCACTGGGGTCAAGCGTGGATTCTATGCCCTGGGAGGGATGCCCCATGTCATTGGGTCCATAGATGGGACACATGTGGCTTTGGTACCACCACACGCACAGGAGGTAGCGTACCGGAATCGCAAGCACTACCACTCCATCAATGCCCTTGTGGTGTGTCTGTCCAACATGGTGATTTCACATGTCTGTGCTCGTTTTCCAGGATCAGCACACGATGCCTACATCATGAGGCGTAGCAGGATGCCTGAAATGATGACGCAGCTGCGCAACGAACGGGCATGTGTTGTTGGTGGGTACACTCTGTCTGTCCTGTATTTTGCGTAGACTTCCAGCACGACCGTTACTCCTGTCCTACTTATGTCCATGTGCTTTCCATGTAGGGGACGCTGGCTATCCCAACATGCCATGGCTGATCACACTTCTCCGCAACCCCATCACGCCGGCCCAGCTCCGCTACAACACCGCCCATGGCCGGACAAGGCGAGTGATAGAGAGGACGTTTGGCCTCCTGAAGAGCCGATTCAGGTGCCTACACAAGACTGGCGGCGCCCTCCCATATGCCCCGGCGAAGGTCTGCAAAATCTTCATGGTCTGCTGCATGCTGCACAACATGGCAGTTGAGAAAGCTGTGCCACTCATCCTGGATCAAGATGACCAGGACCATCCACCCGTGGAGGATGAAGGGCTTGGCAATGGGGCTAGTGATGTGGAGGATGTGGAGCCGCAAGAGGACATCTGGACTCGGCTCATACGCGACTTCTTTGCTTAGTGGTGAGTACCAGTGTCTGGGTGTGCACGCATTGGTCCCCGTGTGGCATGTGTTGCGATGTGTGTCTCCACCTGCATGTATGGCACGTGAGTCAGAGGTTTGTGTGGATGTGTCACTGGAGTGATGGTGCCAGTGATGGGTGTATTTCCCCAGTCATAATTGTGACCTAGCATGTGGTCATCCTTACATGTGTCGAGTACATGCACATGCAAGTGGCTGTGCTTTTTGTGGCTGACTTCTTGTGTGTCTCTCTTCCCCAGGTACTTGTGCATGCCGTCTGCTGCTTGCATTGTTGTGGCACTGCTATTCCTCATGGACACGTCATCGTGTGCTGACTCAGCGTTACAGGCATGGACACGTTTGGAAGTCTCCTTAGGGTAAGAGATGCATCAGGGGTGTATTGGGTGTGGCAGTTGTTCACGATGTATGCACACTGCCCCTGTCGATGTTTGGTTCCTCTGCAGACATGTTGCATCACCATGGTACACATGACATGCAGCTGGGTACACCTGAATAGATGGTCAGACTTGTTGACAGTCATCAGTGATGGGATTGTGGAATGTGATGATGGCATCAATGTGTGTAACACTGCCCTCGGACACATATGGTTTGCATTGGCTTGACATGCTGTGGGACTTCCACATCAGCGGATCAATGGTGTATGGCAGGCTCTCCGTGAGCAGCAGGGGGTGTTTAGCTGTTAGCCGACACTTGTGTGCCAGTTCCATGGCTATCACGCATTTGTGCTGCGGAAGGGGGGTGCCAGTGTTGGACCCTCATGTTACTCCACATGAACTGTTCATGTGTGCTCCGAGTTGCCTCTGCAATCCCGAATACATGACTAATAAAGGTATTCCTATGCCTCCAAGGTGCCTCTTCTCAGTCAATGCTGGTGTGTTGCCACGGTGCATCCGGCATGTCTGGCATGGTTTTCCGTGATAGTGGCTATGTGTCTATGTGTCCAGTAGCAAGATGCAAGCAGTTTGTGTGGGATTAGACTGTGTATTGTGCATGATGTCCATGAGTGTGTGGGTATTGTGACATGTGCCATCCCCATGCATCCAACGTTGGCCATGCCACCATTCTCTGCATCCACCAGACTCAAGCATGAAGGACATGGTTCTGCCACCTGTCTACACATACCTGGGTGCCCCCCAGGACACTCGACATGATCCCTGACCTCTGCGCATGACTGTTGCTGTACTCAATATGTCTGTCGGCACGGTTGTGCGGCCACCCCCTCAGCTGGTTGGGCCCATCACGGGTGTGTATGGTGCTCCATGTCTGTCTTGCCTAATACACTGTGACCCATGTGTGTCCTGTGCCAGACTCAGGCCCCAGGGTGTGGATGGTTGAAGTCAAAAGAGAACTCAGGCATGGTTAGACTTTACAAGACACATGTAAGGTAATAATGCAACCAGCAGGCATCTTCTCTTCATGGTGTGACTTTTTATTTTAGTGGGGGGGGGGGGTTTGACATGAGGGGCTTTCCGGGTGTGTGGAATCCAAAGTTCACTGGGGGAGTTGGTGTCCTTGCCATTGTAAATCCTCAGAGTCCATGCCACAGTCTTTGTCAACATTGGTCAGACAGTGACCAGCAAGGCCATGTGGCAGAGAATGTCTTTTGATGCTGTGATGCTGTTGCTCCAGTGGGCCAGGTGCCAGGCCAGGTGTCCTGGGAGATGGTGCTGTTGCGCCGACCCTCACGGTCTTTTCCGTGGACGACCCGCCCTCCTGCGGGGACCCTCAGAAGCAGGCCGTGACGATGTTTGGGATGCTCCGTCGGATGTTTCCTCCTCCTCCTCCTGATCCCTCCCTGTGGGTGGTGATGTTCTAGGCCTTCTGGCACAGGGAGGGTTGCTCATGTTGTTGCCCATCTGACGGAGTGTACTGTGAATTCCCGTGAACACCGTCACAAGCTCAGCCTGTCTGTCCTCCATCCTCCGTTGGTGTTGCAGTAGACAGGCATGTAGCTCCGCATGTTGCTGGGCCTGCTGGGTCTTGATCCCCTCGAGGACGGACACAACCTGGGCCATGCCCGTGGTGTCCTGCCGGTATGTGACCAGGATGTTTCGGACATGGGCATATACCGGTTCCCCAGCCAACTGGTCAGGCTGGCGCCTCCGCCGTCCACCACTCCCACCACCCCTGCCCACTTGCGCCTGGCCTGCCCTTGTGGGCACATCGGGTCTCCGGGACCCCTGAGGGATGGCATTTGCGGTGTTGCCTGCCTCCTCCTGGGTGCCCGGAGAACCTTGTCCCTCCTGGACAGACTGGCTGCTTTGTGGTGGTGGGGCAGGGATCCTGGGTGTCTCCTGGGATGTGGCAGGAGTGGGGGTGGTGGTTGGCCCCGTTGTACCTGACGCAGGTGCTGCAGGTCGTTGGACACCAGAGGGGCCAGGTTGGTCGGGGTCGTCCACAGAGTGGTGAGAGTCGTCGCTGCCGGTGGGATCGGCCTCCCGCAGAGCCGGGTCCTGTGAGTCTTCCCCCCCCCAGTGTTGGGGGGTGATCCACGAAGTTGACCTGTGTGTGAGAGAGACAATGTTAATTTTGTTCCATGCAACATCCATGTTTCATTAGTTTCACAGTTGGCACATTTCCTCTGGGAATTTGGATATGTCTTGCATTCCACTCACAGTGCACTTGTGCATGGGTATGCCCCTTGGGCACAGCTTTGGCGACTTTACCTATGTGTGGCACAGTCTTACTTGCTGCGTCAAGTGTGACTGCAGTCAGCAGTGGAGTGGGCAGGTGTGGCAAGCCGTGCATTGGCGCCTTCCGTGTGGCACTGTACGTGGGCACATGCAGTTGATCCACACACTTATATGATGCAGGTAGCTGTCGTTGTGCTCGTGCACAGGTTGTGACATGGCCCTGTGTTTTGCCATGGAGGAGAGGGGGGGTGCTGGCACTGGCCACCCTTGTCTACATGCACGCAGTCCACCTGCTGACTGGCACACATTCCCACACACCACAAGGCTGATTTGCTCTCCCTGTGTCTCCCTCCCTCTCTGTCCCCCTCTCCCTCCCTCTGTGTGTCAGCCTCCTCCCTCTGTCTGTCTCCCTGTGTCTCCCTCCCTCTCTGTCCCCCTCTCCCTCCCTCTGTGTGTCACCCTCTGTCACCTCAGCCCAGCTTACTGTGCACACACTTTTTGCAGATCTTTGAATGGGCCTTGGATTGTTGATGTGAGTTTGTTTCTGATCTCCAGGCACCCATTGGGTGTTGTGTCTGCACTGCTGCTGTGGTGGTGTGTGCTGCCACTCTTTCACAGTGTTGGCTGTTCATTAGCTGCTGTCATGTGCAAGAAGGTGCCGTCACCCCCATGTGTTGATGCAAGGCGTCCGCCATTTGCTGGCGAGTCTTTCCTGTGTGGGGACACACTGTTTGTCTGGCTGTGACCTAGGCCATATGGGCAGGGGGCATTGTTGTCTGCTTCTGAGTTGCACTATGTGATTTTTGGGGCCCACCCTCCCGCCATCCGGCTTACCGTGTCATGTGTTGGTGTTTTCTGTGGCCTGTGACTTGACATTGTCCAGATGGGTGCATGGGGCATGGTGGCGCCAGTGGCATGTGCGTGTTCATGGAGTGTGGTTGAGTCATGCGATAGCTTGGGGTGGTTGCGTGCCTGTTTGTGAGTTTTGTTGTGGATGAAGTTCCCCCCATGTGAGGTGCGTTGTTTGTGTACTCACCCGGGTCTCGGAGTCCTCCTAATCCCTCCACTGCCTCCACCGGCAGTATGGCCATCACCCTCTCCTCCCATGGATGGTAGTGTACGGGTCTGCGGGACGGCCCTCCTCCAGTGACGTTGGCCTGGTTGTGTTCATCCGTCATCTTGGCTCGGACCCTCCTCCGCAGATCGTACCACCTGGCTTGGCATTCCTGCTTGTTCCTTCTGGTGTCCGCAACAGCATTCACAGCATCGACGATGGTCTGCCACATGGCTGTTTTTGCTGAAATGCTGGTCTGTCTGACCAATGTTCCAAAGAGGTGTGGCTCGACTCTGAGGATTTCATCGACAAGGACCTCCAACTCTCGGCTAGTGAACTTTGGATTCTTGTTGGTGGGCATGGTGAGGGGTGTGGGTGTGGATGGTGGGGGGGGTGTGTGTGGATGGTTGTGGGTGTGTGGGTGTGGTTGTTTGGGTGTGTGTGTGAATGTGATGAGGGGGTGTTTGTGAAGGTGTGTGTGGGAATGTGTGCAAGTGTAAGGTGTGGTGAAGCTTCTAGTATGGTGCTGTAGGTTGTCTGTGGGGTCTGGCAGCAGTGAGTCTGTTGCAAAGGCTCATGGTTTGTGTGTGTGGTCCCTTTTTATTGGTCCATTGGTGGGTGTGGCTGTGTTTGAACTTTGGGTGGGTGTGTTATAAGGAGTGGTGGTGTTTTGGGCCTCTGTTTGTTTTTGGCAGTTGCAGGTCAGTGAATGTGTTGTTTTAGTGGTTGTTGGACATGTTTTGTGGCTTTGTGCCATTCAAATGGTGTATTCTTTTGTCGTTTTGGTTTGTCCTGGTTGTGTACGTGCGTTTTTAGCGTGTATACGGTGTGTACATGGCCCATTTTGTTGTACAGTGCTGTCCTTGTGTGTGGCTTGGTACGACTCGTACATGCGGTTGTGATGTTGGGGCCTGGGGTGCGCTCCGTACTAAGGATGTTGTGGTGGGGGTACGCTCCATGCATACGCGGGTGGGGGTACGACTCTGATGTACACGGGTGTAGATGCACGGGTGGGGGTTCGACACGTACAGGGGTGTACATACACAGGGGGTACGACACGTACAGGGGTGTACATACACGGGGGGTACGACACATACACGGGTGTACATACATGGGTGGGGGTTTGACACGTACAGGGGTGTACATACACGGGGGTACGACACGTACACGGGTGTACATACACGGGTGGGGGTTCGACACGTACAGGGGTGTACATACACGGGGGGTACGACACGTACACGGGTGTACATACACGGGTGGGGGTTCGACACGTACAGGGGTGTACATACACGGGTGGGGGTTCGACACGTACAGGGGTGTACATACACGGGGGGTACGACACGTACACGGGTGTACATAAACGGGTGGGGGTTCGACACGTACTGGGGTGTACATACACGGGTGGGGGTTCGACACGTACACGGGTGTACATACACGGGGGTACGACACGTACACGGGTGTACATACACGGGTGGGGGTTCGACACGTACAGGGGTGTACATACACGGGTGGGGGTTCGACACGGGTGGGGGTTCGACACGTACAGGGGTGTACATACACGGGTGGGAGTTCGACACGTACAGGGGTGTACATACACGGGGGGTACGACACGTACATGGGTGTACATACACGGGTGGGGGTTCGACACGTACAGGGGTGTACATACACGGGGGGTTCGACACGTACAGGGGTGTACATACACGGGGGGTATGACACGCACAGGGGTGTACATACACGTGGGGGTACGACACGTACACGGGTGTAGATACACGGGGGGTACGACACGTACACGGGTGTACATACACGGGTGGGGGTTCGACACGTACAGGGGTGTACATACACAGGGGTACGACATGCACACGGGTGTACATACACGGGTGGGGGTTCAACACGTGCAGGGGTGTACATACACGGGTGGGGGTTCGACACGTACACGGGTGTACATACACAGGGGTACGACATGTACACGGGTGTACATACACGGGTGGGGGTTTGATGCGTACAGGTGTGTACATACACAGGGGGTACGACACGTACACGGGTGTACATACACGGGTGGGGGTTCGACACGTACAGGGGTGTACATACACAGTTGGGGTTCGACACGTACAGGGGTGTACATACACGGGTGGGGGTTCGACATGTACAGGGGTGTACATACGCGGGTGGGGGTTCAACACGTACACGGGTGTACATACACGGGGGTACGACACGTACACGGGTGTACATACATGGGTGGGGGTTCGACACGTACAGGGGTGTACATACACGGGGGGTACGACACGTACACGGGTGTACATACACGGGTGGGGGTTCGACACGTACAGGGGTGTACATACACGGGTGGGGGTTCGACATGTACAGGGGTGTACATACACGGGGGTACGACACGTACACGGGTGTACATACACGGGTGGGGGTTCGACACGTACAGGGGTGTACATACACAGGGGGTACGACACGTACACGGGTGTACATACACGGGTGTGGGTTCGTCACGAACACGGGTGTACATACAGGGGGGGGTACGACACGTACAGGGGTGTACATACAGGGGGGGTGTACATACACGGGGGGTGTACATACACGGGGAGTACGACTCGAACGTACGGGGGCTGGGGGAGTGTTGGGCGCGTATGCGGGCACATGTCTCCATGGTTGCTATGGGAGTTCGGTGCGGACGGTGTTTTTACCATACGGTTGTGACATCGGACGCACGGGATGGATCGTAATTCCGCGGTCGGACTTCACTTTTCACATTTGTACGGTAATTCGTCCGTGGCCGTGTCGGACACCTTTTCCGACCCGAGGATGTGTGGGGAGTTATTCCCAATGCGATTCGTATGGTCTTTTTCCCATGCAAATTGTAATTGGCAGTTTGTACGGCACTTGTACGATTCGTACGGTAAAAAGACCGGATACGAGTCATACGGCCCATTTTTTTAACGGATCGTGATCGGCACCCTTGTGTCCTCCTTCTGCCAAATGATTCAATAATGCAATTGTGTCGGTGACACATGCTTTCCTTGTCCTTGATGTCACCAGTAGGTCATCAATGTACTGGGCCATCACAGATTTTTCAGTCATCTTCAAGTTCTCTAAAGATTTTTTCAAAATTTGATTGAAAATGAAAGGACTTTCAGTATACCCCTGAGGAATTCGGCACCATGCCAAAATACGCTCGCCAAACCGAAACGCAAATAATGACTGGTTGTCAGGGTATAATGGAAAAGAAAAGAATGCATGGCACAAATCAATGACTGTGTACCATTCTGCATCATGAGGGATTTGGTACATTATTACAGCAGGATTTGGCACAATTGGGCAGCAAGGAACAACAATTTTGTTCCCTTTTCTTAAATCTTGCACTATCCTATATGTCCCATTAGGCTTCTTCATTCCCATTATAGGTGAATTGAAGGAATTGCTCATTATTTCTCTCAAAATTCCCTGTTCAATCATTTTATCAATCACAGGGGTTATTGCTTCAATAATCTCTGGTGTCAATTCGTTCGATAACTTTATTTCGGCCACCAAGGACCATAAAAGTTCATAAAAAACATGTAATACAAAATTTGAGTTAATGAATAAAAATAGCATTGAAAATACATTACATATACAACTTTACATATACATACAATACTATACGTCGATTAAAACAAGGATTACACTTGAAATTCGTTATCGAACGTTATATTAGTTTGGAGCAAGAAACTTGTGCGCAGCACTGGGTTCAGTAATCAATTTCCTCCGTATGTGCCATATTGCATTCAAAAAGCGGGAGACAGCAAAAATTATGGGGGGGGGTGGGTATCCTTTTTTAACACCCTAAGTGCATGTGCGCACTGGCGAAACCCTAAGTTTCTACAGATTGGAATTAGCCAGTGCTTGCGTGGACCCTGATATGCTGGGCAAAAAAAGAAAACATGAATTTCATTTTCCAGATAAAAACCACAGGCAGGGCACTCCTTGCTCGTAGTTTTATCCCACTTACTAGAAAACACTCTAAGCGGGAGAGTACCTAGCCTAAGTTGCATATACAATTTTCGTGCTAGTGCAGGGAATATTAGGTCTTGGAATTCCTCTCTTTTATACTCTACTTTAATCTGGAGGAACTCAGTAGTCAATCTGCCCCCATCAGAACTCGCATGCAGGGATGCTAAATTATAATTCTTATAGCAGCGACTCAGGTCAGCTTTCGATATCTCCGGGCAGGCAACTTCCGGAGATACCCAAAGCTCTGATAGGCCTAGCCTGCAGCTAATTAACTTAATGTGGGCCAGCCACCTGATGTTCTTGTTTCTCAATGCATCCCAAATTTCCCTAAATTCGTTTCTATAGCAAGCGAGCTCAGGTACAGACCACAATCTTTTCCAATATAATAGCGGGCGTAAAGGCATAACCTCCTCAATAGGTAGTAGCCCTAGGTCCATACGCAATGGTACCAATGGGGTACTTATAGGAAGACCCAATATATTCCTCACAAATGCATGTTCCACCTTGGCTAGGTTTTGCAATTTTTGGTGCCCCCAAAGTTCGGCCCCATATAGAGCTGCCGATCTGGCCTGGATATTACAAATTTCAATTACTGGAGCCGCAGGCTTAAATTCGGACTCTCTATGTAGCTTCTGGATCCCCCCCACCACCTTTGTTAGCTTAAGTGCAGACTTAGCCAACTGCGAATCCCATTCCAAGTGTTCTCCCAAGGTGATACCCAGATATTCAAAGGTCTGCACTCTCTTCAGCGGGGTTCCACCTAGGACGGGATTCGGGCGTGTCTGCGTCGGCGGGTTGAAGATCATGAACTTGGTTTTATCTAGATTTACCTCTAGTCCCCTAGAAACACAAAAATCGGCAAAACCATCAAGAATGCGTTGGATGCCCATTGATGTCTTGGACAACAACAAAGTGTCGTCCGCGAACATCAGAGCGGGCACCTGACCGGTGGCTAGCCTCGGAGCATCTATATTCGTTGCTCCCAGAAGGTGATCAACCAGTCCATTTATATAAAGGCTAAAAAGGGTGGGAGCCAGGACAATTTATACTGTGTGGTATTCTGGAAATTTGTTCCTTCTTTTACAGTAAACTTTATAGAGTCAGCGACTTTCATTAGACCTATATCTTCACCAGTGAAATCCCACACATCGGTCCTCACTATTCCTTTCAATTCAGTAGGGATTTTCTCTGCATCAAACACAGGAAACGTATCACACATTCCTGGTTCTAGTTCTGTCATAGTCACTTTATACAGAACTTCATCATCTGGTGTTGCGAAAGCAATACCATCTGCGATACAGTAGATGGTGAAATTCATTTTCCAAAGTATATCGCATCATAGTAAATTTACAGGACTGCAATCGCACACTACAAAGCGATGCATATCTTTAAATGGACCAATTTCCACCTCTACTGGTTTTGTAAGAGGGGTTTTAATTTGTCTGTTAGAGACACCTACAACTTGGATGAATTCTGCTGAGATAAGAAGGTTTGAAATCTCCACTGATCTTACAGTAGAACGGGTAGCACCAGTGTCCACAAGGAAAGTAACATTACACCATTCACCTTTCCGTCCACAAATTGACCTGACTGATCTACCTCTAGAGTTGCGCCAAGCACGCACTCCTCTTCCTCTCCTAGGCACCGTCATAAGCTTTCATCCGATTCACTTCGATCTGGCTGTAGCCAATATTGTGAAACAGCAGCCGCGCGTGGCAATTTTGTTACCTGCTCTCCACCGTAGAATCCTGCCTCTGCACTGTATCTTTGAGGATTTACACTCTTTGGGAGAGATGGTTGTGGCACCTGACTCTGTTGAGTAACTTCCTGCTGCTGTCACGGCTGTTGGTAACTCACCTCATTCTGCAACTGTGGATTTATTGATTGATTCTTGGTATTAACTTTTGGAGGTAATTTACACTCATTTTTCCAGTGTCCTAATGTTCCGCAATTATGACATGGTCATTTCTTTTTGGCTTCTTCTATATTCATCTGACCGTTTCATTCACCAACGTTAGGTCTGAACTTAGTCTGCCCTTCATCACTATTCTGGTTATTTATCTGGGCTTCTTGCTGTTCTGCAACCTTTACTTTTGTCCGCATTGCTTTTTCTTTGAGCTTACGTGGTCTGGCCTCAATATCATCACTACAATTTTGTGCATTCCGTAGTACCTCATCTACTGAACTAGACTGCCAACACAACATATGCTGCTTAATCATTTCACTTATCTGAGGTCTCAAACCATACACAAATCGGCATACAAAATGACTCATGTCCTTTTCACTCAAATTCTCATATCCACTATACTCTTTAAAGACTAAAAGCAACCTTTCATAATAAGCATGCACAGACTCCTTATTCTCCTGAGTTGTTCTATCAATCTTTACCCAGTCCATTTCTTTTGGTGGAATCTTATTTTTCAGGAATGTGATTGCATGCTCATATTTTCTCATTACTTCTGGACCTGGGGCTCCTGTTTTTGCATCTCTAGGATATTCTCCCTTTGGCCAGTCAATTGTAATTTTACATTCTGTCCACAAATCAGCAGGAACAACAATCTCAAATAATCCATCCAAATCTTCCCACAATACATTTGAAACTTTTACAAACCTTTTCACCTGTCTATACCATTCTACAGGCTTTTCTCTCACCCTTGGAAAATCATTTGTGAATGACAATATATCTTGTCTGGACCAAGGGACTTGTATATAACCTCCTCCTGGAATTTCTCCCATCGGACATTCTATTACTGTTGGTTCCTTTTCTTTTACGGGGAAAGCTAATGTTGCCTTATTAGCCGTTCCTTCTTTTCTCCTTATCCACCTACTTCTCCACCTGTCTACATCTCCCCATTTCCTCAGTAACACAATCAGTTTTTTATCTGTGTTAACCGTCCTGAAGTGTTCAGGTTTTCTATATCTTTTTCAATAAAATCTACTCTGTACGGTTTCTGTAATCCTCTGATTTTTACAAAATCCACTGCCAATTCATTTAAAGTTTCTTTCACTTTTTCATGCAAGTTCCTAGCTCTCCAAGTAATACTTTTACCCATAAACATTAATTCATCATCTTGATAAGATTTTAGTCAATCTTTACCAATAGGCCCTAGAATTAATTCTTCCATATCTATCTTTAACTTAACTACATCCAAAGGTTGTTGTTCTGAGTCTTTTTTCTGCAAACTCCTTACCCATTCATTTAATTCTTCTGCATTTGGACCCACAGAGGTCATGTTTAATTCTAGCCTATTTACACTTCTCTCTGGGGTTTCAGTTGCTGACTCAGTTCCAATAGGAATTTTATTTATTGGACTCTGATTTATTGTCAAATTCATAGGTGGAGTTGATCTAACCAAATCTTTTGCCTCCCTGACTTCCGGCATTATCTTTTCTCGTACTTTTTGCATGCTAGAATTCAAGGGAATGGTTAAGGAATGTTCATCTATCTTTTGATTCTCAAACACTGGTATTACTGGACCTATAGTTACTGGCACAGTTACAGCTTCTACATTATTTGTCAATTCTCTTATTTTTTCAGTCAATTCTCTTGTTGTTCTGGCTAGTTCGGTCGCATTTTGATTATCATGTTCCACAGTCCTTGGTATTTTTTGTCTATTAAATGAACTATCTATTTCAATAAATTGTTCAGGGTTTGGATTTTTCACAGTTTCCATTGGCGGTGCATTTGGTGTTACCACCGCAGAAGCCTTTTGATATGGAGGGTGTCTTTTATTTAAAATGTCCTCCAGCATCTCATCATCAGTATCACTAACTCCATACCCACACCTCTCTGATACTGCATACTTCTTTTTCTCTGTACACTTTTTCCCAGTTACCTCCTCAACTGTTCTAACAGGAAACATACCATCCATCATATTAGCATACCGCCATCGTCTCATCCTGCCTGCATGACTCAAACCCCATACTCTTCCAGAAATAAAACCATAATCCTTTGTACCTCTGTGTCTCTCTCGTTCATACATCTCATCTTCCCATTCACCTAGGGATTCAAACTGTGTCGGTCTATGTCTCGGTTCAAGTCTCATTATTTTGCCTCTTTAAATTTCGAAGTACAGCTGTGCTAAACGAACCATGATCTGGAAATGCCAATGCTCCATCATTTGGAGTATATTTCGCCCAATTTTCCAACCAAATACAAGTATGATAGCCATATTTCATCATCACATAAGATGCTGGTGTTTTCAGTGGAGGAAGCACTTCTCCTTCCCTCGTTACAACCAGGGGTGGGTGGAATTTGCGAAATTCACTTTTCCAAATTATTGCGAAAATGTTAAAAATCTCCGCAAACACGCGGAAATATCGCGAAGATGCGGACCTTTTTTTCCTGCCTGTTCGCGGTATTTTCTGCGTGGTCGCCGCTCGCCAACTTACCCATGCGGTTGCTCACGGATGCGGCCATCTTGTTTTCACTTGTCTCGCGGTGCATGATCGCGAGAAGAAAGACGTGATCGTGCGACGAATGACGTTACTGCGGGCGCGAACTGTCGCGAGACAGCACAAATGGCTACCAACAATCCAACATCTCGTGGAGAACGCGACCGGATCGGGAAAACTTTTCGGCGAACGCGGGGATTCAGGTAAGGCGATCGCGCGCACGCGAGAATGTATTATTTTACAGCGCGAGCAAGCAAAAAATTTCCGGTAAAATGTGGATTGCGGAAATTTTGACATTTTCGCGCTCTCCGTGGAACGCGAAAATGTCAATTTATCGCAATTTCCGTCGAGCAGAACGGAATTTTAGCCCAGGCCTAGTTACAACCTTTTTGTCTTTGTTAAAAAGATTCTTTAGCTTCGCAAACCATGACGGTTTTTCTCGAATTCGCTCATCATAATAAGCCATATTTTCACTAAAAGCGAATTCACACTACTCTCCTTCAATCTGCTCGACTATTCTGTCCTATCCCAGCGCGATTCACACTAACGCACCAATCAGAAAGCTCTACATCACTCTCACACTGACCTAATCCAGCGCGTCTTTACGCCAGTACACCAATTAGAAAGCTCTTCATTCTACCACGACTAGCCAATCCCAGCGCAGTCCTTGTTGACGTCAGCTCTACTCCTGCTTCTGCTGAACCCACCTTTACAAAAATTATTGTCACTAATTCTTAACTCGTTGGTTTGACAAAATCAATTAATTACAACGTAAAACACATTTCCATTGTCTGTTTCTCTAGACAAAAGAGATAGTTTATTCAAACCCTCAAGAATACTATTTCATTTGATAAGTGTAGCACTGTCCTCTACCTTACCCTTCTCTCAAGCAAGAGCTATACCCGTTTCTCTGGGGATACACCACATGTGGAGACTACACTGCTCCTGGGAATTAAGGCCAAAGTTTCACAAGAAAACCTGTTGCTATTTCACTCAACGCAAGTCATACATGAAATTCCCTGACATAACACAGACCTGTGTTATTACCAAGTTGAAATCAGGCAATGCACAATTCCATGTGACCTCTCTTGCCACGCTTGTCCACTCCCTACTTCCCGGAAGCTTCAAAATTCTGACTACATTTAACGTAATACAAACTCAAAATAAAGTGTTAGACATTGAAAATCAATATTCAATAATCCCCAAACTGACCTATTGTAACCATCCTCTGCTACCAGGAAATCTGATGCAGCGCTGCTATTAAAAACCCTTTTCCTTATGATATCAACCCAGAAAACCCCTACACTTATTTATTCATATAAACCTACGTCAGTGGGGCCCATGACACTGAATACACAAATCTACTCAGTAGACGAGCTGCAGGACGAACAAGGTACCTTATTACAATGACCAAATGTACATTATACACATTATATACATTGATATTATAAACTGTCGGTTTTAAATATCAAGGTACTCCGCTATCCGGTCGATGGACCAACTAGTAGAATCAGTTGATGGTGTTTAAGTCCAGCTCAAACATGATTAAAACCTTTAACATTTATTGATCATGTTTAATTTAAGAATCACAGACTCAATCGTAGAGTTAGCAGCATATAATTTATCTGAATTCATTGAATTATAGTAAATAAGTAAAGTTTTATTAGACAAATACATTTAACATTATCTGTAAGCATTTAAGTAAAATTAGAATAGAAACGGAAAATACTCATTACCCTTGGCCATAGGGCGATGAAGAGAATGGTTCACCAGAAAGAAGATTGAACCGCAGATCATAGGATAGATCTCCCAATACTGACTGACTGTCCCTCTAACCTCCTCGGACGCGATCTCCTTCCGGGGCAACACCCGCGACAGTCTCGTTCCTACTCCCCGTCAAAGTTTGAAGTCCAAAATGACAGAGTCTCTCATAGCATCAGGATAACCGAACCTCAGGACTCAGCACTCAGGAACCAGTACAGGAACTAGGACAGGACTTTTCAGAATGTAAGCGCAGGCTCATTTGTACCATTTCCTCTAACTCGCTACACTCAAAATTAAAATCTTTAGGGGCTAAATTCATTCTAATTGGTCCATTGGAGGGTTGGTGATGGTCACCTCATCGCCCCCCCTTGTTCGAACCGGTTTGCAAACAATGAATGCATACAGTAGTTTTCGTGATCCACAATGTCCAAGGGTCATCCTCTGTAGCTCAGTTCTCCTATCTGTTCCCATGCATCCATGCTGAACTCTTGGCACCACTCTTGTTGCAGGTCAGGCTGGCCTTGACATCTCTCACTCCGGGCATCGGCCGCATACACTTGACTGGAGCATTCACTCTGCTCATACGCGAGGCCATCTTTTTCGGTGCAAGCAATGCCATCCATCTCTGGCAGCCATTTTCAGGCATGGCCTACCAGGCCCGGACAAACCCAATATAAGAACAAACACAACAGAAATTAGACATAGAATATAAGCCTTTCTGTTTACCACCTGCCATTCTAATTACCTGTGTTAGATATTGCCTAGCAAAAGCGACATTTAAAGCCATTTTACTTACCTTCTGCAGTCCTTGCTACAGTATAATTTTACTACACAACAAAGTTTATATAATTTTGCTCTATTTATTACGTAAATCACAAGACCTATGTTATTTAATCCACATTTGTAAATGAATTCGTTTTTGCAAAGCCAGTTAGTTTTCCCACATGTAGTGTCTAATAAAGGTGCATTTTGTTGATTAGTAAATGCATTCAAACAATTAGTATCATTAAAGTTATGAGGTCCTTAATTTCAAAGGGGTCCAAAGAATTTTTTTTGTTTCCCCTACTCCATCACACGCTCCAAAGAAGACACTGCGTGCTCGGAGTGTCAAAGGTGCACGTGCACCTTCCGGGGAATGGTGCTCTCTACCTAGTTCCCTGAGTCAGTTAGGATTATACGTGTTATAATCAAACTTCCCATTCTGTCCTATGGGAACAGGTAGCCTTGCAATAGTGAAAAACGAAATACGTTGTAATTCACTATCAGGTCAAGCCACACACACCAAGGCATGACCTACCTTTTACATACAACGCACCCTGCCAATGGGCCTACCGTAGGGGTGACTGATATGCAGAAAATGGGAAGGTTCAAGGACTGGCGAGTAGGTGCACTCGCCGAGCCGACACAGCAGTCCCAGACTGCGTTCGGCGCTCTGGAATATATTGAGTCTCACACCTTGGTATCACTCATTAGTATGAGTCTCACACAATGGTGCACAGTCCCACTCAGTTGGTGGGATCCACACCGTGGAGTCCAGGCTCATTCAATAGGAGGATTTTCACTTCATGAAGCAGAAAATTATCTGTAGCCCATTGTATTTAAAAGAGTCTTGGGTCAGTGATTTGGTCCAGCCACCTGCTAATCTCACGCCTGGCTAATTCTCATCATTCCTGAGACCTTGCCTCTGACAGTGGGCATAAATCAAAGGAAAGTCCTGAAATTGTGGGAGTTCGACTGTGGACTTGATCCCAATTTGTCTGTATGTTTCTCTATATGGCCAGATCTGGACTGCACTAACATTTGTGCTGAAGGTCTAAGCATCTGTTAGAATGTTGGTCCCTTGAGGAAGCAAGTTTCAGACTAGTCTTCCCCCAGGGTGATTCATGCCAAACAGGACAGGTGTCAAGATAGGTAGCCAGGGGTGAAGTGCGGGAGTTAAGTACAGGTTAGAAGAGTCAGTAGAGGTGCATCCGGCCTCTTCGTGACTCTGAGCATCGCTGGGAGGGGGGTGAGGGTTAAAAAAGTTTTGTGAAAAAGTTCTGTGTGGTAGTATATAGGTGTAGCTCAATTACCTTGGTCTGCATTGGTGTCAAATCTCTGTTGAACTGGGTCAGGCTGCCGCTACGTGGACTCGAGCCGGGGCATGGCTGTGCTGACCACTGGGGTTGTGAGGGAGGCGCTGCACACGCTGTGTGCCGCTGGTCGTGAGGATCTTTTGAGGCCCGATGTGCTGGGGGTGGCATGGGTGGGGTTATCTCACCCATCGCACTCCGCATCAGGCGGTATGGTTGCTGCCATTGCGGCATGCCAGTCCGACAGGGGAAGTGGGAGGGGATGGACGCGCTGAATGGGCGGGGTCAGATGCACGAAGCGCTCCGACAGTGCTTCAGGTGCTGGCAGGAGGTATCACAGCCGCAGCCACGCTTGCTGGCCCCTGCCTCCTGTGATCACCAGGCCGACTCAGGGGGCAGGGCCAACCGCCAATGCATCTGCACTAACCAGCGCAGCATGGTCCTGGAAGGCAGTGGGGTCGCCTGGACTGGCGAGGAACGACGCTGTGGGCATGGGGTTAGCCCTGGATAATGTTGTAGACAGTGGGGCATCCCCAATTCATGGGAATAAGGCAGAGCCCAAGCCCAAGGTTCACGCCACAAAGAAACTGAGGGATCTCGGGAGCACATTCTCTATAAACATTGAGGGCAGTGGGGAGCAGCTCAGGAGCTCATAGACCCCAGAATCAGTGGGCAGGCAGGTTGTGTGACCCAGGCACGCAGGTGTTTGGGTGTGGACATAGAGGCACATATACGGAAGCAGCGATGCCTGGTCCAGGAGACTGACGAACGCCGGGAACAAATGTGTAGGGCCCGGGAGGCTGAGGATGTACCTGGTAGGTGGACAAAGGCACCAAAACAAACAGTAGAACTGGACATATGTAATTTTTTAATATTTAAGTGAAAATAGCTCCAAATAGCACAAAGTGCCACCTGGGGTTGTCTGGATGGACAAGACCACGACAAAGTCACAAGTTGAGGGCGAACATGATGGAGCACAGGCTGGCTACAGTGACCCAGTTAGGTCCTCTGAACAAGTGTACCATACATCCTGGTTGTAGACTGTTGCAGAGTCCAGCTTAGAAAATGGGTTGCACAGCAATGATTCCTTGGACCTGCAAATATGGCATTGTGGAGTGCTGAGTCGTCATTCGAGACGCCGTCATCGAAGGGCTGGTGTTGCGAAGATAAGTGTTGGGATGCGTCACACAGCGGCTGTTCGGAAGAAACTGCAGGGCTTGTGATGGGGAGTCCTGCGTTGGCATCAAGAATATCGTCAAAAAGGGGCTGGTGATGCAAAGCCTGCATCAAGAATTTTTCGCACAGTGGCAGTTTCTGGGAGGCAGTGGGTGGTGATGCGAATTCCTGTGATGCAATGGTCTGATGCAGAGTCTGGATCAGTGGTGCGTCACACAGCAGGTCCAATGTGGAGTGCCTGGTTGGTGATGCGTCGCTCTGCTGCTCCAATGTGTTGGTTCTGCTGGGACCACACTTTGGCTGGTAGAGCACATTCAGGCCCACTTCCTAGGGTCCAAACCTGGGGTACACAGTTCCCACCAGTAGGGGCCTAGTGCTGGGTTCAAAGTCCTTGGAGCCTTCTGTCTCTGAGGGTCTAGTCAGGAGGTCAGCCAACTAGTCCTTGGAGTCACTCTGGTGGTCCAGGGTTCAAGAAGCAGGTCCAGTTCTTCACTCAGGAAGCTGGGTAGCAGGCAGCAGGGCAGCAGTGCAGCAGAGTGGGAGACTTTCTTGAGAGCAGCACAGTAGTCATTCTTCTGAGTTCCTCACAGTTCCAGATGTATACTGAAGTGAAGAGTCTATGAATCTAATATTTATACCTTGTGCCCATTTTGAAGTAAAGAACATTTCTAGAAGTTTCCACCCTCTGAGTTGTCGGTCATCTCAGTTCCTGCCCTGACCTTAGCTTGTCTAAGGTCACAAAAGACCAATTCCAAACCCTTTGTGAGAGTGCCAGTGTGGTAATTGACAGGTCCTCCCCCTCATCAACCCAAAGTGACCCATCCTGCCAACACCTATCCTCCCTTTGTCTCACTGTCTGGGAACAATACACAGAGACCAACCGCCAACTGCACCTAGTCATGTGACCCAGAACCAGACTTGTTATGTTATGTTATGATAATTTCTATAGCGCGCGAATCACCCGCGGGCATCTCGGCGCTTGCTTTGTTCGTTACTGAGGGCGAAAAAAGAGGGGGGAAGAGCATCAACGTTCAACATTACGGTGCAAGGAATAAAAAGGTTTTCAGTTTTTTCTTAAATGCAGCGAGGGATGGGCATTTCCGGATGGCAATAGGGAGCGAATTCCAGTAGCGCGGGGCAAGACAAGAGAAAGACTTAGCCCCTGAGCGGGCCAGGCGAATTCTGGGGGATTTCAGCAAATCCTTGGCGTTGAACCGTAGGTTGAAGATCGGGGTCTTGTTAATTAATTTATTAGCCAAGTATTTAGGGCCAAAACTGTTTAGGGCTTTATACGTGAGACAACAGGTCTTGAACTGGGACCGCTTCCTGATAGGAAGCCAATGGAGTTCTGATAAAATGGGGGCTGAAGGTGAGCCGGCTGGGCGATGAAGGATCATTCGGCTGCCGTGTTCTGGATGACCTGTAATTCTCTTACCAGGGAAGAGCCGAGTTCGGCCAGCATCGCGCTGCCGTAGTCGAGACGGCATATCACCATGGCCTGAACTAGCGTTCTACGATGCTTGATGGGAAGATATGGAAGCATCTTTCTCAACATTCGCAGACTGTAGTAGCAGGAGCTAGTGATTGTGGCGATATGGTCTTTCATAGAGAGAGCCTTGTCAAGTGTGAACCCTAAGTTCTTCACACTTTCCTTCGGGATTGGGGCCGTGCCCAGATCCTTAGGCCACCATTCTGTAGACCAGGAAAGAGAGGCTTTACCTACTAACAGGATCTCCGTCTTACTAGGGTTCAGCTGGAGGAGATTCTCTGTCATCCACTTAGAGATAGCCGACATTCCTGCTGCGAAACGTAGGTTTTCAGCCGATGCATTAGGTTTGATTTTGAATATAAGTTGGGTATCGTCCGCATATGAGATAATCTCAAATCCACAGGATTCAGCAATTTTGGCTAGTGGGGACATATAAAGATTGAACAGAGTAGGACTTAGGCAAGAACCCTGAGGGACCCCTTTATCGAGCCCATGTTTGCTTCATCTAAATGGTCCTAGCATGGTTGTTTGGTTCCTTTCTACCAAGAAGTTTTGGAGCCATTTCAAGGCCTGCTCTTGAATGCCACAATATCTCAGTCTTTCCAGCAGCTTGGAATACGATATCGTGTCGAATGCAGCGGAGAGATCTAGGAGGACCAGAATGGCTGATCCTCCAGCATCCATTTCTAGCCTCAGGGAATCTGTAACCGTAAGAATTGCAGTTTCCGTGCTGAAGCCCGGTCTGAAGCCTGATTGCGAAGGGTCTAGGTGTTCATTCACTTCGAGGTAATGGCTCAGCTGTTTGTTTATGGCTGCTTCTAAGGATTTTGCCAACAGCGGGAGTAGTGATATTGGTCAGTAGTTTGCGAACGTAAGGGGGTCTGCTGTTGGTTTTTTCCGTATAGGGCGGACAAGGGCTTCCTTCCAGCTCGGAGGGATAGTGCCTGATTCAATGGAGCTGTTGAGAATCGCTCGGACTTAAGGCACCAAATATTTAGGATAAGAAAATGCAAACTTTGTAAAAGTGGCATTTTCAGAATTGCGATTCAAAATCAGACTTTAGCATTAAAGAGGGGTTTTGATTACAATTCTTTAGACACCATGCTCTTCCCAATTGAAAGTTATAACCTATTTAATGTGATAAGGTAACCCAATGTTGTCCTATGTAAGAGGTAGATCTTGCAATAGTAAACAAATAAATTTAGGAGTTGTTCACTACCCGGACATGAAACTTGAAAGTACATGTCAAACATTTTAAATACACTGTACCATACCCTCTGGGCAGTTCAAGGCCTACCCTAAGGATGACTTATTTGTATTCAAAATAAAGGTTTGGGCCTGGCAAAAGGTTTAGTTTGTCAGGTCGAAATTGCAGTTTACAAATGCTGAAAGGGCTATCTAAGTGGGAGACATAATCAGTGCTATATTCCCACTAGCAGCATTTAAAATAGACCAATTGGGTAGAAGCCAATTTTACCATGTTCAAAGAAAAGAGTCAAGCACTTTAAAAGTGGTACAGTGTGCAGAGACCTAAGGCCAGAAAAGAAATGAATGAAGTAATCAGAAATAGGAGACAACAAAGCAAAAATATGTGGTAAAAAAAACATGCCAAAGATGTCAGGTCCAACAGCGGAAGAGGCTCAAGGAGGAGAAGGTAAAGAGAATTAGAAAAATATCAAAGGAATAAAGAGGAAACTAGGTGCGCTCTGTTGAGGCTAGTCCAAGTAGATATTTTACAGGAATGTTTTTTTTTCTCCTTTGAAAAATGGTACTAGTTCTTTTGAGCATCTCAGAGTAACAGGCAGTGTGCTCTAAGAGGAAGGGCTCACTGCAGAGAAATATTTGGTAACTTTGCAAGATTTGGATTTTTTGGGTTTCTAGTCTTTTAGCTATCACTGCTGTTCAAGTTGTTGTTGCCACCTGAGATTTTGATATACACTCCTACGTACTATAGGTATTACTGTTTATGGGCTTAAAAGTCATGCACACTAGTCTGAATTTAATTCTGCAATCTAAAGGAAGCCAGTGGAGGTCTTTTAGTGTAGGTGACCTGTGGCCATACTCTCTGATTCTGGAAACTGGCTGCTGAATGTAGAATGGCTTTCATTGGTGCAAAGGAGGAGGAGGAAATCCCAGACAGAATGGAGTTTCCAAAATCAAGTCAAGTTAGAAACGTTTCCTGCACAGCAATGCTAAAGTCCTTCAGATGCACAAGTATTTGACTCAAGTCAAGTCAACTCAAAAAATACTATTTTCAGCCACTGAAAGCCATAAAAGCAAACATTCAAAAAAAGACATTCGATAGGATATACAATGATTAAAAGATCCCACTTATACAATGAAAAATCTAAATCACGCAGGTAAATAAGCTAAGACTGACAGTACAGATAGATAGCGATAAAAACTCATTATTAAAAACCTGCACTAAATGCTATAATAAACATAAAATACAACAGGTAAAGTGCAGAGGTTATAAAACATTAACTAGGTAAATAGACTAGGGAGTTGACATGACAGTCAGAGGGTGGCACATATAATTCCCTGAACCCAGTTAGCAGATACAGTCTGGCTACTACAAAGACAACCTCTTCCTATGTCTTAAGGCCCCAGTTAAAAAGCTTGCGACCCCAAAACAGGCCATGGGAGAAGAAAGCATTTGAAGGTATAGAAATGCGGGCCTTACTTGAGCAAATTGACAGTTTCAGAACTTTTTATGCAGGGGATCATAGAAATCTCAGAAAAAGATAAAATGTAAAGTATCCTGCTCAGAATAATTGTCACAGGGAGAGGGCTATAGTGCACCGGGTTTTGTGTAGCCTTTGGGAAAGGCTAGTAGCCAGGGTACCAGATTCAATCGGAATCTGTTTAACATGAAGCTATGGTATACATTAGTGACCAGCAACACTTACGGCTGTACCTGTGGGCTCAAACTCAGGGTAACAAACCTTCTCACAGTAGGCTTAGCTGGCTCCTTCCTTCCCTGAGCCCCTACCGTTTAGCCATAAACTGTTGTTTAATGTCTCTAAACGCTACCGGGCCTAAATGCCTGGGATTAACATTCAGGTCGGGGCAACCTAACCATTTAATTTGCTCCATAATGTACTTTAGCCAGTGCAGTCCGCAATGACAAGTTGATTTAAGGTGCGGGTGGAAGGTGCGGGTGGGACATGCCCAAATTCTCAACCAGCGCAATAGGGGGGCAACAGCAATCAGATCTGATATATACTCCAAGCCCAGCTCCTCATGTAGGATGTACACCGGAATAGTGGGGGAAACGGCAAGAAGTTTGAGCATAAATTTATTTTCTGCCCCCTGGATGTCACTCACATCTTTATAACCCCGAACATCACACCCATACGTGACCATAGGAGTGCATTTATCTCTATACAGCTTAAGCAAAGCGGAAATGGGCTTTGACCCCAGCCTTTATGCAAAATCTAAAGTAACCCCTGCAGCTCTTGCCAGGACATTCTTTTTGTGCTTTCTATGTGCTGCCCAGGTCCCTCGATCATCGAACAGCACTCACAAATATGGGTAGGTTGACACTTTTGTGACTTCTGCCCCCTTACAGAAAAATGTAAACCTGACAGCCTTCTGGGAGCATATTGATATGGTATAGATTTAAAAAAAATAGTGGCTAGGTCAAGTGAATCCATAAAACCTATAAAACGGATGTATGATGTAACAACGCGTACCATTACAACACGGTATGTTACATTGCGGTTTTAACAACGCAAGTCGTTACATCGACTTGCGTTGGAGGGCGCTGGACATAGGAATAGTGTGAATTACTATTCCAACTCCAGTCTATGTACAGTAGGGAAGGTGATGGAAAGTAATTCACACTATTCCTTATCCTACAGCGCCCTCCAGTGCAAGTCGGTGTAACGACTTGCGTTGTTAAAACCACGATGTAACCATACCGCGTTGTAATGGTTGCGTGGTAAAGGATGTTTCCCCTATAAAACCATTTAAAAGTTCTTGAAGACCCACCGGAGTTCTGGGAAACAGGACTGCACCGTTTGCGTACAAGAGTGCAGGAATCAACTTGGGCCCTACTCTTGGGATGTCTTTACAGTTGGACGATAGGATAGCCCCTTACTTATTGATATCCGGCGTGAACAGCAAGGGGGCCAAAATGCACCCCTGCCAAACCCCTTTCTTGACCACCCAGAAGACCGTCACACCGCCATCCTAATGAAATGTCACTGCCGCTGTGTTGTTATTATGGGCTGCATGTAAGAAGGCCACCAGTTTCATGTCCAGACCCAAATCCCGAAGAGTCAGCCACAGCTTAGATCTATTTACACAGTCAAAAGCAGACGTTAGGTCCATAAAAGCCATATGTAAAATTCCCTCCTTGGCAATTGTATATTTCCCTACCACCAAGTGCAGGTTGAGGCATAGATCAAGCATCCCTTTGCCTTACCTAAAGCCGTACTGTACGTCAGAAATGACATTAAAATGATCTAGCCACAATGATAAACGACCCACTATCACTTTCCCCATTATTTTGGCAACCGAGTCCAAAAGCGAGATAGGTAAAAAACAAGCGGGGTCATCCCTTAAGCCCTTTTTAAAAAGAGGAATAATAATAGCCTTTTTCCAGGAAGGAGGAAAGCCACATGTACAGGCCACATCATTAAAGACCCGTGCCAATATCTTAGCCCAAACCCCAGGATCGGCCTTATACAGATCTGAGGGGACTCCATCGGAGCCAGGCGCTTTTCCACCAGATGTCGACCTGATGGCTTTATGGACCTCATCTGTGCTAAAATGAAGTGAAACACTAGCAAAGCCGATGTCCCAATATGAGTCAGGCTCTTCTAAATTGTCACCACTATACATGCCTAAAAAATGCTGAACCCTGCGCTTAGCAGATATGGCACAGTCTGTACTAGAATTGGCTGTATCAGAGTAGAAAGTGCTATTAAATATGGCCCATAGCTTTGAGCAATCAGACAGTACGCTTACTTGTCTAAGAGCCTCCCAGGCCTGTTCTCTGATAACTTCTTCCTCTGTTGGTCTACAGACTTATAAGCCTTCCTACAACTCCTAGCCACAGCCTCATCCCTCAGAGCTTGTTTGAGTGCCAACAATAACTATGAGCAGTTGTACAAGTACCATCAAACCACCTCTTGTCCTTGGGACCTTTAGCCCTACTCTTGGCAGTTAAACTAGAGGCTATCTCCTTGGTTAACTTGTCAAAGGCATCTAGGATAGCACTATTCTGCATGTTAGTGTCCATACATACTAAAATCACTGAGGCGCACATAGCATACGAATTTTCCAGGAATCTTTCTGGTATCACCTTCTCCCACTTCAGCCTATGTGCTTGGTCTTTGGTGCCATTGTCTGCATTTAGGATACTCCTGTCACCTGCTACTTGTAGGGCATTCGGGTAACCCAATTCAAGCATAAGGGTATTATGGTTTTGGCAATGACGATCTACATCCTGTGATTCTGGGCAAATCACGTAATCTCCCCGTGCCCAACAAAAATGAATGTGTCTGGCTGTAACGCAACTGGTGTTCATGTAAAGCACTCTGACACCTGATATCTTTGGGTCTAGTTTGCGCTATATAAAACGAAAAAAATAAAAATAAAATGGTCACTGTGGCTGCTCCAGGAAACGCCCAATTTCTCAACTGCCCTGACTAAAGATGCAGAGAGCATTATGTAATCAATAGTACTGGTGCAGCCCCTGCCTGTTTAAGTTGGAACCGGTGTGTTCACCTCTGTTTGCTCTAAACAGTACAGGTTGTTAGCTGAGAGGGGCCCCTCTAAGTGAATGCCTGATGACGACTGCTCAAAGTGAGTGGCCAAAGGTTAAAAGACCCCCTGATCATTTGTGACAGTACAATTAAGGTGACATTGAAGAGTGTTAAAGACACCTAGGATTATAATAATCTCGAAATAGGAGCGTTTCCCCTTCCTATAATGTTCAATAAGCCCCTCTAAAGCAACTAAATGTTCTGTCTCAAGGCTTCTAGTGAAGGAATTAAAAAAATTAACAACTAGCAGGATGGGACAATTCTTGAATGTCAGCTCTGATGCTAACAAATGGGGCGATTGACACTCTACCAATATAATTTTACAGGTTAGTTTGAGTGAGTCCAATAAAAGGAGACCCCTCCTTGCTCTTCCCACTGTTGAAGAAACTGCATACTTAAAAAGCGAGATAAAACCATCCCCAAAAAATTCTGTGGTGTCCCAGGTGTCCTGTAGGGCAATTATATGACACAATAGGAGGAGCCTCTGCCATGTTACGTCATCTATTGTTGACCTTAGACTTGCTATATTCCATGAAAGTATCTTCATGTGGGGGCAGGGCAGTCAGATGCTGAAGTTGTCTTAAGTGGGCAGCCAGGCACTGACTTAGGGGGTGAAACCAATTAAAATTGAAATGTTAATGACCGGATCATTTGAGTCTTTTTTGTGAGTGGAGACGCGCTTATAATTTACCTTCTCACTATACTTCATGGTCAATGTCCCCCCCTGATGTCAAAAAAGTCAGCACACAAACTCTGAGACACTCTCTACTTTCCTTGCAGGTATCCATGACAACGCAGATGACATAGTATTTGTGTTTGAGGTGTGTTAGTTTACATATTTGTTAACTTCTCTTCCAAAGACACTTTCAGAACTAATACCTTCATTCTCAGACCCCTCTAGGCAGTGTGTTAGTCATTGTAAATTTGTAATATTTTCTTGTACATTCCTCACCCTTGCTTGCTGTGTTTGATATTGTGTTCTTGCCTTCTATGTTTTCCCTTCCTCTTCTTGCATGCTGTGTTTGATATTGTGTCCTGCTATTTTTGTAACGTTCTATTTTGTAACATTTCTCTCATGTAACGTAACTGGTTCTATTGTACAGCGCTCTGACACCTTTGGGTAAAGTTCACGCTATATAAAAATGCATTAAATACATAAATAAATCACGTGTTGTACTGTGAATAGTAGTGTATTTACACAGTCAAAAGGGTAGTTGTAATACTTGGGCAGGTGTCCACACTAATGGTTTGTGGCATAGACAGCTTTAGAGGGATGTAAGAGACCTGGGTGAACATTGCCAGACTCTGTGGAGAATGTCGAGGACTTCAGGGTCAACTAAATGGGCTACAAAAATGTTGTTTTCGACACAAAGCCGTGGGAAGTCTAGGTCTAGTACAAAAGTTCAGAGTCTTGGGATTTAGAGTCCATGAACCGATTTGAAAGAAAGCAAAAAAGGTTCTCCAGCTGAGGTTACTGTCAGACCAGGTCCTTTAACCAGACCCTATTAGCATCAGGTCAGGTCATTTAACCAAATCCCACTGCACATATGTAAAGGCTTTAGGCAGCAGGGATTGTTTAAATGTGGTGTATTTATTGTCTACAATATCTGTCAAGGTTTGGAGGCTGTGAAAGACTCTCAAGTTTCCTTCTTGTGTTCCCAAAGAAAGGGTGACTCCTCCCAATAACCACGGTGACACCCAGCACTTGGTCTATGTGTGAAAGGTACAAAGTGTCACCTGAACAGTGAGAACAAAAGCCACAAAGGGTAGAAAAATCCTCCTAGGCTGTCCAGATAGTTGATTGTAGATGATGAATTGTAGATGATGAACTTTACAGGAGCGTATAAGCAAGGCACCAAAGTGGCCCTTCATTGGGGTTGAGAAAGAGCCCATCATGGATCTTCCTCAAACATATATCCACAAAGATATTTTGATTGAAAGTGCAGCAAAAATCAATCAAGGACAAAAAACTAACTGATGGGCAATGAACACAATGGAAAAGAGGGAAACAAATGTGATGTGACACACCCATCTCACAGCCAAGCAAACTCATTGGTGGTCCAAACAGTAGATGTCATCACAAGAAAAAGTATCATTTTTTTATTTTGGGAACTTCTAATAACAAACAGGGTTTGGCAACTATAAATTAAAGGAATAAAATTAAAGCTAGCCACACCCACTTCTTCCAAGTAATACCGCAATTCAAGGATGCAAAGTTAGCTCCGTGTTTGACATCCTTGTCTTCCATTGTTCCATGATCTGCCTGTAAAGCGTGTTTACCAACACTCCACACAAGTTGTGGAACACTCTTCCATATCAACACAACAGTGGAAATGGATACCATACAGAAACAGCTTGGAGGAAGACATTAAACTGTGGGGTGCAGCACAAAGACCAGAGATGCGCTGGCTTCTGTTCACGGGATGTGATGCCCTGCTAACACGCTGCTGCCTCCAGCAAGTCCCCCATGCAGATGTACCAATATCGAACAACATTCATACCACTACATATAGTGGTGCAAGAGGAAACTGAAAAGCAGAGTGCAAGGCATGGCAGGGAGCACCTGCACCTATTGCAGACTGAAGCATGCAAACGGTGGGTTAGTTATGGGTAATTCTGGAGGCTGGACTGCTTGGAACTAACAAAGCTGCTTCCAGCAGCCCCTGCACACTGGGACCAACAGTCTGGGGCAACCAACACGCCCACTTAAGGCATCTCCAATTAGGGATGAAGAGTCACGAAAGGGATGTATGTACCCTGCACACAACACTTGTCTGATCAACCCAATGGTGAAGTGTTGTTTGATGAAGTTGATTTGTGGGCTTTTGTAAAAAGGTGTCTTCTGGCTTACTTCATTGTTGGCATTATGGGCCAGATGTATCAAGCGTTTTACTGGTCGCAAACTGGCCGATTCACAGTTTGCAAATGGTAAAAAGCCTTTTGGGATGTCTAAATGCAATGCAAGAAGCATTCTCAGAATGGGACTTTGCTTTAAGGACTCGCAAATTACCACCAACTTCAAGTTGGTGGCAATTTGCAAATCCTTAGAAAAATACACAAAATTGAATTTTCCTAAGTGCCATGTCGTGCATACACATGCATTTATGTGGTACCACATGTGCACACTAACCTTTTTTGGGGGTGGATCAGGGGGGCCTTATGGCACCCTGGCACCCTTGCAATTGCATTAAAAATGTTGCGATTATCTATTTGGTAATCGCAAATTGCAAATGCCTTCCCATTTATTCCTATGAGCATTTAGGCCCATAGGAATGAATGGGAATGCATTCCTTAAAAGCGAATCGCAATTCAATTTAACTTGCATGATATATACTTATAACCATTTCTGTAAATTTTCTTCTACAGTTTGCCTTATAATTGGCAGAAGTAAATAAAACCATTCTGCATGCATAATGTCTCATATTTTATGTACTTTTATTTTAATTTTAGTATATTAATTGATATGGCCCTGAAAACGCCCTAAGAGTGTCTTCTATAGAAGTGCACTTGAAAGCAGTAATTTTTGTCTATGGAAACTCTACACTTGTGGTCCAGAGTGTCATTCAGAGATGCATGCTAATTTTGATATTCGAAATTTCATTTGCCATGTGCTGAAATAAAGACGGCAGATGAGAAGAAGTTAGGCACAGTCTATTTATTGCTCTTCCATTAATTATCTTGTAACCATATCCGAAGGCCTGTTACATCACATTTCATTCTCCAGCACCATATTTGGGCACACCCAACAAGAGGCTTTAGATCATATCAGATTAGGTCTGTTTACGAGAAGCTTGGATGACTCTGTGGACTTCTTGTAAGCTTTTGTTGGGTCATCTTGGAGAAGCCCACATGGTGTGATGTCAGTAAAAATGTGTTCTAGAGATTGAACCCTCAGGAGAGCCTCTAAGTGTAGTTCAGGCTTCTCCAACCAGTAGCTCGAGATCCCCAGCTATCATTCTAAATTAGATTTTGCTTGGTTGCAGGGATATATGCATACCATCCCTGAAAAGCCTGAATTGAAAATGAAAATGTGTGCATTTTCAAAACTCATAAGCTGATTTTTGAAGAATTTTTTTTATTTCCAAAATATATTTAAAGTTCATATTTCAGTAATAAATCATGCGGTGTTGCGGAGATTTATTAATCTATCAATCAATATATTTCTAGAAAGCATGGCTACTTAGGAAGAGTTTTCCAGGAAGGGATATCAGGAAACTGTGACGAGCCAAGTTTTCAGCAATCCATGGAAGTCCGGAAAAGAAGCGCAAGGTCGAAATTTTAAAGGTCGAGAGTTCCGTAAAGTACAACCAAGAAGAGCAAAAATCCTGCCTCCCTCCCTTGCACGTGTATGGTGAGTTATCGTAGTTAAGAGCTGATTAACAGACCGAAGAGAACGCTCGGTGAATACAATTGCAGAAATGCCCTAAGGTAAGGAGAGCCACCACCATATAAATCCTTACGCATAAAGCATAAACCTTTCAAATGGATGCGCTTCGCGACTGTCAACTAATAATAATAATAATAATCCACATTTGTAAAGCGCAAACAATCACCCGTAAGGGTCTCTAGGCGCTGGGGAACCCTCTGGAAGATTAAGCAAGCTATTGCCCAGAGTCACATGGTGCTGGGTTAATCTGCCGCCGGCGATCAAACCGTGATCCCCAGATTCCGGAGTCACCAGGAAACTTCATGGAGACATGGCAGAGCATGTATGGTGCAGAATTTTGTACAATCTGATGTCCAGCATTTTTTTAAAATAAAGTTGCTGTAGTCCCACCTGGATACACTCATAGCTTGTATCACTGTTGTTTCTGCTGAAAGAGGAAGGTACCAAAGAATCTTCTTAAGACACTTAAGTAGCCAAAAAGTATAAACCAGGGGTCTACAACCTTTTATGTAATAAAAGCTACTTTTGATCAATGAAATTCATTCTGAGCTACTAATATTATTAGTGTTGTAATAGTGACCACATGAGGCACGATTACAATGGTGGCCACCATACACAAGTCTACCAACAGTAATCATCTTAGAAGGCCACAGAGGGTTACCAGTTGTAATGTCAAAAAGGCTTTGCCAATTTGGAATACCTCTACCTGGGTACTACAAATCAGCCATAGCTGCAATGCCCTTGGCACCAAGATAATATGACCAATAGGCCTCCTCTAATGTTGGAGGATTTATAACTCCAATATTCTCTTTAAATATATTTTGGAATGTCAACCATTTCTCCCCAAACATCAGAATATGAGTTCTTAAAATGCACGCATTTTTGTTTTGTATGCATGATTTTCAATTTTGGTATACATATATTAATTCAACCAAGCAAAAGCTTCTAATTTAGTAGGCTGGGCTGTACACCCAAGAGCTACTTATAGGTAGCTGAAGAGCTACCAGTAGTTCACGAGCTTCTCGTTGGGGAAACACCTATTACTAATATTGGCCCCTTGGTGCCAGGGACATTCCAACTATGCCTGTTATTTATCAACAAGATGGAGACATTGCACACTAACAAATCCTTTTTTACATTACTGCTGGTAACCAAGTCTGATGCATGGAGGCAATCACTGCTGGTAATCTTGTGTTTGGTAGCCACTAATGTAATATAGTCTGATGTGGTCACTATTGCAACTTTAATAACATCAGTAGCTCGGGATACTTTTCATGGAACACAAGTAGCTTGTCTGACAGAAATAGGTTGGAGACCCCTGGTGTAGATCTTCCTGATCTTAGTTCTACAAGACAGGGTTATTACCTAGATATGCATTTGATCCAGCGTAAGACTGGGAAATGGGGAACAACATATACCGATATCCTCCCTGCGTCGCATACCCGTCATCACGCACACTCATTCATACATGCATTCATTGGTGGGGCACATAACACCAACACTCACACATCTCCATTCAAGAGTCTGCACACACAGGAGGGATGAGTAATTCAAGCGCTGGACATGAGTGGGGGAAACCTTATAACCTATTGGGAAAGAAAAGTTATTTTACAAACTATACATTACCACCCTTCACCTATAGATCCTTAATCCTAAACATCAAGGCACTCCACCCACTTGGTCAATGGACCAATTTAGTTGGATTGGTTGATGGTGATCTAGAACCAGCTAAAACACATTTTAAGACTCAGAATCCTTAACTTTCCTAATGAAAAACCACAAACTCATTATTTCTCGTTAATCAATAATTGTTTATCTAAATTTTCATAATGATTTATATTTGCATTTGTCTCGTCAAAGTTTAGAATTTTTAGATCAATTCAATTAAATCGCAGAACATCATATTTACCTAATCTGGCTATCTGAAGTCCTCTAATTCATTGGCTCTGCATAACCAATTTTTGTAGTAAATTGTCCGAAAAGCAGGCCAAAGCCCAAAGTCCTCTGCTCAGCATGTTACAGTCCCCAATTTATCAAAGGACCAGAGATCGTGCAAGCATCTATCATAGCCCGTGGATTTTAGAAAAAGTTTGCAGTCATCAAGTGGTCGGCCAGCATCTGGATCATCAGGAAAGGCGTCACGAACAAAGTCATGAAAAGGAAGAAGGGGAACAGCAGCAACGCAACACAACCCAACGCAACACTTTCTCCCTATTCTACTACCCCTTTTATAATACAATGAAGTAAAAGAAGATACATTTTTAAGCTTTAGAACAGTCGTGATTGGCTGGTTGAGATCATATGATTTTCATTCCCAGATTTTCAGTACAGTTCGAGGGGTGAGGTCATTGGTCAGCGAAGTATCGGCTTGTTCCGGTTTACTGTAAGGTTGATTGTTCTCCTGTCTTGGCGTACGTCCCGTTTCAACTCCTTGACCGGGTACATGGTGAACAAAGGTCGCTACGAGGTTTAGGAGATTTCTCGCACAAGCGCAACTCACTCCGCGCCTCATGAGACAGTGGCCACTTCGGCGTGTGGTGACAGCGGCCCTATTGGATTTAGGCCCAGATGCCAACTTAAGCGAAACAAACACAAAGGAATAATTAATTCATAGAAATGGTGATTCTATTGTTAACCCCTTTCTAATCCCTCTATGTGCTTGTATTTATCTAGCATATAGCGACATTTAAAGCCATTATATTCACCTTTTCAATCCAATCAGGAACGCAAACATCACAAAAGCAACATATATCATGCAGTATTCTGTTACCACATATAGTATTGTTAATATGCGTACAGATTTTAGTAATAAGAGTTATTTAGCCATGCAAATAGCAAATCCCATGTGTACTTCAAGTTTTAATAATGTTGATTAGTATACATGTAATACTCGTTTAATAATATTATAGTTAAAAGATTATATAATTAGTATTTTCATGCAAAAATAGAGGAGGTATACAAAATGTTGCACTACCTGCTCCATCACATTGACTTTAGGTGTCTGCTTATTGTATTACTTTGTGAGATATATTCTTGTACATTCTAAAGCAGCAAACAAAAATAATGACAGATTTTTTCATACATTAAAAGGACCAGGAAGCACCATATGGACAGCCTTTGGACAGGTCTGGGAGAAGAGTGTATGATCTCTTTGTGAGCTCTTGTGGGATTGGCTCTTATCGTCTTCTTCCATTAAGAGGAGAATGTGAGCCTCAAAGGAAGGAAGGGATTGATAGCTGAAAGCAGCTATCAATGAAGGACAGCTCATGCCCCTTGCCACTCTTACTCACTGAAGAATTTACTTTAGGCCTGGCCTTTGAGACAGATTTAGCTGTCTCACATGACTACTGTTTTTTAAAGTAAATCATACATAATATAATTACATAAAGGGGTTTTTGGTCAGCAGTCTTCATCTGTTGCTCTGATTAATTCTCAACTCATTTTGCCACAGCCGGACGAAGATGGTCAGCCCCTATCAGCCATTGGCACTTACCTGTGTGATTGATAGAATTTTGCTTGAACGTAATGTGTCACATTTGCGAGGGTCATAAACTGCAACCATGTCCGTGCAGGCACTGCTCTTGTTGGCCATCTCAAAACGGGCTTGCCCAGTCTTTATTAATGATACAGTGCGTAAGTAATCATTCGAAAATGGACGCCTTAGTGTGCACACGTGTGAGTGGCCATCTTTAAAAAACAAACGTACATTCTTTAATCTTGCGTGATAGCCGCCCGATTGGTTGGCCAATATTGAATGTTATACATTCTTTAGCTCGCTTCACCATTCCAAGATGGGCAACCCTGCACACCTTTCAACGTTTTTGTTATAACTTTAAGCCGAACTATTCAAATTTGCACACAGACAGCTACTTTGGAATATTTTTTGAGACACTGTTTATCATTGTTTTACTGAACCAAGATGTCCGATCACCATTTTGTAATGGTAAATAATAATTAGCCATGCCAAGGCAAACAGGCATTGGAAATGCCAAAAGTTCGGATGTATGACGTTACAACGCGTGCTCTTACAACGCATGCTGTTACAACGAAACTGTTACAACGCAAGTGGATTTACAACGCATGCCATTACAACGCAAGTCTTTACATCGACTTGCGCTAGTTGGCGTGCTAACATTAGAAAAGTGTAATTTACTATTCCAACTCCAGTCCACTTAACAGTAGGGAAGGTGTTGGGATAGTAAACTACACTATTTGTAATGTTAGCACGCCATCTAGCGCAAGTCGATGTAAAGACTTGCGTTGTAATGGCATGCGTTGTAAATCCAATTGCGTTGTAACAGTTTTGTTGTAATGGTAGTGCGTTGTAAAAGTTGCGTTGTAAAGGTTGTTCCCCACACATCAACATCACAGTTATCATGTTTCTCCTGTTTGATGGATTGAAAACAATTTCATATAGAAATTTAGAGGCAGACATGTTTGAATCGGAATTTCAGGGATGGCTCACAAATTTCTCCCTGAGTTCAGACTTTCCTTGGGTTCAAAAATCTTTTGGAAATTGCGAGAAGATTTTGCAATTAGAGACTTAAACTCAAAGAGTCAGGAGTGGGGATCTGCTTCATGCATCACACCAGTTTAACTTTAGTATCCACGACCTGCCAAAAAAGCTTGCTTTGCATTATTTATGTTTTCTTTCAAAGCTGTTCAACTGGCATGCTAGGGTGGTGTTGACTCAAACTAAGTGAATTGGGTTTTAAATCCAAGTTAGGTTTTCAATTTGGTAACAGAGGAAGTTAGGAGGAAAGGAAGGGTTCAGAATCTCGCCTTGTGTCTATGGCTGGGGAGGAATTTAGGACTTTACCAATGCACACCTGCATCGGTCATGTCAAACTAAGAGAGTTCTAGAAGTGCCAATTTAAGACAAGTCTCTGCCACAGGTTTGGACTACCGATGTGTCAAATAATTGAAGAAATTGAGCAGCTAGAGAGGTAAAAGCTTCTGTTGACCTCACATATACAAAGCACAACAGACTGCAAAATGATAAAATAACACACTTTAAAATAGCAATACAACAAAAATATAAAAAAGTCAAAATAGGACTCAGTGCAATAGCCACAATGTAGTACTATAATTATACAGTGGGATTGCTCAATACAATAACACACAAAACAACCACACAACACATCACCGCAGCAATAACATGCAACACAATGCAACTTGCAAATCAATAAACATGAGCAAATGTTGTTGTCACACATTGCCACCTGCACGGGTCTGCTTTCCTAATAGGGCGGTAGAAGGTTTGGCAGCAGTCCCTGCTTTGCTTTTCCTAGAAGCTCCTTAGGGGCACATTATGAGGAGTTCCACGAACCCGAACGAGGCACGTCAATGTCTGCTTTACAGCATGCTGGGAAGATGTAGAGAAAATACATTTTCAAAGCACTTTTCGAAGGGATAAAAGCAAGAAAATGCATTCAAAATGTATGCGCCATGTGCGGAAAATATCAGGTTAATTGATTTCCATGAAATAATGCGTCTATAGGGCTCTGTCCTATTACAAAAGATGATCACAGTACCCAAAGGCAAAAATCTCATGGGAATAGTAAACACGTCTGACCTAACGATACGCTCCAAGAAGCCTGCCTTATTCTGTTATACTTTTACCCAGTAGGGGTGTCTTTTTTTTCGGAGTTTTGAATAGCACGCACTTAACAGAAGATGTCAGGTATTGGCAAGGGAAGATTAAGTGATTTGACCAGGATCACAGGATGTCGAGCGTCCGTGCCGATACAGTGACTCCAAACCGGTTCCCAGATTTGAGGTCGACCGCCATAGCCATTAGGCCAACTCAGAGGCGCAACTACTAGGCACCTGGGCCTAAATAGGACTGTGCCTGCCTTCCACAATGCTGGCTCCGCCCCCTGTGGTGTGTCTGGTGCCAGAGCCTACACTAACAATGAGGGTGCACTGTAAACAAATGTATAGAGGTACTCCCAGAACTGGTTTGGACCGGGCACAGAGCTCTGTGCCAGGGGTAGAACAAAGACAATACGTGGTATAAATATTGGGACTGTGACCCCATGAAGAAGGCTGTTGTGCTGCTTGGTGCTTACTTGGTGCCGGCAGGCTGCCAGACTGCCAGGAGGAACCGCACACCGAGGGACTGTCCTGCTGCCCTGCTTGGCAGCCGAAGGATCTGCTGTCTCCCAAGGAGACCCGTTGTGCTGGCCTACCTGTGCACCTTCATGAGGAGAAGCGCTATGTGCTCCCTGCGGTGTCTGCAGGTGAAAAGACAAGCGGAGCGCTGCTCGTTTTCCCTGATTTCCTGGCCCTGCGGAGGAGATTGTGTTGATGGCTCTCCAAATGGAGAAGACGCAGGGTGGAGGGCTGAAATTAGCCCCAGAGCCCGAGGTGTGGGCTTACCAGCTGAGACACCATCTGTGGGAACCTACCCCACATTGTTGGTGTCAGAGGAAAGTGTGGTGTACACACACCTGAAGCAAGTCGTGGGCGCTTCGTGTTTCTCTGCCCACCGGAGCCATAGACCTGGGCCCTTGCTACAAGTGCGGAAGTCAATGTGATGGCACCTGGTAATGGGCCGGGCCGGCCAAAGGAAGCAGAGAAAAGGCAGGAAGTCAGGCGTGTTGGTGCCTGACAGTGGGCAAGGCTCTGCAGGCTGAGGAGGAGCGCCCCGCGTGCCTGCCACTTAAAACGGAGCCTCGTGGGCTCACTGGACCCCGTGAGAAGAGGACCGTATCCTCGCAGGCTCCCCGGGTGACCTCATCCGTCCTGGTGTCCATTTACCAACAAGGAGGAAAAAATCCCGGTGAGTGTGGCGTACACTGCACACTGTTGGTGCCTGCTTGTTCTGATCTTCCTACAAAGAGGAGCCCAGTCGAGGGGGGCTCACAAGGCACAATGTTGGTCCCTGCTTGTTCCACAGCCCCGCCACCGTATTGTGTGCAGCTGCAACGTGGGGGGCATTTGGTGTCGATGAACAGACATGGGTGAGTTGCGCCCTTGCCCCATTCCTGTACCGGCGTGTTGGGGCCAGTACTCTGCTGCATCAGCAGCCTGGTGGCTAGCTCAAAGGCCATGTGCTAGTAGGGCCCTGACTTTGGGACAGAGGGCATTAAGGGGAAGACCATGATGGCCCCCGAGAAAGGCCAGTCGGCATGGGGTGCATCCTGTGTTTTGGTGGGGCTTAAGGCCCTGAGCTGACGTGTGCACCTTGTTAGTGTTACTGTGGTGCACTTGTACATTTTGGATGTATGCCTAAGATGTTATGCATAATGTGTTTATGAAAAATGCCTTTACCAGTAGTTACTGGTTGTGTTTATTTCTCACTACTTGTGAGTGCTAATGGTTATGACAGTGGCCCGATTGATCCTGTAATATATATAATCCTCTTTAAATTAATGCCTAGTGCCAGATGGCACAGTGTATATATGTGATTATGCTCTGATGTGTTTTATGGATAATACAAAGGCTATTTTTATATAACCTTGTGTGGAGTTTCTTTTGTGGTGTGCCTAGTGTGTCGCTGCTGTGTGAGTCTGTTGTGCAAACACTTTACACATTGCTTCTGGGATAGACCTGACTGCTCGTGCCAAGCTACCAGCAGGGGATATCGTCAGTGTGTAACTCCCTTGCAGTGACTAGAGTGGTGGTTTCTTCCTGGCTTAGACGCATGCCCTAGCCAACCAGAAATCCCATTTCTACCATTGACACTTTTTGAAAGTTGGCATTTTCCTTCCCTTAGCCCTTGTGCCTGAAGCCTCTCTGAGGGCACATGACTGGGTGTGGCGGACAGTTAAACTTTGTGGATTCCTGCCAGACAGTCACACTATAGAGGGATTAGGTGTACCTGAATGAGTCATCTACTGGCAGGGAGGGGAGCTGGGCACAGCCCCACCTGCCTCTACACAAAGAGCTTGTCACCTCCACATTGTCACTGAAGCCAGCTGGAAGTCAGGGCAAGGAAGTCCAAAGATTCCAAGCAATTCAAAGAGAAACCTCTAGAAACATATCCCAATTTCAACAGAGTCACCAGGTATAAAAATGGGGATATCAGAACCACTGGACCTGTGGAAGTTCTCTCAGAGGACTACCTGCTGTATCTCCACACGGCTACTTTGTTGCATCTAGAAGGACTGTCTTGTTGCCTGGATCCTGCCTTGATCCCTTAGAAACCAAACCTGCTGTTTGAGCACTGCTTCTTCACATGAACCCAGGACTACCAGAGTGACTCCAAGGCCTAATTTGCTGGCCTACTGTTCAGAGCTACACAGGCATTGAAGGCTCTCACCATCTTGAACCCACACCTTGGCCTGAATGAGTTCTGAACTCCTTAGTGGCACTCCAACATCCCTGGACCCTTGGTTGTGGTGCTAAAGGCTCCCAGATAGCCAAAATCCCAAACCTAGGATTTAGAAAGATTTTAACTAAAACCTCTCTGAAAACCGAGAGGATACCTGGGACAACCTGCTTGCGATTTGACGAAGGTGCATCGCCAGTCAGCTTGGCTTTGCAGCTGCTCCCGCTATGTTCTTCTCCAGTGCAGCAATTCCTTTTCAGCGTTGCTTCATAAAAGGGGTATCTGAGCTCCTGGAATTGGCTTCAGTAACAGCCTCCTGCCTCAAATTTTTTACTTCTATAAAAAAGTGAAAACTCCTCTCTGACTCTGTCTAACAGCTCCTCAACAGAAACTCTACCTCCTCAGACATCACCTAGAGCTTTGCTCTGCTGAACTTTACCTTCTCAGAAGATTTTCTTGAAAATTCACCAATGTCTGATGGAAAGCACTGCCTGGGCTCAATCCTCTTCTAGTATCCGACGCGCTCCATTGCGGTCAGCCATGTTTTTCGACTTTTACCCAGTATTGTGCGACTAAATATCTGCGGATCTCGCTTTGATCTTTTAGGTGCCAGTTTTTATCAAAAATTAAAAAATTGGGGTAGAGCCAAGTGGCACATCATGGCGGACGCACTCTGAGTGAGCTCTGTGGGCCCGTACCATCATCCTACCATAATCCTCCTGAATCCAACCTGTTTGCCCCGAAGGCAGTCCTTGCCAGCCCCCCCCCCCACTCCCTCTGGGGCACCGGGCTGCCTTCAGGGCAAAACAGCAGCCACGGATCACCGCACGGCTCATGAGGCGGCCGCCTGACGTGCTCAGTTGACTGCACCTGGGGCAGAGTTATGTGCACCTCCCGGAGGGGCTGAAAGCAGTAGCAAGGAGTTGTCTCCGGGCCCTGGGCTTAAGTGGTGTCACGCCCGATCCAGCGTGTCTGCAGGATGCACCTAGGAAAATGGACGGGCTACTAGCATCGGGAGAGGCCCAGGCAGGGCCCATGGTCTGATCCCCCACAGCCGGCGGAGCCTATTCAGATGAGGCGTGGAGACATGGCGGCGGACCCGGACAGCAGATGCAGATGCCCTCCTATTGTAAGAGAAAACAGGAAGGGTATGCAGTTCCTATGGGGGTCACCAATGGTGAGTACAGAGAGATAGAAAGTGTTCATTTCCCTCTAAGACAAGGTGTCCTAGGGAAAGGGAAATGGAAAAGGAGGGGGAATTCCTCCTTTCGGAACCAGTACCCTCGCACACCTAGCCAGCTAGTTGTCATGCTTCATCATCGGGACTGCTCCTCGTCGGGTTGGCACTGCAATACCCGATGGGCACCAAATGATGGGGCTCTTTGGCGAAGACCTTTTGTTCCTTGCTGTTTGGTGAGGTGCCTAGGCTAGTGTAGATGTATTTGAGGTGAAAGTGAAAGTTAAACAGGTTAGGTAGTCCAAAATGATATTTTAATAGAATGGCTCCTACCTGGTTAAAATAAAACTAGAGTGGGAACTTCTATCTTAAATTTATTAGTTCAAGATTCTAGTGCTCTAGTTTCTAGTGCTCTACTCTACAACGGTCAACATGTTTCTTGCCACAACGTCCAGGAGATCAGACGGCAATTCATCAGGACCCGTGTGAAAACTATCTATACCTTGTGAATGGTGACTATCACAATCTACCTACCACAATGGTATTCTAAGAAAAGTACCTAAGTGTTTAGGTACTTATACTACAATACCAACGTAGTAGGTAGATTGTGATAGTCACCAACCACAAGGTGTAGATAGTTTTCACACGGGTCCTGATGAATTGCCGTCTGATCTCCTGGACGTTGTGGCAAGAAACATGTTGACCGTTGTAGAGCAGAGCACTAGAATCTTGAACTAGTAAATGTAAGATAGAGGTTGCCACTCTAGTTTTATTTTAACCAGGTAGGAGCCATTCAATTAAAATATCATTTTGGACTACCTAACCTGTTTTAAATTGCACTTTTACCTCAAATACATCTACACTAATCTAGGCCCCTCACCCACACCTCACCAAACGGCAAGGAACAAAAGATCTCCGCCCAAGAGCCCCATCATTGGGTGCCCGTCGGATACTGCAGCGCCGACCCGATGAGGAGCAGTCCGATGATGAAGTATGACACCTAGCTGGCTAGGTGTGTGAGGGTACTAGTTCCGGAAAAAGGAATACCCCTCCTTTTCCATTTCCCTTTCCCTAGGACACCTTGTCTTCCTAACTCTCTGTACTCACCATTGGTGACCCCCATAGGAACTGCATACCCTTCCTGTTTTCTGTTCCATTTGGGCAAGTATGCTGGACCTGACCAAAAGCCCTTTTTAAATCCCTCTTATTGATGAACTCCTATTGCAAGAGACACACATGCTAGGCTCAAAAATCCCCTGTCTGGCCCGATACAGGAATGTACACACATTCCATGCAGGCTTCAAGCGAGGCTCACGGGGTGTAGTTATCCTGATACACCGTATTTTCGCATTTACGTCTGTGCAAAAGTGGGTAGACATGCAAGGGAGATACATATTTGTGCATGAGATTATCACTGGGAAGCATGTAGTGCTCTGCAGCATGCCCCTCCACCACTTGGCCTGAGCTTTCTAGACAACTTGTAGGGGATCTGGGGCACCTTGCTCAATGGGCTTGCAGTGGTTGGTGGAGACTGAAATGATGCAATGTACCCTGACATAGACAAGTGGCACCTTGCTGGCATTACCACTAGATCCCCAGATGTCGGCTACACTATTTACTCCCCCACACACTCCTCGTATTCTAGGATAAACTACATATTCATTACCTGCGCTTTTATGCACAGAGTACGCATGGTGACAATCCTTCCCAGAGGCCCCTCGGATCATTCTCCTGTGGCAGTTCAACTTCTGATAGGTCCAAGTCCATCTGCTTTCAGATGGCTGCTCTCCATGTGGCACCTGCAAAGTCTGGCATATCGCAATAATATCCACAAAGCGCTCTTAGAGTACATCACACAACGAGGAAACAGCCTCTTCCGCCTGTATCCTGTGAGAGGCAATGGAGCCCACAATGCAGGGAGTGGACATTAGCTTCTGTGCAGCAGAGGGCAAGCGGCAGAGACAGTTGCTCGTTCAGCTAGAGGCACAACTAATGACATTGGAGCGTGGTGCCTGAGGCGAGGATGGGGCTGTGGTGTGTCAGCAGCTGTGCCTGACTACAGCAATATCACAATGAGCTGATGGATAAGGCGTGGGGAGCATGGCTCACTACAAAGAGTAGAATTTATCAATGGGGTGACAAGACCCAGCAGCGCTTGCCAGTAACTTTGCGGCATATTAGCTGTCTTTATACACACGGTGCGAGGTTCTTGATGCCTCCACGATCAAACAGTTCTTCGATGAAATTCCTCTGAAGGCCCTCTCTGAGGAGGTCCGGTGATCTATTGATGCCCCTCTGATACTGGAGGAGCTGACCGCTGCTTTGGCGAACCTGCACACTGGGAAGGCACCTGGCCCTCATGGTTTCCCTAGTGAATTCTACAAAGTCTATATGTCCCAGTTAGGCCCTCATTATTTAGCTGCGGTGCAAGAGGCAGCTCAGACCCTGTGCATGCCCTCAGATTGGAGACATGCGGAAATTGTCATGTTCCAGAAGCCAAGTTGACCCCCGGAGCTCCACGCCTCCTATTGGCCAATTTCCCTCCTAAATGTGGAGGTGTAGCTCCTTGCCAAAGTGCTCGGCTCATATTCTTGACCTGATCCACCCAGACCAGGTGGGTTTCATGCCTCGGGGGGCCAGGCCTCATAACTTATGTCGTGTCCATAATGCGGTTGCTGCAGTGGATTGTCTTTATTGCCCAGCTGCCCTACTAATATCTGACATCGACAGGGCATTTGACTCAGTCAGCTGGACCTATTTATTCATTCTCCTGGAGCTCCTGAACTTCAGTCCCCAATTTATATCGTACATACGCAAGTTATACCAGGGACTGACTGCATCAGGGTGTGTAGCAGGTAGCGTGTCTTCACCATTCCCAATCAGCCGAGGCACCAGACAGGGCTGTCCGCTGTCCCCATTACTGTTTCGCCCTGGCCATTGAACCGCTGGCGACCTGGGTTCACCTGGATGTTCAGATTCGGTGCTTTGAGTGGTCAGCTGAAATTTCAAACCGGATAGCACTGAACGCGGACAATGTACTTTTCTTTATTTCAGGCCCTCACAGGACAGGTCAGTGAATCCTTTAATTGATGCTTGTTTATGGAGAGACGTCAGGTCTCTTCATGAATGTGAATAAGTCCACACAGTGGCCTCTGCGTTGGTCTCCCGGTGACTATAGATGGGCTGCATATCTCCGACAGACTCAAGATGGTATTAAATATCTGGGGGTCTTCATTACAGAGAGACAGGAGGTCTCTACGGCATGCAATATAGATATGGTTCTCGCCAAGGTCAAAACTGAACTGAGGTCATCGCCGGGTCCCCCCCTTTCCCTATACAGCCGTTCACCTATTTATAAGATGATATCTCTCCCACGGCTCTTATACCAACTACAGAACCATCTCTACCCCATTCTGCAGACATGGTTTAGGCAGATTAATTCCATGCTGAGCAGGTTTCTATGGGGGGGGCGGGGCAGACAGACTGGTGCTTTGCACCTGCTGTCTGTCCACCTACTGTGGGGACATTGCTGATGCCGACATACAGTCATACTATGCGGCCTCTCAGTCACAAGTACTAAATGACTGGTGGTGTGGCTCACAGGATGAACCATGGAGAGATGGTTGTTAGTAGACCCCTCGCTTTACAAATATCTAGTCAGATGTCCGAACATTCAGACTCTTCCCCCGGCCACTAAAATGGTGTTGACAACATGGCGGCAGTCCCTTCACCATATAGTTTGGAAGAACGGTCTCTCATATGAAGCCCCGCTATGGTGCAACCCCCTCCTTACACACGTGCAACACCTACAGGACCTCCAAAGGTAGGACCGGAATTGGGATCTCCTCTCTGAGCGATGTCCTCCAGGAACTTATTCATAAATCCTTTTCAGAATTGAGAGACAAATTTTCCATGCTGGGCACCGGATTTTATAAATACTTACAATTTCTTCATGCCCTAGCGCCATATCTTAGAACCCTCACATCCCACCCCAAGTTTAGGTCATTGGAAGGGAAACGCCTCATGGGAAACCTTGAGGACCATAGAATCTCCAAAATATACCAGACACTAGTCACACATAGCGCCTCTACACTAGAGACTCTGAAAGAGACCTGGCAAGTCGACATAGGTCCCAATGACAACGACGAATGGAGAGATGCCAGGGAGTCCCCCAAGAGGGCTGCAGTGTCCTTGTGCTTGCGGTTGATCCAGCTAAAATACCTACATAAAACAAATTACAAATGTTTGAGGCTGTAGAAAGCAGGTCTCACAGTATCCCCAGTGTGCCTGTGCTGTGGCGCAGAAGAAGCCACATTCCTGTACACGGTTTGGACATGTCCAACCTTAGACAGGCTCTGTAAGGGGGTATTCTGGTGCCTGGCTGAGGTGCTTGGGTGGTCCCTTCATAGTGCACCATGGCTCGCATTACTGCACATCTCTGAAGACATCGGGGGTAATAGGTACAAACGTCACCTGTTGTTTCTCGGTTTGTCCGTGGCTGAACGAGACATAGCATGCTCATGGAAAGCAGAATACCCTCCCTTGCTGGGAGTTTGGAAAAGAGGATTGGACTTCTGCATGGGGCTGGAGGAGTCTGTGTTTAAGGAAAGGGGGTACCCCATAAACATACACACATATGGCAGCGCTGGCCAGGCTATAGAGGTATTGTCTTGGCCCCACTGACACCACAGCCCCCATCATAAGATTCAGAGGTACTGCCCCACAGCTAATATATCGACTTTGCTTACTGTTAACAAAAAGATGACAGGGACTGATCACCAGGGTAGTGACACAGGGACATGGGCAAATCTCTGCGAGATTACTCTTGTTTCATTTCCTTCCATCAAAGCATGTTTATTGCTATGTTATATAATACGATGTAGTACACTTATGCCTATGCTTTATCCTAGCATGTATATGTAAAAAATGGATCTTCGAGCACGATTTTGGCAAAAACCAATAACATTTGTTATTAAAAAAGTTTTTTTTCTAAATTCATAACTTTGGTTCGAATGATTAGATATTCTCGCTTTGGTGTAAAAAAATGTTTTCAAATCTACTTTATTCTTCTCAATCGTTGTGGGATTTCTCTTAATTTGTGTTTTCACTATATTACTATTTTTGTGCTGCATGAATACTTTATACATTGCCAAGTTTTTTGTGCTAAGCTACCAAGGTTAAGCATAGGTTAATTTAGTGACTTTTTGCTGTTCACCCTGCCAGGGATTGGGGCTGCTGCTTGGCCAGGTCTCACACCCAGTCAACCAACAACACAATTTCTCCCATTGGTGTTTAGCGGTGTAAATCAAGACTTGCGTTTGTGCCGTACTAGACATTTGTTTCTGTTACACACAAATTCAAGGTTTACCTATTTTTAAATTATCCCTAGTTTCCTATTGGCTGTTTTCTCCCTTTTCTTATATTTAAGTGCCCTACCTTCTGTTTTGTTTCCTCACCCTGAAGGTGGAGCTGTGCAACTTCAACACCGTCAACAGGGTTGACTTGCTTACACTCTGAAATCAGAAAGGGCTAAAATCAGACTAGAAGAATTGATTTTAAAATTGAAAAACTGAAACTGAAAAAACTGAAATAGTCACTACTTTTAAACTGCTGTAACTGCGTTCTTCTACACTAAATATGTGAATCGACTTTTAAAATTGAAATAGTTACTGTTTTAACTGTTACCCGCCTTTCTGTGTACGCCGTTTCTACTTCCGCCCTACCCCAGCGATGTCCGCCTGTTAGAGCGGGTTAGAGGGTCAGCCTTCTAGTTGTTAGCACACGTGTCACTGCCACTACCTATAAATCATCACGCTGCAGCGACGGCACAGCGTGTAAACGCTTGAGACGTGGTATCTCCTGCTTGTGTGTGGGTGCTGGCGTATGCTGCTGCAATTGCAATCGCGTTGCTTAGTAATATATGTGAATTGATTTTAAAATTGAGAAACTGAAACTGAAAAAACTGAAATAGCCACTACTTTTAAACTGCTGTAATTGCGTTCTTCTACACTATATGTGAATCGATTTTTAAAATTGAAATAGTTACTGTTTTAACTGTTACCCGCATTTCTGTGTACCCCGTTTCTACTTCCGCCCTGCCCCAGCGATGTCCGCCTATTAGAGCGGGTTAGAGGGTCAGCCTTCTAGTTGTTAGCACACGTGTCACTGCCACTACCTATAAATCATCACGTTGGAGTGACCGAGCAGAGGACGTGCACAGCTGGTGCGCCGGCGGCGCGCCAAAGGCAAGCCCGTCTGCACCCGTCCACGCACCGACCATGCACAGCGCATGCCACCCTGTTTATTCTGGGATACTTATAGGTATTTAAGTGCTTTACTACGGGCAATACGCGTGCAGGATGGTGTCCATGGGGAGTTTAAACTGAGAGATACGCAGGGTCAGTAGCTGACTTCATTAAAAGAGACTCTTTCAGATGTGGTTTGCTTAATGTTAGGCTTCTCTGCAAATATTATATGGAGACGCAGCTGCTGTTAGAGTTCCACGATTTAGATGCATTGGTGATGACTGAGACTTGGACTCACCCCTTATCTGATTTGAAGTTGGGTTTGGAGTGTCCTCTGAGCTGTAAAGCCTTTCATAAGCCACGACCTAACGGTAGAAGTGGAGGGGTTGAGATTATATTGAAGGAGGCATGGAATCGTTCTCCTATAAACATTAATGAGGTCGAAGGGGTCGAATTATTGGCCTTTGCTCTAAAAGATCATGGGAACCAGGTGTTGACTGGTATTATTTGCTATAGGCCCCCCAGGCACGGCCAGTCTCCTTCAACAGAAAAACTTGATTGACGTCTTCAGTAATATGGTTCTTTCACACACCAGACTACTTATATTAGGGGATTTTAACCTGTGGGCCAATGGGAGCATGGGCCCCGGGTATAATAATCTCATACCATCCTGTATGGATTTTCATCTTCCACAATGGATGGTAGAACCTACACATACGGGGGGACATATTCGGGACCTTATTTTTGCTGGGAAAGACACTATGAAAGTGGTGAATGTTTTGCCGATTGGTTGGACCGATCATTATTTAATTCAATTTGATGTGTTTAAACATTAGGCAGAACAGCCCTGCTATGAAGTCTTCTTAGTAGGGATTGGAAAGGTCTTTTGAGGAAAGCTAGTGCTGCCCCAGTATTCCATCTTGAAGAATCCTTTGACCCTGGGAAACAGGTGGAGCATAATTATGCCACCTTTTGTCTATATATTAATGATCAAATTGACCAGCTTGCTCCACGAAAGCAGGTAAAAAACATAGGCAAACCCTCTGCTCCCTGGTATAATGCTGAACTGCAAAAGTTAAAACTTAGCTGCAGACAAGCAGAACGGCGGTGGATGAAGGGGTATTCTGATATAGACAAAGCAGAGTGGAAGGAGAAAATCCTCTGCTATAAGTAAAATATTGCATCTGCTAAAGCTGAATTTTTTGCAGAAGTAATTTACGTAAATGGGTCGCGACACTGCTCGTCATGCTGCAAATAACCCCAAAGGATTCTGGATAGTGTAGTGGCTACGGTGAGTACGCCTACGGCACGAGTATATAGAAATATAATGCCATCCCTGGACACGTGTTTCGAGGTAATTGCCTCTCGTCAGCAGGGAGCAGGTAGGTATGCGGGGTGCCGATGACTGCCATATATATAGGTAAAATACCTTCCAAGGCGCGCAGGTGCAGACACCGGGCTCGTCAGCCAAAGTCGCTCGAATGAGCTATTAGTAATTTACGTAAATGGGTCGCGACACTGCTCGTCATGCTGCAAATAACCCCAAAGGATTCTGGATAGTGTAGTGGCTACGGTGAGTACGCCTACGCCACGAGTATATAGAAATATAATGCCATCCCTGGACACGTGTTTCGAGGTAATTGCCTCTCGTCAGCAGGGAGCAGGTAGGTATGCGGGGTGCCGATGACTGCCATATATATAGGTAAAATACCTTCCAAGGCGCGCAGGTGCAGACACCGGGCTCGTCAGCCAAAGTCGCTCGAATGAGCTATTAGTAATTTACGTAAATGGGTCGCGACACTGCTCGTCATGCTGCAAATAACCCCAAAGGATTCTGGATAGTGTAGTGGCTACGGTGAGTACGCCTACGCCACGAGTATATAGAAATATAATGCCATCCCTGGACACGTGTTTCGAGGTAATTGCCTCTCGTCAGCAGGGAGCAGGTAGGTATGCGGGGTGCCGATGACTGCCATATATATAGGTAAAATACCTTCAAAGGCGCGCAGGTGCAGACACCGGGCTCGTCAGCCAAAGTCGCTCGAATGAGCTATTAGTAATTTACGTAAATGGGTCGCGACACTGCTCGTCATGCTGCAAATAACCCCAAAGGATTCTGGATAGTGTAGTGGCTACAGTGAGTACGCCTACGCCACGAGTATATAGAAATATAATGCCATCCCTGGACACGTGTTTCGAGGTAATTGCCTCTCGTCAGCAGGGAGCAGGTAGGTATGCGGGGTGCCGATGACTGCCATATATATAGGTAAAATACCTTCCAAGGCGCGCAGGTGCAGACACCGGGCTCGTCAGCCAAAGTCGCTCGAATGAGCTATTAGTAATTTACGTAAATGGGTCGCGACACTGCTCGTCATGCTGCAAATAACCCCAAAGGATTCTGGATAGTGTAGTGGCTACGGTGAGTACGCCTACGCCACGAATATATAGAAATATAATGCCATCCCTGGACACGTGTTTCGAGGTAATTGCCTCTCGTCAGCAGGGAGCAGGTAGGTATGCGGGGTGCCGATGACTGCCATATATATAGGTAAAATACCTTCCAAGGCGCGCAGGTGCAGACACCGGGATCGTCAGCCAAAGTCGCTCGAATGAGCTATTAGTAATTTACGTAAATGGGTCGCGACACTGCTCGTCATGCTGCAAATAACCCCAAAGGATTCTGGATAGTGTAGTGGCTACGGTGAGTACGCCTACGCCACGAGTATATAGAAATATAATGCCATCCCTGGACACGTGTTTCGAGGTAATTGCCTCTCGTCAGCAGGGAGCAGGTAGGTATGCGGGGTGCCGATGACTGCCATATATATAGGTAAAATACCTTCCAAGGCGCGCAGGTGCAGACACCGGGCTCGTCAGCCAAAGTCGCTCGAATGAGCTATTAGTAATTTACGTAAATGGGTCGCGACACTGCTCGTCATGCTGCAAATAACCCCAAAGGATTCTGGATAGTGTAGTGGCTACGGTGAGTACGCCTACGCCACGAGTATATAGAAATATAATGCCATCCCTGGACACGTGTTTCGAGGTAATTGCCTCTCGTCAGCAGGGAGCAGGTAGGTATGCGGGGTGCCGATGACTGCCATATATATAGGTAAAATACCTTCCAAGGCGCGCAGGTGCAGACACCGGGCTCGTCAGCCAAAGTCGCTCGAATGAGCTATTAGTAATTTACGTAAATGGGTCGCGACACTGCTCGTCATGCTGCAAATAACCCCAAAGGATTCTGGATAGTGTAGTGGCTACGGTGAGTACGCCTACGCCACGAGTATATAGAAATATAATGCCATCCCTGGACACGTGTTTCGAGGTAATTGCCTCTCGTCAGCAGGGAGCAGGTAGGTATGCGGGGTGCAGATGACTGCCATATATATAGGTAAAATACCTTCCAAGGCGCGCAGGTGCAGACACCGGGCTCGTCAGCCAAAGTCGCTCGAATGAGCTATTAGTAATTTACGTAAATGGGTCGCGACACTGCTCGTCATGCTGCAAATAACCCCAAAGGATTCTGGATAGTGTAGTGGCTACGGTGAGTACGCCTACGCCACGAGTATATAGAAATATAATGCCATCCCTGGACACGTGTTTCGAGGTAATTGCCTCTCGTCAGCAGGGAGCAGGTAGGTATGCGGGGTGCCGATGACTGCCATATATATAGGTAAAATACCTTCCAAGGCGCGCAGGTGCAGACACCGGGCTCGTCAGCCAAAGTCGCTCGAATGAGCTATTAGTAATTTACGTAAATGGGTCGCGACACTGCTCGTCATGCTGCAAATAACCCCAAAGGATTCTGGATAGTGTAGTGGCTACGGTGAGTACGCCTACGCCACGAGTATATAGAAATATATTTTGCAGAAGTAATTCTGAAGGCACCCAATAGCTCTAAGAGCGTTTTTAAAATAATGAATGATATCGCCAACCCCGCCTGTACTAAAAATAAGATTCTCCCTATGCAGGAACTTTGTGATAGCCTGGCTGCCTTTTTTGAAGATAAGATCTGCAAAATCATTGAAGGGTTGGAAGGGGATAGCACAGTTGATGGGGCTAGTGGTCCCCCACAGGATAGGATGGAGGACGGAAGGGGCTGAGTAAAGTCTTGGATCAGAGGCCTCTCCTAGATTACTTTGATATTCCCTCCGTGGTGGATTTTAATCGTATAGCTCTAGGGATCTCCTCTGGCTCATCATTGGACCCTCTTCCCCATACGATCTGGAAAACGTTAGGATCTGAGCTGTTCCCTCTGCTAAGACAGTTATGTGAGCAATCCCTGGGTAGTGGGATGGTGCCCTCCTGCTGGAAGCAAGCAGTTGTAACCCCTTTATTAAACAAAAATGTCGCTTGACCCAGCCTGTCTTAAAAATTACAGGCCTATCTCACTCCATCCTTACCCGGCGAAGACCATTGAGCGCCCTGTAAGTAGGGCACTCTCCTAGTTTCTGGAGGTAAATCATCTACTTGATGACGTACAATTCGGCTTCCGCCCAGGACATGGAATGGAGACTGCCTTGCTGACTGTGTTGGACGATCTTCGTCTGCGTGCGGACAAGGGTCATTCTGCTATACTGATCTTGTTGGACCTGTCCGCCGCATTCGACACAGTCAATCACAAGGTTCTCCAGGAACGACTGGACGGAGTGGGGGTAGTGGGCTTGGCTCAGAAGTGGCTTCATTCCTATCTGTCTGACAGGTGTCAGGCTGTGGCCCTGCCCCTTTTCAGTCAAAGTTCACCAAGATACATCATGGTGTACCACAGGGTTCTGCGATCAGCCCTATTCTATTTAATGCCTATATGCGTCCCCTGGTGAATGTCATTAAATCCCATGGCATAGGCCTAGTAAACTATGCGGATGATACCCAGCTTATTCTCTCCCTGGAGGGAGAACAGTCATCCACTGTGGAGAATTTCCATGCCTGCATGCAGAGCGTGGTATATTAGCTGAGAAACAACTCTCTGCAATTTAACGCAGATAAAACAGAGCTCGTTTATATTGCAGGTGTCATATCCTCTCCCAGACGACTTTTTGCCTATTCCTGCCGATCCCCCGTTGGCATCTTCCAAGTCGGTTCGCAATTTGAGAATCGGTTTTAATGAGAAGTTGACCCTGGAAAATCAAGTCAATAAGACCGTTGGGAGCTGTTTCTTACTTATTAGGGCCCTCAGGAAAATTCTCCCTATGCTCCCCATACATACTCGTGCACTGGTAATAAGGAGTGTCATCATGAGCAGGTTAGATTACTGCAATGCCTTGCTGCTGGAGTCCCCAAAATATCTAATTGGGAGACTGCAGAGAATCCAGAATGCAGCGGCCAAGATGGCCTTGATGAGACCTTGTCAGTTCTCTTCCGCCCAGCCCCTTGTGGAGCTTCATTGGCTCCCAATTCTGCAGAAGATTCACTTCAAATCCCTCTGTGTCATGTTCAAGGCACTGCACGGTTAGGGCCAAAACTATTGCAGAATAAATTCAGCTGGTATGCTCCCACTCGCTGTCTTCGGTCTTCCTCAGCTAACTGGGTGAAAGTACCTTTGGTCAGAAGAACTAAACTGGGAGGACATGCTTTTAGTGTTGCTGCTGCAAGGCTCTGGAATAGCCTACCCACGGAGCTGCGGCAGATGAAAGATCTGCCGTTTAGGAAGAAAATAACAACTTGGCTTTATCCCAGAGTATAATGCCAATTCTGCCCTTTGCCACATGTTTTTTCAGTCTCATAGCGCCAGGATATCCTGCGGGTTGCAGTGCGCTTTACAAATAGTCTTTACATTGCATTACATTACAAGGCTACCAGACTGGGTCTCCAGGTACCCTCGGAGCCTTTAAGGGGGTGGGGAGGGGGCATTTCACTACTGGTGATGATCATGGTGATGATAATGAAGAGGAAGGTGCATTATCAGGGGATGAGAAGATGGTGGACTCAGTCATGGGTCCTGAGCTGTAGGAGTGCCCAACTTAACCTCAGCTGATGACCAAGAATCCCAGGATGGAGCAGGGAGTAGGGTGTCCGCCTGGGGCCTGACCTCAGTGGAGCTGGAGGACAGGAAGGCGTAGAGGGTGCTCAACATTCAGCTGGCCAAGATGAAAGCAGAAGAGAGAAAGGCTGAGGCTGAGTAAGCCTTGGAGGTAAGGATACTGGTCTTGCAGGAGAGGAGAATAGCCATGACCTCAGTCTAAATGAGCTGGACATAAAAGCCAAACAAGTAGACTCCAGTGATATTAGTGGCAGCATAGCAGCAGTATCTATTGGATAAGTGAAGGTCCACATACCATAGGGCCTAGTGCCCAATTATGTGGTGGGAGATTATATTGTTAAATGGTTCTCAGCTTATGAGGCAGCTATGAGGGTACACAAGGGCCGATAGGCGTACTGGGGGCGTTGTTTGTGGAAGAACATGCTTAAAGTGTCAAGGTGCATACTTCTTACACATGAGGTAGAGGACCAGACCAAGTATGCCCCCATGAAAGCCAACCTTGTTTATAAATTTGGACTGATCCCTCCCCCCTTGAGAAATATCATCAGAGGTTCAGGGACAGCCACAAACTCCCAAACCATTTCTGGGTGTAATTCTTATGTATTATTACATCAAGGCACTGAAGGGCTCAGTGACAGGACAGCAAAGTGGATGATTTTGTTGGGCTGTACAACCTAATTTTAAGGGTGCACATACTCGATACTTATTTTACAGAGCTGGGTCAACACCTGGTAGATAGCAAGCTGACGGATCCCAAGGAGCATGCTGAGGGCATGGACCTCTAGGTCAACACCAAAGTGTCCAAGTAGGCATTTGGAGGGGGACTCCCAAAAAGGTGGTCAGGGTTCCCACCAGAAGAAAAAGAAAAGGGAGATAAAAATAAGAAAGGGTGGCCACCAAAAGAAAGGCTTTATTGATAAGAACACTGGTAAATTTATCCCAAAGTACTACGAATGTTACTTGTATGAGCATACCAAAGGTGATCCCAAGTGTCCCAAGAGGGCACAGCTCCCCAGTGGTGGGCAGTCCTAGGATTTGGCTAGCATAGTTCTCGGGGAGGAGAAGCTCCTAGTTAGAGTGGGGGAGGTGGTTGACGTTACCCTAGTGTTCCTGTTTGAGAAGGAGATAATGCCCAATTCCCACACACTTTCACTTTTAAATATTTCCAAGTATAAACAGTGGGTCATCATCAATTGGCAGAGAGTGGAGGCTCTGCTGGACACAGGGGCTAGTATTACTACAGTCAGATGTCCTTTGGTGTCCTCAGAGCAGGTGATCCCCAAAATATATTCCACCAGATTGTAGTAGCAGACCACTGGGGTCTCAAATCTTCTGAAAGTTGCTGTGAGCCCTGCCCTGCCAATGGACTGCATGTTAGGGAATGATCAGGAGCACATTGCTTGGAAGGAAGAGGAGCTCAGATCACATCTGGAAATGTTGCATTGCCAGAGTGACTCTGTGGGACCACCAGGTCCATGGCTGCCCAGGAGAGAAGTCAAGGAGGTCTGTGGCCTGGAAAGATGAGCCAGACAGATGCTAAGAGAGGCAAGAGCAAGGTTCAGGGTAAACTAGCCCTTGAATGTTCCACGGTACAGGTAGATTAGGCGGCAGAGGTGGCTACCCCAGAGCCTACCGGGGATGACATTGCCTCTCTTGGTGAGATGTTTGAACATGCTGGATGGCAAGCAGAAGGGGAACCCACCAGGGAGTAGGTATGTTATGCACAGAAGGAGTGCCCAACCTTTGAGGTCATGAGGTAGCAAGATGAAACCCAGGAATCTGGTGATACCCCTGGCATCGCCTCATATATTGGTTGAATTACCTCATCGATAGTGAGCCTAAGGCACCTGTGCATGGGGCATCACATGTGTGTTGGTAGTCCCCCAATGTTACAGGGCCTTCCTACTGGGGCAGGCTCATAAAATTGCCCTGACAGGACATCATGGTCAGGACAAGACCTTTGCCAGGATTGTCTCCATTTTATTGGCCCTGGATTAAGGCAGTCCTAAATGAATTCTGCAGGACTTAACTCACTGCCAGGCCAGTGAGAAAACTGGGAAAAAGTTGAAGGCTCCTTTGAATACCTTACCTTTTATTGACACTTCTTTGAAAGGGTGGGCATCGGCATTGTAGAACCCTCACACCACAAAACAGCAGGTCTTGGTGAAACATGCCACTAGGTACCAAGAGGCAATCCCTTTCAGGACTGTGAATGTACCTGGGGATTTCCAACTGAGTTGGTTTCGCAATCAAGTGGTGTCTGACAGGGACACCAACTTCATGGCTATTTATATGATGTGTTTGTGTGTGGAGTGTGGGATAATTTCTCCATAAAAAACCCAATGGGATTATTGAAAGGTTTTACAGGACCTTAAAAGGCATGATTATGTGCCTACCAGAGCCTATGAGGTGGATGTGGGACGCCCTCTTACAATTCCTGCTTTTTGCCTACAGGGAGGTGCAGCAGAAAGGAGTTGTGTTTAGCCCATTGAACTTCTCTATGGTCACCCTGTTAGGGTCCTCTCAGGAGGGGTGGGAGCAACCACACAGGGTCCACCCCAGGATTTGGTTAGCTGCATGCTAGCCCCCAGGAACCAGATGGACAAGTTCTGAAAAAAAAGCTGAGAACTTGACAAGACGACCACCATGGTTAAATGTCAAGCTCGACAGCAAATGTGGATGACAAAATGATTGGAGCCCTTAGCCCCCCAAGAACATTGGTCTTGGCCCCATGAGGGACTTGAGAAGAAGGGGGAAGCCATCTACTTAGTGAACCTCAAGTCCCCCAGAAACTTCTTAAGTGTACTCCATATCAACTGCCTCAACCTCACTACGAGATGTCAGAAGTCATCTTGCTGCTGGTAGCAGATGATGGAAAGGAGGAGGAGAGTGAACCTCTCCCTGACCTCCTGTCATCTAAAGAAAAAGATGGGTCAGTGAAGGGTATCAACTTCGCCCCTATCCTGACCCCAGAGCAGCGGAGGAACTGTCGGCAGTGGTTGCAACAGTTTGCCTCTCTATTTTTCCTCATTCCTGAGTTTACATATCTGTGTACCCATGATATTGATACTGGAGACAGTCCCCCTGTCATAAATAAAATACACAGGCTGTCGGACAAAGTAATGGCCAACATCAAAGGGGAGGTCTCTATGATGTTGGAACTAGGTGAGATTGAGCACTCAGTCCCTGGTCAAGCACAGCAGTGCTGGTACCAAAAGCTGCCACACCGGGCCCTGCCCAGAAGTCCAGTTCTGTGTAGACTACAAGGGGCTCAGCTCAGTCACTAAGACTAACACTCACTCCATCCCCCAAGCTGATGATCTCATTGAAGATTTGGGGCTGACAAATTCTTTTTTAACTTTTAATTTGTCTTCAGGGTATTTGCAGAGTGCCTAACTGAGGGGTCTAAAGAGTGGTCAGCATTCCTTACCTCAGCGGGCCACTTCCAATTTTGGGTGATGCTCTTTGGGCTCGAAAATGCCCATACCACCTTTCAGAGGCTGATGAACCAGGACCTGACTGGTATGGAGGACTTCAGTGCTGCTGAGGAGGCAGGTGATATAGCTGTCTTCAGCAGCATCTGGGATAACCACTTCTTTTACCAGCAGGAAGTCCTTCAGGCCCTGCAACAGGCAGGCCAGACTATTAAGGCATCTCTGTTAGAAACAGGCATGCCAAATCTTTATTAATCAAAACCAAAGGGTATGATGGACGGAGTGTTGAACATTGCAAGCACTCACCCCCTGTCAACTGATCTGGGTTTAATCCATCATCATTCTTTAGCTCACTCTGCCACCCCAGTTCAGACATGCAAATCAGTCTGACCCTGTGCCTCATGGGAACAGTCCAGCCCGAACTGCCAATCCATGTCTTCCCTTGACCAGAAACAAGCATCCTGGGACCGGTTTAGGGTTCATAACCCTCATCAGCCAGGCTATCTTGAATCCAGTGGCAAAGTGAGCAAGGGACCCACGTCTGGGCATACCCTACCAACTTACGGCGAACAAAGCAAAACCAAAGGGGATGATGGACGGAGTGTTGAACATTGCAAGCACTCACCCCCAGTCAACTGATCTGGGTTTAATCCATCATCATTCTTTAGCTCACTCCGCCACCCCAGTTCAGACATGGCCATATGAAAATCAGTCTGACCCTGTGCCTCATGGGAACAGTTCAGCCCGAACTGCCAAACCATGTCTTCCCTGGACCAGAAACAAGCATCCTGGGATCGGTTTCTGGCATTTCAGCCGTCTTCAGCCAGGCTTGCTTGAATCCAGTGGCAAAGTATGTATGTATGTATAAAATATTTATAGAACGCACTGCAACCCTACGGGCATCCTGGCGCTGGCGGCACTGTGACAGGGAAGGAGAACGAGGGATTATGTTCTAGGAAAGAGCCAGGTCTTGAGCTGCCTGCGGAATAATGTCAATTCCTGAACCTGTCTGAGCTCCATCGGGAGACTGTTCCAGAGACGAGCTGCCGCGGCACTAAAGGCTCGTCCCCCCAAGGTGGATCTCTTTGTCTTAGGAATTATAACCAGCCTGGCTGCCGAGGAGCGCAGGCTGCGCATGGGAGTGTACCAGCTAAAGAGATTTTGCAGTGGCCCGGGGCCAAAGCCATGAAGAGCTGTGAAAACTATGCAGAGAGATTTAAACAGAATTCTCTGTTGCACCGGGAGCCAATGAAGATCAGAAAGTGCCCTGGTACTGGAAGAGAAGCGAGGACTCAAGAGAGCAAGTTTGGCAGCAGCTGACTGGATACTTTGGAGTCGCTGGATCAGATAACCTGGGGACCCGAGCAACAAGGCGTTACAATAATCCAGACGGCTGAGAATTGTGCAGCGAACCACTGTTCCTCTAACATGAGGAGGGAGCAAAGGTAGGAGTCTACGTAGGCCTCTCATAATCAGGTGACAGTTCGAGGCCACTTTGTTGACGTGTGACTCTAGACTCAGCTTCTCATTGAGGCATACCCCCAGATTACGCACGGTTTTCACAGGGACCAAGGGTGTGTCCAAAGGAAGGGGCCAGAAATTAGAAGGTAAAACTTGTGGCACCTTACCTACCGAACAATGTAGAATCTCGGTCTTAGCACTATTGAACTGCAGGGCATTGGTTTTCAACCACAACGTCATTTCCCGCATGCAGTTGTGGAAGGAAGTTAAAGAATCCACCTGGTCACCTTCCAGGGAAACAATCAACTGTGTGTCATCAGCATAGTTGACAGCCATGATGTTACTAGAGTTAATAAGTTTAACTAATGGTTGCATATAAACGTTAAACAAATTCGGGCTGATTGAAGAGCCCTGAGGGACACCATGTTTATTGGGCAGGAAATCTGATTCGTATGGAGGCAGAGTTACTGCCTGCCGTCTGTCTGAGAGATAGGAGCAGAGCCATTTCAGAGCCAGATCAGTAACTCCCACCTCTGCAAGTCTGTGTAGGAGGATGTTATGATTAACCGTATCGAATGCGGCGGATAAGTCTAGCAAAATCAGGGTTGCAGAATGCCCCTTATCCGCACGCACTCGAAGGTCGTCCAAGGCAGTAATCAGTGCAGTTTCAGTTCCGTGCCCAGGACGGAAACCGAATTGATTCTCCTCCAGCTTACAATTGCTCTCCAGGAAGCCCGAAAGCTCCTGGCTAACCAGGCACTCTGCTGTCTTAACCGGGAAAGGCAGTAGGGAAATAGGACGATAGTTCCCATAACAAGCGGGGTCCAGCGAAGGTTTTTTCAGTAGAGGGGAGACCAGAGCATCCTTCCAACAGGCCGGAACCACACCGCAGGTTAGTGACTGGTTAATAATCTGGTGGAGGTGCAGAAAGGTTTCCGATCCTACTTCCTTCCAGAGTTTCTGCGGCAGGGGGTCCAACGGGGAACCCGAGCAAACTTTCTTAGCTATGTTGGAGAACTCCTCCAAAGAAGGGCAAGTCCAATGGTCCAGACAGGGACCTGCCAGAGACTCTGACTCTATCATAGGGCCTGTGCCGCCATGCGGATCTGTTCTCAATAAATCCGCTCCATCCTTATTACTAATCACAGGGACGAATTGCAGACCCTCAATGATACCCTTTATTTTGTTATGAAAGAAGGCTGCCAGTCCATTACAAAGATCCTGAGAAGGGATGATCTTATTACCCAGACACTCTGGGTTCGTGAGGCCTTTCAGGATGTTAAAGACACATTTAGCACTGTTCGGGGCTTTCAAAATAAGGTCCGCAAAATACGACGCCTTAGTAATTACAATGGCTTGCTTATACCTGACTAGCAGTTCTCGCCAGGCAATCTTGTCACTGGCTAGATACTGCCTGCGCCACCGTCTCTCAGCGTGTTTACACTGAATCTTGAGGGCTCGGAGATCCTCCGAGAACCAAGGTGCCGAGGGGGATCCTCGTTTCCTAAGCTGTTTCAGAGGGGCAGACATATTAATGGTATTAGCCATGTAGCTGCAAAGTTCCCCATAATTAACTTCAACCGACTTCCCTGGGTCCGGGAGGGGAGCCGCATCAAAAAGAGGTGCAGATTGCGCTATCCGCGTAAGGGCTTTCCAGTCCCTAGTCTGGACAAAATTATCCTTGAAAGGGGGGGACCTATTTCTAGGGATTGAGAGCAGTCGAAAGATGATCAGATGGTGGTCAGACCAATCCATCGGTAGGATATTATCAATAGTCACTACTTTTTCTCCCGCGAAATCAAGTGCATGTCCTGCCGTATGAGTGGGCTCCAACACATGTTGAGGAAGATTTAAGTTAACACAGGACTGTATAATATTATTAAAGGCTGTTTTCAGCATTGCACTAGGCCAGAGATTGAAGTCTCCCAGAATCATCGTTCTCTGACGGGTAAGTGCCAAATTGCTAATCACGTCCAAAAACTGCTGTTGTGTTTGTTCACTAATAGTCCCCGGGGGTCTGTAACAAAGTATCCCAGTCACTACATGGCCGGACCTGCCTTTTAAAGAGAAGCCCAGCGTTTCAAACTGCACAATCTCATCAGTTAGCAAGGGACTCACGTCTGAGCATACCCTGCCAACTTATGGCGAACAAAGCACAAACCAAAGCAAATGATGGACGGAGTGTTGAACATTGCAAGCACTCACCCCCAGTCAACTGATCTGCGTTTAATCCATCACCGTTCTTTAGCTCACTCTGTGACGAGTTATGCCAGTCTCTACAGATGATCTCCTTGAGTTCTGAGGAAATGGAGTGAGCTTAAGCTGTTGCATGCTTCCAATTATGAATTATGATGCATCTATGGGCAAAACTCAGCAGGCTGGCAATAAAGTATCTGGCTTTCTGGTAGCCAGTGTGTCTGCAGTTTGTTTGTTCAGTGAAGCGGGCACACATGTCACAGTGACGTGTCTCACCTCAAAACATGGAGAAATTGACCATGATCAAAATGAACCAACACTTCCTACTACAGAATTACGCTGTTGCTAAAATACCACAAGAGGAGGAGGACGATGAAGGTGATTTGTCTTACTCGAGTGTGCTAGCTGACCAACATCTGGGTGTAGCACATGAGTTTGAGGATAAACTCTACTTCTTTCACTGAGTGTGCCACCATAGAACTTCTTAATAATTTATTGGCAAAGAAATAAAGGAAATAGCTAGAAGAACATTATATTTGTGTCTGACTTATGCAGTCCCACCATTTTTAGGCACATGTATGGCCGGATTGGAGTTGTACCAGTGTGCAACGAAGAATCCTCCCCATTCCCTTCTGGACATTAGAGACAATGCCTGTCTCCCTACCATGCCTATACTTCTTTGTTTCATCACCTAGCAAGGCTGCCCCAAAAGACCATTTGATTTACAATACTTTGTAAACTTGGTTTTGATGATTTGCAATGTTTAGGGCCTGATGGTTGATCAGTTTTCTGGAAGGTGATTGGCCTTTTCACACTTAGCAAGATTTACTTGTACGGCCCACTCCTTTTTTCTGTTTCTTCAGAGACAGTAGCTTAGTTAACAACATAAATCGACACAAAATACTCAAATTCTATTTCTCTTGCTGGTCTTCAACAACAGTGCACTACAGGTCTATCTTATTCGGGCAGGGAAGGAGTTGGACTGATTCATTACTCGGAGTCAGGAGGAGGATGGAAGGACTCAGAGAGGGATTACCTCAACAGCCAGAAGAAGAAAGTTATTGACTTCACAGGGAAACCATGAATATGATGACTCAGAGGCCTACTAAGCTCTGTGGACTGGAGAGAGGTGTGTTGGTTTGAAAAATGCTGCTGAGTGTATGTGCTGGCTCAAACGTGAAACTCCACTCATGTGGTGGGGGGGGGGGCTGTTGCCTGTAACAAACTTGCGATTCCACATCATCACATGATGCATGCACTTGGCTAAATTTTATGATGACAATTGTGAGATTGATCAGCCCGGAAAATGCAGCTACTTTGTTATATTTCATATAGGTACCCTAATATAGGTCCAGGAAACATCGTACACTTTCCCTACATCAGCTCCGGTTATATCATATGAATGAGACTTATAAGGACATAACTCCAAATAAGGACAGAATGCCTTATAGGGACAGAATGCCTTATAGGGACATCATGCCTTATAAGGACTGTAGCCTTTTATAGACTAAACCTTTCACCTAGTTCCATGCCGAGGGTGGGTTTTTCCCAATCGATATTGCTAAAACGTCATCCTAAGAACATATGAATAATTGATGAGTACACTCTCCAGGATGTATACTATACCTCTCCCATCGACACACAAGGTTTAATCCCCAATGTCATCCTCATACTGAACAATGGGTAACACACGTACATAGACTGTATAAATACAGCACCTCTTGCTACCAGAGGGCTGGAGGGAACCAAGCCTTTAAGGTAGACACACTGACCAGAGACACTGCAGCTCCGGCATGCCATCGCTCCAGCTGACATTGATCTGACGATCCCTTGCGGGTTGTCCAGCTCAAGTCCACGACGAAGTCCCACACTCTCACTATTCAGGTATGGGGGTTCGACTCTATCCTAGCGGGATTCTTGGCTCTTAGATTCTAGACTATTAGGTTCTTAGGCTCAGTACCTCTTTTGCACCTACTTGCATGCTAGGTACACTCAGGTACCTCTACACAGGCATCTTAGGAGTAAGCACTTTATTTTAATGCATTTTATATTCATGTATATGTTTGTGACTATTGCTAAATTGTAGAACAATACTATTCCTTTTTATTCACTGTACTGCTGGTTCTATATCTCTGATACTGTGTTACAGTTGTAGCAGCACATTTATTTTACATGAGAAGAACTACGGTACAACAAATTCTTATTGTAAAAACGCTCAACTCTTTCTTCTCTGTATGTCTCTGAGAGCAAAACAAGCACTAGTGACTGGGTAAAAAGTAGTATATTGTTTCCACGATCTGAGATTATTGTGTTCTGAGGTTGCAAAAACTAATCTCTCTGATAACAGGAGATTCTAGTAGCACTATGAGCTAGCTAATGCAAAAACAGGCTAACATATTCGGTGGGGTGTACAGAGTCAGTCTGCCACCAGACCCACAGTTTATGTTATCCGCAAATGCAGAGGTTCTGCATGAAGGGTACTATTGGAACTACACTACATGGCACCCAATGTGGTATATTGATGGCACACTTACTCAACAGTAGAATCTGAGTAGCCCAGTCATGCTTATTCTCAGAGATCCTAATTACAAAACCCAGAGACGGCTGGAGTAAGTGGCCAAAAACTCCACCACAGCTGAGTAGGCGAGATATCCTATGTATTGGCTGTTGGTTAATCAAGCTTGAAATGGAATATTCCCAAAATTGTGCATACAACCTTTGCATAAAAACTTTTACATAACTTCCTTAAAAACAGTCACTCCATGTTCTAAACACAATGGTTGAACAAGGGGGAGATTTAGACCATCTAGCCCCGGGTCTTAATCAGTCTGGTGAGGAAGATGAGAATGCAATACATATTGCACCAAAAGTGAGACAAACTCTGACAGTTAACTTGTCAAACATGGGTAATCACCCAGAGGAGGGGAAGTAATATTCGTGATAGAGGCAGATGAAGATTTCAAAACAGAGGTACTCTACTCATGGGTTATATTCCCAGCAGCCAATGCTGTAACAAAAACTTTTCATTATTACATACATGATGACATTCAAGCAGTCTACACTCCTTTTGAGGGGACTGAGATTCTGCTTACTTTCTAGGAACATATTTTCTGATATAATGGCGCCCTACCCCACATAAAAACAAGAGCATGGCTTGGTCCTTTAGGGTTTCAAGGAGCAACATGGCCAATATTAGCGACCTGTGCACCACATCCAGACATTGACACAATGGCACAGGATGATCTACTTGTTCAACACAAAGAGTTGATAAAACTCTTCAGAAACATGACACACTTTGTCTTGAGGACACTCGCGGTCCAACCTGCAGTAATTACACCTACTGCAGCTCCTACACAGAGCTCAGGTACTAAAATTACTCCACAAACATTACAAGCTGTAATGGGCAAAGTGCCCACAAAACGTGAACAAATTCCTTTCTGGGTAACTCAGAAATAACCTAGTTAGAAGCAGTATTTGCAAATACAACACCATTTGAAAAACACAGAGGTGCCGATTCCGATCCGGCAAAAATATTCCCCGTACGAATCGTATCTGGATTTTTTTCCGTACGAATCGTACAAGTCCCGTACAAACTGGCAAGTACGATTCGTACGTGAAAAAGACCATACGAATCGCATTGGGAAAATTCCCCGACACGTCCTCGGGACGGGAAAAGTGTCCGACACGTCCCCGGACAGCTTTACCTACGAATCGAACAACTGAAGTCCGAGCGAGCAAGTACGATCCGTCCCGTCCGTCTGAAAATACAACAGTATGGTAAAAACACCGTACGGAGTAACAGTACGAGTCGAACATACGAGTCGTACCCCCACCCGTGTATGTACACCTGTGTATGTACGAGTTGAACCCCCACCCGTGTATGTACACCTGTGTATGTACGAGTCGAACGTACGAGTCGTACCCCCACCCGTGTATGTACACCTGTGTATGTACGAGTCGAACGTACGAGTCGTACCCCCACCTGTGTATGTACACCTGTGTATGTATGAGTCGAACCCCCACCCGTGTATGTACACCTGTGTATGTATGAGTCGAATGTACGAGTCGTACCCCCCACCGTGTATGTACGGTGCGTACCCCCAGCGCTATGCGCTGGGGGTACGCACCGTACATACACGGGTGGGGGTACAACTCGTACGTTCAACTCGTACATACATAGGTATACATACACGGGTGGGGGTACGACTCGTACGTTCGACTCGTACATACATAGGTGTACATACACGGGTGGGGGTACGACTCGTACGTTCGACTCGTACATACACAGGTGTACATACACGGGTGGGGGTACGACTCGTACGTTCGACTCGTACATACACAGGTGTACATACACGAGTGGGGGTACGACTCGTACATACACAGGTGTACATACACGGGTGGGGGTTCGACTCGTACGTTCGACTCGTACATACCGGGTTGGGGTATGCACCGTACATAGGGGGGGCTGGGGGTGGTGTTTGGCGCGTACCGGCCCCCTTTTCCTCACGCCTCGCGGCGTACTTCGCTTTTCCGGCACTTTTTGGGTGCCGTAAAAATATTGCCTTCCGGAGTGCTGTCGGTACGAATCGTACTTGCTGGTACGTAAACAGCTGTCTCACTCCGTACGAATGTCGCGTATGCACTGTCCCGGATCACATTTGTATGTGTTTTTCTGTCGGTCGGTGTTTTGTACGACTCGTACGGAAATAGTGTTTCCATACGAATCGTACTTGCATTGTTGTAATGTTTGTGAACCGGGTACGAGTCGGACGGAGAAAATGCTCCGTCCGACGGTTCGTACCCGGTTTCTCCAGGATCCGAATCGGCACCAGAATGTTAACAATTTGTTTGCCCATGGGGTTAACGCCACAGTTAGAGGTTTCCACCTCTTGGGGTACAGTCTTTGCTGCCATGTATACCAGAAGACATGGTATTCCGTCATTAGCAGTAGTACCAGATGTATTAAGACAAATACAAAATGACTATGGAGCAGAACCTGCCCTGAATTTAGGGATGAAGTTGTTAAACAACTATGACCAGGTATCAGCCGTAATACTAGCTAACATTAAAGGGGAAGCAGCATCAGTGGCAATCCGCCAACCCCTAAGGAAGTTCTCTCCATTAGAACAGGATAATGAACTACCCAAAATAATTATCACTGCATATACAGAATTAGGCAAGGATCGTTTGAAGGAAAAAGCTTTGAAACCTCAACTACAGGGCAGTCCTGAAAAGGACACTTTTAAACAGACACCCACTTCTTCTAAAAAGAAGTGGGATAAAAAGAAAACTCTAAAAACAAGAGATCTCAGTCCCAAGGTAGGTCTCCTCAGCAGGAGCACTCTGAAAAGAGGTACAACCTTAGGAATAGAGAAAATATTAGGAAACCTGACAGGCATCAGGATACTGATACACGTTCCTCTCGTTCCTTTCAGGGCTCGAATAAAGGCTCCAAAAGAGAAGGACAGTCAGAACACAGAGAGGAGCCCACACAGTCCAGAGACAAGCAGCACGCTCAAGATTTTACTTCTAAAAAAGAAGATAAACAAAATCCAAAACCTCAATTTAAGAACAAGAAAAATGCTGGTCTGAAAATCAGACATGTCCAGAATTCTGAGGACACAACTTCTGAACGGGGAATAGGCTCTGACGATGCTAGACAGTGCGGCAGAAGCAACAATAGCTCGCCTGAACCTGAAGGAATTTCTGGTGACAGCGGAGTTGAATGATTACATCACGGTGGAAACACCAGATACCAGGGCCAGCGTCCACATAAGTTATATGAAATAGCACTCCGGCTGGAGGGGGACAAGCCTAGGAAAGTAAAAGCTCTTTTTTGGAAGAACTTATCATCTGGGTTATGGCATCCAGTTAGCAGAACAAGATTGGCCGCCTGTATTCGTAATTGAGTGGCCTAGTGGAGAAAGTATAATTTTTCCTGCATTTTCCAACTACATTCCCATTCAACTAAAACACGCATATGCACAGGAGTGGGCAGTAGTCTAAGCTCCAGCATTGTACAAAAATCATGCAGGGTGGGAGGAGAACTCAACTTACCACATGATCCCATTAAAAGTTTCACCCAATGCTCAGAGGCAATACCCAATAAAGCAAGAAGCCAAAAAACAAGCCAGGGAGATCTTAGATCAACTTGAATACCGATGGGGAATTGAAAAATGTACCTCACCAATGAAGAATACTTTGTTTCCAGTTTCTAAACCAGATAATACATATCATCTAGTATTAGATTATAGACATTTACACTCATGCACAAAGACATTTGCTGTCCAAAATGCACACAGTGCCGCATTAATGAATAACATTGTGTTAAAAAAATACAAAACCACACTTGATAACTCAAATGGATTTTTCTGCCTAAATATAGCACCTGAAAGCAGGAATCTAACAGACTTCAGTGCGTTAGGGTCCCAGCGTCAATTGTGTCGATTGGCACAAGGGTATAAAAACAGCCCAGGTGTATTTTCAGCAAGAGTAACGGAGTTACTCCAAAATTTTGATGAAGAAGCGTTGTCCTATGTGGATGATATTTATCTGACTGACGACGACTTAGAGAGGCACTTGACCAGGGTAAGCACCATTATTATAGGATTTGCCGCAGAAGGCTACAGGCTCAACTTTAAAAAGTCGAAAATAGCGTACCTCAACGTCCTATTTTTGGGATATGAGTTGTTAATAGGGGTGGGCGGAATTTGCGTAATCGCGTTACGCAAATCTCCACGAAACGGTAAAAAATCTCCGCGAACACGCAGAAATTCCGCGAACACGCGGAATTGCTTGTTCGCAATGCTTTTTTCCTGTTCGCAATTGCTGTTTGCGTGTTCGAGGAGAAATATCTCGCGAACATGCATTTTGAGAACGCGAACAAGCAAAAATTTCGCGAAATCGCGGAAAGCAGACTTTTGAGCAATTTTGCGTTCTCCGCGGAGCGCGAAATTACGCAAATTCCGCAAATTCCGCGAGCGGAACGGAATTTGCCGCCCAGGCCTAGTTGTTAAGTGAAGGCAAAAGTCTGGCAGCTAACTTAGAAAAGTGTGCGCTGCTCCAGCCTCCAAAATCATTGAAAAATTTATAATCAATACTAGGATTCCTAAATTTCGGCAGATCATACATTTTAGATTATGCACAGAGGGTAAAACCTTTCTAGGAATTAATCAAACTTGACTTTTCAGCTAAAGATTGGACACAAGAACATACTGATATTCTTCATTTACTCGAGGAAGACATGATTGCTTCCAAACACTTACAGACATGCGTAAACGTAGGCCACTTAGTGATCCGAATAATAGCGGGTCAATGTGGGTACACTTATTTGACCTTTAATTAGGGAGAAACTGTACCTATCACTTACAAATCACATCTGTGCAAAAATGCAGAAATGCGTTTCACTTCAACAGAAAAGATCCTGACAGCCGTTCAGACTGCTATAGCAAGAGAAAGAGCACTGGCTCAGGGGAAATGCATTATTGTCGTGACTCCAGTACCAGCTTTAGAAGCTGTTACAAAGGCCAGCATCCCAAATGCGAAAGCGTTACATCCTAGGTGGATACAATGGGCTAATTCTCTTACTGCAACAGACGTTGACTACAGATTTGAGCCCAGTTTAAAAACTTAGGCATTCCTGCAATATGAAAAAGAATATCCTCTACCTAATGAAATCTTGCCTCTTGCCCAGTATGAATATATTATATACACTGACGGATCTGCGCAACCGGCCATAGGAAGTAAGCAACAATATTTTTCAGCCTGTGCTATAGTTAAAGGTTGCATGTGTGATGGCAAGTTCCATCCTAGTCATACAAAAACGCAATCTCTAGGAGACTGCACTGCTCAGTTGGCAGAATTAAAAGCACTGATACTTGCACTTGTAAATACGAATCATGAAATCCCCAAACTAATCTTGTGTGATTCTTTTTACTGTGTACAGTCGTACAATGAATACTGTTAGAACCGGCGGTCTCTAGTTGGCAGAGGTATACACTTCTGACAAATAGGGACCAACCAACTCTAGTCAGGGAAAGGGGATTACACACTCAGATAACCCCTGCTACCCCCTTGGTAGCTTGGCAGAGCAGACAGGCTTATCTCAGAGGCAGTGTGTTAAGCATTTATGACCACATACAGTAATAAAGTGAATACACTACAGATGGACACGACACAGAAGGTATTATAAAAATAGTATTTTTATATAAGGCTTAGCACAAGACCAAATAACGACAAAAATATACCACAGTCTTAATAAATACTCTTTGGAAGGAAAAATAATAGTTCAAGTAAGGTTTCTTCTTGGCAAATAGTTCTTTAGCAAAGTATTCTTCTGAGCACAGTTCTTTGGCAACAATGTAACCCCCACAGGAGTCACACGACGTCGAGTCTACAAGATTCCCAAGGTTCGGCGTCGACCGCGAGGAGCGCTACGTCGAGCCTGGAGTTGCAACAGACCCCACAAGTACAGTACCTTGAGAAACGAAGAAAACGAGGATCCACGGCGTCGAGATGTCGGCGTCGAGGTCGGCGTCGATCGTGCCTCGGAGTCGGGTCAATCCGCAGCGGCGTCGAGGGATGTCGGGCCGGAGCAGCGCTCACGGCGTCGAGAAGGGCGTCGAGTCGATGCGATCAGCAGCGGCGTCGGGACGGGGTCGCTTGGAGGTGGAGCCGATACTCACTCCTCACTGGCGTCGATACCGGCGTCGAGACGGGGTCACTTGGAGCCGGGGCCGATACCCACTGCTCACTGGCGTTGCTGCTGGCGTCGAGACTGCAGATTTTCCCTTGTGTACTGGAAACAACACTTTCCAGCAATTCAGCAATTCAGTAGATGGTGAAGTCCTTTGGACCTGTGACTTCAGCAGGAGACTGGCACTCTTCCAGTCCTTGGAGATTTCCTAGCAAGTGTTCAGAGAGTACACACCAAGTTCCTCTCTCCTTGTTCCTTGGCAAAAATAAAGAAGCAGCTTTCAGGTTCCTCCACAGCAAAACAGCACTCTGGCAGAAAGGGGAGGCAAGTCCTTAGATCAGCAGGCTTCTTGTCCTTGGTACAGGTTTCCTTGTCAGAAGTGATCTGAGTTCTTGGTTCAGGGGTCCTTCTCTTATACCCCTTTTTCCCTTTGTTCCCTTTGTCCAAGCAGGGAGATTCCCACCATCTCAGGTTTGTTGTGGGTGTTGCCAGGCAGAGGCACCTGGCCTATTCACTGAGCAGGGCAGAGTCCTCAGCCGCCCAGCAGGAGGCGGAGCCAGTATTGTCACTGGCAGGAGCAGGGCTATCAGTCGCCCAGCAGGAGGCGGAGCCAGTATTGTGTCAGGCAGGGCAGGCTACTCTTCCCTCACTCTATGTGTAAACGCCCCATTCACCCCACACTGACTCACTCAGACCTCTGGAGCCACCCAGCCCCTGACACACACACCAAACCAGCAGAGACCGGTAGATAGTTGGACAAGAAAATAGCCACTTTCTAAAAGTGCTATTTTCAAACATAGAATTTAAAAACCATCCATCCTAAAGGGTGTGTTATCAAATTCTGAGTTCAGGGATACTAAACTCGACTTGCTACCATGCTCCCTGAGTCAGATAGATTATAATGGAGTTAATAATCAGTCGGCCCAGTCTGGCCTATTGGAGGCAGGTAGCCCTTCAATAGTGAAAAACGAAAAGGGCTGTAATTCACTATTAGGTCATGCCACACACATCAGGGCATGACCTACCTTTTACCAACAATGCACCCTGCCCTAGGCCTACCATAGAGGTGTCTGAAATGTGGCAAAGTGAAGGTTTAGAGACTGGCAAGTAGGTTTCCTTACCAAGTCGACATGGCAGTCGGGGACTGCACGCAGGCGCTGCGGTGGCAGGCCTGAGACACATTTTACACGCTGCTTCTGTGGGTGGCACAACCAGTGCTGCAAGCCCACCAGCAGCAGTTAACTTACACGCCCTTGGCACACGCAGTGCACTAGACTAGGGTCTGAACAGTAAGTCAACCAAGCCAATCATGGTAACACCAATCAATGTAACAATTTAACATAGGGAGCACTTGCACTGTGGCACTGATCAGCAGTGGCACAGTGCCCAAAGCAATAATCCAGCAAAAACATCGTAAACAGAGGAGGCAAACAGAAAAAAATGGAGGAGAGACTCATGCCAATGATGCCAGGTCTAACAAATACTTACAACATTGGGAACAAAATGGGTTTAAGGATGCAAAAGGTGGCACAATTAAGCACAAAATGCTATGGGAACAGGTAGCGGAATTGAAATCCGAGCTACCAAGGACTCACATGATCCATGCCCTGAGTCATCAATGTGATGGCGTTCACGTTGAAGGGAATTCATTGGATGATAAAGCCGCAAAGGGGGCTGTACGCTCAGCTTCCGTATCTGCGCTGACTCGTTCGAAAACGAGGATAGACGGAGATATAATGGTAGCTGTCATCGCATCACGCAAAGGCAGCACAGCAGTACCTAAAATATTTCCACTCAAATACTCCTACAAGTTAGATGCACAAAACATTCCATATGCTCAGATTCCTGGAGAGGGGGATAGAGTAATACCAAATATTGATCGTGGGCAAGGTTTTATACTGCTGCACACAAGGGTTTGGGCTCTGTGCACACAGGCGTTATAGCGACTATTTCTTTACTAAAACAGTGCTACTGGTGGCCAGGGTTATCCAAGCAAACTAAAGACTATGTCTTGAAATGAGACATCTGCCAGTAGATGAAAGGCTCCACCGTTGCACGCCCGGCAGACTCCATTACTAAAATCTGACAAACCTCTTGCACGTGTGTACTTGAACCACTGCGGCCCCTTACAAACGGATGGGGCTTACAGATATATCATGGTTGCAGTGGATTCATGCTCAAGATTCCTATGGGTATGGCCTCAGCATTCTGCTGACGCTCAAACTGTTAGAAAAGATTTGCAAGTCTTTATCGGTACATACGCAGTTAGCACGTTACACTCAGACCGCAGCCCTGCGTTTAGCTCACGGGCTTACAATGAGGCCATGGAAGGAATGGGCGTAGTTTTGCGGTTCTCATCTCCTTATCATCCTGAGGGAAATTCTGTTGTGGAGAGAAAAAAACGATACCTAAAGCAATCTTTAACAGCTAGGGTATTAGGCAAGGGCGGTAGTTGGGTCACACACCTGTACGGGGTACAGCGGGCATTAAATAACCAGCCAAGAAGCTCTCTAGGGGGTGTCACTCCATATGAAGTCCTCTTTGGGACACGAATGTGGGTACCTGATCTTGACTGTGAAGGCGCAGTGGCAGATGAAAAACCATTTGATATCCATAATCGTTTGGCTGTTTTACAGGATCTAAAAGAGTCCAGGACAAAACAAAGCAATGTCCGTCTAAAGCAGACCGCCACTGAAGAAGTCAAGGTAGTCACGGCAAGAACTGTCTGGATCCCAAAAGTCAGGGATCTGGTCAGAGTGAAAATTGTGGACAAAAAGGAATTTGTACCCTCTTACAGAAAACCTGTACCAATCCTTGCAGTACAAAGAACAAGAACTGTGCTGCTCCTGCCTCTTGCCGGAAAAAAGGAGAAAACATTTGTCTCAATCAACTTAATCAAACCACACTATGTGGCCAGTGGGCTCCAATGTAGCAGACGTCCTCCTCTAGCTACAATCCAAGAAGTTCAAACAGAAAGACTCATCACGTTTGAAGAGCCACCTGTCAGGAATGAAGGAATAAGCAACAATGCTATGGAACTTGTTCCACTAGAACCAGACCTTCAAAATCAAAATGAAAATCTGAATAATTCACAAGTTGCAATTAGACCTAATACAGATGTCTACATCAACATGCCTCGTCGAGAGGAAAAGGACATTTCAACTAATCCCAATGCAATTCCAACAATTGATCGAACTGCTTCTGGCTAGTTCATTAACTTTGATACGTTTTCACTGGATCCAAGCGAGCTGGAAATGACGCCAGCCAAAACTCCATTCAAGCAAGAATTAAAGAACTTTCTTCTCTTTCTTCAAGACATACCTGGTATCACCTTGGATTGAACTCTGGTTAATTTCTGGGATAATGTTTTTTATTTTATGGCTAGGTTTATTTTTGACTTTTAGTGTGCTTATTAATGGGCATTATCTTCAACAAGATTCCACAGCCCGAAAGGTCAACATCCTCCTGAAGTCACACACATCGTCACATCATGAACGAAGAGACTTCTCATCAGTGAACATCACAGCTGTTCCTATACCGTATTACATAGTATGGGACAATGTTGATTTCAAAATTTTCGGCCCGACCGAACGTAAAAAAATTATTCATGTATTTAAAATCTCATTAAGTGATTTCATTACGTCCAGTACATTTTCTGATGATTGGGACACTGAAACAGTTAATACCATGTTATCTGATTTAGAGAAAACTGCTGCATTTTCTAATAATGAAATGTTAGAAGGCTCATCAGATTATGACAAATCGTACTGTTACCAACATTTTGGTAATCATTTCCTGCACAAATCCATTTCACCTAGGAATGTATTTAAATATAATCAGTGGGAACATTGCCCAACACCACCAAAAAGTAGTTCACAAACGTTTGCACAGAAATGTGCATAATTTTCAGGGTTTAACATCACAGATCCAGCCTCATTCTATTATAAGGTTGCACCAACATCAGCACTGAAAATCATGCTAACAAACAGTAGCGACCTGTAGTAGGAGTGCTGCCGGGCGCTGATGTGGGGCGGGGGTAGTAAACTATGGATTACGGCCGATTAGCGGTAAGTAGACATATAAATAAATAAACTGAATTTCATTGCATGCGCTGCATCGCATTTGGCGATGCAGCGTGCGCAACAAAATTAGTTTTATTTATTTATATGTCTAGTTACCTCTATTCGGCCGTAATCTGTAGTTTACTACCCCACACCCTGCCCCTACCCCGCCCCACGTCAGCGCCCGGCAGCACTATCACTATTGTCCGCTACTGCTAACAAACACTAAACAGATTTACCCTGCTTCATTTTTGGCCTAATTGTCTGAACAGGGTTTCGACCTATGGTAAGAAGAAATTGACACAAAATCGATTTGGGGTTCAAAGGACTGGCAAGTCCAGGGTACATAGGCACTATTTAGAGCATGCCTCATTCCACAGCAGATTATCTTTTTAAATGATATTGTGCAACAGACATCCTGTCTTGGAATAGCCAAAACAAAGAACATGAACTCTCCAAAGTTTCCTACACCAACACATGGGTGGCAGAATTCTTCTACAAAGGAAGAGGCAACAATTGATGACATATTAAAGTACAATAGAACAGATCCCAATTGGAAGGAGTGGCCGGTTTGGCCCTTAGACACAAATACATGTCATAAACGGTTCCTGCACATCACCGAGGGTCTCAATATGCATAGGCCGGACCCACGTTATGTACAGAGAGAACATCCAGGGGTAGTGACATCCTATAGTGTTGAGAAGTTGTGCCTACAATGGCTAGAAAACTAAACACTTGCAGAAGTGAAACATCACTTATCTTTACTCTCAAAAGACATGGGGCCCGATTCACAGAACTAATTTAAGACAAAATCCTAAACTTACTACTTTTGGTATTCACAGAAGGCATTTAGTAGTAGTAAAATTAGGATTTTGTCTTAAATCTGTCTTAAGTCTGCCCTAAGTTTGTCCTTAGTCTGTCTTAAGTCTGTCTTAAGTTTGTCTTAAGTCTGTCTTAAGTCTGTCTTAAGTCACTCCTACTACTTTTGGTATTCACAGAAGGCATTTAGTAGTAGTACAGTTAGAATTTTGTTTTAAGTTTGACTTAAGACTTACTTAAGACAGACTTAAGACTGACTTAAGACAGACTTAAGACAGTCTTAAGACAAACTTAAGACAAACTTAGGACAGACTTAAGACAGACTTAAGACAGACTTAAGACAGTCTTAAGACAAACTTAGGACAGACTTAAGACAGACTTAAGACAGACTTAAGACAAATTTAGGACAGACTTAAGACAGACTTAAGACAAAACCCTAACTTTACTACTACTAAATGCCTTCTGTGAATACCAATAGTAGTAAGTTTAGGATTTTGTCTTAAGTTAGTTCTGTGAATCGGGCCCGTGGATCTTAGGGACTTTTTACAAGGCCCTGGGAAACAACATCAAAAACGTATCATATATGCGGGCATTTATGCTGCCTATAATGAAATCTGGAAGATTTCCCAACAAGAAGCCGCAGAGAGAATACAGGAAATAGACACCCATGTATAAACATAGAAAAAACTTTTGCTGTGGTGGATAATGGGTTAACAGCTTTGACCTCCAGAGTATATTTATTGGGCAAGATTGTATCTTCTGCTATTGACATACTGGAACAGGATTTAGCCATACTACAACACGGCCAATCTCAGTTACATTAAAATGGTTCCATTTCCCCTACAGTAACTTTGCTCGAAAATGAGCTCAGAGCCTGCAGTGATGGGGCTCAGGTCTTGGTTGCGGGAGATTTTAACTGCTCATATGAGCCCCTCGCGACCGAAGACATTTTGGACCTGGTGGAAGATGATTTAAAAAGAGGCATACCACCATTAACTATTAAACCAATTAAAAAGTGGTCCCAAAGGGTGATACAGCTAAATACATTGACTATGGAGTTTGGATTGAGAGCTGCAAATGGCCGCACTGTTTCAGACTCAATGGGTGCTGACACCTACAATAGGGTGAATTGCTCCTCACGGATCGACTATATCCTTCTTGATTTTTCACTTTGGAACTCGGTTCAGGATATGACGGTCCTACCTACTATTGAGAGTGATCATAACCCGCTGTCTCTAATCCTTAATGATCTATGGCCTAGTAAGATAAATGGATTAATTCATAAGCCTGCCCCTAAAGTTCTTCTATCCAATTGTGGGCGGCGTTTAAAGTGGAACAAAATAGCTCTAGATGAAATCAAACTCAATTTTATAGACCAAACCCTATTAACCTCTCAATCAGAGTTTGATGCTATCTCTCAAAGTCCCCTTGCAACTGGTAGGGTAACACTAATTTTTGAAGAAGCAATTAAAACTATAGGGGAAGTTTTCCTTGAACAAGTGCCCCGGGGTAAACCTATAACGAATCCACAGCCGAAGGGCACTCACGATTGGTTTACTCCTGCATGTAGGCAGGCAAAAACAGCATTAATTAAAGCAATTAAGGGTAAAACACAATCCCTAATACAGTCCAACAGGATGAATTACAAACGGGTGATAGCTAGTGCTAAAAAGGATTGGGAGGATGAGTATTGGTATACCCTGAAAAAGGCTAGCTCTGCTAAGGATGCTAGACTTTTTTGGGATACTATCAGAGCTAGGAATAGACCTGATAGTAACCATATCACATGTAGTATTACCAGTCAAGCATGGTTTACCCATTTCTCCCAACTGTATACTTGCCCACAGGGGTCTAGCATCGGAGCACCATTTGATTACTCTGTTTTAGAGGGCGATATGATCGAGCCCGATTTCACAATTAAAGAAGTTGAGTCTGCTATCAATACTATCTTGCCCCAAAAAGCGGCTGGGCGTGATGGTATTCGTGGCGACTTGCTTCGCTATGATATCCCAAAGTGGGGGAAGCTTATACATTCCCTGCTTGTTGCCATCCATAAAGGTGCGGCAGTCCCCGAATCATGGAAGGGAGCAGAGGTCATCCCTATTTTTAAAAAGGGTCTAAGGGACGACCCTTCTTACTACCGCCCTATAAGCCTATTGGATACAACTCAGAAGGTAGTTGGGAAGGTCTTATTGGGGAGGATCCAACAATGGATTGAAGATAATGATATCCTCTCCAATTACCAAGCGGGGTTCAGAACAGGCACGGGAACAATAGAGCAAGTATTTAGATTAATGCTGATCTATTGGAAGGTTGTGGTTATAGGCAAAGGCAGTCTTTATCTCGCTTTCATTGACCTAAAGACTGCCTTTGACCTTGTGCCTAGGGAGATCTTATAGGAAGTCCTTCATAAAATGGGCCTCCCACGCTATATTCTTTCAATGTTGATGAGGCTCCACGAAGGTAATTTTGCCCAAATTAGATGGGGTACACAGGGTGAGAAAACAAACAAAATCCCGGTGGATAGAGGGGTCCGTCAGGGATGTGTTCTTGCTCCCACCCTTTTTTCTCTATATGTCAACGGTGTGGTCGAGCATCTGTTAACCCCTTCCATGCTCATGACGGAACGGTTCCGTCATGAGCCACGGTTGAGCTGTGCTCATGACGGAACCGTTCCGTCATGGGCCCGCCCGCGCACGAACCCTTCAGCACCGCGGCGGAATTCGCCCAGCGCTGAAGGGGTTAAAAGATCCCTCAGATGAACCATCCCTGGCGGACGAGCGTGTCCCCACTCTCCTTTTTGCGGATGACACGCTTTTGTTATCCAAATCCCCAGTGGGCCTTCAGAAGCTCCTTAACAATTTTCAGACCTTTTGCTTGGAGCGGGGATTGGTCATTAATACCGACAAAACCAAATACTTGGTGATGAATCCCCCCAAAAAACTTGCCCGACCCCCTGTCCTGAACTCAGTTCCCTTAGGTAGGGAGAGGGTATTTGATTATTTGGGAATACGCATCTCACAAACAATGCAATGGACCCCCCATTTAACCAAAATGCTCCTAAACCATAAGAGGGTGACAGGGGCCCTAGCAAAGGAACAACGTCTCTGCACAATAAGACCGATAGCCCCGGTTGTAGACATTTATAAGGCAAGAGGAGTTAGTTCTGCTCTTTATGGAGCAGAACTATGGGGTACCCACAATATAGATGAACTTTCTAAGTCGGAAAACAAATTTTGCAGATCATTGATGTTGCTCCCCCAGGGCACGCCAACTCTACCGTTGATGCTTGATTTAGGCTGTCGTTCCATAGCTGATCTTGCAAAACTCCGGCCATTGCTTTTATGGGCCCGGTTGTGGCGAGTCCCAGAACTCGCCAAATACGCTAAAGGGTTGTCCGAAATAATGGCATCACCAGGATGGCATAAAATAAAGTGGTTGAGAGATGTAAAAGCTTTACTTATCGCTCTTGGACTAAGTGAAGCATGGGATAATAGATCATCTCCACCAAAGGCAACTCTAAAGACTTTATATTGGAATTGGGTTATGTCCCGAACATATGCTGACCAGTCATTGGGAAAACTTACGGAGGACTTTTTGAAGTTCAAGGACTTACCCATTCGGGAACTCTATCTGGACATTATTGAGAAACCGTTCGATAGAGCTCTCTATTTCAAGTTTAGAGTTGGGACTCTCCCACTAAGAGCGTTCACAGCACGATGGAAATTTCCGGCACAGACAACTGCCTTTTGCCCTTTTTGTATAACTAGCACCGAGACCCCAGCGCATTTTTTGTTCCAATGCCCGGAGTATGTAAAACCCAGGAAAAAGTGGCTCAAAGCACTGTGCCGGCTCTTAGGCACTAGGTCACATATTGAGGCCTTGCGTATTTTAACGTCAGATTCACGCCCATTTTATGTCTGTGGTTTATCTAAATTTTTATCATGGGCCTGGTATCTACGTAGCAAAAGGCTTAAATTTAATGTTTAATTCTTTTTTATTGTCAAATTGTATTAATTGCTTTTAACCTGTGTAGAATGTATTTACTTCTTCGCTGAAAACGTATGAAATTTAGTGGTTGTTGTAAATGCTTTTTTTAAAAAAAAAAAGGGAAAATTTATTTATATTCAGCTTTTATGATATGTTGTTATCGAAATAAAGCCTATTTGACTTGACATTTTAATTATGTTATTGAGCTGGACGCTACGGGCCCGATTCACAGAACTCACTTAAGACAAAATCCTAAACTTACTACTTTTGGTATTCACAGAAGGCATTTAGTAGTAGTAAAGTTAGGATTTTGTCTTAAGTCTGTCTTAAGTCTGTCCTAAGTTTGTCTTAAGTCTGTCTTAAGTCTGTCTTAAGTCTGTCCTAAGTTTGTCTTAAGTTTGTCTTAAGACTGTCTTAAGTCTGTCTTAAGTCAAACTTAAGACAAAATCCTAACTTTACTACTACTAAATGCCTTCTGTGAATACCAAAAGTAGCAGGACAGACTTAAGACAGACTTAAGACAGACTTAAGACAAACTTAAGACAGACTTAAGACAGACTTAAGACAAACTTAAGACAAACTTAGGACAGACTTAAGACATACTTAAGACAGACTTAAGACAAAATCCTAACTTTACTACTACTAAATGCCTTCTGTGAATACCAAAACTAGTAAGTTTAGGATTTTGTCTTAAGTTAGTTCTGTGAATCGGGCCCTACAATCTTTGCGTGCAGGCCTTGTGCATTGGCGATTTATAAACAGTACGGGCCCGATTCACAGAACAAACTTAAGACTAAATCCTAAACTTACAACCATTCCGGTATTCACAGAATGCACCTACTACTGCTGGTATTCACAGAATGAACTTACTACTTTTGCTATTCACAGAATGAACTTAGAACTTTTGCTATTCACAGAATGCATTTACGACCACTAAACTTACGTCCGCACTCAGGCCGGAATTTCCGCCGCTGGAGCGGAATGTCCGCACCCGGAGCGGAAAGTCCGCTTTCGGGCCGGAAAGTCCGCTTACGGGCCGGAAAGCCCGCTTACGGGCCGGAAAGGCCGCATGCGGGCTGGAAAGTCTGCATACGGGCCGGAAATTCTGCTCTCGGACCGGAACTTCCGATTTGGGCAAGACTACATTAACTGTGGCCATTGATCATTTGAGCCAAGGGTAAACACCTGTCCAAGTCCCTACCATCCCCCATCGTGCATCAGCTGACACACTCCAGCCAATCCTAGGTCGGCAGCACGTATAACTGCAGAGCAGACACACACACAAACCCTTACAACATGTCACTGAATGTGTTTGTTGCACTGCCCCTTGCCATGCGGCAAAACCACTTGAGGAGGAGGAGGAGAGCAGAGAGGATCTTCAGTCAGAGGATCAACCTATTTGGAATTTCCAGCCAAGATGTAAGGGCCAGGTACCGTTTCCCTCCAGAAGTCATCTTGGATATGGTATGTGAGTGGGAGCAGGAACTAGACTCTGTGACCTGCTGCTCTCATGCAATCCCAGCATATCTCAAGATCCTCTCTGTGCTCCATTTCTTTGCCACTGGCTCTTTCCAAAGGGTCTCCAGTGACCATGTGGGCATATCCGAGGCGAGCCAGTCGCGGTGCCTGCATCAGGTACTGAGATGCATCACTGCAATATCCCACAACCACATACAAATGCCACGTACACTGGCCCTGAGACAAAGGGCAGCATGAGATTTCTATCTCATTGCACAATTCCCACGTGTGCTGGGTGCAATTGATTGTACCCATGTGGCCCTTCAGCCACCCCGCCACATTGCACACATCTTCTGCAACAGACACCGATGGCATTCCATCAACGTGCAAGCTGTCTGTGATGCCAGGGGGAGCTTCATTAATGTGCATGCGGTGTTCCCAGGCTGTACCCATGACAGCTTCATATTCCGCATGTCACCTCTTGCCCGGAGGATGGCTGCGGGAGAATTTGACAACATGTGGCTACTGGGTAAGTACCAAGCGTTAGAAATGAGGGAAATGTGTTTTGCAAATGTATGAATGCCCCCCAAAATTAACCATTGTACAATAAGAATCATAAAGCTACATACATGGCCCAACAGATACTGCATGTAATACAGTACAGATCATGTCCTTTGCAAGTCAAAGAGGGAAATGTAACCAACTGCCCTTTCCCCTCTCCTCAGGTGACGCTGGGTATGCACTCACCCCACATCTCCTCACCCCTTACAGGCGTGCAAACACTGTACCACAGCGTAGGTACAATCGGGCACACATACGGACTCGAGCCATCATAGAGCGCACTTTTGGTCTGTTGAAGTCACGATTCAGTTGTCTCGACCGTACAGGGGGGGTGCTGCAGTACTCCCCAGAAGTCGTGTGCAAGATCATATTAGCCTGTTGTGTCTTGCACAACATTGCCTTAACGCATGGCTTACACATTCCGCTGGAACCTCGGCTAGCTCTGAATCTGGGAAACCGGGCCATAGCACATAACGGAGGTCAGGGCATGCAAGTCCGTGAGCAGCTCGTTGCCACATTTTTCACATGAGCAACCTGTAGTGGAATGGACTAAATGTGGATTGCTGTCTGTTGCCAATGATGAAACTTGGATATACACGACTGTGTAAATAAATTCCTTCCTGAGACAACTTTGCAAGCCACACTAACTGCATGTTCATCACAGCTGGTGACAGTAGTCAAAAGGTTGAGCGTGCTGCAGCTCATGTGCCCATGTCAGCGATCAGTGTAGTGGATGTCCCGAAAGAATCTATTGACGCTGATGGAAAATGATACCTGTACTGAGAGACACAGCCGAACCTCATGAGGATGGGTCACTGAATCAGAAAAGGTCATAACCATAGCATTGGCGGGCCTGTGCCATCAACAGATGTGACTCACCCACAAAAGATGCGCCTACAACGTGAGTGATGTCATGGGTGAATCAGACACCATGGGGCACATGAATACGCCCTGTTCACCACTTTTGCGCCCCCGTTGCGTCACTTTAGTGACGCAGCGGCGGCGCCGACCCAGCGCCATGCTGCGTGCTATTTACAACGTGACGCATCTAGGGAGATGCGTCACGTTGTCAAGCTTGCGCCACATGTGGGCGTACCTGCACAGGGGGGGGGGGGAGCCTTCTGGCACAGGAATGCCTCCGAAAAGTGGCTGATTGAAATCCACAAGATTTCACTCAGACACTTTTCAGGCCATGCTGCGTCAAAGCCCTGCGCCTGCTTGAAGCAGGCTTAAGGATTGACGCAGCATGTCAGGGATGGGGCACCCCGAGCCGTGCTGGAGCTGTGTGGCGGTTGTGACGCAACTCCATCAATGCGCCAACCTTACGCCGGCCAGATGCGTCACGCATCTGCTTGTCCTTGCGCCACGATGCACGGCATTGTGAATGCGGCGCTTCTGCGGTGGTGCAAGGGCAAACTTGCGTGACGCATCTCCCATGGTGCATCCCTGCTGATCTGCAGGGATGTGCCAGGGAACATAAATCTGCCCCCATGTGTCTGTGATATATCTACACTTCTCCACCCCAATGTTACGTAACACATCACACAACTCTGCTCCTGAGCACCCAATATGGACTACATGTACCATGATGCAAAGTATGAGAAAGTGAAACAGGGGTTTCATGTTGTGTCAGCCCCCCCGCCCATTAGTGCAGAAATGTCTTTAAATGGTCTCTTCCCCCTCTTGTTACATTTTAATAATTCACACATGCATTGTCTTTTCTTTTTTATCCACAACAGAACAGCAGGATGGCAGTAGATTACATTCATGATTGTGGATGGATCTGGATGAATACAAAATGGCTGCCAACTATTTCCTGTGATGTATTTCCTGCCTCCCACTCCCTGTCAAACATATCCTGTATAAAAAAATCTGTTCCGGGTCATTTTCGGAGTTTACGGCACAAAAGCGGAAGTCCCGATTACGGAGCGTACGGCGCGTGTGCGGACCCTCCGCTCCGGAACCGGAAACTGCGCTCGCGGGCCGTAAACTCCGAAAATGACCCGGAACACATGATTTCATTCAGGAAATGTTTTACAGGAAGTTGGAGGCAGGAAATACATCACAGGAAATAGTTGGCAGCCATTTTGTGTTCATTCTGAGTCATCCTCACTCACAGATCAGATCCTCTGACAGCCTGCTGCTCTCATCATACTTATTATCCCCATAATGGCTGAGGGTTATGAAGAGAAGGCACCCCCTTTCACTGAAAGTGAGTTAGACATCTTGGCTGAGGGGGTGCGGGGCAAATATCCTCAGCTATATGGGGACCCTGAACACCAGCTGAGCAATGCAGCCCGGGCCAGGCTGTGGGCCAACATCGTGGAGTGCTGCAGTGCAGTGGGAGTCCACACCAGGAGTGCGAGGGCATGCCGCAAGCGCTGGGAGGACCTGAAATGGTGGTCCCGGCACAAGGCTGAGGAGATGGTGGGCCAGTCCTTCCAGCACCATGTGCATCGTCCCCACTGTACAGGAGGGTCCTGCGAGCAGCTTGGCCGACCCTCCATGCTCATCTGGAGGAGCATGAGCAGCAGGGACATGGTAAGTGCATCATATGCTAAATGTGTCTGGGAGTATGATGTGAGTGAAACAGTGCTGTACCATTGTATGTCCGATGCTTCCATTCACTGATTCTGTGTCCATGCAGCAGTCACCAAGCATAAAAAGGCACACTGTGGCATATGGACTGTACAGGGCAGAGTGCATTTTGGGAGTTGTAGTTTCGTCATGACAACTGGCTAAATTAATCTGATAGCTAGGGGTATACCCAACTATTACACCATCCATTACCTGGGTAAAGTGAACACAATATATGAGGAAACGTGGTATGGAGGAAAAAATATAACTATATTTGTGAACAAGGACACATTTCTTGATCCAATGGGGACATTGATACTTCTCATGCAATGTATATGCCCTCTGGGGTTGTCCACACTATTGAAGGGTGGACCCACAATTGAAAATTAATGTTTAGGACAGTAGCGTAGTTTTGTTATATGTACAGAGGTTTTGTTTTGTAAATATATGTTTTTGTATATGCTCAGCACAAATACAAAGAAAATGAGAAGTGAATTTAATCACATGTGAATGGATAATTAAAAGTGTCCTTGTTCGAATATATTTGTATATCCTTTCCTCCATACCACGTATCTTTATAAACTGGCAAAATGAGCCATAATAGTGCATTAATACTGAAATCTGCTCCTCACGCACCACTACAATTGGCACTAGGAAATCATGTGTGCATTGGATGAGCAATGGTACAGACACTGTCCAGTGTGAGCATGGCAGGCCAAAGGGCATTGGATGCTATGACTTGCATTGCATTTGTAGAGTTTGGGTTCCAATTGTGACAAATCATCATGTGCCATGGAGTCAAGACAGACTTTGACATCCTTGCATCACTCCTAAGCACTTCTAAATTTGCAAGGGGTGTCCACTGACAGACGTCTCACCCTCAGTGGGCTGTTTGACATTTCACATGTACAGGTAGCTGTCACAACAATCCCCCACTGTTCAGCGGTGTACTGCATTACCATATCAGTCACCAAAGCCAATATGTGCCACTGGACAGTCAGATCATGTGTGGGGACAGCCCAAGGCTAGACTCACAATGTAGCTACACAAATAGCCCAGAGCCTCAGTGGATGTGTGACCCCCATTCACCACTTGTCTTGTCCCATACAATGACACAAAGCAGATGACACTTGTCCAGACCTTAAATAGCTGCGACTCTCTACGAGTGGCCAAAATCCGAGAAATCAGGACTCTTCATGTTCTCCATTGGTGGACTGCTTTTGGAACCTGCACATGTAGCAGTGGCAGGACACACAGATCACCAGAATGCCAGGTTGAGGGTTGGCCAATACAGATGTGTAAGCCACAAACATCCACGTGAGATGGCCATGTCAGACTAAATTCAGTAAATGACAGTGAACATACACGTAATGTCAGCTCATAGACGCTGACAACTATAGAGTGTGATCAGAGGAAAATAAGTCTGAGCTTGGCTCCTCTATGTATGTGTCTCGTCCTGCATGACACAACCATAACATTAGGATTTTGCTTACATTTCTGCAGGCACAGCTGGCGAAACGGAAGGGCAGCAGGACCAGGTCAGGAGCAAGAGGCCACCAGTGCGGCGGCGTCTACTCCCTCTTTCCACCAGCGAGGAAGAGGAGGATGAGGAGGGACCCTCAACATCAAGAGGCAAGGGGATTGCGCCCACCCGGACTGACAAGGGACACCCTGATGCTGGTGCTACATCCCGGGTGGAGGCTGAAGACATTGAAGGGGGGGGTGAACCCGACAGCTCGGACCATGATGTGTTGGAGAGCTACTCTCCCCATGACTCTTCACCTGTGGGCCCTGAAGAGGTGTCCACGGGGCAGGCCAACACACAACCTGGGCCTGCCGTCAGCCCCTCCCTACCTCTAGAGTTCCCCATGCCATCGGGGGCTCCAGCTGAATCCCCTGCTACTAGTCCCCCTCATCATCGCCGCCAGCCCCACACCATCATTGGCTCCGGACCTCAGGCACCACATCCCTCCTGTCCACCCCAGGCCCCTCCCGGTGTTGTTCCTCCTGTGGCTGTGCCAGTGGACTTGATGTGGATGTGTGAGGGTCAGCCAGACATGTCCGCTCGCATCATGCTACAAGTGTGTATGGAGGTACGCATGATGCGAGAGGACATGCTCCGATCTATGGCCACCCTCGCCACCAGCATCAATTCACTGACCACAGCCATGTCATCTTTTGTCTCCCCAATTCCTTCCCATACCACCGTCAATGGCTCCCCCTGTCCGTTGCCCCACACTGTTTCCCCCATACTCCTCGTGTGTCACGAACACATGTGGTGCCTGTTACTGCACCTGCCAGACGTGTGCCTGCATCGGACTCAGAGGATCTGGACATTGTGGTCCTAGAGGATGACCAGAAGGACACTTGACTTTTGACGGAGACATTGACGTGAACAATTATTTCAGTTTCCCCTTGTAAATAGACTGACGCTCCCTGACGTGTTATATTTTTGTTGCCCCACCCCAATCCAGGTTCCCTTCTCCCTCTGCATCAAGACCATCATTTGTTTTCCTTCCTCCCTTCCAAACGGACGGTTGTTCTGTTCATACCAAAATATATTTGAGGAATTCTAATTACTTCTACTTGTTTGACTTCATTTAGAATGTCGGGTTCTAAATCAGGACACATATTTGGTGAGTCATCTGCTATGCACATAATGGCTTGTTGCAATGAAGGGTTACACTTGTAACTGTGTCACACACACACATACCTTCTCACATCTCGAGGCCACCTACATCGTTACACAGGACATGAGACACAACAGAGTTCTTTTTTTTTAGGTCTTTATTTGGTGAACACACAATCACGTGGTTACATTGTCCTGGGTTCCTGTCACCGGGGAGCGAGATTGCAACGTCGCAATTTGGGGGGGGAGGACCGCTCGGAGTGCTCAGCTCTGGCTCGCCGCCTACGTGGAGGTGGGTACTGTCCAAGGGACTGTCCAGGGTCATCTACATGTGCTGGTGCAGATGGTGAGTGCACACTTGATGGTTGTGCCTGGACAAGGGCCGGTTGTGCATGTGGTGGGAGTGCCTGTACAGGGGGTGGTGGTGGTTGTGCAGGTGGTGGTAGTGCCTGTACAGGGGTTGTTGGTGGTTGTGCAGGTGGGGGCAGTGCCTGTACAGGGGTTGGTGGTGGTTGTGCAGGTGGTGGCAGTGCCTGTACAGGGGTTGATGGTGGTTGTGCAGGTGGCGGGAGTGCCTGTACAGGTGTTGATGGTGGTTGTGCAGGTGGCGGGAGTGCCTGTACAGGGGTTGGTGGTGGTTGTGCAGGTGGCGGGAGTGCCTGTACAGGTGTTGGTGGTGGTTGTACAGGTGGTGGGAGTGCCTGTACAGGGGTTGGTGGTGGTTGTGCAGGTGGCAGGAGTGCCTGTACAGGGGTTGGTGGTGGTTGTGCAGGTGGCGGGAGTGCCTGTACAGGGGTTGGTGTTGGGAGTGCCAGTTCAGGCCGCTGGTGTGGATGTCTCCCTTTGCTCTGTTGCTGTGCAGTTGGTATAGGTGTGGGGATGTGCTGTCCTGTGGGCAGATATGATGGCTCCCCTCCCTGCGTTGACCGTGAAGGGAAAGTTTGGCTCACTTTCAATATGCCCTCCATCATCTTCATGGCCAAGGCATGGTGTCTTGCACCCTCTTCCCTTTGGATGGATAGCATGTCTCGCATATTTCAGGACATGGCCTGCCAAGTCCTATCCATCCTATCCAACACTTGGCTCAGCCTCTCCACCACCTGAGGGAAGTGGACCATGTCCTGCAGGGAGTCCGACATGTCGGACAGGGTAGCCCCTATGGCACTAATGTCCTGCCTCACATCGCTCTGCTGTTGGTAGAAGTCCTGCTCCCACTGGCCATCACAGCCAGGTGCAGGCCCTCTCTGCAGCTGTCTGCCATGGATGGGACGAGCAGGTCCTACAGCAGGGGGGGTGGCAGGTGGGAGCCTGTGGGCAGGTGAATGGTGCCCAGGGGATTCCGGCAGCACAACAGGGCTGGTACTACCCCCAGATGGTGGAGAGGATGGCAGGGATACACTGTCTAGGGAAGAGCGGGTAGGGGAACGACCATGTTGGTCCTGGACGTGAGGACTGTGAGGGAGTGATGTCTGTGTTGTGATGCGTGGGTGCTGTGGCTGGTTTGCTCGAGTCTGGGGACAGGCCATGCTATGCCTGGGAGGAGGCTGACGAACGTTGCTTGGCAGAGGATATGATGCCCTGACCGATTTAGCCAATCTGGCACGATAGCGCGCATTGGCATCTTCATCGTCATCAGACATGTAGTCCTCATCATCCACCAAGTAGACGTCCTCAGGAAATTCCTCCTCCTCCTCTTGAGCAGTGCTTGCAGCTGACATCACAGCTTGGAGGATCAGGGGATTCTCCCCTCTGATTCCCTGTCGGCCCGCACTGGTCATAGGCCTGTCATCCTCGTCCTCAGCATCCCCTGGAACAGATGTTGCAACCGTATTAGGGATTGACCTGGTATAACATGTGGTGCAACACAAGGGTTTTTATTAACTGTACTTTGCATCAACAGATGAGGATCATGTGACCTCTGTATGGGTACCACCACAAATGACAGCTCACACCATAGCACTGAGGTGTTACACAGATACAGGCAAACTCACCAGCTCCAGCCACAACTCTCTGTCCCTTGGTGTTCCCCCCTAGTGTCACCTGCTGGACCTGTCTCCTCACGGCTTTTGTAGGCCTAGCTGTCCCTGAACCAGCAGCTGTAGAGGGAAGTGACAACATTCTCAATTATCTGCATCACCAATTGTCAGACAGGCACATGACACTCCTGATTTGTATTTCTCTTTGTACACAACAACTGCTGATTACATGCAGAGGGGAATCAGGATCTCTGTCATGGCTTTGGAGTCGAAGCCAGTGACACACCTCATGCCAGAATTACCTGAAGGACAGGTGCGCGATGGTTTCAACGCTGCAGTCAGGCTGTCATGCAGTCCCCGGGATGGTGCACGCTGCTGTGGTCTCATCCTGTCAGCAGCTGTGATAAGACATACAGGTCTATATTTTGCAACCACAAATGGTAGCTCTGAGCCAACATGTCATTCTCAATGACCATTTGTGGGTAATCCAGAACAATGTGCAGCATGTTTAGCTCCTGAACTTTACATTTGGGCACCTGGTCACATGCAGCATTTGCCAGCCGTTTCCTCCATACAGCACTGACATCAATAAGATGACACATCAACAGACACACCTCCTGCTAGAAGTACCTGAAGGACGGGTGCGCGAGGGTTGAACTGCTGCAGCCAGGATTGCATGCAGTCCCCGGGATGGTGTCCGCTGCTGTGGTGTCATCCTGTCAGCAGCTGTGATGAGACATACAGGTCTATATTTTGCAACCACAGATGGTAGCTCTGAGCCACCATGTCATTCTCAATGACCATTTGTGGGTAATCCAGAACAATGTGCAGCATGTTTAGCTCCTGAACTTTACATTTGGGCACCTGCTCACATGCAGCATTTGCCAGCCGTTTCCTCCACACAGCAGTGACATCAATAAGATGACACATCAACAGACACACCTCATGCTAGAATTACCTAAAGGACGGGTGCACAAGGGTTGAACTGCTGCAGCCAGGATGTCATGCAGTCCCCGTGACGGTGTCCGCTGCTGTGGTGTCATCCTGTCAGCAGCTGTGATGAGACATACAGGTCTATATTTTTCAACCACAGATGGTAGCTCTGAGCAAACATTTCATTCTCAATGACCATTTGTGGGTAATCCAGAACAATGTGCAGCATGTTTAGCTCCTGAACTTTACATTTGGGCACCTGCTCACATGCAGCATTTGCCAGCCGTTTCCTCCACACAGCACTGACCTCAATAAGATGACACATCAACAGACACACCTCATGCTAGAATTACCTGAAGGACGGGTGCGCGAGGGTTGAACTGCTGCAGCCAGGATGTCATGCAGTCCCCGGGACGGTGTCCGCTGCTGTGGTGTCATCCTGTCAGCGGCTGTGATGAGACATACAGGTCTATATTTTGCAACCACAGATGGTAGCTCTGAGCCAACATGTCATTCTCAATGACCATTTGTGGGTAATCCAGAACAATGTGCAGCATGTTTAGCTCCTGAACTTTACATTTGGGCACCTGCTCACATGCAGCATTTGCCAGCCGTTTCCTCCACACAGCAGTGACATCAATAAGATGACACATCAACAGACACACCTCATGCTAGAATTACCTGAAGGACAGGTGCGCGAGGGTTGAACTGTTGCAGCCAGGATGTCATGCAATCCCCGGGACGGTGTCCTCTGCTGTGGTGTCATCCTGTCAGCAGCTGTGATGAGACATACAGGTCTATATTTTGCAACCACAGATGGTAGCTCTGAGCCAACATGTCATTCTCAATGACCATTTATGGGTAATCCAGAACAATGTGCAGCATGTTTAGCTCCTGAACTTTACATTTGGGCACCTGCTGACATGCAGCATTTGCCAGCCGTTTCCTCCACACAGCACTGACATCAATAAGATGACACATCAACAGACACACATGTATGAGAAGATTACTGATAGGAAGGGATAAATGACCCGGAAATCTCCCCATTAAACTGCTTTCACCTTTGCCATTCAGACTTACATATTTCCAGAGTTTCATGTTGTTTGTTGTCAAGTCAGAAAGGGTTTCATGTGTGAGATTTGCAATTGTCAGGGACATGATGTTGCTCATTTGTGCTTCCCCACGCATGAAGTCACACATATTTGTATGAGAGAACACAGATGTCTTATGTCCATCCTTTAAATGTCCTCTCTTTGCGTACTCTATTTCCCAGATCATAGTACTACTTAGCTGACGACGATTGGTGTCTTGTACAGCAGACATCCAAACCTCATATGTCAAACACTCACCTATACATGTGAATACAGTAGGAGAGGAGGCAAGCAGAATGTAACATTTGGTTTATACTCACACATTGCGGATAGGCTGAGAGGCTTTGATGCCTTCTGCCTGCACTGGATTAGCGTGTTGCTCTTCAGCCTAGTCATTTAGCTGGTGTAACTGCATGAAGATTCACCTTAGCAGCCCCTACATTCATCTCAAAGGTACACTACTGGCATCAGTGTTGGCCTCAGCCATGCTATTTTCATCATGGTGTTTCCTATCATTGAATTGCAAGCCGGTTGTGTTTTGGTCACTTCATATGACTCATGGTACTATTGAATGTCCATTCTGCACTCACTAGGCATACATTTTGTGTCATCCTTTCATTAGCCACCAGGGTCTGATCTTGCATGGGTTCAAATGCCATATGTGAGCATATTGTGATGCAGGACAACAGTGTTGTAATACACATACAACATACGGCGGACGTGAAAGGCACATTTCATGAGCAGTCAGCCTGATATATTCTTGGGTTCCCCTCCCTTGGCCCAGCACCGGAACAGTGTGTGGGCCCTGAACAGATGTCACAGCCAACCTTGTAGCAGAAGTCAGTGTGTGTCTTTGATTCTGGGAGGACCTTGTTGTACCTACAATGATAAGTGTGTTTGGCTACTTTACATTCCTGCAGCCACATGTGATGCACTAGATTTCTGGCACAAAGGATGAGCACAAGCAGTTGTGGGCACCAGCGTTGCTGAAGTGTGTTATACGTAATATCATGATTGCTCCCACATAACTTCGAATGGGCCCACTACCTGGATGCAACCAATATCACAATGACATGTCTACGGATCCTGATGTGAGGTCCACTATCGTGTTTTGTTGATGGACAACACAAAAGCCAGACAATGTAAGTGGTACATGACCAGCTGTGTGGACTGGGAATTTGATCTATATTGGAAACATTCAAAGTTGGACAGTGTATGCATTGTCAATACTAATGACCCTGGGATCTCACTTGTTCATCATTGCCATATTTCTGTCAATTAGATTGATTTATTACGTCTACAGACACCATTACAACATAGTGGGGACACCCTTTTGAGTAGTTGTCGCACTCGATAACAGGATTGGATTGCCAGGTCTGGGGCTGTTGCTGAAAAACATGTCATGTTCCGCAATTACGAAGGTTTGATGAGTCAAGACATGTAATATATTGTCTTCAGCTGTTCACAATTATAATTAGCTAAAGGTGGATGTCCATTGACAACTCCAACAGTAATGCAGCCATTTGTTCATCTCTGGTTGACTTTCATATGTGGGCACTATATGTCCCTCGGTCACTCCTGACAATTTATGCATTTTGACCATCTCCTGGCCACTTTGACTTACCAGTCGGTGAGGGTGGTATGCCTATCACTGTACGGTGGCGATTCCTCCCAGTCGATGCAGGGACCTCTGCTGCGGCAGTTGTCTGTGCTCTGGCTGAATGTGTCAATGGGTGAGAAGAGAGAAAACTAAACTTATGGAATATGTGCTTGTGGAACATTTCTGTGATTTCCCCATTTCTTCTGCATGCTAACAGTGTTATGCAGTACTGCCGCAGACTGGGCAGGGAGGAGCAGTGGTGCATTGGGGACGTAATTGCGTGGCAGGGTGGGAAATGTACAACAGAATAGGTGTATGACTTTTTAGATCTGATGAATCTCTCACCTTCTGCTTTGTGCTTTAAGCTTGCACGGGGTGATTTACTTCTTTGATATTTTGTGGCATGTTTACACGCCCCTTGTAATACATTTACACCGCAGTTGCGTCACTTCTGTGACACAGCAGTGGGGTAATACAGGTGACACATTTAGACTTATTCACAATGATATGCATCTATGGGGATGCCTCACGTTGTGCGGTCCTGCGCAACATTAAACATACATCAGCTGTGATGTAGGCAGGGTGTGTGTTTATTTGGTTATGCCTCGTACAAGTGATGCATTGTAATCAACGGCATTTCACGTAGTCACTTTTCATAGGGTGGTGCCATGCAAACTTACACCAGCTTGAGGCACATGTAATGAGTGGCCCAGAACGTTAGGTGTAAGCGGTCCATGGACATTGTTGGAGTTGCGTCACACTTGCGACATTACTCCAGCAGAGCACCCCCCTAATGCCATCATTTGCGACACCCATCTGTCTATCCCAGCGCCACAGTGCACTGCATTGTAAATGTGACGCATCTGCGGTTGCACAGGAGTTGGATTGCGTGTGGCATTGTTACTGGCGCATCTCTGCTGATATTTGTCAATTGCTACTTAGCGGGCTGGTGTATTACTGCAACTGGACAGTGCCCATGTTTTCTGAAGTGGGGGAGGGATTTGCCATTTCCATCGCTAAGGATTGTGGGACTTGTAGTGCTACAAAATCCTAGCAGCGGAGAACCAGTCTAAGGAGATCTTCTCCATCGTTCACAACCTGGCATTCTCGGACAGAACTACGCTTAAACCTGCCCCGTCAAATGATCTCTGTCTTTCTCTTAATAATTATTTCATCCAGAAAATTATCACCATTAAGGCCAACATCCCCCCACCTCCCCCTTCTTTTGTGGATCCCCAATGTCCCCCTCCCAAAGGCAAACTAATCACCTTTCCCCCCATCACCCGGGAAAACCTGACTACATTGGTGCCTCTGATCAAATCTGGCTCCCCTCTTGATCCCTGTCCTGCCCATATCCTCCGCCACATCTTTGTTTCCTGTCCAGATCCCCCCCTTCACCTCCTCAATTGCTCCCTCGCGCAAGGCATAGTTCCTAGCCCATTGAAGTCTGCGGTAATTGTGCCCATCTTGAAAAAACCTGGGGCAGATCCTTCTGTCCCTGCCAATTTCCGCCCCATCTCCCTCCTGCCATTTCTAGCTAAGGTGCTTGAGCGCCACGTCACCTACGCTCTGAGCTCCTTTGTGGAGAAACATGGAGCCCTTGCCCCCCGCCAAGCTGGTTTCCGCCCCGCACACTCCACGGAGTCCGTGGTCATGTCGGTCCTCGACACCCTCAGGGAGGGTATGGACACCAACCATCACCAGGCCCTTGTGCTCCTCGACCTCTCAGCCGCCTTTGATACGGTGGACCACAACATCCTTCTTTCCCGTGTCAGGGCGGCGGGGATCGAGGGGTCTGCCTTGGTCTGGTTGTCCTCCTTCCTGAGCGACCGCACCCAGGCGGTTCGCCTGGGTGACTTTACAGCGGACTTCCGGAAAGTCCAGTGCGGGGTTCCTCAAGGTTCATCTCTCTCCCCTCTTTTGTTTAATCTATATATCGCCCCTCTTATCTTCTCTCTCCAACAGATGGAGGTCGCCGTATTTAACTATGCGGATGACCTCCAGCTGGTCTTTGATCTCTCCTCTCCTTCTGCTGTCCTCAACTTTCAAACTGTCATGCTTTACATCAGGGACTGGATGGGCCACAATCACCTCAAACTTAACCCAGACAAAACCGAGTTGGTTTTGACGGGCGGCTCATCCAGCCCCTGGTCCCCCCTTTGCTGGCCTCCCTCTCTCGGTTCTCCTCCTGTCCCCTCCTCCTCTGTTAAAACACTAGGCATCAAGCTCAATTCCCAACTCACCCTCCACTCCCAGGTTAGCTCTGTGGTATCTTCCTCTTTCCTTTCACTGCGTACTATCCGCAAGGTGTCCCGCTTCTTTACTTTTTCCGCTCTCAAACTTATTATTCTGGCCATGGTGGTGTCCCGCCTGGACTACGGGAACGCTCTGTATGCCGGTATTCCTGCATACAGTTTGCGCCGCCTACAACAGATCCAAAACCAGGCGGCCCGCCTAGCCTTCAACCTTCCCAAATTCCATCACTCCACCCCACTCCTGAAATCTCTCCACTGGCTCCCAGTGCGGGCTAGAATTCAATTCAAACTCGCATCCATCACTTTCCTGGCCCGATTGGACCTGGCACCTGCCTTCATCTCCTCTGAGATTGTTCCCTATGTCCCCTCTAGGGACCTACGTTCTTCTTCTCAGTCCCTCCTCATCATCCCTCGCTTCCGGAGAAAGAAGTGGGGCGGCTCCAAATTTGCCATTCTAGCACCAATCCTTTGGAATTCCCTTCCCCTTCATCTCCGTGCCATCACCCTCTATCCCCAATTCCGTAAAAGTCTTAAAACCTACCTATTCACTAAATCGTATGAATAAATGCCCATCCCTCTCTCCCTGCTCTTAACCCTCAGTCCCCTCTAGCTACAGCGCCAAGAAACCGCCGGTATACGTGCGCTTTATAGGTGCTTTTAAACTCAAACTCAAACTACATACAGAGGGTGACACAGGAGTCTCTGACTGACGGACGTCACTGACAGGCAGCCCATGGACCAAGTGGGGGGTGTATCGTTGTCAGGATATCCTCCTCCAGTGGGGTGAGGCGGATGCGTGGTCCAGAGTATGCGGCTGGGAGGATCCGTTGTAATTCAATTCGGGAGTATTTCGCCTTTACCCTCAGCCGCTCATCCTGCCATATTTTTTTGAGGTCCTGGACTGTGCGCCTCTCCTCCCCCAATGCTGTGACAGCAGTGGATAATTGCTGCCACAGGGCTGCCTTCTGTGTCCCACTGGTGCAGTAGGGTGGGAGTCCATAGAGGCGTTTGTGGTGCCTGACAATGAACTCCACAAGCATGGTGGTCTCCTCTGCTGTGAAATTCCTCTTTCTTTTCAGGAGGTCCATTTTTCTCAGCCGGTGTCAGCTTGCAAAGACAAACTCTGTGTGGCCAAACCTGTTCCTTCACTGTGTGCTGCTTTTAAATGTTTTTTGCTGCTGGTCAATCAGTGTTAATTGGCTTCAGGTGGATCATGGTGGGGGATGGTAGGCACTAGCAACATGATGGCTAACTGGAGCTGTTGGCTGGGATTGGCTGGAGTGCGTCAGCTGATGCATGGTGGGGGATGGTAGGGACTTGGACAGGTGTTTACCCTTGGCTCAAATGATCAATGGCCACAGTTAATGTAGTCTGGTCCAAAATCTGACTTTCGGCCCGAGAGCGGAATTTCCGGCCCGAGAGCGGAGTTTCCGGCCCGAAAGCGGAGTTTCCGGCCCGTATGCGGACGTTCCGGCCCGTAGGCGGACTATCCGGCCCGCAAGTGGACTTTCCGCTCCGGGGGCGGAAATTCCGGCCCGAGTGCGGACGTAAGTTTAGTGGTCGTAAATGGATTCTGTGAATAGCAAAAGTTCTAAGTTCATTCTGTGAATAGCAAAAGTAGTAAATTCACTCTGTGAATACCAGTAGTAGTAGGTGCATTCTGTGAAAGTTTAGGATTTAGTCTTAAGTTTGTTCTGTGAATCGGGCCCTACGTCTTTGTTTTCAGAATACAATCTAACTGATACACATATTCATATGGCACAAAGGGGAGCTAAATATACAATGCTGCAAATTGAAAAACTGGACAGACTACCATTTAAAGTAGCTGAATTACCATCAACTGAGTGGCTAATCCATGGACAAATCACTCTCCCGGTCACTACATTTCAGTTTCACTATTGCCTTGAGCAAAGGCAGGCAGGCAGATATGAAAAATTGGGTAAAGAGTACATAAAGAAATTCTGGGATTTACCATATAGATTTTGATGCCGGAGTGGGGATCAAGAAGTGTTTCTTAGTGTTACCAACTGCAAGAACGCTTTAAGCGGTTCTCTCATATGCCAAGATATCATTTTGCATGGAGCCAGTAATGGTTCAGTTTCAAATCTGTCTTGCCACATGAAAGAAACACCAGCTGCCGTAATATCGCCAGTGGTCGAGTTACTTTCGATAGGGAGTTACTTGATGCTGAACGATCAAGGTTGTTGTGGCATGCTTCCAGGCATTGCATATCTGGTCACCGTGAACACCAGGGTTACTTGCTGTATGCACGTATTGTTTCCTCCGACAAATACAGTCAGGGAGGCGCTAGTATGGCCTTCACTGAACGTTTCGTTGATACAGTTTGATGCTTTGAGCAGAATGAAAGCCATGCTTTTATAGAAAACCTTGCCACTGACCTCCGTCGAGAAACCTTTGAACTTCAAGTTGCTAGGATCTCGACCGAGATACAGGCGCTAATTCAAAGAAATTGCCCCATACATTTCGTAGAAATGGTGGGACGTATCTTTAATATGTCTGAAACATGTGGCAATATACACCTATTTAAGACCGCAGGGTACGGATTCCTTAGCACTTTCCAGACTATCTTCGGAGCTATTCTAAACTTCATACACTCTGTGTTTGGAAGTCTTTTCGGGGGTCTACCTCTGATACTGCTCGCTGTAGCTGGAATCCAGATTATTGTCTACCTGCTGTGCAATGGACGGACCATCCGCCTGTGAGATTGCGAAAGCTCTCCTGGAAAGACATTACCGTGAGCGTATGGTACAGCATCTTGGTGCACCTCGCCTACGAGAACTAAGTGCTTCTTGATTCTTATTCTTCAGACCAGTCTTTGAGTACTGCATCGTACCTGTCTTCAGATGCCTGTTCTGTGGAGGCGAATGCGAGCTGGACATCTGTCTGACACCTCTGATGGAGACTTCTTGTGGTCCCATGCACGACTCTGTCTCCAGCGTATTCGCATCTTGACGCATGCCTGCCTTGAGGAACCGCAGGTGCCTTTCAAAACTGAATTACATTTCAGCTCCAGCATTGACACCGAGGTATCTAATTCAGCCCAGGATGCCTACACACCAGCTGTTGGCAGCGAGGAGTTACATCTATGCACACTCAACGTGCTATGCGAGGTATTGCAATGTTTGTCCCCTGCTGTAGCAGGCAGCGATAGTGTCATGTCTCCCAGCCAGGATATTTATTCTGAATCTGGCACACTGTGTGCTGTGAACGAATATGGAACTTTTTCCTTCCCTTTATATTTCTGCAATAACTTTTTCAAAATGACACTTTCTATCCTGAAGCATGGCCTTCTAAGTACGCTTGCAGTAGTTCAACTTGTGTGATCGAACTCAGTTAGAACTGTGGTTTGCGGAACTTTACGACAATGTCAAACCTTACCGAAGAAAATCATTCCTCATTTTTTAAACTGTTTTTAAATGATTTTTTAAACATTTTTTATAAACATTATAAATGACTTCTTGATAATTTTATACACTGACACTGTTATTATAATGGGTATCTCAGAATGTTTATTATTATTGTTAAGTATAATGTGGAGTGGGTGTTATATTTCACATCGGTACCCTAATATAGGTCCAGGGAACATCGTACACTTTCCCTACATCAGCTCCCGTTATTTCATATGAACGAGCCTTATAAGGACGGATGTATGACATTACAACGCACACTTTTACAACGCATGCACTTACAACGCATTTTTTACAACGCATAATCCATTACAACGCATGACATTACAACGCATGACACTACAACGCATTTTTAAAAACTACCTTTACAACGCATTTCCATTACAACGCATACTACCTTTACAACGCATACCATTACAACGCATAATATTAAATTGCATTTAAGGTAAGTATTAGATAGTATAGGGGTAAAAGTTACTTTTCTAACTCCAGGGGGTGCAACAGTAGGGTAAGTGTTGGATAGTATAGGGGTAAAAATTACTATTCTAACTCCAGGGGGTGCAACAGTAGGGTAAGTGTTGGATAGTATAGGGGTAAAAATTACTATTCTAACTCCAGGGGGTGCAACAGTGGGGTAAGTGTTGGATAGTATAGGGGTAAAAATTACTATTCTAACTCCAGGGGGTGCATCAGTAGGGTAAGTGTTGGATAGTATAGGGGTAAAAATTACTATTCTAACTCCAGGGGGTGCAACAGTAGGGTAAGTGTTGGATAGTATAGGGGTAAAAATTACTATTCTAACTCCAGGGGGTGCAACAGTAGGGTAAGTGTTGGATAGTATAGGGGTAAAAATTACTATTCTAACTCCAGGGGGTGCAACAGTAGGGTAAGTGTTGGATAGTATAGGGGTAAAAATTACTATTCTAACTCCAGGGGGTGCAACAATAGGGTAAGTGTTGGATAGAATAGGGGTAAAAATTACTATTCTAACTCCAGGGGGTGCAACAGTAGGGTAAGTGTTGGATAGTATAGGGGTAAAAATTACTATTCTAACTCCAGGGGGTGCAACAGTAGGGTAAGTGTTGGATAGTGTAGTGTAATATTATGCGTTGTAATGGTATGCGTTGTAATGGTAGTATGCGTTGTAATGGAATGCGTTGTAAAGGTAGTTTTTAAAAATGCGTTGTAGTGTCATGCGTTGTAATGTCATGCGTTGTAATGGATTATGCGTTGTAAAAAATGCGTTGTAAAGGTAGTGCGTTGTAAAAGTTGCATTGTAAAGGTTGTTCCCCTATAAGGACATAACTCCAAATAAGGACAGAATGCCTTATAGGGACATCTTGCCTTTTAAGGACTGTAGCCTTTTATGGACTAAACCTTTCACGTAGTTCCATGCCGAGGGTGGGTTTATCCCAATCGATATTGCTAAGACGTCATCCTTAGCACATATGAATAATTGATGAGTACACTCTCTGGGAGGTATACTTCACCTCTCCCATCGACGCACAAGGTTTAATCCCCAACATCATTCTCATACTGAACAATGGGTAAGACACGTACATAGACTGTATAAATACTGCACCCCTTGCTACCAGAGGGCAGGAGGGAACCGAGACTTCAAGGCCGACACACTGACCAGAGACGCTGCAGCTCCGGCATGCCATCGCTGCAGCTATCAGTGGTCTGACGATCCCTTGCGGGGTGTCCAGCTCAAGTCCAGGACTAAGTCCCACATTCTCACTATTCAGATATGGGGCTCAACTCAATCCTAGCGGGATTCTTGGCTCTTAGATTCTAGACTATTAGGCTCTTAGGCTCAGTAGCTCTTTTGCACCTGCTTACATGCTAGGTACACTCAGGTACATCTAGACAGGCATTTTAGGAGTACGCACTTTATTTTATAAATGCATTTCATATTCATGTATATGTTCGTGACTATTGCAAAATGGTAGAACAATACTATTCCTTTTTATTCACTGTACTGCTGGTTCTATATCTCTGCTACTGTGTTACAGTTGTAGCAGCATATTTATTTTACATGAGAAGAACTACGGTTCAATAAATTCTCATTGTATAAATGCTCGACTGTTTCTTCTCTGTATCTCTCTGAGAGCAAAACAAGCAAGCACCAGTGACTGGGTGAAAAGTAGTATATTTTTTCCATGAGTCTGAGATTATTGTGTTCTGAGGTTGCAAAAGCAAATCTCTCTGATAACAGGAGATTCAAGTAGCACTATGGGCTAGCTAATGTGAAAACAGGCTAACATATTCGGCGGGGTTTACAGAGTCAGTCTGCCACCAGACCCACAGTTTATGTTATCCGCAAATGCGTAGGTCCTGCATGAAGGGTACTATTGGAACTACACTACAACTTGTCTGTGATTGGTTGTAAATTGCAATCACTTCTCAGTTAATCAATCACACATGACTCATACAATTAATGATTGCAAAAGCCTATGCTCTTACTCTACCTCTGAGTCTTCTTGGTACACTCCTCAAGAAGCTTATCTTCTGTCCTTCTCCTTGAATCCACAATATTGTTTCTGTTTTACAATCTACAGGCCTTTTCTTCCGCACGAAAGGTGAAACTCCAGAACACTTCTGCTTACTTTATTGGACCGGTTCAGCCAGGCACGGACATTCAGAGAAGAATGCAGATGCTCTGCCCAATTTGGCAATGAAGTATCATTTTTCTTTTAACAATCACATTTTTTAGAACTGTGTGGGTTCACTTCAATACTCCATAAGTTGTATTTTTCAAACCTAGATGATAGAACATTTAGATATGTAATAAGTTGGGTCTCTGTAGCTGAAGGACTGTTTGCATGCATTTAACTTAACTGTTTTATTCCTTCATTGTCTTGCACAACAGAAGGATGATGAAGTGCTGCTTATCGCCCTGATTAATATTGTTGTTGGGTAGAGTTTGTCTTTGTCAGACCTTTCCCCAAATCCCCTTTCCCATACATTCATCAAAACTCTAACCCTCTCCCCTACGGAATGTGATTTCTTCAGCTGTGACTCAATTTACATCATAAATGGATCACACACTTGGTGGGGAGGATGTATTGAACGCTACACCAACTACTTGTGGAATATACTATTACATGAGCAGTAGCATACACCTGCCCCACTTACCTACCCATGCATAAAAGGGATCCATAGTTTAGATGTTGTAGATCATTTGTCAACATCATCATTCAGAGCTGTCGTCATTGCACAGAAATCGAAACTGAAATGAGTCTTTAGGCTCATTTCAGTTTCACTTTCTATGTGCTCAGGGGGCTATCTCAGCCCCCCGGGTACGTAGAACGACGGGAGAGGTATCATTGGAAAGGGGAGAATCTCTAGTGGAGGGCGATCCCCAAGCAGGGATCCACCCACTAGACACCAGGAAGGGGGGAGCGAGCCCTTGGGCAAGGGCTTTTGCTCCCCCCAAATGTTTTGGTTGTGATTTAGTCTTTTTGCCCCCCTGGGGGATAGATGGGGGCAGTAGCCCCCAATCTTCCCCCCGGGGGGGCAAAAAGCCCATTAGACGCCAGGGATATTTACTTTTGGCCACATAATTTATTAGGGTGGGGGCTGCCAAAAAGGGCATGTCCATGCCCCCACCCCACAAAATTTACAGCCTTTCTGCCCCCCCTGGGGGGCAGTTGGGGGCAGTAGCCCCTAATCTGCACCCCCGGGGGGCAGAAAGCCCACTATATGCAAGGGATTTTTTTTAATTATAATTTGTGGTGGGGGCTGCCCAAAATGGGCAAGCCCATTCCCTGACTCACCCCCACAAAAATGACAGCTTTTCTGCCTCCCCTGGGGGGCAGATGGGGGCATTAGCCCCCAATCTGCCCCACCGGGGGGGCAAAAAGCTCACTTGACGCAGGGATTTTTCTGGCAAATTTTAATTAGGGTGGGGGCATTGGCATGCCTGTTTTGGGCAGCCCCCACCCTAATTAAAATTTGCCCAAAAACTGCTTGGCGTCTAGTGGACTTTCTGCCCCCCCTGGGGGGCAGATGGGTCATTAGCCCCCAATCTGCCCTGCCAGGGGGGCAAAAAGCCCACTTGCCAGGGATTTTTTGGGGGCAAATTTGAATTAGGGTTGGGGCTTCCAAAACGGGCATGCCAATGTCCCCACCCCCCACCCGCAACAATAACAGCCTTCCTGCCCCACCTGGGGGGCAGATGCTGCAGTGGCCCCTAATGTGCCTCCCCGGAGGGGCCAAAAGCCCACTATCCGCCATGGATTTTTTAAAATTATAATTTGTGGTGGGGGCTGCCAAATATGGGCATGCCCGGGCCCCCACCCACCCACCCCCAGCAAAAATGACAGCCTTTCTGCCCCCCCTGGGTTACAGATGGGGGCATTAGCCCTAAATCTGCCCCTCCGGGGGGGCAAAAAGCCCAGTAGACGCCAGCGATTTTTGAGGCAAATTTTAATTAGGGAGGGGGTATTGGCATGCCCGTTTTGGGCAGCCCTGACAAATAAAATTTGCCCAAAAAACTCCCAGGCATCGAGTGGACTTTCTACCCCCCACTGGTGGGCAGATGGGGGCATTAGCCCCCAATCTGCATTGCCGGGGGGGCAGAGAGCCCACAAGACACCAGGGATTTTTTGGGGGCAAATTTGAATTAGGGTGGGGGCTCCCAAAATGGGCATGCCCATGCCCCCACCCCCGCCCACAAAAATAACAGCCTTCCTGCCCCCCCCTGGGGGAAATATTGGGCAGTAACCCCGGATCGGCCCCCCGGGGGGGCAAGAAGCCCACTAGACGCAGGGATTTTTTGGGCAAATTTTAATTAGGGTGGGGGGCATTGGCATTCCCATTTTGGGCAGCCCCCGCCCTAATTAAAATTTGCCCAAAAACTGCTTGGCATCTAGTGGACTTTCTGCCCCCCTGGGGGGCAGATGGGGCATTATCCCCCAATCTGCCCCAGAGGGGGGGTAAAAAGCCCACTAGACACAAGGGATTTTTTGGGGGCAAATTTGAATTAGTGTGGGGGCTTCCAAAACGGGCATGCCCATACCCCCACCCCCACCTGCAAAAATAACAGCCTTCCTGCCCCCATGGGGGCAGATGGGGCAGTAGCCCCAAATCTGCCCCCCGGAGGGGCAAAAAGCCCACTTTACACCAGGGATTTTTTGGGCAAATTTTAATTAGGGTGGCATGCCCGTTTTGGGCAGCCCCCACCCTAATTAAAATTTGCCCCAAAAACTCCCTGGCATCTAGTGGACTTTCTGCCTCCCCTGGGGGGCAGATGGGGGCAGTAGCCCAAAATATGTCCTGCCGGGGGGGCAAAAAGCCCACAAGATGCCAAGGATTATTAGGGTGAAATTGAATTTGGGTGGGGGTTGCCCAAATAAGACATGCCCATGCCCCCACCCCCTCCCTGCAAAAAGTACAGCCTTCCTGCCCCCCATGGGGGACATATGGGGCAGTAGCCCCCTATCACCCCCCGGGGGGGCAAAAAGCCCACTAGACGCCAGGGATTTATTTGGGGGCAAATTTAAATTAGGGTGGAGGTTGCCCAAAACAGGCATGCCCATGCCCCCACCCCCTTCCTGCACAAATTACAGCCTTCTTGCCCCCGAGGGACAGATGGGGCAGTAGCACCCAATCTGCCCCCCAGGTGGCAAAAAGCCCACTAGACGCCAGGGATTTTTTCGGCAAATTTTAATTAGGGTGGGGGCATTGGCAAGCCCGTTTTGGGCAACCCCCACCCTAGTTAAAATTTGCCCCAAAAACTCCCTGGCATCTACTGGAATTTCTGCCTCCCCTGGGGGGCAGATGGGGACATTAACCCCCAATCTGCCCTGCCGGGGGGCAAAATACCCACTAGACGCCAGGGATTTTTTGGGGGCAAATATGAATTAGGGTGGGAGTTGCCCAAAACGGGCAAGCCCATGCCCCCACCCCCACCTGCAAAAATACCAAGCCTTCCTGCCCCCCTGGGGGCAGATAGGGCAGTAGCACCCAATCTGCCCCCCAGGTGGCAAAAAGCCCACTAGACGCCAGGGATTTTTTCGGCAAATTTTAATTAGGGTGGGGGCATTGGCAAGCCCGTTTTGGGCAACCCCCGCCCTAGTTAAAATTTGCCCCAAAAACTCCCTGGCATCTACTGGAATTTCTGCCTCCCCTGGGGGGCAGATGGGGACATTAACCCCCAATCTGCCCTGCCGGGGGGCAAAATGCCCACTAGACGCCAGGGATTTTTTAGGGGCAAATATGAATTAGGGTGGGGGTTGCCCAAAACGAGAATGCCCATGCCCCCACCCCCCAAAAAATTAGCCACAGTGTTTCTGCCCCCCTTGGGGGCATATCGGGGCAACCCCCTCCCCCCCGATATCCCCCCCGGGTGGCAGAAAGCCAACTAGGCACGGAGTTGTTTTTAGCAATATGCCTACCTGTGGATTTTGGGCCCTAGCGCAGGTTTGCAGGGGATTCTGGGTAAGGAAACGTTGAGGGATCCACGCAAGCCATACCTCCCTTGAAGCCCCCAGGTGTCTAGTTTTCAGAAATGTGTGGGTTTGGTAGGTTTCCCTAGGTGCCGGGAGAGCTAGGGTTCACAAACTAGAGCTAGGCACTTTGCCAACAAAGGATCATTTTTCACTGCGAAATTGAGGTGTGACCACGTTGCGTTTTGCGCCGTTTCCTGTCATGGGCACTAGGCCAACCCACACAAGTGAGGTACCATTTTTCTTGTAAGACTTTGGGGAATGCGGGGTGGGTGGAAATTTGTGGATCCACGCAGATTCCAGAACTTTCCACCTCAGAAATGTGGGGAAAATGTAGTTTTTTAAACAATTTTTTAGGTTTGCAAGGGATTCTGGGTAACAGAACCTGGAAGGAGGCAGTCAAGTCTCCCCATCCTGGATTCCCCTGCGTGACTAGTTTTAAAAAATGTATAGGTTTGCTATGTTTCCGTAGGTGCCGGCAGAGCTAGGGTTACAAAACTACAGCTAGGCACTTTGCCAAAAAAGGGTCATTTTCCACTGCGAAATTGAGGTGTGACCACATTGCGTTTTGTGCCGTTTCCTGTTGCGGGCACTAGCCTGACCCACACAAGTGAGGTACCATTTTTCTTGTAAGACTTTGGGGAACGCGGGTGGGTGGAAATTTGTGGATCAACGCAGATTCCAGAACTTTCCACCACAGAAATGTGGGAAAAATGTGTTCTTTTTGACAATTTGTTAGGTTTGCAAGGGATTCTGGGTAACAGAGCCTGGTGGGAGGCAGCTAAGTCACCCCATCCTGTATTCCCCTGGGTGTCTAGTTTTAAAAAATGTATAGGTTTGCTAGGTTTTCCCAGGTGCCGGCAGACCTATGGTTCAAAAACGACAGCTAGGCACTTTGCCAAAAAAGGGTCAATTTCACTGCGAAATTGAGGTGTGATCACGTTGTGTTTTACGCTGTTTCCTGTCGCGGGCACTAGGCTGAACCACACAGGTGAGGTACCATTTCTCTTGTAAGACTTTGGGGAATGCGGGGTGGGTGGAAATTTGTGGATCCACGCAGATTCCAGAACTTTCCACCACAGAAATGTGGGGAAAATGTGTTTTTTTGACAATTCTTTAGGTTTGCAAGGGATTCTGGGTAACAGAACCTTGTGGGAGGCAGTCAAGTCACCTCATCCTGGATTCCCCTGGGTGTCTAGTTTTCAAAAATGTATAGGTTTGCTATGTTTCCCTAGGTCCCGGCAGAGCTAGGGTGAAAAAACTACAGCTACGCACTTTGCCAAAAAAGGGTCATTTTTCACTACGAAATTGAGGTGTGACCACATTGTGTTTTGCGCCGTTTCCTGTCACGGGCACTAGGCTGACCCACACAAGTGAGGTACCATTTTTCTCAGAAGACTTTGGGGAACGCGGGGTGGGTAGAAAATTGTGGATCCCCACAGATTCCAGAACTTTCCACCACAGAAATGTGGCGAAAATGTGTTTTTTTGACAATTATTTAGGTTTGCAAGGGATTCTGGGTAACAGACCCTGGTGGGAGGCAGTCAAGTCTCCCCATCCTGGATTCCCCTGCGTGTCTAGTTTTAAAAAATGAATAGGTTTGCTAGGTTTCCCTAGGTGCCGGCAGAGCTAAGGATCAGAAACTACAGCTAGGCACTGTGCCAAAAAAGGATCATTTTTCACTGCGAAATTGAGGTATGAGGTTTTGCACCATTTCCTGATGTGGGCACTTGGCCGACCCACACAAGTGAGTTACCATTTTTCTCGTAAGACTTTGGGGAATGCGGGCTGGGTGGAAATTTGGGGATCCACGCAGATTCCAGAACTTTCCACTGCAGAAATGTGGGGAAAATGGTTTTTTTTTACAATTCTTTAGGTTTGCAAGGGATTCTGGGTAACAGAACCTGGTGGGAGGCAGCTAAGTCACCCCATCCTGGATTCCCCTGGGTGTCTAGTCTTCAAAAATGTATAGGTTTGCTAGGTTTCCCTAGGTGCCGGCAGAGCTAGTGTTAAAAAACTACAGCTAGACACTTCCCAAAAAAGGGTACATTTTCATTGTGAAAATGTGGTGTGTTCACGTTGGGTTTTGAGCCATTTCCTGTTGTGGGCACTATGCCTATCCACACAAGTGAGGTACCATTTTTATCAAGAGACTTAGGCTAATTCAGATTTTTAAAGCAACTGTTATTACCTATTGATTTTTGATGCATTTCTGCCTTCCAAATGAAAGACATTGTGGAAAAAAGAAGTCATTTTGAAAAATGACTGGTAATTCTTATGCTAGTATGAGTATTCCCAAATTCGAAAATGTGCAAATATGTACTGTTTCTAAACTCTATAACTTGTTCCCATTTCAGAAATACATAGGTGTCTTTCATACCGATTTTTCCATGTATACATGTTCCCACAATAATTGCCATATACCCTGAACATAATAAAAAACCATTGCAAATTGCTGCTCAGTTTTTGACTCTGGGTTCGTCGGGTTCTTGGTGAACCTATAAGTCCTATATATCACCACAACCAGGAAGGTCCAGGTGAAAACATTGACACAAAAGGCTGTTTTTTTTAACTGATTTTCACTTTTTCCTAAATTTAACTGTTAGTTTCTATGAAGAAACCTTGATGGATCTACGCAAATGACCCCTTTGCTGAATTCGGAATTTTGTCTACTTTTCTAAAATGTATAGCTTTCTAGGATCTATTATTACTTTCACACCCATTTCTACCATTAACTGGAAGGAGGTTGAAAGCACAAAAAATAGCAAAAATAGGCTATGTCCCAGAAAAATGCCAAAACTGTGTAAAAAATGTTGATGTTCTGACAAAAGTCTGTCATTCCTCTCTTTCCCCTCTTCTTTTTAATCTGTATATGCTTCCTCTGATTCGCTCTATTCGTAATTTCGAGGTGGCCACCTTTAACTATGCTGATGATCTCCAATTAGTGTTTAAAATTGACTCCTCCCCCACGTCTGCTTCTAGGTTTCAGGCTACCTTATATTTTATTAGTAATTGGATGAACGCCAGTCAACTTAAACTCAATCCTGATAAAACTGAGTTGGTCCTGGCGGGCGGCACCTCCAATCTCTGGAACAACAACTTTTGGCCTTCTATGTTAGGCAACCCCCCACCAACCTGCTGATTCCGTGAAAAGTCGCGGAGTCATAATCAGTAAAGACCTGACCATGAAAGCTCAAATCAGTGCTGTGGTATCATCCTGTTTTTTTCATCTTCGCAGAATTCGTAAGATTTCGAGATTTCTAACTACCGAGGCCCTTACTTTGGTTCTTATGGCCTTAGTCATTTCTCGAATAGATTACACTAATTCATTGTATGCCGGCATTCCGGCTTACCAGCTTCACCGCCTACAATTGGTTCAGAACCAAGCAGCCAGACTTATCTTTCAACAACCAAGACATCAACATGTCCGCCCCCTGCTGAAGAGCCTTCATTGGCTCCCAGTAACCAAGCGTTGTATTTTCAAACTTGGCTGCACCATTTTCAAAGCCTTAGCCGGCCTTGGCCCTGTCTTTACTTCTTCCTCGGTTCTCCACTACACACCCTCACGTGCTCTCCGTTCTTCTCATTCTAACCTTCTCGTCACCCCCCCCCCGTTAAACGGAAAAAACACGGTGGACTTAGTTTTTCCTTCCTGGCTCCCAAACTTTGGAACTCTTTCCCCCTTGAGATTAGACTTAAAACCTCTCTTTCTCAGTTCAGAACCCTTCTTAAAACTCTTTTATTCACACAGGCTTATCTGTAAATTTTTGGTTCATTACGCTTGAAACTGGCCATGAAACCATTGTGGTGTACGAGCGCTTTATAAAAACTTTTAACATAACATTTACATAACATTCCCTAAAAGCTGGGAAAATGGTGATTTAAGCCCCACAAACCCTTTTTTGATAACATTTGCAGGGAAAACCCCAGACGCTTTCATTTGCAGCCCGTTTTTCCCATTTTTCCCCCAAAAAACAAAATTTAGCTGTATTTTGGTTAATTTCTGGGTCCCCTCCAGGGGAATCCACAAACCCTGGGTAACTTTAGAATCCCCATGATGTTGGAAGAAATGGACACAAATTTGGCGTGGATACCTTATGTAGTCGAAAAGTTACAGGGGCCTAAGCGCGCACTACCCCAAATAGCAAAAAAAGGCTTAGCAAGGGGGAAAAGGCCTAGGAGCGAAGGGGTTAATTATATGCTAGCTCCACATTGCTGAGGACAGAAGAAATTATTATTGCTAGTTTTTGTAATAATATCAGGTTTTCTTTGTTGTGTCATCATGTCCCAGTCTTTGTAATGCTATGATATAAATACAACCCACTAACTGTGTTTTTCTTTCAATCCTTCAATGTATTTGCCGGTGATGGATAATCCTTTTGATTAATCCTACAGTTTAAGCTCACATAGATGGGAGTGGGACCTAACTTGTGATGCCTTGCCAGCTTGCGCACTAGCCTGCTGCTACTACCCCCACCATTAAGAAGACATATTGGGAAACCCTGCAGTAAGGTTTTGAAAGATGGAGAGAGGTAGCAGCCATCCCTTCATCTACTTAGGTAAGAGAACTATGGAGTGAAGTGCACTAGTTTAGTTAGTAAGTAACTCATTTCTACTGTTTCTAATTTCTGCTGCAGATAAGTAATTCCTTGTTTATCTAGGGTGTTGTAGGCAATATAGGCAATGCATGCATACCTTCATAATGCTCAATAAAGGTACAAAGGGTAGGAGGACAAGGGTATAACTAGCTATAACTAACTGGTATACACTTTGGTTAGCGGATTAAAAATACAGGCTGCACGAAAAGGTAGCAGTGCAACGTAAAAGCAAAGCTCAAAAAACTACGTCAAGCATAAAGTTTCATAATAATTTTTCCCTTCACTTTTTAACAACAAAACTCACCCTCTCCGCCCACAACAGGCCCACCCCTCTCCCCAACCAATGTCCAAAGTCCAAAGAAGTGTCCAAAATTGCCCCAACTTCCCTTAAAAAATTCCCACCATCTCCATCCACAACAAAAGTCCCTCCCAACCTTCCCTCCACAACAAAATATAAAAAAGGGCTCAGAAGAGGGCATTATTGATGCTGGTCCAGGGTTCCTGTTGTTCCTCGAGGCATGCCCTCTGATGGTGAACCTGTGTCAGCTCACACAGAATGAAGCGTTGGAACTGATGGTCTAGTTGGGAGGGGGCAAGCAGTGGTGGTTCGGGTGGCTGCCAGCTGCCAATAGCACTGGCAATGTTGTTGCCGAGAGGATGGAGGCACTAGCGGCTGGGTGAAGGAACTTGGAGCAGGGGCAGTGGCAGATGCCTCCGCTTCAGCCTTCTCCCCCTCCTCCAGAGCCACCAGTAGATTGTATGCAGCCTGGATGCCCTCTAACATCTGCCACTGCTGCTGGGCTACTATCTCCAGCTGTGCAGGTAGTGGAGGTGGACCAGCAGGGGTAGTAGCTATATCAAGAAAAAAAGAAAAGAAAAAAGACAAATTGTAAACAATGCTTTGTGCAAACACTTGTTTAAAATGATATAGTGGCACAGAACAGTACATTGCTAGGACCCTAGTGATATTGGAGTTTGATATGTTTAGGAGAGTCATAGGGCAATTGTTTACTCACACATGCCTCGCATAAAAGCACTGACTGAAAGGAATTAAGGCAGAATAATACTACATTAAAAAAACAGAGTAATTTGTTTTTTTCTTTTAAAGGATTTCGTAGTAAAACACGAAATCAACTCTTTGCATGGAAAAACGAAAAAAAATCACATCTCATTAATGAGTAAGGCATTATGCAGTACGAAGTACAAGTGTTCATATTGTGGTAAATTATTGGAGGCATGTTAGCTAGCGTGTCGGGTACTTTACTACTCTTTGCAGTCTGCAGCTGGGGCACCTGCAATGGATAATTATCTTACTTTAATTATTTTACTTTTCTCTGAATGCCTTTCAATTCTACTTTGACTCCAAAGAGGCAGATGAATAATCATGATACTATGCCACATACTTCACGTATAAAATGCGGATAACCTGTTTGCCAAAAGTAGACAGTGGGAAAAAGGATGCACTGCGGTGCAGAGAAAGGAACAGGATATAGATTTTATATGGTGTCTTTGTCATGTTGCAGGGATTCTGCTCAGGAACAGAACTATGCTTGGTACCATAGAACATCAGTATGGACTGAGTCACCATACCAACTCCGTATATATGAGCCAGAGTTTGACTAATTATAGTGGTTCACTTGCCCTCTTAACCTTTCTAGAGAGACAAGTGATTTGATACCCCCGAACACAGCACTCTCGAACCTCTAAGAGATCGTGGTAACTGGACACACCCTTTTACTCTCTCACTCATACTTGTCCACAAAAACATAAGAAAGAGACACAAAGAAAGTTTACAACGTTTATTTAAACTATCATACTCTAAGATCCAATAATTGCACCAAAATTAGAAAACAAATACATATCAATAATATCATAAGCATGTTTAATACATCATATACCACGAAAAGCCCTGTCATATTATCTGACTGATCTGCCTGACCCCCTCCTGTGCCTTAGTGTACAGAGGTAGATGTTCTACATCCCAGCTGGTGCTGAACTCTCGTCTCAGAACCTTTGCTGTGTGTGTGTGTTTTTTTCAGAACTCTTGTCTTCAGTTATATGACAAAATATGTGTATTCAAAAACAGCAGCTGCATTCTTTTATTATGTCTATGTGCTAGTGTCTGACCAGAGAGAACAACAAAGAGCAATGCTTTTTAACCTTGCCTAGGCTGTTCAGACTAAATCCCAGGAAAATATTAAAATACAAAAACATGTGGTGGTTCCTTGTGAAAATATAATGTGGCACAAAGGCAAGCCTGATATTTAGTATCAACTGAAAAAACCAAAGCAGCCTACAATGTACATGATTATGCTAATGAGCCATATGAGAAACACTCAACAGTCAGATAGTATCTCATGCACAAAACTCGAAAGCAGGCACTTCGTCTTACTTTATTCCCTGGCCTCACCCTCTCCACAAATTATTTTCTACAAATACATTCACTTTTCAGTATGGAAAGGAATCTTTACTTACTCTACTGCAGGGTAAGTTTGAGGGATTGGCCAGGTAGGTAGAGGTTTTGCTATAGAATAGTGGGATGTCAATGATCATTATCACATACCTAAGCTTTGTTTTAGTCAGTCACTGTAGTTGACGAATGTCGAAAGGAAAAAAAATAAACAAGCGTTAATTCATTCTATAAGCCATGAAATATATGAATATGTTGCTTGGATATACATTTACATTAAACAAATGAAAATAAAAGAGACATTTGGCGAAACAGGACCAAGTTAGTTTAGTTAAAAGCTGCTGCTTTGAGAGCCTGGACAGAGCGCGTTTGCTCAGAATCTCTCGAAGTACAAGGTATAGTTCATGAGGTATAATAAACAACTTTCTACGTTCCAAAAAAAGCATCTACGGTTGTATATCAACAAACATGGACATTTGACACAGATGTCTTTCAACCTTACGGAGAGTTAGTGTGGGCCAGAATATATGTGCCCGGATGTCTGGCTTGCAGAGCGCACGATCACTACGTGTCATGTGCCTGTTGTCTTCTGGTTGGTTAAGTGTGCTTATGTTCATGTAGTATCTAACTTTGTGGTATGTCTGCAGAATGTGAGCATATGACTAAACAGGTTTTATCGAACCCATTTATCTTTAACTTGTTTTGGCGCAACTATCTATCTGTTGTATTCATCAGGGTTTTCTCTGAGTTTGTGTTTGTGTTTGGCTTATAGGGGACTCCACCTGTGACCTGTTACTCGTTATGTGTGAGCTTGGGTTGCAGGACCTGCCTGATCATGTATTTTTGACTCAGCGTTAAGGGAGAGGTCACCCTGGGTGAATCTGATAGTAATGATGTACGTTCATCGGAACTCCTAAATATAATATGGCAGCCACTAGTATTGTTTTATCAACATTATTCTCATCGTGCAAACAGTTGTCATTTTGTACAGTGATATCATTTGTACTGGCATTAACGAGACTATGCTTGCTCTGGTCTGAACGTTCATTGACAGTAGTCTCTTTAGCAACAACAATATTATCCTATGAGCATGGATTATTACATACATTGGTTTTACTGTTGCTGATGTTGGCGCTGCTGTGCGGGCACAAGCTATGGTATATATTGACATTGCATTGACGGGCACTGTGTGGGTGTTCATATTGCATTTGATACTGTCCTTGTCAGGCCAGAACATATCCTGACAATGATTGCCATTATATTCGCCCATTACAAGAAATCACTTGTCTCAAAACTTAGCTCCATGCCAAGAATGGATGGATGTTTCTATTTATTTGGTAGGCTGGGGCAAAACCTAAGAAAAAATAAAAGAGTGAATTTCTCTGAGGTGACGGAGTGGGTACTGGGAGAAGAGGCAAACACATCTTGTTTTCTGTTTGGAATGCATTGAAAACTTTGTAAACGCTGCATTAACAGAAGTAGACAGACTTTGCACAGACATCACTGCTGTACTGGCATGAACCATGCTGCAGTTAGGGCATGGATGGCAAAATGCTATGGGCAGGGAGGTGATGAATGATGATTAGTCCCTACTCCGCAAACTCCAGACGATACAGAACACAGCCACCAGACTCATCCTCAGCATCCCCTGGCACGAACACATAGGCCAAAACCTACGAAGGCTCCACTTGCTCCCCATGGAGAAAATAGTCAACTTCAAAATCCTCACCCATGCCTACACAACACCCAACCTGAATATCTCAACAACAGAATCAACTTCCACGTACCCAAAAGGAACCTCAGATCTTCCAACCTCGCACTGGCTGAAACCCCCCGCATCCACAGAGCCAGAGCAGGCGGAAGATCCTTCTCTCACATTCATTGAAGCCAAGACCTGGAACGAGCTCCCGGCAGACATCAGACGCGCCCCCTCCCTGAACGCCTTCAGGAAGACTCTCAAGACCTGGCTCTTCGGCTAAACAGATCTGCTGATCCCCCCTCAATGCCTTGAGACCCCCAAGGGTGAATAGTGCGCTTATAATACCCCGAATGATTGATTGATTGATGAGTGGGAACCGTAACCATCTTGCTTAACAAATACAGTGAGTGTACTAGTAATTTGCTAGTAAGCAAGCACTGTGGCTGACCACCAACCGTCCCTGCCACCACTGGTAAACCCCTTCCAAGTGCCTCAGCGTCTTGCACACTGGTGCTGCTTCTGATCCCGGCACTGGTGGTCTGTGTGGTTAGAAAAAACATTACACATTTTAGATGCCTGATATACCTCCCCTTTAATATATTTTTTGACAAAATACAACCGCAATACATCACTATAGTTTGGTTAGCATTATTTTCTATCAAAAATATCACTTTGGGCATTTTGTTGGTTGACAATGTTAGAAAAGACAGGTAGTTAAGCCAACAAAAAACGTTTCGTAATGGAGAGCAGAGCTATGATGACTCTGAGTCATTGAAGCGCAAATGAAGTGGTGGAATAACTTGGTCAATGTAGGACATATTTTCTTGGTCGGTAAGTAAAACAGGACCTCATACTACTTTCCTGTTATGTTGTACCATCATGGAAACTGCTGGTATAAAATTAGGCCTGGGCGAAGCACTACGCTACGCTCGCGTAGTTTGCGAAGTTCGCGCTACTTCGCGCTACGCGAACTGCACGTAGCACAGTGCGAACACGCGTAGCGTAGTGTTGCGTAGTGCTGCGGTCATTTTTTGCTTGCTCGCGGTCCTCAACGTCAAGTTGGCGACCGCGAGCAAGCAAAATGACATCCTGGCGAGACTTTTTCCTTGTTCGCGATCGCGAGCATGGAAAATAAACCTCCCGGCGAGATTCCCAACGCGAGAAGGTCAGGTTTCTCATTGCGAGGGGTCGCGTATGCTCGCGACCGCTCGCGATGAGAAACTACCAGTTCGCGTTGAGAAAGCTGCAGCTCGAGTAAAAATCTACTCGAGCAGCAGAAAACTACAGCTCGCACTGTGCAAGATGCCATTTTCAATGATTGCACAGTGCCGGTTGCTTGTCCGCACTGTGCAATCATTGAAAACAACATCTTGCACAGTGCGAACATGTTACTTCGCAGTTCGCGAAGTGCTACGCGTAGCTCGCGTAGTGCGAACTTCACTTTGCGTAGCTTCGCGAAGTGCTACTTCGCGAACTACGCCCACCCTTATATAAAATGAATGATAATACAAACAATATTATGGAGGTCCACCATGAGAGTGGGCACTCTCTTGTTTTCCTGTTTGAGCATAAGCAAGAAAATGAAAGCCCTCTCAACAAACATGCCTAGAGAAAAATAGCTTACTTGCTTCTCGAATCTTAACAGTAGAGTACCTAAATCTGTTCTCTTAGTCTTGCAAGACCAGTCCACAGAATGTATAAGGGAATAGGGAAAGCTTACTAACAAAGCAGAAGAAAGCTCCAGAATACTCGTATAGACAGGAGGAAGTCAGCTACAGAAACATAAATTATAGAAAAAAAGGATAATTAGGTGATAAGAAGAATTTAACAAACATTAGATAGTGGAGGAGTTGGAAAAAAGGAGACAATATAAAAAGGATAAACAAGGCAAGATCTTTCTAATAATGGGAAGAGGTCAAAGATAGGTAAATAATAATAATATTAATAATAATAATAATAATAATAATAATAATAATAATAACAGGACCTACTGGGGCCAGCATAGCCATTGGCCGCAGTGCTGGTGGTGGTATCCACCTGATCCGGTACTGCTGGTGGTGCCCCAACCTGACCTGCTACTCATGATGCCCTCTTCTTCTTGCCCTTGGGTGGTAATTTAAGAAATTAAAAGGATTATAAAAAATAGTTAGTGGTACAGTTAATCTCCCCAAAAATATTTTGACAGGCAAATTCAATAACATTGTATTTTTATAAATCAGATCAACTGACCTATTCCTAATTTCCAAGACCTAAACAACATTTAAAACTACTAATGCATTTGATGGGCCAAGTCAGTCTCACTTTTGAATGTATAGATGAATAGTATTACTACACATCAGTAGATTAGGACTGTGTGAGCTACATAAAGAAAGGCGCAGGAAACACTAATTCATTGATATTACTACTACCACTATATCAGTGACAGTAGAGAGGAGTCTGCACGACATCTTGAATAATCAGCCAAGCAAGAGATGATGTGATGAGCACAATTAGGTAGTGCCGAGCAAATGGCTACCTCAAACAGGATAACAAAATGTGACATTAACTAAAGTTGACTCTTTGCATGAGTAGCATACTATTTGAAAAAAATATATTCTCATTGTAGGACACATCAAATAAATATTTTCTCATGAGCCCTGCAAACTCAACTCCCAGCAGGTCAAGCAGGTCCTGCTCTCAATTGAGAACATCGAGCCAGCTGTGCAATAACTGATTTGTGGTGCGCTGGACTCCAGTGCTCCGGCGCATGCACCAGTGCACCCTCTCCTACAGCAGCTGATACTCCCACAGAATGTACCCCCTCCCAGACCTGCTGTCTGTTCCCAGCATGCAAAGGAGGTGGCGCTGCACATACACAATCAGTGCCAACACTGCCCTCTCAATAACAATGGGTCGGAGCTGCACCCCATGGTGGTGCCGGACACTGCAAGATGTACGGCTAGCAGCTCCATTGGTACTGCTGCATCTACTCTCGCCACGCTCTGACATGGTGCTGGTTGAGCAAAAAAGAAATAGAGAAAGTAGGAAGCAACTTAAGAAAGTAAGAGAAGAAAAAGTTAAGAACTAAGGAAGTGAAGGGAAAATCAAAATAGTACAAAAGTCACTAAAAAGAAGAAAGTACATAAACTTGAAATACACTGTAAAGACTCACACTGATAAAATAAAGTTAAATGAGGGTTGGAATACATTTAAATTGGATTGAAAAATCATGCCCAGCACCATGCACAGGACAAAAAGCAGGTAAAAAAAATGGCCATGCCCATGGGGACCACGTGGTGCCAGTTTGTGCTGATTTTCCAGCGCAAAACATAATGCTGGCATGAAAAAGCAGCAGGAACAAGCGACTGATCATTCTTCTGCTGATTTGCAGAGTTCTTCTGAATTTCGCTGAGATTTTTTGAACCCTGCAGAATTCCGAGGAGCAAAACTCCATGAGCATTGCCCAACCCTATCGTTGAGTGCCCTAAATAGCAATGTTGTTGCTATATTGACTGACCAGCAAGCCCTTGCCAGGCCCTAACATGCTGCCTTACTGGCAATCACAAATGTTGTTAGGAACATGAGAGTTACATATCTTGCCTCTGATGTGTGTGTGCCTGAGGCTAGTAACATCACTTAGCTGCCTTCCATGTCAATACTCGGCAGAGGAAGCACACTCATCAGAGGAGGAAGATGTAGAGTTCCCCAGTTTCCAATGAAGAACTTCCGATACAAATTTGTGAGTGTCCCCTTCACAGTTTTTATAGCTGTCATGTATACGAAATCATGCCATTTTCTTTGTAATCCATTATGGAGTTCACAAAAACTCTGCAAAGCATAGCAGAGTTTTTTCCTCTCTCGCCTAGCCAATGTTAAGTTGGCGAGATTCCTCAATGCGGGCAGTCGCAGATGGTTGCTACCACTCGCATTGAGAAACCTTTAGGTTGTGTTGAAGAATCTGCTACTTGAGTAGAATATCTACTTGAGTGGCAGAAAGAGGTAGCACCCTCTTTTACTGTGCATGGTGCCATTCGTGCTGATTTTACAGCGTGGGACAAAGACACAGTGCTAAAATTCAGAGCGAACATCACAACGTAACGCACTCCACCACTTGCAGAACTCCACGTAACCTGGCTTACTTTTTTGGTCACTACGCAGAACTCCGTGAACTCCACCCATGCCCAATAAAAAACAAGGAAGGGAATGTTCATGGGAAAGGTTAAATCTGTGCTGCTATCTGCTCCAATGACTCATGGTACTTCTGAAGAATGTCACCCTTCCTCTTCTGCTCCTTCTCCAAGTTCAGCCTGTCCATTCTTTGCATCCAAGCAACACATTAAAACTGTCCTATGTTGAACGTCCGACTTGGGTTTGACAGGTGACTACAATAATTACATCCATTGCAATGGTATGATACGCAATGTGTAGTCTTCCTGTGTAACATCAGCGTGTATCAACAAGCTATATTTTCTTAATAGAGAAATAGTGAGAATGACGTCAAGTACACAAATATTAACCACCTGTAAATAAGATGTCTGAGGCATGTGAGGCAAAAACACTGTTCAACTGATCCACATACATGCTAAGTAAATATGATAACATCATTGCATTTTGTGAATTCCTCATTTCTCACACAAAAGAGATTAAAGAGTACCTAACTTTGAATGTTTATACCAGTACTAGCCAGTATTGCTGCTGCTGTGCCTCTGAGGCTTCAGGAGTGGGTTTGAAAGTGCCTGGCTGATGATTACCACTTTGTGATCCTGTAACAGAGATGGTCGTCGGTGCATGTGTGGATGAATTTCAGCAGACTTGGCCTTGTAGAAAGTGAGGCCCATGTTGTGGAAGGCATGTGCTATTTTGTTGAGGCGGGCAGACCATGACCCTGGCCTACATGTTGAGATGTCAATTGTACATTTTCTTGGGTTGTTCCAGGATACGACTAAAGTTGGGATGTTACTGGCACACTTCGAGCATCTATCTGTTGTGCAATGATTGCAATGCGATGTCTAACCAGCTAACACTATCATGAATGTTTATGCAAAGTATAGCTAGGCATGAAACACAGGCACTTTCACAGGTATACCATCCACATACTTCAAGTGGGGTAATGCAGAAAAACATACCCACACCTATGTTGACAATACACTCACACGAATAAGCCTCCTTGTTTTTTTAACAATCTGTTGATACATGTGATGTTGTGAATGCCCAATGATTATGAAGTATTTTTTTACAGGTGATGTATACCTCCCCATACACATCGCAATCTTACAACTGATCTGACAGAAGGTGAAAGGTCTGAAATGTCTTATATCACATGTTAAAATCAGGCCCAATGCATGTGATGTTGTAATAATGTGCCAACTTCATCACAGGCCCCCTTGCACCGTGACGCAAGGGTTAAAGCATTGGCACTATACAGTCAAAAGTGTGCTAGTGCTAAGAAAGGACAGGAATTCACCCTAAAATGTTAAATACAATTGATTCCTGCCCTTACACTTTCACACAGCTCAGCAAGGTGGTTTGCTGTGCTGGACTGCTTGAAGAATTGATAGGTGGTTCCTCGGTATATGCATACTAGCCTGGCTACACAAAAATACCTAATACTGCAGTGTGGATAATGATCTACATTGAGGATCTAGCCACAAGGCCTGATATAGCCACATATTCCACTGTGTTTGCATCACATGAGTGAGGGAAAATAGCAATAAATGAATAATTCAAATTCATTTACAAGCCCAAAACCTCTTCAGTGCAGGATATTGCTAAATGCTAACCCTTCTTTTGGACACAGGGCTGCCTAACATTACTTAGTTTCAAGTGTGTTAGCTCCCTGTAAAGCAACACTGCATTTATGCCAGTTGTGCAGCTTTGTATAACAATTTGATACATCTGCCACCTGGAGTTACTTTGTTGTGCTTTGTGTGTAACAAGGCATCTACACATTGCAAATCAAATTTGATATTGATATGTACCCTAACAAAGTTATCCACCTTACCACATGTGGATTTGTACATTAATACATACTGACGAGTCCTTTAATCTCAGATCCCATCAGGTCCACCACATCTATTACCTGAGTTTGACATCCGCCCAATGATGCTTGAATTGGGAGATGGGGCGCTCCTCAGAGGCCACCTTTTTCAGGTACCAACGTACCCACTTCCATTGATCTTCCAGTCCTTTGGCTCTGCTTTGGCTAACCCTTCCCCTGGCAGCCAGCATCAGCGGTTGGAAGTGCTTTACTTACCAGATGGGACAGCCAACCTCTCATGCCCTTCACCTATCCTTATCCCAATGAACGAAAAATAACCCCTTAAACGCCTAACTGTACCTAGAGAACTATCACCCAAAAAAGACAAATGCCCAACATTATAAATACAATTACAATTACAGAAAAGCAAAATATGAATCACAGAGACATAGCCAAGATAGACAGTACCAGAAACAGCCAAACACTCTTCAACAATCACACAGCACTCCTCAAACCACCACCACCCAATACACACTAACAGAGCGAAAGTAAAATGTACACTTCCAACTTCCTAGTATGCAACCACACCCAATGCATAATTTCCTGAGTGTGTCAAGCAGATTCTAGACATTTGTGTTCATTTTTCTGATGCATTGTTACACAATTGTACATTGCATGATGCACTGCACAGTTGCACTGATGAAGCAGTGCTAAGGGCCACGCATTGGCGGTGAAGCATCAGTTATGAACTGCGCAATGGAGGTGATGCACCAGTTCGGACTCTTAACAAAGGTGATGCACCAGTTCAACAGAAGATGCATGGCTTCTGCTCGAGCAAACACCTTAGGCCCAGTTCAGAGGGTCAAGGACTGGGGTGGCACCATTTGGCAGGGCAGACTGACAGTTAACAGAGTCAATGTCCAGAAGGAGGGTGGTTGAAAATCTTTTATGGCCCTTAGACTTCAGATCACAAGGCAGGCCAGCTAGTCGTTGGAGTCATTTTGGGCTCAAGGGATGCATGTGTAGTCCTCCTTTTCACCCAGGCAGGAGAACAGCAGGCAGCAGGGCAACACAGCAAGGCATGACTCCAAAGCTGATAGATCCCACAAAAATATTCATGTGAGCTGTCATGGTACACACCTGGATGTCACCCACAGTTACAAGTGTATTAAAAGTTTGATCCTGGGCCCTCTGCCCTATTCTTTATGATTCCCTCTTCAGCGCATTCTCTCTCTTCCTGAGATGTGTCCCGGCCTCTTCCTTGTGATCTATCACTGATTCATATAACAATTAGGAAGGCGCAGAGACAGCCTGGTTCTCCCATTCTCCTGTGTATGTCCCACCTCGTATTCAGCTTTTCTGGACTATCAAACTCATATTGGTGGGATTCCTTATCTCATCATATTTACCCAGGCAGGCATGGCATTACCAAAAATGGAATCCAAGTTCCTCCATGTTATGTAGCAGTGCAGATACTTCTGCACTCAGTGTACATTCACAGTACATTCTGGGCCCAATTATCCACATGTATTATGCTATAACCAGCATACTCACATGCAGCACACACACTCAGTCTCCGCACACTGTTCAGTACTACAGTCCCTCTGTACTGTACTAGAGTGGGCCACTTTTGACAGTCTACCAGTGCACACACATTGACCATGTGTACACTGCTCGCATATTTCACCCTATGTGGATGTCTTGCGCAGTCACATGCATTCAGCACATGATGTTCTCACGCACACACTACCAGATAAACCTGATGTTGGGGAGGGGTGAGTTGAACACACAGCAGAAGAACATTAGAAGAGGTAAGTGAGCCTGTAGGCTTCACTCCAGTAACCCAGGATAGAATGATCATCTTCACTACTACTGATCTCACATAGTATGCTGCCACCACCACACTTGCGCTGTTTTACTCCTAACCAAAGGCAGTAGCGTACCACAACTATGAGGGTAGCTTTCTCAGTGCCCCTCCTGGTCCAATCAAGACCACAATCCATGACACAGGCCTATGTCATGGAACACACGCTTATTGCATGTTTCCCTACAGGAATGTACCAACATTAAGGATCCAGACAACAATACAGTTGCACACTTGCAATGCAGAGGAACATTTCAAACCTACACCACCATTGCACCATATTTCACATGTTTGTGTATGTCAACAACTATTTGTTCTTAAATTTGGATATACATGCTTCTCACATTGCACATCGCTGTATTCCTGGAGTGATGTGATGCTTGGCAAACATCTCCCTTGTCTTAATTTTCAAATAAATGCTACACGGGGGGCGTGACCAGCTGCCAAGCAAAATGGCTGCCAACTAATGTAGCTCCAGAGCACCCTGTACAACACCCCTAGTAAATCCATTCATTAATCCGTTTGCAGATCACCAAATGAGGTGGAAGAGGTTGCGGACGGCACCAAAACAGGATCGGGAAGGTTTGGTCCCCAAAATTGCCTGAAACCGCTTACAGGAGTCGCTGGAAAGATTGAGGCCTGCGTAAGAACGTGAAGCTGCAGCACCAAGTGCGGAAGCTGGAAGCGGACAAGAAGATCATGGCCTCCAAAATCAATGATCAAGAAGGGCGCTCGCGGTGCAAAAACATTAGAATTATTGGGGTGCCAGAAACGACGGGGGGACCTGCTCTCGATCTATTAATTGAAGACCTCTTCAAGAACAAACTGCAGCCCCGGAGACTCTCCAACTACTTCTCAGTGGAACAGGCCCACCGGGTTCCGGGAGGCAGACTCCGACCGGGCCCCTCCCCCCAGACCCATTCTGGCCCGCAATTTTATTTTTCGTGACCATGACCTGATCCTTCAAACAGCCCGAGCAGCCCCTCCACTGAGAATTTACCAAACCACAGTAACGATTTTTCCGGACTACACTGCGGGGGTAACAAGGCAGTGCTGCAGCTTTCTTGAAGTTAAGAAGAAACTGAGGAACCATGAACTCAAGTACTCTATGCTGTTCCCAACAAAATTGAGTGTAGAAGCCGAGGGTAAGACTTGGTTTTTCACGAAGCCTGCAGAAGCCCAGGAATTCAGGGAGAACTGGTAGAAAATTCAACCACTGTTCACAGGACGCAACTTTCCTTGAATCAGACGGGGCACGTCCCATGGACGACTCTATACAGGCGAGAGGAGGCTAATGAGAAGATCCTCTCGCTCATTGGATCTTACGACTAGGACTGCATTTTCAATACCGTAGAACGAACTATCCAGTTCGGATACCTATCGACTTGTTATTAGGGGACGACGTCCTGAGACTGCAGTGACAGCCTTAGAGGGCCACACACGTTTGTTTAAGTGCCTGAAATCGAAATAACTACATACCAGTCGGCAGTAGACTTTGCTCTAGCTTTGCACTCTTCGCACCACAAGACTGTTATATTATGCTAAGATAAGTTTGTATGCATATTACTCTAGGGGTAAGGTTTGGTATCGGGGGAGCTTCTAGACTGCTCTGTCCCTCCCAAAAGTACGAGGGTATGGGAATCAAGCACTCTGCGTTGTTGGGGAGGCGGGTAGTTTCAAGTCCGTCATGCAGGGAGGCAGGGAGGCAGGGAGGGGGGTGGGTGAGGGAACAGAGTTACTGGGTGTTTTATTCATTATGTTTTAAATGTTCACACCGGTTCATGGTACAAATTCATCACCTCAGCAAAACACCTCCGTCCCGTGGTACGGCCACTCTTTCTTCCATAATTATGGTATGTGACGCAGACAGTATCATCAGCTAATATACCGACTGCACCGCCAATACCTCGCCCTACGAACGGACCACCTTTCTCCATCCTGTCCTGGAACGTAAACGGCCTTAGTGATAAAATAAAGAGGGGGTTGGTCCTCCAGTATCTTAAACGTACGGCACCAGCAGTGGCCCTGATCCAAGAATCACACTTGGGGTCAGCTTGTACAGCCCTGGACAGATGGGGCTACCGGAAGGTGGCACACTCCGAGTTTACCTCAGGCTCCCGAGGGGTAGGTGTCTTGGTGAAAAAGTAATTCCCACTTATCAACAAAACATGGACAGAAGACCAGGACAGCTTCGCAGCCATATCATTTCGGTGGGAGGGACAGTCATTCAACATAGCATCTGTATGTATCCCCCCATGTTGCATTCAGTGGCACTTCCCACCCTAAGCGCATTCCTACTCACGCTTCCACAGGGGGAACTGCCCATAGGTGGAGATTTTAACGCCATGATCAATGATGCTCTGGATCGTAAGCAACCCCTGGACCAGTGCAGTACACCCTAACGATTTGTGGACTTCCTCAACGCACTCGGCCTCATGGACGTTTGGCGTTATCGATTTCTGGAAACGCAGCAGAATATCTTCTATTCTGGAGCACACAACAGCCTCTCTAGAATACATACTCACACTGGCAGATAGTTTGGGGGGGTTGGAGGGTCATCTCAGACCATTCCCCGATCTTTGTTAAATACATGTCCCATGCCTCAGACCAACGGCGCATCTTCCCAATATATCCGGGATTTCTTAAAATCCCAAAGATCTGAAAAGGCCTCAACAAAACCATGCAACACTACTTTAGCGAAAATGAGCACTCTGTAACCTCCCCGATAGTATTATGGGAAGCATATAAGTCAATTCTACGTGGTCAGGCAATTTCACTAATTGCAGCTCACAAAAAAGAAAAACAGGAGCAGATAGAGGCTCTTGAACAGGAGGTGAGTAAGACAGAGCCCGCACACTCTCAGACTCCCACACCATCCAATGCACTCAAATTGAACTTGAAAAAGAAGGAATATAGGGACTACATGTGGCAAAAGCCAAGCATATAGCCACTCAAATTAAGATCTCTGAGGCCGGTGATAAAGCAGGCATGCTTCTAGCTTGGCTGGATAAATGAGAACGGGCCAGTCGTTGAGTGGCACAGTTACAAATAGATAGCGGAGACACCATAGCAGGCTCCCAACAGATCGTTAACACTGGCACTCCACTACAAACAGATATATACACTGGGGGCCACGCGCCACACTCGAAGAGGCACTGGATTTCGTTAGGGATATTCAGATGCCCACACTGTCAACAGCCGATGCTCAGATGCTCGAGGCAGATCTTACTTTGGATGAAATAGCATTAGCCATAAAATCCATACAATCAGGAAAAGCGATGGGTCCTAATGGCAAACCCATTGAGTTCTACAAAAAAGCGGTGACTAAACTCACACCACACCTGCTCCACATGTTTGAGAATAGCCTAGAAGCAAGTGAACTCCCCAGGGACCAGCGACTGGGGAACTACAGTCGCAATTCACAAACCCAGTAAGCCTGCGCAGTGTATGTCCTACCGGCCAATATCACTTTTTAACGCAGAGGCCAAAATACTAGCCAAAACATTGGCCATCAGATTGCAACCCTATTTTACAAAGTTAGTTCATCCAGACCAATCTGGGTTTATGCCCGGCAGGAACACGGCACTAAACCTGAGACACCTCCACAGCATACTGGCATGTAAACCTTCCATGAAGAGGATGCTGTTGTTCTATCTTTAGACGCACGAATGGTCTTTGACATGGTCGAATGGCCCTTCCTTTTTGCCGCCCTGAAGCATATGGGCTTCAGCCCCAACTTCTGTGCCTGGGTGCAGTTACTATATACAAGGCCTCGCAGGTGGTAGTCAATGGTCTAATATCGGCTGCTTTCCCTTTGGGGCAGGGAACACGACAGGGCTGCCCCCTGTCCCCACTCCTGTTTGCCCTGGTGCTGGAACTGCTAGCAGCCTGGATAAGGAGGGATCCGGTTATTTGTGGACTCCGTTGGATGGAGGGAGGGGAAGACCACATCTCCCTGTATGCGGACAATGTTTTGTTATACTTAGCATCCCCCAGATGCTCGCTTAATAGGCTCCTAGACATCTGTGACGCATATGGTAGGTTCTCTGGGTACACGATCAATTGGACCAAATCGGTTCTATATGTCTTGAGTGGCCCGCCAGCCCAACTCCCTAAGGGATATACGGTGCAGGTCATAGACGACTGTTTCAAATACCTGGGCCTCTATATTACACCACTCCCTGAGGAGTTTATGGAAAAAATTCTATTGGTACCCTTGAAGAGGCTCCGTTGCGACAAAAACATTGGCAATCTCTACCATTGCCACTGCTGGGTAGAGCCGCACTCTTCAAGATGATGGCACTCCCGAGATTTCTTTTTGCCCTACAAAATACCCCATTTTTAAACCCCCATACCTATTTTAAGGCAATTGAAGTGGAAGTATGCAACCTTCTGTGGGACGGTAAACCAGCCCATACAGCTATGTGTAAATTGATTAAGGAATAATACGATGGTGGAATTGCCCTCCCCAATATGCAAACACACTACTGCGCATCTCAGTTGATTGTGATTAACCAGTGACTCCATACTCCACAAATGGAACTGGCATTCCGCATGGATAGATTTAACCTGGAAGAGGGGGGAGTCATGAGAGCGCTATATAATAAATCCTGAAAAACACCCTTGATGGATCCCACCGAGCATACAGGTCAAATATGGCAAATAGTGCTTAGAAAGCTGGGATGGAACTGTAACACAATTGCCTCCACTTTGGGAGACTCAACAGCTGGGCAGGCTTAGCAGTAATAAGGGATTCCACCAATGGGATTTAATAGGGATATCAAAAGTCGGAGATCTTTGGTGTAAGGGAGAGGTCATCTAATTTTCTCAACTCCAGGAACAATATGACATGACGTCCACAGAAAGGCTCTGCTACACTCAAATTAGGCACACACTCAAGGCAGTCATTCCATCAGGCACTACTCTGCCGGAGGCCTCACTACTAGAGGATAGGCTCCTTACCGACTATATGGTTAAGAAGTCCATTTCCCTCACCTACTGCAAGATTATTAATACCCAACCAGATCCAACAAAACCTCTTCGAGAGAAATGGCAGGCCGATATGGGACAGCTGGACGAAACTGACAGGCAGGAGGCCCTAGCATCCCCACGAAAAGTGGCAATACTGTCCAAATTACAACTAATACAGTTGAAAATACTCCATCAAATGTATTTCACGAGGGTAACCCTACAAGAAATGGGAAAAACCGATAGCCCACTCTGCTTACGGAACTGAAGAGCACTCGGTACCTTCTATCACACCATCTGGGAATGCCCGGAGATTGCGACATATTGGGGCACAATAATGCATGAAATTGCACAAGCTCCCAGAACCCAAGAGGTGTATCCTCAACATCTGGGACCCAACGGCTCTAAACCACGCGGCCCAGGACTGGGCAACCCTCGGCATGATTTTAGCCAAACGTAACATCGCTAGACACTGGGGAAGACATGCTACCCCAACATATCCGGACTGGTGTAGCGACATGGATAGCGCCATGGTGGCAGAGAAGGCAGTATACACACACAGGGGGTGCCCCAAGAAATGGAAATGGGTCTGGGGAAAATGCAATGATTTTAGAGGTAACTTCTGTGACCCATCTCATGATGAGTCAGCAACGGACATTAGCGAATAAAGGAAGCGTAATGGTGTTATGACAGTACCTTTGTTAATAATGTATTGATTGTATGACCCCGTCAGATGAGGTTGTTTGTGCTATGTACCACATATGTATCCTTATTAATCTCTGACTGAACTGGTATATGTTAACCAACGTATAATAGAAAGAGTTAAAAAAAATAAAAAAATAAAAAATAAATGCTACACATTGCTACTTCTGCAGGTTAGTATGTGTTGGTATGGGTCCATAAGCCTCCTTGCACTACTCTACAAAGCCTGGTAGAAGTGTATTGTAAGTGTAACAAGTGTGGGCGAATGTAGATTTCACATCAATCAGCCCTCAAAAGGTGTTACGTGTGTGCTGTTTTGTGGATCTCCATACATGCATGAATGCCAATTTAACAACTGACATTTCGACACTGTTACCTGAGGCCTGGCCTGTGGCGATGACAGATGTCTCCCATGATCTGTGATGGTATCTGCTACAAAATCTATCCCTGCCAGTCTGCATACTAGACCAAATCTGAAACATAGATCAATTTGAAGAATGCCTGAGGGACTGACTTATTGGGAGAATTGTGATCCATCATACACTAAGGGCCACATTTAACACTTTCATGCATCAGGACACATCAAGACAGCTTACTGTGCTAGGCTACACTGCTTACGGGAGGGAGTACAGGAATGCCTTATATCTAAAACAGACATAGAGAAATATTGGCCTCTCCTTTTCATGCAGTGCACTGCATCACATTGGCTTGCTGCATTGATTTGTTATCAGTTGGATATATGCCCCCATGTTTATCAACAGCTCAGAAAACAAGATTCATACATGTGAGGCCTACATCTAGTTGAGGGAATATGAGTGAATTTATATGTACTTGACATTCACACAAACATCACATAGTGGATGACTTTATACCAAATATTTATTGGCTGATAGTTTGACATAGTTTCTGTTATTATTACCACCATTTTCATTTTATTGAGAATAAAAGTTGCAACTATTTGGACCTCTCTCACACAACCTGCCATAGTGTGCTTTATGACTGTATCAGTTTCATCAACTTCCAGTTCATGTGGGATTTCTGTCTCATTGTCCCATGGCACATTGTTTTTCAGACAAATTTGTGCAATATCGCATATACCAAGATCATCTTGCAGACTATAGGAGGCGAATATAGGATCCTTCCGCCTGATTGGTCCACACAGCTGTACCTGGACTTTAGGACCTCAAACATTTGCTCCACAACATTTCTTGTTTTATTCAGCGCAGGGCGATCGTTTTTTTAGACATCTAACTGTCGATTTTGGAATGGGGTCATAATCCATGGCTGAAACACATATCTTTGGTCACCTGAAAAGTGGAAAATACCAATGGTCAATGATTTGGTACATTGTCACTTGGACATAACTAACTATGTGTGTTATGTATGCAGGCAAACTCATACACATTTCTTTGACTTTTAATAGATATGTCTTAGGTACTGTTTAATATCGCTTTATTCATGTATGTTCAACTTATATGTGTCATTGCACATATTGTCCATGGTCTACAACATTCAACACATCAACATATTTACTTTCATGTTTAGCCAGAAGATTACTATGATAAGTACTTTAGAATGATTTTATCAGCTATATGAGACGTGCACTCAATATGTATGAGAAACATCAAACTTATGAACAGATTATCTTGAAATAATTTAGCACTATATAGGTAGTGACATATTATTTTTCCTTTTATCACCTATGATGTCTTCACTTGCCTAACCAACAGTTGCACAGCCTTAGATTAGTTTACATATTTTAGCATGGCTATTTCCTTAGTAAAAGATGCGAAATGTTTAACATGTAACATGGATATTGAACTTAGGTTTATTTATGCATCAACTAATGCTTTTTGTATGTTAAGTTGTCTTGCTGAACGTACATTGACACATAGGTATGCCATGTAGCCCTTTGTCGTATGGGACAATTTGATGAAGATGTAAGTGACTTTATACTACAGACCTGTACAGAACACTTATGTATTCACATTTATTTATGTGTTTTTGCCATGTAGGTGACTCTGTACTAATATGCCATGATTCTGGATTCATTTATTTAGCATCAAAGGGGTGAGATTTTGATTAAGAGTAGGCTGTGATACCTTACCTTGGTTGCATTTCACCTCAATTCTTTCCTAGTGTATGACATCTTTCACTGTCTATTTATTGAATGTGTCAGTTTTACATTGATGGACTGTGATGCAGGAAATGTAGGCAACATGTGGGACTAAATTGTTCATCTATCACATTGATGAAGCATGTCAATGTGGCTTATTATCTATGTGTATGTGTTAGAAAATGAGTCATTAGTTGTGTGGCCTGCACAAGCAAGGGTCTGCATTTGTCCTCCACAGGGAACTAAACACCCCATTGCAGCATTTGACTCTCATAGGGCAGCATTGCAGGGCAGTCCAAGTCTTACTCAAGGGAGTTGCTGTAGGCTCGTAAGAACCATTCACGCAATACAATAATAACAATCAATACATGATTGTCCAGTCTGTGCAATTTCTTTTGAAAAGGGAAAAGTACATGTATTACAAACACACTACTCAATACTATGCAGCAATTTACAAATATACATACACTGATGTGAAAACTTTTGGATGACATTGCATTATCATTCTTATCACTCCCTACATGGGGGTCTAGTATGACAACTCACTTAGGTAAACATCATCTTGTCCTTAAATTTCAGTTTGAACATAACTTGGAGTAAGATTACTTAATACTTGAACCAAAGCGAGAGGCTGTCCACCTCATTACCTCAACAAGCATTTCATCATGAGAATAAATGTAATAATTACATATAACCATGACTGATGGTATTTAATACTGGCAATAAAGCATGCAAACGTTCATCATAAGTTGCTACCAGCATCTTTATTTAACTAAAGAATTGCAAGATGGAATGTCTAGCATGACTGGGAGTGTGGTGTACTCATCATGACTGTTAGCATGAATAACTCAATTTAACCACAGCCCCTGGAGGGCTTCACAATAATGAATACAACACTATGCAATTATAATTATTCACATCTAGAGGGTGCTTGCAGCAAACACTTTGGAATCACATTCCTCATGACATTCAGCATCAAATGCTTTGTGTCACCTCTGGTCACAAAAGGACAGCAATAAACAAACTGTGCAGTTACCACCTTTCACCCCAGATGGTGTTGGCCAATATGAAACTCTACATTGCACACTTTTCAGGTGACAGGAGCTGCTGCCATAATCTTCGCCTCTAGGGGGAGCTGCCTTCCAAACTGTAACTCAAAAGTTCCAGCTTGAAGAAAGGTTTGAAAAAAACCTGGAACCCTTGAAGGGCTATCTTTCCATAGCCCCACCAAATGCAAGGTGGGGATTTTTCAATGTGGGTAGGGGTGAGTCTGCTCCTGCACCCCCCCCCCCCCCGCATTTTACATAATTTTAGTGATGACCGCACTCTCCTGGGGTCACCACGAGCGAGGGAACAAAAATCAGCAGCAAAACCCCATAAAAGCCTTATTGGTCGAGTTCTCTGTAGTGCAGTGAATATTTGAGCAGTGGCTCTACCGGTGCGCATGGGGGATTCCCTTTATTTGATGCATGAGGCCTCAAGCCACACTTCTTTTGCTTGGGTTGCCGGTCCCTCCCAGGCATCCTGCATGCATCAGACATTGCTGAACAGACTTGGGGGCCCACGTCGCCCCAAGCCAGCTCCCATCACAATAGGCATCGTGGAGTGCTGCTGCGGGAGCCAGCATCCGCATTCAGGTCTGGCCACTCTTGCGGGCAGATCTGTCTTCTGGCTGGCCCTCTCCTGCAGTATCTAGGCCCAGGAATGGGGTCCTGGGCCCCTCATCACCTCAGCATGGGAGAGCGACGGCGCTCCCTGAAAGGCATTCTCTTCACAGGGCCCAGGAATGGGGTCCTGGGCCTGCTCCTCCGCAAGCGGGGAACCAAAACGGCGCTACCTCGTGGCATCTGCTTCAAAGGGCCCAGAAATGGGAGTTCCATGCCCATTCCTGCAATCCCGGGAGGGCACAACAGCGCGTCCTGTAGTTCTTTGTTGCTTGGGGTGGTTTCCGGGCCCTGGCCTACCCCGTGCCAGAACTTAAAACAGTAGAAGAGGCCCATGCGCTTCTTCGCTGGTGCTGAGAACAAAGATCAAAGGTCACCAAACTTTACTGGAGTATATATCGGGCCCCATGGGTCTAATCTGATTCATCTTTTCCTCGTTTTGCTGTGGGTTGTGAGCCCTAGCCACCTGGAGCAGTTTATTTAGGCCTCCTGGTCTCCAAAGGTGACAAACTCTTCAGGGAGCTGGTTTCAATGGCTCTCTAGACTTCTTTCCCTCCTGGCGCAGATGCCCAGTCTTTCCCCCAACTGGTCCTCAGGGGGGGTAAGGGGACCCGCTTCCCTGATTCCTGGGAGTGCCCCACTGGTACTGGGGTCAATCAGAGTCAGAGTCCAGGTGCCAGATGGTAGTCATGGAGTGCCTTCCTTCCAATCGTCCAGGGTGGCTGCCTCCAAGACCAGTGTTATTATTTGTAATGTCTTTATTGGATTTCCTTCACGTTGATGCATTTACCATGAATAACATTAATAGCATACATAAATCACCCATAGTGGGAGCGGAAGTAAGCCATAAACAACACTGTTGTATGTGACCAGTGAGCCACCAGGAATAATTATACTGTGGAATAATAAACCAGCACCCAGTTGACTCCCACATTATGGCGTGGCAAAACGCCTGCCTCAATAAAGAACAAAATATTAGCCATTACTGGGTCTTGAGTATTTTGTCTACCATCACACCTTGAATATTTTAGCATATATTACAAGTGCATAGTCAGGTGAATGTTAATGTTAATGGGAACAGTCAAGTCTTAACAATAGAAACAACTTCCTCAGCAGCAAGACTCATCCTCAACCTTCCCAGAAGAGAGACAACATCACCCCTCACCTCAGACCCCTCCCGATGATTAATTGATTAATACTATCAGACAAGACCGTAAAAATGGGTCCACCACTCAGCCATCAATTATCCTAGTCAGATTGAATGGCCTGGACCTCCAAGTCTAGAGTTGCACAGAAAAGCACACACAGGAGAGAGGTCTCCACCTGCACAGAAACCTTTAAGGGGGATGGGAGGTGCCAGCAAGGATGCAACTCTGACCTATCCTGCGGTGCCAAATCACCTCTTCGTCCCTGTTTTCACCTTCCTGCACAGGATACTGGGAAACTTTAAGATGACGTAACCAAGGAGTCATTTGACACATGTGCTCGGGGGATACCAGCTCCCCCCTCACTGACATCACTGCCAGAGCCCTGCCCCAGCAAATGTTCAAATGTTCAAATGAGCCCCTCCTCTGTTTTGGATCCAGAGGACTGGATTTCCTTCTTTGTTGAGTGGCCTGGGCACATCCACGTCCTGGCACAGGATAATAGCTGGCTGATTGATGTAGTGCAATTTCACCCATTCCCTTCCTCCTGGAGAGTTGACCTAAACAATGTAAAATGCTTGCCTTAACGGGTGAGGCATTTGTTCCTGCAGCTGGGATGACAAGTAATTAACACAGCCTAGCAGAGTCACAAAAGGCCTGGGCTCTGCTATTGAGCTGGGCCAGAGAAATATGACATTGAAGAATTACTCACAAGCTGTACTGATATGCTTTTGTACTTCACAGAATTATACTTTTCACACAGTGTATATTGGTGCAAACCTAGAGTCTGTGGCCCTCAGGAAACTGGAGCTGCTCCACAATGTAGCCTTTCCCATAGGAGTATAATGGAGTGTCACTACAGTCAAAGACAGTAAAGTACACTGACTTTTCCTACACTGATTATACCCCCCATTATAAGGTCTATTCCAGGTCATCACCCAACCCTGCATTGTCCCTTCTGTGCCATGCTACCTGTGCGCTGTTCCTGGGCTGCCCACGACAGGAGTCTCACGCACAGCCCTCACACATGTGCACATATGTAACCAGCCCATTGCCCCTTACTCAGGCTGTGTCTCAGCGGCTTCATCTCACGAGGCAACCACTGGCAGTAAACACATGCAGTCCATTATAGCATGAGTTTACCGTGGGTGAGTCCCCAGGTTATGAAGCTCTCCCACAGGAAAGTGTAAAAAGTCATGTGATCAGAAAATAAAAAATCCATGCGGATTGGATGTTTAGTACCAACTTCTCACAGTATTTTGGGCCCTAGAATGTTGGAATGCCTGAAAATTGGATGAACTTTGTACTTTTGGTATCACATATGTACCTAGAGTTGACATTTACAGAAGATTCAATGCTACACTTTCAGTGCATGACATATATGGAATTTAACAGTTCTTTTTCCATTCGTGCTTCTGATACTTAGATCAGCCTACAGATATGCTGCCATGTATGATACATATGCTTATGATCACATGATTTGTTCAGCAACCATTATTTTAGTGGAATATAGGCAAATAATCCAGACTTGCAACAGCATTGCACATACACACGAGAAACTTTTCTAAGATTGTTCCTTTCTTCTCATATTGAACTTAATTGTTGGCCATGTGATTTATCAGTTGATTTGTTCAGCATTCCTGAAATTGTGGTTATGTCCACTCGTACACTGTGATATGACTCAATACTTCTCTCTGTATGATTGGTCCTACTTCCATGTATGATTAGTGAGGGAATCAGAGAAAGGGACATCATTGACTACATGTTGGAGTAGGTTACTACCACTATATGCACTTGACACAAGATCTAGACACAAACAGTGAGTAGGCCATTCCCATATCTGTCATTCTGAAACTGCTCATTGATGGTACTTTGGCGGAAGATCCCTGCACCATGTGCACTTCCTGAGTATTTTGCAGGGACATTGATGAACATTCCCTGATGATCCAGTATGCGTGGAGATTTATGGAGTAGCTGGGCTTGCGGTTTCAGTAAAGCTGCGAAGTTGCTGCAGGGAGCACAAACTGGACATGTGTGCAGTCTATGGCACCAAGCACACGTGGAAATCCAACAATGGTGTAAAAGCCTTACTTGGTATCTATTTGTTTGTTCAGTAGTTTCTGGGGAGAGAATGTACTGGTGTGTGAGTTTTATGATGGCATCTAACACAGATGGGAGAAAGGCAAAGAATGCTGTCTGTGAAATGCCTACCTATCTGGCCACTCTGGTTTGAAAGTATCCTGAGGCCAAATGTGCAGCACAGTCATCAATTTAACATGTGGAGGGATAGCATTGGTCCTTCCAGTTGCTGTCTGGAGACTTGGCGCTATCTTCTCCAGCAATTCCATGTTGGACTCCCTCTTTAGTATGTAGATCTGTATGACCTCTGACTTCCTGAAGTCAATGAGGGAAAACACGCTCCTTCCTTCTTCACTGCCTATGTGGTTGTCTCCTAGCTACTCCCAATTGCAGCATAACAACCTCCATGGCATAGTTGAGATTGCCAGAGTGTACTGTGGTGGTGAAGATATTGGGTTACTTCCACTGCGTCATTTCCTACACCTAAGTTGTAGATGGTCAGAACTTCTGGCACTTTTCTAGAGTTGTGTTGCAATACTACACATTGTGTGACACAGTGCTTAACTAATAAATACCACTGCCTTACGGTTGCACTGGATTTTGCACTGGAACGCCTGCATAGCATTTAAGAATTCCTGCATGAAACAGCAGGTTTCACAAGAATCAGCGCAGCTTTTGACCCTTGCAATCCTTAAAACTATGCATTTGTGCAGATGCGTCCTTTTTTAAATATGACTTACAGTTTGAGCAGCCTTGCGTCATGTAGTGTGGCACAAGGCCAGCGCAACCCCTTGATAGATATGGCTCTGTGTAAGTAATCATTCAAATATGGCTGCCTCTGTCGCTTGCTCACTTTGAGACTGGCTTCAAGCAAGCCTGGCTGATAAAGGGTGTTTGTTTCCGGTTCAGGGAAGACCTAGCTTGGCAATTTGGTCTGGTCAGGTGAATGTTAATGTTAATGGGAACAGTCAAGTCTTAACAATAGAAACAACTTCCTCAGCAGCAAGACTCATCCTCAACCTTCCCAGAAGAGAGACAACATCACCCCTCACCTCAGACCCCTCCCGATGATTAATTGATTAATACTATCAGACAAGACCGTAAAAATGGGTCCACCACTCAGCCATCAATTATCCTAGTCAGATTGAATGGCCTGGACCTCCAAGTCTAGAGTTGCACAGAAAAGCACACCCAGGAGAGAGGTCTCCACCTGCACAGAAACCTTTAAGGGGGATGGGAGGTGCCAGCAAGGATGCAACTCTGACCTATCCTGCGGTGCCAAATCACCTCTTCATCCCTGTTTTCACCTTCCTGCACAGGATACTGGGAAACTTTAAGATGACGTAACCAAGGAGTCATTTGACACATGTGCTCGGGGGATACCAGCTCCCCCCTCACTGACATCACTGCCAGAGCCCTGCCCCAGCAAATGTTCAAATGTTCAAATGAGCCCCTCCTCTGTTTTGGATCCAGAGGACTGGATTTCCTTCTTTGTTGAGTGGCCTGGGCACATCCACGTCCTGGCACAGGATAATAGCTGGCTGATTGATGTAGTGCAATTTCACCCATTCCCTTCCTCCTGGAGAGTTGACCTAAACAATGTAAAATGCTTGCCTTAATGGGTGAGGCATTTGTTCCTGCAGCTGGGATGACAAGTAATTAACACAGCCTAGCAGAGTCACAAAAGGCCTGGGCTCTGCTATTGAGCTGGGCCAGAGAAATATGACATTCAAGAATTACTCACAAGCTGTACTGATATGCTTTTGTACTTCACAGAATTATACTTTTCACACAGTGTATATTGGTGCGAACCTAGAGTCTGTGGCCCTCAGGAAACTGGAGCTGCTCCCCAATGTAGCCTTTCCCATAGGAGTATAATGGAGTGTCACTACAGTCAAAGACAGTAAAGTACACTGACTTTCCCTACACTGATTATACCCCCCATTATAAGGTCTATTCCAGGTCATCACCCAACCCTGCATTGTCCCTTCTGTGCCATGTTACCTGTGCGCTGTTCCTGGGCTGCCCACGACAGGAGTCTCACGCACAGCCCTCACACATGTGCACATATGTGTGTGCACGTGTCCACATATAACCAGCCCATTGCCCCTTACTCAGGCTGTGTCTCAGCGGCTTCATCTCACAAGGCAACCACTGGCAGTAAACACATGCAGTCCATTATAGCATGAGTTTACCGTGGGTGAGTCCCCAGGTTATGAAGCTCTCCCACAGGAAAGTGTAAAAAGTCATGTGATCAGAAAATAAAAAATCCATGCGGATTGGATGTTTAGTACCAACTTCTCACAGTATTTTGGGCCCTAGAATGTTGGAATGCCTGAAAATTGGATGAACTTTGTACTTTTGGTATCACATATGTACCTAGAGTTGACATTTACAGAAGATTCAATGCTACACTTTCAGTGCATGACATATATGGAATTTAACAGTTCTTTTTCCATTCGTGCTTCTGATACTTAGATCAGCCTACAGATATGCTGCCATGTATGATACATATGCTTATGATCACATGATTTGTTCAGCAACCATTATTTTAGTGGAATATAGGCAAATAATCCAGACTTGCAACAGCATTGCACATACACACGAGAAACTTTTCTAAGATTGTTCCTTTCTTCTCATATTGAACTTAATTGTTGGCCATGTGATTTATCAGTTGATTTGTTCAGCATTCCTGAAATTGTGGTTATGTCCACTCGTACACTGTGATATGACTCAATACTTCTCTCTGTATGATTTGTCCTACTTCCATGTATGATTAGTGAGGGAATCAGAGAAAGGGACATCATTGACTACATGTTGGAGTAGGTTACTACCACTATATGCACTTGACACAAGATCTAGACACAAACAGTGAGTAGGCCATTCCCATATCTGTCATTCTGAAACTGCTCATTGATGGTACTTTGGCGGAAGATCCCTGCACCATGTGCACTTCCTGAGTATTTTGCAGGGACATTGATGAACATTCCCTGATGATCCAGTATGCGTGGAGATTTATGGAGTAGCTGGGCTTGCGGTTTCAGTAAAGCTGCGAAGTTGCTGCAGGGAGCACAAACTGGACATGTGTGCAGTCTATGGCACCAAGCACACGTGGAAATCCAACAATGGTGTAAAAGCCTTACTTGGTATCTATTTGTTTGTTCAGTAGTTTCTGGGGAGAGAATGTACTGGTGTGTGAGTTTTATGATGGCATCTAACACAGATGGGAGAAAGGCAAAGAATGCTGTCTGTGAAATGCCTACCTATCTGGCCACTCTGGTTTGAAAGTATCCTGAGGCCAAATGTGCAGCACAGTCATCAATTTAACATGTGGAGGGATAGCATTGGTCCTTCCAGTTGCTGTCTGGAGACTTGGCGCTATCTTCTCCAGCAATTCCATGTTGGACTCCCTCTTTAGTATGTAGATCTGTATGACCTCTGACTTCCTGAAGTCAATGAGGGAAAACACGCTCCTTCCTTCTTCACTGCCTATGTGGTTGTCTCCTAGCTACTCCCAATTGCAGCATAACAACCTCCATGGCATAGTTGAGATTACCAGAGTGTACTGTGGTGGTGAAGATATTGGGTTACTTCCACTGCGTCATTTCCTACACCTAAGTTGTAGATGGTCAGAACTTCTGGCACTTTTCTAGAGTTGTGTTGCAATACTACACATTGTGTGACACAGTGCTTAACTAATAAATACCACTGCCTTACAGTTGCACTGGATTTTGCACTGGAACGCCTGCATAGCATTTAAGAATTCCTGCATGAAACAGCAGGTTTCACAAGAATCAGCGCAGCTTTTGACCCTTGCAATCCTTAAAACTATGCATTTGTGCAGATGTGTCCTTTTTTAAATATGACTTACAGTTTGAGCAGCCTTGCGTCATGTAGTGTGGCACAAGGCAAGCGCAACCCCTTGATAGATATGGCTCTGTGTAAGTAATCATTCAAATATGGCTGCCTCTGTCGCTTGCTCACTTTGAGACTGGCTTCAAGCAAGCCTGGCTGATAAAGGGTGTTTGTTTCCGGTTCAGGGAAGACCTAGCTTGGCAATTTGGGCTGGACTGTTCCCATGAGGCACAGGGCCAAGACTGATTTGCATATAGCTGGGTCTGAACTGAGGTGGCAAAGTGAGCTAAAGACTGATGATGGATTCAACCCAGATCTGTGACTGGGGGTGAGTGTCAGAAAAGTTTCAGCGCTCCGTCCATCATCTCCTTGTGTTTGCTTTGTTCGCTGTAAGTTGCCAGGGTATGCCCAGACATGGGTCCCTTGCTCACTTTGCCACTGGATTCAAGCTTGCCTGGTCAATGAAGGTTGTTACCTAGAAACCTGTCCTAGGATGCTTGTTTCCGGTTCAGGAAAGACCTGGCTTGCATCGGGCTGGACTGTTTCCATGAGGCACAAGATCAAGACTGATTTGCATATAGCTGGGTCTGAACAGTAAGTGAGCTAAAGAATGATGATGGATTCAACCCAGATCAGTGACTGGGGGTGAGTGTCTAAAATGTTTTAGCGGTGCATCCATCATCTCCTTGTTTTTGCTTTTTTGCCCAAGTTGGCAGGGTATGCCCAGACGTGGGTCCCTTGCTCACTTTGCCACTTGATTCAAGCTAACCTGGCTGATAATGGAGTTTGTTACCCAGAAACTGGTCCCAGAATGCTTGTTTCCGGTTCAGTGAAGACCTGGCTTGGCAGTTTGGGCTGGACTGTTCCCATGAGGCACAGGGTCAATAATGATTTGCATATAGCTGGGTCTGAAGTGAGGTGGTGAAGTGAGCTAAAGACTGATGATGGATTCAACCCAGATCTGTGAGTATGGGTGAGTGTCTGAAAAGTTTCAGCGCTCCGTCCATCATCTCCTTGTGTTTGCTTTGCCTCTGTGTGCACACGAGTGACCAACTTTAAAACGTTATTTTTTTTTGCATTTGTTATTCTTCGAAGATAGCCAATCTTTGGGGTGGCCATTCCTAAATGTTTTTACACATACTTTAGCTTCCCTCACCATTCCAAGATGGCCAATCCTGTACATCGTTGAATGCTTTTGTTATACTTTAAGTCAAGCTATTAAATGTTGCCATACACAGAGAGTTACCTTTGAATATTTTTTTAGAAACCTTTTATCTTGTTTTACTGAAGCAAGATAGCTCATCACCATTTTGTAAAGTTATAATAATATTTAGGTATGCCAAAGCAAACAAGCAGTGGAAAATCCAAAAGTTCTGAAAGCAGAAATTAAAGACTAGGCCTATGGGCTGTGCCACTGCATGTTTCATGAATGGGAACATCTACACATCAACATCACAGTTACCATTTTTCTCCTGTCTGATGGATTGAAAACAATTTCAGATAGGCATTTATAGGCAACTACCATGGCGTTATATTTTAGGAACGCATATATGTGCCATGCAGAAAAGGCAGGAGTTGTTTGAATCAGAATTTCGAAGTTTCCTCACAAATTTCACTCTGCGATTCAGGCATTTGATATGGTAAAGAATCTTATGATAATTGTTGCAAGAAAATCACCCACCCACAAGTTTCTGCAATCACAGAATAAAACCCAAGGAGTTAGGGATGGGAATCTGCTCCATATATCAAACCACTTTACCTTCGGTATCCATGACCTGCCAAAAAAAGCGTGTTTTGTATTATTTATGTCTTTTTGTAAAACTGTTAAAATTCCAAGCTTGTGTTCTGTTGACTCAAACTAAGTGAATTGTTTTTTAAATCCAAAATAGATTTTCAGTTCAGTAACCAAAGACATTCTGAAGGAAGTGTTCAGAATCTCTCCTTGTGTCTGTGGCTGGTGAGGATTTAAGACTTTACCAATGCACACCTGCATTGGTTATATCACATGAAGATAGCTTTGAAAGTGCTAATTTCCGACAAGTCTCTACCACAGTTTTGGACTTACTGGTGTGTCAGATAATTGTAAAACTGTCGCAACTGGAGTGGTAAAAGCATCTTTTGACCTCTCCAATACAAAAACAGCAGAATACAAAACAATAGCATAACACTAAGCAAAACAACTCGACAAAAACATAATCAAGTAAAAATAGAACTCAGTGTAATAGCACAATGTGATACCTCAATTATGCAATGAAATCGTTCAAAACAATAACACACAAAACAACACAACACAACACAACACACACACAATAACATGGAACTCAATGCACCTTGAGACACAGTAAATCTGAGCAAATTCTGTTGTCACACATCACTACCTCCACAAGTCTGCTTTCATAATACGGTGATGGAAACTATGGAACCAATCACTGCTTTGCTTTTCGTAGAAACTCATTAGGGGCATAATATTAGCTGTTCAACAAACCCGAACAAGCTGGGAAGATGTGGAGAAAATACATTTTCAAAACAATTTTTCAGGTGAAAGAAAACAAGAAAGTACACTTAAAATGTATGTGCCATGTGCTGAACACATCAGGTAAATTAATTTTCACAAAATAATGTGTTTATGATGCTCTATCTTATTATAAAGATGATTGCAAAACCTAAAGGCAAATAACATGGGAGTAGATATGTCTGTTCTGAAGAATATCATCTAAGAAGACCTGCCTCATGCTGTAATAATTTTTATGTTGAGTAATTGTTCATATCATCCTTTAATTCTAGCAATAAGTGACTTTTTAATGTATCAACTGAGCCAGCAAAGTGAAACCAGCGATTTCCAAATGTCTGTAGATTTTCTTAGTAGTGCAATTACATATATTATCTGGTCTTCTCCATACTTGCAATAACTAAAGTGTAGGAAAGTCATCCTTTTCTCCTTGATTACCTGCATTTCTTTTGAATGATGCTGCTGGTTACTGACACTGAAAGAGTCATTGGGTCTGCTAACCAAGCACAGGGCCAGTACTCTGTCCTCTAAATATATATGATAATAGGTATCATTCTAATTGGCAAAGACAACCAACCTGTAAGTCCTAAGTATATGACAGGACATGTATGTTTAGAGACGCCAGTGGACCTAACACGCTTAAGTGTGCATTTTTGTTGTGTCTGGTGTCTGCAAGTCTGCAAGGGCTTTGCAAGGTCCAGTGCAACTGGGCAGTTTCAGAAAGACCTCTGAAAATTGATCTGTCCCTGTAGCTCAAAACAGGAGGTCAATTATCTGACCCTAGGTCACTATGATAATCCTGGGATCAAGCACCAGGGCAGGCCTATGAGGGAAAAAGGAGGCCTCAACTGTAGGAAAGTGCCCCTTTTTAGGTCGAGCCTATAGCGGCAGCGCACATGCGCTGCCCACTTTGCAAGGCATGCAGTATTTAGTATGGAGTGGAAGCTCCGTGGAAGCTCTGCCCACCCTCTGCCCATTTTTTTCATTGGCTTAGTTCCTAAATTCTGCCTTCCGATTGGTTTTAGGCTTATTAGTCTGAGGTTCCGTGGGAATCGTAATGACACTTTTTGGGTGTGTTCGAATATGGACGAGTTTGGTATCTACGAACCGCAAATGCCGAGTTTAGTGGGTGTACGCGTTTTCGCTACGCTGCTATGTACGGTTCGTCTCATTCCTGGGTATGTCCATCCGAACCCTCGGGTTCCATTTTAGATGCGGCATCCATTTTGTTTCTTGCCCTCAAGTAGCCAGCGAACGGACCTTGTCCGCTTTGTGACCCTGGGATTCCCAAGCTTTCGTGGAGGACACGTGTTCCTTTGAAGGCGTCTTTATGATGAGGGGGATGACATGGCAAAGGCAGATGGCCCCGCTCAAGGCTCATCTTGCCGTGCTAGTCTATTGTTTCAGTCATGCACGCATTAGGCACGAGTCCTTTGATCCTGCAATCAAGTTTCCGATATTGCTCTTTACACTCTTTTCCAATCTGTTGTGCATCCTTGTTTTTCCTTTGCATCTGTTTCTGTCCCTTCTCCTAATTCATTTACAGTCAGAATAGAATGTGCGTAATGTGGGGATAATGTGCTTTTACAGTTGGGAACCGGCAATGTTGTTGTAATTATGTTCCGGGCTTCTGAAACATGAATGCGACCCTTTTGAAGTTTACTGTGGGAACTGAGTTGTAAACCTTTGTTTGTTATGTTGTGCAATGACAAAAAAATGTGTATAAAAGGAGCGATCCACTTTTGCAATTCGAAGCAGTCTCTTAGAACCTACACGTTGTGTACTTCTTGTGATTTCTGCATCCCTGCAGTAAATAAACGCTGATCTTTGACGCCGCAGGAAGTGTCCCGTGTCTCTGTGTTTTGTACGCCGGAACAGGTAACCCACGAAGGTTTCAGGTGTTGTTCCCTGGCACCGCTGGGCCTTAGAATAGCCCAGTCCTTCAAGTCCCTCCTTATAACAGCCATCTCGTCATTTGTATCCTTCCATGGCTACTGGCCCCTTTACTTCAAGTGTTGCACAGTATATTTTATTTATATTATGAGCACTAATCTACCCCTGCCTCCCCCCCTCCCGCAGTCGGTGCCTTCTATCCCCCCCCCGTTTGTGCCTTCTCGCCAGCCCACACTCAATGCAATAGGTCTCACGTAAATGCTTGTCCTATTGCATTGCAAATGTTTTTTGTTTCTTCTTTTGTGCACTTCGGAATTTTCCCCTATGGCTGTTTATTTCACGTCTCCTGTTCCATGGAATATGCCTGTCAATGAAACAGCGGGCTGCCATGTTAGGAATGTTAATATGTGAATTAAGGTGTCAGGCCAGGTGAACCGTTTAGCGTGACAAAACGCAACTCGCTGTACTGATATCGCAATGTTGGTCTGCAATTTCTGTCTTTTTCGTGGACAGCCTGTGATCCACCCCAGTGCAGCCCATACTAGTGCGGCCGCTGCAGCAATTAATCACACCTTTTCATCAGATGTCACCATTAAAAAAAAAACGTTTTGCATGGAAGCATTATTTTGTTTCCCTTTTCGCCCTCCGATATCATTAGGAGCTTGGACTGGATGCTCTTGTTTGCGTTGTAATCTGTACACTGCTCGTTCTTGTTTATATAGTAATTGGAATGAACAATTTATTTTTAAAAAATTGTGGACGACTTGCATTCTTTGGCTTTCAGAAGCAAGCAGGAATATTAAATTAGTTTATTCCTGTCTCAACGTATCCCCCAGCAGGAGTTGCCACTGAAAAAAATATGAAGTAGTGCAAAAATAAAATGTTGTTACTGTTATACATGAAGATATATATGTATATGTCTAGAATACAGTATGGAGCATATTCGCAAGGACTTATCACTGACTTATAGGCACTTTAGCGCAGCAAAATTGGCCAAAGAATTATCGCCCCATTCTCAAGTTGGTGCAAACTGCCGATATCGCCAGTTTTCCAGCTATAGCTTCCGCAATAAGTTGCAGTTAACGCAATCTTTCATATCGCCGTCTATCGCAGGAAAATAACTCTGTGTCAACGTCGTGTTCTCAACATGGCAGTAACATGCAATAGTTTCCTGACAACGCGTCAAATGTCCATGAAAACATTACGGGACGGCGATAAAAATCCAAACCCAAACGTGAAAAAAGTGGCGATGGGCCTATCCGCGATGACAAAATCAGCGATAAGCTGTGCCAACCTTGCAATTCACACACGTCAGGTGGGAGAAATCACCATAAAAGCAGAAAACAAAACCACAAACAAAAACAAAACAACTGCGAAGCACAATGGAGGTAGCCGTAGCAGGAACAGAGGATGACCAGAACCCCACAAGCCCCCCAGAGGACCAGTCCGGGACCTCGGGGTCAGGGAAGGGCAAGGACAAGTAGAAGAGGAAGACGGCGTTCAGTCCACAGGAAAACAGGATCCTGATAACGGAGGTGATAAAATACCATCAACAACTGTTTGTCACCTCCACTGTGTCATTGGCGACAAAAAATTGAATATGGCAGTCCATCGTGGACAAGGTGAATGCAATCGGAGTGCTGAGGAAGACAATGGAAGAGGTCAAGAGGCGCTGGAATGACGTGAAGCGCAAAACCAAGCAGAGACTCAGCAAAAACCAGAAGGCAGCAATGCAGACTGTAGGTGGGAGTCTAGCGCCACAGGAGGAGCTGGAATAGATGGAGGAAATAGTGTCCACAGTCATCAGTGTGGAGACGGTGGCAGGAGTTCGGGGACCTGACACTGCTTGACGGGAGCCGTCACAACAGCAAGAGAGTGCATAACGACCAGGAACTGGGGGCATGGGGGAGATGGGCACAATGGCACACATGCACAACTAAGCATAGCACAGTGCACACCCACAATGACTCTGGAGCATGTCACTGATCCCCTTGGCACACTGCACCACACCTAGAAACTGCAAATAGGCCCCCGTTGACTATGTGCCCAGAGGGGGCCCTCCCCACACATCACTAATCTCACAACAAACCCATGCACATGTGCTGAACCCAGCAAAGCTGCTGGTCCATCACCCACACTGACAATGCAAGTGACACTGCAGGACGATCAGCATGGCTGCGGTCCAATTATGATGACATGGTACAAGCCACAACACTGAGGTGGCTGAGTGTGGTCCACATCCGTAAAGGAGCAGGTCACACTCTGACACAACCATGTGCGCAAACAACCCCTGACGTCAATAACACATCTGCGGACAAACCATGCCCAAGAGTCCCAACTCCCACCAAGAGCCCAATTCACCAAAGTCTGCAACATCTCAGCAATGTATAAGCACAGAATTGAAAGGCACACCGCCTGAAAGGGATAAGGGCCAGCAAAATCAGAGCTGCAGGGGTGACTCTCCCACAATGCAGCACACACACATAAGAAGCAGAGCACATCAACATTGACAACAATGTGGTACAAACTGCAACACAGTCACAACAGAACAGAGGACACAACTGCTGCCACATGTGTGTAGAAACTGGCCAATCACATTTGGCATAGCACGGAAATGTGAGATGATGATGTACAGGTACAAACACACATCCGTGATGTTGTCGAAATGTCCACTGTCCCGCATCAAATAGGCAGCTCTTCCCAAACAGTCACAATGTACATTGTCATGCAGTCTGTGTGTGAACTTGTACAATGCGTCAACATACATGTGGACACAATGTTAAACTGCATCTCCCCTTCACATTGCAGAGGGAGGATCAACACCTCCTGCAGAGCAGACCCAACAACTCTTCACTGATGACGAAGAGGACCTCCCCACCTTCGACACCGACGCCCTCCAAAAGCTCATGGACACCCTCAGTACCCCACCCCCAGGAGAAGGACAGCCCAGATGCATCGAGGAGACCTCAACTCCTGCACAGACCACACAGCAGGAAGCACCTACCACCACGGCTGTCTCCCAGGACCCACACGAACAGCACATGGCCTTCCAACGACGTGTGTTAGGGTGCAGAGTAGAAGATGGCTGATCAGATGCGGGTGGCGTTCGACCTCATGGCAGCCAAACTAGATGCCATACGTGGGTGTCTGAGTCCCATCAGGGACAACTTACACTCCCTAACGTACACCCACAGTCCACTCCATGCTCTCCGATGATCCACAGGCGGAAAGAATGGCTGCCATGGCTGCACACCAGCGTGATGTAGCTGGGATCTACCATGCCCTGCAGATCCTCGTCATGGCAATGCTGCCACAAGTCCTGGCGCAGATACATGCTGCTACTGCTTCAACATCCACATCTCTGCCCCCTGATGTGTCAGTGCCACACAGTGCTGGAGACAGAACACCACCAATCACATGTGAGGCACATGAAACATCAGAGGATGAAGATGCTGATGATTCTGCCTTACTGGTAAGAAAGAAGCAGTAGCATTCATCTCCGCCATATGGCCTGTTTCTGCTTGGTTCTGCCCTCTGCATCATCCCCTTCCACCGCCCCCCGATGCACTCTGCGACACTCACCTTGGACCTCGACATGGACTGCCATATTCTGTTTGGTCACCAATGACACAGCTATCAGACTGCAGACTGAACTCTTCCTCTTCCGATGTACTTGTCATTCCCTGAAGGACTCTGGCTGGCCCTCCATGGGCCAACAATGTAAAGTGGGGTTTGCATGGCCCTGTACTACTCCAGCTACAACGCTCCACTGAATGTGCATTAAACATTCAAATTCACACAGATGTGTCATGTCTCTGATCATTCAAGCATGAAAGTATGGATGAATGTAGGGTCAGTGATTCCCCCTTACGACTGTGTTGCTCATGTTGTGGGACTCAAGTCACAGGGTGCAACATTACCGATTGTGTCCGGGTGACGCCGACACAACAACAGAGACACACACATTAGTTTCTTTCTTAGCGCCGGGACACCTCCTTGTGAGGTAGCTGTTCGCGCTCTATAAAACTCTGTATTATTATTATTATTATTTGTCCAGCCCAGAATGGAACCACTCCCAGAGCCCCGGGGTCATTGTTCACACCCCTATGCTGGACTGGCATACGCCAGGTCAGCCCACTCTGCTTATGCTTACAGGGGGGATGACAAAGCTACAGATCCCAGGCCTTCCCTGTAGTGATCTGCTGATCACAGGTCTAGTTGTCAGCATGCCACAGCCACTCCCTTAGGGCTGGTTTACACCCACACCACACCCATCCAGCACAGGAGTCAAAGGACATGTGACCCTGCCAATAAAATGGGCTGGACGCACATGCTCAAGGCCATTTCCACTATCTATCTGAGTGTGTCCATGTGGTCATTATTTATGCATGAGGGACTAGGACCCTACCACATCACATTCCCCACTGCCGGGGGTGACAGGGGGTCTTGTGTCCGCACCACAAGACTCAATCATAAAGTGCCCATGACTTGCAGTGCACAGAGTTGGTGGCAGCCAAGGTACTTTGGCCAGTACGGGCCTACCGCCACGAGACAGTGACTTGCGGTGCACAGAGTTGGTGGCAGCCGAGGCACTTTGGCCTGCACGGGCCTACCGCCACGTGGTGATGACCTGCAGTGCACTGAGTTAGTGACACCAGAGCTGAGCGAGTGTGCAACCTGCGATGATGCTAAGGCCTCGATACGCTGTCGTGCTTATCAAGATTCAATTTGAATTGTGAGCACAGCTGGACCGCAGTGTACGCCGAAGGCAGCAGGCTGCACAGACATGACACCGTGGCGCGGAGCCGCAGGGTGCGCTGGGGGACTGTGGCACGGAATCCATCGATCGGCTGAGGAGGTTGCACTGGCACGTGGTGGGCCCTCTTGGAGACATGCCTGTGGCGGCAGGTGAGCATTGAGGCCTGGGTGCGCAGGGGCGGACAGTCATTGCTGGGCGACAGACCAGTCTTGGCACCAGGGCTGGGGTGCAGGAGGCGCACATGATCGCGTAGGCACCACCGGTCATGGCGGCGCCCTCGTGGCTGGGCGGGGGGAGTGAAGGTGCATGGGAATCAAGCTGATACAAACCATGATGCTTACTGGTATAAGAAATCCTGCATCATGTGACCGTAACAGAAGTTCTTTCCTACGAAAGTTACGACCACACGTACTTCTCTGTTGCGGTCTTTTTGAGCAGGATTTGTTTTTCCTGTAAGCATTCCGGTTTGTCCATGTGCTATACACTTTACCAGATTAGGTTTGTAACTATACGGACGCTTGACCATTGTCACCATTTGTCCAACAGGTTTCTGAATACTGAATTCCAGAGTATGGAATTGTATTTTGGAGTTAACTCAGCATATGCAGTCACTTGAATCTGCACGTTGCCCTGATGAAGTTCCCCGTTGGGCATTGGCTGTGCTTTTCGTATTGTTTATTTGTGTATTTGTAATAAAGGACTGTTTTTGCACTACTGTTGACTACTGGACTTCATGACCGTGCGCACCCCCATTTCAGTTACTTCAATCTTGGATCTGGGGCACAGAGGTGCCTGGCAACAGCTGGCATTGGGGTTGGTTGCTCAGGAACACTACCAATTGGAACTGTTGTGTGGTGCGGATACAGGGGCCCGCCGTTGCTATTGTGGACATGAATCCAAGACATGGCCGTGAGACTCCTCCGACTCTGGCAGTTGTTGGTTGGGGGTGTCAGGGGCCAACAGGTGCAGCTGAGCCAGCAGCTTTGTCTGCGGAGGGATGTTGGTTGTCCACTGTGTTGGTACCGTCATCCTGTGGGCAATGTGGGTCGGGATGCAGAGGATGGTTCTCATTTTGTGCCTGTAGTGGGCAATGACTTCCTCTGGCATTGAATCTCTGAGGCTCGTGCATGTTAGGAACTTCAGCTGTTCTGTTTTGTGCTGCCTCGGTGGTATTTGGGGGGGATGTGTGGTCCGGGGGGGCATGGGGACTGTGGCGGTGGATGTTGTGGACCTCTTGGGTCTCTGAGCTGCATGATCAGTGTTTCTATGGCATGTGTTGGTCTTCAGATGTGGCTCTGGGCTGGGCTCCCTTTCATATTGCAGGTAGTCTTCCTGCTTTACACCAGTAAAAGGCATGTGTTAAATCCCTGCTGCTAACGCACCTTATCACCTGTTTTTGGATCGCATTGCCGATCTGGCTGATCGTTGAGAAAATCGCAAAGTGGTGTTTTCATGTGTTTTTGCACAGGAACGTCTACTCTGCATATCATTAGCGTTAGTTCTCGCTCTCATCCGTGGCGATGTTTTTTGCAGAAGCTATTGCTGGAAAACTGGCGATATCGAAAGTTTGCACCAGCTTGAGAATGGGGCGATAATTCTTTCTCCACTTTTGCTGCGGTAAAGTGCCGATAACTCGGCGATAAGTCCTTGAGAATATGCCCCTTGCTTTTTTGTGAGAACAGTGCATTCTGGATCAAAATATGCCACATTTCGCAAGAAGTGGTCGTATCAGAGGGAGATAACTTTACTCATATTGGTTGGCGTGTCCCCCATTGGCATCCCAGAATTGAAGATAAATATGAGAGAGCTGCAGGAGCTCCTCAGAGCAGTGCATGGAACAACAGAAGAAGGACTGCACTGCTGGACCCTTGGACTGCACCACTGAAGGCTTGCACTCAGAAGGACTGCACCTGCTACATCCGCAAGGCTCCCCTACGAAAGGACTGTGCCTGAATCAAAGGAACCGGAGTGGACTCCCTGATCAGCAACTGGTACAAGAGAGCTGAAAGAAGTCACCTGCAAGGCCAAAGAGAGGATCACCCCAGCTGGTCATTTACATCTAGATTTTTCATGGACCATTCGGGTGACCTGTAGAAAATAGAGGGCTATTCACAAAGACGCTATTCAGAGTCTCTGATGCGTTGGTTGGAGTAGTTGGACCCATATTTGTCCCACAGATGAAACCAGATATTAAAGTTTGGAAATTCTCTGCAATGTTTTTCATAAATGCTCCCGGAGGAAACTGGCTCGACGTTGAAAGTCAAATCTCCATCATCGACTCGTGAATCGGATTATTCTCATATTGGTGTTGTTTGTTTTTAATTTTGTGTCTTTTACTTATTTACTGTTTTGGTGGTATTAAATGCTCTACACATACCTGTCTCCTAATTTAATCCTGACTGCTCATTTGCTAAGCTACCATGGGTTGAGCAGGGATTAATTGACTGGACCTGTTAGTGACTGTGGTATAATTACTAGCTGAGGGTGAATACAACCTTCTACTAAGAACTAGGGGTGGGCAGCAAACTCCGCCCTGCTGGCTGAGTTCGGAGAGTTTTGCCACTTCTCACACCACTTGGAGGAGCATGGAGTTCGGCAAAAACTCTGCAACCTCCAAGTGGCGGAGTTTACCGGCACCCGCCACACACCACAACTAAGAACAGTGGTTACCCCTATGAATACATGTACAGTGATGTCAAAAGCTGTCCATGTTGTTGTAATGTGAGGGCAACATTGAGACCTTTTTCTAGAGGCACACTGGATAATTTTCTTAGGTACATTCTATCTATGCTCCTTATCTTTGCACTAACAATGGTTGTTACATCAACGGTGAAATAGTGTCTGTGAATGGCTGCTGGTGTTTTGTTGCCTTGCTATTGGCTGTAATTGGTTTTGCACGGAGAGGCAAGTCAAAAGGAAGCAGCCAGAGCTCAGGTCCGCACTGGAGAGATGGCATGTGTAAGGGAAAAGGACATTGCAGCAGAACTGCTGGATCTGCTGCACCCACAGGCCAGGGTTTAGAGTGAGAGTGGTGGAGTCTACCCAACCCCAAACCCACACCAGTAGGACACAAGGACCCCACAAGCACCTGCACCTCCTACTGCTGCAGAGATCAGTTTCATTTTTGATTACAGGGTTTATTTGCTGCTGCTGAGGAGCAGGTCTGAAGCTTAGCTATCACTGTGATTCCACGGCAATCATCATATCCATTAGTGGCTTTCCCTAAGAGGTCGTTGCGAGCAAATCATTTCCCAAGCATCTTTTTTAGATTTTCTTTCACAAGACAAATGCAGTCCGATGAAAAGTAATAACCTTTAATGAGAGGAAAAATTGTTAATGATAAGCAGGCACATGGGGCCCATGAACACACATGTGCTTTCTCTTTGAGGGGCACTGCTCCACATATTGGCACCTGCAGCCCCCGAGTCTTTTACAGAAAACTCCTTGTGAAGCATCAACAACCACACTTGTGATTCACACCAACTTCCATACAAGAAGCTGTGCAGCAGGCTTACAGCACATGCCCATGGCTCTGTGCCCCCAGAAACACTATGATTAGTGATTGAAAATAATATTCTGCGTGGCACAATGTGCAGCATTCCATCACAGAGAAGAAACACTCACAGCAGGTGATGTGGGCACATTTGGCACAAGAAATGTTCACCCACAGATGTTGGTGGTACTGCCAATCAAATAAGCTTGTGTGACACCAACAACATACTTTTTCTATTTTATAATTCCGATAAATTGGTAATTGCCAGGGCAATTAAAACAAGCATTCAGGCAAAAGTGATAGTTTGACATAAGAGTTAAGAGCTTACGATCAAATTAAATACAAAATGAGATTAGGACTGGGCGGTGCTTTTTAAATAACTAAAATGACTGACTTTAGGCAGTAAAGATGTAGGCTCGATGCTGTTCCAAAACATGCCAATATGCCCAGGAGTGCAGGTACTGCCTCCTCCGGTTGGCAAATTTAGAGAAGTTCATCATCCGCATACAAAGAAATTACATGGCTACGACCATCGACGGTGATGCCCCACTGGGCCATATCCTGCCGTAGCCAAATCGCCAATGGTTCTATCGCTAGGACGAAAAGAAACAGGGACAACGGACAACCATGCCTTGTGCCCCTCTCAATAAACAGACTTTCCGATATCAGACAGCCGATATGGACACAAGCCCTTTGTTGGCAATAGAGGAGGTGGACCGAGAATATAAACTGATGACCCTGCCCCATTCTCCTTAGGACCTTCCACAGATACTCCTACAGCTGGGTGTCAAATGCGTTCTCGATGTCCAGGGAGATGACTGCCTCCCAGGTACTTCTATCTGCCACAGAGTGTAATATGTGCGAGAGGTGACATATATTCATGTTGGTCCCCCTTTCTGGCATGAACCCGCATTGGTCCTCCTGTACCAGGTGCATTACTACTCTGCTCAGATGTGTCGCCAATACCTTGGCATGCAATGTGGCATCAACCTTCAACATCGACAAAGGTCTGTATAAGCCAGGGTCACACGCATCCTTACCAGGCTTCGGGAGCATAACAATCTGCACCTCTCTCCTATTCGCTTGGCCTCTTGCAAGGTCTTCAATAATCAAGGGAGTAGAAGATCAGCATCGGTCTGGTAGAACTCTACCAGGAGGCCATCGGGTCTTGGGACTTACAGCGTGGACTTTACAGCAGAACATACTCTGTACTGCCTCTTGCAGTTCATCAATTTTAATTGCTACGCCTATATTGGTTGCCTGTTCCTCAGTGAGGGGCACATGGTGCAACAACCTCAGAACCTCGGTTGGTGTAACACAGGGGCCCTCCTGATAAATCACAGCCAAATGGTCTTTCAGCAAGGAACTATTATGAGCGGGGAGGCCGCTCCCATTTCAGCAGCCATGCCAACAGTCTCCCCAACTTCTCAGCTTCCATATGCAATAGCTGGTGGTATTCTCGCGGTATAAAGCAGTCCAGCCTGTCCCACACCTCCTCAACTCACTATTGTGCCTGTAGTAGAGATTTGTTTCTTGGCTCCGGCTCTGGCCCCCTATGCTGCAACTCGGCCAGCACATCCTCTGCCTCGGTAAGTTCCCTCTCCAGACTTCACTGTGTACCCTCAAGTTTAGACAGACATTCTCCTCGGGTCACCACCTTTAGGTTGTCCCACTCCACTCCAATACTGGCAGTGGACAACCAAATGGTGTAAAAAAATCCAGTGATGGCCCCCTGAATCTCCTTCCAAAACACTGTATCTTGAAGTGTCTCTGGATACAGGCACCACAATGGAACCCTTGGTCTGCTGCAGTCTATCCCCCATTCCAATAGCACTGGGACATGGTCTGGAAGAAAACAGCCCAATAAGTGGGTCCGCACTGCGGCCGCAGAGGTTTCCCTTGAAAGTAAAAAACAATTGAGTCTGCTAGAAATGGCTCAAGAGGGTGTATGGTAAGTATATCCCCACACTTCAGGGTGTGTCTTGTGCCAGATGTTGGCACAGTGCAGGCAGTCCATCACTTCCCGCAGTGCTGCCATCATTTTGGGCTTAGAATGCAACCTTGGGGATGTCTATCCAAATTATCGTCAAGCACACAATTAAACTCTCCAGCCCATATTATCAGCACCCCCATGTAAGGAAAACTTGCCATCGTCCACATTCAGGGCATGGGCATTTATCAGAGATACGTCCACACCATCTAGTGTGCCATGTACCACCACATATCTCCCTTCTATATCCGCTGTGTAGCCACTCACTTGAAACGATTCCTGTGGAGCCACCCAAATCGCCACCCCCCCTTGCATATGTAAGTGGCTGAGAACATCTGTATCCTCCATTTCCTATGTAGCTTTTAAGTTTCGGGGTCTGACAGGTGTGTCTCCAACAACATCGCCACCTGGGCTCCCTGTCTGCGTAGGTAGATCTGTACCCTGTAGAACTTCACAATCACCATAAAAAAAACTCAGCGCCTGGTTGGGCTGGTGTGCGGTGCGGACACACTGTGAGTCGCCCAATGACACCCTCCCAGTCTTGGACCCCACTCACATACAGGCATGCATCCAATGACTAAGCTGACATACACTTTTGCACAGCTATGCTGTCAATGGATGAAAGATATGGAATGGAAAACAGAGGAGAAAAAAGCAAAGATAAGCAATGAGCAAAAGAAGGAGATAGCAAAGGAAGGAGGGGCATCCGCCCGCCATGTAGCGGCACCCATCCCAGACACACCATATATTGGCTGGGATTAACAGCACACAACACCAAATTTTTTCAGAAATCTACTCCGATCCCCTCTGGTCTACAGCAGCATTTGGTGCTGTCAATGGAGGGAGGAATCAGCGTTCACGGCAGCTTCCCTTCAGCAATGAGCCAGGACCCTCCAGTAGGGCCCGTCCCTCATGGGAGTGCCCCCGACCTCCCATCACACTCTCCTGCCCCGACCAAGTCATGGTACTGGACCAGCGAGGGCTCGGTCAGCCAATGCATTCCGTGGCTCTGCACAACTCCCAACTGCGACCAGAGCAAGGGGCAGTGATGGAGGCGTAACCCCGTATCAGGTCTGCAGTCCTTTTACTGCATCCATATAGTCAGAGTGCATGCCCAGGCAATCCGGCTGAGTTGGCAGTCTCCGCTGTTTCTAGGCATCCTCGCAGGGGGAGTCACCATCCGAGGAGGCCTCAGGCACTGCCCCGTTGCAATGGGCTCCGTCTGACGATCACTGTCGCCACGCTCAGCCAGACTCATGGAATGTGTGCCGCCACGCATTCCGCCATTGCCTCCAACGAGTAGGCCCCAGGAGCCTCCGGCCCCTGGCACGGTACTCAACTAGATCGATCACTGTCGGTGCATGACTGGATCCACCCCAACCACATGCATTGAGAGGCCACAAATCCAGTGTTCCCTGCTGCAAAACTCTGTCCCACTCGACCCCCACTCTCAACTCGGTTTGGGGGGAGGGCAGTGTCGGCGCGCAGCAGTGGGATGGGCAGCTGAAATGCCAGATACTAGATGGGCAGTCTGCAGAGCTCCTCAAGCTGCGTCCACACCAGCCGCCATCTTGGCCACGCCTCCCTTCATCTGTACTTAACAATAAAATCCTTTTTATATATTTTAATATGACAAATAGAAACAGAAACAATTGAAAACGTCTAAACTAGTTGTTTGACACATCATTGCTGTTAAGGAATATGTAATGCAATTGTTTTTCCTTTTAATTATCCATATATTAATTTAAAATGCTAAGAAATATTAAATACTTGTAACTTTTGAAGTGCTAAATTCCGTTGCAGCCGTTTAATGCATGAGTTGACCATGCTGATTTTTTTTTCTGAGACTTAACTATGTACTTAGGAACATGTGAAGAAGTAACTGGAAAAAAGTGCTGATTCGGTGTGTGGTAATAACTAAAATACGAGGAGTACACCCTAGAGACATGCAATGTCTCTGAAGTCAAAAATGAGGTGCACACAAAAAGGTAAAATTCTCCTTTTTTAAGACGAACCCTCACTCACCAACCTAGTTGGTGACATGCTTCATCTTTGGGGTCCCACCCAAACAGCCGAGTGCCGTTCAGGTGTGCTACGACACCTGATTACAGTGGAGCGGGTATTTTTTGGAGGCAAGTGAGTGAACAAATGTGAGTGAATTAAAAATTGGCCAGATTTAACCCCTTTAGAACAAACTTTTATTCTGGAGCAACTGGACAATGTTAAAAGGTTCTTAGCGATGCTGTGCTAGGTTTAATTGACCTTCAGTGTCTAAATAGTGGAAAAGTGAAATAAAAAAGTGTACATGTTGCAACCTCTAGGAGGAAGTTTCCAGGTTTTCGTCAGGACCAGTGATTGGGGCCAGGGCGGTCTACACATGCTAAGGTGTACCCTACCCTTGGTCACTGTGAAGCCCAACTGTTTACTCAGAGTTAGGTGTTCCCTTTCTTAATTGTCGAAAGAGAAAATCTGAAAAGACAAACAATAAACACAAAATATAATCAATTGCATAACGAGTGTCTAAGGAAAAATGTGCTCCTCTTTTCACAATCCGTGCATATTATCAAGGGCTGGAGATAAAAATATCACCGCTTTTGCGTCTGTTTTTGGGTGAGAAGTGGCGATAATTTTATTGCATTATCTACAAGGACACGCTCGTGTGTGTTTCCAAGCCTTAGCGCTCGTTGTCAGCACGCCTCGCATCGCATCGTTAATGAGATGCAAATTAGTCATGTCTGACAAAACTCCATGAAAAAATATTGCGAAGGCAGCTTCACGATATTTACAATGAGCCCAAATCCAGCGTAGCAATAAACATTATCGCGCTATTGCGCCTCTAATGCTGGATTGTAACGTCTGCTAAAAAGCAGACTTGGGCATACCTACAATGGGAGGTGGATTCTGGGGTTATGACCACAGGGTCATATCAACAATGTTTTAGGCGCTTTTAGTTGGATATCGCTGGCTTTCCAGCAATGTTTGCCCATTTCTATGCTATCGCTGGAAATCTTATCGCCCATGCGCTATGCATTGTTGATACAGCGCTAGAATGGCGATAAGTTCCAGCGATAGCCGGCGATATAAAAAAACGCGCTAAGCGTGTGCAGCGATATTTATCACTGCTGCTTGTTGATATGCCCCTAAAAGTCTTTAGTTTTCACCATGTTTGGTGCAGCCAGTGCTGTATAAATCTAGACACGTTTCAAGATTGCTTCCATACTTCAGTAGAGAGTAACACGTTGTTTTAGAGGTGCTGTAAATGCTGCTTACTATCATTTCAGGTCTCTGTATCACTTAATGAGTGTAGGTGTATCAACCACATCTAGTCAGCTCATCAGCTCAAGTGTATCTTATCAAACAAAGGAGGAAGGGAGCACACTGCCAGACATGCCAGCACTAGACACACAATCGATGGACGGAATGCAGAACAAATTACAACATTCACCCCAAGTTAAGATATCTTTCCATTGTTTAGTTGCTCACCTTGCCACCCCAGTTTAGACCTGGCCATATGCAAATCAGTCTTGACCCTGTGCCTCATGGGAACTGTCCAGACCAATCCGACAAGCCAGGTTCTCCCTGGACCGGAAACAAGCATCCTAGGACCGGTTTCGGGATTTCACCCCTCATCAGACAGGATAGCTTGAATCCAGTAGCACAGTGAGCCCTATCAAACAAAGGAGGAAGGGAGCACACTGCCTAAAATGCCAGCACTCAGGTCACTCATCTGCATTATGATAAATACAATGCATGGTAAAACTTCACTAACAGTCTTTAGTTTTCATTATTGTTGGTGCATCCAGTGCTGTATATCTTTAGTTACGTTTAAGGGTTGTTGAACTTCAGTAGAGAGCACAATGGTGTTTTGGCTAGAAATGCTGCTCACAGTTTTCTCGGGTCTCTCTATAACACTCACAGAGTGAAGGTGCATCAACCAGAGTTTGTCAGCTCATCAGCTCAAAGGAGCATTATCAAACAAAGGAGGAAAGCACACTGCCTCGCATCACAGCACTCAATTTGTTCAGATGCATTATGGTAAATGCGGTGCATGGTAACACTTACTCCACTAATGGTCTATAGTTTTTGCCATCGTGGTTGAGCTGTATATCTCCACACATGTGCAAGGATTGTTATCCTTCTTTAGTAGAGAGTAACAAAATGTCACTGTGCTGGGTGCTGGGATGTGAGGCAGTGTGCTGCCCTTTCTTCTTTTTATGATACGGGAAATTCTTGCCCTGTATCGGAGCAATTATATCACAGGTGTCTGTTATGGGGCTGCTACATGGGGGAGAGCCAACACTGCCTCTTTACAAATTCAAGAAAATACATTTTTTTAAAGAATATTGGCAGTCCCTAGTATTACAGCAAAATATATAGTACACAAATAATTATCTGTACTGTATCTAAGTGATCTAATAATCATGGCAGGTCTCACTTTTTGGCAAGGGATTCGGGCCAAAGATGAGACTAAATTTACAAAGGATCTAATGATGGACTGCTTGGCTCTCGACCATAGCAGAAAAATTCCCTGGCTAGAGCATATTCATACCCTCCTAACATGCTGTAAGGTAGACTTTGATAGAAAGAATCCTGTACCCATTCAGGATCTTAGTTAAAGTGACCTGAAGTTAAGATATATTAACACTAGGGAAGGTGTAAGAGAGGCTGAAGTTAGCCAAAAACATAGGGGCAGATTTATGTTGCACTTGCGCCACTTTTGCGCCCCCGTTGCGTCACTTTTGTGACGCAGCAGCGGCGCAAATCCTGCGCCATGGTGCGGGGTATTTACAACGTGACGCATCTGGGAGATGCGTCACGTTGTAAAGCCCTGCGCCACATGTAGGCGTTCCAGGGCAGGTGGGGGCGTTCCGGCGCAGGAACGCCTCCTAAAAGTGGCTGAGTGAAATCTACAAGATTTCACTCAGTCACTTTTGAGCCCATGCTGCGTCAAAACCCTGCGCCTGCTTGAAGCAGGCGTAAGGATTGACGCAGCATTGTGCAGATAGGGCTCCCCAGAGCCTTGCTGGAGCTGCGTCGCGCTTGCGACGCAACTCCAGCAATGCACCACTTTTACGGCACAGATGCGTGACGCATCTGTGCCGTTTTTGCCCCATGGTGCGCCGCATTATAAATGCGGCGCATTCATGATGGCGGAGCTGGGGCGCAAAATAACTGGTGCATCCCTGCTGATATGCAGGGATGCGCCAGTTATTATAAATCTGCCCCTTAGTGTTATTTCTAACTGCGAACACCCATCTGCGAGGGGCACTCAGATATATTTAACGCTGGTTAGAAATACCCAACATAGATTCTACCTAACGAGGCTCAGGTTTGGCACACTTCATTATATAATACCATTCCCTAGAATGGAAAAGTGGTGCCACAAACTTCCGAACTGTCACTGTGATGGAAAGTCCCCCCAATTCACGTTGCATTTGATACTTTTTTGTAGTTTTTACAGGGATATCTGGAAATCAGTTTTAGAACCTATTTTTATCTAATATGCTTTTTTATTATAAAGATGCTTTTAACTTTGTATGCAGTCTGGAAAATGTGAAAATTATGAATGCTGTTATTCTGTTTATACAAGTGGCAATCAGAAAAAGAAAGGACTAATCACGTTTGGATGCACTGTCATATGAAAAGCCTGATGAATTGTATGTAGCTACGCCTCCTATTTCTTATCTTGACATAGAATAGCATTTTGCACTTTATGTATCTTTATGATACAGTCTATTTTACACATATTGTAATGTACATTACGTAAATGCGTATTGTATTTTGATGTATTGAGTGATTATGAAATACGCTGTTTTTAAATTGATGGACTTAATAATATGTTTTTAATTTTGACTATGTTTTAATTTAAAGTAGGAATGATTAATTGTTCTCTCTGATTAGAATGCTTTTATGGTGGTATATTTTGCACCGAATAAAGCTGATTTGACTTGACTTGATAAGGCTCTCTCTAGCTGATGATCTCACAAGTTCTTTGTGATGCATCTGAGTGGCACAGATACCTGAAAAGACTGTGAGCAGAATTTCTGTCACCTTTAAAACAACTTGTTAATCTCTACTGAAGAAGGACGAGAATACTAAAACATGTATTTAGAGATACAGCACTGGCTTCACCAACAAAGGTGACAAATTAAAGATTATTACTGAAGTAAGTGTCACCATGTCCCACATTTACCATAATGCATCTGAGCGTACTCAGTACTGGGATGTAATCAGGGTGCTCTCAGATAAGCTGATGAGTTTGTAGTGAGGACATGGGATTAACTGCAGACATTGCTAAATTAGCATACGTTAGTATATGCTTGGCTGCCATTTTGCCGCCTTTGCACACATTACTACATTGCTCTGTTCTCGTAAATACTCTGCTTGCGCTTTTTCACATGAGAACTGTCTGCCTTTCGCACATCTAGCTACACACTGTGTTCCTCGTCTGCACAGCGTGTTCAAGGTCGAAAAACAATATATGCTGTTCATTCAATTTGGTCAGTCCCACGCCCATAGACATAACATAGAACCCAGCTGCACTACTGAAATTTGGGTGCTTTTAATATGGCATTGTATGCGTGTAGAGGCACTTGGAGAAAATCATTCCAACTAAGAAGAGCTGTGTTTGTGCGGGGATGTAAATCCTTGCATCTAAACTTGGAAGTATGAGGTCCCTCTGACAAAGCCTAGAAGTCTTCTATAATTATAATGAACTAGCTCTTAACAGAGGGAGGGTGGTACGGCGCTGTACTCCGGTTTCCACTGTCATTATAATATAGTTTCCCCTTTTGTGCTTTATGGAATTGTAACAATGCTGATTATATTCTTCCAATGCATTTTGCTGCTAGTATTGGCTTGTTTACTGCATTATAGAGCACATTAGTTAAAATAAACATTTTAAACTATAGAGTATCTTTATATACTCACTTTAGGGACAAGTATGAGTGTTTGAACGAAAAAGTGTTCTTGTTCCCACGATTCGTGAGAGGGTCAGAGTGACATGTTCTAGGATGTCTAATCATTGGTAGCTTCGTTGTAGTACGGAGAACGAATGAGACACTAAAGCTAGTCGGATTGGGGTTCTGGGCACCAAGGTGGTTTTTTTGGTACACCACTACACACCGAGGTCCTGGTTTCCTGTGCATAATTCTGTGTATGTGCAGAATCCCTGTAACAAGCTCCTGTTGATGCCGAGGGTCTCAATGAGTAGTACAGAGACATGAGAAGACTTTAAGCAGCATTTCCGACACCTCTAAAACAGACGGGCTATAGGGTTGAAAGCCCACAAGACTACTACAGAAAAAAGTGTGAAAAGAAATAATGTGTGGGTCTGGGCCATCTTGGGACATTTTGGCATCCAGCCCCACCACCAGCACCAGACAGTACTGCTGCCTCTAGGGAAATCAGAAGGGGGCTTCATCAAACAAATTCCTAAAACATGCTTCCCTTTCTATTTCCACTTGGGATGGTTGCAGTACTTTGGCCCAGGGTCAGTCATTACCCTGTGGAGTCTATCATTGCTGGGGAATTCTTAGACTATGGTTTATGTGGAAACTCACACATTTGTGCATCCAGAATGAACTGCACACATACAATATGTACCTAGAAAACACAATTCTTTCCACATTTATGTGAAGAAAATGTGGGCACTTCCATCTAATGGCCAAAGTCATTCCGCCCTTCCATTGCAGACTTCTCATTAAAGCACGTGGGTGTACCTAATGCACATCATAGGGACGGACAAAAACTGTAACCATTGACTTTACACGGTCAAGGTTTTGACTGTCTCCTTGTGCATGTGATAGGATCATTTACACAAGTGACAACCTTTTATTTCCCAACAAATTTGGGAACACTCTGCGGCAGTCAATCCCTGTAGATACAGGATCATTCTTTCAAAGAAATGTATGGAAAATCTGTTATTTTCCCAAATGTGGCATTTGCAGGGCCGTTTAGGCAAGAAAGTGTAGTGGGATCCAAGCAAGCCACATCACATTGGACTCATTAAGGTGCTACTTTTTCAGACATTTCTGGGATTGAAAAGTTTCCCTCAGTTCCGACTGACCCTGGGCACAAATATCACAGCCCCCCACATCCTCAGAATGAGTGGATTGAAAGGATTTTCAAAAGAAAAATCTTGATGTTTCCACAATGCTTTGTGACTTCTTCTGTCACACGCAATAGGCTTACCCACACTAGTAGGGTACCATTTTGTTTGGGAGGAATGTGGAAACATTGAGTGGGAGTACGTTTGTGAATTCCTACGCATTTTGGATCTTTCCTTCTAGGAAATATGAAAATAATCTGTCATTGAGGCAGTTTGGTGAGGAAAACGTGGTGTGATCAATGTAAGCCACACTGCCCTGGGCTCAGTGCATGTCAAATTTTCAGAAATGTTTAAGGGTTGGTAGGTTTCTCTGGGTTTAATTGACCTGGGCCCAAATATCGCACCTACCTGCATTACCAGAAAGACTGAAATACTAAGGAAAATATTTATGTTTCCACATTTCATTTAGAGGGCCTTTCCTGTCGTGTGATTAGGCCACCCACAATATTGAGGTATGGTTTTACTTGGGAGTTGTGAAAGGCAAAATAGTCGAACATTGGGCCCGATTCACAGAACTAACTTAAGACAAAATCCTAAACTTACTACTTTTGGTATTCACAGAAGGCATTTAGTAGTAGTAAAGTTAGGACTTTGTCTTAAGTCTGTCTTAAGTCTGTCCTAATTTTGCCTTAAGTCTGTCTTAAGTGTGTCCTAAGTCTGTCTTAAGTCTGTCTTAAGTCTGCCTTAAGTCTGTCTTAAGTTTGTCTTAAGTCTGTCTTAAGTTTGTCCTAAGTCTGTCTTAAGACTGTCTTAAGACTGTCTTAAGTCTGTCCTACTACTTTTGGTATTCACAGAAGGCATTTAGTAGTAGTAAAGTTAGGATTTTGTCTTAAGTTTGACTTAAGTTTGACTTAAGTTTGACTTAAGACAGACTTAAGACAGACTTAAGACAGACTTAAGACAAACTTAAGAAAAAATCCTAACTTTACTACTACTAAATGCCTTCTGTGAATACCAAAGGTAGTAAGTTTAGGATTTTGTCTTAAGTTAGTTCTGTGAATCGAGCCCATTGTTTTTATCTATTGAATTCCAGTCCAATTTAACTTCCAAATGAAAGTATGGAAATTTTTTTTTTTTTAAATCTTCTCTCTGAATCACGTGATATCATGGGTAACCCTAGATTCACAGTTGGGCAAACATGCACTGTTACTAACTCAGAATCTTGGGCACCTTTTAAGATTGCACCACTTTCCCCTTTACCCATTTATTGTTCAGTAGACTTTACCTCACAAACTGATGCATGCTTGAAAGACAATGTAGCAAAATCATGAGCTGCAACTCAGTGGATGCCTCATAATATCGCATGTTTCCAAGCCACCATTTAAAAGCTCCATGAGGCACATTTGCGACACCGGAACATCACTTTTGTGACACTCCAGAGGCGCAAATTAAAACATCATATTTGCGAGGTTAGGCAAAGCCAATTTGCATGTTTTTTTATGGCCTAATAGATATGGAGTAAGCAAAAGCAGGACAAGTCACTGCAGTGTCAAAAAGGCGTTCCATGGACATTACGGTGGATGTTTCCACACAACATTCATGGATTTTGACATATTCCCAGATTTAGCAGGAGCTGTAAACCTGAGAATGTGTCAACTGCCTATGTTGCCCTGGGGGAGGCACAATGAGAATAAATAACTTAATTTGTCCTAGGTTTTTTTCCTCTTTCAATGTATGCTGCATTCTGCAGCACACATAGAAGGAGGAAATCGCCTCCATGATTGTTTTTGTGCAGGAAGGTGTCCCTTCCTACATGAAAACAATCATTTCAACAATGCAGACACCCTTGCACATAGTGCAAGGGTGCATGCGTTGGCGCAAGTCAGCCAAAACGGCACCAGCGCAGTGGGAAAGGGCATAAATGCAACATATATCATAAATACTATGCATTCCTGACCTTTCCTTGTGAAGCAGGCCATATATCCACTGCAATTGTTAGATTCTGTCAGATGTAATGATGTTGTACATTTGTAAATCCCCTATCAGATCAAAATAAATTACAGATGATAGCATTGTGGTAAATTCCTACTGTTTCCTACTTACTTTAACTCGATTTTCATTTCAATGATTAGTTTCTTTGCACACACCATGAGCGATCTACACAAATTACCCTTTGCTGAATTCAGAACTATACCTACTTTTCAGAAATAAACAGCTTTCTGTGTTACCTCTTGGATTTCTGTACTTCAGTCCCCTCACAAACTGCAACAATAGAAAATAGTGATTATGATATCGCCGGATTCTTCTCTAAAAGTTCTCTATGAATCCTTGGTCGACTGGATCTTTATTGCCTGCTGAAAAGTATAAATGGTAGAAACGATACATTCACGACTAACTAACATGGACCAATAAAGTAAGACTCGGAAAAGATCACTGACTCTTAATTTCAATTTAGGGGTTTTATTACAGAGCCAAAAATAGCTGCACATACAAAGACCTCATGACGAGGTTGTAAAAATGCATAGGCACTAATAAAAATCCCACTCTATGAATCAGTCTAATCCGGTGCAGCATAAAGAGAATGAGCAACTCCAGAAATAGTATACAGGCAATAACTGCACCAACATCAATATTAGTCTTCATTAGTGGCTGTAAAAGAAATCCGTTAATCTATCCCTACACTATCACTAAGGTGGCATCCCTACTTAGCTGTTCCCAGGCAAGATCAAGAAAAGGTGTCAGCTCGTGAAGACTTCCTAAGAAGTGCACTCACGTTGTAAGGGTCGGTAGCCAAAGCTACAAGATGCGTTCTAAATCTTCCTTCTAAGAATCGATCCCTTCATTCTACCCTCTAACGGCTCTCTGTAAATGCATCCCTTGGGGCACTGTCCCTAATAAAAAATGCACAATTGATAGAACACGCCCCTGAAACATCTCCTCTGGCCGGGCACCTCTCGTAGGTAATTTTCCACTAAAACTTGTACTCGCTGACTGCCTCCAAATGAGAGCTTTACCAGAGTAAAATGCATTTCAGGCCTAAACAAACCAGCTAACATAAGGAAAAACAAATAGGCCTTTCATAGCACAAAGGAACAAATACCCCATTGTCAGGACTTTGACATCAAATTAAACACGCATTTATAAATGTTGCATCTGCAAGCACTACATTTCATCACATTTAAAGCACAACTAATTATTTCTACATGTGCAGTCTTTAATATGGTGCATGTTTAAATCTAATGCATTACATTACACATGAGCTACTTTATTAGGCATTTGCAATGAACATTGAGAATTACATGAATGGCATTTTACTTTTCTTGAATGGCACGACTCATTCTAACACTTCATGTACCATCTATTAATACAACGCAATTCACTAACTAAAGTTAACACATATAAGAATATTATTACTGCTGTGTGTCACAGTCTGTGACTTCACGGAGAGATCAGCTGATTGAGGCGAAGTCTCCGGTACCGCAAAAACGTGGGCGTATGCGGCAAGGTGTATGGGGACTCAGGAGAAGAACATTTTTAGCAGCTTTGAAACTGGGTTTATTTTTGTTTGCACGCATTTACGCTTGGCAAGACTTTAACCAGCGCTCACCATGAGATTAAAGGGATCAACTTAAAACGCTTACCCAGACAGCCAAGATGGTGCTTTGTGGGATATGCAGTCTGTCCAGGAGGGCTGCGGTGACGTCTTCAGCAATGATTTGATTCAGCTGGGCTCCATCCAATGGGAGCATGATTGAACACTTGTAAAGCGGCTCAAGGCAATCTTCTGGTGATTACAGGCATATGATTAAGGCACTACGTCCGAAACGCATCATGCCTACCTTTCTGCATTAAAAGTGCTATTTTCCTGAAAACCCGCTGTGTCCCTCTGGTTCCTTCTGTGTGAAGAAGTCTTTTTTGCCACATATAAGAATATATGCGGGTACGGACTATTCATAGATATAATGTACACCTTGAATTTTCAGAATATCACGACGCTCTATCAATTACAACTTACAAAACGGAAAAAATGTGAGCGAAAAAGTGTTTTTTATAACTCTCCCTGTTTCTGAAAATTGAGAAGAGGGCGGTCTTAGCACAGCAAGCGTTTTATTGATTCCATTGTTAGGAATAAAATACATTTTCTTGCACAATACTTTTTCCCTTAAAAAATGTGCCTTTTTCTAGGTTTGATCCAGGGAAGCCCAGGGGTGAAATACGGTCATGTTTACATACCATCAGGCCTGTCTTGTTTGTAACATGCAATATTATCAGATAAAAAACATGCCACACACAGCACCTCCAGCCTCCTGGAACATTAGGCCATTCACAAAGAAGCATGACTTAAGGCCGCTCAAGGCAGCACCTTAACAATGCATTAATATATTAATGCATTATTTAGTAGTTGCATTGTCATTAATATAAAAAAGAAAGCGTGATTAGTTTTCAGTCTGGATTTTGAAATGTTAAAATAGAGTAACAGTTGGGTCACGTCAGTACCAATATACGACTGTGTCTTTGGCCTCGATAATACACGGTGATGAGCGATTTGTATTTAAAATGCACATTTTTCGCTTATCATTTATTTTCCGAAGCTCACAGGTCGGTGTGATTGAGTCATTTGTTTTCTTTGTTGGATGTGCAACTGTGAACGAATCTTAATTGAACAACATGACCTATATCTTTCGGTGGCACCTGCATTAATGTGCTTGATTACATCTGCAAGAAAGTGATAGGAGAACAGCTCATGATGTGCTGAGTCACAGCACTTATGTCAACTACTCTGCCAATTAACAAAGAAAGACCTTGAGTTCACCTTCAGCTCTGGTCCACAACCATTAATGGTGCTAGTAAAATACATATAACAGCAAAAGTAATTCATCATTTTCTTATGGAAAATGGCACAGCCAGCTACCTCACTAGGTGGGAATGACTTGTTTTACAGCTGACCCAATCAGTCCATCTGTAAAGTCTTTCCTACCACTGTCCACTAATGTGTCAGAGTAACATTAAGGAGAACAAGTTTGAGTCACTTGTGGGAATTAAATTATACATGCAGAAGACTAAAATAATCATAATTTAATTATGGAAATTCGTAGATGTATTTCTTAATTGCTGAATTTAGTTCACAGCGGTAACATTTACATTAGAAACGATTTACATAGCATTAATAGTCATACATAGTTCAATGAGAATATTCTGGTTATACGGCCTAGAATTCTTTTGTGTTGAATATTAATGTATTCCCGAGACGTGCATCTTATTGAAATGCACACAATAATACACTACAATAAACAATTACGTTCATTAAAAGTCATGCATATTCATCGCTTAAAAACACTTCCTCTATTTTTATAACATAATTTGCTAAAAAAGACACATTTTGTAACCTAATTTGGACGCCACCATTACAACTTTAAACCATTCCTATTGTTAATCGCCTCATTATTAAAATACTCAAGATCATGATATAATAAAACACTCGATAAATGTAGAATATTCAATTTTTCGCCCATACAGTTTAAAATTAATTTTTTTGAATAAGCAAAATGGACTTAGCAATAGCAATGACATAATTTAATCAAATCATTCTCAAAATGGTAGCCAGCTTATCATAACATGATCTCAGTCCATTTCTCACAAACTGAGGGCACAGGAATTGTTTTCCTTTCATCCAACAAGAGTGTGCAATCTAATAATGGATATGTTACAGAGTAGTTCATTTTCAAATTATAACATAACATGCATTTGTAATGCACACGTACACACTGAGGTATCTTGGTACTGAATAACAGATGTTTATTGTTTCCCAACTCAATGGTACTCACTCTTTCGACCTCAGATAGATGAAAGGCTGAGTGGACCCACCAAGATTTGAACCTGTGACCATGAATTCGAACAGAGTCCTCTGCAATGGATGCATTAGTCCAATGAGCCACCAGAGCCACTGTTGTCCAACACCCTCCTTTTAAAACCACAAATCCTCCATTCGTGGTCTATCCCGATCCGGAACTTTCTTTTATCATTTATCTGGGAGTTGACCCAAGTAAAAAAAAGACACACCCACCCCAAGATATTCTAAGGAAGAGCTCACAGGGCCATATTATCAAGAACGGCGATAACATTATCGCCACTTTAGCGGCAGGAAACTGCTGCTAAAGCGGCGATAAGAGACTTGATAATATGCCCTTGTGAATTCCAATAGAAGCCCAGGTTTGATGTCCTTGACACCAGAACCTGGGCTTCTATTGGAATTTTTTAGAGTATATTATCAAGCCACTTATCGCCGCTTTAGCGATAGTTTGCTGCCGCTAAAGCGGCAATAATGTTATAGCCATTCTTGATAATATGGCCCAAAGTGTTTTGCAATGAGGTACCGTTCACCACTGGCAAGCCAAATTAACAGATGCTGCATGGGCTAATTATTCCAGTTGTGATGTTGAGATTGACAAAGGCACACATTTAAAATAGTACTTGTAAGTGGCTGAAGAATCCTATCTGCATGATAGATACATATTTCCAGCAAGGTGAAATATTCATCTACCTCTATTTTCAATTTGCAAAAAGTGATTTTTCAGTTCTGGTTTGAGTTCTCCTGTGACAGTCTAGCCTTGATATATGGTTGTGAGGCGCTCCAATGAAGAAAACGTAGTAGGTGGAAAGGTCTGGAATTGAAGGCATCTCAGTGGCTTAAGAATATTGGAAAGGGTTTTGTTGATATATGAAATGTTTCGAGTATGAGTGCAACAAAGTAGGATGCCAGAAAGGTAGTTTGGAGCTAGACCATTTACTGCTATGTAAACAATTGTGAGAAACTTGTATTCAAGAGGACTGAATCTTTCATGTTAAGTTTCTAACTAGACAATGAAGACTTATAACTCATGTGTCCATAGGTATAATTAGATCTGCATAGATATACCTGTAATGTTCTTGTTTGTATAGGAGCTATTTTAATGGATTAGCATCTGTGACAGTTCTACAAAAATCCCCTTTTTCTGCATGGTCCCCTTGGACTTTCTGCCCTTTTGTGGACTCTGCTTTGCTGGGCTTAGGCCCAAGCGCACATTACCACTGATAAGCAGTAGAAATGTACCTGTGCTTCCTCTCTAAAAACTTTTTTCTTTACATTTGAACTATTTAACCTATCTGTGCACCCATTATAAATGGTTCCTATAGTACATAGTACATGCGAACCCCCTCCCCCCACATCCCCAGCGCCTTGAGACCCATACGGGTGAGTAGTTGCGCTTAACACCTGATTTGATTTGTTTAAATAAGGGGCGTAAAGCTCAATATTATATGCGGGTTGCAGTGTGTATTTACATCACCCACATATTTGAAAAAAATATATATGTGCCAAGAGTACCACTGTGCTCTCGCTTGTCTGCTGCTTAAATGCACTACAGTGACATATTGCAGGGAAAATGGCTTTGCTATGCTGGAAAAGCCTATTTTATATATGCATACATTAGATCTAAAGTGTGCCTTGAAAGCTAATGTGCTAATATATAAAATAAAAACTACATGTTAGGGTTAGTCGGTCCTCATAATGAAATAACAATCTAAAGCTATTTCACAGTGTAGGTCTTGTAGATGGTTCCATAAATTATCTGAGATAGGATTAAAACCTTAATACCCCATATTCACTTAGGAAAAGGCTACAAAAATGTTTCAAAATAATTTATAACATTTCTAAAAATCTGATTTAATGATGAATTCAGATTGTATTTTAAGCTACCGGAGACCCGGCTTAAACCTAGCTCTGACACTCATAAATCTCTCAAGTTGGAATACACATCATTGGCTGGGACAGTTAACAGCCCTGGCTCTGAGGACAATGAACTACCTCTGAGTCCAAAAAGGGCATATGGGTGTCAACTGTTGAATTAGCATGAATTAGCTATCCGCGAATTGACAAGGGCAACTGGCAGAATAAAGCAGGGCATCTCTTATTCATACCCAGGCTCCAAGCAAAGTACAAAGTTTAAAATTCGCATCTTGTGTTTCACTTAGCCAGTTTTGATGATCTGGGTCTCTTTTTTCTCTTTATAATTTTTTTTCCATTTTCTAATTGGTGTGAGAATGTTACACTCCCTCCCAAAATTATAACCAAATATATGTCAAAAATCATCTTTGACTTGCCATGTAATTCATTTTGCAGCAAACCACAACATGATAACAATCATTGGCAAAGTCTATAGGCCTGAACTATTACAAGTGAAAGTCAATGGTGATTGATGTTCATGTTTGTTTTCATATATGTGTCTGTGTGAGATTGCATGGCAGAATGAGTTATTGAATATAGGGGCTATGTGAGAGGGTGAATGTGGAAGCCTTTGATATATTAAATTGTGATTGAGCACATGGATTGACGGCCAAGCGATGGGAAGTGGCTGGAGTGGAGAATAGACTCTTGCCACTAATATGTATAACGCCTTTCACACATTTACATGTTGTTTTATCCTTAACTCTTTTTCCTATATGTTCATCTATTTGTTAACTCACTCACCCATGTGTCCATCCATACCCATACATATTCATGCAGTAATTAGTTTATAGACTGGGTACAAGCAGCCATATTAAATAAATGCTCCGTACAACCCACCTACAGCACACAGTTGCATACCGTGGATACAGGCTCTCATAGTGCACATTTATACTGATTTGTAACACACACAGCTCCCACAATGTCACCAGTGAGAGTGACAAATTTATACTGATGCACTGGTGCCCCAGTACTGAGACACTGGCATAATGCACCACTACTCCGACCATGCAATGTGCATGTACATACCAATATGAAGAAATTAATAAAGCTCTCCTGATGGTTCTCTATACTAGCCTGCACATCAGAGTACTAATCCATCATCCAAGCTCTCAAAATGTTCTTTGCTGTTAACTTCTCAAAATGTTCTTCGCTGTTAACTTCAATGTAGAAATATATCGGGGTACATCAGGGTATAATGGCTTTAAGAGAGTTCATAAACTCCACCTTTATTTTTTCCTGAGCCATGCATTGACATTTCAGTACTGAGACTTTCAGTGAGTTTGACCTGCTTTCAAATCCCAATATAGTAATGAAACCATAACAGATGATGGTAATTAAACAGTGAGCTAAACACTTAATAAACTTATGCTGTAAAACCTGTAAGTTACAGTCTTGGTCACAGTGAGATAGTTTAGGTGGTTGATTGAATTTACCAACAAGAACTGTGCCTTGTCTGCTTTTCAGAGGATATAAGACCTGTAGAGTACAGTACCTACAGAACACCTTGGAGTTCATCTTGCATAGATATTCCGCTTCTATGACAGAATATTGACCACAAAACTACTACAATACAAAACTAGTGCAGAAAAATATTAAGGTAAAAAATATCAATTACATATTTAGGAGCATATGTATCAAATATTCACGCAGGGATGTACCATACTTAACATTATATGGCACATTCCTGTCATTTCCCACTGCTGACGCGCAATGTGCTGCCTAGCACAAAAGCAGGTACTCATGAACCGTGGTGCAATGGTGCCAGCTTTGTAAGCAGGATTGTTCATACACATCTGTTATCTGAGAGAGAAGTCTTGAAGGAGAGGTCAGTCCATCGACACACCCTGCTACTGAAGTACTGGGTATTTTAGTCCCAGCGGTGCAGGGGCACACTCCCTATGACTTCTGGGTTCACCCTGTTCCAGACCTACAGAAACACAGAGTCTTCTGGGTGAAGTCAAAGATTCATTTATTGGCTGCAGACCAATTACAGGTATCCTAGAAGTACAACAGCGTGTATGTTCTCAGGAGACTGCTGAAAATCATAGGAACGGACTTCATCTTAAATACCCTTTTTCTTGCCTCAAGCATACATTCCTAGGTTTTATGATACGGCCATTACAAGTATACATTACAAACGAAAAAGCAAAGTCATGATGACCATCCCACATTCCAGTTCGGCCAGCCCGCAATGATTTACACAGTAAGGCTCAGATCCCACATTTGATGTCAATAGACCCCCCAATAAACATGAGCATCTCCTGTTTTGGGAAACAAGTCATAAAGCAGGAACAAGCAGGTGTGAAAGAGATTAGCCGGAGGATTGTGTAGAATGAAAGGGTTTTATGATGGGTCAAGCCCTGATGCTAATCACAGGTGGACGGAGGAAGGGGAGCTCGTGAGACCAGTTTGACCCGGGGCAGCAGAGCCAGCTGCCCAGGTCACAGAGAAGTCAGAGGAGAAGCCCATGTACTGTGGGGCCCGTATTTACTCCATTATAGCCTATGTGAGGGCAATGACAAGATGGCCACTGCTTCCAAAATGGAACCCGCGTAGTGAAGCAGAATAGCGTGTACACAGTGCATTCATAGCTAGAACGATATATAAAGCACTCGTACATACCGCATTAACCATTTGCGGTTTGCTAATACCAAGATAGACAGGGGTAGGGCCCTGTCCCCTACGCGGTCCCGAATATTAAAGTACGACAGACCCTCCTTTTGCCCTTACATAGGCAATCACTATACTCATCTTAATCCGAGTCCAGGTCGATGTTCACGAAGTCATGGAGATGTTGCTGTAGCATCATCCTATTACTTAGCTCGTCCCTCGATACAGGTTTCCTTACACATAAGGTAGCACAGAGGCCACATATCGTAGGAGCACACTGTATACACAGACAGAACAGGAAAAGAATGGCTAAGATCATTCCAATGACCATCAGAACTTTCCAACCCCAGGCAGATATCAATTCCCAGAACCACCCCACCAGTGACCAATCTCCCTTATCCACGTGTATGGATTCAGATATTTTATGGAGTTTGGAGATGGCTTGATATACTGTTGGAGCGTTATCTGGTATGAAAATGCAACAACTGGATTGGATAACCTTACATACCCCACCTCGGTCTGCGAGAATAACGTCTAGAACCATGCGGTTCTGCAAAGTCATAAGGCGATCCGCTTGGAGCTCAGCTGTCAGATTACCAAGGGCACCAGCCGTTACATTGACAGTGGATTCAACCACACGTGTCAGCTGTCTCAGGTTCCTACTATTGACCATAGGTCCCCAAAACGGCAGGAAACCCAAGAAGAAGTCTCCCGCTTCCTGACCCGCAGTGTCCTCCTTACTAATCACACCTCTCACAACTCTGGTCTTGTGATAGTCAGAGGCGGCAGTAAATGTCGGCGGTAGCAAGTTCGCAATATAACATGTGCCCGAGAAATCAGGGGGCAGCCATGTATATGCTCGGTCATTACAGATGAAATATGTGCCTTTGGCAGCCAAAAACGCAGGGGAGAACTGTGACGGGAAAGTGTACGTTTCAGTACAGTCACTTCTTCCCAGTTGAGCTCTAGGATTCTGACCATTACCCTGTAAGCAGAACCGACCCATGTGGGGTACGACCCAGATTGGAGATGGGATTTTTCGCTGTCTTTCACCCAGACTAATACTATACCCCGTCGCGTTCCATCCTACATAAGGTCTCAGCTCTTCTTTGGGAATGGATGAGTATGCATCAATATCCCTACTCATATCAGCAACTCCTTTCATCAAAGCCTTATTATTGGTGATAGGTCTAATGGAACGCGGTTGGCGAGGGGAGTACGTATCTAGAGCATAGAGAAACATGGTTTGGAATGCCCATGACGATCCATTGTAACTATACGGCAGCACCAAATAAGGAATACCCTTGTTAATGGTATGTGGCATTAACCAGCACACCCAGCAATTAGTCGTATTCATTACCAGTTGGTGCTGGTGCAAGAGCTGGATAAATGAGTTATTTACAAACTCTGATCGTCTGGTCTGTTCGTGCTCAGGCAAAGGGTGAAAAGAGTGAGAGGAGGCAGTAGAAAGGGGTATAGGCTGTTTAGTGGGTTCAATGGGCTTTTGAGCGGAGAAGAACACAAATCCTACAATAAACATCATTATACTACACAGTGTAAAAAGGCACAAAAATACAAAACATTTAGTTTTTACAATTCTACACATCCTTGCTTTGAAGTTCATTTCCTCAACGGGTCTCTCCATCTTAAAAAACTCCATCCTCTAATCGGGCCGCTCGCGGGGGATGAGTTTCTTCTGCTAAGGAGTACGCCTGTCAGTCCAGGGAAACGCCCTAGACCAACCAGAACCGTTGACCTCTTCGGCCTGTACCCCAAAGTCTTGGCACCGCGACTCTGCGGCAGAACCCGGATGGTGGTTCGAAAAACAAAAATCAAGAAAGTCCTTCAGATGGGAGAGCAAAAAATGTCAAAAAGGAAATAGTAAGGAAATCTTTATTTGTCCATGGGTCTTGGTCTCAAATTATAGCGGAGACGGCCAGGTGCTGTTTGGTCTTGGAACAAAAGTTCTGGCTCAGTGGTGTCCAGTCGATTTGATGGTGGCACAGCTTCTTGCAGAATATTGTCACTCTCTTGGTCTGAAACTGTGTCTTTTAGGCGTGCGTCACTGAATGGTACACAACGAGGCACAGTGTCTGTCTCAGAGTCGGCGATACCCTCCTGGACCCACTGGTCATATGGCAGAGGCAAGGGGACTACTTTGCAGTAGGTACCATGGATCCAGTGTTTCTTCCCTTTTACTCGCACCGCTGATCTTGTCGACAGGAGTACAAGGTGAGGGCCGATCCAGCGAGGCTCGTCGTTGCTCTTACGCTGGAAATTTCGGACCAGGACCCACGAGCCAGGGTTGATAGGGTGTCCGGGAGGTTCAGAAGCTTGGGGAAGAGTATCATGTACCTGTTGGTGCAAAACACGCAGTTTAACAGTCAAATCATACAAGTAATCGAGTAGTACTGGATGCTCAATCTCACTAAACTTCGTAGGCCTCGGTACACCCCATATGTTGGCTGGGCGGCCAAAGACGACCTCGTAAGGGCTAAGTCCCACTCGTGAGTGTATGGTCATTCTGGTGGACAGGAGTGCTAAAGGCAGAGCGTCAGGCCATTTAAGACCGGTGCTCGCCTGGATTTTGGCCAGCTTGAGCTTTAAGGCTCCATTGTAGCGTTCTACTAGTCCAGCTGATTGGGGGTGATTTGCAGCATGGAACTTCTACTTTATCCCTAGCCCTTCACATACATTCTTCATCACTTTACCCACAAACTCACTTCCATTATCACACCACACCATTCTTGGCATCCCAAACCTAGGGAAAAATTCCTTTACAAGGGCTTTGGCTGTGGATAGGGCAGTGTTATCTTTCAGAGGATAAGCCTCTATCCATTTTGAGAAAGCACAAACAACCACCAGTACATATTTCAGGTTGTTGCATCTTTCCATGTGAATAAAGTCCAGCTGCAAAACTTCGAATGGACATGATGGGGGTGCAAAGTGACCAGCTGGAGTTGGGGTTCCCCTACCAGGGTTATACTTCAAGCATACTATGCAATTCTTGACCACATTCTCTGCACACTTGGGAATCCCAGCATTCTGCCATACTGGAGCCAACAACTTGCAAATTCCTTTCGTACTGATATGTGCCATTCCATGTGCCATAGTAACCACTGGAAGCACATATGCGTCAGGTAACAACCATCGCCTATGTTCTGTCAGATCAATCCAACAACCATTCTCATCCAACTTACCCATACTTTCTCTCCACTTGCTTAACTCTTTCTCTGTGGCTTCAGCTTGAAGCGACTTCACGCTCTCTATTGTGTTCTCACACATCCCAACATCGTCAACCCATCTTGCGGGGCCTGCAACATACATTCTAGTCTTCACATTCTGTGCTGTTTCTTTCGCCGTCTCATCAGCAAACGCATTCCCACGTCCAACATCATCTGTGACTTTCCTGTGCGCACTGCATTTCATGATCGCAGCTTGCAACGGTAGGGTCAGTGACTCAAGGAGATCATTCACCAACTTGCCATTCTGAATTTTAGCTCCATGCGAAGTCAGGAACCCACGCTCTTTCCACAAACGCCCAAAATTATGAGCCACGCCAAAGGCGTACTGGCTATCTGTGTATATATTTACTCTCATTCCTTCAGATAACACACATGCTCTCGTGAGGGCGATTAATTCTGCTGCTTGGGCCGAATTATGTGGCACTCGTGCAGTTTCCACGACCGTGTGTAAAGTCGTGATAGCATATGCAGCAGTCGTGTCACCATTAGGGAGTTTGAAACATGAACCATCCACCCATAAAGTACCATCACACTCAGTCAGGGGAGTATCTTTTAGATCTACTCTCCCTTTCGTCTCTTCTTCTGTCCTGAACAGACAGTTATGTTGCTCAATCTCGTCTGAGTCTGCTGGGACTGGCAATAACGTAGCTGGATTCAGCGTATTACATCTCTTTATGTGTATGTGATTTGCTAACAGTGTAAGCTCATAGCCTGATAATCGCGCACTAGTCAAGTGTTGTGTCTTGGTCCTATTTAATAATGTGTCTACAGCGTGTGGAACCATAACAATCAATGTATTGTCCATTACCAAACCAGCAGATTGTCGGATAGACATTGCTGCAGCAGCTGTCGCTCTCAGACAGCTTGGCAATGCCCTCGCTACAGGGTCCAAGGTTGATGAAAAATATGCGCATGGGCACGGTCTGTCGCCAAAAGGCTGTGTTAACACTGACAACGCACAACCATCTTTCTCGTGAACATACAATGTAAAAGGCTTACTGTAGTCAGGGGTACCCAACACAGGACCCGAACACAATGCATTACGCAATTCCACAAAACTTTTCTGGCACTCTTCAGACCATGGGATAGGATTCGGTGTGTCTTTGCATGTTAAGGCTACTAAAGGTTTTGCCAACAAAGAAAAACTAGGGATCCAATGCCTACAGTATGAAGTGATGCCCAAGAAAGCACGCACTTCTCTCTGTGTTTTCGGCACACTGAACTGTGCAATGGCTTGAATTCTTTCTGGGGTCAGTTTCCTTCCCTCCTTCGACAAGAGATGACCTAAGTAGGTCACTTCTTGTCGACAATATTGCAGCTTAGAGAGAGACACTTTGTGATGGAAAGCAGATAAATGGCGCAACAATGATAATGTGGCTTCTTTACAAATCTTTTCAGTATCCGCAGCGATTAGTAAATCGTCCACGTACTGAATCAGGATAGCGCCACTAGGTAAAACAAGTGCATCAAGCTGCGCTTTCAAAGCTTGACTGTATATTGATGGACTCTCACAGTAGCCCTGGGGAGCGCGTTTGAAGCGGAAGCTTCGGCCTCCCAGACTAAAGCCAAAAATATCTCTGCTCTCTTCTGCAATTGGGATACTAAAGAAAGCATTCTTTAAATCAATCACTGAAAACCATGCAGCAGAGGCTGGAATCATCGTTAACAAGGCAGTTATATCAGGGACAACCGGAAACTGTGGCACAACAATCTTATTAACCTCTCTGAGATCGATCACAAATCTGTAAACAGGTGGCTGTGAAGGGTCCATTCGTTTTAAGACAGGTAAAATCGGACTATTGCAAACGTTGCCTCTTGTCTCTTCAACCACACCTTTATTAATCAAGTCGCTGACAATGTCTAACAATGCTTTCTGGCCTTCATTAGAGATCTTGTACAGGGGAATACGTGGCAGTCTGACATTAGCCTTTAAAGTCACCACATATGGCGGTATCTCCAAGAGGCCCACATCATTGGGACCAGTAGCCCAAAGGGCATCCGGAAGGGATGACAATTCAGGCGGCATTGTGTTTTTAGACAAGTACATTGGGGAAATCACTTTCTTGCCTAATGTAAGTTGTACTCCTGAAGGAGAACAATACAGTGTAGCATGCAATCTTTTCAACAAATCTAATCCAAGCAAATTCTCACCACAACCTGTTGTTAGGATCAGGGGTGCTTTCAGCTCGCAAGGTCCAACAGAAAGTGACATGGGACTAGAAATCGGGTTCCTAACTGGGGCGCCAGAAAAACCTACTGAAACATTTATATCGCCAGACAAAGGTGCGCCAGGGAGTTTTGAATGCATGATTGAACTCTTTGCAGCACCAGTGTCTAGCAGAAAAGGCTCCGTTACATTTGCTGTAGTCACCTCAACATACGGTCCACTCTGATCCACTGGCACTGAAACAACTCCCTCTCTCTGTTTATGGCTGTCCTAATAATCATTATTTTCTGCATCGCCCTCCTCTGCATAATAATCATTATTATAATACTGGGCCGTATTACTAGTCGCGTTAGCTTGCTGATCAAAGCTATTGATGGTATTTTGAGGCGGCAGAGGACGCGCGTTCTGGGGGGCATTTCCACGCCCTCTGCCTCTAGGAGCTTGCTGACCACCCCTAGCTCTTGCGCCATACGCATTACCGTTCCGCTGCATTAATTTAGGGCAACTATATTTATAATGACCTTCCTCTTTGCAGTATGAACATTGGTTGGGACCTACAGGGACACGTGGTTGATAATACCCATTCATTTGCTGGTTGTTCTGAAACTGTTGGGGTTGGTGATAGACACCTTGGGGTTGTCTATAATTGTTCTGACCTCCTCGTGGTGGGTAAGCCTGCTGTAAAAGGACTTTTGTCTTTAATTCCTTCGTTTTCTTCTCTGTTCTATCTTTCTCGTCTTTATCTCTATTTTCATAATACTGTGCAGTAGCCAGTATTTGCGCTGAAGAAGAAACAGCCCAAGAACTCTCTGAGTCTTTCAACTTTTTACACAGGTCAGGAAGTAAATTCTGCACAAACTTATCCACAAATAACCGTTGGCCCCCCTCAGTACTCATATCCTGCCCACTGTGGTCAATACATGTTTCTTCAAACCTAGTAAAGAAGTCTGACACTGTCTCATCTTTCTTCTGCTTGCATGCAGATAACTTGTCCCAATTTACGCGCATCGCGGGCATTATTGTCTTCATATACGTGATGATTCTACCAGGCAGTTCAGCTACTAAAGGTTCTGGTTTCGCACCACCAGTTTGTCTAGCATCAGCAGCAACGATGTTAGCCCATGTATCCCCTAGTTCTGCATCGTGATCTACATTACGAATTGATCCCCATAGAGGCTGTGGAACAACATTACCAAACAACATGTCTATGTCGGCCAGATTCATAACGCATGACCCTGCCGTCTGTGACAACTCTTTATAATAACCTGCTGGGTTTTTACGGGGATCAGGTAAGGACTGCTTAAGTGCTAACACCTCAGAGCGCTTCCATGGAACATGCACCCAAACACGCTGGAAATGCGCTGGCACAGCGGCGATACCGGCACCGGCATCAGCTGCAACTGCTTCCTTCCATACCGGGGGAACGTCTCTCATGGGGTATTGTCGCGCTTTTACCTTTTTCCCCACAAGGACATCTTGTTCAAACAATGACTGTTGACAATCATCATTTCTGAAGGACAATACAACCGCAACTGCTTTATCTACTTCGCGGTCCACAATTATACCAGTTCCAAAATCAAACCTCACTCTACACAATTCCTGCGGGCTCGGATTTTTACCACTATCTTCCAATTCTTCACAGAGAATTTCGCACATTTTCTCAAACACATATCTCTGTTTTGGGGCATCCCACTGATGGAAAACGTTGACAACTGATTCCACATCATACAATGAAGGGAAAACAATCCATCTACGCGCCATGCTGTCTATTACCTTTTTCTCATCAGGGTTAGGCAATTGGCTACGCAATTGCTTATGCTGTAAACCAGGAGTCCCACCAGATGACTCAAAGAGAGGCGACATTAATGTAGTAACCACATTAGCTAAGCGCTGTCGCGCTGAAGGAGAAGTTGAGGCGGAAACAGGGGGAAAAACAGAGGGAAGAAAAGAGGATGTAGAAACAGGTACTGGAGTGGTGCAAGGAAGAATGTCAGGGGAGGCAGCTGCTGAATTAGGCAAAGTCACAGGAAGCGCGGGGGCAGTTGGGAACACAGCTGGCAGCCCTTGAGAGGGCCGCGCTATATGGATAGGAGCCGGCTGCAAAGCAACTGGCGGTAGCGGCAAAGCTTGCAGTATATTGACTGGAGGTGGCATATTCACAAGCTGGGGAGGTGCCGTGGCATTTTGAGCATACGGGGGTGGCGAACTCAACAAATGCGACATCAGGGGATCTTTCTCCTTTTCTTCTAACTCATTCTGCTTAGAATGTGGTAAAGCTGGGTAACATTTGTCAATCCCTAACTTACGCTGTCTGTGCAATTGCTCATTCATCTGTTCCTCCTCATTGTCTTTAAATTGTACAGCTGCTTGCATTACTGTCATACCTCTCTCTCTTTTATTCTTTTTCGCTAACTTTTTTGTTTGGCTTCCTTTCGCCATAAGCGGAAAGAGTCAAACATCGCCGGCCGGGCTTTCTTTTTGAACAATTTAATTTCCAAATTATCTAAAATATCGGTATCGAAACTACCATTTTGGGGCCATTTTAAAACACCGTCTTTCCTAGTGTACTGGATCCACACTTCGTTATATGCAATAGGGCCTACACCATGTTTTACATAGAGCTCATAAGTTGGAGTTCCAACCGGAGGAACCGGACATGATTCCTCTAGCTGGAAATCTTTTCCACAACCCAAACAGAATAATCTACCAAATATTCCAGAACCAGGCATCTTCGCTCACTAGTCTAGATCCAAACGTCAAAGGATTATCGATTACGATAGTCTCGTGAATACACGAGTCCTTTGGCTTTGGCGTTTGCAAACTCCAAATTACCAAATTACCAAATCAAACGATCCCAAAGGATACCAAAAACAAATGGGAGATGCTCCACTTATACTTAACTGAATATTGCCGATCGATGACGTCACCAGAAGACTCTCTCGATTGTTTCGCTCTCTCAAACTCGTCAAGGGTCCAAAACAGGTCGATTAATCAGGGCAGCAGTCCTTCGTAGCCGTCGGGACGTGGAGAACCTCGCAGAAAAGACTTTCGGACCACGTCGACATGCAGGGGTCGATGAAGTGGCGGCCTTCCTCCGGAATTTCCACACGAAGCTCCTCACGAACCTCTGGCTTGGACTGGTACCGCTGAAATCGCCCCGAGTTGGGCGCCAAACTGAAGTACTGGGTATTTTAGTCCCAGCGGTGCAGGGGCACACACCCTATGACTTCTGGGTTCACCCTGTTCCAGACCTACAGAAACACAGAGTCTTCTCGGTGAAGTCAAAGATTCATTTATTGGCTGCAGACCAATTACAGGTATCCTAGAAGTACAACAGCGTGTATGTTCTCAGGAGACTGCTGAAAATCATAGGAACGGACTTCATCTTAAATACCCTTTTTCTTGCCTCAAGCATACATTCCTAGGTTTTATGATACGGCCATTACAAGTATACATTACAAACGAAAAAGCAGAGTCATGATGACCATCCCACATTCCAGTTCGGCCAGCCCGCAATGATTTACACAGTAAGGTTCAGATCCCACATTTGATGTCAATAGACCCCCCAATAAACATGAGCATCTCCTGTTTTGGGAAACAAGTCATAAAGCAGGAACAAGCAGGTGTGAAAGAGATTAGCCGGAGGATTGTGTAGAATGAAAGGGTTTTATGATGGGTCAAGCCCTGATGCTAATCACAGGTGGACGGAGGAAGGGGAGCTCGTGAGACCAGTTTGACCCGGGGCAGCAGAGCCAGCTGCCCAGGTCACAGAGAAGTCAGAGGAGAAGCCCATGTACTGTGGGGCCCGTATTTACTCCATTATAGCCTATGTGAGGGCAATGACAAGATGGCCACTGCTTCCAAAATGGAACCCGCGTAGTGAAGCAGAATAGCGTGTACACAGTGCATTCATAGCTAGAACGATATATAAAGCACTCGTACATACCGCATTAACCATTTGCGGTTTGCTAATACCAAGATAGACAGGGGTAGGGCCCTGTCCCCTACGCGGTCCCGAATATTAAAGTACGACACTACACACACCTGTGAGGTGTTGAAAGAAGAGGTGAGTCCCTCCCACTCACTACTATGCACACCTATCAGCTCACAACAAGGTGTTTTATGAGCCCATTAGAGTCTTGCAAGATCGTATTTGGAGAAGTCGGAAAAAAGGCCCAAGGTAAACCAGTAGCTAAATTCTTATCACACGGTTGAAGAAATGCTGTGATGTGATTGTCTGCAGAGCCAGCAAGCACTCAGATTATCTCTGGTGCTTTAGAGGAGAAGGAATTTTCTTTGAGTTGTATTCAGATGTTGTGAGTAATAAGAAACTAAAAGAAACTGGTGTCTCCATGTGCAGCTAAGAAAGAGCTCCAAGTTCAGGTATTTAATAGTATACTTTATGAAGTTTATTGGGAAGTGTGAGTAAGTTGGTAAAGTTATTCTACACAAGGGTTACTAATTGAAAAAAATGTTTGTAAAGATTTAGATTTCTCGATATAGTTTTTGAGAGGTAGACAGAATGCAGAGAGATATCAGCAAATATTGCAGATTGTGTTAAATAACATTAAATATTAACTGGAAACATGAAAAGAACTCTAAACAGTAGACTAAAACAAAACGTAGACTCTAGTGAGTAATCACACACTAAAAAAATAGATTTATATAATGAAACTTAATACTATACAATATTCAAATAACAGATTATTCTCTGAATTATAATTACAATTTTAATATAAAGATACATGCAAATGCTATCAAAAGTATGCTATTACAACATTCACAAACTTGCTGGGAAAATGTTTCAACATGAGAGTTAGAAGAACTGAGGAGAAAGACATTCTCAGCACAAATATTGTTGTATTGCACATACATCATTTCTTAGAAACACTTTGCAAAGTGTGCACCCTAATGTCAGTACGCTGTATATTTTATTCAGTTATTCTACCATATATATACTTTTTTAAAACTAGAAATTCACTGAAAACACAAAGGTTAAAGTAACGCAGTTGGATGTGATAGATATATCTTTTTTTTTTTTTACTTTGAAATTTATTGACGAAAACAAAGGTTAAAGCAACATTATAGTTAGGTGAATTTCTCAGTGACAACATTAACGTTTTGAACTAAAAAAACACAGAAATTCAGCATTTATACCTAGCAGCCCTAACTATAACTTGCACCCCATCATGCCCTGCTTATGACCTCACATTTGACATCACTCATCACATATACTTCATCACATATACTGTTCTATGACATCAAGGAACTAGTTTACCTACTCACAATAGGCAGATCTCAACCAGTAGATCCTGAGAAGGGGCCCCTCAATGTATTCAACTACAATTTGAATGCCAATGAATTAATCTTATGACAGCCAATATGACCAGTAGCTGATTAAAACTAATGGAATTATTGTGAAGAAAAGTGCCAAGATTCTATGATGTGGCTCATATCTGTATATACACAAGTTCCGTAATTCCAACTCTATTGAAAAGGTCTTTTAAAGAAATGTTCAAATCTCAGTGTAGACAAAAACTAACTGAGAAACAATATCAGCAATAAAGCCAGTGGCAGCCACTTACCAGACAATAAATGTATACAACTAGTTAGAAGTGCTCTGTGTAATCAATGTCATGCGGGGAATAGAACTGCATCTGTTGAGTGAATCCAATCCAGTGTGCCTGAGTCAAGTGTAAAGATAGGCGTTTGCTTAATGAGCGCCATGACACTCAAAGAACAACATACTGCATATGCACACAAAGCCACCATGTTGCACAAGATACACCATTGCAAAATAAGCAATGTAGAACAAATCTATCATGTTTGAATCAGGATGGCTCAGATTAAACAATTGGGGGAATAGAACCTTGTCTTGCCTTTTTTTAGACCAAGGAGATAAATGAACGTGATGATACTGACTCTCAAATAACAATCATGCTGAGTCTGTGGACAAAAGCCCTCATATTGGATTGGTCATGGCATAACCAAAAGTAGCCCTAAAGATCAAATCCATCATGGCTCAGTGGAATCAAAGAAGAAAATTCAGTTGTGAGATAAGTAGCACTCATTTAACAGCAATCAAAAGGGAGTCTCCGTATGCAGAACCAAAATCATGGAACAATCCAAGAATAATTTACTACCACATAAATACACTGTGCAGGGTGCCCAACAATCAGACAAGCTTGGTTTGCAGATAATAACGCACAAGTCAGCCTCAGAATGGAATGATAGTTGTTCTGAGGAACAGCTAAACAGAGGTAAGACATAGTTGGTATTATGCAAGTACAAGAACTATATATGTATATAATTGGTATCAGCACCTGATATGCCTCAACAACTAACTGTCTGTATAACGACTAGATCTAAATCATAGCATCAGCAAAGTCTGCAATTCAATCTGTTGTTTGAGGCTTCTTAGTAGGAGCAAAAACATAAAATCTATCTATTTTCTTTTTGCGTAAGTAATCAATCCACATCATGGTTCCTAGATGTACTAGAAACAACTTCCAGAACAAACAGTCACATATCAGTGACCTTATGATTTATTGATTGATAATGTTCAGCCAAAGGAACATTCTCTACACTGCAATAAATCCATGATTAGTGTTGAAGGATTTGGTATCTCACTTCTTGTGTGGTTTTTCCAATGTATTTGAATCACATGGACATTCAATACAGTACACACCATTTTAAGATCACAGTTAGAGAAATGTTTGAATATCCAGTCTTTGCCATTCAGACGGCAACTTTTGTCATGTAAGTATAGTTATATGCATTGTAAGTGCCTCATAATGTCTAACAACTTGGCTCATTCCCCATAGTTATGCTATAGATGATTCTTTTGGTTCTTTATATGCCTTAACAAAAACTATCTCAAACTATATCACCTCTTGAAAGCAAACATTGGTCTTTCTCATGTAAAATTGATTAATTCGAGCAAATGGCAATTTTTTAAAATAATTTTTTTATAGTGTTAGATTCAGTCCCACATGTGGTTATACATGCCATGTGTGTAGTGTTTGTGTTTCTCACTTTTTATTCCAGAAGTACCTCTCTGTTATTATACCATGCCCTTTTAAGGGGCCTTAACCAGTATAAGCGGGTAGCCTCCTGTAATACGTTTTAATGACAGTATTTCTGCTTTCCCAAAATAGTCTATTTTCTTTGTGCAGTTGCAGCTGATTCTTGAAAATTGTCCAAAAGGTAAGGTGCCCCGCAAATTTCTAAGATGATGACGTTCATATTTTAATATCATGTTATGCACAGTTAGTTTACTATAAAAAAAAAACTCATGAAAAGGTAGTCACCATCATTTTTAATTGATTTTAAAATTACTATGTTCCAGAGAAAATTGTAGGTGAATACTTTGATTATTGAGCCAAATATGGAATGATCAGAATCCTGAGGGTGGGCTCACCCCTCAGGATAATAATGTATCTGTATCTGATCCATTAACAATCATGTGGAATGAATGCATTAGTGTCTTAATAAATTGTTTTGTCTTAAAGATTTGCCACATATAGATTGACTATATCTGGAGCAAACACTGCTCCCATCCCCACTCCTTTGTTTTGGGCATAGAAATTGTTGTTAAAAATAAGGCAGTTTTGTCCTAGTGCAATGGAGGCACAATATACTATAGATGATGTTTGTACTCTATGAGGACGAGGTGAGTTTCAAGGACTGAATAAATTATATTTAAACTTCTGTGAGATGTTGGTATATACACTTTCTCTATTCATTGTAGCAAGCAAATCTTGAGTAGCAATAAATGTTTCACCTTCTAGATGATTAATACCTGCTTCACAGTCTTTAGTTTAAGGTCTTGTGAGTGGGACAAATGGTTTAATAAAAAAAGTCCACATATTCATCTAAAGGTTGCATTATAGAATTTCTTCCAGTCACAACAGGTCGACCATGGGGCTTTTTTAAGATTTTGTGTACCTTACGTAATGTGTAAAAAGCTGGGATTGAGTAATGTTTTTTATTAAAGTAAGCAAACTCCTTATCACCGATCCAGAATTAGTTAGGACCATACGTGGTAAGTACATAATTATTTTTTAAGTCAAGCATTCGAGACCTCTTGTATATACTTTAGTATATACTCATATATTAGTATATACATATATGTGTCAGGAGCACTCCACCCGCTGCTGGCGATTCTTTTTCTGAAAAATGGAGCACGGCCCATGGAGTAAGTGCTTAAAGTTTCTTTATTCCAATCAGTTACATGCCAACCCCGGAGGGCCTTGATCACATGACGCACAAACCAGTCAACATGGGATTTTTATCTCGTTTTTTTACCCTGATTTAAAGTGACAAGTGCTTGAAAAAAGGATATGTAGCTTTGAACATAAATAACGTATTGCTTGTTTTCTACCATTGCGTGCGCCACCCGATGTGTGTTTTAATTGATGCCATCTATACACATTCAGTAATTGTTGTATGCTGTCATTATATAATCGACATGACTACGTAAATAGCTCATGGTTTAAATACCATTTACTAATTTCATATTTGGCCCATCAACAGATTAACTAGCTTCACAATAAAAACAATTGCATCGTAAAAATTGCTTGCTAAAAACTGTGATAAAGGAAACATTGTAAAATACAATATGTGCAAATTATGCCAAATACAGTGCTGAATTCATTGGATATTCAGAATGAGCCCATTCCGAATTCTCAAAAAGGTGCTTGCATCAACAGTTTCCTCAAACAGTTGTACTATGTAAACTTCAGCTACAGAAAGTGCACAAGTGCTTAGCGTATAGATGAAAGTGCAAGTGCTAAAAAGAGCTAAAACGATAAATATAGTATAAAAAACCTATTGTTTTGACTGTCTTATCGAGTAGTGTAGCAGCATCTACCCAGTTTTCGTGTTGGATTAAAGGTAGTCATGGTTTGAATACCTTGATTTCAAAGATGTGTATAATTTGGACATTCCTAATGTATATTATAAACCCGTATAAAGGTCCTCAGTAATGTTTAGTCCCCCAGGGTGCTTGGAGTCTAGCTCCAGAATATATTGTGTTTCTAACCAGCGCAGAGCTTTTTCTCTGTTTCTGCCTCTTTTAATGACTTGTACGGCATCACTTAGAAAATATTTCAGAGCCTTGGGATCAGATTGATGCATTTCTCCGAAATGGCGAGCCACTGGGTATGTTTGGTCTTGGTTTTTATGGCTCTAATATGTTGCAATATCCTCTTGTGTCCCTGTAGTTTGGTACTTCCCACATACCTCAAACCACAGGGACACTCGAGCACATATACAACATAGTCTGTTTTGCAAGTCAGGGCTTTATCAATGGTATATTCCTGTTTACTGAATGGTGTTTTGTATGTTGATCTAGTGATGCGCTGGAGATCAGCCGTAGGACTTGTCTGCTTCTGCTTAGGGACTTTTTTTCTGTTCTACTGCCGCTATTTAACTGTCTTAATAAAAAAGGACCAGAAGAGGTCAGTAAAATACCAGAATTACTTTCTGCTGAGGGACTTTCTTTTTTAATTTTTTTCTGGCAACTGCCTCTTTTTAACTTTCTTGATGGAAAACGACCAGAAGAGGTCAGTAAAATACCAGAATCACTTTAGCATACTCTAGATTTCAGCCCATAGAAATTGTCTTCCACGAGCACCGGTAGACAATATATTTTTTTCAGATCTTGTAATTTCAGTGATATGACCACCGAAGGCCCTGTTTTTATATTAAAAACAGAGCTTTAGACTATACTATATTCCACTGAAAGGCAATATTTCTCTCCATGTGTTCCAATACCTGGCGTGCCACGTAGTTTGGTGCTTACTTTCCACCACGTTAAAGAACGGTAGATGTTTCAGCATCAAGGCTAATGTTGTGCATAGCTAAATACATATAAGGCCCAAAGGCGACACCGATTGCATTGCAAATGCTTGCTTGAATAGAAGCCAAAGGGTCACCTTGTAGTTTTCACACTGTGTTATCACTCGGTTTCAATAGAAAATCCTGACCATGATTTGATTTATTCTGTACAACTATACTCCCACCTTTGTCTGCTAGTTGTACAATAACATCCTCTATTGCAGACAGTTTTGAGAGCATTAGATTGTTCTTTGGAGCAATTGAATTTAGTATATCTCTTTTTTCTAAAGAATCCTTGGGTTTCTGAAAGCACAACATTTTCAAATGTATTATTCTCTTTAGATGTCAGGTTATGTAAGTGGGTAGAAAGTGGATGGACAATGTAGGCCACTATTGGCATTAAATCTTTCAGAGTCACCGCATAAGGAGTAGCATTCAATCTGATGGTTCTGAAAAAGGTAAATAATTCCACTTGAGTCATAAAAGGGTTGGTTTTTTGTATGGGGGCAAATTATAGACTGCAGTTCAATCTTAGTACAGCTTAGAGTATGTGTTGAAACATTAAAAGTGGATACAGGAATAGAGTTATCATTATTCTTGATCACCATTCATAATGCTGGTTCAGAGTCTGTTGTTGACCCAGAGGGCATTCATTCCTGTACCAACTTCATCTATTCCCTCTCCCTCATCCCCATTGAGGTAGTCTCTTTGGCCCTTTTCTAAAACAGAATGGTTGGATGTAGAAAGAAGAGAACTATGTTTTAAAGCAGTATTGTCACTATCAGAATCAGATCCGTTGTCAGAGAAAGTTGTTGTTCTGGGTTGAACAGTGTCAGAAAAGTCACCTGAACTTTAATGGTAGAAATCCTACCATAGGTATGTGTAAGTATGTTCCTTATTGTACCTCTTGATGTCTTTCTATATTGTATCTGTCTTTTTCTGTATATGGAATAGTTGAAAACTCTTTATTATGTCTTGTAATTTTTCTAAACAATCTATAGTGTTTGTTTTCATCGTATCATCCAGTACTTTTTTTCTCTAATTCGGCAATCTCCTGCTTAGTACCATTCAGCTATGGGAACATTTGATAAATAAGGTCTTACATTTTTTATCCTCTACAAAAACGATATGGATGTTTTTTTACTTGTGAGGCTGTAGAGATGATATTAACATTAAGACAATCTGTAAGGAATTTAGCATGTAGCTCAGTCCTCACTGGCTAATTTCTTATGTAGTCTCTCTAGATTAAATAATACAGAAATGTTTTTTGTTTTTGTCCCTCTGCTACTCGTATCTCCTAGTAATAAGTGTATGCTTGCTATTTAAGCAGTATAATCATCCATATAACTCAATGTTTCCTGTTCTGACATTCAATCAATGATATAACCCCTGTAAAGAAATAAAACGTTTAATTTAAAAAATGTCTGCCCCCCATTATACAACGAGCAAAGTAGCAAAACAACAATGGATTGTAAAAAATACAATAACATAGTAATAGCATTAGAGGGAGTAGTTCTTTGAATAACAACACAGACTAAAATCTATTAATCACAGTAAAATAAAATAATTATGGCCAAAACTGGACACACTATCATGCTGTCAAGTCTAGATTACAGAGAGTATAAAAAAGTCCCAGAAGTGTTCAAAGACAGGCTGGGGGCCACCCAATTGTAGTGTTCTCCTTATTTACTACAGATATTTCATTGAGAAAAGGCTTGTGAATCCTTCAAATTTGGCAATTGTAGTGGCCAATCTGTCAACATTTGGGTCTCCAGTTGTCTAATAAGTATAGAACACCATCCTCAAGGCAAAGTGTTGTGTATTACAAGTGAATAGACTCTCTGTATGCACAGAAGCCTAAAGAGATCAAAAACAACAATTACAAATTAACAATAGAAAACATTCTTACAGTTATAGAAAATGAAGAGTTGTATGCCACTAGTGAATCCAAGATATGAATCAAGCACACACCCATCATTGTAAAAGCATCCCTTGAACAAAACCAGTGAAGCAAATTACTACATCACATCACGTACCAAAAAATGCCATTGCCTAATTAGTATGCAGGAAAGGAATTAGTTCAATAGCATATCTCAACCAGTAGGCTCTGAGTAGGAGCCATTCAGTTTATAAAACCACAATTCAAATTCCAATGAATTAATCCTAGAACAGTCAATATTACAAAATAAAACCTCAAACTAGGGGTTTGAATGGAGAAAAGTGCCAGGATTCTACAACGCTGTCTTTTTGTGTATACCCACAAGGTCCACAGTACCAAATCAATTGCAAAATACCTGTGAAGAAAGATTCAAACGTAAGTGTATGCCTAGGCAAAGCCTAACTGGAAAACATTATCGGCAAAAAACCCACTGGCAGCAACTTACAAGACAATAAATGCATCCAGCTAGTTAGAAATCCTCTGTGTAACAACTAGTCAACAAGCATTAGCAAAGCCAATGGGTCTGGGTTTAGCCACCAGTCTTTTGACATTTGCAATTCTTGGACCCGATTCACAGAACTAACTTACTTCAAAATCCTAAACTTACTACCATTTTGGTATTCACAGAATGCACTTACTCATTTTGGTATTCACAGAAGGTACTTACTCATTTTGGTATTCACAGAATGCACTGACTCAAACTAACTTTATGTCCACACTCGGACCGGAGATTCCAGCCCAGAGGTGGAGATTCCGGCCCGCAGGATGAGATACCGGCCCGATGGCGGAGATTCCGGCCGGAGGCGGAGATTCCTGAATCTATTTGCTTCTACATCCGTGCGTTATTACAGATGCGGATGCGGTTGCAAAGAAGCCCACAGGAGGATCACTGAAGGGTGCGCCATCTAAAAGGTGGCACACTGTCAGTGCGGCCCCTGATGGCAGCTCTATGGAGGGGCGAATTAGGGTCCATGTATCTCCTAGACATCCCCATGCAGGTGGGTGCAGTCACTGAATGCACCATCCCGCAAAAGGATCTCTAATCCCTTTTCTAAAGTGAGGGCGGGTTGCCGCCTGCATTGTGAAAACAATGAGCTGCTGTAAAAGAGCTGCTCCGTTTTTCACAGGAATGCGCTGCCACCAGGGCAGCACGAGTTTGCGTTTTAACTTTTGCACCCATTGCACCTTCTTAAAAGTGCTCCGGGGAAAAAACAATGAAAATGTCCATTTACCATAATAGGTCCCTGGTGGCACATACCACTCTGCCCAATTACAAATAGCCTGGTGTTCCCTCACCTGGATTTCCTGGTGTAAGGATAGTGGTTTAATATATGGTGTGGTTGTGCAACCTCAACATGTAATAAACTCACAAAACTATCTTGGGTCCAGTCATGCTCCTTTCCAAAAACTTAGCTCATCTCTGGGTAGCTGTGGCCTTGAGCAGTTAAGCTTTGTCGAAGGAAAAAGTGAAAATCATTCAGAAGTGCCAAAACAGTTGAACAAGAAAGAAACACAACAATCACATGTCTGGGTGCCAGAGGTGTTGCTTTTTTGCTCAGAACTTGCCCCCTGGGGCTGCATGTAGTGCAGCATGCAGCTGCTAGGCTTGTGTTGAAACTACTGCGCCGCTCCTCCACCTCAGTTGCCCTGAATACCCTACATTGGCTCCCTATACACAAGAGAATGTTACTTAAAATACTCCTGCTCACTTTCAGAGCATACAGATTAATAGGTCCCAAATATCTAGCTGCTAGATTCCATCCTCATATCCCCTCCCACTCTCTTTGATCCTCTTCAGCTAATCTTCTTAAACCTCCTACATTTAGGTGTAAGACCAAAGGCGGGAACTCCTTTGCAGTCTTAGGAACAAAAGCTTGGAATAAACTCCCAAAACAGATGAGATTTAATGACTCTGAGCACCCAATCTTAAAACGTGGATATTTTCATCTACTGACATAATGTGGCAGGCATTTATTCGACAAGGTTAGCATCCTTTCTCCCCCCCTAGTGTGGCAAAACCCGTCTCTCACCCGCACAGCGCCGAGATCCTCCTAAGGGAGGGAAAGTTTTGCTTTATAAATACTATATTTAATTCAATTCAATTCAATTCAATGGCTACTAGCCAAAGGGCTACCAGGTCCCCTCCAGCCTGATGATAATTTCCTGTCAAGTGTGGCATCTAGCTGTCCCAGAATGCAATATTCTGCCAACTCCCAAAATGGCAGAACCCTCTCTCAGTGTGTGGAGCTTTGTAGCCCATCCTAGAAGTGTGGCTACCTAAGGACTACACACCCACAGGAAAACAGCTTTGGCAACTTGTTAGACCTGGCGTGCTTGGCGTGGTTTCCCACTAACATTTTTCCTGCAGACCTCCTGTTTTTGCTGACTCTATTTTTGCTGATGTTGGTACTCTGCTCACTTTAATACTGCTAACCAGTGATAAAGTGCTTGTGCTCTCTGCTTAAACCATGGTAACATTATCTTATTCCCAATTGGCAATTTACTTATAAGTCTATAGTAAAGTGGTACTGCATGTGCCCAGAGCCTGTAAATGAAATGCTACTGCTGGGCCTGCATCAATAGCACCACCTGCTTCAGTAGCCCTATAAACATGTGTCAGGCCTGCTACTGCAGAGCCTACATGTGCAGTTTTGAACTGCCATTTGGACCTGCCATAAACCTTTGCCAGGCCTACACCTTTCTTTTAATACATATAAGTCACCCCTAGAGTAGGCTCTGGACAGCACAAAGAGTAAGGTGCAATTTATCAAAAAGTAGGACAAGTATTTTAAAGTTATAAATGTTCTGGTACTGAAAAACGAAAACTCTTACATTTGTTTTTCACTACTGCAAGGCCTATCTCTCGCATATGATAACATTGCAGTTGCCTTATTACATTTCATAAATATCGTTTCCAAATGGAAAGAGATGATCAGCTCATGTTTAGTGTCTCTGGAATCCTAGTTTAAAATCCCAACTTATGGTGAAGTTGGTTTTTAGAAAATCACAATTCTGAAAATGCCACTTTTAGAAAGAGCAAAAAGAACAATTGATGTACAGAATGTTGAACAATATCAAACATTCCAAATAAGCTTTATTTGACAGATTATATCTTCAAAGCATAATACAAAAATATTTCTTAAGACACATGTATGAACACAGTTAAAAACCCCCTGTAAAAAAAAAAGTTTAAAATCTGTCCTCTAAAGTGATAACATACAATTAATACAATTTAAAACGACTGGAAATATTAATACTTATAAAATGTTCCAAGCACTTTACAATTCATTGTGTTACATGATGCAGGGGCACAAATAATTACATCACTATTAGTTGGCACATGACCGAATATACCAGAACAATGTTACACTATCTAGTGTGAAAGTGGCCAGCTCCATATATTGATATCGAAAATAATAATAACAAATACAGGCATTTAGTGTACGGGGAGTGCCGGTGATCTGATGGCCCAGGTGCATCCCAGGAACATTGCCAGTGCAATGACAATAGAAGTGGATGTTTCTGAGCGCAGCAATCTTAGTGCAACGCCATTCCTTCTGGTGCCCAATGATCTGCAAATTGGTGTCAGCCATGTTCGGCGAGGGGCAGCATATGCTGGGCGGACAAACAGCAGGTGGGCCAGTGACTCTGATTGGGCATAGCAAACGGGACAGGATTTGTCACCTAAGTTACCCCATCTTCCTGTAAATGATCTTACTGGTAATGAGGCTAACCTGAATTGGAAGTATCATGCGGCTTAGTTATTGTATCCCAGTACTGTTCCAATCTTGGCACTGATTTGACTTCTAGGAATCTTCCAATCAGTGAAGAGGTGTGACTATTCCTATAAGCATTTTGGGTCACCCAGTCCCAATACTTTACTTTTAAGGTCGCCTTGGGGGTGAATGAGGTACCCGCTGGATTCTACCATAGTGATGCCATGCCAGTACTTATTAGGTATGCTCTAACCTCCTAATGCCATTTTATTTTGTTGAAGCGGTCTGCCCTAATTAGGTCCTTAAGGCCTGCAGCATAGGTTACCAGTTCTGGTGTACACCCACCAGATTCTCCGCCAATAAACTAAGGGACGCAGTCTTGCTATGTCAGCCAGTGCCTTCCTTCCTAGATCTTAAAGCAGTGGGCGCACTGAGGTGCTTTGCAGGAGGTTGGTGATCTTTCTTAGGAACCTATTTTCTGCTGCCCTGTTGTGCTGAACTGCTGCCTGGCACCCTCTTGCCTGGGGAAGAAGAAATGGAACTGGTACTTGAATCCAGGACCCCAGAGTGACTCAAAGGACTAGCCTGCTGGCCTCCTGATCTGAGCTTCAGGAACATAAAAGGCTCCCCAACCAGCAACTGGAGCCCGTTGCAGCAATTTCGGACCTCAAGTGGTGCTCCTTCGGTATTGGACTCTTGTACTTGCTCACGTGCTCTTGAAATCAAGCTTTTGGGCTCTTCATGACCTCAATGAGACCATTCGCAGAAGACTGTGCCACTCGCACTGAAATTCGGCGTTATCTCCCAACAGCCTGTCTCTTCACACAGCAGCATCGACACCATGCAGGGGAACACAAATACACACCTAGCTTGCTCTTCTCACCATGTCTACTGACACTTGGGATGCTGTCCTTTTGACTGACCCAAATGACCAATTTAGGACTGTATCTGATCCACACGGTTGGCCTGAACGTTTGACTTTGACCCTGTCCAGTGCAATAATATAGCTGCGGTAGGTGCTTTATGCTTTTTTATGCACTCTTTTACAGTTTGTTCTCTAAAAATTAAAAATTCTGGTTCTACTGATTGTATTTTTGATGTTATAGTCTTGTTTTAATTAATAAATTCAGGTCTATTTTTATAACCTGATGTATGGTATCTTTTGTTTTACTGTTTGAAGGGTTGCACAAATAATTTTCACATTGCCTCTAGGTTAAGTCTGACCGCTCTATGCAAGGCTACCTGGGGGTTGATTACAGGTTAATTTGTGTTTGTGTTTGTGTGTGTGGTTTCTGCTTAACCAGGGCTCACACTCCAGTCAACCAGCAACCCAATTTCTAATACAACTGTTTCCCCTTCCCTGTCCCTGACCCCAGCCTATCTACTAGAACAATAGACCAACCCCTCTCCTCTGCATCCATCATTTGCCCTTCAATGGCGGCTTTCCCTTTGAAGCTCACCTTTTGGGCTCACACTCCTTTTGGCCTTTCTGCCAGGAAGGAACTTATAACTCTTCCAATGGCAGGCCCGTTGTGTTCCTTCCTGAGAGTCGTTCTCACTTCTCTCCTGGAGGGCTGAAGGTTGTCTCATGGGCAACAACTGTAAAAGTTCATTGGAAAATTTGGGTAATTGAGTGACAAATTTCAAATGATTCCATTTACTAAAAAAAAGTTACATTAAATTTGACTTGGGCAACAAGTTAGATTTAATGCAATTCTTCTTTTGATACCTTGAAGAATCCAACTGTAGTTGTCCCATTAGGAAGTTAGGATAGCTCAGTAGTGAGTGTGCAACCCTCTACTATGCATCCCTCTACCCAGCAACGGGGCTACTAACCCTTCTACAGCAAAAACAACAATTTCAGGTTTTTACATTTAGGATATATGAAAACACTTGTCTCTCATTTAAGTTTGTAGCGCCCTGCCTTAGGGCTCCATAGGTTTACCTTAAAGGTCAATTATATATATTAAAAAATAAGGTCTGGGGGTTTTTAATGGCAAAGTTGAGTTAGCAGTTCAAAAACTGCTCTGCCAGCCAGCAATGCCAGGCTGGGAGTCATGTTTGCTTTGTTATACTTATGGTGGCACAAAGGGTGCTACAGTCCATGATCAGTGCTTAATTTGAGCTGGTGGTTTCCGGTGCTCAGCACCACCACTTAGTCACCAACATCAGCACTTACGATAGTCTGTCCTACTTTGGCAATGATTGCTTAATTTAGAGATAAGCACAGAAGCTGTAGTTTATTAAATCAAGATATATTAAAAATGACTAACACTTTCCACTCATACAATTCTTATAGCTTTGGGGGACTTTAATAGTCTGGATTGTCATATGTTTAACAGTGTGATGGTTAGTACTTGAGTTGGTACTGTCATTGGTAGCACTGGCAGGGGAAATATGTTGTGCAAGCTGCAGTGGTGTCCTGACGGGGGCCCAAGCATGTATTGGGTTTTTTTTGGGACAAATTTACCACTGTCCAGGATGAACACTTTAGCTTACAGTCCTTGGGTACTCTTGGTAGGATATACTAGGGACTTACAAGTAAGTTAACTTATGCCAACAGCGGGTGAGGCCTTTTTGGTAGGGCTCGGTACACTCTTCTAGTCAAGTATCAATTCAAAACGTTGGGGGTGATCATGCAAAAAAAGAGCCATCTCTTTACACCCTACGGTGCGAAAAACAGGTCCTATTTTCCGGGGAAGAATTTCTGGCTGGTAAAGCCAGGTGCAGGCTGCTGGCTTCAGCCTCCACATGACACCCTCCTACAGAACAGGGGCAGCCCTCAGCCACTCCTGCCTCCAGAGACCCTCCCCACCCAAGCCACGCAGAGGCCGCCGACTTCTAATTACCACCTGATTAAAGCAGGTGAAAAATGGGAACACATTTGTCACTAAAATGGAGGCGCGTTGAGATTTTGAAAACAGCGTTTCCGGGTTCACCATTCTGGTGAGATATAGCCAGATTAAGGTGCAGGGATACTGGCCAGAATTGCTGTTTCTGGCCACACGGTATCTCCACATATAAAACTTCTAATTAGCGCCATAATGTATATTATGTTCATTTCCGGCAACAAAAACTGTTTCCCATCCTTCTTTCTGATACCACATCACCAGTGGGGAATGTGGACATACTAAGAGCCATGAGCTTGCTGTTCTAATATCTGTCGGCAGTATTTTACAATCGTATTTATAGTCAATTTACTTCACACCATTTCATAACTTTAATAATCATTTCATAACTTAAATAAAGGAAACAGTCCTTGTAACTACAAACATCTTCTTTAAGCGACTATATTTATATCAGTCTTTGTTCCAGATCACAGCAGACGGATCCGGTTTGTATTTTTGTAAAAATCAGCAGGTTTGGTCAGATTCCTCCTGAGCAGAACAGATGGGATCTGTAGGTAATACCTTTGCTCTTGAAAGTAAGGAGAGTAATTGAATGTAATTTACAGCAAATGTATACCTAATGGCAAAACTACGATTTAAATGCAGTATATCAAAGGTTATATTTCACGAGAGATGTAGATCTCGGTGGAGAATGAGTGAAATCTGACTTGGCAAATTCCTTCGATTTCAAAATGGGAATCAACATAGTCTTGTAGAGGAACTTTCTCCGTGACACCGGCCAGGGCCAAGAGTAATCTATCCTGAAGAAACCAAGATCAAGGAGAAGTGTGAACTCTCTGGGCAGAAAGCACACTGGTGGCGATCATAGTTAAGAGACAGGTGACCATGGAGGGGAGAGAGGTGGAAGGGGGCTCCTATCACAGCGAAATGGACTGAGGAGGTCACGGTGGTGGGCAGAGACCAAAGGGCCAGTTGTTCGCGCAGAGTCAAAGAGGCGTGAGTAGTGCAGGCGTGGATGTCATTTACGCCCCTTGCTACCACTGGCACTGCTTTTGTGACCCCTGGTCTCAGAGGTGGCAAAATCAGTGCCTGGAACACAATGGTAGCTCTTCCTAATGGATGGTGGTTGGAGTTCCACTTGCCTGTTTTTTTTGTCATTTTTCTAATTATACACATAGTGAATAATATTATTCACTATGAGTGTAATAAAAAATGGAGTACTTAGCTGGAATATGACCCTATCTGGAAGCTAAGATAAGCAAAAAATGCTGGTAAATATGTTGTTTGGGTGAGAGCATGTTTATGTGTGTGGGAGTGTGTGAATGTGTAAGTATGTGTAAGCATGTGTGTGTGAGTCAAAGTAAAGGTGAAATGCTGTGCAATGTCACTTCCCTGCCCCAGGCATTTTGGTGAATTGACGTCCATGAGTTCAGATGAGATACTGAGATCCCTGGCAGGCAGGAAGGGAGATGAGAGACTGGCGCCTAGGTGAAGGCGGAGAGATATCCCTGAATGCTGGAGCACCACTCAGAGTGCAAAAGTCTGAATTAGGACAGAGATTTGAGAAACTGTCCGGTCTCATTCATACGGCATAATATTAACCGATTGCGCAAAATCTCACCAACACACGGGACTTCTGAATAGGACAGGGTAACCCCTTGACTGGGGTAGCTTATGCCACGAGAACCTGTGGGGAGAATAGAAATGACAAGCATGTTTGGAATAGGTAAAATTTGCAACAGAGAAAGCTGGACCCAACCAGCTGCTAAAGGTTTAAGTAATGTTTAATGTTAAACTGAATGGTTCTTGGGAGAGCCTTGGGGCGCTTAGTATTTGATACTGACCCAAATGTCTTCCATACTTCCTAAGTTTTGTAACTCAACGCTGTAGAATAAGGCTTTTTACGGAATGAAACATCAGTCAAATAAATGTCTCTTTTTAGAATTCTTACATCCCTTACAGAGGTGTAATAATCAAGGTGTCCAATGCCTTTAAAAATGAGGTGTAGATAATCTGAAAATATAGACATTCTGCGGCCAGCCTAGGCAAACGACAATCCTGCTTGGATTGGAATCCATTCCAGAATTTCATCACTCCTGCCCTGTCAACCGTTAGTGCATGCACTAACCCTTAGCGGCTCTGCCCCCGGACTACCACATCCTTGCGCACAAATGGCAGAGTGAAAAAAGTGGTGGATGGGGGACATTGATTGTCTGGAAACATCTACCTATAGAGATAGTGGCAGCTGAAAGTATAGATGGGGCCAAGGTCTTGGGGGTAAAAGTACACATGAAGTCTAGTTGTGTTGTTATTGTGATAGTGTATTGCCCACCTCGAGCAGCTCCCCTTTTTCACCAGTTATTCCTAGAGTTGATGAGTGATGTGTGCTCCAGATACAATCTGAGAGTAGTGGTGGGGGATTTTAACTTCTGGTGGGATCTTGTCCCAAGGGATCCCCATGCTGCTGGGTTTGGTGAAAGGATGAAAATGCTGGGCTTAGAGCAATTAGTTGAGCCTCAGACCGATGAGGAGTATCACGCCTTAGATCTGATATGGTCTCCTCAGCCATTGGCCAGGTTAACCGTGATTGTGACCACCGGCTTGCCAAATCGTTACCAAATTAGGTTTACAATCCCTTCGCCACCTCAGCTTGCTTGTTGTTCGCCATTGTGGCGTATAGTACGCAACTTGGCAAAAATAAATGAAATCCATCTAGTGGACTCTTAAAGAGTGCAATATACCCACATAGTAGCATTGAGGATGTGGAACAGGAAGGTGTGTGGTTTTTAGGTGGGATTCAGGATGCCATAGATAGGGTGGCTCCTGCCCATAGGGAAAGAATATGAAACAGAGTCATGTGTGCCCCTGGGATGGCCAGCACTTCGAGAGAGGAAGCAGAAGCTGCGTTACTGTGAAAGGAAATAGCTCAAGCATTATGAGCCCTAGGCTCTGTGGAGGTATAAAGTGGAGTTGGGCACCCATAAAAGAGTGATTATGGCCACTAAGGTAGCCTTTATGAGACAAGGGTCACTAAAGTCAGTGATCCGCAAAAGGAGACATTTAAGGTACTTAATGAGCTAAGCCAGACCAAAGAGCAGGCCACGATGATGGATCCTGAGGACTGTAATAGGATGCAGGTTTTTTTATGAATAAAATTAAGGGTATCCTGAATGAAGCCCATTGACAGTGGCTGATCTGCCCATCTATCAGGGTGAGAAGTTATCAACATTCCTACTATTGGATCTAGAGACTATGGCCTCATCCCTGGCAGCTGTTAAATCAGGCTTGTTGGAACACCCTTGTCCTCCAATGGTTTTACGCCATTGTGATACGGCCCGTACACGCGTGTGTACGGGCCGTATCACGATGGGAGTGTTGCCGTAGGCGTACGCCATTGTGATACGGCCCGTATATGCGTGTGTAGGGGTCCTATCCCCATGGTAGTGTTGCCGTAGGCGTACGTCATTGTGATACGGCCCGTATATGCGTGTGTAGGGGTCCTATCCGCATGGTAGTGTTGCCGTAGGCGCACGCCATTGTGATACGGCCCGTACAAGGCAACACTACCATGGAGATAGGACCCCTACACACGCGTGTAGGGCCGTATCACAATGGCGTACGCCTACGGCAACACTACCATTGGGATATGAACCCTACACACGCGTGTACGGGCCGTATCACTATGGCGTACACCTACGGCAACACTACCATAGGGATAGGACCAGTGTGTACACGTACGTGTGTACAGTCCGTACACACACGCGTACTCCTACCGAACCCCAATATAGTGATATGACCGTACACACGCCCTCAGAGCGTGTGTATGGTGCATTTCACAGCTTACACTGGTGATAGGAGGCGCACAGGACAGGAATGGAGGTGTCAGACTCGCACAAGGATGGACATCAAGTCATTTTCAGTGCAGTCCTTCATGTGTAGGGCCTAGGTGTGTCAGGCAGTGATGTGGCACATATCTCCTCATGTTTTAACCCAATAGTTGTGTGATGACCTGTGTACACATGTCATGTGTGATGGGGCACTATGTGGCACACTTCCCCTTCACACCTTTTACATGTGTGCATGTAGTACAAACTTGTCAAGCACTGCATCACTGGCATGGCACAGTCACCAACACCCGCAACTGTCCCCTGATGCCAGGTGCACGGATGATGACACCTGACATCTAACTACCAGCGTGCCACGATGTGACTATGTCATGTGTGTGTCATGTGTTCCCATGAGCTTGCTGTTGGTGTTCCGTCAACTGCATCTGCATCCAACATGTGTCTGTGTGTAGATGGCCATGGCACACTATTCCGCACACCAGGCCACATGTGGAATCACACGTAACATGTGTCTGTATGCATCGAACCGGGACTTGCGAGCTGAGGACATATCTGCGTAGTCTCAATGTCTGTGTGATCAGTTTTGACATGTACCCCTTCATGGCAAGGTGTGTGGTCTGTCCTTTTTCTATGACATGTGACCTGTGCGTCTAGCTTGCCGCCAGCTGTCTGAATGAGATAACATCCTTCAAATGCACATATGTGGATGTATGTCACTTCTGTCATGTGTCTGGCTGTTCACTCACACTGGCCCACAGCTACTTTCATGGCATGTCATGTAGACCTTGACAATCCACGTTTGTAGCTGGCTCTTGGTAGGCATATGTGTCCAGGATGTATTGCACAGAACAGACTTTGTATGTAGCATATGTGTATTAGCTGTTGAACATGTGCTCAGTTAATTGACATTGGTGTAGTAAAGTACTCAATCTTCGTTATTCCTTCCTAATTTCTGCAGGGCACCGCCTCTCCCCCGACCAATGCCAGACTTGGGTGCCATGAGGGAACGTGACTGCATACGCCGTTACAGATTCCCCCAACAGTTAATTGAGGAGCTGACAAACAGGCTGGTACCACACCTCCAACCGCGACACAGTTATCCAACTGCGCTGACCCCCAAGATGAAGGTGATGTCAGCCCTATATTTCTTTGCCACTGGTACGTTTCAATTCACCATAGCTGATGTGGGTGGCATGTCCCAGACCATGTTCAGCCGTGTCCTGCATGATGTTTTAGAAGCCATGTTGGAGCACCTGGATGAATTCATCCACTTTCCTAATCGTGAGCAGTTGACAGGTATCAAGGGTGAGTTCTATGCCCTGGGAGGGATGCCCCATGTAATTGGGTCCATTGCTGGGACACATGTGGCTTTGGTACCACCACAGGCACAGGAAGTAGCCTATCGAAACCGTAAACACTATCACTCCATTAATGCCCTTGTGGTGTGTCTTGCTAACATGCTGATTTCCCATGTCTGTGCACGTTTTCCAGGGTCAGCACATGATGCCTACATCATGAGGCGTAGCAGAGTGCCAGAAATGATGCTGTGGCTGCACAACGAACGAGCATGTCTTGTTGGTGGGTAGACTCTGTTTGTCCAGTATTTAGCGGTATCTTTGTATGTTACGGCATCTCCTGACCCACTTCTTTACATGATGTTTCCATGTAGGGGACTCTGGCTATCCCAACATGCCATGGCTGGTGACGCCTCTCCGCAACCCCAGAACAGCTGCAGATCACCGTTACAACAACGCCCATGGGCAGACCAGGCGAGTGATTGAGAGGACGTTTGGCCTCCTGAAGAGCCGATTCCGTTGCCTCCACATGACAGGCGGGTTCCTCCCATATGCACCGGTGAAGGTCTGCAAAATCCTCCTCGTGTGCTGCATGCTGCACAACATGGCAGTGGAGAAAGCTGTGCCACTCATCCTGAATCCCGATGAGCAGGAACATCCACCCGTGAAGGATGACGGCCTTGGTCACGAGGCAAGTGAGGAGGACATACGGAGTCAGCTCATACGCAACTTCTTCTCATAATGGTGAGTGTGCACGCTTGGAGCCTTGTGTGGCATGTGTTGCAATGTGTGTGTCCAGCTGACTGTATGCTAAGTGACTTTGAGGTGTGTCCTGATGTGTCACTCGAGTGCTGATGTCATTCCACACATTTTAGCTGACACACTCAATTGACAACTAGCATGGTGTCAACCTTATTCATGTACAGTACATGACCATGCATGTGGATGACTATCTCTTTCCTGACTTCTTGTGTGTCTGTCATCCCCAGGTAGTTGCGTATGCTGTGTGCTCGTGGCATCGTTGTGCTCCTGCTATTCCTCATGAGTATTGCAACGTGTGCTGAATCAGTGTTACATGCACGGACATGTTGAAAAGTCTCCTTTGGGTAAGGTTTGCAGCAATGCATTTTGGGTGTGTTAGTTGTTTGGAATGTTTGGGCACTGCCCCTGTGCAGGTTTGTTTATTATGTATACATGGTGACTCACCATGGGGCACATGACATGTAGCATGACTCACATGAATTGATAGTCACACTTCGTGACAGTCATCTGTTATGGGATTGTGGATTGTGATGAAGGCATCAATGTGTGTACAACATCCCTCTGAAAACATACGGGAGGCTACGGGTGGACATAGTGTGGGACATCCCAATGAGAGGCTCGATGGGGAATTGCAGCCTCTCCGTGTGCAGCAGGGGATGTTTGGCTCACCCCCTTCACTTGTGTGCCAGTCCAATGGATTTACAGCATCTGTGGTGCGAAGGGGATGTCCAGTGTAGATCCCACATGTTCATCCAAAAGACCTGTGAGTCTGTTCATATTGATGCATTTCCATAGGTGTGAGCCTCAGCCTCCAAGGTGCCTCATCTCTGTCAATGCAGGTCTCTTGCCACTGTGCATGCGGCATCTCTGGCATGGTTGTCAAGGATTGTGAATATGAGTCTATGTGTAGTTTAGCAACCTGCATGCTGTTCTTCATGTATTTGATTCTCTATTGTGCATGAAGGCCATCGCTGTGTATGTGTTTTGGCATGTTGGTCCCCACAACGGGCCCTCAACACCTTCTGGGGTGTGTTTCCTGTGCGCAGCTCGGTCTTCAGTTTCATGATCCGGTGTCAGTCATCTTTGGTGATTGTGCATCCTTTGTCTCTGGGTGTGCCATTGAAAACCGGTCACTCCTTCCTTTACATACACCTGTTGCAGTATTCCTTTAAGACATCCTAGTCTTTGTGTGGAAATTGTGGCATAGTTCCCAGGACATGCCGCCTGATGTTGCAGCCACTGCAGCAAGGGCACACGAAGTTTCATGATTTGGCAACACACACACATCAAAGATGCTCCTCCCTTCCTCCCTCAACCCATTCATTTGGCTGTCATCAGCTTGTCTGTGCCACAGTTGCGGCCACGCGGTGCCAAAGGCTGGACCGTCTGCACATGCAACGTGCACATTGCACGACCCTCAGGTCCTTGCATGACCCACATCACACTACAGTCTGATGTTGCAGCCACCCTCCAAGCAATGTCCATCCACACATCTCCAGCCTGCTCTCAGGCATACACTAACCGCACACACAAAACCTTTGCATGATGAGTGTCCAACTCTGACTGGCTATACAGTGCTGCTATGCCTTCCAGGCCCTGTCACACCCACCAGGTCATGTCCCTCCTACTCCCCAATGGCTCGGTACCCCGGCAAGGCCATGGGAGTGGGACTTAAGGCTTCTGCATGTAGTATGGTGTCGTCGTCAGGCACAGGGCACAGGTATCATCTCTCAGCGTGTCAATCTACAAGGTGTCCAGGACCCCCCTCTCCACCATCACATGCGCACACAACCTCATCAACTCATATGCCAGTGACAGGCAGGTGCTCCTCACCCTCACCAAGGACGCAGACATTGCCAGTTCCAATATTCAAGATTGCATGAGATCCATTGATGAATGGCAGAACAGCAGCCCCCTGAGGCTGGACTTGTACAGGACAGAGGTCAACATCTGAGGATTGTCCCCTTACATCTGGGTCAACTGCTTGTGTCCCACCCACACAAGCCCTGCACAAGCACCCAGTGTCCACGCACACAAGATGGTGTGCATCATGGATTGCTTGATCACATTTGCCATGCTAATCACCAGCATCTGTGCCTCAGACTGCAACACCCTCTAAATTATGCACATGATCCCCAGATAGATCCACTCCAAGGAAAGACGGACCATTCCCCAGGTCCACGACAACATCCGTGTCAAATACTGCCCTTCCCTCTACGGAGCAGCCACATCCAAACTCCCGGGAAACTTGTCCACATCCAGGCTGCATGTGCACACCTCAGCTGCAACATCCCGCGCCCCAGCCACATCACCGTCCAGCAGAGATAGCTGCAATGGATCACTGTGTGCTTCAGGATGACCTTCAGACTCCCCACCCACACTCAGGAGGCAGGCCACAACCCGACCCAAAACCAACCTTGTACCACTGTCATCCAAGACCCCGTAGTGCCATCTCCCTGCATCCTACCTTGACCTGGCCACCATTCTTCAGATCCACCGTACTCCAGCATGCAGGACATAGTTCTCCCACCTGGGAACACATACCTAGGACTACCTCCCTGGGAACCTCCGAATGAGGCATGACCTCTACGCCTTAATGATACTCTTCCAAATAGGTCTGTCCGCACAGTATTGCAAGCACCCCCTCAGCAGCTTGAGGCCATCACAGGTGAGTATTGTGCTCCGTGTCTGCATTGAATGATACATTGTGACCCATGTGTGTCCTGTACCAGACTCAGATCCCAGGGTATGGATGGGTGGAGTTAGTTCAACACTCAGGCATAGTTTGACATTTACACACACATATATTGTGGAATAATGCCAAATGACAGCAACATCTCATGACAAAATTAAGATTTTATTTTTGGTGGGGTAAGTCTTTTGTTAGATGAACTAAGGTGCTCTACCGGGTGCATAGAATCCAAAGTTCACGGGGGGAGATGGCATCCTTGTCAGTTGGAGTCATCAGAGTCCAGACCACAGTGTTGGTCATCATTGGTCAGACTGTGACCAGCAAGTCCATGTGGCAGAGAATGTCATTGGGTGAGGTGCTGCTGTTGCGCCAGAGGGCCAGGTGCCAGGCCAGGTGACCTGGGAGATGTGGATGGTTCGCTGACTCTCACGGTCTTTTCCGTGGACAACCCACCTTCCTGGGGGGACCCTCAGATGCAGGCCTTGACAATGTCTGTGATGCTCCGTCGGACGAATCCTCCTCCTCCTCCCTCCCTGTGGCTGGAGGTGGTCTTCACCTAGTGGCACAGGAAGGGTTGCCCATGTTGTCGTCTATCCGACGGAGTGAACGGCTCATGTCCGTTTGCACCGCCAGGAGCTCAGCCAGTCTTGCCTCCATCCATCCTTGGTGTTGTTGTTGACTGGCATGTTGCTTGGCCTGCAGTTTCTTCATCTCGTCGAGGGTCCCCTTCATCTCTGTGAGGCTCGACACTACCTGGCTGATGTCCCTGGTGTCACGCCGGTATGTGTCCAGGATGTGGCGTATGTGTGACATACCGGTTCCCCCAGCTGCCTGGTCAGGTTCTCGCCTCCGCCTGCCTCCACTCCCACCACCCCTGCCCACACGAGCCTGTCCTGCCGTTGTGGGCACATCGGGTCTACGGGACCCCTGAGGGATGGCATTAGCGGGGTTGTCTGCCTCCTCCTGGGTTCCCGGAGAACCTTGTCCCTCCTGGTCAGACTGGCTCTGTTGTTCAGTGCGAGCAGGGCTCCTGGGTGTCTCCTGGGATGTGGCAGGAATGGGGGTGGGGGTTGGCACAGATGTACCTGACACAGGTGCTGCAGGGGCTTGGGCACCAGAGGGGCCAGGTTGGTCGGGGTCATCCACGGAGTGGTGAGAGTCGTTGCTGCCGGTGGGATCATCTTCACGCTGAGCCTGGGACTGTGATTGTTCCCCCCCATTGTTGGGGGGAGGTCGATGACGTTGCCCTGTGTGTGTGAAAGAGGGACAATGTTAATGCTGTTTCATGCCACATAAATGTTTCATACATATTCAAGTTGTCACAGTTCCTCCAGGTAGTTGGGTGTGCCTAGCATTCCTCTCAATGTCCACTTGGGGATGGGTAAGTTGCGGGGGACAGATTGATATGTTCTCCTGAGTGTTTGACCAGTAGATTTTTGGCTAGGATGCTTATTTGGCTATTAATTGGTCTTGTTGTGTCACATGTCCATTGTGAGAGTGGGTAAATCCGTTGCCTGCCCCGGGGGTGTGTGCTTGTGTGAGGAGGGTGTGTGTGACCGAGCCTGCTGTTGGATGTAGTGTGATTTGTCATTGGGTATCCCAGGTGATGTGTCTGTCCCCTCATGGTGCATGCTGGCATGACAGTGAGTGTGAGTTCCTGTGCTAGATATCTGAGCTTGTGGAGTTGGTGTTTGAGTGTACAGTGGTCACAGGAGGGCCTTGTGCTGCATACAGCAGGGCCAAGTGTCAGCTACCTTGTCAGTACTTTGCCAGTCCCTGTGCATTGGGCATGGTGCGTGTGTATGTACCTAGCCCATATGGGCTGAGGGCATTGTTGTCTGCTTCTGAGTTGCACAATGTGTTGTGTGAGCCCCACCCTCCCAGCATCCCGGACATCCAGTCTTGGGTTTGTGGTTGGTGTGGCCTGGGACATGGCATTGCCTTTATTTGTGAATTGGGCATGGAGACGTTAGTGGCATGAGCGTGGTTTTTGAGTGTGGTTGTGTGCGGTGAGGGCTTGGGGGAAGTTGCGTGCATTTAGTGTATTTGTGGTGTGGATGCCATTCCCCCCATGTTACGTGAGTTGTTTGTGTACTCACCAGGCTCTGTGACTCCTTCGACTCCGTGTGCTCCCACCGGCGGAAGCATGGCCATCACCTTCTCCTCCCAGGGATGGTAATGTACGGGTCTGCGGGGCAGCCCACCTCCAGTGATGTTACTCTGGGTGTATTCCTCGTTCATTTTCCTCTTGACTGCCCTGCGCAGATCATACCACCTGGCTTGGCATTCATGCCTGGTCCTTCGGATGGGCGCAACAGCATTCACCTTATGGACGATCCTCTGCCACAGGCTTGTTTTTTGGGCTATGCTGGTCTGTCTGACCAATGTTCCAAACAGCTGTGGCTCGACTCTGATGACTTCGTTGACAAGGAGGTCCAGCTCCGCCCTTGTGAATTTTGGATTCTTGTCTGTGGGCATGGTGTGGGGTGTGGATGGTTGTGGGTGTGTGGGTGTGAATGTGACGATGTGTGTGTGAATGTGAAGAGGGGGTGTTTGTGAAGGAGGTTGTGTGAAGGTGTGTAAGTTAAGGTGTAGTTAAGGTGTAAGTAAGGTGCAGTTGTTTGCCTGTGGGGTCTGGCAGCAGTGGGTCTGTTGCAAAGGCTCATGGGTTGTGTGTGTGGCCCTTTTTATTGGTCCATTTGTGGGTGTGGCTGGGTTTGAATTTGTGGTGGGTGTGTTATAAGAGGTGGTTGTGATTTAGGGGCCTCTGTTTGCCTGTTTGGATGTGCCAGGTCAGTCATTGAGATGTATTTTGTCAAGTAGACGTGTTTTGTGGTGTTGTGCGAGTCGAATTGGCCCTCCTTGTGCTGTTTTACAGTGTCCTGGTTCTGTATGAGTATTTTTCGCGTAGGTAAGGTCCGTACATACGCGATGCTGGGTGAGGGTGCTGTGGTACGGTGTTGGGGTACGGTACGTACAGGTACGGGGCTGGGATAGGAGCCTGGGGTGTGGCGCGTACAGGTGGGGTGCTGGGGTACGGTGTTGGGGTACGGTGCGTACAGGTGCAGGGCAGTGCTACGGTGTTGGGGTACGGTGCATACAGGGGCGGGGCTGGGGTATGGGCCTGGTGTGCGGCGCGAACATGTGGGGGGCTGGAGTATGGTGTTGGGGTATGGTGCGTACAGGTATGGGGCTGGGGTACGGTGTTGGGGTACGGTGCGTACAGGTACGGGGGCTGGGGTACGGTGTTGGGGTACGGTTCATACAGGTGCAGGGCTGGACTACGGTGTTGGGGTACGGTGCGTACAGGTGCGGGGCTGGGGTACGGTGTTGGGGTACGGTGCGTACAGGTGTGGGGCTGGGCTACAGTGTTGGGGTACGGTGTGTACAGGTGCGGGGCTGGGCTACGGTGTTGGGGTACGGTGCGTACAGGTGCGGGGCTGGGCTACAGTGCTGGGGTACGGTGCGTACAGGTGCGGGGCTGGGCTACGGTGTTGGGGTACGGTGCGTACAGGTGCAGGGCTGGGCTACGGTGTTGGGGTACGGTGCGTACAGGTACAGGCTGGGGTATGCACCTGGGGTGCGGCGCGTACAGGTGGGGGGCTGGGGTACGGGCCTGGGGTATGGTGCGTACAGTTGTGGGGCTGGGAGACGGGCCTGGGGTGCGGCACGTACAGGTGTGGGGCTGGGGTACGGTCCTGGGGTACGGTGCAGAGGGGGGGTACGGTGCTGACATATGGGGGTACGGTGCTGACATATGCGGGAGGAGGGGGGGCTGTACGACTCGTATCCAGGCACAAGTTTACCCGTGTACATGTGTGCTACAGCGTTCGCTCCGTATGGGGCCTTTTACATGCGATTGTGTATTCGGACTGGCGGTACGGATCGTACTTGCGCGCTCGGACTTCTGTTTTACGATTTGCACGTAAAAATGTCCGGCTCTCTATCGTACACTTTTCCCGACGCTATTCGGACGTAAAAATTTCCAGCTCCCTCTCGTACCCTTTTCCCGACGCAATTTGTATGTATTTTTCACGTACGAATCGTACTTCGCAGTTTGTACAGTATTTGTACGATTCGTACGTGAAAATATACGGATACGAGTCATACGCAATTTTTTTTTGCCGGATCGGAATCGGCACCAAATTGTTAAAACGTAAATCAATGATCACCAAACCAATACAACAGTAACCATCACCTCTGCTACCACGAAATACTGATCCAGCGCGAAGGACAACATTTACATATTCTCCTTATGTCACAGATTCTTATTCACAAAGATTCATTCATGCATTCATTGGTGGGACCCATAACACCAACACACTTCACATCCGCACAACACTCACTCGAATCTGCACATAGGCGAAAGGGCGTCTGGACGTGTGGGTACCTTATTATCTATCAGGATTACATTTTCTTACTACTTTATATACATTATCTATATACAACTTTCAGAATCCTGACTTTATCATCAAGGCACTCCACTGTTTGGTCGATGGACCAACTAGTTGAATGGTTGATGGTGAATTAGAACCAGCTAAAACACAATTAAAGTCTAGGAAAACATTCAATGTCTTTAGCAATTGATTTAAGAACCACAAACTCGTTTCTTGTTATTTCAATTTTGTTTATCTAGATCATTAATCAATCCGTTTAGTCTTGCATTTATTTAATACAGCTCATAATTCGAAATTGTATTTATTAAAGAGTAGTATTTAGAAATCTCCTTTAAGTATATATTTTCAAGAAAATACAGAAAATCATTTACCAATGAATAGGCGACGAATAGCTTCAGATCGAAAAAAGGGTTATCTGCGTTTCTCAGGTAAAGACTCCCTTGGAAAGGCTGTCTAACCCTCATCAAGGGTTAAACACTCAGGTAAAATACAGGCTATATCGAAAAATAGAAAAGTCGAAAAATAAAGGAACAACCACCCAACAGGATCTCTCCTTCTATCTGAAATTACCCAAACAAACAGTAACCGCAATGGCCACTGCAGCAACTGCAAACTATCTCCCACAAAGCAAAAAAGAGAAGAACGAAGAACAACAACCAACAACAACCAACAACGAAGTACGCCTGTGATGACTGATGAGGGGTTCTTATACCTTCTTTTGCCTTACTTCATACAAAATATTGCAACTTTAGGGGCAGACCAAATGTTCTGATTGGACAATTCGGGGTTATCAATAGTTCAGTGCACTTTTCCCAGTGCAAACTGGTTCTGCATAGTGACTTGGTACAAGAGTTCACAAGTTGTCACGATCCTTCCGATTCCAATGCAGGGACCAGCAAATGTATCTTTTCAAGGCAAAAGGTTCCTATTGACAGGTTCATTCTTTGTCTCTTCCGTAGTTCTCATTTGGTCATCTTCTGGCTTGCGGTCAAGTCCCCAACACATCGACCTTGGCAAGGAACACGATGTCAGGAGTTCATTTCACCTCATGGTCTCAAGAACCATCTGGGTATGCGCAGAAATCATCGCGTGCACAGGGTGGCATCTGCTTCAGAGAACGCTATCTTGAGTACTGTGGCCTAGTAGGCCCAAACATTAACTAAGCAAGAATAGACATAGCAGTAATTAATATATAGAAATGAAGTTTCTAATGTTCAAACCCACATTAATCCTAATATATATTAGTATTTTCCTGTCTGTAGCAACATTTAAAGTGATAATACTTACCGTGCGATAACGTTAAGCCATAATACAATCACGAAGCAATATAAACCATGTAATTTAACTATTTCAACACAATCTAAAGTTAGTTTGCGTACCATTGTTAATTATTTAATTTTGCCATGCAATTAGCAAATTAGTCCCACGTGTATTTATGTTTATCAAGGTGCAAATATTAATTAGTACCACTTCCACTGCAAACATGTTATGTGAATTAATTTTTAGAATGATTATGTAATTAATTTCATGCAAATCAGAGAAGGTATACAAAATCTTGTTTTACCTGCTCAATCACTAGCAAGACGGAGAAACGGGAACAAGCCTTCCGAATACAGTCTCAAACAGACTCAAGATGTCAACCGGATCATCGGAAACCTGAAAAATTCACGAATTCGTCCCGCAGCAGAAATAAGAGCAGTAACACCCGGAAATAACCGCCGCAATGCTGCGGCCAGTATTACCCCCACACAGGCCCCTGCCCAGTCATTGGACAACCGTGGCATAGTTGTGGGAAAGACAACCACTTCAAAGCGGCGTGTTAAACCGGTCGCAAGGAATCCGGCCCAACCAAGAAAAGCACAGGATCACATCACCATGTAAGGGCAGTGCAAGGGGGAAGAGACCGCTCAATGAGCTCGTCGAGATCCAGCACCCGGTCGCAAGGTTGGTATCGATGCCGATGATCAACTTCAAGAGAATCATCCACCCTCACTACCATATCACAAGACAGTGATGAGTATGTCTGCATGGTAGCGAACCCCAACCGACTAAAGAAATACCCATGGGTACACATTCAAATGGGAAATCATGCTGCGAAATTCGTATTAGACACCGGAGCGTCACTCAACTATATATGCACCACTGAGTACAAAAAAAATAACCGAAACCTAAGTTAGAACCAGCCGCAGTGCTTGTCTACATGTGGATGTCCAAATAACCATTTCGTACATCTCTGACCTACAAAGACAGGACAGTTCATGCACAGATCCATGTGATAGAAGTCCCTGAAGCAGCTGACTGCATTCTCAGCCTACCGACGGCTGAACATCTGAAACTAGTAGAGATTCTATACAGAGTTGATGATTGGCCTGATATCATCAGCAAGTTCCCAAAGCTATTTTCTGGCCTAGGAAAACTAACTCACTTCAAAGTCCGATTGCACATTAATGAACAGGTGGTGCCTGTGGCCTAGCACTATAGGAAAGTACCATTCCACCTCCAACAAGCAGTGGATGACGAGCTACAAGACCTGCTGAGAGCGTACATCATTGAAAGTTCAACAGTACCTGCTCCATGGGTGTCGCCGGTAGTAGTCGTGCCCAAACAAGGACAAGAAAATAGAGTGCGCCTGTGTGTGGACATGCAGGCCCCGAACACAGCCATTGAGCGTGAGCGGCATCCAGGACCCCATATCAGCTACATGATCACGCGCCTAAATGGAGCAACTGTCTTCACATTGGACCACAATAAGGAGAACCACCAGCTGGAACTACACGAGAAGTCTAGATACAGCACCAAGTTCACCACACATCTAGGGCTCTTCAGATATAAGCGCCTCAATTTTGGAATCACTTCGGTAGCAGAGATCTTTCAAGAGGCAGTACGGCTCATAATCCAGCACATCCCAAACTCATTTAATCACAGCGACGATATTCTAGTGTTCGGTGAAACCCGCAAGGATCACGACAAAACACTTAATCGCGCATGTTATGCCCTTCTCAATGCGAACCTCATAATCAACCGAGATAAATGTGAGTTCCACAAGACAACTCTAAAATTCTATGGTCACATCTTCTCCAAAGACGGCATGAGACCCGATCCTGAAAAAGTCTTGGCACTATCTGATACACCACAACCTCAAGACGTCAGTGACATTCGATCTTTCCTAGGCATGGTTAGCTACTGTGCCCGTTACATCAAAAAATATGGGGCCATCAGCTATCTGCTTCGAGAACTCACAAGACAAGGCTAAAGTTTCCACTGGTCAGCCAAGTGCGAACATGCTTTCAATAAAATCAAAACAGCTGTTAGCTCTGCCATCAACCTAGCATACTTCAACCCTCGGAGAAAGACAGAAATTACAGTAGACGCTAGCCCTTGAGGTAATTCAGTTTTAACTCCATTTTGTATTCTGTCGCCATTTTGTTGCCCTCACTCAGGCAGCTTGGTAAACCGAGTGTTTTTGCCCTTTCTACTGCGACATGTCAAATAACCTTCTGCCTCTGTTTACGAGACTGATGTCAGGGACTGGCTGAGTCCACTAATCCTCGTCTGGTTTGACTAAACCCTGTCTCAACTGTCTGTCGGTTCACACCATTCTTTCCTGACTTTATCTTATCTTCTGGCCTTCGCTATTCTCTACTTGTATTCTCTCATTTCACAACTGTCCTCCAAAGCATACAAATATGTCCTGCCACCTGCAAGTTGAGTTGTAGACACTACCACTGATTAACTTGTGGGGAGGGGTGACAAAAACAGTTGGAAGAGAGGTTTTTTGGGTTACTTGATATCTTGTTTTCAAACTTTTCTCATTGGTTATATCTTGTTTTCAAACTCTTCTCATTGGATAATCATGTATCCATAAAAATGCAGCCGCCCGCCTAGTCCTCTGCCTCCCCAGGAGAACTAATACGAGGAAAGCTCTGACTACCCTACACTGGCTGCCCATTGAAAAAAGAATTCTGTTCAAGGCTATGTGCTAGGTACACCGCATTTTGACAGGTGAGAGCCCCCTCTACCTCAAGTCTCTGGTGTCAAGATACTCTCCTGCTCGGGTTCTACGGTCTAAGGATATGGCCTTACTGATTATCCCGAGAATTTTCAGAGCCAGAATGGGAGCTCACTCATTTAGGTACCTAGCTGCAAAACTATGGAACACACTACCAATAACAATGAGAATCGGGCCTAGCGAACACGTTTTTCGCAGACAACTAAAGACATGGCTATTTCTGAATAACAACTTATAAGCGATTGTTCAGTCTCTCTCTGTTATACTCATCTCGATGTCTCAGCGCGGGGACACACCGTTAGGTATAACCATGCGCTCTATAAATGAATAAATAAATAAATAAATGTATGCATTGGGAGTGATCTTGGTGAATCTATGCGCTATAAAAGATTGTGCGCCACAGAGTAAAGTGGCAGTCTCCTAAGAACATACTGAGTGTACTTCTGGGACAACTGTACTTAGCTGCAGCTAATAAACCTGATCTTCTACGCTCAACAGAATGTCCTGTGTCTCTGTTCAACAAAGCAGGTGAACTCAGGAGATTAAGGCATGCCCTGCGCCACCAGGCCCATAAGGCCCTGGTTCTTCAATTGGTGCCCTCTGTGAGGCGGCTTCAGAGGTAGCAGTTTTTGGCTGAGGGTCGTGAGGAACGCCGCAAGAAAATTCTGGAGGAATCGCGAACCATGTCAAGCAACCCCTGTATGTCGAAGTGGTCCGAAGGTCTTTTTCAGCGCGGTTTCTCCTTCCTGACGGCTGCTGATGACTGCTGCCCTGACTGCCGCCTTGCTTTGGCCCTTTTTGGTGATGTATGGTATCGCGAGACGTTAGACGGGCTTCTGTCGGCGTAAGAAGACACTTAGTTAAGTATTGGTGGGTAGCTCCCACTATTTTTGTTTTGATTTTGGTCTTTGATTCGGCTATTGCAAAAGCCGAAGCCGAGGGGTGAGTACGTTTGTGCTATATTATTTGATTTTACCCCTTGATGTTTGTGAACAGTCCAGTGAAATAACGATGCCTGGTCTGAGTAAGTTTAGAAAGTTTTGTTGTTTTGGTTGTGATAGGGATTCCCGGATGGAGGACTCTTATCCAATTCCTCCAGTTGGAACTCCCACGTATGAGCTTTATTCTAAACATGGTGTTGGCCCCATTGCCTTTAATGAGGCATGGATCCGATACACAAAGAACGATGGTGTTCTACAGTGGCCACAGAATGGTAGCTTTGAGCCTGACATATTAGATAATTTGGAAGCAATTTTGTTTAAAAGAAAAGCCCGGCCGGCAATGTTTGACTCTTTCCGCCTCTGGCGTAAGGAAGCCAAACAGAGAGAAATTAAACAGGCAAAACGAAATAAAAAAACACAAAGTAGGACGATTATACAGGCTGCCCAGCAGTTTAAGGATAATGAGATTAATCAGGAAATGGAAATTTCTTGATGTTTTCAGTCTATTAAGCAAAATGTCAGTTAATTAATATTAAGTAGAAATTAAATAAAAATCCCGAAATGAACCATGTAATATGCTAAATAGCTATATGTTGCTATATAATTTATAGAGTAAGCAACTATGCACATGTACAAACTGTTAAATGCTTAAAAACATAAAATTAAAATTTACATTCACTAGGAATACAATGGCCTCAAAAACGAAATTGTGTGTTTTGTAGAAAAATAAACTTATAGTATTTTTACTTACATACATTGTATTAGATATTAACAGGCAAACACTTCAGCTGAAGTAAATTTTTGCTGAACTCAAACGCAGCACGCATTGATATGTCTTAGTTTGAAAAAGACTGCCACCGTGCTCATGTTACAACACTGAGAGACAAGATTTTATTGTCGCTAAGCAAGCAGATCTAATAGACAGGAATGTTTACTCAGCCAGGACTTCGCCCTGAGTTGAACACGGGTGAAACTTTGCATTTCAAAATATTGTTTTAAAAAGGTTCCAAAACTAAGTTTCATTATTTTGTATTACAGGAAGACATTTCAATTAAGGGTTTCCTCTCTTTAAGCATTTTTATAAGAATATTTTTGGTTCTAATGTTAAAATAATTGTTCTGTTAAAAAAAAAAAAAAAAGAGTGGCGAAGAAATTTTCTTTGGTCATGTTTTAAGTTAGGCTTCTGTGCTTAGGCTTATAAATAAACATCTAAAATGATAGGCAAGGGATGCAGCTTGGTTTTATATGTTTATATGTGAAATTATCAAAAATGATTGGGTTTATCAAAAATAATTATTAATTATGAAAAATAATTATTAAAAATAAGTGCTTCTAAATTCATATTTTTTACTATTTATAAAGCATAATACTCATACTGTGACCTCCTAGCATTATAATTTAATTTAAGTTGTGTTGTACTGCATAGTGAGGACATTGGTATATGAAATTTCACTTGGCGCCGGGTTAAAAAAAAAACATTTTTTTAAAAGATTTGCAAGAGATATGTCTAATATCCAAAATCTGCAATCTGTAAAGAACATTCTGAGGATGATTAATATGTTGCACAATTATAGGATATTTATTTTTAAGTGCCCCAAATATGACTTCTTTGAAAACAAAACAAAATGTTTGTGTGTTTTCCATGTTTTTGCATTTTGTCCTTCTATGAATTGTTCCTGCTGGTCCTGTGTGTCAGAAGCGACACAGTAAGTTATATTTGACAGCCGGTCACCACTAACTGCTGTCAAACGGAGGGCTAGGAAAGTAAAAAAGTGTAATTTTCATTTTAAGCCTGACAAATTAAGCAGGCCCGAATATTGGGTTTTGGGCTGCAGGTTGATAGTGCATAAGGTACATGACATGGTGTTGTGAGGAAATGGAACATTAGCTGAGATTACCGTATATGGTGTAGGGGCCAGCGGTAGAGTTAAAATTTGTGTACTATTTTGACTTTTGTGTATCACCCATACTCTTGGTATCACCCGAGTAATTTTTCGTTCTTCCTATAGATTTTTCTTTTGCCACTTCTACCCTGATTGATGTTGCATTGTGCCTAGTTATTGGGGATTTTAGCTATGTCCTAGTCCCATTTCTCTTTTTCGAATTCCTTTCACCAGTCAGCCCTTTTAATATTATTGGTGTATTGTTCAGGTTCACATTTCCAGGCTGTAGTAATGTACCAGGGACCCCCATATTATGTATAATTACCTTATTGTATGACCAGACTGGTTTTTAAGAATTTTCTTTAGGCCTACTTTGATGTTTTCCAGTCTGACTGTCAGGGTAGTGATGGACTGGTTAACTGACTCAATACTATAGTAAGACAAGTATTCCACCTCAATAGGAGATACCTTACATTTATTTTTTTGAACATGACAAATTTTCAATGACTATTTTAATTTGGTTTTTACCCTTTTGTTCCTGCTTCTTTAATTTTCGGTGGGATCAGATGTGTTCTAAATCATGGAAATACCAGGACTCTCTAGTTCTTGTCTTTTGTTTCCACATTTGATTATTAGCCTGTGTATTGCATAGTGCACCTGATGCACAGTTATTAAAGGGAGGTATCTACATGTCCCTGATAATCTGTATCATGTGATTTCTCTTTTGAGGTGTTCTAGATAAGGAATTTAGGAACACCTAGATGTAATCATTGAAAAAAAAAAGAATAATAAAAAAAAAAAATGTTTACCCCATTAGGCAATGCCACCATGTAATAGAATTTCCATGTAATTATCTACCCTCAGATGGCAGAGGATAATGAAGGGTACCCAAATTGAAGAGACTAGAACTACTGCCTTTGAGAATGACAGTGTATTCTAGACCAGAGTTGTCCTATGGCGTATGGTCATTCCCTTGCAAATTGTAGGCCACCTGCTTGCAATCCCATTGTTAAATACAATGAACTGTTTTTATACTAAACTGAGGGAAACTAACAACTGTGTCACATTTCCTACGTCACTAGATTCTGCGGGAATTAAGTCATAATAACCTGCAGAACACTGATTTAAGCCTAATTCCCATCAGTGACAGCTACAGATGAAAGACGGACGCCTTGGCCCTACCGTCCCAGCACCCAGAAAGTAGCAAGGCTGGACAGCAATCGCCAGCGCGCCATCAATGGTATCTCCAAAGCATCGTACTTGCTCCATCAGACGGCGTTGGACATCACAAAACCAGAGTTTCAGTGTAAAAGAACGAAAGAGAAGGATCCCTGTTGTTGATGGCAGAGCTGGTTTGAGGCTTCAGTTTTCTACCTGTCATGTGCTGGTAACCTCTGACAGTGTGCAGTCCCTTGAGCCCCTTGGCCTGAGTTTTTGCCACCCCCCCCCTCTCTTTTCTTTGCTCCAACGGAAGGGCAGTGCACCGGAGGATCTAAGGCACTTCATGATGAAAGGAAAATTAAATGAAAGAGCAGCCCAAACATCCTCTGACACTGAATAGCGAGTGTTGGAGCCTGAAAGTGTCGCTGAGCGTGAAAGTCTGTTGCTCTTTCCGATTAATAGTACTTGGGTCTGCACGAGATGATCTGTGCCCATGACCAACGAAGAGCACAATATATGTAGTGCCTGCCGCAGAGGAAATATATTGGTGCACTGCCTTGAGACATTGAGACTTTCAAGTAAGCTGTGAGTGTTTGCCAGGAGGGCACTCCAACGGATACTGAGACGCACTATTTTCATGAAAGGCCTGAATGAAGAGGCCCAATGCGGAAGAAAACAACAGAAGCAGATTTGATGGACGATAGAAGCCTACCAGAGAGGATTAGAACGGACTTTGGCATAGTTATGGTTGCACAAGTGGTTCCCGTGCAATTGCATAGAATGGGTGTTAGGAGACTGATTCTTATTGTTTTGCTGGCATTGTTTTAGAGTAGTATTCTGTTTAGTAAAAGCAGAATGAGGTCTATCCTCTGTTGAAGAGTATCCCCATTTCACCTGAGAGTATTGATAAGGATCGCCACTGTTTCACCTGAGTATACAATAGTCACTGAAATGCATAAGAGCCCTGAAAAGGTTCACTAAATAATTTTAGGATTTGCTTTTGCCTAGGGTTGTGAAAAAATGATAATCTTGTTTGTAATAATGGTCATTACTTTCTTCTGCTATCTGAATGTTAATTATGACTCGATGCTTTGTTCTCTTTGTATCCCTGTTGATAGCTTACATATACCTGCTTAAATGAAATGTGTAGAATGGAAAATGCTCACCTAGCAATGAATTAGGATTTGCCTGAGTAATGGCAAAAGGAGGGTCTGAGGTAATTCAGTTTTAACTCCATTTTGTATTCTGTCGCCATTTTGTTGCCCTCACTCAGGCAGCTTGGTAAACCGAGTGTTTTTGCCCTTTGTACTGCGACGTGTCAAATAACCTTCTGTCTCTGTTTACGAGACTGATGTCAGGGACTGGCTGAGTCCACTAATCCTCGTCTGGTTTGACTAAACTCTGTCTCAACTGTCTGTCGGTTCACACCATTCTTTCCTGACTTTATCTTATCTTCTGGCCTTCGCTATTCTCTACTTGTATTCTCTCATTTCACAACTGTCCTCCAAAGCATAGAAATATGTCCTGCCACCTGCAATTTGAGTAGTAGACACTACCAGTGATTAACTTATGGGGAGGGGTGACAAAAACAGTTGGAAGAGAGGTTTATTTGGGTTACTTGATATCTTGTTTTCAAACTTTTCTCATTGGTTATATCTTGTTTTCAAACTCTTCTCATTGGATAATCATGTATGCATTGGGAGTGTTCTTGGTGAATCTATGCGCTATAAAAGATTGTGCACCATGGAGTAAAGTGGCAGTCTCCTAAGAACATACTGAGTGTACTTCTGGGACAACTGTACTTAGCTGCAGTTAATAAACCTGATCTTCTACGCTCAACAGAATGTCCTGCGTCTCTGTTCAACAAAGCAGGTGAACTCAGGAGATTAAGGCGTGCCCTGTGCCGCCAGGCTCATAAGGCCCTGGTTCTTCAATTGGTGCCCTCTGTGAGGTGGCTTCAGAGGTATCAGTTTTTGGCTGAGGGTCGTGAGGAACCTCGCAAGAAAATTCTGGAGGAATTGCGAACCACGTCAAGCGACCCCTGTATGTCGAAGTGGTCTGAAGGTCTTTTTCAGCACGGTTTCTCCTTCCTGACAGCTGCTGACGACTGCTGCCCTGACTGCCGCCTTGCTTTGGCCCTTTTTGGTGATGTATGGTATCGCGGACTTGGCGCTATTATAGCTCAGTATGATGATGAAGGAGAACAATGCCACATTGTGGCATACGCTAGTCGTAGCCTCACTGACATGGAGAAAGCCTACTCACAACTTGAAAAGGAAAGTCCGGCGATCGTGTGGGTGTGCGAGCATTTTCATCTGTTCGTCAAGTAACTCACTAGCAGAAGAATATCTCCATTTTGTCATCGATCAGGCATGACCACCTGCAGTCCCACTGGACGCCATTATAGAAGCCACTGCCAAGGATGCCACTCTCCAAAACATCATGCATCGAATCTGCACAGACTCGTGGAGACATCTGGAGGACCCGCAGAACAATGACACCATCAACATGCAAGAACTCATAACATGTAGACACATCAGAGACGATCTCACGATCAGCGCCAACTGATTATTACAGAGAGACCAGAGAATTGTCATTCCTCAACAACTGAGACAAGGAACCGTCAACCTAGCACATAAAGGACACAGAGGTGTAGTGGCCACGATGAAAGTGCTGCGAGAGCGAGTCTGGTTCCTGTCCCTCGAACGGATGGTAGAAACCACCCTCCAAGATTGCCCCCAATGTCAACTAGTAGGGTGTGATGAACCACCCTCCCCACTGAAAATTTATGATCTCCCAGATATCGTGTGGCAGCAAGTAGCTGTTGATTTCTTCGGGACCCTGAAGTCCGGAAAATACATCATCGTCATCATGGACGAATATTCCCGGTTCCCCATTGCGCAACAAGTCTCATCCACAAGAGCAACCGGCGTCATACCTGTCATCGACAAAGCATTTGTGGCGTGGGGAATCCCCATAGTAGTGAAGACGGACAATGGGCCACCATTCAATGGGCATGAATTTGCAGAGTTTGCACGTCACCTGAACTTCAAACACCGAAAGATCACTCCCCTGTGGCCCCAGGCCAATGGGATGGTTGAACAATTCATGGCCACCATAAAGAAAATGATACAACAAGCTGAACTGACTCAACGTGACATCCAACCAGCGCTCAATGAAGTACTACGAGCGTATAGGACCACACCACATAGCACCACCAATAGATGCCCCGCTACTCTGATGCTTGGAAAAACCCCACGCACCAGGATACCGACTGCAGACGTCATCATGCAGCCCAGATCCCTGACCTCGGACCATGAGACCCTAACGAATCTCGCCAGGACCAAGAAAGCAAAGATGAAAGAGTATGCTGATAACCGTCGACATCACGAGACGTCTTGACATCCGAGAATGAGACTAGGTGCTAGTAAGGCAGGAGCAGAAAACCAAGGCCGACAGTTGGTATTGTGCTCAACCGCTGCAAGTAACGAGGTGGAAAGGAACCATGATTACAGCCGCCTCTGGGACTAAGAGGACAACAAGAAACGTGTCACACTTCAAAAAATGCAATCCAGCAGTATACACTCGGACAGAAGAACCTGATTGGGACACAGACGAATCAAGCCAAGAGGCGGACAATCAAGAAGAACTTTTGGTAAATACAAATGAGCTGAAAGAGGGGCGTCCCTCTTGCTGACCACAGAGAATCATCTGGAGACCCACCCGTCTTATCGAAGAACTGTAAGAAAGAAAACCTGAGACACTTAAAATAAATAGGGGGGGAGATGTAGCATCGCTGTGCCTAATCCACCTGTGACGTTAGGGTCAGGCATAGCCGGAACGGGACAGGGAGGTGCGGGGGTAAGTAACAGGGTCTTTACGAGATAAGCCGTGCTGAAATAAAGACGTGCTTGATCTCCACCGGTGTCTGAGCCTTAATTAATGCGCTTGTTTGGAAAAGTGAGAGTTCCAAATCCATATACGTACTCCAACATGCTTTGCAGCCTATGTTGAGGTTGAGTGAGGAGCTGAGATCTCGTAGCCACAGTGATTGATTCATAAAACCTGACTGTAATTCCCACTAAGGAATATCTAGATTTTGGCTGGTATTAGTCTGAGCTGCAATTGACCTATCAACAGCAAGAGTAGTGTTTTCTTTTTTTAGATTTGTCTTTAGCATGCTTTTCAACATTATTCTGATCTATGCAACTTCGACACAGTTCTGACCTAAACCCCAAATGCGCTGATGGACTTGACTAATGAAAAACACACCCATAAAAGGTAAGAAGAGCAATGCCATACCCTGCAGGTATTTGTACAGGTCACCTCTTCAGGGCTGCTAGTGAAAGATGACGTTGCTGACACTTGAGTTCTGCCCAGGATAAACCTGTGTCTTGGATTCCTACACAAGGTAGTACCCGCTGAAATACCCGGAAGTGACACCGCATTTTTCTGCTATATTTCTTAGGACATCCTGTCACCAGCGCTGTCTCGTGTATCTCTCTGTTTTGCAAGGAACCAGGATGATAAAATAACATCTACGTGTCACTGCAACTGCTTAGTTGCAGTGCCTTCCAAAACATTACCCTTCCACCCTAGACCTACCAATACAGATCAGCCCCACGTGTTAATTATTGTCATTCAATGTTAGCTAGAGACTCTGCAGGCCAGTGCCTTTAAAGACCTCCAGCGATGCGGGATCACCAGGATTCCTTGGAATTCTGCAGCTGAGATGTGGACACAGTGAGAATCCAACATTTTATTTCTATGCAAGAGAGCAATATTTTACTATATACTTAGGGGCAGATTTATGATAACTGGCGCATCCCTGCATATCAGCAGGGATGCGCCAGTTATTATGCGCCACAGCTGCTCCACCATGGATGCACTGCATTTATAATGCGGCGTACCATGGGGCAAAAACGGCACAGATGCGTGACGCATCTGTGCCGTAAAAGTGGCGCATTGCTGGAGTTGCGTCGCAAGCGCGACGCAGCTCCAGCAATGCTCTGGGGGGCCCTAAGTGCACAATGCTGCTTCAAGCAGGCGCAGGGTTTTGACGCAGCATGGGCCTAAAAGTGACTGAGTCAAATCTAGTAGATTTCACTCAGCCACTTTTAGGAGGCGTTCCTGCGCCGGAACCCCCCCACCTGCCCTGGAACGCCTACATGTGGCGCAGGGCTTTACAACGTGACGCATCTCCCAGATGTGTCACGTTGTAAATACCCCGCACCATGGCGCAGGATTTGCGCCGCTGCTGTGTCACAAAAGTGACGCAACGGCGGCGCAAAAGTGGCGCAAGTGCAACATAAATCTGACCCTTAGTCGTAAGGTGGTGGTTATATTATTGATATGGCAGTGTAGTAAAAATGTCGAGCCTAAGAGCTGCTTAAACCCATCATAGATAGTAACATTAAATGTGTACAGTTTATCTGGTAAAATAAGTTCTATCACTTGGCAGTGATGGAAAACAATTAGCTAAGGCATGAGAATGGACAGCTCCAATAGTTGAGTCAATGTGATGAGATTTGGGTTAGAATTGTTCAAGAAAGGATGCCAGGAAAAAGGAGAAGAGACCTCGAAATCAGAGATTTGAGAGGTCAATTTTGCATTAAAGTAAGGAATTGAGAATACAAATTACAGAAGAGTGGGGGAATTATGATATTGTGTGCACTATGATATGGCTTTATAACCTCTAATGTATAAAGATGTATTTTCTATCTACGCTTATTCTACCCTGACAAGAAAAACGTAGCTCTACTTCAATGTATGCATCTAAGAATATGGAATGTATTGAGCAAAGCAATGGGCTGAATAATGAAGGAATGAACTCAGAAAAACAGGAGGTGAGGCCAGGAGCAGTGGAAGCTGGTTTGGAATAAAGAAGTAGGGGGTGTAAGTGGGTGGGGGACTGTCATGAGACCATCGTTTTAGGGTAAATGCTGAGCAGCTCAGGACGGCTGGGGGATGCAAGGTATGGAGGGGGTTGAACAGGGTGTTTAGATCAGATGTAGTGTGAGGTTTGGAGGAGGAAGGGGACAGTGAGTACAGTAAACACAACAGGGAGGTGGTTAGGTAGAAGGTATGGGTAGACCCTCTTCAGATGACCATGCATCTACTAACCACTTAAAGAGTTCAGCTCCATCATCCAAGCCCCATTGCTTCTCATCTTTGTAAGTGTATCCATTTTGGTGATTGAACAGTTCACAGCATTGCAGTTACAGGAGTGTTGTCAATCACTAATTCATCTGAATCTACTTGTATCACACACATAGAAGCCAGTGGCAACTCTCAGAAATAATTACAACTTTTATTCCAGAGAAAGAGCTGAGGAAGGGCAGACAAATTTCCAATACGTACCAGGGATGCTTTGAATGCAGGTTCCTCAGATCTAAAGAGATTGACTAAGACTGAGATGACATGGCCATGAAAATAGTCCAGAAGCTTGAGTGACATCTTTCACAACCCTCTTCAGGACACACTAGGCCCTGAAGAGGGTTTAGTGGTTAGAAATACTGATCCGGCGGATTACCAACTTGGGATTACACAGACACCATATACTCACCTGGGCCCATAACCATTCATACAATAAGCTAGTAATACCGCCGGAGTCAATTTTGTTTTACCTGCAAGATTTTGCAATCTTTACCCACATCTTACCATTCCAATCTCCTTTACAATACATTTCCTCTGGTCAATGAAGCTAGTAGTATAGGCAGAAAATAACATTTAAGTTTCTCCAATAATCACAGACTCAATGAGTTTTAAAAGTTTATCTAATCAAGACTTTTGTGAGTCATAGATCAAATACAGTATTAACATCGAGTTTCATTCAGGAAATAAATCAAATTCAGTTTAATATTAAATCTTAATAAAATATTGTGTTGATAGTACCTGTAAAGGGAGGAAAAGAGAGAACAGGTACAAAGGCAGATTTCAAAGAATTATATTTACCTAGGGTGATAGATGAACCCAACTCCTTGTAGATGGGCCAGATGGAGACCACCAGGACAGGTGGAAGACAGAGGATCAGGACAGGTTCAGGACTGGGAAGGTGGCCTCTTCTAAGTGCAACGCCAGCGTCGCAACACTCTCTGGCACTACTCTCCTTGATTCATTCTTCTGCGACTCCCTTATAGAAGATTGGATTATCGATCAGTATTTCGGTCTCTCTAACAGGGTCTCTGGTGATAGAGCGCGGGTCACCAGCTCGGGTTAAACACACACACATACCTAAATACTCACCTGGGCCCAAACCATTCACACAAATGAGCTAGCAAACCCCGCTGATATCAATCTTTTTGAGTTTTCCTGCAATTTTATTTCACCTTTACCAAGTCTTACCAATTGTATCTCCTTAATGATTCCTTTCTCGATGATTCAGGTTTCTGAGATAGTTTAAGGTAGAAAATGACTTTTATCTTATACTTGAAATAACCACAACCTCAGAAAGTTTGGAAAACCTTTATCTAAATTAATAATTTTGTGAGTCAAAATCAATCACAGCTTAAACACATTATTTCAAGAGGCAAAATTAAGTCAAAACAAAAACATAATCAAATAATGACCAATTCAGACGGTACCTGAAAAAGGAAAAAAGAGAGAGAGCAGGTACAATGACAGTCTTTTCAGATTTATATTTACCTTGGGTGATAGATGAACCCAACTCTTTGAAGTAAAGCCAGCTAGAATCTGCCAGAACAGGATTGCAGACAGAGGATTGGACAGATTCGGATCTGCGGGGGTGACCTCTTCTAAGTGCAACACCAGCGTCGCACCCCTCTCTGATACTACTCTCCTCGGATGTCCCTCTTCCGAAATCCCCTTCTAGATGGTTGGATTAGCGATCAGTATCTCAATTTCTCAAGCAGAGTTTCTGGCAGCAGCAGGGTCTGAGACAGCGTCTCAGACAGAGTAGCAGCATACACGTTGGGTCAGTGACGAGTCGGAATGGCAGATCTGACAAGTCTGACAAAAGTCTCTAGATAACTTACCTCAATTATACTATTCTGTATTCGTGTACCTCCCCTCAATATTGCAAATTCTGTGTTTTCCCTTATTCTGATTGGTCAGGGCAAGGAGGTGAGTTCATCACACCATATTAAAAGTAATAATTTTACTGTGGACCATTGTTCTATGTTTCCGCCCCTTAATTTTCTTTCCTATAGCTTTATTCCCACCGCATTTCTCATTATGATCAATTCAAGTTTATACATTTTATTCAAAATTGTTTCTGATTGGGTCAATAGTTTTCTTTCCCAGGCATCTTCAGCCACTGTGGCCTTAGCTGGGTTTCAAGTGGTGCTTTCACATGGTTTTCAGTAGGTTCTTGTGCACCTGCGTGAACATCAAGTGGGTAGAGATTTTCAGTCTCCCTCCGAGGCTCAAGCGTGAACTGATAACAAGTCAGAAAAAGACACGTTAGAATATCACACTAAATGATTTTGCTGGAGCGGGTAGTACAAAGTTTTGTATACCCCCCCCATTTCTGCATGTTTATATTAATTTGAATAATCTATTAATTGTAATATTATTAATCTATTTGAAGTGATAACTCACCAATTATATTAATGAAAGAATTACACGTGGGATTTGCATTTGCATGGCTAAACTGACTGTATACTAATATATGTACGCATACTAATGGTAGAAAATTAGAATATTGCATGATATACGGTGCTTTTGTAACGTAATTGTAAGTTGCACCAGATGACATCACTGGGTGAATATAAATGCTTTGAATGTTGCTATCATGCTAGATAATTACTTACACATAGGGGAATTAGTGAGGGTTTAACATTTTATTAGCCATTTCAATGTTTTAATTACGTTTTGTGTTTGATTTGCTTAAGTTGACCATTTGGGCCTAAGAAAAGATGGTCGACCAAGACACACGACGCGACTACTACCGTTTCACGAGGTTTTGGGTGAAGTGCGCCTGCGCCACCGCCAACAAGTGGCCTTGTCCTGACCCCTGACAAGATGTACCCATCAAGGTCACACTGGGAGAATCGCTAAATTCACGAAACAAAGGACTGTCTTTAAAACCAGAACCAGCAAGTGTGATGACAGACTATGTGAGAACTTTACCGAATGACCCCAAACCAGCCAATCAGCACTGCCTAAAACTTATTTTTGTTACATTTTGACGTTAGTTTCATTACAAAAGTGGGTAGACAAAGCGAATTAGGAACCTTCTCTTTGAGCGAACTTTCCTTTTCCCTGACGTTATGCTGACGGAGAGGACGGTGACACTGCTGGACAGCTGTCATCCTGAATCTTTGAAAGACTGAATTGCTGCCTGACTTTGATGAATTAATGACTTTTCCATGACTTGATTGACCTAGAGGACGACTAATAGCCAGATTAGGTAAATATGATGTTCCGTGGTTTGGTTTATGACTTATTGAAATTGAAATTGATTAGATAAACAAAATTATTATTTAACAAACAAATGTGTTTGGTGATTTATTTGAAGAGACTAGAATCAGATTAAATGTAGATTAAAGAATTGAGTCACCAAATATCCAAATTCAACTAACTGATCTATCGGCTAAATGAGGAGAATATCTCGAGGTTCATGTCAGCGTTTGGGCAATTTATCTCTCCCGTGAGAACGGATCAATGAAGTGTGAGTGTTGGTGTTATGGGCCCCACCAATGAATGTATTGAGTTAATGAACTAGTGTGGTATTTGATCTGTGACGAAGGGAGGATTTAAAATTCCACGCTGCATCAGTTTTTCTGGTAGCATTATGATGGTTGTTATTGTTTTGGTTTGGTTATTATTAGCTTGTAAATTGATTATTGATTATTGGTTATTGATTAATATTGGTTTATGTATTAACACTCTATGTTGAGTCGCGTCGAGTTCTATGTGGTTTGCACAGCTTCTGGGAAGTAGGAAGTCGGAAGTTTGTAACGGTTCCGTAGCAGTGCAGAGGTAAGCACTTCTCTCGGGAAAGACGGAATTGTTGTTGCCCTGTAGGTACACAGGGAAAAACGTGTAATGATTGAAGTTGCACGACGCATTGTCTGGGTTCGATCCGGTGACATTGTCGCGTGTTACCATTAGAAATAACTCCTGTATGAAAGAAGTGTATGGTAGCGAAGGTTACCTGTGAAGTTTTGGTCTTAGGTACCAGGAGTCTAAATGGCACTCCGATAACGCTTATCACTAGAAAGGTAATAGGTGCTCCCTAAGCTTGTCAGAAGGATAAAGTAGAGGGAAGTGCTACTTTATCAAAATATGTCATAATTCTGTAGTAGGACACACTGTTCGCTGTTCTCGGGAAAGACAGGATTCTGTGTGAATGTATTACATTTTCTCGTGTGAAAGTGCAGGAATGTGAAGGCATTCGGTTTAATTGTGAAACTCTAGTTTTATTTCTCAGGAGCATTGGGTCTCCAACCATGTGTCTTAAATCTGGAGAAACGGTTAGCTAATGCTTGTTAGAAGGGTAAGGTAGAAGGATGTGCTACTTTATCAACGGAAGTAACGATTCTGTAGTAGGGCAGAGGTAAGCGCTGCTCTCGGGAAAGACGGAATTCTCGTGAGAAAGGTCTATTGCTATTCCTTGGTTAGCGAAGCGGACAATGGTGGTGTTTTTGTGTTGTTACTAACAGAATTGCAAATTTGAAACAAATTTTACCGAGTGAATTTTGTAAAGGAGGGGTAGACAGGAGCAGGAGCTGCGGCAGTAGCTGCCGACGTCAGAACGACCGCGCTGGGATTGGCCAGTCAGTTGGAAACGTAGAACGCTCCGGATTGGTGCGTTAGTGTATGCCGCACTAGGAGTGGAGAATCACAGGGTGACGTAGACGCTCCGGATTGGTGCATTAGTGTGAGTCGCGCTGGGATTGGAAAATTACAGAGTGACGTAGACGTTCCAGATTGGTGCGTTAGTGTGAGTCGCGCTACAATTGGACAGAAAAGCGGTACGGTCAAGAGGAGAAACTAGAGATACACGAAAAGGCAGAAAAGATGTATTAAGGCCCCCCCCGAAAAGGAGAAGAAGTCCTGGTTTGGTAGAATTAAAAAGTGGTTTAAAAAGGACAAACCGATTGTAACTAGGCAAGGACAATTACTTCCTCCCCCGAAAACCCCTGCATCCTTTATGGTTGCGAAATATGGATATCACACCTGTATTTGGTTAGACAATTGGGTCAAGTATACTGAGAATGACGGAGTTTGGGCTTTTCCAGAACATGGTTTATTTAATTTGGCAGTTTTGAGAAATTTAAGAGAGAAAATGATAAATTTAGAACCAAGACCTAGACCGACACAATTTGAAGCATTGACAGAATGGGAAGATGAGATGCATGACCGAGAAAGACAGAGAAGTGGACATGAAAATCATGATGATCAAATGAGAAGGTGGCGGAATGCGAGTATGACTGAGGGTTTGTTTCCCGTAAGTACTACAGGAGAAAATGAAGGAAGAAAATGCACAGAAAAAAGACATAATGTGGAATCGAGAGGGTATGGAGTGAATGAATCAGAGGATGATGTTCGTGATGACATGTTCTATAAAAATCTACCCCCATATCGGCCAGAACCTGAAATATTAACACCAAGTGCCCCAATGAAAGAAACTTTACGAATCATAAAATCGGAACCAGAGTTCCAAGATTTGGGAAAAAACAATTCCATTAGAGAGGTAGAAAGGTAGTAAAATAAACCGACGACATCAGGACCCTGCTCGACAACGGGGAAACCGCCGCCCTCGTCCTCCTCGACCTATCGGGCGCGTTCGATACCGTCTGCCACCACACCCTAACAACCCGCCTCCACCACGCCGGGATACAAGGCAAGGCCCTGGAATGGATCACCTCCTTCCTCTCCGATAGGACCCAGAGAGTCCATCTCCCACCCTTCTGCGCCGCAGCCACCAAGATCATCTGCGGCGTACCCCAGGGCTCCTCGCTCAGCCCCACCCTCTTCAATGTCTACATGAGCCCCCTCGCAGCCATCGCTCGCAACCACAACCTCAACATCATCTACTACGCTGACGACACCCAGCTGATCCTTTCCCTCACCAATGACCCCGCCACCGCCAAAACCAGTCTCCAGGAAGGAATGAAAGACGTCACGGAATGGATGAAGTTCAGCCGTCTGAAACTTAACTCAGACAAGATGGAGGTCCTGATCCTCGGACCTACCCCCTCCGCCTGGGATGACTCCTGGTGGCCCCCTGTCCTGGGCTCTGCCCCCAAGCCCACGGACCACGCACGCAACCTGGGCTTCATCCTTGAATCCTCCCTCACAATGACCAAGCAAGTCAACGCAGTCTCATTCTCATGCTTCAACACCCTTCGCATGCTCCGAAAGATCTTCCGGTGGATCCCCACCGAAACCAGAAAGGCGGTCCCCCAGGCCCTCGTCACCAGCTGGCTGGACTACGGGAATGCTCTCTACGCTGGAACCACAGCCAAGCTACAGAAGAGACTCCAGCACATACAGAACACATCTGCACGACTCATCCTGGACATCCCCTGTCACTCCCACATCTCCACCCACCTGAGAGACCTGCACTGGCTCCCCGTCAGCAAGAGGATCATGTTCAGGCTCCTCACCCACGCACACAAAGCTCTCCACAACAGTGGCCCCGAATACCTCAACAACCGCCTTACATTCTACTCGCCATCCCGCCAGCTCCGCTCCGCCAGCCTCGCCCTCGCCACCGTCCCACGGATTCGAAGATCCACCACCAGAGGAAGATTCTTCTCCTACCTGGCCACCAAGACGTGGAACTCCCTCCCCACCCACCTTCGACTGACCCAGGACCACCTCTCCTTCAGGAATCACCTCAAGACCTGGCTCTTTGAGCAGTAGCAGCCCCCCCTCCCCCCCAGCGCCTTGAGACCCGCTCGGGTGAGTAGCGCGCTCTACAAATTTCGTGATTGATTGATTGATTGATTGAAAATTCAGCGGAACTAGCAAAAACAACCTTAGAATTTACAGAGAAAATAAGAGAATTAACCAAAAATCTGGAAGCTGTAACAGTCCCAGTAACGATAGGTCCAATAATGCCTATTTTCGATAAACAAAAAGATGGCGAACATTGTTTAACGGTCCCTTATAAAAGCAATAAACAGGTTGAACAGCCAAAACTGAGTCAAAATGACAATCCATGGAGACAGACAATAAGTATGATTGAACCAAATGTTTCAAATAATCCGTTTGTAGGCCAGAATTGTGCAGAAAGACGTATAACAACAGTGGAGTCAATATTAGAAACACAAAAGGATTCTGGACAAGGTAATGTAGAGAAGTCAGTAGGACCATCTACAGAGGAATTAAGTGAATGGTTGAGAAGCTTGCAGAAGAAAGACAAAGAATCTCAGTCAATAGATGTGGGATGTGGCCAAACTACGAATGGTACTGGAAGAGTTCATAGTAGGAACTATCCCTACAGAGAAGCAAAAACCCTACCAGGATGAGGAGTTGTTATTTCTGTGTAAAAACATAACTTTCAGAGCAAAAAGTCTCCATGAAAGATTAGAAGAAGTGGCCAATGAAATGGGAAGAGATATTGAAAAGGTAAATGCCCTACAGAAACCATATCAAATAGATTTCACTGAAAAGGACATTGAAAATATGAATACCACAGGATGAATGAGTCAGATTAAGGAAATAATTATTTTGTTGAGAAAATGGGGAGATGTGGACAAATGGAAGAGTAGATGGTATCGAAAACGAGATAATGCTTCAAATAAAACCTTTTCAGCTTTCCCTGTTAGAGAAAAAGAGAAAGTAACAAAAGAAAGCCCTATGAGAGAAATTCCAGGAGGAGGATATGTACATGTCCCATGGACTAGGCAAGATATTTTGTCATTCAAAAATGACTCCCCTCGACTACGTGAGAAACCCGTCGAGTGGTATAAACAGGTAGACAAATTTGTGAAATTGTCCAAAGTATTATGGATTGATCTAAACAGTCTGTTTGACATAATAGTACCAGCAGACCTATGGACAGTGTAAAATAATGATAGATTGGCCAACACAAGAATACCCAAGAGATCCAAAAACAGGGGCTCAAGACCCAGAGGTAATGAAGAAATACGAACAGGTTATTGCCTTTCTGAAGAATAAGCTTCCACCTAAAGAGACAAATTGGGTAAAAATTGACAGAACACATCAGGAAAGCAAAGAGTCAGTACATGCATATTTTGAGAGGCTGATCTTGGCCTTTAAACAGTTTAGTGGAGATGAAAATCTGAATGAAAAGTCATTTTGTATACAGGTTCGTATATGGTCTTCGACCAGAAATTAGTGAGATGATAAAACAGCATACTGTAGACCGGCAGAATAAGAAAATAGACGAAGTATTGAGACACGCTAACTATTTCAGTGATGAGATTGAAGCTAAACAGCGCAAATTGAAAGAAAAGGCTATGTGGGCACAAGTGAAGGTAGCAGAGAGACAGGAAGCACAATTAGCAGAACAAGCAAATAATACAGGATCAAGACAAAAATTTTGTCCTGGGAAAGGTAAAGGAAATATAGAGGAAGCTAAAAAGAAATTTCCGTGTCATAGTTGCGGTAGGATAGGGCATTGGAAATCCGAGTGTAAATTTCCCACAAGTACTAACGATGAAAATGCATCATTGAATCCACAGGTGCAGAATGAGGTGAGTGGTCAACTGCAGCGACAGCAGCAGGTTGTTACCCAACAGAATCAGGTGCCAAAACCGCCTTTTCCACAGACCAAAAATTCCGAGAGGTATAGTAATGAAACAGGATTCTACAACGGAAAACAGGTATATAAACCGCCACGCGCTAGCGCTGCTTCGCAGTATTGGCTGCAACGCGATGAGAGTGATTCAGAAGAAAGTTATTGACGGGGCCGAAGGAAGGAAGAAGAGTGCGTACTTGGCGCAAATCGAGAAATAGACCAGTCTGGCCCATTTGTGGATGGAAAGATTAATGATGAAAGCATTACTTTCCTAGTTGATGCTGGTGCTACTCGATCAACTGTCAGATCAGCTGATGTTAAGAATCTTCCTCTCTCGGATGAAACGATCCAAGTAGTTGGTGTATCCAACAGGTAGATTAAAACTTACCTTACAGACCCAGTCAAAGTTAGCATAGGGAAATGTTCTGAAATGCACCGTTTTGTCGTGCGCGATACCAGTCCTGTGAATTTGTTAGGTAGAGATTTTTTGTGCAAAATGAACTGCACTATATTTTGTACCCCGGATGGGATAGCATTTGAAACCCCAGACGAAGATGTGCTGTATAAAATGACAATGACAAACAGGGAAAATAAGGTAATTGAAACCTTTGCTGTATTTAACCCTGATGAATTACCTAAAGAATTAAAACAATCTGTTAAGGCAGAAGTTTGGGATTTCACAGGAGAAGACGTGGGATTATTGAGAAATGTAGATCCAGTAAAAATAACAGTAAAAGAAGGAGTAAGTTATCCAAATGTCCCTCAATATAAATTGACACTTGAAATAATTGAAGGAGTGACTCCTGTGATTGGAAAAATGATAAAACAAGGTATTTTGAGAGAAATAATGAGTAGTCCATGTAATTCAACAATAATGGGACTGAAAAAGCCTAGTGGGAAGTTCAGGATAGTACAAGATCTGAGAAAGATAAACAAAATTGTTGTGTCATGTTGTCCTATTGTACCAAATCCATCTGTGATTCTATATCAGATTCCCCATGACGCAGAATGGTATACAGTAATTGATCTATGCCATGCTTGCTTTTCCATCCCATTGCACCATGACAGTCAGCAAATTTTTGCATTTCGTTTCGGCAAGCGTATTTTGGCTTGGTGCCGAATTCCACAGGGGTACACAGAAAGCCCCTCGATATTTAATCAGCTATTGAAGAAGTCTTTGGAAAGTCTAGAAATGCCCAAAAATTCACTATTAGTCCAGTACATCGACGACCTTCTTGTGGCGTCAAAAATCCGTGAGGCTTGTGAACTTGACACGATAGCCTTGCTGAATCATTTGGCAGATGGAGGACTTAAAGTGTCACCATCAAAATTACAATTTTGCAAGAAAGAAGTACAATATTTAGGACATCACATTGGAAAAGGACTGAGAAAAATAACGATAGATAGAATAAAGATCATAAAAAGAATGAGTACACCCATGACCCAAAGAGAGGTGAGAATGTTTCTGGGAATGGTTGGATATTGTCGTCAATGGATTAGCAATTTTTCGTTGATTGCGAAACCTTTGGTACGACTGACAAGAAGCGATGTGAAAGATCCCATTGATTTGAACAAAGAGGAATTGGCAGCATTCAAAAGATTGAGAGATGGGTTGTGTGAAGCACCTGCATTAGGTATGCCTGACTATGAAAAGGAGTTTGAGTTGTATTGCAGTGAGAGAAATGGATGTGCGCTCTTTGTGCTTATACAGAAGCATGGAAAACTGAGGAGACCAATTGCATATTTTTCATCAATGTTGGACCCAGTAGCTGTAGCCTTACCTGAGTGTTTGAAAGCAGTAGCTGCTTCATGCCGAAGTTTGGAACAGAGTGAGGGAATTGTGATGGGATATCCTGTGAAAGTGTTCGTACCTCATGATGTGGCAATCCTTTTAACAAAGAGTCGCACTCAGTATATGACACATAGTCGGCTGACTAAGTATGAGAAAGTTATACTAGGTGCCACAAGTGTAAGTCTTGTGAGATGTTTGAATGTGAATCTTTCAACATTATTGCCTGATGCTGAGAATTGTGGAAGTCAGAGATGAAGCAGATCATGACTGTCTGGATGTACTTGATTTCTGTACAAAACCTCGACCTGACATAAAAGATGTACCCTTACCAGAAAGTGATTTTGTTCTGTTTGTGGACGGGTCTTGTTTGAGAACAGATGATGGAGTGTTAAGTGCAGCCTATGCGGTATGTACGGTTGCAGCAGTAATGAAAGCATCATATTTGAAAGGAGTAAAATTGGCACAAGTAGCTGAACTTGTCGCTTTGACTAGAGCATCTAAGATTGGAAAGAGAGCGAGAGTGACTGTGATAACTGACAGCCAGTATGGATTCGGAGTCGTACATGACTTTGGTCAAATATGGCTGCAGAGAGGCTTTTTGACATCAAGTGGAACTCCCATTAAGAATGCTAAAGTGGTTGGAAAATTGCTTGAGGCGATACAGTTGCCTAAGCAATTGGCTGTTGTGAAGTGTGCCGCCCATAGTCAAAGTGGTGATTATATCGCCACTGGCAACAAATATGCAAATGACATGGCACAATACTGTGCACGAAATCAGAATTCCATTAATTGGGCTAAGGAAAGAGAGGTGATTTCTTGCTCTTTGATGTTTACTAACATTGTGGGAACATGGGAAGAAGTAAGACAATTACAGGAAGAAGCAGGAGAAGAGGAAATGAAGCAGTGGGTAAAAGCAGGTTGTGCACCCAGAGAGAAAGATCAGGTGTGGGTCTATCGAGATGGAAGACCAGTCATGCCTGATAGCATGATGTCTGCCATGGCACGGATGTATCATGGTCAGGGACACATAGGGAGAGATGCTATGGTCAGGTCATTTAAACAAACCTGGTATAATGCAAAATTCAGACTTGTAGCAGAAAGTCTTTGTCAGAGATGCCTAATATGTCAGCAATACAATCCAGGAAGAAAGACAGTAGTGAGTCTAGGAACAATAGGTCGAGAAGAAGGGCCTTTTACAAGAATGCAAGTGGATTTCATTGAGATGCCTCCCTGTAACAGACTGGTTATGGTTTCTCTGTTTTCCAGATTAGTAGAAGAAATGATGGGATGACAGTGGAAACATTACTTTTGAGGGAATTCATCCCTAGATTTGGGTTCCCAGTGACAATTGAATCAGACTGAGGAGGACATTTACATAATGAGATCATAAAACTGATTTGTGAAGCATTGAATGTACAACAAAAACTACATTGTGCCTACTGACCAGAGGCTTCTGGTGTGGTGGAACAGATGAATGATACTATCAAAAACAGGATAGGGAAAATGTGTTTAGCCACAGATATGAAATGGTCTGATGTCTTGCCTCTGGTACTCATGACTATTAGAGCAATTCCAGATAGAACTACAGGGTCAAGCCCCCATGAAATCATCATGGGACGAGCCATGCAGCACGTGTTTATACCAGTCAACAAGCTGATGACTATAACTGATGACATGGTGTTGGAATACTGTAAAAGCCTGGCTGACGCAGTTCATTCTGTGTACCATCAGTTTGGAGCGGATGCCACCACCCTTGAAAAGAAGCCAGCCCATGATCTAAGCTCAGGGGACTGGGTGAGAATAAAAGTACACCGAAGAAGAAACTGTTTGGTCCCAAGGTGAGGAAAACCAAGACAAGTCATCTTGACCACAACAACAGCTGTAAAGTGTGCTGGATTGAAAAACTGGATCCATGCAAGCCATACATTGAGAATTCCAAATCCAGTAGACGGCAAGGAGAAGGAGTATTTTGATGAATCAGAATCCAGTACTGAGTCAGATGACAAAGAGCCAAAAGCAAAAGAAAACCCTGAAAGGGGGGACGCAGAATAAAGTCTAACACATGTTCCAAGAAGTATTTCCCTGAGAAGGAGGTTACAGAATTCTGATACCAGTTCAGACTCTGAGACTGAACAAGGAGCAAAGTGTTCAAAGGAAAAACGAGAGAAAACCAAAGAAAAAGACAGTGAAGAGCCAATAAAAGAGATTCATGAGAAGGAAGTGCCAGATGAAAGATTGAGAGAAATTCCACCTGAAACAACACGTTTAGATGGACAGGTGCCAGTACAGAGAGAGAGGGAAAGATTATTGCGGAAGATCCCCGAGGAGGTGTAGGGAACTCCAACATCCAGTTAGAAACAGGGACAAGTAGTCAGCAGGAAGATTGTGTGACGGAGATTCGAGGAGGGACAGAAGTAGGGAAAACTAAAGAAGTGGTGGAAAAAGAAACTGTTGAGAGTAAAAAGCAAGTTGAAACAGAGTCAGAAGAAAGCGAAGATGAAATACCTGAAGGTCGAGTTTTAAGAAAGAGAGCTTGGGGAACTGAAAAGAATGATAAAGGAAGTGGATTGAAAAGAGCAGCAATAGATGATGTTTGGCCGAATACAATAAAAAGGTTGAGATACCGACTGACAGGAGTAAGTTCACCAAGAGCTCAACAGGTGAATGAAGTGACAAGTGTGGTGAAATCAAAAGACGAAGAAACCACTGAAATTAAAGAGAGCAAAAGAACCAGAAAACCTAACCAGAAGTATAAATCACCAGAATGGACGTATGTGGCCCTGCCTGAAGTAAAAGAAGAGGCGGATAGCCAAGGAAATCCAGAGGTGGTTGTACCAGAAGTGGTTGAGGAAGACGAAGAATCTGAAATCCTGAGAGTTATCTTGTCCGATATTAGAGAAGAAGTGGATGTTCAGGACATTCTGTATACCGATCACGAAGGAAAAGTGAAAAATGATGAAATGCCAAACTGAATGAGACAAGAAAACAACTGAGAGAAAGACAATAAAATACCGAAAAAGACAAAAACTGGTAGAAGTAGGTGCTTAGAGCCTTGGTTTAGAAAACTAGTTGTGAAGTAGAAGAGGCTAAGTCAAAAGAAACAGTCCATTTTAGCAAAGATGGCAAACATAGATGGTAGAAAAGGTAGATGCAAATTTTTGAAGAGATGGTGTAAAATGTGTTGTTGTTGTACAGGATTATTAATGCTTCTATGGAGGTACTTGCTCTCCTGATCTCATTTAAAGTTACTATAGGTACATTAGAAGGACATAGTGAAAACATAACTAATATAGGGAAGATTCAAAAAGTAGTTCCGACTAGAATAGATAAAAACTATTTACATAAAGACAGGTCTATAACTAATTTTTCTAATAACGTGTTTTCGAAATTGTTGTATGAATATGTAAAAACAATGGCTGTAAGGGACTGATATGTCTGCATGCAATACCTGCTTCTGTATCGGAGGGAGTGACTTATCACCACCTTCCAGTGACTTATGGAATAACGTAGTGTAATAGCTAGTTTATTTTATCAGACAGGAAAATTAGAATATTATTTTTCAGATGTAGATACTATATTTTCACAAGTACCGTCAATTAACAAGTTAAATAAGGTAAAACCTGCAAAGGTGTTAGGTGAATTTTTCCTAGAGACTAAAGAACTAACATTAGAATACATATTTAAAAACAATTTGACTTGCAGTTTAAAGAAAAATAAATTTTTAGATATGGTTGAAGAAAGATGACTGAAAATGCAAAGAAAGGCTTCGGAAGGAAAGGTGGAGAAAACAGTATGGGATGTAGAGATGGAAAAACACTTGAAAGGGGAAACGAGTCCAACTATGGCTTTAGATTGGCCACAGAAAGGAAAATTGTGTATTAGAAGGAATCAAACTGCATATGATAATTATTTTGTAGGGAATAGTGAGTGCATGATACATACCGAATCATGGGTGGATGGGGATTTAAAGGTGGAAATGATCCAGTTTTTCCTGGACTATATTTCATTTGTGGGAACAGGGCATATTATCGTTTGCCAGACCATTGGTATGGCACATGTTATGTAGGCCTGGTTTTTCCAAAGATTTTTCACATGGATAGAGGAGAAGATGGTGTACATAACTTAGGTAGTAATTTAGTACATAGTAAGAGAGAATCTTGGGCAGAAATTGTAGGTGATATTTTTGGAGCATTGATACTGGCAGTGGGAATATCTCTGAATGCAAACAAAATTAGAAGACTTTCAACAGTAGTGGATCGCTTGTCAACAAGTACTGCTGGAGGATTTTTATTAGTAACACTGAAATGGTTGCCATGCGTGCTATGGTAATGCAAAATCGACTTGCCCTTGATATATTATTGGCAAAAGAGGGTGGAGTCTGTGGAATGCTGAAAGTTCAACATTGTTGAATTTACATTCCTGACGAAAGTAAAGATGTAAAAATTTATTTTAAAAATATTACAGAATTGCATGACGAAATTGTACCACTGGAGGTTGAAGGTGTATGGGAAAAGATTGGAAGGAAGATATAAGCTATTAAAAATGTCTTAGTAAATTTAGGTAGTACCTTTTTAGGTAAGATATTATTTCCATTAACATGTGTGATTTTTATATTATTAATGATAAGATTAGGGTGTATCTGTTGTAAAAAGAATAAAAACCAGAAAAAGTCAAAAAGAGAAAATTTAAGGAGAAAAGACTTAAAACAAGACAGAGAATTTAATGAGATATAATTGGAGGAAATTAAGGAGAGTATGTATAAATCAGCAAAAAGAGAAGAGACAGGGAAAACTGAATTATGAATAAAAACAAGAAATCACTTTGACATTCCGTAAAAGGGATACAAAATGTTGATGGTGTGGTGATATAATCACCAAAGGGGGGATTGCTGGAGCAGGTAGTACAACATTTTGTATACCCCCCCATTTCTGCATGTTTATATTAATTCGAATAATCTATTAATTGTAATATTAATAATCTGTTTGAAGTGATAACTCACCAATTATATTAATGAAAGAATTACACGTGGGATTTGTATTTGCATGGCTAAACTTACTGTATAATAATATATGTACGCATACTAATGGTAGAAAACTAGAATATTGCATGATATATGTTGCTTTTGTAACGTAATTGTAAGTTGCACCAGATGACATCACTGGGTGAATATAAATGCTTTGAATGTTGCTATCATCCTAGATAATTACTTACACATAGGGGAATTAGTGAGGGTTAAACATTTTATTAGCCATTTCAATTTTTTAATTACGTTTCACAAGGTTTTAGGTGAAGTGCGCCTGCCCCACCGCCAACAATAAGTGGCCTCGTCCTGACCCCAGACAAGATGTACCCATCAAGGTCACACTGGGAGAATCGCAAAATTCACGAAACAAAGGACTGTCTTTAAAACCGGAACCAGCAAGTGTGATGACAGACTATGTGAGAACTTTACCGAATGACCCCAAACCAGCCAATCAGGACTGCCTAAAACTGATTTTTGTTACATTTTGACGTTAGTTTCATTATAAAAGTGGGTAGAAAAAGCGAATTAGGAACCTTCTCTTTGAGCGAACTTTCCTTTTTCCTGACGTTATGCTGATGGAGAGGACGGTGACACTGCTGGACAGCTGTTATCCTGAATCTTTGAAAGACTGAATTGCTGCCTAACTTTGATGAATTAAAGACTTTTCCACGACTTGATTGACTTAGAGGACGACTAATAGACAGATTAGGTAAATATGATGTTCCGTGGTTTGGTTTATGACTTATTGAAATTTAAATTAATTAGATAAACAAAATTATTATTTAACAAACAAATGTGTTGGGTGATTTATTTGAAGAGACTAGAATCAGATTAAATGTAGATTAAAGAATTGAGTCACCAAATATCCAAATTCAACTAACTGATCTATCGGCTAAATGAGGGGAATATCTCGAGGTTCTGAGTTTAATACAGGTACTTAATGTATGTTCAGGTAAATTAGGTTCTTTAGTCGAAAAGATATTCCTTTCATGTCAGTGTTTGGACAATTTATCTCTCCTGTGAGAACGGATCAATGAAGTGTGAGTGTTGGTGTTATGGGCCCCACCAATGAATGTATTGAGTGAATGAACTAGTGTGATATTTGATCTGTGACGAAGGGAGGATTTAAAATTCCACGCTGCATCAATTTCACTGTATACCACTCATCTCTAATCTATCCCCATTTACTTATTGAAATCTTTTGCATTAGTGTTTAGTAGAACTTGCGAGTTGTAGTTCAAGCAGTAGCATATGCATTAATATGTGAGTTTCAAGCAGCCATATTTAAAGCTATTGCGCAGCTGCAAAGTTTTCCCACCAAGTGATAGAATACGTCATACTACGTAGATGCAGTTGACGCATGCGCAATGAAGATCCCACGTTTTCTGGCGGCCATATTAAGACACTGGGGTTACTTGTTAGTAATACACATTGAAAAGCTTCCCCTAGACACAGTATAGTGTGTGTAATGCAATATTGATATTCACAAAACAGGTTGATTATAGTGAGAGGATTGCGTCCGAGCAAGTCTCTTTTATTACGAAACCTTGCTCCATCAATCCCCTCTCTGATGGCATTTAATGCCATCACTAATTTCTACTAAATCAGATGGAAAATTTAGCATATCTCAATTTCTTCTTCAACCTTTTCATTCCTTTCTTTTTCCCTCTTACACTGTAATACTCTCATTCTTTTGTTAAAATCCCTTTTAATTCTTCTAGTTGCATTTCCTCAAATTTTCTTTTCTTACCTGTTTCATTCAATTCATATTTCTTTCTCCCTTTGCAACATTTATGCCAGAACATTATTGCTAATACTAAGAGTGTTATCCCCATTATTGGCTGTATTATATGGCCGAGAATAGCATTACCCATGTTAGAAAACCAACTACCTAAACAAGTAATGCTATTTGTCAATTTCGTCCAAACATTTTCAACTTCCAGAGATTTCAACTCTTCTTCTAATTTCGTAATATCTTTAATGTATTTCCCAATTTCAACGTTTTTGTCTGGAATAGACGTGCAACAATGTTGCACTCTCAATAATTTACAGTCTCCACCCTCTTTTGCCAACAGTATGTCAAGAGCAAGTTGATTTTGCATAACCATAGATCTGATCGCAACTAATTCGGTATTGATCATTAGGAATCCTCCAGCAGTGTCAGTAGATAACTGATCAACTACAAATTTTCGGTGAATTTAGAAGAATTCCCACTGAAGGTATCAATGCACCAAAAATATCACCTACAATTTCTGAAAAACTAGCTCTCCTTACATGTGTTAGTTCATTAATATCTTCATTGCTTCCAGTGATTCTCTTTACATGATAAACTTTAGGGAATACTGTTCCAAAATAGCAACTCCCATACCAGTGGTCAGGCAGCCTAAAATAGGCTTTATTATTTATTTATTATTTATTATTTAAAATATTTATATGGCGCGGCTGTCACCTGTCAGGTATCCTGGCGCTGGTAACTAACTCCTGGGTTTTTAGACGGGGGGGATGAACTATGGCTGGCGGGCTTAGAGGGGTGGAGGAAAGAGCCATGTTTTGATTCGTTTCCTGAAGGGTAGGAGATGGGGGATTTGGCGAATATCGGCAGGCAGACTGTTCCACAGCTTGGCTGCAGCTACTCTGAACGATCTTCCCCCAGTCCTGGCCTTCTTACATCTAGGTACTTTCACAAGGCAGGCGGTTGTAGACCTAAGTGTTCTGGTGGGGATGTACCACGAGAACAGACGTTGAAGAGGTCTGGGTCCTGCGCCGTGTAGTGCCTTAAAGACCAAGCAAAGGGCTTTGAAGGCAATGCGTTGCTTCAAAGGCAGCCAGTGCAGCTCGGCCAAGGCAGCGGTGGCTGAGGATCTCCTGGTCCAACCAAGAGCCAGTTTGGCTGCTGCCGACTGAACTCGTTGGAGTCTGTCCAGCAGTGTCGCTGGGGATTCAAACAGAAGGGCATTACAGTAGTCAAGGCGACTAAGAATAGTGCACCTGACTATCAATGCTCGGGCAGAAGGTGGTAGTAGAGGCAGGACTTTGCGCAGTGAGCGCATAAGGGCTGAGCAGGTGGCGACTGTTCTTGAGACCTGCGTTTCCATGCTCAGTTGGTGATTTAGCATGACGCCCAAGTTGCGAACACTGGTAACAGGTGGCGGGTTGTTAGAGTTTTCCGGGGGCCAGAACTCAGCAGGCAGAGGGCGGGGTATGCGGTTCGCGGGACAGAACAGAACCTCGGTTTTCGAGGAGTTGAACTGGAGGGAGTTCCGGTGCAACCAGCCTGCGGTGTCTCTTAAACAGTTATGGAAGGCTTCTAAAGAGATGGAGTCTTCGCCCTCCCAAGAGAAAAGGAGCTGGGTGTCATCCGCATAGTTTACTGTGGTCATATTGTGCGATTTGATTAAAGTGACCAGTGGTTTCAAGTAAACATTAAAAAGAATCGGGCTGATGGAGGAGCCCTGAGGAACACCGTGAGGGACAGGGGAGAAGACCGATTGGAAGGGGGGAAGGGATACAGCCTGTTTCCTGTCACTGAGATATGAATGAAACCAGAGCAGGGCCGTGCCGTCGATCCCTGCCTCTCTCAGCCTCTCAAGCAAAGTCCCATGATTGACAGTATCGAATGCGGCAGACAGGTCTAATAAAATCAAGGCCACGGCTTGGCCCCTGTCTGCACGCATTCGAAGCTCCTCCATGGCAGTGAGCACAGCAGTTTCAGTGCCATGGGCTGGGCGAAAACCAAATTGGAATTCGTCCAACACGTGGTGCTGCTCGAGGTGGGCTGAGAGGCAGTTGCTGACCCAACGTTCAAGCACCTTCACCGGAAAAGGCAGAAGTGATATGGGGCGGAAGTTGGACAAACATTCTGGATTTAGCGTAGGTTTCTTTAATAGCGGGGTGATGAGGGCCTGCTTCCAGAGGATGGGGACGAGACCACAGCTGAGAGATTGATTGCAAATCATCCGAAGAGTGTGGAATAATTCGTGCCCACGTGCTTTCCAGATTTTCGGAGGCAAGGGGAGATCCCGAGGTGATGCCCAGTGCCACTTTCTCAAGTTCTGCTTGAGAGATCAAGGGGAAAGCCAGGAGCCTATTCATAGGAGGGCAGGCTGACCTCGGAGAATCAAGATTGGTGGAGCCAGCTTCGGGAGGGGTGGGGTGGATATGTAACGGGGCGTTGCCAGATTGTTGATGATAGTCTCAATTTTGTCGGTAAAAAACTGAGCAAGGTTATCACAAAGGGTCTGAAAAGGGGGAATGGAGTTTTTGACGCAGTCAGGATGTATAATATTATCCAGGATCTGAAATATACTTTTTGGACTGTTGGCCGTGTTGGCTATGGTGGAGCAGTAATAATTCGATTTACTCTCTGCGATGGCAGATTTGTAATCACGGAGTGAGTTTTTCCAGAGGGCTTTGTTGTTGTCGCAGTATCCGTGTCTCCACTTTCTCTCAGCCTGTTTACAGGCTGATTTGAGGGTTTTCAGGGAGTCATTGTACCAGGGAGCAGGTGCTCTACCTTTGGGTTTACAGTGTTTTAGAGGGGCAACCGAGTCCGCGATGGATGTAATTCTCGAGCTGAGGGATCTGTAATTGTTTTCCACCGAGCTGGTAGGAGAGAAACTATCCTGCACCTCGAAAACTTTGGTGGAGGTGCTGAGTTTTTCTAGAGCTTTCCAGTTTCGATAAGAAAATTGTGGTGGAGAGTGATTCTTGGGCTTTCTTATTGTGGCGTTGTTGATGTAAAGTTTAATGAGCGAGTGGTCTGTCCAGCTCATAGGCAGAATGTCGCCTACTTGAGATAGACCAGGACTTGAAAAGATAAGGTCAAGACGGTTGCCTGCAGAGTGAGTGGGGTCCTTTATCAGTTGGTGAAGCCCCATGCTCTCACAGGACAGCAGAAGGTTGTCTAAACCTATGTCTAGGCTGCCGTTTGGCCGGAGATTAAAATCTCCTAGAATAATAAGTTTGTTATGGGAGGTTGCCATGTTTGTGATGATCGTGAGGAGCGCTTGCTGTTGCGAGAGGGAAAACGCCCCAGGCGGTCGAAAGCAGATGATCACCGTAAAGGTGACTCCTGGGTGGCAGTTTATAGTCAGACCAAAGAGCTCGATTCCGGGTACAGGGTCTATGTCAATGGTGTTCAATTGCCACGAGGCTCGGAAGATGACGCCAACTCCGCCACCGCGGCCTTTGGATCTGGGGAGATGTAGGATGTTAAAGTTTAAAGGGCAAGCGGATGCTAAGTCGGTCTCACAGTTGGCATGTGTCCAAGTTTCGGTTAGAAAAAGTACGTCTAGGTGGTGTGACTCTATAAGGAGATTGATTTCAGTGGCATGCTTCGGTAGGGATCTGACGTTCAGGAGGCCTCCTGCGATTAGGCCCTTGTGGGTGAAGTCAGTTAAGGGAGAAGCAGTCTCTTCAAAGGTGAGCTTACCTTCGTGCGCATACCCTCGTAGATTGAGCAGTGCGTCCCGGGTGTAGCAGGGGGATTGCGGGCTGAATTGGGCAGGGTTTGTGGCGCTAGGCGCGTTCTCGTCGCGGACGAGCGCAGACGAGCTTGCCTTAAGCGCGCCTTCGGCGCGCAATCGGCGTGCCCGCTGCGCTCGTCCGCTGCGCTTCCGGTATTGACACATGAGTTATAGTGGTCGCAAGTGACGTAGGAGGGGTCGTGGCCAGCAAGAGATGGGCGTGGCTATCGTCTCCCTCGGCGGTCAATGGCGCCAAGAAACGAGTGGATTTCGTTTCCCAACAGCTAATATTCAGCTGCTATGGGAATCAAGGAGAGTGTGCAAAATCGGCAAGTATTTTTAAAATCAATACACAGTATACAAGTTTAAAAATAGCAGTAAAACACCTCCCGGCTTTTCGCCTCAGGAGTTAGCAAAGCAATGGAGCCACACACATAATAGATTCCAGGAAATACTGGATCCGTCCCTCCTTTTAGTCCCCATCTCCCAATTACTAAGAAATTATGTTCACATTCACTGGAACCAATAAACATATGTTATATTCAGTCTTTAAGCTATGAAGACAGATTTTTCCCTTCTTTTCAAGATCCAAAGACATGGCAGCATGAGTCTTTCCATTTGCATAATGCTCTTCCTCCTCAGCCCATTTAGGTATCTGAGGTTTAGGATCAGCAGCTCTCTTTTGAAAATCCTGTCTCCTTCCCTCAACTAAATTCAAAAATATTTTCTCTTGTTCATGCAATTTACAAGTTAAGTTGTGCATGTGTGCTTCGGCTATATCTATTGCTTTCATTGTTAGAAAATATTCACCCATAAATTGTGAGTCTCTCGTACTAAGGACAGGGTTCATGCTTTTTCGAATAGGAACCTCAGAAAAAATCACATCTACATTAGAATAATAATAATGCAATTTTCCTGTTCTATAACATAAACTAGCTAAAACGCTACTCGAAATACTATATGTCAATGGTAAATGATGATATTTTACTCCTTCGGCTACAGATGCTGGCAATTTCATACATAAATAACAATCACTAATCTTGATGGTTTCTACATATTGTACTAACAAGTTGGTAAAAACATTCCAATCTGTATCATTTTTATTAACGGTGTGATGTAAATCTAACTCATCTGGTGCTTCTAATTCTACTTTGTCTCCTTTGATGGTATCTACCTTTCCATGTGTATTAGTGTTATTTTTTACATTTGTGAAAATCAAATAAGGAATGGCCACAGTTAGTACTAACCATATTATGAGTACTAAAAATATACTACCTATACATACAACATTTCTTTACACAATTCGGTTTTCCAGCGGATCTATTGTCAACCCTTTATCAATTGGAATAAGAAGATTTCTCTTTTATACTTTAGTATTAAATTTCGTGACAGAATACAAAAGGAAATTCTTTTCAGGTTGGTCTCACTTCTTCATCAATTGGTTCTGCGTTTAAGCTTTCATCATCTGCTCCAATTATCTACAAATTTTCGAAATCTTCAACAATAACATATGTCCATTCAGGACCCTTGAATTTGTTATTTATTATTTTCAATCTTGGACCTCTTCATTTTGGCACTTCCGTTGATGGTCCAGATTGACTGGATACTTCGACTACTTCTTCTGATTCCTCTGTTATGGGTTTAAAACGGTACTTCACTCTCCTGATGACACTAGGCCAATTATCGCCTCTCCTGATTCTTTTAGATTGCACTGCGCTTTCACTTTCTTCGAGTGTTCTTTTATTTTCACTAAGTTGTGGTACAACTTGGTTATTTTCATTTTCCGATTTCCTCTCTACCTGACCTTGTCCAGGGCGTCTTAATTTGATGTTTTCTGCCTGGATGCGTTCGTCTTCCCTAATCTGACCCAGTTCAGGTTCAGTTTTAATTAGCTTTTCTTCTTTCTTTACTTGTTTGACTTCGCCTGTCTGGTCCTGTTCAGGTCTTTCTGTTTCTTGATTTTCTTCTGCCTGAACATTTTTTCTAAGACCTATCTGTCCCTCCTCAGACACTGGGGCTGTAACTTCAACTTCGTCTGTCTGAGTGGATTGCTCTTTCCTTATCTGGTCCTGCGCAGGTTCCCTAACAATCGTGGTTTCACTTACCTGAGCGTGTTCTTCTGTTCCTACCTGATCCTCGTTCTTTTCCTGACTAGCTAATCTAGTTCAGTTCCTTGTCCTTATAATTTCTTCAGGTATCTCAACTATTGACTGGTGCTTGGTTGTTCCTTCTGAGCTACTTCAGGATTTATTAATCGTGATCCTTCAGCTGTACAACCTTCCACCCCTTCTCCTGCTTGAGTCTGTTGAGGTTCTTCTTCGTCTGGTGCTGGTACTCTTTTAGTATGACTTGCATGAATCCAATTAGGCAAACCAGCTCATTTTACTGCTGTTGTTGTAACCAATATAACCTCATGTGTTTTTTCCCACCTTGGTTCTAGGCACGATTCCCGAGTATGATTCTTTATTACAACCCAGTCACCGGGATTCAGATCCTGCGCGGGGTTCGGCTGCCTGGGGACTGCTTCTTCTCCAACCTGGTGAGATATAGAACGCACTTGGTCAGCCAACTCTTTGCAATACTCCAGTAGCAAATCATCAGTTATATTTAACAGCTTGTGTCCTGGTATACATGCCTGCCTCATTGTTCTTCCCATGATTATTTCATGGGGTCTCAATCCAGCATTCTTGTCTGGAATCGTTCTAAGTCCCATCAGAACAACAGGTATATCATCAGGCCATTCCAGTGGAGTGGATGCACACACCTTTCCCAGCCTTGACTTAATTGTACCATTCAATTGTTCTACCACTCCAGATGCCTCTGGGCGGTAAGCACGGTACAGCTTTTGTTCAATTTTGAAGGCTTCGCAAATTAATCAAATTATTTCATTATTAAAATGAGACCCTCGGTCTGATTCAATAGTTACTGGAAAACCGAAACGCAGTATGAACTCTCTTAATAGGAGTTTGGCCCCTGTCAAGCTGTCATTTCTTCTGGTGGGGTATGCCTCCACCCACTTTGAAAATAGACAAACCATGACAAGTACATATTTTAATCCTCGACAAACAGGCAACTGAATGAAATCAATTTGAAGTCTTATAAAGGGACCTTCAGCTTTTCCAATTTTCCCTGTATAGACTATTGTTCTCTTGCCAGAATTCATTTTCTGCATGTTAAGCATCTTTGGCAAAGGCTCCGGAACCTTGAATTAAACCAATCCCGTCTAAAGAGTCTAAACATTGCATCTCTACCTATGTGGGTGTCTACATGATACATCCTAGCCATGGGTGCAAGCATAGAGTCTGGCAATACCGGTCTGTCATCTAAGTAAACCTATACACCATCTTCTGCCCTTCTCTGACAACCAATTTTCTCCCACTCTTCTCTTTCTTTTGTCTCTGCTTCATCTTGGAGTTCTCTTATTTCTCTCCATGTTTGTAATCCTGACAATAGCACAATTTGGCAGCTGATTTCACAATTTTCAACCTTCCTGCTTCCTGCCATTAGAAACTTAGCACAGTGTTGGGCAACCTGGTCAGCATATAGATTGCCTGCAGTCACACGGTCATTTCCTGACTTGTGTGTGGCAAATTTTACCACTGCCACCTCTTTTGGTAATTGTATTGCTTCAAACAATTCTTTAACAAAAATTATGTTTTTAATGGGAGACACTGAAGAAGTCAGGAAGTCCCGCTGCATCCAAAGCTGGCCAAAGTCATGCACAACCCCGTAACCATATTGACTATCAGTGTAAATGGTTACTCTCCAATGTTTCCCCTTTGTGCAGGCTTTAATTAAAGCTATCAATTCAGCTACTTGTGCAGACTTGACTCCTGGTAAATAGGATGCTTCGACTATCCCAGCCAATGTACATACAGCATATACAGCACTTAACCCTCCTTCCTCATGGCGAATACATGAGCCATCTACAAAAATGTTGTGCTCAGCATCTTTCAAAGGTTCAACCTGTATGTCTGGTCGGGTTTGGTACTGAGTTCTGTTACATCAAGACATTTGTGTTCAGCTTCATCTTTCACTTCCTCATTGTATGGGTCTGGCAACAAGGTAGCTGGGTTAAAAATTGTACATCTGATTATGGTCAAATTTTCTGCTCCTAATATGATCCTTTCATATTTGGTTAATCTGCTCGGGGTGAGATACTGAGTTTGTGTTCTTGTTAGCAGAATTTCAACTGCATGAGGGACGTATACCTTAACAGGATGTTCCATTACAATGGACTCACTTTGTTCTATACTTGTACACGTTGCAATCCTGGCAATGCAGATGCTACAGTGTCTAGGGTAGCAGAAAAATATGCCACTGGACGTCGCATTAGACCATGTCTCTGTGTTAAAACTGAGAGGGCACAGTTATCTCTCTCACAACAAAACACATTCTTTCAAATAATCTGGCATACCTAGAGCAGGTGCTTCACATAAACAATTTTGCAATTTTACAAAAGATTGCATGCTCAGATCATCCTACTCTACTGGGTCTTTTGCTCGTTTCTTTGTCATTTGTATAAAGGGTTTTGCCAGTAGCAAAAACCCTACAATCCATTGCCTGCAATATTCCACAACACCAAAAAACATTCTTATTTCTTTTTGCGACTGTGGTAAATTTATTTGCTTTATTATTTTTATTCTCTCAGCGGTCACTATTTTTACTCCTCATTCTATTTGGTGTCCTAAATACTTTACTTCGCTTCTGCAGAATTGCAATTTTTCAGGGGACACTTTATGTCCACCCTTTGCTAGATGGTTAAATAAGGCAATGGAATCAGTTACACAATCACTTCTTGTTTTAGACGCGACCAATAGGTCATCAATATACTGCACCAAAACTGATTCCCGAGGCAGCACCAATGTCTCAAGGCATTTTTTCAAAATTTGGTTAAAAATTGAAGGAATTTCTGTGTACCTTTGAGGAACACGATTCCAAACATAGGTACAATCCTCAAATGTAAAGGAAAATAAAAACTGACTATCAGGATGTAATGGGATGGAGAAAAAAGCAAGGCATGAATCAATTACAGTGAACCATCTTGCGTTCCATGGTATTTGGTACAACATCAGTGCAGGGTTGGGTACTATAGGGCAACATGGCACAACAATCTTGTTGATCTTTCTTACATCTTGAACGGCCCTATATTTTCCGCTTGGTTTCTTAATGCCAATTATAGGGGAATTACAGGGACTACTCATGATTTCCTTTAAAATGTCCTGTTCGACCATTCAATCAATTTCTGCAGCAACACCTGCCTTTACTTCGGGACTCATCTTGTATTGTCGAGTATTTGGATAGACTGCACCTTCCTTCACAGTCACTTTAACAGGGTCTATGTCTGTCATTAACCCTACTTCTTTTCCTGTTAAATCCCATACTTCAGGATTCACTGTTGTTTTGACTTCATCTGGTAAGTCGTCTTTGGTCATCACTGAATATTATTTATCTACCCCTGTTCCTTATATATTCCATCTTCGTCAGGGGTCTGAATGGCAACACCGTCTGGTATGCAGAATATGGTGCAATTCATTTTGCACAACAAGTCCCTCCCCAATAAATTTACAGGACTGGAATCGCACACTACAAATTGGTTCATTTCTTTAAAGTTTCCAATATACACTTCCATTGGTTTTGTAATAGGGGTCCTAATCTGTTTATTAGAAATGCCCACTACTTGGATCGCTTCTCCCGAGAGGGGTAGGTTTGGGATGTCTGCTGCTCTCACAGTAGAACGGGTAGCACCAGTGTCCAACAAAAAGGTAATGTCATTTCCTTCTACCTTTCCGTCAATGTACGGACCTGACTGATCTACCGGTAAGGCTGTGCCAAGTACGCACTACTCTCCCCCCTCTCAGGCACCGTCATTGATCTTGATCTCCAAAATATGTATCCTGCAATAGAAACTGCGATGTTACATAGTTTTTCTTACTACGTCCTTCTTCGAATTCTGTGTCTGCACTGTACTTGGCTTGACTCACAAGATTTGGCAAAGGGGCAGGTGGCAATTGACTCTGTAGGTTTATAACTTGCTGGGGTTGATTCATTAGCACCTCATTCTACGTCTGTGGATTTAAATTTTGATTTGGGCCATAATTACTTTGCATGCTTTTACACTCATTCTTCCAATGCCCCAATTTTCCGCACCCATGTCAGGGAAACCTCTTTTTGGCCTCTTCCTACTATCCGCCCCTTCGGTTTACCTCCATTATTTTCCCCTTGACTTTGCCCCCTTCCAGTAATTCCTGCCTGATTCTGTAACTGGAGTTCTTGCTGTTCTGCCAATTTCACTTGGTCCCACATCACTTTTTCTTCTAAATTCTTTTGTCTATTGTCAATTTCATCTCCACAATATTTTGTATATTTTAAATTCTCATCTATTGGCTTTGCTTGCCAGCACAAATGATGCTGCTTAATCATTTCAGATATTTCTTTTCTTAACCCAGACACAAATCGATACACAAAATGCGTCATATACTTGTCGCCAATTCTCTCAGATCCACTATACTGTTTGAACACATGTAGGAGGCACTCATAATACGCATGTACAGAGTCATCTTTTTCCTGAGTTTTTCTATCTATTTTTATCGAATCTGTTTCCTTTGGGGGAATTTTACCTTTTAAGAAAGTTATTACTTGGTTATATTTCTTCATGACCTCCTCTGAGGGAGCTCCTGTTTTCTCGTTTCTCGGGTACTCAACATTAGGCCAATCAACTGTGATTTTATATTCATTCCACAAATCAGCAGGCACCACTATATCAAAGAGAACATCTAAATCTTTCAATAAAACTTTTGATACTTTCACAAAACTTTCAACTTGCTTATACCATTCCACTGGTATTTCTCTCAACTTTGGAAAATCATTTGTAAATGATAATATATCCTGTTGGGTCCATGGGACATGTACATATCCCCCTCCTGAAACCTCTCTCATTGGGTACAACTTTTCTGCTTTTTCTGTTTCTTTTACTAAATATTCAGATGTGACCCGATTTGCCTGGGCTTCCTCTTTCTTCTTCGACCAACTAACTCTCCACTTGTCCAAATCTCACCATTTCTGCAATATCGTCATTAACTCTTTAACCTGTAATTTTCTTCCTGACACATTCATATTTTCTAAATCCTTATCAGAAAATTCTGTTCTATAAGGTTTTTGCAATACTTTGGATCGCCCTATTTCTATTCACATTTCAGAGGCCAAATTTACCAATTTTTCATGAAATGTTTTTGTATTTCCGGTTATGCTTCTGCAAATGAATAGCAATTCTTCCTCGTTATAGGTATTTAACCTATCTAATCCTACATTCCCAGCTATCATTTCTTCTAATTCAACTTTCAGTTTGAATATGTCTAATAATTTTGGTGATGAATTTGGTTTCTCTATTTCTTGTGCCCATCTTTCTATTTCTTCTGGAGTTACAATTGTGGCATTTTTTGTTCCGGTGACTGTCTAGATTCGTTCTTCTTTTGAGCAACTTGGGGTGATTCTTCTGGGTGTGTCATTTATTTGCCCCCTTATCGGTAAGTCCATTAATGAAATTACAGACTCGCAATCACTAGATTGATAAAAAATTACTAACTTCTCTTTTCTTGGCTCAATCACAAGTGTTGTCATGACAGGTGTTTTAGGACAGTTTGCTTGATCCCCATACAGTGGAACAACAGGACCTATGGTCAGTGGTATAGTCAGAGCTTCGAGATGTGCGTTTAACTGCGTTATCTTCTGTATTAATTTGTCTCTATTCTTATTTATCGCTTTCCTTTCTTTTTCCTGAAGTACCCTTTCCATTGTTCTTTCATGAACTATTTGTGGCACTAAGGGTGTGTCTAGAATCAGGGGCACTCGGGGTGGTCCTATTAGGTCTTTCTTGATACGGCGGAGGATTTTTCATTAAAATAACTTATAAATAATCATCTTCTAATTCCCCACAACCAGTTAACGTTAAATGCGTTTTCTTTTCTGTGCACTTGCCTCCTGTTTGTTCTCCTGTCACCAACCCAGGGTATAACCCTTCAGTTAGCATCGCCTGTCTCCATTGTTTCATCTGCTTATCTCGAGTTTCATGTGTAAACTTTGGATAATATCTACTCAAATTTCTGTCACTCCTAAGTCTATCTCACTCAAATGCCTCAGTTTCCTATTCTTCTAGGGCTTCATAGGTTTTGTAAAATTCTTCCATTAAATGTTCCGTTCCCTGGGAACGCCAATATTCCATCAGCTTTTGTATATTATATCTAATTTTCTATCCATACACAAGTATGATAACCTCTTTCTACCATCATATAAAATGCAGGAGTTTTCGAAGGAGGAATACAAATTCCCTCTCTAGTCTTAAGGGGTCTATCCTTTTTAATATAATTCTTAATTGTCTGCATAAATAACATTTTTCTTTTCTCTCCATACATTTTGCGAGATCTTCCTTTTATATACTGTTCGTAGGCAAAACCTAAATACTTTCTGTCTGGGTGATTTCCTATTAATGTAGGATCATGTCTCCACATGCAAGACCCACTATCAATAATTATTATGGCTTTTATTTTCAACTAATCAAATGTTCGCTTTTACTTTAACAACTGACCAATACCAGCACGGCTTCTTTTTCTTCTCACCAATCTGATTCTGTTTTGCTATGCGTTTAGTCAATACTAGCGCAGCTATCTATGACATCAGTAGCACTCCTCACTACTGACCCTCCTTTACAATTCTTCACTATAGTCACACGCTGGCCCTCTGTGACTTCAGTGCAGTACCCGCAACTGACCCCTCCGTTGTAAGGTAATACGAAAACTTATTTCTTTCACGAATTTACATATATATTTCATTAATCAACAACATAGAAATATTCGCTACTGTGTCTGATCTTCTAAATTCAAGAATAGTCAACTTATTACTGCGAGCAACCCTTTTCTGCTTACTCTTCACACTTTACGGGTAAAACCCTTCCGCTTACTCTTCATACATTACGAGTAAAACCTTTCTGCTTACTCTTCACGCAAGCATCAGAGAACCTGCTACTCCTTCAGTATTACCCTTTCTAGGTGATATAAGACCAAAGTTTCACCAGCGGGCTCCTTTGCTACCAATTACTCTCACTTTTATTCAAAAGAAATAATCCCTAAATTAGTGCTTCTAGTCCTGCGTAACTTTCAGCACTTTCCTGATCCAGACAAGTAACTTCACTGTGGTATGACTTCCATTCACCACCCACTATTCAATATTCCCGGGAATTTCTAGACAACATGAAACAATACATATAATTTAACGAACAGTGGTTGTTAATGCATAAATCAATATAATTCAATCTACAATATTTTCTACCTAACTAACTAGAACCTAACCATGTCTCTGCTACCAAAAGAAAAACTGATAGATCGCAGGTCACCAGCTCGGGCCCAAACCATTCACACAAATGAGCTAGCAAACCCCGCCGATATCAATTTTTGGGAGATTACCTGCAATTTTATTTCACCTTTACCAAGTCTTACCAATTTTATCTCCTTAAAGATTTCTTTCTCGATGAACCAGGTTTCTGAAATAGTTTAAGGTGGAAAATGACATTTATCTTATACTTGAAATAACCACAACCTCAGAAAGTTTGGAAAACCTTTATCTAAATTAATAATTTTGTGAGTCAAAGTCAATCAAAGCTTAAACACATTATTTCAAGAGGCAAAATTAAGTCAAAACTAAAACATAATCAAATAATGATCAATGAAGACGGTACCTGAAAAAGGAAAAAAGTGAGAGAGCAGATACAATGACAGTCTTTTCAGATATAAATTTACCTTAGGTGATAGATGAACCCAGCTCTTTGAAGTTAAGCCAGATAGAATTTGCGAGGATAGGATTGCAGACAGAGGATTGGACAGATTCAGATCTGCAAAGGTGACCTCTTCTAAGTGCAACGCCAGCGTCGCACCCCTCTCTGATACTACTCTCCTCAGATGTCCTTCTTCCGAAATCCCCTCCTAGATGATTGGATTAGCAATCAGTATCTCAATTTCTTGAGCAGAATTTCTGGCAGCAGCAGGGTCTGAGACAGCATCTCAGACAGAGTAGCTGCATACACGTTGGGTCGGTGACAAGTCGGAATGGCGGATCTGAGAAGTCTGACAAAAGTCTCTAGCTAACTTACCTCAATCATACTATTCTGTATTCGTGTACCTCCCCCCAATATTGCAATTTCTGTGTTTTCCCTTATTCTGATTGGTCAGGGCGAGGAAGTGAGTTCATCACGCCATATTAAAAGTAATAATTTTACTGTAGACCATTGTTCTATGTTTCCGCCCCTTAATTTACTTTCCCATAGCTTTATTCCCACCCGCATTTCTCATTATGATTAATTTGAGTTTATACATTTTATTCAAAATTGTTGCTGAGATGGGTCAATAGTTTTCTTTCCCAGGCATCTTCGGCCACTGTGGCCTTGGCTGGGTTTCAAGTGGTGCTGTCACAGGGTTTTCAGTAGGTTCTTGTGCGCCTGCGTGAACATCAAGTGGGTAGGGATTTTCAGTCTCCCTCCGAGGCCCAAACGTGAACTAATAACAAATCAGAAAAGACACGATCGAATGTGACAATAAATGATTTCAACGTATACCACCTATCTCTACTCTATTTATTTGTTTATTTATTTGTGTATTTTGTAAAGCGCACAGCTGCCCCAACGGGGCGTCCCGGCGCTGAGAACTCTGGAAACAGAAAGCATAGGATCAGAAAGCCTGTTAAAAAGAGAAGAGATGGGTCTTCAGGGATTTACGGAATGCTGATTCTGTTTGGCAGGTGCGTAAGGCTAGCGGGAGCTTGTTCCAACGCTGAGTGGCACAGACCTCAAAGGTTTTTCCACCTGCACAAGATCGTTTAAATCGTGGAGTTTCCAGGAAAAATAGGGAATTGGAGCGTAATGTCCTGGAGTTAACATACGGTCGCAAGGTGTTTTTCAAATGGCCCGACCCATTGCCTTTTGACGCTCGGAAGGCCAGCGTCATGGCTTTGAAAACGTATCTTTTAGCAATGGGTAGCCAGTGCAGTTTACGAAGGTGTGGAGAAATATGATGTCTAGCAGGGATTCTCTCCAACAGCCGGGCGGCGGCGTTTTGGACCGTCTGAAGTTTATGACAAAGGCCTGCTGTGATACCAAGGTAAAGGGCATTGGCATAGTCAAGATGGGATGTTAGCAATGCCTGGATCACAGTCTTATGGCAGTCCACCGGCAAGTAATTAATAAGCCGTTTAATAGTCCTGATCTTTGCGAAGCCGGAGGCTGCTACTGTTTGTACCTGAGTGTTGAAACTGAGGTGGTTATCCCAACGTACTACTAGATTTCTCACCGAGTCTTTGGGGATGGGGACTTGGCTCAGATCTTCTGGCCATCACAGACTAGAATCCAGAGGGGATGGTGAGTTGAAAAACAAGATCTCCGTTTTTCCGGCATTAAGTCGGAGGGAGTTAGCATCCATCCAACTAGAAATGTCCCTAAGGCAGGATTTCAGCGGATCAAAGGCTGAAACGGAGGGGGTATCGAAGGTGAAGAGTAGCTGAATGTCGTCAGCATAGGAGGTGGATTTAATCCCAGTCTGGGCGATCAGCTTGGCCAAGGGGGTGAAATAAACATTAAATAGGAGCGGGCTCAGGGAAGAACCCTGTGGGACTCCCCATTTGAGTGGTCTGGTGGGGGAAGTGTAGGGAGGGGTGAAAACCTGCTGTGTGTGGTCCGAGAGATAAGATGAGAACCATTTCAACACAGCGCCGCCCAAACCTAAGTCCTCCAGCCTTCTCAGCAAGATATTATGAGAGACGGTGTTGAATGCTGCTGAAAGATCCAGCAGCACTAACACTGCCCTCGACCCCGGGTCAAGCGTCCACCTCACCGAGTCAGCCATTTCAATAAGGGCTGACTCCGTGCTGTGGCCCGACCTGAAGCCGTGCTGGGAGTCATGGAGAAGCCCATTGGATTCGATGTAATTCGCCAACTGAGAGTGTACCAGCTTTTCTAGGATCTTAGCTGGGGAAGGCAGGAGAGAAATAGGCCTATAGTTGCTGGGGTGGTCCGGATCCAGATTGGGCTTCTTAAGGATGGGGACCAGAGAAGCATGTTTCCATTTAGCAGGGAAACTGCCCGTTCTGAGGGAGTCATTCCAAATGTGGTTCAGGTAGGGATTAAGTAGGGGTGCTAGTTTTTTATATTGCTTGGCTGGCCAAGGGTCATTTGGAGAGCCTGATTTGCATTTAAGTAGTTCGGTCATGGAGTCGGCTTCTGAGACGGCTGCAAATTCGAATAGGGTGGACAGCGGTGGCGAGAGAGTAGTGGGTTCCTCTTCCCGTCCTTCTGTGTTGGGGGTGGGGAAGGAGGAATAGATAGTCTCGATTTTGTCCTCGAAAAATTGTGAGAGTTTATCGCATAGCGACTGTGAGGCGGGCTGAGTTCGAGTCAACGCGTTGGGGTCTGTGAAGGATCTAACTATATTTACTTATTTAAATCTTTTGCATTAGTGTTTAGTGGAACTTACGAGTATTAATTCAAGCAGTACATATGCATTAATATGTGAGTTTCAAGCAGCCATATATAAAGCTATGGCGCAGCTGCAAAGTTTTCCCACTAAGCGACAGAATACGTCATACTACGTAGATGCAGTTCCCGCGTTTTCTGGTGGCCATATTAAAACACTTGGGTTACTTGTTGTAATACACATAGAAAAGCTTCCCCTAGATACAGTATAGTGTGTGTAATGCAATATTAACATTCTCAAAGCAGGTTAATTATAATGTTACACGTTATTTGAGAGGATTGTGTCTGAGCAAGTCTCTTTTATTACGAAACCTTGCTCCATCACTGGCATCTGCAGGGTCTGAGACAGCGTCTCGGACAGCATCTGTGGCAGCATACATGTCGGGTCAGATTCAGACCTCTAACTAACTAACCTACCTCAATTATACTATTATGTGTTCATGTACCACCCCCGAATGTTTCAATATCGTATTTTCCCCTATTTCTGATTGGACAGGGCAAGGAGGTGAGTTCATCACACCATATTAACGTAATATTTTACTTTAGGCTCTTTGTTCTATGTTTCCACCCCTTAATTTACTTTCCCAAAGCTTTATTCCCACCCGCATTTCAAATTATGCTTAATACAATTTATACAAATTGTAATATGTTGCTCTTGTCCGGGTCGATGGGTTAAGTTCCAATGTGCTTCTTGCCAGCTTGCCCTTGGCTGGGGTTCAATGGTGTCATCATAGTTCCGGGCAGGGTTTAGTGCGCACAGATCAGGTGGGGTAGGGATTTCAGTCACCCTCCAAGGCCCAAATATGAACTAATAATAAAATCAGGGAAAGACATGTTCGAATACGAAAATAAATGAATTCACTGTATACCACTTATCACTACTCTAATCCCATTGACTTATTTATATCTTTCGCATTAGCAATTTAGTAAAACTTGCAAGGTTTAGTTTAAGAAAAACTTGCGCATTAACATGTGAGTTGCCATTTTAGAAGCTATTGCGCAGCTGCAAAGTTTTCCCTCCAGGCATAGAAAACGTCATCGCAAGCGCAGTGAAATTCCTGTGTTTTGTCGGCCATTTTTAGTGACACTCGGGTTACAGGTTAGTAATACACATAGGCAAGCATCCCCTAGATACAATATATTGTGTATTGCAATATTAGTATTTACAAGACAAATTGATTACGGTATTATATGTTATTTGAGAGGATTGCATCCGAGCAAGTTTCTTTTTTACGAAACCTTGCTCCATCAAACCTCTCTCTGATGGCATTTTATGCCATCACAAATTTTCTATTACTAATTCAGATGCCAACTTTAGCACTTTTCCATTTCTCTTTCTTCTTCAACTCTATCATTTCTTCCTTTTTCCTTTTTTGTGCTTTGAACCCCTTATTTGTTTTGTAAAAATCTCCCTTTATTTCTTCCAATTGTATTTCTTCGTATTTCCTCTTCTTTCCCTTTTTACTCACTCCATACTCCTTTCTTTTCTTGGAACATTTGTGCCAAAACCTAATTGCTAAAACTAATAAAGTTAATTATTCTCATTATGGGCATTATTATTTGACCTAAGATTTCTTTACCTACATTAGAAAACCAACTACCTATAATAGAAATGCTATTTGTCAATTTCTTCCATACACTGTCAACTTCCAGTGATTTTGAGTCTTCTTCTAATTTCGTAATATTCTTAATATATCCTCCAATTCCAAAATGTTTATCAGGAATATAAGTGCAACAATGTTGCGCTTTCAAAATTTTACATACTCCGCCTTCTTTTGCCAATAATATATCAAGAGCAAGTCGATTTTGCAAAACCATAAATCTGATTGCAACCAATTCTGTATTGATCATCAAGAATCCTCCAGCAGTGTCAGTAGATAACCAATCCACTACTGTAGAAAGCTGACAAATTTTACGAGAATTCAGAATTACTCCCACTGAAAATATCAATGCACTGAATATGTCACCTACTATTTCAGAAAAACAAGCTTTTTTTTTACGTGTTAGTTCCTTTGCCTCTACATTGCTTCCAGTGATTCTTTTAACAGGGTACACTTTCGGAAATATTATTCCAAAATAGCAACTCCCGTACCAATGATCAGACAATCTGAAATAAGCTTTATTGCCACATACATAATAAATTCCAGGAAATATTGGATCTGTTCCACCTTTTAGTCCCCATCCCAGAATTATGTTCGCATTCACTGGAGCCATAAACATATTGTTATATTCTGTCTTTAATCTATGGAGGCAGATCTTCACTTTCTTTTCAAAGTCCAAGGACATAGCAGCATGAGTCTTGCCAGTTTTATACATTTCATCTTTCTCAGCCCACTGAGGTATCTGTGGTTTCAGTTCAGAAGCCCTTCTCTGGAAGTCCTGTCTCCTTTGCTCAAATAAATTCAGAAATACCTTTTCTTCTTAGTGTAATTTACATGTTAAATTGAGCTTATGTGCTTCAGCTATATCTATTGCTTTCATAGTTAGAAAATATTCACCCATGAATTGTGAGTCTCTAGTACTAAGAACTGGATTCATGCTCTTTCGCATAGGAACCTCAGAGCAAAATCACATCTACATTAGAATAATAATATTGCAGTTTTCCTGTTCTATAAAATAAACATGCTAAAAGACTACAAGAGATACCATATGTTAATGGAATATGATGATACGTCACACCTTCTTCTACTGTTGCCGGTAACTTCATACACACATAACAATCACTAACTTCCATAGTGTCCATGTATTGCACTAATAATTTTGTAAATACATTTAAAGCAGTGTCATTATCTGTCACAGTGTGTGATATGTCTAACTCATCTGGTGCTTCTAAATCTATTTTGTCTCGTCTTGCCTTATTCTCATCTGGTGCTTCTAAGGCTACCCTTTTACTTTTAATGTTAGCTACTCTCTCATGTGTGTGTGTGTTATTCTTTTCTACTGTATCCATTATATAAGGAATGGCAACTGTTACTGCTAACCAAATTACAAATACTAAATATATGCTACATATACATATTCTACAACATTTCTTTACACAATTTCGTTTCGATTTTCCAGCAGCTCTATTGTCAGCCATTTTCTTTGGGATAAGAAGATTTTCTCTTCTTCAATTTGGAATTTTAATCTGCAATGGTATCTTTAGGTAAACAATTTTTCTTTTAGGTTGGTCTCACTTCTTCGTCAATTAGCTCTGCATTAAATTCTTCATCACTTTCTTCATTTATTTTCAGATTCTCAAAGTATTTAAGAATAACGTATGTCCATTCAGGACCTTTGAATTTATTGTTCAGTCTTTTCAATCTTGGCCTTCTTCGTTTGGGGTTTTCAGTTGATTGTTCAGTCTGACTAGATACCTCGTTTACTTGGTCCGGTTCCTCATTTATTGTATCGAGTCGGTATTTCACTCTCTTGATAACACTGGGCCTATTATTGCCTTTTCTGATTCTTTTGACTTGCACTGCACTTTCACTTTCTTCAAGTGTTCTTTTGTTTACATTAGTTTGTGGCACAACTTGGTTATTTTCATCTTCAGAATTACTCTCGATCTGACCTTGTCCAGGGCTTATTGTCTAAGTATCATCTGCCTGGATGTGTTCTTCTTCCCTAATCTGACCCTGTTCAAGTTTTATTTCAATTTGTTTTTCTTCTTCTTCTCCCTCAACTTGTTTTTCTTTTCCTGTCTGGTCCTGATCAGGACTTACTGCACTTTGGCTTCCTGCCGCCTGAACGCGTTCTTCTAAGCCTATCTGTCCCTCCTCAGACTCAGGAGCTGTCGTTTCAGTTTCTTCTGTCTGTGTAGAGTGTTCTCTCCTTGACTGGTCCTGCTCAGGTTCCCTAACTGTTGTATTTTCACCCTCCTGAGCATGTTCTCCTGCTCCTATCTGGTCCTCACTCTTTTCCTGACTAACTAATCTGGTTTGGCTTCTTGCTCTTACAATCACTTCAGGTATTTCTACTATTGGGATCCAATCATCCTGACTGGTGCTCGATTGTTCTTGGTCAGCTATTTCAGTATCTGTTATTCTGGATCCTTCAGCTGTACAACCTTCAGCATCCCCAAATGCTTCAGTCAGTTGAGGTCCGTCTTCGTCAGGTGCTGGTACTCTTTTAGTATGGCTTGCATTAATCCAATTAGGCAAGCCCACACATTTTACTGCTGTCGTTGTGACCAATATAACCTGATGTGGTTTTTCCCACCTTGGTGCTAAGCACAATTCTTGAGTGTGATTCTTCACAACTACCCAGTCGCCGGGGTTCAGATCATGTGCTTGGTTCGGCTGCCTAGCGACTGCATCTTCTCCAACCTGGTGAGCCAACTCTCTGCAATACTCTAGCACCAAATCATCAGATAAATTCAACAGCTTGTGTCCTGGTATGCATGCCTGTCTCATTGCTCTTCCCATGAGTATTTCATAGGGACTCAATCCGGTATTCTTGTCTGGAATACTTCTGAGTCCCATCAGAACAAGAGGTAAAGCATAATGCCAGTCCAGTGGTGTGGATGCACAAACTTTTCCCAATCTTGACTTAATTGTGCCATTTACTTGTTCTACCACTCCAGAAGCCTCTGGGCTGTATGCGCAGTGCAGCTTTTGTTCAATTTTGAATGCTTCACAAATTAACTGAATTATTTCATTATTAAAATGAGACCCTCTATCTGATTCAATAGTTACTGGAAAACTGAATCTAGGAATGAATTCTCTCAATAGAAGTTTGGCCACTGTCAAGCTGTCATTTCTTCGGGTTGGGTATGCTTCCACCCACTTTGAAAATAAACAAACTATGACAAGTACATATTTCTATCCTCGACAAACTGGCAACTGAATGAAATCTATATGAAGCCTTACAAATGGACCTTCTGCCTTTGAAATTCTTCCCATACTGACTATGGTTTTCTTTCCTGGATTCATTTGTTGACAGGTTAAGGATCTCTGGCAAAGACTCTCTGAACTTTGCATTAAACCAATCTTGTCTGAAAAGTCTAATCATTGCATCTCTGCCTATGTGAGTGTCCCCATGATACATCCTAGTCATTGGTGCAAGCATACAGTCTGACATTACTGCCCTTCTCTGACAACCAACTTTACCCACTCCTCTCTTTCTCTTGTTTCCACCTCATCTTGAAGTTCTCTTACTTCTTTCCATGTTTCTAATCCTGAAAGTAACATAAGTTGGCAGCTGAATCAACATGTTTACATTTTCTTGTTCACTGCTATTTTAAATTTGGCGCAGTGTTGGGCAACCTGGTCAGCATATCGGTTACCTACGGTTTCATGATCATTTCCTGACTGATGTGCAGCACACTTGACCACTCCCACTTCTTTTGGCAATTATATTACCTCAAGCAATTCTTTCACAAAATTTCCATTTTTAATGGGAGATCCTGCAGAAGTCAGGAAGTCTCGCTGCATCCAAAGCTGGCCAAAGTCATGCACAACCCCGTAACCATACTGACTATTAGTGTAAATGGTTACTCTCCAATTTTTCCAATTTTTGCAAGCTTTAATTAAAGCTGTCAATTTGGCTACTTGTGCAGACTGAGAGTGCACAATTATCTCTCTCACAACAGAACAGTGCAAATTCTTTTGAAAAGTCAGGCATACCTAAAGCAGGTGTTTTACACAGACATTTTCGTAATTTTACAAAAGCTTCTGTGCGTTGATCATCCCACTCTATTGGGTCCTTTGCTTGCTTTTTTGTCATCTATATCAGGGGTTTTGACAATAGGGAAATCCCTACAATCCATTGTCTGCAATATCCTATAACACCAAGAAACATTCTTATTTCTTTCTGGGTTTGTGGCAGTTTCATTCGACTTAATATTTTATTCTCTCAGAGGTCACTTTTCTTAGTCCTCTCTGTATCTGATGTCCCAAATATTTTACTGTTGTTTGGCAAAACTGTAATTTCTCTGGGGATACTTTATGTCCACCTTTGGCTAGATGGTTCAATAAAGCAATGGAATCAGTAACACAGTCGTCCCTTGTTTTCGATGCGACCAATAGGTCATCAATATACTGTACCAGGACTGACTCCCTAGGCAACACTAATGTTTCGAGACACTTTTTCAATATTTGGTTAAAAATCAAAGGACTTTCAGTATACCCTTGAGGAAAAGCGATTCAAACATAAATACGATCCTCAAATTTGAAAGAATATAGTAACTGACTATCAGGATGCAATGAAATAGAGAAAAAGGCATGGCAGAAATCAATTATGGTAAACCATCCTGCCTTCCATGGTATCTGGTACAAAATCACTGCAGGTTTAAGTACTATAGAGCAACATGGCACACCAATCTTGTTTCTCTTTTGCAAATCTTGTTCTACCCTATACTTTCTGTTAGGTTTCTTTATGCCACTTATAGGTAAATTACAAGGACGACTCATTATTTCTGTTAAAATGCCTTGTTCGACCATTCAATCAATTTCTGTGGCAACACCAGCTTTTATTTCCGGACTCATTCTGTATTGTCGTGTATTGGAATAAACTGCACCTCTTTTTACAGTCACTTTTACGGGATCTACATTTTTCATTCATTCATTAATTTCATTAATTCCTGTGAAATCCCACACTTCAGGATTCACTGTAGTTTTGACCTCATTTGGTCAGTCTTCTTTGGTCATTACAGAATATAATTCATCTACATCTGTTTCTTGTCTTGCTAGCATGATTTTCTACACTCCATCTTCATCTGGAGTCTGAATAGCAAGACCATCCGGTGTGCAAAATATTGTGCAATTAATCTTGCACAATAGATCTCTGCCTAATAAGTTCACAGGACTGGAGTCACACACTACAAACGTATGCATCTCTTTGAATTTGCCAATACATACCTCCATTGGTTTTGTAATTGGGGTCCTAATTTGTTTACTAGAGATGCCTACTTACTGGATCGCTTCTCCCGAGAGGGGTAGGTTTGGGATGTCTGCTGTTCTCACAGCAGAACGGGTAGCACCAGTGTCCAACAAGAAGGTAATATCATTGCCTTCCACCTTACCATCAATATATGGACCTGACTGATCTACTGGCAAGGATGCGCCAAGTACGCACTCCTCTTCCTCCCCCCTCAGGCACCGTCATAAGGTGCTGTCATCAAAATAAGAATCCTGCAAAAGAAATTGCTATGTTACAAAAATGTTCTTACCACTTCCTTCTTGAAATCCTGTGTCCGTACTGTAAATTTGGCATAGGGGCAGGTGGCAATTGACTCTGTAGGTTTACAACCTGCTGTGGTTGACTCAATATCACCTCATTCTGCATCTGTGAATTTAAATTTTGATTTGGGCCATTATTATTCTGTATACTTTTAGACTTGTTTTTCCAATGCCCCAATTTTCCGCACCCATGACAGGGAAACGTTTTCTTTGTTTCTTTGGGCCTTATGTAGGTAGCCTAACATTTACCACTTCATAAATACCGAATATTACCGATTCAGTATTTATGAAGTGGTAAATGCTATGTAGGTAATCAGTCGGTAAAAATTACCGATTCAGAATTGGTCGGTAATTAAGAATCGTTTTTTACCAATTCGGTAATGGTAACTGGCTTCCCATTGATTCCTATGGGCCAGGAGGCCCATAGGAATCAATGGGAAGCCAGTTACCATTACCGATTCGGTAAATACCGATTCGGTAATGGGGGGAGCACAATCAAGGGTGGCAGGGTGTCACAGTGACACCCTGTTGCACCCCGGATTCCTGCATGTGTGCACATGTGGCACACATACATGCCCTAAGGGCATGTATGTCTGCCACATTGCACACTTCTAAGGGCCAAATAATGCTTTTTCTAAGACATTCGTCATTTACCACCAACTTTTAGTTGGTGGTAAATAACGAATCCACACTACACCCACACACTCCCCCTACATCTTATTTCAGAATTCGGTATTTACCGAATCGGTAAAATTAGGCTCTGGGGTGCCCTATCTCCACAATGCTGCATCAATCCTTACGCCTGCTTCAAGCAGGCGCAGGGTTTTGCCGCAGCATGGGCTCAAAAGTGACTGAGTGAAATCTTGTAGATTTCACTCAGCCACTTTTAGAAGGCGTTCCTGCGACGGAACGCCCCCCCCTGCGCTGGAACGCCTACTTCTGGCCCAGGGCTTTACAACGTGACGCCTCTCCCAGATGCATCACATTGTAAATACCCCGCAGCCTGGTGCTGGTTTTGCGCCGCCGCTGCGTCACAAAAGTGACGCAATGGCGGCGTAAAAGTGGAGCAAGGCACTTATAAATCTGCCCCATAGACTTTTGTGCCAGAAGAGTACCCTTCCAGTATAAAAGCTATGCTTGACTTCACACAAACAGCCTTGCATTATGGCGTAAGGGTGTGTGCATGGGCACAGGGCACATCAGCACAGCAAATTTGGGGGCATATTATGGAATTCCAATTGAAGCCCATGTTAGATGTGAAGGACATCTAACCTGAGCTTCAATTGGAATTCCATAGGGCATATTATCAAGCCATTATCGTCCTTTTAGCGACAATTTTCTACCGCTAAAGCGGCAATAATTTTATCGCCTGTCTTGATAATATGCCCCCAAATTTGTCAGAAAACTTAAGAAATCTGCCCCTTTGTTTCTCCACACCAAGTACTGTCACATATAATGCCTACTAGTATGGATGACATGTGACTCCTACACCTTGTCATCCTCATTGCCTTAACTAACATTTTCTATACATTGATGTATACACTTGTAAGACTCAATGTCTCTGTGTAATATGTTTGTGATGAGTGGTGCTATAAAACTAATGTGATAGGGGCTAAGGAGACCACTGGAAGGTGGAATTGAGGAAGTCTGTGAAGAAGAATGTCATTGCAGGTGGCGCTGCACCAATAACGATGCTCACACCCGGTGCCACAAAGCTAAAGCCTGCCCCGTTGACACCAACTCTCAGTAATGTACAGCAGTAAACGAAATATCTGATTGCCTGAACTGATTCATTTTGTGCAGGAAGGGACACCTTCCTGCACAAAATCAATCAGCCCCGCAACGCAAGGCACACTTGCACCATGTTGCAAGGGTACCTGTGTTGGCGCATGGCAGCCCATTGGGCGCCGGCGCTGCGGAAAAGGACAGGAGTGCACCATCTCACATATATACTGCGCACACCACCATCTCACATAGACACGGCGCACACCTGCGCTTTTGTTTTGATTAAGGTACAGCACAGCGGGATTCCTTGCGGGCTGCCTGCGCCAAAACCTCATAATTGAGATCCAGGGTAGTTTCCTAATTTTGGTGAATCGATCTCCAGGAAGCAGCAAATTGAGAGATGAGAACTTTGCGATACCTACCAATACTCCTCTGTGGAAACAACTTTGAGGGATGCTTGTATATGTAAAGCAACCTTTAATTCCATCAATAAAATGTGTGTAAAAAGAAATACATCTAGGATTTTTTTTTTGAAAAGTAAATGCAAAACGTTTTTCCAATCAAAGAGACTTCTTGGTACAAAAATCTCCACTGAAAAGCCAACATTTTCAGTCTTATTTAAGAACCATTTTTGTACGAGTAAGGTGAACGCACCAAGATAAGATAATATTTCAGGAGCGAGCCCGTCTGTGAAGCAGACGGAAAACCCATAGGCAACAGACGGCGAGGCCCATTTCAGAGTGAGAGATGTAGCGGCAGAGAGTGATTTTAAAGCCAACAGAAAGGTGACCAAAACCAGCAGCTGAAGGTCCTGCAGAGGCCTGAGATGACCTCAGGTGCACCTCCGGAAGATGAAAGGAAGCCCCGCTGAGATGATCTCCAATGATCTCCGACTGCAGAAGAACTATTTAAAATCATTCGCCTCCGCAGTCACTCCTTAACATTATAGATGTTGTCTTCACAAACTATTCAAACTTTTTGCCTCAGTACGAGTTTCAATATAGATCACAGTCCCGTAAAAGTTATCGTGTAGCGCTTTTGATGCCCCTACCCTGTGCACAGTGCTTAATTTCTAAAATATGAAGTGCAGGTGCTCAAATGTTTGTCGGAGGGCACACCTACTTTTATCTGGCTCCACCCACTTCCTCCACTGGCTCCACCCACATCGTCAACTGGCACTGCTACTGTGTGCAACAATAGAAAATAAGCCAAATCACCCAATATCAAATACATGTGTTGTATAATGGGAGGGTCAATGGGCACAAGTGCATTTTGCTATTTGAAATTAGAATTCATGTCACTTTCCTCACTGCCATGATGAGGATGCACTAGTAAACCGAGAGCCGGCTATCATATGTACCCCAATATGTGACCTAATATGCAGACTAAGTTGTTTTTGTAAGTAGAGAAATATTAAAGACTATTACAAGAAAGATTTTTGTGCAGTGCATGCAGAACTTTTCCATGTCGTGGTGCTCTCATTGTGGTGATAAGGGAAAACGAGGCACAGAAAAATACTGGCTTAGCATCACACAATTTTGCCAACTGGAGAAGGGAGGATTTATCCCTGTTTTGCTACTTTCACTTGTGAAATTTAATTTAGGCATTAGAGGGGTGTCTCTTTCTTTCTTTAGTTTTAATTCAAAGGTAATGATGTGTCTTTAATTATTTTCCACATCGATAAGTGGAGCTGCACATCGTGCAAACCACACCATACAGATGTTTCTTCATGTACACTTCTTTTTATGCGGTGGCTTGTGGTCTTCACAGAGTGATAATGCACAGTGGAATAATCCAGCCTACAGCCCACAGTTTTTGAACAGGGGGCCACTCTCTTTCCCCTGATACAAAACACTCTCAGGGAGCTGAAGCATCATTCCATCTCTTTCATGCTCTAACATAACATCTGTGCTCTGAGCGCCAGGGAGAGGCGCAGAATCAGAATAACATTATTTTTTTCAAAATCAGTGACGCCGCGGATGCCCTCAGAAATTCGTCCGGACTCAGTTTATTTTACAAGACCCGGTCCCCGACCAGTCCGTCCAGCATCAGTGTACGATTTTCTGGGAGCGAGAAACTCGCAATCTCGCCTCGCATTCATATCATAAACTGACCCTGATGGACTCTTGGAAGGAAGAGAGGCCAGAGCCAGTAGGGAATGTTTAGGCAAGGCAGCCAGGGTTATTACGTGACGTCAGAGCATGCCCAGCGCCGGTACCCAGCCATTTGTTGAGTGACTGAGACCAGACACCATCACGCAGAAACCAAACCAAACTGCGTTTCGTCGTGGGGAACAGCCCGAGAAGTGAAGAGTCAATTGAAGTAATTTGTGCGCGGCCGCGCGCCATTTTGGACTACAAGTACAACAGTGGATGCTGTGTGGACACGCCGGGCAGGATCCGCCCCACCCTTGGCTTTACACTACTGCCAAAGGCCCTATCGAAAAATCACATTGGTTAGGACTAGGAATACGGTTAAAGACAAAAGTGTGTGTACCACCTACTACGGCCGGTGGGCCCCGCAGTGGCTACTAGGGCAGGCACAGGCTGGGCAGGCCTGGCAGTCAGTGAATCTGGATCGCGTAATCATATCCAGTTAATCAAATCTTAAATGTGGGGCCGACGGAGGCTAGCTGCCCCGCCGGGCCGCCAGTGCCACCCCTACCACCACAGTGATCAGGTGATTGTCAGGCGGGTCATCACGCCACCCCACACCCCCACCCCCACACTCCAAAATGAAATGCAGCGTTGGTTTTTGTGGCAAGGCAATGATGGCATATTGACATCGCTAGTAGCAGCTACTAGAACAGTACAGTACTACTACTAAGTAGGTTAGTACTTAACTTACCGTTACCTGTAGTGGGTCGGCTGACAGGGACTCACTCGGGACACACTCATACCGGCTGCACGCACAGCCTTTTTTCTTTAATAACTGATTAGGCCTGCCTGGTGCTGCTTAATACTACCAGTCAGACACAGTACTCTAGTGGATGTGGCTGATCGATGCCCTCACCGCCACACTGGGTCGTCTTGCTGGGTGCGGCGGGCCGACTTGACGCGATGACTCGTGGTGAGCTGCCTGCTGGGGCGTGGCAATGTGAAATAAATCTGCACACGTTGCCGCACAGCCTGTCCCTACCCCATCAGAACCAAAATCCAGCCCAAAACAGTGTCCTCCGGCCCGCCCACCACAGGCAAGAGGCTAAGGCCGAGGCGGCACACAGTGCGGTGCCGCCATGATTAACATAGTTATATTTACATGAATAATGATGAATCTCTTCTGGGGGCGGGGCTCAGGGCAGGTTAAGTGTCCCACACGGCAGCACTGTTAACCGCCGGCGCCGGCTGACTCACTCGGGAGATGAGATGTGATGTGAAAAACACAATGCTGCTGCACAAGAGAGAGGACAGTAGTACAGTAGCAAGTGTACAGTAGTAAGTTACATTGAAATATGTGACGTGCACGGTGAGCCTCGTGCGCAGCAGATGCGTGTAGAGTCAGACTGTAGACCCGGCCCTGTCAAGGAAGTGCCGGTGCTAAGCACCGGAAAGCACCGGCACAAATTAAGCCCTGCCTGTGCAGTCAAAACTCAGGTCTGGGCTGATTTCCTTATGCTAGAAAAATGGATTTAATTCTGTGGATCAGCAAACAAACAAACCTGGTTAGCTTGACTCAGCTTGTCTACGTATTGTATTGTATTGTATATTCACTTGTATAGCGCAAAACTGTCACCCTACGGGTATCCTGGCGCTCTGACAAAACAATCAATTGCTTATGCTACAGGAGAAAAAACAGCCTCGACGGCAATCAGGCTTCTGGGAAGAGCCAGGTCTTAAGGCTCTTTCTAAATTCCAGTAAGGAGTCTAGCTGTCTGATGTTCCAAGGGAGCTCATTCCACAGTCGGGCCCCTACCACACTGAAGGCCCTCCCGCCCATCCTGGCACGTTTGAATCTGGGTTGTGTCAGTAGGTTAGCGTTAGAGGAGCGCAACTGTCTTGGAGGGGAGTAGCGTGAGAATCTTTCCTGCAAAGGGACCGGGCCCTCCCCATGTATTGCTTTGTGGACCAGGCAGAGGGACTTGAAGTGAATCCTTTCTCTGACCGGTAGCCAGTGAAGCTCTCGCAGCGCCTGTGTGGAAGAGGAGTCGCGTCTACGATTAAGCGCCAGCTTTGATGCAGCATATTGGACTCTCTGCAATCCCTGCAAGATATATTGGGGGGCTCCTGAGTACAGGGAATTGCAGTAGTCCAATCTGCTGAGCACTGTGCTCCTTACGATCAAGGCACGCGAGTTGCCTGGCAAAAACGGGAGAATCTGGCGGAGTACTCGTAATAGCCCAAAACACACGCTGGCTGTCTTGTTCGCTTGCGAATCTAATTGAAGATTGCTTTCAAACCTGACGCCGAGGTTCCGGATAGTATTTACTGGTATCAATGGGGCCTCTTCCGGGGTCAACCTGAACTCTGTCGACAAATGATGACTCTGCCCAGGTGGCGAGTAGAACAACACCTCAGTTTTTGCTCCATTAAACTGCAGGGAATTATTCCGCAGCCAGTCTGTGGTCAAGCGCATGCAGTTTTGAAACTGTTCTAAGGGCATCGCCTGTTTTCCTTCCAGCGAGAACACCAGTTGTGTGTCGTCTGCATAATTTACTAGTTCAACCCCAAACGCCTTAATAACCGCAAATAATGGTTGCAGATAAATATTAAAAAGAATGGGGCTGATACTAGAGCCCTGTGGCACTCCGTAGGCTACGGGAGATTTTCCTGAAGAGAAAGGTCCCAGCGTTACCACCTGCTGTCTCTCCGCGAGATAGGAGCGGAGCCACTGTAATGCTCGGCCTTTTATTCCTATCTCCTCCAGTCGCTCCAAAAAAATAGGATGACTTACTGTGTCGAATGCGGCTGACATATCCAGGAGCACCAGCACAGCGGTGCTCCCGGTGTCAGCCCGCATTCGCAGATTGTCTAGCACGGTGACCAGAGCAGACTCCGTCCCATGGCCAGGGCGGAAACCGAACTGGTTTGTGTCTAACAGATGATGCTCTTCAAGGAATTCCGAAAGAGATCTGCTCACAACCTTTTCCAGGATCTTAATAGGGAAAGGGAGCACAGAAATAGGTCGAAAATTGGCCGGATTGGTAGGGTCCAGGGAGGGCTTTTTACTAAGAGGGGAAACCACAGCCTGCTTCCATCTATCCGGGACCAGTCCGGCTTCTAGTGATTGGTTGCAGATCTGGCGCAGCCAAGGGAAGGTTAAATGGCCGTAGGTTTTCCACACCTTCTGGGGCAGGGGGTCAAGGGGTGAGCCGGAGGAGATGCTCCTGACCAAGGAATCGAAGGTAAAGCCCGACATAATGGGAAAGGCAATCAGAGTGTTGTGTTGGTCTAAGGTCCCATTAATTGCTGTTTTTTTACCGGGATTTTGGGCAGTCGCCTCGTTGTCCTTAAAGCGGTCGACAATTTTAGCCACTTTATCTTGAAAGTGAGTGGCGATCTCATCACAAAGCTTTTGTGAGGGTTCTACTCTATTCTCCAGGCAGGTTGGAGCTGAGATAGTTTTTGCTATTCTGAAGAGCTCCGTAATCCTATTTGGGGCCTGCAAAATAGATTGAGCATAAAATTGAGCCTTACTTTCCAGAATAAGTAGTTTGTATCTGCCTATTGCTAACTTCAAAGTAGCCTTATCCCTATCCGAATACCCCTTCCTCCATGCCCTTTCCGCTTTCTTACATTGTGATCTTAGTTGTCTCAGATCATCGGTGTACCAGGGCGCTGAAATTTTCTTTCTGATTTTCACTTTTTTCATGGGGATCAAATTATCCACTGCAGACGTGATATACTCCTGGTATGTGTTATGATTATCCTCCACAGTACTGGAGCTCTGGAAAGGGCTCACCGTAGGTGGTGTGAGGAGGGCGCCTATCCTTGCTAATTTAGCCCAGTTTCTCCCTTCCCGATACAGCCCGTCCATGTTGACTTGGGCAGGAGAATCATCTCGCCGTATTGTAAAATGTACCAGATAGTGATCCGTCCAAATTTGAGGAGAGATGTTTAAAAGTTCCACCTCCGACTCATTTGCAAATAAGAGGTCGAGTATATGCCCTCCCTGATGTGTCGGGGAGTTGACTAGTTGTTGAAGGCCCAGATTATGGCATGTATACTTCAGATCTCTCAGTTGGTTTCTCAGGCTGACATTCTCCCACCAGTTAAAGTCTCCCAGGATGATCATGTTGGAGTGAGATAGGGATAGGTTGACAATGGTGTCTAGAAGGGGTTGCTGTGAAGTTTTACTCCGCGGAGGGCGGTAACACAGTAGACCTGATAAAAGGTTGCCTCTGGCTTCCTGTAACGAGAAGCCCATCAGTTCAAATCCCTCTAGCTTATCCACTTGTAGCAGAGTGAAGTTAAGTTCCTCCCTGAAAATCAACCCTACCCCTCCTCCCGTGCCCTCGTCCCTGGATTTATGTATAATTTAAAATCCATCCGGGCAGGCAAGTCCAATTTCAAATGCGGAATCCGCTCTAATTCAGGTTTCTGTGAGAAACAAGGCGTCTAGTTTCAGATCCTCAATTAGTAACGCTATTTCAGAATAGTGCTTTACCAGTGACCTGCTGTTGATCAGTCCACAGTTGAGGTGACCAGGAGTATTAGCACGCCCCTTTCTTATGCTTGCCCTGGTATCAGTGGCGCTGCCGTCAAGGTCACTAGCAGCAACAATTCCACTGTTTTCCCTCGTGCCGATCGCAATCAGCTGGTTTTTGGAATAAACATGGCGTACCTTGTTGGAGTCGTATTCGTCAGCCGGCATCCGGCTCTCGTCCGGGGCGTGGACGGGCGCAGACGGGCTTGTCTCTGGCGCGCTTCTGGCGCGCCTGCGGCGCGCCCACTAAGCGCGCGTGCTGCGCGTGCTGCACGTGCTGCGCGTGCTGCGCGCTTGCATTGCTCTGCTTTTATGGTCTCCCCGTCTAAGATTCAAGCGTTTCAAAATGGCGCTCAGATGTTGGATCCAGACCGATCCAAGATGGCGCTCGCGGTTTCAGAAGTGAGAAAATAGGCCCTGCTCTAGGTAGCAGGTTAGTGAAATTTTGTTTTAAGTGAGGGTATGCAATAAAAACACAGTATAGCACAGTAAAAGACCGAGAGTCCGGTCAGTAAATTAGCAGCAAAAAGCAATTAGCAGCAACAAGTTACCGGCCCTAGAACCAGTAATGGCCCCCGTAGCGGTTCACTCCTGAGGCTAAAGCTAGCGCGTAATGTCAAGATCGTGAGTTTAGGATGCAAAGAAAACAGAGATTAATAATCCTACACTATGGGGCAACATTGACATCCTCCATGGAGTCCAGGAGCAGGCTTACATCACTTTGACACTCATTACTAGTGGCCTCTTAATTCGGCTACTTAAAACAGGCAAAATCTCTGCATAAACATCTGGGGGGAAATGAAGAGTTAACAGACAAATCAGACAAAAATTACTAATTTCTTCGGTAACTCCTCACTGATTAGTGAACCCTGAGGGCCTCATTGACAAGAAACTGCTGCACCGGCAATGATGCGTTAGTTTCCTTACACCTACGCCAAATGTCCTTACGACACAATGGATGCGCTGTAGCTACAATACAGGTCTCCATGGTGCAGGGATTAAAAAATGCGTCAAACACATCTGTTGGTGCAAGAGTGCCACATTGCTGGAGTTGGTCATAAAACTGATGCCACTCAAGCAATGCGACTGAACACATAGGAGAGTCCCATTGTAAAAGCCCTGCATCAGTCTTTATGCCTGGTATGAGAAGGCGTAAGGATTTTGACGCAGTGAATTGTTGTATATTTCACTACACCAGCTCTACGTGACTTTTTTTGCATGGGAACGCCTACCCTGCATACATTATACCTGGTGCAGGTATAAGGTGATGCAATGCATCAGTTTGTAGATATGGCAGAGTGTAGCACGCTGATTGCGCCGCAGCGGTGTAAAAAATGTGGCACAGCAGCAGTGCAAGAGGTTTGTAAATGAGTCCCTGAGTGTCCAACTTGTAATAGCCCATATTTTCCCCTCCTGTAGTGATACTGTTATGAACCCCAATGTACCCCGATATAGGCCTAGGTAGTTGCATTACCTTTTACCTACATTTGTCCTACCATGCTCTACATAACGGTCTTGGCGCTGACCTTTTACCTAGATAAGTGAAGAATAAATTTTGTGTGGTTTTCTTCAAAAAATAGCCTCATTTATTATGAATAAGGATTCTTAGTATCACAGCAGGATTACCATCTTCTGCTTAATAAAGAACAGTTCTTATTAACAGACTTCATGTTACACAGGCGTTCATCCTCTGGATGTTTCAGAGGAGATCCAGTGATTTTTCAGAGAGCTGCTGAGGGTATTAGAGGAGCTGGGTTGGTAATGCTCGCTATTGACCTCTGCTGAGACCCCATTGTCATTGTTGGAAATGGCCTTTTGGCAGGGTTATTCCCAAGTTATTTTTTGCTTCTTCCTCCTGTTTTTCTTGACCTGTTTTTGTTGTCTTTAGGACTCTGGACACTTCACCACTGCTGATCAGTGCTGAAGTGCATATGCTCTATGTGTAAATTGTTATTATGATTGGTTATCCATGATAGGCATATTTGATTTACTGGTAAGTCCCTAGTAAAGTGCACTGTGTGTGCCCAGGGCCTGTAAATCCATTGCTACTGGTTGGCATGCAGCACTGATTGTGCCACCCACACAAGTAGCCTGCAAATTTATCTCAGACCTGCCACTGTAATGTATGCGCAAACAGCTTTAAACTGCAATGTCGACCTGGCAAGTGTTGCCACTTGCCAGGCCCTAACCTTCCACGCAATTGCATGCAAGGCACCCCTCAGGTAGGCCCAAGGTACCTCCATGGGCAGAGTGCAGTGTATGGGAATGTAGGACATGTGCTGGTGTGTTTTACATGTGCTGAGAGTAAAATACTGCTGATTTAGTTTTTCACTAGTGAAAGTCTATTCGTCCCACAGGCTAGCTTGTTTGTAACATCTTATAAGTATAGGTATAACCTTCCATTGGTACAAGATAAAGAAATGGAGTTTAGGCTCTCTGAACTCAGAATTTAATAAGACATCTTTTTAGGGAGATGGTTTTTAAATTGTGTATTTAAAAATGCCAATTTTAGAAAGCAGGCATTTTCTTGTTTAACCATTCTCTGTGCTTCTGCTGCTTGTGCATTGACTGTCTGGTTTTAGAGTGACAGGTGCTGGGGATATCCATTTGCTGTAGACAGCCACCGGGTGTGTGGGGATTGAGGTGTATCCTGCCTTTCCTGGGTGACTCATAGCTAGGCTGAATAGACCTTGGCTGCATTTAGAGTAGTGGGAGGAGTTTCACTTGCAGCTGAATAGGCTGTGTCACATTTGCACAATGCTGTCTCCACACCCTGTGGTCATGGTGCACCAGAGAGGACAGAACTGGTTTGGAATGGGCTCAGAGAACCTTGCCACAAAGAGAGCACAACGAAAATGGGGTATAAGTATTGGACCTTAAACCCCAGAGGATTAGATCACTTCTAGAATCAAGAGGAACCTCTGCCAAGGAGAAGAGCTGGACAGTTGTAAGGAGGTGCACTGCCCCTTTTCTGTGTGTGCTTTGCATGATGGCCTGCAGTTGCTGCTTCTGCCAAGAAGAGGATACAGGACTGGACTTTGCTGTGTATCCTGCTTTTGAAGTTTCTCCAAGGGCTTGTGTGTGCTTGCCTCCTGTTAAGAAGTCTCAGGGAAAACAAGAGACTTCCAGCAACTCTGCTGGTGGACTCAGCAATCTGTGAGTCCTACCCTTGCCTGAGGAGCCTCCTTAAAGTTACCAGGCCTCGGAAGTGGTTTCTGCAGCTGAGCTCGGCAAGAACCAGTGCAAAGCTGTGCAAAGCCTCTTGGAATCGACGCCGGACGATGCAAAACCTGCTGTACAGCTGAAAGCCTTCCGGAACCAACGGCGGACGCAGACCAGAATCATATTGGATTTCGACACCTCACTTCCCCCTACACTCCGGATTCGATGCATCACTTCTCCTGCATGCAGCAGAACTGTTGCATCGCCTCCCCAAGGACTCAGGAACTGACAAAATGTTGTGTTTTCCAATGCTTCTCTTCTCTTTGGCCTTGTGAACTTTAACGCATCAACAGTTACTTTGATATAAAGTCACGCAGCCATAGTTTTCTATGGAACAAGTTGCCTAAAACCCCTTAAAGTCATATTTTGAATTTTGTATGTTGGATTGTTTTGGTCTTGTTTGGTTTAGATAAAGATACTTAATTTGTTTACACAGGTGTGGTGTCCATTTGTGGTGTTCTCACTGTGTTACTGTGTGTCTGGGTGCAAATACTTTACCCATTGCCTTTGGGATAAGCCTGTCTGCTTCTGCAATGCTACCAAGGGGGCAAGCAGGGATTGTCTAAAGTGTGTAATTCCCTTATCCTGACTAGAAGCAAGGGTCCCTACTTGGACAAAGATGCATACCTCTGACAATTAGAGACTCCCATTTCCAAAAGTCATAATTTCTAATTCCAGGAAAGCTAGCTCAGCATATCTTCCTTTCAAGATCAGTGAATTGGGCAACTATAACTTGTGCTAAAGATAAACACGTTATTTGCAGTGGTTAGACTCTGCAACAACTGAAACACTACATAAGTAAACAAATATAATAATATAATTATGATATGGAGAAAATTGTAAGTCAAAAAAAGTAAAATTCGATACAGGGTGAGATCATAAGACGAATATTTAAAATTAGACAATGTAATGCCGTCCATTCACTTGTAACTGCATTATGAAATTGTTCTCAAATGTTCTCAGATAGCAAAAGAAGGACTTTGCTGGACTCTAAAAGTTTGAGGAGTGGATTCCCTGAAAGCAACAGGTTAAAAGATCTCCACCTGCATCATCTCCACCAAGAAGAACCCAGCTGCACAGGGTTCAGTGGATTTTCAAGGATTTGGCCAAGTGCATTGTAGGTCTTGTAATCCAAACTTCCCAAGGAGCAACTCAGAGATTCTGAACACTTGGATTCATGTTATTGACCCTGACAGACCCAAAAGACATGTCTGGAGAAGAAAGACTGCCCTGCTGGACCCTTGGACTGCACAAGAGAGGACAGCTCTCATAACGACTGCACATACTGCACTCACTAGGCTTCACAATAAAAAGACCTTGCCCTTCTTAAAGGATGAGGAGTGGGCTCCCTGATTAGCAACAGGTAGAAGAGTGCTGGATGGGCTATCTGCAACATCAACAATGAAGACAACTCCAGCTGACAAGCTTCACCTGGATTTTACTTGAATTGTCCAGGAGCATTGTGGGAGTTGTAGTCCCAGACCCCAAGAGGCAAACCAGAGCTTCTGAATCCTTGGCTGAACCACTTTCCTGCACCAGGAAACACTTCTGGTACTAAGTGTAAAAGTGCTACATCACAGACAGCCTGAACTCTTGACCTTTTTCTCGGTCAGTGTGAACTTTTTTAACCCTTTCATTGCTATTTGATTCTAAGCACTAGTTTTACTTTTAATCTTTAAAAATCCATATCTCTGGTTCCCTACATTGTATTTTTGTCGTTTTGGTGTTGTTTTGATCATAAAATATAAAATATATTCTATTTTAATAAATTAGTGTTGGGTTTTTATTGCGTATTGTGTCTTACTTATTTAATATATTGTAATTTTTAAATGCATTCTGCAACACTCTTACAGGTGCATTGTCCCATGCACGTCTCCTTCCCTGTCCACCTTGATTTGAACACATATCAGCAGAAACAGAGTAAATGGTAATATAACACTGGTATCTTGTAGAAGGCATCCTGTTAATGTATGGAGCTCTTCCAATTTAAATCATGGAATACCATCCTGTTCATATATGTGTTTACTGTAAATTATGTTCATGTATTACGTCATGTTCTTAAACTGTGGCTCTATCATGCCATAAGTAATAGAATAATGTGTAGTTATTCTGTGCAAACCCTGGGCATGAAAGACTGTTGGGCCACACCCAGGACCACACCCAGTAATCCCTGGGCCTGAAAGACAGTTGGAAGCCACACCCAGTTTGCCACAAACCCTGGGCCTGAAAGACAGTTGGAAGCCACACCCAGGACCACACCCAGCACCTGCTTAGGAGCCTATTTAAACCACTCCTCTTCACTATTCAGTGCTTGGCCTCGTTGCTTCAACATACTTACCTGGCTCCAGCTTTTCCGATCGGCATGTCCTGCTTGACAGCATTGCATCAGCAATTTCCTGGCTTCCTGGTTCCGGGCTGAGTCTCCGGTCCGACGTCATCTTCCGTGTCGTGTTCCCTGAAAAGAAGCGCACAGAGAAAACATGCTTTAAGGTATTTTTTGGAAGACAACTATCCCACGGTGAGTCTGCTTACATTAGAACTTGGAACATTGTTTTTAGAACTTGGAACATTGCTCTTTGAACTGCGCAAATTATCAGAACTATATTTCTTGGACAGAAGGAAAACACTTCATCTCGAGTGTTACGGCGAGTTTTCCCGTAGTACCCAGAAACTATTGACATTTATAAAACAAAGAAGATTGTGCCTTTTTAAAAGTGTGAAAATAGTTATCGCAAGCAAAGTTAGCCTTAAGAATCACAACAGCATAAATGTGGTTTTGACTACTATTATTTTGTATGCAGTATTTTGTTCCTTTATGGCAGAAGGTTGTTTTGGCAGCATTTGAACTTCTGTGCACTCAAGGCATTTGATCCTAAGCTGGGCATTTAAGGATTCAGGTACCTATGCTGATGACCATAACTAAATGCTATCATGATTGTTAAACTTATTTGACAGTATGTTAATGATTGTATTGTTTATTGCAGATTGCATAAATCGACAAGCAGATTGTTAGATCAACCCAAAATTCTGTTGAAACCTACGTAGACTGTAGGTAAGAATTATTGGAGACTTTTGGTTACAAGTTTATGATAACTGTAAGAAGATACGGCCTCACAGATATACACATTGTTTATCTTCTGTGTTTTGTACTTAGGAGTCTAGCCACTATCCAGTTACATTCCTGTTTATTGTATCCTCTGAATACTCAAGCCCCCTGAAGCCCTGGTCCCCCTAAAAGAAGACCGCTGAAATCTTCTTGTTTCTCTTCTCTTGTCATCCCAACCCCATTTCCCCCCTGAGACTACCGGACTGATCCTAAGTTATATCTTGGTATCACGCTGCTAGTTTCTAGAGGGATTGGGGACCTGTCCTCACATCGTCATCAAGGTGAAACAATCTGGAGCACAGGTGAGTGCCTCGTAACAAGCACATATAGAAAGAGGAAAAAAGCCTCTCAGGCTTTGATTTGAGCAAAAAGCATAAGGGAAAAGCAAAGTGACAGGAGTGTGCTGATTGGATTTCAATGTGACGCAGGGCAGTACAGCAAGGTAACTTGCTGTTCTCCCCTGCATCACAAAACTCGTAAGTATGACCCTAGCTCAGCTAGGCTTTGGTGAATTATCAGAGGTATGCACAAGGGCGTAGTGAAGCACCCAGTACACCAGTTTGAGCGGCGGAAGTACTTGGGGCAAATTAGGTTGTTTTATGGCCATCTTAACTTTGATCTGTGGCTCAGAGGTGATTGACAAAAACTTTAATTTCAGATAGAATCCTCAACACAGATGAAATAAAATTATTAACACCGTGGGCTAGATTTATCAAAGGTGTTTCATAGGCCTTGAGCCATGCAAGGGGATGCAGGGCGAGGCAAAACCTAGAATGAGACTTACAAAATCCATGCACGGCCACCTTGCCTAGCCCTACGCTGCTTGGTAAATCTGGAGTAACGCAAGGCAGCGCAAGTTGCTGCCTTGCATTAGTCTGCCTTGGAAAGGCGTTCCATGGGTGGAGGATGGGTGTTCCCATGAATTAATCCATGGATTTTGGTGCATTCCCAGATTTACCATGAGTAGTGGACCTGGGATTGTGTCACAATGACATTCATTCCCAGGCGAGGTGGAGCGAGGGGAAATATTAGAAATCTTCTCTATTTTCCTCTTTCTATGCGTGCTTCAAAATGCAGCACATATAGAATGAGGAAAAAACATACATCATATAATTGTATTTGTACAGAAAGGAATCACTTCCTGCACTCAAAGCGCACCAGCACAAGTAGAGAGCAGAAATGCACCATATCTTGACGAATATGACACATTCCTGCCCTCCCCATGTTGAGCTGCACAAAAAATGATAAAAACGGCCCTGCAAGAATGAATTACTATGACACAAATGTGAGTGGATGTTAAAGGGTGCCAAATTGCAAATACAAAATAAATGACATGCACATAGAGTGATGGAGTAATAGATAGAGAAGTAAGGAACCTAGATAATAATGAAATAGTAAGAAAGATAGAAAAAAGGTTCAACGTGCAGGAATAAGGAAAGAAAGATGGAAAGATGTAAAAGGAAGGAAGAAAGAAAAAGGCAAGAAGTAAAAAGAATAAATAAATCAATGCCAGAAAGACGGGCAGCAAGCAGAAAAGATGGGAGGGACAAAAAACATAACAGAAACATAGAAGAAGGGAAAGCAAGCAGGAAAATAGAATGAAAAAATGGAAAGAAGAAATTAGAGTTCTAAATTTAAAAAGGAAAGAAGGGCAGCATGAGAAGGAATGACAGGGGGATGTTAAGAAAAGATGGAAAGAAAAGAAAATTGATACAGGGGTATAAAGAAGGAAGGAATTTAACTGAGAATGGAGAGGTAAAGAAGAATTTATAGAAAGGATTGTGAGATAGAAAGAAAGATAGAGAGAGGAATAGATGAATAAAGGCAAAGAAACAAGATAGAAGAAAGAAAGAGTGGAAGAAAGAAATAATTCAGTACGGGTAAATATGCTAAATGCCTTTAAATTCATGATGTAAAATGCTTCATTTTGCCTCATAGGAAAGGAACTCTCCCCTTTCCTTGGTCATTTAGTGTCACGATGCCTAACGTGGTAGAATTGTATTTTTCTGGCTACTCCCTTGGGTGTGCAGGAGGTGCATCTGCTGAAGTAGGATTAAAAGTCTAACTGAACAGTGAGGAATACAAACAATTAACAATATTATTGAGAACAAAATGAGAAAGCCATAAAAAAGTGAAAAATATTTCTAAATTTACAAGCGGATTAATGAGAAGTGAATAAGGTAAGAAACTTTGCAAAAGTTGAGTACTATTGTCGGTTAGGTAATATTGGGGCATATTATCAACACAGGCAATAAAAGTATCGCCGCTTATTTCTCCTATTATCAAGAATGTCGCTAACCCTGTTAGAGACAAAAAAAGCAGCGCTAACCGCGGTTAACGCTGCTTTTTTACGTCTGGTATTTTTCAGACTTAGCCATGATATCCTATAGAAGGAGGATATCATGGCTAAGTTTGCCTGTCCCTATCAACAAGGTAACGTGAGATTATTGCTGGGTTTCCAGCGATAATCTCACGTTAGCCTGTTAGCGTGAGGATTTTTATCGCTATTGAGATAAGCGTTGCTAATAGCACGCTATCTCAGCGATAAAAATTCACGCTAGCCGGCGATAATTATCCTAGCGCTAAGTGCGTTTAGAGATAATTATCGCCGGTTGTTGTTGATATGCCCCATAGTGAGACTCCATGTACAGGAGTGGTCAATGATGGCAGCCAAGACAAACTGACAATTCCGCCGACCATTCCACATGCCACCATTTCACCTTAAAAACCTTCTTCATGGTGGGATTTGCCCCAGATTCCTAAAGCAGAACCCAACAACTGTATATTGATTATCATTGAAAAAACATACCTCTGTATTGTATTAGGTGACTGTGAACAATAGTAGACTTGACTGACTAGTAACACATTTAACTCAGTTTTACTGAGAGCTTTGTGAGCCTCCATCTTGCAGGGTGTTGAGATTAGCAAGTACTCAAAAAACATTATAAGGCTGTAAATACTGGTTTGATGTACCAATACTTCCATAACTATATGGTTGTAGAATTGTGTTCTTCGTTTCAGGATTAGGCTAATATTTACAACCATTTATTGATCTCAATGTTTTGTATGCCAGGTTAGTGGCCTTGTTTTTAGTTTAATAGTCACCTGTGCATTAAGCTTCGTTTTTATTGTGTTGTGTGTATTTCTTAAACTTGAACTCCTATACATACAGTAAATGTATTTATATGATCTAATTTTTTAATTAAATTGTGATAAATCACAAAATTGGATGGACATAATCACCTTTAGTGTGCAGTACTTTGCCTACATCCTGCCTATGCTGCCTACCTTGAGCTTGGTCATTTTTTCCACTAAGTAGGCTTAGTGAGGCCAACTTTCCAATGCTGACTAAGCACAAATGCATAATTATAGGGGATACTTAGCATTCACTAATTAAAGGCCTAATTTCCAGAGGCCTTTTAAATTGCATCCCCTGTGCAAACGTGTTTGCACAGAGATCGCAATTGTAAGCAGCAGTGTTTATCACAGCAGTATTTACTGGGTGTGGAAAAGATTGCACACTCTATTAATTGTCTGCAAGTCAAAATCAAAGGAATTTAACTGGGGTAACAGTATTTACAAAAGGCATGTTGATTTTTGTACCATAAGGACCTACATTTGCACGATATTCAATAAGGATTTTGAATAGGCAATAATTGTTATAACCTAAATATTTTATCCGGGAAACAGGGTTTACAACGCTGTCATTACATCGCGCTACTACTACAATGAGTGTTACAGCAAACAAATGATGGACGGAATGCTGACATTGCAAACATTCTCCCCCAGTCAAAAGGTCTAGGTTAAATCCATCGTTCGTTTGCCCACTACACCACCCCAGTTTGGACCCAGCCATATGCAAATCAGTCTTGACCCTGTGCCCCATGGGAACAGTCCAGACCGAACTGCCAGGCCAAGTCCTCCCTGGACCGGAAACAACCATCCTGGGACCGGTTTCAGGGTATGTCACCCTTCTTCAGCCAGGCTGGCTTGAATCCAGTGGCACAGTGAGCAAGGGACCCAAGTCTGGGCATACCCATCCCACTTATGGCGAAAAGTGTTACAGCAAACAAATGATGGACGGAATGCTGACATTGCAAACATTCTCCCCGTGTCAAAAAATCTGGGTTAAATCCATCGTTCTTTTGCCCACTATGCCACCCCAGTTTGGGCCCAGTCATATGCGAATCAGTCTTGACCCTGTGCCCTATGGGAACAGTGCGGACCGAACTGCCAGGCCAGGTCCTCCCTCGACCGGAAACATGCGTCCTGGGACCGGTTTCAGGGTATGACGCCCTTCTGTCCAGCGTGCCCCCTAGTGCACGCCCCCCAAACACAGTAGTTTTTCTCTGCCGGCCGCCAACTAAAATCCTGTGAAAATCCTGTCTCTACCAAGCCATCTACTGCAAAAATCTGTGGAGAATCGCTGCGGACATCGAGGGCGATCTAATAGTGTTTTGTTCCCCGGAGTCGAGGCCCCAGAGGATGCATTACTGGTAACAACGCACCCCGGACCCGAGATAATGGCGGCTGCATGAACGTGGCGGAATCGACTTATGAGCTTCCTAACGGCGCCTGGGGTGTGAGCTGGAGCATCTGGTGATGATTGGAGGGCAGCGGGAGAGGTGCTGTCTGCAGTGGCGGCTCTGGGTGTGACTGATGATGCTGGGAACCTGCGCCGGTTGGTGAAGTAAGTGCATATGAGGCCCATACAGCCCGACCGGGAGCCTACACTATGGGAGCGGCCGGCGCCGGCCCTGCGGATAGGCTGCAAATAGGCCGCGAAGGTGACGGACACACCGCCTGCGGAGCCCACCCGTGCGGGAGGTCGATATTGTCTGTGCCCCCCTGGAATAACCCCTGGACTCTGAAACGCTGATCCCAGGGTGCACGTGTGCCCAATTTTAAGTGCGCTGTGCTACGGTGATGCCGCCGGGAGCCTCTGTGGTCCCATTATAAACTACAAGAAGGAAAAGCATGGGTTTTCCATGAGGGTCTTGTCTTTGGAAAATTGGGTTTGCTGAAGTGGGTGGGGGGAGGGCTGGGTGGGATTGGTTTAATATGTTGGAGGTACTTTGATTGGAACTGCAATGATACCTGTGTTGTGTGAAGATATATGTGCATAATCTGTATAATATCAGTTGCCTTGCTTATCACTATAGATGACGAGGGAAATGTATAAATATATATTTTGGAATGTCTGGGGTTTAAATACGCCAAAGAATATTAGGCAAGTGCTAGCACAGTTGGATAGACATGCTGTGAAGATCACTCTTTTGCAGGAGACCCACCTGAGCAAATACACAGAGGGCAAGGTGGCGTGCAGATGGGCAACCTACCGGTTTGCCTCATCATACTCTACCTACTCAAGGGGTGTCCTTATCCTCATTAAAAAGGGAGTACTGTTCCAACCTATACATAACTGTGTACATACTGAGGGCCGCTGCGCCATGGTGCAGGGCAAGCTGGGGATGGCGCTGGTGACAGTGGTGAATATGTATGGCCCTGTCGTGGATGACACAATGCCTTTTCTGCAAATGATTAATATATTGCGCACTTGGCCTGTGTCTGCGATCATTTGGGGAGGTGACCTGAATACCCATCTCAATCCTCTAGTGGATAAATCTAACCCATCAGGTGCGCGCACCCAAAAAGTTGCACAGTGTATAAGGGACGCCATGACAGAAATGGGGCTGCTGGACGTTTGGTGACTGCGTAATGAGGGAGTACTGGAGGGCACACACACAACTCCTGCGTTTAACAGCTGGTCACGTCTGGACTACTGGCTCCTTGATGATGAGGCCAATGGGTGGGTGGAAAAAGATCACACACTCCCGAGTACACTATCTGACCACAACCCTGTTGTGCTTGATATATCAATTCCCACTAACCCGCACCGCCCCTTTACGTGGAGATTTATGGCAGAGGCTCTACTAGATCCGATTTATAACAAAACTGTTAGAACAGCTATTGTACAATATTTTGAATTAAATATGGGCTCCGTGGACAGTCAGGCGATCCTATGGGAAGCCTTCAAGGTGGCGATTAGAGGGGTGTGTATAAGTACCTCAGCGGGGATTCTTAAGGACATTAGAGGCCAGTTGTCCAAGATAGAGAGAGGACTAGAGGAGCTTAAGAAACAATACCAGCGAGCTCCGACCACGGCTATATTGGCGCAAATTCACGAGCAACTGGAGGAATATAGCGCTTTAGCAGATACAGAAGTGAGGTATCTATCTAAACGCCATGTGGCCTGGGCTTATGGAGGGGGGGAAGGCCAGGTAGGAATCTAGCTGGAAAATTGCGTTCTAGAACTGACAATCCCCCAATTGACCACATCATTGATTCTAACGGTACGGCACATTACACCCCACATGCTATAATGGAGCAATTCCAGAGGTTTTATTCAGATATATATACCACACGCGGCGGCATGGGTGAAGCAGCGATGAATGACTACCTAGAAGACACAGCCTGTGCATGGCTCGCCGACGCCCATAGAGACTATCTAAGTCAGCCCATTGACGAGGCCGATATCAAAGAAGCTATTCTCTCTCTTTCTAATAATAAAGGCCCAGGGCCGGATGGCCTGACGGCGAAGTTTTACAAAGCTTATGCGGACCTTCTCATACCACACTTGCTAGAGATGTATGGGGAAGCTCATGAGTCAGGGATTCTCCCTCCCTCCCTATGTCAGGCCCTCATTATCACCCTTCTTAAGAAAGATAAATCTGCCACACACTGTGACTCTTATCATCCACTCTCACTGATTAATTGAGATGCAAATATTTTTGCAAAAATTTTGGCCTCTAAAATACAGCCTTTAATGCCACTTTTGGTGCTCCCGGACCAATCTGGGTTAATTCCGGAGTGCCCTACTTCCCACAACTTGCGCACTATCTTTGCCATGTTCCATGTGCTTAACCCTGACCTGTTGGCTGTTGCAGTTCTGTTGGATGCTGCAAAAGCGTTCGACTTTATTGAGTGGAAGTATTTGATGTATATTTTACACAGAATGGGATTCCCCTTCATTTTGACTCGCTGGATACAGGTCATCTATATGGACGCCTCAGCGAGAGTTCGAGTGGGTGGCCTCACATCATAACCGTTTAAGATAGAACGTGGTACCAGACAAGGCTGTCACCTGTCCCCCATTCTTTTTCCCCTCGTTTTGGAGCCTCTAGCGTGTAAAATCAGGCAGCGTCATAGGGCTGCTGCCCTAAATTTTATTCACCGGCCGGTCGGGATTTCTCTATATGCAGACAATATGGTCCTTTTTGTTCGTGAGCCCCAGCGTTATCTATCCCAGATTATACGAGAATATATTAAATTTGGCCTATTTTCAGGGCTACAGATAAATTGGGCAAAATCTGTCATCATCCCTCTAACGCTAGCCCCACCCCAAGTGGACTACCCATTGGTATGGTCAGAAGAACCGGTCAAATACCTCAGGGTGTGGGTACATCGAGACCCTGAGGTTGTGGTCAAGGTGAATTATGGTCAGGCTTATACCACCTTGGTGCAGCAGGTTGACCGGTGGGCCCGACTGCCGCTGTTCCTGGCAGATCGCATAGCTGTAATAAAGATGGTCATACTTCCTAAGTTCTTGTATCTTTTTTGCAATATTCGAATCCCACTGACAACGGTACAAACTCAACTATTGAGGCTAGTATGGGGGAGTAAGCAACATAGAATTAGCTGGCTTACATTAACGCTGACTTATGAGAAAGGAGGGTTCACTGCTCCAGACTTCTATGTGTATTACCTATGCGTGCAGGCCCAGTATGCATACTACTGGTTTAAATCTCATGACTATATCCCGCATGTGGCTGTAGAAGACAGGGACGCTCATCCTGTGCCTTTGAGGAGCGTCATCACAAACACTCATAGACGGATGCCCAGGAAGGAGATCAACACAATAGACACCACTGTTGCGGCCTGGCAGGCGATTGGCAGGCGGGCACACAAACTCCCTTTACCAGCACTGCCTCTTGATGGGCACGCAACACTATCCGTGGCACGAGAATCTGGGCCTATAACTGCTCTCAGGGTGGCCGGAATCACACATATGAGCGATCTCGACTCTGGGGGAAAGTACATCACAGACGACGATTTAAATTACATCCAAAATCCCACCCCGATATTTCAGTACACCTGCTATAGATTGAAGTGTGCAGTGAGGGACCATTACACTACTTTTCCTGATGAGCCGGAACCACTTAAGTCCCTACAATTATTGATAGTAGCCCCAACTAGGAAGAAGCTGACCACTGAGTTATACAAAGCGGTTCAGGGGGAAACAGTCTATGGACCAGACAGGAGTCTGGAGCGATGGAACGCTATACTGACTTCCCCGATCACTGACAGGGACTGGGAACAGATTTGTGCACTGACTGGCCGTTTGACTTCCAACAGTAATCTGAGAATCATTCATTTTAAGTTTTTGCATCAAGTGTACTACACTCCTGTTAAATTAAACAAAATGGGCCTTAGAGACTCCAACACTTGTAGGAGATGTGGCCAAGGTGGGGCTGACTTCTTTCATCTTGCATGGCAATGTGTTCCGGTGTTCAATTATTGGGAAACTGTTGTTACTATTATACACACTATGACGGGACAGGTTTTACAATGCACACCACTGGAGTGACTCCTGGGATATGTCCTCAAACTCAAGGCCACTGTGGGAACGTTTGTGAGAGTGGCCCTCTTACTTGCAAAGAGGCGAGTTTTATTTACATGGGAAAGCAAATTGGTTCCAAAAGCTGATATGTGGGTAAAAGATATGATATACTGCCGTGACCAGCTGGAATTATATGCTGAGGAACTGTCGTCAACTTCCCGACCCACAGATATCTGGACACCTCTGAGAGAATATTTATTGACTCAAAATGATGTAGATTCTGTATAATTTATAACTGTGAAGGGTGCTTTATAGGGAACCACAACCCCCCCAGACTACCTATTTATGTACAGAGAGCAAAGAGAGCCATGTGCATGTATGCTATACACCAATCAATAGAAGGTACCTGTTATTGTTTTTATTATTCTTTAATTGTTATGTTGTTCTTCATAACAAAGAATATTATTGCGCTGTATTCTTGGACTGTTATTATCCTGTATGCTGTTGCAAAATTCTTAATACAAAAAAAACAAAACTGATCTGGGTTTAATCCATCTTCATTCTTTAGCTCACTCCATCACCCCAGTTCAGACATGGCCATATGCAAATCAGTCTGGCCCTGAGCCTCATGGGAACAGTCCAACCCAAACTGCCAAGCCATGTCTTCCCAGGACCGTAAACAAGCATCCTGGGACCGGTTTCGGGTTCATAACCCTCATCAGCCAGGCTATCTTGAATCCACTGGTAAAGTGAACAAGGGACCCACGTCTGGGCATACCCTGCCAACTTAGGGCACACAAAGCGATACCAAAGGGGATGATGGACGGAGCGTTTGAGCAAATCAAACACTCACCCCCAGTCAACTGATCTGGGTTTAATCCATCATCATTCTTTAGCTCACTCCACCACCCCAGCTCAGACATGGCCATATGCAAATCAGTCTTACCCTGTGCCTCATGAGAACAGTCCAGCCCGAACTGCCAAGCCAAGTCTTCTCTGGACCGGAAACACGCATCCTGGGACCGGTTTCGGGTTCATAATCCTCATCAGCCAGGCTATCTTGAATCCAGTGGCAAAGTGGGCAAGGGACCCACGTCTGGGCCTACCCTGACATCTTAGGGTGAACAAAGCGATACCAAAGGGGATGATGGACGGAGCGTTTGAGCAAATCAAACACTCACCCCCAGTCAACTGATCTGGGTTTAATCCATCATCATTCTTTAGCTCACTCCACCACCACAGTTCAGACATGGCCATATGCAAATCAGTCTGACCCTGTGCCTCATGGCCATGTCTGTGGTGTTCGCACTCCATTACTGTTTGAGTGCTAGATATACACTTTACACTTTCCTTCTAAGTTACCTAAGGTGCCTGACTGCATTTTGCCAAGCTACCAGAGGGTTAAGTCCATGTTTATTTAGTGAGTTTTGTAGTTCACCCTGACAAGGACTGTGATTATTATTTGATGTGGATTCTAAACCCCCTCAACTAATACTCCAATAAGTTATAGTCTAGCTTTTTAGTGTTTGGCAATAATTGGGTGATTTTGTATGTATTGCTCCTACCTGCCTTAAACAGAAAATGAACAAATATTGCAATTTTCTGGACTACAGCAATATGGAATCTTCGAGAAGGGCCACTTTGTTAAACAAACTGCATTATCAATGTCAAGCTCTACTTTCAATGAACAATTTATTAAAGAGAGTCAGAAGATGACATTTGTATTGTATGTGCTGTAAGTAAAATACATACAAAATCATATACTTCCCAATATTGCAAGCTAGATACTTCTGAAAATTGGCCAGTATTTATGTCACGGCTGAAAGAAAGCTTATGGGCATGTATGACATTACCTAGTAAATAAAAAAAACTGTGCCTCCTACAACATGTTATTGAAGAAAAGTAAAACAAATGCTAGACCTGTCATGTTAGACCTGTCAGCATTACAGTGGTCTTCACCCAAGCTTTTTGCCTTACATCTGCATATTTTTAAGATCTCGTTTGTTGGCCTTTGGACTCAATGCACTTTACCATTGCTAGTGCTAACGCTCAGGTGTTCACGCCTTAAAACGTGGCTTATGCCTAATTGGTATATTTAATTTACTTAAAAGTCCCTTGTATAGTGATATGGCATGTACTCAGGACATGTAAATTAAATGCTACTAGCGGGCCTGCAGCACTCTTTGGGCCTCCTACTCAAGTAGCCCTTTAAACACATCTCAGGACTGCTATTGCAGCATGTGTGTGCAGTTTTAAACTGCTTTTCAACATGAGAAAACCGACCTTTTGCTAGGCTCAAACCTGCCTTTTTAATACATATAAGTCATCCCTAGGGTAGGCCCCAAATAGCCTAAAGGGCAGGGTGCAATGTGTTAAAAAAGTAGGACATGTAAATTTAAGTGTTACATGTCCTGTTAGTTAAAATCGTAAATGTATTTTTCACTACTGCAAGGCCTGCTTCTCCCATAGGATAACATTGGAGTTAACTTATTAGATTTAATATGCTGTAATTTCCGCAAGGGAGCAGGTGACCATTTCATGTTTGGTGTCTCTTAAATTGTAATAGAAAATCACTATCATGGTAAATTCTGGTTTTGAAATAGAATTAAAAAAATTCCACTTTTAGAAAGTTGGCATTTTCCTGCCTTAGTCATTCAGTGCTTGCAGCCTATCTTTGGGTCACATGACTAGGTGTATTTGGCAGTTGGCCTTTGTGTATTCCTCCTAGCCAGACACATAAAATTGAGAGCTTAGGTGTGCCTGGATGGCCCATCCCTGGCAGGGTGGGAGGGTGGAGTTAGGCACAGTTCTACGTACCCCTTAACAGAGTGTGTCCTAACTTCACACAAAAGATTGAATACCCCCTTTAGTTAGTACGTAAACAGGGTAGGGAAGGAGGCAGGAATCTCATAGGGAAACCTCTAGAAGCTTCTCCCACTTTAAAGAAGGCATCTGGTATAAATATTAGACCTTAGACACCAACCCTTTAGTGCACTCCAGAACCTTTGAATGTTCCAGAAAAGAACTGCCACTTTGCTGCCAGCCTACTCTGTTGCTCTGCTGCCTGCTGCCCTGCTTGCTGAGAAGGAAGATTGAACATTCACCCTTCATCCCAGTGACCCCATGGCTCAGCCAGCTGAACTCTTGCTCTGAGCCACAGGGATATAGCAAGCTCCAGAAGCTTCCTGCAATTTTCCAGCTCACCTGCTGAGTGGACCTGCCTAAGCCATGTTGGCCTCTGCTGGACTGAAGTCCTAACTCTAGAGTCGTGCCTTTCAGGTTCTGGAGCCTTGATGAGGCTTCAGTTGAGCTTCCCTGAAGATTCTAGGCTCCTCGCAAACAGGCCTGTTCACGCCAAGATCCATCTGCCCATGCTCACCCCCAATGCAAAGTTCCGGAGAGCCATCTCTTCCCGCTACAGCATTGACTGCTACGTTGACCACCAATGCAAAGCTACAGCCATGACCTTCCACAACGGTGAGAAAACCTTCGTGCCACAGCAAAGACCATCCACAACAGTCACCCACCATACTCTTCCTGCTCCTTAAGGTCACTTTCAACATGAACAGAACTTTTGGAGTGAGACTGAGAAGGTAACTCTTTCAGCAGGAGGAACCTGATCCCTGTAGCCGACTCACGCTCCATCACGGTTGACCTCAACTTGTGACTTTCTCCCGGTCTAACGCGATCAGATACCCGCAAGTATTGGTTTGTGCCTAAATCTGTAAAAGTGCATATCTCCAGTAGTACGAATTAGTTTTTGTGTCAAATTATTTATAACATTTTACTATATTTTTCTAAATTGGTGTGGGATTTTTCTAGTGTTTGCTTTTTTACTTTATTACTGTTTGAAGTTCAGCATAAATACTTTCCACATTGCCTGTAAGTTAACCCTGACTGCTCTGTGCCAAGCTACTAGAAGGTTGAGCACAGGTTAATTTGAAGTTTGCTTGTGACTTCAGCCTGACAGGGATTGTGGTTGCTGCTTGTGTAGGAGTACCCCTCACAACTAGTAACCCAGTTTCTTTCAAACGTCATAAAGTCAAACATGGAGGGCTTTGTGGGCGTGGGTTAGGAGTGTGAAGTGGCATCTTTTATTAACTGGGATCCAGTGGAGGTCCTTTAGGTGCTTGGTGATGTGGGTACTCTTGGGCAGGTTGAGGATCAGTCCGGCCGCTGTGTTCTGGCGCGACTTGAGTCTTTGCATGAGTTCTGCGGTGGTGCCTGCATAGCGTTTGTTGCTATAGTCCAGTTGGCTGGACATGAGAGCCTGCCTTACCATTTTCTTGGTGCTGATGTGGAGCCACTTGGAGATCTTGTGGAGCATGGTGAACATGTGGAAGCAGGCTGAGGAGATGCGTTGGCTTGAAGTTTCATGGATAGTTTGCTGTCGAAGATGATGCCGAGGTTGCAGGCGTGGTCTGTTGGCATGAGTCCTAGTTGCGCTGGCCACCAGGAGTCGTTCCATAGGGAGGTGTGCTTGCTGAAAATGAGAACTTCCACCTTGTCTGTGTTGAGCTTGAGGCAGTTGCCCCTAATCCAGGCTGAGACATTCTCATAAAGTTGGGGAAGTTAGTCTTAGACAATTTGAGGCCACTTGACAGCGATAGGAAGAACCAGAAAAAACTGAAGGAAACCAATGGCTTATATGGGGAGGTGTAAAACCCACTCTGTTTCTTATCTCTACTTTTTAAAGTGTGACATACACAGCTGCCTTCAGAATACCTAAAGGGGTAAGTGGCCTTAAAACAAAAACAATAAATTACACAAACATTGCTTATAGTGAACAAGGTTAACAATAAAAAACAGAAAGCAAATGCTTTCAAATTTATAGAAATTCATATAAAATAATTTCCGAATATCGACATTCAACTGAATACATTCATTAAGGAATTTATTGATTTAAATATATTCTTTCTAATGTAATGCATTTTACACTTTCCCATCCACTATATTCGCCTAGAACCACCAGAGCTTGATTTGGTCCACATTCACTTCCTGTTGCTCTGAGGCTGTGTGCTGTTTATATCTCTCAGCAGACCAAGAGGGAGGGGTTGTAATTCCGCCTGCAGGTAACCCATACATGCTCATGAGAGGATGAAGATGACTAGACATTCCAATACCTAAAACACTAAACCATAAAATACCGCATATCAACTCTCTGGTCACTTTTTCCCCGACCTCCTACAAGGCAGTACAATAATAGAGACAGGCTGCGTGCTGGGCAATTCTTTAATAATAATTCTGATTCTTTTTAGGTGAATACCGACTTACTCCTCATTCAACAACTCTGGTCAGCCCGGGGTCTCTCTGCATCAATCGAGTGGTGGGGGATGTTATTCCCCAAGTGAAAAGGGGCATAACGTCGACATTTCTTTATAATGTAAAACCAATTTGTGCTCATCGTGCTTCAAGGCTTTTACAGATCCTGCATTATGAAGGGAATTATAGAGATTGATCAAACCCATACATTCCACTTCCCTCTGTAGCAACAGCTCCCTGGCTAATGCCCGAGGCAGAACACCACAGCACAGGCGCTGAGAGCCGTGCCGCTCACATAAAAGGGAAGGAAGCAGGTTAAGAGAGGTGGAACAAGTCCAAAGAAACATCATTACGTTTCTACCTCAAAGAATAATGCCAGTAAATAACATAAAGTCGTTTCCTCCTGGACCCTCCAGACCAGGCCTACTGTTGAAAGCTGCACGTTTGATGTCGGAGTAGCGCCTCAAGGGTGATCTATAATGCATTCCCATCCATGGCCTGGTGTACAATGCAATCAGATTGGGTCCTTGTCAGCTTTGGTCACCGGATTCTGTTCGTAAGCAACCTTTAAAAGGTCAAAGAAAGTGGGAACTGGCAGCACTTGTGTTTCACTTATTTTGGTGCTCTTAAATAGTTCCGTAGCTTTTACACGAATTTGGTATTTTTAATTCCGCATTTTACATATGTATTGTTGAATAATGCAGTTATTCTTCAAATGCGTACTCTAGCTAGGCATACCCACATTGAACGAAGAACGATTGAGTGGATCGATTCAGAAGTGTTTGGAAAAAAAGTGAGTAATTTGCGCTTACTCATCTATCTGGAGCAAATTCTGCAATAGTTTCCAGGGCTAGTCGGGGACATCTTGAATTCTTAAAAAGTAATATTGCATGCTGCAAGGTAAGAGTAGTTTAAATTGAACACTGTGGGGCAGATTTACAAGCCTCTTGCGCCTCTTTTACGCCGCAGTTGCGTCACTTTTGTGACGCAGCAGTGGCGCAAAACCAGCGCCATGCTGCGGGGTATTTACAACGTAACGCATCTGGGAGATGCGGCACGTTGTAAAGCCCTGCGCCAGAAGTAGGCCTTCCGGCGCAGGGGTGGGGGCGTTCCGGCGCAGGAATGCCTCCTAAAAGTGGCTGAGTGAAATCTACAAAATTTCACTCTGTCACTTTTAAGCCAATGCTGCGTCAAAACCCTGCACCTGTTTGAAGCAGGCGTAAGGTTTGATGCAGCATTTCAAAGATTGGGCACCCCAGAGCCTTGCTGGAGCTGCGTCGCGCTTGCGACGCAACTCCAGCAATGCGCCTCTTTGACGGCACAGATGCGTCACGCATCTGTCCGTTTTTGCCCCATGGTGTGCCGCATTGTAAATGCGGCGCACCCATGGTGGCGGAGCCGTGACGCACAATAACTGGCGCATCCCTGCTGATATGCAAGGATGTGCCAGTTATTGTAAATCTGCCCCTGTATATTTACCTTTTTTTCCCCCACAGGAACAATCTTTTTTTTTTTACATGGAGAAATCATCCCCCTTCACGTCCATGAAATTACCTGTAAATCATTACTCAATAATCACTGATCACGCGGTGATGGAGAGGAGGAGCCTGAGGGATCAGGGGCGTAACACACCCGAGCTGCAGGGGGCCCCCTCGGCACAGTACTTATGACTGAGCACTCCCGAATAAATCCGGTGCGGGGGCCCCTCCGTGTATATTGCAGGGGGTGGGTCTTGAACTTTCGTTACACCACTGTGAGGGATACTAAATGAATGAATGGTACATGGACCCGAGCCTCGTGGTTCAGTACGACACAAGAACGGTGAGTGTGGGCTTATTTAATTGTCTTGTAGATTGCCTGGTGCAGGGCCCGGACATACAGCTGACTGTGGTCGTTTCCCCTGACTGGGAACCCAACACACTCTGGGGCTTATTTACAAGCCCCTTGCGCCATTTTTGCGTCACTTTTAACATGGGAAAAGTGACATAAGGGTGGCGCACGGAGCTTGTAAAACTGCCCCTCTATCTGTAATCACAACAATTGAACGTATGATCAGTAACCTCAACAGGGCCAAATTCAAAGTGAGCTTTTGGTAGACCATGCTTAATTAAGAACCTAACAAAAAAACTCTCTCGGGCAACCCAACCTTCTACAGTAAGAGCATCACCGTGTAAGAAAAATCTATAAAAGGTCTGTAAGGGCGGATACCTCTGCTCTAAACCATTTAACTACGTAATATATCTGGGGCGTCCTTGCTTTTCAGCACATTGCACTGTTGATTTTGGCTTCCCCCAAGGTAGCCAGCTGAAGAGGTTTAGGTCTGCTTTACTGGCCCAGCAGGAATTGGCTCTAGTGGTGCAAACCTCCCTGTCACCGACCCCCAATGCAACTCCCACTTCCTGCCGGAAACCATGTAGTAAAAATATGCCAGTGATTAATGCAACCAGGTCCTGAGACCCTGGTACATTTTGACTATCCTGTAGGGGGATTGGTACAGCTGGTGTGTGTAATTAATTTGCTTGAATTTTAGCCATGCATGACAGTGTGTGCATGTTCCAGTATTCTGTCCAATGTATCTTCAGATAGTCCACACCTCAGTAAAGCCTCCCACACCAATCTGGACCATATTGTGTCTGAATGAAAGGCGGGTGCTAAAGCAACACAACGTACAGTCTCGGCCTGGTGACAACTCCCAAGAGTAAAGAGGTTTTTTGAACCGGCAAGAGGATGGAGGATCATCAGGCATAGTGGACCATGTCTGTCTTGATACATCCATTACCACCGCATGGGCCAGAAATTGACTCACACTCAAGCTCGTCCATCTCAGAGATTTTCAAATATCATATATGCACCATCTGGAAGGAGTTCACTGTGAGTTACTGGTCGAGAGGGGTGAAAACATACTCAAGCAGCAAACACAATTCTTGTCTGAGTAAAGTGACTAGCACACCCAAAATTAACCCTTGCTTCACCCTCCGGTAGCTGGCACAAAAGCAGTCAGGATTAACTTAGAGGCAAAATGTAAAGTATTTACGCAGCACTTCAATCACTAATAAAATGAAAAACACTACACGGAAATTCCATTTCAACTTTAGAAAAATAGAGTAAAATCTAATAAATAATTTAAGACCAAAGCAACAAAAATCTAATCGGTGGAACCTGAGAAATACAGGTTTTAAGATTTAAGTAAAAATAGCACCAATAAAGCACAAAGTGCCAACTGTGGTTATCTGGTCATGCCTGACGGAGACAAAGTCACAAGTTCAGGCTGAATGCAAGGGAGCATGGGCCGGTTGCAATAACCCAGTTAGACCCACTGAATTTGGGTACCTTAAATCCTGGTAATGGAGCGTTGCAAGATCCAGAGTCAACGGTGCATTGCGCAATGCGAGGTCCTGGTGGGGAGATGTGTCATGCAGCATCACTTCCAGAAGGCTGCAAGCTGCGATACAAGGTACAGTTCTGCCATCAAGGATGCCATTGGTGAGGGGCAGCCGATGCAAAGAGCTGTGTCAAGGATGCGGCACACAGTAGTTCCAATGTGGAGTTTAGTGAGGCGATGCACCGTGCAGTGGCTCCAATGAGGAGTTTCTGGGAGGCAATGCATTCGTTCTGCTGGTACCACAGTTGACTGACACCTTCAGGCCCAGGTCCAAGGGTTCAGGCCTGAGGTGGCACCACTTGGGAGGTAGGACTAACAACTAGCAGTATCCAGGTGTTGGGTTCAAGATGGAGGAAGCATGTTCTGTCCCTGAGGCTTGGAGTCACTCTGGTGGTCCTGCAATCAAAATGCAAGTCCAGTCCTTCTCATTCAGGCGGAAGGGCAGCAGGGCAGCCCTAGGGGAACAGAAAGGCAGTCCTTCTTACAGCAAAGCAGCACAGCAGTCCTTCTTCTAAGTCTTCCACAGGTTCAGATGTGTACTTAAGATTTTGGGTTGGAGGTCAAATGTTTATACCTGTTGCCCACTTTGAAGTTGGAGACGTTTCTAGAGATTTCCATCCAGAGAGTTGCTTGGAATTTACTGGCTCCCTGTCCTAGCTCCTGTGTGTCTTGGGTTACCATAGACTAGTATCAAACATCTTTGTGGGAGTACTCAGACAGAGCCTTTGTGATGTGCAAGTGTGGTACGTGACAGATCCTTCCCCTCATTACCAGAGATTGGCCCATCCTGCAAATACCTATCGCCTCCTTGGCTCACTGAGAGCAATACCTAAAGACTTACTGCTGACTACACCTAGTCATGTGACCCAGGATACAGACGGCAGAAACTAAATGGATGGGACAAGAAAATGCCAACTTTCTCAAAGTGGCATTTTCAGAAATCTGGCTTTACCAAAGGCTTTACCAAAGAGGGTTTTTAATTACAATTCTTTAGACACCAAACCTGACCTGTTCACCTGCTCCCAATTGAAAGTTATCACTTATAAAATGTAATAAGATAACTCAATGTTATCCTATGGGAGAATCAGGCCTTGCAGGAGCGAAAAACTAATTTTGGTATTTTTCAATACCAGGACATGTAAACCGTAAAAATATATGTCCAACGTTTTAAATACACCGCACCCTGCCCTCTGGTTTGTTCAGGTTCTACCCTTAGGGTGACACATATATTACAATGGAAGGTTTGGGCCTGGCACAAGGTTTTTTTGCCAGGTCATAATGCCAGTTTAAAACTAACCCTGGGCGCAGTGGGCGTAGTGAGGTCCTTAGGTGTTTCATCATACTTGACGTGACATATGAGTATTTCTTGTTAGGATCCCCTCGCAACAGAACTCTTTTGCAAATCTTGCACGTGACCAAGGTGGCATTGATCTTTGTTTGCCCCTCGGGAAAAGTAAAACATTTCCACACCACTGAAGAAAATGTTGTGGGCGTGGTGCCTCCTCCAAAAATTAATCCTTAGATTCGGTGAATATTTTAAAGCGACAACATTTACAGTTTTTGTAAGTTAAACTTATAAAATTTTGTTAGCCGTAAGCTAACAAATATATCTGTGATTTGTATCTTGTGGTATTTTGCTGAGAATAGCATGTTGTTTTGTTTTTTAACAATCTTTCTGATTGTTATTTTTTTGCCCGCTGTTAAGTGATGAGTACGATTGAAATCACTATTTTTAGTGAAATTCAATATATTCTGAGAACAGCAAAAAAGGCAAACAAATTACTTTGTGGAAATTATGCTGTGTTGTAAAAAATGTATTATTACATGTTATATATTTTTTTTCTTTTCTTTCACAGATCTAAATTTAAATATAAGCAATTTATATGAATTTAGATTGCAATGAAAATCTGAAAAAAATTAATACCATTTTTTATTGCTATTACTGTGAAGGTAAGTTTAACTAAGTCTCAATATGCAGAATGAGGAGGTCTGCATGAAGCTACAAAGTTGAAACACATTTCTAAAAACACTCTGTTTATACCTATGTAGTTTTGAAATCTGTCCATGATCAAATATCATGTGACCTGCAAAAAAAGAGATTTGAGGGGTTCATAATATTTCCCATTGTAGCTATTAAAGGACCGCAATCAATTCAATCATTCTTCTTTGAACATGTTTGCAGACAAAACTCTGTGCTTACCTTCTATCATTCCCAAGGAATTTAAAAACTGGAAATATGTCACTTTTTGTAACATAGTTATTGCGCAAGACATTTCATATTTACAAGAGGAAAAGGCACTCTGTGCACTTTTTATACTCAATGTAAATACAACCTCATTATGCACACCAGTTTGCGTTGAAAGGGTGTTCTATAAGTGTTGTTGTGCATGATTGCACTGAATACTCATAGAACAAGACACATGTCTAGATTTGTCAGAAATCTGTGCGCGATCGTGAAGCAAGAATGCCCTGCATTGAGACATCAGGGGAGAGGAAATACTCTTTCCTGTCCCCGATGCCTCAAGACATCCTGATTTGGCCCCCCGCCCCACCAGAGACAAAACACCTACCTCCTCCTCTGGACGTGCTGGAAAGGAATGATTTCCAGCGCGTCCAGTGCTTCCTGATGAAGTCGGCGCACGCTGTGTGTGCTGACGTCATGGGGAAGAGTGGAGGGGTCGGGGTGGCAGCAGAAACTCTTCCGCTGCCATCCCCCTCTTTGGGGGCAAGATCGATGCACGGGGAGCACCTGCGCTACCACCAGGGGCTGTGCTTATGACTAGGCCTGGGCGAAAATTTAGTTCTGTTCGCAGAAATAGCGATAATTTGACGTTTTCGCGTTCCGCGGAGAGCGTGAAAATGTCAAAATTTCCGCTTTCCGCAGCTTGGCGATAATTTGTTTCTTGCTCGCGCTGTAAAATGATACATTCTCGCACGCGCGCGATCGCCTTACCTGAATCCCTGCGTTCGCCGACAAGTTTTCTTGATCCGGTCGCGTTCTCCATGAGATGTTGGATTGTTTTTAGCCATTTGCGCTGTTCGCGCCCGCAGTGACGTCATGCGTCGCGCGATCACGTCTTTCTTCTCGCGAGACAACTCAAAACAAGATGGCCGCGCCCGCGAGCAACCACATGGGTAAGTTGGCGACCCGCAACCATGCAGAAAATCTCGCGAACATGCGGGAAAAAAAATTCCGCATCTTCGCGATATTTCCGCTTGTTTGCGATAATTTTAAATATTTTCGCGATAATTTGCGAAAGTGGATTTCGCAAATTCCGCCCACCCCTACTTATGATGGAGCGATTCCGTCCTAAGCATAGCCCAACCGATGCTCATGACGGAACCGCTCCGTCATGAGCATCGAAGGGGCTAGAGAGTTAACACACATCATAACAATGTTTGTTTGCATGGTGTTCCATAGGTTCTGATAACTGATAGAGGATCTCAGGTTATTTCAAAATGTCGGTCTGCTTTATGTAAGGCATTAGATATGCAAGTCTATCGGCCAACTAGCTATCATCCTAAAACAGATTAACAGGAAGAAAGGCCCAATAAAAATGCCGATCTGCCCCTAGGGGGGTCAGAATACACATTAAAATAACAATTGCCCCCTGGAAGCGACCCTTGCCCAAGGGGTCGCTTCCATTTTTATTTAAAATAATTCACTAGTGTCTAGTGGGGGTTTCAGGCCAAAAAAAGGGCCGATCTGCCCCCGGGGGGACTGGGAGGGCAGAATTCCCATTACAAAATAAAATGGCCCCCTGGAAGTGACCCTTGCCCAAGGGGTCACTTCCAGCACATTTTAAATAAATGCCCTGGTGTCTATTGGGGGTTTCTGCCCAAAAAACGGGGTGATCTGCCCCCAGGGGAGGCAGAATATCCAAACAAAGACAATTGCCCCACTGGTAGCGACCCTTGCCCATCGGGTTGCTTCCATTTAAATTAAAAAGCTAATCCCTGGGCCTAGTGGACTTTTCTGCCCCACCCCCCTGGGTCCAGAAACGTCTGAAAAAATGTCTGATCTGTCCCAAGGGGGGGCAGAAAAGTCTTAATTTAAAATAGCCCCATAGGAAGCGACCCTTGTCCAAGGGGTCGCTTCCTTTTCCAAAAAAAGAACATCCCTGGTGTCTACTGGGGCATTCCTGCTCCACGATCGCGACGCTGTGCGCGATCGTGAAGCAGGAATGCCCTGCATTGAGACATCAGGGGAGAGGAAATACTCTTTCCTCTCCCCCGATGTCTCAAGGCATCCTGATTTGGCCCCCCTGCCCCACCGGAGACGAAACACCTACCTCCTCCTCTGGACGCGCTGGAAAGAAATGATTTCCAGCGTGTCCAGCGCATCCTGATGAAGTCGGCGCACACTGTGCACGCTGACATCATGGGGAAGCTTGGGGGGTCGGGGGTTGGGGATGGCAGCGGAAACTCCGCTGCCATCCCCCTCTGTGGGGGCAAGATCGATGCACGGGGGGAGCGCCAGCGCTTGGAGCGATTCCGTCATAAGCACAGCCCAACCGATGCTCATGACGGAACCGCTCCTTCATGAGCATCGAAGGGGCTAGAGAGTTAACACACATCATAACAATGTTTGTTTGCATGGTGTTCCATGGGATCTGATAACTGATATAGGATCTCAGGTTATATCAAAATTTGGGTCTGCTCTATGTAAGGCATTAGATATGCAAGTCTGTCGGCCAACTAGCTATCATCCTAAAACAGATTAACAGACTGAAATATTACCTCACTGTGTTGAACAGTATGAAACTTTGGAACACGTGGACAATTGGAACAAGATATTATTGTTGGCAGAGTTAATATATAATAAATTGAAACATTCATCTATTAGCATATCACCTTTCTTTTGTGTGTATGGACATCGTCCTTGTATATTTCCTTTTAATCTCGTTTTTTACACCTCAATGTCTTGAGTAAAAGATCACCTGTCCGAGTTAATTGACATTCTGAAATTAGCTAAATATGTTCATTGCCCTAATTAGTGTAATGGTTGGGGTTTGGTCCTGAGGCCGATCATGGGAACCTGCTTCAAGTCTTCATGCCCCAGGTATGCTGCGAGCATTTTATGCAAAAGGCCATAACAAACCAAGAGCCTCACCGCCAAAACAGTGGCCTTTGCAGGGCACTGTCACGCAGTGATGCAGGGAATACTGCTTATTGCTTAGTGTGGATTGACCACATGGAAGCGGTACTCCAAATCGGCTGACACTAAACTGTTTTTCATACAGGGAAAGGCTGTCAGCCATCACATAGTCTGGTCTGGATGCGCTGAGGCTGTTTAATGAACAAGACTGTTTAGAAAACAATGGTCCATAGATCCTGGTAGCAATATATTTTCTTAACATGCAGAGAAGACAGTGAGTGTATCTTTTGATGTGAGAATTTGTTTTTGACAAGTATATGGAGAGACACATGTAGACATTATAAAGCAATTAATTTATTCATTGCACAATATTCATAAAATTATTCCCAAAGGGAATTGTAGATCCTTTGCTCACAGATAGTGAAAAAAATGTGATGTGGTGAGTGAGTGAAGACTTTAAAAACATACATCAAATAGAAGAAACTCCTTATGAGCACTTTTTTTTATACAATATGCAAGGAGTTTAGTTGAATGTGTTTTGAAATCAACGATTTGAGATCTTCATCTGGACAGGTGTGTGAGCACCTGATATCTACAATGTAAAGACAAAATAGGGTTTCAGGGAGTGTCCCGGGTAGAAACCGCATGATGACGCTTTGATTCATTAATTATTGTTATTCAATTATAATTAATACTGAACAGTTAGGGGCTAGCCCTATATAAGAGACCGAAAAATGGAACATAGGGAGAAAGTGAGACAACTGAGTGAATCACGAGGAAAAGTGAATAAGAGAAAAGAGGTCTAGCAATGAAACACCGTGTCTAGATATCGAAGACGATAGGGACCTGGTGAAGGTTCACTTGTCCCGGGGTACGATGGTGGCACAAGTCATACTGGCTAGTGGGAGACAGCCAAGAGAGGGAGGCCTGTAGCGAATGGGCACTTACTGGTAATCCCAAGGTAGGAATGAAGAGGGGATGCGAGGCATTGAACGCCTGCGTGCCAGATGGGAATCGGTCCAGGAGTTAGACTATGGTGATGTACTGATCTATACTAAAAAGGTGATTTAAGGTTTAGATCGTAGCAGATGCATGTGGTGGGTCACATAAGAGGTGGAATGCAACCGTACTTACTAGGAGTGGGAACCCACGTAGAAACTTGTGGCAATGGCTAGAGGAGCCAATTGCTCCAAAGGAGCCAATTGGAGCTCCGGGGGATACAAGATTGTTGAAACCATCGAGCCAAGGGAGGGAAATGAAACCCCTGAACGGCGAGTCTGCATGAGAAGGAGCAGTTTCCCCAAGAGTCGTGGTTCTAGGAGCTGCACCCATCGGATTGACGGGTTCGTGAAATTTGACTTACTTGCTTAGAATTAATCCAACTTATCGTTCATTAGAAGGCTGGGCTGCAATCTCTGTGATACTCAGTGCCGATTGTCTGTGCTGTGAGGGTTGCTCAGGGTTTGAATAAATATTGGAAGTGAAGCGCTAAGTGGAGTGTGAGGACAAACACTGTTGCGCTAACCAGAGGGCCAAGGGAGCATGTGTGTGCAATGACGTGGGCGGTCATATGCACGAAACTGGTCCGGGTGCTGCTTAATGGGATCCGATTTGAGAAGAGTGTTTTGGTCAGTTGTACGCAACTAATGTGAGGGCATTGAGACATGGGTCTACAGAATTAACCACTGGGAAAATTCAAGTGGACGTGCGCATGAATATATCATGTGTGCAAGTTGACCCACACTAGTACTCTTGTCAATTGGAGTATTAGGGTACAGTGCTGGATGTGAATAAAAGACAGTGTCCTACGTATAGGAAGATACCAAGATGAAGGACACAAGGAAGTAACTAAAGTGAAGGAAAGGAGAGATTAAGGAAATTAGAACAATTTGTGAGAAAATAATAAAAATAAAACAGCATATTCATCGGAAGTCTGACCCAGACTTGACATCTGTAAGGATAGAGTGCATTTCAAATTATGATGACCTGTCCCTTGTATCATACAGAAAAATGAGGAGAGAGAGAGGTCACAGAATTAAATTCCACTCCTCCTGTGTGTTCAGTCCGTGGGAAATAGGTTGGCATTTGAAAATCCATTCGGATTCCAGCTTGTTCAAGATCAACTGGTTGTTACGCTCTCTTGGTTGGGGTCGCTGAATGTCAATAGTTTGGCAGGTGAAGTCATTTTCAGAGTGTACTTTTTCCAAGAAATGTTCAACCAGAGGGACTGTGGTAACTGCAGCAAATTCTGCTTTTATGCTGGGAGATTCTTGTCTTGATTTTCTGTGTTGTTTGACCTATATATAACATGTTACATGGACAACGAATACAATAAATGACATTACATGAATTACAGTTGGAAAAGAAGCCAGGGTTATGTTTTATATTGTTTTGAAGAAGGAACAGGGCAATTGCATGAAGGAGAAGTTTATTTGAAGCAAGTAATCAGCAACCCCTAATAACTGTTTCTCTGCACACAGCTGTCCTGTCTCCGTGACTCCACAGACTAGAGTCCCGTAGTAGAACCCCCGCTGCTAAGCCACAGCTGCAGGGCAACTCTTTGATGACATCACTGTCAAGAAAGTACATCAGCAATACATGAAATCACAACATATCCTCCTTCCATAACAAAATAATAACTCCAACCCCTATACTTAAAAACGTACATAATCACGAAACTTTACTGGGGTAGATACTCTTCTTGAACTATGCCTTGTACTCGTATCGACATCCTTATTGTAGTTGTTTTTTTTGTTCACAACAGAACTACTGGGTTTGGAAGTAATCATGCCAACAGATCTTGACCCCCGTTATCATTCACCTCTTTTTCTTTCAACCATTCCCTAACTTCCGTTTCATTGCACTTAGTTACTCTATTTACATTCCACCACTTGCCATCTGACAATTTTACAAAAAGCCCATTGTCAACCAACACCTTTCTTGGTTCAGATAAGTTAGATCTTCCTTTTCCCTGGAAAGAATCTAATTTAACTCTCACGTACATACCTACACCAAATGATCTCGGTTTCGTGCATAGGTTATCATTATGTCTCCTGACATAAGAATCTTGATACTTCTCAATCTTAGACCTCAAATCTCGTTCATTTACTATTCTTTTACCACACCTTCCCATCCATGCAGGCACAGCAATGGAACATGGTGTTCTACCCTTCAATAAACAAAAAGGAGTTTCACCTGTTACCGAATGAGGTGTTATTCTATAATTCCACAACATATTTTTTACATCATTCTTCCAACATCCATTGTTTTGGAATGACATTTGGATGCATTCACCAAGCACTCGATTAAAGCGCTCAATTAATCCATTACCCCTGGGATGATATACCGGAGTTTTTGAATGTTTTATGCCCCACCTCTTGAGAAAATCAGAGAACTCACCTGACGTAAATTGTGACCCATTATCAGTTAAAATCTCCGCTGGACAACCCTCTCTACGAAATATTTCCTCACAAAATTCAATAATGTTGGTGGCCTTAACTTTTTTAACAAATGTTAATTCCGGCCATTTGGAAAAATAATCCATCAACACAATGGCATATTTATTCCCAATTCCTAAAATATCAAATGGACCACAAATATCCATTGCTAACCTCTCCCACGCATGTTCTGGCCACTTCGTTTGATGAATAGGACTCTCTTGAACTGTATGAGATTTGTCACTACGTGAGCACGCTACACAGTCTCTCACAAACCTCTCTATTTGTATATCCATACCTGGCCACCAGAAATCATTCCGTGCTTTCCTTTTCATTGCAGTCATACCTCCATGTCCCTCATGCAATAGATCAATTAACTTTGGTCTGAGTGAATTAGGCACCACCAACTTGTCACATCTCCTCAATATTCCACTTACCACAGCTAAATCACTCCAAACCTCTTTGTACTGTAATAGGTTTTCTTGAAACTTCCACCCATCTACAGTAGGAAGGCACTCTATCACTTTCTTCATAGCTACATCTTCTTGCATAGCCTCCTTCCACTCCACTTCGGAAATGGCTTGACACACATCTGATAAACTAGCAACTACCCAATCATCTGTTTCATGGTCTGATCCTTCTTTGTCACACTTATCCACTGGAAAACGTGACAAACAATCAGCATTGATGTTTCTCACACCGGGAACATACCTTAACTTAAAATCATACTCTTGTAACCGATAAATCCATTTCGCAATACGTGGAGAAGCTTTACTTGCACCAGAAGTGGAAAATAAATCAATTAGCGGTTTATGGTCTGTATGTAGTTCGAAACTCGTACCCCAAACAAAATTTCGGAAATGTTGTACCCCCCACCAACACGCTAACGCTTCTTTTTCTATAGCAGAGTACGTGCTTTCTGCTCCCTTCAGTGTGCGTGAAGCAAAAGCTATCACTCGTTCGTTGCTATCATGCACTTGCATCAAAACAGCTCCTATTCCATAACCACTGGCGTCAGTCACAATTATACTTTTGTCATTTGGGTTGAAAGGTTTTAAGGCAATGGCATTTGCTACTGCTTTTTTGATATCAACAAATGCTTGTTGACAATCAACAGACCAATGAAAATGTACTCTTTTCTTCATAAGTTCTCGCAAAGGTGAGACACATGTGGAAAAATTTTGAATGAATCTTGAGTAATATTCTGCTAGACCTAAAAATGATCTTAATTGATCTTTGTCACATGGAATAGGGGCATTTTCTAGGTCTTCTACTAGTTTAAATTTTGGTTTAACTCCCTCTGATGATAACGTGTGACCTAGGTATTCGACCTCTGTTTTGTGAAATTTGCACTTCTGTAAACTTATCGTTAATCCTGCTTGTTCTAATTTGTTTAATACGATCACCAGGACTTTGTCGTGCTCGTGATCGTTAGTACCCCACACTAATATATCGTCTTGGAATACTACCACGTTTGGATCCTCGCCTAATATATTTTGCATTACCCTTTGAAAAACTGCTGATGCCGATGCCAAACCAAAAGGCATTCGTATAAATTGGAATGCACATTCAGGTGTGATGAAAGATGTTAGATGTTTTGACTCAGGATGCAGCATAATTTGGTGATATGCACTTGATAAGTCTAACGTGGAAAAAATATTTCCACCCTCAATTGTTGATAGCATTTCATTAATGTGTGGCAAAGGGTAACGATCAATCCATATGCATTGATTCAGATCCCTCAAATCCACACACATGCGGATACTGCCATTGGGTTTGCGTGCTAAAACTATGGGACTTAACCAATCCGAGGCTTCTATGGGTTCTATGATTCTCTCCTTGCACAACCTGTGTAATTCCTCTTTGAGAGGACCTCCAAGAGCCAACAGAACATTTCTCACCTTGTGTACCCTAGGTATGGTACCTTCTTTCAGAATAATGCGATGTTTGAATTTTTTTAAACATCCTAAGTCCTTTTTGAATAAATTTGGGAATTTGGATTTCCACATCTCTGAATCTAAGGATTTCGTTAACAAAACTTGGGCAGGATGGTTAGGATTTAATATGATATCTAACTTTTTCTGCTCTCTCCATCCTAATAAGGACTTACCCTTCTCCACAACATAAATCTTGGCCTCCGTTTTCCTGTCTTGAAATCTGATTGTGGCTGAAAAATATCCTAAAACTGGTAACCTCTGGCCACAATAACCAACTGGATTAACATCTGTGGGGGCTAATGTTTTGGAACCTAACTTTTCCCATATGTGCTTGTCTATTAGTGTAAAAGGGGAACAGGAATCCGCCCATATAGAAATCATTGTATCATCAATTATAAGATTACACTTTGGCGGAATATAATTTTCGCCATTGTTTGCGCCAACATCGTTAACATCCTCAATTACATATATTTCTACTTCACTTGCGACGGAAATGTCTCTGATTACATTTACTTTCATGTTAGTATTTTGAGTAATGTTAGACGCCTTACAAACTCTAGAGAAATGGCCTATTTTCTTGCATTTATAACACATAGTTTTTGCAGCTGGACAATGCATAGCATCTGCAGAATGTCTGTTGCTTCCACATCTATAGCACACTTTGTTTACGTAAAACGATTGTTTCTTTTTGGATTCTGAACTCTTGTTACTTTTCTTTACCGCTACTACTTCGCACACTTTTGTATCACTGGTTTCACTTAGTGAAGTATTAGAATTCGTTAGTTCCTTGACATATCTTGACGTATTTTCTATGCGTTTTGCAATCTCTATAGCTTTGTCCAATGTGGGATCCGTTAAGTCTAATAGTTTTTCTAGAATCTTTTTGTTACAGGTAGCATTAATTAATTGATCCCTTATAATTTCATCTCTCAAATCTTTAAATTTACACAAAATAGCTAACTTTCTTAACGCAGCCACATATTGTTCAATTTTTTCTCCTTGTACCTGTTTGCGTGAAAAAAACTTATGTCTCTCCACTACTATGCTCAACTTTTTCCCAAAACTTTCCTCTAGCATAGCCATGGCTACCACATAGATGTCTTTGTCATCCTCGTCGTCTATGTTGGAATTACCCCTTCCAATAGATGCAGGTTTGGGAAGCGTTTTTAAAACATTTCTCCCTTCGACTCCAAGATGGTGCTTTAAAATTGCCAACTTCCTGCTAGCTACATATATTTCTGCTCCAATGGCTTCTAAAAACGTTATAAAGGATTCCTTCCAATCTTCCCACACCATGCAAGGTGCTCCTGGTTCTTGTAAAAATGTAGGTGGAGGTGTGATAGTTTGATTTGCCATATTGTAGGTTGCAGTTGTAATGTGCTATATCTATTTCAGTACTTTATTTCTTTTACACACCGTTTGCCCCCTGAAATACACCTTCTAGTTGACCATAGGAGTCTCACAATTCACAATTCCTATTTTTCCTGCCAAATTTGTGAAATAATCAACGCTTACCCTTATTGCACAGATTGTCAAACCAAAATTTCACGCGTTGGTTTCTCCTCCGTGAATAACGCGTTGTACGGGCAATGTATCCAGGCAACAAACAACAATGAAGACGCGTACGCGTAACGTGACCTCACGAAGGGTCACGCTTGTTCGCGCACTACTCGCATGCGCGTCTCGCATGCAAGGAACTCCATAAGGAATGGCGGCTGCGCGTTGAAGATACACAACAAAGGACGTCGCGCGTCTAGACAACCGCTTCACCTTAACGGTAATCTTCCTTTTGTATACATACAAAGTTGTTGTCCCAAAGTTACGATTGCCACTCGATGTGTCCGACGAATGACGTTGCTACATCCAACTAATAGCAGAGAATCACTGTGGTTGTTATGCGATTCGGCAGAAGTCGCTCATACCACTGAGTAAGCGCCAGTATATTTCCCCGACACTGTCCCAAGTGACGTGAATGTTGCACGAAACTCCTCTTATGGAATATCTTTGTTGCTTTCTTGGGACGCACGCACCTTGAACATCAGACTGACACTCAAATACGCCCCTTTAGTGTTTCCGATATAACGACAGTTACAAGGCAAACATCGATGTCTTTAAGAAAATCCGATTAATCCGATTTCATGACATTCACGCTTACGCCAGTGACTTTTCCTTGCCTTGGGGTTCTCCAATGATCAATGAACAGATCCAATGCTGTACACTTCCCAATGGACACGTTAACAAGGTCTTCTAATCCTTCATTAAGATATCTTCCACCTTCTTCCTTGATGATAACCATCCCATCCTCGTCGCCAATTTTGAAGAAGGAACGGGGCAGTTGTATGAAGGAGAAGTTTTTTTGAAGCAAGTAATCAGCAACCCCCAACAACTGTTTCTCTGCACACACCTGTCCTGTCTCCGTGACTCCACAGACTAGAGTCCCGTAGTAGAACCCCCGTTGCTAAGCCACAGCTGCAGGGCAACTCTTTGATGACATCACTGTCAAGAAAGTACCTCAGCAATACATGAAATCACAACATATTGCCATACTCAAAGATTTTAGTATTCATTGTGAAGGTACAAGCCAAGCAATTGCTGCATTTGTCCTGGCCTAGGACAGGGGGGAGTCCTAGGGATGAGTGGATAGTGGTCTCACTTTGTTTGGGAGTATGTGCTCTCACTAGATGATCTCTAATGTTGCAGCCCTTTTTGAATGATAATAGTGGGGCTTCGCACATCATGTTGGAAGTGGTGAGAATTTCCCAATGCTTTTTTATGCATTTTGTCAGTTTATTAGTGATAGGACAAAATGTGGTCACATTTGTGATTCTCAGCATAGGTGTTCTCTGTTTAGGTTGAAGAAGGATATCTCTATGGGAATACAAAGCCCGTCTAAGTGAGTGTTCAATCAGGCGTCCTGGGTAACACTTATCCGGGAGTTTCTTAGACAGTACCTTGGATTCTTTAAAGAAATTGTAGTGAATGTATGTGAGAGTGTTTGCCACTTCCTGTAGTGGCAGACACACGGGCATACTAGAGACTTCCCTGAGCCTTGTTTATGCATAATATTATATTTAATTGGGGGCGCTAGAGGGCGCACTGCAGTATAGCCGCTCTGTATAGCTGCTCCGCTGGCTGAGCCTACTATCAATTAATTATCCTCATAATCCCGGCACGCCTTCTACCGCTGCCCTCTACTATGGCTTCCTAACCTGCCGGCGGATACCTTGGCAATTTTGCTGCCCGAGACACCGCCAGTGAGGAGTGAGCTGTGTTTGAATCCTGGGCCGACACTGACAGCGTGTTGGCTCTGACGCGCTCGGACCTGGCGCTTGAGGTAGGCCGCTGCCGGCGCTGGGGGTGGGCTGGGAGGGCCGGGGGTGTGTGCGGCTTCCCAGTCTTGGCATGCGGTGGGCCGTGTGGCGGATCCCATGGGTCCGTTGGACATTCAGCCGATGCGAGTCTTGCTGTCTGGTGAGCCGCGTCGTGCCGCCTCTGGCTCTCCGTCCACGTGGTCTCTCGCCATCGGAACTCTGCTGGGGGCTGTGCTGTTTCTCCCAGCCTTGCGGCCCATCCATGCACGGCCGTGGGCCTCTTTTTTGAATCGCGCCGGTGAGGTGCTCACTATTCACTGCCACCCGCCAAGCGCTTCTCACCTTAACAGCGCCCAGCCACGCACGCTCCTGCCTGGGCCTCGATGCCACCCATGAGGCCTTTATAACACCGCCAGCCTTGAGCCCGCAAGTAGAGTGGGGGTGATTGCCTCGTCTCACCATCAATCCTGCTGCACTCTGTGGAGCTATCCTTGCTGTGCTTTCTGCCTTCCTACCTGCTTTTGATGTCGACTACAGCTGCCTTCTCCGGCCTGCCCTGCGAGTGCTAATCCTGTTTATATGCTTGGGCCCCGTTTTCCTTCCGATATCTGGCTTTTCTGACGCAGGTGTGCACCAGAGTCATGAGCCTGCTGTGCCCTTACTGTGTGGGATCCCCCCTCTTCTGGATTTGGCGCCAACCCGCTGCGTTCATCAGTTTGACTCTATATTCGTTTTGGCGGCAACTACTCATTGGCACTACGTGTCCACTTCACTTGGGGATTGATTCATACTGCCTTTCAGTGGGGGTGCTGTGATCTGCTTAGGTTGTCCCTACTCTGGTCTCTCTGACCCCTTTCCGGCAGTCTTTGTTGTGGGGTGCTGCACCACTTTCATCAGCTGAGGCCACGGTGAACCTAAGATATCGTGGGGATCAGACATTACTTACTGCATCAGAGTACTGGGCGCGCTGTTGTGTAGCGCCATGGGGAAGAGCCAACAGCGCCTCACCTTTGAACCCTGGAGGGCTGGCAGGTCGACCCAACATGCAGCCTCGGACTCGGAGGCAGACGCCTCTACTGATCATTTAACTAACATAAATAAAACCCTCCTTGCGATACAAGCCAGCCTGCAGTCCATTGATGGCAAAATAGACCACCTCATCCTTCGTACGGATCACATGTCATCCAAGCTGGATAAACATGCACAGTGTTTGGGGCAGGCCGAAACCCGCATCTCGGACACTGAGGATGGGCTGCACCAGGTCACACAAAAGGCGGTCTCTATGGAAATAATCCTTGCCGTCATCCAGGCCCATAATGAAGACCTGGAAGCTAGATTGCGCCGCAACTTCATGCGCATTACGGGCCTGCCAGAATCCACGAACACAGGCAGCCTTGAGCCTTATGTGGAGATGCTTCTACGAGATATTTTTGGGTCAGAGCAGTTCTCGCAAGTCCTCATCGTGGGGCGCGCCCATTGCCCCTTGGCTGCAAGACCCCCTCCGGGTGCCACACCGCGACCTGTTATTGCCCGCCTTCTAAATTATAGGGATCGGGATTTAATCCTCCGCCTCGCCCGGGAGAAAGGCACCATCACGCACAAAGGTAACACCCTTGCCTTCTACCCTGATTTCACGCTGGCAGTGCAGGAGGCCCACAGGGAGTACCAGCCTGCCAAGAAACTCCTCCTTGCTGCACACATCCCGTACGCTATGCTATACCCTGCATGGCTAAGAGTGGAGGTCAAAGGGAAGCACAAGTTTTTCACCTGCCCGAAATTGGCCTTGGACTTTGCTAAAACTGTATCTCGCCGCAACCGGTCCCCCAGACACGCAGGTGGAGATGACGCTGCAGGCCAGGATGACAAGCAGGGCGGATCCTAATATTTTGGTGTTGCAGAAGTGCACTGCCCCTGGTCTCTCCTTGAATACAGTACTGTAACCTGCTTGGCGGAGCATCTGGGAGTCTGCAGATTGTACTGACTTGTGGTATAAATAGCTCGATTGCTAATGCTCGCCCTTTTTCTTTTTTTACTTAATGTCCTGTTCTATCCTTCAGTGACGTGCTGTTGAGAGGGCGCTCTCTTCCTGAACACTTATGATGTGTGAACACGGGGGTTAGGTCTGGAAGAGAATGATGGCTTGGCCACCTCCCACTTCCTACTGGGAGGGAGTTTGTGCTCGGCGCCTCCCCTGAATCGGTTTTCCCCTGCATTGGTTGTTTCCTTGGTATTACACTGGGGGGGTTTTGTTGGATGTTTGGGATGGCTTTAGCTTGTTGGGGTGGCTGAAGTGGGTGGGGGGTGATGTGGGGAGGGTGGGTGGGCTGGGGTTTGTTTCTGTGGCTAGCCAATTACCTGGTGTTCAAGCTATTGCACTTCTGTTCTCATGCTGATCATCTGATGGATTTCCTATGCAATATAGTTTTTTTTCTCAATATGCACAGTAACAGTCTGACAATTTCTTGCCTAACATGGAATGTACGGGGGCTTAATTCACCGAAGAAAATCCGACAGGTGATGGCTCATTTAGAACATCATCATATTAGCATTGCCCTCCTGCAAGAAACACATCTCACGCATAACACTGATCAGTTGGTTGGGGCTCGCTGGGCCGGCTATAGGTTGGTCTCTTCCTATTCCTCTTATAGTCAGGGATTGCTTACGTTGATTAAAAAAGGTCTTTCTTTTGTGGCTCACCGCACCCATATAGGCTTTGAGGGTCGTTACGCCTTGGTGCACGGCACATTGGCAGGTAAAGTGGTCACTATTGTTAACTGCTATGGAGCAAATATAGATGACCCTGGTTTTTATGAAAGTCTTCTATGGTGTTGCGCGGCTGGCCGGAGGCAGCAATTTTCTGGGGTGGAGACCTTAATATGCACCTGGATCCCAGTAAAGATAAGTCCAGTGGTAGGGAGGGTCATTCGCCGGGTGCGGCCCATTGGATTAATTCGGGGTTGCTGGAATTTGGTCTCCTAGACATATGGCGGCACAGGCATATAGAATCACTTGAGGTTACGCATATCTCTACTGTGCATGGCAAGTGGTCTCGCCTTGACTACTGGCTGATCAGCGACGGGGTGGCAGGCTGGGCGACTAAAGTAGAGGTCTGCCACGCACGTTATCTGATCACTGCCCTGTGAAACTCACTCTTTGTGTACCCCTGGTGACTTCTCGTCCCTTCACCTGGCGCTTTCGCTCTGATTCGTTGCTGGACCCTCTTTACTTGGAGACCATCCGTGAGGCTATTATACAATACTTTGCCAATAATAAGGGTTCCGTAGATAGTGCTGGAATGCTTTGGGAGGGTTTTAAGGCCACTATTCGAGGCACTTGCATCAGCACAGTGGCTGGTATATTGAGGGATTTGCGGGGCCAAATAGCTAGGGTGGAGGTTAGGCTGTCCCACCTAGCCTCTAAACGACATGTGGCTCATTCCTTTGGGGAGGGCGGTAGACCAGGTCACCACTTAGCCACAAAAATCAAGCACCATCTGAGCCAAGATGTAATTACTAAGATCACTGACAAATCAGGGTGCGACCCCTATAGTGTCACAGATATTATGGAACAATTTAGGCAGACATATGAGACAGCACACATCTCAAGGCACGACGGACACGGCAGCACTCTACGCCTACTTGCCGCAGGTGGCCATAGCCTGGTTATCAGAGGGGCAGAGGGACTATTTAGGTCAACCCATCACGGTGTAGGATGTCCGTATGGCCATAGCCTCTCTCCCTAACAAAAGGCCCCTGGCCTGGACGGCTTCATGTCGGAATTCTACAAGGCCTATGCCGAGGAACTCATCTCCTTTTTGCTGGAAATGTATGCGGAGGCCTACGACTCTGGTGTCCTTCCCTCATCTCTCCTCGAAGCATTAATTATTACCCTATTCAAAAAGGACAAATCACCTGTATATTGCGACACATACAGGCCACTTTCGCTTATTAATACCGATATAAAACTTTTAGCAAAAATATTGGTCACTTGCCTCCAACCGCTGATGCAGAATTTGGTCCTACCAGACCAATCTGGTTTTCTACCCACGCGGTCTACCTCCCACAAAATTCACACCTTGTTCGCCCTGTTCCACACCCTCTTTCTTGAATTCCCTGCTGCAGCAGTCATGCTCGACGCTGCTAAGGCTTTTGACTCCATCGAATGGGGGTATTTGTTTTTTTGTACTCCAGCGAATGGGTTTCTCTCCTTTTTTTGTTAATTGGGTCAAATTGCTCTATTCGTGCCCTACAGCGCGGGTTCGTGTGGGAGGTCATACTTCCGACTCGTTTCCCATCACTTGTGGCACGCGGCAGGGGTGTCCCCTCTCACCACTGCTGTTCACCCTCACTTTGGAACCCCTGGCCTGTCTAATTCAGCAATGTCACAAATATGCGGCTATCAATTTACATCACCGACCACTCATTATTTTGCTATATGCAGATGATATGCTGCTTTTTATTTGGAATCCCCGTGACTATCTGGCGCCTGTTCTGCGGGAATACATCCAGTTTGCTCTCTTCTCCGGATTATCCATTAACTGGTCTAAATCTTTGGTGATGCCCTTGACCGCATGCATGCTTCCGCATGAATTAGAATTCCCCCTTGAGTGGACGACGGAGTCGGTTAAGTATCTGGGGGTCTGGATTCACCGGGATCCCGATAAAGTGCTTCGAGAGAATTACGACACTGCTATAGCATGGCTAGAACTTCAGATTGAAGGGTGGATTCGTCACCCGCTCTCTCTTGCAGACCGCATCGCTCTTGCAAAGATGGTGGTACTTTCAACATTTTTATATTTTTTTAATAATATACCTATCCCCCTCTCCCAACATTTTTTGAAGACATTGCGAACGTTGCTGCTTTGTTTAATCTGGGGGGGAAGCAGGCTAGGGTGGGCTGGCAGACACTTTTCCTTGACTATAAACACGGGGGATTTAATGCACCGGATTTGTATTTATATTATCTATGTGCGCAGGCACACTACGTGCATTTCTGGTTTGCACCTCAAGATTTTCTTTGGCATGTAGCGGTGGAGCATTGGGATGCACACCCCATACAGCTGAGCTCCATTTTCACGCATAGCCGTCGATCCTTGCCCCGAGATACAATGAACACTGTCAACTCGATGATTGCTGCCTGGCAGGCGCTAGGCCGCTCGGCTGGAAAGCTACCTTTATACTCCCCACTGCTTCCTAAGGCTTATCACGCCGACATTTCAGGAACTCATGAGGAGGGGATCATGCGCATCTTGGCTCAGGTGGGAATTGACAAAATGCAGGATCTATTTCCTCATGGCACCTTTCTGACACCTGCTGATGTTGACTACATCCAACAAAAAACTTTGCTATTCACATTCTCTCTTCATAGACTAAGGAAAGCTTCGCAGGCTCATTTCCCGTCATTTCCTGTGGAACCTTAGAAGGGATTAGCTCTACACACTTTACTTACTAGTCCCACTCGACACAAGCTTGTTACTAAACTATACCAAGCTGCTAGAGCGGATGCACCCTCCCTGTTGATCGAAGCCTAAATAAGTGGAATGGGAACATTGCTGCGCTTTGACCGGCACGCTCACATCTAACGGGAATCTGCTTATTATTCATTTTAAATACCTTCACCAGACCTATCATACCCCGCACCGCCTTTTAAATATGGGATAAAGGACTCAGATGCCTGTCCTCGCTGCAGTGCACTGGGTGCGGACTTCTTACACCTCGCTTGGTCCTGCGGGCAGGTGAGGAACCTTTGGTCGGAAGTGGTTACAAGGCTATCCCAAATTGTAGGGGTTGTATTGCCTTGCTCACCTCAGGTGTTCTGCTCCCCTTTCTAAAAGGTGCTACGGGTAAACTAACTAGAGTTGCACTACTTATTGCTACGAGGCGAGTCGTGATGATGTGGTGCTGCAAACAGAGTCCTACAGTTGCATTATGGCTCAAAGATCTGATATATTGTTGAGAGAATTTAGTGTTATACACGGAGGAGCTGCCGGTGACCTCCCGTCCAAATGATATCTGGGAACCTCTGTTAACATATCTACGTTCAAGTGCTCTGCAAGATGATCCTGAAACTGTGACTGCATAATTACTGTCATTGTCAATGATTGTGATATGTGATAGTTCTTACTGTGCTGCTAAAGCTGGAATCCACCTTATCTGTATACTTTTTATGGCCACGTCTAATTGTTGTTTTATTTGTAACAATAATGGTTTTTGTTTCTCCTCTGTTATATTTCCTCCTATAATGGCATCATTTTTGTGCTGTGATTTCTGTATATCGTATGATGCTCTATGGAAAATGACAAATAAACTTTAAAAAAAAAAAAAAGGTTGTGTTTGGGCTATACAAAAATTTAAAATGTATGTATGGGGCTGCAAATTTCAATTATACACTGACCATAAACACCTACTTCACATACTTACAGGAGGTTCAAACGTTAATCTTTCTGCACGTCTTACTAGACTGGTATCCAAATTAAAAGGATTAATTTTTTTAATTCAAGCATCTATCAGGTGGGAGCAACTTTTGTGCTGATCGCTTATCTCGCATGCCAATTTTAGAGTCACAAGATAATAATGATATTTTAGATCATGTGATGTGAGTAGCTTCCATTGATGATGTCAATGAAGATTACAGCAGTCTCCTTAAAAAATCCATTTGGATTGCTGCTTCTCAGAATGATGAGATCTCAAACAAAGTGAAAGAGTACATTATTCAAGGGTGGCCTGAGAAAAGATTTTTAGTTAGTGAATTACATTTTTTTGCATATGGTGCAGAGGATTTGTTTGTGGCTAGTAATCTTTTAATGAGAGGAGATTTGTTTATACCTTCTAGTGAGATATGTGATACCATTATCACCTTGACTCCACCAAAACCGTGATGTGCATTAAACAACATTACTGGTGGCCTGGTATGGAGGGTCATGTTAAGTCTATAACTAACAAGTGTCCTGAATGCTTGTTATCTGACACACATTGGAAACTACATAAAAGTCCTTTACATCCTGTACAATTTCCTAATCAAGCATGGGAGAAGATGGCATTCATTTTTCTGGGCTTTATGTTTTATTACCAGACAATTTGAAATATCTAATTCTTCTTGTAGATTACTTCTCTAAATGGATGTATTATCTTTTTGCCAGAACTACAGACACTAAAACAGTTATGACATTTTTGGAACACGTTTTTAATATGGAAGGTGTGCCCACATATATGGTGTCTGACAATGGAACTCAATTCACTTCTAAAGTATGTCTGAATTTCTTAAAAAGCACAATATTACTGATTTGAAGGTAGCTTTCTATTGTCCATCTTCCAACAGTCTGGTGGAAAGCGGTAAAAAAGTCATCAAGGAGGGTAAACAAACAGATATTGTTGCTAATCTAGATGTTAAAACCTTTTTTGAAACAGAAGGTATGGTGCTACAACACTACACCACATTGTACTACCGCAGTTACACCTTTTTTTTACTAAGAGGCAGGAAAGCACACACCACTGTTTCCCACTTGGTTAAAAAACACGTTAGCACAACAGAATGTATCGAGATTGCAGACAAAGATAAGGCTGTGTCCAATGTACTAGAGAAACAGTTTAAAATGAAACAAGGTTTTGATGACAGACAAAGCACGTCTTCGTCTGAAATAAATGTTGATGACTGGGTTTTGATCAAAAGTCCAGTCAGAGTGAGAAAAGGGTAGTCTGTGTACTCTGCTCCTGTTAAGGTGATACAAGTTAGCAAAGGTGCATCTTTACTTGATAACAGAGGTTGGTGGAACAAACGCCAATTGGTAAGGTTGTCAGTACAACAAGCAAGTGTTATTTTGAAAAGACGCAGATCTGTATCTCAGTCTGATTGGACATCTTGGATACATCCAACTCCAGCTCTACATTTGATGATGATACATCTACATGCTGTTCACAGTCCTCGTGCAGTAAAGATGTCTTCCAGATTTTCAGATTTTGTTATGTATTAGTATTTGTTCTTTCATGCAATTTAGTTGCTATTATAAGGAGGAAGGTGATGTAGTGAATGTATGTGAGGGTGACTGCCACTACCTGCAGTGGCAGACATGCGGTTATGCTCAAGACTACCTCGAGCCTTGTTTATGTGCAATATTGTCTTTAATTGAACCGGCTCTGGTGTTCTGTGTGTGGTCGCTCCTGGTAATTGCAAACAGTTCAATTATTCACTGTTGGAGGTCTCTACCGGACTCCGCTCTGTTATTTCACAATGTTGTTATGTTATGTTGACTTGTAAAACACACTATCATCTGGGATGGTATCTTGGTGCTGAGCAGTTATGGACTTCTTGAAAAGACTACTCTTCAGCTTCTTGCAGAATTCAGGAGATGAGGAGAAGGCTCGGATGTGGAGGTCATTGCACACTTCGCTGATGTACCTAAGTAAACAGTACATGCTGAGTCAATCGGGATGCATGGCTGTTGAAATTTGCACATCAGTTCAGGGCTGTTTATGAATTTCTACCTATGCAAAAAATAGCCCAACCGAGGTAGTTACTTACAGAAAACAAAATAATATTTAATTTAATACTTTTTCTAGGCTTTTGTTTATTGATTGTCGAAGTTTTTTTTATCAAGTTTAAATGGAAGGGCATGCCTTTAAAGAAAATGTCTTGGCATTTCAAAGACCAGCAGGGTGGAGAGCAGAGACAATCTTTCTTTTCTTTCTTCTTCTTTTAAATCTTTATTTCGATTATGTAAATCATAAAAGAACATACAAATACATTGAAGTCACAAAGGTTATCTTTGAAAAAAGAAAATCAATCATAAATAAAGGATACACAAAAACTAGGGAGAATACAGTTGCAAATAAATAATAAATGGATTGAAACATAGACCTAGTGTATGATAAACAATTACATTTCATTCCGTAAGATGGATTCTTCTAATATGCCATATTGCTGCCAAATACTTGCTAATAGCAAAGACAGTACGAGAAGATAAATCACTTTTCAGCAGCCTATAGGCATCTAAATGTCGTCTGAATCCCCAGCTCCTACAGATGGGAACAATCCATTTATTCCTTGATTTCGTGTACATAGGGCAAAAAAACATTAAATGAATATCGTCCTCCAGCTCACTAGAGCATGTAGGACAATTTTTTGCAGTAGGGGGATGCCATCTACTGGTGAGTGCTCTAACTGGGAGTGCATTATATCGCCATTGTAAGAATAATTTTCTCAGGGCGACAGGATTAATGTCATTCAGGACAGTTTCTAATGAATAGTGGTCCTTGATAGTTAAAAATGTAGTTGTCATAGATCCCAAATTCTCATTAGCAAGAGTAACCGAGAGATTAAAATTGTGGTAAAGAGCCACTAGTTCTTTACGGGGTATGGTCGCACATGATTCTAGGGGTTTTGTCCAATGGGTCTGTAACCCCAGCTTAGCAAATTCATTTTTACATAATTCAGCCATGGGATTTTACCCAGGGCTGGATGGAGATAGAGTTCCAAAAGTTCAGAGCGATAACTCAAAAGTTCAGGGGTTGTCCAAAGACGCCTCCAAAACATTAAAGGCTTCATGCCAAGTTCCTCCCTTATCGATCTTAGTCCCATGTCGAACCTAAGGGGAAGTAAGGGTGTGCTGGGTGGAAGGGCGGACAGGCTCCTTAAGAACTTATTTTCCGTAACGACAATCTCAGGGGCACAATCAATGCCCCAGAGTTCACCGCCATAGATTAAAGCCCCGCGAGCCTGCAATTTATAAATTTCCATAGGCGGGCCAATCGGGTGCGTCATGGATTGGTTCCATAATTTCAGGATTCCCCCTACCCTTTGATTTAACTTTAGATTTAATTTGGTCTGATGGTGAGACCAGGTCATTTTCTCATTAAGTGTTAGACCCAAGTACTCGAAAGTGTGGACTCTTTCTAAGCTGGTTCCATTTATAGTAGGATTAGGTCGTAAAGACCTCGGGGGGTTGAAGATCATAAATTTAGTCTTAGCCGTGTTGATCTCCAACCCCCGATCGTTACAAAAGGATACAAAACCGTCCAAGACGCGTTGTAGCCCCATGGGGGTCTTAGCTAAAAGCAACGTGTCGTCGGCAAACATAATGGCCGAAATGGCAGTACCCGCAAGGCGTGGGGCGTCTCTATTGGGTACCTTGTTTAAATGAGAGATGAGACCGTTTACATAAAGGCAGAAGAGGGTGGGCGCCAAGACACACCCCTGCCTTACCCCCCTTTCGACAGGGAAACTAGCTGAAAGGCTGCCACCCCTCCCACATCTTACCCTTGCATAGTTGTTGGTGTGGAGACGCACAAGTATATGCAAGAGATGCCCTGGAAGTCCTAAATCTTGTAGCACGGCCCATAATTTTATGCGGGGAACAAGGTCGAAAGCCGCGCGGAGATCCACAAAAACTGTGTATAAGGACCCCCCCTCTATCTTTACTGTTTTCCAGTAGAGCATACACAACCTAAAGATCTGATCGGTTGTGGAAACGCTCTTTCGAAAGCCAGCTTGGTAGTTGCTCAAGATCTCAGATGACTCAACCCAGTCCATAATACGATTCAGGATCAGCCTCGAGAAAAGTTTTTGTGCAACATCTATCAAGCTAATAGGCCTGTAATTCCCTGGCAACAGTGGAGAACCTTTTTTGAAAATAGGCACAACTTCGGCGCCTAACCAAGTAGAGGGAATTGGCAAGCCGTTCAAAATGGCATTGAACAATAATGTAAGATAAGGTGCCCATATACTAGGTTCATGTTTATACAAATCACCCGGTACCCCATCCAAACCGGGTGCTTTCCCCGCAGGAAGTTGGGAAATTGCAAGCTGGATTTCAGTTAGCGAAAATATTTGATGATCTCGGCTAGGTACTATGTGTAGTGGGCTTACAGGGGCAGACAACGGGGCCCTGTAGAGAGTGCTAAAGTGGATTTCCCAGGCTTCTGGAGCAATGTTGTTATTTACAATTGGAGGGGGTTCAGTTGTCCCGGTGGATACAATCGACCAAAATCTCCTCGAATCTCTTGATTTTAGGGCAGAGGTTAGATTCTCCCAATTTTCAGAAGCCCATTCCAGTTTAGCAAAACGTATCAGGGATCTATAGGTCTGTCTCTTGTGTTGGATGTCAGCCTTGGGAGCCTTGTTCTTTATAGCCCCTAGCAGGTCGCTCTTTGCCAATCTACAAGTCTTATTGTACCAATTGGGCTGATTAACAAATCCCTTTTTACAGGTAATAATAGGGTTAAATAGCCCAGACAGCATAGAAAACAGATCCTGGTGGGCAGTTGCCAATTCCTCATAGTAGTTTGGGGGGGAATGCTGGTCAAGAATCCCCACTATATTGTTTAAAACCAAGGCGACAGCAGCATAGACTTGGGATATTTCTTTATCATTACGAACCATTTTGCTCCATTTAATTCTCCGCTTATTATTAGAGAGAATAGCTGAGTCCGATGGCTCCGAGTTAGATGGAAGCGCCGGAACCAGAGGGGATAAACCAGATAATGAGACATCCAGTACGAGAGGATTATGGTCACTCTCCCCCCTTGGAGTGACTTGAAAATCTAGAACTCTATTCCAATCCTTGGCTTGAACAAAAATGTAATCAAGCCTAGCCTCTCTACCAGGTTTATTAAATGTGGGCTTAGGAGGGTTATCTAAGGTAGTTCGACCATTGCAAGCCCTAATAGAGTGGACCATTGTCAGGGAGGTAATCTGGATAGCCAAAGGTGTCCAGGCCCTAGCCATTGGGCCGGAAACCTGAGGGATATTCCAGATTTCATCCTCTTCCTGGTTGATTTGATCCACCAAGCCCTGGAGTTGTTCAAAATGAGAATTAAAATCACCAACTAAAAGAAGCATTATATGATCGGGTATTCGAGTTAAAACATTCGAAAGGGCCTCAATCACCCGGGATTCCGCACAAAAATTCACGGGTCTGGCGTATACATTAATCACCGCCAGTTTATTGTCTAGGCCCCAATCCAATATTATACATAGAATATCGTCCGACCCAGTTTCAAATTTAGTAACAGTACAACCTAAATAAATAGCAACCCAAATAGTCAGGCCGCCAGAAGGGCGGCCACGCCCGGACCACACTGCAGGAATTGAATAGGTAGCATAACCCAGTCGATGGTAATCTTGTCTTGCCCAGGTTTCTTGGAAACAACAAATTTGGTGAAGATCTATGAAGGAACCCCAAATTGGGCAATCAAGCTTGCTGGGTAGGCCGGCTAAGTTCCAGGAAAGCACCTTATGTTTTGTTATGCAATTGGAAGAGGCTGGTAGATTTTTACAAGGAGGAGGCACAGGCAGAGTCGGAGAAATAGGGGTGGTGATGGGAACAGAAATAGAAACAGGGGAAAAAGGATGATGATTAGAAGGTGGGAGCAATGGGGGCAATGAAACAGAAATGGAGCCTTCCTGTGGAAGTCAATCGACATCCTCAAGACAGGCATACCTGTTGAAAGTTGGATAGCCAGCAGACAAAGGCTCGTCAAAATGTACGTGCCTAGGCCTGCCTCTGGCCGCATTGCCCCTAACTTTTGACCAATTATCATCTATGTCATCCCGAATAGAAGTGTGAAGAGGGGGATAGAAGAAAGACAGGGGGAGGGAGTTAATAAGAGAAGTGCTGTTACCACCAGTCCAATTAAGAATGTAGGGAGCTGTTAAGCGGTTGCTAAAATTAACCAGAATACAGTCACCCTTGATATTCTTTGTAGTGCTACCAAGCCAAGGAACCCTTCTTTCCATTAAAACCTGTGACCTCACATTAGGAGGGAGAGGCCTATGCTTATTGAGCCAGTTAATGACTTTATTTTTTAGGGCAGCATAGGATTCAGTTGATGAATTAGCAAGCTCCGGGACACCTGTTAGAACAACAACATAAGGTGAAACCTCTGGTGGAAGATTGATTACGTTCCTCCTATTTATTGGGGCTATACTTGGGTTGGTATTAGTTCTTGGACCTTTATTATTTAGGTCCGAATCTGCATATTGTAGGTTGGGTACTGTAGCTATGTTCTTAGTTTGGAATTGTAATTGACATTGAGGAGGCACAGGGGGCGTATGTTGTGAGGCAGGGAGTAGTAGCAGAGAAGTAGTTGGATTAGATTCTGGTAAATTTGGCGTAGGATTGCAGGGCCCGGGAGAAAGGAAGCCCATAGGGGTAGGGAGGGATAAAGAATGTGAATCCGCTTTTCTTGCTTCGCATACAGCACATGGTTTGGCTCTGTTCACTGATACATTTGCCGGGGATGTAACAACCCTTTCTATTTCCTTAAGCCTAATATCAATTGCATCAAACCTAGCAGTCAATGAAATAAGGAGACCATTAATAGCAGATTGTACAATGTCATTGTATCGACAAGAGGTCTCATCGGGTTCTGCAACACAATCAGAGACATGTATAGGTGTATTAGATGGCAATACAATGTGCTCTAATGGTGATTTGGGAGTGCAATTGTTAACTTGAGCAGGCCTAGGACATGTTGAAGTGAGTGCTTTATCAATGCTAGAATGGGATCTATCTAATCTAGGTTTTTTCCCTCTCTTGTTGGGCCCCACGCGTTTCCTTTTTGGAACGCCTCCCTGCTCAATATACTGTGCTCCAGTTAACGACTGGTCCAATAATCGGGAGTGCCTAATGTGGTCCGTTCCCTCAGGAATTGGTTGAAGGGTATCTCTACGTGAGGGGGAACTGGATCTTAAATCACATAAAACCGATTCAATTGTACGGTCAATACTATCCATCAATGCTACTTGAGAGTCATCAAGATTTGTGGGGGAGCCTGCAGAAGCAATTAAACCAAGGGATGACCTACGCGTACTGGCAATTCCGTCAGATAGACGCCTTTCTAGTATGTTCAATTCACCTTGGATTACAGAGTTCGCCCTAATGATAAAGTTATCCAGTGTTCCAGATATTATCGGTTGAGCTTTCAATAGTTTACCTCGCGTATCCATAGTTACTTGCTGCCTTGTGCGGGGCGGAGAAATGGATGAAAGGGACAGGGCCCGGTCCGGTCTTGTCCGTGCTTGAACGGGCTTAAACGGGCCCGCCCTTGGCCCGGGCTTCGCCCCGGACTACGCCCCGCAACGCGTCCCGCAACGCGGTAGTAGGGGCGGGAGCTAAGTAGGAAGAGGAGGAGCCGGGAAGAGTGCCCAGGTGCGCTCAATCCAGTTGTACAGCAGCGCACCCTGGTCCTCGCAGTCCCAGCAGGTAACGGGCTCCAAGTGCAGGAAACAAGATATCTCCGTTAAAAGTCCTCGGTAACAAAGGCTAAAAGAGGAGCAGAGTTCTCCCGTGAACACGCCAGCGAGCGGCTCCCGCGAAGCGGGGGCCGCGAGGCGTTATATTAGCAGGAGAGAGGTGGAGGAGGAGCCGGGAAGAGTGCCCAGGTGCGCTCAATCCAGTTGTACAGCAGCGCACCCTGGTCCTCGCAGTCCCAGCAGGTAACGGGCTCCAAGTGCAGGAAACAAGATATCTCCGTTAAAAGTCCTCGGTAACAAAGGCTAAAAGAGGAGCAGAGTTCTCCCGTGAACACGCCAGCGAGCGGCTCCCGCGAAGCGGGGGCCGCGAGGCGTTATGTTAGCAGGAGAGAGGTGGAGGAGGAGCCGGGAAGAGTGCCAAGGTGCGCTCAATCCAGTTGTACAGCAGCGCACCCTGGTCCTCGCAGTCCCAGCAGGTAACGGGCTCCAAGTGCAGGAAACAAGATATCTCCGGTAAAAGTCCTCGGTAACAAAGGCTAAAAGAGGAGCAGAGTTCTCCCGTGAACACGCCAGACAATCTCATATCGGCAGTGCCTGACTTCCCAGGACCTGCACATTTTATAGGCACCCTCAGAGGCCAGTTGACAAAACCCCGCTTTCCCTTTAGGCCAGTACGAACCAGCGAAAATTGCACTCGTTAGCTACAGTTCATTTCTTGCAGATAAAAATAGTTTTGTGAATTTATATGGATTTTTTCCAGGATGCTGTTTATGACTTTTGAATTTTGAGCTCGGTGCTTAGCAGGATTAGAAAATCAATCTCGACTTGGAACTCATTATCTGGCTATTCCAAGTCCAATAAAAACACGATTGTGCTTGGGAAGCATTGCTCCACCAAATGGGCGGGAAATATGCCATATTGTGCTCCCCTTAATGAGTATGAGGAGGCCTGGAATGGTTATTGCCTGTCAGGCACGAGTAAGTGGCGCCACGCGGACAAGGAGGAGCGGTACACGGGCTGCCATCGCCTGCTCACATTGAAGCCTCATTGTGACGTCACTGTGGCTGCTCAGTAATAAACAAATGCACGCGCCAGGTGCACCTCAGAGGAAGGAACCTTTGTGGTTCTGGAAGGTGGTTATCGGAGCTATGAGTTTGCCATAATAAAGGCGCCATTTTTCAAGATCTTAATTTCATAGCTCTAATGTTGCCTGGGTATAAGCATTTTTGCACTGTCTTCTGAACCCCAAGGTCATGAATCTGGGAACGTGCAAACCAGGAACAGGGATGTGCGTAGTTGCAAAGTAGCAGAGTTAATACATTTTTTAAAAGAAGGAGGCTAGGCGCTACTCTCAAACACACTGTGTTTACCAGTCGATATCGGACTCATAAATGGGAGATACGTTGAAATTTCGACTAAATTGCATTTGGAGAGGAAACAGTGCTACTATGGCACTATGCATGGTGCACATAGACATTATATTCTCTTGACAATGTACTGTATTTGCTTTGTGAGAATGGCTGTATTACCGAACAGGACAGACACATGCTGCTTCCTCTCTTGAAGAGAGCTGGCAATCCGATTAAAAGAGAGAGCAATCGCCGTCTCACATAAAATGAGCACTGTAGGCACTAATTTAAGCCGGATTTTGGGATGACTGGTGTCGTAACTACTGAAGAACATATGTAAATCCTTGCTTGTCCCGGGTACTTTAAAGGCACGGCTGGAAATATGTAAAGTAAACAACAGAACATCACACTAACATGCAGAAAGCAACTTAAAATCACAATTTAAGCCTTAACAGGGCATAAAACAACAAAGCAGTTAAAACAGGCATCCTCGTGTCACCTTTTGCTCCATCGTCTTGAAATTCCACAATAGTGTCTTCTACCCCTACGTCTTCATTGAAATGAGGAGGAGAAATGTGTAAACGACGTCTGGTGTCAGGCAGCTATCACAACATGCCAAAACATTCAGGGCCTTATTAATGAGAGGTGTTGCATCGCTGCGGCAAAGCAGCGATGCAACACTTCTCAGTGCGCCCTCCTTGCGACACCATGGATGCGCCATATCTACAGTGTGGCGCATCATATCGCAAGGAGTTACAGAGACGACAGTATTACTGACGTATATGTAGGCGCAAAAGTGACACATTGCTGGTGTGTTTCTTAAAACAGTCGCACCTCCAGCAATGGGCCCTTTCACATGGGGCAAGCCCACGTGAAAGGGCCTACAGCACCCCTACACCTGACATGGGGCAGGCGTAAGGTTTTGACACATTGGTGTCCTAGAAGTGGCGCAGTGAAATCTCTTAGATTTTACTGCACCACTCCTACGACCCTTTCTTGCAGAGAATATCCACCCCGAAATCATTATACCTGACTAGAGGCGTCACTTTGTAAATATGGAGCAAAGTGGTGCATTATTTACGCTGCCGCAGCGTCAGAAAAAGTGGCGCAATGGCGGCGTAAATGTGATGCAATGACTCAAAAATAAGCCCCCTCAGTAATTTACATGTCAAGAAAACACACGTTCATCTGCAAGTAGATATTTGAATGTATTCACTCCTAAAATCTCTTGAACTGCACCAATTTCCATAGTGGTCAGCATATTTTCTTGTAACGGTGTTAGGTGTGGAAATTTAGCTTGCAAACTGAACATTATCTGCGCCATCTTGCCTCTCCCCAGCGCCACGCACAGCGAATGCACGGCCGCCATTTTAGGCACCCCGCTCTCTCCCCGCTCATTCTCGATCGCCAGCGCTTTCCCCTGGCGCTGCGAACATCCCCCGCGCGCCGGCCACCCCCGCTCTCTCATACACGGGCCATAAACCCTCTCCTTCAGCGCGACCCTGCTACGGAACCACATCCGACCGACATCCCATACATGGTCATGCCTCTCCTTTTGATAACCCCCCTTCCTCTGCGCCCCATTGTCCGAACTGGTCCCAGGCCATCACCTAGCCCTGCGGATGCAGTTTATTGCCCCTACTGTAAGGGAAACACCCCACATCAAAGGGATTACAGTGGATCAAAGCCCCTACCCCCTGAGACCCGGCCGGTTGCACACACCCCCGGGAATTGGCGGAATTCCCTGCTGCGCGATAGCCATCTCCTACTGCGGGTAATGTGGGAACTTCTACTGTAGCTATGTGTGGGATCGGATCTGAGCCGGGGCTTCAGGGGATGTTCTCTCATACATCAAGGGAATCTCAAGAATGTACTATGTGTAATAAAGCAATAAACCTGTGTATAAGAGACCAGGTCTCAGAGATGCAGTTAGAGCACCTCGTGACGATACCTTGCTGTCTGATCTGATGTGTTCTGCTCCGACGGAATAAAACTTTGTTTCCTGCCTTCCAGTCTCCGGCGCCTGCCTCTTTCATTGGTAAATTATCGAGTGGTATGAGAGGCGATTACCGCCGGGCAAATACTTGAAAGGTTATCGACTGAAACTGCCGCTACCATTTAACAATTGGCGTCCCAAACGTGGGGCCCATCAGTGACACGTGGATCCAGTGGGAGAGGTCCCGACGACAGAGTGAACGACTGCAACGATCGGGAGAGCTCCTGCCCAATAGACCCTCGTCTGGCAGCCAATCATCCGAACTTCACTGGTTCCGAGCAGACCTCTCTCGAGTGATCTACGGTCCTGACTGGGAACCATCAGGAGTGCCGCGGCAAATACGGAGAGTAGAGGACGATCGGGCGCTGGAGGCGGAAGACGAGAAACTGTCCACGCGGTCCGGGTAAGGTCGTGATACACAACAAATTGCGAAATAATTGATTGATTGTCTGAAGCTTTGGAATACTAGTATTGCTCATTGATTGTGCTCATTGATTGTTCTCTTTGAGATATTCGCTGTCTACAAACGGGGAGGAGTAGAAATACTCTCTCTCTCTCTCCCTTTGCAGATAGTGAAGGGTAGGTAACGCAGACTTTTGTCCCCGTTGAAACCCGTCGTGCCTATCTTTATCTCCCCACTGATTGATTGTCCGAACATTGATTGTTTTGAAGAATAGTGCTTTTTGAGATATTCTCTGTTTGCAAATAACGTAGAATAGAAATATTCTGTCTAGTCTTTGCAAATAGTGAAGGGTAGGTAACGCAGACTTTTGTCCCCGTTGTAACCCGTCGTGCCTATATTTATCTCCCCATTGATTGATTGATTGATTGTCCGAACACTAGTTGTTCGATATTGGTTCTTTGGAGGTATTCTCTGCTTACAAATAACGAGGAATAGAGATATTCTGTCTAGTCTTTGCAAGCAGTGAAAAGATAGGTAGTGCTGACTTTTGTCCCCGTTGAAACCCGTCATGCCTATCTTCTCCCCACTGATTGGTAGTTGGTTCTGCCCGGACCGCTTATTAGAGGTGAACCATCCGGCTCCACTGGAGGGCACCCCTAATAAGGACATGTTCACTAAATATGGACTAGTCGCCGTAGCTTATACCAAGCTATGGCATAAATATACAAAGAAGGACCCCGAGAGTCAGTGGCCACTGATGGGATCCTTCGACGACCATAAGATAGAAGTGCTAGAAATAGCTCTGCGTAGCAATAAGACGACGCCTACTATGCTTGACAGTATCAGCATGTGGCGCAAAGAAGCAATGCAACGGAAAAAGAGGGAAGAAGTAAAAGCAGAAAAGGAATTACGAAAGGCAGCCCACCTTGCCGCTAGAAAGTTAGAAGAAGAAATAAAGGAGAGAAGGGAAACTAAACTAAGACAGGAGCCCGAAACATCAGGCCAGTACGCTGTTAGGACCCCTTCTTTGCTCTACCCTGAGTTGTCCTCCAAGCAGCGAACGAATGACGAATTACTGTTAGGACCCCCGATCATTTACATGCCCCCTCCATATGCACCCTCCCAGTCAGTAGTGCAACACCCACAACCCCCGAACACGAGCGAAAGCAGTACAGGGGCCTCGGTCCTCACGGCCTCCGCGCCGGCCGAGCCTCCTGTACTGAACACAACGTCGGCAATAACGCTAGATGACCATGAGATGAGAAAGAAAGAGTCCACCAGAATGAATCGACTAACGAAGGATGAACGAACAGGAATCGACAAAATAGTAAAGGCACTGGTAGGATCCTTTTTGACCTTACAAAAACTAAAGTAACGCTAGGAGTTAGCCCTTTTGTGGGACATATGAAACCAAGGGAAGGAGCCAGGCTCACGGTCGAGACGGCCACGAGGTAGCCTGACTCCATTACTCTCGCCTACCGAAACATGTCTGCCCTACTGCCCACCCCGCCCAATAAGCATGACAAAATCCTGCACAAACGGAAGCCTGCTGGCACCCACCATCGACATCACCAAACTAGGGCTAGATCGCGCGCAATTGGTCTATGTTATTTTTCCGATTGCACAGTAACCTCCTTGTGCTCGTCATCAGATTGCAAATATGTACAAACACTCCAACGAAGTAGTATAGTTATAACATTTTAATAACTTATAAGATATAACAAACACACCAACAGGGTAAACAGGTTAAAACACGTTTTAAAACAACTATTTACATGACAGTCTGCTGCAACCTCCATCCCAAAGCCTTAACGTCCACGTGACACCGTCCTCGCCTCTCCTTCCTCGAAATGGCAACATTGGCCTGTTTTGGGCGGTTCTTTTAGTTGACTTTGGGCTATAAAAGCCATGCAAAAATCCATTGACATCAGTGGCGGACGACTGTGCGAATAGGCCGGAGGCTATACGAAGCGCCGAAGTTCTGGCAACACCAAGGCGGAGTCCGCCACGCTGTGCGGGCCTTCCCGCTTTCTTTCTTCTTTCTTCAATAAGGGCTGATGCCCTGGTGGGGGGAGGCGATGCGGACGGGCCTCCCCCACCTCCCCAAGTGGAGGCTCACCAACAGATGAGGGCACCCCAGCCATCTTTTTCATCGGCCTGCTGAATTTCACCCTGGCACGCTGTGCGGATCTTCCCATTCTCTTCTTCCTTCAATAACGGAGGGTGCCCTGGCAGGGGGAAGCGACGCGGACGGGCCTCCCCCACCTCCCCAGGTGGAGGCTCGCCAGCAGATGAGGGCACCCCAACCGTCTTTGACTCGCCGGCCAGCTAAGCTGCATCCAACCGTCTTTGACTCACCGGCCAGCTGAGCTGCACCCTGCCGCTGCACGCTACCACCGGACAACCGCCCAAGCACAGGTTCACCAGGATCGCCACTAGCTCCCGACGCGAAGAGTGGGCCCCGGCAGCCAAGAAATCGGGGACCCACCCCGGTGGCGATACCATCCAAACTGCTGTCGTCATTGCTACTGGAATCACCCCGGTGGCAGTACCATCCGAACTGCCGCTGTTACTGCTGCTGGCTCCTCTCCGGTGACTGTACCGAAGAGCTGCTGCTACTGCTGCCCTTGAACTCGGGCGGTCGACTCCTCCGGATCCAGGCCTAAAGCCCACCGTGAGACAATTCTGGACTCGAAAGCTTGTCTGCTTGGGCGTGGGCCCCACCCTTGACAAAATGCTCCCCTCAGCCTTGCAGAATCGGCTGGAGTCATTTGACACTCGACTCCCGCGGACTTCCGGTAAGGACAAAACCGCCACCATTGTTCTTTGCCCCGGACGGCAGCCACCTTGCCTCCGCTTGGTGCAGTGAGAAAGACTGGTTCGAAGCGTCGGCGGAAGAACCCGCCTGCTGCCCCGCCCCAAGAACGAACCATGGCATTTCTACGGGGTCGCAGTGACGCCATGCTGACGCAAAGTTGACGCTAACGAAAGTTCTCGAACTACTGAAAGGGATTCTGGTCCAACAGCTAATTCATGGAAAGACTTAGACTGTACTCTGGCCCAACCTCGCCCCAAGATGGTGCCGATGTAGGAGAGGCCTACAAACCCTTGTGACGTCCCAGTCACGTGACATTTGTGTTAAAAAGAGATATATACATATATATATATATATATGCGATGCTTCCACACATGATGGTCGGGGAGAGGCGGGGAGGGAACCGATTTTATGCCGTAGTAGCGTTGCTCATGACACTCGACGCCTCTCACGCCGTGGCCGGCCTGAACGGTTGTAGGCCCGTATATTGTATACTGACATTGTTTTAAATAAAGGGCATCTTGAAGGAATTGCGGAATCAGTGTCATGACTAAAAAATAGGTTGATAAAGATTTCTTCTTCTGAATAAATGATTGTTACTCCCAACCAATAGAAAACAAGATAATGCAGTCCCCATTTGCCTGAATCTTTTTGATTAACGGAATTTGTACCCATCACACCTATCTTTTTCCAAGAGTTGTTAAGCAATGGTCAACCATAGCTCAGGGTATATGCCGAACGCAAGGTATGGTATCCTGCACCTTAATACACGACCGATTAAGAAATGCATGTATGACAAGGGAACCCGAATTTAGGAAATGAAATAAATTAGAGCATCTTTGTCCCGGACAAGAAGAATAATAGGTCTGTGGTATCACCCATTCCTGCGACTAGCCTGGTACGTGGTAAGTAGAACTTTTTTCGTGTCTGCGCGCGCTAGGGTACTTTGAATGCTGCACATCCCCTTCCCTCTTTTTCCCCTCTATAGGTCACGACGAAGCTCCGACTGAAGAATGAAGTGGACATGGACCGTACCGAGTTCAATATCAGGGAAAATTTAGACAAACGTTATGAGATAGTGCGTGAAGTGCAGACCACCATTGAGAACATGAGAAACTGTATGGCATGATTGTGCGTGTGTGCTATGATTACACTGTATGAATGTGTGTGCATCTCATGCTTAGGTCACTTGAAGAGAGCGTCACTGTATGATTGAAATGCTCACCATCGATCAAAGGGAGGAGAATAAAGGGTCCGACACCCCCTAGGATAAACTACAAAATACTGAAAGTACGCAGCATGCATAGGAAAGGAGGACAGGAAAGGAGAGGTCCCGATGCTCAACGTAGCCCTGAGTCTCCATCTTAAGTTTCTGCACTTGATGCCTGTACTGTCACACCCTATCCGGCTTTTGTGTATACGTGATCACCGAATTTATGTCTTTTCCCCGCTTGTGTTTTCTTACATGGAACAGACCCATGCTACTCCATGTTGTGTGTGCACCAAGTGGCCTATTATCTTACCCATGTCTCTCTCTCGTTTTGTGTCGTATGTATGCCAAATAGCCTACTTGATGCACATCTCTCTCTCTCTCTCTCTCTCTCTCTCTCTCTCTCTCTCTCTCTCTCTCTCTCTCTCTCTCTCTCTCTCTCTCTCTCTCTCTCTCCCTCTCATTCTCTCTCTCTCTCTCTCTCTCTCTCTCTCTCTCTCTCTCTCACTCCCTTCCTCACTAAAAAGCCTTCTTACCCTCTTTTCTGTTTGAATAAATTAACGACACATACTTCCTCGGTAAGTGTACAATTGGCCTGGAGCACGGTGGTGTTCGAACAAATTGACTGAAACAAAACGACCGTACTTTGCCACGTTACTACCTCTCCTTTCTACAAATATTGAACTTAATTGGCTGAGAAAAGAAAGGACAGGTAAGACGACTGATGTCTCCCAATTTGGCCCTCATCACGGGGACTATATGTCAGTGGTTTCCGTTTTTTTTCAGAGCTTTAACAACACCATCCCCACCGCCCAGAATTACCCCCCCGCCCAATTACCCCGAAATAGAATGTCTGAAGCACCCCGTTCTCCCAAGATAACCCCAGCCCTATACTAGCCGCCTCAGAGTATTTCGAACGAAACAGCTGATGACCTTATTCACTAATAATACATCGCCTAAACTGATAAAGGGTTACCTATTGTCGCCAGCAAAAATAATGCTTAGCTCATGGATACTCGTGAGCCCGTGACAGTAGCACCTCGCTCTTTCTTTTCATAAACTTAGCAGTCCTCGGAAGGAAATATGTAGTAACAAAACTTGTGTTGAGACGAACGAGCCTCTGCCGGAGAAGCCGGTTCGAATTTTTCATAGACTAGAAGGTTGACAGATGTCAGGCTTCCTGCAACCAGTATCGGGCGCAGGAATCGGCACCTAGAGGGCTAGACGATGGACAGGGACACCCACAGAAACTTGCACCACAGCAATGATAAATAGATTAGTAACGCACACACTAACATCAGAGTTAAAAGACACCAATCATACAGCAACCGATAAAAACATGTCCGCAACTACTCGGTGGTTGGGAGAGAGGATGAAGTATGTAAATGTCTTCCCTGCCAACTCTCTAAGATTTTTGTTTCCTGTACCCATTTAAAGATAACGTGCTGCCATCGGAAGGGAGGGGTCGGACGTGACGCACAGCCTGGCTGCAGACCATGGAACATCTACGACATCGACCAAGGGGGAAGCAACGAAGCAAAAAGGGCGTGAGACGAGACACCATTTTCAGGATGATAAGCACGAAGGGCTACATCGAGCCCCCCTGCTCACCGACCAGCGTGCCTGAAGTCTCAACCCGTCGGGCCCGATTAATGGGCCCAGTGCTGGAAGATTCTGCTCCCCTTTGGTCCACATTTTTTGATCCGACCCCACTCCACCCCCTCTTCCCTCGGCATCCCGAAGCACGTCACATCTCTCTCTCTCTCACCCTCTTTTATATGGATTATAAATCTGACTTACCCACAGAAGAACAAAAAGCAGGTACCCTGTCTCAAAGTACCTATGGTGAACTGTGTTAAGGAACAGGGCTGTGATCGGAGAACAGTGAATGATCACACCCTGCAACGTGAGAAATTGGATTTGAGCTGGACCTTAGCTCCACCGCCGGTGCTCAACAGTGCCAACGAAAGAAGAACAACAATAAGAGCTTACCAGTGATGGCTCTTTATAAAAAAAAGGACACTGGAAAGAAGAACCCATGTCAAAGTTGAAAATCCTCTCCCAACCACCTTTTTATATTAACTATCTTCTTATCAAGTTTTCATGATGTTGCATCAATCACTTCCGACTGTACATTGAGAAGTTAAGAAAATGTAACTTTGTATAGTAACATTCATACAACACCAGCCAGGTACACGACTATACTGACTATTTTCGATCCACACGAAGTCTGGGCCTTAAGTAATGTATGACGTATCCCTTGTTTTGCCAGAAACATCCTGTTTGCTTTACAGTATCCTATTTGTGTTCAAACAAAACTCCCCTCCTCCTGTCCCTGGGCCTGACATGCGGCACAGCTGATGTAACTCTGTATGTACTACCTCCTCGCCTACTTTATCACCTGTATGTAACTATAAGCAAATGTGTCAGATTACTCCTGCCTGCCCTAAAAACTCTGTATCTTTAAAGAATGTACGAAAAGACATTAACGATATTATAGCTGAAGGTTAACGAAGATAAACGTCGGCCAGGCAAGCTGGCGAGATATGTTAAAAGGGAGGACTGTGGAAATTTAGCTTGCAAACTGAACATTATCTGCGCCATCTTGCCTCTCCCCAGCGCCACGCACAGCGAATGCACGGCCGCCATTTTAGGCACCCCGCTCTCTCCCCGCTCATTCTCGATCGCCAGCGCTTTCCCCTGGCGCTGCGAACATCCCCCGCGCGCCGGCCACCCCCGCTCTCTCATACACGGGCCATAAACCCTCTCCTTCAGCGCGACCCTGCTACGGAACCACATCCGACCGACATCCCATACATGGTCATGCCTCTCCTTTTGATAACCCCCCTTCCTCTGCGCCCCATTGTCCGAACTGGTCCCAGGCCATCACCTAGCCCTGCGGATGCAGTTTATTGCCCCTACTGTAAGGGAAACACCCCACATCAAAGGGATTACAGTGGATCAAAGCCCCTACCCCCTGAGACCCGGCCGGTTGCACACACCCCCGGGAATTGGCGGAATTCCCTGCTGCGCGATAGCCATCTCCTACTGCGGGTAATGTGGGAACTTCTACTGTAGCTATGTGTGGGATCGGATCTGATTCAGGGGATGTTCTCTCAAACATCAAGGAAATCTCAAGAATGTACTATGTGTAATAAAGCAATAAACCTGTGTATAAGAGACCAGGTCTCAGAGATGCAGTTAGAGCACCTTGTGACGATACCTTGCTGTCTGATCTGATGTGTTCTGCTCCGACGGAATAAAACTTTGTTTCCTGCCTTCCAGTCTCCGGCGCCTGCCTCTTTCATTGGTAAATTATCGAGTGGTATGAGAGGCGATTACCGCCGGGAAAATACTTGAAAGGTTATCGACTGAAACTGCCGCTACCATTTAACATTAGGTCTAATTAAATTTGTGGTCCTCTGCCATTTTGCTTACAGTACCCTTTTACATTGCAAAGCTACTGTTTCATTCACTGATGCCAGTCAAATCCCATTTTTCAACATTATTCAATGTTCCTTTTCACAGAGCTTATTGCATTCATGTGGTCCACATTTTTGTTTCCACTTGACAGATAGATTTAGTGAAATTTTGATCTAAACACTTAGGGGCATATTTTCAAGGACCTATTGCCGAGTTAGCGACAGTTTATCATCGCCAAAGTGGCGATAAATTCATCGCACTATTCACAAGCTGGTGCTAACAGCCAATATCATCAGTTTTCCGGCAATAGCAGCCGCAAAAAAATAGCCATAGATGACACCGGCAACTAACGCTAATGAGATGCAGAGTAAGCGTTCCTGTGCAAAAAGCCGCGACAACACCACTTCGTAACATTCTCAACGACCAGCCAGATAGGCGATAAGTTCACAAAACATGCGATAAGGCACATTAGCAGCAGGGAATTAACACCTGCTCCAACCTGGTGTTAAGTCGGAAGACCTCCTGCACCATAAAGGGAGCCCAGCCCAGAGCCATACCTGAAGAACAACAGATGCCATGGAGCTACTCATCATGCAGCTCGGAGCCCCAAGAGGGCCACAACACCAACCGCCACCACCCTGAGGCCCGCTACCCCCCACCCCCCGGATCCTCCCCGTCCCCCCTCAACCCCCCGGACCACCACAGAGGCAGCACAGATAGAGACAGTGGACCTTCAGAAAACGCACCAGCCTCACAGACTTAACACCAGAGGATGTCATTGCCCACTACAGGCTCAAAAGGACAACCATCCTACGCATCCTGACCGTCATTGCCCACAGGCTAACAGTACCAACACAGCGGACAACCAACATCCCTCCACAGACAAAGCTGCTGGCTCTGCTGCACATATTGGCCTCTGGGACCTTCCAAGCAACAACTGCCAGAGTCGGAGGAGTCTCACAGCCAGCCCTATCCAAGTTCCTCACACCTGTCTTGGATGCCATCCTCAGCTTGGCACTCCAGCAACTACACATTACCACACACTGCGCAGGAACAGCTGGAAACCAAGCAAGGCTTCTGTGCCATAGCTGCCTTCTGTTGGGGGCAATCGAATGCACACATGTACTCCTCGTGTCCCCTGCCACCATTGCACACGGTTACTGCAACAGGAAGCACAAGCATTCCATCAATGTGCAGGCAATAGTCGACCACCGTGGACTCTTCACCAATGTCATCGCCAACTACCTAGGCAGTGGGCATGATTCCTTCATCTTCCGACAGTCCATCATAAACCAGCGCTTTGAGGCTGGCACACATGTGAATGCAGTGCTCGTTGGTAAGTACCAAATGAACACACCACACACCTCAACTCCACAATCATGCAACTCAAAACTCTGGGAATGCACACGTTACAAACTCACACACAACATGCCAAACAACATGCCCACCTACCAGACACAACAGCACAACTTACTGTGGTGACCTGGGCAAGCCATGTACACGAGCCATCAACGGCATGGCACCTCAGCCACACAATAGCAGAATGTGGGGAGAGGTGGGAACTATGCAAGTGCGAAGGACGCAAGTGACCCATGAATGAGAATGTACACAATGCCACGTGTGGCATGGATGCGCTGGCCAGACTGCAGTATGAAGACCACAGACATGCCCATGTCGACATATACTGCTGGTGTTTGGAGTATAGTGAACAGTGGATGTAACCATGTTACACCAGGCAGTGGGGAAGAGCACGGAAAGTAGCTCATTACGTCCCCCCTTGTAAGCCTGAGCGGAGTGGGCTGGCCCGGCGTATGCCAGTATAGTGTAGGGGTGTGAATAAAAAGCCCGTAACTCTGGGCGTGGTTCACTCCCAGAATGGCCAACGTGTCTGCCAGGGTGGCGCCCCCAGCACGCCACAAGGCCGAAGCCGTGAGTGGCGGTGCTGGCGACCATGTGCGCCTGCTGCTCTCCAGGCCGCAGGTCCCCAGACCCGTCTTGGCCGCCCCTGCGCAACCAGGCCCCACCACTCACCTTCGAACACGTGTATCAAATAAGATCCACCATGTGCCTGTCCAAGCCTGAGACCCACGACCTTGTCAGCCTCCTCAGACCATCGCTGTCCTCCCAAGACAGGCCCGCAACACTCCTTTCTCATTGACATACTCCACCGGCCTTCACAGCGGTCAAGTAGGTCACACATTTGGAACAGAGTCTTGATTATGCAATGGCAGAGTACACACTTTATGGCTGAGTTTACATCACAGGTGGAAGGTTCCTGTGCAAGATTATCGTTGCATGTTGTGTGTTGCACGACATATGTGTATGCACCAATGCCCCAAGGCTATAAGTGCCAGATGCACCGGACGATGATGAGGAAGATGAGGCATGTGGATGACACCCCACTTTAGCTGCAGCAGGAATAGCCCATAGAACACCATCATTGACAATTTCTTCAAATGAGAATGTTGCATTGTCGCAGTCCTTAGCAGACAAAATGAGCACAGACGCAAATAAATTCTCTCATACACACATTCCCTGAGTGCATGTCACTTCTGTGTACAGGCACTCAGGTGACAAGTGTAAGTGCAACATGTAGTGCTAACAATTTAGAAAATTTGGAATAGGTTTTGGGGGTGTCACCTCTGTACACAGAGGCTGTTTGGGGTGTCACGTATTCGAAATGCCATTTCTGTGTGTCAAGGAGAGTACGGAATCCCACACATCAGCATCTCACATGTGTCCCACTTAATTGCATATAGGCTGTCATTTGTGACCTACAATTAACAACAGGGCTTTTTTTGGGGTCAGATATGTACCACCATGATACAGGGATGCTCCCTGTGACTCAAGTTCCACAACATGTGCAACATGGACGTAAGGGGGAATCACTGCCCCTGCATTCTTAAATGCTTTCATACTTGATTAATCATGTACATGACAGATCTGTGTGTATTATTCATGTACAGTGGAGTGTTGAAGCTGTCTTAGTTCTGGGCCAAGCAGACAACAATTTTCAATGTTGCCCCGTGGAGAGCCAGCCAGAGTCCTATTGGGACTCTGGGAAGGGAAAGAGTCCAGTCCGCAGGCTGATTGCTGTGTCATTGTTTTGCAAACAAAATGTGGCAGTCCCTGTCGAGGTGAAAGGTTAGTGTGGCTGGGTGTATCGGGGACAGTGGAAGGTGCTATTCCAGGGCATGATCCAGAGTGCAGAACTAAGCAGTAAGAAGCCATACGGCGGAGATGAATGCTACTGCTTCCTACTTACTACTGAGGCAAATTCATCCTCATCTTCGGCCTCTGACATTTCATGTGCTTCACATGTGGGTGGTGGTGTTTGGTATGCAGCACTGTGTGACACTGACACATCAGGGACCGGAGATGTGGATGTAGAAGTAGCAGCAGCATTCATATGCACAATGTCTTGTGGCATCACTCAAATGATGAGGATCTGCAGGACATGGAAGATCCCATGTACAGCTTTCTCGTGTGCAGCCGTATTAGCCATTCTTTGCGCCAGCATCCTCTCCATGTTCTCCATGACCCTCCTCGTGTTTCCCAAATCACGGATGACATTGCTGTAGCCACCCTGACTGGACAGTTGTTGTCGTCTCCGAGTTATGACTCCAGCTACGCCAGCCATGGATTTTTGGAGGGCATGGGGCGGACTGTGGGCGACCATTAGGGAGTGTAAGTGGTCCCTGATGTGACTTAGACACCCACGTATGGCATCCAGTTTGGCTGCCATGAGTTGGAACCCCAGCCGCACCTGTTCAGCCAGCCCCCTCTGGCAGTCTAACACATGGTGTTGGAACTCCATGTGTTCTTTTGTGAGGTGCTGCGAGCCAGACGTGGTGGTGGGTGCTTCCTTCTCTGTGGTCTGTGCAGGGGGTGGGCTCACCTCGATGGTGCTGGGCTGACCTGCTACTGGAGGTGGGGTGCGGAGGGTGTCCTTGAACTGTTGGAGTGTCACTTGCATTGGCAGTGTGGCTCACAAATGGGCATCTTTTCTGGGTTTCGAATGTGTGCATGTGTTGGTGGAGAGATTGGTGATGTGTGGTGTGGGACCCCTATGGGGACATGGGGTACGGGGCCTACTTGGTGTTTGTGTGTGTGCTGCAGTGTTCCATGGGGATCAGGGACATGATCCAGAGTCATTGTGGGTATGCAGTGTGCTCTACTTACATGTGCATGTGTGCCATTGTGCCCATCTCCCCCCGTTCCCCCAGTCCCTGGTTGGAACTCACCCTGTTGATGTTGTGTCGGGTCATGGTGAGCAGTGTCTGGATCCCCAAATCCTGGCACCGTGTCCCAACTGATGACTGTGAGGATATTTCGAAATCACTAAGAATTTGCATTAAATAAATACTTTTCTGCTTTTGTTCCCACAATCTGTCAATACATGCTCTTGCTTAAGACATTTTTTTAGACATTTATTGTCTTATTCCCTTGGCAAGTTATTTGCATGCAGGAGACCCCTTCCTTCTAAACCCCTCCTCTCTTATGGACATTACAGATCACCTACTATATGGATAGCCCTGTGAGTGAAGAAAACAGCATGCACACTACTTGTGCATCTGCAGAGTACGTGCACAGGTTATGCGGTAATTGCTTATCATAGAGAAAACGTGTGCTATATTGACAGGCAGCCTTGAAGCCTTACAACACAATTTTCTAAGGAGGTGCTGATAGGTATATACATTGTAGCTGCCTATGTTTTCTTAGACACCCATATTCCATTCATAGGAAGCATACCGCATTGATAGGGGGAATTTTAGGAGCCATTCAGTAGGTATTTGAAGTAGAACTATCATGGGTAGACTGAAACATTTTGAGTCTACAATGGTGTCTGCTAAAGAAAATACATTGAAGAAAATTGTAACAAAAAAAAAAATATATATGCTTTGCCTTATAATGCAAGGGGATGTGTACTGAGAGCATAGGTAAAGGGGTCTCCCCTGCCAAAGTAGACATAAGCTTTTACAATCAGATGGAGAAGGGGTTGGGGTATAGTAAAAAGGGTTTTAAGATTCAAGGAAGCAGTACTAGGGGATTGGTAGAATTCAGGGATTGGTAGCATTAAGGGGGGTGCTTGGTGCTTCTGGGGTTCACAGAAGGATAGTTTTACTGGCTATTAATCATTTTTTGTCTGCAAGGAAGGGTACCATTAAGTGCTAACTCAGGACTTTAATTTTCATGGAGGATGGGAAGCATAAAAGAACAGTAAAGGTTTTTTATTGTTATAGGAGGGATATTTGTTGGACCTGGCCATCTCTCTAGGATCACCCCAGAATTAGCCTTCCGTTGCTGAACCGGTTTCTGTAAGCTTTTAGCACTCTGTGCACTTTACTCCTGCTAATCAATGGTGAAGGGCTAGTATTCTCCTTTGAAAGCGTGGTAAAATTGGTCTACACATTATCGGCACATTTAAGTTACTTGTAAGTTGATAGTAAATTGTCCTACCTGTACCTAGGGCCTGTATATTAAATGCTAATAGTGGGCAGCTTCGCTCATTGTGCCACCCACTAATGTCGCACTGTAAAACATGTTTCGGTCCTGCCACTGCAGGCTGTGGTCCATTTTTAAACTGTCATTCTGACCTGGCAACATAAACCTTTTGCTAGGCCTAAACCTTACTTTTTAATTCTTATGTCTCCTCTAAGGTATGGTATGGCATGGTATTTAAAAAGTAGGGCATGTGTGTTTGAGTTTTACTTGTCCTGACTGTGAAAAACCCTTAAAGTTGCTTTTCACTGCTGCAAGTCTGCCTCTCCAATAGACAATCATTTGGTAACCTTAGCTTCAGCTTGGGAACATATAGAGAAACACTTCTTCCACCCAAATGAATTGTAATGTAAAATCCTCTTTAATGGTAAAGTCGGATTTTGAGGTATATTTGTGTATTCATGTGGACAAAAAGGCCTTGGGTGTGGTGCAGGGGCTTGCCCACAAATATTCCTGACTTCGCAGGGCTGCCCACCCTGCCACTGACAAATGCAGCTAGACCCAGGTTGCTCCTAAATCATGGAATGGCCACCCACTGTGAATTAGAGTCTCCTCCTGCTCTCTTCTCAAATTTCACAAGAAAGTAACAACCCAGCTTTGAAATTAACTAACTTACCTTAAGCGGGGCTAGGCACACATAGTACTCAGTGACCAAAGCCAGCTATCCCTACTGGCATCACATGGGTTTGGGCCAGAATTTCACCCCAAGTACATTTTTAAAGACGTACTATAAAATGGTGCACATTTAACACACATTTGATAAAAAGACATAAACTCTGAAAAGCCACTCATCAAATAACCCATCACTTTCATGGTGTGCCATGAAAGCCTGACTTGTACCAGGAGTGTTGCTGACTCACTTACATTTAAAAAAAGTGAGAAAATGGTCAAAATTGTATCTTTTCACCACAATTCCCTAACAAAAAAACTGGAAAGCACCATATTAAAAATACGATATTGATGACATTCTGTATATTGTGCTGGAAAACAGTCCCAGGCAGTAGGATGGCTAGAGGGAGATAGTTCTTTATGAAAGAAAAAAGTAGCATGTTAACATTAATCTTCCAGCTACACACACTACAAAACCTGTGTTTTTACTGTTTGCTTCTAAGAATTCTCTCAAAAAAATTAAAGCATCCTTTTCATGCACTGACTGACCCTTCTTTATTTAGGAAAATCCATCCTTATGTACACATTTGTAATCATCACAGAATTTTTAGAAAAACACTTACCCGTTCAAATGAGTACAGTTTCAATAAAAGCATATCAACAAATGCACCAGCACCTCTTTTGTAATTCATTTAGGACATAAACTCCGCAGCTGATCTTAGACTAAAGCAATGATTTTTTGCTGCTGCGTTGTCAAAATTGTTGTCGGGCACTTTGGGTACCTGGGTACCTTGTACCACTTGGCACTATTATTGTAGGGCACTGCCACTTTTACTCTTTGGCCTCGGTCCTTTTTCCAACTGCTATTGTGGTTAGCCTGCAAGCTTCTATGGACTGGCAAAACGTCGCCTTCTTAAGGCACTCTGCTACGACGCCACAACAAAGGTCTGCCTACGGCAAGCCCATCTGCGCCAGTCTGCACACCGGCCGGTCACAGTGCCAGCCATGCTGGCAGTTGACTTTTCTGGGGGTCGGACTCAAAGTTGGTCTCATCATGATCCTCTCCTTGCAGGTGTTCTATGGAATTCTTTTTTATTTAGGAGAGAGGCGAGATGTTATGGTACTAGTAGTCTCTATGGCGTGGAGCCTACCACTGCTGGGCTTGAGTGGGGAGGGGCTGGGATCACTGTTTGCCTTGCAGTGTGCTTTAATTAGTGCACACTCTCCCATAAAACATGCAGAGGAGATTCATGATGTGTTAAGGGATGACAACCTGGATATACTTTTTAACATTGAGTCGCGAACAACCCACAAACCTAACCCTGAGTTTTGGAATGCTTGTCCTGTGGGGTATAAGGCCATACACCTCCCTATCCGGGGCAGTCAGGGCGGAGTTTAGCTAGTTGATTTAAAGGCTTCTAGGATCTACAGTCTTTAGACCTTCACGATTTCCCAGAGGTCGAACTGGTGCAGGTCTCAGAATCCCATACCCTGGCTGGGCTTCAGCAGTCCATTGTACAGATACTTTGGGGGATTGTATGGTGCACTTGCTATTTCTGATTCCACCATAATTCTGCTTGGTGATATTAATCTGTGGGCCAAGTTTGACACCAGCACTTTGAGAACTTATAACAAGCTTATTTCTACAGCCAAATATAATAAAGAGATATTGGCCGCATCGAATACATCTTGAAAGATTTTTACCAACGATCCTCAGCTATTTCGACCTGTATGCCTCATATCTTGACACTCTCAAGCCCTTTTCATTAACCTCGCTCTCTATTTGGAGGATACGATCATCGGCATTGTGAATGGTCTGCGGTCCATGTCACCAGCCTCTGTCAGGACCTGTACTTAGTAGATAGATGCTGAGGAACATGGAATCAGCCATTTTGTTTGGGGGACTTTGACAAGATTTCGGTTGAAGTCTTCCAGAAAATAAAGAGCTCCATCTCTTCTGAATCCTCCACACACTCTATTACACTTAGAAGGTGGCAGTAGTTTGCTCACACTCTGACAGAGGTTTTGCAATCTACCTTGTCTTCAGAGACTGTTCCCTTAGACTAGACATAAGCCTGGGTGTTGCAATTGTTAAAAAAGCGTTTGGCCGACCACACTACCCTTAGTAATTTTCAGTCTATTTCATTGGTTTCATTCCCAGCTGAGATATTAGAAAAGCATGTGAACTCCTATCTCTCAGTCCATCTTGAGAGCATTAATGTGTTGCATGCAGCCCAGTCTGGCTTTCATTCGACACATGGTACTGATACCACGCTTGTTTCAGTCTCTCAGTGACCTTCGGAGGACAGCCAACAAGGGGAACTTTGTTTCCCTGATATTATTAGATCTGTTGCCTCCTTTCAATACTTTCTCTCATGAGATTTTGATCTTCAGGTTGACAGAAATTAGTATTAAGGACAGAGCTTTGAAATGATGTGCTTCATATCTTGATAATAGAGTTCAAGCGATCCGCCTCCCACCATTCCACTCTGAGTTCTCTTTCACTGAACAGGGTGTTCCTCAGGGCTCTGCTCTGAGTCCTATTCTGTTTAATATCTACTCAACTAATCTGCATTCAGGGTTTTGTCTTCATGAAGTATGCTGATGCACCCAGACCGTCATTTCAGTGGACTCCACATCATCTGCTCCTTATGAAAATTTCCATCACTGCACGAGTAAAATTACAATCGGAATCACCTCTAACTACCTCAAATTTAATGAGCATGGCGCTGTGGTTCTAAGCTCTGCAATGGGCAAGATTCCTCTGGCTCATACCGCTGAATTTTGGCTTTCCTTCAAAGTGTTTGTTTGTAGTCAGGAACCCAGGGTTTTTTATTTTGGCAGCAATTTATCTCAGATGGACCAGGTAAACAGGTTGGCCACCACCTGTTTCTCACTTCTCAAGTTTGCTTCACAAGATACTACCTCTTCCCACTGCCATTCTTCGACTGCGGATTGTTCCGTTTGCTATTTTAGGTCCGCTTGGCCATGGCAACTCTCTTTGTCAAGGCTACCCTGATTATTTGATTTTCTTTTCTGCGTTCAGTCAGCTGCTGAGCGCTTATCTCTCATCCTTCCTCAGTTGTCCTCTGCTTCTGCTGCTCTTGCATTGGCCTCCCTGCCAAAGGGAGCTCTTTGTGAGTCTTGGTGCATTGTTCACAGGGCCTTCTATCAGTCAGACCCATGTATCCCCATGGCAGGTTTAAGTGGCACTGCCCTGCTCGCCATCTGTGTTCCTCGAATGCCAGTCATCTGGTGCAGCTGAAACTTGCCCTTTATCAGGATGGTGGCAGGGCATTTACGGTGCAGGCTTCTCACCTCTGGAATAGCCCCCCTTAGCCTCTGAGGGGGGTGTCTAACCGGGGTCAATTCAGCAAGCTGCTCAAGACGTGACTGCTTACCCTGTAACTGAGTATGTAAAGATGGAGCGGGGGGGGGGGGGGTTCCCATTGCTTAGCGCCAGGGAGCCTTTAAGGTGATCAAGCGTTCGACAGAGGTTATTAATAATGATGATGATAATAATAATAATATTAGCATGCTCTAAATGAAGTCCCCTCTCCCACAAATGAAGGGTTTGTTCATGAAAAAGGAGTCTTTTTTCAGTTTTATATTGCTCGACCTTTGTCAAAGGACATTAGAGCACTTTACAATCATTAAACAATATAGACTCAGGGGACTAAATGGATTGGCCAGTATCACAAGAGGCTGATTTGAGGCGGACATTCGAACACGTTCACCAAATTTTAAGTCAGCAGTTCTAGCCACTAGACCACATTGCCTCCTTGTAAAAATGTGAAATTCGAGTGCAGGTATGGCCACATAACAACATGGAATAGTGCTGTAGTCTCACAAGAAATGAGTCCGAACTGACAAAAGTGTGGTTTTGTGCAAGCCGCATGAGGTTGGCTAGTGAGCAGTGAGCGCCTTCTGTGCAGTGAGCGTGCACGTCTCTTGCACACGTTAGCTTCTGAATAGGCGGCTTTTGGTTTGAGAGCCATGAAGCATGCAGCTCGCCATCTCCAGGGAGTGATGCTCAATTCAAGGAGGAGCAGTTTTCCCATTGCTGATTATGACTGAAATTGTATGTTGCCTTCTTTTGCTAGATGTCTCAGGATGCACGATGAACGCCGAAGATCTGTCATCACACAAAACTTGGGGAGTTTGCATTTCACCTGAAGCCTCACATGTACTGCACACATGTGGAATGTTCTCTGCTGCGCCTCTCCTGTGAATAGATATATATAGAGGGAGGTACCGCTCGATCATGTACGTACAGCAGATCAATGAGCCTTGGTGACATGATAACCAATTATCTGCTGCTCGTGTTCATCTATCAAGGGTATACCTCCAAGTGTCAGAGAGATCTGCTGTTTCCACAGTCGGGAAGTTAGCAGGATGTGCATGAAAGTGACACGAGATAAAGCATAAGAAAATATGCTCGTGATAGCAAATGAAATGTGGAGGAAGATGAATGCAGCCCTGCCACAGGGAATCTGCTGGCAAGAGAATCATGTCTGCTCAGCATGTTCCTTTGCTAATGCATCATGCTTTTATCAAGTGATCTACACGTTGCATTTTTCAATATGTTTATCTATATACAACTTTATTGTTAAGAGATGTCAATGAATAAATATAGTTGACATTATTTAAGGAGCAGGGCATTATTTTTCTATGGAGGTAAAGCCATATGCCATCTCTGTCAGCTGGAGGAAAGAGAAAGACTGAAAAACTTCCACAGGCCTACAATGTAGGAACCTGCAAGAATGAGATAAAGGGGAAGAACGTGCCTGGTACTGGATTAAAGAGGCTTGAGGTGGACTGAAGACTAAAAAGACATTAAATAGAGCAGGCCGTGAGCTTCTGAGCAAAGCTTTGGGAACCAGCACTCATTCTTTTACGAATTGAAAACTGGGTGTGATATGACTCCGTTGGACTCAACATCCTTGGTGTAGTATTCCCCCCAAAATTGCACCTTCACCCCTCTTATTTGCTGAATTCATTTTTGTTGGTTTTAGGACTCTGTGCACTTTATCACTGCTAACCAGGGGTGAAGTTCTTGTGCTCACTCCTCCAAACATGGTAAAATTGCCCTACCCCTAATTGGCATATTTAATTTACTTGAACATACGTAATAAATGGTACTGCATGTACCCAGGGCCTGTACGTTAAATGCTACTAGTGTGCCTTCAGCACTCATTGTGGCATGCACTAAAATAGCACTTTAAAAACATGTTTCAGGCCTGCCATGCAGACTGTAGTCCATTTCGTCCTGGCAAAATAAACCTGTACTCAGGCCTAACTTTGCTATCTAATACTGAAAAATCCCTCTTAATTAACCCCGGGTGTAGTTCACATAGTGGAGCTATGTGTAGCTACGCAAAGTGCACTTCGCACTCCGCGAGATACGCGTAGCACTACGCAAACTGCATAGTGCGCTGTTCGCGATGAGTGCCGGATGCTTGTCCGCACTGTGCAATCTTTGAAAACGGCATCTTCCACAGTGCGAGCTGTCGTTTTCTGCCGCTCGAGTAGATTTTTACTCGAGCGGCAGCTTTCTCAACGCTGACTGGTAGTTTCTCATCACGAGCAGTCGATAGCATACGCGACCACTCACAATGAGAAACCTGACCTCTCCGCGTTGAGAATCTCGCCGGGAGGTTTATTTTCCACGCTCGCGATCGGCAACTTGATGTTGCTGATCGCGAACAAGGAAAAAGTCTCGCCGGGATGCCATTTTGCTCGCTCGCGGTCGCCAACTTGACGTTGAAGACCGCGAGCGAGCAAAAAATGCCAATTTCGCTATGCTACGCGTTTTTGCACTGTGCTACATGCAATTTGCGTAGCGCGAAGTAGCACAAACTACGCAAGCCTAGCGTAGTTGTCCGCCCAGGGTTACTCTTAATGTGGGCCCTAAAAGTACATATAGCAGTGGTCCATTGTATTTAACATGTAGAATTTGAGTACTTAAGTTTTACATGTCCAGGCAGTGAAAAACTCCAAAAGTCATTATTCACTGTTGAAAGGCCTATCTCTTCCACTAACTAATGCTGGATTATCCTATTACATTTATTAAGCACTAACTTCAGATTGGGAGCCGCTAAGAATATGATGTTTACAAAGAAAATTGACTTGAATGTAAAATCCTCTTTAATGGCTAAGTTGATTTTCAAGTGACAATTTTGTCGATGCCACTTTTAGAAAGTTCACAAAAATACCCAAATGTATATCTGGGGATGCCCAGTGCACTACAAGAATACACAATCCAGTGTGAATCAAAACTTCATATGAATATACAATTTTACTCCACTCGTGGAAAAAACAATTAGGCAATGTTCAATGTGACAAAAGTTCACTGAATCAAACAATCAAAAAAAGCCATAAAAAAAAGAGTCCAATCAATCTTTCTTGATGATCCAAAACGATTCTTCTTTATTACTGAAGAATATCGATGAGTGGAAATCAACAGCATACACAAATAATCATTCAGACAACCGTCTCAATTTTGAATTTCCCAATGCATTTCGGGCTATGTAGAGGGAAAGCCCTTCGTCAGGGGAATCTGTGGGAAATGAACAATAGTAAACTATATGCACTCCAAATCATCACATTATAAGGATAGACATTATGACTCATAAGCGGACTAGGGCAAAACTAAACAGCATTCTCAATCTGAAGAAAACTGAACAAAAATGATCATGTTGTAAGAAACAGAATGAAAACGGAATGAAAAGATCCCCAAGTGCAATATTAAATAATGAAAAACCAAACACACACACAAAAGTGCAACAACACCCGAAACCGTAGTCGCAGAAAGCAAGTGACAAAATAGGTGCAATAGGTGCAAAAAACAAAAAGCTACCTTAAACGGTTGTAATACAAGTGTCAAGGAAACGATAACAATGAACCAACGTCTCCTGCGATGCGTGCCCTAAGGAGATCAACAATGACAGTGATAAACCGCTTGGGAAGTGAGTTACTCAAATGACGTGAGTGACCAAAACGAAACAAATCTTACCACAACAATATGCAAAACGGCAGCGAGGCCGAGTTTTGAAAGGATATCTAAGGACTTCTGTAAAAAAACAAGTGAACCATACATCAGGAAACACGGTCTAGTTTACAAAAAAAGATACGGAATTGTGTGCAGAAATTAAAATCAAGTGGCATGCATGCTCGCGGCTTACCCGGAAACACGAACGCGAACGCTGAGGAAACAGATGATGGTTAACGCATGCGTATAGAGTGAACCAGTGAGTTTAAAGACAAAAAGTAACAAGGGAAAACAGACAACGTGAACAAAACATAAAAAGTGGTAATGTGGCGGCCATCATGGAAACGACTGTGCACTAATGCAGACTATGAAGAGAATCAATGCCACCAGATCGAATATATCAAAAGTTAAGCCAAAAGTAAAATAAAAGTGACAATAATGGTTGAGAAATGCTAGTGAGCATTGAACAATGATAATTGCTTAACAATTATTACAATAACGGATGTTGAAAATGAAGCGAAATAAAAATAACAAAATAGCAAAATACAAATAACAATACTTATTGAGAGCTGCTAATAAACATAAAACAATAAACAATGAATAACAATGAATGCAATACAGACTCATGTAGCAAATAGAGCACCAAGCCGAGAGATCAAGAGATGGCAGACATGGCAGCACAAGTCATGCTGTTTATAGAAAACAGGCTAATTCAAATTTATCATTCAACCCCAAGGGGGACAAAGATTGCATAAACCAAATCCAATGAGATTCACGCTGGGATAACATTTTTGACATATTTCGCCCTGGGATCCCCTCAACAATTTCAAGAACTCCGAATTTGAGCTGAGCAATGGTGTGTTTAGCTGCTAGCCAGTGTTGAGCCAGCGGGGAACTAATAGTTTTAGTACGAATACGACTTTTGTGTTCAGTGATCCGAGTTCGAAGAATGCGTTCAGTTTTACCAACATAACATGAATCAAAGGGACATTTAATAACATAAATAACATGATGGCTGTTACAGTTAGCATTGAAATTCAGGTTGATTTTTCTCCCAGTGCGGGGGTGTGGCAAACTATTGCCTACCATCACATTATTACAATGAGAACAGTTGTTACATTTAGACATACCCTTGTAAACCATATGGGATCTCATACAGGATTTATTCAACATTTCTTTTAAGTTCAATGACCTTTTATAGGCAAACAGTGGAACATCAGTAAACAATCCTTTGAGATCGGGTTCACATTTAAGCAAGTCCCATCTCTGCAGTATGCTCTTTTTTAACAAGTGAGAATCGGTGGAAAATGTGGAAACAAACACCTCTCTTGTTTTATTGGTATCTACTGTTTTCTTTTTAAGTAAGTCATCCCGATTGAGGGATATCGCCCTTTTGGCTGCCTGATCTACAATGTGTACAGGATAACCTCTGACTAAAAACTTGTTTTTTGACGCTTCAATCGTCTGAAGGCTTACCACAGCATCAGAAGTAATGCGCTTAATCCTTAGAAACTGTGAGTAAGGAAGGTGGCGTTTCAGGGGCCATGGATGGAAACTTTGAAAAAGAAGAGAGTTTTTGCGATCAGTAGGTTTGGTAAAAACAGTCGTCTGAATCAGAGAACCAGATAAAGTCAATAGTACATCCAAAAATGCAATACTGGAAGATTCAATCTGATGTGTAAATTGAATGCGAGGATTAATGTGATTCAGTAACAAAATCTGTTTTTCCAAGTCGCTACGTGACCCGTGCCAAATAATGAGGATATCATCAATATAGCGACGGTATAACGTTATGTTATCAGTCCATCCACTGTCTGCAAAAATGTTTTCAGTTTCAAATTTAAGCATGAAAATATTAGCGTAGCTGGGGGCTCCAGAAAAGCCCATCGAAGTGCCATTGGCTTGGAGGAAAAAATGACCCTTCCATTGAAAATAACTGTGAAACAAACAAAAATTCAAAATTTCAATCAAAAAAACTTTATTGGCTCTAACATCATTTTCACGTAGTAATGCCCATTCAATGGCTACAATACCGTCACTGTGAGGTATAGACGTGTAAAGTGAAACAACGTCAATCGTACATAACCAAAGTTGATGAGTATTGAAGATTTGAGTATTTTGAAGTATAGTGAGTAAATGTGTTGTGTCTTGAACATAAGACAAACTGTTTTGTACAATCGGTTGAAAAAAAGTATCAAGGTACCGCCCAAGTGGATCATGGATGGAATCACATCCGGAGACAATGGGTCTCAACGGGGGATCATTCAAATTCTTGTGAATTTTAGGAAGCATGTATAAACTCGGTCTCCGAGGAAACCGAGTGAATAGATACTCCCTAGTTTTCGACGTAATCCATTCCGTTTCAATGGCATGTGACAAAATAGAATCCAAAGTTATCAAGAATTCATCAGTGGGGTCTTTGTCTAATGGCAGATAGGTGGAGCGATCTTGTAACATTTGATCAACCTTTAGCTCATATTTCATGCGGTCCATGACCACTAAAGCACCACCTTTATCCGCTTTAGTGAAATTTAAAGTATCATTGAGTTGTAAGGATTTCAAAGCAGATCTTTCACTTTTAGATAAATTGGAAATGCCTGGAGAACCAGATGGGAATTTAGCAATGTCTTGTTTGACCAGAGTTTCGAATAGATCAATAGCCTTGTGTGTGATGGGGGATAAGAAAGTACTGCGTGGTTTAAACTTGAGGTATTCAGTGTCAATGCCTGATTGAGACTCAGTGTCTATGGTGAAGAAGTGTCTGAGGTGCAGTTTTCTGGTGAACTTATACAAGGCAACCAAGGAATCTAACCCTCTGGAATGATGTGTGGGTACAAACGAACACCCTTTATTCAGAACCGCAGTCTGTTTGTTCGTCAATTTTTTAGATGAAATGTTTACCACTAATGTTTCTTCGTCCGACGGCCTGTGCCTGTTTTTGCTGAATCGGTGGCCTCTGCGGGTTTAGCTGATTCTGTTGTGGGCTGCATAGGTGGTTGATTTGCAGCCGGGCTGGTGGCCAAAAAAGAAACCTTAGAAGAACTGGAAGTTGTCGGAATGGGTTCACTCACAGATGGTTGAACCAACGAGGATACAGGTGGACGAGATAACCGAGTATCACTTGTCGAGGCTACACTTTCTTGGGAAGAAGCAGTAGATGGCTTATGCCAGCTGCGTCTCTGGGCATAAACTTCAGCCCACGAGTATACTTCGTCAAGCTTATAGTCTATTGTATCACGGCGGAATTTTCTAACTTTCCGCTCGTGGATTTCTTTGGCATATGCATCTAGTTTTAAATTGATGTCAATGAGAGTACTAGACCATGCTTCCGTTTCCATTCGTGATATGAGACAAGCCTGCAAGTCTTTAATCTCAGACTCTAAACCCGTAAGTACTTGTGACAATTCTTCGACTATAAGTAAGATCAAGTCAAGGGAGCATTTGTTTAAAATTGCATACCACTTATCCATAAACTTTTTGTTCATCTTGAACAACATTGGCTTAATAGCAAGACGTAATCCCCTTGGTATACGGATCGCTTTATGGTATTGGATAAGTGTGGTGGCGTGCAGACGTTGGTTGATCTCTCTGCGCATGAGGTACTCGAGCTGACGAATTTGTTGTGGTAAAGGGCCTGATGAAATGTCAAAAGATCTAGCCTCTTTTATGAGTCCATAAATGTCAGCCGCTTCAGCGGCGGAGTCTACTTTAGTTTGAGCTCTATTCTCAGTGAGATGGACAATGTCATCAAAAGACATGACTAAAACAAGTGAAACAAATCAATAAGGTGGTGCAACTAACACTGCAAGGCAGAAAAATTGAACAGCAGTATGAAAAAAGCAGCTGCGATGCACTCAAAGAATCTAATTTAAACATGAATATACACAAATTAGCTAATAAACCAACTAATCATTGTTTGGTGTGCACCAGGTTTAGGGGCTCTGCAGGCCTCTGAATACTGAAAGTGAACAAAAATACCCAGATGTATATCTGGGGATGCCCAGTGCACTACAAGAATACACAATCCAGTGTGAATCAAAACTTCATATGAATATACAATTTTACTCCACTCGTGGGAAAAAACAATTAGGCAATGTTCAATGTGACAAAAGTTCACTGAATCAAACAATAAAAAAAATTTTAAAAAAAAAAAAGCCATCAAAAAAAGAGTCCAATCAATCTTTCTTGATGATCCAAAACGATTCTTCTTTATTACTGAAGAATATCGATGAGTGGAAATCAACAGCATACACAAATAATCATTCAGACAACCGTCTCAATTTTGAATTTCCCAATGCATTTCGGGCTATGTAGAGAGAAAGCCCTTCGTCAGGGGAATCTGTGGGAAATGAACAATAGTAAACTATATGCACTCCAAATCATCACATTATAAGGATAGACATTATGACTCATAAGCGGACTAGGGCAAAACTAAACAGCATTCTCAATCTGAAGAAAACTGAACAAAAATGATCATGTTGTAAGAAACAGAATGAAAACGGAATCAAAAGATCCCAAAGTGCAATATTAAAAAATGAAAAACCAAACACACACACAAAAGTGCAACAACACCCGAAACCGTAGTCGCAGAAAGCAAGTGACAAAATAGGTGCAATAGGTGCAAAAAACAAAAAGCTACCTTAAACGGTTGTAATACAAGTGTCAAGGAAACGATAACAATGAACCAACGTCTCCTGCGATGCGTGCCCTAAGGAGATCAACAATGACAGTGATAAACCGCTTGGGAAGTGAGTTACTCAAATGACGTGAGTGACCAAAACGAAACAAATCTTACCACAACAATATGCAAAACGGCAGCGAGGCCGAGTTTTGAAAGGATATCTAAGGACTTCTGTAAAAAAACAAGTGAACCATACATCAGGAAACACGGTCTAGTTTACAAAAAAAGATACGGAATTGTGTGCAGAAATTAAAATCAAGTGGCATGCATGCTCGCGGCTTACCCGGAAACACGAACGCGAACGCTGAGGAAACAGATGATGGTTAACGCATGCGTATAGAGTGAACCAGTGAGTTTAAAGACAAAAAGTAACAAGGGAAAACAGACAACGTGAACAAAACATAAAAAGTGGTAATGTGGCGGCCATCATGGAAACGACTGTGCACTAATGCAGACTATGAAGAGAATCAATGCCACCAGATCGAATATATCAAAAGTTAAGCCAAAAGTAAAATAAAAGTGACAATAATGGTTGAGAAATGCTAGTGAGCATTGAACAATGATAATTGCTTAACAATTAATACAATAACGGATGTTGAAAATGAAGCGAAATAAAAATAACAAAATAGCAAAATACAAATAACAATACTTATTGAGAGCTGCTAATAAACATAAAACAATAAACAATGAATAACAATGAATGCAATACAGACTCATGTAGCAAATAGAGCACCAAGCCGAGAGATCAAGAGATGGCAGACATGGCAGCACAAGTCATGCTGTTTATAGAAAACAGGCTAATTCAAATTTATCATTCAACCCCAAGGGGGACAAAGATTGCATAAACCAAATCCAATGAGATTCACGCTGGGATAACATTTTTGACATATTTCGCCCTGGGATCCCCTCAACAATTTCAAGAACTCCGAATTTGAGCTGAGCAATGGTGTGTTTAGCTGCTAGCCAGTGTTGAGCCAGCGGGGAACTAATAGTTTTAGTACGAATACGACTTTTGTGTTCAGTGATCCGAGTTCGAAGAATGCGTTCAGTTTTACCAACATAACATGAATCAAAGGGACATTTAATAACATAAATAACATGATGGCTGTTACAGTTAGCATTGAAATTCAGGTTGATTTTTCTCCCAGTGCGGGGGTGTGGCAAACTATTGCCTACCATCACATTATTACAATGAGAACAGTTGTTACATTTAGACATACCCTTGTAAACCATATGGGATCTCATACAGGATTTATTCAACATTTCTTTTAAGTTCAATGACCTTTTATAGGCAAACAGTGGAACATCAGTAAACAATCCTTTGAGATCGGGTTCACATTTAAGCAAGTCCCATCTCTGCAGTATGCTCTTTTTTAACAAGTGAGAATCGGTGGAAAATGTGGAAACAAACACCTCTCTTGTTTTATTGGTATCTACTGTTTTCTTTTTAAGTAAGTCATCCCGATTGAGGGATATCGCCCTTTTGGCTGCCTGATCTACAATGTGTACAGGATAACCTCTGACTAAAAACTTGTTTTTTGACGCTTCAATCGTCTGAAGGCTTACCACAGCATCAGAAGTAATGCGCTTAATCCTTAGAAACTGTGAGTAAGGAAGGTGGCGTTTCAGGGGCCATGGATGGAAACTTTGAAAAAGAAGAGAGTTTTTGCGATCAGTAGGTTTGGTAAAAACAGTCGTCTGAATCAGAGAACCAGATAAAGTCAATAGTACATCCAAAAATGCAATACTGGAAGATTCAATCTGATGTGTAAATTGAATGCGAGGATTAATGTGATTCAGTAACAAAATCTGTTTTTCCAAGTCGCTACGTGACCCGTGCCAAATGATGAGGATATCATCAATATAGCGACGGTATAACGTTATGTTATCAGTCCATCCACTGTCTGCAAAAATGTTTTCAGTTTCAAATTTAAGCATGAAAATATTAGCGTAGCTGGGGGCTCCAGAAAAGCCCATCGAAGTGCCATTGGCTTGGAGGAAAAAATGACCCTTCCATTGAAAATAACTGTGAAACAAACAAAAATTCAAAATTTCAATCAAAAAAACTTTATTGGCTCTAACATCATTTTCACGTAGTAATGCCCATTCAATGGCTACAATACCGTCACTGTGAGGTATAGACGTGTAAAGTGAAACAACGTCAATCGTACATAACCAAAGTTGATGAGTATTGAAGATTTGAGTATTTTGAAGTATAGTGAGTAAATGTGTTGTGTCTTGAACATAAGACAAACTGTTTTGTACAATCGGTTGAAAAAAAGTATCAAGGTACCGCCCAAGCGGATCATGGATGGAATCACATCCGGAGACAATGGGTCTCAACGGGGGATCATTCAAATTCTTGTGAATTTTAGGAAGCATGTATAAACTCGGTCTCCGAGGAAACCGAGTGAATAGATACTCCCTAGTTTTCGACGTAATCCATTCCGTTTCAATGGCATGTGACAAAATAGAATCCAAAGTTATCAAGAATTCATCAGTGGGGTCTTTGTCTAATGGCAGATAGGTGGAGCGATCTTGTAACATTTGATCAACCTTTAGCTCATATTTCATGCGGTCCATGACCACTAAAGCACCACCTTTATCCGCTTTAGTGAAATTTAAAGTATCATTGAGTTGTAAGGATTTCAAAGCAGATCTTTCACTTTTAGATAAATTGGAAATGCCTGGAGAACCAGATGGGAATTTAGCAATGTCTTGTTTGACCAGAGTTTCGAATAGATCAATAGCCTTGTGTGTGATGGGGGATAAGAAAGTACTGCGTGGTTTAAACTCGAGGTATTCAGTGTCAATGCCTGATTGAGACTCAGTGTCTATGGTGAAGAAGTGTCTGAGGTGCAGTTTTCTGGTGAACTTATACAAGGCAACCAAGGAATCTAACCCTCTGGAATGATGTGTGGGTACAAACGAACACCCTTTATTCAGAACCGCAGTCTGTTTGTTCGTCAATTTTTTAGATGAAATGTTTACCACTAATGTTTCTTCGTCCGACGGCCTGTGCCTGTTTTTGCTGAATCGGTGGCCTCTGCGGGTTGAGCTGATTCTGTTGTGGGCTGCATAGGTGGTTGATTTGCAGCCGGGCTGGTGGCCAAAAAAGAAACCTTAGAAGAACTGGAAGTTGTCGGAATGGGTTCACTCACAGATGGTTGAACCAACGAGGATACAGGTGGACGAGATAACCGAGTATCACTTGTCGAGGCTACACTTTCTTGGGAAGAAGCAGTAGATGGCTTATGCCAGCTGCGTCTCTGGGCATAAACTTCAGCCCACGAGTATACTTCGTCAAGCTTATAGTCTATTGTATCACGGCGGAATTTTCTAACTTTCCGCTCGTGGATTTCTTTGGCATATGCATCTAGTTTTAAATTGATGTCAATGAGAGTACTAGACCATGCTTCCGTTTCCATTCGTGATATGAGACAAGCCTGCAAGTCTTTAATCTCAGACTCTAAACCCGTAAGTACTTGTGACAATTCTTCGACTATAAGTAAGATCAAGTCAAGGGAGCATTTGTTTAAAATTGCATACCACTTATCCATAAACTTTTTGTTCATCTTGAACAACATTGGCTTAATAGCAAGACGTAATCCCCTTGGTATACGGATCGCTTTATGGTATTGGATAAGTGTGGTGGCGTGCAGACGTTGGTTGATCTCTCTGCGCATGAGGTACTCGAGCTGACGAATTTGTTGTGGTAAAGGGCCTGATGAAATGTCAAAAGATCTAGCCTCTTTTATGAGTCCATAAATGTCAGCCGCTTCAGCGGCGGAGTCTACTTTAGTTTGAGCTCTATTCTCAGTGAGATGGACAATGTCATCAAAAGACATGACTAAAACAAGTGAAACAAATCAATAAGGTGGTGCAACTAACACTGCAAGGCAGAAAAATTGAACAGCAGTATGAAAAAAGCAGCTGCGATGCACTCAAAGAATCTAATTTAAACATGAATATACACAAATTAGCTAATACACCAACTAATCATTGTTTGGTGTGCACCAGGTTTAGGGGCTCTGCAGGCCTCTGAATACTGAAAGTGAACAAAAATACCCAGATGTATATCTGGGGATGCCCAGTGCACTACAAGAATACACAATCCAGTGTGAATCAAAACTTCATATGAATATACAATTTTACTCCACTCGTGGGAAAAAACAATTAGGCAATGTTCAATGTGACAAAAGTTCACTGAATCAAACAATAAAAAAAATTTTAAAAAAAAAAAAGCCATCAAAAAAAGAGTCCAATCAATCTTTCTTGATGATCCAAAACGATTCTTCTTTATTACTGAAGAATATCGATGAGTGGAAATCAACAGCATACACAAATAATCATTCAGACAACCGTCTCAATTTTGAATTTCCCAATGCATTTCGGGCTATGTAGAGAGAAAGCCCTTCGTCAGGGGAATCTGTGGGAAATGAACAATAGTAAACTATATGCACTCCAAATCATCACATTATAAGGATAGACATTATGACTCATAAGCGGACTAGGACAAAACTAAACAGCATTCTCAATCTGAAGAAAACTGAACAAAAATGATCATGTTGTAAGAAACAGAATGAAAACGGAATCAAAAGATCCCAAAGTGCAATATTAAATAATGAAAAACCAAACACACACGCAAAAGTGCAACAACACCCGAAACCGTAGTCGCAGAAAGCAAGTGACAAAATAGGTGCAATAGGTGCAAAAAACAAAAAGCTACCATAAACGGTTGCAATACAAGTGGCAAGGAAACGATAACAATGAAACAACGTCTCCTGCGATGCGTGCCCTAAGGAGATCAACAATGACAGTGATAAACCGCTTGGGAAGTGAGTTACTCAAATGACGTGAGTGACCAAAACGAAACAAATCTTACCACAACAATATGCAAAACGGCAGCGAGGCCGAGTTTTGAAAGGATATCTAAGGACTTCTGTAAAAAAACAAGTGAACCATACATCAGGAAACACGGTCTAGTTTACAAAAAAAGATACGGAATTGTGTGCAGAAATTAAAATCAAGTGGCATGCATGCTCGCGGCTTACCCGGAAACACGAACGCGAACGCTGAGGAAACAGACGATGGTTAACGCATGTGTATAGAGTGAACCAGTGAGTTTAAAGACAAAAAGTAACAAGGGAAAACAGACAACGTGATCGAAACATAAAAAGTGGTAATGTGGCGGCCATCATGGAAACGACTGGGCACTAATGCAGACTATGAAGAGAATCAATGCCACCAGATCGAATATATCAAAAGTTAAGCCAAAAGTAAAATAAAAGTGACAATAATGGTTGAGAAATGCTAGTGAGCATTGAACAATGAAAATTGCTTAACAATTAATACAATAACGGATGTTGAAAATGAAGCGAAATAAAAATAACAAAATAGCAAAATACAAATAACAATACTTTGGTGGACAATAATTGAGCCTGTACAATCAGAACGTAACACTCAGAGAATCCTCTTTGAGAAAGAACAGAGGTGGGTGTACCGGCTGGAAACCCACCACTTTGGTCTAAATGATAATATCCCGTGGGCATCAGTCTTGCAACACTAATTACCATCAGCCCAAATCGCTGACTGGGAGTGTGTTCCTTCAGTTTGTCTCCCCTCTACCTCTCCTTAATACCATCAAGCGATGCCTAGCATTCAATGCCAACTTAACTATGTGGACACTTATCCTTGTTCCCCTTTTTCTTCTAACTAGTTTCCCTCTCCTTGTCCCTCCAGTCTCTATACTAGGACGGTGACCCTTTTTCCCTTGCACTATAAGACCCTTCCCGATTCTTTCTTAGTTTTTATCCCTATTTTTGGGTCAGACTCCACCCTTCCCCCTACTTGGGGTTAAGGGTTCACACTTCGCATTAGTGACTGCAGAGGTTCCGAATGTTTAATTTTATTGAGGGGCGCTCAGGCTGCTTCAGCAGCCCTGTTTCTTTAGTTTCCCTCGCACCTGATATTTTCACTGGTGTGAAGTGCACTTTGCTGCCCGCAGTCTCGAACACGTAACCCTCGTCCGTGTTCAGAATATTAGCCTCACCCATTTCTTTCGCGCAACTACTTAGTGGAGCCTTCCCACCAATCAACTCAGATTGGCACTTTTATCGGCTCCATGCGCTCCTTCATTTTAACGGGCGAACCCCTTTTTCTACAGATAGGGGTTTACGTAGTATGTGGCGCTCTGTGCTAAGCATTGCGTATCCATGACAACGAGCCCTTTTGGGTCCCTATCCCTGATTGGGAATAGAGCTGTTGAAACCTAAAACAGCGATCTGGTTAAGCATTCACTAAAGACATGAATTCCCCTTACTTAGAACAAGTTTCTCTTCTTATGTTGACTAGTGTCTGGACTCCATTTTGTATTGTCGTGTCTCCACGTGCTCTGCACGAGAAGAGTCCTATCTTCGTGTTAGTTGCTCTTGTAATCTGCCTAGTAACAGTCTATAAATAGCTCCTTTGTCCGTCTGGCGCATGCCCAGACTTGACCACATCTGTTATCAGTTAGTCCTTGCTTGACCATGTTTTCGCGGGCTCAGGAAATTGGTTACTCCGCCCACATATTGATTCTGTATCGAAAATGTCCATAAAAGGTAATGTTCTTTGCTCCATGTTGTATCCACCCACTTATGAGCCCCTCTGTTGTGTATAAAAGGGGACTGTGTACGCAAGTTCTTTGTGCTACTCTATGCAATACTGAAGAGTGTTGTATAGGTTGTAGGACCACCCTTAAGGGTTAATAAACTTTGTCTTTGTATTTGCAGTTTCCGTGCCAACTTCCTTCTAGTTTTCGTTACAGGAGAGCGAACCCTTGTATTCTGCGGGCCTAGCTGGGGCCTGTATTCTTCAATTGGCGCCCGTCACGTGGGGCTCATCGGCGACTCGGATGCTCGAAGGATTGGTCGTGACGAAGGTGAGGAATTTGGCCGGGGATGTGATCACTGCCAGTGGAGGTTTTTAGCCCTGGCATCCCGAGGTTTTCTTCCTTCCCTTCCGAACTGACCTTCTGGGTGGCGCCGGTCCTCGACTGAGACCTCTTCTGTCGGTTTGCCGCGACAGCCGTTTGGGCGAATTGTGGAACTTGGCAGTTGGAATCTGGACACTCTTGATTGGTAAGAACCGTTGTACGGTACTTGCTCCGAGTTTTGAAGCCTGGGTTGGGTTCGATTTGTGATGACCGGTCATATTTTGTATTGCTTATTGTGAGAATATATGCGTTGCAACACATATAGGCAGGTAATGTGGAGATATTTCTCCGGAGTTGTGTAAATCTGAATGGAGCAAAGTTTAAGTGCCATTTTTCTTTGATAATACTGTATTTTGTATTATGTTGGCGCGTCCGCACCGAGATCACAGGATTCTGGATCGGTTTCGGGTAAGGTAGACACGCGGTCCATGTTATCAACTGAGCGTATGGGTGAGCTTCGGAAAATTTCTCTTTGTGCGCTTAAGGACAAGCTATCTCTTTCTGAATTATTGGAATCTTTGGAACATTGGCGGGATAAAGAGCGGCTGTATTTTCTTGAAACTTTTTCTCATGACGTGATTGCTGCCTTTCGGAAATATTCAGATGCCTTTGAGCCTGATGATGTAGTATTAGATTCTAAAGCATTACGTAACGGTGTTTTTTCTCCCTCTAAGGTACCTGATGCGGTCCAACGGCTGTTTGCATTGCGGGACGCGGCGTTTGAACTTAAAGAGAGAGCGCGCCTGCAGGCAGGGGAGAAGGAGCAATTGGATTCACATATCGGCGGCGATCAATCATCTACCCCCCATTCAGATAAGAGTGAACTAGTGCATGCTAAACCGATGCGAGAGGCGGCACCTTTGTATGTTCCTCCTAAAGGAGCGGGTACTAGTTCAGACATGTCTTCCCCCGATGCTAGGGGATATTTTGTGTATAATTGGGTTTATACTCCCTGGCATAGGACTGATGTTATGGCATTGAAGAATGCAATGCCTGACCCCCGCAAGAATCCAGCGGCCTTTTATGAAGAGGTCGAAGGGGCCTTGAATTCTTGTACTATGACTTTAGCGGATATAGATTTGTTCTTTGGGCTCATTTTACCACCGGATATGTGAAGATCTGTGCGGAAGGTGGATGATGTTCCCGCTTTTAAGGCTAAGTGGTCCGAGATTGAGGATGAGAATAGGGAGAGAAAACCCGCGCAAAAACCACCGCAGATTATTTTAGACCTTCCTGCTGCTATCTTGACTAAATTGAAAACAATCATTCCCCCTAAAAAAATTGACTGGAATATGTTAGCCTCATGTAAACAGAAGGTCGATGAATCAGTTTCAGATTTCTTTACACGCTTTGAGGAGACATTCCATGATTTCAGCGGTCAGTCACTTATGGATGATACGGGTCGACATCTTTTTGTTGATAAATATGTGGCGAATTTATTACCGGGAATAGCAGCTCGTTTAAAAGCGAGTGAAAGTTCTTGGTCCACCTCGTCTCCGGCATCCCTCCTGACTATGGCTCAGTATTATGAGCGTCAGGAACAAGAAGCGAAGGGGAATGAGGAGAAGAAATTGAAAGATTTGAAAATTAAGGTGATGCTAGCACAAGTGTATGGTCCGCCTCGTCGGGGTGTAGAAAGAGGTAGAGGAGGATTCTATGGTCCCCCTTCGGGTCGGTCAGATGTTAATAGGAATCAATGTGCGTATTGTAAACAGTCGGGTCATTGGGCTAGAGAGTGACCGGTGTTATATGCATCTCGGCAGGGACGTGGTCAGGGACCACCGAGAGGTTGAGGGGGCTTTTCGAATTTCAGGGGGAATTCTAATGATCGTGCTCGTTTTGAGCCTAACGTGCAGCAACGAGATAGACCTAATGTATTTGATCAGCAAAATCAGTATCAGATGTCTGGGAATGACCGTTCTGGGTACCATGACTCACAGCATGCGTAGGATTGCGATGGATGGGGGTTGGAATCAGTTGAAGTGCCGGTTGATCAGAAGGGTCCTTATGTGTCAGCAAATGTTTTGGGTTCTACTGATCGGTTCCTAGTTGATACAGGAGCTACTTGCAGTGCACTGTCCAAACAATTGGTTCCTAGGGCTCCCCCATCTGGCTTAATGGTTACATCGGTAGGGTTTGATGGTACACTCTCTCAAAGCCCTCTTTCCCGACCCCTTGCATTCCATGTTGACCACTTTTCTGCACCCTGTCCGTTTTTGCTTGCCCCGAACACGCCTGACAACATTATGGGTCTTGATATGCTCAAGCACTTCAGAGCCACGATCCGCTGCTCCCCTACTGGAGTGCGTGTGATCTTGAACGATAATCACCCTATGACAGAACGGATGTGTGTGGTTGCGGAGGAGGCTGCATTAGCGTCCCTCCCTCATTTTTTGTGGGCTACTTCGGATACTGATGTGGGACAGATGGTGATTCCGCCGGTCCACATCAGTGTCCAGGAGGGTGCGGTGTTGCCGCGCCTCCCTCAGTATCGCATTTCCCAGGAGGGGGAGGAGGCACTCATACAGATCGTGCAGGATTTGATTCAGGTGGGAGTAGTGGAAGAAGTTCCCTATAATGTCTGCAACAGTCCTATTTTACCCATTTTGAAGAAAGATACCGATACTAGGGTTTATCGTTTTATCATTGACCTAAGGGAAGTGAATAAGATAGTGATACCTCAGTACCCAGTGGTTTCTGATATCACGACATTACTCACTTTGGTCCCACCAACGGCGACCACGTTTTCAGTTATTGATTTGAAAAATGCCTTCTTTTCGATTCCTATTCACCCTGATAGCCGATACCTTTTCGGTTTTACTTTGAATAATAGGTCTTACAGATTTTGTAGAGTCCCTCAGGGTTATACAGAAAGCCCTAGTATTTACAGTCAAGCATTGAAAAGGCAATTGGATTCCTTTGTTCTGCCTGAGGGTGTCGCCCTTATACAATATGTCGATGACATCTTGTTGGCGGCTGACACTCCTGAGTTGTGTGAGCAGTGTACGTTATCTTTGCTTTCCTTTTTGGCAACGCACAATCACAAAGTGTCAAGGAAGAAATTGCAATTTTGTAGACCAAAGGTGACTTATTTGGGTCACCTTTTGTCTAAGGAGGGGCGTGCACTCACACCAGATCGTATTCAAGCAATTTTGGACACGCCAGTGCCTTCCACACAGAAGGATGTGCGTGCATTTTTGGGCCTTGCTTCTTTCTGTAGGCAATGGATATTGGGGTTTTCACACATAGCTAAACCATTGTTAGCCCCTTTGACAAAAGACACACCGATTCCTCTTCCCTGGTCAAATGAGTGTGAAATTGCCTTCCAGCAATTACGACAAGCCCTTTGTTCAGCACCAGTGTTAGGTACCCCTGATTATACGAAGCCCTTTTCACTGTATGTGCATGAGAAAGATGGATGTGCATTATCAGTTTTAGTGCAGATGCACGGCGACAAGCAGCGCCCTTGTGCATATTTTTCGGCTGTACTTGATCCTGTTGCCTGAGCATTGCCTGGTTGTTTTCGCTCGGTTGCAGCGACAGCTGTGTCAATACGCCAAAGCGAGGGAATTGTGTTATCTCACAAACTGTTGGTATTAGTCCCCCATGCTGTTGATGCCCTGCTTAATCAGACAAAGACGCAGCATTTGACCAGTGCTCGTTTAACGGGATATGAGTTGACGCTTTTGGCTCCTCATATTACGTTAAAGAGATGTGCAACGTTAAATCCAGCCACATTATTGCCGTTCCCGGAAACTCAGTCTGAAGCACGGAAAGCACATGATTGTATTCTTGTGACTGAGGAACAGACAAAGTGTCGTATTGATCTCCAGGATACGCCCTTTCCAGATGTTGATGGAGAACTGTGGGTGGACGGATCATGCCTGAAGTTACCAGATGGTACGACTTCAGCAGCGTATGCAATTACCACATTACAAACAATAGTGGAGACAGCACGCATACCGCAGAAATCAGCTCAAGCAGCGGAACTGATAGCATTAACGCGAGCATGTGAGCTCAGTACAGGATTGTGTGTGAATGTTTATACAGATAGCCGCTATGCCTTCGGAGTAGCGCACGATTTCGGCCTACTCTGGAAGGAGAGAGGGTTTCTAACGTCACATGGAACACAGATAATGTATGGAGAGTTAGTTCACAATCTTTTGACTGCGTTAACATATCCAAAGAAGATTGCTATAGTTAAATGTAGTGCCCATAAGAAAGTGGTTGATAAAGTTGGAGAAGGGAATGCTTTGGCAGACCGGGTGGCACGAGAGACTGCGATGCAGCCTGACTCTACTGCAATGTATGTTGTGAAGTCACAGGCAGAGAGATGGCACGATGCTAGGAGAGAAGTGCTGGAAATACAGAGGACCGCTTCCGATAAGGAACGGGAGCAATGGTCCAATGATGGAGAATTAGATGATGAAGGGTGTTGGAGAAGTAAGCAGATGGATAAATGGAAGTTACCCACAGCCTTCGTACAACCTATGGTTCAGATGGCACATGGACTAGCGCATGTCGGGGCTTCCGCAATTGTCAAATTGCTCACACGAGTTTGGGAGCATCCGGAGATCGCTAGTACGGCAAAGAGGGTAGTGCAGACCTGCATGATTTGCCTGAGGTACAACCCAGGAAAGGGTACACGGACTCCAGCAGGAGGATTTGCAACACCTACTGCACCCTTTGAGGTTTTGCAGATGGATTACATTCAGCTTGAGTGCTGTAACAATCTGAAGTATGTTCTAGTAGTGGTTTGTGCCTTCAGTAAATGGGTTGAGGCATACCCTACGAAAGACAATACTGCAATGACTACAGCCAAGATGCTATTGAAGGAGTTCTTCCCTCGATATGGTGTTTGTAGATTGTTGTGGAGTGATAACGGACCTCATTTTATAGCAGACGTTATCAAGTATGTTCTGAAAGGCCTAGGCATTACTCAGAAGTTCCATGCAGTCTTTCACCCCCAGTCTGCGGGATTGGTTGAGAAATATAACGGTACTTTGAAGCTTAAGATCGCGAAGATCCAAGCTTCAACTTCTTTGACTTGGCCAGATGCTTTACCGCTGGCATTATTGTCAATTAGATCGATACCGCATTCTCGGACCGGTCTCACACCCTACGAGATTGTGTTTGGACGCCCAATGAATATTTGGGGTCCACCAAACCCAAAGTCCGTGTATGATGTACCTTGTGTAATTATGAATGATTATCTGGCACAGTTAACGTATAATTTGGTTTCTATTCATCAACAGGTTCGAGAGGCGCTCCCTGATCGGTCCGCCGGTGAAGGCCATAATCTCCGACCTGGCGATCAGGTAATGATAAAGGTGTTCGAAAGGACGAACAGTCTGGAGCCGAGATGGGTTGGTCCTGAGCAAGTCTTGCTCGCAACGAGGACAGCTGTGCGGGTTTCCAATCGGAAGAACTGGATCCACTCCTCGCACTGTCGTAAAGTGCCGCCCCTCTCCTTCCCCCCTTTTTTCTTCTGCTTTTTCTATCCCTAGGGTGTTCCAAAGTAGCTTCCACTCCCCTCCCGAGACCCATGGCGTAGATCCTGACTACATCTCATGTGAGACCCTATCTTCATTTATGTATTCAGTGCCCGCAACACTATGTTTTTACCGTGTATAGTGTTTTCACCACATAGGCTAGTGGTTAACGCTAATGACCGTCCAGGGCCTTCTATAACCTTTATCTATTTTTGCGTTTAGGGATCGTATTTGTTGTGTGGTTTGCATTTCTTTTGTCCTCACAGCAGCACAGATGGTCAGCGTTACCGCTTAAGTGCACCACGCAGAGCACAATCATTTGTATGTCCTATGATGACAAACCCATATGACTATATCTAATCATCCCTTGTTTGTCTCTCTCTTTGTTTGTCTGTGTTTTTCATACTCTCACCCAGAATAAACTCGGTTCCTCTCCATTGTGGGAGTCACCTTAATAATTTTTAAATATAAAAAATAAATTCTCTTTTTTTCACACTTATAGCCACAGGTTAGGGTTGGCCTTAGCGCGCCCATAGCGCCGAGGTTCTCACGCCCTTCTTTGGTCCTGACAAATGCCAGTTTTAAATTAACACATAGGCAGAAACCTTTTGACCATCCCTTGAGGGACCTGGCTGAACAATTTATTCAGTTTTTGCATCCTACACTTTGTTTTTATATATGTCTGTTTGGCTTTTAATAAAGTTTTTTGTTTGACACAAACTAGACATTTTTAACAATCACTTCCACCCTTTACTATATACACAACCAGCTCTGCAGTAATTATGGCGTCGAAGCACACCGGGGTGGCACTCGACCTCTCCGGGTGGGGCCCAATGATGAAGCATGTCACCAACCAGGTTGGTGATGAGGGCTTTATTTAGAAACATATTTGGTTTCTGCTTTTGTGCTCTACCAATAATTTCGAGGCACACTCTTTCGTTGTTTTGATTATAATGATTTTGGGGGACTAAGAGAGGCCCATATCGCTGTTTTTTCCCTCACTCTCTCATTGTTTTCAGCAAAATAAACCTTGTGCCAGGCCTAAACTTCCCTTTTTAATACATATAAGTAACCCCTAAGGTAGACAATAAATAACCCATAGGGCATGGTGCAGTGTATCTGAACAGAGAAGAGGCACTGTTAACTTTTACAAGTCCTGATGGTAAAAAACTCCCAAATGTGTTTTCACTAATGCAAGGCCTATCTCTCCTATAAGATAACATTAGGTTACCTTATTACATTTAATAAGTGCTAACATTTGATCTGGAGCAGATAAACCTTTCCTGTTTTTTGTCTGAGAAATTGCAGCTAAAATACTTTTTAATGGTAAATTTCGATTTTAATCAATCCTGAAAATTCCTCATTTAGGAAAATTGGCATTTTCTTGATCTAACTATTTGGTTCCTGCAGTCTGTGTCCTGGGTTAAATGACTGTAGTAGAGGAGCAGTTGGCCATTGTGTATTCTTCCCAGACAGTGAGGCAAAGGGCAACTAGGTGTTCGCTGGATGGGCATGGTTCGTTAGTCATTAAAAAGATCTTTATTTAGGCTAATCTCAAGTCATAAAAGCTCTGAATAAAAAAGTGCAATCATAAAACTACAAACAAGAATAGTAAAAATATCATTAAAAGTGTGTCAATTCCAATTCATAGGGTCATCAAAGTTCATATAGCAGAAACATTCATCCCACAGCCCCATATGAATTTCCTATCATGATCACACAACGAATAAAGTTGATCACTGCTATACAAAGATACATCTCACACCGCCTTTGCACATAAAACAACGCTTCTCTAGGAGTAAAGTTTATAGTGCTATGGTTTGATAAATCATCACAAGGGCAGTTTGGCAGGGGTGTACGCTAGTTAACATCTTTGGGAAAGGCAACTAACAAATAAAGAAGTTTGAAACAAAACCTGGCAAGCAAAAACCTACATTTTGCATCAAAAATTGAGATCAAATAAAATTCACAACTCAGTAATATTTTAATAGAATTATAGTTGGCACTAATTCTTAGTTTGTCAAAGTTTGCTTGGTGGAAGCTATGCTTTCCCTGAATGCCTCCTTCACCAATGCCATCATAGTTGATTTGATATTTCTTGGGTTGTGATACAGGTCTGCAAAACCCAAGTCCACAAACCCTTCTCTAACATAATTAATCCAGCGGATCGCCTAAGCAAGATCTTTTGAAAGTGAAGCTCCCTTTTTACCCAAAATTCTGACTCAAAGCAACAGAGTGTCCCACTTAATCCTGTCCTCTAGGGGGTACGGACCTATCTCAGAATGGCACATGAAAGAGGAGGTGGCTAGTGGAACAGCAAGGAGTCTTCTAAGGAACTTGGGGGCATAAATACAATGAATTGACAGAGTGCGGCGTTAGCCTTACTGGCTTAACACCCCACTCCACCACTTCAGAAACGCAGGGCTGCACCATATTTACAACAATATGGTGCAGCTCTGTGTTTCCCCCTGTGCCGGCGCTAAACTTTGCAGCCTAGCGCCAACGCAGGCCCCTTGTGCCATAGTGCAAGTGTTCTGTTTTCAGGGGAGATTACATTTTGTAAATTTTATGCGTGCTGTTTAATTAAGCACACATAGACGGTGCGAAATGTAATTTCTATTTTTTATAGTTTATGTGCAAGTGGGGACACCTTCCTGCACATAAACAATCAATGGCAATTTGTTGTTTCTATGTGTGCTGCACAACGCATCACACATGGCAACAGAGAAAACAAGGAGAAATAAAGCATTTCTCCTCGTTTCGCCTGTTTAAGACCAGGTATTCCCTGGTCTGAATTTTTGCACTGCCTCCTATTTACGCCACCCTTGTAAATAGGGGACAGCGGCAAAATCAATGGGTGTTGCAGTGGAACGCCCACTGTAACATCCCTTGCCCTCCCCTTTCACACTAAGTAAAGTGTGAAAGGGTGCTATATTTACAAGGCAGTGTTAAGCCACATTAAAATGCCTTCTAAATAAGGCGAATCCCCTATCGCCATCATAACGTCACTTTTAGTGACGTTGTGGTGGCGATAGGGGCTTGTAAATATGGCCCCTGTTCTCAAACTTCTCAAGAGGGCCAGCACCTTTGTACCCCCACAGCCCAACTCCATATGAAGCTACGGAAGTGCACTTGCCTTTATGAATGCTAATCCTCTTGCACACTGGTTTTTGCCCTAGCCGGCATGCAAAGGTGAAAATCGCCTCAACAGCTCTTTGGGACAGGATGGCCCTATAGGAGAATAGACTGCACCAAGTAAAACTTTGGTCAAGCAGGATGCCTAAGTAATTAAAAGCTGGATGGGTTATACTGTCAGGATGGGAGGGGCAGAGCTGTTTCCTGCCCACTTACATTTTAAAGGGGCTGCCTCCAGCACACTCACAAATAACTTGACACTAGTTTACCTTGCTGAAAACGGCCGCACAGTGTACTATCCAAAGTCATCCAAGGAGGGAGAACCTGTAAAGCATAGCCTCAACTCCAGAGAGAAGCTGGAAAGAGAAAAGGACAACAGTTAGAGGTAAAGGAGGAAACAGAGTGGAGAGAAATAAACTGGAAAGGAAGGAAGAACATCTCCTTAGAGGAAGAGGGCAGAGACAGGGGGACAATAAACTATGAGGAGAAAGTGGAAGGGAGAGAAGGACTCAGGTAGATAGGAAAAGCACAGAAGAGTTGGGAGCCAGGAGAAGAGTTGGGACCTGCTGGAGCTAAAAGGAGACAGGACCCAGGCGATCCTTGAACACTGAGGAGCTCATAGGAGGCCATGTGTCAAGACCAAATCCACTCACCAGAATTCCAGGTCTCTGCGGAAGCAAAGATTATTTGCGTATGCCCCATGCGGCTAGTTCCCAACCCGACATTAGACTACACCACCGCTGAGAATCGCCTCAGAGGGAAGAGGTGTGTTGGACGGGAGATGTAATCGCCGGAACCTCCTCATCTAGGGTCCCTTCTGAGTTAGGACTACTATAATTATGTTTCTGGGATGCAAGCATAAACAATCAGGAGCTGATTTACAAAGGCCCTTGAGCCACCCTTATGTCACATTTTCCATGTTAAAAATGACGCAAGGGGGCTGTAAAACCGCCCCTCAGTTCGTACTCAGAACTTACTCAACATACGCCATCATCAAAGTATGGCATTTCTTAATATCCTACATACATTGGGGTTTATTTACAAGCCGCTTGTGCCACCCTTACGCCACTTTTCACATGTTAAATTGACGCAAAAGTGGCGCAACGGGCTTGTAAATCTGCCTCATTGTTCTTTTAATCATGGATATTTCAAATGGGTCCCTAAAAATGTCTTTATGTGGTGTTGTTTGAATAAATCTTTAAGGAAATAGGAGCGCAGAATATGTCTCGGAATCCCTCTGTGGGTATAGCTCTTAGTTAAATTCAAGAATGATACTGCATTACCTCATAGAGGGGCATATCAGCAAGGCGAGGCGATAGAATTATCGCCGCTTTTGCGGCCGTTTTCGGCCGAAAAGCGGCGATAATTTTATCGCCTAATTAGCAAGCTCACGCTGACGCATGAAAACTTGCGTTAGCATAGGAATTCCTAACGCTCAGCTTTGCATCTCTAATGAGATGCAAAGTGGGCGTTCCTGACCTGACATGACAGGAGAAATGTTGCGACATTTCTCCTATCATCAAGCCCCACATATGAAGCATAGCAGCAAGAAAAGTAGCGATAACCCCTGTTATTGCTACTTTCCTTACGCCTGCTTCAGAACTGACTTAGCCATGATATCCTATGGAAGGTGGATATCATGGCTAAGTTTGTGGGGCCCTATCATCAAGCTAACGCCACATTGCGTGAGATTATCGCTGGGTTTTCAGCGATAATCTCACGTTAGGCAGTTAGCGTGAGAATTTTTATCGCTTTTGAGATTAGCATTGCTAATAGCACGCTATCTCAGCGATAAAAATCCACGCTAGCCGGCGATAATTATCCTAGTGCTAAGTGCGCTTAGCGATAATTATCGCCGGTTGTTGCTGATATGCCCCAGAATTCGTAAGTCCATTGAACCAAGGGGCATATTATCAAGCCAGGCTTAAAATTATTGCCACTTTAGCGGCAGAAAACTGCTGCTAAAGCGGCGATAATGGGCTTGATAATATGCTCTATGGAATTCCAATTGAAGCCCATGTTAAATGTGAAGGGCGTCTAACATGGGCTTCAATTGGAATTCTCAAGGGCATTTTATCAAGCCCATTTTCGCCGTTTTAGCCCGGACACTAGAGACCCCAGCACTGGAAAGAGAGGACTCCTGGACAAGAGTTGTGGCTGCCCGGGTGATTGTGAGTAAACCAGGGCAGTGGGGAATAGTGGTGTTTTGTGTTTTTTCTTCAAGTGTTTTCTCTAATTTGAAACTGGTGAAAATAGGGGTTGGGCTTGGGCCTGTGCATTTGGGTGGTGGTGAAGAGAAACCAACCCATAAGACATGTAGGGATAATAACCAGACGCATGTGAGAAAAATCCGAAGAGAAAGGAAGGATATTGCTCCCTGACTAACACCTGCCAATAATGAACTCATGGGCGAAGTTGGTGGGAGATGGTTCCAATTGAGTACAAGCCCTCTGGAGTTCTAGTGATAAGATATACTGTATCGAAAAAGGGAGAAGGCATTTCATAAAGTGAGATTGGGGTGATCATATGAAACCTTTTTCCAAACTCTTCCCTGGGCTTCTTCTTTCTTCAAGGGGAGTGTGTGCCGCCCTCCCACCAAAACTGAAACAGAACATTACGAAAGAGCCTGTTCAACCCTATATCAACATGGACATAGAAAGTGATACTAGAAACTTATTTGGGGGGACCACGACACAAAGACACACATAGTGCACTTGAAACATGGCACACTGTTGCAAAGGAAGCCAGTGCAGTGTGGTCAGATGTGGCGAGATGTGAGTAGATTGGCAGATCCACAGAGGAGTTTCGAAAGGGTTTTAGTTTATGTCATTGATATTTATGAAGCGCAAAAAAGAGTAAATTAAAATAATCCAGGTGTGAAAGTATAGTGGGAAGCATCACATATGGAATATGATAAAGGAATTTGAGCTCAAATGTTGAAATTATTTTCAGAATGAACACACAAGTTCGTATACTTTTGTAAATGTGTTCGATATAAGTAACACAAATCAAAGATTATACCTTCATGACGGATCAAAGTGCAAGGAACTGAGGTTAGGGAAAGGGCCCTATCTACCTTCTGTCAGGGCAGTGACCCCGTGGTCGCCTCTTTGCATTGAACGGAGCCACCATCACAGCTGTTCCTTTCGATTTACAAAACATTTGGTGGGCTGCTGCCTGCCGTTTTGACAGCTGTTCACCAAACGTTAACAAAGATTTTTGTTTTTCACAAGCAAATTCCCAAATTGGAAATTTGTTTCTGAAAAACAAAAAGTAATGACACCATACCCTGGGAGGTTTACCCCAGAATGTGATGCTAATCATTTTTTTTTGTCCCTAAGCGCCCATGTTTTGTAGGTAGTGACAGACAAAAAAACAAAACATTACATAGTTCGACATAAATAGGGTGAGTGGTGTAATGTCCTTTCTCCAACAGCTACTACTATGTCAGGTTGTCAGAGGAAGGTTTTCAACGTAAGGTCCGCCCATCTTCAAATGAGGCAGGATGACTGAAGAATTAGCAGAGAGAACTCATTTGCATTTGCAATGCATTACCCTATCTGCCACACTCTAAATCAGACCCTAGGTTCTGAGGGTCACCGGTTGTAATTCCAAGCACGCGTTTTCCAAGGTCAAAACGGATGTCATTTCTCATATAAGATAATGGGAGAGCTAGTGGCTAGAGCGGTGACCCTCGAAGCTGGGGAATTGGGTTCCAGTCTCAGCAAGCATGCTCAACATCCTGCTATTCTGGACAAATCACTCAATATCTTAGGGTCTAACAAAATGAATGTGTCAGTCTGTAACGCAACTCATGTAAAGTGCTCTGATACCTTCGGGTCGAGTTCGCGCTATGTAAAACTCCGAAAAAAAAGATTTAGGGCCATATTATCAAGGACGGCGTTAAAAATGATCGCGGTTTAGTGGCAGACAACTGGTGTGAACATGGGCTTCTATTGAAATTCTCCAGGGCATATTATCAAGCCTATTATCACCGCTTTAGCGGCAGAAAACTGCCACTAAACCGGCGATAATTGTAACGCTGTCCTTGATAATATGGCCCTAAATCTTTTTTTTCTGAGTTTTACATAGCGCGAACTCGACCCGAAGGTATCAGAGCACTTTACATGAGCTGCGTTACAGACTGACACATTCATTTAAAACTCAGGAAAAAAAGATGTAGTGTTTTAGAGTCCATCCACAATACGATAGTATGACTTACTCCAGTCAAGAGTGTGGTGAATGGATATGGGATACCCCCTTTCAGGAAGGATGGTCCACAGATGTTCAAGGGAGCCCTCACCATCAGGGTACCCAGCAGGTCCACCTTCAGCCGTTGCCTAGTGGGAGTGGGTTGAGCAGTGCCTCTGGCAATGGAGACGGGGTCCACAAGAGTATCTGTAAATACAAGTCCAGGGTTCCACGTGAGGTCTTCCATTCTCTTCTGCACGACTCTCTTCTTCTCAGTCTTTCTCTATTATGCAAGGGGGTACAATGGAGATGTGCCAAATCCGTGTAAATTGCTTTTGGAGAGTTGTGGTAAGATTACACAAAATTACGTAAAGTAAGCACAAGTCCATCATTTTTCAATAAAGTTAAACACAATATGCCTCCATGCTTCACTTTTTGGCAGGAGGATGAATTTAACAAAAGCACTGGGAACAACAGCTGCTCATGTTCTGTTGATTCCGAGCATTTGTGGTGAATATTTTTTATGAATGGCATGTAATTACATAATATGGCATAATGGATGAATTTCAGGAATTTTGCATTAACTAGCGTAAAGAGAAATTCCTTAAATTATGAGAATTACACCAGCTTAATTTAAATTTCACCAAAGTCTAGTTTAAAACTGACGTTGGAGAGTTCTAGAAGGTGAGCATCTCTGCCTATTTCAAAGATGAGGTATCACCCCATCACCACTGGCAGAAACCTTCTGGGAATATAAACAGACATTTCTAACCTCCTACATGGCATCCTGAGTTTTACAAAGATGATACAATTAAGTAAGAGATCTCAAAGGTCCTTAGCTCCACCCCTAACTAACAATTCCCTTCAAAACTTCAAAGGCGTCCACTGATGTAACTGATACCAGAGTTCCTACTGTTTCCCTTTGTCCTGCTGACAAGTGCATACTCAGGAATTGTCAGTAAAGTGTTAGGTAAAGCAGCATTTGCCAATTTTCTACCCACCCTCCTTGTGTGTTAAGAAAAGGCAAATCCCACGCACATTGGCCTTTTGTGGAGGAGTAGCTTTGCTCTACCTGCTGGCCACCACAGTAATTGATTTAGTCCAGCAGGATAGTTTAAGGCCCAAATCTCATAATAGAGGGGCTGAAGGAATTATTGCAAAAACCAAGGTATGTGATGGAGTGTAAATATTCCAAAAAGATTATTTTATATGTGCTCAGAACCTTTATGAATATAGGGAAAGTGCAGTTAATCATCTTTCTAAATTGAGTCAATCCAAATAAATATTTGGTGCAGGTTCCAACTATAGTGTAAATACAATAAAGTTTCACAGACTTAAATTAAAGCACTACAGAGTCGTTCTATAGTGTAAAAGAAATGGACATACTTCTTTTTGGCTGCCCAATTATATATTAGAATCCCTGCATAACCCATTACCAATTTTTTGTAGTTCCCATCTGTAACAGATTACCTCAGCACTGAATGCTCCAAACTAAACTTAAAAGCACATACTAAAATAATACTTTATAGGCATTCAATTAAAAAATCCATAAAAATGTACTTTAACAATGAAGCAAAATGAAAGCCAATATTGCCTCAAAATGCCAACAGGAGCATCAATGCAATTTAAAAAAATGCTGAATTGAAATTTTGATACTCTAGGAGTGTATTATATGTTACGAGAGTCAGTAGCAACCACAATGGATCCAGCTTTTGCAGATGATGTTTCCGTTGTGGGCCAAGCCTCAAGTTCTAAAGCACAAACATGGTCTTATCCAACCCAATCAGCAGGCCGATGGAGTGTCTGCAGGTATTGTAGCCTGAGAGGAGGAGCCAGGATCCAAGGATCTAGGAACCAAAGTAACCAAGGGGCATATTTACAACGATGCGATAAAAAATTATCGCCGCTTTAGCGGCCGTTTTCGTCCGAAAAGCGGCGATAATTTTATCGCTATATTAGCAAGGTCACGCTAACGCGTGAAACCTTGCTTTAGCGTGGGCATTTCTAACGCCCAGCTTTGCATCTCTAATGAGATGCAGGGTGGGCGTTTCTGACCTGACATGATAGGAGAAATGTCGCTAAGCGACATTTCTCCTATCATCAAGCCCCACGCTATGAAGCATAGCGTCAGGAAAAGTAGCGATAGCACCTGTTATCGCTACTTTCCCAACACCTGCTTCAGGACTGACTTAGCCATGATATCCTATGGAAGGAGGATTTCATAGCTAAATTTGTGAGTCCCTATCAACAAGCTAACGTGAGATTATCGCTGGGTTTCAAGCGATAATCTCACGTTAGCCAGTTAGCGCTAGGATTTTTATCGCTGATGAGATAGGCGTTGCTAATAGCACGCTATCTCAGCGATAAAAATCGGCGCTAGCCGGCGATAATTATCCGAGCGCTAAGTGTGCTCAGTGATAATTATCGCCGGTTGTTGTTGATATGCCCCCAAGAAAGGCTCATAATAAAAAGCATTTTGTAGTTACGGGAATTGCATAGGACAACACTGAAAATGAATCCTTAGCGGCGCATCAGCAAAGTCATATCCATAGATTGAACTGGTTGCATTCCAAGGCATATATCCATAGTACACTCGAAGGTCCACAAGAGACAGTGGAACACAGACTGAGCACAATATAACCACACAGGTCGAAAGGAGAAAGACCAGTTGTTATTCAGTTCTCAAATCACAGGTGCACCAAAGTACTGCATCTGTAGCACGTGTGGCAGTTTCTTCACTATTTGGCTGTGAGGTGGAACGTCCACTGCAAAGCAGGAAAAATAGGACCAAAATCCCAACAATCAGAAAAAGTACCATTGGTATACCTCCAAAGACGCCTGAAACCAGGGAGTGTGTGAAAGATGAAATCACTTCAAAGACAGTCTGGAATGTCCTAACCAAGACAGACGCAATCGCTTAAAAAAATTGTACTACTTCCATGATGTTATTTGCATTAAATATGTGGTGCACAAGTTCTCCAAAACAATGAGGGCAGTTAGTGCGTGGTAGCGATTGTATTTCAGGTGAAGCCCTTGCAACTAAGAGATCAAACGTCTCTCTAGCAGATGTTAAAAAAAAACTCCTACTGAAACTATAAGGCTTTCAGTCTGCTCAACTTATCCAAGTTCTCATTAAAAATAGCTATTGAAAGCCATACTGTCTCCTCTCCGAAAAAGCACATTATTACAACACGTCACAAACCTGGAAACCATCACCATGTATGGTACTCCCATGTTTTATCTCACAACCGCCTTGGTCATTCAGCACCAAATAACTTTCATTTGAATGTAATCTGAATGCTGACCGTATCAAAGCAGCTGGGATACCCTTCAGATAACAGTCTAAGTGGGCTACAAGCACATTACACCTGCCGTGAAGCATGACTTCCTTACAAACGAGAGAATGGCCAAATTAAGTTTCACATTCATTTCCCCTCACAAAAACTTCAGTTTCTCCATTCCTTTCATCTGAAATTGAAAGTGAGGGCCCATGACTCATGTACAAATCTCTCCCCTAATGTCTCATACTTGCCTACTGGAAAATGTTTCAAACACGATCTGAAGCGAAATTTAGAAATTGGCAGACAAATAAATCCATGGAATAACCACTCAGCAAATGATGTCTCGGCTACTGTGAAAGCCAGCTTCTTTAAGTATTCAACGCTTAACATTGTTTAAATTGGTTCCTTTTTTGCCATTAATTTCTGACATCTAGTTAAATTATAAGTGATTCTAGGAACAGAGGTTCTTTAACATAGTTAAATTTTTTATGTTCTGATGGATGCAATAATCAGTTCCATGAACGGTTCCAATGACCAAACATTTGAACTTTTTTCACAACATATAAATTCAAACAAACAAAATATAAAAAGCTCCCTGGCCTGAGTAATTTAAAAAAACTATGGTGAGATGTTGAAGGGAATTAGGTAGGTTGTAACAGAATTTGTCAGAATTTAAGGAATGCTCCTGCTTTCTATTTGCATGGAATATACCAGAAACTAATCATTGAAGAGGGGCTATCAAGTTTGCAGCATCCAAAAGTTAGTTTTTCAAGCATTGTCAATCATGTCAGCTCAAAGACAGGGATGGGTGCTTCAAGATGAGAAAAACCTTAAACTGTATACTTTTGTGTATTTGCTTCTGTATAATTATGCATAATTGCTGGAATATTATGAGAAATTAAGTGAATTCCAAAATCCATCATCTAGCACTATATTTTAGCTCAAAATGCTTGCTCACATCAATTTATAATACCTGGACGCATTTCTCGATTAAAAAGATAGTGCTTAGCTGAATAGTCCCACTTAAGGGTAGCACGGAGCCTTGTTTGAATGATCCTTCTGACCTGATCCTGACTGTAGAGTATCTTTTCTACTTCTGGGTTGCCTTTTTCTTATTACCACTGTCCCTGGGCCACCCTGCTGACTACCAAGGCTAGAGCTAGATGTTCTAATAATACTCCCTATCTCTGAGTCTGTAGAGCTGATGTCAGAGCCATCTGGGAGGGAAAAAACGTATCAATCCCCTAGCTCCTGGGAGTCTTCCGGCCCTCTAAGACTCATTGCCCGCCTCAACCAGAGCACTAGTATCAATATCGCTCCAAACTGATGTTTGCAGCATCTGGGGGGCTGGATCATCTTCAAGATAACAGCCAGCGCGACCAGCCATGACTGTTGGCTCAAATTGGGAGGGGTTTGGGAAGGAATTGCATGACTCTGGTTATCAATAGTAACCAATCTCCCCCCCTGCCCCCCGGTCAGACTCAGCAACAGTACATTCCAAGGGCTTCAGGGTCTCCATTTGCCCTTCTACCTGTATTCCTATATCGCTCATAAGGCGCTCCACTCTGTGCTTTACACTCACCGAGTTACCACAGTCAACTTGTGGGTCTTTCATGCTGCAGACCCCAGACATTCCCACCAGAAGGTCTCCTGCGGTAGCCACAGTAGCTGGAAAAAATTCTGTAATACTATTCTGCTGCTGATGCTGCTGTTGGCTGCCCTTAGAGTCTTGCTTTTTGTCCGGTAGCATATTTGGAGCAGTTCTTTCATCTCCCTAATTGGTGTTTCGGAGCCCTTTCTACCTTTCAGGGCTGCCTTATTACTATCAGTAGCAATGGTACCCAATTTCCCAGTTTTGAGACGCTGCAATTGGATTAGGCTTCCATTCACAGGTACTGCTGCAGCGTCAGAGATCTTTCCTCGCACAGTGCGCGCAGCCTTGGGAAGCATCCTACCGTTGGCGCTACCTCCAGGTGCGAGCCATCTGAGACAGCGCGCCCCTCCTCCTCTGAGGGCCAAGGCAAACGCCGGGAAGAGTCGGCATATATGGCGAGCCACCAATGATCCGGTTAAGGTTGCAGCTGCAACTACTCACACCAGTGCTCGTATCACAGCCCTGGTCCAGGGCCAGTAACGCGGGTGAGTCCAACAAATCATATGGCCTTCATTTATCTGTGTCTGCACCGGGTGAATTCTCTTCATTTCAAAGACTTAGCTTGTGAGAGGCTGCCCTGGTATATGATGTCTACTAATGTAAGTGGGCACCCTGCACCAGTCCAGACAACCCTTATGGTGATATACGTGGTCTTAGACAACCTTAGAAAGCTCTCTAAGTGGAAGTTGTGGAGAGAAGCCTTCAGGCTTAGTCCAGAAGGAGTGTAAAGCAGCTTGTATTACCAGAATGCAATCTTATATATATGGATTAGATGAAAAAGAACCACACTACTTTTTTATCAACATATGTATTTATTAAATAATACTCTCTAACACGTTTACATATCTACCACCCGGAGATAAAAACAATGTGCACAATACGTTGTATAAAAATCAAGTAAATAGCACAAAAAACACAGTGGACCCCAAGGGGAGACCAAACCATCTCCTAAGAAAGTGGTATAAGAACTACGACTCTTGTGAAGACAATGTCCAGAGGATGTAGAATTGCTGGGGACCCAAGGAACCAACCAATGTGAGAGACAAGGAGCCTCATGGATATTGTGTGCAGTGTGACAACACGACCGCCTTCTCCGTACAAATCAACGTGTAAGTCGAGGTTGAAATTTTTAAGATTAAGGACCCTTCCCATTGGACCCTGAATAAACCCAGTGGAATACAGAAGGTTGGAGAGCCACCCCACCCGTGGATAACCTAGTACCCTCGTTACCTACACCAGGGAAGCCGAGTGCATAGGTGTGAAGTGATATCGAAAACCGCCGTCGAACCCAATGGAGGACTTCAGGAAAGTGCCGCTACTGGAGAAGGAGAAAGTGTCTAGTGGAATCCGAAGGTGGATTTTAGTTGAGAGGTGCCAGCAAGCAGAGAGGACAGAGTCTTTGTCACTTAGAATTGACCAGGAGACCTGGAGGACAAATGCCCACCGATGTCGGGTGTTGCAGCAGAGTTAACCTTGACTCTGAAGCTTTGAGGACCAGGTGATGCTGAGGAAGACCAGGAGCCATGCACGAGCTGTCCCATGTCAGATGTCGAGTGCTGAGGGGTCAGTGTCCGTCGTAAGCACCAACAAGCTTTGGCAGCAGCAAACAACATGGAAGTTGAAAGAAGGTGCAATATCGGGACCAGCAAGGTCCAGGACCTTCACCACAAGCAGGGGAGTCAGGACAGGACCTGAGCAATCAGGGGAGCCCAAAAGAAACAGAGGTGACCCTCAACAGGACCCACAGGCTGGAGGCACTGGAGTCGCAAGAGGACCTCGAGCAGATCACCAAAAGATGGGGACCACGGTGCAAGCAATGTGGTGTGGATAAAGATTCTGGTCACTGGAGATGCTTGAGGTTTGGGCCACTTGGAGCTCGAAAATCTTGGTGGAAGGAAGCCAACGAGCCTTTTCAAATGCAAGTCGATACTGTGCACAGGGTTTCGGTTCCTGCAACTCCCATGAGGCATACTGGCCTCAAACCTGGTGAGAAGGCAGGGCAGGCCTTGAGAGCTGCAGAGAACTACCACCTGTGTTGTTGAACCTTTCAGAGTCTGTAGGAGCTCAGGATCAGCAGACCGGTCAGCTTAGTTGCGGTGCCTGCAGATGCAGGTATGTTTCTCCTTCAGTTCAAGGGAGATTCCTTCAAGTGTCTTGGATGCCCACAGGCCTTGGAAGGTTCCTGTATGGTGCACAGGCACAGACGATGCAGCAGACTGAAAGAGGGATGAAGTTGAAGCCAAAAGAAGTCCAGCGAGTCTAGAGTGCCCAGACGGTAGAAGTCGAAGAGATGTCTAAATTGAATCATGTCCCACGGTGAAAGTCTTCGACTTCTACCGTCTGGGCACTCTAGACTCGCTGGACTTCTTTTGGCTTCAACTTCATCCCTCTTTCAGTCTGCTGCATCGTCTGTGCCTGTGCACCATACAGGAACCTTCCAAGGCCTGTGGGCATCCAAGACACTTGAAGGAATCTCCCTTGAACTGAAGGAGAAACATCCCTGCATCTGCAGGCACCGCAACTAAGCTGACCGGTCTGCTGATGCATTGAGGAACGCGCTGAGCCCTTCGCGCGCCGCTACGGCTGACACGCCCACTAGCGAGGACACGCCTATCCGTCCTCTATCAATGTGCCACTTCTAGACGCGCAGCGGCCGAGCGCAGCGGGAGCGCCGGCATCGTGCCGAAGTCGAGCCAAAGTCAAGCCCGTCTGTGCCCGTCCGGGCCCAAACGGCCTCAGGCCCAATCACTATGCCCAACTCACAGATTCGCATAGCCTACACCTCAGATACACTTAGACATTGGGACACCAAAAAACATCCGCAGTGTAAGTACACCCTTAAGGAGGATACCCCGTTCACAGGATGCACCCTCTGTAATCCCCCTGAAGCCACGGAACTCAGCCAAACGCTTCGACTCGGCCTCCTGAACTGCCGATCTCTGGTAAAACACTCCCACGAGATAAACCTCCTCACCCAAACCCTCTCGCTAGACGCCCTATTTCTGACCGAGACATGGCTATCCCCCAACAACGACTTCGACCTGGTCAATGCAACCCCCCCCGGCTACCAAATCCGCTGTCTGAATAGACCGGTCGGAAGAGGTGGTGGGATCGCCATACTCTATAAAGATCATCTCAGCTGCAGAATCGACGGCGGCACGGTCAAGGACTGTGAAAATTGCAATTTCACTCTCCAGATCTCCCCATCCACTTCAATATCGGGACTACTGATATATCGACCACCAGGCCCGCTAGGAGACTTCTCAAGTACCCTGATGGACCACATCCTCCTAAAAACATTATCAACCCCCAACTTTCTCCTCTTAGGGGACCTGAACCTACACTTCCTTGACCCAGCGGACAACACAGCCGCCAACCTACTAGCAGACCTTATGTCAGCTGACCTCCTGCTTCTGAATTCTAAAGCCACCCACGAGAAAGGACAGCTCCTTGATCCTGTCTTCACCAACATCAGGAACTTCCAAACCCAAAATCCCACTCCCCTCCCATGGACCGACCATTTACTGGTCCATATGTACTGGTCCCTCCAGTCCACCCCCGCCCCCAAACAGAAAACTAGGATACAAACTAGACGATGGCATAAGTTAATACCAGAAGAATGGGAAGCTAAGCTACGAGAATCCGCTGGCCCCCTCTCAACCGACCCTAATATCGCCGATAGAGAATTCAACAGCTGGCTCTCCGACCCTCTAGACAGCCTTGTCCCGCTAACCAGCACCCTTAAGCATGCAAAAAGGATCAACCATGCCCCTTGGTACACCCCGCCCTTGAACATGCTAAGGAAGGAGTGCAAAAAGACAGAGCGTACATGGAGAAAAAACAAATCGGCGACGGAGAAAAGCGCCTATCAATCAGCTATGAAAGCCTATAAACAAGCCCTCCTTATCGCAAAAAGCTACTTTTATGAGGAAAAAATAAAGAACTCCTCTTGCTCAGCCAAAGAGACTTTTTCTATCCTCAAAGAGCTTCTCCATGTTCCAGCCCCTCCGCAGATACCCATGGACCCCATAGCAGCCGTAGAAAAATGTACCAACCTCGCCAATTTTTTTGACGATAAGATTAAAAAAATTCTCTCCTCCCTTCCTGCTACCAAATCCGCTACCTCAGACAAAGTAAAGGAGTTATCCCCTGCGTTAAGGAACGCCCCCGATAAACCCGACACACCACATTTAGTGGCATTCGGACCAGTCACCGAGGAGGAAGTGGCAGTAACCCTAGCATCTACTAAGAGTGGTGCCCCCAGTGACTCAGTTCCCGTTCGGTTCGCCAAAAACATCACTCGGACCATCACAGCTAAACTTACTGCCCTCATTAACACCTCGCTCGCCCAAGGAGAAGTTCCACAAAATTGGAAGGAGGCGGTTGTCAAAGGTCTACTCAAGAAACCTTCGTTAGACCCCGCGGACTTATCCAACTACAGACCCATCTCGCTCCTCCCCTGGATAGGTAAGATCGCGGAGAAGCTTGTTAACAAAAAGCTATCTCACTTCTTAGAAGCAAACCACCTTCTTAAAAACTCCCAGACAGGCTTTAGACCAGGCCAGGGCACTGACACCGCCCTCCTGGCTGCCGTAGAGAGGGCAAGAGAAATTATCGACACTGGAGGATCAGTGGCAGTGGTCCTCCTAGACCTAAGCGCGGCATTCGACACTGTCAGCCACCTGGTCCTAGCCCAGCGCCTGGATAACATCGGCGTGAAAGACAGCGCACTGAAATGGCTCGTATCCTTCCTCTCCTTCCAAGTCTGGGAAGGAGAAAGCCGCTCCCCCTCTATCCCCCTCCGGTGTGGAGTGCCTCAGGGCTCCTCACTGAGCCCCATGCTTTTTAACGTGTATATGGCCCCACTGGAGGAGCTGGTCTCACCATTCGGAATCACTATCGTCAGCTATGCTGACGACACTCAGCTGGTGGTGACACTTTCCCACCCCAAGCTAGAGCCCGCCAATCTTCGAGACTGCCTCTCCAACGTCCATCAATGGATGAATGACTCAGACCTCAAACTAAACGGGTCAAAAACAGAGATCTTGCTCCTAGGTCACAAAACTAGGAGCCTTCCCTCAAATCTCTGGCCCGCTTGTATGGGTGAACCCCCCACTCCCAAGACGGAGGTTAAGAGTCTGGGAGTATGGCTGGAGACAGATCTCACCTTCAGGACTCAGGCTAGGAAAACTGCTGGCATCTGCTATGGCCTACTCAGATCTTGTAGAAAGGTGCTCCCGCTACTACCTTCTCAGTCCCGTCTTCTGCTGATTCAAGGCTTAGTCCTATCCAGACTGGACTATAGCAATGCCATTTACCTCGGAGCACCGGAAGCCACTTTCCAAATACTGCAAAAAGTTCAGAACGCCGCAGCACGCCTACTCACGAACACCCCAGCGAGAACCTCAGCCAAACCAGCTCTGAGGAAACTCCATTGGCTCCCCGTGAGGGAAAGAGTCGTTTTTAAAGCCCTGTGCCTGACCCACAAGGTTTTGCACAACGCCGGCCCCCCTATTCTGAATAACTGGATCACTCCATACAGACCAACGAGAGCGCTCCGGTCAGAACAGGGAAACCTGATCATTGTCCCCAGGGTGAAGAAAGCCCGCATAGGCGGCCGCCGCTTTTCCGTCAACACAGCTAGAAGGTGGAACGCACTCCCTCCGAATCTCAGAGCTGAACCAAACCTCCTACGGTTCAGAAAATCCCTCAAAACTCTTCTATTCCCCTGACTCGTCAGCAGCCCCTCTTTGCCCCCTCCTTAGGAGTCTGAGGTTTCAGCGCTGGGATACTCGAGGGTGACTACGCGCTCTATAAAAACCTAAATAATAATAATAATAATAATAACCCAGGTACCCACCCACAGGTAAGACCTTAAGTACCCTAAGGAAAGGGAAGGGACGATTCAGCGGAGCCTCCCAGGGGAGGGTTTGGACAGTGGAGAGGATATTCCCATGTCCTTTGTCCAGTTTTGCGCCAGACCGGGAGCCAACGGCTCCCTGAGCTGGTTTAAACTGGGCTACGCAAGGAGGCACCAAATGTGCCCCTCATACAGGGAAGTGCTCCCAACCGGCCCCAATACACTAAAACCTGTCTGGGAGGTGGTCACACCTCCCTGTGACAGCACACCTATTGTTTTGCATTCCCCTGCTCGAGCTTGGCTCAGCATCAGGATGGCAGAATCGTGTCTCAGGTCACTAGCAGCCATCTTGTGCACTCCGGGTCTAGAAAACTGGTACCTGGAGCATAGAGAGTCTAATGGAGCACTCTTACAATGCTCGGAATCATACCTCCACACTGTTTATGGTGTGGGGGTATGATTCCAACATGTGTGATAGCAAACATGATAGGGTTTGTTGCAGCTAATTTTGAGATGGTCATCGCGTAATTACGCGGTGCCTCTCTATATGGTATATATTTGCTTCACTTACAACTTGGGACAATGGACTATGTACGCTGTGGGGGTGTCCTGCTCATGCAGGGGCACCCTCACACTTAGAACCAATTTTTTTCAATTCAATTTATAGCTTTATTCGAGATAAAAAGCTCATAAAAGCATGAGGCATACATAGCATATAAACAATCTCTTATAAAAACTTTTTTGTTTAAAAAGAATAAAAACGTTAAAAAACATCCATGATACTGTAGAGCATAAAATTATTTAGCCAATATAAAAGCAGAGAGGCAAAATTGTCATAACTGGGAGAGCAAGCAATGGTCTAAATTCTTTTCTCCTATACTACCATTAGACAAGAGATTTTTTTCTAATGGCCCAAGCCCATCCCAGATATTTGGCAATTGCCACAGCAATGAATGTTGAAGGGCTGGTACAGATAATCCTTAGAGCAATATCGCTCGCTCTTGTGCCCAGCTGTTTACACATAGCCTTCAGCCATACACGTCGGGGGACTGAATAAGCCCCGCACACAAAGAGAAAGTGGACAATGGTCTCAGACCCTGCTTTACAAACTGGGCAGACTTGAGAACTTCCCTCAGCCCATCTTCCAGTTAGTGATCTGATTGAGAGAGACCCCACTCTAAGCTGGAAGAATAACTTCCTGTCCAGGGGTTTGGTTATAATATCCCAATAGGGCTCTAAATAAGGAGAAGCTTTCACTTCAAGAAATAGACCCTCCATGGAGGATGGATTGGCTTCATTCCAGTCCCGATGTTCGACCATTTCCCAGTACTTTGTTTTTATAGTTACTTTGGACAGGAACAGGGCCTCCTCTGGGTTCTCCCAAAGCTCATTCATTCCTAAAGACCGCAACATTTTACACAATTCCCCCAGCCATCCTATCTTGTGGAACTTGTCGCTATTTATTAAATCCAGGAAGCCCCTTGCATAATGAGCGAGTTCGGGGGTGACCCATATGCGCCTCCAATATAGAATGGGTCTTAATCTAGCAATATCTGAGATGGTTTTTCTGCCTAATTTGCAACGCAGAGGCCTCATGGGTGTGCTTTTAGGGAGGCCAATTAAATTTCGGAGAAACTTATTCTCGGCGAGCGTTAGTGGTGCAAGATTCCCATAGCCCCAATGCTCAGAGCCATAGAGCACCGAACTAATGGCTTTGGCTTCGTATACTTGTAGTACTGGCGCTATGGGTTTGGTCAATGACCTTTTGTGTTCAACACCTATAGTACCAGTTGTTTGGCGGAATTTAAGAGCCGCCATTTCTAAATGTTTCCCCCATTTTACACCTTTAGCTATGTGGATACCCAAGTAAACAAAATCCGAAACCATTACTTCCTTTTGGCCGTCCATGAAGAAGTTCCCTCTAAAGCTGGGGTGGGGATTGAATGTCATGAGCTTTGTTTTGGCTACATTTACTTCTAGGCCACACTCGGCACAAAAGCCCTCGAAGATGTTCAGTGCACGCTGCAGGCCGCTCAGGGATTTGGATAGAATGAGCGTGTCGTCTGCGAATAGTAGAATTGGCACTTTCGCTCCATCCAATGTTGGTGCGTCTACAGAAGCAGACAACATACGCTCCACTACTCCATTGATAAAAAGGGAGAAAAGCATCGGGGCCATAGCGCAGCCTTGGCGCACCCCCGTTCTACCAGGAACTCATCAGTTAGTTGCCCGTGTCTCCCCCACTGGATCTTTGCAGAGTTGCATTCGTGCAATCTCATTACTAGCGATAAAATTTCAGGAGGCATCCTCATCTCAGCTAGGACTTTCCATAACAAGAAGCGGGGCACTAAGTCAAAAGCTGCGCGGAGATCTATAAAGGCAGCATAAAGACTGCCCTTCGCCAGCTCAACTGTTTTCCAGTACAATAGCGTGAACCAGAAGATCTGGTCAATCGTGCTTGTCAATTTACGAAAACCTGCTTGATAGAGAGACAGAATGTTATTCTCTTCCTCCCATACTGAAATTTTAGCCAGGGTCATTTTGCCTACAACCTTCTGCACTGTGTCTATAAGGCTGATGGGGCGGTAATTCCCTGGTAGTGTTTTGTCCCCTTTTTTATAAATAGGGATTATTACCGCCCCCAGCCAGGACTTTGGCACCGGAGCCCCTAGTAATACTGCGTTAGCCAGGTTCGAGATGTACTTGCCCCAGCGTGGTTTCTCGTGAAGAAATACATCTGCAGGCACCCCATCGGGGCCCGGTGCCTTGCTCCGCGTGACTGAATCCAAGGCTAGTGCTACATCTACGTTGTTAAAGGGAGGAGCTTGAAATATGATGTGGGGCACTGATTCCCTATTTCTGTCCTCGAGACGACACCTGTATTGGGGGCCGAAATAATCCAACCAATTGCTCTGCGAGACATGGTTGGAAGGTGGTTCTGGGAGGCCCCCTTTCCCCCACTTGACAATGTTCCAAAATAGTCTGGAGTCTTTTGCGGAGCGGCAGCTTTAAGTTCTTGCCAGTGTTGATCGTCCCATTGTTTTTTAGCTATAGTTACACTGTACTTGTATTTCCACCTTGCTTCCCTGACCGAGGCTAGATCTTTGGACTTAATGGCCAACCCCAAAGAAATTCTAGCTGCCCTACATGTAGCGTTGTACCACCCTGCCACATGCGGACAATTTTTCTTACCCGGCTTCGAGCGTACTGCCCTATAAAAATGACCCTTTATTGAATGGAAGAATTCACAGTGCAAATTGGTGATCTCGGCTATGTCTGTTCTATTCCTTGAACCCGTGTTCAGAATTGCTTCCATGGCAGTGGAGGTGCGATCTAAATCTGTATTGATACTTAATAGCGCCTCATGGTTGGCCACAATTTGGGGCCACTTAACTCTCCTCATGTCATTCGTTGGGACGATCTCCGCCAGTGCTTCAAGTGTTAAGTTTTCCCCCTCCATATCCCCCCCCCACAACAAATGAATGATGCAAAGGGGGTTATGATCGCTCTCTTGTCTGCTGACCACCCTCATGTCTTCCATCAAATGCCAGATTGTTAAACTACAGATGGCATAATCAATCCGGCTTTGCCAACGGCCATTGTCGAATGTATTTGCCCCTTGACCATCACTCAATGTCCTCCCATTCAGAGCTCTAAGCCCCCTTTCGCAGCATAGGGCATTCATCTGTAGTACTTCCACCGACCATCTGCTCACAGGTTTTAAGTCCAGCTTAGGAATTCCCCATTCAGTGTCTACATCTTCTCCTACATTTACGTAAATGGGTCGCGACACTGCTCGTCATGCTGCAAATAACCCCAAAGGAATCTGGATAGTGTAGTGGCTACGGTGAGTACGCCTACGCCACGAGTATATAGAAATATAATGCCATCCCTGGACACGTGTTTCGAGGTAATTGCCTCTCGTCAGCAGGGAGCAGGTAGGTATGCGGGGTGCCGATGACTGCCATATATATAGGTAAAATACCTTCCAAGGCGCGCAGGTGCAGACACCGGGCTCGTCAGCCAAAGTCGCTCGAATGAGCTATTAGTAATTTACGTAAATAGCCACTACACTATCCAGAATCCTTTGGGGTTATTTGCAGCATGACGAGCAGTGTCGCGACCCATTTACGTAAATTACTAATAGCTCATTCGAGCGACTTTGGCTGACGAGCCCGGTGTCTGCACCTGCGCGCCTTGGAAGGTATTTTACCTATATATATGGCAGTCATCGGCACCCCGCATACCTACCTGCTCCCTGCTGACGAGAGGCAATTACCTCGAAACACGTGTCCAGGGATGGCATTATATTTCTATATACTCGTGGCGTAGGCGTACTCACCGTAGCCACTACACTATCCAGAATCCTTTGGGGTTATTTGCAGCATGACGAGCAGTGTCGCGACCCATTTACGTAAATTACTAATAGCTCATTCGAGCGACTTTGGCTGACGAGCCCGGTGTCTGCACCTGCGCGCCTTGGAAGGTATTTTACCTATATATATGGCAGTCATCGGCACCCCGCATACCTACCTGCTCCCTGCTGACGAGAGGCAATTACCTCGAAACACGTGTCCAGGGATGGCATTATATTTCTATATACTCGTGGCGTAGGCGTACTCACCGTAGCCACTACACTATCCAGAATCCTTTGGGGTTATTTGCAGCATGACGAGCAGTGTCGCGACCCATTTACGTAAATTACTAATAGCTCATTCGAGCGACTTTGGCTGACGAGCCCGGTGTCTGCACCTGCGCGCCTTGGAAGGTATTTTACCTATATATATGGCAGTCATCGGCACCCCGCATACCTACCTGCTCCCTGCTGACGAGAGGCAATTACCTCGAAACACGTGTCCAGGGATGGCATTATATTTCTATATACTCGTGGCGTAGGCGTACTCACCGTAGCCACTACACTATCCAGAATCCTTTGGGGTTATTTGCAGCATGACGAGCAGTGTCGCGACCCATTTACGTAAATTACTAATAGCTCATTCGAGCGACTTTGGCTGACGAGCCCGGTGTCTGCACCTGCGCGCCTTGGAAGGTATTTTACCTATATATATGGCAGTCATCGGCACCCCGCATACCTACCTGCTCCCTGCTGACGAGAGGCAATTACCTCGAAACACGTGTCCAGGGATGGCATTATATTTCTATATACTCGTGGCGTAGGCGTACTCACCGTAGCCACTACACTATCCAGAATCCTTTGGGGTTATTTGCAGCATGACGAGCAGTGTCGCGACCCATTTACGTAAATTACTAATAGCTCATTCGAGCGACTTTGGCTGACGAGCCCGGTGTCTGCACCTGCGCGCCTTGGAAGGTATTTTACCTATATATATGGCAGTCATCGGCACCCCGCATACCTACCTGCTCCCTGCTGACGAGAGGCAATTACCTCGAAACACGTGTCCAGGGATGGCATTATATTTCTATATACTCGTGGCGTAGGCGTACTCACCGTAGCCACTACACTATCCAGAATCCTTTGGGGTTATTTGCAGCATGACGAGCAGTGTCGCGACCCATTTACGTAAATTACTAATAGCTCATTCGAGCGACTTTGGCTGACGAGCCCGGTGTCTGCACCTGCGCGCCTTGGAAGGTATTTTACCTATATATATGGCAGTCATCGGCACCCCGCATACCTACCTGCTCCCTGCTGACGAGAGGCAATTACCTCGAAACACGTGTCCAGGGATGGCATTATATTTCTATATACTCGTGGCGTAGGCGTACTCACCGTAGCCACTACACTATCCAGAATCCTTTGGGGTTATTTGCAGCATGACGAGCAGTGTCGCGACCCATTTACGTAAATTACTAATAGCTCATTCGAGCGACTTTGGCTGACGAGCCCGGTGTCTGCACCTGCGCGCCTTGGAAGGTATTTTACCTATATATATGGCAGTCATCGGCACCCCGCATACCTACCTGCTCCCTGCTGACGAGAGGCAATTACCTCGAAACACGTGTCCAGGGATGGCATTATATTTCTATATACTCGTGGCGTAGGCGTACTCACCGTAGCCACTACACTATCCAGAATCCTTTGGGGTTATTTGCAGCATGACGAGCAGTGTCGCGACCCATTTACGTAAATTACTAATAGCTCATTCGAGCGACTTTGGCTGACGAGCCCGGTGTCTGCACCTGCGCGCCTTGGAAGGTATTTTACCTATATATATGGCAGTCATCGGCACCCCGCATACCTACCTGCTCCCTGCTGACGAGAGGCAATTACCTCGAAACACGTGTCCAGGGATGGCATTATATTTCTATATACTCGTGGCGTAGGCGTACTCACCGTAGCCACTACACTATCCAGAATCCTTTGGGGTTATTTGCAGCATGACGAGCAGTGTCGCGACCCATTTACGTAAATTACTAATAGCTCATTCGAGCGACTTTGGCTGACGAGCCCGGTGTCTGCACCTGCGCGCCTTGGAAGGTATTTTACCTATATATATGGCAGTCATCGGCACCCCGCATACCTACCTGCTCCCTGCTGACGAGAGGCAATTACCTCGAAACACGTGTCCAGGGATGGCATTATATTTCTATATACTCGTGGCGTAGGCGTACTCACCGTAGCCACTACACTATCCAGAATCCTTTGGGGTTATTTGCAGCATGACGAGCAGTGTCGCGACCCATTTACGTAAATTACTAATAGCTCATTCGAGCGACTTTGGCTGACGAGCCCGGTGTCTGCACCTGCGCGCCTTGGAAGGTATTTTACCTATATATATGGCAGTCATCGGCACCCCGCATACCTACCTGCTCCCTGCTGACGAGAGGCAATTACCTCGAAACACGTGTCCAGGGATGGCATTATATTTCTATATACTCGTGGCGTAGGCGTACTCACCGTAGCCACTACACTATCCAGAATCCTTTGGGGTTATTTGCAGCATGACGAGCAGTGTCGCGACCCATTTACGTAAATTACTAATAGCTCATTCGAGCGACTTTGGCTGACGAGCCCGGTGTCTGCACCTGCGCGCCTTGGAAGGTATTTTACCTATATATATGGCAGTCATCGGCACCCCGCATACCTACCTGCTCCCTGCTGACGAGAGGCAATTACCTCGAAACACGTGTCCAGGGATGGCATTATATTTCTATATACTCGTGGCGTAGGCGTACTCACCGTAGCCACTACACTATCCAGAATCCTTTGGGGTTATTTGCAGCATGACGAGCAGTGTCGCGACCCATTTACGTAAATTACTAATAGCTCATTCGAGCGACTTTGGCTGACGAGCCCGGTGTCTGCACCTGCGCGCCTTGGAAGGTATTTTACCTATATATATGGCAGTCATCGGCACCCCGCATACCTACCTGCTCCCTGCTGACGAGAGGCAATTACCTCGAAACACGTGTCCAGGGATGGCATTATATTTCTATATACTCGTGGCGTAGGCGTACTCACCGTAGCCACTACACTATCCAGAATCCTTTGGGGTTATTTGCAGCATGACGAGCAGTGTCGCGACCCATTTACGTAAATTACTAATAGCTCATTCGAGCGACTTTGGCTGACGAGCCCGGTGTCTGCACCTGCGCGCCTTGGAAGGTATTTTACCTATATATATGGCAGTCATCGGCACCCCGCATACCTACCTGCTCCCTGCTGACGAGAGGCAATTACCTCGAAACACGTGTCCAGGGATGGCATTATATTTCTATATACTCGTGGCGTAGGCGTACTCACCGTAGCCACTACACTATCCAGAATCCTTTGGGGTTATTTGCAGCATGACGAGCAGTGTCGCGACCCATTTACGTAAATTACTAATAGCTCATTCGAGCGACTTTGGCTGACGAGCCCGGTGTCTGCACCTGCGCGCCTTGGAAGGTATTTTACCTATATATATGGCAGTCATCGGCACCCCGCATACCTACCTGCTCCCTGCTGACGAGAGGCAATTACCTCGAAACACGTGTCCAGGGATGGCATTATATTTCTATATACTCGTGGCGTAGGCGTACTCACCGTAGCCACTACACTATCCAGAATCCTTTGGGGTTATTTGCAGCATGACGAGCAGTGTCGCGACCCATTTACGTAAATTACTAATAGCTCATTCGAGCGACTTTGGCTGACGAGCCCGGTGTCTGCACCTGCGCGCCTTGGAAGGTATTTTACCTATATATATGGCAGTCATCGGCACCCCGCATACCTACCTGCTCCCTGCTGACGAGAGGCAATTACCTCGAAACACGTGTCCAGGGATGGCATTATATTTCTATATACTCGTGGCGTAGGCGTACTCACCGTAGCCACTACACTATCCAGAATCCTTTGGGGTTATTTGCAGCATGACGAGCAGTGTCGCGACCCATTTACGTAAATTATCTTCTCCTACATGCCAGTCTTCTACTGAGAGAGGCTCATAGGTCATATTCATGTCGCCGGCGATTAGTATGTTATTCTCGCTTGGCTGTACACTGATTAAATGATCAAGTACAGCCAAGACTTGGGATTTCCCCCTAATGTGGCTTCTTCTATACAGATTATAAATATATAGATGTTCCCCCAGAGGCGTGCATAGCCTAATCAGCTGCAAATCATTATTACCTGTGGGGAGCTCTACTATCTTGTCAAAAAGTGCCTGCCGGGCCCAGATAGTTAAACCCCCTTTTGGTCTTCCCTTTGGACCTTTAACAGCCGGGACAGAAAAATTAAGAAAACCCAGGAAAAACAGAGGCTCACAGGCCCATGTCTCCTGGAAAATACAGACGTCGAAATCATTTATGAACGATGCCCATTCTGGTGAATACATTCTGGGTCCCAGACCCGCGATATTCCATGAAACCATTCTGCCCCTTGCCCTCCTGGGATCGCCCCCCTGTATAACAGTGTCAAGCGGCTGGGCCCCTAGACCACTAGTATTTAGCAAATTGCAAGCCCCGATTGGCTCTTTATTGGCTACTCCAATGTCATTTCTCCCTTGTGGACTAATCACAGCATCTGCTGCCAAGGATGCGCCTACCAGAGCTAGGGGTTCAGTCCCCTCCACCCCTCTGAGGTTCCTACCATTTGGCCCCAGATGGACTATTGGCGACTCTCTTAGCCCGATTCGGCAAGAATCTCTCACAGCGGGCCGGGGGATAGGTTTAATTGGAGACGTGGCAAATAGTCTACCATTAGCTAGAAGTTCTTTAGTTACTGGTGGGGCCTTTAGTGATCTTTCCTCGGCAATGATTATTAAACCCCTAGGATGCAGTCAGTCCACACCCTCCAGACTTGATAGAACCCCATATTGATTGTGTGCTTGAGAATGATAATCAGCCTGCTGGCTGGAAGAGTGCCTTGAGTGGCCTACTTGGTGTTGAAATAATTCCCCAGGTTGGGCTGCCTGATTAAAAGGTAGAAGCCTGATATGGCTATGCTGGAATTCTAGCAAGGGCTTGGGATTAGTTGCAGAAGCCACTAGACCTCTTGGATAAAAGTAAGTCAGGTCCTGGGTGGAAATTGCACTACTACCATTTTGGGGGAACCAGTTGGTGATGTATCTAACTGCTCTGGTATCGCGAAAATGTATAATTACAATGTCCCCATTTATACCCTTAATTCTTTGGCCTAGCCAAGGGAGACACCTGACATGCAGAATATTTGGCGGTAAAGGGCGATTTTGGCTAAGCTAGAATATGATCTTGTTTTTCAATTGGTAGAAGGCTTCATTTCTACCCTCCTCTAAGGGTGGGACACCAGTAAGGACCACCACGTACGGTACTGCTTCCGAGGGCAAATCAATTAGATACCTATTGGGTCCGATAGACCTCACCGGTTTATCAGAGCCGTTAGATCTCCGAGGATTTGGCGTTAAAGCAATTCTAGGAGAATTTGTAATTCCACCTTCTTGGGACCCCATGTTTGTCCTGTTTGTATTTGGGCCTGTGTTTATAGAGGGGATTGCTTTCGATGATTTTGTTTTGACTAGATTGATAGTTAATGGTTCCTTTTGGGCCATTTTATTGTGGTCCACGACGGTACCGGTGAGAGAGCTTGGGGTGCCTTTTTTAAATCCTTAATAGCCCCATTAGTTTCCCGAATTGCAAGGTCCAGTTTATCCAGTTGAACTGCAATTCTTTTTATCCTCTCTACCAACGGAGATATAAGAGATCTAATTAGCTGCTCCATGCTACCCATTAGGTCAGTAGTAGATGCATCTTTCGATGGTGTATAGGAAGGCGTTACTACTGCAGATGTTGATCATGCATTGGGAGAGGGGCTTTGAAGGTTCCCAGAGTTGGTATAAGTGGGCAACTTTTTCTGCGAACCATTCCCCCTCCTTCTCTTTTTTTTCGGTGGTGGACCTTGGGGGTAGAGGTTTTTTGGGGTTTTTGTGATAATTTGGGCAGTTTTTATGGGTGGCAACGGAGTGTTCGTCATAGTCTCAGCCAATGGGGTCGAATTGCTCGGGGAGGCAGAGCCCATTGTACCCGGGGCGTTGGCTTCTGCTGGGCAAGGGGGGCTACCCCGCAGGAGTAAAGGGATACTATCACTAGGGGATAACCCACAAACCTCACTTGCACAATGTATGCTCGCAACAGGTGAGAGAGCCAACTGAATCGGGCCCAGAGATGAACGCTTGTTCTTAACAATTTCTACTGAGCGTCGTCTCTCGGCTCGTTTCTCTTCAAGGGTAATGTCCCTGTCAATATCCAAGATGGGCCTAATGACAAAATTGTCAAGTGTACCTCGGTTGGCACTTCCGGCCATTGAAGACTTGTCTCTAGAGAGGGACGACATCACAACGATAAAATCTCGTCGTGAAAGAGACAAGGCTGGCCTAGATCATAAGCCTTTAAACTTCAGCAATAAAAACTTCAGAATCAATGGTTGGACAGAATAGTACACAATGCAGTATAAGATAATAATCACAAGTAGCTAACTGCACTGATATGAATTAAAAACCTTCCAGGCGAGAAGCAGTCCTTGGTAAGAGAAGGGGCTCAGTCCGGCCTCATCCGACCTCGGACGGCCACAGACGGCCCGCCCTTTGCCCGGGCTTAGCCCGGCGCGTCCCGCGACGCGGAGGAAGCTCGTCCACTTTTAGCGCCTCCGGGCGCGGAAGTAAAGTTGGTTGTGGGCGGACCCACAGCAGGGAACTCTGGGGGCTGTAGTCCGGGAAGTCCACCAGCTCCGCTCCCCGCACGCCGCGACCAAGGCTCTGTGCAGCCATGGGGGAAGCGAGCGACAGAAGAGGCCAGAAACACCCAATTTCACCGGTAAGAGTTAGCAATCTGTGTAGGACACCCGCTCCACAGAGGGAGCTCGTCTGCTTATAGCGCCTCCGGGCGCGGAAGTAAAGTTGGTTGTGGGCGGACCCACAGCAGGGAACTCTGGGGGCTGTAGTCCGGGAACTCCACCAGCTCCGCTCCCCGCGACCAAGGCTCTGTGCAGCCGCGGGGGAAGCGAGCGACAGAAGAGGCCAGAAACACCCAATTCCACCGGTAAGAGTCAGCAATCTGTGTAGGACACCCGCTCCACCGAGGGAGCTCGTCCGCTTTTAGCACCTCCGGGCGCGGAAGTAAAGTTGGTTGTGGGCGGACCCACAGCAGGGAACTCTGGGGGCTGTAGTCTGGGAACTCCACCAGCTCCGCTCCCCGCACACCGCGACCAAGGCTCTGTGCACCTGCGGGGGAAGCGAGCGACAGAAGAGGCCAGAAACACCCAATTCCACCGGTAAGAGTCAGCAATCTGTGCCGGCCGTGCCTGTGGACGGGTGCTTCCACTTATGGTGACCACCTCACTCCAAGTCTTCAGGGACACTGTGTTTCCAGTCCTGAAGCAACCCAAGACTACAACGCCCAGCATGCATTAGGGTGACAAACCAACGCCCAGTACTGGGAACTGCCTGTAATGAGACCGAAGGAAGTGCAGGAAGCTTTGCTACGCACCAAGCACCCTGCCCTCAGGATTGCTATAGGGGTGATGTATAGGTTTTAAGTGCAGTTACCATAGATATAGTAAACCTATATCTTTTGTGAGTGGTTCAAGCACCAGCTTACACAGGCTGCAATGACAGGCCTGTAGTAGCAGTTTGAATGGTCTCGCACAGATGGCATAATACATGCTTCAGCCCATGGAGGACCTCCGGGGTACCTATGCCCTGGGTTCCTTAGTACCATATACTAGGGACTGAAAAGTCAGACTATTCAAAATCAGCGTAGCACCAGAAAAAAAGTGGGGGTAACCATAAAATCAGCTCCTACTTTCCTACATAGCTCCAAACAGCGAGGGAGTGGCCAATGAGACTGCTCTCACAGATACCATCCTTAACCCCTGGCACAGGAATGTACCAGCAGCAAGGTTAAGACAGCAGGAAGAGTGGCTGTATATGGCGAGCCACCAGTGCTCAGGGTAAGGCTTTAGCCTCAACTGCCGCCACTGATCCTTGTATCACAGCCACGGTCCAGGGCCAGTAATGCTGAAGAGTCCCACAAATCATATGGGCTTCATTTTCTGTGTTGTGGAAATATGGATTTTTCTGGTCAGTTATGTCCCCTATCTTGGACCCCAACGGTTCTATGTGCATGTCACAAGTACATGTATGTTCCCTCCAGTTCCAGTTATGAAGACGCAAATACATGTGCGTCCACCGTCAACATGTCCTCTGTCAGATCCGCCATGAATAGGCCGGATATTCCATTCCTAAATATGAAAGGCCACCGGCTTTATATGGTTCACTTATGCCATTTTACAGTCCAGGCAAGTAGGCCCTGATTCTGTCATCAAACTCCTCTTGCTTTCTGCCTCTGAAACCTCGAGTCTGAGCCTGCATCTGTGACCATGAACTTTGTCTCATTCTCTGCGCGGCTCACGAAGCCTGACATCAGCCTATTCTCTGCCAAGAACTGTATTTCACCTTCGAATTATCTGCTTCCCCCTCAGCCGATGCATTCCTGCCTAGTAGTTTAAGTAAACATTCTTCCAGTTACCGAGCAAAAGGCCCGGCTTCTCTGCCCTCATGCAAGTAATTCATAGCCCTGTTACCATGGAATATTCCTACCCCCTCACATTCAGTGTAGACACTTAGACGCTTGTACACGCACGCACAGTCAGTATAGAATAGATTCTGTCCGAGAGTCCTTCTTTTGTGGATAACATAGTTCTTTAAACATAGGATGTTAGATATGATTTGGGATTAGGTTGACTTGACCCCCCAGACTTTTTGTCTCCACATGTAGAGCTAAATGTCAAGTCCCCTTCACCCCCTAGTTGCACGTCAATTTCACGTCATGCTGCTGCGCGCGCATCTATGCCAAGTATTATCTTATAGATCCACCTATATGTGACATCATAACCAATTATGTTCCTTTTTACTCCTTATTACACCCATTTTTGGTTACGCAGATAAATCGTCATTTTCCTTATCAATTGTTACGCCTACTGCATTCGCTTCATTGTAATGTATGATCTATAAAAGTCATTTCATGTCAATAATGTATGTACTTCACTTCCTGAACCCCCGTGGTGATGGAACTTGGAGCAACCGATTATAATCGATCATTGGAATAAAGCCCATTCCGAACCTCTAATACCACGGATTCTGCCTCTCATTTTACTGAGCTATTTTATTATGTTTCTGTATCAAATTAAGTCCAGGTAAAGGAATTTTATTTACCACATGAATGGCGCCCGAACAGGGACACTTTCTCATCTCACGCGCCGGCGGTGAGTTGCAGGCCCGGTCTCCTGCCACAGCTGGACGGACAATAACGCGTACCAGCAGGATTTCCTGTAGCTCCCTCCGGTCAAGCGGGGGCGACTGAGGCTGCGATCAACACCCAGACGAGGCGGTGAGAAGTGCGAAGTATCCCGACCAGAGCCTAGCTGAGAGAGCAAGATCCGAGGTATACAGAGGCCCACCAGTTCGAAGTCGAGTCCAGTTTCCGACGAGTCGAGTCGAGTCCAGTCCGGTTCAAGTTCAAGTTACCGAGGCCTTCCGTTTCCGAAGCTACCCGGTGAGTACCATTACTGGGGAGGCATTTCTGACGTGCACATAGGTTGTGCCGGTCAAGACGGGTTTGGGTACACAAATCCGGTCTGCACTGTTTTAGCAGTGTATCTGTACTGTTTAGCAGTATATCAAGTATTCCGAAGTATCTAGTTATTGTCAAGAATTAAGCTTGGTGATTAGTTATGCAGACGATCATCATTGTTGTTTCAGTTAAAGGTTAAATGTTAAATGTTAAATGTTTTAAGTACGTTCTGCATATTGTGGTATGAATGACTGTTCTTTATCGTGTTTATTGTATTAAGTCTGTTCAAAATCAAGTATAAGGTCAGTTCTCAATATGCCGTTCTTTTCGAAACTAAGACAGATCACTACTAGAAAAGGGGTACTCGAAGAAGCCGTCCCTATTCCTCCTAGGGACACTCCAGGGCACTTCATGTATCACAAACATGGCTTAGACGCTATATTATTTCTTGATTTATGGGTAGACTACACCAAGGGATTACCAGAAAGTCAGAGGTGGCCCGCAGCGGGAACCTGGGATGCAGAGTGCATCATGAAAGTCGAGGAAGAGTTATGGAAAAGGACAGTCAGACACCATAGCCTATGTAGGAAGAGGAAGATCTTGTAATAGTAATAGATGTCTTATTGACCCGATACGTCCGATATGTCCAGATAATAACAGGAATTTCCAAATGCCTATAATTAATATAAGGTCTAACGAGCATTCGTTCCAAACCGCCGACAAACTACTCCGAGAACGAAGGGGTTATCATTTTCTCGATTCTATGGATGAACAAGATTTAGCCAGGGCAGCTGTCCATTGGGTGGACAGTCCCGGAAAATATAGCGATGATACAGTAGCACGCACATTTTTGAATCTCACCCCAGATGAACAGAGGTTAGCTGGGATTTATATGATTCAACAACTTATTATACTATATCGGAGTCAGCATTCGGACCCTGGTCCCTTACCTGACATATTGACTGAATTGCTTATGAATAAATGGAGAGGTGCAGGTACTAAATTAATTAAAGAAATTCTAGAATCAAGAAAGCAGTATATTCTTTTTGTATGCGCAGAGCGTGTCTCATTGCCCATCAAGGAAAGAACCACGTATCACATGGATAGACAGAATCCCTTACGAGAAGTGCACCCAATAAAAGGCGAGGACAACGAGTTTAAGCGCGTATTTGTATATACGCCCATATCAAAAATAGAATTGTTACAAATGAAGAAAGTGGTACCCAGTCATGACAAAGATCCAGCGGGTTTCCACCGAGAAATTAAAGACATGTTACTCATGGGAGAGTATACCTATCCCGACATTATGACAATATTAAAGGTATTGATGCCTGCTGGCATTTATGAGAAACTCAAGGAAAAAGAGTGGGAGGTAGGAGACCAAAAGATAGAATGGTCAGTGTTAGAAGCGGAAGAAAAGGCCCGAACTGCAGGAGCAGGACTTGGGGATAAAACTAAAGCATTACCAGGTTTATTAGTACAGGTACAGCCACGTTTATTAACTACGAAAAAGGAAGATTGGGGTACAATTTCAGCCTGTAAACAGAAGCAAGATGAAGACACTAGTGATTACTATGCCCGATTCGAAAAATGTTTTGGTATAAATAGTGGCATAAAAGCAAGTAGCGAATCATACCCGCATCTGTTTGTAACAAAATTAGTAGAAAATGCCCTGCCCCCAGTAAAGAATAGAGTATTAAAATTCGAGAGTACCTGGCAAGGTAACACTCCATCACAAATGTTACAAATGTTACAGTACCATCACAATAGAATTAGAGAGGAACAAGAACATGAACACAGACGCATGAAAGACACGAAAATGAAAATGCTAGTTTCCCAGACAGTTCCAGCTGAAGGACATAAAAAGGGTATGACACATTCCGATTCAGCAGGACCTGTAAAAGGGACATGCAATTATTGTAAAAAGCCAGGTCATTACGTACACGACTGTCCAGTTTTAAAACATAATATCGCCATAGGTAAAACACAAGAAAGATCACGGCCATTTAGACAAGAGCAGAATGAACAAGGAGCTCCGCAGCATGCACAGGCCATGCCAGCCGCACAACAGCCAATACAGTTTGTGCCAGCTGCACCACCGTTGCCTGTTGCTGCCACACAGACAACAACACGACAAGTGTATCAGACCGCACAGTATGAATATCCTGAGTATCAGAGATACGCATGAACTAGCCTAGAGAGGGAAGTTGACTTACCCCTTATTGAAATCCCAGTAGATCAAGAAGGACCTTATGTACATAGTGAATTATTAGGTCAAGACAGAAAATTTTTACTCGATACAGGGGCAAGTCGAACAACTATAAAACGTAGTGAAGTTCCAGGGGCACCCCTCTCAGGCTCACAGAATATTTCCCTTGGTTTTTCAGGAAAACCTATTGTTAATGAAGTATCACAGCCTCTTCCACTTGCGATAGGACCTCTGACCCGAACTACAGATTTATTGCTTACTAAATCATGTCCAGAAAATCTGTTAGGAATAAAAACACTGAAAGCTCTAGGAGCCATAATATGTTGTTCTCCGGAAGGAGTAAGGTTGTTTTTACGTGATTTTAAAGGTCACTATGTGTCTAGAGACATGGATTCCCGACTGCAGACTTTACCTACACGTCTATGGGCACAAGGCCCTACTGATGTTGGTTGCATGAATATTACACCATATAGAGTCACATTAAAGGCAGGAGTGGTGCTACCACGAATGCGACAATACAAGTTACCACCAGATGCTGTAGTGGCTTTACTACAAATCATTGACGAGCTCATTGCCCAAGGAGTAGTTGTGGAAACAGACTCCAATGTATGTAATTCACCGATAATTCCGATTCTTAAACGAACAGATCCAAAGGCCCCGCCAGTATATCGATTGGTTATTGATCTGCGCGAGTTAAACAAATGCATTGTGCCACAATTTCCTGTGGTCCCAGATATCTCGTCATTACTGACAGCTATTGATTCCGAAGCAACATTCTTTACTGTAATTGATCTCAAGAATGCCTTTTTCAGCGTCCCAATAGATCCGGAAAGCCAATATTTGTTCGGATTTAGTTTAAATGGGCGTAGCTTTAAATTCTCACGCGCACCTCAAGGATTTACAGAAAGCCCCAGCATCTATAGCCAAGCACTGAAACGAGAACTCGATAGTATCCACATGCCAGTTAACACTGCCCTGCTTCAATACGTCGATGATCTGCTGATCACCGCGAGAAGCGAACCGGAATGTGAAAAAGCATCACTGACAGTTTTAAAATTTCTAGCCGAAAAGGGGCACAAGGTTTCCCCTTCTAAGCTGCAATTCTGTGTCCAGCGAGTTGTTTATCTTGGACACTCGCTGTCCAAGGAGGGAAGGCAGCTTACACCGGACCGCATTCAGTTAATAGCTAACATGCCAATACCCAAGACACAAAAGGAGGTGCGGGCTTTCATAGGCCTCACTTCATATTGTAGGCAGTGGATCCCTCAGTATGCATTTCTAGCAAAACCACTCATTCAGTTGACAACACAGGAGGCAGCCACATCGACTGTTCTCCCTTGGACTCAGGAACATACACAAGCTTTTGAAAGCCTAAAGAAAGCTTTATGTCAAGCACCTGTTTTAGCAACACCATGTTACAGAAAACAGTTTACACTCTTTGTTACAGAACGCGAAGGTACTGCCTTGTCAGTACTCACCCAGGAACAAGCAGGAGCACACAAACCATGTGCTTATTTTTCTAGTACATTAGATCCCGTAGCTCAGGCTTTGCCTGCATGCCTAAAATCAGTAGCAGCGACAGCTTTAGCAATCAGACAAAGCGATGCCATAGTGTTGGGACATCCATTGACAGTTCAAGTACCACACGCAGTAGAGGTTCTTGTAAATAGAACGCAAACAAGACTTGACAGATGTTCCATTGTCAGATCCAGACCTGACGTTGTATGTAGATGGTTCATGTATGAGAACAAGTACAGGAGAGTTAGTGGCTGCTTACGCAGTCACCACAGATACTAAAGTCATTGAAACTAATCGTATAAATACTTTGTCAGCTCAAGCCGCAGAGCTCATCGCTCTGACACAAGCCTGTATTCAAGCCACAAATAAAAAAGTCAACATATACACTGATTCACGTTATGCATTCGGAGTTGTACATGACTTCGGCGTGCTGTGGCGAGAGAGAGGTTATTTAACTTCCCACGGTGCCCACATTCAGCACGGACCCCTCATTCATGCCTTATTAGATGCAATACATCTACCCACGGCAATATCAATTATGAAATGTAAAGCTCATACGAAGGTTACTGATATCATTTCCCAAGGCAATGATCTAGCCGACAGAACAGCTAAACAGACTGCTCAAACTCAAACCCCCGACATGACAAAGACAATAGTCCCGACACCGACACATTGTATGACAGTTAAAGATCCTACTCTTGACGTAATTGACATACAGACACATGCTACACCAGACGAAATAAAGAAATGGACTGAATTAGGAGGGATCCAAACGGACCAAGGATGGATGATGAAGGAAAAGTCTGTATGGTTCCTTCCTGATTCAATGGTCCAAGTTATAATTAACAGTATACATAGTCCAGCGCATCTAGGAGAAAAAGCTATGCTAGACAGCATTCAACACATTTGGTTCAATAAACATTTACGAGCAGCAGCCAAACAAAAGGTCCGTACCTGTATGATCTGTTGTCAGTTTAACCCAGGAAAAAGCGTTCCCGTAGAACAGGGTGGATTTCATCCTCCTAATCACCCTTTTGAAGCCCTCCAGATGGACTATATCCAGATGGAACGATGTTGAGGATTCAAATATGTTCTTGTAGTTGTCTGCGCTCTGTCCCGTTGGACAGAGGCATACCCGGTTTCAGATTACACTGCCCCGACTACTGCCAAACAGTTGGTTCGAGAATTCTTCCCACGATACGGTTTACCACGTGTTGTCTACTCAGATAACGGCCAGCCGTTCTCATCCGAATTAATGAAACACGTTTCACTCCTGTTAGGATATCAGTGGAAATTCCACTGTGTCCGACACCCCGAGGCAGCAGGTCTCGTAGAAAGACATAATCAGATACTGAAAATCAGATTGTCCAAAATATGCAGAGAGAAAGGTGTCGACTGGATAGTAGCGTTACCAGTTGCACTCTTTTACATGAGAATGGTAGCACACTCTCGAACAGGGCTATCCCCGTATGAGGTGATCTTCGGCAGACCACCAAATATGTGGGGGACGCCTATACCACGCAAAATAACTGATGTTGACTGTAATATGCTGACAGATTACTTGGCTTCCTTGATGTCTGCACTACAATCTTGTCGTTCACAGGTAGCTGCAGCCTTTCCCGACAGCACGGAGGTGAAACCCCATGACGTAGTTCCGGGTGATCTCGTATTTGTGAGAAATTTCGACCGAAAGACTCAGCTGGAGCCCAGGTGGAAGACACCCAAGTTGGTTCTGCTCACTACAAGGACAGCCGTGAAGATCGAGGGCCGCAAGGGCTGGATTCATTCAAGTCATATCAAGAAATTTCATGGACTATCCTCGGATATAGACATTGTGCCCTGCACTCCCTCACAGACTGATTCAAAACTTCCTTTGGTTGAAAAGACTAAAACCGAACTCTATAAAGTAAAATTGAGGCCTAGAACGTCAGACAATTTGATTGTTTAAGTCCTCTCCAAGGTGAAGCGGTTGAATTTGTCTCTGACATGTATCCTCTAGACCTGAATCATGGACAGTCGCGGAAAATGTTGAAACGACAGGCGTATTGTAAATCACTGCGTAGCCATTGCATAGTGACATTAATAATCTTGTTTTCCTTAAGTCTTTTAATAATTACTGCAAGTATATTGTTGCACATATATTACCCTATTGCCAGAAACGTTTACAATGTTACCGCAGAACATTCTTTTAGTGACCTACCGCCGCATGAATTGTCTTATAGACTTGCGCTGCGCAATAACACTTTCATTAGTATGTTACATCATTCCCATCAGACTAGTAATGCCACTAATTGTTGGGTGTGTGGCCGGCTCCCTCCCTATCAGAATTATGAAGGAGTCCTGCCATTCTTTCCACACCCATTTACACATAATGGCTCCTGTGGAGCATGGTTTAGTTTAATCAATTCCATAGACTCAGACACAGCAGTTTACCAAGATCATTGGGTATGGGGAAACCTGAACATAGTTTTACTCAAGGTCTGCTACCCTGACAAGGAGGGTCGCCCCAAAAGAACAGGAACTGATCTAGAAAATGAAGTATATGGATTAGGTAATTTTACACCTAATCTCATGATTCTAAATGTCGAATCCGAAGTTGAACTAGTCTTACCCACCATGTCAGTATTCCCAGCGAAGGGTGAATTGTGTGTAAGAAAGGTTGGTTCCATACATATGGGCCATAGTAAATGCACTACTATAGTAGAATTCAGTGATCAAGGCAAATCTTCATTTAGAGCTTATCGCCACTCCTACTTTATATGTGGTCAGACTGCATATATGCGTCTACCTCTAGATTGGGATGGTACCTGCTACATTGCATTCCTTTTGCCACCTGTTTTCCTAGCTCCTCCTGATTATTACAGAAATATTCATTTAGTACACAACAGAGAGCGGAGAGATCTCCCAATTGTCGATTATACTGAGACGGCATGGGACAAGTATGTAGATTTTAATAAAGGCATCTTTCCCTATATAGGTACTGTTACTAATAGTAAGCTGATACGTAGATTAACTAGAACCCTTGAAGCAGTAGTGAATGAGACTATTTCCGCCTTAGGCAATTTAACAGAAGAGCAGTCTGCTATGCGGATTGTTGTGCTTCAAAATCGTCTTGTCCTTGACGTCATCCTGGCTGATAGGGGCGGAGCTTGTAGGGTCATCGGATCAAGCTGCTGCGTATTCATACCAGAAAATTCGCCATCTGTATATAAAGCCATCACTCGCCTTCATAAGATTGTAAACCAGATACACCAGAACCCAGGCACTTGGACTTGGTCCAGTTGGTTTTGGAATGTGGTATCAGCCTGGGGATGGAGAGTTTTATCCTTCCTAGGTATTGGCCTCCTCATACTATTTAGTTGCTGTCTATGTCTACAATGTGGACCAGCGATTTGTGGTCTGTGTACCACATTGTGTATTCCACCACCAAGATTTCATTCGTCACGGAAGAAGAAAGAAGAACAAATGATGCTATATGAACAGATCAATGGATTAATGAAGATTGATATCTCTTGACGGGCAAGTAGGGGACAAGGAGGGAATGTGGAAATATGGATTTTTCTGGTCAGTTATGTCCCCTATCTTGGACCCCAACGGTTCTATGTGCATGTCACAAGTACATGTATGTTCCCTCCAGTTCCAGTTATGAAGACGCAAATACATGTGCGTCCACCGTCAACATGTCCTCTGTCAGATCCGCCATGAATAGGCCGGATATTCCATTCCTAAATATGAAAGGCCACCGGCTTTATATGGTTCACTTATGCCATTTAACAGTCCAGGCAAGTAGGCCCTGATTCTGTCATCAAACTCCTCTTGCTTTCTGCCTCTGAAACCTCGAGTCTGAGCCTGCATCTGTGACCATGAACTTTGTCTCATTCTCTGCGCGGCTCACGAAGCCTGACATCAGCCTATTCTCTTCCAAGAACTGTATTTCACCTTCGAATTATCTGCTTCCCCCTCAGCCGATGCATTCCTGCCTAGTAGTTTAAGTAAACATTCTTCCAGTTACCGAGCAAAAGGCCCGGCTTCTCTGCCCTCATGCAAGTAATTCATAGCCCTGTTACCATGGAATATTCCTACCCCCTCACATTCAGTGTAGACACTTAGACGCTTGTACACGCACGCACAGTCAGTATAGAATAGATTCTGTCCGAGAGTCCTTCTTTTGTGGATAACATAGTTCTTTAAACATAGGATGTTAGATATGATTTGGGATTAGGTTGACTTGACCCCCCAGACTTTTTGTCTCCACATGTAGAGCTAAATGTCAAGTCCCCTTCACCCCCTAGTTGCACGTCAATTTCACGTCATGCTGCTGCGCGCGCATCTATGCCAAGTATTATCTTATAGATCCACCTATATGTGACATCATAACCAATTATGTTCCTTTTTACTCCTTATTACACCCATTTTTGGTTACGCAGATAAATCGTCATTTTCCTTATCAATTGTTACGCCTACTGCATTCGCTTCATTGTAATGTATGATCTATAAAAGTCATTTCATGTCAATAATGTATGTACTTCACTTCCTGAACCCCCGTGGTGATGGAACTTGGAGCAACCGATTATAATCGATCATTGGAATAAAGCCCATTCCGAACCTCTAATACCACGGATTCTGCCTCTCATTTTACTGAGCTATTTTATTATGTTTCTGTATCAAATTAAGTCCAGGTAAAGGAATTTTATTTACCACAGTGTCTGCACCTGGAAAATTCTCTTCATTTCAGAGACTCAGCTCCAAACAGCGGGGAGCGGCCGATGAGACTGCTCACACAGATGCCATGCTTAACCGATGGTGCAGGAATGTACCAGCAGTGAGGTTAAGACGGCACAAGCCGAGGAACCTGTTTTAAACCTGATATATGAGTCTACCAAACAGCACCGAGAAGAGACCCGAGTGGGCGAGAAAAAAAAAATTGGCAGGCAGCAAAGAAAATGCAACGGGAAGTCAGAAAGGTAGTGAAAGACTGCTCAGATATAAACACAAGATGACTGCTGAAGAGTGGACAGCTGCCCTAGAAAATGATGCTGTAAGGAGTCAAACCAGACAGAGATACACAAATCATCAATATCCAATGAAATTAGAAAATTTTGAAAATAGTCAGAGTAGGAACAACCTGAGAATCGTAGGCATTGAAGAAGGAGTTGAAGGGAACGACATCCGGACTTATAGTTGAACCTGATGAAGAGAGCCTTCCCTGAGCTCCAACAATAGAACTGGGAACTGGAAATACAATGTGTGCATTGCTCTTCACTTTTTCTGTTTAAATCTTTTTATTGAGATTTGTCAGAACATAGTCAGCAGTTCAAGGGCAGCATTATAACTGTTGGCACATGGTCTAAGCATGCAGTGTTGAAGTAGCGGAACAGATAAGTCGCCCGATGCAATTAGAGAAGTGCAGCACGAACCATAAATGAAACTTACGCTAACCCCCCCGTTACCCCCACCCCATCCCTTGTCCACCAAGAGAGAAAAGAGAGAGCAGAGGAAGAAAACAGAATGTGTGCATAATCCTGCACCATGTAACAACAAGAGGAGGGACAATAGGGCTTTTTTGAGGTCCAGCATACATGGCCAGGGCAATGTGTATAAAGATGGGTATGCAGGGTGAGGAGACATATAAGGTCAGCGAGTACAATGTTCGATATGTAGGTTCAATAAGTGAATCCTATTATTCAAAGTGAGAGGGGGAGACCCCTCTTCGGAACTGGAGCCCTCATACACCCAGCAAGCTAGGTATTATGCTTCATCATCTGGGCTTGCTCCTCGTCGGGCCGGCGCTGCAATGCCTGACCGGCTCCCATAAATGGGGCTCTTTGTCAGAGATCTTTTGTCCCTGCCGTTTGGTGCAGTGGGGGTGAGGGGCCCAGTAGTGTAGATGTAGTGTAAGTGAGTTAAAACAGGTCAATTATTCCTTGAATTGTATTTATTCTGGTAGGTAAATTGCCTGATTAAAAGTCAATAGAGTGGCGTAAAGCTAATGGTTAAGTGCTTAGATGCCTACGTCCTACTCTCATTCGGTCGACATGTTTCTTGCCTCTGTTGTCAGTAAGATCATGGGCAATTCATCAGGACCAGGGTATCAAATGCTATCTACACAAAATGAGAGGGGAAATCCTACCTCCCACATCGTAATATAGTGGGCAATATCCCACTGATGTCATGGAACCTAAAGGCCTAAATAGTATGGCCTCATCGATTTCCGGCGGAATAAAAGGGACACCAACAGTTAGTGTCTGGAAATCCAGAGATTGTGTGCAGGCTCACCTACCCTCGCCGCCAGAATCAGATGGACCGTCAGGAGTCAGGGATCTGATTGCCGTTGATCAGAAAGTCGCAAAAGGCATAGATACCTGGGACATGTGACTTCCCGGAATTCGGAAGAGAGGAGAGATAGGAATGGCTGCCATAGGTCATTAAATGAAGATCCCTTCCCCATCATGGTCAGAGTGAGCTTCTCCATACCCAACACGTGCCACAATCGGTACAGCCAGCCTGCTAAGGTGGGAATCTGTGGTGTGCGCCAGTGTGTCAGGATGTTTTGAACCGCTGATCCTAGCGAGATGGCAATGAGCCGGCCTCTGCGAGATTTCAGTGGGTATGTCAGTGGGTTTGGGAGGCCCAGAAGGACGTCGGCAGGAAAGCGCGTGACTTGTGTGTCGAAATGAAACCACTTCAGTGAGGACCTGGTCCCAATAACCGTGGAGAGGGTAGCAGTCCCATAACAGATGCACCAGGCTGCCCCTTTCCCCACATCCCCGCCAGCAGTCCACATCTCGGGAGGGATCTATAGAATGTAGATGGTCAGGTGTGTAGTACCAGTACGTGGCCACTTTAGTGAAGGTCTCAGTCAGGCCCGTGTGATAGGTGTGCTCTGTAGTAGACCCACGCCCATTCTTTGTGGGTAAGTGTTCTGCCGAGGTCCCTTTCCCAGCGCTCGCGTCCCTCATTGTGCATGTGTGTGTTCCTTTGAATCAGCATCTTATATAAATCTGAGATTTGTTTTTTGTCTGAGGAGCGGGTGAGTAGCCATCTCTCAAATGTGGAGAGGAGTCTGCCGGCAGAAGGCCGAACCTGATTGTGCAAGTACCAAAGCCGGAGTTGAAGGTACTGGAGCCTCTCAGACTCAGACAACCAGCAGTCCGATTTGAGTTGGTGAAATGGGATAATCCCGTCCAGCTCAAACAAATGGCCAAGGGAACGGCACCCTGTGGGTCTCCAACGTGCAAAGGCGGTTCCGTCGAGTCCCGGTTGGAAGTCTGGGCTATCAAAGAGAGCAGTAAGTGGTGAGGGGAAGGTAGTCAGATTATGCTTAATGTTAGTGCGGTCCCATGTTTCAAGGGTGGTCCGAGTGATGGAGGATGCGTATAGATTGGGGGGCGTCTATGCAGCTTCCTAAGAAAGGGGATCGCCTGTAGGGGCCGAGCAGCCACTGCCTGGTCCTGGAACAGCCAGTGCTTCTTTGATTCTAGCCGGCTCCACTCCACTAAATGACGTAGTTGTGCAGCCGGAAAATACAACTGGATATCGGGGACTCCGAGGCCTCCCTCTACAGGGGGGAGCACCGTCGGAGCCTGTTTCATCCGCGGCTTACGACCGTTCCAGATGAATTGCACCAAGTCGGATTGAGTTTGTTGAATCCACCCCTGTGGGGGCCGGAGGGGCAAGGTTTGAAATAAATATAGAATCTGAGGCAACAGGGTCATTTTGACTGCCGCAATTCTGCCCTGCACCGACAGCGGGTAATGTTTCCATTGTTGCAGTTCCCGGCGCAACTTTGTCCATAGTCATGAGTAGTTAATGGTTACTGTGGCGGGCAGTGAAGGAGCCAGTTGAATCCTGAGGTAGGGAACCGAACCAGATGCCCATTGTATGGGAAGATGCATCTGGAGTTGTGCACGAGTGGGAGACGACAGGGAGATATCTAGCGCCACCGACTTCTCAACGTTCATTTTGAATCCTGAAGTGTGAGCAAAGGCCTCCAACTCTGCGAGGCAGAGTTGGGAGAGCGGGGTCCGGGTTCGACAACGAAATTAAGACGTCATCTGCATAGAGGCTGATCACATGGGTGTCCCCGCCGAACCTGATCCCTGTGATGACAGGGTTGTGTCAAAAGTGGGAGGCCATGTAGAGCGCAAAGAGGAGGGGTGACAGCGGACACTCTTGCCTTGTGCCCCTCTCTATTGGAAACCCGAATGACGTGTGGTCGTTCACTCGCACCGTGGCCTTGGGAAACCTATAGCAGTTAAGTATGCGCTTTCGGAACTTCTCACCCATCCCCACCCGCTCCAGGACCCGGTCTAGATATGGCCAATGGACCCTATCAAAGGCCTTCTCGGCGTCGATAGCAAGAAATATGTATTCCCCCGGTGTCTTGGTGGCTTTCTCTATGAGATGGAGCACCCGTTTAGTATTGTCACAGGTTTGGTGCTGGGGAATAAAGCCCGCCCGGTCGAGATCTATTAGACCTGGCATATGGGGCGAAAGATGTGTGGCTAAGGTGACAGTATATAGCTTTAGGTCCACATTAAGTAGAGATATGGGGCGATAAGCACCGCACGTTGTCTTATCTTTGCCCGGCTTCAGGATAACCACCATTGAGGCCTCCAGCATTTCTTCTGGAATGGCTCCAGGATTTCTGAAAGAATTGAAGAGTCTAGTGAGCATCGGAGCCACCAGAGCGTAGAAAGTCTTATAAAAAATGGCAGAGAAGCCGTCAGGGCTGAGGGCTTTGGCGTGTTTGAGGCGGGAAATTGCCTCGATGACCTCCTCGATGTGGATGTCTCTGTCTAGGGAGGCTGCCTGTGTCTCAGTCAACGTGGACATGTCTGTGGCTGCCAGATAACCAAATATATCAGTAGAGGGTAAGGGCTCACTGGTGTATAAACGGGCATAAAAGTCGCAAAACGCCTCGGCTATTGCAGCGTCGTCTGAGACGGAACCACCACCCCCATCACGGATCTCCTGGACCCCCTGTCTCTGCCTGGTCTCATGCAATTTGTGGGCCAAAAGCCGACCGCATCTGTCGCTGCCGGTGTAGTAGGTATGGCGCAGCCTGAGGGCTGCGTATTCAGCCCTGTCCTGGTCGAGGGCCATCAGCTGTTGCCGCACTGCCTTCAGCTGACGCCATGCCCCGTCCTCTGGTGCATCTGTTCGAGCTCTTTCATTTTTTGTGTGAGTTCCCCCCTCTTACGTTCCCGTTCTGCGTTTTCGGCAGACGAGATAGCCAACAGTTCTCCTCGAAGGACAGCTTTAAGTGCAGTTCATTGAGTGGCTAGGGATGTGTCAGTGTTATTGTTGTGTGAGAGATAGTCTTGGATCGTGCATTTTAGTTATTCTACTACTGTGGCACGATGCAGTAACGTGTTGCGGAGGCAGCAATGTCTACCGGGGCGCTGCGTGGGGGAAAGAGCAAAGGTGGCTAGCACAGGCACATGGTCCGATAAAGAGGCTACCCCTGTGCCTGCAGTCGTCGCTAGTGCATGCAGGGGAGTCGAGGTCAGCAGGTAGTCCAACCTAGCGTAGGTCTTATGAGCGTTAGAGTAGTAAGAGTATTCCCTGGAGTTGGGGTGGAGACTATGCCACAGATCAATTAGGCCTATGTCGTGCAGGCGCATCAGCCCCCCTTGTGACAGTGCCCCGGACTGCCCCGTGCGGAGACTGGATCTATCCGTGACATTATCAAAAACCAGATTCAGGTCGCCCCCAAGAGGATCCGCCATTCCGATGTGGCCGTTGCTTCAGTGAGTGCAGTGGGCAGAAACTTTTATTTTCCTTCATTAGGGGTGTACACAGAGCCCACCGTAAGTGTGAGGCCTCCTACAATAAAGCGGTACGTGAGGAGCCTCCCCTTAATCTTGGATCCCCTCCTTGTGTAGAATCTTACCCCGAAACCTCTGAGCGACTAATATAGCAACCCCGGCTGTCTTGGTGTGACTGCAGGAGAACAGCTGAGTGGGAAATCTATGGGATTTAAGCCTGTAGCAATCTTTAGATAACAGATGCGTTTCCTGCAGTAGGCATATATCAGCCTCAGAACTTTCGAGACAGGATAAAACAGCCCTTCGTTTGACAGGGTTGTTAAGACCCCGCACGTTCAGCGTAAGGATCTTAAGTTTGGTGGGAGTCAGTCAGGTGGAGGTGAATGATGAGGGCTATGTACGCTGACGCCTACCCCTGCACTCTCTGGGGTCAAGTCAGGGCGGTGAGAGTGGCAGCAGTTGCAGGACTGAGTAGCCAATAGAGAAAGGAGGACAAGGGACCCCAAACCCCAAAAGAAACAACCCTAAAGAAATGTCACAGCAGAACTCCCCCACCTAGGACGGAGGTAAAATGTAATCGCACAACAGCCTGTCCTCCGCAGGTGAGCGAGTAGGCCAAATTGAACTAGAGAAACAACAAAAGACATATCGTAGTCAATCATCTGTCGAAGATCGGAGAGAATTGTCCATGGGGAATATGTCATGGCCAGAGTCGACTCCCCCCCCCCCCCCCCCCCCCTAGGCTCGCCTAGCAAATACCACCCCATCCAGAGACACAGGTGTCCGATGCTAAAGTCACCCAGACTGTGTCTTTGCTAACTCTGCCAGCAGTGCCTCCACCGCGGCCTTCTGGCCTTTGGAGATTTCCGTCGGGTTTGGCCACTTAAGCTGGCGTCAGCGGCCTTGTTGCTTCCATCGAGGCTTAGAGTCGTCTGCGCCGGATGCCGCTTTCCTCTGCTGGGGATCGATTCCTAAGAGGCGGCAAGCCTCCGTGAGGGAGCGGAGCTGGAACATGTTACCATCCATGCGGAAGATCAGGCAAAATGGGTGGCCCCAGCTGTATGTGAAGTTGCGTTGGTGGAGGCAGGAGGTGACTGGTGGGAAGGTCCTCCGCTTGTGGAGGGTCAGGTCGGCAAGGTCCTGGTACAGGACCGGGTTTTGGCAATGGAATGTCAGTGGATGCATCTGCCGCGCCTTCCTCAGAATTTCTTCCTTGAGCCGAAAGTCCTGCACACAGACTAGGATGTCTGACGGTGGAGCCCTGCCCAGGCGCGGCAGGCCCACTCTGTGCGCCCTGTCCAGTGCTATGTCTGTGTCAGGTAGGTTGCCCAAAATGTGATTGAAGAGGTCTCTGGCTTACTTGAATATGTTGCCCGCTTCCTCGTTGGCCTTAACCCCTCGGATGCTAATGTTATGTCGATGGGAGCGGTTTTCTAAGCCCTCCAGGTGGGACTGAAGGTCCACCTGCTGGTCATGAATGCGAATCACTTCTTGCTGTAGCACCGACATCTACGTCTCCCGTCTGTCTGCCTTTTCCTCCAGCTCCACTACCCTCTCACCAATGTTATCCATGTCACGACGCGCCTCTTTGATTTCGGCTGTGAGGTCCTGCTGAAGTGTTTGCAGGTCTTCCCGCAGGGTCATGAACAGCGATTCTAGAAGGCCTTAGTGATCACTTCCCCTCCTTCAGCCCCCATGGTGCAGCCGCCTCCGACCCTGCCAGAGTGTCGCCGATTTTCTGGCTGTCCTGGGACTTGGCAAAGAGTTCCTTGAGGGTTTTATCCCGCCGACCGTGGGAGGTGGACATGCTATGCATGTGTGAAAGGCTATAGCAAGCGTCTCGGAGCCCCACGTCTTGAGTGAAGGACCACCGTCCAGTGGTGTGTTACAATTTAAGCCCCCCGGTCTCCTCCGTGTCCCACACTACAGACAATACCTCAGGTCTCACATGTAGTCCCCTCCTTCAGCCAGGCCCTGTTGCCGCAAGCCTCCCTGGTGCCAGTATAATAGCCTTCGAGTGAACTATGACTGCAGACCCCCTAGCTGCCCAGGGTCATCACCCCCAACATGTCACCAAGCCTCCCAAACCTTGGCCCCAGGGGGGAGCCAGTGCCGGCACAGCACGCTCCACCAGATGCACTCACTGTCAAAGCGTGTAGCCTCTCGCAAATCTCGTCTAAGGCCGCAGGGTCTCACCTCCCCCGCCGCTGCCGCCACTCCGGTCTTCACTGCCACCCCAGTGCTGACGAGCACTGCGTCTTTTCCCCACCGCGTGGGCACTTGTCTGAGGTCCAGTGGTCGGGGATGGTCTGCAGCTCTGTGGTGCCTCCGTCAGGGTCCACCGCCAGGACCAGCTCCGCACCCTCCATCAAAATGGCGGACCTGCCACTCCGGCCCAGGCCTGCCCACCAGTCGGGGCTGATATCTGAGCCCTCGGAGGCGGGCCGGGCAGTCGGACCACACCAGGCGCCAGGGATCACTCTCCGTAGCAGGCACCAGGGAGCCAGCTCACCTCCGGGGCCGCCCCGTCAACCCAGCAGGTCCAGCACGGCAATCCGGGGCTCTGGATCCAGAGCGCGTCCCAGCAGGCCACGACCAGGCCAACTCTCTGCCCCTCGCAGGGGTCGACAATTTAGGCTGAAGTCAGCAACTTTTCGGCACTGCTACTCCCGGTCTCCGGTCACTCTACGCGGCTGGATGCTGTTGCTAAATCAGGGGGCCAGCAGAGAGGCGGAGCAACACGCCCTAGCAGGTCGCCATCTTGGCCACCGCTCTTCACTTTTTATGAAGAAATTTAACCAGCCACACTCTGGAGAAACCCCCAAGCCAAGAGCTATAATAATTTACTTTGGGAACTATCTGTTCCACAGAGCTGTTTTTCCAAAAGCCCTTCCAGATACCAAACGGACTTTTGAGTAACCCTGGGTGTAGTGGGAGTAGTGAGGCTACGTGGAGCATTACGGAGTGGGGGCAAATCTACGCCCACCCTGCTCACTCCGCGTAGCCCCACTATGCGCTGCCCGCCTCCCTCCCGTCCTCATTTTAAATTTACTTAGAACCTTACAAATAAAGAAAATTACTTACCTGAGCTGCCGCGTCCCGGGGCTCCATATTCCTGCTTCCTGGCTAGCTTCTTCCTCACGAGTGCGCATACGCGGGCGCCCGTGCATCTAGGAAATCTATGAAGATATAGGAAAAGAGGGAGGATTTGCCGGAGCTGCATAATATAAGATGATAAAAATCTGAATTGCAACAGTGAATACATGTGGTCTGAATGATTATGTGAAACAACGTAAAGTAAAGGAAGATTTAAAAATCTTGCATGCAGATATCTTGTGCTTAATGAAGATGCATATTAAGGGAGCGAGGATACATTTACTGGAACAGTTGGGGTATCATCTCATTGCCTATACCACACAGAGAACAAGAACCAAAAGGGTGGCCATTTTTGCCCGTAGGTTGGGGTACAACATTTAAAAGGTGTTTAACAGATAAATATGGTCACTGGGCAAACACAGAATATTATTAATCCAAATTTAGATTTACTATTTGTTCTGTATACGGATCTACAGGGGACGATCCTGATATTTTTGAATTCCTTAATACAGAACTTGCCGGGTGGCCTTCCCCGATTATACTCGGTGGTAACTTGAACAATAATGGTTTGAATGGGCTCTGGAATGGGAAAGCTGGCAAATATGTTGGTTGGAAAAATAGGGTTTAAAGAGCTCTTACACACTTGGCACATGATAATGGGCCTATAGATGTTTGACCATATTTAAAGCCTTATGACGGGGGCAGCATGTTCTTTTCCACCCTGTATAAATCAGTAGTGCGCCTGGACTATTTTCTTGTCTTACAGCAACTATTAGCTACATGTAGTATAGAAAAGCACCCCTGGATTATGTCAGACCATAACCCTTTGGTTCTGAAAGTCACTTGTACGGGGGTTGAAAGACCAGAACGTATTTGGACATTCAAAAGGGGCTTGTTGCAAGACCCAGACTATATATCGCATATATGAATAAATAGAGGGGAGACTTTTTGGAGTGTAGCAGAGGTAGTACTGGGAGCAGTATGGTATGGGATGCCTTTAAGGCTGGGGTAAGGAGGGAGACACTTAGTTATTGTTTGAACCGCAATAAAAAGCAATGCCAACTCTTAAGTTAATCATACAGTACACTGGCGGTCATCGAGGAGGAGCTATCACTAATAGGGTATGTATAGAGAAAGTCCTGCATAAACTTGCCTTGGCAAAAGCAGCTATAGGTAAAATCCCGGGTGCAGGAGCAGCTGAAAATTATATATGGCTTGGTATTAAGACTGCTTTGAGTCCAGTGAACGGGTTGGGCACATGCTGGTGATATGGACAAGACAAAAGGCTGTTAGTGGGGAGATCCTTGAGATAAAAAATGACAGGGGAAAACTAGTCTCTGGTCCTACCGATATATGAGAGGAATTCCCCTAATTCTATGAGATCCTATACGGGTAGGAGGGGTGTTCTGTGGAGAGATATTTTAAGGATTATTTAACTCTATTCAATTGGAGGAGTTTTTCCAAGAAGATGCAGAATCTATCTATTCTCCATTCTCAAGTGAAGAAATACATAGGGCGCTTAAAGACCTTCCCTCTGGAAAGGCTGCGGGTCCTGATCAGATCCCGCTAGAATTTTGTAAAGTTTTCTTTTCAACTCTGGGGCACGACTTGATTAACACACTATGTCAGGCTCAGAAGGGGGGGGGGTGACTTCCCCAGAGTCTTGGGTCCTGGCTAGTATTATTATCTTTTTGAAGAAGAGGAAACCTCCAAATGAGACTCGGTCCTACAGACCCATAACACATATGAATAGTGACGCTGAGATTTTCTCATAGGTGTTAGCTAGCCAGTGAAGTCTTATTGTAGGTAAGGTGATTTTCCCTATGCAACACGGCTTTATTCCAGGCAGAACCACGACCACATCTGTAGAATGGACACATTATTTGATGCTGCCTCAATCTACGGAGACCCTGTGGTGTTGACCCTGCTTGATGCCGAAAAGAGTTTGTTAGGGTCTCCTGGGAGTGTCTGGGGGCCTCTCTCGAACGGGTAGGGATAGGTAATGGCTTTATTAATGCTGTATGGGTAATGTACAGAGTCTCACTGCCTCAGTTTGGTTTAATGGGAGGCCAAACTGAACCTAATCATATTATAAGGGGGACAAGACAGGGCTGTCCTTACTCTTCTCTATTATTTGCATACTATGTAGATCCCCTGATTTGGAAAATCGATGCTAACCCGAGAATTCAACCCATCAAGTTTCAAGGACTCGATAACAAAATGTTGGGGTATACCGATGTTCTTGTGGTAGTTACATCTGACCCTCATGTAGCTTTGAAAGAAATTGAGAAAGAGGCAGAGGCCTTCGGGAGAGTGTCTGGTTATTCGCTTAATCAGGATCAAATGTAAATTGTAATAAACAGTAGGGTCTATTTACCTCATTCTCGGGTGACACAATCCGCAGGGGTTTATTTAACATCAGATCTGGAACAAATTGTGTAGCTAAACCTTAACCAGTTATCCAGAAAGGGAAGAAAGATTTTGATAGGATGAGCAATCTGCGTCTCTCAATTGTAGGTCCGTGTAATAGTGTTAAAATTATGTTTCTCACAAACATTCTTTACTTCTTCAGAACAATGCCCCTGGAGATTGAAAAACATTGGTTCAAGAGTATGGAAGAGATGGTTAAAAAATTATAATGGCACACGGGAAGACCAGGAGGTCCCTGATATTTATGACACTCCCTAGAGAGGGAGGGGGATGAACTGTCCCGGATCTAAGAATGTACTGGGCTGCAGCACTTCAGTTTATGTGGCGTTTTCTCTGGAGGAAGGTCAAGGATCAATGGAGCAGCGATGGTTCCCCTGACATATATGAATTATTATTAGGTAATCAGGCACATAATTGGCTCTTGAAATATAATTACCCAGCTATTACAAGAAGGTCAGATTAAAAACCCTCTCAGAAATTAGGGTTAGAAAGGATGAATTCTTATACTCCGCTTTTCAGGAACCCAGTATTTCCAGAAATACTCCATGATGGCGTTATGTCACGCTGGAAGGACCTTGGAGTGGGGAAGATCTGGGGTGTCCTTGACACAGACAGAATAATATCCTCAGAGGAAGTTCAGCTGAATTTTAGGGTTGATAGGAAAGACTTTTTAAATATTTGCAGGTGCCGAGTTTTTTAGTCAAGAAGAAAGGGGTTAAGAGGATTTAGTCAAGACCCTTTAATGGAGGCTATAAGGGATCAGAGGGATGCACTATTAGTCAAATATATGGAGGGCTAAGCCAGCTGATGCCTGATGCTCTAGAGAAACACATTTTAAGAAATGGAAACAAAAACTAGGTAGAAACAGCGTCAGTTATTTAGATTTGCTAAAAATTAGTCACTCCATTTTGTGCTCAGTTGGGTTACAGACCCTACACTATAAAACAATCTTTTCTCTTTATCATACACCGGCCGCGAGTACCCAATGGGGGGGCTTAGCAGGGTTCCTCTGCCCTCGAAGCCGCAGTACAAAAGCTAATATTATTGATATGTATTCTACCTGTCTGACCCTAGTAACCCTGAAGAAGGATATAGAAACTTTTCTAGCTTAGTCCCTGAAGATTAAAGTAATGCTTGCAGCTGAATTCATGTTGTTGGGGGTCAGTAGTGAAGGAATGTCAGGGGCACATCAAAATTATGTTTTCCTGGCTCTGGCAGTGGTAAGAATCTGTATTTCCTCTGCTTAGTTTGGCCCTGCACCCCCCACCTTTCACCAATGGCTTGCACGGCTTGTGTCTATTATTAATCTTGAAAAGGGGATATGTGAAATGAAGGGATGGAGGTCAAAAAAAGTAGGAACATGTATCTGGGCCCTGATTTACAACATTAGCTGGACTGGTTGAGAACTGGTATGAACCGTTTGCAATTTCATGTATATTGAAAGATATTAATTGCATTTCTTTTACAGTGAGATGTGACATTTTATCTTTCCCTTTATAACTTATTTATTATTGGTTAAATTTCCTCATGTATCTATGCATTTATATATTTGTATGTATTTAACTGATGGTGTAGCAAATAAAAAGATTTTTTTTAAAATAGGGGAAGAACGGGACAGGAAGGCAGAGCAGATGGAGACAAATCCAAAAGAGGAGGCGCATAGGAAAAAAACGGATAGGGCTAATTTTAGTAATTTTGTGAACTTTCTGAAATTACGTGAATTGTGTCAGCATAATTTACAATTTGGGTGGATCTGGTGCTAAGCACAAGGGAATCCGCTTCAAAAAGGGCTAACATTAAACACTAAGAAACACTGAGGGCCATATTCTCAAGGAGCTATCGCCGAGTTATCGGCACCTTAACGCATCCAAATTTGCGATAAACTTACCACCCCATTCACAAGCTACTGCACCAGTTTTCCGGCAAAAGCAGCCACAAAAAACATAGACAAAAATGACCCCGGCAACTATCGCTAATGATATGCAGAGTAGGCGTTCCCGAGCAAAAAGCCGTGACAACACCACACCACAACATTCTCAACGACCTGCCTGATCTGCGATAAGATCATAAAACATGCAATAAGGCACGGTAGCTCCAGGAAACTAACACCTGCCCCGACCTGGTGCAAAGTCAGACTACAACCTGCACCACAAAAGAGAGCCCTGCCCAGAGCCACACCTGAAGAACAACAGATGCCATGGAGCCACAGAACATGCAGCTCGGAGCCGCGACAGGGCAACAACACCCACCGCCATCACCCCCCGGACCCGATCTCCCCCCCCAGGCCCCACTCCGGACATCCCCCACCCACCCCCAGACAAAGCTATGTCACATCAACCACACGGTAACATATACCAAATAACCCGCATGATGGCGCACAATCACATCTGGTGACATGCATGTGTTGTCACAAAAATGAGCATCACACATTCACCTTCGACGTAACAAATTAAAATTTAATAAAATAAACACAGAACAGAAATGAAGACACATGTCGGCTCCCTTCAGGACAATCCATAGGTCACAGTCTGCAAGCCAAAAATCATGATGAGAAGGTGTGTCCTGCGCACATCAAAGGATAGCCAGAGAGCGAAGGAGAGAGAGAGCGAAGTAGAGATAGAGTGAAGGAGAGGGAGAGCGAAGGAGAGAGAGAGCGAAGGAGAGAAAGAGCGAAGGAGAGAGAGAGCGAAGGAGAGGGAGCGCGAAGGAGAGGGAGCGAGAGAAAGACGGACAGAGAGGGGGAGTGAGAGAAAGACGCACAGAGAGGGGGAGAGAGAGATAAATGGACAGAGAGGGTGAGCAAGAGAAAGACGGACAGAGAGGGGAGAGTGAGATAGACGCACAGAGAGGGGGAGCAAGACAAAGACAGACAGAGAGGGGAGAGAGAGATAGACGGACAGAGAGGGATATACAAACAGATAGGGAGAGAGAGAGCTAGAGAAAAGAAGAGAGGGACAGGGAGAGAGAGTGCCGACACTGTGCACCCAGGCCACATTGCCCACCTGCTGCCACCGGTGTGTCTCCAACCACGTGCCGGTATGTAGTGCAGTTCACCAGGTCCCACATCTGAGACAGACCTGACATCTGATACAGAGTCCAGATACCTTAATGGCAAAGGACATACTATTGCACAAGACATCATCGCCTGACCGCCCCTGCGCACCCAGGCAGCTGAACCCCAGCCCCTCCTGCCACCCAGCGGTGCAAGCCCACCCCTGCGCACCCAGGCAGCTGCACCCCAACCCCTCCCGCTGCCCAGCAGTGCATGCCCGCCCCTGCGCACCCAGGCAGCTGCATCCCAGCCCCTCAAGCCGCCCTGTCCACACTGCTCATCTTCCGCCATTGGTGTGTAGAAAGGAGGACCCACCACCTGCCGCTGCAAGACACAAGCCTGGGGCCCGCAGACATGGCACCCTCAACATCATGCAGCCCTGTTCCGCAGGCCACCAAGTCTCACATTTGGTGCTGGGTCTTTATTACTCCATGGCAGAGGACATACCAGTGCACCTGGCATGATCGCAGCCTGCACACCGGCTCAGCCTCATAGGTGCCACTAACTCTGTGATCCAGGAGGCGACGCCACTTGGCGGTAGGGCCGCGCTGCCTGCTAGCTCAGGCCTACCCTGCAGGGCACACATAACCTGAGCCGTCCTGACCACCGGATGGGGCATCATCGCAGGCTGCACACCTGCTCAGCACTTGAGGTGCCCCTACCTCAGTGCACCGAAAGTTACAATCCCCTGGCCATGTGCCTGTGCCGTCCGCAGTGCATCCGGTGCCACCAAGTTTGTGCACCCACAGTCATGGACCCTCTATGATTGGGTATCGTGGTGGGGACGCCATCATGTCCCCTCCGGGCCTGTGGAAGTTGATGTTGCAGGCTCCTGGGCCTCCATGCCTACATGCACACCACACGGATACACTCCAAGAGAGGTTGGAAAAGGCGTTGTTCACGTGCACCCGGCCCTTTTTATTGGCAGGGTCACATGTGCTGTGACGCGTGTGCTGGATGGGTGTGGTGTGGGTGTAAACCAGCCGTGAGGGAGTGGCTGTGGCATGCTGACCACTAGACCTGTGAGCAGCAGATCATTACAGGGAGTCCTGGCACATGTGGCGTTGTTGTCCCCCCCTGGAGCGTAAGTGTAGTGGGCTGGCCCAGCGTATGCCACTCCAGCGTAAGGGTTTGAAAAATGACCCCAGTGGTCAGTGCATGGTTCCGTACGGGGCTGGACTAGGAAGTAACAAATGTGTGTGTTGCTGTTGTTGCATCGGCGCCACCCGGACGACAATCGACAATGTGTCACCCTGTGACCCAAGTCCAACGACTCGAGCCACATGGACGTAAGAAGAGTTCTCTGACCCCACATCCATCCATGCTTCCACACTTGAAAGACCATAGAGACCCTAGAGACCATAGAGACCCATCTGTGTTATTCGAAATGTTTAATGCACATTCAGTGGAGTGTTGCATCTGGAGCAGTACAGTGCCATGCAAACCCCACTTTCAAATGTTGGCCCGTGGAAGGTCAGCCAGAGTCATTCAGGGAATGACCAGTCCAAAGGAAGTGGACAAGTTCAGTCCGCAGCCTGATAGCAGTGTCATTGGTGATCAAACAGGTTATGGCAGTCCATGTCGAGGTCAAAGTTGAGTCTCGCAGAGTGTTTCAGGTGATAGTGGAAGGTGATGATGCAGAGGGCAGAACCAAGCTGAAACCGGCCATGATTCGGAGATGATGGCTACCGCTTCCTTCTGACCACGAGGGCAGATTCATCCGCATCATCATCCTCTGCTGTTTTATGTGCCTCACATGTGGGTGGTGCTGGCCTTTCTCCAGCACTGTGTGGAAGTGACACCTCAGGGGCCGGAGGTGGAAGGTCTGCTGCACTGTGTGGCACTGATACTTCAGGGGATGTGGATGTAGTGGTAGCAGCAGCATGCATCTGCACCAGGCCTTGTGGCAGCAATGCCATGAGGATCGTTTTGAGGTCACTGTGAAACCCAGCCACCTCTCGCCGGTGTGCAGCCGTGGCAGCCGCTCCTTCCGCATTGGCCCGCTCCATGTTCTCCATGAGCCTCCGCATGAGTCCCAACTCCCAGGTGAGTTTGCTGGAGCCACTCTGACTAGACAGTCATTCTTGTCTCACAGTCAGGACTCTAGCGATGTCAGTCATGGTTCGTTGGAGAGCATGGAGCGGACTGTGGGTGTCCACTAGGGACTGTGAGTGGTCCCTGATGGGACTTAGACACCCACGTATGGCATCTAGTTTGTCTGCCATGCGGTCAAAGCCCACCTGCACCTGTTCAGCCAGCTGCTTCTGCCATGCCAACACACAGCGTTTCAAGGCCATGTGTTTTTCGTGGGGGTCCTGGGAGACAGCCGTGGTGGTGGGTGCTGCCTGCAGTGTGTCTGTACAGGGAGTAAGTTCTCCTTGTTGCAGCTGGGCTGCCTTGCTCCTGGAGGTGTGCTGTGGAGACTGTCAATGAACTCTCAGAGGGTGTCGGAGTCGAAGGTGTCATGGTCCTCTTCATCATCAGAGAAGAGAGGTTGGGACTGCCCTGCAGGAGGTTGTGATTGTACCTCTGCGATGTGAAGGGGAGATGCAGTTTAACAATGTGTTGTCGCATTGTACATGTTTACATACAGACTGCATGACTGTGTACATCGTGGCTATTTGAGAGGGGCTGCCCATTTGCTGTAGGACTGTGGACATTTCAACATCATCACGGTTGTGTGATTGTACTTGTACATAATCAACTCACATTTCCCTGCAATGCCACTTGTGAGTGGCCAGTGTCTACACCCAGTCGGCACCAGTTGTGTCCTCTGTTCTGTAGTGAACGTGTTGCGGTTTGTGCCACTTCATTTTCAATGTTGATGTGCTGTGCACGTGATGTGTGTGTACCGCATTTTGGGGGAGTCGCCCCTGGAGCTCTGATTTGGCTGCCTCTCATCCCTTACATGCGGTGTGCCTCTGACGTCTGTGCTCACATAGTGCTGAAATGTTGCATACTTGGGTACCTAGTTCTCTTGGTGGGAGTTGGGGTCTGGGGCATGATTTGTCCACAGCTGTGCTCTATTTAATTGTGCATGTGTGCCATTGTGCCCATCTCCCCATCCCCCCGTCCCTGGTCATTACTCACTCTGTTGCTGTTGTGTCTGGTCCTGTTGAGCATTGTCCGGTCCTCCAACTCCAGCCACCGTCTCCCCACGGTTGACTGTGGCCTCCATTTCCTCCATGTCGTCCAGCTCCTCCTGTGGCGCACGACTGCCACCTCCAGTCTTCATTGCTGCCTTCCGGTTGTCGGCGAGGTTCAGCTTGGTTTTGCGCATGATGTCATTCCAGCGCCTCTTGACCTCGTTGATTGTCCTCTTCAGCCCTCCGACTGCATTCACCTTGTCCACGATGGCCTGCCATAGTCCATTTTTTTTACACCAATGACACAGAGGAAGTGACGAACAGTTGTTCATGGTGTTCAGCCACCTCCGTTATCAGTTTCCTGTTCTCCTGCGGACTGAAGCGCTTCTTCCTACCCTTCTTCTCCTTGGCCTTACCTGACCCCGAGGTCCCAGGCAGGTCCTCCAGGGGACTTGTGGGGTTCCGGTTCTCCTCCGTACCTGCTCTGGCAACATTCATGGTTCTTCGCTGTAGTTTGGCATTTGTGTGTCTGTTTTTTCACCTTTCATGATGTTGTTCCCGCCTGACGCATGTGGATTGCAGGCCTGTGGCTGTTTTTTGCTGATTTTTGTATCGTGATTGGCATCATCACAGCTTTTTTTGCATTCCTGTTTCGCATTTTTGCTGCATAGCGTTGTCTGGTGACTATCGCATGGTACCGGCGTGTTATGAATACCTGGTTAACACGGCGTAGATTTCCCACGATGGACTGCGATGTTGAGGGTTGCATTAAGTAACTTTTGCGATGGTTATCACACGTTCTTGACAATATACCCCTAAGAGTACCAGCAGGAATGTGTTAAACCCCATACGCATGAGTTAAGATGAAGATAGTGTGCAGCAGACTTCAAGGTTGTGGCTATATTACATAACAGACAAACCAACATCATATATACACACAAGTTCTTTACATGTCACATCCAAGTAAAAGTTTGTATTTCTCAGAAGTGCCTAATCTGCAATTGCAATCAGGATTGTGAAACAAGGTAGTCAACATGTTTTGTTACATTGGATTTTATCAAGGCAGAGGGCGGGTGCTGTGAAAGATGTGGACTCAAAATGTAGAAAATGTGTGTTGTGTAGATGTAGGAGTGGGATGAAAAGTTCATCTCTCAGGCAATGACATGAAAAAAGACACAGTTGGTCCAATAATTGTAAATGGAAGGTGGGGGTGTATAAAGCTGTTTGACGACTGGCAGCTGTCAAAGAATGAGAAGTATCCCACGACATGCATCCCTCCATCTTCCATTCCTCCATCCACTCATGCATTCATCGTCCTATTCATCGAACCTTCCTTCCATCCATTCATTGATGTATTTTGATCCATCCATAATTCTGCCTATCTGGCCAACCTTTCATATGAGAAGAATTTCATGCTGAGACTCTGAAGTTGTACAGTTTTGCACTGTTTTTGAAATTGTATCTAATGTTTAAGCATCAAACTTCCATGGCATTGGCAAAGTCAAGTAATCACATGCAAGGTCTGATTGCTTCAAATATGAATGTCTCAGAATATATAAATTCATAAATATGTACATGCTAGAGGCTGTACGTGTGCTTTAATATGAAGAGGGACAATTGCTTCTGAAACTAAGGTAAGAAGAACACAAAGGCATATTAATTTCTAATAAAGATGAAATCAAATTATGTTTTTAAAATTGAATCTCTACAAACTGGGAGACAAATATTGTGTGTGTGTGATTCGGCAAGATGAATAAATAATTGATGAGCACACTCCCAAGATAGGATTTAATTAGGTGTGGTACTGACTCTGCAATGCATAATGAAATGCAATGAAAATAAACCTTCCTGCTAATGTTTCTTAATATTATATAAAAACATTGCCTTCCAGGCAGGAAATTATTATAGCCTGCAAATGCCTGAGGGCCTTACATAACGAGGAGACATTGCGAAATATTAACAACCTGGTGCTCAGATATTAAAGGAAAGTGAGTAACGGTAGACAGGGCGTCATTGGATTGCCACAGCCGACTGAAGTGCGGAGCATCAATAGGGATTATAAGAACATTGGAACTCCTGAAAAACACGAAGCGAATCAGTCTGAGTTGAGGGAACACATATTGGCCCAGATTTACTTTATAACACACATCTAACACAACGTTTCATGTTGATATTTTACAATTGAACGCAAACGGCGATTTGCTTTGGATTGTAGCGAAAGTTAACCCAAAGCTGCCTTGAGTTACTTTGCATCATGGGGACAGTCCATGTGTGGAGCATGGGTGTCCACATTCAACCACCCATGGGTGTTGATTCAAATTCCTATCTGCAAAGATTTGTAGACAGGGATTTTTTTCAAAAGCCTGCACCTCACTGAGGCATGAATAACGAGGATAAATAATCTCACGATCACTAATATATCGATCCAAAAAATATTGAAAGACACAAGTAATGGAAATTAAATATTGAGGACAAAACTATCGAATCCGTATGCTGCACTATAAAAAAACATCTACCGTGCACACAAAAATCGTTGTCTAAAAACACTGATTTTGACATGTATCAATAACAAAAATATCGGAACGACAAATATTGTCATCTGTAAATATACATATATCTTATCAAAACTATTGATTCCCACAATATTGACTACAATATTGTTGCCAACATAACTAGAGAATCCTTACAAAATACACCAAAACAAAATAATTTTAATGTAAAACATTTACTTTAGTGGAACCCAAATCATGCCATAAACATCTATAATCAAATAAAAGATATATTAACAAAAATTTAACTTTAACCCCCAGAATATCGTACCCTAAAAACACCAAAAGCATTAATATTAACTATAAACATTTAACACAAACATAAACATAAATTCATACATATTAACAAATAAATTCGTATGTAAATAAAACAAACTATATAATATTATTCTAAAAAAAGAAAACATAAGTTAGGTCTCATAAAACAAAGCCTAAACTGATTAAAAAAATGTTTACTAAACCAACAAATAAAATACTACTATAAATAAATGTAACCAAAAAAGTCATACAAATAATTAAACCAACAATATAAAAGGCACGCTAATTCAAGCAACTCAGTACTCAAAATTGAAAAACTCTTGCAAGAGGAGGAAACTCTGCCAAATTCTCACAACAAATGATTACAAATAAAATAATACATTTCAACAACTACATATGTAAGTAATACCTAATTAAATTAAAAATTAACTGTTATTAAATCAACAAATATAAAGTAGCAAATAAATAATAACACACACAAGTTTTTATCTTTTCAATAGATTACACTAAGAACACATAACACTTAAGTATACATACATAATAAATCATAAACTCACAGTGACCAAAAATAAACCTAACTTCCTAAACTCAACAACCTAGCAACAATATACCATTTTTAGTTAATTTAACTTTATTTTCTTTTTCAACAGAAAAGTAAGCACCTGCTCCATGTTAAATCAGGCTTAAATTAAAAGCAGCAAAACATATCTATCAATCAACTAGGGCTCTATAAAGCCCACTACTCACTCATGAGGGTTTGTAAGGCGCTGGGGGCTGGGGGGTACAGCTCCAGATTAGTGGAAGAGTCAGGTCTTGATGCTTTTCCTGAAGGTGTGCAGAGTGGGGAAGCATCTGATGTTGACTGGGAGCTCGTTCCAGGTCTTTGCAGTGACATAGGAGAAGGCTTTTGGCTACCTGGAAGGAGACTCTTTCATTGAGGTATTTGGGTCCGATGTTCTGGAGGGACTTGTAGGCATGGGTGAGTAGCTTGAAGGTTACTCTCTTCTTTATGGAGAGCCAGAGGAGGTCTCATAGGTGCTGGCTCATGTGCTCGTGCCACAGGGTTCTGAGGACGAGTCTGGCTGTGGTGTTCTAGATGGTTTGGAGCTTGTGTAACAGGATTTTGTTGATTCCGGCATAGAGGGCGTTACCGTAGTCCAGTCTGCTTGTTATGAGTGCGTGGGTGACGGTCTTTCTACATTCGGGGGGATCCACTTGAAGGTCTTGCAGAGGATGCAGAGGGAGTTGAAGCAGGTGGAGGCGACAGCGTTGATCTGGCGGGTCAAGGTGAGGGAGGAGTCAAGAATGATGCCGAGGTTCTGGGGGTGGTCCGTTGGGGTAGTTGGGTTTCCGAGGGCCTGGGGCACTGGGAGCTGTCCCACACAGTGGGGGAGGGTCCGAGGACGAGGACCTCTGTCTTCTCCAATTTTAGTTTTAGGCAGCTGTTGCTCATCCAGGCTGCGATGTCTTTCATTCCATCTTGGTAGCTGAGTCTAGTGTCTTTGGGGTTTTTTGCGAGAGAGAGGATGAGCTGGGTGTCGTCGGCGTAAGATACTATGCTGAGTTCATGCTGTCTGACGATGGCGGAGAGGGGGGCCATGTAGATGTTGAAGAGCGTGGGGCTGAGAGCGGATCCTTGGGGTACTCCACAGTTGATCTCTGTAGGCTCAGAGTCTAATCCTTTGGGTTCTGCCGGAGAGAAAGGAGCGGATTCAGTCGAGGGCGGTTCCTCGTATGCTGGCGTCATGGAGTCTGGCTGCAAGAGTGCAGTGAGAGATGGTGTTGAAGGCTGCTGAAAGGTCAAGTAGGATGAAGGCCGCAGTGTGGCCCTGGTCAAGTAGCATGCAGATGTCATCGGTGGCGGCGAGGAGGGCGGTCTTGGTGCTGTGGTTGCTGTGGAATCCGGACTGGGAGGAGTCGAGGATGGAGTTCTCTTTGATGAAAGTGGTCAGCTGGGCGTTGATGAATCTCTTGGTGACTTTGGCTGCGAAGGGAAGGAGAGAGATGGGCCGGTAGTTTTTCAGGTCCGTTGGGTCGGCCGAGGGTTTCTTGAGTAGGGGCTTGACCTCTGCCTGCTTCCAGTCATCGGGGAAGATGCCGGATTCGAGGGAGGTATTGATGGTCCGGCATAGTTCAGATGCTATGGCGGCGGTGGCTCTGTGGTAGATGTGCGGTGGGCAGGGGTCCGTGGGGGCTCCTGAGTAGGTGTTCTTCATGGTCGTGGTTTTGTCTTCAGTGGTGGCAGGGTTCCAAGTGGTGATGGTCGGCTGGTTGTTGGAGGTGGAGAGGGGGGTTAATTCCGGCGTCTGTTCGCTGAAGTTGTCGTAGAGGGCCTAGATTTTCAGGAGGAAGAAGGCGCTGAGCTTGTTGCAGAGGTCCTGAGAAGGTGTGACGTCCGCGGCTTCGCTGGGGGGTTTGGTGAACTGCTGTATGAGGTTGAAGAGTTCTTTTGTGTTATTTGTGTTGGTGTGGATTTTGTTCTTGATGAAGGTCCGCTTGGTGGCTTTTATCCGCTGGTGGTATTTATTCATGACGTTCCTGTAGTTGTTCTGGTCTTTGGTGGTTTTCCTGTTCTGCCAGAATTTCTTGAGGTGTCGGCAGGAGTGCCTGGCTTCTTGGAGGCCGGTGGTGAACCAGGAGGCCTTCAGGAGGCATTGTTTGATGGGGTGGCGGAGGGGTGTTAGCTTGTCAGCACAGCCAGAGAGCCAGCGGTGTAGTTCTTTGGCTGCTGAATTAGCGTCGGTCATGGCGGCGGGGAGTCGAGGATTGTGGTGTTGAGGTGTTCCTCTGTGATCTTGCTCCAGTTCTTTTGTGGTGGGCGCTGGACAAGTTTGGTTGCGGTGGTGGTGTTGAAGGGGAAGTGCACGCAGTGGTGGTCTGTCCAGAGGGGCTTCGTGGTGTGCCTGAAGTGGATGTTTGTCCCTCCTGCGAATATGGGGTCGATGGTGTGTCTGGCTCTGTGAGTTGGAGTGGTGATGAGCTGCTTCAGTCCGAGGTTAGCGGGGTTGTCAAGGAGGGTGGTGGAGTTGGGGTTGCTGCGGTTGTCGAGGTGGAAGTTCAGGTCTCCATGAGAATGTAGTCCATGGAGGTGATGGCGTGGGGTGCGACAAGTTTTGCATTGGTTCTGACGGAAAAGGCGCGAGGCCCAGTGGGTCTGCAGACGAGGGTCCCCCGCAGCGCGGTTCTGAGGCTGGTTTGGATCTGGAAGTGGAGGTGCTCTGTATTTGAGAGGGGGTCGCTCGTGCTGGAGGTGGAGAGTTGGAGGGAGCTCTTGTGTGCAATGGTGAGTCCTCCTCCTGGGCGGTGGGGGCTGTCTTTTCTCTGGAACTTGTATCTGTCAGGGATGGCGGTGGCGATGTCGGGGGCAGAGGTGGCATTGGTCCATATTTCGGTGAAGAAGGCGACGTCTAGCGCAAGGGTTTCTAGTAGGTCCCAGATCTCTGTGGCATGTCTGTGGAGGGAGCGCATGTTGAAAAGGATGCACGTCAGGGCTTCGGTGGGTCATGGGTTCTGCGGTCGTGGGGGGGCTGTTGATGGTGAAGGAATGTCCACAGTGTCGGCAGGATAACTGGCCGTGGCTGGTGGTTGGTGTCGATCTCTGGCAGTTGTTGTCTTTTCCAGGGTTGAGTGCAAGGAGGGAGGCAGAGGTGTAGCAGTGGGGGGTCATGGTGTTGGCCACTGTCGGGTCGCAGACGGGCGCAGACGGGCCTGCCTTTGGCTTGTCTTCTGCACGCCAATGGCGTGACCGCACAGCAGCCGTCATTAAATAGGAGGGGGGCGGGATGTGGTGCTGGGAGGAGGGTGTGGGGGCTGTCCAGAGGGGGTCCACTGGGGCAGCAGGGGCAGGAACACCGTCCAAGAATTAGAATAGATTTAAAATGTAATTAAAACTGGTTGAATTTAAATAAACTGGGTAAAATTAAATTGCAACAGGGTGAATGCTGAGCAGAGCTCTGAGGCAGGCAGGAATCTGTCAGGCAGGAATCTGGCAGCAGGCACGAACCCTCACCAGGAGGCGGTCTCATTTCTGTGGCGCGGCGAGGGCACTTCGGAGTTGCTGGGGAGCGAGGTGACCCAAACTGGAGGTCAAGGTTAACCCTGGGCGTAGTTTGCATAGTAGCGCTAAGCGTAGCTACGCGAAGTGCACTTCGCACTACGCGAGATATGCATAGCGCTACGTGAACTGCGGAGTGCACTGTTTGGGATGATTGCACAGTGCCGGATGCTTGTCCGCACTGGGAAATCATTGAAAACGGCATCTCGCACAGTGCGATCTGTCGTTTTCTGCCGCTCGAGTAGACTTTTACTCGAGCGGCAGCTTTCTCAACGTGGACTGGTAGTTTTTCATCGCTAGCGGTCGAGAGCAAACGCGACCACTCGCAATAAGAAACCTGACCTCCCCGCGTTGAGAATCTCATCGGGTAGTTTATTTTCCATGCTCGTGATCGCCAACTTGATGTTGCTGATCGTGAACGAGGAAAAAGGCTCACCAGGATGTCATTTTGCTCACTCACGGCTGCCAACTTGATGTTGAGGACCGCGAGCGAGCAAAAAATGCCAACTATGCTAAACTAGGCGTTTTTTGCACTGTGCTATGTGCAATACGCATAGCGCGAAGTAGCACAAACTACGCAAACTACGCAAGTGTAGAGTAGTTGGCCACCCAGGGTTAGTGAAGGTCTTACTCGCACTCCTCCGCATCGGCCGCCATTAAATAGGGGAGGGGGTGGGATGAGGTGCTGGGAGGCAAGAGCAGTGGCTGTCCGGGGGGGGAGGCATAGGGGCAGCAGTGGCAGGAAAACTAGACAAAAACTAGAATAGATTTAAAATTAAATTAAAACTGGGAGAATTTAATTAAACTGGGTAAAATTAAATTACAACAGGGTGAATGCTGAGCAGAACGCTGAGGGAGGCAGGAATCTGACAGGCAGGAATCTGGCAGCAGGCGCAAACCCTCACCAGGAGGAGGTCTCACTGCTGTGGTGCGGCGAGGGCACTGCGGATTTCCAGACTGCCTTGCTGGCACAGACAAATGCAGTGGGGAAAGGGAAAGCCCATCTTCTGCCCTTGATGTGTGTGTACCTCAGATGTCTCCCATAGTACCACCAACTGCAGGGGAGGCATGACACCAATTTGAGGAGGAAGCTGTGGATTTCACAAGTTTCTGTCAACAAAATGCCAGAGAAATCATGTCAGTGTCTCCTGGCCAGTTCCCTAGTGGTCCTGTGTTTAATAACATGCCACCTTCTTTGTCATTCAGTACTGTACATTTTGTTTGTGCATCTGTTGATCTTATCCATGTGTCGGCTTTTCAACAAGCCTACCTTCCCTAATGGCAGTGTGTACCTCCTCACTGAAATACTACTCACCTACACATGCCATACAACATTTCTCCAAAATAATCTCTGGCTGGTCATCATTAGCTTCAGAAAATGTTGTTGTTGCCAAAAAACTACAATTAAACGCATAATAAATGTATGACGGACCACAAATCTTGACTATAATTTACTCATAAATAGCAATTTTGGGAAATCCATAATGAGTATTGTATTTTTGGGGCAAAATGGCTGCATATACCATCGTGTAAGTGTAAAATCCCAACCCACTTGTTTGCATCTCAAGAAGAGGGGATTAAAGTCAATTTCACATGCTGTCCTTGGATAGGCACATACACCAAGTACAACCACTGCAATTGTATAATGTGCAATGTGTTGACTCCCAATGGAATGTCAGTGTGAAAAACAAGCTGCAGTCACTTGACTGACGCACAGTGAGAATCTACTTCTAATCACAAAAATACTTAATGCCTATAAATGGGGTGTGTGAGGCATGTGATGCCATAACACTGTTCCACTCATCCACATAAATATTGCTCATTGAGCATGACATCGTTATCATCCTAATATGGTAACCTTCCTGCTCACACTGAAGAGATTCTACAATACACAAATCTGCCTGTTTGTACTTATAATAGGCAGATACTCATGCACATATTTCTCAGGATCTAGCATAATACTTGTGCTACACAAGTATGATCATGACCAATCCAGAGAGACTTAACGTGTTGAGTGTGAGTGCAACCACACATTCCATCTATTGCACATTGTTCATTCATTTCTTCTGTAGGTATGAGCCCACAGAACTATTCTCCCTGTCGGTTTCACTTGCCAAGTGGAAGCCATCACCCGTTATTCACGGGATGAGCTGCTCAACCTAGAACCCCCAGGTAAGACATGTCCAGGGCCCATATTACATCCGTCAGATGTCGTGAGTGCGACTATGTGCCTGAACAGCAAGCTAGCATTGACTGATATTACAATTCAAGCTCTGAGCTCTCCTGGGCCCCTTACCCCTAAGTCTACGCATTTCCTACTAAATTCTTTTTTACGCTCATTAACATAAGATACCTTATTAAAAACGCCTTGGAATTTGCAAAATTGTTAGATGTCCACCTACTGGATATGCCCTTTGTCACCGAGACTTGGGCAGACGCAGACTCTACTTCTAATCTTATTTTTGATCCACCCCCCCACCTTCTCTCCAGATTATTGCATCTTTAAGTTAGATTGCATTGGGAAAAGGGGTGGAGGATTAGTGGTCATTTATTTTTTTAATAACACATTGTATTGTTTTTTTAACGTAGTCGAAATAGGGTATCAGAGCAGCATGGGACATATTCAACATCAACAGGATACATCAAATATGGTATTTAGTCCCCATTACTTCATGTACATTTGAGTTGTGAACATAATACTGTAACTCAATCGAAAACTAAAACCTTATGATGCGCCTTATCTTTTCCGGTATGGTCTTGGTTGTTCGTCTCCCTAGCATAGGTAAGATGATTATTGACATGCTATTCCTACTGAAATGTAATTATCTCTTTATCTAGCTGGCCCTCCGATATATTATGTGTCTCTATGTATTCTGTATGTGGCCCACCTCTTCCATATTTTGATGTGTTTCTGTGGGCATTACTGAGCCATGAACACTGGGCCTTCTAGATCCTTAATGTAGTCCATGCCTTTCTTCCAGCTCTGTATACGGGGTGGGATGTCTGCCTTCCAGTATCTGGCAATATCTCGCTTTGCTAGTGTGAGACCTAAGAATAACAGATGTGTTTTGTAGCGGTTTCCCCCAATTCCTTCTGTGCAGTGTAGAAGTATGAGTTTAGGCGATCTGGGTATGTCCCATGCTAGCACTGTAGTCAGGCTATCAAACACACCCACCCAGAATCAATTAAGGGCAGGACATGACCACATTGTGTGTATAAAGTGCCCCCTTCTGAGTGGCACCAAAGGCAAATTGGGGAGGTGATCAGTCCAGCCACCCACAATCTATGTCTGGTGTAGTGTACCCTGTGCAGATATTTAAATTGGATAAAGCAGAGACGGGTAGATATTGTACCTTCCCGTGGTGAGTGAATTGCCACCGCCCAGTCATCATCATCATCAGTCGGTCCCACATCTGTATCCCACTTGGCTCGTAGGGTATCTAGGGTTGTGGGGGTATTCGTCACTAAAGTTTGGTAAATGTTGGAGATTTTATGGTTACCGAGATCTCCTATCAGGAGCTTGCATTCTAGGAGGCTGAATTTTGGCAAAGCAGTTAGATCTTTTTAAAATAGGGATGTAGGGCGTGCCGTATTTGTAGAAATTTGTAGAATTGAGAGTGGGAAATAGAGAATTATTTTTGGATGTCCTGGAATGATTTCAGGACAGTTCCCCTCATGACATAACCGATGGTGGAGGTTCCAATGCAATCCCAGCCACCAAAGCCCTGGAGGTCTGCTACCTGCAAGAGTAGGCGATTTTGCCATAGCGGGGTCCCACGCGTAATGCAGCCCCACCAACCAATTTAGGGTTCGTCGCCAGGTAATGATCACTACGCGTGTTGCAGAGGGAATGCCTTTAGGGTCAGATCTACTATATAAGAGTAAGTGTAAGGAGGATTCTCCCATAATCCACTGTGTGACTCTATATGCGGGTTCATCTCTGGGCCCATACCACCATTCATTCAGTATCTGTAAATGATGTGCTGCATAGTAGGGCCCCCATATTTAAGAGTCTTAGAACCAGATGTACGACTATTTAGTTTAGCGAGTCGCAAAGCGACCCAGAAGATCTGGCCTGAGGAATGGTGGACACCACCGGAGGATGCTGAAGTACCACCGCAACTCAGGAAAGTTGCGGCATATCAGTTAATGGATGCATGGGAGTGTGCAGCATGGAAGTTTCAAGGTGATGGGATTCTCCACCTTCTGCATCTATCACAGTGGGTTTCATTTAGTTGCCTTCATTGTTTTGTTTTGCATTTTGTACTTCCTCATTAGAATGTAGACAGTGTAACTATAGGCCCATTTCACGCCTTTCCTTCCCAGCCTAGATTGTAGAGAAGACCATTTTCTCTGAATTTCTCTTCTTTCATCAGGAACAATGGGCTCCTGGATGCCACCCAGTTTGGCTTCTGAAGTCAACATAGTACTGAACTATCTCTGATAACAGCCTCTGAGCAAATCAGGCAAACGTTAGATGCAGGTGCAATGCTGCTTTAATCTTATTAGTTTCCTATTCCGTTCCCTTTAACGCAGTATTCTGCATTAAAGGGGCGTGCAATGTGTGTTGCTGTGGGCTTTACCCTCGGGCTATTGATACAGCATTCCTGGGCAGCAGTGCTCAGTTGAAAAGTCAGTTCTGAGTCTCTACCTGAAATCCACCAGCGTGGATGATGTCGGAAGCTTGGGGGGGGGGGTGTTCCAGGACTTGGCGGCAAGGTAGGAGAAGGAACAACCTCCTCTGTGGTTTTGGCGGTTGTGTAGGGTCTGTCCAAAGGGCAAGATAATGGAGCAAAGGTCTCTGGATGGTTGGTGGAATTTCAGGTGATGGTTGATGTATGATGGCCCTAGATTGTGGTGGACTTTGCAGGTGTGTGTTAATATCTTGAATTGGCATCTTTTCTGGATAAGGAGCGAGATGTGGGGTGATTTGCGTTCATTTGGGCTAGTTGAGGATTAGTCTGGCTACTGAGTCCTGCATCGTCTGTAGTTTCTTCATGAGTTTGGTGGTGGTTCCTGTGTACAGTGCGTTGTCGCAATCCAGCCTGCTGGTGATTAGAGCTCGAGGGACTGTTTTCCTCGTACCAGTCGGGAGCAATTTTAATATTCCTCAGAGCATGCAAATGGTGTGGAAGCAGGCAAAGGGGACTGCATTGATCTGTTGCTTCATGGTGAGCTTGCTGTCCAGGATGATGCCGAGGTTGCTGGCATGGTCTGTCTGTGATGGAGTGGGTCCGAGTTTGGCAGGCCACCAGATGTTGTTTCGAAGGGAGGCGGTGAGGAAGACACTATGGAGCTCCCATGCTTACTACTGGAACACCTGTGATAGGAAAGAGGATTCATGGATTAAATGAGGTGGAACTCCAGCATCCTCAGAATTAATGAAGGACCCCAATGTCTTTCAACATGTGGGCAGAGCCCCCAAAAAAAGATGAATAAACAAGGACCTCAGAAGGTGGAGAAAAGGACATCACAGATGGACAGAGGGGGTATGCCTGAAGGACTGCGAGGTTTGAGGCGAAAGGTATCTACAGCCGACTGTAGGGAGAGCCTCGAGAGGAAAGCCAACCAGAGGAAGACGACAACACCAACCTGGAGGAGACCCAGGAGATCTGGCCCGAGGAATGGTGGACACCACCGGAGGATGCTGAAGTACCACCGCAACAAGCAGTTAATGGATGCATGGGAGTGTGCGGGATAGAAGTTTCAAGGTGATGGGATTCTCCACCTTCTGCATTCACCACAGTGGGTTTCATTTAGTACCTTCATTGTTTTGTTTTGCATTTTGAACTTCCTCATTTGAACGGAGACAGTATAAATCAGCAGCTGCATGAGGGGAAAGTGACGCACTCTAGGTGTATGGTCAAACTTAAAAGGACGGTATTGTTCTTATTTAAAACAACCAATGGTGAATTAGGAGAGGAGAGTTTGTGCATAATATGGCAAGACAGATAACAAACAGACATGCTCTGGTCACCTAGCAATAAGAAAACCTGTAATACTTTACTGCAGTGGAGAAGAGAAAGAAGGGTCACGGGTGTTAAGAGGCACGCCTGAAAGGGCATAACCAAGAATCCCAGACAGAAACTATTTCTATAAAACACGAACCCAAACATAGGCTTGTCAAAATCAATGGTCTGCTGATGACTAAGAAATAGAACAACCCAAGTATATAACACTCCTACTTACTGCTGTTTTTTCCCATAACTCCTGGTAGTACCATCCTGATGGAGAATACCTAAAGAAAGGAGAAATAGAAACCAGACCCCAGTTACATCCTTTGGAAAGATGACCACATCACCATCCTAACCATTCAAGACCGGAAAGACCAGTATTTCCCCAATTGTACAACCAATAAATATCCAACATTAAGTACCCTTCCCAGCCTCTGCGCCCTTACAGCAACCCATCCCTCCTAAAGACGTGTTGTTTCCAAAGATCATCACTCCCTTCTTGTCAGTTTTGAGCTCATCCAGTCTGCGACGTACTTCATCCAGTTGTGAATGTTGGGCTTCGTGGTGGTGGGTCTGCTGAGAGCAAAAGGATGAGTGAGCTAGGTGGTGGCCTAGGATATGATGTTGAGGTCGGGGATTCTGATGCTGTTGGCTAGAGTTGTCATGTTTGTGTTGAAGTTGGTCGGGCTGAAAGAAAACCCTTGAGGGATGCGGAAGATGATGCTCTTGGGTTCTAAAGCGAAGGGAGGTAGGCAAATTCTCTCAGTTCATCCTGTCAGGAATGATGCTATTCATCTGAGGGCATCTTCCTGGATCCCAATGTGGTGAAGTCTCTTGTTGAGTGCATGGTGGGATACGATGTTGAATGCTGCGGAGGGTGTGGATGTCATTCGTTACAGCAATTAGGGATGGTCTTGGTGCTGTGTTTAGCAGAGAAAGAAAATTGGGAGGTGTCAAGCAGGTTCTTTTTGTCATGGTATTTGGTGAGATGCTAGCAGATAGCCTTCTAGTTGACATTGGCAGGGCAAGGGAGCAGTGGTAGTTCTGGAGTTTGCTGGGGTTGGTGGATGGTTTATTGAAGAGAGGTCTGACTTATGCGTGTTTCCATGCATGGGGAAAGGTGGCTCTGGTGATGGATGCGTTGAGTTTGGTGGTGAGTTGGTGGCTGATATCCATATCTCTGAGATTGAAGGAGTCTGTGGGCCTGCCAGAACGGATGGAGTTCATGATGTCTGTGGTGTTCTATGTGGTGAGCTGTTCCCAAGTAGTGAGTGCTGATTGGGAGCGGTACCCATAAGACTGAGGAGGATGTGGAGGTGAGGGGGTTGGGGCTCGAAGTTATTGTAGATGGGTGATATCTTGGAAGTGGTCTGCTAGGGTGTTGCAGAGTTCCTGTGAGGGAGGGATCGTGTTCTCGGTGGCCGTAGGGCAGGAGAACTCTCTGACAATGCTGAAAATATCCTTGGAGTGGTTGGTGCTTGCTTCACTGCAGTTTGCCAGGTCATCTTTTTCCATGTCTTTGAGTCGCTGGTGGTATATTTTGAGGGCTGACTTGAAAGTTGCTCAGTCTGTGGTGTCTCTGCTGGTTCACCCTCATCTCTCCAGTTGTTTGCAGTTGCATTTCATAATCCTGAGTTCTGCTATGAACCAGCCTGCTTGTTTGGTGGCTTTTTGGATCTTGGCTTGTTTATTGAGGGTGAATCGGTCGGAGGCATTAGTGATCCATGTGTTGTAGTTCTGGACTGCTTGTTTGAGGTTTGTTGCAGGGTCGGGGTAGGTGGTGTTGAGGGAGTAGCTTCATTGGGTCTGTGTCACTTTGTTCCAGCTGTGGAAGGGGGTTTGGCGGGACTTGTGGCAGTGCATGGGGATCCTGCGATGGTATAATGGATGATGGAGTGGTCAGTCCAGGTGAGTTCTGTGACTTGGCTGAATTTGACTCTGTTGCTGGCTTTTGTAGCCACTCTGAGGCACACAGATTGGTCTTGTGTTGATTTAATCATTTCTTTTAATAATTTCACATGATGCAATTTCATACTACCACATTTAAAAATATACCCCATTAATATTTATGTTCGCCTTTACTGCTATAGCAACATCACTACATGCAGATAATACATACGTACATACCTACGGGGCATCCGATCTTCAGTCCCAGAAAGTTCACCAGATCAGTCTCGTGCCACTACATCACCCCACTAATGTTTTACCTGTCAGACAGTGTGATTCAATCCAAGGATTCTGGACAAATGCCAGAACAAATTCTCCCACCTGTCCTTCCTATCCTTGGTAGAGTAGCGCTGGCTGACCCTACCCCCAGAAGCCACCATGTGTGGCCGGTAGTGCATAGTAAGCCATAGGGGCCCGACTTCTCCTTTGTCAAAATTCCTACACCTACCCTTTCCCAACATGACCCTATCCCATCCTGACCGACTACACCCCAACAAACATCCCTTAGCCTAGTTTTCTACCCCAAATATATAATACTGCTAAAAAGACCAACACACTGCAATACAATAACAAATATACAGTGTACTACGAAAAGACACAAAAGAAGCAAATTGACACAAGACAGGGACAAACCAGACACTGACTAGAGCAAACTTCTCTCAGAACCACCAGACACTCTCAATACACCTCCAGCATCCAGCACAAACTAACTGTAACAGAAAGTGAAACTAACTTTTACACTTCATAGTATGCAGTCAGCCACACTCATTGCATCATTTCCTAGGTGTGTCCTGCATGCTTCTGACATTTGCATCAATTTTTCTGATGCATTGCTACCCAAATGGACATTGCGTGATGAATGTACTGCGCAGTAACACTTCTAAAGTATACTCAGTTTCACGCAATGGTGATGCATGGGTTTCAACCCACACAACAGATGTGATGCGCAGGTTTGACCTATGCAACAGGGGCAATGTGCTGGTTCTGACCCACGCAACAGGGGTGATACAAGGGCTCTGACCCACACCACAGGGGTGATGAGTGTGTTGTGACCCGTGCAACAGGGGCAATGCACTGAATCTACAGTAGAACCATGACTTCTGCTAGATCAAACACATTTGGGACACTTCCATTGATCCAGGACTCGGGTGGCATAGTGGCAGATGACAGTATCCAGGTGCTGAAACAAGGTGGTTGGTAGTCTTTAATATCCCTAAATCTCAATGATAGGAGGCCAGGCAGATTGCCCTTGGAGTCCAAGGAATACATGTGCCATCCTTAGCACCCAGCCAGGGAATAGCAGGCAGCATGGCATCACAGCAAAGCAGGAATAAAGAGTAGTTTGCTCGCACATCAATGGTCACATGCGTTACCAGGGTATGCACCTGGATGTACCCGTCAGTCACATGTGCATGTGAAGATTGATCCTGGGGCCTATGCCCCACTATTTTGGATTCCCTAATGAGCCCAATCCCTCTCTTACTGCTTTGGCTCGAGACACCAGATGTGATGTGTCCCAGATGCAGCATACAATTAGGAAAGCACAGAGACAGGCTGGCTCCACCATACTCCAGTGCATGTGCCAACCAGCTTGCAGCTTTGTTGGACCGTCAAACTCCATCTGGTGTAATTTCACTAATGCTCATATTTTGACCAGCAGTCATGTCTTACGCTCAAAGCTAACCTAGGTCCTCAATGTAATATAGTGATAGCCACGAATACACATGAGGGTATATGTGTGACCCCTGTAGCGTGGCACTTGCACCACACAACATTGTACATGCACAATGCATCCCGAATAGGATTTTCGTGAAGCCACCCAAGGCCACCTTGCTTAGCCCTGAATAGGAGTGGGCGGAATTTGCGAAATTCACTTTCGCAAATTATCACGAAAATTTTAAAAATCTCTGCAAACACGCGAAAATATCGCGAAGATGCGGACGTTTTTTTCCCGCCCGTTCGCGGTATTTTCTGCGTGGTCGCGGCTCGCCAACTTACCCATGCGGTTGCTCGCGGGCGCGGCCATCTTGTTTTCACTTGTCTCGCGGTGCATGATCGCGAGAAGAAAGACGTGATAGCGCGATGAATGACATTACTGCGGGCGCGAACTGTCGCGAGACAGCGCAAATGGCTACCAACAATCCAACATCTCGTGGAGAACGCGACCGAATCGGGATAACTTATCGGCGAACGCGGGTATTCAGGTAAGGCGATCGCGCGCACGCGAGAATGTATTATTTTACAGCGCGAGCAAGCAAAAAATTTCCGGTAAAATGCGGATTGCGGAAATTTTGACATTTTCGTGCTCTCCGCGGAATGCGAAAATGTCAAATTATCGCAATTTCCACGAGCGGAACGGAATTTTAGCCCAGGCCTAGCCCTGAATTAGGTCATTAATCTCGAGTGATGCAACACATCACAAATCACTACATTGCCTTACTTTGCACTAGGGAGATGTTCAATGGCCATTGTATGGGTGTACCCATGCAACTCCCATGGTCTTAGGCACATTTCTAAATTTACCAGACCTGATAAACCTGGAATTTACCAGCAAGTTACACCTTCAAAGAAGAGGTTTAAAAAGGAGTAATACCTGTATTTGTCCTCATTACTTTTTCTTTCACTGTGTGATGCAATCTGAAGCACATTTAGATGGAGGAATGTGCCACTCAAGATTTGTTTTTTTGCGGTCAGGTGCCCCTTAATGCACAAGTACATTCTTGTATGCAACAAACAAGAGTGCCTGCGTTTCCTCTAGACAGCCAAAACAGCACAAGCGCAGCAGAAAAGGTAGGAATGTGTTGTGCTCCATTAGATAGAGCACATTCCAGCCCTTTTACTTTCACACATAGCAGTGCAGTGATGTGCTGCACTGCACTGTGTGACCGTGCTCAAATTATGCTCCTCAGTGTACAGTCACATGACATTCGGTGACAAATACTATCAGACTACCACCAGCCTACTGACACGTAGCACACACACTCAGTCACCGCGCACTGTTTTGTTCTACACTCCCTTTGAACTATACTAGAGTGAGTCAGGCTGAACACACACTACCAGCACCCACACATTAACCATATGCACACTGTTCCACATTTCTACCTACGTGTTGTACATTTCTTGCACAAGCACATGCATTCTGCACATGGTTTTATCATGCACATATTTTTATGTTCACCCTGATGTTAGGGCAGGGGGTAGTGTAACACACAGCAACAGACCTTTTGAACAGACCTTTTGAATAGGTGAGTGAGCCAGTGAGCCTCCCAGAAGTGAACCACAGTTGATCGGTCATGTTCATTACTTTTGTTAACTACACAACATGCCGCCACCCCACTTTAGCTCTGTCTTACTACTGGCAATGGCAGTAGCATAAATCTACTATGAGGGCATATCTTTGTGTGGCCCTCCTGGTCCAAGAAGACTGCAACCCATGACAGGAAAATGTCATGCACACATGCATATGATTATACAAGAATTCGTGAGCTGCACTTCTATGCAGTTAGGCACTCAGGACAGGAGTAGACTGATTTTACTATGCAGGGGAACATTCCTACTAAACAGCTCCATTGCACCATGTTTAATGAAATTGTATATGTACACATACATGTGGTTATGATATTTTAAATGTATACTTCAGATATTAACTATCTCTGTCTTCCTAATATAACAGTTGGCAAACGTCTCCCTTGTCTTACTTCTCTGATTTATGTCACGCATTGCTTATTCATCAGTTTGTTATGTTTACAGGCCTTTGATCTTCCTTGCATTGCTGTGCAAAGTATGGCTGATGTGTATTTTGCCAACTGTGGGCAGGTGCAATTTTCACATCAATCTGCCCAGGAAAGGTGTCACATGGGTGCTTGGTTGTGGATCTTTACACATGCATTAATCCATTCTTAACAACTGACATTTTGACATCTACACCTGAGACTAGGCCTTTGTCCATGACCACGGTCACGCATGATCTGTAATGGTATCTGCTCAGACATTTTCTCTTGCAAAGCGCTGGCATTCTGCTTGCTACTCCAAAGAATTACGGGTTTGCCTCAGGGACTACATTTTTTGAGATCTGTGAACCATCATACGCTGAGTACCATATGGAACACAAGTTGGTGCTGCAGAACACAGTGAGACAGCTTGATGTGCTACATCACACTGCTTAAGTGCATGAGGACAGGAATGGCTCATTACTATGCAACTATATGGCAATCCTTCCCTGTCCCTTTAATGCAGTTAACTGCATCACATTGGCTTGGTGCATTGACTGTATTAATTGTTGGTGTTATGGCCCAATGTTGATCAACAGCTCAGGCTACATGATTGTTACATGCCGAGGGCTACATCTAGCTGTAAAGATGTAAGTTACTCTATTTTTATGTTGAGTTTCACATATGCATAACACAATGAATGAGTTCCAAAATGTATTCATAGGTTGATAAGTTGACATATTCTATGTCAGATTTACCATCAGGTGATATTGTTCAACTAAAAAAAAGTGGCCACAATCTGGATTTAGTGGCTCATATTCCAACAGGACATTTGTTTTTACACAGATGTTGTGCAATATAGCACAAACAAGGACTATTTTGCACACCATAGAGGGGAGTACATCAATCTTCTGCCTGACATCTCCAGGCATCTGGATCTGGACTTTAGGACCCCCAAACCCCTCTCAAAAACATTCCTTTTCTTGGTGAGTGCCATGTTATATAAGTTTTTAGCCTCCATATGGGGATTCATGAATGGGGTGATGACCCATTTCTGCAACCCATATCTATGGTGACCTGAAAGTACAAAAATACAACAGTAAATGATTTTGCACATTGTTACTGAGACATAACTGTCCATGTGTGTTATTGTTGCTGGCAAAAGCATACACATTTCCTGCAATTTTGACCAATATGTGTTAGATACAGTTGACCATTAGTTTACACATGTATCTTCAAGTTCTATGTGTCATTGCACACAGTGTCCATGTCCAGAGACATAGGACACTTCTAAATGCTGACTGTCATGTTTAGGCAGTAGATTACTGTGATATGTATTTTGGAATGTCCGTAACATCGCTATGTTATTTGCACTCACTATATGTGCAAAGTTACAAACTTATGAACAGATTCTCTGGCATATATTCAGCTCTATGTAGGTTTGGACAGTGCCAACATGTTTGACACTCACACATACATTTGTCCTTTTGAAGCTCTGATGTCCTTGCTTGCCTACATGACATTAGCACAACCTTTGATTTGTTCACTTATTTAGCCTCACTATTTGCTTAGTACATGTAGTGAATTTCCAACATATGACTTGGATAGTTGTATGATTTTTGACAACCAACAGCTAATGCTACTGCTTTATGTATGCTTTTTGAATGGCAAGGTGTCATGCTGAAGTTGGATTGACCCACAGGTAAGGCAATGTAGGCCTTTTTTTGGCTGTGACAAACTGTTTTAGATAAAAGTAACTTTCTATTACAGACCTATACACAGCATATATGCATGTGAATATGCCTTGTAGGTGATTCAGTACTTATATGCCTTGTTAGTTCTATTCTAATCTATTCATAAAGATTTCTTAAGAGCTTGACTACCCGTGCGGGCTTCTCCACACTGAAAACATCCAGGTAGACTGCAGCTAAGAAACAATTAAATCAGGAAAGTTTTTAGCATTTTGATAAAGGCTGATTCGGAGTTAGTCTATCTTAGCTTCAGCAGAAGTCCATTCCAAAGTATAGGTACTAGAAAGTCAAATGATCTGCAGCCACTCCTGGTTCTCCTTATCCTAGGTACTGGAAGCATAAGTTGATTATTAGAACGCAACATTCTTGCAGGAGTGAATGGGCTAAGCATATTTTGGATCAATTTAGGACCTCTTTTGTGTATCGCCACATGAGCCATATAACATACTTTAAAATGTATCCTCTTGGATACAGGAAACCAATGAATGCTTGTCAGAGCAGTGGTAACAGAGTGGCACTGGGAATTTGCAGAAGAATTCCTGCCACTGAATTTTGAATAATTTGAAGTCTTTTTATGATGAACTTCAGTAAACCCAAATACAAAGAGTTCCTCTAGTCAAGTCTGGAGATAACTAAACCTTGTATTACCAGGTACAACAAAAGGGCTCTGATAGCTGTCTAAGCAGTTTTCTTAAAGCTCTTCATATGCCGAAGCAGGTAGATGCCAGTTTTCTGGCTTGAGTTGCCATTGTAACTTTCCCGTCAATCCATACGCCAAGGCTTTTGACTTCAGATATTGGAGTAGGGTGATTACCAAGAAATCCAGGCCAGTTCATTTCCATCCATCTCGTGAGTTTATTCCCTACCACCAGCACCTCGTTTCTTTCCTGGTTCAGCTTACAGCCACTTCCTACCATCGACTTCACAACATGTTTAAGGCAAGCATTAGGAGGGGTTGAGGTGTTACTAGTTTGGTGGGAGAGAGCAATGATAATCTGTGTCATTTGCACATGATATTCTGGTGAAACCATATTTGTTTATGATTTCTGCCAGTTCAGTGTCATACAGGTTGAACAGTGTAGGACTGAGTGAGGACTCGTGACGGACCCCACAATTAAGAACGAAGATGTTGGACAAAGTGGTCCCTACGCAGCCTTGAAAGGATCTGTTAGACAGATTACACTCCTGGTTCTGGATGTATGACATTACAACGCGTGTCATTACAACGCGTGAAGTTACATCGCATGCGTTACAACGCATGCGATGTTACAACGCTATGCCATTACAACGCAAGTCTTTACATTGACTTGCGCTAGATGGCGTGCTAACATTAGAAAAGTGTAATTTACTATTCCAACTCCAGTCCACTTAACAGTAGGGAAGGTGTTGGGATAGTAAACTACACTATTTGTAATGTTAGCACGCCATCTAGCGCAAGTCGATGTAAAGACTTGCGTTGTAATGGCATTGCGTTGTAACATCACATGCGTTGTAACGCATGCGATGTAAAAGCTGCGTGTGGTAAAAACCGCGTTGTAATGGCGTTCCCCCCTGGTTCTCCTTATCCTAGGTACTGCAAGCCTAAGTTGATTATTAGAACGCAACATTCTTGCAGGAGTAAATGGGCTAAGCATATTTTGGATCAATTTAGGACCTCTTTTGTGTATCGCCACATGAGCCATATACAATACTTTAAAATGTATCCTCTTGGATACAGGAAACCAATGAATGCTTGTCAGAGCAGTGGTAACAGAGTGGCACTGGGAATTTGCAGGAGAATTCCTGCCACTGAATTTTGAATAATTTGAAGTCTTTTTATGATGAACTTCAGTAAACCCAAATACAAAGAGTTCCTCTAGTCAAGTCTGGAGATAACTAAACCTTGTATTACCAGGTACAACGAAAGGGCTCTGATAGCTGTCTAAGCAGTTTTCTTAAAGCTCTTAATATGCCGAAGCAGGTAGATGCCAGTTTTCTGGCTTGAGTCGCCATTGTAACTTTCCCGTCAATCCATACGCCAAGGCTTTTGACTTCGGATATTGGAGTAGGGTGATTGCCAAGGAATCCAGGCCAGTTCATTTCCATCCATCTCGTGAGTTTATTCCCTACCACCAGCACCTCGTTTCTTTCCTGGTTCAGCTTAAAGCTACTTCCTACCATCCACTTCACAACATGTTTAAGGCAAGCATTAGGAGGGGTTGAGGTGTTACTAGTTTGGTGGGAGAGAGCAATGATAATCTGTGTCATTTGCACATGATATTCTGGTGAAACCATATTTGTTTATGATTTCTGCCAGTTCAGTGTCATACAGGTTGAACAGTGTAGGACTGAGTGAGGACTCGTGAGGGACCCCACAATTAAGAAAGAAGATGTTGGACAAAGTGGTCCCTACGCAGCCTTGAGAGGACCTGTTAGACAGATTACACTCCTGGTTCTGGATGTATGACATTACAACGCATGTCATTACAATGCGTGCAGTTACATCGCATGCGTTACAACGCATGCGATGTTACAACGCTATGCCATTACAACGCAAGTCTTTACATCGACTTGTGCTAGATGGCGTGCTAACATTAGAAAAGTGTAATTTACTATTCCAACTCCAGTCCACTTAACAGTAGGGAAGGTGTTGGGATAGTAAACTACACTATTTGTAATGTTAGCACGCCATCTAGCGCAAGTCGATGTAAAGACTTGCGTTGTAATGGCATTGCGTTGTAACATCGCATGCGTTGTAACGCATGTGATGTAAAAGCTGTGCGTGGTAAAAACCGCGTGGTAATAGCTGTTCCCCCCTGGTTCTCCTTATCCTAGGTACTGCAAGCATAAGTTGATTATTAGAACGCAACATTCTTGCAGGAGTAAATGGGCTAAGCATATTTTGGATCAATTTAGGACCTCTTTTGTGTATCGCCACATGAGCCATTTACAATATTTTAAAATGTATCCTCTTGGATACAGGATACCAATGAATGCTTGTCAGAGCAGTGGTAACAGAGTGGCACTGGGAATTTGCAGAAGAATTCCTGCCACTGAATTTTGAATAATTTGAAGTCTTTTTATGATGAACTTCAGTAAACCCAAATACAAAGATTTCCTCTAGTCAAGTCTGGAGATAACTAAACCTTGTATTTCCAGGTACAAAGAAAGGGCTCTGATAGCTATCTAAGCAGTTTTCTTAAAGCTCTTAATATGCTGAAGCAGGTAGATGCCAGTTTTCTGGCTTGAGTCGCCATTGTAACTTTCCCGTCAATCCATACGCCAACGCTTTTGACTTCAGATATTGGAGTAGGGTGATTGCCAAGGAATCCAGGCCAGTTCATTTCCATCCATCTCGTGAGTTTATTCCCTACCACCAGGACTTTGTTTCTTTCCTGGTTCAGTTTAAACCCACTTCCTACCATCCACTTCACAACATGTTTAAGGAAAGCATTAGGAGGGGTTGAGGTGTTACTAGTTTGGTGGGAGAGAGCAATGATAATCTGTGTCATTTGCACATGATATTCTGGTGAAACCATATCTGTTTATGATTTCTGCCAGTTCAGTGTCATACAGGTTGAACAGTGTAGGACTGAGTGAGGACTCGTGAGGGACCCCACAATTAAGAAAGAAGATGTTGGACAAAGTGGTCCCTACGCAGCCTTGAAAGGATCTGTTAGACAGATTACAGTTTCTTTTAGTTTAGAGATTAATACCTGATGTGAAACATTATCAAATGTCGCACTGAGATCCAACAGGATCCGTGTCTCAGTTCCACCCAGATCTAAGATGGCCTTCAACCCTTCTGTAGCCACAACAAGAGCAGTTTTGGTGCTACTGCTGGCCCAATATTATTGGTTTAAAAAAATTAAGACAAACTTTAATTAACATATTTTTCCAGGACTTTACTAATTCCTGGCATCAATAGATCTCGAATAATGTGTTAATGAATTTAGAAACATTTCAACTAACTCAATGAGTCACTGCCCCTAACCACAATATTGGCTACTTACTTGACCCCATATCCTCCAACATGGAGGGATTAAGTTCAGGGGATCCATATGAGATTATCTGGTCTGACCATAATATAATACCATACTAAATTCAAATAACTAAAACTCACAAAAGTTCTTTTAATCACAATAATTGAAAGCTAAACTTGTCTAAAGTGGAAAAAATCCTGGAAAAATCTCCTAACTAGTACCTTCCCTGATTCCGGTGAAATAGAAAACAGATATAAAAGCTTTCAAGAATGAATAAAAGCATCTCAGTTACATTGACGCTTTCAAACAGGGTTCTGGTCCTAGGAAAGGAATGAAAGCTTAATGTTTTTCTCCAGAACTTCAATAACTAAAGACATTTGCTAAAAAACATGAGAGAACATGAAAAAAACTATAATATAACTGAAGAGATTTATCTATAAAACAACAATAACAATTTACCGCCATGCCATTAGGAAGGCCAGTGTGGACTTATTGCCCTAAAAATAAAAAATGCACCACTTCCTCCAAGGAACTAATCAATGTGGTCAATAGCCTATTGAAACTAGCAACTAAGAAAACATTCCCCCCTCCATTAGAACTAAGATGTAATATGCTGGCTTACATTTTTTGTAGTAAATAAAATCCTCCTTTTCTTAGTCTCTAATTGGACCTCAATCACTCAGCAGGGAAAACTGAGTTTGTTTCCAGAGATTACTCATGAAGAGGATCTTAACATTCTGACATTTCTAAAATCAGGTTTTCCTTTGGGTCCAGCAACCCCTGATATGTTGCTTAACGTGGGAACGGTAGTAATATCTGCACTGTCGGATATGTTTAACGTTCACTCAGTCTAGGAATGGTTCCAGGAAAATGAAAACATGCCATTGTAAGGTCTCTACTGAAAAAACAATTGGCTGAACTGGAAAAATGTGGGAACTATGTGATTATGACATCATTGATTTGGCAAGAGAGTGTTGAGTTAGGGATCCCCAGTACAACGTGATACCTTACCCTGGTTGCATTTTTTTAAATATATTATTTACTATATGGCATGTTTGACGGCATATTGATTGACTATGTCAGTTTTGCATTGATGGACTGAGATGAAGGAAATGTAGGCATCTTGAGCCACCAAACTGGTCATCTATCACATTGATGAAGTATGTCAATGTGGGTGGATGACTTTGTATATGTTTGGACCAAGACTGTAAGAACGGCTGAAACATTTGTGTACTTTGCACTTTTGGTGTCACATGTGTACCTGGATTTGACATTTACAAGTGAATTGAGGCTACACTTCCAGTGCATGACATAAATGTAATTTACAACTATTTCTTCAAATGTTGCTCAGTCAAAATACAAGTTTACTGCCATGTGTGACACATTTCCTTAGGAACACATGATTTTTTTTCAAAACCCATTAATTTAGTGTATGTTTTACAAATGACCTAGCCTAGATACACTATTAAACACACACACACAACACATCTCACACTTAGCTAATGTGTTCCCTTCTACTCATAATGACGTCACTTGTGAACCCCATGATTATTGTGATGCTCTGAAGACCAGCACAAAAAAGTACTGTGTTAGTTGACGCAATACTTCTCGCAGTTGACTTTTCCCTTCTTCCATTGCAGGATTAGTAGGGATTTACACAATGGATCTTGTTGGAATCAGTTATTCCCAGTATGTGTATATGACACATGATCCATTCACAAACACAGAGATTGCAATTACATCATACATTACACATTTCTAGTTGGTACTGAGTATATTTGTGGTTTCCTTACCAGTGAGTAGGCTATTCTCATGTGTCATTCTGAAACGGGTCATTGATGATGCTGTGGTGGAAGATGAAGGCATCATGTGTACTCGTTGCATAATTAGCCAGCACATTGATGAACATTCCCTGATGGTCCACTATTGCCTGGATATTGATGGAGTATGTTTGTTTGTGGTTCCTGTAGAGGTGGGATGTTTCAGCAGAGGGCACTAATTGCACATCTGAGCAATCAGTTAAAACAAGGACATGAAGAAATCCAACTGAAGTGTAGAATCCTTGCTTTGCTGCCAGTTGTTGTTTTGGGGAAGAGAAGATACTGGGGTGTGAGTCTATCTATGGCATTTGAAACAGAGGCGAGGAAGGCAAAAAATGCTCCCTGAGAGATTTTATTAGAAGAATGGAGCCTACCATTATGCAATAATCTTTTATTTCTGCCCCATCATGCAGCCCCCTTAAAGAATTTACATTACATCATAATTAAAACAATCCAACAAAGAATATTAAAAACAGTATATTACTCCATGACAACTAGGTATCTTCCTGATTTATTCGCTGCTCTTCTACTTTGACTTACTTTTGCTTAACGTGTATTGGTATTAATAATGATGCATTTATATTTGTTAACTTGGACTTACTCAGGTAAGTGATGTAGTGTTGTCTTTCCTCCCTTTTCAATTTATAATTGGGTTATCGTTGTTGCTTTTTGTCATGTTTTTAATGTTTCTAGCATATCTAAACTGATTCAAACAGGTAATCAAAGCAGTCCCTCAGTTGGCTTCTTAGTTTTTTGCTTCCAGTCAGCCTAGAGCTCCTGAGGCCCGGATTGTTACCTGAGACCTGCCGGTAATTTGTTTTACTATTGCACGTCTTTCAAAACATGCATGGGCTATATCGGATCATCCCTCTGCTTCTAAGGACTGCAGGGAGGCAGTGGAGGCACTCTATTGTCCTTCATGAGGATCACTGCATCCTATTTTTTGTGCAAGATCTCGAATAATGTGTTAATGAATTTAGAAACATTTCAACTAACTCAATGGGTCACTGCCCCTAACCACAATATTGGCTACTTACTTGACCCCGTATCCTCCAACATGGAGGGATTAAGTTCAGGGGATCCTTATGAGATTATCTGGTCTGACCATAATATAATACCATTCTAAATTCAAATAACTAAAACTCACAAAAGTTCTTTTAATCACAATAATTGAAAGCTAAACTTGTCTAAAGTGGAAAAAATCCTGGAAAAATCTCCTAACTAGTACCTTCCCTGATTCCGGTGAAATAGAAAACAGATATAAAAGCTTTCAAGAATGAATAAAAGCATCTCAGCTACATTGATGCTTTCAAACAGGGTTCTGGTCCTAGGAAAGGAATGAAAGCTTAAAGTTTTTCTCCAGAACTTCAATAACTAAAGACATTTGCTAAAAAACATGAGAGAACATGAAAAAAACTATAATATAACTGAAGAGATTTATCTATAAAACAACAATAACAATTTACCGCCATGCCATTAGGAAGGCCAGTGTGGACTTATTGTCCTAAAAATAAAAAATGCACCACTTCCTCCAAGGAACTAATCAATGTGGTCAATAGCCTATTGAAACTAGCAACTAAGAAAACATGCCCCCCTCCATTAGAACTAAGATGTAATATGCTGGCTTACATTTTTTGTAGTAAATAAAATCCTCCTTTTCTTAGTCTCTAATTGGACCTCAATCACTCAGCAGGGAAAACTGAGTTTGTTTCCAGAGATTACTCATGAAGAGGATCTTAACATTCTGACATTTCTAAAATCAGGTTCTCCTTTGGGTCCAGCAACCCCTGATATGTTGCTTAACGTGTGAACGGTAGTAATATCTGCACTGTCGGATATGTTTAACTGTTCACTCAGTCTAGGAATGGTTCCAGGAAAATGAAAACATGCCATTGTAAGGTCTCTACTGAAAAAACAATTGGCTGAACTGGAAAAATGTGAGAACTATGTGATTATGACATCATTGATTTGGCAAGAGAGTGTTGAGTTAGGGATCCCCAGTACAATGTGATACCTTACCCTGGTTGCATTTTTTAAAATATATTATTTACTATATGGCATGTTTGACGGCATATTGATTGACTATGTCAGTTTTGCATTGATGGACTGAGATGAAGGAAATGTAGGCATCTTGAGCCACCAAACTGGTCATCTATCACATTGATGAAGTATGTCAATGTGGGATGATGTTTTTTTATATGTTTGGACCAAGACTGTAAGAACGGCTGAAACATTTGTGTACTTTGCACTTTTGGTGTCACATGTGTACCTGGATTTGACATTTACAAGTGAATTGAGGCTGCACTTCCAGTGCATGACATAAATGTAATTTACAACTATTTTTTCAAATGTTGCTCAGTCAAAATACAAGTTTACTGCCATGTGTGACACATTTCCTTAGGAACACATGATTTTTTTTCAAAACCCATTAATTTAGTGTATGTTTTACAAATGACCTAGCCTAGATGCACTACTAAGCACACACACACAACACATCTCACACTTAGCTAATGTGTTCCCTTCTACTCATAATGACGTCACTTGTGAACCCCATGATTATTGTGATGCTTTGAAGACCAGCACAAAAAAGTACTGTGTTAGTTGACACAATACTTCTCGCAGTTGACTTTTCCCTTCTTCCATTGCAGGATTAGTAGGGATTTACACAATGGATCTTGTTGGAATCAGTTATTCCCAGTATGTGTATATGACACATGATCCATTCACAAACACAGAGATTGCAATTACGTCATACATTACACATTTCTAGTTGGTACTGAGTATATTTGTGGTTTCCTTACCAGTGAGTAGGCTATTCTCATGTGTCATTCTGAAACGGGTCATTGATGATGCTGTGGTGGAAGATGAAGGCATGATGTGTACTCGTTGCATAATTAGCCAGCACATTGATGAACATTCCCTGATGGTCCACTATTGCCTGGACATTGATGGAGTATGTTTGTTTGTGGTTCCTGTAGAGGTGGGATGTTTCAGCAGAGGGCACTAATTGCACATCTGAGCAATCAGTTAAAACAAGGACATGAAGAAATCCAACTGAAGTGTAGAATCCTTGCTTTGCTGCCAGTTGTTGTTTTGGAGAAGAGAAGATACTGGGGTTTGAGTCTATTTATGGCATTTGAAACAGAGGCGAGGAAGGCAAAAAATGCTCCCTGAGAGATTTTATTAGAAGAATGGAGCCTACCATTATGCAATAATCTTTTATTTCTGCCCCAACATGCAGCCCCCTTAAAGAATTTACATTACATCATAATTAAAACAATTCAACAAAGAATATTAAAAACAGTATATTACTCCATGACAACTAGGTATCTTCCTGATTTATTCGCTGCTCTTCTACTTTGACTTACTTTTGCTTAACGTGTATTGGTATTAATAATGATGCATTTATATTTGTTAACTTGGACTTACTCAGGTAAGTGATGTAGTGTTGTCTTTCCTCCCTTTTCAATTTATTATTGGGTTATCGTTGTTGCTTTTTGTCATGTTTTTAATGTTTCTAGCATATCTAAACTGATTCAAACAGGTAATCAAAGCAGTCCCTCAGTTGGCTTCTTAGTTTTTTGCTTCAAGTTAGCCTAGAGCTCCTGAGGCCCAGATTGTTACCTGAGACCTGCCGGTAATTTGTTTTACTATTGCACGTCTTTCAAAACATGCATGGGCCATATCGGATCATCCCTCTGCTTCTAAGGACTGCAGGGAGGCAGTGGAGGCACTCTATTGTCCTTCATGAGGATCACTGCATCCTATTTTTTGTGCAAGATCTCGAATAATGTGTTAATGAATTCAGAAACATTTTAACTAACTCAATGGGTCACTTCCCCTAACCACAATATTGGCTACTTACTTGACCCCATATCCTCCAACATGGAGGGATTATGTTCAGGGGATCCTTATGAGATTATCTGGTCTGACCATAATATAATACCATTCTAAATTCAAATAACTAAAACTCACAAAAGTTCTTTTAATCACAATAATTGAAAGCTAAACTTGTCTAAAGTGGAAAAAATCCTGGAAAAATCTCCTAACTAGTACCTTCCCTGATTCCGGTGAAATAGAAAACAGATATAAAAGCTTTCAAGAATGAATAAAAGCATCTCAGCTACATTGACGCTTTCAAACAGGGTTCTGGTCCTAGGAAAGGAATGAAAGCTTAATGTTTTTCTCCAGAACTTCAATAACTAAAGACATTTGCTAAAAAACATGAGAGAACATGAAAAAAACTATAATATAACTGAAGAGATTTATCTATAAAACAACAATAACAATTTACCGCCATGCCATTAGGAAGGCCAGTGTGGACTTATTGCCCTAAAAATAAAAAATGCACCACTTCCTCCAAGGAACTAATCAATGTGGTCAATAGCCTATTGAAACTAGCAACTAAGAAAACATGCCCCCCTCCATTAGAACTAAGATGTAATATGCTGGCTTACATTTTTTGTAGTAAATAAAATCCTCCTTTTCTTAGTCTCTAATTGGACCTCAATCACTCAGCAGGGAAAACTGAGTTTGTTTCCAGAGATTACTCATGAAGAGGATCTTAACATTCTGACATTTCTAAAATCAGGTTCTCCTTTGGGTCCAGCAACCCCTGATATGTTGCTTAACGTGGGAACGGTAGTAATATCTGCACTGTCGGATATGTTTAACTGTTCACTCAGTCTAGGAATGGTTCCAGGAAAATGAAAACATGCCATTGTAAGGTCTCTACTGAAAAAACAATTGGCTGAACTGGAAAAATGTGAGAACTATGTGGTTATGACATCATTGATTTGGCAAGAGAGTGTTGAGTTAGGGATTCCCAGTACAATGTGATACCTTACCCTGGTTGCATTTTTTAAAATATATTATTTACTATATGGCATGTTTGACGGCATATTGATTGACTATGTCAGTTTTGCATTGATGGACTGAGATGAAGGAAATGTAGGCATCTTGAGCCACCAAACTGGTCATCTATCACATTGATGAAGTATGTCAATGTGGGTGGATGACTTTGTATATGTTTGGACCAAGACTGTAAGAACGGCTGAAACATTTGTGTACTTTGCACTTTTGGTGTCACATGTGTACCTGGATTTGACATTTACAAGTGAATTGAGGCTACACTTCCAGTGCATGACATAAATGTAATTTACAACTATTTCTTCAAATGTTGCTCAGTCAAAATACAAGTTTACTGCCATGTGCGACACATTTCCTTAGGAACACATGATTTTTTTTCAAAACCCATTAATTTAGTGTATGTTTTACAAATGACCTAGCCTAGATGCACTACTAAGCACACACACACAACACATCTCACACTTAGCTAATGTGTTCCCTTCTACTCATAATGACGTCACTTGTGAACCCCATGATTATTGTGATGCTTTGAAGACCAGCACAAAAAAGTACTGTGTTAGTTGACACAACACTTCTCGCAGTTGACTTTTCCCTTCTTCCATTGCAGGATTAGTAGGGATTTACACAATGGATCTTGTTGTAATCAGTTATTCCCAGTATGTGTATATGACACATGATCCATTCACAAACACAGAGATTGCAATTACATCATACATTTCTAGTTGGTACTGAGTATATTTGTGGTTTCCTTACCAGTGAGTAGGCTATTCTCATGTGTCATTCTGAAACGGGTCATTGATGATGCTGTGGTGGAAGATGAAGGCATCATGTGTACTCGTTGCATAATTAGCCAGCACATTGATGAACATTCCCTGATGGTCCACTATTGCCTGGACATTGATGGAGTATGTTTGTTTGTGGTTCCTGTAGAGGTGGGATGTTTCAGCAGAGGGCACTAATTGCACATCTGAGCAATCAGTTAAAACAAGGACATGAAGAAATCCAACTGAAGTGTAGAATCCTTGCTTTGCTGCCAGTTGTTGTTTTGGGGAAGAGAAGATACTGGGGTGTGAGTCTATTTATGGCATTTGAAACAGAGGCGAGGAAGGCAAAAAATGCTCCCTGAGAGATTTTATTAGAAGAATGGAGCCTACCATTATGCAATAATCTTTTATTTCTGCCGCAACATGCAGCCCCCTTAAAGAATTTACATTACATCATAATTAAAACAATCCAACAAAGAATATTAAAAACAGTATATTACTCCATGACAACTAGGTATCTTCCTGATTTATTCGCTGCTCTTCTACTTTGACTTACTTTTGCTTAACGTGTATTGGTATTAATAATGATGCATTTAAATTTGTTAACTTGGACTTACTCAGGTAAGTGATGTAGTGTTGTCTTTCCTCCCTTTTCAATTTATAATTGGGTTATCGTTGTTGCTTTTTGTCATGTTTTTAATGTTTCTAGCATATCTAAACTGATTCAAACAGGTAATCAAAGCAGTCCCTCAGTTGGCTTCTTAGTTTTTTGCTTCCAGTCAGCCTAGAGCTCCTGAGGCCCGGATTGTTACCTGAGACCTGGCGGTAATTTGTTTTACTATTGCACGTCTTTCAAAACATGCATGGGCTATATCGGATCATCCCGCTGCTTCTAAGGACTGCAGGGAGGCAGTGGAGGCACTCTATTGTCCTTCATGAGGATCACTGCATCCTATTTTTTGTGCAAGTTGTGCTTTTTTGGGAGTTCTTTTCTTTTTGGTAGGCGGAATATGACACACTCTTTGGGAGCGTTTAATCACAGCAATAGAAACAGGATTAAGGAATATGGTGGCCATTTTTCCTTGGGCTTAGGCCTTTTGTCCAAGACGCTCCACGCATAGTGCATTGCCATGGAAACGCGAGTAGCATGTGCTGACAAGGGTCCTGAGCAGTTGAGCCTGTAAGAGGCAAGCTTTACCATCAGCCTATTTCTTCCGTATTGTTACCCTTTTTTTTTTTTTAAAGGAATATTTACAAGGACAGGTTCATATTATTTTTAACCCCACCCTTTGATAGAATTTGTTTAACTGGGACAGTATGCCTGAGAATGAGATGCAGGGTACTTCTGCAATGAGGATATGTTTAGGAGGTATTTTGAGAGGGAATTTAAGTCTTCACTGAAAGAGTCGGTAGAAGCCTTTTTCAGTAAGTGGAAAAAGGATTCACATACTGAGAAGGATCTTTTGACATTGTCAGATGAGGAAAACCTTTAAATAAGAAGAAGTGAGACCTGACCAGGGAAGTGGATTCCATGGACAACCTGAGCACTGCAAAAGAAGAACAATCTGTGGGTAGTCTGAGTGTTACAGATGACTATGGTGTCCATAGCAGCACAATTAGTAAGAGCAGCCACGTTGATGCAATTTTCATGGGTGCCCCCACGGCATGAAACAAAAGAGTGGCCTTCATGGCACAAGAGATCACAGTTTCGAAACTGATGAAGATTAATATCCATTTGGAATTGATCCTCTATAGACATTGGACAATGATTTCCTCGATGAGGACCTAGACCAGCCTTCTAGTGCAAAGCTATTAAAGACCCTTCTTTAGGTGTGCAAATGTTTAATCCCACCCACATTACACACCCTAGAGGGTCGGATTGGTGGCATATGGACCATGTGATGTCCTTTATTAAACATTGGATTTGCAATTCCCTTGATAAGGAGGCGTGCAAACTAATGAGAGCTGAGTGTCCCAGGCTGTTCCTTGACAACACTTCAGGAATAACACCAAACTTGGACCCAGAGTTGTCGACCTTCCTGTGTAAGACTGGGAGAGATCCTAGGAAAAGGCTTGAACGCTGCCTTAAGCAGTGTCAAGATAGAGTATTAGACTCTCTGGGTCCACTGGCTCAAATATTGGATGTTGCTGAGGAGGACTTATTTAAGTGCATGCATGTGGATGTGGAGCTTCTCTGCGGCAGGAGCCTGCGGGCTTTATGCGTGCTCGGCAATGCCAATGAAGTTATAAGAGTTTTATTACCTGTGAATTATTGTGAAACTATTATGATTCACTCTTTTAATTTTACCTGGACCCGCCGAATTCCGTGATAATCTCCTGCTGGGTGTTGCTTGCTTCCCAGCTGCTGCTGGTGGCCGCAAAGGACGCTTTACTGATCTACTACCCTGGGCGAGGACCACAGCCCCCAGGTTGCACTAGTAATCCCACAGCTACCGCGAGTGAGGGGGTGGCTTGGTGATCGCGCATAAAGTGCTGCCTCTCCCACCGTGGTGCGGAGCTTCACTCTTTTAATTTTACCTGGACCCGCCGAATTCCGTGATAATCTCCTGCTGGGTGTTGTTTGCTTACCTGCTGCTGCTGGTGGCCGCGAAGGAGGCTTTGCTGATCTACTACCCTGGGCGAGGACCACAGCCTCCAGGGTGCACTAGTAACACCACAGCTGCTGCGAGTGAGGGGGAGGCGTGGTGATCGCGCATAAAGCGCGGCCTCTTTTCCCGTGGTATGGGACGCATGCGAGACGATGCCTGGACGAAGCCCGGACCAAGGGCGGGCCTGTTTGAGCCCATTAGAGACAGTAGAGACTGGGACTGGGCTACCCCCTTAAAATCTAACCCGTGAGACTTTATACTGGTTATATCCTTGTTGTTATCGCTTCATATATAGGCTAACATGAATAAGTGGAAGATGGGTGTGAGTTCTGGAGTTGTAGGGATTCTAGGTGCGTTCCTCTCTAGAGCTGAATCTGTGTTGATTCATGAGATCCAACTCACTGAACGCAGACTATCGCTCGAACCCCCACCACCCTTGCTTAATGTCATGCTGAAACCCCCCCCAGAGGGTACTGTCATCACTGATATAGCTCCTCTGATTAGTCAGGTCTCTCCTGTATCAGCTAACTTACCCTCCCCATGTATGGGGTTTAACACCCAAACCCCGTTACTTCCAAGGTTCATACAAGGAGCTAACAAATTATTCAGGCACGCGGCGGTGAGCCACCTTCTAAGAAAAGGAAATCACGGGGTCCCATAAAACCCACCCAGCAGGCATCCAGATTAAATAAACGTAAGGCGGGTGGTAATGGGTGCACTGGGTGCACTGGTATCTCAAATGACAACATCACTTCCAGTAATGATTGCACTTCCCTCACTGCCACTGTATTTACTGATCTATCATCTAGCTTACCCCAGGACATTTTTATCACTTGGGTAGAAAAAAAACTTCACGCTCTGTTGAACCCGCTTCTTGATAAACTGATCCTAATAGAAAGCAGGTTGACCAAAATAGAACTGACCATCTCGAATGCCCTGCAAACCAACTCTAACGTACAACAGTGCGAAGGGATAGCTCCTCTGGTGGTGAGTAGATCATACTCGGGGGAACTTGCTAATACTGCACACTGTCACCCTCTACCAGTCCCGGCAGCATCTATGACTATTCAACCTTTGCATCCGAGTAGCAATGGTACATGTCCCACCCTAGTTCTGCCTGTAGAGGAACCACGCAGATGGGCTCTCCAAATTAATGGTATTGGCAATTCCAAAACTCATATGTCCCTTCATCTCCCTCCTGAGGCAACACACTACACTGTTGTTTTGGGCAATGTCCCAGTGTTACAGCCTGCAGTACAGGTCTTTGCTGAGAAATAGGGCATTACACTTGCTGACTGCTAGGACAGGTATCAAAAATGACCTTTTTTCCAACTTTAAAATGGCCCGTCGAATTACATGGATTGGCAGCTCACACAAGTCCCTCGCAGGGGACTGTGTGGTGCTAGGCTTTGGGTCCCCAGGGTTGGTTAAACATATTTTGGATAGGGCCGGAAATCGCAAAATAAGGTCGGACGATATAAACATCCTCTCCTTGTTTTTTTTTTACCAACCGACCATAGCTACCAGGGGTTTAAATTCAATCTGGGAGGGCGCACCCCAAATCTGTGATGTATCTAAATATACATCCCAAAACTCAACTGCTTTGGTGCTCTTGCTTCCCTTGAAGATATTGACTGACTCGGTATTGTTGCTGATTTACCGCCAACCAGATCACATAACCTTAGGGGCACTTGCGAGTACAGTTGTGATCCATTTTTGCTGAGAATTAATGAACCAATTCCAACTAGGGACCACCTAAATGTTGGGTTGGGACATGCGGGTGGTATCCCGGATTTGGGGGAAAACGACCAAGGTGGGGTGGATTGTATTAATGTAGTAGAGGATGATCATCTTTCGACCCTCCTACCCGCAGGGCTCCCTACATTTAGTGATGGATGCAGACAGGAGTTTTTGTATAAGGATACTGTTCGGCCGTCGGTTGATATATCCAGTATTTTTTATCCAAGGGCCTAATAGATAAAATTTAACATTGGTTTATTGGACTATAGCAGGTCTCTCCTCAAAAACTCACTCGATTGAATGGTCTGCATTCATTGACAATTATGATATTTGGGTATTTCAAGAAATATGGGCTTTAGAACCAATCTGTCACCCAGGCTTTCTGAATTTCTATAAATCAGCCCTGGGGGGGCAGAGGGGCAGACCCAAATGGGGACTTGCCATTTGGGTCAGAAAGCAAGCTTGCTATACAGTGGAGGAAGTCAAGATCGATAATGAGGATGTTATAGCCGTCAAATTGCGGACAGGAAAGGCTCCAGATTTAATGGTTAATAGTGTCTATGCAAGAGGGTCCCCTGGGCACAAAGGGTCCAGCACTGTTGCTTTTTTAGATAAACATAGGGGACGTAGTAACCTGATAATTGCAGGAGACTTTAATTGCTCTTTCGTGCCCCTGGATTATGAAGATGGCAATCTCAGTCTTGAGGAGGATGTACAATGGGACATACCGTCCCTTGATCTTCCTCCTATTAAAAAATGGACTGAGTCGGCACTACAACTGAAAGGGCTATGCTTAGAACAGGGGATTGGGGCTGTTAATGGGAGGTCCAAGTCAGACAGGCGGGGCACCCATACTTTTAATAATGGCATAAGAAGCAGCAGGATTGATTACATATTTCTGAACATGGAATTTTGGTTGTCCTTACAGGATATGGTAGTCCTTGAACGGCTTGAAAGTGACCACAGCCCTCTGGTACTATCTCTGCAGGTTCCTGATCTTTCCATCCATGACAATGGGGAAAAAGTAAAGGCCAATTGGGAAGTGGCACTTACCAATGATTCCAGGAGAGTCAAATGGGCTAGGGTTGCAGTTAATGAAGGGTATTTAAAACAGATGAAGAGTTTGTTGGCGCTCCACTTAGCTATCCTCCAAAATTACGATACCCAGGAGGATATAAACTCAATCATTCCGCAGGTTCATAATGAGCTCTTCTGTAAACTTAAATCTGTTTTTATTAAGAACTTACAAAAACCAAGGAAAGAACCATGCTCAAAAGTGGCCTCGTGGTATAACAAACCATGCAGTGAGGCTTATAGGAGTCTATCAAGAGCTATGAGATTAAAAACATGGAATACATTAAAAAGGCGAGGGTTTGGTATAGGCAAGCACCTAAACAAGCAAAAAGGGATTGGGATGAGAACCATTGGCATAACTTATTGGATGCTAGTAAGGAAAAGAACATGACTACATTTTGGCATCTTGTCAAATGGGGAAGTGGTGTTTCAAATCCAGCGCCTGTAAATCATGTCCCACCTGAGACGTGGATTACTCATTTCGAAACCCAGTTTGCTGCTAGTAAAGATAGTACAGTCCAATTTATAATGCCTAATACTACTACTAACCTGTATTTCTCTAAACAAGTGGACTCAAAAGTCAGGAAATTAATCCCGAAAGGCAGGGCACCAAGTCTGGATTGTATACCAGCGGACCTGTTTATGTATGATGGGGATAACTGGACGACCTATATTCAACAACTTGCCAATGCAATAGTCAATGGTGCCCCCATTCCGGAGTCATGGTCTGGAGCAGAGATCATCCCGGTCTATAAAATGGGAGATCGATCCAATCCTGGTAACTATAGACCCATAAACCTCATCGACTGTATTCAAAACATTTTTGCTAGACTGGTTCTAAGTAGAATCCAGGCGTGGATGGAGGAAACGGAGATTTTGTCACCGATGCAGGCAGGGTTCCGGCCACACACCAGTACAATAGATCAGGTTCTTAGGTTTGTAATGTTTTACTGGAAGATGGTAATTATAGGTAGGGACACATTATTTGCAGCCTTCATTGACCTTAAATCGGCCTTCGATCTGGTGCCCCGTGCTAAAATGTGGAGATCCTTTTTAGACATGGGGATGCCATTAGAAATATTGGCTGTTTTAGTTACCCTGCATGAATCTAACTTTGCTCAGGGACGTTGGGGCATTAACGGGGAAGTTACAGATAAGTTTTCAATCGCCAAGAGGGTTCGACAGGGGTGTGTTCTTGCTCCGACCCGGTTTTCTCTTTTTATCAATAGGGTCGTAGAATACTATACAGACTACTCCACAGATGCCCCCACCCTGGCAGGTTTTAATATACCCCTATTAATGTTCGCAGACGATACTCTGATATTATCCAAGACCCAGAGAGGGCTGCGGACTGTCCTAACCAGGTTTGAAGAGTTCGGCAGAGATCATGACCTTGAGGTAAACGTAGGGAAGACAAAGTTTATGGTCCTCCATAATCTCAAGGCCATCAAAGGGAACCTTTTTATGAATAAAGTTCAGTTAGAGCAGACCGATGTTTTTAGGTATCTGGAATTTACCCTGGGAAGGAAACGTAACTGGATATCCCAGATCGATAGGTTGGCTCTCAAACATGCCCAACTGACGGGAGTCTTCATGAAGGAGCAGAGACTTTCATACTCCAAACCGGTGGCCCCCGTTATAAAAATATGCAAAACTAAAATTAGTACCTCAGTACTTTATGGGGCTGAGTTGTGGGGGTTTGAAGATTTATCGTCCCTGACTGTAGCTCAAAATAAATTTGTAAGAACTTTGTTACATCTTCCATCTTCTTCTCCACTTACGCCTCTTTATCTTGATTTGGGATGCAATCAGCTTGAAGACCTAGCCCGATTTAGACCTGTGGCATACTGGAGAAGGTTATGGGTCACCCCTGAACTGTCCCTGTATGCCCAAGCTCTTCTTGAAACCAGGCGGGCTGATTGCTCAAGTAAGATCTCCTGGTTTAGGAAGTTAAAAGATACCTTGAGTGAGATGGGGATGATCAGTTTATGGGAAAACTCTGCAAGCACCACATTTCCCTCAAAGAAAGAGCTTAGGTCAGTTTATTGGAAAACGATTAAGATGAAACATTTACCATCAAGTACGAGTCCTACTCTGACACGGGCCTTCTTGGACAATTAACAAGAGTATTTGTATGAAAGCTACTGGGATTTCATCATTGTTCCAAAAGATAGGAAACTGTATCAATCAGTTCAGAGTGGGTTCTCTCCCTGTTAAGTCTTTTACATGTAAATGGCACCCTCTGAATGAGGCTTATTGTACTGTATGTCCATCTCAGAAAGAAACAATTGCTCATGTTCTGTTTGCCTGCTAGGTCTATAAAGCCCCTAGAATTAGATGGCTCAAACCAGTTTGTTTAAATCTTGGCATAAGGTCGGGGGTAGAGGCTCTAAGGATTTCAAAGACAGACACTTGTGAGCCTATCGCGATTGCTCTATCAAAATTTCTCGGGTGGATGTGGGCCATTCGTGCCAAATCATTAAGAACCTTGCAGTAGCTAATATCTATCATACAGCTCTAGCACAAAGAGCTCATAATTTGGTCTTTGCTCTATGATTATATACATGTTTTTTTTTCTTTCTCATAATGGACCTAGCAATGTTATTTGGCAAATCAGGAATATTTTAAAGTTATTTTTTAATGGTTTTAGGCATGACTATTTATTACGTTTATATTCTTAGAATTCTGTCTTTGTTTAATATATTTTTAATACTTGATGGACTTTTAGGTAAATATCATGAATTTTTAGATGACTTTTTAATGATGTATATTGTCTTTAATGATTTGATAAATCAAAATGAAGACTAATTGAATTGAATTGATTATTAATAAGCTTTCTGCTTTTTCCTTACAGAGGTAAGAAATATTTACTTTAGAATGCTTCCTGTTGGTATCACTTGATTTTTCTTTTTTTCCAGATAATTCTTTGCAGTAAGGTTTTCTCGCGGATGGAGCTAGTGCGAATCATGTGTTTCATCTCATCTTCATGAGGAAGATACCTAATTGTCTTGACTTTCCATACAGTTTTTAATATTCTTTGTTGGAATGTTTTAGCTATGATGGAATGTTTATTCTTTAAAGGGCTCCATGTTGGGGAAGCAATAAAAGGTTATTGCATAATGCTAGCCTCCGTTGTCTTTAATTAAATCAAGATTCTCTCCGCATTGTAATTGGAAAACCTCCATTCCTGCCAATATGACTGTTGTGATTTGGCAGGTACCTGATGACAGCATGTGTAGTACAGCGATAAGTTTTAAATATGGTGTGATGTTAGTAGGCCTTGCAGTTAGTGGCTGGAGACTTGGCCCAATCTTCTCCAGCAATTGCATGACAGAATCTCTTTTTAGTCATTAAAACTGTATGACCTACTCCTTCCTGAGGCAAATGAGGGATATGTACTGCTGGAAATCATGCTCCCTCCTCCTTCGCCCACTACATGGTGGTGATTGTTGTGGTAGTGGTGGTGATGTTGGTCTGTTAGATACTCCAAATTATAGTATGACAACCTCCATGGTGTAGTTGAACTTGCCAAAGTGCTTTGTGCTGTTCAGGTGTTTATACCATACCTACTGCATAATTTCCACGCCTGTTTTGATGATGCGCATCAATTTTGGCACTTTTCATGCTTTGCGTTGTGCTTCCAGATGATGCTTGACACAGTATGTGAGAAACCAGGGATTTTTGCCGGTGTCCCCCACTATGTGACCCCATTTGGACTACTACATGCTGGTTTTCTGACTGTGCCCTGGGCTCTACTAACCAGGTCCAGGATAGTTCTCTGTTTAAAAGGTACATGGTAATTGGATGTAATAACAATTGGTACTGACAATCTACTTGTAAGTCCCTAGTAAATTTTAGGGAATGTAGCTTTAGAGGCTGAGTGGATTTAATGCACTTTAAGTGTTCATTGCTGTGGTGCTTATTGTTATTTTAAAGCTAGCTCTGCTTCGCAGGCTGCTTTTCAAATAAAACTAAGGGGCATATTTACAAGAAAGTGGCGAAGTGTGTCATTAAGCCAAGAAGTCTAACAACATGCTTGGTTGCTTTAGAAATGCAGGGCTGCACCATATTTAGTAGAATATGGTGCAGCCCTGCATTTCCCCTTTGTGCTGGCACTAAATTTAGCATCCTAGCGCCAACGCAGGCAAACCTGCACCATAGAGCAAGGGTGCCTGTGTTGAGAGGAAGATTGTTTATGTTCAGAAAGGTGCCATTTCCTGCACATAAACAATCTTTGAAATGCTGTTTTGTAACTTCTATGTCATGGAAACAGCAAAAGCAAGGAGAAATGCTCTCAGGTTTTCCCTGGGCATAATTTTGGTGCTGCCTCCTATTACACTACTCTTATAAATATGGGGCAGCATCAAAATAAATGGGTGATGCGGTGGAACGCCCACCACAACACCCATTGCCTGCCACTTTCACGCTAAGTGTAGAGGGAAAGGGGGCCTTATTTACAAGGCAGCGTTAAGCCACATTAAGTGGCTTAACGCTGCCTTGTAAATAAGGCAAAGCTCCTATCACCATCACAATGTCACTAAAAGTGATGTTGTGGTGGCGAGAGGAGCTTGTAAATATGCCCCTATGTCCAAATTCAACTTGGAATTAAGAGTACTTCCAAAATCTTAATCTACATTATTTAACATATAGGTCACCCCTGAGGTCTGCCCTAAGTGCCCCCATGGTATAAGCAGGGACATTATAAAAGTTGTTTTCTATGCCCCGGTGATAGAAAAACTGTCAATTTCATTTGTTTTTTCATTGCAGATTGCTAGCACTATAGGATAACATAGGAAGGCTTTATTAATCCTTAATAAAGAATAACTTTTGAGTGGAGTGAGCTAGAAAAAGATGAGTGAAGGACTGGCCAGGACGGATCAGCTCCCGGGGCTGAAATTGGCTTTAAGAGTGTGCCTGCACTGCCCCCCTCCCATTTAAAAAAATAATAAAATAAAGGGCAGGCCCTGGGGGATGGGGTCCCCAGGGCCAAAATTGGCCCCGGGAACCCACACAGCCCCTCTTCTTTAATCAAAAAAAAAAAAGAAAGAAGGCCCAAATCGGATAAGGGAAGGGGGCTACGCAGCCCACCTCGCATAGAAAAGATATATAGAGATTTAAAACTCCTTCACCACCTCTCTGCAAATGCACCTCCTGGCACAGTGGTAGTTGGAGATTTAAATCTCCTTGAATGCTGAGGGTCTTTGGGGACCAACTAGCCCTATTATTACCTCCAGTATGTCCCAGATAGCAGGATTCCTGAGAGGACTTGATGGCCATGCCCCTTTTATACAACACTCTGCAAAAGCGCCTTCTGGCATGTTTCTGGTTGAAGAATGAATTCCACTTTACTCCGGAGAGCCTCAGGACTAAAGTGGACTATTTCCCCGAACCAGTTGTAACCCTGGAGGTACGTTTGCAGATTGGTGGAGAAAGGGGTCGTGGCCTCTGACAATCTCTCAGCAATCCAGCTGTGTGGGTCTTACTGGAGGTGGCAGGAGGGGTAGTTGGCCCCAAGGACCCTCAAGAGCCAAGCGAACGTCATCCCCGACTAGTAATGTGCCAGAGGGCGCATTTGAAGAGTGGTGGCGAAAGGGGGCATGGCCACCAGACTCCGCTCGCTAAACCCACTGTGTCGGACTTACTGGAGGTTGCATGAGGGGTAGTTGGCCCCCAAGGACCCTTATTAGCCAAGGGGACTTCACCCCCTACTAACAGTGCTCCAGGAGGTGAATTTGCAGAGTGGTGGAGAAAAGGGGCGTGGCCTCTTACCAGGTCTCAGTACTCGGGCTGTGTGGGATATACTGGAGGAAACAGGAGGGGTAGTTGGCCCCCAAGAACGTCCTTGGGGTCCAAGTACCCCTCCTCCTATCTATATTCATTAAACGCAGAGGCTATGTGACCCCCTACAGCCCCAGGGACCACCACCTCCCCGGGGCTATTTTTAAAAATGAAGTGTGGGTGGGCTCGTGCCCCACCACACAGACCACCACCTCCCTGGGGGTAAAGCGAAAATGAGGCCCCCCTCCAGGAGCCCTCAATGGCCCTGGGGACCGCCACCTACTAGGGCCGGCACCAGCAATGTCCGGGGGAGCCCACCCCCAGGACATTGCAGTTTGTTATGGCATAGCGGGAGCACTGATCCCGCCATGCTGTAGCAAACACTGCTATGCTTCATGGAAGTGAGAGCAGAAAAGATGCTCTCACTTCCATGAAGCGAAGCAGAATTACTTTTGGGCAAAGGGAGCTGCATGTTAGCAGCTCCCTTTGTCCAAAAGCAATGCCAGCTCCCACAGAAGGCTGGGAGCCGTCAGGGACCGTGGGTGCCTTGAGGTTCCATCCGCTGTCCCCAATGATGTGGCCATGCCCAGGGGATGAGATGCCTGGGGCTGAAAGTAGCCGAGAAGGGGGAACACTCAGCCCCCCTCCCATTTTATTATTATTTTCTTTTTTAACTGGTTTGCCCCGGGGATGGTCACCCCTGTGTGGGGCTTACTGGAGGTAACCGGTAGGCTAGTTGGCCCCTAAGAACCTCTAGCAGTGAAGGGGACTACATCCCCAACCAAGAGCGTGCCAGAAGGCGCATTTGCAGAGTGATAGACAAATGGGGCGTGGCCTGATATTGGAACTCAGCAATCCTGCTGTGTGGGACTTAGTGGAGGAAATAGGAGGGGTAGTTGGCCTCCAAGGACGTCCTTAGGGGCCAACTACCCCTCTTATTACCCCTAGTAAGTCCCACACAGCAGAATTGCTAAGTTCTGATAGCAGGCCACTCCCTCTTTCTCCACCACTCTGCAAATGCACCCCCTGGCATTCTCTTGGTTGGGGGATAAAGTCCCCTTGGCTCCAGAGGGACTTTAAGGGCCAAGAAGCCTTCCTGGTACCTCTTGTAAGTCCTACACAGTGGAATTCCTTAGAGCTGGTCGGAGGCCCAGTCCACTTTCTCCCCCACTCTTCAAACTTGAATGCTAGTTAAAAAACCTTTAAAATTAACTGAAAAAAACACAGGTTACAGGGATGTTATAGTTAGGAATTAGCATTTTACAAACCTTAGAATTTCACTGAAAAAAACACAGTTTTCATGGAAGTTATAGATAGGAATTAACATTTTAAGAACCTTAGAAATTCACAGAAAAAATCAAAGGTTAGAGGGATTTTATAGTTAGTCTGACTTTTCACTCTTACAAAACCAGAGAAATTCAGCCGTTATAGTTAGCTGAGCTAACTCTAACTCGCGCCCCCGCAATCACTGCTTATGACCTCTGGTGTTATTCCGTTCAACCATTTCGGAGGGAGAGCTCTCATAACTGTGGTCCTGCTTAGAATGTGTTACCGTGGTTTGGCTTGCAACTCTACTGGAAGGCCTGTAGTAGGTGTTGTGTGTGGCCACTAGTGTTGCAGTCCTCTCTGGAAATCATTAAGAAAAACCAAAGCACTCTTCAAAAGAATTTACATTGTCCAGCCAACATGTGTTTTGTCAATCTTTGACTTTTTCGAGGCTAATAGGTGGTGTCACATTTATGGCAAAGTTTGCTCTGTTTTGTCATCATTGTGGGACCCCCACATACCCATTTCTGGTACCCACTAGCAGGGACGGCTCCTCCTCAGGAGCAGAGGAGCATCGCCCCGCCTGCTGCATCGCTTCAGGCATACACAAATAATTAAAATGGAATGGCAATGGCATTTTATTGCCATGCCATTTTATTTTCTACTGGCTTTTGTGAGGGAATCCTGCATTGTAAGATTACAGCTGCCCCTGCGGTGCGCATGTCGGGTTGGCCGGCTCTCTTGCTACAGGCAGCCTGCCTGACATGCGCACTGTAGACCCAGAAATCCTCTGGCTGTAAAAACAGCCAAGGGATTGCTGGCACAGGCCTCTAGCTTCAAAATAAGCACTGGGTTAGCCTGCTCCCACCAATCTTGGAGCTGCTCCAGAATTGGTTGGAGTTGCGTTCCAAGAGCTGGAACGAAATCCTTCCCTTTCCTGCTCGGGGACAGGAGGACTGCACCAGTGGAAGCACTACTGCTGACAGTTTGGGCCATTTCGCCCACCGCATTTTTTTATTGGTAGCCTCCACTGCCCACTAGCTTTCATCATGCATGGTGTGAGCAAAAGTACATCACCACACTACGCCAAATTAAAAGGACAGGAATGCACTGTATGTCCTGTCAGCCAGCTGGTGCACAATTTAGTGGCTAGGGCCAAAGCAGGCACCCGTGCAAGGGTGTCTGCGTTGTTGACAGGATAGTTTTTGAACAAGAAGGAGCACCTTCCTGCACATAAGCAATCCATGGAGGTGTTTTCGTCATTCTTTGTGTGCTGCAGAATGCAGCACACATGGTAAGAGGAAAAAACAAGGAGAAATGTACACCTGCTCGGGGGTGGGGGGCATAAGGTTTTGGTGCTGCCCCAGGATTACGTGAGTTTGGGAAATCTGGGGCAGCATCAAAATCCATGTGTGTTGCGGGGAAACACCCACCGCAACACCAATGGAATACCACCTTGACGCAGAGTAGGGAAACAGTGCTGTTCACTGCCTTGCCTCACTTCTTTATCTATGAGGCCATGCAATGCCACGCAGGGTGGCTTTACGTCAACTCCCCTTATAGATATGATAGAGAGGCCTGCGCCACCAGAGCATCAACAAAGTGATGCTCTGGTGGTACAGGTCTTGTAAAAAAGCCCTTCAGTGCCTTGGAGTTGGAAATATCATCATCTTACCACAATTCGAGTCCTGTGCCTTGCTGAGCAGAGGACCAGCAGTTGCTCAATTAGCAGACTGTTTCATCAATTGAGACTAACTGACCGCAAACAATGAGAATTGGCTTCACCCTATTTTACAGCGGTTCACAAATCACCATAATCACCATGGGCGTGCTGTGTAAGCACGCCCATGAAGTCTCTAGTTGACAATGGTTTGCACCTTCATCCAAGTAGTGACCCATGCTTCTAGTCCGGGTAAGGGAGTTACACCCTTAGACAACCCCTGAAGGAAGGGGCTCTCTGGGGCCACGCGGTTTATTTACAACCACCTGCTATGCCTTCCCAAATAAAGAGTCGGTCAGACAGTAGAGAATATCAATTGGCATTTTATTAGCTATACTCTTCAGAGGAGTCCATTCAGACCTGCACCCTAAGTTGTCTGTCAAAGGACTGGCTTTCCCAGGCATTTAAGTAACAATTATACATGTCAGCAGGAGAACAAGACACACCCACCCAGTAACTTTCCACAGAAGGCAGCAAGAGACAAAGAGGGGCACACAAAGATTAGCTTAGAGTCTGAGGCCGGGTACACACTATCTCTCTCTGGCAATGTCATACTGTTTGTGACTGCAGCTGAGCCAGTGGAAGCAGGCTCCATCTAATGGGTAAGGTATGCAGAAGTATAAACAATATATCCTCTAGTACAGCGCGGCCCAACCTTAGGGCAAAATGCACCCCAGCAGCTTTCTACTGCAGCAAGCAGTACATACACATTCAGTCACAGTCTAATATGGATTGCGAAATACAAACATGCGCTAACTTAAGCCTGCATTCTATTAGGACAGCTCAGTGGGTTACCTACAAGTGTAGCAGTGGCTACTAACTTAGCCTTATAATGCTAACCTAATATAGCACAGTGCAAGAATAACACAGCTAGGGATTTTCAGACTAACACCCCTGCTCACCCACTTGGTAGCTTGGGACGAGCTGACAGGCTTATCTCAGGAGCAGTGTGTAAAGCATTTGTGCACGCATGCAGCAATACAGTGAAAACACTACAAATGGACACCACAGCAGTTTAGGAAAATGAAAATCTTTATCTAAACCAAGCAAGACAAAAATGACAAAAATCCAGCATACAGTTAACAAGATATGACTTTTAAAAGGTAAAATCAGTTCTGTCCATAGCAAACTATAGATGCGACACTTTCAACACAAAGTACCTTGGATGCGTCAAAATCATAAGCAAAAACAGCCACAGGGAAGGTGATGCGCCGGTTCCTTACACACAGGGAAGGTGATGCATTGGTTCCTTGCTCCAGGGGAGGTGATGCGTCAGTTCCTTACTTAAGAGGAGGTGATGCGTCGGTTTCTTACTGTGCTAGGAGGTGATGCATCAGTTTCTTTCTGCGGACCTGGCGTTGCTGTAGACTTGGCGCCCTGGTGCGATGATTGGAAATTCGGGAGGCATCAGCTCTCGATGTGGCAGTAGTAACGGTGCTGGGTTGATCTCTCCAGCTGCAGTCCCCCGATGTGTTGGTTCTTGCAGCCGTACAGCAGGGCCTGAGTCGGAGTGGGTGCAATAATCGCAGACTTCGGAGATCGGTGCACGAGACTTAACCTGCGGCGGTTTCCCCCAGCCACGGGCAGGCGCTGCGGCGGTTTCTACAGTGGCATACCGGCGATGCATAGGAATTCTTCCCACACAGCGGTGTTGCATCAGCAACAGGTGAGGATGTGTCACGCTTCTTTAGTTGCTTTAAGTTTTCTCAGATCCCTGCAGCTAGAACAACCTCCAGAGGCCAAACACAGGAACAGGCACCTCTTGGCAGGTCAGAACTCCCAGCAATGGAGTTCAGGGTAGCTGGTGGTGAAGTCTTTGTGTCCCTGAGACTTCAGAACAGGAGGCAAACTACATCAAGCCCTTGGAGATCTTCTTCAAGCAGGATACACAGCACACAGCAACGTTTTTGTCCTCTCCTTGGCAGAAACAGCCACTGCAGGCCCATCCCAGATAGCACACAGCAAATAGGCAGTACTTCTCCTTCAGCTTTCCCAGCTCTTCCCCTTGGCAGAGGGTCCTCTTGAGTCCAGAAGTATTCTAAAGTTCTGGGGTCTGGGCCCCAATATTTATACCCAATTTCTCTTTGTACTCTTGTGGCACAAAGGGCTCTGTGCTCAGTCAAAACAAGCTCTGTCCTCTCTGGTCCAGCTCCCTTTTTTAGGTCGAGCCTACAGCGCATGCTCTGTCTTCAAGACCTTTTGATATCACTTACACCATGTTTATGCCTGCCTGCTGCTTGCCATAGGTCCCCTCCAGTGCCCCGCTTAATTGCAGCATTCTGACTTCCTCTGGCAGCCCATAGCTTACTTCCATTCAAGCCAGAAGAGCACTGGCCGATTACAGTCTCCTTCCCGTTTCATTCCTTATGTGTTTTTGTCGAGAACTCTTTGTTTTTTAATGGCTACTTGTTATTATTAGCCTGCCGACATCAGACGCCAGAAGGCGCCTGTTCATTATCGCCTGACACTGCTCGAGTGCAATTGCAGACGGGCTGAAATAAAAGTTTGTAAGTGGCTCCTCAACTCAAGTTTCGAGTCTTCTTGTTGAAGCCTTTCAAATTAAGAAAAATGTTGTCAAATGTTTATTTGACAAAGCTTTTCTCATTTTGAAAGGCTTCAACAAGGCTTGTAATTTGTCCAAAAGGCATTTTAACCTGCTGGAGCATTTCCTTTCTGGCATTTAGTTACAGGTGGTGCACGTCAACACACGATTCCAGGTTCCTGATTTTCCACCCCCTCCCTAGCCTCTCTCTCATACTGCGTATAGCTTTGCTTTACCACCCTTTTGTTTTTTTATTTTTACTTTACAAGCTCATTTTACTTGCGCTGTATTAACTTGAACCTTTTCTGCTCATGCCAGCTCCCATTTAGCTATCCGGGAGAAAAGGAAAGAAAGTGGCATCATGTTAGTTTAATGCTACTGCTCATGCTTTGTTACAAACAAGCTTTTTGATCTTGGACACATTTGGTGGTGTGATGCAGCCATGTCCACTGCTGCCTGTAGTTCTGTTAGTGTGTTTTGCAATCAGGCATAATGGGTGCATAATAAAACTGCACAATTTGAGAGTGAAACAGTGGCAGAAGGAGTCACATGCATATAACAAATGAGAAACAGGCCAGCCTTGAACAACAGATATTTTGCAGCATGCACATACAAGCTCTTGCAACTCAAAGACATATAACTTAAAATGCATGCACTCACAACAGCGGTAAAAGATTACCAGCTGCAATAAAAAAAGCATTTGCAAAGCAATAGATCTCGCATTACTGAAACTTACAGCTATTAGCGTTGCAATTAATAATGGAACGGCAATAGCTCAAACTTTTAGCAATGCGTGACCTATTGCATTGCAAATGCTTGTTTTCTTTAGTCCTCATGCGCTGTGGATAGAAAACAAAAGATAAACAACGTACTCTGGGGTCTCCCTAGACATAGCACCAGCCAGAGATCTTTGTATGGAGCCGAGGATGGATCATTTTACCCCCCGCTTGACTTCTCCAACCGTAAATAGCTCAGTCTAACACAGCCGCCTGTGAAGCTACCACTGGAAAAATGAAGTACTATAGTGTAAAGGTCTAATCATTGGACTATATACGAGCAGAAGCGTTCACACAATTTTCATAAGGAAGCCAAAACTCATTCCTCTTACTTTCTGATGCCCTATCTAACCAGATAGTGTATTTTGAAGAGGTCATCCAATCTGTTCCAGTCAGGGTGGATTTTTTCCAATTCTTGCATATCTCTCAGCTTTCTTGTGTTGGTTGACAGAGATTCATAATATTCCAGGACCCCAAAGAGGACAAGAGTTTTGCTTACATGGAGCGTCTCACCGAGTATCACAGACACAGAAATACTCACGTCTAGCCAGAACCCTTGGATCTCAGGACACTCCAAGATCATGTGGATGTCATCCCCCGTTTCCTGGGCACATTTTGGACATCTCGGCGTGGGGCCTTTCCCCAGTTTGGATAGTCCAGTCGACTGTATTAGCTGAGTTTTAATTCTTTCCTAATTTTATGCCACGTGGCTGCAAAGCACTGCAGTGTTTTGAGACACACTTTTTTAAAGAATCTGGGGTCCCCAAATGAATGTATCAAACCTAGTTCGCCCCCTTTTGCATCAGATAGCGGTGCACTGAACATCTTCCCGGTATCAGATTCAATTGGTGTATCAAATAACATCTTCTCTCCTTTTAACAGAAAGACCCAAGCACAATAGGATAGATCAGGCAATCGGACGCCCCCCTTGTCATACTTCCGTCTAAGCTATTTATGGCGTTGGAGACAGGATTGTGTAAGACAGACCAGGCCCATTCGGGTGCAAGGAAATCTTCTCCCCCTACTCTAAATGCAGCCCAGGTCTATTCAGTCCAGCCTGGACTCATCCAGGAAAGGTAGCATACACCTTAATCCCCCCCAGTGGCTCTCTACAGTGAATGCACATCCCCAACCACTGTCACTCCAAAGCAAGACAGTCAATTCACAAACTAGCAGTGGCAAACTGGATGGCTAAGTAAGAAATTATCCACTTTCTAAAAGTGATATTTTCAAACACACAATATAAAAATCATCTATACTAAAAGATGCACTTTTATATTCTGAGTTCAGACATACTAAACTCCATCTTTCTATTATATCCCTATGGGAAGATATACTTCTAAGATGTTACAAAGCATTCCCCATTCTATTCTATGGGACTGATAACCTTTCTTTAGTGAAAAACGAAAAACACTGTATTTCACTATCAGGACAAGTCACACACATCAGTACATGTCCTACCTTTCAAACACACTTCACCCTGCCCACAGGAGTACCCTTGGCCTACCTTAGGGGTGCCTCACATGTCATAAAAGGGAAGGTTAGGGCCTGGCATGTGGGTGCACTTGCCAGGTCAACACGGCAGTCGAAATTGAGTGCAGACACTGTAGTGTCAGGTCTGAGACACCTGTGAAAGGCTGCTTGTGTGGGTTGCACAATCAATGCTGCAGGCCCAATAGCAGCATTTGACTTATCGGCCCTGGGCACACACAGTGCTCTATACTAGGGACTTAGTAGTAAGTCAAACAAGCCAATCATGGAAACACCATTCCATATTCACAATTTACTGAGGGAGCATATGCACTTTAGCACTGGTTAGCAGTGGTAAAGTACCCAGAGTCCTAAAGCCAACAAAAAAGATCAAAAACTGGAGGCAATAAAGGGGCAAATCCACTGAAAAAAGCCAGGTCTAACACAGACTATTCTCGCTTTTACTATTACAAATGTATTTATTTATTTATGATCTTTATTGAGTATGAGCTAGGCAATATAGTGTGTTGGGACATGGTACAGCAGATTTGTGAAGGAATATCATATTTACTAGCCATTATACGACAAAAACAGAACAGGGACTATAAGCATTTCTTTAAAGAGACAATACTTCATGCAATATGAACGAGACATGCGACAGGAGTGCCCCTTGTTCCTATTTTTCTCCCTGGCCATTGAGTTCCTCAGGTCTTACTTACGCTAGGCAGGTTGAAGGCTTGGACTGGAGAAACGAAATAAATGATAGGGTCTTCTTATGCATGGGTTGTCTGATCAGTTCTTTGCCACATGTGCATGGTGGACAAGTCAGAGACTCATTGATATTTTGGTGATTGACTGGAAAGCCTCTGAACTGCTAGTAAATTAGGAGAAAATGATGATCTATTCTTTTTTGCCAGTCCTACTTGAAAATAATTGCTTCAGCAATCTAGTAATTCACATCTCAGCAAATCCCCTTAAATGCTATGATTTACACCTTGCAATATTATTGTGCAGGCTATGCAAAGCCCTCACCAACTGGCACTTGCTTCTAATCATGAAGTTTGGCAGAGTTGCACTCTTCGAAATTATTGCTTTACCTCTCATGCTGTATGTATTGCAAAACTACCCATACCTGTTCCCTATATCCTTTTTCAAGAGAGTCCAGGAGTGCTCCTGCCCCTTCCCATGAGCAGGGAAATCCCAAGGGTGGCCCTGGACAACTGTGTACAATCCAGATATAATGGAGGTATGACCAGGGGATATATTGAAGCGTACTCTTGGGCGTAACAGCTTATCGTGAGAAATGATTTATGCTCACCGAGATGACCTGGCATTCCAGCTGGAACTTCAGATGTGAATCTAATATCCATGCTGTGGGCTAAAACCCACATGCATTCCTGCTGGATGAAAGTCGTCCTGGAATATGGATGGAGCGCTCTCTGGTAGACGTGCTGGCACTGCAAGCTCATACAGGAGAAACCACTGTGGACGGGAAAATGGTTGGTATCAGCTTATCCAGCTTTAGTCAGTGGGACTATATTCGTATACCCAAACTAGATGATGTACTGGATGGGAATAATCTTAAAATATTTGAACACCTGATTGAAGAATTGTAAGTACACAAATGTCAAAAATGTTTTAATGTCGCCAACTGCGTCTTGCCCAAGAGGCCCAAAAGAACTGATTATTTCCTCACCCAGAATTAAATCTAATGGAAGCCAAACTGATCATTTGTAATCTGGGGAATAAAAAGTCATGCAAATATATCATACAGTGATTATCAATGCTCCAGCGTAGTTCCAAACACTCACATCTAAATGGAAAGCTGACTTGGGCCATTTAGATGATGACGACTGGAGAGTCCACAATGATTGCACAAGAATAAGCCAATACCGAGAAATTGCATCTAATTCAATACAATGCCTCAACAAAATATGCCTTTTTCAGCCATCTCAGGCAAATGGGTAGGAGTGTATCTCCCCAGTGTCTGAGATGTGGAAGGGAGCATGGAGACTTTTTACATATTACATGGGGATGCCAGATATTGGCCTGAGAGCTCTGGGGTTCTGACAAAGGTATTGATTAAGTTGACCGATCATCCTCCCATCCATCACTGCAGGGTGTCATGGAAGAAGAAGGATACAAGAAAGGGTGGTGCTTACTGATCGGGCTGAGATTATTACTGAACAAACGATAAATTGCCAAGTACTAGAGGTTCATTAAGGCATCTCTGGTTCAGGAATGGGCAATGGGGATGGATGGGTGCTCTGCAGCCACATTTAGGCCCAGATTTATGAAAATGTGTGGTATGTTATTTCTTCATTTACTAAGTATTCTTTGGAACTTTGGACCTGATTTATGTCTTGATGATAAGACAACGGTAATATCCGCCAACATGATGATCCGCCCACCTGACTAAATGCAGGAGGATCAGCACAGTGAGGCAGCAGTCCTTCTGGGCAGCAGTCCAGCAGAGTGACAGTCCTTTCAGCAGTACAGCCGTCCTTCTTCCCGGAAGGGTCCACAGGTCCAAGAGTACTGAAGAGTTGGGTCTAAGGGTCCAATATTTATACATGGTCCCCACTTTGAAGTCAAAGAAGCATCTTAAGGTTTCCACCGCCCCTGAATTGTCAGGCTATCCTGGCCGCAGCTTATCTGGGGTCACAAAGACCAGTGGTAAACCCTTTGTGAGAATGCTAAGGCAGAGCCTTTGTGATATGCAAGTGTGGTAGATGACAGCTCGTCCCACTCGTTAATTAAGAGCGGAACACCCTTCCACCACCCCGCTTTCCTTTGTCCCACTTTAAGGTAGCAATACGCAAAGATCAACTGCCCACTACATTTACACAGTGATGCAACTTAGGATCAGGCTACAGGCACCAAATGGTTGGCACAAAAAAAATGCAACTTTCTAAAAGTGGCATTTAGTATTTTGTGTCAAAAAAATCTGTCTTTGCCATTAAGGGGGGCTTTAAATTAAAATTCTTTGGACACCAAACTCAACTTGTCTACCAGCTCCCAATTGAAGGTTACAGTTTATTAAATTTAATAAGGTAACTCCAATGTCATCCTATGGGAAAGACAGGCCTTTCAGCAGTGAAAAATAAATGTAGGAGTTTTTAACAACCAGGACATGTAAAACTACAAAGTACATGTAATTTACTGCACTCTGCCCTATGGGCTATTTAGGGCCTTCACTAGGGGTGTCTTCTGTATATTAAAAAGGAAGGTTTAGGCATGGCAGAAGGTTTATTTTGAAACACACAAAAGGTGATGGGAGGCTGCTTACAAAATGTCTGACCACTGGCAATAGCTCGGGATAGCACTCCAACCCATTGTTCTTTTTCTCACCATGCCACCTCAGTTTGTCCCCAGCCATATGCAAATCAGTCTTGACCCTGTTCCTCATGGGAACAGTCCAGCCTGAACTGCCAAGCCAGGTCCTCCCTGACCCAGAACAAAAGCAACCCAGTACTGGTTTCGTCTTACTTATGGGCTCATGAGTCAGGCACAGCTCAGTCCCAGTGACACTGTGAGCACGGGACCTATGTCTGGGCATATCCATGCCACTTAGGGCAGTACATGAAACACACAAAGTGATGGGAAGCTGTTTGCAATAACTCTGACCACTGGCAATAGCTCCCTCCGGGTAGCACTCAAACCCATCGTTCTTTTGCTTACCATGTCACCTCAGTTTGGACCCGGCCATGTGCAAATCAGTATTGACCTTGCTCTTCATGGGAACAGTCCAGCCCGAACTGCCAAGCCAGATCCTCCCTGAACTACAACACAAGCAACCCAGTACCGGTTTCGCCCTAGTTATGGGCTCTTCAGTAGGGTACAGCTTAGTTCCAGTGACACAGTGAGCACAGGACCTATGTCTGGGCATACCCATGCCACTTAGGGCAGTACATGAAACACACAAAAGGTGATGGGAGACTGCTTGCAATAAGTCTGACCCCTGGCAATGACTCAGGGTAGGACTCCAACCCATCATTCTTCTGCTCACCATGCCACCTCAGTTTGAACACAGCCATATGCAAATCGTTCTTGACCCTACTCCTCATGGGAACAGTCCAGGCCAAATTACCAAGCCAGGTCCTCCCTGAACCACAACAGAAAAAACCCAGGAACAGTTTCACTCACGTTTGCATTACAGTCAAGCTATCCTGGCTGATGAGGGGTGTTACCCTGAAACTGGTCCAGGATGCTTGTTTCCGGTCCAGGGAGAACCTTGCCTGGCAGTTCAGTCTGGACTGTTCCCATGGGGAGCAGGATCAAGACTGATCTGCATATGGCTGGGTCCAAACTGGATTGGTGAGCAAATAAACGATGGATTTAGGCCCAGATCTCTGTACTGGGGGTTAGTGTTCATCATTCTGTCCATCATTTGTTGTTTTTGCAAAAAGGATTATTTTGCCACATTGAAATAGCAGTTTAAAGCTGCACACACAGGCTGCAATGACATGCCTGAGTCGTGCTACAGGCCCACTTTTATCATTTAATTTACAGGCCCTGGGTACATATATTACCACTTTACTAGGGACTTAAAAGTAAATTACATAAACAAATTGTGTGTAAGCCAATTTTGCCATGCTTACAGGAGTGATCACAAGCCCTTAGCACTCATTAGCAGTGGTGTGCAGAGTCTTCAAGGCAAACAAAAATGGGTTCATAAAACAGAAGGGTGAAGGCAGAAAGTTTGGGGTAACCCTGCAGAAAGGGCGAAGTCCAACAGTAACTGTCTAGGATTGATATTCTTTAGCACGCTATCCTTTTTAACTGTCTCAAAATGGCTGACATGTTTATAATCAGTAAACAGGCCATCACTAGGGAGCAAATGCTGACAAGAGTAAGAGATAAATGGATGCTTTAGAAAAAAGCAACTCTTCTGTTCTTGTAGCATCCATTTTCAAAAGCAGTTGTCTGTGCTTAAGTACAGCACTTTTGCCATTTGTGTGGCATGAACCCACCCTAATTGTATGCCATACAAACATAAAACATAGCACTTTTTGCCAAGGATTGTTTTCCATGGCGGCATCGCCGCCATGGAAAGGCCTTTAAAATTGCACATCCTAATTTGGATGGCACTGCCTGCAATGTGACCGCCACCATATTGAGGGGCTTTTCCACCATGGTGCAAGTGTGCCTGCATTGGCGCTAGGCTGCCAAAGTCCCGCCAGATCTAGTGGAAAGAACAGGAATGGACCGTGTTAGATAAGCATGGTGCATTCCTGCTCTTTCACTTTGACGTTGGCCAGTGCAGCAAGGTGACTTGCTGCTCTGCCCTACGCCAAATCCCCATTAATGAGGCCCCGTGAGTTGTGTATTGCTTACTATGTTTTCCCTGTTGGGAGCGAGGCATGGAATGCCGGTTGCATTCTTTGATTGATCTTTTGAGTAATGCAGTGCGTTTGGAAGATGGTAGAGTGTGGAATCTAAAACGTATTGCTTTGTGTTCAGCGAAAAATTGGAGAGTTTCACGAGAATGTATGGTGTGAAGGATACTGAATGGATGGAAGATTTTCTTGACATGAGCCCTTCTGGGGTTGTAAAGAGCTGTGGTTTTGTGCTTGATGCTGACCCTTTCAAAATATTCCTTGGCACTCCTGGATGTAAACTGCACTCTGTTGTTTTCAATGGTTCGTTGCAACAATGGTCAGCGGAGGAGGTGAGGAACAAGTTGGTGCAGGTGCATGATAAGAGTTAATGCTATTATGATAAGACTCATGGTGTGAAGGAAGTACAGGTCAAGGTCAGTGATTTAGTTCCTGTTAAGAGACCAGGGGGCAGATTTAAGACGTCTGGCGCATCTCTGCTTATCAGCAGAGATGCGCCAGAAGAGTTGCGATGCATCTGCCCACCCGTGCGCCACCATTGATGCGCCGCATTTACAATGCGGCGCACCGTGGCACTCAGATGGGCAGATGCATGACGCATCTCCTGTCAGAAAGGTGGCGCATTGCTGGAGTTGTGTCGCAAGCGCGACACAGCTCCAGCAAGGCTCGGGGGTGCCCTATCATTACAATGCTGCGTCAATCCTTACGCCTGCTTCAAGCAGGCGCAGTGTTTTGACGCAGCATGGGCTCAAAAGTGACTGAGTGAAATCTTGTAGATTTTACTCAGCCACTTTTAGGAGGCGTTCCTGCGACGGAACGCCCCACCCTGCACAGGTACGCCTACTGCTGGTGCAGGGTTTTACAACGTGACGCATCTCCCAGATGCGTCACGTTGTACATACCCCATAGCATGGCGCAGGGTTGGCGCCGCCGCTGCGTCACAAAAGTGACGCAACGGCAGCGTAAATGAGGTGCAAGGGGCTCATAAATCTGCCCCCTGGTATGGTTCCTAAGGGTGAAAGTCAGTTTGGGCCACCACTAAAAGTTGTTGAACTTCTGTGCAATGCAGTGCGCTTGGAAGATGGTAGAGTGTGGAATCTAAAAAGTATTGCTTTGTGTTCAGGGAAAAATTGGAGTGTTTTACGAGAAGGCTTGCTGTGTGCTGATGGTGTGAAGGATACTGAATGGATGGTAGATTTTCTTGACACGAGCAACTTTTGATCCGGAGTATCCTCTGATATCATTTCGGAAAGGGAGGTGGTGGAGAGTGCTGTGGAGAAGGGTGTGGAGAACACTCTCAATAGTTTTGAAGCTCAACCTGTGGACGGGGCAGCAGAAGTGCTGGTAGGATCAGCGGATGTTTTGGAAGGGGTGCAATCTGGAATGAAGGAACTGCGCTCAAGTGCCATGGACCCGGTTGTGGTTACACAGGATGGTGGTGTGAGTGGAAGTAGGAAGAGAACACTTCCGGGTTGGCTAAAGGAATATGTAATGTGGTTATAGTTTGAGTTTGTTGCATACTGTATTGTGTATAGTTTTTGAAACTTCCTATTGCACATTTTAGTTTGTTTACTGTGTTTTGTTTTCAGTGTAAGGGGGGGATGTGTTGTGTATTGCTTACTATGTTTTCCCTGTTGGGAGCGAGGCATGGAATGCTGCTTGCATTCTTCCACGGTGTTCCAGTCCATTGGTCAGTTGCTGCCTGTACCTTGGACTGGAAGCCGTGCTGCCTGGCTCTCTCCTGTTCCGTTCTTCAAATAAAATCCTACTAGATGTAACCGTTGTCCTCCTTCATTACACTGTGGGCCATATTATCAAGGAACGGCGATAATGGGCTTGATAATATTAAGCCTGGGCAAAGCACTACGCTACGCTCGCGTAGTTTGCGAAGTTCGCGCTACTTCGCACTACGCGAACTGCACGTAGCACAGTGCGAACACGCGTAGCGTAGTGTTGCGTAGTGCTGCGGTCATTTTTTGCTTGCCCGCGGTCCTCAACGTCAAGTTGGCGACCGCGAGCAAGCAAAATGACATCCCGGCGAGACTTTTTCCTTGTTCGCGATCAGCAACATCAAGTTGGCGATCGCGAGCATGGAAAATAAACCTCCCGGCGTGATTCCCAACGCGAGGAGGTCAGGTTTCTCATTGCGAGTGGTCGCGTATGCTCGCGACCGCTTGCGACCGCTTGCGATGAGAAACTACCAGTTCGCGTTGAGAAAGCTGCCGCTCGAGTAAAAATCTACTCGAGCAGCAGAAAACTACAGCTCGCACTGTGCAAGATGCCATTTTCAATGATTGCACAGTGCCGGTTGCTTGTCCGCACTGTGCAATCATTGAAAACGACATCTGGCACAGTGCGAACAAGGTACTATGCAGTTCGCGAAGTGCTACGCTTAGCTCGCGTAGTGCGAACTGCACTTTGCGTAGCTTCGCGAAGTGCTACTTCGCGAACTACGCCCAGGGTTAGATAATATGCCCTAAGGAATTCCAATAGAAGCACAGGTTTGATGTCCTTCACACCAGAACCTGGGCTTCTATGGGAATTCACAAGGGCATATTATCAAGCCCCTTATCGCCACTTTAGCGGAAGTTTCCTGCCGCTAAAGCGGCGATAATGTTATCGCTGTTCCTTGATAATGTGGCCCTGTGTCTATACAATATCAGTACTGCCCTAGTTTGAAAATATAGAATTCTTTTTTTTAGCGTTCAAACTCACTAATGGATGCCCCTTTTATTTTTGTGCCCAGGCCTATTTTCTGTCCCAGTCCGACCCTAACTCTGTAATAGGGTCTTAAAGCGTTCTAAGGAAATGACATATAAGAGGCATCCCCAGGGAGTTTCGGCAAATACTGTAAGTGAAAGATTGATTAAATATCAATTCTTTTGCCTCCGACAGTCAGTTGTTTAATGGCCTGACACATTTCACGGCACATACTTCAAAATTGCATTCCATGAGGGTTATTATCGCCAGCTGCATCATTTGTCAAATTTACAGGGTCCAGACATCCAGGACAAATGAAAGGCGATGCGTCCGTATCCGTAGAGAGATGGTCACGTGGGCAGGAGCTCTGCCTGGGGACATCCAGCAGGTCTCCAGTGAACCTTGTCTCCATGGGCTTGGGAGGACCGGTTCTGCTCGATGTAAGCGAGATATAAATAGGCAGCTGGGCGCAGGGGGTTAAGTAAGCAATAATATACAACGAGGCACTTCCCGTACTATAATAACAGCATGCCCAGGAACTTGCAGGGGGTCAATGGCATGTCAAGCTTTTCTGCCTCCTAACAGCTCAAAGTCGCGTTGTTGGGCGGAGAACATTTTGCTACTGCGCAGTTTGCAGGCCGCGTTGTCTGACCCCCCACCATTATCTTGCTCATAACAGGTGCACTTAAGGCTCGATTTACACAGCTTTCTGAACCAAGAAGAAGTCATAGCAGTGGCGGCTGGTGTCATTTGAAAGTGGTGAGCGTAAAAGTTTGTGATGAGTCCTGTCACCGGTGGCGAGCGAGCCCGACCGTCAAAAGAGGGTTTTGGGGGGAGGGTGGGGGGGAGGGTGGTGGGGTGGGTGGGGTAGGGCGAGGTCTTAGTACGGGGAGTGCTGAGGCTGCAAACTACTGTGTCCAGGGTGAATATTTATTTTGAAGGAGCTTTGTCTGCAAGCGCATGTATATTAAGTTACACAGCTTATTTCTGCAGAGTCAAATATACTTATAGTCTTGAGTTGGGACTATTGCACACATCTGCGCCTGCGCATAGGCCTGAAACAAGGGGTTCCCGTCACCTGGAGTTTTGAAACCCTGCCAAAAGGAGCACGTGGGGTACAAGCCTGCAGCTCCTTTTCATTACAAGCCACGTGACATTACAGACTAGTGTCAGCAATTACATTGCCTCGCATCTTCAAAGTCCCACAAAACATAAACTAATGACGATAACAAAGCGACACGCCTGGCCCCATCTCCAGGCGCCATCCTCCTGCAATGTATAGCGCCCCCTGCCTTCTCCTGCTGTGCGTTAACACTTTAGACCCACTTATTGACTTTGTCAGCACTTATTTCTCCTGCATGGGGTATACCAGGCTTGCTGCAAAACAATACACTGCTGATATATTGGTGCACAGGAACCATAGTGGCATAGTTATGGAAGTCTCCCTGTTCCCAGGTGTATCTGATTAAAAGTAAGGGCGAAATGAAGAACAATTCATACAATAGTACTAGTACTATGGCTATGCACAGAGGGCGCTAGATTGCTGTGCGTATGGTTGATCCGCATCTGTAGTGACACAGAGGCAGATTTATGAGGCCCGTTGCGCAATCGGAACGTCACTTTTTGTGACGTTCCGTGGCGCAGAAGCCTGCGTGATATTTATCAGGCAGCACTGAGCCACTTTTTTTGGCTTAATGCTGCCTCATAAATATCAGTCCCTTTAACGCAGTGTTCTGCGTTAAAGGGGCGTGCAATGGGTGTTTCTGGGGGCGTTCCCAGCAACACCCATGGCCTTTTGACACTGCCCCAGATTTACGAGAAATCGTAAATCTGAGGCAGCGCCAAAAGCTTCCGCCTCCCCAGGGGAGGCGTAAGGGAGGCGCAACTGGGAGAAATATCTTTACTTCTCCTCGTTTTTCCTTTTTCTATGTGTGCTGCATTCTGCAGCACCCATACAAAGAGGAAAAACCTCTTGTGATTATTTTTGTACAGAAAGGTTTCCCTTCCTGTACAAAAATATTCATTTCCGCAACGCAGGCACCCTTGCCCCATGGTGCAGAGGTGCCTGCGTTGGCGCAGGCAGCCCATTGTGCGCCGGCGCAGGGGAAAAGGACAGGAATGCGCCGCATTTTATAGATACGGCGCATCCCTGCCCTTTTCTTTTGCCGTAGGGAAGCGCAGCAGGAAGGCCTGCAGCACTACCCTACGGCAAAACCTCATAAATCTGCCCCACAGTGTGCAAACAACTAATGAACAGAAATGCTGCTCAGAGTAATAAGCTTTTACCTAACGCTTCTCGTTCATTCTTTAGTAGCCATTTTGTACTGCTTCTTTAAAGAAAATAGGCACCTGTTTCAAATTCTTTGAGCCAGCTTTTCTTTGCAGTCCTGGACAGTAGCCAGTATCACATGCACGCGGCTTCTGAATATTGTTTAATTTTGGTGCTCTTGTCGTTCATGCACAAAGTACATGTTTGATCCATCAGAGCAATAAAATCTAAAAAAGTCTTCAGCAAATATGTATATTTTGAATGTCTGCAGTATGAAGTCACAGTGTTGCTCGGCAGAGAATGCGTCAATGCGGTATCATTCTGTGGGTTCCGGTGCAATAGTCCGACCAAATTCTTTGAAGTTGCACAAAGATCTTTAAACAAGTGTGAAGCAGCGTGATTTCAATAACATAAAGGTGTGCAGATAATATTAGAAACTGGTGGAAATCTTTACAGAAACTTGCATAATTCTTCAAAACAAAGCGCGCAGTACGTGGTGCAGAGTCTTTTTACCTGGATGTAAATGCAGCAGGTCCCAGGGGTCCTTCAGTGTTTGCTGGGAGCAGTAGGAGGAGGTCATCGGGGGGCGCTGCCCTGCTTTGGGGAGGGAGAGACATGTGTCCCGGAGGAGGTGCAGCGTCTGCCAGGTTCAGATGGTTTGGGACAGGCTTCGTAGGGGTCGGGGAGTGAACATTCAGCCTCGATGGCAGGTCTAAAAGAAAACTTAACGTCCACGCCCCCTCTGCTCGACTTCTCCACCTCCAGTCCTGGGCCGGGGTAGCGCGCTCTTCAAACAGGAACAGCAGCGACGTCACTGCCAACCCCTCTACTGACGCTGCTCCAGCAGCACCAGGATTGGCTGAGGGCAGGGATACTCCTGCCCATTAGGAGACCGGGGGTTGTGGCATGAATCAAACCTCGGTCTCTTAAGGGGAAGGCTAGTGCGCATGTTCGGGCTGATCGTAGAAATTACAAGCCCAAAAACAAACATGCGCATTATTGCTGTGACAGTTGCCTAGTGCGCTTCTGTCACTCAACTCCCTGAGTGCTGCTGCAGCCCCACCCCGACCCCCTCCCAGCCCCTTCAGCGTCCCTCGTTCTACTTCTCTGACGCTAATTCCCATCAGGAGTCCTGATTTGAATTAATAGCGTTGGAGAAGTAGAACGAAGAATTTGAATGGGGCCAATATCATTGGTGAGGCAATGGCCAGCGCCCCGAATGGATGCACAGCCACTGAGTTATACCACATACAAAAGCTTTTGCAACTCACGAAGATTCATCGGAAGCAGATGTATTTTATGTGCGTGTAAAATTGGGAAGTTTGTGTAGTGATCACATGTAAATATAATTTGAATGTTTAGAAGTGGGAGTTCCCAAGTGTCAGAGGTGTGCATGTTGCGTTTAGTGCAAAATAAGGGCCTGATTCACAAAGGGGCTTCTCAATCGTGGAAGAGGCCCCGCAGTCGTGGGGGAGTCTTCTCACTCGTGGCAAAGGCCCAGCAGTCGACGGGGAGTCTCTGCACTCGTGGCATAGGCCCAGCAGTCGTAGGGGAGTTCCCGCACTTGTGACGGAGGCCCTGCGGTCGTGGGGGAGTCTCTGCACTCGTGGCAGAGGCCCAGCAGTCGTAGGGGAGTCTCCGCACTTGTGGCGGAGGCCCTGCGGTCATAGAGGAGTCGCTGCACTTGTGGCAGAGTCCCTGCGGTCGTGGGGGAGTCTCTGCACTTGTGGCAGAGGCCCAGCTGTCGTGGGGGAGTCTCCTCACTCGTGGCAGAGGCCCAGCAGTAGTGGGGGATTCTCCTCACTCATGGCAGAAGCCCAGCAGTTGTAGGGGAGTCTCTGCACTCGTGTCAGAGGCCCTGCGGTCGTGGGGGAGTCTATGCGCTCGTGGCAGAGGCCCAGCATTCATAGGCGAGTCTCCACACGTGTGGCAGAGGCCCTGTGGGTGTGGAGAATTCTCTGCACTCGTGGTAGAGGCCCAGCAGTCATGGGGGAGTCTACGCACTTGTGGCAGTGGCTCACAGTTGTGGGAGGATTTCTGCACTCGTGGCGGAGTCCCTGCAGTTATGGAATAGTCTCTGCACTTGTGGCAGAGGCCCCTCAGTTGTGGGGGAGTCTCCGCCCTTCAGGTAGAATCTTTGCAATTAGCATTCTCATTGCAGAGATTTCCTCCCCCAGTGTGGACACTCCCCCACCACTGCGATGCCTCCGCCATGTTTGAGAAGGCCGTTTGTGAATCAGGCCCACAGTAACCACTTACAATAGGGTAATTCGAACGGTAATGAGATTCCTCAGACATGCACTTACTTCACCTCTCTTAGCAGTGCTTAATTTGAAGAAGAATAAGTGCTGGTGCTTGAAGTTTTACTCCGAAGCCCGTGGCCGGCTCGATCGAAAGTCAGGCGTGTTGAAGCCCATGGCCAGCTCTATTGCATGTCAGGGGTGTTGAACGTGATGGAGCACAAAATAAACAAAAAGTACCTATCACCCTATGTCACAGATTATTAATAACAACAACTCATTCCTCCATTCATTCACTGGTGGGACCCATAACACCAACACACATTCTTACATTCAATAAGTTTCACTCAAATCTGTCTGAAAAGCGCTGGATATGGGGGGTACCTTATTACCTATCAGGATTAATTTGCTTTACATTATATACATATTATACATTTTTTTCATAAACATCTTCAGAATCCTGACCTTAACATCAAGGCACTCCACCACATGGCCGATGAACCAATTAGTTGGATTGGTTGAATTAGAACCAGCTAAAACACAATTAAAGCCTAGGAAACATTTATTTATTTTTCGTAATTAATTAAAAGAACCACAAACTCATTTCTTATTAGTTCAATTTTTGTTTATCTAATAATACATTTCTTTACGTTGCATTTATTCACTACAGCTTATAATATAAATCTAGTTTTATTTAAAGAGAAAGCAAACATTTACTAATAAGCACAAATTTGAAACCACAGTCAATTAATTACCAGTTTGTCAAAGATGACGAATTCTGATCAAACAGAGAGTTATCCGCATTCTCAGGTACAATTCCCAGGACAAGCTCTCCGACCCACGGCAAAGGATCAAACTGTCAGACGAAATATAGAATGCACGGCAAGTTTCTTCCCATATGCAAAATAAACCAAAGGCAAACCAATAAATTGCCAACAGCTCACGCAACCTAACACCATTAACGATCAGAAGCTATTGACGACACCAATAGTGGATGAGGGCATTATATGCCCTTTCTCCCTCTTACTTCATACTAACAGGAAACATATGGGGGCAGAAGAAAATATTCTGATTGGACAGTTCGGGGTTATCTGTAGGTTAATAAAAGTTCCCCAGGGCAAAATTGGTTCTTCATGATGACTTGGCATAGGAAGGCACAAATTAATAAGTTTCATTTTTTTGAGCTCCCAGGCAAAAGCAGCGAATTTAACACTTCCAAGGTGAAAAGTTGTATTACACAGGTTCTTTATTGCCCTTTCTGCTGTTCCCACAAACTCATCTGTTGGCAGACGAACAAGTCACTATCCTTGACAGGGAACACAGTGTCAAAGCTTGGGTCATTTGGTGATCTCCAGAGCCATCCAGACATGCGCAGATAGTATCGCACTCACATGGTGGCATCTGCTTCATAGAACAACATCTTGGACACTGCGGCCTAGTAGGCCCGAATGCCAAATTAAGTAAAAACAGACATAACAGTAATTAAGATATAGAAATGAAGATTATAATGTTTAAACCCACACTAATCCCATTATATATTAGTATTTATCTAGCTGTAGCAACATTTAAAGCAATAATACTTACCACTTAATAACCTTTTATGCACAAACAATCACAAAGCAACATAAATCGTGCAATTTTACTATTTCACCACAATCAAAGGTTAGTTTGCGTACTATAGTTAATTAATTAATTGTTCTGCCATGCAATTAGCACTTTAGTCCCACATGTATCTCGTGTTTATCAAGGTGCAAAGTTGATTAAAAAGTTTTCACTGCAAACAGGTTATTGGAATTAAAGTTAGAATGAATACATAATTAATTTCATGCAAATTAGAGGAGGTATACAAAATGTTTGTTTTACCTGCTCCATCAAACGCCAAGGCTTCAAAGTCTTGATTCCACCTCATGCCTCTTTCCCCCACTACCAGACACTTCCTGCCCTGCCCTAAATCCCTCTAGGATTTAGTCTAATACCATTACCTGAAGTGAGAGAATGTGGAACCCCGTCCTGGTCTCGAGCTGAACACCCCAAGGGATGAGTTAGACCGCTTTATATTACTGTCTGGTTCTTTTTCATCCTTGCTTTCTTTTGCGGTCACTATTTATCTGTCTTTCTCTTCCCTCCTTCTTTTGCCTTTTGTGTTTCATCTCTTTTGCTCTGGGGCAAAGTCTGATTAGGAAAAATGGTGGTGGGCCCCACTTGCAACCCACGTCTCTTAGGGGCAGATTTACACAAAAGTGACTTAGTGCGTTCTGCAAGCCATTTGGCAGCGCTGACCTAAGTCACTTTCAAAGCACAGGGATGCAACATATTAACAACAATATGTCGCATCTCTATGCTTCCTCTTGCGCTGGCGCACAAACTGCTGCCATGCGCCAGAGCAGGCACCCTTGTACCATGGTACAAGGATGCCTGCGTCCTAGGGAGATTGTTTTTGGTCAGGAAGGGTTCCTTTCCTGCACAAAAACAAGCTGAAATGCTGTTTTTCAACTTCTATGTCTGCTACATTAGCACACATAGAAGTTGAAAAACGTAATTGTCTCTATGATTGTTTATGTGCAGGAAGGGACACCTTCCTGTACATAAACAATCATTAGAGGTAATTTCCTCCTTCTATGTGTGCTGCAGAATGCAGCACGCATAGAAAGAGGGAACAAAACAAGAAGAAATTATTACATGTCTCCTCGTTGCGCCTCTCTATGCCTCCCCTGGGGAGGCATAGCATTCACACGTATTTCCAGATTTACGATTCCTCGTAAATTTTGAAATGTTTCTGGTTCCATGCGTATTGCGTGGGAACACCCACAGCAACACCCATGGAACACCCCTTTCAAGCAAAGTGCTGCATGCAAAGGGGCCATATTTACAAGGACAGGAAAAGTCACGCAGGGTGGCTTTTCCTGTCCTTGTAAATATGGAGCAGTAAAATGCCCCACCAGTACGTCACAAAAAGTAACTCACCGGTGGCGCAAGGGTCTTGTAAATCTGCCCCTTAGTATTTAACTTACACCCAAGCAGAATTAACAAATGTAAAGGGGATAGTTCATTAAAGTACACCGTTATTTGCAGGTTTCACAGTAAGCATATGTTTAGGAAGGGGGGTGCGTGGTAAACTGTTAACTCAATCTTGAACGCTTGTTCGCTATTGCAAATCTCTCTGTTTTAACATTACGTAACCTCTAATTCATGTCCGATTAACCTCAACATCATACTCTGAAGGACAACAGCTATGATTTATACATGTGGTACATGATATTCTGTGTCCCGGTACACTACTAAAAATTGTGCTGCTTTTCTGTCCTGGATTACAAGAAGGCTGCAAAATTTGAACCGCTGCCCAGAGTTTATGCAAGAGCAGAATAATGAGTTGTGCTTAGACTCTCCAATTTCACTCGTCAGAATTCTGTGGAATTACATAAAAGCTCGGAGATTCAGAAGAATTCCATCAATGGGCGGAAATGTGCAAGTTGCGCTGCAATTCAGCTCTGATAGTACTTTCTGCGCTGAAAAATCTGCGAGGACGCCACCAAAGGGTGCGCAACGGTGCCCAGCCATTAGAGGTGATTATCCCGCCAGTAAAGTAGAAAATCTACTCAAGAAGCAGAGTCCACTCGTGACTGTCTTGCCAGAAGTCCTCCTAGCAGCCACAAAGCACACTAGGGGCTGCCAATTCTCACTCGCCAACTCTCATTACGTCTCCCCTAGCGCTGGAGCACACATGCGCTCCTCGCTCTGCGATGCTTATTGTAGGCGAGAGAATTTCGGAAGGGAATTTGAAGCCCTGCCCATCATTCCCATTGGCGGGCGTCATACTTTATGCTAAACGCTGGCCTCCGATTGAAATTGAGGCTTTTTGTTGCCGCCCTGTCTCCTTTTGGCTCCGCCCATCCGGACTCGATCGTGTACTGGCGGCGTTACACAGTCTCCTTTAACTAGTCTTTAAGCACAATATTTTTTTTCATTCTACATTGCACTTTCAGTGTAAGTGTGAGACATGGCGCCGCAGCGAAACATCACAGCGTGTTGGCAGAGCCTCTAGTGTTAATTGAACGTGATACAGTGGCGGCCACCGCCCACAGCCTCCTCCCGCCCGACTTTAATTGCAGTGCATTTCTTTTGTTGTGTACTTGTTAAGAATTATTTGGACTCATTTTTCAGAATGGTGTGTTCATGTCTTTCTAATGCTGGCAGCGTTGTAACATGCTATATTCGTTGCATGCTGGGATAGGCTGTGGTGAAGAAACAATGAACTGCGGTCCCAGGCCCGGAAATGTTCGTGGACACTCCCGTCAGCATATTGTGTGCTGAAATAATAGCAGCAAGAGGTCAATTCTTGCCAGCACTGCCGCTTCAATGAGGAAAGTGGCCCGAGTTAGTTCACAGCTTCGTGTTCGCAATAGGTTTACTACAGAAAATACTTGTTGGTGTCTTCATTACTCGGAAAGTTCTATTCACAACAAATAGCCGCTGAAGTCCTGAGAGAAATGGATCCCGACAGAAAGGCAGGTAAAGACGGGCTTTTCACTCATGCCCAAACTGAACAAGCAGGTTCCTGAGCTTTGTAACCCAACCCTGCAATGTCCAGAGACTGATTCATCCTGACTCTTTGGGCTGCCCACACTGTTGGAATGCAGGCTTCCCACAGCATGGAGGCAATGGGAAGACTTCCAGTGTGTGGACACACAGACACTATCAAGGTATTCTTCCCAAGGAATAAGGCACACTTAAAACAGCTTCTGTCCTCTCCTACCACACACCAGGCCCCTCCCACAGCCCCGTTGTTGAAATGCAGGGTTCCCAGAGCTTGGGTGTCACATTGAAGCTTCTGGTGTTATCTCCTCGCCTACCACACAGAACACCAAGCCCTACCCACAGCCCTCATTCTCCGGTGCTCACGGGGCCAAAGCAGGCATCCACATCCATATGCCTTACTGGTGTCTAGAGATTTCCCGAGTCAGGTCACCTGTGCATTCAATTATTGCTGGCGTTGTTGTTAACCCCATATTGTTACTGGCGCCGTTGTCGAGGATCACAGAGGAGGGCACTGGGGCACAGGAGTATACTTCCATTTTCGTATATTGTACTTTAATCTAGGCTGGTGGCTTTGCTATCTTCCTCCCCGCCCATCCCCAAAAGACACCCAGTATCCACGCCAGCTGTATTCTTTCCTGGTTCTTTCTGTGAGTAGTGTATGCCCCCCCTCTTCTCTTTGCTGTGCTGGTGTGCATCTCTTGTTTCTTTTGCCGTGGCTTGTTTATTTATTCTTCCTCTCACCGTCCCTCCCCTAAATTGTGCTTAACTTCTTTCTGCTAGTTTTATTAGCAGTTCCCGACCCGTTCTTCCAGTCTGAGCAAAAAGCCAAAGTCTGATGTGGTATCATGTGAAATTCTCTCACCTTCTAGACAGGAAGCCTGCACACTGGTGAATACTGCAAGGCATCACACTGCTTTTTAAGTACACAGTCCATAGTGTATAAATCCTACCAACAATGCACAGCAAGCGGTCGGCACTGCTCCACCCTACTGGAGTGTGCGTTGGGTGGCTCGGTCTTTTACTGCCAGCAATGCTCAGCACAACTCTTTGACAATCAATGTGATCATTAACAGTGAAGCGGGCAGCTTTAAGGGTTACTATCTGCTGCCGTCAACTTTGGTCACTTCTTTAAAAAAAACTCAGCATTGTATTGTAGTAAGAGACCACAATCCAGCTACGTTTTCTAATCCCATATTAAGGGTGTCTTTGCCTTGGTCCGTGCCCAGCTTTCTGCTGCCTTTATGTGCCTTTTGGCAAGGTTTGAGAGTGTCAACAATACATCCATAAATGCATTCATACACACTGAAGGTTTGTCCGTGTAAACAGCACGTCCACACATGCATTCATACACAGTGAAGGTTCACGCATGTAAACAGCACATCCACAAATGCATTCATACACACTGAAGGTTTGTCTGTGTAAACAGCATGTCCACACATGCATTCATACACAGTGAAGGTTCACGCATGTAAAGAGCACATCCACACATGCATTCATACACACTGAAGGTTTGTCCGTGTAAACAGCACTTCCACACATGCATTCATACAAAGTGAAGGTTCACGCATGTAAAGAGCACATCCACACATGCATTCATACACACTGAAGGTTTGTCCGTGTAAACAGCACGTCCACACATGCATTCATACACAGTGAAGGTTTGTCCATGTAAACAGCACGTCCACGCATGCATTCATACACAGTGAAGGTTCACGCATGTAAACAGCACATCCACACATGCATTCATACACACTGAAGGTTTTTCCGTGTAAACAGCACGTCCCAGCATGCATTCATACACAGTGAAGGTTCGCGCATGTAAACAGCACATCCACACATGCATTCATACATAGAAATTAGCATTATGCACATTCTATAAGAGGACATGTAACATCATGTAACACATGTCTAAATCCTAGATGTCATGCTTCACTCAGGTGTCTTAAAATCAAGCAGTCAATGGATGCTCTAGGAGTGTATATGTGGGACACACCAAACTTTAATTTGTTCACAGAAGCATCCCAGGCAACCAGTGCCACCATGGCCACCAAAAACTATGTGGTCATGGCTTCAACACCCTCCGGCTACAAGATGAAACACCGCAACCGCATCAACAGACTCGGAAGTGGCATTGCCATCATACACAAAGAATTGATCAACTGCACAGTCATGGAAACCTTGCCTATCATGGAACACATGAATTTCCAGGTCTGTACAAACAACAAAACCACCATCAAAAGCACCCTCACCTACAGACCACCAGGACAAGAAACTGGCCTCAGCAACGCCATCGCTGAATTCATCAGCCTGCTCGCCAATGAATCCAAACACTATATCTTCCTGGGATGCCTCAACTACCACCTGGACAACCCCACCAATATCAACTCCACCAACCTCCTGGACAGATTGGAAAACATCGACCTCAGGCAGCTGATCACAGAAGACCCCATGCACATAGCAGAACACAAGCTGGGCCCCATCTAAATGTCCAGCAACAGAATCAGATACAGCCACTCCACGGAACTCACATGGTTGGATAACTCCAACATACACTTCACCCTTGCTGGACCACCAAGCACAACCCCCAACCACCACAGCACCACCTTCCACAGCTGGACCAAGGTCACTCAGCACCGATGGACTGATGCCCTCAGTATCCCACAGCCCACCTTCACCACCAACCTGAACCAGGCAGTAGGGAACTTCAACGACTGGATCACCAGCGCCGCTGACCAAGTTGTCCCCACTAAAAAAGCCAAAACAAACAAATCCACTAAACGAGCAAGCTGTTTCATCGCAGTCATAGTACAGATGCGAACAACTGGAAAAAAGATAGTGCACAAGCAGGAACAACACAGACGAGCCACTTTCAAGTCGGCCCTTGACATCTACCAGTCACAGCTCAAAGCCATAAAAGGAGGCCCTGACGAACCGGATCAAAACCTGCGCCAACCAATCCAAGGAACTCTTCAACATCATCAGAGTGTTCACCTGCCCGTCAGCCACTGAAAACTCAATCCCCTCATCACAGAAACTCTGCAACATCCTCACTGACCACTTCCACAACAAGATTGCAACCATTTACCAAAATCTGTTTCCCAACCCACTGACCTCATCAGCTTCCCATTGTCCACTACCACAGACCACCCACTTACCACAGTGGAACAATTCAGCACACCGAACACAATTACTGTAATTTTATTTATTTATTTATGGATTTGTAAAGCGCCTGGTGACCCGAAGGCATCCCCGCGCTGTGAGAGCTAAGTTAGTCAGGAGGGGGAGAGAGAACTTACTATGGGAAGAACAAAGTTTTAAGTTGTTTGCGGAAGCGCAGGTGGCAGGGTTCCAGCCGCAGACTGCGGGGGAGCGAGTTCCAGCGATTGGACGCCTTGACGGAGAAACGACGGCCACCAGCACGCACCCTCCTAAACCTGGGGACAGTCACCAAACCCTCATTGTCCGAGCGCAGAGATCTCAGAGCTAAGGGGATATCATGTCTCCCAGGATCAAAGGACCTTGTCCGTTGAGAAGCTTGTGTGCAATGCACATTGCCTTGAATTCGATCCTTTCTCGGACTGGTAGCCAATGCAGAGCCTTGAGCGCAGGTCTGGCGGAGGTTCTGGAGGGGAGACCCATCAGCATCCGGGCCGCCGTGTTTTGGGTTCGTTGAAGCTTGCCCAGAGTGGCTTCAGGGGCTCCTAAATAGACAGCATTGCTGAAGTCCAATCGTGCCAGGACCAGTCCTTGAACCAGGAGTTTCCTGGATTGAGGGGGAAGCAGAGGAAGGATCTTGCGGACTGACCTCATAAGTCCAAAGCAGGTTCCCGCTGTTTTAATCACCTGGGTCTTCATGGAGAGGTCCGCTTCGAGCCAGGCCCCAAGACTCTTGATTTCTTTTTTTGGGGCCGGAACCTCTCCCATGATGTCGGGCCAGACAGATGGTGGAATTGCTGACCACTTCTTCCCCATCAGCATAACTTCCGTTTTGGACCCGTTAAGTTTCAGTGAGGACTCGCACATCCAGAGATGAATTTTCTGGAGGCAGTGCAGAAGGTTATCTGGGCATTGCTCAAGATGAGAGAGCGAGACGACCAATTGCGTGTCGTCCGCATAACTCACAATCTTGATGCCGAAGGGGGTGACTACGTCCTCCAAAGGGGCCATGTATGCATTAAAGAGAGTGGGGCTAAGTGAGGAACCCTGGGGAACCCCACTTGTCAGAGGAAGGGAGACAGAGCGGGAGTTGCCATCCCAGACCTGGAACGAGCGATCCGAGAGGAAAGACTCTATCCAGGCCAGCGCGGTGCCCCCAAGTCCTGCCCTGGCCAGCCGGTGGAGCAAGACACGGTGGTTCACCGTGTCAAAGGCTGCACTAAGGTCCAGGAGGATCACTGCCACTGATCCCCCCAAATCCAAAATGCACCTTGCCTCCTCGATGACAGCGAGGAGAGCAGTATCCGTGCCTTGGCCAGGGCGAAACCCCGTTTGGGAACGTCGAAGCAGATTGTTAGATTCCAGAAACTGGGACAACTGGTCGTTAACTAGTTTTTCAGCGATTTTGCTGATGCCCGGAAGGAGCGAGATTGGCCTGTAGTTGGCCAAATCGGCGGGGTCCAATTGTGGTTTTTTGAGAAGGGCTTTGACTACCGCCCTCTTCCAACTGGGAGGAACGACGCCTTGGGACAGCGAAGCGTTAATCAGATCCAGGACTGGTGAGACAATCACTGAGGCAACTGATTTTAGGAACCTCATGGGAGCAGGGTCACCCGGAGAGCCACTTTTCATCTTGGCCAGAGTTTTTTCAACTTCGACCAGCGAGACTGCTCTGAAGGCATTCAGCTGCAGGCGATGGTCGCCTGCAGGGCAAGTGTCAGGCGTAACGTTATCCCAGCGGGATGGCTGGTTCGGCTGTGGAAGTGAAGTAAGAATATGGGAGACTTTAGAGTCAAAAAAATTTGGCTAGTTCATTACTCCTGTCCGACGGAGTCCTGGTAGGTAAGGGGGGTTGTGGTATCTTAAGGAGTTCCTTAGCAATAAGATAGGATTCTTTAGCGGAGTTTGTGGCGTTTTTAATCCTATTGTCGTAGTAGGAGGCCTTGGAGAGTTTAAGAGCGGATTTATATACTCTCACAGTCCTCCGGTAAGAGTCTTTACTAGAGTGGAGCCAGTCCTTCCTCCACAGTCGCTCCGCTTTTTTGCATTCTTTGCGGAGGGCTCTGAGTTCCAGGCTAAACCAGGGGGCTGAGCCAGTCTTTCCGCTCTTGTCTTCACGAGTTTTAATAGGTAGGATAGAGTCGAGTGAATCGCAAATCCATTTCCTAAAATTGCTATCAGCTATGACAGGATCCTCTGAGGGGGCATGGGTTGTTAATTCCAGAGCTCTGGCCCAGTCCTCAGTTATGAGTCTGGATCATGCCCTGTCCTGGGTATATTTGACGGGTTTGTGGGGCTTCCTGAATTTTCCTGGCCAGAAGAGAGGCACCAAGAAGTGGTCTGTCCAAGGGAGGGGGCAAGAGGGTTTGGCCTGGAGGGTGTGGATATTTGTGAAAACTGGGTCTAGCAGATGGCCCTTGATATGGGTGGCTCCGGTGTTGGCCAAATGAAGGCCGTAGGCGGCCAAGTCTAGTATCAGATCTGCCGCCCCTGTGTCTAGGGGATCATCAAAGTGAATATTGAGGTCCCCTAGCACGGGAAATTAGGTGTGGAGTGTGCAAGTGCTGAGATAGATTCTAGTAGGGCGCTAGTAAAGGGGCCGGGGTGGCCGGGGGGGCGGTACACTAGAAGACCTGACATAGAGGTTGTCGGGCTCAAATTGATGGTAAAGTGGCAGCTCTCTGAGTCAGTAATGTGAGCAATGAACTCCATACACTCAAGAGCACCCACCAACACATGCCTCCATTCACTTTTTCTATGTGTGATCAGCCACCAGCTCACCACCATCCTCAATGCCTCCATCACCACAGCCACCTTGCCCAATGCCTGGAAATATGCAAAGTGAGACCCCTTCCTCATGGAACCCTCAACTGACTGCTGAACCCTTCCCTATCAGATTTCAGACCCAATCACAGCACCAAGACAGCCCTGATCGCCACAACAGATGACATATGCACCCTACTCGACAGAGGAGAATCAGCTATCCTGATACTGTTCAACCTCTCTGTAGCCTTCAACACCATCTCCCACTACACACTCATCGATCGACTGCACCAGGTCTAAATCACAGACAACATGCTCCGATGGATGGCATTCTTCCTCCTGGGGCTCACCCAGAGAATCCGTCTCCCTACCTTCACCTCACAACCCCAGAACACCATCTACAGCATTCCACAAGGCTCATTACTCAGTACAACTCTCTACAACATCTACATGAAATCACTTGCAGACATTGTCAGAATCCACAACATCAATATCATCTCCAACACCAATGATACGCATTTCATCCTCTCGCTCTCAGCAGACCCCACCTCGATGAAGAACGACATCCACAACTGCATGAATAACATCTAAGCCAGGATAAAGAACAACTGCCTGAAGCTCAACATGGACAAAATGAAAGTTCCGATCTTTGCCTCTGGAATGACTCCTGGTGACCATTGGAACTCGGACCCACCCTTAAAGACTACACCTGCAACCTCACAATGATGCTGGACAGCAAGCTGTATATATGAAATTTCAGGTCAATGGTATCTCCTCAGCTTGCTTCCACACTCTCCGCATGCTCTACGAAGTTTTAAAGTGCTTCCTCATTAACACCAGGAAAACTGTATAGCAGGCCCTCATCACCAGCCGGCTGGACTACAGCAATGTACTCCATGTAGGCACCTCCACCAAATTTATGAAAAAACTCCAGATGATCTAGGACCCAGCAGCCAGACTGGTCCTCAACCTGCACAAGAGGACCCACATCACCCAGCACCTGAAAGACCTCCACTGTCTCCCCATCTAGAAAAGATACCAATTCAAGCTTCTGACCCACAACCAAGAACCCGCCTCCATGAGCCACAGCCTGAATTTCCACCCACCTCTCAGGAACCTCTGCTCTGCTCACTCCACCCTCGTACAGACACCATGCATCTGCTGCTGCCGCTCCAGAGGACGCTCCTTCCCCCACCTGACCACCAAGTCCTGGAACACCCTTCCCCTCCACCTCTGTACTTCACCCTCCCTGAACCACTTCAGGAAAGGACTCAAGACCTAGCTCTTTGACTGACTCCTACATCACAGTGCCCAAATACCCTCTTGGGTGATAAGCTGCATAATATAAGTACAGCTTGATTGACTGATGCCCATTCTGCCCCTTCAATCAGATTTCTATCCCCAACCCAAGGAAAACTGTGTCCTTAAGAACAGCAAACAACAGAGGTCATTTACAGCTATCAGTGTCAAGAGTCAGGCCCCGGGCTGTTCAGGGTTCCCTCACCTCTGAGGTTTCTCAGAGTGGAGAGCAACACCACCGGGTGTTAGTCACACTACACCCAATCTCCCTTCCATAAGCCCAGGTATGGAATTCTGAGACTTGCCACTCAGCCCCGGATCTGCACCCTGAGGCTGAACAGGTGCCTGGCAATCCAGGACTTCCAAGTTGGGACCACCACCCCCCTCATGGGTGACACACTCTGTCTATGTTATGCAAGGGTCCATCTGGTACAGGTCTGTAGCCCTGTGAAAATGCAGTGAGCTCCCCCAGGTCAGAAGTGACCTCACCATGGTCAGTCTGGGGGTGTTCTGTTCTCAGAGCTGGCATCCCCTGATAAACGTTTCCTCCCACTGTGGACTGTGTCCATTCCCTGCCCCTTCATTTGGGTCCCCGTTGTCTCCTGTTGGGAGTAGTACCTTCAGAAACCAGAGTTTCCAGGGCACCTAGGGCAGCTGCCCCTTCTGGCCCTTCTGACACTGCTGGTAATTACTTTCTCCTGAAAGCAGTCAATTGGCACCTGGGGACCTACTATGACCCTCCTGTGAGCCACTTCTCCATCCCATTCCTGGAACATAGGGCAGAAGAAGATCTGCTCATTGCCTGAGTTACCCTACACACCTGTCTGTTGTACTGCTCTGGAGAAACCAATCACTTCAGCACCATTGTCTGACTGGAACATCGCTTAGGGCAGTAACAGGTATCACATCAACTGTTATCTAATGGAAGGGATAACTCCCTACCTCAGGGATCACAAGTTTTCCCTGGAATCCACTTCACGGCTAAGAGACACCAGGGCATACTCTTCCCTCTGCTTCTGGGAACTACCAACCCCTAAGTTCACACCGGCCACTCTTGTAGAATTTCCACCAGTAGCTGGTTTCTTGGGACAGACAGTGTTCCCCTGCTTGTACACTAACTGGGAAAACTCTAAGCAACTGGTCACAATAGGGTTGCCCAAGGACACTGTTCACTAGAACCTCCTCCCTGTTTCTCGGTAGGGGCACGGTAACCCCTCACTCGGCCGCGGAGAACCTGAATCACCCTTCATAGAGTCACTCCCATGGACCTTCTTGTGGACCCTGGTGTTGAGCCAGAGTACTGATCCTTTGGAAAGCTCCCTTAGAGCTAGTGAGCTTGCTGTTTATCAGTTGTTAGCATAGCTCTAAAAAACAAGGACTGAGAATGTGCTCTCTGGAAAACAGATTGTAAAGTGTTTATTTGACCACCCATAACCCAAACTTTTAGTTTCTTATTGAAATTCTTCACAACATCTACCCAAGACTGCTATGGCAGTTTATGGCTGTTCCTGAACATCAGCCTACACTTATCAGGGGTGAGGCTATATGTGTCATTAAAGTGTGGCCTTCATGGGGGTATTTCAACCTGTCACCCTTTTGGGCCAACAAAGGAATCTCTCCCCTCTGTAGGTATGTGCCTTCACAGACTGGTACCCCAGTCTCCTTCAGGGACACTGCATTTCTATGGTTATATCATAGTCTTCAAACCACGTATCTATGTCATCCTCCAATATAAAGAAAGGCACCAGGTCTTTAGGAACTCTGACTCTCCTTTCCTCAAGAGACACTGTGCTTTTACTACCACCATTGTTGCTGGGCCCTGTGCCATGTTTGGTCTTCAGGTCTGGCTCTGTAAAACTCACTAAATGAGCCAAAAATATCTGTTTTTATTCCAAGGCTTTCTCAGCCTTTTCTGCCAGCTTCTGCTCCCGGGCTAGTTTCCTTTCCTCAAGGGCCATCTTGGCAACATACTCCTCCTTGGCTGCCTCCATTTTTCATTTAGTCAACTGCAGCTTGAGCTCGCTTTCCTGTCCACAAGCTTGAGGAAAGAGTGTGGGTTGAGATGCTGTTGACGGCCATGGATCTGTCAGAGGACCCTCTATCCTCTGAGGCCACAGAAAGTGGGTTGTCTTCCTCCTCTGCCATCTCCTCCTCCTGCACCAACTCAGCATCCTCCACCTCCTCCTCTGTAACCTATAACTGGCAGGCCTCCCACCATGCCCTGAGGTCCTTCTGGAGCTCTGGCTTCTTGGAGCTCCTCTTCTTTGATTTGAATCCTACAGAGTCCTCTGAGATCAGACACAGTGTAGCTCTCCAGGTCGTTGAGGTCAAACTTCATGCTTACAGATAGCGTCATAGATGCACAAAGTCAGGTGGAATATCAGTGAATTTAGAAAAAAAAAGGCCAACCAAGGAGAATTTGATAGGAGGTTAAATCTGATATCAAATTATTTATAATGGGATTTTGGTGTCATATCAAATCACTGAATGGCACTGTACAAACACAAGTACTAAATCCCATCATTGAGCACCAATGTAAGAAATTGGGTTGCTGTTTGAGGGTGGTTTGAGCTCTTTTCAAGCAACAGTCACAACTAAGGGGGGGCGGAATTTGCGTAGTCGCGCCACGCAAAGCTCCGCAAATCGGTAAAAGATCTCCGCGAGCACGCACAAATTCCGCGAACACGCGGAATTGCTTGTTCCTCCCGTTCGCAATGCTTTTTTCCTGTTTGCGAATGCTGTTTGCGTGCTCGGGGGAAAATACCTTGCGAGCACGCATTTTGAAAGCGTGAACAAGCAAAAAATTCTGCGAAGCCGCGGATCGCAGCATTTTTGGCAATTCTGCGTTCTCCGTGGAACGCAAAATTACCCAAATTCTGCAAATTCAGCAAGCAGAACGGAATTTACCACCCAGGCCTAGTCACAACCCTTGTCAGGGTTAACCACAAAACAGTCACTATATTATTCTGGGCTTACACCTCTGTTAGCATGGCACAAAATCAGTCAGGCTTACCTTAGAGGCAATGTGTAAAATGTATGCAGCTTACAAACAGCAACAAAGTGAAACTCAACACAAGAAAAATCTCAAAACATTTTAGAGGAATGGAGTAAATATTAGAAACCATTTGACACCAAAATGGCAAAAGTCCAATCAGTAGAACCATAGATATGCATTTTCAAAGTTTTAATGTAAGTATAGCACCTGAAAGCACAAAGCGCCTAATGTGAATATCTGGTCGTACCGGTCTGGAAGAAAGTCACAAGTTCAGGCTGGCTGTAATGGAGTGCAGACAGGATACAGGGACCCAGTTAGTCCCACTGAGAAAGGTAGCTTAAGTCCTTGATGATGAGTTTTGCATCGCACTGTTTCATTTCCAATGAAGAACTGCGAGGGCTGCAATGCGAGATCCTGTATCAGATTGGATTGGGCTGCATTGCTTCTGAGGAGGAGATGCGAGAGCAGGTATGCAAGGTCCTGTGTTGAGTTGTTTTGCACTGCGTCAGTTCCAATGAGGCCAATGATCAGGGGCTGCAAGGTGCTGTGATGTGAGGTCCTGCATTGCACTGTGTCAGTTCTGCAGAAACCTCCAGTTGGACTATCAAGAGAACCTTCTGATGCCAATGAAGGGTCTCGTACCTGTGGGGCACGTCCTTGGGATCAGGACTTATTCTTGCAGAGGCCAGAAGCAGTGCACAGGCAGGTCCAGTTGAGTATGTGTAGCGGGGCAGATTAAGGGCAAGTCTTTGGATCTTGCTATGTCCCTGTAGCTCAGAACAGGAGTCCAGTCAGCTAGCCATGGAGTCACTTTGGAGGTTCTCGGTTCAAGAAGAAGGTCCAGTCTTCCCTCCCGAAACAGCAGGGCAGTCCTTCTTTAAGCAGGGCAGTTATTCCAGCAGCAAAACAGTCCTTCTTCTGAGTCTTTGCAGGCCTGAACAGTAGCCAGTATCACATGCACGCGGCTTCGGAATATTGTTTAATTTTGGTGCTCTTGTCGTTCATGCACAAAGTACATGTTTGAACCATCAGAGCAATAAAGTCTAAAAAAGTCTTCAGCAAATATATATATTTTGAATGTCTGCAGTATGAAGTCACAGTGTTGCTCGGCAGAGAATGCGTCAATGCGGTATCATTCTGTGGGTTCCGGTGCAATAGTTCGACCAAATTATTTGAAGTTGCACAAAGATCATTAAACAAGTGTGAAGCAGCGTGATTTCAATAACATAAAGATGTACAGATAATATTAGAAACTGGTTTAAATCTTTACAGAAACGTGCATAATTCTTCAAAACAAAGCGCGCAGTACGTGGTGCGGAGTCTTTTTACCTGGGTGTAAATGCAGCAGGTCCCAGGGGTCCTTCGGTGTTTGCCGGGAGCAGTAGGAGGAGGTCATTGGGGGGGGTGCTGCCCTGCTTTAAGGAGGGAGATACATGTGTCCCGGAGGAGGTGCAGCGTCTGCCAGGTTCAGCATGGTTGGGGACAGGCTTCGTAGGGGTCGGGGAGTGAACATTCAGCCTCGATGGCAGGTCTAAAAGAAAACTTAACGTCCACGCCGCGTCTGCTCGACTTCTCCGCCTCCAGTCCTGGGCCGGGGTAGTGCGCTCTTCAAACAGGAACAGCAGCGACGTCACTGCCAACCCCTCTACTGACGCTGCTCCAGCAGCGCCAGGATTAGCTGAGGGCAGGGATACTCCTGCCCATTAGGAGACCGGGGGTTGTGGCATGAAGCAAACCTCAGTCTCTTAAGGGGAAGGCTAGTGCGCATGTTCGGGCTGATCGTAGAAATTACATGCCCAAAAACAAACATGCGCACTATTGCTGTGACAGTTGCCTAGTGAGATGCTGTCACTCAACTCCCTAAGTGCTGCTGCAGCTCACCCCGACCCCCTCCCAGCCCCTTTAACATCCCTCGTTCTACTTCTCCGACGCTAATTCCCATCAGGAGTCCTGATTTGAATTAATAGCATTGGAGAAGTAGAACGAAGAATTTGAATGGGGACAATATCATTGGTGGGGCAATGGCCAGCGCCCCGAATGGATGCATCGCCACTGAGTTATACCACATACAAAAGCTTTTGCAACTCACGAAGATTCATCGGGAGCAGATGTATTTTATGTGCGTGTAAAATAGGGAAGTTTGTGTACAGTGATCACATGTAAATATAATTTGAATGTTTAGAAGTGGGAGTTCCCAGTGTCAGAGGTGTGCATGTTGCGTTTAGTGCAAAATAAGGGCCTGATTCACAAAGGGGCTTCTCAATCGTGGAAGAGGCCCCGCAGTCGTGGGGCAGTCTCCTCACTCGTGGCAGAGGCCCAGCAGTCGAGGGGGAGTCTCTGCACTCGTGGCAGAGGCCCAGCAGTCGTAGGGGAGTTCCCGCACTTGTGACAGAGGCTCTGCGGTCGTGGGGGAGTCTCTGCACTCATGGCAGAGGCCCAGCAGTCGTAGGGGAGTCTCCGCACTTGTGGCGGAGGCGCTGCGGTCATGGGGGAGTCGCTGCACTCGTGGCAGAGTCCCTGCGGTCGTGGAGGAGTCTCTGCACTTGTGGCAGAGGCCCAGCTGTCGTGGGGGAGTCTCCTCACTCGAGGCAGAGGCCCAGCAGTCGTTGGGGAGTCTCCTCACTCATGGCAGAAGCCCAGCAGTTGTAGGGGAGTCTCCGCACTCGTGTCAGAGGCCCTTCGGTCATGGGGGAGTCTATGCGCTCGTGGCAGAGGCCCAGCAGTCATAGGGGAGTCTCCACACTTGTGGCGGAGGCCCTACGGTTGTGGGGAAGTCTCTGCACTCGTGGTAGAGGCCCAGCAGTCATGGGGGAGTCTACGCACTCGTGGCAGTGGCTCACAGTTGTGGGAGGATTTCTGCACTCGTGGCGGAGGCTCTGCAGTCATGGAATAGTCTCTGCACTTGTGGCAGAGGCCCCTCAGTTGTGGGGGAGTCTCCGCCCTTCAGGTGGAATCTTTGCAATTAGCATTCTCATTGCAGAGATTCCCTCCCTGAGTGTGGACACTCCCCCACCCCTGCGATGCCTCCGCCATGTTTGAGAAGGCAGTTTGTGAATCAGGCCCACAGTAACCCCTTACAATAGGGTAATTCGAACGGTAATGAGATTCCTCAGACATGCACTTACTTCACCTCTCTTAGCAGTGCTTAATTTGAAGAAGAATAAGTGATGGTGCTTGAAGTTTTACTCCGAAGCCCGTGGCCGGCTCGATCGAAAGTCAGGGGTGTTGAAGCCCATGGCCAGCTCTATTGCATGTCAGGGGTGTTGAACGTGATGGAGCACAAAATAAACAAAAAGTACCTATCACCCTATGTCACAGATTATTAATAACAACAACTCATTCCTACATTCATTCACTGGTGGGACCCATAACACCAACACACATTCTTACATTCAATAAGTTTCACTCAAATCTGTACACAGGTGAAAAGCGCTGGATATGGGGGGTACCTTATTACCTATCAGGATTAATTTGCTTTACTTTATATACATATTATACATATTTTTCATAAACATCTTCAGAATCCTGACCTTAACTTCAAGGCACTCCACTACATGGTCGATGGACCAATTAGTTGGACTGGTTGATGGTGAATTAGAACCAGCTAAAACACAATTAAAGCTTAGCAAACATTTATTTATTTTTCGTAATTAATTAAAAGAACCACAAACTCATTTCTTATTAGTTCAATTTTTGTTTATCTAATAATACATTTCTGCGAAACTTGCATTTATTCACTACAGCTTATAATATAAATCTAGTTTTATTTAAAGAGAAAGCAAACATTTACTAATAAGCACGAATTCGAAACCACAGTCAATTAATTACCAGTTTGTCAAAGATGACGAATTCTGATCAAACAGAGAGTTATCCGCATTCTCAGGTACAATTCCCAGGACAGGCTGTCTGACCCACGGCAAAGGATCAAACTGTCAGACGAAATATAGACTGCACGGCAAGTTTCTTCCCATATGCAAAATAAACCCAAGGCAAACCAATAAATTGCCAACAGCTCACGCAACCTAACACCATTAACCATCAGAAGCTATTGACGACCCCAATAGTGGATGAGGGCATTATATGCCCTTTCTCCCTCTTACTTCATACTAACAGGTAACACTTGGGGGCAGAACAAAATGTTCTGATTGGACAGTTCGGGGTTATCTGTAGGTTAATAAAAGTTCCCCAGGGCAAAACTGGTTCTTCATGATGACTTGGCATAGGAAGGCACAAATTAATAAGTTTCATTTTTTTTAGCTCCCAGGCAAAAGCAGCGAATTTAACACTTCCAAGGTGAAAAGTTGTATTACACAGGTTCTTTATTGCCCTTTCCGCTGTTCCCACAAACTCATCTGTTGGCAGACGAACAAGTCACTATCCTTGACAGGGAACACAGTGTCAAAGCTTGGGTCATTTGGTGATCTCCAGAGCCATCCAGACATGCGCAGATAGTATCGCACTCACATGGTGGCATCTGCTTCATAGAACAACATCTTGGACACTGCGGCCTAGTAGGCCCGAATGCCAAATTAAGTAAAAACAGACATAACAGTAATTAAGATATAGAAATGAAGATTATAATGTTTAAACCCACACTAATCCCATTATATATTAGTATTTATCTAGCTGTAGCAACATTTAAAGCAATAATACTTACCACTTAATAACCTTTTATGCACAAACGATCACAAAGCAACATAAATCATGCAATTTTACTATTTCACCACAATCAAAGGTTAGTTTGCGTACTATAGTTAATTAATTAATTGTTCTGCCATGCAATTAGCATTTTAGTCCCACGTGTATCTCGTGTTTATCAAGGTGCAAAGTTGATTAAAATGTTTTCACTGGAAACAGGTTATTGTTAGAATAAATACGTAATTAATTTCATGATAATTAGAGGAGCTATACAAAATGTTTGTTTTACCTGCTCCATCAAACGCCAAGGCTTCAAAGTCTTGATTCCACCTCATGCCTCTTTCCCCCACTACCAGACACTTCCTGCCCTGCCCTAAATCCCTCTAGGATTTAGTCTAATACCATTACCTGAAGTGAGAGAATGTGGATCCCCGTCCTGGTCTCGAGCTGAACACCCCAAGGGATGAGTTAGACCGCTTTATATTACTGTCTCGTTCTTTTTCATCCTTTCTTTCTTTTGCGGTCACTATTTATCTGTCTTTCTCTTCCCTCCTTCTTTTGCCTTTTGTGTTTCATCTCTTTTGCTCTGGGGCAAAGTCTGATTAGGAAAAATGGTGTTGGGCCCCACTTGCAACCCACGTCTCTTAGGGGCAGATATACACAAAAGTGACTTAGTGCGTTCTGCAAGCCATTTGGCTGCGTTGCACTAAGTCACTTTCAAAGCACAGGGATGCAACATATTAACAACAATATGTCGCATCTTTGTGCTTCCCCTTGCGCTGGCGCACAAACTGCTGCCATGCGCCAGAGCAGGCACCTTTGTACCATGGTACAAGGAATCGGATGCCTGCGTCCTAGGGAGATAGTTTTTGGTCAGGAAGGGTTCCTTTCCTGCACAAAAACAAGCTGAAATGCTGTTTTTCAACTTCTATGTGTGCTGCATTAGCACACATAGAAGTTGAAAAATGTAATTGTCTCTATGATTGTTTATGTGCAGGAAGGGACAACTTCCTGTACATAAACAATCATTAGAGATGATTTCCTCCTTCTATGTGTGCTGCAGAATGCAGCACGCATAGAAAGAGGGAACAAAACAAGAAGAAATTAATAAATTTCTCCTCGTTGCGCCTCTCCATGCCTCCCCTGGGGAGGCATAGCATGCACACGTATTTCCAGATTCCTCGTAAATTTTGAAATGTTTCTGGTTCCATGGGTGTTGCGTGGGACCACCCACAGCAACACCCATGGAACACCCCTTTCAAGCAAAGTGATGCATGCAAAGGGGCCATATTTACAAGGACAGGAAAAGTCACGCAGGGTGGCTTTTCCTGTCCTTGTAAATATGGAGAAGTAAAATGCCCCACCAGTACGTCACAAAAAGTAACTCACCGGTGGCGCAAGGGTCTTGTAAATCTGCCCCTTAGTATTTAACTTACACCCAAGCAGAATTAACAAATGTAGAGGGGATAGCTCATTAAAGTACACCGTTATTTGCAGGTTTCGCAGTAAGCGCATGTTTAGGAAGAGGGGTGCGTGGTAAACTGTTAACTCAATCTTGAACGCTTGTTCGCTATTGCAAATCTCTCTGTTTTAACATTACGTAACCTCTAATTCATGTCCGATTAACCTCAACATCATACTCTGAAGGACAACAGCTATGATTTATATATGTGGTAGATGATATTCTGTGTCCCGGTACACTACTAAAATTGTGCTGCTTTTCTGTCCTGGATTACAAGCGGGCTGCAAAATTTGAACCGCTGCCCAGAGTTTATGTAAGAGCAGAATAACGAGTTGTGCTTAGACTCTCCAATTTCACTCGTCAGAATTCTGTGGAATTACATAAAAGCTCTGAGATTCAGTGGAATTCCATCAATGGGTGGAAATGTGCAAGTTGCGCTGCAATTCAGCTCTGATAGTACTTTCTGTGCTGAAAAATCTGCGAGGACGCCACCAAAGGGTGCGCAAGGGTGCACAGCCATTAGAGTTGATTATCCCACCAGTAAAGTAGAAAATCTACTCGAGAAGCAGTGTCCGCTTGTGACTGTCTTGCCAGAAGTCCTCCTAGCAGCCGCAAAGCACACTAGGGGATGCCAATTCTCACTCGCCAACTCTCATTAGGTCTCGCCTAGCGCTGGAGCACGCATGCGCTCCTCACTCTGCGATGCTTAATGTAGGGGAGACAATTTCGGAAGGGAATTTGAAGCCCTGCCCATCATTCCCATTGGCCGGCGCCATACTTTATGCTAAACGCTGGCCTCTGATTGAAAGTGAGGCTTTTTGTTGCCGCCCTGTCTCCTTTTGGCTCCGCCCATCCGGACTCGATCGTGTACTGGTGGCGTTACACAGTCTCCTTTAACTAGTCTTTAAGCACAATATTTTTTTTCATTCTGCATTGCACTTTCAGTTTAAGTGTGAGACATGGCGCCGCAGCGAAACATCACAGCGTGTTGGCAGAGCCTCTAGTGTTAATTGAACGTGATACAGTGGCGGCCACCGCCCACAGCCTCCTCCCGCCCGACTTTAATTGCAGTGCATTTCTTTTGTTGTGTACTTGTTAAGAATTATTTGGACTCATTTTTCAGAATGGTGTGTTCATGTCTTTCTAATGCTGGCAGCGTTGTAACATGCTATATTCGTTGCATGCTGGGATAGGCTGTGGTGAAGAAACAATGAACTGCGGTCCCAGGCCCGGAAATGTTCGTGGACACTCCCGTCAGCATATTGTGTGCTGAAATAATAGCAGCAAGAGGTCAATTCTTGCCAGCACTGCCGCTTCAATGAGGAAAGTGGACCGAGTTAGTTCACAGCTTCGTGTCCGCAATAGGTTTACTACAGAAAATACTTGTTGGTGTCTTCATTACTCGGAAAGTTCTATTCACAACAAACAACCGCTGAAGTCCTGAGAGAAATGGATCCCGACAGAAAGGCAGGTGAAGACGGGCTTTTCACTCATGCCCAAACTGAACAAGCAGGTTCCTGAGCTTTGTAACCCAACCCTGCAATGTACAGAGACTGATTCATCCCGACTCTTTGGGCTGCCCACACTGTTGGAATGCAGGCTTCCCACGGCATGGAGGCAATGGGAAGACTTACAGTGTGTACACACATACACTATCAAGGTATTCTTCACAGGGAATAAGGCACACTTAAAACAGCTTCTGTCCTCTCCTACCACACACCAGGCCCCTCCCACAACCCCCGTTGTTGAAATGCAGGGTTCCCAGAGCTTGGGTGTCACGTTGAAGCTTCTGGTGTTATCTCCTCGCCTACCACACAGAACACCAAGCCCTACCCACAGCCCTCATTCTCCGGTGCTCACGGGGCCAAAGCAGGCATCCACATCCGTATGCCTTACTGGTGTCTAGAGATTTCCCGAGTCAGGTCACCTGTGCATTCAATTATTGCTGGCGTTGTTGTTAACCCCATGTTGTTACTGGCGCCGTCGTCGAGGATCACAGAGGAGGTCACTGGGGCACAGGAGTATACTTCCATTTTCATTTTGTACTTTAATCTAGGCTGGTGGCTTTGCTATCTTCCTCCCCGCCCATCCCCAAAAGACACCCAGTATCCACGCCAGCTGTATTCTTTCCTGGTTCTTTCTGTGAGTAGTGTATGCCCCCCCTCTTCTCTTTGCTGTGCTGGTGTGCATCTCTTGTTTCTTTTGCCGTGGCTTGTTTATTTATTCTTCCTCTCACCGTCCCTCCCCTAAATTGTGCTTAACTTCTTTCTGCTAGTTTTATTAGCAGTTCCCGACCCGTTCTTCCAGTCTGAGCAAAAAGCCAAAGTCTGATGTGGTATCATGTGAAATTCTCTCACCTTCTAGACAGGAAGCCTGCACACTGGTGAATACTGCAAGGCATCACACTGCTTTTTAAGTACACAGTCCATAGTGTATAAATCCTACCAACAATGCACAGCAAGCGGTCGGCACTGCTCCACCCTACTGGAGTGTGCGTTGGGTGGCTCGGTCTTTTACTGCCAGCAATGCTCAGCACAACTCTTTGACAATCAATGTGATCATTAACAGTGAAGCGGGCAGCTTTAAGGGTTACTATCTGCTGCCGTCAACTTTGGTCACTTCTTTAAAAAAAACTCAGCATTGTATTGTAGTAAGAGACCACAATCCAGCTACGTTTTCTAATCCCATATTAAGGGTGTCTTTGCCTTGGTCCGTGCCCAGCTTTCTGCTGCCTTTATGTGCCTTTTGGCAAGGTTTGAGAGTGTCAACAATACATCCATAAATGCATTCATACACACTAAAGGTTTGTCCGTGTAAACAGCACGTCCACACATGCATTCATACACAGTGAAGGTTCACGCATGTAAACAGCACATCCACAAATGCATTCATACACACTGAAGGTTTGTCTGTGTAAACAGCATGTCCACACATGCATTCATACACAGTGAAGGTTCACGCATGTAAAGAGCACATCCACACATGCATTCATACACACTGAAGGTTTGTCCGTGTAAACAGCACTTCCACACATGCATTCATACAAAGTGAAGGTTCGCACATGTAAACAGCACATCCACACATGTATTCATACACACTGAAGGTTTGTCCGTGTAAACAGCACGTCCACACATGCATTCATACACAGTGAAGGTTTGCGCATGTAAACAGCACATCCACACATGCATTCAGACACACTGAAGTTTTGTCCATGTAAACAGCACGTCCACGCATGCATTCATACACAGTGAAGGTTCACGCATGTAAACAGCACATCCACACATGCATTCATACACACTGAAGGTTTGTCCATGTAAACAGCATGTCCACGCATGCATTCATACACAGTGAAGGTTCACGCATGTAAACAGCACATCCACACATGTATTCATACACACTGAAGGTTTTTCCGTGGAAACAGCACGTCCACGCATGCATTCATACACATTGAAGGTTCACGCATGTAAACAGCACATCCACACATGCATTTATACACACTGAAGGTTTTTCCGTGCAAACAGCATGTCCACGCATGCATTCATACACAGTGAAGGTTCACATATGTAAACAGCACATCCACACATTCATTCATACAAACTGAAGGTTTTTCCGTGTAAACAGCACGTCCACGCATGCATTCATACACAGTGAAGGTTCACGCATGAAAACAGCACATGAACACATGCATTCATACACACTGAAGGTTTTTCTGTGTAAACAGCACGTCCCAGCATGCATTCATACACAGTGAAGGTTCGCGCATGTAAACAGCACATCCACACATGCATTCATACACAGAAATTAGCATTATGCACATTCTATAAGAGGACATGTAACATCATGTAACACATGTCTAAATCCTAGATGTCATGCTTCACTCAGATGTCTTAAAATCAAGCAGTCAATGGATGCTCTAGGAGGGTATATGTGGAAGACACCAAACTTTAATTTGTTCACAGAAGCATCCCAGGCAGACAGTGCCACCATGGCCACTAAAAACTATGTGGCCATGGCTTCAACACCCTTCGGCTACAAGATGAAACACCGCGACCGCATCAACAGACTCGGAAGTGGCATTGCCATCATACACAAAGAACTGATCAACTGCACAGTCATGGAAACCTTGCCTATCATGGAACACATGAATTTCCAGGTCTGTACAAACAACAAAACCACCATCAAAAGAACCCTCACCTACAGACCACCAGGACAAGAAACTGGCCTCAGCAACGCCATCGCTGAATTCATCAGCCCGCTCGCCAATGAATCCGAACACTATATCTTCCGGGAATGCCTCAACTACCACCTGGACAACCCCACCGATATCAACTCCACCGACCTCCTGGACAGATTGGAAAACATCGACCTCAGGCAGCTGATCACAGAAGACCCCATGCACATAGCAGGACACAAGCTGGGCCCCATCTTCACGTCCAGCAACAGAATCAGATACAGCCACTCCACGGAACTCACATGGTTGGATCACTCCAACATACACTTCACCCTTGCTGGACCACCAAGCACAACCCCCAACCACCACAGCACCACCTTCCACAGCTGGACCAAGGTCACTCAGCACCGATGGACTGATGCCCTCAGTATCCCACAGCCCACCTTCACCACCAACCTGAACCAGGCAGTAGGGAACTTCAACGCCTGGATCACCTGCGCCGCTGACCAAGTTGTCCCCACTAAAAAAGCCAAAACAAACGAATCCACTAAACGAGCCAGCTGTTTCATCGCAGACCTCATCATGTCATAATACAGATGCAAACAGCTGGATAAAAGATGGTGCACAAGCAGGAACAACACTGACGAGCCACTTTCAAGTCGGCCCCTGACATCTACCAGTCACAGCTCAAAGCCATAAAAGGAGGCCCTGACGAACCGGATCAAAACCTGCTCAACCAATCCAAGGAACTCTTCAACATCATCAGAGTGTTCACCTGCCCGTCAGCCACTGAAAACTCAATCCCCTCATCACAGAAACTCTGCAACATCCTCACTGACCACTTCAACAACAAGATTGCAACCATCTACCAAAATCTGTTCCCCAACCCACTGACCTCATCAGCTTCCCATTGACCACTACCACAGACCACCCACTTACCACAGTGAAATAATTCAGCACACCGAACACAATTACTGTAATGAACTCCATGCAGTCAAGAGCACCCACTGACACATGCCTCCATTGAATTTTTCAATGTGTGATCAGCCACCAGCTCACCACCATCCTCAATGCCTCCATCACCACAGCCACTTTTCCCAATGCATGGAAATATACAAAGTGAGACCCCCTCCTCAAGGAACCCTCAACTGACTGCTGAACCCTTCCCTATCAGATTTCAGACCCAATCACAGCACCAAGACAGCCCTGATCGCCACAACAGATGACATATGCACCCTACTCGACAGAGGAGAATCAGCTATCCTGATACTGTTCAACCTCTCTGTAGCCTTCAACACCATCTCCCACCACACACTTATCGATCGACTGCACCAGGTCTAAATCACAGACGACATGCTCCGATGGTTGGCATTCTTCCTCCTGGGGCTCACCCAGAGAATCCGTCTCCCTATCTTCACCTCACAACCCCAGAACACCATCTACAGCATTCCACGAGGCTCATTACTCAGTACAACTCTCTACAACATCTACATGAAATCACTTGCAGACATTGTCAGAATTCACAACATCAATATCATCTCCAACACCAATGATACGCATTTCATCCTCTCGCTCTCAGCAGACCCCACCTCGATGAAGAACGACTTCCACAACTGCATGAATAACATCTAAGCCAGGATAAAGAACAACTGCCTGAAGCTCAACATGGACAAAATGAAAGTTCCGATCTTTGCCTCTGGAATGACTCCTGGTGACCATTGGAACTCAGACCCACCCTTAAAGACCACACCTGCAACCTCACAATGATGCTGGACAGCAAGCTGTATATATGAAATATCAGGTCAATGGTATCTCCTCAGTTTGCTTCTACACTCTCCGCATGCTCTACGAAGTTTTAAAGTGCCTCCTCATTAACACCAGGAAAACTGTATAGCAGGCCCTCATCACCAGCCGGCTGGACTACAGCAATGCACTCCATGTAGGCACCTCCACCAAGTTAATGAAAAAACTCCAGATGATCTAGAACGCAGCAGCCAGACTGGTCCTCAACCTGCACAAGAGGACCCACATCACCCAGCACCTGAAAGACCTCCACTGTCTCCCCATCCAGAAAAGATACCAATTCAAGCTTCTGACCCACGACCAAGGACACGCCTCCATGAGCCACAGCCTGAATTTCCACCCACCTCTCAGGAACCTCTGCTCTGCTCACTCCACCTTTGTACAGACACCACGCATCTGCTGCTGCTGCTCCAGAGGACGCTTCTTCCCCCACCTGACCACCAAGTCCTGGAACACCCTTCCCCTCCACCTCTGTACTTCTCCCTCCCTGAACCACTTCAGGAAAGGACTGAAGACCTAGCTCTTTGACTGACTCCTACATCACAGTGCCCAAATACCCTCTTGGGTGATAAGCTGCATAATATAAGTACAGCTTGATTGACTGATGCCCATTCTGCCCCTTCAATCAGATTTCTATCCCCAACCCAAGGAAAACTGTGTCCTTAAGAACAGCAAACAACAGAGGTCATTTACAGCTGTCAGTGTCAAGAGTCAGGCCCCGGGCTGTTCAGGGTTCCCTCACCTCTGAGGTTTCTCAGAGTGGAGAGCAACACCACCGGGTGTTTGTTAGTCACACTACACCCAATCTCCCTTCCACAAGCCCAGGTATGGAATTCTGAGACTTGCCACTCAGCCCCGGATCTGCAACCTGAGGCTGAAGAGGTGCCTGGCAATCCAGGACTTACAAGTTGGGACCACCACCCCCTCATGGGTGACACACTCTGTCTATGTTATGCAAGGGTCCATCTGGTACAGGTTTGTAGCCCTGTGAAAATGCAGTGAGCTCCCCCAGGTCAGAAGTGACCTCACCATGGTCAGTCTGGGGGTGTTCTGTTCTCAGAACTGGCAACCCCTGATAAATGTGTCCTCCCACTGTGGACTGTGTCCATTCCCTGCCCCTTCATTTGGGCCTCCGTTGTCTCCCGTTGGGAGTAGTACCCTCAGAAACCAGAGCTTCCAGGGCACCCTGGGCAGCTGCCCCTTCTAGCCCTTCTGACACTGCTGGTAATTACTTTCTCTGGAAGGCAGTCAATTGGCACCTGGGTACCTACTATGACCCTCCTCTGAGCCACTTCTCCATCCCATTCCTGGAACATAGGGCAGAAGAAGATCTGCTCATTGCCTGAGTTACCCTACACACCTGTCTGTTGTACTGCTCTGGAGAAACCAATCACTTCAGCACCATTGTCTGACTGGAACATCGCTTAGGGCAGTAACAGGTATCACATCAACTGTTATCTAATGGAAGTGATGACTCCCTACATCAGGGATCACAAGTTTTCTCTGGAATCCACTTCACGGCTAAGAGACACCAGGGCATACTCTTCCCTCTGCTTCTGGGAACTACCAACCCCTAAGTTCACACCGGCCACTCTTGTAGAATTTCCACCAGTAGCTGGTTTCTTGGGACAGACAGTGTTCCCCTGCTTGTACACTAACTGGGAAAACTCTAAGCAACTGGTCACAATTGGGTTGCCCAAGGACACTGTTCACTAGAACCTCCTCCCTGTTTCTCAGTAGGGGCATGGTAACCCCTCACTCGGCCGTGGAGAACCTGAATCACCCTTCATAGAGTCACTCCCATGTATCTTCTTGTGGACCCTGGTGTTGAGCTAGAGTTCTGATCCTTTGGAAAGCTCCCTTAGAGCTAGTGAGCTTGCTGTCTATCAGTTGTTAGCATAGCTCTAAAAAACAATGACTGAGAATGTGCTCTCTGGAAAACAGATTGTAAAGTGTTTATTTGACCACCCATAACCCAAACTTTCAGTTCCTTATTAAAATTCTTTACAACATCTACCCAAGACTGCTGGGGCAGTTTAGGGCTGTTCCTGAACATCAGCCTACACTTATCAGGGGTAAGGCCATATGTTTCATTAAAGTGTGGCCTTCATGGGGGTATTTCAACCTGTCACCCTTTTGGGCCAACAAAGGAATCTCTCCCCTCCGTAGGTATGTGCCTTCACAGACTGGTACCCCAGTCTCCTTCAGGGACACTGCATTTCTATGGTTATATCATAGTCTTCAAACCACGTATCTATGTCATCCTCCAATATAAAGCAAGGCACCAGGTCTTTAGGAACTCTGACTCTCCTTTCCTCAAGAGACGCTGTGCTTTTACTGCCACCATTGTTGCTGGGCCCTGTGCCATGTTTGGTCTTCAGGTCTGGCTCTGTAAAACTCACTAAATGAGCCAAAAATATCTGTTTTTATTCCAAGGCTTTCTCAGCCTTTTCTGCCAGCTTCTTCTCCCGGGCTAATTTCCTTTCCTCAAGGGCCATCTTGGCAACATACTCCTCCTTGGCTGCCTCCATTTTTTATTTAGTCAACTGCAGCTTGAGCTCGCTTTCCTGTCCACAAGCTTGAGGAAAGAGTGTGGGTTGAGATGCTGTTGACGGCCATGGATCTGTCAGAGGACCCTCTATCCTCTGAGGCCACAGACAGTGGGTTGTCTTCCTCCTCTTCCATCTCCTCCTCCCGCACCTCCTCAGCATCCTCCACCTCCTTCTCTGTAACCTATAACTGGCAGGACGCCCACCATGCACTGAGGACCTTCTGGAGCTCTGGCTTCTTGGAGTTCCTCTTCTTTGATTTGAATCCTACAGAGTCCTCTGAGATCAGACACAGTGTAGCTCTCCAGGTCGTTGAGGTCAAACTCCATGCTTACAGATAGCGTCATAGATGCACAAAGTAATGTGGAATATCAGTGAATTTAGAAAAAAAGAGGCCAACCAAGGAGAATTTAATAGGAGGTTAAATCTGATATCAAATTATTTATAATGGGATTTTGGTGTCATATCAAATCACTGAATGGCACTGTACAAACACAAGTACTAAATCCCATCATTGAGCACCAATGTAAGAAATTGGGTTGCTGTTTGAGGGTGGTTTGAGCTCTTTTCAAGCAACAGTCACAACTAAGGGGGGGGCGGAATTTGCGTAGTCGCGCCACGCAAAGCTCCGCAAAACGGAAAAGATCTCCGCGAGCATGCACAAATTCCGCGAACACGCGGAATTGCTTGTTCCTCCCGTTCGCAATGCTTTTTTCCTGTTCGCAAATACTGTTTGCGTGCTCGGGGGAAATATCTTGCGAGCACGCATTTTGAAAGAGCGAACAAGCAAAAAATTCTGCGAAGCCGCGGATCGCAGCACATTTGGCAATTCCGCGTTCTCCGTGGAACGCAAAATTACTCAAATTCCGCAAATTCAGCAAGCAGCACGGAATTTGTCAGGGTTAGCCACAAAACAGTCACTATATTATTCTGTGCTTACACCTCTGTTAGCAAGGCACAAAATCAGTCAGGCTTACCTTAGAGGCAATGTGTAAAATGTATGCAGCTTACAAACAGCAACAAAGTGAAACTCAACACAAGAAAAATCTCACAACATTTTAGAGGAATGGAGTAAATATTAGAAACCATTTGACACCAAAATGACAAAAGTCCAATCAGTAGAACCATAGATATGCAATTTCAAAGTTTTAATGTAAGTATAGCACCTGAAAGCACAAAGCGCCTAATGAGGTTATCTGGTCGTACCGGTCTGGAAGAAGGTCACAGGTTCAGGCTGGCTGTAATGGAGTGCAGACAGGATACAGGGACCCAGTTAGTCCCATTGAGAAATGTAGCTTAAGTCCTTGATGCTGAGTTTTGCATCGCACTGTTTCATTTCCAATGAAGAACTGCGAGGGCTGCAATGCGAGGTCCTGTATCAGATTGGATTGGGCTGCATTGGTTCTGAGGAGGAGATGCGAGAGCAGGTATGCAAGGTCCTGTGTTGAGTTGTTTTGCACTGCGTCAGTTCCAATGAGGCCTATGATCAGGTGCTGCAAGGTGCTGTGATGTGAGGTCCTGCATTGCACTGTGTCAGTTCTGCAGAAACCTCCAGTTGGACTATCAAGAGAACCTTCTGATGCCAATGAAGGGTCTCGTACCTGTGGGGCACGTCCTTGGGATCAGGACTTATTCTTGCAGAGGCCAGAAGCAGTGCACAGGCAGGTCCAGTTGAGTATGTGTAGCGGGGCAGATTAAGGGCAAGTCTTTGGCTCTTGCTATGTCCCTGTAGCTCAGAACAGGAGTCCAGTCAGCTAGCCATGGAGTCACTTTGGAGGTTCTCGGTTCAAGAAGAAGGTCCAGTCTTTCCTCCCGAAACAGCAGGGCAGTCCTACTTTAAGCAGGGCAGTTATTCCAGCAGCAAAACAGTCCTTCTTCTGAGTCTTCCACAGGTACAGAAGTGATCTGAAGAGTGGGCCAGATTTTCTTCCGCATCAGGTTTTATTAGTGGCCCCTCTGACCCTCTCTTCAGTACACTACAGTACCTGCAGAAGACTACAAAAATACTACCTTGTACTCCAAAGTTTGCCCTGCTGCTGGAAATCTACCTTGTTTCTCAGAGGACTGCCCTGCTGCTTGAGGCCTGCCTTGTTTCTCTGAGGACCGCCCTGCTGAATGATGCCTGCCATATTTCTCAGTGGACTGCCCTGCTGCTACCCGAAGACTGCCCTCCTGCTTGTGGCCTCCCTTGTTCTTCAGAGGACAACCCTGCTGCTGAGGACTGCCTTGTTCTTCAGAGGACTACCCTGCTACTTGAGGCCTGCCTTGCAGCTTGAAGGAGAAAGGAACATCTCCATGAACCCAGGAATCCAAGGGTGAATCCAGGGGTTAGCAGACCATGTTGTGAGCTTCTGGGATACAACAAGCTCCAAAGGCCTCCCTGTAACTGTCCAGCTAACCTGCTGCAGCTGGGCCTACCTGGACCTGCCTTTATGATCCCTATTGCTTTCTATTTTTACTTAACCGTTCAAAATTTCATATCTCCAGTTCTTCTGATTGGATTGGCATGTTGGTATCATTTCTTTATTGAATGTGACTCAATTGTTTCAGTCTGAATTGCAGAGAGTAGGAAAGGACATATTGGAACAATAGCACATCAATGACACCAAGCCTTCTTCATTAATGGTCAGCCTTCAAAGTCCTTTATCTCAAAGGTTTTCCTGACACACTCAATTTCCTCAAAGCAACTTCTTATGAGGATGATGTCTTAACATTGTCATTCATCAAAGCTGTCTTACCCCTACTTACCAATGCCAATGCCTCCCTCAAACCAGGTATCTTTCCAGTAGCTCTCAAGATATGGTACATCACTCCTAAAGAAACCCATATTAGACCGCAATGTCCTCGCAAACTATTGGCATAGATTTTGGAAGCTCTATGGAGTTCAGTGTTGCTTGTCTACATATAGCCGGACCAGGAGGACTTATGGATGACACTGATGTTGACAGTATTGGTTGTTCCCTTCCCTTTCATGGCAGGTAAATGGCATGGTGAGGATGTGCCTTCTCTAATAATGGGATTTAGCCCTAATTCTCACAGTTCCCAAGCTCATAAGGGACAAAATGAATGTGTGAGAATAATATACTCCTAGAACACAATAGTGAGACAGAGGAAAGTCTTGAATTCAGGCTACATTATACTGTATGTATGTAGTTGTGTATTGCATTTCAATAGAGCAAACCTCACCAAAATGCAGCGAGTGCTGTACAGGGTCAAAGACCCGTACAAACTCAATGAGTAATAGGAGAGATAGCTGTATTGTGGACGCTTAATGCATTGTTATGCTGTATACTTTGAGAGTCATGTCTCTGCTCTGAATATGTTCATGATGGTGTCTATGAAAAATTGGGTTGTTGGTTAAGGGGATTGGAACCATACTGAAGCAACAGCTACCATCCTTGTCACACAAAGATCACTAAATTAGCATACCTTTAATCCTCTGGTTGCATGGCATAAAACAGTCAGGCTTAACTAAGAGGCAATGTGTAAAGTACTTGTGCAGTAAACAAACAATTATACCGTGAAAAATGCCACACTGATTTAGAAAAATCGAGTGAATTTTAATGCATTATCTGACAAAAAATTGACAAAAATCCAATTAGTAGAGTTGGAGATATGCAGTTTTAAACTTGTAGGTAAAAATAGTGCTTAAAAGCAGAAATCGTCAACTGTGGTTATCTGGTCTTACCGGACCAGGACAAAGTGTCAAGTTAAGGTTGACTGCGATGGATCATTAGTCGGATGCAAGGACCAGGTTAAGCCTGCTGAGAATTGTACATATGTCCTAGATGCAAAAGCTGTGCAGCGGTGGTTTCAATGAGTGATGTGGGGGCCTGTTTTGCGCTGCATCAAGCTGTGTGTGTTCCAGTGAGAAGCTATGAGTGCGGCGAGGTCGATGTCGAGTTGTGTCACTGTGTTGGTTCCGATGAGGAGCTGCAAGGGCTGAGATGCGAGGTCCACATCTGGTTGCATCGCGCTGCGACTGTTATGCCATGGACCACAGTTGGGCTGCCAGAGCACCTCTATCCCCACTTCCAAGCATCCAGGTCTAGGTAAGCATAACTTGAGGGGTTTACACTCAATCAGGCAGTGTCCAGGTGCAGGGATCAAGAGTGCTGGAGCTTGTTGTGTTCTTATATCTCATAACAGCAATCTATCCAACTAGCCATTGGAGTCATTCTTGTGGTCCTGGGTTTAAGGTCCAGTCCTTCTTCCTCATATAGCTGGGCAACAGAACAGTCCCTCTTGCAGAGAGATCAGCAAGGCATCAGAGCAGCAGGGTATTTTGGCAGTCCTTCTTGCAGCTGAGCAGCAGGGCAGTAAGCAGTTTTTCTTCTGAATCTTCCACAGGTCCAGGTGATCTGAAGAGTTGGTCTGAGGGTCCCCTTTTGAAACCTGGTGCCCACTTTGAAATGGAAGGAGCTTCTGGATTCTGTATAGAGGCATCTGGAATTCCCTGCCTCCCAGTCTTTTTGGGGGACAATAGGCTAGTTTAAAGCCCTTTCGTATGTGAGCTGCGCTAGTGCTAGTGCCTTTGAAAGGAAATTGAGGTTAGCCACCCCTCCCATCCTGCCAGAGATGGCTCATCCTGCCAACCCTGAGACCCCATACTTTGATGCTGTCTGGGAGGAATAAAAGTCCAACTGTCATCTACACCTAGTCATGTGCCCCATCAACAGACTGCAGGCACCAAATGGTTAGGACAAGAAAAGGACCCATTTCTAAAAGAGTTATATTCAGAATTGTGACTTAAAATCCAACTTTACCATTTAAGAGGTTTTTAAATTTCAATTCCTCAGACACCAAACATGAAGCATAGCCATAGGGTAAGCAATTCACAAGTGTATGCCTACGAGCCGTGGAAACAATCAGCAGCACAATATACACAGGAGATGTTCCACAAACCACATTGTGGCATTAGTATAGAACAGCAGAAGTGGCAGATGAGATATATAGAACAGGACAGGTAGCAATTAAAATAATACATGCAGAATAAGTCACATGGAGTAGTATCTGGCTCTGAGTATGATTTCAGCATCTCAGGTACAATAGTTAACAGACCTCACCTCACAACATGTGCTGTCTGCAATTAGCATAATGTGATCATAAATAGGTGCTCAGGATATGAGTATAAAAAAGCTTTTTTAACTCTCACCTGTTAAGTTAAAGAGCACAGCGTGACGGAGCAGATACCTGGTGGAGATCTGTTGTGGCAACTGCCCACCTTAGAGAAATATGTTTTGATGTTCAAACGTATTTGATTTTTTTATGGCAGATCAGATGATGGGTTACAATAGTCTCTAATCATATTGGCCTACTGCTTTACACTTTAAAGAAACAATCAGTTCTCACCAATCCCTCCCAGGGGAGATTGCCAAGCTCACAAGGAGCTAAACACCTGGGCTCAAAAGACCCAAGAACTTCAACGTGATCCCTTATGTGAGTTTTGGCCAAAAACAAATCAGATGTTGGCCCACTTTAGTTAACCCCTTCCCCGCTCATGACGGAACCACTCCGTCATGAGCCACGGGTGCCGTGTGCTCATGACGGAGTGGTTCCGTCATGCTGCGGCCGTTGGCCGCCGCTCCGCCCACGCGGCGCTAATTCCCCGCCTGTGCGGGCGATTAGCGCAGTGGGCGGAGTCGTGACGGAACCACTCCGTCATGAGCACAGCTCAACCGTGACTCATGACGGAGTGGCTCCGTCATGAGCACAGCGCTACCGCGCTGCCCCCAAACCCCCCCAGCGCTGCGGCGGAATTCCTGCCGCAGACAAGGGGTTAAATTGAGATGCTATTTTTTTTGCATTATTTTCTTAGCACCTAATGCATCCTCGATACAGAAATTTATGAAAGGGCACATTTTACGCTAAATTAGCATTAAATACCAGCTTACAGTTTGCGCAAATATACATAATTTCATATACATTTGCCACACTTTCTTGTTCAGCACTCATAATTATGAATTCGAACAATAAAATCAAGAAATGTGTCAATGTTGTTTAGCAGCACAAACCATAACCTGCGCAACAGTCAGGCAAACACTCTTTGGTAGTGTTCTTCCTGAAAATATTCCAGCAGGAATCCACCATTAAACACCAGGGATTCTCTATTTTTTAGGGCACATTGATCCTCCTAGGTAGAGGGGCTGACTGCCCTTGGGGAGATAAAAAATAATTGAATCATTTTCTCTTCCTTGGAGGGCTGATTTCTCAAGTAAATTGTGCTTAAGAATTGTAATCCTATTTGAAAGCAAGATTGGCTTTGTTGCTTCTTTGAATATTTTATTGTCATTGCAGTTCAGCTTGTCTTGCAGTTAGCTCTTTGCCCATTTTTGAGGCTGTTTCACTGGAGCAGTTCGAGGTAAGATTTAAAAGTAATTGATTGCTTCCAGTGTTTATGTTGTCTCTATTATTTGTGTACCCCAATTTCACATGCATTGCATTGCATTACATTCTCACTTTCTGTGTATATCACACCTGCAGCATACTGAGAGCACTAACATGTTAATGAGTAGCTCTGCATTCTACCTAGAACAGTATTTGATGAAAAATGTTTCAGATAGGATCGAGTCATGGCATCTCATTAGATGATTACTTCCAAGGGCTTAAGTCAAGTAATAGATTAGAGCTCTATGGCTGGTTCTGAAACTGAAACTGAAACTGCATCTGATGGAGATGATCATGGATCAGAATTTGGATGTGAGTTTTCAATTCGTGGATTTGCATACGATGATGACTCCTCTTTTTGTTTTTCTGAAGAACAAGGCAATGCAGCACCACAAGGTAGTCGTAATTTCCATTCATAAATATATACTGTGCCGCTGACATTCAATGACAGTTTAGCCCAATCTGGAGTACCCCACAGAATACAGAGGACTCTAATAGATTCTAGTCACACAAGTGGTGTAACATTACATCGGTACAAATGTGGGAACGCTAGGAATTATGTGAATCCCAGCAGATTGCGGAACCTTCCACAACAGGAATGTGAGGAAAATCAGTGAAATTAGATAGAGTGGGCCATTTGCAAGGCATTCTGGGAGCGAGTTTAGCTGCTTTAGCTGGGGGGAGATGTGCTGTTGGAATGTGACTTGATATACATGTCTAGGCCCAGCATTCTGAATAGGCAGTGAGTCAGAAAAGCAGGAAGACTCAGATAATGGCTATTGGCATAGTTCACTGAACGGTTTACCATTGTGTTAGCAACAATGTTACGGGTATCCTCTGGGACATGATGTAGCAGCTTCCTTAAGGCATTAAGTTCAAGGAAGCAAGCTGAAGAAATCTGTCTGACCTGAGCCTAAAAGGAGAGAGCAGAATCAAATATGAAACCTAGTTTCCTGGCAGAGGTTGTAGGAGTGAGGGGAGGATTTAGTTCTTCAGGCCACCAAAGGTTTGGCTGTGGCGGTCACTGGGGAAAAAGAAAAGGACTTCGGTTTTGTCCGAATTTAACTTAAGGAATTTTGACTCCGTCCAGTCAGCTACTCCTTAAAGGCACTCCTTAATTTGTGGAGTGCAGCTTCCGAATATTCCTGAAAGGAAAACAGAAGCTGGGTGCCATCCGCATAGGAGACCACCTTCACACCTCAAGATTCAATCTGGCCGCTAATGAAGTGAAATCAAATTAAACATCAGTGGGCTCTAGGTCAATCCTTGGGGCACCCCAAAGATGAGTGATTTAGGGAGGATGAAAAGGTGTGGAGATTAACTCATTGGGATATGTCTTCCAAGAAGCTTATAAGCCAGGCGAGAACCTTGTCATGAAAGCCATACTGACTTAATCTCTTCTAAAGAGTGGTGCTAGATACTGCGTTGAACATCATTCTCCAGGCTGATATTAAAAGCATGGCTTCAGGCCTAAATGAGCAGCCGAACTACTGCAGCTGTCAAACATGCATGCAAACCTGGATTACAATGAGGTAATAGTGGTATACACAATTGCTCTTCCTGTTGGGTGTGGGCTAGTGGGTAAGTATATCTTGAAAGGAAATCGTAAGGTTGGTGCTATATCAGGTATCAAGACAACCTACTGCCAGGAGTATCAGAGCCACCGGATCTGACGAAATATTGCAAAAAATTGAATGTGAACATTCCAGTAAGTTGTTTTGAGGAAGAGAAGGAAATCCCAGAAAGCTAACGTTTCCAGGATTTCCATATCTTCCTCACATCCAGCACATAATCTGGTCTCTTTCATTCCTGTCACAGCTATATATATGTTTTTGAGGAAGTCACTTATGTGACGAAACACCTATTGGCTGTGTACTGCACCGATGCACACTTTGTGTTGTACTGAATACTCCATGCTAATACAACAAATTGAATTGGACTCAATGTAAATAAATCCTCACTTTAATGGACTGGATATATTTTATCAGACTTTCTTATGAGTGCTTTGATATCTACTAACATTCAATTTTGCATGCAAACCTGTCACAATAACTGTTTTTGACTGAAAGGAACCCTACTTTTAAATATTAAATAAGCAACTTCTAAGTAGACATTGTAGCCTACACAGTGGGCAGCGTCATGTTTGAAAGAAGAACATGTAAGAATGTAATGTTTGCATTCTCCCACAGGGACCAGCCCATAAAAGCTATATTCACTATTCTGTGAAGAAAATGCTAAAGTATAGTTAGAGTCCTAATCCTGCAACTTTGGTTTGAAATAAGCTACAGAGATTATTCTGTTTAGTAATCCTGGGCTCTGACCAAGTCTACAATGTGTGGCTTTCCCACCCAAGAATGCCTGGACTGAGTACAGTGCACCAGCACGTGAGCCGTGAGGCTGAGATTCCTGTAGCCCCACACAACCCCACTGAGCATAACTGTCAGTCTGGTGTCCATGCTTTTTGAGTGACTAGCAGACCCATAAAGGTTTCAGGGATGCATTAGTAGTTGAAACTCAATTTCTTGCTAAGGAATAACATACACAAATACTGCAGGAAGAAAAGACACACTGGAGCATATTCACAAACCCCTATCACCATGGGAACGTCACTGTTTGCAACGCCCCCGAGACGATAGGGGCTTCGCCTTATTTGCAAGGCAGCATTCAGCCGCTTAACGTGGCTCAACGCTGCCTTGTAAATAAGGCCCCCTTTCATGCTATGCTTAGCATTAAAGGGGTGGGCAGTGGGTGTTGCAGAGGGTGTTCCACCGCAACACCCATTGATTTTGACTCTGCCCCCTATTTACAAGTAGTGTAAATAGGAGGCAGAGCCAAAATTAAGACCAGGGGAAACCTGGTCCTAAATTGGCAAAATGAGGAGAACTGCTTTATTGCTCCTCGTGTTTGCTTTTTCCATGTGTGCTGCTTTGTGCAGCACACATGGAGAAAGCAAAACGGCTTGGATTTTTTATGTACAAGAAGGTCCCTCTTCCTGCATTTAAAAAAAAATGCGGGTTTGCAACCTCCATGTGCTCTGCATTGCTAAGTGGCAAAACGGCATTCCAAGATTGTTTATTTGCAGGAAGGGGGACCTTCCTGTACATACACAATCTACCCCTGCACGCAGACTCCCTTGCACTATGGTACAAGGGTGCCTGCATTGGCGCTACACTTAGCAGTGTAGTGCCAGCACAGGAGGAAGCCCAGGGTTGCACCATATTCTTATAAATATGGTGCAGCACTGCGTTTCTGAAGTGGCAGGCGTGCCGTTAAGCCAAGGAGGCTAACAACACGCTCCGCCACTTCACTTGTAAATACCTCCATATATATTTTAAAGTGTTTATTTCCAAAGACTCAATCTTCTGCTTAGTTCATGAGTACTAACCATACAGAATAACATATAAAACAGCACAAATGCATATTGCTACAGCAAGAATAATATGAACTGTTCTAACATGATTAGATTGTTGCTGGCAGCATAACATGCTAAAGACTACTTCTATGCACTACACAGTGAGAGCATGGAGTATCAAACATGCATCTAGAGTTTCTTAAGGGTCAGTGAACTGCATACCTGTTCACAATAGATAGACTCTGTCTATCTCCTTATTCACTCTGTATCCGCTCTTAACATAAGACGGGATGCTGCAGCAGCCTGGCAGAACATCTTTCTGAAAACCTTGTGTGCAGGCCTCCCTAATTCAGTGGTCAATACATGAGGTTATATAGGGATGACCAATGACATTTGCCCTACATCTGGGGATTTACCATTAATCCAAGACATAACTGGTACAAGCCAAAATGATGAAAACATGTCACCTCGCACTTCGTGTTTTTTTTTTCACATCCACTGTCAGACCTTGAAATGTAGATATTATGGAACTTGTAGCAGACCTGTGTCAAATTAAGTGAAAGCAAAGTCACTGTTTAATTGGCAATTTCACGCTTTCTGAAAAAGATAATGCCATGCTGCATGTGGGCCAAAGACAGAGTAACTTCGCATGCTCAAAATGGAGTCTGAATATGGGAGATTTCCACAATTCAACTACTGTTTTTAATATTTATTAAATCAACCTCATTGGTAAAGTTAGATTTTTAATTCATGAGGGGAAAGTATCTTTTAGAAAGTTATGCTTTCTTTGTCTGATGCCCAAGGCGCCTCATTTGCATTAGCCTGTCAGCAGCTAGCATGTCATTGCTGCCTTTGATGAGGTGTGAAATACTCATATCAGAGCAGAGACAATAGATATGGCCTGGCAGGATGACTTGGGTAATGAATGTGACCCAACTTAACCAAAGCAGGGCAGTTAAGGATGGCCTAGGTACTATACTAAATTGAACGGTACCAGGGAAAGACCAGTACTTTTATAGTTTAGTGATAACAGGAAGCCTGGAGAAGAGGGGGATTTTAATCCCAAAATATACTTTTGCATCCTGGATGTAGTCTTAATGGAGTAAGGACTGTCACCAAAACCAGGTTGGAGTTGTAGAGGAGGAGGGGATCATTCATTACCTTAGAAATGGCACTAGGCCTGCCGCAGACTCCCTCCAGGGGCAGAAAGATTATGCCATTATGGATTCTATTGAGAATTCTGTAGGGTGAGATAATTTGCGGTGAGGCAAACAGGTTGTGCTGGAAAAGTGGAAAGATTAATCATACAAAAGGTGAAGGAAGGAATACTTGCAATTAGTCTAACCACTGCCAATCCCTTGGGGTGGTATTCTAACTCATCATTTTTTGTCTACTCTGCCACCCTACACAAAGGACCTTTTTATGCAAATCAGTATTGAATTTGCTCCTCATGGAAACAGAAAATCCCGAACTGCAAGATTGGTCCCCCTTTAAGAGGGAACACAAGCTACCCCAGATTGGTTTCAGCATTGTTCACATCAAAAGTAAAAAAGGCTTGCCCATGGAAATATTTTGCCCAATGCTCAGGAGTGTCCAGGCGTCACCACCAGCCACTGGCTAGTGAAGTGGACAAAAGTAACAACTCACCCCTGCTCCTCAGGACACTTTCTGTACCTGTGGCAGAAAAGAGAACTGACCTGCTCCCACTTGTACTCAGGGTGAAGAAGTGGATTCCAAGGTTTAGTTGGCTATCCTGTATTTCTACAGGAAAACCAAAAGCTGCAGGAGGCCTTTTTAGGTCTCGCCTAGCAATACAGTGCATGCACTGCCCGCTTGCGAGACTATTGTCGTCGGTTTTTCTTTGGAAGCGAGGTGGAAGGTCCACCCATGCTTCTCATTGGCGCGCATGAAAAATCCTTGCTTTTGATTGCAAGGGAGGCATGTTTGTTCCCTCCCTGTCTCCTGTTTGCCGTGCCTGCCCGGACAGGAGATGTGCACGCGCACGGTGTGTCTTTTGCTGACGGCGGACTCAACAGGCCTTTCTTAATTAGGGGTAATATGTATCGGTTTCACTATTTAGATTTCGCTGCTTCTCGCCAGTGGCGTTTTAAATATGTCACACATGCCATGCAGCACTTCGTTTACGACTTCCTTTATTGTATCGGAGGTAAGCTCTGAATCATAGTTTGCTTGCCCACATTGCAGCGTTTTATTTTCAGTTTGTAGCTTTTTTTTACAGCTATGGAAGAAAGATTCTCATTCTCACGCTTTCCTGGGTACAGTGCACTTGGCATCTGTGCCGCGGGAGCTCAACCGCTGTCATTCAAAGATCCTTAAATACGCTTCGCTGTAGGGTGGAGAGAGACACAGGGGTCCTGGATCGAGAAGGGCCTTGGGTAGGCTCGGCTATGTGAGTAAAGAAGTGCATGAAAGCGAATGGATGAATGAGTAAACATCTGAGCAGTGCTCTTTTCGAATGAGATTACTTCTGTGCACTTCAAATTGGTCATTTCAATGAGAAGAAAGGAATCATTTTATTTCATTTTCATTTATTCCTGTTATATAACAAGCTGCCTGAGGGCTGGGGTCCGTTGTGGGCACTGAAGATAACAGAAGACAGGGATGGAGCAGTCAAGGCACACGTCACGTTCTTTTGTAAACATGCCTTTTGTGACGCGCTAAGGAAGACTAAGGGGGTTCGCCTGCTTATAACCACCCCCAAACGTGGCAGGTAATGTAATTGTAGGACAGCAGAGGGAGATCACTTGATTTGCCCAGGATCACACAATGTACAAGTAAGCGTTGAAGTCAGTCACCGAGTTCACTTTGGCTAAAGAATCCACCACACGGGTCTCATCTCCCACCACGGGACTGGTTACTACACAAGGGGGGGTTGGAAGTCACTAGTCCCTTCTGTGAATTCACTTTGTTGCTCCTTTTAGATTTTATATATCAGGTTACACCATTGACACAAGAGCGGAAAGCACAAGATGGATCAACAATAGTAATACTTACTACTAACAAAAATAACAGCAACAATGCATAGAGAAACCCTCCCACATCCTTTCACCTGTGAAGAACCACATCCAACCTTAAAGGCCAATTTCTACTAGTGTCTCTGTGAAAGCTCAGTGGGTTCAGACCCAACAGAAACCGTCATGTAGCGGGTACGAATACCTTCCAAGAGCGGTCACATTCCTTTTAAGGGCGATAACATTAGTGCCACAAAGTTGGGTTCACATGGCACGATGGGCGCCACCTGCAGGCCTGATTGTGCTTCTGGGACTGCACCTTGTATGTACATTGTAGAACAAGAATTTGCAATGCTATAGACATTGTAAATCACAATAACTTTTATTTATGTTTTGGTTTATAAAATGTAAATAAAAGGCATTGTCATTTACAATGCCAATAGCTTATACTTGCGTAAAGGCGAGACCTATTGCATTGCAAATGCTTGCTCCTGGAGTCACAAGCTTGATTTGTTATGACAGGACATGGACTCAACCTTGCTTTTTGCCTCTGCTAGACTGTGTTTAGGCCCTACAATGCTAGTCCTTAGGCCCAAGGAGCCTTAGATGTGATTAAAAGGAACTGCTCCAAAAAATCAGAAAACTTGAGCTTAGAAATCATTTGGACTTCTAAGACCTCTAGACCTCCAGTGAAACCTCACAACAAAGGTGCATGATTTTGAGAGGACCTCATCAGCTACTGGCTTGCCTCACTGGAAGATTCTACAGTACAAAAAAGACTAAGGGCCCCCTCCCGCCACCCTAGTGGTGCTGGACCGGCCACCAGGGGTGCGGTGGTCCCGCAACGCCAATTAGGATGTGACCACCACCCTGGCGGTCGCATCCCGCATCTTTATCATTGCATCGGGTGCTGCTTGCAGCAACCGCCGCAATGCCAAATAGACATGTTGTGTAGTGCCATGCACAACGTGACTGGCACCGTGCGGCCACCTTGTGCATGGCAATGATGGGGGGTAACATAGGTACCCCCCAAGTTCAGCCCCCTGCGCCCCCACCCTCCGGGGGCCCGCAACAGGCCCCCACAGCAATTCCCGCTTGCTTTTCCATGGCGGCATTGCTGCCATGGAAAGGCATGAACCTCCAGGCATCATAATATGGATGGCACCGTCACCATATTGTGCCCGAGTTCCAACCGGCCGTCAGTTGTTACGATTTCCAACCGCCGCGGTACCCTCACCGTGGTAATATGGCGGGGATAAATGTGGTTGTGATGGCGGGTGGATTGCCACCGCCGGCCGTGCGGTTGTGATCCGCCCACCATCATAATGGGGCCCTAAGTGCCTAATTTAGAGTTTGGTAGACTGGGAACTCCGTTGATAATGTGACAGAGTACTCTATCCACCAAGGTCTTGGTTCTCCTACAAATTTAGAGACAAAAGGAGTGTAGACTTTTGTTGATGGAGCCTCGATTGACTCCATTGATGAAAAGCTTCCTCTGATGCCCCGACGTAGTAGGGAACATTTGTAGAAAGGAAAAACTCCACACACGCTATTAAGAATGGACGCTGTAATGACCTTTTTGTGTCCCTCATTGCCAGATGAAACCTGACAATAAAAAACAGAAAAAAGGAATAATAAGCTACCAAACCCTCGGAGGAAGCTCTCAGGTCATTTGTGAGTGTTTGTTTCTAAAAAGCAAAAAACAAATAAAGGTTTGATGAATGGTTGTTAAAATCAATCACAGCTGTCCCCCAAGATGTTTTAATCTGAAGGCAGTTGTTCGTTTCAAGTTACGGAGGTGATGTTACCAGACAACCTGACAGATCCATCCGTCGACAACTAAATCTTGGCCAGGTGAAGGCGTAAAATGTATCCGCCCAATGAGTGGCCTTCCACACCTAAGAAATTTGAATGTTCTCTCTTGGAGCTTTTCCTGCCAAAAATAAGGGCGTACAAAATTTATTTTGCGTAATATGTAAAATGTTGGCAAAATTGTGAGTAATTACATGAAATGCAAAACCCTTGTTTTGCACTACATATTACCACTAAAGGCACTCCATGTTCAGTTTTTGGTGCAAGAATTCATTCAACAAAAGCACTTGTGACGTTGTTCATGAGCACTCATGGTAAATTTTAACCACAAATGGACCGTTTCGATTTAATTTTTCTTACCACAAAAGTTACATAATTCTGCAAAATGGCATAATTTTCTGGTTTTGTGAATTTCTTGTGACAAGCATAAAGAGAGAATCCCAAAAATATGCAAATTATGCTGGCATACTTCACATTTTGCCCCGTTCTAACCAAAGCCAACAGCTTCAGCGGGACCTCATCTAGTGATATTGAGAGCACTTCACTGGATAAAGCTTTCAACCTTGTCTCGTATGAGAATTTTTATTTCTATCAAAAAGACTGAGGGCCTGGTTACGATCTTGACGGATATCCCATCCGCCGTATTACAGGTTCCATAGGATATAATGGAATTCTAATTTGACTGATGGGATATCCGTCACATTTGTGATGGAACAACCCTGTCTACCAAGATAGTAATCAGGGTCCAAGTCAGAATGTAAACATCTTTGAGCAGGATGACCCACTTGGTGTATCCAACCTCCTCTCCATTGTGGGCAGCCTGGAAGTGCACCTAGATCCCAGTTAACCACGAACTGATTTCTGATTGACGCTTTAGCTTTCCTTGGATCTTTTGGTTTTGAAATTTCAAAAATATATATCTCTGACCCTTAATGTATCTTAGTAGTTTTGTTCTCTTTTATTCTATTATTTTTTTCTTATGTTTTAGCAATTGGTTGTGGGATTTTAATTGAGCAGTGTTTTGACTTTTTGACTTTTTTAGTGTTGCTACATACTTAATCCTGCCTGCTGTATACTATAGCTACCATGATACTGAGCCCAGGTTTAAATTACGGAACCTGCGTATTTGACCTGATAGGATTTGGGGACTTAATATTTGGTATGGTCTCAATCAATCAATCAATCAATCACTGCATTTGTAAAGCGCGCTACATACCCGAGAGGGTCTCAAGGCGCTGGGGATAGGGGGGCTACTGGTCGAAGAGCCAGGTCTTGAGGAGTCTTCTGAAGGCCAGCAGGTCCTGGGTCTGTCGTAGGATGGTGGGGAGAGTGTTCCAGGTCTTGGCGGTGAGGTAGGAGAAGGATCTGCCGCCGGTGGTGGTTTTTCGGATGCGAGGGACTGTGGCAAGGGTGAGGTTGGCTGAGCGGAGGCTTCGGGTGGGGGTGTGGAAGCTGAGTCGGTTGTTGAGGTAGGTGGGTCCGGTGTTGTGCAGTGCTTTGTGTGCGTGGATCAGGAGCTTGAAGGTGATCCTTTTGTTGACGGGGAGCCAGTGCAGGCCTCTCAGGTGGAGTGTGATGCGGCTGTGGCGGGGGACGTCGAGGATGAGTTGAGCCGAGGCGTTCTGGATGCGTTGGAGTCGTCTCAGGAGCTTGTTTGTAGTTCCTGAGTAGAGGGCGTTCCCGTAGTCGAGTCTGTTGGTGATGAGGGCCTGGGTAACGTTTTTTCATGTGTCTAGGGGGATCCATTTGAAGATCCTGCGGAGCATACGGAGGGTGTTGAAGCAGGACGTGGAGACGGCGTTGACTTGCCTGGTCATGGCGAGAGTGGAGTCGAGGATGACCCCCAGGTTTTGTGCATGGTCCGTGGGTTCCGGGGCTGTGCCCAGTGACGTGGGCAACCAAGAGTCGTCCCAGGCTGATGGGGTGGGTCCGAGAATGAGGATCTCTGTCTTGTCTGAGTTCAGCTTCAGTCTGCTGTCCTTCATCCAGTCGTCTACGGCCTTCATTCCTCTGTGGAGGTTAGCTTTGGCGGTGTGGGGATCTTCGGTGAGGGATATGATCAGCTGGGTGTCGTCGGCGTAGGAGATGATGTTGAGGTTGTGTTGTCGTGCGACGTGGGCGAGGGGGGCCATATAGATATTGAACAGCGTCGGGCTGAGGGAGGATCCCTGTGGGACGCCGCAGATGATCTTGTTTGTTTTGGAATGGAAGGGTGGGCGGTGAACGCTCTGGGTTCTGCCGGAGAGGAAGGATGTGGTCCAGGCCAGGGCCTTCTCTTGGATACCGGCGTCATGGAGGCGTGCTGATAGGGTGCGGTGGCAGACCGTGTCAAAGGCTGCTGATAGGTCCAGGAGGATGAGGGCGACTAATTCTCCTTTGTCCATCAGGGTCCGGATGTCGTCAGTGGCGGCGATGAGGGCGGTCTCAGTGCTGTGGTTGCTGCGAAAACCGGATTGGGAAGGGTCCAGGATGTTGTTAACTTCGAGGTAGCGGGTCAGCTGTTTGTTGACAATCTTCTCGGTCACTTTTGCCGGGAAAGGGAGCAGGGATATGGGCCGGAAGTTCTTGAGGTCCTTGGGGTCCGCCTTGGACTTCTTTAGAAGGGCGTTGATCTCGGCTTGCTCCCAGCTTTCTGGGAAGGTTGCTGTCTCGAAGGAACAGTTGATTGTTTTCCAGAGGTGGGGCGTGATGGTTGCGCTGGCTTTGTTGAAGACGTGGTGAGGGCAGGGGTCCGATGGGGATCTGGAATGGATGGAGTTCATGGTTTTGATAGTGTCTTCGTCGCTGACGCTGGACCAGACGGTCAGGCGACTGGTGCGAGTGGTAGTCGCAGGAGTGGTGGACTCAGTGGTGGGTGCGGGGGTCTCACAGAATGTATTCAATATAGGCTCAAATTAAAATACTTAAATCTCCAACATTAGCCACACTTGATGTCTGTATCAATGCTCTTTATAGTAAGTAATATTGAAATGAATAGTCCCATCATGGTTGTAGCTGAGGACTCTATTACCTCCTTAGAACCCACCAGTGTTTATGGGGTTGTTAAGAAAAAAGAAGCTCATGTGTGGGAAATTCCCTGGATAATTGATAATGATATCATGCACATTTGATGGATGAGACATCACCAAGAATATTTGACCCTAACTCACAGTCTGACAGCTTGTAAGGGCAGAGTAAAATAGGATTTGTCGAAGAGCGATATCTACAAGAAAGGGCTGCCTTATAGTAGAATTGAGTGTATGATGGTGGACCTTTCCAGTTGAAGCACTGTGTCCGATATGTCCATTGAGAATCATCCCAAAAGTGACCATGTGACCCTAATCTAGATTTATTACACCAGGTTTTTCCTTCATGCCTGTGTAGAAAGTGATAGTAACTTACATGTCTTCAATAATATAAGATGATTAGGTATAAAATTGGGATCATGTCTAGACGAGGTAGCAGCAGCACGTGAAAAGATTTTGTATTTTAATGTAATTTGGGAATTTTACCTTTGTACCATTTTACATTAAATTAAAAATTGTACTCTAGTGATAGTCATCTGTGATAGAGTGCCTCGTTTTTCAAGGTCTCCCCTGTTTGTTTGTGGACTCTGCACTCTACAGCACTCCGGTCTGGTCTTTACTATATGCACTAGTCCTTAAAACATGATGGAATTGGCTATCTCCTAATATACATATTTAACTCTGCAGGAATGCTATTCCATAGTGTATGGTGAGGAAATACAGCAACCTCTGAAGGTAGCATTTATTAAAATATGACATCAGGCTGATGATTAAAACATGGCTTCAGGCCTAAATGTGTAGCCTGACTGTTACAGTTTTTAAAACTGCAGGCAGACCTGTCAATATAGGCACCGTTGACAGGAGGGAAAACAGTTTTTAAATATTAAATAAATCAACATGAGGTAGGTCTTGAAACCCATAAGTGGGGTGCCTAGCATTTAAAAGTGGGACGTGAAAGAATTTAAGGTTGGCATGTTTCTTCAGTGACTTGCCAACAAAAGCCATTTCCACTGTAATAGGCTCGAGTTATTTTTTTCAGAAATACTAACTTAGATTAAGATGCTAGCTAAGTAACTGGCTTTGAATAAGGAAACACGTCCATTCAACATTGTTTTTAATATTTTTTTAAACACCAGTGTTTAGGAAAAGTTTTTTATAAAATAAATATACAAGAAAATTAACTTTTATAAAATCTCACATTTTCTGTCTGACCCTCCAGTAGCTAATTATCATGAACTTCCTTGCAGCTTCCCACATCAGTGCTATCCCTTTGATGGGAGGTGAATAAAGTTCCTTGAGCTGAAACAATGGTGCTGGTGTTTTTTGACAGGAATACCTTCCTGTGAGGCAGTTGCAAAGGTTTCAGAAACTTTATTAACTTGAAAGAGAACAAGCTGGAACAGGCCTACTCATAGTTAAGTGCAGACTGAGACCTGGGTAGGGGTACCTTGTGATCCTAGGGCACACTGTAACCATCCTGGCTCCATTCCAATGGGAGAATGATTGTTTATGAACTAGTGTGGTGTGGTTCAGGAGAAATGGTTTGCTTATTTTCATAGATACACCCCTAGGTAGACCATTCACCACTTCTAAGGCAGAAAAGTTCTGCCATATTGGATTTTACTGGGAGTGATGTAATGTGGGACAACATACAGGTAGGCAAACAAGATGTGCTGCAAAAGAGGGGGATTTTGAGTCAGGCGCTAAATCATAAGGTAATTTCTTTGTTCGGGCCATGGCTAAGCTGGCCTCAGGTGCATTGAAGTCAGCCTTGATGTGTACCTAGGATATGGTCTAGTGCACCCGTAGGCACTATGCTGTATCTTGGTCGTTTTTAAAAATCATATCTTCAGTTATAGGTATTTGGAACTCTGATGTTTTTTGGGTTATTTTTCCGATTGATTTTTGGATTATGGTGTGGGACCTTTATACTATTATGCATTGGCTCTTTAACTGGTTTTGAACTGCTAAATACTTCCCACATTTTCTTAAATTAGTCTGTCTGTGCTGTGCCATAGCATCCAAGGTTTTTTGCCCAGGTTTCTTACATGAAACTTGTGTTTTGGACCTGACAATATATGATTTTTTTTACCTGACAAGGACTCACATCCTCACCATAATCCATTATTTTACAGATGTATTTCTAATTTCTTTGCCTAGTGTATGCCGCCCTAGGATAAAATGGCATCATCCGATACTGAGATTCTCAGTGTTAGAAACCTAAAACTAGCCTAAAACATGTGGAGTCAGTCACTTCCAGAACTATGGTCAAGGAAATATCTGGTTAGATTTTCGAAGGTTGGACTGTCTTTGCTGTGTTGAAATGCTAGAGTTCCTGCTTTACTTACGTATTTTAATAATATTAATATGTAATCCCCTCTTTTAGGATTAACTTTAGTGTATTTGTATATTTTATTAGTTGTACTCAAAACAAACTTCTATTTGAAATAATTGGGAACGTTTTATATTATTCAAAAATGATATATACCAGGCCAATTTCAGCTGTTGAGTAGCAAGAGGTGTTTCACCTCTTGTGAGTCATTGCCCCTCTCCTCTGCCAACAATGGCAAAAAATAGCATAGCGTAGGTGCACGTGAAAAAAATGCCAGGACAATAACTACATATGCAGATGCAGAGTACTTGTCGACATTTTTTATGGGTGGTAGGGGCATCATGACCCCTGTACATATTGCAGATGCTTCGAGTCTGCTTGAGTTGTTGAGGTAGGTCAGAGTTTCCACTGAAAAAGCATTACACGTAATCTCGTTTAGTGAGTTTCATAAGCACACAACAGAGTGTTTAGTTTTTATGCCTCCCTTAAAGATGTGATATTTGACTTTTTTATATTAAAGCATTGTGGCACTAGTGATGCATCCCAAATATTCACTACCTCAAACTGACTAGCTGTGTGAGATGTATAAACACGGATGACACATTCCGCATTCTTTGCATTGACAGAGATGTTTTAAGGATTGGCAAAGTGGGCTCTGGTGCAGGACCCAGCCTTTCGGGGGCGGGGGGGGGGAGGGATGATAGAACCGGACCTGTCCTGCAGCGCCTTGCCCTGTGGACCTTGAATAATTCTTAAACAGATTGTTTTAAAATGCTTCCCTTTCATTTCTTCTTAATGTGGATGATATGTGAGAGTCTATTTTGCAGAAAAATGTTGTGTTTATGTTTCAAGCACTGTCCATAAGAGAAATTTCTTGTGGATACATCTGAACCTCACATGTGAGAAATGAGAGGGTGTCACAGATATTATTTACAGTAATATTCGTGAGCTGCTGCTGTGTTGCCATATGAAAATCACACACCACTATCCTTGATTATTAGATGTAAACACATTTAGATCCTGGGCCTGTGCCTGTGCACTGGCAGTGACCTGGCCAAAGAGGGCATGAAAGAGGTTAAACTGGATCATATAGTCAGAGCTGTGCTGATCAAAGGCCCCCAAAATGAACTTGGTCCAGGACCCCAAAAATACTTAACATGTCCCTTTGTATTAAGAGAGTCGAACGAACCAAATGAACCCAATATTCACTGCCTCTACCATTCTGTTTTTCCATAATGCGCACAGTCCATTGGAAGTGAAAGGAATCTGAAGTACTCGTTCTCTGCTCGAACAATTCCGTGGTGCTCTGTCATGCAAAGTGCATTTGATGCTTTGCCGTTTTATGGAACATGTAAATGGTCTTAATGTGAAGTTTCAGTTTGCTGAGTTCGAGAGGAATTAAACATGAAGCTGGTGGTTAGATAAGTGCATTTAAAATGACAGATAGGAAAAAAGTTTGCTTTCTCCTTTTTTTTTTTACCTCAGAAAGTTTTTATTTATTTTTATTCATCATCATTATCAATAAACTGTATTCGATCTATCGAGATGGACCATAAAACAGAAAAAAGTGTAATGGTTACAGTATAGTAGAAGACGATGAGGAGATATCCAATACATTATCAAAAAGGATTAAAATGTATACATTTGTAATAAAAATCCGAGAAAATGGGAGAAAGGCAACCTCGGGTAGCAATCCGCTATGCATTTCGATCTGCCCAAGTTTCTATTAAAATCACCAATCATCATCAAAACTATGTGCAGTAAGTAAACCAATATAAAGAGAAAAGAATAATTGTTTAAAAGCCATGAAATGTACCTTTGAAGCTTCAATTCGTAGCCACCGCCCCACTAAGTTACAAGAATAGAGAACAGGCTATGAGAGAAGCCGGGGCAATCGTGTTAAGACGGTCACAAGTTTACTATAAGGGCATTGGCAAATAGATTATTCACAACTAGATCTAAGCCTGACTACGGACCTCAAGAAGCTAAGGACTTGGGACACAAAATTTCTAGTATGCATTTGTAGAAACATAAACGCTGCCCTGACCTGTCTAAAATGTTCCTTCTTTAAAATGGGGGTGAGATAAGATTTTCTGGGAACCTCATAAAAACTGCAGAACATAAAAAAAATGCATCATGTCCTGCGGAGACTTCCCGTCGCAGCCACAGGAAGGGAGACTCTGGCCCTATGTGCCCCGCCCGGGTGGGCCAGAAGATAATAAAAAAGGTCCAAACGAAACGTAGTCAGTAAAAATCGGTTGTGGGAACTTTAAAGCCATAAGAGATAGGGCTCAGTGGATGGCACAGTTTTCAATGGGAAATACCCACGCACACTAGGCTTCTTCAGCTCCTCTTCTTCCATATCCATCTGCCGTTTCTTTTTAAAAGTTCTCCTTCACCCAAGACTGGTTTCTAATACACATGTTCTCTGGGTTGGTGAATAAGTCAACCCTTCCCAAGTCCGCAAGACAATATTTACGTATTTGAGCCAGGTAATATGATGATAGTAATTCCAGGGAAAGGCAATCAGTTAAAATAGCTTTGCTTTGGGCAATTCCCTCTCTGAGCCACAGGTTCATCCACAATGATAGGAGGCGGTAAGACAACCGGTCAGGAAGAAAAGCCAACCCCAGTTCTTCATGGACTATAATAGAGGTAATACTCTGTGGTAGACATACAAGACATTTTAAAAAAGTGTTTTCAAAGACTTCCAGTTCCTCGTGCTCCATGTAACCCCAGATCTCTCTACCAGAGGCCGCCTTAGTAGTGCACTTGGCCTTATAGATCTTCAAAAGGGCCCGATAGGTCTGTTGCCCAGCCTGGATAGAAAGTTAAAGATGACAGTATTGGCCATGATAAGGTCCCCTTTTTTCCTACTAATGAGGGGATGCCAGGTCATGGCGCAATCGAAAACTACTCCCAAATATGAGAAGACATCAGTCTTGGGAACCGGCGACGATCCCACCACGAAGGTGTAAGGGTTATTGGGGCGTGAACCTACTTGCATTACAAAGGATTTATTGTTATTCACCAGCAGGTCCAGGTCCTCCATAAAGTGGACAAATGAATTCAATAAAGTTTGCAAACCCCTGGCTGTCATAGCCATGAGGATGGCACCATCGGCATACAATAGTACTGGCAGGGTCCACCGGCCCACTTGTGTACAGTCAGTTTTCATCTCGATGGCTGCGGCATTAATGACCGCAGTAAGGGTCTGCACCCAGATGTCCATATGAGAGATATAAAGGTCCAGTGATATCCCATCAGGAGCAAGGGCCTTCTTCTTTGTCAACCCTGCTATACCTTCTCTAACCTCCTCCAATGTAAAAACCACTTAGGGGATCCCCTCTCCTAAGCACATGTCTACCTTCATGGCAGAAGAGGACATAAACGTGTCCTCAAAATGCCTTACCCATTCGTCTTCAGTAATGTGTAAGTCCAAGAAAGTTGGTGTCGTCTCTGGACAAAAAGGGATTGTTAACAATACACTAGAAATTAGAGCTGTTCAACAGAGTGCTGGCTTCTATAAGGTTTGCCCAGGCTTCATCCTTCAAAACAGATTTACAGGTAGCCTGGGCAGCTTTATACAGTTTAGGACAGGCCTTAACAATGGAGAAATCTCTTCGTTTCGTGCCAAGAGCTAATCTCAGATTCCTGGAGGCTAGTAAGCATTCCGGGACAAACAATACCGGGTCTGCAGAGGGATGCTGCACCGCGGGGGCCTTTAGTAACCTAGCAATTGCACCTGAGTTCACATTAAAAGTCCCCTAAAATGTCTGATGGCTTGGCCAGACCATCTATACAGGTTAGAAATTTTTTATGGCACTGGGAGAGCAAGGATTCATAAAACGTATCTGGGGGAATCTGTCCCCACCTCAATCTTCTCCCACCGTCCGTCATTGACATTGACCCCCTGGGTTCCCCCGATGTATGACAATACAACGCAAACATTTACAATGCATGCCTTTACAACGCAGTTTTTCCATTGCAACATCCATTACAACGAATGTTTTTACATCGCATGTCATCACAGCGCATTTTTAGAAACTACATTTAAAAAGCATTCCATTACAACGCATTCCATTACAACGCATACCATTACAATGCGTGTTACTTTTAGGGCAACAGTAGGATAAGTGTTGGAAAGCGTAGCGGTTAAAATTACTATTCCCACTCCAGTGAGTGCAACAGTAGGGTAAGTGTTGGATAGGGGAGGGGTTAAAATTACTATTCCCACTCCAGTGAGTGCAACAGTAGGGTAAGTGTTGGATAGTGTACGGGGAACTATTACTATTCCCACTCCAGTGAGTGCAACAGTAGGGTAAGTGTTGGATAGGGGAGGGGTAAAAATGACTATTTCCCATTACTTACATTATATTGTGTTGCAATGACATGCGTTGTAGTGACATGCGTTGTTATGACATGCATTGTAGTGACATGCGATGTAATGGCTGCGTTGTAATGACATGCGATGTTAAGGTTGTTGCGTTGTAATGACTGTGTTGTAAAGGTAGTGCGATGTAATGACTGAGATGAGAAGGTTGTTTCCTGGTTCCACCTATTCGTTTGTGTGGCCTGAGGCCATAAGTGGACATGCCCACAGGGTCATGATCACTATGCTCATTCTCCTGGATGGAAAAGTCTGAAATGTGTGCAAAAAAGGGAGTACTAACAAAGATAAAATTAATAAATGACTCACACCCTCTACCAGTCAATTATTCGTGGATGACATTAAATCGAACTCATTTATTATGACATTAAGTAAGTCGCCCTGTAGCGTGTGCTCCATATGCAAACCGGACAGCCGTGCACAACCCATTTGTTCAATATCTCCACGCCTCAATGCTCCACACAGATGAATGTTAAAATCTCCTGCGATCACAAGGTTGGTGTGGCTCCGTTTTTTCACTCGTAGGTTTGTCAGAAAGGAGCCCATCCGGGAGATGTTACTACCTTCAATGAGAGAGGGTACAGCGCTATAAATGTGCAAAACCTACAACCTGTTGATCCTCCTGGAAAACAACAAGTCCTGCAAGGTGGAAAATTCAGTGGGCACTGCCACCAAACTACTATAAACAGGCCCAACCAAAACCAACCAGGTCCCCCTTGACTCTAGCCACACTTGAAGGGGTAGCTGGTACAAAGAACGTTTTAAAGCCTTCCAAGAATTAGTTGTTGGAAGTGGCCCACATTTCCTTCAGGCATATTGCGTTGTGCCGTTTTATAAAAAGTACCAAGCTTGGATCATAAAACTTGCTCGCCAACCCTGTGAAATTCCAGGGGATACATTTGCATTCAGAAGTAGACGGAATGGCCTGGCCCAAGGCCACAGTTGTCTCCTGGATTGGAAGAGTCTTAGGTACTGGTGGGGCTCTTGCGGGCAGTCAGTCACAACAATCAGATGACCTCAATGGTGCAAACCTATTGTATGTATCAATGCTGAGGGCAACCACCTGCCGTGTCCTCAAGTCCGGGGTGTTGGGTCCACACAAGAACGTTGGGTTCACACAAGAACTTAGGTCGGGGAAAGGGCGCATAGGTTGGGGGCTTTTAAAAGTAACTCAAGGAGAGGGCAATAATGGCTGCGGTAGGTCTGATACTGGTGAACTGAGAGGTCGATGCGAGTGTTCTGTCCACAATGTGGCAATTGTTAAAGTTAATAATGATACAGTCACCATTCAACACCTTCCTGGCCCTCTCCACCCAGCTTATTCTTCTCAGCATGATGATTTGTGTGGTAGATGAAGAGTACTACAGCATATAGCATCGAGTGTGGTTGTTAGATACATTGTGAGCAAAGCTATTTGCCTCTCCTCCCGGTGTCACGACTGAGGTACTCACTGCTTCTACAAGATTACACTTGAAGTAAGAAGGGGCCGTATCTTTCGATGTTATGGACAGTGATGGTAGGTAGGTGGAGGGTAAGGATGAACGTGGGCAGTTGGAGGTGCAGTTTGGTGCTAACTCCAGTGAAAGTAGGCGTTGACCCAATTGGTTTCTATTGTCGTGCACCAGCGCACTGTGACTTGCACTGTGACTTGCTAAGTTGCCTGATAAGTTTGATGGGGCGGATGGAGCCACCATAAACTTGTCCCTTCAAGCTGACCCTGGGGCACCTACTGCCCCGGGGTCATCTTCAAGGGACAAGTTCATGGTGGAAAGACACCTTTCTAGTGCTAATAGGCATTTGACGATCTAGATTAAGGTCCACAACAGCTGTGATAGAAGCCACAAAGGGCTCTAACATGGCAGTCATATCCAATATGGATTTAACCGGTATATGAAGGAGGACAGGGATTCACACCAATGCTCTTGCGTCACTTGGCGTTACTCCCAATGGGGGGCACTTCCTTTTAGATCTTGTTCCCTTCTCTATTTTGGGGGTCTTGTGCAGATAATGTGGTTATTACTGCTGCTATCCCCTGGACAAATTTCCGAGAGGTGCCTTGATCCAGATGTCAGCTGGTTCCTCTGCCCCCAGACATGTCAATATGTGGTTGCTCATGAACTACAGTGGGACCCGGATAAGCTAGAGTTGTGAGGGGAGGGGCAGTCAAGGGGCCATTGAGAGCCTGGTTTACTGGGGAGCGAGAGAGTCATCGGGCAACTAGCTCCATCTCCTTGTCCAAAACGCCAACAGCTCTTTGCAAAAAGGCATCCATGGTTGATGGTTGGGAAATTTCATTGGTTTTTTACGAGTGAAATTTCCAGCTAACTATAACATGTGTGAAACCTATGGTTTTTTAAGTGAATTTGCAAGGTTTTTTAAAGGCTAATTCCTAACTATAACGTGTGTGAAACCTATGGTTATTTAAGTGAATTTGTAAGGTTTTTTAAATGCTAAGTTATGTATGTATTATTATATTTTTTATATATTTATTTTACAATAAACTACCTATGTATATAGTTATAGATTGATTGTATCCTGTAATATGGAATGGCTCGTTTAAAATGTTTGTTTTTTTTTCTTAAGATTTTTCACCGTGCTCGCACGGTGGGCGCACGGTGTGCGCACCCCGCGAATTTTTGAAAAAAAATAAAATGTTTTTTTCACCCTTCGGGGTCCCTCAGGGACCCCCTGACAAAGGCTAGGGGGTCAGGAACTCTCTACCCTGCCCCCTTTTCACGTTCTCCACCTTTCTTTTTCACTGTCACACACTAAACACACAAAATGGCGGCCGACACTTCTTGATTTCGACCGATTCGAATATTGACTGACATGTAACCACCAATCAGAATTGCGCTCGCGCACGTTAGGGTGCGCGCACGGTGCGCTCACGGTGCGCGCTTATAAATATTTATGTGCTTTGAAATGCAATTTTCTCTGGAACTACTGAACAGATTGACACCATATATGCAAAAGGCACATGCCTGACCTGAGGACTACCTCTTTGCCAAATTTCAAGTACTTCTGTTCAGCCGTTTGGGCTGTACCTTCGACTAAAGGTCCTATGGGAAAATGCATGGGGAAAACGCGTTTGGGACCCCCTTTTTTCTCAGCCCCCGCTTGACGAATCACCCCGAGACTTTCAGGGTAGGAGCTGAGTGGAGCACTCCATTAGTTTTGAAAATTTCACGAGGATTCGTCAACCGGCGCCAAAGTTATTCAAAATAGAATTTTCAGATTTCCTATGGAAACACGGTCCTAACTATAACTATCTACAGGTGACAGCCAGTAGATAATATATATATATATATTTATATATATTTCCACAACGTTTGCGAACAGCCACCGCGCTCCTGATCAGCAGGTGCGTCGTCGAGCAGACCTCGCAAACCGGGTCCGGAATATGAATGAATACTCCTCTCACACCAGGAATGACGACGCCATGTCTTGACAATATGGATCAGATTTTAATCAACGGCAATGTCGGACGCGTTTCGCCTGAACCAGCAGGCTTGTTCACCAACAAAGTTTTGTCAAAAAAACACCATTTTAAAGCTGTGCACATGATCAGTCACATGATGAACTACAAATAAAGTGCATTAAAAGACAGACTCGTAGTTAATTTAGGTTCGATTTCAAAACAAAAGCAGACATTTGCGGAATTACTCTCAATTGAAATTCAACTGGTACCACAACTATTTCTGCGTAAATACGCACAAAAGAACTGTACTGCTTGTCATGTTTATCGCATACGTCAAACCTTAAATAGAGCCCTGGTGGGCATACGTAATGATTCTTACTGTTGTCTAACTAATTAGGCCCAAGTGGGCATGCACTACATGATTTTTCAACCTCTTAAAAGCAGATCATGACTTTTCTTATTATATCGGATAAAGTGCTACCCAGTGTAAACTCACAAAACATACTATTATTCAATCTTACATTAAAATTAACATAAAAAGAGAGAATGCAGAAAGAGAGCAGCAAAAACATAATCCTAATGACTTAAGTTTCAAGTCTTCATAGGTGTGTAAACAGGTCCTCTTCCATATTGAGGCCTGCCGGGGCTCTGCTATTAAGCTCTAAAATATAGCGGGACTCCAATTTTCTAAGATCTTTTTCCCTATTGCCCCCCCTAATATTTGGCGCAATCGCATCAATGACAAAGTACGTCAGACCTACATCATTATTTTCATGGTATTTTGCAAAGTGATGAGCCACAGGGTACGTCTTGTCCCCATTCTTGATAGCTCGAAGATGCTGCAAAATTCTTTTGTGGACAGGTAAAATAGTACTGCCCACATAAGATAAGTTGCATGGACAATTAAGTGCATAAACGGCAAAATCAGTTTTACAATCATATTGCCCTTTGATGTTCTTTTCTTTTTTCGAGCAGCCCGTTACATATTTAGAGGTGTTCTTACCATGATGACACGCTTTGCACTTAGTGCATTTAATAAAACCATTTTTGCGTTGCAACCAAGCAGCTTTGGAAGGTACAACAATAGGTTTGGGTGCCATATTGCTCACTAACATTTGCTTGAATGATCTGGCTCTACGGAAAGTTATTAAAGGTCTGGCCGATACTATTTTGTTCAGAATAGGGTCATTGCGAATTAGATGCCAATGTCTCGACAATATATTCCTTACTTGGCCATGCTGTTTATTGTATGTTGTTATCATTCTGCAGTCATTCGATACAATTTCCCTATTCTTAACTTTCTTGTTGGGCCTTGTGTTTTTAAACAGAATATCTTCCCTCGTTTTGTTCTTAACCTTGTGAATAGCTGCATCAATACATTCATCCCCATAACCTCGAGATTTGAAGCGGGATTGCAAGTTTGTTAATTCAATCTCCCTGACTTCATGTTCACTGCAGTTGCGTTTAGTTCTCAAGCATTCCCCATAGGGGAATATTGCAATGGAGTCGGTATATAGACGACTTGTTTTTCGTCTGGAAAGGTCCTGAGGTACTAGCCAGGCAATTTGTGAATAAATCGAACTTGCACTTGAATTTGGCTCGTGTACTTACTTCGCAAAGCAGTTGAAGGATTTCAAGGCTGGTGGAAGTGGTAGCTGTGACATATTTGGTCGTTGATTGGTTTCACGCGATCCTGACACGGAGCCCTCTCTACTCAATGGTCGGCGCTGAAAAGTGAAACCTTTTCCGGGTCCTACCCGGATGTTCTTGCTTCCGGAAAGAAGATTTGGCGCCTGACCCCCTTGATACCACTTTTGACAGATCGGTGTATACGGACTGCAGCGGATTACAACGGAGGTGGTTCTCCCCAGCCGTGATCGGACGACACAACAGGATTTGGACCGGAGACACCCCCAGGCGGATCTTTAAGGTATCGAGGGCTGAAGAGTATTTGTGCGGCGGTGGGTGGTTGCGGTTGTTAAATCTGAGCAGTCGTATCAACCCCCCCACACGCTGATTAATTGAGCCCTGATTTTGAGCATGACGGCTGACAGCGTTCGCGACCGGGAGGCTGCAGCATTGTCAATGTTCTCTGACAGCCTCCCATTGCCTGTCAATATTCGAAATGGTCATACCACGGATGTGGTTATAAAGGACAGTTCACTTAAGGAGAAATTTAAAGTACTGGAGAAAAAGCTACGGAGCGAGCAAAGTAAATGGTGGGAGTCAAAATCCCTCCGAAGTTACATTGATGTGGAGCGTATCCCCCGCGGGTTGCGTATCTTGACGGCCCCCAGCTACGAAAACCCCAATCCTGAGCTCATGCGTGAATGGGCTGAAACGAATCTGGAATCCTCACGTAAGCTGGTGTTGATTTTGATTAAGTATGCTGACATTGATAGGGCCCTGTTACTTAAGGAGATTGATGCAATCAATGAAGAGCTTGATAAAATTGATGAGTCTGACGAGAAAACCAGGCTAAGAAATGACATGACAGCAAGGCTCAAGAAGGAGGAAACAAAAATTATGGAGAGAAAAACGTTTAAATTCCAATGAGACCGCAATGACTATCAATTGGGGCAAATTTTTACATTTGCGCGGAAATATGACGCATTGCGGATTCCGAAATCCAAGGTCATTCCTCCTAATAGGGGCCCTAATAAAGTTACTTGTGTGAATGATATTTCACAGTCGGATTTGAGTTCTGTTGGTGGCAGTGACTCTGAATCTGAGCTACGCGTCAATCTGGCAGCAGGACTGATCCCTAAACCGACACCAGCAGAGGAAATGAATTTTTTATGTGTGGAGAGGAGGCAAACCCTACGCCCAAGGCCGGCAACAATGAATCACGTCGTAGACGTGCAAACTTCAGGTCCAGGCAGAGGCAGAGGGCGAGGAAGAGGGGCCTCAAATCAGAACAGGAGAAGAGGAAGAGGATACTGGGCGAAGAATCAATAGTATGTAAAGACGCCAATACTATCATCAATCTGACATCTGTGAAGTTAACAGATGATGATAAGAGGATCCTCTCTTTAGGCCTCTCCTTTGCGCCACAGAACAATTTTGATTATGTGTCCCCGCGTCTTGATATCTATAAAGCTGTACGTAAACTCAAGCTTAAAAAATCCTTTGCTTTGCAAAGCAATCGACGGAATACTACCAGCAATGCACTTGAGGTATCTCTTCAGGATGCCATACAGGACTTGTGGGATACTGAGGGTGTGGACAAATGCAACCATTCCAATTATCAGGATGATGTCAACCTACGGGGACCTGTTACATCATTCAGACCCAAATCCACATATAATCCCATCATGCCCCACGATGCATGGGACATATTCAATGAAAACGTGGTCACTGAAATGAAGGTTTTGCATAAGGAAACTCAGATAAAGAGACGTTGTTACAACCGCCAAACGCAACAATACAATCAACTCATTCTAAAACTCAAGAGTGATAGAAAGATTATTGTTCGTCAAAGTGACAAGGGCGGCAACATTGTTCTGTTGACTAAGGAATACTATGACCATGAAGCCTTGAATCAACTTAATGATAGGAGCTGCTACATTCGCACAACAGCAGCAGCTATCCAGGTATCCAATAATGAGTTCCGTGGTAAATTGATCAGCTGGAAGAGACACAAACTCATTTCTGAAGCTGAATTCAACTTTCTGAGTAATGACAATCCTGTTATCCCCACTATGTATTTTATCCCCAAGGTGCATAAGGATCCAAACAGACCCCCGGGCAGACCTATTATTTCAGCCCGAGATGGCATGTATGAAAAAACGTCGCAGTATATTGACTTTTTCTTACAGGACTTTGTTAAATCATTGGATTATTTTATACAAGATACAGGGGATTTCTTGCGCAAGATAAATAGGGTTGAATGGAGAGATGAGTACTGGATGTTAGCACTCGATGTGACATCACTGTATACCAGTATTGGGCACCGCGATGGTATCCAGGCCATCAAACATTTTTTATCACGCAAACCAGCTCAATTTGGGGTCCACAATGAAATGTTGATTGATATGCTAGAATGCTGTCTTCTTAACAATAATTTTATGTTCAACAGCTTACTGTACCGACAACTGAGAGGCGTAGCTATGGGGGCTTGTTTTTCCCCTAGCTACGCCTGTCTCCATATGGGCTATTGGGAGGAGATGATCCTCCAGAGGGACCATGCTCAATGCCTCAATGATAAAGTGGTTGTCTGGTTACGATTCATTGATGACTTATTTGTAATATGGAATGGATCTTTAGATGAGGCCAATGGTTTTATTGAGATTTTAAATGTCAATAATCTTAACCTTCATTTTACTGCAACATGTAGCCAAACCAGTGTCACTTTTCTTGATACAGAAATTTACATACGAGCTGGCAAATTAGAAACTAGGCTTTACCGCAAACCAACGGCAGGTAATTCGACCTTACACGCGACTAGTGCCCATCCGCCCCATCTCATTAAAAGTATACCCTATGGGGAGATGTTGCGCATTAAGCGCGTGTGCAGTAATGATACGGATCTTAGAGTAGCATAGACTTTGAGTAAACAAAGATTCAGGCAGAGACGCTACTCAGAGGGTGTCATTGAAAGTGCCATTACAAGATCCAATGCACTGAGCCGTGAGGATCTGTTGAAACCCACTTCTAGCATTACGGTTGTCACTGCAATACACGGCAACCAAGAGGGTAATGACGTGAATTCACCTAATGCTTTTAGAATTATCATGGGCTATAGTAAACAACAAGCGGAATTACGTAGAATCATAAACAGGAATTGGCCCATTGTGCGGAGCGATCCAATTATTGGTCCTTTGCTTCTGCAGCGTGTTACCATCACTTATAGTAGGGCCCCAACTATGAGACAAGCCTTGGTTAATACTAATCCTGAAACCATTGATAAAACTTCTTGGCTACAGCTCAATAGTGGGTTTTACAAGTGCAAGACATGCAAGGCCTGTACTCATGGTATCAATACTAAAGTATATATTGATCCATTTAGTAACAGACAGCGCAAGATCAGCAAGCTATTGACGTGCAAAACCGAGTATGCGATCTTTGTCCTCACCTGTCCATGTAACCTTAGCTACATTGGCAGTACTAAGCTAGCGGTGCATAAGCGTATATTGCAACATTTACGTGCCATTTCCAACCAAGACAACACCTACCCCGTCGCTCGACATTTTAAAGAAGCACACAATAGCGACACTAGGGGGCTCAATTATTATGTCATTGATTCTATTGAGCCTAGTAGGAGGGGAGGTGATCGTGAGTTCAACCTACGCAGACTGGAAACACGGTATATTTTGCAACTCAACTCTAAGACACCAACAGGATTAAACATGACTGAGGATCTGCACACTTGTTTGGGTTGAGTTGATCCACATACGCTATAATGTTGCACCAGAGTCTGTAATGCATTAGGACTTCTTTTTGCGATATTTGCACAAGTGTTCGCCACTTTTTAGTCTCCATTGGCTTTTATCCTGTTATGTTTTACTGGAATTTATATCGGATGTGTATACGGCAATTTTAAAAAAAAGTTTTTAGTCTTTTATCTGAAAACTATTAAGTTATATAAATTTTATGGTTATTCATCTAGTATTTAACTATTTATTATTGACAGACTGCAATTTTTACGTAAATTTTGCGTTTTTGCACATCTGATATTGTCATCCATTCCTATATACATAGCTTTGAGGGTCAATATTCGCACTCCGTAAATTGATGATACGTCCTTACAATTACTTTTCAAAGTCTATTTATGATATACCAGTATTTATATTTGGACGCTTGAAATCCTCCCTATATTTGTTCCTATAACAACATGAACAGTGTCCTTTTTGCCAGTTCCCGACTCTTAACATCTTACTTTTTTGATATGACCATATCCAAATATGAAATGTTTAAAAATATTTACATCATTATATTTTTTAAAGCACAGGCACTTTTGCATTTTTAAATTGCACTACACACTTTTCCTATTTCATTGGCCCTAAGGGAGAACCGTTTATATGTTTTCTGACATTGAGAGCAGGCTGTATTTACTGACTTAGATACCAGCAAGTATGTTAAATATGGGTGTCATTTTGCCTTATTCTTACGGGCATTCATGCCGTTATTGTAGAGTATGTCGTTTTGTTGCATGGTATTCGGAGATTTTAGTCTAACATGTAGCTACAGCAATTGGCAACCTGATTTTATTGTCAGCCCTGTCTCTCTAACAATATTTTCACTATGTCTATGAAATTGTAACCATGTGACTCCCCCATGTGACCAATACTAGCACTTTAAATTTGTGTTAACACGAGTGTAACGCTGTCATGTGAGCAAGGCTCTGAGGAGCCGAAACGTTATGGCCGTCGCTCTGGGTGAATAAATCGAACTTGCACTTGAATTTGGCTCGTGTACTTACTTCGCAAAGCAGTTGAAGGATTTCAAGGCTGGTGGAAGTGGTAGCTGTGATGTATATACATATATACATATATATGTGTATATTTATATATATTCCACATGAAACACACCCTTCTTCCAGCAGCGTAATACAGGCCACACCAACAGCGCTGTTTAAAATTGCTTTATTCCATAACAAAACAGGCATTACGCGTTTCAACTCCACGAGTCTTAATCATATGCCACTCATTGTCTCTCATCGATGGGTTCGTTTAGCTCTTGAAACGTAACTATATAGACATTAAAAACGGACAGCTGTCCAATTAAAACTTTTAAAGAGGCAGTCCAATTTTCGTTATTTGTACAATTTTTCACCATTCTTTTGTATGTAGCGAAGGTAGTACTGTTCTTTCACATCAGGTTCAACATTTTAACCCCCAAATGGTGTCCAATAAAAGTTTTCCTTCGTTCAAAATATTATAAAACTCTTTATAAGCATACCAGGACTACATTTCCCATAATACTACTGACTGCCTGCTTATTTTACTTGTAGTGTTCAGTGTCGATCTTGGCAACACTTCAACTTGCTTCACTGTGTGCCTGGTGCAATACTTGCTTTAAAGGAAAAGTTCCATACCTCGGTCACAGTGTATCACAGGTGAGTCTTGCTTCCACCGAGTTGTTGTTATGTTCGTAATCAGCCTTTCAAGCAAATTCTGTCAAGCGCGAAGTGCTCGGGAAAAATTCCTTCAGCAAACCCCGGCTGTTTGAGAGTTCATCATTCTCTCAGTTGTGGTGGGCCTCTCCACGTAGCCCTTCCATTAAAACTTCAATCATGTTCAATGTCACAGCCGGAGGGCCCTCTTAAAAAGCGTTAGCTCCAAAACAAGATCCTGACATTTATATATATATATATATATATCGATATAGTGAAGACTGACGTCCACAGGGAACTGTCCACCCCTGAAGTTGATGCAAGGAACTCCTTCTCAGGTAAGCGAATAATATATATATATATATATTACTTTATTTAAAATCATTGGTGATTTAAAAGCAACCTGGTAATCTGTTGACCTCACCAGGTCTCACAATGAATTTTAATGAGTCAGAATTTGCAAGCTCCCTTTTAATATGCATGAGGTATGTTAGAATCCGATCCACTGCGATTGAAATTCTATAAATTGATAGGGGGGCCTTTAATAATCTTTACTGGTCGCAAAATACTGGTTTCGAATTGTCACCACTATTTCGCAGCCAAATATTTGTACGTATGGTCTCTAATTCTCTTACCTGAGAAGGCGTTCCTTGCATCTCTCAGCCACTTCAGGGGTGGACAGTTCCCTGTCGACGTCAGTCATCACGGAAGTTGACATTCAGCACCGGACAGCTCCCTGCAGCTACCAAGTCACGAAACCGCAGTAGCGGTGCAGGTGCATCTTGAATTCCTGCAGAGATGTGTATCTGGTTCAGCTACAAGCTCTACCCAGAACAGAAGTTCGCGGTCTGTGTAATTAATTGTGGGTGCAGCGTATACTAAGGCTGCTGTATCCGTTAATCTACCTCACTCTTTAACACACCACAATCAGACACTCCCAGCCCCTCTATCTCACTCTTGCAGTGTGCTGGTCTCTCCCTGTGTGACGGAGTATCCCCTTTCTCTTCCTTCGTCTTTTCTCTTTGTTTTTACCTTTCTCGTTCGTTCTTTGTAAATATCTAATGCGGAAAAAAGAAGTGTCAGTCCCCAAAAACAGGTGTCGGTGCCTCCCTCCGGGCACCACTGGCTCAAATTAAGCACTGACTAAAAAGCTGAAAGAGACACTATATTAAAGAAAAAGTTACTGTTAAAAACCAACATAGCAATCAAGAATATAACACTGATGAAATCCGTTTCATGACTGCAATGCTGACCGAAGTTTCAGTAAAAACACGACAGGCGGACTTCGAGCAGCCTTCCATTCAGAAGTTCACAAATGGATCCTTCCTCTCTCTCTCTCTCTCTCTCTCTCTCTCTCTCTCTCTCTCTCTCTCTCTCTCTCGATCCAGATTACATGGTAATATAGCAGATGGGTGATATGGACCTGGTTGACGGCTTGATTCAAACAAAACTGCATATTAGAGGTTTCGAAAATTCGCAAGTGCCGTCACGTGTTTGAAGCCCAGGCAGGGTGTCTTTAAGTTCATACTAGTTTTGTTTTGTGTATGTTCACTTCAAGAGATTGACTTTGTCCATGCTTAGATTTTCTTAGCTAAGGTCTTCCGATTTAATATTGATTTTTATCTTTGGAATGGTAGATCATTAATGCAATAAGAACACTTTGAGTCTGGTGATCTAGTGGGTCACTGGGTATCATAGTGTTCTCTGCTCGGTGACTTGGGCTAGAGATGCACTCGCCAGAGCAGGTGCATCCACAAGAGGTCCTCCACCCAATAACTGGAGGCCATCTAAAAAGGCAAAAGAGGCAGACTGCCTGGTATCCCAGCAGTGCATTGTGGTAAATACAGTTTATGATAAAAGTAATGTTATTTGAAAGTCTCTACACCACTGCTTGTGCAGCCCTTGCTGTGTATCTCTGGACACGCGTTTCAGGATTCTTGCCTTTCCTCAGCACACACAGATTTGTTGGGGTCCTTTGGAGTGCTTTCTTCGAGACAAACCTCTATGTGCTACGTGTGAGTAAACTAATGCATTGTATTTACCATAATGCATCTGGGAGGAATGGAATGTGTTGAGGTATGACGGGCTGTGTGCTCTCCCGTTCCCCCTGCGTGGAGTGACCGGGCTGCAGAGCCCTGCGGAGGCACCTTTTCTCAGGGAGTGAAACTTAAACTGAGAAGACCATGAGCAGCATGTCCAAGCACCCTCAAACTGAATTGTTACTCACACACACATGCACACTACACACACTCAAGCAAGAGCGCACGCTTACATATTAGTGTATATGGGGAACTGGGAGAAACGTTTTGCTTTATTCTCTTGATACTTTGCAAAAACTGACCGACTTGTGTTCCCTCAACTTATAGAGACTCTGTATCTGCATTTAAGGACTTTTGTCTGAAGATTATCACCGCTACTGGACTGGGAAGATTGTTATCAGACATAGGAACTATATTGAGAACAAATATTTTAATCAATTACCAAGTCCATGAATGTGACCATGTATTTTTATTTTGAATGTCAGATATTTCTAATTCCATCTCAACAAATCGAACATGAAGGTAATATTTGTTAAACACCAACTAAAGAAAACAATGAAAATACTTCTTGATATTGTACTTTTGCTGAGGCAGCACCTTTCAGCTCTATATTGTTTTGCTTATGAGGTCACCTCACCCTCCTCTGTTGTGTCTGATTTACTATGACTTTCTCGTCCCTCGTCAAAGGCATCCTCGATGATGACATAGGACCCCCATCACAAGCCCCACAGCTTCTTCAGAAGCAGCCGGTGAGCGACACATCCTTGACGCTGGACTTTGAATCGTGAGGCCCCTCATCAATGGCCTCTTCGATGATGCTGCAGGACCTTGCATCGCAGCTCCTCAGAACCGACGTTGCAAGATGAAACTCCCACCAAGACCTCGCAACTCCTCTGCTGAGTGACACATCATGGATTTAAGGTACTCTTGTTCTGCAGGCCTCACTGGGTTCTTGTAGCGAGCCCACACTCCATCGCGGTGAGTGGGAACTTGTGACTTTGTCCCAGTATGGCATCCAAATTACCACAGTTGGTGCTTTGTGCTTTTTGCCAGGAATGATTGGATTTTTGTCATTTTGGTCTTAATTTATCTATACAATGTTACTCTATTTTTCTAAATTAGTGTGGGATTTTTCTTCTGTTTTCACTTTATTACTGTTTGAAGTGCTACATAAATGATTTGCACATTGCCTCAAAGTTAAGCATGACTCTTCTGTGCCAACCTACCACAGGTTAATTTGGGATTTGCTTGTCACATTAGCACGACAAGGATTGTGGTTGCTGATGAGTAGCGTTTCATCCAACCCCTCCACGCCCCCTTCAACCAGTAACTCAATTTTTTCCAGTTATATTAATGCCACTGAGAAATGGCATTAATATAAAGGCTATGAATTTGATTCCTAACAAGGCCAACTTAGCATTCTATCCTTCCAAGGCTGGTAAGTTCAGTACCATTAAGCCCAGTTATAGGAAAGCTTACTATTTACAGTCACCATCCTTCCTACCGGAAGGATGGAGGTGTTTGGTATGAAGCACAAAACGACAAAGAAATTATACCCAGGGCCAGCTATTGAGTATGGCAGACACTCTTCTGTATGTAGGATGGCGGAGGACATTACACCCACCACCCTAACAGACTACCATCCTCCAAATTCTGAGATCATTACTGGCGCAGTGGACATCTCTGTATCTTAACAGGAACTGCTGCCATGGCAGGGACTGACAAGATACAAAAAGATTCTTGGATAGCCACCAAATGTTTTGATGACCATCCACCAAACATTTAGTAACTTTTTGTTTTTCAAAAAGAAACTCAAAAAGTGGACGGGCCTCATTTATGAAAAGTGACGCATCACTGCGTGAAAGCAGTGATGCGTCACTTTTCACTGCGCCCTCCCTGCGACTCCAATGATGCGTCATATTTACAGTATGACGCATCATGTCGCAAGGAGTCACAGATACGTCAGTATTTCTGACGTATCTGTAGGCACAAAAGTGACGCATTGCTGGAGTGTGTCACAAAAGTGATGCAACTCCAGCAATGTGTCCTTTCACATGGGGCAAGCCCCATGTGAAAGGGCCTGCGTCAGTCTTACGTCTGCTGTGAGGCAGGCGCAAGATATTGACGCATTTGCACCCTAGAAGTGGCGCAGTGAAATCTTGTAGATTTCACTGCGTCACTTCTACGATGCTTACTTACGCGGGAACGCCCACCCTGCATACATTATACCTGACGCAGGTATAATGTAGTGCAGGGGTTTACGAAGTGACACATCCACCTAGATGCGTCACTTTGTAAATATGGTGCAACAAGGTCCAGTTTTTACGCCGCTGATGCGTCACAAAAAGTGACGCACCGGCGGCGCAAAAGTGACACAAGGACTCATAAATGAGCCCCGACGTTTTTTATTGAAAAACCACCAAATTAAGTGATCCCCACACCTATGGAGTTTTTTCTCTCGTAATGGAAGACATTATTTTTTTTTAAGTCCCTCTGGTGGTGGCTGTCAAAAAAATTGGATTGGTGGTGTACTGCCTTTCCTGTGATGGACTGTTCTTCTTAAGGCTGTTAGAGGAAGTTACCTGTGAACAGAGGCACTGAGGCGCCGTTGAAGGAAATCTGTTTATCCTCCTGACCCTGAATAGGAGAGACAGCTCCGAATTTAATTGGATAGGGTAACATGTTGCATTTGCCTGACTGAGACTGATATGAATAGAAATGTAGATGTACCTTTATCATGCTCTTTCTCCAGTTTTTCACATATGGAAAAAACAGGAAGGCTATATAGTTAGTGCTGTTGTTCACCCAGTGACCATAGAAGGCCATTTCATGCAAAAACATCAGATTTGCATTTACCATTGCCTTGTCAGTAAATATACTAACAGTTTTTGATCAAGAAGCAATTGCTTTCTCACTGGGCCAAGACCTTGACATCATGGTGTGCTACTCAATCTGTTCCTTCTACCACTCAATCATAAACCATGTCACCCATCTACTACACTTCAAACTCTATTCCTTGTTTTCTAAACAACTTTACACTTCCCCTGCTGATGTCCCATATCCTGAACTGGATTTGCCAGATCCTTGTCTTCCTTCTCAGTATTCCATCAACAAGATGAGGTAAACTAAAAACAAAAGCAAACTTTCATATATTTTAAAGGCTTCTCAATCTACTACCAAAATGCTTGATCTTATCTCTTATCATGCAACCACCACATGCAATGCCAACATCCTTATTAATGAGTTTTGTTTTGATCATTTTTGGGAACCTATCATATTCCAACTAAAAGACATTGTGCAAGCCAAAATCTTCATCATCATGGTACTGCAAAGATCTCACTGACAGCAATGTTTTCCTCTGCACACAGAAGAGAAAATGGAAGAAAAACAGAACCCACAACGAGGTCAAACTACTAAAGTCCCTCGATGCAACTCATTGACAACTCATCACATCAAAGCCAAGTATTATACCAATGCCAGTAATAAAGCTGGCACAATAAGCAGAACACTCTTCAAGACAATAAAGCAGTGCATAGACTCCCAGCTCGACTGTTCAATTCAATACTTAAGTGAAAAATACAGTTCAGAGAGGATATTAATAACACCATGGTCATCCTTTATAGTCCTATCTTCAGCTCTCTCAAACACCACCCATTAAGATATCTTACACTCATCCTTCTTCAACACCCTCTCAGGAGTAGCTCTATCACAACTACTCATCGTCATTATTATCTTCCTCACTCAAGGCATCTTCCAGAAACCCTCAAGACAGACCAAATTATTCCACACCTGAATAAACTAGACTCTAATGATTTTTCCAACTATAGGCCCATCACTCTCTAACCTTTAATCAGCAACATCATGGAAAAATAAGTCTATGCACAACTGTAGGAACGAATATGCCTCGTTATCCTGCAGTCTTTTTCCCCGCAGGGAATTACAACTCTGTCCTTACAACGACCGCGTTGTAATTCCGCATACCATTACCCCGCAAGTACTAACAACGACTTGCGGAAGGGGGGTGCTGGTTGTTGGAATAGTCTAATTTACTATTCCAACTCAAGTCTGTGCGGACATTAGGGAAGGTGTTAAATTTTAAATCCAACACCTTCTCCCCCCTCTGCAAGTCGTTGTTCCGACTTGCGGAGTAATGGTATGCGGAATTAAACAAGGTCGTTGTAACGACTGCGTTGTAATTCCCTGCGGAAAAAAAGTTTTGTGGTAAACGTTGTTTACCCTGTAGGAACACATCAAAGCCAATCATCTTCTGCATGATTACCAATTTGACTTCAGGTCAAACTATAGCAAGGAAACTGCTACATTACATATAATTGAACACAGAGAAAGATGGCTTTTTTACCCCATGAAATTTCTGGATACCTTTACTTGCCTTTGACGTGATCAATCATCCTCATCCACACCTTGAACTGTTAAATGGATTCTGTGCCAATGCTGTTCACTTGTCCTGCTACTACCCATTCAGCTAACAACATGACTTTCAAAGAGGCACCTTCAGGGACCAGAAGAATCCCTATCACCTTTGGAATTTCCCAGGGTTACCTCATTTCCCAATTTCTTTACCATCTACATGGAGCCCCTTTGAATTCTACTTACTGACAACAGCATTACAATTCACAAATTCACCAACACAATTCCACTTGAAAGACTTCTCTGAGCTAGAGATCCCATACTTAAAAGGTTGCCTGCACTTCTTCCAGAATTGGATGCCTAACACCTTTCAAAAGCTCAATTTTAAAACACAAAGGGCTTAGGGGCAGATTTATGACGTCTGGCGCATCTCTGCTAATCAGCAGAGATGCGCCAGAAGAGTTGCGACTCATCTGCCCACCCGTGCGCCACCATTGATGCGCCGCATTTACAATGCGGTGCACCATGGCACTCGGATGGGCAGACGCGTGACGTATCTCCTGTCGGAAAGGCGGCGCATTGCTGGAGTTGCGTCGCAAGCGCGACGCAGCTCCAGCAAGGCTCGGGGGTGCCCTATCCCTTACATGCTGCGTCAATCCTTATGCCTGCTTCAAGCAGGCGCAGGGTTTTGACGCAGCATGGCCTTAAAAGTGACTGAGTGAAATCTTGTAGATTTCACTCAACCACTTTTAGGAGGCGTTCCTGCGCCGGAATGCCCCCCCCTGCTCCAGAACACCTACATGTGGCGCAGGGCTTTACAACGTGACGCATCTGCCAGATGTGTCACGTTGTAAATACCCCGCAGCATGGCGCAGGATTTGCGCCGCCGCTGCGTCACAAAAGTGATGCAACGGTGGCGTAAATGAGGCGCAAGGGGCTCATAAATCTGCCCCTTAGTTTATAAAGAATTGGTATAGGGCTGAGCCACAAGTCATTTTTCTGTGCTGCCCTAAGCCAATTAGAAAGGGCAGGAATGCCTGTCCTTTCGGCCAGCGCCTGTGCACAATATGTAGTTGAGCACCAACGCATGCACCCTTGCACCATAGTGCAAGAATGTCTGTGTTGTCGGCATGATTGTTTTTATGCAGGAAGGGCCACACAATTGCTGGACATGGTACTTCCCTGGGTGTGAAGTGCATAATGCACTAGATGTAAGAGGCACTTCCAGAGGTTGGATTGCTGTGTAATTATCCTTAGCTATGATACAAAACCTACACCCCTATAGGGTAAGAAGTGTTAGACAGGAGACTGCAGCTCCCAAGAACCCTCACTTTTACTGACGGAACATTCCAGTTAGACTGCCCAAGATGCATTGATCAAAACCACATCTTCAATGAGCGAGTGATTTGGGCGGACACCTGGGATAAGCCTCCTGGTGGCAACGTCCCAATAATGTCACATGAAGCAGTAACCCCGCACATGGAGGACATCGCTTACAAGCAAGGGCTTCAACTGCAATGCCTCAACAGGTGACGGAACTTCCTCCGGCAGGAAAGCGTTGTTGAATTAGGTGGCTACAACTACATACGAGGATGAAATCATAATGCACTGTAAATACTTGGCTATGCCCCCTCTCCCTTGCACATCGAGAGGAATGTGCGGACCTAGCTGAGTTTGCAGACAGGGATGCACCTTGATGAAGTAAGAGGGTGTATGAGTATAGGGATATTGATCTCATGATGTGTATTTCCGAGAATTGGACAGGTACTGTGAAACTACTTCCTTCCTCATTACTATTTTGGAGTTTGACTTCAGCGGTTCCTGAGCCCTTTCTTCATTGGGCCCAGATTCCCTTTGAATGAAGGGGGATCTCAGGTCCCCTGGAGGGTAATTGTGAGCCCTACCATGCCTGAAGATTGTCTGCTAGGTAACGACCTGGAGCAGTTCTTGTGGAAGGATGTTGAGCTCAGGTCTCACTTGGAGATGCTTGGGTTGCAAGAGTGGGCATGAGTGGCCAATTGGTCAATGGCAGTCGGTAAGGGTGATCAGAAGGACCAGAAGCCTGAAACAGTGGCACATGTTCCTGCCAAGAGAAAGGGCAGGGGCATGGGAAACCCACCCTGAGGTTGATCACGGTTTGGGAGGAGGCTCACCTTGAGGGGCACACCCCAATACCTGCAGGGGAGCAGGTAGCTAAACTGGGGGACTTATCTGGGCTGACCCATTGCCAGTATGAAGATGGTCCCACCAGGGAAGAATTCTGAAGGGAGCAGAAGGAATGCCCTTCTCTAGAGGGTTTGCGGCAGCATGTGGCAAACCAGGCAGCTGGTGAACAGAATGGTTCACACTGGATCTACTGGAAGAATGGTCTCCTATACAGTGAGCCTAAGGTTGCTGAGCCTGGGTCAGCTCGTGTGCAGGTGGTCCCCCAGTGCCTCAGGATCTTCCTACTGGGTAAGGCTCACAACATGCCTTTGGCAGGACATTTGGAGCAGGACAAGATCAATGACAGGATTGTCACCCACTTCTTTTTGCCCCAAATGCGAAGGCAATCAGATGCGCATTGTAGGTTTTGCCAGACTTGCCAGGCAAGTGGTAAGAGTGGGAGGAAGTGTAAGGCTTCTCTCCAACCTTTTCCAGTGTAGGAACCCCTTTTGAAAGTATTGGGATGGACACTGCGGAGTCACTGGATCCCAAGACAGACATGGGATACGAAGACAGACATGGTAACAGGTACACCCTGGTCTTGGTGGACCATGCCACCTGGTAACTGGAGGCTATCCCTCTCAGGACAACGATGGCGTCAGTGGTGGGCCGGGCATTAATGGAGATCTTTTCCCATGTGGGCTTCCACAGAGATGTGGTATCTGGGACCAATTTCATATCCAAGTATATGACATCCCGGTGGGATGAGTGCAGTATAAAATACAAGTTTACCATTTCTTACTACCCACAAGGTAATGTTTCAGAGAGAGATTTAATGAAACCTTGAAGGGCATGATCAAGGGTCTTACAGAACCCATGAGACGTAAGTGGGACGTCCTCTTACCATGTCTTCTCTTTGCATACAAAGAAGTACCACGGAAGTCCTTAGGGTTCAGCCCCTTTGAGCTTTTGTATGGTCACCCTGTGAGAGGACCTCTCAGTTTCATCAAGGAAGGCTGGGTGACAGCTTCCAGGAAAACTCCACAGGATGTATTTAGCTACATGCTGTCCTTCAGGAACCAAACCTAATGCTTCAGTAAACTCACTGGAAAACTGGAAGCAAGCCAGGAGGAGATGAAACTCTGGAACAACCAGAATGCCACTCTGGTAGAGTTTTAGCCTGGCCAGAAAATGTGGGTCATGGCCCCACTTGAACCTTGTGCTTTGCAGGACAAGTGGACTGGGCCTTTTGCGGTGGTGGAGCGCAAAAGTAATGTCACCTATCTGTTGAATTTACAGACACCCACAAACCCTTTGAGGATCCTACATGTGAACTGCCTCAAGCCTCACTTTGAGAGTAGGCCTGGACGGTAAATTGCGTTCCGCTCGCGGAATTTTCTGAATTTGGGTAATTTCGCGTTCCGTGGAGAACGCGGAATTGCCCAAAATTCTGCGTTCCGCAGAATATTTTGCTTGTTCGCGTTCTCAAGATGCATGCTCGTGAGATATTTCCCCCCAAGCACGCAAACAGTGTTCCGGAACAGGAAAAAAGCATAGCGAACAAGCCATTCCACGTGTTCACGGAATTTATGTATGCTTGTGGAAATGTTTTACCGTTTCGCGGAGCTTTGTGTTACGCGACTATACAAATTCCGCCCAGGGTTGTTTGAGAGGTCGGAAGTGAGCATGTTCTTGGCGACAGATGAAGGGGTGGAAGAGGAGAGTGACACTCTCCCTGACCTCCTGTCTACCAAGGAGCACGATGGGTCAGTGGAAGATGTGATCCTCTCCATTACACTGACCCCAGAGCAGCATAGTGACTGTCACCAATTGTTGGGGCAGTTTGCCACGTTGTTCTCCTGACACTAGGTGTTACTCACTGGTGTACCCAAGACGTGGACACTGGTGACAGCCTTCTTGTGAAACACAAGATTTACAGGTTGACTAACCAGGTCAGAACTAGCATCAAAGAGAAGGTCTCTAAGATGTTGGCATTAGGGGTGATCAAGCCCTCCAACAGTCGATCCTGGTTAGGGTCGAAAGGATAAGTCAAGGCAGGTTGAATGTGAAGTTTAGGTTTATTCCTTAAGAGAAGATCACATCCAAGTACAAGCAGCTTGGTCCGCCAACAGCTCCTACCACATTCCAATCCAAACATTCCCATCTCCCAGTCTCATAGAAACCATTACAGATACTACATTACATGGTCACCATGGAGGGCCACAACAATCCAATTAACAGATGCCACACATCTCCCCACTTTCCATAAAAACACACCAAAAGGCAAACAATTAAAAAAAACTAAATAATAACATAACAGAAACATACGGAAAGATTGACGTTAAGTAAACATTCTGGGCCTATAACTTGGGTTTACAATCTACCGTACAAAGTCTTTTAGATAAGACGGTCTCTTGCTGAGTCTGGATGACATTCTGGGAGCAACCTTTGTATTTTCATTGTCAATTTTCACATTCTCGGAATGATCTTTTTCCTTAACAGTAGAGCCAGAGACCGGTCCATTATACAGAACAACTCTCCCCAGATTCCAAATCTTTTGTTCTTGTGTCTTAACAGCATTATTAAAAACCTTAATCACCCGTAGGGTTTAGAAAATCTTGGTTTATTACCATTCCACCTTGGTTGTTTGATGACCACCATGACACCAAGAGCCACAACTGTACTCTTAGTAGTTTTTCTAGAATCAAAGTAAGATATTTCCACATTCCCTCGCATGCCAATCAATGGTATATTCCTTATCAGTTGCAGCCTCCTCCAAATCTCTCACCCACGAAGGTTCTACTATACTACAAGCGAACCCCTAAACAAAACAAAAGGGAGATTTCCCTGTTGTACTATGGGGTGTCAGTCTATATATCTCTACCTTCCTCGTTACTTCTGTTTTACAATTAAGACAGCTGGCTTTGGCTAAGGCAATGTCTCCTTTAAAACTCTATTAAACCTCTCTACCATGCCGTTTGTTTCTGGATGATAGAGAGCACACTTCTTGTGCTTTATGCCACGTTTCTTCAAAAGTGCTTCCAGTTCACAGGATACTAAATGAACCCCATTATCCGTCAAAAGAGTATCAGGTTAACCTTCACTTCCCATGAGTTTCTCTCAGAACTCAATAACATTCTTGTTTTCAATTCCATTGGTAAAGCACACTTCTGGCCACCTTGAAAACATATCTATGACTATAATGACATAAAACTGCTGTCCTTCCCCATGAATAGGACCAAGTATGTCTAATGCTATTTCCTTCCAAGGTCCACCTGGCAACTCTCTGACAACCATAGCCTGCACACTCACAATTTTAGACTTCTCACTCATGGTACAAGCAGCACAATCTCGCACCACCCTTTCAACTTGTAGGTCCGTCCCGGGCCACAAGCACGAGGACCGAAGTCTCTCTTTAGTTTTGGACATACCTAGATGAGAAATGTGGGCTAAATCAACTAATTTATCATGGAGTGCTCAACTCATTTCTCACAAACACAAAATGTCCTAGCTTCCTCTGAAGCTTGATTCTTCAAATGCCAACCCCTATTGATAAGAAGTAAAACTTCAGACACAGCATAGGATCTGAATGCAATTCCTCCCGCCACTGCTCTTCAGAAACAATCTCCTCATCAACAATTCACACAGGAGCATCATCATCAAAAAATTCTGAGTTATCACACATTTTCTTGTCCTTCACAACTAATCTAGACAACGTATCTGCCACCACATTTTCTATGCCAGGTATGTACCCTACCTCAAAATTGTATTCTTGTAAGGCAATTACCCATTTTGTTATTCTGCTTGAAACTAGAACTATGCTTTTTTTGTTGAAAAGTTCACAAAGAGGCTTGTGGTCGGTTTTGACAACAAATTTTGTCACCCACAAAAATGTTTTGAGTTTCCTCATCGCCCAAAACAAAGCAAGAGCTTCACGCTCAATTACAAAATAACGAGATTCGGCTTCCTTCAATTCTCGAGATACAAACATGATAGTTTCCATATCCTGTGTTCCTTTTTGTTGAAGCACAGCACCTACTACTTTAAGGCTAGCATCAGTTGTGATTATTGACACCTTACAAGGATCGAAACTCTTAAGCATTGGAGCACTATTCAGTTTTTCTTTCAAAATTGTGAACTCTTTTTCACAGGCATCATTCCAGATAAATTCAACACTTTTCCTGAGAAGTGTTCTCATGTTCACACTAAGTTCTGAAAAGATTTCCACAAGGTTATTGTAATATTCAATCATTACAAAACATGTAATCAACTCTTCTCTGGAAGTAGGAGCACACATACTTAAAATGGAATTCACCAAATCAGCCTTTGGCATGACACCATCCCCGGAACTATTGTGACCCAAATAATTAATAGAAGTCGTGCCAAAATTACATTTTTCAGCATTAATAGTTAAATTCGAATCATCAACCCTTTCTGGGTCCCTAGTAAGATGACTCATCTTTCCCAAACACAAGGATGTTGTCTTGATATATACAGACCCCTTCACAACCCTTAAGAATTTACTCCATGGCAGGCTGAATAACGGATGCCGCTGATACTAATCCAAATAGCATCCTTACAAATCTGTAAGTGCTAAAATGTGTAATAAACGCTGTGTAATCTCTCGAAGTCTTCTTCAACTCTATCTCGTGGTACGCCGATGCCAGGTCGATGGTGCTAAACACCTTAGCCCCACCGAGCAACACCAACAGCTCTGAAATATTCAAAAGGGGATATCGATCCACTATGACATTCTTGTTATTTTGTCTCAAATCTACACAAAGACAAAGGCTTCAATTAGATTTCCAAGCAGCTACAACTGGGGCCAAGCACTCTGTACCTTCAACTTCTTCAATTATTCCCCCTTTCTTAAGTTTCTCAATTTCCTTCTTCATTTCATCCTTAATTGCAAAGGGTTAATTCCTCACTTTGCAATGTTAAGGTTGTGACCCAGCATATAAACGTATTTCATGTGAAATCCCTGAAGGGCACCCAAGTTCTTCTCTGAGCAAATTGGGAAACCTCTCTTTGAAAAAAAACGTCCTTGTCTGGGGAAATGTTCTCTTGAATCGTGTTGACATTTTCCTTCAACTGTATGGACTCTTTACTACTTGGATCAAGCATCGCACCTAAATCTCCCTGGTGGAACCAACTTATAATACTATCCCCCTTTATCGGAGACATATATTTTCCCTGAAACATAGCGCAGTTTGTACTCAATCAGTCCTATAAAGTACCTTCGCAAAGGTATTGGTTCACCGCCATTGGCAAAAGGCTTTATATCAGATTTGAGGAAAGAAATGTTGTTAGCAAGCTTATTTTGAAAGAACATTTTTGAAATAATAGTCATTTTTGCACCTGAATCAAATAAAACCCTAGTAGACTCTCCTTCCACCAAGATAGAATCAATGTTGAATTGCTTTAACCATCAATGTTATCAACTTGTACAACAGTTTGTCCACACACAAAATCATCTTCATTCTCCTCTGTTTCAATACACTTCACTTTAGAAGAAGATTGTCTTGCCTTACACATATTGGCAAGATTACCCTTTTTTTACATTCAGAACATATAACTTTAACCCAGGACAATTTGCAAAATGACTAGTCTTGTCACACCTGTAACATCTGTGCATAGTAACATTGCTTCTCACCTGACTACCCTGTAATTTACTAGTAGGTTTCTTACTCTCCTCTTTCACTAGCTGTACTGTCAATTCCTTATCTTTCCTGATGGAATCCAAACATTTCAATGAGTGTTCAACTCTTTTAGCAACTTGCATCACCTCAAGCACGGGTTTGTCTCTCATTCATAACTCTTCTCTAATTCGCTTCATGTTACATCCCAGCATGAATTGGTCTCAGGTGCTCTCATAAAGCAAAGTGGCAAATTTGCATGTAGAAGCATGCTTCCTTAAGTGAGCAATATAACACTCTGATTCACCCTCATTTTGCATCCTCCTGGAAAAATGTATCTTTCTAATATCGTGCTAACCTTGGGTAGGAAATGTTAATCTAATTTTTTTATGCAAATATCATACTCATTCGCATCTGCAGACTCGGAAGTACTCAATTCAGGCAAATGATCAAAAATCTCCTGGCCCTCTGAGCCTAAACAATGCATTAAAAGAGTAGCTCTGCGTCCGGCACTCAATGAAGTCCCACATACTTTTGGATAATGTTCAAAAAGTCTCTTCTACTTCTGCCATTTAATTGGTGGTTCACCAGGGGTTGTTAAAACGAAAGGAGGAGCAGTAACATTTTGCATTTTGACTGAATAATAACAAGTTGTGTAGATAACTTATCTGGCAAACAGTTTTTTAAAACAAAAGCAAGTCAAAAAGTAAATAAAGGTTTACAATAGTGAAATTTAAGCATACAACTTTAGATAAAGTTAAAGTGTGCCTACCACTGAATAGGCATATAGTGTGCCTATCACTGAATGAGCAATGTGGACCACAAATGTAGTATGAAGATAAAGTGTGCCTATCACTGAATAGGCAGGGCAACGTGAATCACACATATAGAATGAGGACAAAGTGTGCCCATCCTGTATAGGCAACAATTAGAAGAAACTTGATAAAGTGTCCTTATCACTGAATAATCAGCCAACTGTAGATGACTGGAGCACCAAAATTAAATTAAGTGTGCCTATCACTGAATAGGCTTGACAACGTGACTCACAAATGTAGAATGAGAAAAAAAGTGTGCCTATCACTGAATAGGCAATTGACTGTAGATAACTGTACCACACACGAAGAAATACTACAGCATTCCTATCACTGCATAGGAATAATAAGTTAGTGTAGCTTTAACCATCCATTTGTCAAAACTGACAGTAATGTGAGCGACCTCAAGAAGGAGATAATTATTTAATGGAAGGTGGCAGTCTAGTTTATGGCCGTAAAACACATGTGCAGTGCTGCTGAAGTACACACTGCAAGTCCCAATCATAGGTAGCGGTCTAGTTTATGACCATGAAAAACATGCGCAGTGTTGTGTGAGTGTGTACTGGGTAAAACAGCTCTGCCGAGCTTCAAATGGCCTCCGAAACAGTTGGCTTCCACCACCAACAGCTTCTAATGCGCATTCGACAAAGAGGCTCCAAAAACTATCCACAAGGCAAAAATAAGAAGCAGCAAGGAATAATCTCTAATTTTCAGCACCCGGAGAGAAGGGTTTACCAAGTGGGTCCCAGCAAAGGGTAATTAAGTAAGTGCTCATGACCTTGAAGACAATGTTGTTGGGACCTTCTCTCCAAAAAGGTTTTGCGCTGCTGTCTACACCAGTGTAAGATCCTGGTTAAGGTCGAAAGGATAGGTCAAGGCAGGTCAAGGGCTATGGCACCATTGTTGCTCCCTTGACAAAGCTGACTTCCAGGAAGCAGCCCAGGAAGGTGTTATGGACTGATGCCTGGCACAAAGCTTTTGATGCCCTGAAGGCAGCCATGTGCACGGTGCCCGTGGTCAAGGCACCTGACTTCTCCAAGAAATTCATAGTGCAAACTGACACTTCAGAGCATGATGTGGGAGCAGTAATCTCACAACTTAACCAAGAGGGCCTAGACCAGCCTGTAGTCTTCCTTAGCAGGAGACTACTCCACAGGGAACAGAGGTGGAGTGCCATAGAAAGAGATGCTTTGCTGTGGTCTGGGCACTGAAGAAGCTAAGACCCTACCCGTTTGGGACTCACTGCCAAGTTTAGACAGACCACAGGCCCCTCAGTTGGTTGATGAAAATGAGGGGCAAGAACCCAAAACAGTTGAGATGGTTCATCTCCCTACAGAGAATGGACTTTACAATGAAACACTGCAGTGGCACAGAACACGCCAATGCTGATGGTCTGTCCAGGTTCTTCCGCCTTAGTGAAGAGAACTCCAAGGAGGCTGGGTGGTTCTCCCTACTTTCAGCTGGAGGGGACATGTGTTAGACCTGGCATCTTTTAGCGTGTTTCCTCTGTCTTTTTGCTTTCTGACCTCCTGGTTTTGACTCTGTTTTTTTCTGGTTTAGTGTCTCTGGTCACTTTCTCACTGCTGTCCTTTGTTAAAGTGCAAGTGTTCCTATTGTAAATTGTATTATGGATTGGTGTTTCCATGATTGCCATATTTGATTTACTGGTAAGTCCGTAGTAAAGGGCACTGAGAGTGCCAGGGCCGGTAAATCAAATGCTGCTAGTGGGGGCCTGCTGCACTGATTTTGGCACCCAAACGAGCAGCCTTGCAAAGGGTTCTCAGACCTGCCACCGCAGTGTCTGCACGCAGTTTTTACTGCCATGGCTTGGCAAGTGCACGCACTTTCCAAACCCTAACCTTCCCTTTTATTACATGTGAGTCCCCCCGAAGGTAGGCCCACGAACCACTGCCTGCTCTTACAAAAATGAAAAGAAATCTTTTCTTTTTTTTTTAGGAAAATGGGCAGCATTAAAAAAAAGATTGCTTCATTTAAAAACAATCATGTACATTGTGGTCTGATGACCCCAGCAGGCCACCATCCCCATGATTTTAGCGATTTCTAATGGGTCGCAATTAGTGACCCACCTCATCAATATTAATGAGGTAGGTCGATTTGTGACCCCCCTAGGTTAAGCAAAATTAAACTCATGGAGTTTCAATCATTAGGAATAGCGATTACCTAATTGTGATTTGCAGAAAATTGCAATTCAGTAAATCGCTATTTCTAATTTTGATACATGTAGGCCAATATATTTTGTTTAACCGTGGATTTATATTTGGATATCACTGGCATTGCTTTTTCTTTCAATCTGGATTGGCTTTGTAACTGTGTTCTTTCTACTCATAAATGGACACTATCTCCCAGAACGCTCTGCAGTTGAACCTGTAGTTGAAGTTTTGAAGCCTCATTTGTCATCACACAATGTGCGAAGAGGCCACATTACAGCGGTTCCAGTACTTGGTGGATTTGTTTGAGATAAGGTACCTTTGGAAATATTTGGACTGACAGAAATGTTACCAATACCTTATGTTTTTAAATTGACACTTCAAGATGCTATTACTCCTGGCACCATCTCTGATGATTGGGACTTACATACCATTAAGTCTGTGCTCGCTGAACTAGAACATTATACTGTATTTGGGGAATGAAGATATGTATAGCGGGATGTCTAATTATATTGAAATGTATTGTTTTCACCACTATGCGCACCACTTCTTATGCAGAGTTAGTACTTCACATACAATATTTGATTATACACTATGGGAGCATTGCACTTCACCACCTGTGGGCAGTTCAAAAACATACACCGCGAAGGTTGTATATTTTTCCAGCAACAACACAGTTGGACTCATGTCATATTATGATACATTTGTTCCTTTCCCAGCAAACCAAAATATGCTGATGGATACAGAATTTAAACATTTGGCTTCTTTTATTTCCCAGGAGTCAATACAAGGGTTTACTTTTTGGAAAGACAATATTGACTTAAAATCTGTTTAGGGAACAAAAGACTGGCAAGTTCAAGGTAATGAGGCTTTGTTTAGAGCATGTTTAATACCAAGACGGATAATATTCCTGAACAAAACAGTGAAGCAAACATCTTTTCTGGGCCTCGTCGAGAAATATAGACTCAAACCCACCAAATATTCACACATTTAGACAATTGACAACAATTTACAAGCCACACAGAGGAAGAGCTCAACAACATGCTTAAGAATGGCACATACAGTTCTTCACATTCCAGTCCTGAGGGGTGGTTAGTGTGATCATTAAACACTAATGGGTGTCATGCACATTTTCTGAACAACAAGAAGGGCTTTAGAATAAACAGATCTGACTCTCATTATGTGTAGACACAACACTCTGGTAGTAACAACTTATAGTGTGGGGAAGTTATGCCTTGATTGGTTACGACACTCCATGTTAGTGAAGTAAAAACACACTTGTCTTGCCTATTCAATGATATGGATTTACAAGATGTTTTGTTAGGTTCACCACGCCATAAACATCTCTTGTATGCAATATACAATGAGCTTTGAAACGTTTCCCAGCAGGAAGCTGATGAATTGATATGTGAAGGTTACGGTAATTTGGTAAAAGCAGTTGTATACAATTGTATGACTATATAAACCAATTGAATTTATTCTTTGAGTAACATTGTGTCATCACCGAGTGATATGTTCCTCTTACAACATCAACAGAGCCAGCTCCAATCTAATGTGTTAATGAGCTGTACATTGGAAAATACGCAGTGGTCACGTGCTGTTTGAAATGGAGCTTCTGGTTGGCTGAGGTATGCACACTGTCCAAGCAGAAACCACCACTCTAGTCTGGGTAAGCTAGATATACACTAAAAATAACCTGTGTTTACCCTCTGGTAGTTTGGCACAAGGCAGGCAGGCTTATCTAAATAGGCAATGTGTAAAATATTTGTTCAACATACACACACACAGGTGCTGAATAAAAACACCACAAAAAGACTTCACATAGGCTTAGAAATATAGAGAATATTGTTATGAGAAAACTAAGACCAAAACAAAAACAAATCAATATGTAGAACCGGACTTACACATTTTTAAAGATTAAACCATAAATAGTGCTTAGAAGTCAATAGCACTATAAGGTTACTTGATGTCATGCTAGACTGGAGTGAATCCAAACTTCAGGCTGACCACAATGGAGGGCAGGCCATCTACAGGACTCAGAGAGGCCCCACTAACATAGTACCTTGGATGGAGCAAAGTGTTGATGTTGAGGACTCGAGAAAAGGACTTGAGAAGGTGATGCATTGTCATCGATGCCTTGGATGGAGGCAAGCATCGGCGCCGATCTGTGCCATCCATGGAAGCTTCGTTAACAAACCTCTGTACAATGCAGGAAGTATGTCTTTGTCAAGCCACGCTGTCTGTCGCTGCTGAGCCATGCCGGCTGCAGAGCCGTGGTCATTGAGCAGCAGCTGCATAGGTGTCAAAGGGCGATGCATTGGTTCAGATTGGTGCAAAGCAGCTGATGCATCAATATAGGAAAAGCTGCACAGACACACTTCTGAGACTTAGACTGTAGGGGGCACCTCAGTCAAGAGTAGGACACACAGATGGCAGAGTCCAGCATCACCAGCTGAGTTGCAAGAAGTCTTTTATGACCCTTAGACTTCAGAAAACAGGAGGCAAGCCTGAAAGCCTTTGGAATACTCTATGTTCAATTTAGATGGGTCCAGTCCTTGTCCTCAGCAGAGCACATGTCAGCAGGCAGCAAGGCAGTAGAGCACAGCAGTGAAGCAGTTCATTCGGACAGCCAGTCAAGCAGAGTGGCAATCATTGTAGCACAGTAGTCCTTACTGCTGGCACAGTTCTTCACAGGTCTGGTAGTGTACTGATTTGATAGCAACAGAACTCCAGTACTTAGACCCCAATGTGCCTTTAAAGTGGGGGGTGACTTCAAAGCAGCTTTTTGAAGTGCATAGCTCCCTTTTATCCCAGCCCTGTCTGCCAGGCTCTATATGGTGAGCAAACAGTTCTTTATGTGGGGCCAGAATATATCCTATCAAATGTGTGTGTCAGCTTCATCTTCCTCTTCCTGCCCAGGAAGGATATCACCATGCAGATGAATGCAGATGAGTCCTATCAAATCCACTCTTCCTGGGTTTGTGGCTGTCAAAAGGGAATGCACAAAGTGAAGCTGCCATACAGATGTGTATTGGTGACAGGCTGCAGACACACAGAAGCTAATATAAAAGCAGAGAAATGTCCACTTTGTTAAATATACATCTCTAAAACAATAGTGTTAAATCTAACTTTACCATTAAAGGGAATTTATCATTACCATTCAAAAGGTATGGAACATGATGCAGCTACTCCTTTCTAAACAGAAATTACAGTTTAAGAGTGGCCTAAGAAATTCGCAAGGCTAGCCCATGAGAGGAGTAGGCCTCACAGTATTGAAAAACACATGTTGCCTTTTGTCACTACCAGAATATGTAAAACTTAAAAGTACATGTCCTACCTTTTAGTTACCGAGCACCCTGCCCTTAGGGCTACCAAGAGGAAGCGGAGAAGGCAACAACAAAGGAGGAAAACAATAAGGGGAGGAACCAGTGCCAAATAGCTGCTTCCCACATAGCAGGAACACACGGCAAATCAAGAAGACCAAGCAATGGGTGAGAAAAACGTAACAATTGTTAAACTATCCAAGCATGAACTCATGAAGGATGAACATTCTTTACTATAGCTAGGCCTATCCTTTTGCCCTTTTGCTAATTTTTACTATGCAAAAACATAAATTGATCTTTCTTTTTATTAGAAAGTTGAAATGTTTTCGGATGTTCACACAGCAGAGGAAAGGAACAACACAGGACCCAGGTGTGGAAATAGTGCTTCCACCCTCGGCAATTTTAACATTGGTAATGTGCCAGGATTAGCCATACTGCATAAATTTGAAAGAGGGGACAGGAACTGGGATACGGAGACAGAGCTGCTCATAAATATGCTATTAGAAATGGATAGAACAAGCAAGAATGATTTCCAACCCAAATCCAGATATAATCCCATTGCACCACATGACAACATTGACACTTACAGTGACATGGTGACATGTGGCCTACTGAAAATGTGGGAGGGAGCAAAAATGAATTTAAAAAGAAGTTAGCATCTGGCCACAGGATTGCTCTTACCTCCTTGAGAGGAGAAACCTCTTTTGTAATTAAACCATTGGACAAGGGGGGCAATGTGGTATTTTGGGACATTGACAAATACCGTAAGGAACAAAGAACAAAATATTAATAATGAAAAACTGGCTACGGAACAGATCAGGTCCTCACAGAAATGTATGACAAAGAGTAATTTAATTCAAAAATTTTTACAGAAAGGAAAGTCATAGTCATGAACACAAATCAGAACTCCCTAGTACATTTAGTTCTAGTTGTTGGTTCGTAGAAAGGAGACTTATATTCTCCAAATCTTGATCCAAATGGATGACAGCCGACACGTGTTTCGTCACATATAGTGACTTCCTCAGGGCTGCAGAGAGAATGTCAAGATCTTAATTTGACTGGACACAATTAATGTTTGAATTTACACATTAGTTATTTAGTTCTTTCTGTTCTTACAAGATTTTTTTGTACTGAAGAATGAACAGAATATAAGAGTTCATAAAATGAAAAATGGGAAAAAGAGAAAAGAAAGAAGTGAATTGAAGCAAAAAGAAGTGCTGACAAAAAAACAAAGGAAAAGAGTAGTGTGAAGAAAGGAGCAGTGAAAAGAAAAGTGTTGTTTGACCCATCACCATATCAGGCGTGCGGAGAGTAGGTCATTGATCAATAGTTATTTGCAGTAAAGTCCGAATATCCAAGGTGAGATATAAGTACTAACCTTTGTTAAGGAGTCTGAAAACACTTTATATGTCAGACATGCAATTATGCTTCTGCCAGACGAAATATTGATTGTAGGATATTTCAAAGAACAAACTCAGAGGTACGACAAGATTCTGTAAAGAAGGTCTGATAGAGAGCAGATGATTGGAAATAGACAATAGACAGAAACACACTATTATTATTGTAATGTGAATAAGGTCAAAATATAATTTAGACAAATTAAGAGAATAGGTGTATACCCGTGATTTTTAACCTTGCGATGGTCCAAAGAAGCAGTTTCAATCACAAGGAAAACTCCTGATGTCTGTACCAGTTGTATTTGAGAAATAACGAGTCTCCACCAATAGTTTCTAATAATAATAAAGGACAGCAAAAGAGTATTATTTTAATATAATAGAGAAAAGACTAAGTTGATCTGAGGCTTAAAAAATCTTAAGTGCTATACCTATTGTTTAGGAAAGATCGGCCAAGGGTAAACTGTCCATAATTGTTGTCCTTATAATCATGTAAGAAAGTTGTTTGTATCTCAGTGGAAAGTCCTGGTGTCTCACGGCTTATTTTGAAGAACGAGTCTCCACCAATAATTTCTAGTGATAACAGAAGACAACATGAGCAAGCATAAACAGAGGGCTCGGTTAGTCTAGGACTTAAAAGTGTTAAGTACAATACCTAATGTATAGAAATGGTGGACCGTGTTGTAAATCATATTTCTAAGAATAAGTCGATGTGACGTTCTTCGTGTTGTCCTCTAAACAGTGGTTTCTAAATAGAGAAAATGGATAGTGGGAAGGTAAGTTCACCAAACAACATGTTTTTTCTCCTGATAAAGACCCAATATTAAAAAGCCTTCTTACTTAATATATTGGTTGGCTCCGCCATGTTAAGTGAAGTCAAAAAACCGGCTCTGGTAAGCCCTAAGAGAGACATTACAAAACGAAAACGTGTTGTTTAAAAAGAACAAGAAGGCAGTTCGTTTTTAAAAACATGACACGCCATACGTAACGCAGTTAAAAATATTGTGGACATCAATTATGATAAAATAAACATAACGATATGACGTAAATGTCAAAGACTAAAATTTTTTTTTTTTTTTTTTTTTTTTTTGTCAGCACAGTTATTGCTGTATAATGGGCTATCTTATTGAACAGTGGTATTATTTTTTTAAAAAAAGAAAGAGAATTGCAAAAAAGTTTTTAGTTAGGCTTCAAAGAGGAGGGCAATTCGCAATTGTGTTCCAATATGAGTTTTCGTGAGGACAAAGGTATTGCAGCCTGATTGAGCTTGGTATCCCATGCAGAAGTTAGTTCTGGGATATATTAATTCTCCTAACTTGATCGTTAGAAAGATTGGTCAATATTTGTCACGATTTGTAGAGTTACATAAAGCAATTGTCAAAGGCCACCCCAAATAAGAAAATTCTTGCGTGGTCATCCTCATATGGGGACAGTATTCAAAGAAACAATATAAAACAAGAGCTTACCACGTAATATAGTAGGTAGTGACCGAAAAGTAACTCCCGTGTCTTCTTTCCAGCAATAGACATAGGGACGTCAAATAGCAGCTTCTTTTATTTGTAAATCGAAGATTGGCGCGAAAAAGACCGGAAGTATTCTGCAGCAAGTTCGCAATAGTAAGTTGATCTATGATTGGCCATTTTTAATTACATTGTTGTTGATTGGTTACACCAAAAGAAAAGTAGGGGCAGCCATCTTGGAAAGGTAAGAATAGCCTCGTATTTCAAGTAAAAATACGTGGCTAAGACGTTGGACCATATTGTCAAAAAGTCCCCCGATATCTGGTTTGAAAAATGTTCTAAATAAAGTTTTGAGTCATTTTCACAGTTATGGGTCCAAAATTGATTTCTATTTTGGAGTGTGATAGGGTGTATTCAGTACGAACATGAATACAATCTTTTGGTCACCTTTTCGGCATTGACCAATTAGGTTAGAAGTATTGGTTTAGATTGTCGCGGCCATCTTAGAGAGGTAACAAGGCTTTCTTGCTAAAGTTGGAACAGGCATTATAAACTTCAGATTAGCAACGAGGTTAGTATCCATTTTTTCTTCTTTTGAGAATATTTAGTAGTGATTATCTAATGAGAATGAAAATGAGGATCGTGTTTCGATTACATACAAAATGATATTGTTTCGCCACCAATATTTATGAATTGTGTATGATAAAAACAAGATGAAAACAAAGAAAAGTATCGGAAAAGAAGACTAAGAAATTATATGAAAGAAAAAGACAAGAGGAAATAGGGCTACTTATCTAGTATCACTAAAGCTCATAGGTAAACATAATATTCCAAACATGTTTTTTTTTGGGAAACATAACATAAGCTCCATAAAAACATTTCATTCAGTTGACAGAGTGAATGTGGTACATGGTGTGTAACCTCAATGTGATTATTGTTCGAAATTGGAGAACATTCTTACACAAAAATATTGGGAAATCCCCTAAAAGAAATTACATCACTTATGTGTACAAACACATCCCAATTTTCTGATATTAAGAAATGTGAACAAATATGGCCCAATATGTGTTTATAACTAGTTCCGACTACAGTCAAAACTATTTTGAATGTGAAATGCATATGCTTATTTCCCCCTTTTTTGTATAATTTCGAACAATAATCACATTGAGGTTACACACCATGTACCACATTCACTCTGTCAACTGAATGAAATGTTTTTATGGAGCTTATGTTATGTTTCCCAAAAAAAACCATGTTTGGAATATTATGTTTACCTATGAGCTTTAGTGATACTAGATAAGTAGCCCTATTTCCTCTTGTCTTTTTCTTTCATATAATTTCTTAGTCTTCTTTTCCGATATTTTTCTTTGTTTTCATCTTGTTTTTATCATACACAATTCATAAATATTGGTGGCGAAACAATATCATTTTGTATGTAATCGAAACACGATCCTCATTTTCATTCTCATTAGATAATCACTACTAAATATTCTCAAAAGAAGAAAAAATGGATACTAACCTTGTTGCTAATCTGAAGTTTATAATGCCTGTTCCAACTTTAGCAAGAAAGCCTTGTTACCTCTCTAAGATGGCCGCGACAATCTAAACCAATACTTCTAAACTAATTGGTCAATGCCGAAAAGGTGACCAAAAGATTGTATTCATGTTCGTACTGAATACACCCTATCACACTCCAAAATAGAAATCAATTTTGGACCCATAACTGTGAAAATGACTCAAAACTTTATTTAGAACATTTTTCAAACCAGACATCGGGGGACTTTTTGACAATATGGTCCAACGTCTTAGCCACGTATTTTTACTTGAAATACGAGGCTATTCTTACCTTTCCAAGATGGCTGCCCCTACTTTTCTTTTGGTGTAACCAATCAACAACAATGTAATTAAAAATGGCCAATCATAGATCAACTTACTATTGCGAACTTGCTGCAGAATACTTCCGGTCTTTTTTGCGCCAATCTTCGATTTACAAATAAAAGAAGCTGCTATTTGACGTCCCTATGTCTATTGCTGGAAAGAAGACACGGGAGTTACTTTTCGGTCACTACCTACTATATTACGTGGTAAGCTCTTGTTTTATATTGTTTCTTTGAATACTGTCCCCATATGAGGATGACCACGTAAGAATTTTCTTATTTGGGGTGGCCTTTGACAATTGCTTTATGTAACTCTACAAATCGTGACAAATATTGACCAATCTTTCTAACGATCAAGTTAGGAGAATTAATATATCCCAGAACTAACTTCTGCATGGGATACCAAGCTCAATCAGGCTGCAATACCTTTGTCCTCACGAAAACTCATATTGGAACACAATTGCGAATTGCCCTCCTCTTTGAAGCCTAACTAAAAACTTTTTTGCAATTCTCTTTCTTTTTTAAAAAAAATAATACCACTGTTCAATAAGATAGCCCATTATACAGCAATAACTGTGCTGACAAAAAAAAAAAAAAAAAATTTTAGTCTTTGCCATTTACGTCATATCGTTATGTTTATATTATCATAATTGATGTCCACAATATTTTTAACTGCGTTACGTATGGCGTGTCATGTTTTTATAACGAACTGCCTTCTTGTTCTTTTTAAACAACACGTTTTCATTTTGTAATGTCTCTCTTAGGGCTTACCAGAGCCGGTTTTTTGACTTCACTTAACATGGCGGAGCCAACCAATATATTAAGTAAGAAGGCTTTTTAATATTGGGTCTTTATCAGGAGAAAAAACATGTTGTTTGGTGAACTTACCTTCCCACTATCCATTTTCTCTATTTAGAAACCACTGTTTAGAGGACAACACGAAGAACGTCACATCGACTTATTCTTAGAAATATGATTTACAACACGGTCCACCATTTCTATACATTAGGTATTGTACTTAACACTTTTAAGTCCTAGACTAACCGAGCCCTCTGTTTATGCTTGCTCATGTTGTCTTCTGTTATCACTAGAAATTATTGGTGGAGACTCGTTCTTCAAAATAAGCCGTGAGACACCAGGACTTTCCACTGAGATACAAACAACTTTCTTACATGATTATAAGGACAACAATTATGGATAGTTTACCCTTGGCCGATCTTTCCTAAACAATAGGTATAGCACTTAAGATTTTTTAAGCCTCAGATCAACTTAGGGGCATATGCATCAACATTAGCATTTGTGATTCCTTATTAGCGAAAAATAAGGATTCGCTAATAAGGAATAGCAAAAGGCTATGCATGTAGGAATCGCTATTCAAATAGCGATTCCTTAACTTTCCTTAATTGCTACTAGCAAATAGCGAGTAGCAATTAAGGAATGCCATCCCAATCATTCCTATGGGCCTCCAGGCCCATAGGAATGATTCGGAGATTGCATGAGCAAATAGCGAGTACCAGTAGGTTCTCGCTAATTGCTCATGCAATTTCAAGGGTGCAAGGGTGTCAAAATGACACCCTATAGCACCCCTGAAAATGATATGTGCACATATGTTGCACACACACATGCTCTAAGGGCATGTGTGTGCGCAACATGAAACTTTGAAAAATGCACAAAAGTGCATTTTTCAAAGTTTTTGCAAATTACCATGCAGTTCATCTTCATGGTAATTTGCTCCCCCTATTAGCGAAATCGCTAATTTTTTAACTTTGATGCATTGCATTTAAGGAATCTCACTTTGGGATTCCTTAAATGCAATCGCTATTTAAGGAATCGGTATTTAAGGAATCCCTATTTAAGGAATCGGTATTTAAGGAATCCCTATTTAAAGAATCGCTATTTAAGGATTCCTTAAATAGCGATTTCTGCTTTTGGGTTGATGCATTGGGTATTTTTAACTTAATACCGGGAGCTATTAGCGAATCGGTATTTTACCGACTGGATTTTGGGTTGATGCATGAGGCTGTATGTCTTTTCTCTAATATATTAAAATAATACTCTTTTGCTGTCCTTTATTATTATTAGAAACTATTGGTGGAGACTCGTTATTTCTCAAATACAACTGGTACAGACATCAGGAGTTTTCCTTGTGATTGAAACTGCTTATTTGGACCATCGCAAGGTTAAAAATCACGGGTATACACCTATTCTCTTAATTTGTCTAAATTATATTTTGACTTTATTCACATTACAATAATAATAGTGTGTTTCTGTCTATTGTCTATTTCCAATCATCTGCTCTCTATCAGACCTTCTTTACAGAATCTTGTCGTACCTCTGAGTTTGTTCTTTGAAATATCCTACAATCAATATTTCGTCTGGCAGAAGCATAATTGCATGTCTGACATATAAAGTGTTTTCAGACTCCTTAACAAAGGTTAGTACTTATATCTCACCTTGGATATTCGGACTTTACTGCAAATAACTCTTGATCAATGACCTACTCTCCGCACGCCTGATATGGTGATGGGTCAAACAACACTTTTCTTTTCACTGCTCCTTTCTTCACACTACTCTTTTCCCTTGTTTTTTTGTCAGCACTTCTTTTTGCTTCAATTCACTTCTTTCTTTTCTCTTTTTCCCATTTTTCATTTTATGAACTCTTATATTCTGTTCATTCTTCAGTACAAAAAAATCTTGTAAGAACAGAAAGAACTAAACAACTAATGTGTAAATTCAAACATTAATTGTGTCCAGTCAAATTAAGATCTTGACATTCTCTCTGCAGCCCTTAAGAAGTCACTATATGTGACGAAACACGTGTCGGCTGTCATCCATTTGGATCAAGATTTGGAGAATATAAGTCTCCTTTCTATGAACCAACAACTAGAACTAAATGTACTAGGGAGTTCTGATTTGTGTTCATGACTATGACTTTCCTTTCTGTAAACATTTTTGAATTAAATTACTCTTTGTCATACATTTCTGTGAGGACCTGATCTGTTCCGTAGCCAGTTTTTCATTATTAATATTTTGTTCTTTGTTCCTTTGGCTAATAACCGATAAGAATAATATACGTGACTTTAGAGTGCCGGGATTTCTTTGTGTAAAAAACCTGTTTATCACGGGGATTGCTTTGCATGATCCGTATATTTCAGCACCTAGGTAGTAGGGTGCTTCCCTATCCCGAGTGGCACCACAAACTTATCTTGTTATCGATCTGATTGTTTTTCTGACAACTATTACTGTACACCCAATTTGATTTTAATAATTGTCATGATGTGCACCCTCAGATACATTACTACCCCATTTTTTTGTTGAAAATACCGTAAGGATGCTAGAAGACAATTAGCCATGACAGGCAGTTATGAGAAACCTTCAAATATGTATATTCTGACCGCTATACATTACCATACACTCTTATCTGAGTGGCATGGCTTATTGAGTTTGGACGAGTTGAAATTTCTAATGGTCAAATCCCCTACAGCCCTATGTTTTACTTGCTGCCAGAAGTACACAAGCATAAGGCGGAACCCCCAGGTAGACCTATCATATCAGCCAGCAATAGTCTTTTGGAGACCACCGCAATTTACTTAGATTCTTTCCTTGTCCTTACGTACTTAGCCTCCTAGCATACTGCAGGGACAGTACGGATTTCCTGACTAAAATTAGGGACATCCCATGGAAGGAAAGTTACATCATTGTCACTATAGATGTGGCGTCTCTGCACACTTGTATTTACCATGAGATAGGCAAAGAGGCCTGTAAATATTTTTCAGAGATAAGCCTTTTGCAATGTATTATCATTCAATTATGCTGCTAGATATGTCGAGATTTTGTTTAACCAATAACATTTTTCTTTTCAGAGACCAATGGTATAGACAGCTAATAGGGCCCACAAGGAAAAGTTACATTGCTCCAAGTTTTGAGGGGATTTTCATGGGATGGTGGGAGCAACCATAGATGGACACAACATCTAGTTTTTTGGACATGGTACAATGATGATTTGTTTCTAATCTGGCATGGGCTACAGCAAATACTTGATACCTTCCTGGTTTGGATTAACACCAACCATTTTAAATTTCACCTGAAAAACACACAACTCTATCATGGAGTTTCTAGACATTCTTGTAATGGAGAAGGATGGTGTTATATACGCCAGCCTTTTCGGGAAGGAGACTGCTAGGAACAATATTTTACATTAGCGTAGCCACCACCCTCCAAGTCTAAAATGGAGTATCCCCTATGGAGAGCTACTTAGGGCAAAGCACAATAATAGCACTGCTAGCAATTTCAGGGAAAGATGATAACTAGGTTCAGGACAAGAGGCTATCCAGTGAAGGTCATCAAGTCGCCCAGCATGAAAGTAGCAGGGAGGGAGAGAGAGATCTTACTGCAGCCCCAGCATGAGAAACAAGGGGAGAACACTGCTAGGTTGATAACTGCCTTTAATAGTGAATCAGACTCAGTAAGAAGGATGAGGAATAAACACTGGGGTCTGATAAAATTTGACCAGGTGATTGGACATCTTGTAAATCAGGGCTCCGCAGATAACATACAGAAAAAGTAAGTCACTCAAGGACATGTTAGTACACAGTCATCAAGGTAACACTGGGTCGTGGCTCAGGGAACAACAAGGATTCTACAAGTGTGGCAATCATAGGGCCTGCACACACAGTAGGAACAGAAGGGCATTCACATTACCTACGTGTAGAGAGGTGAATAACAAGAAATGCATGAATTGTAAAAGTGATTGTACAATTTATGTTGTGGTGTGTCATTGTGGTTTACAATACGTGGGGGGTACCATCTTCCTGGTGAAGAAAGGAACCCTAGAACACCTTAGAGCTGTCAGAAATAAGGACCCAAGCTATCCATTTGCACATCATTGGAACAAACAACATGCCTCAGAAAGTGACAAGATTTCCTTTTTTGGAATTGACAGGGTGATTCTGAGCAAACGAGGTGGAGACGGGGAACTCATTTTAAGAAGACTTGAATCCAAATACATCATTCTGTTGAATAGTCACAACCCGGGATGTCTCAACCAAGATGAAGAGATGCATGTACATCTGGGATAAGTGAACTGTTTTATTGACATTATTAGGACAATGGATGTCTTTAGGGTCTTTGGTAATAGCAGAAGTGACCAGATGTAATTTTTACTCTTCTTTCTCCTGGTATCTGCAGTATTCCTTTTTTGTATACTGCATTCTCTTAAAATCATGATTATATATAATTTTTCACAATAATAAGAAATATTCATATGGGGGATCCGTTATCATGATGATTATTATTGTGGCAGCTTCTGGCTATTTCTGGGACCCCTATGTTTTAGGAATTAATTGCGTTGTTGTCTTTTTACTGCATGTTTTACTTTATGATACTGCCCGTACCAAACTATATATGTCTATCATGACCTGTTGCACATGAGTTAATGAATTATGTAATTTACAACTTGGTAAATTGTTATAGGCATTAATAATGTCAAACAATATCAGATGGGGGGAGTAGCTATTTTCATTATATTTATTTGTTTCACATGTTTTCTCACTTGGGGCAATGATGCAGGGGTATTGGCCATTGAATAATGTGTATTTGAGATGCAGAAAGGATTGTTAAATTTGAATTAACTCAATAGGATAAGTAGAGGATTGGTTATCTAGTTGGGACTTGGCTTTTTGGTTCTTTGATTGCTGATTAATGTTAGGTCACTTACCAAGCATATGATTTAATATAATTTTGAGATTGAAACATCTTGCAAGAAGGATGAAATTTCACTATGAATTAGATAATACAATATATTTCTTCTAATCCTCTAGTGCCTATAATCCTAGCATGGGAGACGTTGCCCTAGTCTTTTTACCATGTTACTTCAGGAAGGGTTTTTTCCACTGTTTTTAAAGGAAATTGGTGTAATTCACTGTAGTGGCTTTGACAAAGACCATGTAGGTCGAAAGGCTTCAACCAGTGAAATAAATTTAATGGTGTAAATATTCCTGGATTGCCGGCTTTTCTTTGGTAGAATCTTATCAAAAAATATGTGTTTATTTGAAATGTGGGTTCTGCTCACGCCACCGTGCACCAGCCCCGAAAGGTGGATGCAGTCGGAGACAGCGGGGCAAACTGTTTTTGCATATATATATAGATAAATATCTTTCTAAATATAGATATACATATATAGATATATATCTTATAGGCATTTGCCAGTAGGTAGTTATAGTTAGGACCATATTTCCAGAGGAAAAGCTTTTTTTGACTTGCCTATATCTTTGGCGCAGTTTAATGAATCTTGACAAATTTCCCCCCAAAAGTGCCAAATGAGGTTGTATTGAGCATGGAAAGTTTTGTGGTGATCTGGCAAGTGGGGGCTGAGAAAAAGGGGGTGGCAATTTAAGTACGTTTTCCCATGTTAGTTCCGATAGGGGGTTTGAACATGACTACAGCCCGAACCACTGGACAGAATTACACAGAATTTTCCAGAAAGGTAGATTTGGTTAAGCAGATTACACTTTCACTCATTTGTTGTAAATCTGTTCAGTAGTTGTTGAGAAATTTAAGGAAATCCAAATTTGTATATCTGTGGCCACGATGACATTAGGTATAACGACAAGCTACCACAGAGATCTGCAGAGCTTTGATTGACTGAGAAGGCTCCAGGGCACCCAGAAAAACATGGCAAAGCCGCGAGGATGGGCGGCCCTGAGAGGGGGGCCGCACAGCCCCCTCCCCTATTAGGTTGTGGCTGAGCGCAAAGGGATGAGGTCTCCAGGGCCAAAAACGACTGGGGGGATGGCGGCGCTGCCCCATCCCCAAGGCCGGAATTGGCCCAGGGAGAGAGACCCATTAATTTACACATTTACCCAACCAGGCAGCACCTCCTACCTATCCAGTAGAAAGTACTCCAAATGGACAGATATGTTGTGCAAGACTGGGGCCTCATCTTGGATAAATAGGCAGGTGTGGTTCCATTCTGGCTCCGATGCTCCTTTCACAAAAATATCTTTTTGAGATATAAACATAGCAGATGCCCCAGTTGAAGCTTAACTTCTGTGAAGGAAAATTATCATATTTTCTTAAACTTGGTGAAGAAATAACAAGTGTGTTTTCTTTGCAATTACACTTTGAAAAACCATCTGATATTCTTGATGGAGGTGAATGTGTTGTTAATGTTATCGGAGCAGTATCTCTTCTGTAGTGACTGTGGTTCTCGCCTTTAAATGCCCTAAGTACTCAAATGTCTGCAATAAATATCACCACTCACACACCCACTCACAGACACGCAGATACTCACACCCCACTCACATACCCACACAGCCACTCACATACCTACTGACAGACTTTCAGTGCAACTCACAGACCCTCACAGGCACTCACACACCCACTTACAGACCCACAGGGGGCACTCACAGACCCACTTAGAAATCCACACAGGCACTCACTCACCCACTCACAGACCCATAGCCCCACTCACACACCCACTAGCACAACCACACAGACACTCACACACCCAGTCACAGTCCCACACAGTCTCACACACCCACTCACATATCCACTAACAGACCCACTCAAGCACTCACACACCCACTGACGGTCTCACACAGACACAGACATGAACACACCCACTCACAGACCCACACAGGCACTCACACACAGGTTAAAGTTAAGAAGTACAATTAAAAAAACTTATAAATTCACTGAAAAAAACAAAGATTACAGGGAGGTTACAGTTAGGAAATACAATTTAAAAACCCTTAGAAATTCACTGAATAAAACAAAGGTTACAGGAAAATTAGAGTTAGGATCACATTTCACTAGTACGAAACCAGAGAAATTCCGCAGTTATCAATCAATCAATCAATCCGGAATTTGTGAAGCACACTACTCAACCGTGAGGGTCTCAAGGGGATGGGGGTTTGGTGCAGGTCCATCTCTGCCGAAGAGCCAGGTCTTGAGGCTCTTCCTGAAAGCTTGCAGTGTGAGGGTTTGTCTGATGCCATGGGAGAGTTCATTTCAGGTCTTGGCTGCGATGTAGGAAAATGCTTTTCCTCCTGATTGGACCCTGCAGACGCGTGGGATTCCGGCCAGGGCTAGGTTGGTGAAGCGGAAGTATCTCTTGGGTGCATAGAAAGGGATTCTTTTGTTGAGTTATTGGGGTCCGGTGTTGTGGAGGGATTTGTAGGCATGAGTTCGCAGCTTGAAGGTCACTCTCTTTTCGAGGGGAAGCCAGTGGAGGTCTCGTAGGTGCTGGGTGATGTGTTCTTGTTGTGGGATGCTGAGGACGAGTCTGGCAGTGGAATTCTGGATGGTCTGGAGTTTGAGGAATAGAGGTTTGTTAATTCCGGTGTAGAGGGCGCTCCTGTAGTCCTGTCTGCTGGTAATGAGTGCGTGGGTGAAGGTCTTTCAGAATTCAGGGGAATCCATTTGAAGGTCTTGTGAAGGATGCAGAGGGTGCTGAAGCACTTGAAAGATACAGTGTTGACCTGTTGGTTCATGGTGAGGGAGGAGTCAAGTATGATGCTGAGGTTGCAGGTGTGGTCTGTGGGTGCGAGTGGGTTGCCAAGGGTGGTGGCCCACTAGGTATTGTCCTATGCGGAGGGGGTGTGTTCGAGGACAAGGACTTCCATTTTTTCAGCATTGAGCTTCCGGCAGTTGCCGCTCATCCAGGATGCAATGTCTTTTATTCTTTCCTGGAAGCTGTGTCTGGTGATGTCGGGTTCCTTGGTGAGGAATATGGCACATTAGAACGCAATGTAATACATTGCGTTCCATTACAATGCAGTTGCGTTGTTAGTACACAATGTGTTACATCGCAAGTCTTCCAGTAGGGGGTGCGTTGGACTTAGGACTAGTATTATATACTATTCCTACTCTAGTGTGCGCAACAGCAGGTGAAGGTGTTGGAAATCATTTCCAGGAGCTGAGCCCCCTCTACTGGAAGTCGTTGTAATGACTTGCGATGTCATTACATCACGTACTAAACAACGCAGTCTTTCTAATGACCGCGTTGTAATAGCACACAATATAATGACAGCGTTGTAAACGCTGTTTCCCTTTGGAGAGGGAGAGGATGAGTTGGGTGTCATCGGCATAGGATACTATGCTGAGTCTGTTTTTTTTTTCTGACAATGGTAGCGAGGGGGGCCATGTGGATGTTGAAGAATGTGGGGCTGAGTGAGGATCCTTGGGGTACTCCCCAGCTAATCTCAATGGGTTTGGTGAGGAAAGGCGGGAGTCAGATTCTTTGGGTTCAGCCAGTGAGGAAGGAGTGGATCTAGTCTAGGTCAGTTCCATGTATGCCAGCGTCATATAGTCTGGCAGGTAGTGTGCGGTGGGAGATGGTGTCAAAGGCTGCTGAGAGGTCTAGTAGGATGAGGGCAGCCATGTGGCCTTGGTCAAGGAGGAAGTAAATGTCATCCATGGTGGCTAGGAGGGCAGTCTCGGCGCTGTGGTTGCTGCAGAATCCAGAGTGGGAGGATGGAGTTGGATTCTTTGAAGTTCGTGACCTGGATGTTGATGATCTTCTTGGTGACTTTGGCTGCAAAGGGAAAGAGAGAGATGGGTCTGTAGTTCTTGAGGTCTGTTAGGTCTGCAGAGGGCTTCTTGAGGAGGGGCTTGACTTCTGTGCATTTTCATTCATCGAGGAATGTGTCTGTTTTGAGGGTGCAGTTGATGGTGCGTTGTAGTTCAGGGGCTATAGTGGAGGTGGCTCTGTGGAAGATGTGCAGCGGGCAGGGGTCGGTGGGGGCTCCTGAGTGTATGGTCCTCATGGTCTTAGTGGTGTCTTCTGTGGTGTCAGGGGTCAAGGCAGTGATGTTAGGCAGGGTGGCATTGCCAGTGGTAGGTGTGGTGTTGGTGCATAGGTTCCAGTAATCGTAGTTGTTGTTGAGAGTCTTGATCTTGAGGTGCAAGCAGGAGCCGAGTTTGTTGCAGAGATCTTGGGGGGAGGGATGGCTGAGGTTTTGCTGGGGGGTTTGGTGAATTCTTGTATGATGCTGAAGAGTTCCTTGGAGTTGCGGGAGTTGGAGAGGATTCTTTCCTGGATAAAGTTCTTCTTTGTGGTTCTGATGATTTGGTGGTGTTCTGTCATGGTGGTCTTGTATGTGGTTTTTGCTTCTGGGGTCTTGCTGTTCCTCCAAGCTTTCCCAAGTTGTCGGCATGTGTGCTTGGATCCTTGGAGGTCGGTGGTGAACCAGATGGCTTTTTTGGTGTGTTCTGTCAGGTTTCTGGAGGGGGGGAGTGTGTTTGCGCAGTTGGCGAGCCATCTGTGGAGTTTGTTGGCCGCAGAGGTGGTGTCGATTGGGGATGGCGGTTGCGATGTTGGGTGCGGAGCTGGCTTTGGTCCAAGTCTCAGTGAGGAAGGCGATGTTGGGCGATAGGGTGTTGAGGAGCTCCCAGATTTCTAATGCGTGTCTGTGTAGGGAGCACACGTTGAGGAGGATGCAGCTCAGGGGTTTGGGCTTGCTGGTGTCCTGTGAGTTGGAGGTAGCTCTGGGAGTCTGGATGTGGGTGAAGGTGCAGCGGCAGTGTCGGAAGGAGAATTGCCCTTGGGTGGTGTTTAGCATCGACAGCTGGCAGTTTTTTCTTCCAGGTTTGAGTACAAGGAGTGTTGCTGAGTCGTAGCGGTGGCTGGTCAGAGAACCAGGGTTCCTGGCACTGGTCGGGTCACGGACGTGTGCAGACGGGCTTGCCTTTGGTGCGCCAGTGGTACCCCCTGCCATTAAGCGGGGACACAAAGGGGGAAGGGGCTGCAGGGGCAGCAGCGTCAGGAACGGGACCAAAGGATGAAACAGTGGAAGGAGAACACAGGCACAAATAGACAAAAGGAGCTCAGATAGAAAAAAATGCACAGAGAGGCAGAAGCGACACAGAAGGATAGAGGTGTCACAAAGAGACAAACAAGGCACAGAGAGACAAGGCACAGAGAGACAGAAATGGCTCAAAGAGACAGAAGCTGCACAAAGGTACAAAGGAGGAACAAAGAGACAGCAACGGCACCACAAGACAAAAAACAGCAAAGACAGGCAGAGCGAACCAGCAGAAGAGCACGGCTATCCCACTGGACCACCAGGAATGAGGCGCAGGCAGGAGCCTGTGGGTGGAGGAGGGCATCAACACCTACCTGTAGAGGCCAACGGTAGAGCTACCCAAGGGGAGAGTAGTTTCACTGATCAGGAGGTCAGAGGTCTTACTCAACCTGTCATGCAGCTGGCGCCATTGAGTAGGGGTCATGGGGAGGGAGAGCAGCTGGGAGGCGGAAGCAAGAACACAAAGGGGGGGAGCAGCAGGGGCAGGAAGTGGACCAAAGGACAACACAATGGAAGCAGAACACAGGCACAAATAGACAAGAGAGGGATAGAAAGAGGCTCAGATAGAAAAAAAGGCACAGAGAGGCAGAAGCGGCACATAGGGATAGAGGTGGCACAAAGAGACAAACAAGGCACAGAGAGACAGAAATGGCTCAAAGAGACAGAAGCTGCACAAAGGTACAAAGGAGGCACAAAGAGACAGCAAAGAAACCAGAAAACAAAAAACAGCAAAGACAGGCAGAGTGGACCAGAAGAAGAGCAAGGCTATCCAACTGGACTGCCAGGAATGAGGCGCAGGCAGGAGCCCGTGGGTGGAGGAGGGCATCAACACCTACCTGTAGAGGCCAACGGTAGAGCTACCCAAGGGGAGAGTAGTTTCACTGATCAGGAGGTCAGAGGTCTTACTCACCCTTTCGCGCAGCTGCCACCATTAAGTAGGGGTCATGGGGTGGGAGAGCAACTGGGAGGCGGAAGCAGGGACATGAAGGGGGGGGGCACAGGGGAAGCTGGGGCAGGAATGGGACCAAAGTGCAAAACAGTGGAAGCAGAACACAGGCACAAATAGACAAGAGAGGGACGGAAAGAGGCTCAGATAGAAAAAAAGGCACAGAGAGGCAGAAGCGGCACATAGGGACAGAGGTGGCACAAAGAGACAAATGAGGCACAGATAGACAGAAAAGGCACAAAAAGACAGAAGTAGCAGAAAGGTACAAAGGAGGCACAAAGAGACAGCAAAGAAACCAGAAGACAAAAAACAGCAAAGACAGGCAGAGTGGACCAGAAGAAGAGCAAGGCTATCCAACTGGACTGCCAGGGACGAGGCACAGGCAGAAGCCTGTGGGTGGAGGAGGGCCTCAACACCTACCTGAAGGGGCCAACGACGGAGCTGCCCAAGGGGAGAGTAGTTTCACTGATCAGAAGGTCAGAGGTCTTACTCACCCTTTCGCGCAGCTGCCACCATTAAGTAGGGGTCATGGGGTGGGAGAGCAACTGGGAGGCGGAAGCAGGGACATGAAGGGGGGGGGCACAGGGGAAGCTGGGGCAGGAATGGGACCAAAGTACAAAACAGTGGAAGCAGAACACAGGCACAAATAGACAAGAGAGGGACGGAAAGAGGCTCAGATAGAAAAAAAGGCACAGAGAGGCAGAAGCGGCTCAGAGAGACAGAGGTGGCACAAAGAGACAAACGAGGCACAAATAGACAGAAAAGGCACAAAGAGACTGAAGCAGCACAAAGGGACAAAGGAGCACAAAGAGACTGCAAAGGCACCACAAGACAAAAAAAAGTGAAGACAGGCAAAGTGGGCCAGCAGAAGAGCAAGGCTCTCCCACTGGACCACCAGGGATGAGGTGCAGGCAGGAGCCTGCAGGTGGAGGAGGGCCTCAACACCTACCTGAATGGGCACAATGATGGAGCTGTGCAAGGGGAGAGTAGTTTCACTTACCAGAAGGTCAGAGGTCTTACTCCCTAAGTTATCTTTATAGTGATAGGTATCTTATGCCCTTGCAATGCACTACTTTTGACCTCACATATGACATCACTCATAACATGGTCAGTGACATCTCTGGTGACATTTCAAATGACATCACTAATGACATCATCCACAGAACCACTCACACACCCACTCACACCCCCATGGAATATCTCATGCTCATATACCCATTCACAGACCCATGGAAGTACTCACACAACCACTAATTCACCCATATAGCCACTCATGCACCCACTCACTCACAATACAGACACTCACATATCCAGTCATACAGACACTTACAAACCCTCTCATATACCCATACAACCACTCACACTGAGTCAGTTAGCCATACAGCCTCTCAGCACAGCCACTCACCCATAAAACCACTCACACACCCTCTTACACCCCCCCACAACTACTTACATACCCATTCATACGTCCATACAACCACTCAGATACCCACTCACTCACCCATACTTCCATTCACACAGACACTCACTCAACAATACATTTATTCACACATCAACTAATTTAACCAAACACCCAATCAAATATCCACTCACTCACCCACACAGCCTCTAACACACCTCGCCACTCACTCATACAGCCATTGAGACCCACTCACTCACCCATACGGTCACTCACACACCCTCTCACCCACCCACACAGTCACTTACACAGCCACTCACTCTCTCATACACCACCAAGTCACCAACTCATTCACTAATACAGCTACTCTCACAGCCACTCACTCACCCATAAAGCTATTCACACACCCACTTATACACCCATAGAGCCACTGACACACCCACTGACACACCCATACAACCACTGACATACCCACTCACACACATATATATATATATACAGCATCTCACGTAACATTACATTAGAAATAGTATCACTGGTTAGGAGTACACAAAGAATACTAATTAAACTTTTGTAGTACCTTAGTATACATGTTTATTGGGATAGATAGACAGACAGACAGACAGACAGACAGACAGACAGACAGACAGACAGACAGACAGACAGACAGACAGATAGATAGATAGATAGATAGACAGACAGACAGACAGACAGAAAGACAGACAGACAGACAGACAGACAGACAGACAGACAGACAGACAGACAGACAGACAGACAGACAGACAGACAGATAGATAGATAGATAGATAGATAGATAGATAGATAGATAGATAGATAGATAGATAGATAGATAGATAGATAGATAGATAGATAGATAGATAGATAGATAGATAGATAGATAGATAGATAGATAGATAGATAGATAGATAGATAGACAGACAGATAGACAGATAGATAGACCAAACAAAATGTGCTCATTCCAAAACCAAAGAACCCTTGGGAATTGGAGTGTACGCTGGCGGAGTGCGTCGTCTGTAAAGATTCTACATTCCAAAGTTCGACAAAACACACTCTCAGGACCAGAAAAAATGATATGCAGGAAGTCGTTTATTTACACATTATGCGTTTCAGCTGCCCAGCAGCCTTGATCACATCATAATAGTGTTTCTAAAGCACTCTACTGAGTCTGTTATTTGATGAACAGAAAGGAAAACAAATTCTGTACATTTGAATTCTAATCAGTATCCATTCAATGGCACAATGAGCTCCTCCTTGTAGAGACAGGTGTCAAGGTTTACTAATAGGGTCCCAATGTATGCAGCACTCTAATTCTGAAAGGGGACTGTTTTGGACTTGTACTAGGTGCTCCTTTGTGTCTAAACAAGGCTGTGCTTCTCCAACAAGCTTTACTAGGAGCAAAGCGCATGTCAGTCCTGGTTTTACTTTTTCCAGATTCTCTTGTTTGGAACTTTATCAGTCCAAATCTATAATACTGTACCTGGGATGGTAAAATGCTGTTTACTTTTTAGCTGGCTGGGATCTTATGCTTAAAGAGATTGTCAAAATATGGGAATATACTGTGATTTTTCTAGCTCGGTGTGAACAACTCGAGCATTGAGTTTATCTGAAGCTAATACGTTTCTAGAAAAATAGGCATTTGAGGTGTGGTAGATTAAGTGTATCAGAGGTGATGTAGAGGTCACCTAAAACTAAAGAACAAGAGCAACTATTACATTATAAGTATGAGATAAAACAACACAAGAGCATTATGTCAGATCCCAAAAGCAGCATGTCCCTGATAAAGAGAAAAACAAGACACACTCACAAATCCTTGCGCACTCACAAACACTCACACATATCAACAGAAACACATAATAAAAACAAGAGACAGATTCTACTTAAAGACCTCATAAAAGAAGAAGCTAAACTGAGAACACGGCCTCTGTAATAAGTACAATGGCACAGCGGTGTAAATATTTGTACTGCACTGTGCCCATAACTTCTGGAGTGAATCTATCTCCCCTGCTAATATTTCAAGCAAAATGACTTCAAAGAGGAGCTTACAATAAAAATGTTATTGCCTTATCACGAGCCGAGGCTGTCATGATACCCTTCCGCTGATAATTATCCAGTAGGGAAGCATCCGAGAGGAGTCTTTTATTCGAACTTTAATTTTTTATGATAGGACACTTCAGGTGCTGAGGTCCATAGCAGCCATTATAGGCAGGCTTGTAAATGTAATGCTCGGCAGTAGGGAAGTTTGCATCATTTGTAGCATTGCTGGAGGCAACTCTATAGTAGTGCTAGCACCAAGGAACGAGAGTTATATTCCACTTCTCATAAACGAGCCGCGACTTCTATAAAATATTATGCACAACATGTGATGTGGTTCTTTGAGTTACAGAAATGCATGGATGATAAGGAATGGGCATCTGACTTATCTCATGGGCTCTTATTGTGCCCAGAATGTATGTGCAGCTATTACAAAAAAATCACTCAATAAAGGACTTGTAGAACACGGCAAATCACCTGTGAGGGAGTCAAGGAGCTGTTACTGAGTTTCAAATATAGATTCAGCGGTAGGAACTCTCATTGAGTTCAAAATCCATCAATCAGGATTCTTATAGGCTAGCAGGATAGAGGTTGACACTTGGCAAACCAGTAGAGGCTTCAATGGTGTAAACCTGGTACTTTCATTGATTCTGAATAGAGTGTGGGAATCAGGAGTTTAATTGGGTTGATTTGCTCCCTCTGCTAAATGAGGCTTTTAGTCACTTTTTATTAGAAGTTAATTTTTCATTGGAACAAGATTAGGAGCTGTGGCGCAGCAGAGCCCCACAGGCTTAAATGTCTGCAGAAGCCACAAACCTTTTGGCAAAATCTCTGACGGGAACAATGAGGAGTGTTACCCACCTAGTGTATGCATTCCTCATGCAATCCCAGCACCTTTTCTTACTCCTAGGGGTGGTGATAACTATTCAAATACCACCTTCACAACAAGTGGAATATGTTCTTCCTGAAAATATTAGATTCCACAGGGATTGAGGCATCAAGCATCGCACTTATCTAACTATGGGGATAATCAAAGACTAATTATGGTGCACAGAACCGGAAGTTCAACTCCCTTAAACTTCCTAAGGTTAAGGAACCCTTAACTCATTAATCAACACATAGGGGCCTATTGGGATGCCTGCCACCCTAGCGGTGCAGGGACCGCCCGCAGTGGTGCGGCGGTCCCGCACCGGCAATTAGGATGCCACCGCCACCGTGGCAGTGGTATCCTCTATTCCTAGCATTGTGGCGGGTGGTGCTCACTACACCGCCCGACACAATGCTGGGAATGCATGTTGCGCATTATCATGCACAAAGTGACAGGCACCGCTCGGTACCTGGCACCTTGTCTGTGAAAATGTAGGGGGGTACCATAGGTACCGCCCATGGGCACCCTCCACTCCCCAATACCCTGGGGGCCCGCAACAGACCCCCGTAAGCAAACTCTGCATGGCTTTCCATGGCGGGGTCTCCATCATGGAAAGCCCTGCACTACTGCCCATGCTAATATGGATGGCGGTGTCTGGCAGACACCGCCACCTTGTCCAGCCCCATTTCCGCCTGGTCAACTGGTCGAACAGCGGAAAACCGGCAGATGGTCTTTCCATCCGCTGGGGTCCCCTCCGCCATACCATTATGGTGGGGGGAAATGGGTGGTGGGCTGGGTATGATGTAGGACGGATCGCCACCGCCATGCGGGTGGTGGACATCCACCCTACATCATAATAGACCCCATAGTGTTTCAGCACCCAGCATTATATCAATCAAAACATCTTCTATCAAGTAGGAGTTCAGCAAAAGCACTTTGGATAGTGTCACACAAATGACACATTTTCTTTACACCAATAGGACGTATTTAGTTTATGATCCTTTATTCTTTCATCTTCATCTTCATTTTATCCACTCAAATAGAGGTGCATCTGTATAGTAGTTAGTCATGAAATAGTGATTTAAAGGGATATAAAAAGGTCATCATCTAAAATGGCAATTTCGTGAACCCTATGTGTTAAAGAACTGGGAATTCTTTCTTGGAATCATAGGACGACACCAACTGGAGTGGAATGCTCATTCTGAACATTTTAGATGATTACATTTTTATATCTGTTTAAATCACTATTTCATGACTAACTACTATGCGGACGCACCTCAGTTTGAGCGGATGAATCAATATGACCATAGAAAGCAGAACTAACATACCATATAGTCAAATTGAGACAATCTCATTGAAAGCCTTGATGAAGTCCGAGAAGATGTAACGTGTTGGCTACGGTTCTTAAATGACTAAGGTGGAGATAAAAGAATAACAGATCATAAACTAAATATGTCCGATTGGTGTTTTGTATGTAGAAAAGGTGTAATTTGTGTCACAATCCCAAGTGCTTTTTCTGACCTCTTACTTGATTGAAGATTATTTGATTGATATAATGTTGGGTGCTGAACCACTATGTGGCCGATTCCAATCTCGCTCGGAAGGGCACCGAGCGTGATCCGGCTGGAAAAAGTACGAGCCGTACGCGTGTTTTCTGCCCGAATCGTACAGCTGTACGAGCGAGCAAGTACGATGCGAGCAGCTTGAAATTCACCGACCGAGTCGTTTCCGGGTCCGAACCGCTCCGTATGTCTCGTCCGTAAGTAAACCGTGCCATGCAATGGATGCGATTTACGACCGAGCCAGTACGATGCACGCGTCGGACAGCCGGTGAGAGACGAAGTTTCCGGCCCGTTAAATGTCTGGGTAGTTGCCTTTGGGGGTCTGCGTCGGACCCCCTGTCACCCGCAGCCTTACGACTCAGACACAGGGGGAGAGCCAAGGGTCTCCCCAACACAGGCATGCACGGTGCAGATGGCATCAACGCGTATCCACTGTAGGGGGCGCCCTTGTGCGAGACGTACCAGTTCAGTCATACGACCCTCACCCATTGACTTCTATGGGAGTCTGACCGAACCGAGTCCGGCAGCATGCGGCCGCATCGTACTTGCTCTGTCGGACTGCAAGACTCCGGGTCAGTCGGGAAACACTCCGGATCCGGCTCGGTCGGAGAGCTTTCCGACCCAGATCGAAATCGGCCCCTAAGTGTTGAATATTTTCTTTCTGGTTTCCCACACGTTTCCCAAACACTGATGAGCAAGTGCTAGAGCACAGTCCATATATTACAGTGAGTCATATGCTTCTCAGACACTCTCCTCAGCCAGAGATTCAGGCTTCAGCCAAAGTCGAGCTCCACTGGCCTTCTTATTATTCAACAACGATGTGCCAAGTGTTCTTCTCCCTGTTCACCTCCAGGAGGTAGGATTTGAGGTCCTGAGAATTGCCTTCAGCTCAGTAGATTCAAAAGGAATTAGGTTTTCCGCAGTCATTCCATAGGTGGCAACAGTAAGCAATTGCTAATATCATGTTGTTGTAATAATTAGCGAAGGCTTCAGCAAGTAAACAGGGTAGCTTTATTGTGCATCGCCAGTTCCAGTCAGCTGTGCACTCACAACATTCTAAGTTGACAGTTTGATAAAGGGGGACAATCCATCCACATAATAAGTGAGGGTGAGAAGTGTGTTAGAAGGGAGATTGGAATGTAGGAGGGAAATGGTACAGTCCATAGTTGGGAGAATAGAAGACCTAGTTAATCACAGTGGTTAATTGAACTTAAGTAACTTGCGAAACAATGATAGATTACAACAGATTTCTTTGCAGGTTGCACTAGCATTCTGATTTCCAGGATGTGGGAACACATATAATGTTGTAACAAAGTAATGACTGGTGTTAACCCCTATACATCTCACCGTAAATGTTTCACATTGTAACATGCATATTATTAGCTCTTCCTGCATTTCTAACAGAAATTATGTTCCCCAAGATATGAGAAGCTATCCAAAGAACTAAGTTTCAGGCCAATGTACTTGACTCAGCTTTCTACGCCTAGCATGAAGTCCACTCATTCTAATAAATGACAGCTCTCCCCCACCAAAGGGAAACTCCCTCTATGTTTTTCTCGGCCTAAATTGAGGTGCAAGTATGTCTCTGAGAAGAGTGTCTTTAAAAGGCTGTTGCATGCTATTTCCATCCTACCTCATCTGAAAAGAAATGACAGAGGAGGGCAGTCATGCCCTGGTGTTGACACAGCTGACAAAAGTCCCATCACAACTATCTAAAAAGCAGTTCACCACATGGAATAATGCCACAACGTGTCAGGGTAAAGACAAATTGCAGGATTTACTAGCCAGTGGATGGGTGTCATTCCAGGACACTTCCAAGCCAATATGAAAAACACCAGGATAACGTTTCTCACTTTTACAGAGCATCTTCTTTGCTTTACTGCAAACTATCCCAGTGCACTGTGCTGAGGCTAATCCAAGACAGCAGCACCTTTCTGCCCTTGGAGGCTGCTGCTGTGTCAACTGTGGTGGCTTTAGGAAAATGAGCATTCCCCTCTCCCTTAACTACACCAAACTGGTTCTTGAATGTGCTCCACCCTTCTACCCCGGGCTGGGGACAATCTGGCTCCAGAGAACAGAGGGATCCAGAGCTCCTCTTCCTCAGGTGTCCATTTACACTTAACCATGAATAGGCATGCCCTACCCTACTGCTTTTCAAGTTAATTAGGTTTCTGAACCCTCCCCAGCTGTCTTTCCTGAGCTGATAGGAGCCCAAGAATTCCTGCTAAAAGCCATTGTTTCACCTATTGAAGAAGTTTTAACTGATCACTGAGGTGAAGCACAGACAGCCCTGCTGCTGGCAGACTAATGCTAATTAGCCTTCAGAAGGTTCAGGAAAGCAAAGCCTAACTTTTTAAAAGTCACTTTTCCAAAATATGTATTAAAAATCAAAAATTACGACTGAATTGGATTTCTTTTTTAAACATTAAAAATTGTCTTGGAAATAGTCTGGTAGCTTGTCCCAAACCACAGTAGCAGAGTTATGAGTTGTTGAGCTTGGCACTTTCTGCACAGTCACCCCCAAGTAAAGTGTACTGCATGTACTCAGGGCCTGTAAATTAAATGTTACTATTGGACCTGCAGCACATATTGTGTAACCCTCTTTTGTAGCCTTTTAAACATGCCTCAGGCCTGCCGTTGCAGCCTTTGTGCAGTTGCAAACTGCCAGCCCTCATCATTCCTTTTTCATACATATAAGCCACCCCAAGGGTAGGCCCTAAACATCCCTTAGGGCAGATACAGTGCACCTAAAAGGTTGGACATTTACTTTTAAAGTTTACATGTCCTGGTAGTGAAATACTCTTAAATTTGTTTTTCACTACTGCCAGGACTACTTCTCCCATATGATAACACTGTATTACCTTAAAACATTTAGGAAGTGATATCTTTTGCTTGGAAAAGTGTAGAAATGCCATGTTTGGTCTCTAATGATATGTAATTTAAAACACTCTTTAATGGTAAAGTCCGATTTTAAAGTCAAAATTCTAAAAATGCCACTTTTAGATGGTTGACGTTTTCTTTTCCTATCTATATGGTACCTGCAGCCTGTATCTTGGGACACCGGACTAGGTGTCATTGGCAGCTGGCCTTTGTGAATGCCTTCCAGACAGTGAGACAAAGGGATACTAGGTGTTCTCAGTATGGGAAGGACAGAGCTTTTACCTGACACACATGCACTTCTAAGGGACTGCCTCAGCAGAATTACAAAGAATTTCACATTAATCTATTTTCGCCACAGGTCATTCAGAGCCAGGAGAATGAAGGAAATTCCAGCACCAGATTTGGGGAATGATTAGAGGTCTCTCCCACTTCAAAGCTGGCATCAGGTATAGCTACTGGACCTTCAGACCAATCCTTCGGTACCCTCCTCCACCTGTGGATATTACAGAAGAAGGTTTACCCTGCTACCAGAGGACTGCCCTGCTGCCTACAGTCTGCTCTGCTGTTTCAGAAGAAAGACTGGACCTTCTCCCTTTATCCCAGGCTACCTGATGGGACTACAAGGGGCAGGTGACTGATCACTTGTTCAGAGTTAATGGGACCAGCTGCAACTAGACCTGCAACTGGACCTGCCTAAGCCCGCTGGCTTTGGTAAGAGTTAGTCCCTGATCCCCAAGGGGCCCCTCCCCAGGTCCTGGGCCCTTGGTTGCCATCAGAGTGCACTCCTCTGAGGAAGGAGAAATGCTGATGTTTTGGGCTCTTCGGGACCACAAACTGGCCTGTTCTCATCCAGATCTTGCCACCTGTGACGACTGCTGATGTGCAGCTCCGGTGTAATCGACTCTGTTCCCTATAGCAGCAACCAGCGACAACCAGTGACAACCGACAACGCAAAATCTGTGTTACATGCTACAGCATCGACAGCTCAGTAACTGCCAACTTAAAGCTCCAGCAACAACCTTCCAAGATGCCTGACAGAATCTTCATACCCCAGCAACGTTCATGATACCCGGCTTGCTCTTCGTACTCCAATGACAATCATCTGTGACCCTCTCCCTGCTCCTTGCAGCCTCCTCCACCGTGGCCTGGACTCCTTACACAGGAATTTGAGTAGGTAACGTTTTCAACTGGGCTAACCTAGTCCCTGTATTTCCATTGGAGTCTGCCTGAACATGTGACTTTCACCCAGTCTTGTACGACCAGATAAACACGAGTGGCTCTTTGTGCTTTTAAGCACTATACTTACCTGAAATCTTTGAAATTGCATGTCTCCTGTTCTACTGATTGGATTCATGTGATTTTGATGTCAAATCATGTATTAACTTTTTTTTATTTTTCCTTATTGGAGTGGTATTTTTCTTGTGTTGTTTTTTCACTTTATTAATGTGTGTGTGCTGCATACATTCTTTACACATTGCCTTTATGTTAAGCCTGAGTGCTTTTCTGCCAAGTTACCGGAGGGTACAGACAGGTTAATTTGGCAACACATTAGGCATGATGCCTTTTAATTTTGTAAGCAAGTGGATGGCACAATCTGTGGTTGAGTCCACAGGCGTCATTTACCATTTCAAAGCCATGTGTTTTTTTTAGTATATATGATGTCTTTACTTGGAAGCTAAATATACCAATTATGGGTTAGTCAATTTTACAATGCTTTAGTGTTCAGAGCATATTCAGTGATGACTTGTCAGCAGTGTCCCACTGTGCAGATTTCAAAAGCCAGCCTGATCCGTCCACAAAAATTGAGGGTGACCACACAAAAGAAGGCCCTTTATCACATTATAATTTGGTTTTCTTGTTTTTGCCCACATTAGTAACAGTTAGACAGAAATACTTCTGTTCCTAGATGATTACTAATTGTGTGAACAGTTCACCCCTAATCAAGTGCTGTGGGGATGAAGAACAACATAATCACAAGTTACTGTAACAGCCAGTACTTGTAAAATGTGTTTGACTCTATTTTGTCAAAGTACAGAGTATAATTGCATTTTTAAAATGGTGCCTGCTCTGTTACCAGATGTCCCATATTTCTAAGTTTATCGAGAACAAATGCCTACCAAAGACAAGAACAAGCATATTTTAAATGTGTGGTATGCATGAGTGTTTGTGTGCACCTCTGTATTGAAATTAAGTTTTTTTGTGAATGGGGTTATAGAAATGTAGGGGCATTTTTGCAATAAACTGGTGGAGCGCAGTGTAGCTCCAAAATTGCTAACTCTGTACTCCAGCAGGGATGAGCCGCATTCACAAGAATTCGGAGCACCCCTGTGTTTTTCGAGTACTGGTGCTAAATCTAGCTATCTAGCGCCAATGCAGTCACCCTAGCACCATAGTGCAAGGGTGTCTGCGTTGCAAGAAATTATTGTTCATGTGCAGTAAGGTGTCCCTTCTGCACATAAACAATCCAAAACTGTGATTTGTAACTTCTATGTGTGCTGCTTGGTGCAGCACAAATAGACATTACAACTCGTCGGGGCATATTATCAAGGGCAGTATCGCTGCTTTAGCGGTACTGTTTGCCGCTAAAGCGGCGATATTCTAATCGCCCTATTAGGAAGGCGGCGCTAACATGCATTAGCACATGTATGCAGCCGAATTCCTAACGCCACGCATCTTAGCGATATACATCGCTAATGAGATGCAAGATAGGCGTTCCCTCCCAGGACAACATGTGTAATGCTCGCTAAACCAACATCGCGCTATTACCAAAGCTGCACCTGAACAGCGAAGAGAAAAGGCGCGCTAAGCACCCATTATCGCCGGATCCTAAAGCCATAATAAAACCTGACTTGTCATTAAAGCCAATGGGAGGTGGATTGTATGGTTAAGTCCACACTCCCATATTACCAAGCTTGAGATTAGCGCTGTGAAATCATCACAGGATTTCACACGCTAATGTTCATTATCGCAGTCTATTGCAGGATTTCATATCGCCTGTCAGCTAAGCGTTGCTAATACGTCGCTGACACAGCGATGAAATCCAGCGATAACCGGCGATAATTAAAATCACGCTAAGCACGCTTTGCGATGTTTATCGCAGACTGTAGATAATATGCCCCGTCATTTTTAAATGATTGCTTATGTGCAGGAAAGAAAACCTTCCTGCACATGAACAATCACTAATGGTGATTTGCTGTTTCTATGTATGCTGCAAAATGCAGCATACATGGAAACAGCAAAATCTAGGAGAAATGTATTATTTCACTTCCTTTCACCAGGTTAAGACCAGGTTTTCCCTGGCCTTATTTTTGACGCTGCCCCATATTTATGATGCCCTTGTAAATATGAAGCAGCGTCAAAAGCAATGGGTGTTGCGGTGGAATGCCCACTGCTACACCCATTGCCCACCCCTTTCATTCTAAGTATAGTGTGAAAGGGGGCCATATTCACAAGGTGGCGTTAAGCTATGTTAAGTGTCTTAACGCTGCCTTGTGAATAAGGCGAAGCCCTTATTGCCACTATAATGTCCTGTAAAGTGACTTTGTGGTGGCGATAGGGGCTTGTAAATATGCTCCTAAATGCTGTGTGAAAAGGGCCCTTATTTACAAGCAGTGTTAAGAACTGTTAAGGGGCTAAACACCGCCTTGTAAAAAAAAAGCAAAGGGCTTATCGCCAACCAGAATGCCAGAAAAAGTTGCGTTCTGGTGGCGATAAGCCCATGAAAATGTGCCCCATACTGTTTTGGGGAACAGGGTGGGAACTTGTATGTGAGACACTATTAGACAGCACATGGTCTAAATGCTTTAATACATGCAAATATGCGTGCTTACACAATCATATCTATATTTTCACAATTGGATATGAAATGAGTTAAGAGCATTTTTGCATGAACAGTGAGCAACCATTTTCTCAAACTAGGGGGCATATTATCAAGCACGGCGTTAACATTATCGCCGCTTTAGAAGTCCATGTTCTGGTGTCAATATGGGCTTCTATTGGAATTCTCTGCGGCATATTATCAAGCCGTTTATTGCCGCTTTCGGCCGCTAAAGCGGCGATAATGTTAACGCCGTGCTTGATAATATGCCCCTAGGAGAGTCCACAAATGTAAGAAAACACTACAGTTCTGTAGTGGAGCTCCTCTGGGTCACAGCTGCTTCGACAACACCGAAGACGCCTGTCTCACTCGTGACCTGCTGCTCTCCGTTTGTTGACTTTCATAACACCGGTGCTTTCTTGTCAGTGCGCTGTTGTGAATGAGAGGAATCTGTTTCTAGCCTCGAAGTCTGCTCATGAAATCTGGCAGAAAAGCAGCAGGGTCATCACTTCTGCGCCACGCCTGCGGAGCCACCTGGGAAGACACCGTGCAGTAATCCATGCCAAGGGCCTGCACACACCAGCATCTGACGCACGCCTCGAGTGCCTTTTAGCAGCTTCTGCCAGCAGGCAGTCATTGCCAGTTTTTCAAAGAGGAATATTTTCCAAAATAAACTCTCTTTAAAGCATCTTGAATATTTAGGCTTCAGTGCTTAGCTTGTAAAAAAAAAAAAAACCAGAAGTGCAAGGGTCCTGGTCAGGGGCCTACTGCACCCTACGCCACCCACTGCCTCTGCCAGCTGTCAATGTTATGTTATGTTATGTTATGTTAAAAATACTTATAGAGCGCTCATACACCAAACGGTTTCACGGCGCTAGTGGGAGAGATGCGGCAGAAGTGTAATGACCATGACTTATGCATAAGCCTGTGTGAATAGAAGGGTTTTAAGGAGGGTTCTGAATCGAGAAAGAGAGGTTGCAAATCTGATGGTACTGTCAATAATAATTACAGTACCAAGATAACTACAAAGCGTTACACTCCTACAAGTGTTACAATTCTGATTAATCCAGTCCCCCAAAACTATAAGAATTGCTCTGGAGGAGAGATTAGCAATTTTTAATGTGTATTGGATTCATATACAACTATTGTTATGCTCATCTGTAAATAAGACAGACAGTGCCACCATGTGACAGACTTTCATGTTGACAATTAATTGTCGGCTGTGAGGACTGGAAACCATATGCTCAAATTAAGCACTGAGGATTCTGCTGGTAGTTCGTCCGAATGCTAACCAGGGGCAGGTGGTGGATTTTATAAGTGGTGAGGCAGAATTTTCTGACCTAGGTATAATGCTTGAGCGAGCCTAGCAAACTAACCTGAAGTGAAAGAGGAGGGTGCGTTAAGGGGGATTCCTTCCCCACTAGAACATTTTAAACCAGCATTTGCAATGCAATAGATCTTGCATTTACGAGAATTTAAGCTATTGGCATTTATTGTCTTTTATTTCTCTATTTTGCTAATTAACACATAAATAAAAGGCATTCTCATTTATTTCCTTGCAAAGAAATGGCCGCTATTGTCCCGGGCTGCTTGGAGAGTGAAAGTGAGCATTGCGTGCTTAATGTTGCAGGAAAGCATGTTGTGCCTGCAGTAGGAGAAACTGAGTTGAAAATCAGAATTAGATTGTGCTGTGTAGCATAAGGCATGAACATGCACGAGGATCTGTGTGCGAAAACCAACCGTGTGGGAAACCGGCATTAAAGTGTGCTACGCAGTGTGAGACACAAGCGTGCACCAGGACTCGTGCATTAAAAACAGCCTTATAGAAAACGAGCATTAGAGTGTGCTGTGCCGAGTGAGACACCAGCATGCACAGGGTCCATGTAAGAAAACTATCATTAGTGTTTGCTGTGAAACGTGAGGCATGAGCGTGCACCAGGATAGTTACGTGAAAACCAGCCGTGTGGAAAACCAGCAATAGAGTGTGCTGTGCAGCATGAGGCATGACGTGCACCAGGATTTGTCTAGGAAAACCTGCCCTGCCATGTGGGAAACCAGCATTAGAGTGTGCTCTGCAGCGTGCAACATGAGCATGCACCAGAATCCCTGTACGAAAACCTGCCACATAGGAAGCCAGCGCCAGAATGTGTGCCATGGGCCACCAGCGTGCACCAGGATCCCTGTATGAACAAGGCAGTAAAGGAACAAGTACCAGAATAAGTGCAGTGCAGCCTGAGACACAAGCGTGCACCAGTATCTGTGTACGAAAACCAGCCGTGTGAGAAACGAAGATCAGGATGTGTGCCACCAGCGTGCACCAGGATCCATGTATGACAAGCATTTGAAATGCAATTGGTGTCGTATTTGGGAGAATTTAAGCTATTGGCATTGTAAATGACAATGTCTTTTATTTATCTGTTTTGCTAATCAACACATAAATAAAAGGCATTGTCATTTACAATGGCAATAGCTCAAACTCTTGTAAATGTGAGACCTATTCAAAGGAGCAGTCGCCATTGTCACAGGATGCTCATAAAGTAAAAGCAGGCATGGTGTGCTGAATGCTTCAGGAAAGCATGTTGTGCCTGCAGTAGGAGTCACTCATTAAAGAAAATAGTGCTAACAGACTAAAAAGGACGTACCATTTAACAACCAAAGTGTAAGGGTCACTCCTCATGGGAGGTTACAAATGAAGACAAGGCAATACTAAGGAGTGAATAACAAGCCTATTAATGAATCAGAAGCCAGCATTTACGAAGGACATTGGCACAAGCCAGTGAGAAATATGGGCAGAGAGTGGGCGGGGCTTCTATTCCGTACTCCAATACAGCATGCCACAGAGCAGTACAAGCACTGCTTAGGCTCGACCTAAAAATAGATTCAAATGATGGATTTTCTAGCTCAAATTTACTACAAATGTTTGGATGAGCACACTTCTTTCAGCTATTTACATCCAAGCACCACCCTCTATAATGTGCATCAGTCTTAAATCCCTGCTGTTATCAGTGTGCCTGACCTCTTAGAAGCCCTCCCAGTAGAGTGTTTTCTTTTGGCACCATTGGACAGCCTGTCAGCCATGTGAGCACTGCTCTTATAACCCTTACCACCACCATGAACACTTCTTAGACTGCCCTCAACCAGGCACCTCCTACATTCCTGACCTTCTTACAACCATGTATGCACTCCTTCAGCCTTTCTGAAACCTAAGCAACCAAAAATGCTTCTAAGTGCTAAGTGTGTGCCCTTCAAAAGCCTTCTAAGCAGCTGACCGTTTTCAAGGCACATGAACCCCTCTGGCGGCACATCCCGTTTGCCCTGCTGTGCGACGCTCCTGTAGCCCATATCACAGCTAATCCCTACCTTTACATAAAAGGCCACCTGGTGATGCAATGGGCTTTTCTTTCACAAATTAAAGTTTGCATGTGTTAGTTCACTTGCATGAACTTTACTACTCGTGCACTACTACTCCCAGAATTCCCCAAATGCTTAATGTGAAACCCGAGAGTAAAAAGCACAGCATCCTTGATGAGAAGAAGAAATATAAGAAACTTAATAACTGACACTTTAAAAACACGAACATCTCTTACAGCCCTTTAAGAACCATGTAATCCTCACACCATCCCCCTCTCCCACAGCCCTGATGGACACTTCCCTCAGTTCAGGTCTAGCATGCCTCCCTCCCTCAGGGCCACCCATCACTGACAGCTTTGTTGAGCTCTCCTCACTCTCAGTCGGGTACAACTGTGCAACCGAACCACAGAATTAGGCGAGCTGCTCACATCTGACTTGGGGGAGCCTGAGATGTCTGTTGTGCAGGGCGGAGCACTAGGGCGACTTTGGACCCGGGCCGGGGAAGGCAGAGCCGGACCCTATGGGGCCCGGGTTGAACGCCGGCCGCCCCGCACCTAATCAAAATACTGGCCAGGCCGGGGGTGGGCCAGGCTTGGCCCAGAAACAAAAGAAGGCTCCCCCCCAGTCAGCGGGCGAGCCAGTAAGGCAAGGATGGGGTTAAAAGAGGGGCCAATGACCCAAAAAGGCACAATTCACCCCCCCATCCTTGAGAGGAAGAAGAAGAGAAGCCCACCCACCCACACCTAAGAATATGGGCATCGCAGCCATAGGGGGGAAAGGGTAGCGGATCTAACACGAAGAAGCTAGTAGGAAACAAAATTACTAGAAGTTAGACAGAAGGCTCTCACAGGGTCCTTGGGATGCCTCAAGGCAGGGCAACTGAGGGAGCCATGGGTCGGCGTGCTGTCAGAGAAAGAATAGAGGTAACACTCCCGCAGAACCCTTGGGATGCCTTATGGCAGGGGGGCAGAGGGAGAAGATGGCAAGGTCCCAGCCTCAGAGAAATAAAGTAGATGCACAAGTAAGGTCCTGGGGATGCCAAACAGCAGAAACCCCTGGAAGAAGGGAGGGCCCACGAAAGGGTAAGGGGCGAGTGGGACAGCACTTGCAGCCCTGGCTGGTCCAAACAGACACCCTCCAAATCGGTAGCAAGTTGAAGCCTAGACCCGTGAATCGAAACCCAGAAAAGGGGCCCCTCCCTCCTCTCCCAGAAAATTGAGGAGGCTGGACCCAGTATACAAATGGTGAAATTGCAATGAGCAATAGAGGAAAGCAAGCATGGACATTGAAGATCTATACTATGACCATGAATGTTGAATTTTGAATGTGGAATGTTGAAATGTGAAGATTTCATGTAAAAGTAAAATGTTTGTTTTAGAAAATAAACTGCGACCTTTTCAGGCACCAAATAAGTTATCAGGTGGTGATTCAAGGGAAAGCACGCAGTTGGTGGTAACAAACAGGGGGGGAGCGGGTGGGAGTACTCTCGGCCTGGAAGGGGTTTGGTTCCTGGCCGCGTGGGTGCAGGCATCCGATTGAGAGACGCTGCTATGCAAATCTGCACATGTGCAAGTAACACACCACAAACACATACTGAGACAATGCAGATACAGGAGGCTCAGAACGCCAATGGTGCCCTTCCCCTCCAACCCGAGGTTTGCACCAGTTGCATCACCCTAAAGCCAGTACTGCCTGACAAAAAGCACAGTTCGAGTCAGGGCAGGGGTTTAGGCTGCTGTGCAGTACTAGGGGCCTCTGGTCCTTTTGTGCATAGACAGCTGGTGCCCGAGGCAGCCTTCGTATGCTACTTTAAAGACACAATTTAGAGGTAAAGGTGGTACAATGAAAACAATTATATGAATTTTGCCCAAAGTAACGGCTTGTTTTCGTCATAATTTTTATAGTGCCCAAAGCACCACTGTATACTTCATAATGTTTTATAGTGCATCAAAATAAACCATTGTTTTGTTTTGTTGTCATCAATTTTTTTAGTGCATCAAAACTAATACAATTTTTTTTTGCACAATAAAAAAAAGATGGCATAAGAGTGGTGCTTTGGGCAAACTTATGCTCCAATGTTATGCTACATTTTGAAAATAAAGCACCCTTCCTCAGGCTTGAGCATAGTGTGGTGACTGCTCGAAGAAATACCTACTCTTCTGCTCACCGACCAAATGCTGCTGGTGGCAGCTGGTGAGACAGGGAAAGATGGGGGAGGGGAGTCACTACCTCAGCCTGCTATAAGCAGTAAAGATCAGTACTCTGCCTTATGGTGGTACCAAAGACTCCATGGCTGGCAGCAGCAGGAGGAGGTTCCAAAGGAGAACTGGCCTCGGCCCTAGTGGGCAGCAACAAATGTCACGGAGTAGAACAGGTGCTGTTTTTTTCTCCACATTGACTCTGGATTCGCTCTTCTTCACAGCACGACAGGAAACTTCGAGTCAGTGGCTGCTACTATGCAATGGCCCACTTGCCTGGCACAAAGCCAGCAACGGAAAAATAAAACGATGCTCTAGCATTGTTTTATTTTTCATTTGCCATCTTGTGCATGGATCGGCGGGGCATGGGAGGGGGAGGAGGAGAAGTGCTTGTGCACTCATTAGTCCCTAAGAGCTCATGTGTGTTTAGTGGACAGTCTCAGGCTGACCAAAACACACATGCACACCAATCCCTGTGCTAAAGAGCAGTGCAGGTATTGGCTGAGAGTCTATCCCAGGGGCTTCTGGGACCCAGGAAATGGCCAGCAGGAGCAACGCGACATGGGAGGCGGCTGGCAGCATCAGGTACGTTTTTAAAATTATTATTAATTCTCCCCTGTGCTCGTTCCCCCCCATGCTTACCCCACCCGCCCCACCACCCGTTGTTACTGTCAGCCCCCACTGCTCTGAGTCTTAGAACAACACCCACAAGTGCGGAAAATACATTTGGAAAAGCCAGCACTATCAAGGACCCACCTAATCTGAGGTGTGCTGGCTTCTGCCCTCCAATCTCCTACAGAAGAAAGACCTGAGTCTTTAATAGCACTGCAGTTGCTGCCCCGTTGTAACTCAAAATTCCCACGCAGTAGCAGAAGCTGTTGTACTCCTCCATGCCCCAACCCCGATGAATAAGCCATTGATGAGTGGCAGTGAAGGAGGCAGAGGTGACTCCTTCATTGTCCAAATCGGCTTGACCAACCCCGTGTAATGAAGGAAGAGGCCACGGTATGCAGGTTAGAACTTGGGTTTATTTAAAAGTCGAGTGCCCAGGATGTGAAGCGTCTAGGAAGCTTGGCTCCCCCTACACATGTCCGCTGCCGTTGGAATCCTCACCAGTCCTTCTACGCATGCTCGGGGGTGACATTCCAAACACATCAAATCATACACATATTAACACTTCATCACCATCCCCTCTTTAAATCCAAACAGATATACAAAACCTAAATAAATAAAACACATCCCAATACATTAAGCAGTCATTCAACTTACTTGGAACCTTTATTGCAGCGAGACCCAGCACATCTCCTGACACCACCCATGGCAGCTTGAGTCGCTGCCAACTCTGAAGCCGCAAGCATTGAAGCAGAATCACTGACCTCCCTCATTGACCTGTGCCTGAAGCTCCTTCATGGACTGTACCCAACATGACCATTCAGAGTCAGCATTGAGACAAGTTCTCCTGCCAATGATATCAGTTTGTATACCACCCCTTTTACCTTCAAGCAAAACTGCACCTTTGCCAACCTTATATACTTTTACAGGTAACAAAAGTTTTGACACGCCCTTTCTGACTCTGATCGGGCTTTTAAGCCTCAATTGGTTGATATCATATAGTGAGAAGTACTTACAGATAACTTCCAAAATCAAGTGTTTGCCATGATCCATAACTATCGTCTTAGGAGAGCCTTCCAGTGAAAATACTTCTTCAAAAACATTTATGGCAACATTTGGTGCATCCACAAAAGAGAAATACATCCATTTTAAAAAGTAATCAACTAAAAGAATCAAATACCTCAAGATAATCGCAGGAGTTGAGTATGGGCCAGAGAAGTCCAATCCTAGTTTGGCCCAAGCTTCATCGGGGAAAAGAACAGGGTGCATGCTGTCTAGGTGGTCATCCAATGTTTATCTGAAAGCAAGCATCCAATGCTAATTCCAAATTCATCCCTCTACCATGAGAGAATCCTATTCATATGTGGACAGGATCAATGTCAAAGTTTGAACTCAAATTCCCATACAATTCAGGCCAATCTGCCTACGTGGTTGACACCTGGTAAAGCAATATATGGGCAATAAAATGCTATATGATAAGTGCCATTAAAAAAACATACAGGGAGCTAAAAAACAACATTCTCACATTGTTTCAGTGACCTAGATGCCAAATCCACCGTCCACTTTTTTCCTTCCACCCCACTGATTCAATACAGCACCCAACCCATGTAGACTGGTATCTTACCTTAATCAAAGAAGTGCACCTTTCATGAAACACACTCAATGCTGGTGCATTTTCAATCAATTTCTTGACATTGTCAACGGTGGCATTCAATTTCTCTGTGTACAACACTTTTTGTCCATTTCTGAGCAACACTCTTAATGGTTCAACATCATGAGCATAACCTGGTACAAAACGGGTAGCGTACCCTGCCAATCCAAAAAAAGAGTGTAAAGTATCTCTATCTTTAGGCAGCATGGCTTCTTTGATGGTCGCCACATCTGATAGTCATACCCCTGTGCAACAGGACTGCTAGAACTTTCCTTAAATCTAATTATGTGCTTTCAGGCTACCACCAAAAACTAGGATGTCATCCCACTATGCCTGCACACCTTTAATATGCCCAAAAGGTTTATCCATTAATTTCTGAAGTATGTTGGTGGCAGCTGATGCTAAACAAAATGGCAACCAGGGACATTTGTAGGCGCCAAATGGCATTACTGAGGTTGAAAGTTCCTGAGAGTCAGCAATCAATGCTATTTGATGCTAAGGTGAAACTTAGCTCAATAATGTAAAATCATTTTGCCCCACCCAAATTGGCCGGCAACTTGTGTATCTTGGGAAGAGGATGACAATCTACCACTATGTTACTGTAAGGGTGCGTAAAGCAGCACACAGTCTGATTTACCCTGATTTCTTCGATGCCACCGCCACATAGTTTCTCTACCTAAGCAATCACCTTAGATATAAGGTATAACTTTATGGATTATTGTTGATCTGCTCACTAAACAAATCCCAAAATGCATGCAAGATATCCTCAGTTGTGTCCCTGACTCCACCAACATAGGCTATAGGTAACTCTCCAAGAGGTACCGGGTTATCTGTAGCTGGTAGAAGATGAAAGAACATCCTAGCCTAGTCTTGACAACTAATTATGTCCTTACTCTCGATGGCTACATAAATCTTGGTGATGGTTTCTCTTCCTAAGCATTCTACATTAGATGTAAAGTGAGCTAGCATCTCAATATCCTTTTCCATAGATGCTTTGGGATTCACATCAGTGGGATCCAGGGACACTTTATTATCCCATTTATTATAGAAAGTGGTATCTCTCAGAATGGTGCTAGGGAAACCAGAATCAGCAATCGCCTGTAAAAGAATGTTGTCAATAACAGCATCACTGAGGCCCTTTCACGGGTGTACATACAGAATTGCATTCAACCTTAAGAACAACATTATTTAAAATGTTTCTGAACAAGTGTTGACCTCTAGATCACACTTATAATTCTCACTGGGGTTTTGCCACTCTTACATCCAACCTAAAAATAACCCTTTTTTTTTTTTACGACAGACAAAGTTTGCCAATTGCAGGACGTCCTGAAAAATTGCTAAGGTGGTTCTTTGAACCACACCTGTAACAAGTGCCTGTAGACCTCTTGTAGATATTCTTCACAGTTTTTCCATGTGTGTTCACAACACACAAAGACTCTGTCTGATCTGAAGTGGACAAGGCATTAATTACAGATTCTGCATTAAATACTTTTGAAGAAACCAAGGATCTTTCTATACTTTTGGCAAAGTCGATGACTTCTGTAAATGTAGGATTCGTACAGTTTGCAATATTATTTGGATCTTCCTAGAAAAACAGTGTTAGACCTGGCTTTTTCAGTGGGTTTAACTCCACACGTTTTGCTTTTTGGCCTCCTATTTCTGACCCTGTTTTTGTTGGTTTTAGAACTCTGGGCACTTTACCACTGCTATTCAATGCTAAATTGCATATACTTTCCATGTAAATTGTGTTTATGGATTTGTGTTTCCATGATTGGCTAATATGACTTACTATTAATTCCTTAGTACAGTGCACTGTGCGTGCCCATGGCCTGTAAATCAAATGCTGCTAGTGGGCCTGCATCACTGATTGTTCCACCCACAAAATCAGTCACTCAAAGGGTTCTCAGACCTGCCACTGCAGTGCCAGTGCACAGTTTTTACTGCCATGTTGACCTGGCTAGTACACCCATTCACCAGGAACTTACCTTCCATTTTCTTGCATGTAAGAACCACTCAGGTATTCCCAAGGTACCCCTATGGGCAGGGTGCAGTTTATGTAAAAGGTAGAACATGTACTGGTGTTTGAGACTCTTTGCCACAAGAGAACAACGGAAAATGTGGTATAAATATTGGGGCCCGATCCCAGAACTTTAGAATACTTCTGGACTCAAGAGGAACCTCTGCCAAGGAAAAGAGCTGGAAAAATGAAGAAGAAGTATTGCCCCTTTGCTGTGTGCTGTGTGCTGTCTGGCGTTGGCCTGCAGTGGTTGCTTCAGCCAAGGAGAGGACCTAGACTGAACTTTGTTATGTATCCTGCTTGAAGAAGATCTCCAAGGGCTTGGTGTAGAGCTTGCCTCCTGCTCTAAAGTCTCAGGGACACAAAGACTTAATTTCCTCTGTCCTCCTGCATCTGGTACTGCTGTTTCAGCAGCCACAGAGGGAAATTGCAACACCGAAGCCGGCAAGCAACGCCGCGACCTGCAAGGAAGCTGTGTGCACCGCTCATGAAGTTCAGGATGCCACGCCCGGACTTGTACCGCAGCCATGACACCTGCTGCTGACACTGCACCATATCGACTCCGATGCTGTCACCGAGGCCGCTGCCTGCACTGGAGCCGAGGGCACTGCTCATGACACTCATGACGCACCACCCCAACTCGCACCACAACCCCGACATCTCCGACACTGGTGCTTCATCATCGCAGAGAAGAAATCTAAAGTGAGTAACCTAGCGCAACAATCGACACTGCATCGTCATAAGGAACTGATGCCTCAACGTCACCATAACGTCACCTCCCCAACAGCAGTAAGGAACCGATGCCTCACCTCTACTGCATCGCAGGAAGGAACTGAGACCTCACCTCTCCTGGGGTCAGGAGGAACCAACGCCACTTGGCGCCAGTGAAGCATCAGCTCTCCGACTCCGTGCCCCATCTTAGCTTTCATTGTTTGCCAAGGAGCTGTTCTTTGGGGGTCTGAGTGACTCTGCACCCGACGCCGCGGACCTCGCGGTTGGCGCCGTACTTTGGATTTTTATCTGTCATGACATCTTAATAGCTCCTGGATGAGCTATTTGTTGCTACAAGCTTTACATTTGTGAATGAACTATTGTTGATGATATCTTGACAGATGTATGGTAGATTGATGTAGTTTGATCTCGTTTTGGTTTATTTAAAGATTTCCTATTTTTCTAAACTGGTGTGGTGTCCATTTGTGGTGTTTTCTCTGTGTTACTGTTTGTGTGCACAATGCTTTAGACAGTGCCTCTGAGATAAGCCTGTCTGCTCATGCCAAGCTACCAACAGGGGAGCAGTCGTTGTCTAAGGGCGTAACTCCCTCACCCAGACTAGAAGCAAGGGTCTCTACTTGGACGAAGGTGCAAACTATTGTCAACTAGAGACCCCCTTTGTAACAAACAGTTAAAAAGCCAAATTGATCTCAAATATAGATGTCTAAATTCACTCCACATGTTGCAGCAAAGATTCTCAAAGCAGACACATATTCCTCTATGCCTTCCTCTGCAAATGGTTTACGCTTGAAAAATGTGTGTCTCTCCAGCATAATGCTTCGTTTCATCTGAGAATTGTTTGCATAGTCTTTCCACTGCTTCGATATAAATGTTCCACTGTATATCTCCGGACTGACCGTGAGGAAGGGAGACAGACCGTCATTGGAAATTTGCTGGCCATGTAGGGGTATGACCAGCAAAACAAAACAGTGGTTCCCTGCGGGGGAAGTCCCAAATCCTAAACTTCCCAGGCCAAAGAATGCACATTCAAGGTTGAATCATCTGAATTTAAATTACAATGTGACTCAGGTTCAATTCAATTCAACTTTATTCGGCTGTTGAAGCAACTAAAACTGTATACAGAATACAACATTACAAGTCGCGAAGTACACACTTATTTACATCAGTGCAAAATTATCATAAGAAAGCATTCATTACTCAATACAAAACCATGATGAGACTCATAAAAATCAAGATAGTAAAATGATGCACCTTCATCCTGGGGCATAGAACTGCGGACGGCACAGCAGCTTGCAGAAAGAAACTAACAGAAAAACAGGACTCATCATCAGGAAGTTGTTGTAAAAATCTGCAAGCTAGGGTAAATTGCTGAAAATTACGTGACTCCATAAAACAAATTAAAAACATTTTGGGTTATCTTTTATAAAAACCACAATGAAAAATAAATTGCATCATCGTTTGACCCGAACTGTTGTCACATTGGCACACAATTTATTCCAGATTTAATTAAAAGCCAAAAGGAAAATACAGCAAATAGTTAATTGAATGAGCCCTGAAGAGAAAAAGCAGACAGAGTGCCCACTGCCCTTTAGTGCTGAACAGATAATTCATTGGTGGACTACCTGCTCTCCAGTGCAGATTAGCTGGAATGGTGGACTTTGTCTCCTCCGATTTTCACTGTTGGTTTGGGCCTGTGCAAGTAGTAACCCTTGCACATGCTTTCTACGTTAGTTGGTGCTCAGGGCAGGGTTAAAAGAATACGTGGTTCAACCTATTTGTCTCATGCAAGGCAAACGCTAATGATGCCTCCTCGGTCCTCCAGACTGATAATCACAACATCAGAGGGCGAGTTGTGATGCGGTCACTCAAATAATTTAAACCCAGCTTTGTATGGCAGATGAAGTGGTAGGTTGAAAGAGGAACAGACAGGGCTGTGCGACAGAAGTCGTTCCCCTTTACTTGTATATCTGCACAATTCACGAAACTCTCGATCTCACCCTCGTAGTTGGCCATAGCGACGCGTTGAGTTATATATAACTGTAGAGGTGGGGCGAGTGTCCTCCACACAAATGGTTGAGGGAGACTAAGGAGAGAATCAATTGCACTAGGAAGTGTCATTCTGCATAGGGTTATGTTTGTTATCCATGATCTAGCTGCATCAATGGTGACGCCCTAATAGGAAAACATGCTGGGGCTTTGCAAGGGGTTTGTGCTGACTGCGATGCTGGACAGCTGGTAAAATTTAGGGCTGTACGCCATAATATAAGACTTGGATAAATGAGTCTGTACCTCTACTGCGGCCATAAACTGTATGAATGAGTGTACCAGCACTCTAAGGGCATTAGGAGTATGCGCCATAAGCACGGCATCATCGGCATATGGCAGTACTGGAAGTGGAGCACCCTTTACCTTGTAGACAGCTGGATGCAAGTGGAAAGGTGAGGACCAGGCTTGTTGATATATAAGATGACAATAAGGGGACAAGCACACCCCCTTGCCTTCCCCTTTGTCCGATGTTATTTTATTGGAGACCGCCATTTTGCCCAAATCTTACCCTGACCTTCATGTTCTCATGCAAGTAAACTAGAAAATGAATGAGGGCCGTGTCCATCCCCAGTGAGAGTCAGAGTTGCCACAGCTTGGGGCATCTAAATCTATGCTATGGACAGATCCATGAAAGCAAGATGTGTGTATATGCTTTGCAATTGTGTATTTGCCTAGGATCAGCCTGAGGTTCAGGCATTGCTCCGTGGTGCCAATCCAATTTATGAAGGTCTATTGGCAGGGATTTCATAATGGCATTATCCATAGCCCGTGTATTGATCCTGTTATAAAGGAATCTTCCTAAAATTGAAACAATGGAGTTGATCAGTGAGGTAGGTTGGTAGCAGTTTGGTGGACAACAATTGCCCTTCTTGAAGATGGAACAATTGTGGATGCAGCCCATGAGTTCAGTACTGCTGAGTGCTCAAAATTGTTACAATAATTAGTCAGCAGTGGGGCCCAAAAATGGATGTTACTTTTGATCAGGTCAATGGAGACCCCGTCCGGCCTGGGAGCATTGACCCCTGCACTCTATTGGATAGTATGGATGACTTTGCATGTGGTAACCTGAATTGCTGAATTAGGGATGTCATCAAAGTCTTCGTTATAAAAATGAATCAGATATAGTGAAAAGACCTCCTTGAACACCACGACTTGGGAATCACTACATGGCGTGGCCAAGAGCAAGGCATGGCTGCCAGTCAACAAATGTATTCATACCGATAGACCCCCCTGATGCGGAAGGAAAGAAGGAGTAGCCGACAGACTAAAGCACTGAAACCTCCCAAACACAATAGGCTGGAGATCCCAGGATTCCACAACAACAGAATGTCTTAGTATTCTTACATATGGCTGCCATTCTGGAAGATGTATCTTTGAGTGGAGGCCTACGATATTCCAATTTAGGATTTTCTGATGAGGCATGCCCACCGATGTGATGGGTATATGGGGACTTGTGACTGGAAGAAGGGAAGCAGCCGCAACCTGATTTGAGATTGCCTAGTTCAATTATGGTCTCTGCCCAATTTCAGAGAGGCCAGACAAAACTGTATGCCTGTTATAACATTCCAGTCCCAGCAAGGCTTGTTAAAGCTGAAGATGATGATGTAGGGTGTGGACACTGGCCGCTGAGTGGGTTTATAGAAGTGCCCCAGTGGTAAGGAAACAATGTTGCTATTGGAGAAATGGCCCACCACTTTGAAAGTGAATCGTTTTCTCACACTGGATGGATACATAAAATGTAACACAACATAGTCTCTCTCTATAATTTTTGCTGAGGCCCCCACCCAGCCAACCCTGCGTACCATTAAAATCACAGTCCATTCTTTAGCATTAACATTTCTATGAGTACTAAGCCAGTGGGTGAGACTCTGTTGAACAGCTGTTCCCAAGACTCAGTTTGATTATGCTTGCAAGGGAGTACTCCTGCAAAGACTAACACATAGGGACAATCTCCTGGGGGTAGACTCAGTGTCATGGTATTAGAGGAGTAGTCAGTGCCTTCAATTTTTGAGCGTGTCATTGGATTGCTGCCACATGCTTCTGCTGACTTTATTAGAGGAATGATGCCAAAACAAGGATCCTCTGTGGTTAATTTCGTAGACCGATGAACAATGGAGCTGATGCAAGCCTTCGCTCTTGTGGAAGAAGTGGCGGGAGGGGTGGGGGGTCATTCCGGCCAGATGATGCTGCTGTGAGTAAAGTTTCCTGTGGGTGAGTGACACTTACAGCAGCAGGTAAGAGTAGTAGTGTTGCAAGGTAGACTGTTGTGACCTGAGGCGTTATGGCACGAGTTAGTGTGGTAATCATATCCTTACTCTTTTCTTTATGTTTATCTTAAAATGTATATTTCTCCATTCTGTTGGAATTGGTATATGTCATGTAGAATTGCTGTATGTAATTTAGAATCCACTGATGTAGGAACTTTTGTTTGAATTGAGGCAGAAGCTGTTGGGGTTTGCCAGAGCTAGACGCTTTAGCTCCTGCACCAGTGGGTCCTTTTATGGCACTAAATACACAATTATATTTTATACTTTTTCTGACTCCATCGCTTCTTTACAATGGCGATGAGTTGCTAGTGCCGACCCACTGTGCTCTTTTCTTATTTTTTTTTCAATGGATGACTTCAGTCTATTACAACTGGCTTCACTGACCACCTTTCTATTTGAGAAAATACTTTGGTGAATTACGATACCAACGACATCTATTTGTGCCCACATTTGCGCACATATTTGGATTATTTGTGAAAAATTTAAGGTGCTGTAAATTCTTGCTTGTCACAATCCCACATTGGCTGAGGTGTTGGATTTAGCTAAAGGTATTTAAAGATCCATTCAGTCTGCAAAAGCTATTGCATCTGAACAAGGTAAAATTGCTGTCTCTCCTGTTTGTGCTATACAATCTTCTATTAAGAGTTCGGTCAAGACAGTATTATCTAAAGATACTAAACCTAGTTGTTTTAGATGTGGCTCTAAATTTTATTTGGCTAATTGTCCTGCTTTAAGGAAGAAATGTGTCAAGTGTGGCTAGTATGGCCATTTTCAAACTGTATGCAGAACACCTAAAAAGGTTTTGAATATTGTGAATAACATATCTAATGTTGAGCATGATTTACAGAACTTACTTTTTACTGTCTATGATTCTTCATTTGATCACACTGTCAACAATCTTGCTCTTCCTTTTAAAGCATCTTTGGGCATTGCTCATATTGGCAATCTAGCCCTTGAAGCTATGGCGCACTCAAGTTCACCCATTACTATTTTCTCTGATGTATTCTTTAAAGAAAAATGGGTTGATGTCAAACTTAGAGACACTGATGGTAATCCTAAGGCGTTTAGTAATTTTGATATTCAGGTGCTAGGATTCTTTGAAGGCACCTTAGAGTTTAAAGGACGTAAAGTTGTTACCAAGATTTATGTCGCTATTGATGGCAAAAACATAGTAGGATGGTATGACTTGGGGAAGTTGGGTGTCATTTTATGTCCAGGTACAGATTGTCCAATTCAATTAAGGGGCATTGAAATCAAGAGTGTGACTGTTAACAAGTCTTCTGTGGATGCCATTATAGCTAAGCATCAAACTGTTTTTCACAATAAAGTTGGACAGGTTAAAGGTTTCACACACAAGATCAAACTTAAAAGAGGGGCTGTGCCTATCCAGCACAAAATGTGTATGGTTCCTCTGGGTGTGCATCAGAAATTAAAATCTTCATTTGGATGCTTTGTGTTCCGAAGGCATCATTGAGTCCACAAATAGTTCCGAGTGGGTTTCTGCCATAGTTATTGCTCTTAAGAAGAATCAAGATTTGAGGCTATGTGTGGATCTTAGATCTTTGAACCAAAAAACATTGTGGTGGATACTTACCCTTTGCCCAAAATACAGCAGCTTTTTGTAGCAGTTAATGGAGCAAAATATTTTTCTATAATTGACCTTAAATCTGCCTACCACCAAGTGGTTCTTGATGAAACCTCTAAAGGTCTCACTGCGTTTATTACTCCGTATGGTCATTAGAGAATTTTAAGAATGCCGTTTGGGTTGGCCTCAGCGGCCAGTGTGTTTAAAAAATTAATTGAGAATTTATTTCAGGGATTGAGTGGAGTGCAGGCTTTTCTGGAAGACATATTTATTTTTGCTGAGGACCTGTGATCAACATAATGTCATTTTGGATACAGGCTGGTAAGACTCATTGCCAGGTTGCAGGAATTTAATTTTGAGATTCAGGACTTTCCTGGTGGAAATGATTTCATGGCGGATTGTTTATCTAGGCTTCCTCCTGTCGATGAGTGTGAAGGAGAAATCACTGATGCGCATGAATGTGTAGCGGCTATGATGGATGCTGTGAGTTCTTATAATTCTGCCGTTTCTGAAAAGGAGTGGAATGACTTTGTGTCTATGGATGACGTTTTATCCAAAGTTAAACATTTTGTAGTTAACGGTTGGCCATCTTGCAAATACTTAGAACCCTCTCTCCGGAGTTTTGGTCAAGTTTCTGATGAACTTAGTATAGAAAATGACATTTTATTGAGGCATGATTTATTTGTACCACCTATGGGTATTATAGATAAACTGATTCAATTAGCTCATTCTGGGCATCCTGGTGTTTCTGGAACTAAAAAATTACTCAAACTTCATTATTGGTGGCTGGGAATGGATGCCTGTGTTGAACAGTTGGTGGATAACTGTGTTGTTTGTTTTAGGTATGACAAACATTGGAAGGTTTCTACTGAGCCTTTGTCTATTCAGGATGCTCCTATGGGACCATGGGAGAAGGTTTCCATTGATTTCTTAGGACCATATGAATGATTGGGCAGGAAAAGTAGATTTTTGATTGTTGCCGTTGATAATTTTTCATAATGGATGTATTACACTTTTGTGGAACATCCCAATACTGATGAAGTTATAATGTTTTTAGAAAATATCTTCAGAATTGAAGATGCACCCATTATTCTTTATGTCAGATGATAGAGAGCAATTTGTTTCTACCAAGATGTTACACTTTTTTAAGAAGATTTGGAGTGCGTTCTGAGAGGGCACCGTTGTATTGTCCCAGGGCCAAAGGTCAGGTGGAGAGGGCCAACAGGTTCATAAAAGAAGGGATCCAGGCTGCATTAGAGAGCAAACTTGAGGTTTATGAATTTTTGAAAGCAAAAGTTTGAAGTTATCATATTACTCCGAATGCCTGTACTGGGGTGACTTCATATTTTTTGATGAGGGGGTGGCAAGTCAAAACGTTATCGGCACCCCTTTTTGGAAAGAAGGTTAAGGGTGACACTTTAGAGTCTAATATTGCAAAAGCTAGAAGTAACATTACTGATTCTCGTATCTATGGAAAATCTTATCATGACACATGTCATAAGGCTAAAAGTAAAAATGTTGAAGTTGGTGATTGGGTATGTGTCATCAAACACTCATTAACATGTAAGGGTATGTCTAAGTTCACTGTCCCTTTCAAAGTGGAAAGAGTGACTGATTCGACTGTTTTGCTAAAGGAAAAGGGTTGGTGGAACAAGAGCTCCATAGTTGTTCTAAAACCTGAGCAAGAATTTCTGTTTGAACAGAAAAATGTTGTGGATACTGATGTGTGGTTTGGTGAGGATGGAGCGAATGGTATTCCTGCTCAGAGTTCCACTGGGGGTTGTGTGGTTGCTGACATTTCCAGTGGAATTGTAAGGATTCCTGTTGCAAAAAAGGCTGAACCAACTGTGGAAGGAAATAATCTAAGGGGCTCTTTTAATGAGGGTAATCTCATGTTGCAAAAAAGGAGCACTAGAGTTCCAAAGAATTTTGACGATTACATTTTGGATACATTTTTTATTTTTTGTAAAATATACATGTGGTAATCGTATCCTTACCCATTTCTTTATGTTTATCTTAAAATGTGTATTTCTCCATTCTATTGGAATTGATATTGGTTATGTAGAATTTTTGTATGTAATTTAGAATCCACTGATGTAGGAGCTTTGGTTTGAATTGAGGCAGAAGCTGTTGGAGTTTGCCAGAGCTGGACGCTTAAGCTCATGCACCAGTAGGTCCTTTTATGGCACTTAATAAATAATTATATTTTATAATTTTTCTGACTCCATCGCTTCTTTCAGTTAATCAAACTGTCCAAAAGGGACAAGCGGTATTCAAGAAAAAATGTGGGTTTATTTATTAGTCACGTGCCCAAGGCGCGAAGTATCCGTCTTGAATCCCCACCGCACTTGCCAGTTGCCATTGGAATCCTCCCTCGCTATTCTGCACACGCTCACGGGTGACATTTCAAACACATCGCATCATATCTATTAACACTACACCTTGGCCATTTAGATTAAATGAGGCATTTCAAACCACCCTGCACACTTCAAATTTTCACCCAAAAAAGTAAAGCTATTCGTAACAGCAAAACAGACAACGCCCACCATTTTGACGTCACTGTCATGTTTTGTGCCTCTAATGTGCAGGAGACCATCGCCCCAACCCTCCACTTTCTTACAACATATACAAATTCAAAAATCTATGTCACCAAGCAACAAGCATAATTTATTTCCAGCTGGTCGGTGTTTCACTGGTTCCTCTCATCACTTTGTTTCCCCCCAAGACTGGTATCATAAGCATTTCTTGCAGGAACCATAAATGCAAGAAGTCTCCCATATTTTGCAAAACACCTTTACGACGAGTCTTTACAAGGTATAAACCTCCCCGATTTGCCAATGTGGGCTGCTTTTCTCCGCTATTTTATTCAGTAATGTGGGCCAGCTTTATTTTGTTACATTGGCCAATTTTCTGTCACAGTCCGACCCTGTTGCTAAACATCAAAGGAGACCATGGTTTTAATGTTCACCAGCATAACAAAAACCGTGTTTAATAGAATGGTTGAAACAATCATAATTGCTAGCCTTGTTCTGAGTAGCATTCCATTCCGTCACTTTTTGTACACAGCACAACAAAGTATGGGGCAGATTTATAAGTCCCTTGCACCACCGGTGGGTCATGTTGCATGACGAACTGGCAGCGCAACCTGCTGCATGACATTTACAAGCACACGTAAAGCCACCCTGCATGGCTTTACCTGTGTTTGTAAATGTATCCCCTTTTCACGCAACAGTTTGCGTTTTAGGGGCGTGCCATGGATGTTGCTGTGGGTGTACCCACGCAACACCCATGTCCACTGATGCATTTCCATATTTAAGAGCAATCGTAAATCTGGAAATGCGTCAGAATGCTATGCCACCGTAGGGGTGGTGTGGAGAGGTGCAATGAGGAGAAATGTTTTCATTTCTCCCTGTTTTTTGCCTTTTTCAATGCGTGCTGCATTCTACAGTACGCATTGGAAGAGAAAATCAACTCAATTGATTGTTTTTGTGCAGGAATCTCCCCATGACGCAGGCACCCTTGCACCATGGTGCAAGGGTGCCTGCGCCGGCGCATGGCAGCAGTGTGTACACGGGCGCATGGGGAAGCACAGAGATGCGGCATATTGTTATAAATATGTTGCATCCTTGTGCTTCGAAACTAACGCAGCGCAGCAAAATGACTTGTGTTACCCCGCAGCTTTCAAAGTAATACATTCTCAAAATAAGGCCCAAATTTGTGATTTAGCAGCATGAAAGGAAACTGCTGTTTCAGCTTTATAAATGGAATTAGAAAATGACAATAAAATCTGAAATGGTGGTGAATGGAACTAGCAAGAAAAAGCAAATAGGAGCAAACAGCAAGCCGGAGACAGGAAAAGAGCCAAAGGTCTAGGGATACGTAGAAAAATTCACAAAGAAAACGAGAGACATAAATCCATGTCGAATAGCACTTGGGAGCTCATGAATGTTAAAAGTCAGAAACCTGTGTTGGGGTTTGAAGATGCTTTGAGGGGGTTTCATTGATTACTTTACGAGCTGTGACTGTTTGTGATGATTTGAGTATGATTTGCTGATTACTTCACAAACAGGTATGCGATGTGTGCTCTTTTTTAGAGTGCGCTGGGTGATTCAGAAGGGTTGGCTTGTTGCTTAACAATGAACACCATTTTTTTATTGCGTGCAATCAAGGATAAAACATAAAAGTTTAGAACAGATAAAAATTTCAGTAAGAATGTCATTTAAAGGAAGCAGGTGTTCCTCTTAGGGCCTCAGTGAGAGACACCCTGGAATATGAGGGGCAGAGAGGGGGCCAGAATTAACGCTTGAGGCCAGACACCCCTCCCTCCCTTCAGTTGACTTACATAGGGGCATATCAACAAGGGCTTTATCTCCGCTTTTTTGGCTTTAAACGCCAAAAAAGGAGAGATCAAACTAGCGCCCTATCAACAACAGGGTGCTAACATGCAAATTTGCATGTTAGCACCCTTTTACTCTACGCTTCCCCTTGCATCTCTAATGAGATGCAAAGGGGGCGTTCCAGAGTAAAATAATAGGAGAAATGTCGCTAAGCGAAATTTCTCCTATTATCAAGAATGTCGCTAACCCTGTTAGAGACAAAAAAAGCAGCGCTAACCGCGGTTAACGCTGCTTTTTTACGTCTGGTATTTTTCTGACTTAGCCATGATATCCTATGGAAGGAGGATATCATGGCTAAGTTTGCCTGTCCCTATCAACAAGCTAACGTGAGATTATCGCTGGGTTTCCAGCGATAATCTCATGTTAGCCTGTTATCCTGAGGATTTTTATCGCTATTGAGATAAGCGTTGCTAATAGCACGCTATCTCAGAGATAAAAATTCACGCTAGCCGGCAATAATTATCCTAGCGCTAAGTGCGCTTAGAGATAATTATCGCCGGTTGTTGTTGATATGCCCCATTATATTTTTTTTGCCTGGATTTACTGGTTCCAACACAATTTTGCATTTTCGTGGCCAGTGCTGTGCATATTTGGTTTCACTGGGTACATTCCCGCTGCACCTGTAGCACTTGAATTTGGGTGGAGGCGTAGGCCTCACTTTTCAGAACACAACTTTTTTGTTTGTTTTAAAAGCATTGCCATTAAAATGATTGATCCGGGCTATGCAGGTTAAACACGTGCCACAACGTAAATAACAACACATGAAACAACGGCGGACTGGAGAGACCGCACCTCAAAGTTCCAAACAAATAGATGGTCCTCCTGTGAACTGCTAAGCCGGTACCAGCCGTTATTTAGTACCACTGCCCGGCAGACTTGAAATAGCAACAAGTGGAAAGGTGCACCAAGAACAAAATTGTAATCCAAAGAAGTCCAATATGCATTTTCCTAATATAATTTTACTCCTTCTTTACTTTATTTCTGTATATAGAACATCGAGCCAACGCGTTTCATTCAAATTACTTATTGAACTTCATCAGGGCTGAAAATAATATACAAAAAGCAAAAGACACACGTAAGACACTTTCAACTAACACATATTATATAAACATACATATAAAGGAGAGAAACAAGTGACAACATATATCCTAACATCTCAACACATGATGCTTGTGTTGAACCATTATTGTTGACAATTGGAAACATCACCTTATAACTATGTGACCAAATGCACCTCATTGTTTCCTGTGAATATGAAAAGTTGCGTTCCTCAGTGTTAAGTGTATACAACCATTCTGAATCCAAACTTTTGCTTACACTGCTGTTGCATCTCCAAGTTTCACCTTCGTAAACCTTAATCTGTATTTTTTTTTTCTGTATATCCCCAACAGGAAACACCTGGTACACAATTGTTTATGCTAAATAGGAATCAGGTAGGCCTCTATGCAATCTTGTTCAAAATTACAGGTGGGCGGAATTTGCGAAAGTGACTTTCGCAAATTATCGCGAAAATGTTAAAAATCTCCGCAAACACGCGGAAATATCGCGAAGATGCGGAAGTTTTTTTCCCGCCCGTTCGCGGTATTTTCTGCGTGTTCGCAGCTTGCCAACTTACCCATACGGTTGCTCACGGGCGCGGCCATCTTGTTTTCACTCTTCTCGCGGTGCATGATCGCGAGAAGAAAGACATTGATCGCGCGACCAATGACATTACTGCGGGCGCGAACTGTCGCGAGACAGCACAAATGGCTACCAACAATCCAACATCTCGTGGAGAACGTGACCGGATCGGGAAAACTTGTCAGGTAAGTCGATCGCGCGCGCGAGAATGTATTATTTTACAGCGCGAGCAAGAAACAAATTATCGCTAAGCTGCGCAATGCGTAATTTTTGACATTTCCGCGCTCTCCGTGGAACGCGAAAATGTCAAATTATTGCAATTTCCGCAAGCGGAACGGAAATTTAGCCCAGGCCTATTCAAAATGGATTTCTCATCATGTTTTTTTATAATTCTGCTGCACGTAGCTCAGCAAGACATTTTGGGTGCATTTCCTAATGACACTGTCCTAAGAAGAATGCTATCTAGTATAGGCTCATGATTGTGAAATTTTTCCAAGGATCTTCCGTTTGCAAGCTATACTGCAATAATTCACAATGGTTCATGTTAAAATGACAAAGACTGTGTAAAATTTAAGAGAAGTTTTAATCCATTCAAGGCACCACCAACAGATGCTGCCAGCTCTCCAGTCTCCAGCCTCTAACTGCCTCAACACAGGCATCACCATGGAGACAGGATTACAGGAGCGAGCTGGAGTTTTAATCGTAAACAATTCTAACAATACTAGCTAATACAACACATCTCCTATACAAATAAAGGAAAAGAAATAAGCAAGAAAAAACAAAAGAAATAAACAAAGTAACAAAGTTAAGATGCATTCAGTACATAATCCTTAAAACGTAAAGGAATACGATGTGATCTTGTAGGAAATCTCCTTGTAGGAATGACATTTGAATTCAACAGATCAGTACCAGGAAAACTAGGGTAAGGGCAAGAAGAAAATGATATTCTCTCACCATTAAACCTTACAAGTCTTGACATGTTCCATTTACTACCATTCTGCATCGTCACAACATTCTTCTGAATTGAGGTTATGGTATAAGGACCCATATACTCAGTGACACCCTTCCTTTGCCAACGGGGTTTCTTGACCAATACCCACTCCGCTACACTTCAGAACTTATCCTTCACAGAATTCTTCAAGTCATACCTCTCATTATATTTCCTTTGATAGGATTGAATTCTGGAATTCACCTCCTCTTTATCCATGGAGATAACTTTTTGTAGTGGCATCCAGCCAGGGTTCAACTTGGAGTGAGCATGTCTACCTCGTAACACATGGAAGGGAGAACTCTGCATGATATGATTAATAGTAGTTCGATGAGCCCACCAAGTATCACGCAGAACGTCATTAAGAGGAGTTTTTGTCTCTAAAGCTCTTTGTACACAACTTTTAACAACTCTGTTCATATGTTCCGCAAGACCATTGGCTTGTGGAGAATAAAGGGCTGTTTTAAGATGAATTATTCCCAGGTCGTCTAGAAAAATTCTTCATATCACAAGAAATAAACTGTACACCGTTGTCTGCTATTAAACATTTAGGAATTCTTTCACAAGCAAATTCATCTTTGAGGAAATCAAGAATTACTTTGCATAAAATTCCGCTAGACTAAGAAAGAATCTGACTTGTTCCTTGTCTGTTGGTGTAGGAGCATCAATAATACTTTTGGCAAGCTCAATTTTGGGTTGGATACCCTTTCCTGAAATCAAATGGACAAGATACGTGACAGAAGATACACCTATTCTACATTTCTGTTTGTTGATCGTGAGCCCTTTGTCAGACAGTCTCATAAGAACCTTCCTCAAAGTGTTATCATGTTCATTATCATCTTTACCATAAACCAGGATATCATCTTGGAAAAATAATATGTTCGGCATATCACCCAGAACAATCTTCATGACACGTTGGAAGCAGGCTGCAGCTGACGCTAAGCAGAAAGGCATTCTGACAAAGCGAAAAGCTCCCAAAGGTGTCACAAAAGACGTAAGATGTTTAGAGTCCTGGTGGAGTGTCACCTGATGATATGCCGAAGAAAAATCAAGTACCGAAAAAACTTTGGCACCATTGAGAATAGTGATGGATTCAGCAATGTTAGGTAGGGGTTGACGGTCAACCCATATCCACTTATTGAGACCCCTCAAATCCACACACATTCTAATGCTCTTTCCACCATCCTTAGGTGCCAAAACCCCTGGGGTCAACCATTCTGATGACTCAATTTCCTCTATTACATTCAATTTGACCAATCTATCTAGTTCTACTTTTAAAGGAGTCATCATTAAGTTTGGAACCTTCCTGACTTTGTACAAACATGGCACTGCATTATGTTTAAGAATAATTTGATGCTCAAAATCCTTCAACAAACCAAGCTTGTCAGTGAAAACTTGCGGAAATTCTTCAAAGAATTTGTTGGAATTCAAGTTGTAATCAACCAACATGACTTGATCAGAGGCCTTGAGAGCATTTGGATTAAGAATTATACCCAAATCCCTTTGATGTCTCCAGCCCAAAAGATTATCTCCACGATGTGCCACGTAAATCTTGCCAATTGTTTCTCTTCCCTTGAAATGTATTCTCATTACTGTATAACCAGGTACATCAATGCGCACCTCCCCATAACTCACAGGATTGATACCAGGTGGGAGTAATTGAATATCAGGAAAGGTCTTGTTCCACAATTCGTTGCCAATCATTGTGAAGGGAGAACCTGAGTCTGCTAGCACAACAAACATTTTTCCTCCAATTTCAATATCACATTCTGGCACAAATATCAAATCTGCATCCACCACACCATCACTTCTTACATTAGAAACTATCATCCTTGGTGTAATGGCAACAACACCATCTACAGCGTGGACCTTACCACCGGACCTACAGACCCTAGCATAATGACCTGTGATGCCACATTTTAAACAGGTGGCATTTTTAGCATAACAATTAGGAAAATTAGGATGGTTATAACAGCTACAGCGATACCATTTCATTTTGCCTTGTTCGCTATGTATCTATGCTTTAGGAGTTTGAACCGCTTTATAAATATTGTCTACTGTAGTTTGTTGAGCTTCAGTAGTCGAAACCTCATGAATATTGCTGGGTGTAAGAGTATTTTCAGTTTGAGCTAATGTTTTCAAAGATGCGACATAATTTACAACTTTTTCATTTGGCTCTTGAATTCTCATGAAGAACTTATGTCGTTCAAGAACGACATTAATGCGTGGACCAAAATAATTCTCCAACATTTTCATTGACATCTCAAATACATCTGCAGGTTCGCCATCACCCTCACCAATGGGCAGTTCATCAATGCTATCATAGATATTGCGACCCCGATACCCAGATTGTGAAGAAGAATAGCCTGTTTCCTGAAAGCTGAAAATCTTTCCCCACCTGTAGCCACCAAATAAGAATCAAATAGTTTCTTCCAGCTCTTCCATGGAAGTAAAGGCTCACCTTTTTCACAGAGAAATGCAGGAGGTTGGCTCATTGAGGTGGTAGACATGTCAATATTAATACGCGATGTACAGGCTTAAAACAGGAGGCAATACAATGTTTTTTTTTTGTGCGGTGACAATCACGTGAAAACTAAACTAGAAAGCAATCTCCGTCGATGGTGATCTTTGCCCGTTGTCATAGAAACTTGAAAACAAAATGGTGGCACGTTGTAGCGTAGCACAACATTATGTGCTTGATGACTTAAGAGTAGTTGCAGACAACGAGAGCTCGAGCGGTGTAAGCATGAGTTACCCGTGAGCTTTGAAAAAAAAACTAAAATCCTGAAATCCAATGTAATTAATCTCCAAACGAAGAAGTGAGTAAGTGCAGGCACAATCCGAACAATCCAAATTTTGAAACAAAGTACATAGAGGCGCTTACGTCCATTAATCCGCCGGCAGTAGACTTAGTCCTTCCAAATTTCGTGGGTTTACGGGGGAGTTGGTGGTGAGTAGGCTTGTCCCCCACAAGCTTCTCGTCGCCAGTGTTAAAATGACAAAGACTGTGTAAAATTGAAGAGAAGTTTTAATCCATTCAAGGCACCACCAACAGACGCTGCCAGCTCTCCAGTCTCCAGCTTCTAACTGCCTCAACACAGGCATCACCATGGAGACAGGTTTACAGGAGCGAGCTGGGGTTTTAATTGTAAACAATTCTAACAATACTAGCCGTTTATAATTCTACTGCATGTAGCTCAGCAAGACATTTTTCCAAGGATCTTCCGTTTGCAAGCTCTACTACAATAATTCACAATGGTTCACTGTTCCTTATGTAACTGGTTTGTTCTGATACCTCCGGATGACATCAGTATTCATGTAGGGGGCTAATGCTAGGGTGGTAGGGTTATATGATGATGCTTAAGTTTGTATTCTGATCTGTTGAAAACATAGGGGCACATCTACAAGGAAGTGCCGCAGCAAGGCAATGCAAGCCCTTTGGCTGTGCCATGCTGCGGCACTTTTGAAGCACAGGAATGCAACATATTTACAATAATATGTTGCATTCCTATGCTCCCCCCTTATGATGGCGCACAAACTACAGTCCTGCGCTGGTGCAAGGATGCCAGTGTCATGGGGAGATGGGGAGATTGTTTTTTGTGCAGGAAGGGGCATCTTCCTGCACAAAAACAATCACTACAGGCATTTTCCTCTTTAATGCATGCTGTATTATGCAGCAGGCTTCGGAAGAGAAAAAAATGAGTAGAAATGAAAACATTTCTCCTCATTGAGCCTCACTACGCTTCAGCGTAGCATTGACACGTATTTCCAGATTTACGATTCCTCGTAAATCTGGAAATGTGTCCTGTTCCATGGGTGTTGCGTGGGGACACCCACAGCAACACCGATGGAACGCCCCTTCCACGCAAAGTGCTGCGTCTGAAGGGGCCATATTTACAAGGAGAGGAAAAGTCACGCAGGGTGACTTTTCCTCTCCTTGTAAATATGGAGAAGTGAAATGCGCCATCACAAAAAGTGACGTACTGGAGACGCAGAGGGGTTGTAAATCTGCCCGTATTTCTTTGCAACTATCACAGTGACTATGCAGTTTCAATACTGCTTTATGGGGAAATGTGCTATATAAACTCTCAAATTTAGGGGTGAGTGAGATGTTTTTGGGTCTCCAATAGGGTTGCTGTCTGATTTCTTACCGATTGTGTTGAATATTTGCCCCATAGCATTGGTCTTATTGCTCTGCTTCATACCTTCTGAAATTTTCTTTATGATTTCACAAAATTCATTATTAGAAGTCACTTACTGAGTTAGTCCTTTATTATTGATGGTATTCTATAATGCTTTGGTTGAACCTTACATCAGGGACACATTGCCTTGTGGTTCAAGGTCAACACGGTCCCCTATCCACCCAAGTGTGTGTGCTCTTGAGGTTTGAGATTTTAGGGGTACAGTGTGCCCACACATTTTTGGCAGCAGAACATTGTACGAGATAAGGGGGTGATTTTTGAGGTTGGATTTTGTGCCCTGGTCTATACTGTATCATTTTGCTGATAACTGAAGTTGCTGTGCTGTCCCTGGGCAAATGATTGTGACTATTAGTAGGGCGGAAAGATTATTGAGAGTAAGAGTATTCGGTATGCTAGTGATGCATTGTAGAAAGTGTGGTTAAAAGTGTGGTTTACATTGAGTCAAGAATTGTACACAGCGTGTGAGCTCTTTGGTTTGCACTGTTGATTTCTGATATAGTTGGCTCGTAATCTAACCACCATCTTTTGATTACTGTGATTTTGATGTATTTGTCATATTTTTGATTTGATTTGAAAAGATTTTAGTTTTGTTGGTTAAGGTAATCAGATTGTTGCAATCTAAGATCTTGCAACATTAATGTTGACCGTGTCTGTAGATTAGTAGTGTGATTTGCAAGCCGCCGCATTCACACAGTGTGGGGATTTTTTTCTGAATAACCAGTACTCCTTTAGGTGTCGGATGCTTAATGTGTGTTGGTGTTGCTTGATCTTCATTGCACAGGAGTAAGTGCACGAGTAAGAAGTGGATTACCACTGGACAGGAGTCTGCTTCAGAGTGACTTGTGAATAACAAGTGTTGTGAGGGTACTGGTGTGGCTTGTATTGATTGTGAACTTATTTCTATCCAACGTGCTGATATCTACTGTTTAGGTTGAAAAGACAAGATTTAATTTGTTGCTTAATGTGTGTTTGAGGGCATTGCATTGTTTCCCCTATTCACAGAAGAGCTATGCTACTATTGGTTAGCTGACATTGAGAATCAGGTTAGTACTGGTGCAACATCAACATATAATTGCGCTTCCACTGGTTGGTTGCTACCATAACTGAGATGTGATTGATAACTTTTGACACATTTGCACTATGATTGGTTGTTTTTTGTTTATTTATTTTGTGAGGTTTTTGGATTGTTTTGAGTGAGAATAATGAGTGTCGTAAAAGCCTAGAGCATCTAACAGTGGTGGCTCCTCCGCTATTGTGGTGAGCGCTGCACCACTGCTTTATAGCAGTGGAAAGGAAAGGAAATATAACATTATAATAACGTTAAGTTATTAGCATTTTATGTTTCTGTTGCAGGCGGGCAGATGGGCAGGGCTGCTCTGCTCATGCAATGCAGGGCAGGGGAGGAGTGGTATCTTCACACTCAGCGGGGGGACAGATCTGACTATCCATAGCACAAGAACCTTCGCCTGGTCATCTTCAGTGTCGGTCGGGCCGGGGAGGTGCAAGGCGGTGGACAGGACTCTGCTTGTCGGTGCCTACGGACTGCAGGTGAGTAGCTCCTCTACTCCAAGGGAGACTGTCTGTGGTTTTTGAAGGGCTCACAGGCTTCCCAAGGTTTTGGTAGTTCTCTAGCTTAGAAGACAAGTTTCCCGCCAAAGTCCAAAGTTCTGCTGCAGTTCTCACCAGGCAGTGACTCGCCTCTATCTGTTGATCCATCAAATATGAGTTCTTGGGTTCAGCGGTGCCACCTAAATACTCAATTTAGGGGTGTTTAGGGGGAGTGTGAGATATTAAACAATGGGCAACCTACCGTTAGGTTGTGTACACCCTCTATAGGACCACTTCCTGTGAGAGGTGGTCATAACTCTGACCCTAGAATGCTAATTCTGTCACAAAATACATGGAGGATTCTTAAAAGGGAAGTCCAGATCAGCAGATCCTCCCTAGGGGTGGTACTGGCTGAATGTGGGCACACCTCCTATTCTTGCTAATTTTCCCACCTGTCTAGCCACCAAAAAAAGTAGGGTCAGGACAAGGAGGTGGGCATCTCCACTATTTTGCGAAGTCCGGGGTTGCATAACAAAAGTAGCAGGGCCTTTGAAGCATCCCACTCTGGAATTCCCCTTCTCATTAGAGGAGGTTTGAACATCTCCGCCAAGAGCAGATTTTGTTTCTGACCTCCAAGCGCGAATACTCTTACCTTAGGAGGTCAGAAACCTGTCTATGGTGGCTGGTTGGTTGAGACCTGTCTGTCAATACACTAGTAGTCAGTAGGTTTTCAGGAGGCACCTCTAAGGTGCCCTCTAGGTGCATTTATTAATAAATCCAGAACTGGCATCAGTGTGTTTTTATTAAGATGAGGTGGTTGATACCAAACACCTTGGGGTACCGTGAAGCCATCATCCAGCTGAGTAACTCATAATGACAAGTGCATAGCCCATGTGCTTGCTGTGGCTGTCCTGTGCAGTGGTATTATCTAAGGGTGAGCTAAGATATCAGCGGGACATATCCACTCTCGCAGAAATGCCCACACATGGATATGAAGAACCCTGCCTTGGGGTTGTAAGGCCTGCAGTAGGGATGTCTTACCTATGTCACATGTAGTGCTGGCAGGCATGGCACACAAGGGTGTGTGCCATGTTGTATCTTCAGTTTCCTTTGTGCCAAGATACTGAGGCTGCAATGACAGTTTGCATGAACTTGGTGAGGGGTCCCTTAGGGTGGCACAATTTGTGCTGCAGCCCTTAGGGGCCCTCCTTAATTTCAAGGCCCTAGGTACTAGGGGTGCCACTTACTAGTCACTTACAGGGATCCTAAAGAGGTGCCAATTGTGCAACAATCGTACAGTGTAGGGAAAGAACACTGGCACTCTGGATGTGGTTAGCCGGAACCCAGTATACTCTCATTCAAAGTTGCACCAGATACCAGGCAAAAAGTGGGGGGTAACTATGTCAAAAGGGGCCCTTTGCTACAATAGCTCTACCTGAATATTTGAAAGCAGTTGCAGCTATTTGCTTTGCAATAGATCAGAGTGAAGGGATTGTCATTGGGCAGACACTCATTGTGTTTGAGTCCCTTCAGTAAAGATTTTGTTGACTCATATTAGAACCTGGCATTTGACAAACGGCTGCCTCAAAAGATATGAGCAAACAAAACTGGCAGTGAAAGCTTTTCAGATAATACCCTAAATCCTAGAACGCTGCTGTAGATTCAGACAGTGATGAAGAAGGTGATGAGGATCTTTCCTATGATTGTGTTAACATGACAGAATTGTATACCAATCCTAGGGCCCGATTCACAAATGTAAACTTAGATGTCTGGTCTAAACTTAGGGGACTAACAAAGGACATTTACGAGTTGGCCTGGGCGGTGACGTTCGCTCTATTCGCAGAGTTTTCTGCACTCCGTGGAGTTCGCGGAGTGCAGAAAACTCCGATTCGCGATGTGCAGCGGGGTTTTTTCCCAGCGCGCGATCGCGAACGGTAAGTTGCTGCTCTGGTACAATTTCTACCCAAGCGGCAGGAATACGAGCACAAACTGCAGTTCGCACTGCACTCCGCCACTCGCGGAACTTCGCAGAGTTTTTTTGTAACTCCGCGAACTACGTCCAGGCCTATTTACGAGTACTATTGTTATGTTCACACTCGGAACAGAGATCCGTCCGGAGTATAGACATAAAGATAGTACTCATAAATGCCCTTTGTGAATTTCTAAAGTCTTAAATTTAGACGTTTGGTCAAAGTTTAGACCAAACGTCTAAATGTACCTTTCTGAATCGGGCAACAATACTATATATATAAGATGTTCCCGTTTAACTGATGATCCGATTCTGTTTGTAAATGGTTCTTGTCTGAGAAACAATCAAGGAGCACTAAAAGCTTCTTATGTAGTTTGTTACATTTCTGAAATCATTGAAGCATCATTCTTTTCTGACGGAACTTCAAAACTATTGACAGAAATGATTGCCCTGGGAAAATTTTGCTGCCTATCATCTCAATTAAGCATGACAATTTACACAGACAGCCAGTATGGATTTAGAGTGATACAAGATTTTGGATACCTAGGGTCACAAAAGAGCTTTATTACCTACTCTGGCACTCCCATCACAAATGGTTCATACATTTTCAATTTTATAGAAGTGATACAGCAACCAAGATAAATATCAGTGGTCAAATGTACACCCCACAAAGTTGGTAATGACATATTAATAATAATGGATAATAATTGTACAGATCAAGTGGCCAAATATTGTGCTGTTGAAATCAATGTAAAGGTTATTGGCAAAGTGAATCTTGTCAATTGTTTTTGTCAAACCCATACCACATTAAGTGAACTGAGGGACCTCCAGGAGGAATTTCCAGAAGATGAGAAAAAGAGATGGGATTTAATTGGATGTAAGAAAATTATAATTACTAGTGGTTAACAGGTTGTTAGAAATTGTGTTTCTGGTTGGCAGAGGTATACACTCTGTCCAATCTGGAACCACAATCCTAGTCAGGGTAAGTCACAAATACACACTAAATTAACATGTGTTCACTCTCTTGTAGCTTGGCACTTAGCAGTCAGGATTTACTTTAGAGGAAATGTGTAAATTATTTGTGCAACACTTCAAAGAGTAAAACAGTGTAAACACCACACAAAAAGATTCTAGGCCTGGGTGGAAGCAATAAGCACTTATTGAGATATCTTGTCGCACCGGACCGGGACAAAGACAAAAGTTCAGGCTTACCGTGATGGAGTGCAGGCCTGATACAGGGACCCCAGAAGGCCAGCTGAACAAAAGTACCTTAATCCTTGTCACAATAGTGAAGATGATAGGTGCATCCGAGCGATGTGTCTGTGTCGATCCCGCAGTTGAGGTGATGCATCAATTTTCTCCACCTAATGATGGCGATGTGTCAGTCCCAAAGACAAAGTGCCAGTTCCGAGACACAATGATTCTGAAGCCATTACGCCAGGTTTTTCTACGTAGTTGAGGGGATGAGTCGATCATCTCTCTGCAGTGGCAGGGTGGGGTGGTGCTGAGTGCGATGCAGCGGCTCTGTTTTCTGCAACACCAGCGGTGTGTCTATTCTGCTCTCGCAGCAGAGGATGCACCAGTCCGCTAGGCAAGCACCTGGGCCCACTTCCAATGGACCAGGCACAGGAGCAGGGTGGAAGTCTTTTATGTCCCTTCAAATCAGCTGGTCATTGGAGTCACTCTGGGTTCAGCTGATGGGGTCTAATCTTTTCCCAGTCAGAGATTGTAGCAGGCAGCCGGGCAATACAGCACCGCAGCAGTGCATCGGAGCGGCAGTCTTTAAGCACAGCAGTTCTTCTTCTTGGCAGAGTGGTTTCAGGTCCAGAAGTGTACTGAGTTGATGGTGTCAGAGGTCCATTACTTATACCCATTTGTGGCTTTGATGTGGGGGAGACTTCAAAGAAGGGTCATTGAAGTGCACAGAGGTCCTCCCTTCCTGCTGCTCTGGCTTCAGGATAGGACACAGCCTATTTATTTGTAAGTGTGAGGCTGTACCCAGCTCCTCCCTCCATCCTCCCAAGAAGACTCATCAAGTCACACCTAAGTTCCTTTTGTGTGATGCTGTCTAGAGGGAATACCTTTGGGTGACAATTCAGAGAGGGCCATTTTCCAACACAGGTGATAATCAGTATGTGTTGCTAGACTTAATGTTACACTCCATAACACACATTTTGCATGGCTGCAGAAATGTAGGGAGGGAGGCTATGGACGGTAGCTTAATAAAATATTGGCACAAAAACAAAATTCAGAAGTGTAGCAGAAATATAATGTCAAAGATGTATTACTTGTTAGAGAAACATTCACAGTAAGCATACACCTGTGATGATCAGTTACATAGAAAACTCAAGGCCAATTACTAGACTTCAAGCAGACATCATTGAAATGTCTGGTTGTAATGAGCTTAAATATTGTTTTTGTGATTATCTGATTGTTGTCTAAATGTGTTGATGACTACCGAACCATGAGAAGTGACAGCATGACTGTGGCCAAACTCTTATTGAGAGAGTTAATACAACTGTTTGGCTTGCTTACTGATGGTGATCAGAGTACAGGTTCTACTGTGAATTAAGAAGTCCCAGCAGTAGTCACAAGTGAGGGCAGAAGATTTGAGTGGCCCGAGGCAGTAAAGTGACCTTGCAAAAGACATTTGAAGGATGACAGATCAGAGTCAATCAGAGAAGGACCAGAAATATTTTAACTGCATCAGTTCTGAGAAAAGTGACAGTAACTCGCCCATTGCCAGGAGACCAGCAAGAAAAAGAATCCTGAATAGAAAGCATATATCACCTGAGTGGGCATATTTAGCATCTGAGTCCAAAGAAGAAGAAGAAGAGTAATTTGTGGAAATGCATAATGTCACAAACTGTTGCTGTTGGACCCAGCCCACTCTGCAGGGTACCCTCAAATGTTTTGCCTTCATCCCTCCTGCTTTGCTGAATTCATGTTGCTGGTTTTAGCATTTTCTGCACTTTACTACTGTTAACCAGTTCAAAAGTGCACATACTCTCTCCCTAAAACATGGCAAAAGGGGCCTACATCTGATTGAGACGGTTAATTTACTCATAAGTTCTTAGTATATGGTACTACATGCACACAGGAACTGTAAAACAAGTGGGTCTAAAGCATTCAATGTGCCATCCACTAGTAGCACTTTAAAACATGTGTCAGGTCTGCCATTGCAGCCTCTAGTACAGTTTTAAACTACCATTTCGACCTGGAAAAATATACCTTTAGTCAGGCCTAAACCTTCGTTTTTAATACATATAAGCCACCCCTAAAGCAGGCCCTAAATGCACTTTGGGCAGGGTGCTTGGTATTTAAAAAGAACGACATGTATTTTTAAAGTTTTCAATGTCCTAGCAGTGAAAAGCCTCCAAAGTCGTTTTTCACTGTAGCAAGGCTGGATCTCCAGTATAAGAACATTGGGACACATTATAATGCCTTATAATGTTTAATTTCAATTTGGGAGCAGCTGTAAAAATTATTCAATGACTCATTTTAATTTAAAATTAAAACTTAATAGCAAAATCAGATTTCATATTCCTATTTTAAAAATGAAATTTTTAGATAGCTGTCGTTGTCCTGCTTAAGCTAAATGTGCTTTTCTGTCAGTGTACAGTGTCACCTGTGATATGTGGATTGCTCCAGACAGGAGACACAGGACGTGGGTGTGGAAGGATGATTTTTTCCTTCAGCAGGATGGCCTGGGACATTGTGCCCTGCTGCTTCCTGAGCTTCACAGCATGCCACCCTGTCACTGACAGATGTAGCTCGCACTTAGGTCTGCCTCCCTTTGTATTCCTAGTGAGTCTGGCTCAATTCCCAGTTGAGGAGTGGGCTGCCCCTGAACCGGTTTGATCAGACCTTCTTGCCTTGAAAACAGGATCCCAGACACTTCTGACACTCCAAGGGTCAGTTAGCTGACATACTGTTTGAGGTACAGAGACACAAGAAGCTTCCAGAGGCTTTTTCCTGCAACTGCCCATTCAACCAGATCCAGCTAGACCTGCTCCGGACTAGGCCTTGGCAGTGAACTTCGCTCCGTTCATGGAGTTTGCGGCGTTTTCTGCACTACGCGCTCCATGGAGCAACTGAAGTTGCAAAAAACTCCACTCCATGTAGTGGACTGGATGTTTTTTCCTTGTTCGTGCTCGCCAACATCAAGTTGGCAAGCGTGAACGAGTAAAATCTACATACCGGTGAGATTTCTCAACACGGACAGTCCAATTTTACAGCACGGGCGGTCGTGGATGGTCGTGACCGCCCACATTGGGAACCTTTCCCTTCGCATTGAGAAAGCTGCTGCTCGAGTAGCAAATCTACTCTAGTGGCAGAAAAGATACAGCACCCCTTGCGCTGTGCGTGGTGCCATTCACGCTGATTTTACAGCGCAGGAAAACACTATAGTAGGAAACATGACACTTTAGTAGGATACCTGACAATATAGTAGGAAATATGAAACTTTAGTAGGGAACGTGACACTATAGTAGGAAATGTGACACTATAGTAGTAAAGCTGACACTCTAGTAGGAAAGGTGATGCATTACTAGTAAACGTGAAGCTTTTGTAAGAAAAGTCACGCTTCACCCGAAAACGTGATGCTTGAGTAGGAAATGTAACACTCAATGGAATGGCGACACATTAGTAGTAAACTTGAACCTTTTATACAAAAAGTGATGCTTTACATGAAAATGTGATGCTTCCGTGGCATTGGACGGAAGCCACACTCCAACACAAAAGCATCAAAAATAATGCTTTGGCGGGGTGTGGCCAACCGGTGAAGAAGATGGCTGCGAATTAAGGGCGCTCCGGTAGCCGACAGCCAAAATCCCACACCATCCATACATAGATCCATATCGAACAGTGCTAAACTTCACAAACATGACATCTGATGCCCCTTGCAGACGAACTAGACGACGAAGAGGCCCGATATCCGCCGTAGTATAGATAGACTTAGCGCGGCCTACTCAGCAGCTGAGGCCGGGAACTCAAGTGAGCACTCACCGCCGAGAGGCAGTATTGGACAGGAGACTAGAAATTATTGTATACAGTCAAGAGATGGGGCCTTGTCTCTCCCGGAGTCTTGCGAGAGCAGGTGCTGTCTTCGTACGTAAGGGCTCGAAGGGACAGGGGAGCGGTGTCTGGATGCCTGACACACATCGACAGTAGCCGTACAATGGTTCAAGATGCCGCCCACCCGAAGTATGGAGGGTCGCGGCCGGCAGATGAAGCTTTCCCCACAAATTTTCTTTCAAATGGAAAAATAACTTCTATTCACACACAATGACAAAGTATAATCAGAATACCACCTATTTAGGTTTCAGCCGGAATTACAATTTGCAACCTTTCCTCCCAAATTACCCAGTGTGCAAATTATGTACCCTCAAGAAATATTGCAGGAGGCAACTAACCCTATAAATTTATTCTGTTACCATTATCTGTGATTTGCACCCCAAACCACTCTAATCATCAATGGTCTTATAGCAACTTATTCGGAAATATGAGGCTCTTGACAATCAAAAAGCTTAAGTCTGCAGACTTTGTCATTTCATTAATATGTAAAATGAGAGGTCCACTGCATTTGTCACTATGTTTAATAATGAGTAAAGGATGCCTGTTGGTTTTAAACATAAACATGGCCGAGCTGTCTTGTATTAAGAGACTCATTTAACAATTCAGACAGACCCAAGTATACCTTGACATGAGCATTTACTCTCCTTCTGGAAACACCATGCATTTACTGTGGTCATACCAATGAATGGATATATGTGTGAAACCCCTTCATATTGCATTTGCCAGACAGTTGATGAAGCAAAAACCGTTTCCAAGTTCTTTGCAAATACTTCAAAATGTAAAGTCTCTTCCTCTGGTGTTTGTTCATAATGCAAAATCCCTTCCTATTCCATTTGTCAGCCAGCTCAAAAGGTAAAACTCCTTCCTATTGCATATGTCATTAGGTTCACCATGTAAAGACACTCTTGTATAGATTTTGGTAATCAGTTAAATTTAAATTATCTTCCTATAATATTTGTCAGAGTGTTCACAATGTGAAGGCAGGTTCTACTGCACTGGTAACTGGGTTACTGCAGGTAAAGCTGTACTTCCTAATGTATCTGATTTGGGATCTGTGTTAACATTGTCCTTATCAGCTATGAGCAAATCAACGTCAGCAGTCTCGTTACTATTTCTGAAAGCTTTTTTTTTTTATAACATACACCTAAGCTCTGGATGTTAGAAAAACTTGTCTAGAGACAATAATACAATGTAATAATACTCCACTCATAAAAGTCTGTTGGCTTTAATATAATCTTTTTTTAATAAATCCCTCAGGGCTACTGCCTTTGTCATAACTTTTCATAATAAACAGATCAGATCTATAGTATCTGACATGACAGTTCCCAATAAACCAGTCATGTCTCCCACCTTGAATATTTGCTTGTCACCATAACCATCACAGACCTATCGTATTCATACCTGTAAGCAAGTAGGAGATTTAAAAAACAATATATATATATATATATATATTCACTTAAAAAACCATAGGTTTCACACAAGTTATAGTTAGCTGTACATTTCACTCGTAAAAAACCAATGAAATTCCACGTTATAGTTAGATCAGGTAACTATAACTTGCGCGCCCACAATAAACTGCTGATGACATCACATATTACATCACTTATGACATGGTCAGTGACATCACTCATGACATCAATGATGACATCTGAAATGACACATTGTGCATTGCGGTCGCGCAAGTTATAGTTACCTGATCTAACTATAACGTGGAATTTCATTGGTTTTTTACGAGTGGAATGTACAGCTAACTATAACTTGTGTGAAACCTATGGTTTTTTAAGTGAATTTGCAAGGTTTTTTAAATGCTAATTCCTAACTATAACGTGTGTGAAACCTATGGTTTTTTCAGTGAATTTGTACGTTTTTTTAAATGCTAAGTTATGTATTTATTTTTATTTTTGCGCACACGGTGCGCTTCGCACGCACCGTGCGCGCGCTGGGGGCACTCGGTGCGCTTCGCGCACCGAGCGCCCACGCTGCGCATTTCGTACCGTGCACGCCTCGCCATTTTTTACAAAATATCAATTGTTTTTTTCTCCCTTGGGGGTCCTTAGATTTATATATTAAATGTGATTGTTAATTCTTTTTTTTTTTTTTTTTTACCGTACGCGCACTCCGCGATTTTTTTTTTAAATTATTAAAAAAAAAATTCATACTTTTTGGTCCTTCGTGAACCCCCTGACTCTCTTCGTTGCCCCCTTTTCATGTTATCAACCTTTGTTTTTCAGTGCGAGAGACAGAAAATGGCGGCCGATACTTTCTGATTTCGACCGATTCGAATGTTTACAGTCATGTAACCACCAATCAGAATTGAGCTCGCGCACGGCACCGTACGCGTATGGTAAGCTTACCGTAAGCGCACAGAGCGCGCTTACAGATATATATATTTATTTAAATGCTATTTTCTCAGGACCTACTGAACAGATTTACACCAGACCTGCAAAAGGCACATCCCTGACCTGAGGACTACCTCTCTGCCCAATTTCAAGTAATTCTGTTCAGCCGTTCGGGCTGTAGCTCGGACTAAAGGTCCTATGGGAAAATGCATGGGGAAAACGCGTTTTGGGACCCCCCTTTTTTCTCAGCTCCCGCTTGACGAATCCCCCCGAGACTCTCAGGGTAGGAGCGGAGCGTAGCGCCCCATTAGTTTTGAAAAATTCGCGAGGATTCGTCAACCGGCGCCAAAGTTATTCCAAATAGAATGTTGCGGATTTCCTATGGAAACACGGTCCTAACTATAACTATCTACTGGCGACCGCCAGTAGATAATATATATATATATATATATATATATCGGGAGAATGTTTTTTTTCTTCATTGCGGCGGTTCACTAACAAAATATTAAGTAAAAAATATCGATGAAAAAAGTATAGAATACAAAAATATCGACTCCCTATACTTAAACAGGTAGGCACAAAAATATCAATGTTAAAAATCTAGTTGTACAAAATATCGATTTTCATATATTAAAATAATAAATATTATGGGGCCGATTCCGATCCTGGAAAAGCCGGGTACGAATCGTCGGACGGAGCGTTTTCGCCGTGCGACTCGTACCCGGGAAAAATACCTTACAAACATGCAAGTACGATTCGTACGGAAACACCATTTCCGTACGAATCGTAAAAAACACCGACCGGCTAAAATATACCCACAATTCCGATCCGGGACACCGCGTACGCGACATTCACATGGAGTCAGGCAGTGTTTTACGGACCAGCAAGTACGATTCGTACCCACAGCACTTCGCACGGCAATATTTTTACGGGACCCAAAAAGTGCCGGAAAAGCTAAGTACACCACGATGCGTGGCGAAAAGGGGGCCCGGTACGCACCTTACCCCCATCCCTACATGTCCGCACCATACCCCCAGCCCCCCCATGTCCACGCCGTACCCCAGCACCCCCCATGTCCGTGCCGAACCCCCACCCCCATATGTACGGTGCATAGCCCCACCCCCGTATGTACGGTGCGTACCCCCACTTCACCCCATATGTACGGTGCATACCCCCACCCCCGTATGTACGGTGCGTACCCCCAACCCACCCCGTATGTACGGTGCATACCCGCACCCCCGTATGTACGGTGTGTACCCCCACCCCACCCCATATGTATGGTGCGTACCCCCACCCACGTATGTACGGTGCGTACCCCCACCCCACCCCGTATGTACGGTGCGTACCCCCAGCGCTACCCGGGGGTGGGGTGGGGGTACGCACCGTACATACGGGGTGGGGATACGCACCGTACATACGGGGTGGGGGTACGCACTGTACAAACGGGGGTGGGGGTACGTACCGTACATACGGGGTGGGGTGGGGTTACGCACCGTACATACGGGGTGGGGGTACGCACCATACATATGGGGTGGGGTGGGGGTACGCACCGTACATATGGGGGTGGGGGTTCAGCGCGGACATGGGGGGGTGCTGGGGTACGGCGCGGACATGGGGGTGGGCTGGGGGGGTGTTCGGAGCGTATGCGGGCACATGTTTGGACGTCTCCATGGTTGCTATGGGAGTTCGCTCCGTACAGTGTTTTTTCCATACGGTTGTGCATTCGGACGGACGGGACGGATCATACTTGCGCGCTCGGACTTCAGTTTCCCGATTCGTATGTAAAACTGTACGGGGATGTGTCGGACACTTTTTCCGACCCGAGGACGTGTCGGGGAATTTTCCCAATGCGATTCGTATGGATTTTTTAACATACGAATCGTACTTGCCAGTTTGTACGTGACTTGTACGATTCGTACGTAAAAAAATCCGGATACGATTCGTACGAGGAATATTTTTAACGGATCAGAATCGGCACCTAAATATGCTAATATATAACATTTATTTTAAAAAAATGGATTTAATATACATTTTAACAAATATAACAAATAAGGTGTTTCTTGTTTTTTTTCCACTGTAGGAGGATTGTCCAACATTTTATTTAAGAATCATCTGTGTGTCACACATACAACTATTCATATACCTTTAACTATACACACACTCATATATGAATAATGGTGCCCAATCCAGTGGCTTAAAACAAAACAAATATTGGCAAGGCCAATAGGTCTGGTTTTACTGTGGTAACACATTGAAACATAGGCATGCACACACTCAGTTTGCATGCACTTGCACAACGAGGCCAGACCTATTGGCGTTGCCAATTCTTCTTAATAATTTTTGTTATAAATAAAATCATTCAGACGACGATAGCCCAGGCAAGGAAGCAAAGAGAAAAGTATTCACCAGCAGTCTTTGGAACACATGCCCTGTAATAGTCTAGTATGACACACTACACATTCCAATATAAGTGCTACTGCAAGACTGAGCATATACTAATACACCACTCTGTATTCCGCCAATGTAGATTCCAAAGTGCTTTAATGTGTTAAATACCTGCTCTCTTGAAGAACAATCTCACCATGTGAGGAGAGGGTGGGCCTCGTGCCGAGAAGTACCTACGAGGCACTTTTGAACCCCACCCCTCATCACCTTCCTTTAAAAAAAAAAAAAAAAAAGCTCACACCCCTTAATGGACGTCGGCAGTTCAAAGCCTCTGAAAACAAGCTGGAAAACCACTATTTACAGTGGTTTTCAGCGTGTTTCCCCTGCCACTGTGTGATATCAGCTCCTCACCTGGAGACCTTGCGATGGAAGCTGATATTGTGTGTCACCATGTGAGTGGGCAGGTATGGTGTTATTTCTAGTTTAAATTTGCACAAGCCCAAGGTCTGCACCATAACACTTAGGTCCTGCCTATGCCGATAAAGCAGCTTATGTGGAAGTGCAGAATGATTGGGACCTCACAGGCAGTCACCCAAGCAATGTTTGCTTGTAATGCATCTTAAATGTTTCACTAAATTAGGAGAGAAAATACTTTTTAAAGTTTGGACCAAATCTTTTAATGTGTTGCTTTTAGGCAACCTTTGGATAAGGCTACAGGTCACACAGTGGCACTAACAAACTAAGGGGCATATCTACAAGGCGGAGATATAAAATTATCGCTGCTTATGCAGCCGTTTTCGGCCGAAAAGCGGCGATAATTTTATCGATATATCAGCAAGGTCACGCTATCGCGTGAAACCTTGACTTAGCGCCTGAATTCCTAACGCTAAGCGATATTTCTCCTATTATCAAGCCTCACGCAAAGCAGCATAGTGACAGGAAAAGTAGCGATAACCTCTGTTATCGCTACTTTCCTTACACCTGCTTTGAAACTGACTTAGCCATGATATCCTATGGAAGGTGGATATCATGGCTAAGTATGTGAGGCCCTATCAGCAAGCTATTGCCAAACTTCGTGGGATTATTGCTGGTTTTCCAGCGATAATCTCACGTTAGGCAGTTAGCGCTAGGAATTTTTGCGCATTTGAGGTAAGCGTTGCTAATAGCACGCTATCTCAGTGATAAAAATCCACGCTAGCCGGCGATAATTATCCTACCGCTAAGTGCGCTTAGCGATAGTTATCGCCGGTTGTTGCTGATATGCCCCTAAACTTCATAATCCGTGCAGCACTATTTGGAGGTAGGACTGTCTGTAACTCTTACAAGCTAATCATTATGCATGAACCACATATCCATTACATCCTTTGGGAGAGATGGTCACACACTAACACCACATCACCTGAACTGCAACCAGGCCCACGACTGAGCTAAACTTGACCTACATTTATGATGAGTGATTTTTAAAAAAAAACGTTATTTACCATTTAAACGTACAATACCATGGTTTATGATTTCTCACTGTGTAACACACATCAATTTGAAGAAAAGAAGCCAGAAACATAGAATTATTACAATACAGAATGGGCAGCTATTATAAATAGATCTAAAGACGGCATCTCTTATCTGTCCACCCGTCCCACCCGCCCTACTGCATTCTCTCCCACATTTGGGTACAAACTTAACATTAAGCTGTGTTGAGTCTTAATTGAGCAATGTGTCAGGTATCTCAAAATTCAAAATGTACCCTACTAGCCCACTCCCGCGGGCACTATCCCCTGTTCCAGTGGTGAGGTGGAAGGTGAACGTGGTGTAGCTGCACATTCTTTTCAGGAGCCCCAGATATATTTCGGACTTGAAGATCGTGGCAAGGGGCTGGCATATAGATCGCTGTTTGTGTTGCAAAACGCTATGCTATTTAACCAGTTTGTTAATGTCGGTGCTGCCTTTTGTCCCCATTTAATTGCAATCTCTCTCTTTGCCAACAACAGGCCAATGGCAATGAATTTCCGGACACCTTTGGGGAAGTTTGCATATAGCCCATCAATGCTACCTCAGGAGTGGGCGCGATCTCCAGTTCTACCATTTCCCGCCCGAAAGATTGCTGCCTAATAGGTTTTAATTTTAACAGACTTCCAGGTGAGGTGTGTGAAGTCTGCATGTGGAGCCCCACATTTCAGGCAACAATGGGGCCTGTCCGGGTCAATTCTATGAGTTTTCTTGGGAGTGATGTAACTGCACCCCAAAACTTTTAAGTGTATCAATTTGTGACGACTATTAAGGCAGATTTCCTTAGTCTGCGAGAAGCACGCGGACCATTGATCATCAAGCGTGGGTTGCCCCAGGTAAACCTCCCAGTCTTCTCAGATTTTGGCATCATCGACAGGAATTTCCACCGCACACGCTCTGTATAGTTTAGAAATGAGATGTTCCCCCCGTGTTCTCAATAATCGTGGTAAGTGGGGTAAACGATTCAGGCTCCAGGGGGAATCCCGGCATTATCGCCCTCAGTGCCGAACGCACCCGGTTGAGGATAAATGTATCCATAAATGACGCTGCACTGAACCTCTCCTCTTCCGTGACCGAGAATACATGCCCTACAGGAAATAAATCCCCAATTTTGCTTATATCGTTATTTGCGAGTGTACGCTGTACCAATCTCCCACCCATAGTCAGAACCCAAAGATTTTTTATGATCGGAAGAGCTGACAAGTATAACATGGGGGCACCAGTGATTTTAAGTAGCTTTTTCCAGGCCCAGCTAGTGGTAGAAACTGTTTGAATGTCTCTAGGATCCTGGGGGATGCCGAGAGGTAGAACAACGTTAAGAGCGCCAGGCAGAACTAAATCTGCATCTGGCCGTAGGTAAGGAATTCTGGCATCTGGGTGAAACCAGGTGTGCGCATAGCTACATTGTGCGACTAAATAATATAGCTGGAGATTTGGAACACCGAAGCCACCTCTATCATAAGGAGGGTCATAACCTTCCAATTTACTCTGGGCCTCTTAGCCCCCCAAGTCAGTCTAATGAGTTGAGAGCGTAATGTTAGAAATAAGCTGTTCAGCAGTAGAATAGAGATGTTGTTGAAGAGATACAGAAATTCAGGGAGAACTATCATTTTTATAAGGGCCACCGGACCCGCAATCGAGAGAGGAAGGCGCAGCCATTTCTCAATCTGCAACTCAAGCTTGTGGACAGCCTGCCCATAGTTCAATCGGATTATTTAGATGTGTCTATGTGGATATGGATTCTTAGTTACTTAGTCGAATCTCATTACACCATTCAAGCAGGAATTCGAAATCCCGCTGCTTAGTACTGGAGGTAAGGGGAAATATTACTGATTTGTGCCAATTAATTCTCAGGCCTGAAAATCGACCGAACCTGATAATTTCTCTTATTAGGGGTTCTAAATTTATCTGTGGATTCTGGACGTACAGAACAACATCGCCCACGTATAAGGACACGATGAGGGGTCCAGTGTTAAACTGGAGTCCTCTCTGCAGGTGTTTCTCCTGAAAATGCCTGACCAGAGGGTCCATTGCAAGTATAATAGGAGCGGTGACATGGGGAAACCCTGTCTGGTGCCCCTCGAGAAAGTAAATGAGCAGGATAACATGCCATTGAGGCGCAGTCTCACATGAGGTCCGCTATATAGGAGCGCCGTAACGTCAATGAACCCCCGGGGCATACCCATCCTATGCATTACCGACAAAAAAAAGGGCCACTCCAGGGAATCAAACGCTTTTTCTGTATCTAGTAGGACTGCTGCTGCTGGGACATCTGGATTTATTCTTTACAGTACCGCAAACAGAGTTCTTAAGTTTAAGGAGGTGGATCTGTGGGGTACGAACCCCGGCTGGGCAGGGGAGATAATTCAATCCATCAGTTGGTCAAGCCGTAGGGCAATCATTTTAGCAAGGATTTTATAATCTAGATTTAACAGGGAGAGCGGTGTGTAAGACCCACACAGTAGAGGATCCTTACCCGGCTTGGGCAGCAAAATGATCACTGCCTTCCTGAGGGAGGGAGGCAGTTCCCTTCTCTCAAGTGCTTCATTGTACACCTCGAGCAGCCGAGGAGCTAGTAGGTCTTTATAAGATTCATAGAAGCCCCAGTAAAACCATCAAGGCCAAGCGCAGTAGAGCCATTCAATGCCTCAATCGCGCTGATAATCTCTTCTGATGAAAAGGGTTCGGCCAGGAAGTCTTGCATGAATATTTCTATGTATACTAATGCTATTCCTGCAAGGTATTTCTCCTGAGCTGTGTAATCATGTGTGAATTTAGATGTATAAAGAGCTTCATAGTATGTTAGGAACTCGTCGCGGATCTCTGTGGTGGTGGTCAGGAGTTGCCCTGAGGAGGACCTGAGTTCAGTTATGCAAGACTTACCATATGGGGGTCGCAGAAGCCGCGATAATGTACGACCTGGCCATTCACCCTCTCCATAGCGGCAGTCAGGTATATATTTTCTTAGAAAGTGGGTTTCCCATTCCGCCGCATACCTTAATTCGGTGAGGAGTGTTAAGCTTTGTCCTGACTTGTCAGGTCTCGGGTGGAGAAGCAATTCCCTGTCTAATACTTCTAGTTGCTGCTCGATGCGGGCTAAAGTTGCTCTCAGGTCCTTCAACACTCCTGCGTGCTTAGCAATGCAGACCGCCCGAATGTAGGCCTTGAAGGCCTCCAAAAGAATGGCCCAAGTGTCAACCAAGCCAGTATTTAAGTCAAAGTAGTCTTCTATTGCCTCTCCAACCTCGGAGTGGAACATATCGTCATTGAGGGCCTGGTTTAGCAATCACCATTGTCGCTCGTATCTGTCCGGTCTGGAGACTCGAACTGTAAGTACTACTGGTGAGTGATCAGAGTATGTCCTTGGGAGCGTTTTGGTGGCCTCATACCACAGGCATAGACCAGGGGAAATCAGCCAGTAATCCAACCTAGTCCATGTTTCATATTAAGCTGAGTAGTGTGTGTAGGTAGCAGCGGACGGGTTGCGACGCCTCCGTATGTCTAATAAAGTCAAAGAGTCCCAGATTTCCAACAGCGCACGGCGTGACCGCAGATTTGTGTCCGGTGAGGTGTAGGAGCTTTCTAGTGATGGATTGAGGAGCATATAAAAATCCCCACCCATAATCATGTGATCTGCACCCAGTCGTAAGTTTTGAGAGTGTAAGTTATGAATGTATTCAGGGCTGTCAGTGATAGGAGCTTATAAACATACTAATGCCATGTTATGGCCCATTAGCTTTCCTACCACTATTGTGTAGCAGCCGTCTCCATCACAGTAGGTTTTATGTAGGTGGAATCAATGTCGCGGTGCCCCTTGCATATATGCTGTAGTTTGAAAATAGCAATGTTGGCCCCAGCTGGATGCGAAATGTGTGGTGTCTGATTTGGGCAGGTGAGTTTCTTACAAAACTGCTACATCAATTTGGTGTCTCTGCAAATAATGTAGTACATGTTTCCCCTTCCTATTGTTATTAAGGCCCCTAACATTCCACGTGATCAATGACAGGCCAGAGTGGCCGGGCAGATTGCCTAACGCCGCCATCTGTGCAATCATTCTGCGAAAACAGTAGTGTCTTCGTGGAAAGAAATTTCTGGCGTAACAGTGAGCATATTGATAAACAAGTGATTGTGATTGAATCTATATCTGAACCCCCCCACCACCTCCCACCCAGCCTCAAGCACCCCAATGCAAGGAACTATACCCATCAAACAATAACAAAATGCATCCTGTAAACATCCTAGTTGTAAAGACAAGTGTACAGTAAGATACATTATAATCAGTAATACCTTCAACGTGATATACACATTGGGGGGGGGCAACGCTCCGTCAGATCCCAGCATACTATTACGATAAACTGAAAAATGTTGTTCATACTATCTCAATGTATATAAACACCTCAAACCGGTAAACCGTGGCACAGCACTTGGTAACTTGATCATTCCGTTGAGAAATGTTTGACGCTGGCGATCGAGCTGCTGTGAGGAGGGGAAGAACCAGGCCCGACGGCTTTCTGATGGCTGCAATTGTTTTTGGAAGTTCTGCATAACTCCTGTACAGCAGTGGGAATATCAAATATGCGGGAGCTGCCCTCAATTTCCAAGCGTAGGTGTGCAGGATATAGCATGTTGTACTTGAGACCCAAGTTCCTGAGAGTGGCTTTCACACTGTTGTATTTTCGCTGTGCCTCCTGCACCATCGCTGTAAAATCCGAGTACAGTGCAACTGTTGATCCCTGCCAGGTGGTTTCGACCCGTTCTCTGGTGAGGCGCAGAGCAGTGTCCCTGTCCCGGAAATTCATGATGCGTGCAATAATGGGTCTGGGAGGGCAGCCTGGGTTTGGGTGAGGGCTTAAGGAGAGGTGCGCACTTTCGATGATGAACCAAGGTATTAAGGCATCTTTACCAAAGAGGTCGGTAAGTATGGATTCCACAAAAAGATCTATGCAACCTTTGTTGGTCGATTCAGGGACCCCAAGAATGCGAAGATTGTTGAGCCTGCTGCGCGCTTCCAAATCCTCGTTTTTGATTCCAACGTCTTTAAGGATTCTTTCCACGTGTTCTAAGCGATTGATAGACTGGGCTGCACCGTCCTCAAGATCAGAAATCCTCCCTTCCGCAGTGTCCAACCGTTTGTCGTGAACTTCAATTTTAGCCCCCTGGTTCTCAAGGATTTTTTCTAGAGCATCAAACCGGCCGTCCAGCAGCCTGAAGGCAGCTCTAAGCTCTTGCAGAAGGGAGGTTTGGGTTGCCGTCGGGTTGCCCGTGGGAGCTGTGTCTTGGCCACCTGCTGGGGCCAGTTTCCTGCGTTTTCTCCGTGAGTTTTCCAAACGGTAATACCATTTGCTTTCCTGACAGATCTCCTGAATTAGGTCTTTCTAAAGAAAGGAGATCTCCCATCCTCTTGGAATGATGCTATTATTAGGATCTTATTAAACCAGGGAAGGACCCTACCAAATGTGAGTCTTATAGACCGATCTCTCTTTCAAACGCCGACTACAAGGTTTACACGCAAATATTGGCGAAAAGACTAGGAAAAGTAGCACCATCTTTAGTTCACTCTAACCAAAAAGGTTTTATTAAGGGAAGGCAAATTCAGGAACTCACACATGAGCTTATTAGCGCTATAGACGTGGCAACTCAATATTCTATCCCTCTGTCAATCATAACCCTTGACGCTGCAAAAGCCTTCGATAGGGTTAGCTGGCTTTCCTAAATGCAACCCTTGACAAATTTAATCTTGCAGATACCTTTCAGAATACAATAAAGCAGATTTACAAAGGGCCTTCAGCAATGGTTCCAGTGAATGACTCTCTGACAGAAAGAATAAAGATAAGAAGGGGCACAAGGCACGGATGCCCTTTATCGCCCTTTCTTTTTAATCTTTACATTGAGCTCTTGGCATGCATGCTAAGGAAGGAGACAGCAATAACTCCATTCAAATACCAGGGCTGGGAGAAGAAGGTTGCACTATTTGCAGATGACCTGATGGTGTTCACCAGTAATCTAAAGGCCTCACTCCCAAAAATTGGAGTGATAGTGGAACATTATGGAAATGTCTCTGGTTATTTAGTTAATCAATCAAAAAACAAAATCCTGGAATTAAACAGCAACTCTCAAAACCCAATGGTGAAGAAAAAAATCAAATACCTCGGGCTAGATCTTACAACAAATATAGTGGATATAGCAAGTTTGAATTTCGACAGGGTCCACAAAGAAGTGAGAAAGCTATTGAAAGTATGGGGGTCTACCTCTAACCTTTATTGGGATATCAAATATAATTAAAATGGTAATACTCCCAAAATGTACATATTTGTTTTAGTACCATTCCACTGGAATTTAAAATAGACCGTATAAAAAAACTAAAAGGAGAACTAAGTAGTTTTATCTGGACCGCCAGAGGGGTAAGAATTGCTTGGAAAAAGATAAGAAGGGATAAATCACAAGAAGGTATTGCAAGCCCAGATATTTTGAAATACTGTAGGGCCTTTCAATTTAAAAACTTTATAAAGTTACTAAATAGCTTTGACTTGTACCCGGTCCATTTGCAGGCCCTAGTCAGTAAGGATGGAAGCCACTACCTTTATAAATGTGGTCACCCCAAGTATTTCAAGAAGGTAAAACTTAAGACCCTTATGTCGGCGGCAAAACTGTTGTATAAAATGAGAAAAATGCAAAAAATTCCGCATGACAGTACATACACTCCAATTTGGGACTCCCACGGTACCTTAGAATGCCTTAAAGATAAGCTAGCAAGTCACCTGAGAGAAAACAACATTATAAAATGGGGTCAGCTAATGGAACAAAATCCAAGAAGGGGAGGAAGACTACAAAATACCAAGCGAGATCCGGGGGAAAGAGCTGCCGAAGCTGGATATCCAATGTGAATGGCTAGTATCTATGGCCACTGTTAGATCTGGGGGTCTCTAGTTGGCAGAGGTAGGTACCACTGTCCAAATAGGGACCCTTACTTCTAGTCAGGGTAAGGGGGATACACTATTTAGATAACCTCTGCTCACCCCCTTGGTAGCTTGGCACAAGCAGACAGGCTTATCAAAAGGCAATGTGTAAAGTATTGGCACCAACACTCGCAGTAACACAGTGAAAACACCACAAATGGACTCCACACCAGTGTAGATAAATAAAGTACTTATATATAAACTACACAAGATCAAAACGACAAAAATCCAACAAACACAGTTCAAGAATATGGTTTCAAAAGAGTTCTTAGCTTAGCGACAAAATAATCCACATTAGCGTCGATTTTACAGTACTTGGTGATGCGATAAAAGTTCCTAGCGGCTCTCAGGCCTTGAAAAACAAGCAACAGCGTCAGTCCTGAGACCCTGGGGAGGCGATGCGACAATCCCACTGCACGCAGCGGGCGAGTGCGACGAATCCGGTCTCTATGGAAAGTGAGGCGATACTTGTATGGATTCCAAGGCGTAGCTTCTCTGGTAGACATTTACTCGCAAAGGCACGATGCGACGATCTTCGATGTCTCTGCGACGATGTTCGCAGCGACAAAATGCGGCCCGCTAACAAGCGGTGCAACGATCTCACTCAGCAGCGGCAGGCTCTGCGATGATACTCGCAGCGACGGGAATCTTCCCGCTCCGGGGGCGATGCACTCCGAAGATGAACGTGGCGTTGACGCTGCAGCGGCGACAGGCGCTGCGACGATCTTCGCGGCAACGGAAAAGTTCTCGCCGGCGGTGCGTGAAAAAGTTGCAGATCTTTTACTTCTTTTCTCTTGGTCAGCTTCCCAACAGCAGGCACCACTTCCAGAGGCCCCGCAATTGGATCAAGCACTCTAGGAAGGGCAGAACTCACACAGCAGAGTTCAGGGGGAAGCTGGGGGGTGAAGTCCTTATGTTCCTGGGACTTCTTAACAGGAGGCCAGCTCTACTCAGGCCCTTGGAGATTCCTTCAAGCCAGGGGATACAGCACACAGCAAAGTCCTTCCCCTCTCCTTGGCAGCAAAGCAACTGCAGGTCAGCCTTACAGCAGGTCAGTCCTTCTTCTTCATTCTTCCAGCTTTCTCCTTGGCAGGGGTTCCTTCTTGATGCCAGGATGATCTAATTTTCTGTAGTCTGGGTCCCAATACTTATACCCCAAATTCCTTTGTCCTCTGAAGGCAGAGGGGCCTTGGCCTAGTCAGAACAAGTTCTGGCCAGTCCTGGAGCACTCTGTTTACTTGGTTTCTTCTTTCCTTTGAGAGAGAGGGGCAGGGTTGTGGAAGGCAGGCACAGCCCTATTCAGGCCCAGGTGCTACTCCTCCCACCCATCTATAGGGGAATTTCCCTATTCAGCCCTGGGCTGACTTATTCAGCCTCTGGGAGCCACCCCTGTTCCTGTCACTCACAAACCAGACAGTCAATTCACAAACAGGCCAAGGCACACAGAAAGGGCAGAAAAGGAAAGAGCCACTTTCTAAAAGTGCTGTTTTCACACACAGGATTTAAAAACCATCTTTCCTAAAATATGTGTTATTAAATTCTGAGTTCAGGGATACCAGACTTTAATTTTCTATCTTGCTCCTATGAGAAGATATGCAGGTAAACATTATACTCAGCATTCCCCATTATAGCCTAAGGGCAAGATAGCCTTTCAATAGTGAAAAACGAAAATGGCTGTAATTCACTACCAGAACATGTCACCTGCACCAATACATGCTCTACCTTTCACATATACTGCACCCTGCCCAGGGGGGTACCTAGGGCCTTCCATAGGGGTGTTCAATGTGTACAGAAAGGGAAGGGTTAGGCCTAGCCAGTATAGACACCGGTCAGGTCAGCATGGCAGTTAGCAACTGCACCAGGCACTGTGGTGGCAGGCCTGTGACACCATTTTAGGGCTACTCCTGTGGGTGCCACAATCAGTGCTGCAGGCACACTAGTAGCATTTGAATCACCAGCCCTGGCACACTCAGTGCACTTTACTAGGGGCTAACAGGTGAAACAAATATACCAATCATGGATAATCAATCAATATAACAATTTACCTAGGGAGCACTTGCACTTTGACACTGATCGGCAGTGGCAAAGTGCCCAAAGCATCTAAACCAGCAAAAACAAAATCCAGCACAGCGTTAAAAATACAGGCGGTAGCGGCACAAAGTCAGGGGAAACCACGCCAAAGATGCCAGGTCTAACAGCTACATGTTGGCAAATTGTCAAATCTGCTCCTCTGACAAAGAATCATTTATTCACCACTCACAGAGCATATTGGATGCCAAAGAGACTCTCTAAGATCAGTGGCCAAAGGGAGAGAAGCTGCCCAAAGTGCGGAGAAGTGGGTGCAGAAGACCTCCACATGTTTCGGCAGTGCCCTCTATTCGAGGAATTTTGGAGTGAGGCGGATAAGACCATAGCCAAGGTATTGGGACAACAGGTGGAGGTGAGAATAGACCTTGTTCTTTTTGGGATGAGTCAACATAATGCAATCAATCTAAACAGCCAAACGTTGAGTAAATATCAAGAAAACCTTCTCTTTATACTGATAGTCTTAGCAAGAAAGGAAATATGCATTAAATGGGTGAAAAATATATCTCCAACACATAGTGAATGGTTGGCTTCCATATACAGAATAAACAAACTAGATAGAAGTGGGAATACGGGTAAAAAGCACAAGTTTTGGAACATTTGGGAAGAACATAACCAAAAAAAATTAAAAAAGAGGTATAAAATGTATTGTCCAATGATTAGGCAATGCAATAAAGCTTTCAAGTGGGAACTTGAAGGAGTAGTCAAAGTGACTAGCTCCACCCAGATCCGATTTGTGCCAGAATTGGACAAAAAGGGGCTCGAAGAAAAAGGTAAAGAGGAAATCTCCACGCATGCGATGTGTTTACCCAGGAGAAATCCCTATTGATGGAACAGAAGGGCCAGTGGGCCCCGTCACCTCCAACTCTAAAATATTGCTAAATGAGGACAAAAAAACAAACAAACACCCTTTGCTTAGGGTCTTTGCGGCCCATGCCATTGTGCATGCGCGCAATGGGAAATGTCTAAGGTGGATCGTGGCATAATTGGCAGCGCAACTGGGCAACAACCCCTCTCCCTCTGAGGGCCAACGGTGGAGCACTCACAATCCGACACTCCCACAATCAGGGCTCCAGTGCAGTGTGCCCTCTATGAACAGCAGTGAAATGGTTATGAGGGAGTGATTGTTGAATTGAATGCCAGTCTGCAGTTGACTGGTTTTGTTCATTGCCTGTGGGTCTTTGAGTATTGGGCCTCTGTTTAGCACACTGTGGGTAAAGATGAGGGCAGCATGACATCTACTCAACAGTCATCTGTAAAATGGCGGCCAACCGCAGCCCTTCAGAATGGAGTCGTAGGGTGCACCACTACAGCTCTCTGTAATGCCTCACACTCGCCGTCTCCGATGTCGGTAATGCACTGCGTTGGGCTGCTGGGAGCGAGCCACAGCCCTGTAGAGTAGTCACACCTCCTCTGTGGCGAGCTTGTGCTAACAACCGGGCGGCTGCCTCCCAGGCTCACCCATGGTCCCTGTCACCCCGTGGCCTAAGGGAGCAGCACAAATCGCATGCGTTCTCTCAAGCCTGACTGAGGCGGAGGAGCACGCAGTGGCAGCTGTAATGGGGGAAGGCTTGCTCCCAGCGCTCTCACCTAGTCTGCGGGACTGGCTGGGCCAAGATCTTGTCGCCTCCACGGCCTGGAGGAACTAGCACAGGCCCGGGGTTATTCAGGCAGGTTTCCAGGCTGCAACGCTGCTGTTGTCTCCACCCTCCTGCTGGATCGGGACTCAATTTGGGCGGTCAACTATGAGCATTGAGGTCATCGACGACACTCCACATTCTCCACCGCTCCGGGGACTCGCAAATCTGGTTCCGGCTGCATTAGTGGTACGGGATCTGGAGATAGAAAGTCTGTACTGGGGACGCCCAGCGGAGCTTTAGTGTTCTGCGGCCATCTTGGCCGGCAGCCTGGCCATGCCCCCATATAACAAATAAAGTTAATAAAAAAACACATATATAATAATCAATATAGATACATTACTAAAAAACAATTAATAAACTATTATTTAAACAATTCTGTTTTAAAATTATATAAAAGATATATATATGTATATAGATATATATACGGATATATCTCTCTCTCTCTATATATATATATATATATATATATATGAATATATACCAATAACATAAAAGATGAAAAGAAACATTCTATTAAAAATTAAAACATTAAACTATTTAAAAATCTTTAAACTTAAATTACCACTCCAGTCAGTGCAACAGTAGGGAAAGTGTTGGATAGCAGAGGGGTAAAAAATACTATTCCCACTGTAGTGAGTGCAACAGTAGTGAAAATGTTGGATAGTGGCAGGATAACATTTATCATTCCCACTCCAATCAGTGCAACAGTAGGGAAAATATTGGATGGCAAAGGCGTAACAATTAATATTCTCACTCCAGTCAGTTCAAAAGTGAAAACAAACACAATATTTACAACAAAAATATTTACAAAACAAAATAAATAAATAAATATTTAAAAATATTACAAAGTAAAATTCAAATATATTTAATATTACAATTAAAAAAACATATCATAATGTTAACTGCATATGACAAATAAGTGCAAATATTATATTAAATAAAAAAATACATTAAAACAAATAAATATTTTTAATTAGAAATTATTTTCAATCAAAAATATGTTGATTCCATAAATTTACTTTTTTTATTTCCTACCTAATAACATCACACAATTTACAACACTTTGGTGCCAATTACGATCCGGTAAAAACCGGGCACGAACCGTCGGTCGGAGCGTTTTCTCCGTCCGACTCGTACCCGGTCGTAAAACTTTACAAACATGGAATTACGATTCGCACGGAAACACCATTTCCGTACGAATCTTAAAAAACACCGACCGACGAAAATATACATACGAATGTGATCCGGGAATGCTGCGACGTGACGTCGGGACGCTTTCAGGCAGCGTTTCACGACCCAGGAATTACGATTCGAACCGACAGCAGTCCGGACGGCAATATTTTCACGGCACCCAAAAAGTGCCGGAAAAGCGAAGTACGGCGCGAGACGACCAGAGTAGGTGGCCCGGTACGCACTGTACCCCCCCAGCCCCCGTACGTACGTGCTGACCCCCCCAGCCCCCGTATGTACGCGCCATACCCCCCCAGCCCGCGTACGTTCGAGTCGTACCCCCCCAGCCCCCGTACGTTCGAGTCGTACCCCCCGTGTATGTACACCCTTGTACGTGTCGAACCCCCCCGTGTATGTACACCCTTGTACGTGTCGAACCCCCCGTGTATGTACACCCGTGTACGTTCGAGTCGTACCCCCACCTGTGTATGTACACCCTTGTACGTGTCAAACCCCCCATGTATGTACACCCTTGTACGTGTCGAACCCCCATGTATGTACACCCTTGTACGTGTTGAACCCCCGTATATGTACACCCGTGTACGTTCGAGTCGTACCCCCACCCGTGTATGTACGGTGCGTACCCCCAGCGCGTAGGGGGTACGACTCGAACGTACACGGGTGTACATACACGGGGGGTTCGACACGTACAAGGGTGTACATACACGGGGGGTTTGACACGTACAAGGGTGTACATACATGGGGGGGTTCAACACGTACAAGGGTGTACATACACGGGGGGTACGACTCGAACGTACGGGGGCTGGGGGGGTACGACTCGAACGTACGCGGGCTGGGGGGGTACGGCGCGTACATACGCGGGCTGGGGGTGGGGGTCGGCGCGTACATACGGGGCTGGGGGGGTCGGCGCGTACGTACGGGGGTTGGGGGGGTCAGCGCGTACGTACGGGGGCTGGGGGGGTCGGCACGTATGTACGGGGGCTGGGGGGGGTACGGCGCGTACATACACGGGCTGGGGGGGTACGGCACGTACATACGGGGGCTGGGGGGGGTCGGCGCGTATGTGGGCACATGTCTCCATGGTTGCTATGGGAGTTCGGTGCGGACGGTGTTTTTTCCATACGGTTGTAACATCGGACGCACGGGCTGGATCGTGATTCCGCGGTCGGACTTCACTTTTCACATTTGTACGGTAAATCGTCCGAGGACGTGTCGGAGACATTTTCCAACCCGAGGACGTGTGGGGAATAATTCCCAATGCGATTCGTATGGACTTTTTACCATGCGAATCGTAATTGGCAGTTTGTACGGCACTTGTACGATTCATACGGTAAAAAGACTGGATACGAGTCGTACGGTGAATTTTTTTGCCGGATCGTAATCGGCACCTAAATTTTCAATCAGTTAATTAATATAAATTAACAACTAATTGTTAATTAATCACAAATAAATTACTTCCACCCTTTACATCTATAAACCCTACAACCCACATTTAAAAAAGTTCCATAATTACCATAATTAGTTATCAATTAATTAATTAATATTAATTACTAACCAATTAATAATTAATTGCAAATAAATGACTTCCTACAATTAACACTATAAAATCAAAAATATTTTTTTTTAATATCATTACATTATTGTAATTCAATTACTTCCCTCCCTATTCCCCTATAAACCCACAACCCGCTACAGAACTAAAAAATGCAAAATGTAATTAAAATAAAATTGATAACTACTAAAAATGCAACACATATATTAAAAAACATAAACAATACATAACGCTGATTAAGACATCGATATTTTATAAAACTGTATTTTTGCAAACAATATTAATGACATCTATAGCTTGAAAAACTGTGGGGTGCATTAGGATGGTGGGCGGACATCAGTCCACCCGCCATCATAATGGTTTTGGGACCGCTCCTAGACCTGCGGCGGTCCCATAAGCCCAATTAGGATACGCCTGCCATGCAGCACCGTCCGCAATAGTAAAAGAGCATGTACAGCATTTCCCTGCACCACGTGGCAGGCACCACGCGGTGCCTGCCACTTGTGCAGGGAACTGCATGGTACCCCCCAGAGCACCCCCTCACCCCACCCAGAGGGGTCAGTTTCCAAAGCTAATCCCCGCCAGCCTTACCTTGGCGGCATTGCCGCCATGGAAAGGCCTGTCCACTGCCCCGATCCCAATATGGCAGACGGTGCCTGCTAGGCACCGCCACCATATTAGTGGCCCAGTTCCACCTGGCAGGCAATTGTAACGATTGCCACCGGCGGCAAAGCGGCAGACGGACTTTGCATCTGCTGCGATACCCACTGCCATCCTAATATGGTGTTGGGTAATTCTCATCAAGATGGCGTAACGATCGCCACCACCGGCCCGGCGGTGGCGATCGTTATGCCATCGTAATGAGCCCCTTAATTTCTTACCTTAAATTCGATATTCTTGACCACCATATTGTTGCTGTCGATATTTCCAACTCGATATTTGTGTAAGTTGACATTTCCTACTCGATATTCTGTCTCAACACCCATTTATGTGTATTGAACAAAATCTGTGCAATATAAGCACTCTTTTTCTGTCGCGACCCACAACTTCTGCCTAATCAAATTTGATAGGGAGGAAGATCAACACGTGCAAAGAGATAAAGACCCCTCAGCAATTCTTCTCAAAGTTCTTTTTCTGTTGATCAGTTAAATTCTGGCAACAGCTGCACTGTCACACCAGCCCTAAAAATGGATAAAACTGTTTAGGCACAAATGCACACTGTGCACAAGCAGAATGCCATGACTCACAATAATGGGAGCCAATTGGCTGAAGTGGCTTGACCCAATGCCTCAGACTATGTATTGTGGTTGGAAGAAACTAAATGTGAATGACCAAAGGATGAAGAGAGCAACAGAAAGCCCTCCTTTCATTTACTTGAAAATCTAGGTACATAGGAAGCATGGCTTTTTAACTCTATGCCCTATCATTGTGCTGACACCTGTTGTTTTTACATTTTCTACACGCTATGCTTCTAGTTTGAACTTGCGGCTTTTAATCAACACTCTGCGTCTCCTCTTTCCTGTGCTGCACCCACGGAGCCACAGCTTTCTGGTCCACCGCAGCTTGTGCGGATTGTGCTCAGAAAGCTCTTGGACTCACCTCCAGCGGGGCTGCAGTCAACATTCTAGTGCTCTACTGCATGCGGCCATAAAACAAATACCGGTCCGGGCGCGCAGCAGACTCACACAGTGGGCGTGCCCCCCCAAAAGCAAGCCCTTCTGCGCCCGTCCTTGCCTGGACGTCGCCAGGTGCCAGCATCCCTGGCTCTACTAGGGTAAGAAAGAACAGCCCCACCGCTATTATCACTCATTGTATGCCTTGCACCAAGTGAGGGCACCAAATACTGTTAGGGTCTCTCAACAACAATTATGCATTAATGGCTTCCGCCACTCCCTTGAGGGCCCTATGGCTTGTTCCAAATGCCGTCTACAATGCAACCTCGAATCATGGAGCCTCAAGGTGAATCACTCTAGTCCCTTACTCATGACGAATAGCATAAAAAGCCTCCGCTGCAATTTAAGGTCTCTAGCTAAACACGCTACGGAGATTTGGGATCTAATCACTTCTCAGTCTACGGATTTGTTTCCTGACGGAAACCTGGTTGAATCCCTCCAACCTCCCAGCCTTTGCGCCAGTTATTCCGGACAACTATAAACTAATTAATCTGGACAGAGATTCAAAATAACGGGTGGAGGCATCGCCATAGTTTTTGAAAATACAATCAATGTCACATGGATCACATTTCTGAATGTATGGAACTTGGTATATTTAAGATAACTCTCTCTGCGACAAATGGTTGGAATGGAACCCTAATCTATCTCCCCCCAGGATATAAGGCCAATTTCAGTCAACAGTTGGTGGAAGAAATTGCCACCCATGTCCTAGCCTCAAATAAATGCCTTCTTCTAGGAGACTTCAATGACCACTGGGAAGACCACACTAACCCCGATGTGATGAAGCTAATAACAGACGCAGAGACTCTAGGACTCTTCCAAAAAGGTTTAGGCCCACTCATATAGCGGGCCACTCACTTGACCTGCTGTTTTTTAATGCCGAATTTTTTTAATGTGAAGAACCCATTTCTCTCACTTGGACAGACGATTTCTTAATTAGCTTTCAGTTTTAGTCTTCCTACCTTTTCACCACAAAAAGGAACAGCAGAACATCCCTCAATGTCCTTAGACCTTGGCATAATCTTACTCCTGAAACTTTCAGTGAAGTGTTTCACCCCAGCTTGCCACAAAGTAATACTGAGGCCACCGAGATACTGGAGTCCTTCAACGCTGCTCTAACTGCAGCAACAGTACCCTATAAAAACATCTATCCCATTAAACATCGACCTTCGGCCCCCTGGTTTTCTCCCCAGTTAAAACTAGAAAAATCTAAATGCAGGAACTTGGAGAAGCGCTGCCGTAGAATAAAGAGCCTCAAGAAAGAGATCAGTACAAACAAGCCCTGTCCTGCTACCATCACAATATCAAAGCCACCAGGCGTAGTTTTATCATCAAAAAATTGAACTGGCTGACAACTCCTCACAAGCTCTTTTCAACATAGTCCATAACTTTACCACCCCTTAGGCATGTATTTAGTCTCCCTCTGAAACGGAGATATTCTGTGATTCACTACCCAACTTTTTTCAGGAGAAACTCTCCCTCATCTTTGCAAAACTTAACATCTTCCCCTATTCTGGAGCAGTTACTACTCCTTCCGATGCAGAGCAGCCAAAGGACACTCCCTACACCTTAGATAGCTTTGTGCCTCTTTCTATACAGGAAATCCGTAGCTCCTTGGCGTCCGATAAGTCAGGTTTGCCGTTGAAGACCTGCCCTCCCAAAACAATGTCTTTGTTGGCCGCCGATTTTAGAGAATTTTAATTGCTCAATTAAAACAGGTACCATCCCTCCCCAATGGAAGGCGGCATGTGTATAGACGATTCTAAAAAAAACACCCTGTACCAAAGATCTCTGGCTAATTATCACCCAATATCGTTACTTCTACTCCTTGGCAAACAGCACGTTTCCTATCTGGAATACAATCAAATCTTGGATCCCTCCCAATCCGGCTTCCATCTGGGTCATAGGACAAAAACGGCTCTCCTGGCAGTAACAGATTCCCTGCTCCCAGGCCTAAACGCAGGCAAATCAATCATACATGTGTTATTAGATCTGTCTTCAGCCTTTGAAACAATCTCCCACTTAAGGAGGTTGGAAAGACTGCAAGAGATAGGTATACAAGGCATTGCACTTAAATGGCTCCCCAATTTTCTGACTGATAAACATCAAACTGTCATTATTGGCCCTCATTCCTCCTGCAAGACAATCTTAGACACAGGGCTTGTGTTTGAGCCCCACCATGTACAATTTTTATAAGGCTCCCCTCGCCAGGGATAAAGACGTTTTGGTTTCGAAATATTCACATATGCAGATGACACCCAGCTTATGTTCACATTCAGCCTTAGTTGACACATCAAAAAAGCGTTTTGCCCTTGGCATGCTAGCCATCTCCGATTGGATGAATATGAACTATCTCCAATTGAACGCAGATAACACAAAGATCATGCTGTTTGGAAAAGTCTCCTCTATCTGGACCGACAATTGGTGGCCCCATCAACTGAGCCACAATCCTGTGCCCAAACAAGCGGTAAATAATCTTGCCATGAACATAGACCTAGCCTTAACGATAAAAGGGCACTTCTTGGCTATCATTGGAATATGCTACCACAGTATTCACCGTCTGCGCAGGATATTCCCTTACCTTCCAATCTCTGCCCGAAGAACTCTTGTCCAAGCCTTAGTAATTAGCAGGATAGATTGTGGCAATGCTCTTTTGGCAGATGCCAATAAAACTTTAGTTGCCAAATACCAGGTTGTTCAAAATACTGCAGCCAGGCTCGTTCTCAATTGCCCACCTGGTATTCTATCGGACCCTTTGCTGAAAGAATTACACTGGCTGCCAGTGAAGAAACACTCTTGTTTTTAAAGATCGGCTGGCTTACATTTAATGCCCTAAAAGGGAATGGCCCACTTTATCTGCCGATAAAGTCCTGCTGTGCATCCCACGTATTCGCCTGACCCGCAGCGGGGAAAGGCCTTCTCTTACCTCGCCCCCCTTTACTGGAAAAAGCTTCTGCTCTATGTTTGCACCTGCGCAAATTACAGCAAATTCAGAAAGCTACTTAAAGCTTATCTGTTCTGAATGCTTTCCCGTCCCTTCTGCACTTGTTTTCTCAACAGCGTCGAGATACCCCTGGGTGATTTGTGCGCTATATCAAGTTTCGATAACATAACATAACTATACGTTTTCCAAGTTGAAAATTCTTCAGTCATGAACTAGAGATTTACACATTAACAGTTTACCCAAATGTATAATTGTTTGCGCACTTCAAGAGCAATATTTAGAGTTTGTGACTTTATTTACACGGGATGTATCTCATAAGGTCTGGGTGAATTACCAAACAGTATTTTATTATGTTTAACTGGTCATATATAAAATAAATGAACATGGAGGGAGAACGGCGGGGCTGCCAAATGCCAAGGCTACCATCTTGTGCCTTTCTTTCTCCATCCTATACTTCTTCTCTTTATATCTCTCTGAGGGGTTCTTTATCACACTAGTGTTCTCCCTTTGTCACTGTTTTCCTGTCTTTCTCTTCCTACTCCTTCCTCTCATTTCTGTCTTACCCTCTTATGCTCTGGGTCAAAGTCTGATGTTGAAAAATAAACCCAGTCTACAGAAGGGAGTGCCAGGGCCCTCCAAAAGTAACCACTAGCATAACTTAACCACTGACTATGGTAAGGAAAACTCTGCAGCACCCAGTGCAAAATAAATATTTCAAACCATTTGTTTGTCCCTATTCATATCATACATTTGACTGTAATAAGGAACAAACAAGTAATGAAGGACAAAATCTTACCAACAGTTTTAACATCTTGCTACTAACTCAACGAAAAGCAGCTCAGAGCAGCTGCCACTCACTAGGTCAGTGCTGTTTTCAAAGTCGTTTGTTGAACAAAAAACTACAAAATTGGGCAACAAAAGGCATGGTTTATTGTACTTTGGGCTCACATCTATGAATCAGTTAACATACCTTAGCTATAATCAATCTTCAGTAAAAGGAGATAGTCAGACAGGCCGGCTGTAGTAAAACCTGGACATGTTATTAAACCATAATTCGCAAACGACAATAAGGCTCTGCAAATGTTTAAATTGTAGCCGCATTTCCACCATCATTATGTCAAGTTGAAGGGTTTACAGTGAGTTATGGTCCTAATTAATTATAGAGATGTGCAACTCATGTCATTTCATGACTTTTATATCCCGGAAAAATTTATGACATTCAGGATCCTGAAACACTCCTGAAGGAAAGTGGGCCAGGGCATCTGCGGGATGTACCAAGTGCAGGAGACAGAGGCAGGGGATTACTAACAAAACATTTATCAAAAATCAATGTGATTTCTGCAATAATCACAACTGACCGTAAATCAGGCACAAAATGTAACAGATTCAGTGCAGACTTCTGACAACTAAGACCATGAATTTTATAAAACAGCCATGGAACTTCACAGCTCAGGTCACCTCCTAATACCCAAACGATTTAAAATCGGCTCCCATACCGTTTCCCACTTAGGATACGTGCTGTACAGTGCAGCACATGGACAAAATGGGAAATGTTAGGAGAAATAAAAGCGTTTCTCCTTTTTAATGCCTTCTTCAAAGTGGCAAAATCCTTTGCGCTATTATTAGGAGACAGGATTTTGTGCCAAAAACCATGCACGATTCCCACATCCCACCCATTGAGCGCCTCCTCGACGCAGGGTAATTCAAAACAGCTCCTAGTGCTGATTTGTGTTAGATCCAGGGAACTTTCTAGCACAAAACAAGTTTTGCACTGGAAAGTAAATCAAACAAAAAATAATTTACTCAGGTTTGCTTCACTTTTGTGACACAAATTTAGAGACTCTTTATGACCTTTGTGACGCAGTAAAGCGCAGCTCACCTTGCTGCGCTGCAATGTGTGACAGGTAAAGGGCAGGAATGTGCCATATTTTGTTTAATGTAATACAGTACCTTTCTGTTCCTTTTGATGCACTAGCGCACAATCGGCTGCCTAGCGCCAATGCAGGCACCCTTGTACATTGTGCGAAGGGTGCCTCCTTTGCATGCAGGATTGCTTTTGTGTATGAAGGGGCACATTTCTGCACAAAAACAATCAGGGAGGCATATCTTTCTTTCTACGTGTGCTGCAGAATGGAAGACATATAGAAATATGAAGAAACAAGGAGAAATAAAGATATTTCTCCTCGTTACGTCTCCCCATAGAAAGTACGATTTTGACGCATCCCCAGGTTTACAAGTTCTTGTAAATCAGGAGATGCCTCAAAATACATGGGCTTGATGCAATGACATGCAACCTAAAATCTAGGGGGCAGATTTATGTTGCACTTGCGCCACTTTTGCGCCGCCGTTGCGTCACTTTTGTGACGCAGCGGCGCAAATCCTGCGCCATGGTGCGGGGTATTTACAACGTGACGCATCTGGGAGATGCGTCACGTTGTAAAGCCCTGCGCCACATGTAGACGTTCCAGGGCAGGTGGGGGCGTTCCGGCGCAGGACCGCCTCCTAAAAGTGGCTGAGTGAAATCTACAAGATTTTACTCAGTCACTTTTAGGCCCATGCTGCGTCAAAACCCTGCGCCTGCTTGAAGCAGGCGTAAGGATTGACGCAGCATTGTACAGATAGGGCCCCCCAGAACATTGCTGGAGTTGCGTCGCGCTTGCGACGCAACTCCAGCAATGCGCCACTTTTACGGCACAGATGCGTCACGCATCTGTGCCGTTTTTGCCCCATGGTGCGCCGCATTATAAATGCGGCACATCCATGGTGGCGCAGCTGTGGCGCATAATAATTGGCGCATCCCTGCTGATATGCAGGGATGCGCCAATTAACATAAATCTGCCCCTAGGAGTTTTAATCATTAGGAAATGAAGGAACAGATTTACTAACATTTTGCGGCAGGGGTTGTGTTACTTTTGTGGAGCAGCCCCAAAACCATAATCTTTTTTGGCGCTTACTGAGCCACCAAAATCAATTTGTGCGGCTTTGTCTGGTTTAGCAAATCCCAAACAACACAGCACAGCCTTGCGACTCTGCATCGGTTAGGTGTTACATGGGTGGAGCATGGCAGTTCCTGTGCATCCACCCATGCATTTTGATGTAAACCCAGATTTATAAAGACTTGCAAACTGTGGTTGTGCTAAAATGATGCGCCTATCCGACAGAGGTGTAACAAGGAGAAACATCTATTCTGCATCACACATAGAAACAAGAATATGCATCTAAGTATTGTTTTTGTACATTAAGGGGTGCTTTCCTGCAAAAAAAGAATCCTGCCCATAACTCTACCATGCAAGTGTGCCTGCATTGGCGCTAGGAAGCACACAGTGCAAGAAGAGGCCAGAAATGCTCCATATTTCTGTAAACATGAAGCATTTCTGCTCTCTCCCTTTCATACAATGGGGCACAGCAAGTTCCCTTGCTGGGCAACATTGCGTGGAATAATAGTAATTGTAACCTTCAGTGTTCTTAGTTATGCAAATTATGCTGCAGTGCAGGGTACAGTTACTATGTTATGTCAAGAAATGAGATTCCTACAGAGTTCCATGTTTATTGGTGCATTCTTTGTGTGCCCGGTGTGCTATACAGTCAAGCTGTGATCATCCATGTACATGTGCACATTTACATCCCGCTCAACTTACCTTACTCTCCTCATTCACATCTTCATTTCTGGAACAAAATAGATGCAGCGAACTACATTGATGTAGTGTATTCATATTCCTGTGTTCTTGTTGTCGAGGGAGTGCGGTCTTCGCCGTGTGCCCTCGAATGTATCATATTGTATTCCCTTGAGGGTTCCTAGGCAACGGTCTGGTTCCATGGCAGTTACTCCTGCTGTGGATTCCCGACCTGATGCCCGGGAACGTCGTGAACTTGTTGCCAATAAATCAGCTTATGAATCTACTACCCTGGTATCATCGTTTCATCCTCTACATATTGGCGATGACCGGGACTACTTTCACCGCCTGCTGCGGTGTGAAATCATTCTCTCACAAGCACGAGCGTCTCCTCCCCCACTCCACGATCATCTCCTTCGAGCTGCATTTCGCGCACAGTGAGCTTCTTGCATGCCTCCCCCCATCGCCATCACGTTATCCTACGTGCAACGTGGTGGCCATTTTAGTACAGTTTTGGCCTGAACTCCTCGATAGCATTGTTTCTACAGCGTTTTTCATCATTTAAAAGATTTCTTCAGCCTTTTATGTACATTTGTTTTTAATTAAACCACTGGTTCTGCACACCTACTTTTTCATCAGTGTTTTTCTCTCACTCTTCATTAAAATTAAATCTTACAAAAGGAGGCTCTTTACAAATTATTTTTTCCCCTTATTTTACCATATTATCTTCATTCAACATAGCTACTCCCCATCAAATCACCCACCCACCTCCTTTTCTGGCCAAACTAGCCAAACCAACCATCAAGTGGTCAGAGTGGCTAAGGCTCTTTGAAAACCATTCTGTCGCTATTGACACTGTCAACTACAACCCTCAAGGGAAATTCAGTTAACTTTTTGTGAGTCTTGGTTGTGCTGCCCAACAAACCTTTGACAATGTTGCCCCGATTGAAGCTCCTGCTGAGGCATCCGGTGATTCACAATGGAACATTTACATTGAAGCTCTTGAGTGTTAAAAAAACTATTTGCAACTGAAACCAACATATTGTTGGAACGTCATAAGTTCTTCAAATGCAAACAAGCTGAAGGTGAAAGCGTTGAGGAATACATAGCAGAACTCAGGATTCGTGCATCCTCTAGCAAATTTGGTCCAACTGTTGACACTAGCATACATGACCAGTTTGTATTCAACTGTGCATCACGTAAAATTCAAGAAAGAATCCTTAGTTGTCGTAATCCCAAACTAGATGAGGTCATCGATTTGGCTATGAGCATTGAATGTCCTCTTATTTCCTCTAAAATCTTACACAGCGATGGTTCTGCCAGCATCTCAGCAACAGAAACTAAACCTCAGATTGATCTTGTTTGTACTCTCAACACCAAGTACAAAAATACCAAACCAACTACAAACAGATCTGGCTCCTTTTGTTTTAGATGCAGATCAAAAACTCACATTGGTAATTTTCCTGGATGTCCTGCTTCAGGAAAACGTTGTCTTTCATGGAAAGAACTGGGACATTTTCAATCAGAGTGCAGAAGCAGAAACACCATAAGAGTCAGTTTGATTGATTCACAAGTAGATGAGTGCACTGACTCCATCAGCAATGTTATTGGGACAGTAGAATACAATTCTGTAGCCACATCAATCAAAGGTCCCACCTGTAAAGCCAGTATTGATGGTATAAACTGCCAAATGATGGCAGACTCTGGCTCTCCCATTACCATCCTACTCACCACTATCAATGAACCCTGGGACAAAGAACTGCTCCCTACTGATGTGAATCCTAGAGCATTTGGCGAAAAGGATATAGACATTCTTTTCAGCTAAACTACTTTGTTTGGGCAGAGAGACTTTTACAAAGATTATGTTGCAGTCAAGGGCAACAGCTAAAATGGGCATTATTTTGAAGCCAGGGTCTGACAATCCTATTGTTTTAGGCGAACTACCCATGAACCAAATATGTAACGTTACAGACCCTGTACAAAGCATACTCACACAATTTGAGCAGGTATTTCGTGAAGAGGTAGGCAGTGAGAAAGGTTTTGAACATTTCATTAGGCTCAAGCCTCATGCTCAAGCAGTTGTGCACAAAGTGAGACCGGTTCCCCTCAGTGTTAAGGAGGAGCTCAAAGTCATGTTACAAAACTTGTGCTCACAAGGGATTATTGAACCTTGTGACTCGTCACTTTAAGTTGCACCTATAGTCAGTGCCTGCAAAAAATCTGGGGAGATCAGACTCTGTGCTGATTTGAGGAGTCTCAACGCCATCATCTTCATAAACTGTCACCCTCTTCTTAAGATACACAAGTTACTGACTCACTTGGGTAGTTCTAAATGGTTCTCACTTATCAATTTGCAATCTGCCGACCACCAAGTTGCTCTAAGCCAAGACTCACAAGAAGTCACTACATTCATTACTCCTTTGGGAGCATACAAGTACCTGAGATTGCCATTCGGTTTGGCATCTGCTGCAAGCTTCTTTCAGAAACTTATAGACCATCTGTTTGGCAATCTCAGGGGTGTACAGGCTTATCAAGATGATGTCCTTGTTCATGCTGATACCCTAGAAAAACACAAATGCTTGCTAAACATAGTTTTAGACACTTTCTCAAAGAAAAATATGACAATCAGAAAGGATAAATGTAAGTTTGCCACTAATGAGTTAAATTACCTGGGTCATACCATTTCTAGTTCAGGCATAAAACGTAAAATGTCACTCATCAGAGCCCTCAAAGAAGCTAAGGCACCCGTTGACAAGGATGCATTACGCTCCTTCTTAGGCCTAGCAGAATATTACGAAAGGTTTGTTCCCATGTATGCCTAAACTGTAGAACCCCTCCGGTCTTTGCTGAAGAAAGGAACCAAATACATATGGTCTCAAGACATGGAATCTGCTTTTCTTTAGGTCAAATTATTCATTGAACAAGCCCCCGCTTTAAGTGCTTTTCAAGAAGGCTTCATTTCTAGTATAACTGTTGATGCAAGCCACATGGGTTTCAGTGCTATTTTAAGCCAAAAACAGGGAGGTAAGTAAACCACCACTGCCTTTTCTTCTCGTGCTCTTGAACCATGTGAGAAACTGTATAGCACGATTGAGTGAGAAGCGTTGGCTTGCGTCTGGGCTGTCCACAAATTTAGAATGTACGTTTGGGTTCGTAAATTCAGACCACAAACTCTTTATGCACATTTTTACAAATGGCAAAGATAGCAATTTATCTTCACGGTTAACAAGATTGGTGTCCAAATTACAGGAATTTGTGTTTGAGATCAAGCATGTTATAGGTGGTAAGAACTTCAATGCAGACTGCCTTTCACGCACGCCTGGGGAAGACGAGAAAGGAGATGATTTTGTTGATGATGTTGTCAGTGTGGCATCTGTGGATGTCTTCAACCTTGAGTGGTGCCCAGGTCTGAGTGAGGCAGACTGGTCATCTGCTTGTCAAGAGGATGGGACTTAGGGTAAAGTTTGCGAGTTTGTAGTTCAAGGTTGGCCAGAAAAAAGGACACTCAATGATTCTTAGAAACCTTTTTCACAGGTAGCTGACGATTTATCGATAGATAATGGGTTACTCATGAGAGGGGTTTTGTTTGTACCTCCTACCAATGTGAGAGATTCCATCATTAGACATACTCATCAAGGACATTTAGGTTCCACCAAAATTATCATGAAAATCAAACAATACTATTGGTGGCCAGGGATTGATGCTCAAGTAAGATTCTGGGTTGATAAATGTCCTGAGTGCCTCACCTCTGACAAACATTGGAAGACACATAATACTCCTCTGCGTCCTGTAGATTACCCTAATGTGGCTTGGGAGAAATTGGGCTTAGATTTTTCAGGTCCTTTCATCTTGTTACTAGGGGTGGGCGGAATTTGCGCAATCGCGTTACGCAAATCTCCGCGAAACGGTAAAAAATCTCCGCGAACACGCAGAAATTCCGCGAACGCGCGGAATTGCTTGTTCGCGATGCTTTTTTCCTGTTCACAATTGCTGTTTGCGTGCTCGTGGAGAAATATCTCGTGAACACGCATTTTGAGAACGCGAACAAGCAAAAAATTTCGCGAAGTCGCGGAACGCAGAATTTTGGGCAATTTCGCGTTCTCCGCAGAACGCGAAATTACCCAAATTCCGCAAATTCCGCGAGCGGAACGGAATTTACCGCCCAGGCCTACTTGTTACCTGATCACATTTATTAGTATTGATTGATTATCTTTATAAATGTATGTACTTTTCTTTTCTGCAACCTGCAGATTCTGATTCGGCTATTGAATTTGGAAAGCAAGTTTTTTACACTGAATGTTCACCTAAGCAAATAGTTACTGACGATGGTTCACATTTTATTTCTGATCACATGTCTAAATTTTATGTACAGCACGATATTTCACACTTACAAACTGCCTTGTATGCACCTTCTTCAAATGGCTTAGTCGAAAGAGGCAACAGATTTATCAAGGAAGGTGTTCAAACTGCACTGGCTAGTAACATGGATATTGGCATTTTTCTTAAGCAAAAAAGTGTGGTGCTATAACACTTCTCTACATTGCACCACAGGTGTTACACCATTCTCTTTGCTTAGAGGTAGAGAAGCCCTTACTAGATTGTTTCCTTCTTGGTTAGGTGAACAATTGAACATTGTTACTTCCCCTGAAGAGACAATTTATTCCAAAGTTTCTCAAGCGCAAACCCACATAAAGAGATACTTCCATCAAAGGAACAATGTGTTGTTTTGACCGTTTGCTGGTCAATCCATCTATTCTGTTCCTGTTCAGGTGGAAAGAGCTGGCAAAGCTTCAGTCCTACTAACAGGAAGAGGGTGGTGGAATAAACGTCAATTGGTCAAGTTGACTCCTCAGCAAGCTATTATCATCATTAATAGGTCTAAACCTATTTTTGAATCTGATTGTGCCACTTGGGTGGAACCATCTACTTTGGTGCAATCAGCTTTGTCTTAACCTCACACTTCAACTTCAACTGACTAGGGTGTTCCAGTGGACTCTGTTCCCACATCTAGGTTCCGTCATGTAAAACTGCCTTCTAAATTTAGAGATTTTGTGATGTATTGATTTAGTTTTTTTTCTCTTTTGTTAATTATAGTATTGCATATGCTTATTGACATGTTTTCACTTATGTTGTTATATTGCACTTCTGTTCTTTCCTTCCTTGCCATTGTAAGGGGGGGGGAAGGAGATCTAGTGTATTCATACTCCTGTGTTCTTGTCGAGGACGTGCGGACTTTCCAGAGCGCTCTCGAATGTATTATATTATATTCCCTCGAGGGTTCCTAGGTGACGGTCTGGTTCCAACGCAGTTACTCCTGCTGTGGAGGAGGGCTTCAACACCCTCTGCATGCTCCGCAGGAACTACAGGTGGATCCCGACAGATATAAGAAGAACAGTCTCCCATGCCCTCCTCAGCAGCAGACTCGACTATGGAAACGCCCTCTACGCGGGAGCCCCTGCCAAGCTCATCAAACAACTGCAACACATTCAAAATGCCTCTGCACGCCTCATCCTCGACGTACCATGCCACAGCCACAGCCACATCACCCCCCACCTGAGAAACCTGCACTGACTCCCCGTCGACAGGAGAATCTCCTTCAGACTCCTCATCCACGCACACAAGGCACTCCACAAGACCGGCCCAGCCTACCTCAACAGACGACTCCTCTTCTACGTCCCAAACCGTCAGCTCCGCTCCGTCGACCTCTCCCTCGCCACTGTCCCGCACATCCGAAGAACAACCATCGGCGGCAGATCCTTCTCCCACCTCGCCGCCAAGACCTGGAGCACCCTCCCACTCAGCGTATGACAGACCCAAGACCTGCTGACCTTCAGGAGGCTACTCAAGACCTGGCTGTTCGACCAGTAGCGGCACCCCCCCTCTTTTTTGTCCCCCAGCTCCTTGAGACCCTCACGGGTAACTGATGCGCTCTACAAATTCTGTGATTGATTGATTGATTGATTGATTGATTCCCGACCCGATGCCCGGGAATGTCATAGGCTTGTTGCCAATAAATCAGCTTATGAATCTACTACTCTGGTGTCATTGTTTCATCTTCTACAATCAGCCACTGTTTTCTAACAGGGCCCACACTGCCACAAACTCCTGACTCCCTGGCATGCAGTCAAGTGCAAAAGAGCTAAGCAATACAGCCAGGAACATTCAGAAGACCAAATGCAGAGTGCACATGCAGTGCTTAATTTGAACTGGTAGTTGCAAGTAAGGCCCACCAGCACTACATTTTGGGATCTGGTACTTATATTTCCCAACAGACTGATCCAGAGAAAAAGAGAGAAAAACATAGATAATGGGAAAGAAGGTGGAAGAGATAGATGGAAAATAATTACAAAAGGACAACAGCAGGGATGGAAATGAACCTGCAAGAGTGATATAAAAAAGGGAATGTCAGGGAAGGGGGTCCCATGCAAGCCCACTCCTCCAACAATCAATTAAAGAGTGATGCACAAATCCTTAGGCATTGCTCGACCCCAGGGTAATGTAAATAATTTGCAGCAGTTCCACATGCTCAGCTTTCTTAGTTAAGCATTATAAAATTGACTGATCTTGAGAAAGGCATAACTCGGGCCCTGGTGAGCCGATTCTCTTGTTCTTGGGCTCATATTGCTCCTTGTGGTGAGTCATAGCCACCTGGAGCATCTTCAGCAGACTCCTAGCCTTCAAAGGGTTTCACTGGCCCCCAATGCAAGCATTCTTCTGCGCTTGGCTGTTGGTGCTCCTCTCCTCTTTTTGGGACACAGATCTTACCCCAGTTGATCCTCATGGGTTACAAAGAGGCCAGCGTCACTGACCCTTGAGAGACCCATCTAGTCCTGGGAGGTCCGCTGCAGAAAGAGTCCTTATTCCATCTGGATATCAGGGGGGGCTGACTCTTCCAGCAAATCTATGTATGGTGCAATCGCTGTCCAGTTCCAGGGTCTTGTTCTCCTTCATGTTCTGGGGTTGCTGCTCTTATGCCCAGTGGCAGTCTGTGTTTAGGAAACAACCCTTTTCCTTACCCTAAACCTGGTTCTTGTCTGTTCCTCCCTTTCACCTGTGTTTGGCTCTAGACAGACTTGTGAAACAAAGCCAAAGGCAGGGTTGATGTGAGGTCCCTTTGTGCATGGTCTACACAGTTTCCTTTGAAATGTTATCAGGGAAGTGCACAGCTCCTCTCAAGCCATCCAGTGAGGAAGACCCATTCCCCTCTTCATATAGGCCCTTTTGTTCAGTGTCTGGCTCAGTACACATTTTACCAGTAGGAGAGCAATTACCAGTCCGGGCAGCTGACCACTCACAGAATGTATCATGAAACTTTAGGCAGAGAAATGTCAACTTTCTGATAGCGGCATTTCCAAAATGAGTGGAAGATGTTATTCTCCGACTGCTACCAATCCAAATTTAGCATTTAACAAATGTAACAATGTAGCTCAATAATACCATATGGTAGGATCCAGGCTTGCTACAGTGGAAGTCATATTTCACTGTAAGGACATATTCAACATTAATTTCTACATGTCCTACTTTTATATATTATGAACCCTGTCTTTATGAGCGAAAAGGCTTACACATGGGTGACCTATTAAGATTGAAGAAGAAGGTTTGGGTATGTCAAAAGATGTAGTTTGACAGGTTGAATTTTCAGTTTAAAACTGCCACATGCAGGTTACCTGTGTGCAGCTACCAGTCTTAGCACAACTGTAGTCACACACATAAAAACTGCACCTACGCTCATACACGTATGCACATGTGTTAATGTGTAACCAGCCAAATCTCTTTTTACCTAGCTGTGTCTCAACTACCTCATCTTAAAAGTCAGACACTGGCGGTAAACATGTGCAATCTAATGTTTCTGCAATTATTCTGAGTGAGGCTCACCCACAGTAAAGGTCCGTAAATCAGGTGATTAAAAAAAGAAAAATTCTGGTGTGCTAAATGGGTGGCATTGAAGCATTGAAGAGATAAAAACCTCTCACCTGCAAGATGCCTGTGATGGGTTTGGTGCTCCTGTCCAGCAGAGAGCTGCTTTTGTGCATTAATCAAAATGTAGATTATAAGAATGTGCAGAACCTGATGCTATTGTCTTTAAAACAATTTTGATATGACGTGTTAAAGAGAATTTTCCTGGCTTACACTAGTTACCCTCAATAAAGCCTCAATGCCATTTTGTTAAAAATGGCTGTCATATTCACTGTTTATTATTTCTGCTGCACTTAGTCTAGCATGTAATGTCTGTTTATTTATGAGTTACACTGTTCTCGAAAAAGACTCTCTATCATGGACTCACTAATGCAACTTTCTTCCAAGGATCTTCTGCTTTCATGTACTATTACATTCATTCACAATGGTTGACAGTTGTTTATGTAACCAGTTTGTTTTGACACCCCTGGATGATATTATTTCAGCCTCTCTGAATCAATCTGAATCAATCAAAGGTCCTGTTGCAGGATGTTGCTATTGCTAAACATAAGGTCCAAGATGACTTCAGGGGAGCAGAAGGTGAGGTACAAAATCTCCATCAACGCTACACAGCATCCCGGACAAAGCCTGCCTACAGAGCTTTGGAGATCTCAGCTGAATGCCTTCTATACTGTAGCGGCTGAAAAAGTGCTAGTGAAACTTAAGTAGTGTAAGCACGTCCAGTATGAAAAAGCTGGACGTCTGTTCGCTGCCCAGCTACAATACCATAATTCGGAGGGAGAAGTGCCTACCCTTTTAGCCATGACTGGATTCCTCCTGACTTACCTCCTGGCTATAGTGAACCAGTTTGTGGAGTTTTACTCCTGACTTTACCACCCAAAATGTTCCACCTCTGTGGCTGGAATAGGTGATTTCCTTGCACCACTTTGCCTATCCTCGCTCACGGATGAGGCATGGAGATATCTGGAGCGTGGAATTTCATAGGAGGAAGTGACAGAGGTCATATTCCCTGAGGAATTTTACAAGATGGTTAAGGCGGCACTGACCTCCCTCCAGTATTTAAGGAAGCCACAGACCACTGTTCTCTGGGAATGATTTCTAATAAGGCCTCCTTCACTGTCATCCCCAAGGAGGAGAAAGACTCCCTGGAATATGCTAGCTACTGCCTAATCGCATTGATTAATGTAGATCTTACAATGTTAGCCAAATACTAGATTATCGAAGGTCATCCCCCAATTGATATACAATTTACAGGTCACTTTCATCCAGGGCCTTACTTCCTGCAATCATTTATGTACCCTGGCTCACACTATGTGGCATGTATGGGATGATGAGAAGGAGAAACTAGTGAACTTGCTTGAAGCTGAGGAAGTATTTGATTATGTGGAGTGGCCCTACCTCCTTCCGGGGCTTAGAGATAACTTAATATCGAAGGTAAGGCTCCTGTATGACTCCCCAATGGCAGAGGTCAACTGCCATTGAGAAGACATTTAAGATTCACAGGGGCACCCACCAAGGCTGTGCGCTCTCCCCTTTGCTGTTCCTTATAGCCTTGGAACCCTTATTGGTGGCCCTGCGACTCCTGACAGAGGTCCGCTGCATAACCATCTGCACCACAGAGGTGTAGGCACTCCTCTACGTCAATGACATTTTTCTTCTGCTCCTCCATTCTGCCTCTTCTTTGACAGTGGTCATATCCATCAGGTCTTTTGGGCTACAGAATTAGCTGGCCCAAGAGAGAAGTGCTCCTACTGCCCTGAGGAATACCCGGACATGTCTAGGTGGCAGGTGATATACAGTGGTTATCAAAGGGGGTTCTGATTCATGGGTATATGATGAACAGAGGCCTTGAGAAACTGGTAGAGCACAATTTCCTCCCCATCAAGAATGATTGAAGTAGGACTTTCCTAAATGGAAACACCTGAACTTATCCATGTGGTGCAGAGTTCAAACTATAAAAATGATGGTAGCGCTGTGATACAACTATGTCATTAGTATGCTTGTCTTATATCTGGAGCGGTCACCTCCCATGACTGAGAGCCTCCAAACTATGTGCAGACACCACAGCTGGAAGTTTACTGCCTGGCCTTCCATCTCTGCCAGTTGGCTCCTTATTGGAAAACCTCAGCAGAAGTCCCGTCATGGTTACACTTTGAGCAGCACCTCACATGCTGTCTGCAATACTTACACCCTTCCTGATGGGGCAACTAGGTTCTTGTGCCCACATCATGGGCATGGGATAAGGCCCAACAACTCCTGGGTATACACCCACGGCTTCACAGCCAAACCCGTTTTACTGGATTTCATGGTACGCAAAGGGGCTGCACCATATTAATCACTACGGGGCATATTATCAAGCCAGGCGATAAAATTATCGCCGCTTTAGCGGCAGAAAACTGCGATAATGGCGATAATGGGCTTGATAATATGCTCTAGGGAATTCTAATTGAAGCCCATGTTAAATGTGAAGGGGGTCTAACATGGGCTTCAATTGGAATTCCATAGAGCATATTATCAAGCCCATTATCGCCATTTTAGCGGCAGTTTTCTGCCGCTAAAGCGGCGATAATTTTATCGGCTGGCTTGATAATATGCCCCCAAATCAGTGAGGGTCGCTGAAATCATTCCCGGTGCTTAGGAGGGACTTTACACTTTCCCAGCCTGATTACTGGAAGCACTAGCGGTTGACATACTGTTCCCGTTCAGTGTTAGGGCCCCAACCTATGGACCTCACGATCTCCCCATTCTTTAATATATGGGGCTTTAGGGCTAGAGTCAGGGGTTGGTCTCCAGCCTCTATGGGGCACTTATAAAGAATATCCATTCTGGTCCCACTCTTGCCCAGATGCATACCAAAAGGCAGAAAATCCTCGTCGAGGACTATACACCGAATGACTGGCAAGCCTGCTCCAGGTTCATGGCCAAGTAGGATAGCTTTCAATAAAGGTTGTCTTTAACCTATCACCATAAGGGGTTGTTTGGACTGACACAGGGTGCCCACTATAATTAGTGGACATCATATATCAGGCCAACTTCTCACAATATTCTACCATGCTGCCTGATATTGAGAAAATAATGCTGTTCAAACAGATCAATGAATAATATTTTATTTTTTTTCGTAAGAAAATTAACATGGACTTTGAGGCAATGTTTACACAGTTCTAGAGTTCGAACATCCTAGACCTCTCCCAATCCAGCTTCGGAGACTGCCCTCCTTGCCACCACAGATGACGTCTGCATCCTCTTTGACTATGGCAAAACTGCAGCCCTCTTTCTCTTGAACCTCTCAGCTGCCTTCGATACCACCTCCCACCACACCACCTTCAATACCATCTCCCACCACACCCTATACTCAAGACTCCAGGACACAGGCATCCAGTACAAAGCCCTAGAATGGATCCACTCCTTCCTCACCAGCCAAACACAGAGAGTCATACTACCACTGTTCCACTCTAAACCCAGATCAGGTGCATAGTGTCTCAGAGCTACTCCCCGAGTCCCACTCTCTTCAACACTGACATGGCTCCTCTCGCAACCATCGTCAGGAACCACAGACCCAGCTGATTCGCTCCCTCATCAACAAACCAACAGTCATTAAGAACAACTTCCATGATTGAATGAAGGCTGTTGCCACCTGGATGAAGGACAGCTGCCTCAAAGTCAACTCTATAAAGACCAAAGTCCTCATCCTGGGCTCCACCCCCTCTGCCTGGGATGACTCCTGGTGGGCCTCAGCCCTTGGAACACCCCACACCCACAGACCACCCATGAAACCTCAGCATCATCCTGGACTCCTCACTCACTATGAATCACCAAATCAATATCGGGTGGCAGAGTGGGCTAAAGAACGGTGATGGATCAAATCCAGATCTGTTGACGGGGTGTGAGTGTTTGATTGGTTCTGATGCTCCGTCCATCACCACCCCCTTTTGCACCGCAATATTGTCTCATCAGCCTGCTTCCAAATGCTACACCATCTCTAAAAGATCTTCAAGTAGATCCCCTCTGATCCCAGAAAGATGGTCACCCATGCACTCATTAGCAGCAGACTCGACAGCAACGCACTCTACGCCGGCATCAGCCAGAAGCTCCTCAAGAAACTGCAGAACATTCAGAACGTCTCCGCCAGACTCATCCTCAACATCCCCCACTGCAGCCAAATCACCAGCCACCTGAGAGACCTCCACTAGTTCCCATTCAATATAAGAATCACATTCAAGCTCCTCACACTTGCCTACAAAGCCCTACATGACGCAGGAACTGCGTACCTCAACCACCCCTTCGCATTTTACACACCCACCAGAGATCTCTGCTCCGCCCAGAGGGCCCTGGCCACCGTACCATGCATCTACAAAACCACGGCTACAGGAAGATCCTTCTCCTACCTCAAAGCAAAGACCTGGATCACCCTGCCTCTCCACCACAGGCAATGACCGTCATTGCTTCAATTCAGGAAGGTTCTCAAGACCTGGCTCTTCGTCTAAACCACAGTGCCTTTGAAGGATCAACAGTCCCTCCTTCATCGCCTTGAGACCCTTATGGGTGAGTAGTCATTCTCTACAAGACATTTGATTGATTGATTGATTGATTGATTGATTGATTGATTGATTGATTGATTGATTGATTGATTGAACAAACAGAGATGGCAGAGTACTATTACAAAAGTGTGGAAAACATACTTTCCGCATCACACATATTCAGTGTAAGTTAGCTTTGATGAGAAAACCATACTGTAAGATTAATGTTATTCAGAACATGAGGACCAGAGATTGGCAAATAAGAATGCACTCTACTAAAGGCTGTGAACAGTGGGCACAGCGTTACAGACGATCAGTAGAGCCAAAAACCAGCTGTGCATGCTTGGAGGTTATCACAGTGGGTCCGGTGGAGCCGAGGCTGATGGCTGGTATGACTGTAGGCGAGGGCCTGCACCCACAGGTCATGTGCAGCAGATCCGGTGTAAGAGGCCCGCTGGCGCAGGCCATTGATGACCTTACTTGACAGTGACGTCATGTGTGAGTTCAGGAGCCAAGCACAACAGCATTGTGAGTTGTGTTTTGCATATATTACTGTAACAGGCACTTTTAGGTATTTCTTTTGAACTAGAACTTCACTAGAACTTTTTGTTTAGTGAATATCTATCGATCTATGTCCCTGACTGTCTGTCTGCCTGCCATCCTGTCAGTCTGTCTGCCTGTCTCTGGATGTGGGTGGAGTTTTCAAAGAGTTCAGGTCAGCTTAACCTCAGACATCGTTTTGAGGGCGAAGGATCCCTGCTATACACCTGACAGCACCACACAATACAATGGAAGCAGCTGTCTCGATTTTCCTCTGATAACTGCATAAATAGGGAACAATATTATAATACCTAAAAGCAGTTAGTAAATAATAAATGAACTAACGGCACAAGGGATTTGGTAAAAGAAAACAGTTAATGTTCACTTTTATTAAACTAAAAACCCAGGGGTTCCAAGACAGAATATCCTAATGATATTCATGAATGGTTTTTATGGACATCAGCAACATTTCCCTTACGCCTCATTATGCACACCTGCTTTCGTCTAGGGAGTCACATCATTGATGGGTATCAGGAAGAGCTGAATCTTTTTTTGAAAACAGTGAAAAATGCAAAACCTTTATAATGTTGATTGGTAGAGCATTTTTTCAGTGAATACAAATATTCGTAAGCATGAGTTAGGTTACGATTGGTTAGAGCCAATTACGAAATATCCCGTTTTTACATCATTTGGAAGAGACTGCATTAGCTTTCCTTGAATTCATACCTGTGCAACACGTTCAGAGCTAAAGCAGCATGTTCGTGAATCCTGAGCGAAGCAGAGGCCACAGAGGATGCTGCCAGTCGGCGGGCTCAGCCAATAAAGCACGATCTTGAGAAACAGCCCATGTGGAAAGAATTCAATTTAAAAGGCCATTTACGCTGACAAACTGAGCCTTTATTGATGTAGCAAATTTTCACTTGGGCGAAGGACTTTTCCAATTGAGACTCCATTGTTTTCAAAGTCTTCAAGGTGAAAAAGCTGCAGGATGTCTCCTGGCCCACTTCATCACACAATCCAAGCACCTCAAAGACACTTTCCCTAAATGCTCCAATAAAGAAGTCCCGCTTGTTTACGTGTTTTATGTATTTGATTTCAATCTGAAGCAGGATCCCTTTTTGCTTTGAACTTTTAAGAGCCTCAGTTAGAGCTAAAAGCCACTTTGTAGAAGTGAACTGAAGTTCTGAAGACCCTATAATTCGAGCTTGACAACTTCAACCACAGACATGAACACATAAATACAGCTTCCTCGAACCAGCGCTGACCTGGCCGGCTAATTGGCCATGGCACAGTCCGAGAAGATCCCCGGCTTTCATAGCAGCTGATTGCAAATCCGCAGATAAAACTCACCATCATTATAAAAATATATGTTGTTTTATGGCCACTTATTTATAAAATGACCAATAACTTCTTAAATCCATTAGCATCTTAAAGCAGATTTATGGTGACATTTGCTTCTCCTAAATATAGGGTGCAGAAATCTCTAGAAAAGGGAAGTTTTGGAAGGAAGCACTGTGTTGTGATCATTCCCCCTTAAGGAAATTGCTGTCAATGAACCAACTATCACACCCTAAACCTCTCCTACTAAGTGCTGATTCGAGGGCTGTGCTATACAACCCTGAACCACATTTCCTTCTTCAAACCACTCTGCATCTCATTGACCTTCACATCCGTTGAACTTCAATTACATCTTCAAAGAAATGCCCTGGTGACATCTGAGTGGCATCATGTGTGCATCCTATATATATATAGGGTGCAGACATCTCTAGAAAAGGGAAGTCCTCGAAGGAAGCACTGTGTTGTGATTTTTTCCCGCTTTCTTTGATTCCTGTCAATGAACCAACTATCTCTCCCTAAACCTCTCCTGCTGAGTCCTAACGTTACCATTGTGACGAAGTTCCCTCTCCACCAACGTCTAAATTGGGTCCTACACTTCTTGTACCACTAAAAGGGAGCTTTTTCAATGCTTTGTTCATTATATTTTTTTGACTTTATTTCCCCTCTTGCTTTCTCTATTCCTTAATTTCCCTTTGATGGCATGTTTTTTATATAGACAGCGAGTTGGAGGGCTCGTTAATTGAGTTTCTTTGATTGGCGGTGCATCTGTAACATTGTTTTGAGCTCTGCTACTCTTTGACAGGGTAATATACTTTTCGGTCTAGGTTCCACTTCTGCTGTGGACTATATTGCCTAGCTTCCCACAGTGGTCTCATACTTCTATCTTGAGCGTGCTGATGCTGATGCGCACTACCACCTCGTAAGTCTTCCTCGTCACATGAGTTACGCAGTGAGCTTTAGCTCCACACCAGAACACTCCAAAACAAATTAGCATCCCATGACTCCCATCACTCCCCAAAATGGCCGACCATCGTCACCCCTGACCCAGTATAAGGGGAGGGTCGACCCATCCCAATTCCATTTTTTTTTTGTTCTGCGTGCAGATTCTCCAGAGCATATTGTCGTATCAGGTAAGTGGGGGAGAGGTTCTGCTCTAGCAGATCCCTGGACCCTGGGGAGGGGACCCGACGCGAGCGGGCTCATGCATTGGGTGTTTTTCCCACCTTATGTGGCCCTCGCACTATTGTCTTTATTGCAGCCCTGCACTAGCGGCCTCTGACGGAAGCAGGCTCCTCGGGGTGTGTTCAGCCCTGCCCTAGCGGGCTCACCTGTTGTTTGGTCATTTCTGCTCCCTTGCTGGGTCGCGTGCATACGGCTGGGTTTTGGCCCTGCTCGCCTTTCCCAGGTCTTGTGGTATTCGCGGGTAGTCTGTTGGAACCTGGGGCCCCTGCCATTTTCCTGTGCGTCTCCTGGGCTTTGCTGGCACTGTGGAGGGGTAGCCGGAGGTTTTTCTGCCCTCCAGTCTTCTTGTCTCCAGGGGTGACGCCTTACACGGCCAGCTTCCTGCTTGGCTTCTCTGCCGGGGGTGGGTTGCCTAGCGTGGCATACTTGCAGCCCTTCTTCCTCCCTTCCGAAACGTGGTCGGTGCTTTGGCTGTGTGGGGGCCTGTAGCCTCTCTGTCCTTTGTTTTGCCTCATTTGTTGGGGCACTGTTCGGGGCTAGCCAGAGACATCCTGGCTGCTGGGCCCGTGCTGCAAGGTGGTTTGCAGGTCATGCCACTGCCTCTCTCTCTCGCGCTCTTTCCTTGGCGCTCAAGGTCCTCTGGTGTCCTGTGGGCTGGGGGGCTCTGCTTTGCGAGGGCACAGCAGTGGGCTGGGCGCTCTGCACATGATGGTGCATGGCGCTGCAGCATTACATCTGGCTGAGTGTGGGCCTTTACGCTTTTGTCTCGGGGGTGTTTGCGGCACTGGGTCCCACTGTGGGATTTCCTTGTGCTCCTTGTTGGCGCTCCTGGCGGATTCGCTGTTTGACGGTGTTTGTGTGCCGGTTGGCCTCCCTGTTTGGGCCCTGTTTTCCCACAATGCTGCCTGATTCCGGTCGGCGCTTCGGGGCTTCGGTCTCTTCCTCTTTCGGTTTGGGTTGGAAACTCTTCCGGGCTCTGCTTACACCTTTGGCCACAGCCCCACCCTCTCACTTCTCTGCAGGGGGTTGACAGCCGGTCATAACCTGCTCGGGCCCCCCTCCTCTCACCTCGGTGGCCACTGTCTGTCCCCGGGGCGAGTGTTCTGCCCCTGGGGCATGTAGCGTCTGGTTGCTGTGGGTTTGTCAGCATCTATTTTCTCTGCTTGCCTGGGAGTTGTGGTGGTTATCGCATGCACTGTGTGCATCTGGCTGGTGGCTGTTTCTGCCTGGTCTCGAACTGGGATTCTTTCGGTTGTGACTGCACCCGTGGTGTGGCTTCCCTGTGATGCGTGCTTGCTCATATGAGTCTGGTCATGGTGGGTATTTTCCTTGGCGTTTGCTCTTGTTGTCTTTCCCTCTTCGACACTGTTGTCTCCTTGTGTGTGGCACCCTGAGCCTATTCCTCCGTCTTTAGTGCGTGTTGGGTGGGTCCCTGTGGTTCTGCCCGTGGGCACCCAGCGCACCTTGGGTTTCTGGTGGCGGGGTGGAGTGGGTAGCCGAAGGGTATTTGTGTGCCGTTACTCATTCCAGCTCACCCTTCCTTTCATTGGGGTCTTTGCCAGTTTTCTGCTCTTTTGTTGCTCGGCATTGCCGTTTAATTTGGACTACTCCCTCAGGTCTGGTGATGTTGCTTGCGTTCTGGCCTGGCAGCACTCACTTTTCATCTTTGCTTTTTTGTGTGTTTGTGTCCGGTCATGGCGTGTGGTTTGGACTGTCCATATCTTGTTGATGGTTATGGCTATTGGCAGCTGTGTTTGTCAATTTTTGTTTCCCAATGCTTTTAGCCACGACCTGTATCATTGTAGGTCGTTTGGTGATTTGGGTGCATTTGTTTGCTCTGCACCGTGTCCTGTCTCCTGTCCCCTCAGCATCTGTGCTTGTGCTTTTCTTTGAATAATTTGACCTCGGTAACTGTTTGTGTTGGGCGCTGCCCTCCTCGGTCTGGGATTGGGGACTGGGTTTAGTCCTTTGTATTTCTTTCCCGGTTGTGCCTGCGGGCTTTCCGCCCTGACGGAGCCTGTTCTTAGCCTGCTGCCATGCTGCTCTGTTGACCCTGATCTTATTTGTTCTCAGACGTTATGCAGTATCGGCCCTGATTGGTACCTGTTTGGGAGTCCGCCTGGGCGTGCCTTGTGCTTTTGGCTGGGTGCCCGGTACTCCGGTGACCAGGAGGTTTCTGTTGTACTCTTTCTTGCACATCCTGTTTCAGTGGCGTTCCTCTGGTCAGGGGTACCATGGCCCAGTGGCATGGCCCACTACATCCCGGTTGGTGATCCCATCCCTGGGCATGCCCAGGTGTGTTCTCTGCTTTTTGGGCTCCCACTGGGCCACTGCTGGCTTGAAGGCTCTGGTTGCTGCTCCCTGCCTATCGTTTTCTGCTGTTTTCTGGGGTCACAAATTAGGGTCCCGGCATCGCCATCTTCCATCTTTTGCCTGTGGTGTTCATTCTCTTGTCACTGGGGGCTCTTGGTTCCTTGATCTATGATCTTCCGGTGGTGATGTCTCTGCGGCTTCGGCCTGCTTGGGGTTGATGGTTGGTGGAGTCCTCTTCCAGGGGTCTTCCTCTGGTGCCCCCTTCCTGGGTGGTTTCTGGTTTCGGCTTTTGCCAGCCTGACTCACTGGGGGGCATCATTGGATTCCCGTCCTGTGCTGGGCCAGTGTGCTATCCTGCACGTGGGTTGTGGGCCCTGTTTCTGGGTTTTGTGTGCACTTCATTTGCCTTGTCTGGGGGTGGTCCTGGCCCTTCTTGATCCTCCTGTTCTGGTCCGGACGGTCTTGCAGGTGGTGGTGGCCTGCCTCGTTCCCGGGCCCACGGTCGTGCCTCCCTGTCGGTACCTGGTTTCCTCTGTTCACATAGGTTCAGCTGGGTCGGGCCTCGTTATTCCCTGGCTGGTAGACCGCCTGGGATTGACAGTTGGAATTGTCACATTACCGGTGTTCTCGCTCTGTGCGGTTTCTCTCCCGGGGTTGGTGTGCTGTGGGGCGCTTCGCCTGCTCGGGTTTTTCCCACCTAGGCCCCCTTATCCCTGTGTGTGGATGTTTTCTGTCTGTTGCTGGCCCAGTTTGGGTGCCAGTCAGTGGTTCCGTTTGCAGAGGGGTTGGGTTCTGCCATGCCTCACTTCTGCGCTCTCCTCCCGTGCTCGGCGGTGTGGTTGCTGGATGCATTGTTGTTCCGTGGGCCGGCTTTCTTACTTACGCTTTCATCCGTTTTCTTTGTTTTCACTAGTTTTGTTCGCCGGGAACTGCCATGTGTTTTGTGGTGGTTCCCCGGCTGGGTTCACCGCCCTTGGTTTCCTCTGCTGGGGGTGGTGGCCATCTGGGGGTGCTGTTTGTTCCCAGGTCTTCCTTCCCTGTTGCAAGGCCCCCTGTTTCCTGTGGGGGTTCTAGCTCGTCTTCATCTTTTGGCTTCATTGGTTGGGCCTGCTGTCTCGGGATTAGCAATACTAAGTGAAAGGCAGATGTGCACCAGCTTTAAACAATGCAGAGTATGCGTCGCTAGCACAGACCTCAAGTGCAGCGCTTACACAGGGCTCATTTCCACACTGTTGGCCCTGCTTTAATCAATTACATTTGCTGTAAATTGATAAGACTTACAGCTGATCAGGCCCGTTTCTTCAGATCCCGCTCCTTCCTATCACACAATTTCCTGGCAGATGTGCGCCAGCTTTAAACAATGTAGACTATGAAAACTGGCAAAAAATAGCTGTGTATTTATTTGTAGAGGAACGCTTTAACTTGTCCATATGGCAAGTTATATGTACCTAGTGTTGCAATAAATTTGAAGATAATAAAATGAACTAGAAGGAACATGCTACTCGCAACTGAGATACAGCAGGTGTGGTTTACTCCACAGATTCAAAAGAATATCTGTATTTCATTTCTTTTTTTTAAACAACCACCAATTATTTAATTTTTTTTAAATATCTTTATTTGCATTTTTCAAATATGGGTAAAAGTGAACACATAAAATACAGTGAGCAGGTAACCATAGCTGGTGCAGTGGGCATCATCATGCATATTTACCTATACATCTTACATTTGTAACCAGCTCCAGTTCAGTATATCAGACAAGTATATATATGTATTTATACTAATACATTTTATCAGGTGTATACTGCGCGTGAGTTGCACATGTATGTCCATTAGGGTGGCAATGTATTCGCCTTACCCTGCCCCAATAATGCTGTTTATTTAAATGTTCATCCGGCATTACTTATGATTTTTCGTATCGAGTTGCCTGTTTCGGGAATAAAGTTTAATGCAAATAGGATACAGTTATTAACCAAACTGACAATCAAAGAAAAGAAAAAACATCGTCAACCCGCCTGGCCTGGGTCATGTTATGCAAGGAAAGCAGACTATCATCTCATCTATACTTTAACATGTTTATCTTCCCCTCTTATAGGTTCCCCATGGGATATGTAATCAGGGCACTATCCCCCTGGCGTTCAGTGTCCCTTGCGATATCATTCTTTTGCATGCCAATGCTAGATTTATCATGGGACCGGATTGTGAGGTGTCTGGAGATCAGTGTCCAAGCCTTTCTCTTCCTTTTCCTCCATCTGCGAGGAGTTATTCTCAGCCTCTCTATCTGTGTACTACAGTTCCACAAGTATTGCATCCCATTATTGTGCAATGGGATATTTACGCAGACCAGCTGTTTCCTCCCTGTGTAATGACAAGAGAACAACCTAAGTCTCTTGGCCACTATGAGGCCTAGGTCAGTAAACCTAGCAGTGACCTTTGCTTCTTTGGTCTGGGGAAAAGCCAAGTATACATGCCTCCCATGTCTGTAGTGGCGGTCTTCCAGTGTATGTCACGAGTGCTGTTGATTGCCTGCCAATATGTATTCAGAAAGGGGCATGATCACAGCATATGGAGGAGGTCTGCATTTGTCTGTAGGCAGCGGAGGCATGCCGAGGTGGTCGTATGAAAATACTTGTTCAGTTTGTCTGGTGAGAGGTATGCCCTATGAGTGATATATGTTTGTATGAGGTAGAATTTAGCGTTTCTCGGTATGTATGTGGGGTTGGCTAGAATCATGGCCCACTCACGGTCTGTCCACTGATTTCCCGTGTCCTTTTCCCATTTTAAATGCAGGGCCTCCATAGGTTTTGTCGTATGGGTTAGAAGTGCCTCCGCTAACCAGTGTACTATGTGTGATCCATTGCCCATCATATGTAGCTATTGTATTAGGAGATGCATCTCTGTTTCTGTGGTTATGTCTCCCCAGACCGCTGAAAGCGATCTCGTGCTGGAATTATGTAACAGGAATTGGCCTGTTGCCAAGTCGTGATCCTGTACCAGATTCTCGAAAGGTACTAGATTTCTGTCAGTGTATAGGTCTCCCAGTGTGTGTAACTTGGCTGCATGCCAGCGTGTGAGCACCCCACTGGAGGTGCCCGTCCTGCCTCTAGGGGTCCCCAGAAGTGGTAGCAGTGGAGCATAAGGTACCGTGTTTCTGGTAAGGTGTAAGCTACTCCTCCTAGGTCTGTGGAGGACATGGGGGTCGAGCGGCCGGATGAAATAGATGGTATATCCGGGATTGGTACAACGGTGGTTGCGAAGTGGCTGTATCATCAAGGCCGAATCCTGCAAGCCGTTTTGTCACCCATTGCAATTGTGCTGCTAGGTAGTATAATTCCATGTTGGGCAGTGCTAGACCTCCCTGGCAGGTAGGTGCGTGTAGTTTCCATAGTGCTATTCTGGGACAACCCAAGTTCCAAATGAGGCCTTGGATCAGCTGCTCAAGCTCTCAAAATAGTCTGGCTGGGATATAGACCGGAAGATTGGAGAAATAGTATAGTAATTTGGGTAACACTACCATCTTGGTCAAGGCAATTCTGCCCATCACATTTAAAGGAAGTGGCTTCCAGAACTTAATCTGTGCCCTGATGGCGGACACAGCCCTAGTCAGGTTACCCTCCAAGATATTAGTGGGATCCCGGTATATAAAGATGCCAAGGTATCGGAAAATTGATGGTTGCCATTAGAGGGGAAAGTTATTTATACGCAAATGCGGATCAGTGGTCTCTTCCTGGGAGGGGTCCAGGCATGACACGGATCATGTGAAAGCAGCCTCGTGGGTATGCTGGTGCTGTGGTGGCGGGGCTAGACTGTTCCTGAGACCCGCCGACCAAGCGGGCGCTATGTTGCGTCATGTGTCCAGGTACAAAGGGAGTTCTGACCGCGGTTGCTAGGCCCCAAGTCTCACAGGTTCACGCCTCTTTTGGATAAGCAGTGGTATGCGTACAGCATAGGGCTCACCAATGAGCATAAATGATAAAACATGTGTTGTCCCACTGGGATCTCAGGAGTCCGAAAGGCAGGAGCCGAAGTGTTAGAGGCCAGAGCCCGGAGCATATGGTACCACCGTGGGACTCAGCGATGCACACTCTCTCCCTGCTCCCGGGCCATTATGAGCATATGGCAAATGTTTGCAATTGCACCCAACTCCACCTGGTGGCTGAGGAACTCTTGCCTGTTACGGGGTGCCTCCGGTGTGTTCACACCTGTGTCTCCGGGATTCCCCTGTGTGGCAGGGATCACCGTCGGTCAATCTGAGCTGCAGGTCTGCTCCATCAGCGTTGTGTGTGCGCTTCGACTTTGCATTCTGCCTCGCTTCCGAGATGCTTGTCGCCGTATGCGTGCACTCGCTAATACTTACACGGCCCGCCATTGAGAGTAATGGCCGTGAGGGAATTACTGTGATGGCACATCGGCGGGTGCAGCACATTGTGGCCTGTTGGGCGTGGCTCATCCCCGGTGCTGCCCTAGACTTGCAGCTGGGCTGCCTGCATTTCCGCCTCGGCCTTTCCACTGATGCTCGGCTCTGGTCATGGCCCACAGTAGCCCTGGACTCTAGGAGTTGCACAGCATACCCTGGGTCCTGCCAGTGTCTGTTAAGGCCAGTTGGTGTCCCTGGCAATGCGTGGTGTCAGATATATTTGGCAGATGGTGGGGAGTCAGCGACGGAGCTCTAGCAGAGCACGTCTGACACCATTGCCTGCGTGGCCACGCCCCTTTAAACAACCACCAATAATAAGACTTCTTCCTAAGGCATCCAACACACTACCTAATTTTATTCACTTTCATGCTGACAGCATCCAATAAAATATATATATATTTTAAAACACCTCCATTTTAACTGCTTTTTCTTTGGAAAACTACCTCATTCATTTCCAGACTTTCCTGACTACTATTGCTCCTTCACTTCAAAATGCGTACAGTATGGACTGTGGGCCACAGCTCTGTCTAACTGGCTAAAGAGGCTGCAATATACAAAGGTATTGGCAGGGACTTGGGTTTGCCAAATGTGCAGATTACTTGGTTTGGCCAGAGTGGGTTAAAGTTTTATTAGTTGCTGGCTTTCGTTAGATCCATTGTAGACCTTTGCAAATCTGATGTCACTTTTCCCTCACACTGTCTTGGTGTACTCTAATATCTGTCAAAGACAGAAATGGAAGTGGTCAAATTAATTCTATCGACAGATTGACAAATCCGGGTAACATGTTAATAAAATTGTTTCTGCATTCCTCAGAGACCATTGCATGGGCTGTATCTGTAAATTCCATGCATGTCAAAACACAGATTGTTGTTATAAACCCTCTTTGTTTTGACATGAGTGCAATTTATAGAAACGATGGAGTGCACTTTACAGATGATGGCAACAGGGTGTTTCTGAATAACCTGTAACTCTGCATCGACTCTTATGTGTAGCAGCCATATGCACAAAAGCAATGAAGTGGCTCTTGTCAGTCACTCTAGTACCCAAAATATTGTGAAGTTTTTTTCTAAAGGTTTTTTTATTTGACAATCTTCGCGACAATGTAACAATTCCCACAGATATGTCGTGAAAACGGGAAACAAAAGTAGACATTCAATGACCACCAACACATCCAAAAATAATATGTAAAAATACCCATTCTGAACATTGCACTACACATATTACTATATACATACTTCTTTCAAAGCATATTTAAACTCATATTTTTGTACCAGGTTTCTTTAAAAACCCTCTTTCAGACCTATTTTCCATTTTTGCGGTTATTTGGTGCACCGCAACGTGGCTGTAGTGTAGTGTACTTCTAGAACAAACATCTCTTTTTATTTTTTTATTTAATATTTTACTTTATTGGTCACAGACACAAATAGAAAAAGTACATGTCTTATTGTCATCCACAAAAAAAAAAAATGCTTAAAGGAAAGACATTTTTTCAATTCCACTAAATATAGTTGCAGTAATTACAGATGGATATAAGCACTAAACACAAAACAGAAATATCGTAACAAATAATACAAAGTTTAAACAAATGCAATTAGCCCCACTGAAGGCTAGACCAAAGCCTTCCAAATTTAACCATAGATCTCAATTCCCTTGCTTTTGCCAGTGGCAATTCCATTTCATAGACCCCCCTCAATAACAACCAAAATTCAGTAATAGTAGGACTAGATTTTTCTATCCATACCCTGGCGATAGTCAAGCGGGCACATGCCATAAAGATTGAAACTAAAGAGTTTGAAATATTACCTGTATCACGTACTGACCCTAATAAGATTTCTTTCTCTGATAAAACTGTAGTTTTACCGATTAACTTACTCAACTACTAAGCCACCTTATACCAAAAATCAGCGAGTTTAGGGCATATAACAAACATATGTCGTAGGTCTGCAGCAAATTCATTACACTTGGGGCAATAAGACTTAATAGAGTTATGCGACACGGCCCATTTAGAGATGACTTTTGGAGTATAGTACAACATGAATAGGATACTATGCTGTTGCAGTTTTAAATTAATTGAAGTAACTGAGGAGCTAATTCTAGCCAATGATTCTGAAACCTCGTCAGGAGTCACCTCCATATCAAACATAATATTCAATTTAGCTGTAGCCTGTATAACATCGTCATCTAATGCCTCTATAAAGCAGCGATAGGCACTCCCTATTAGACCTCGGTTACCATTCTTAAAGATTACCCGAAGAACCTCTGTTGTAGGGGAGAGAGCCAGCAAACCTTCCCCCTGCATAAAAAAGTTCCTAATTCGTAAGTATTTAAAGAATAAATTATGAGTAAGCCCATACTCCACTGATAGCGATTGAAAAGATTTAAAGCTGTGTTTGTCATAAAGATGCCCCAACAATGTAATGCCCCGTTGTTGCCAAATATGCGCAACTGGGTCAGAAAAGATATCGGGGAGCCTCGGATTGCCCCAAAGATAAGTAAATTCACGCCAATCAGAAAGATTAAACTTTTTACATATATCTTGCCAAATGTGAAAAATATGCCGAATAATCTTAAATCGGACTCTTTTGTAGTAGTTTGGATCTGACATGTGATGTAATAAGAATCCGGTATTTAAACCACATGCCAAATGACACGAAAGCCAGGGTTTCCTCACAGCAGGTCCCTTGAGTAAACACTGAATCTGACTAATAAAGGCGGCCCAAAAGTAGGTTCTAAAATCCGGGAGTTTAAAACCACCTTGGATAAAAGACAGCTTAATGTATCTAAGCGCCCTTCTCGCTCTGCGAAAGCTCCAAATAAAGCTTCCAACAACACTATCCAAACGTTTAAAGAAGGTCACTGGAATTCTTAAAGGGATGGCGCGAAAAAAATATAGAAATTTAGGTAGTATATTCATCTTAACTATATTGCACCTCCCGATAATAGTCAATGGGAGCCTATGCCACCTACGAAAATCATTAGTGACCTTTTTCAACAGCGGTGTATAATTTAAATCAAAAATATCATCGATACGAGAGCTAAGACACACACCCAGATACATAGCCGAAGCTGTCATACCTAATGAAGATGGGGCTACTGTCGGTGTAAAATTAAGAATAGACTGTGTCTTATTTAGATTAAGTTTATAACCGGAAAAAGACCTGAACCGCTGCGCCTCTTGAGTTGTCGTTGCAATGGCTTCTACTGGCATTGTGGAGAAAACAGCAATATCATCTGCATACGCAGTGACTTTTAGAGAGATACCTTTAAAGAAAACGGTGAGATAAACATATTGTGAAGTAAGTGTTTAATGAAAGGCTCAATATACAACGCAAATAATAAAGGAGAAAGTGGACACCCTTGCCGCGTACCACGAGAAATACTAAAAACGGACGACACGAAACCACTATACTTAATCGTGGCAATGAGTTTACAATAAAGTTTCTGAACAGTCGAGACAAACCTCCGAGCGAGACCAAAAGACCCCATTGTACACCACAAGGAGCCCCAGGCCACCCGATCTAAGGCTTTTTCGGCATCTAACATGAGCATCCCGAGTCGATAATCCAACTGGTTGGCAATGTCAAACGCGGCTATAGCAGTATTAATATGTGCGGCGGTGTCCCTGCCAGGAATAAAACCATGTTGTTCCTCAGACACTAACAGATGCATCAGGGGGGCTAGACGAGATGCCAAAAGTTTGGAAAAAATGTTGGCATCTGAGTTAATTAGAGATATCGGTCTGTATGAGCTAAGGTTATCGGGTGGCTTACCTTTTTTGGGGAAGACAATGATGTTTGTTTTGTTCCATGAAGGAGGAGAATCACCTCCAATAAGTATCTCACTAACCAGTTCAAGAAGAATTGGAATTAAAAGATCCCTAAATGTTTTATAAAATTCAAGTGGTATGGTATCTTCCCCCACTGCCTTACCCGTGGGTAAGGCCCCATTTGCCAGATCAAGCTCTGCTAGGTCAGCATTTCTCTCCAAAATTGAAGTCTGTAATGGATCAAGTGAGGGTAACCCACTCTCATGTATATAAGCTATAGCTAATTGTGTGTTGAAGCTACTCACTTCATTATACAAATCCGTATAGAATAGCCTAAACTGCTCCACGATCTCTTGCGGTTTAGAAAAAACCTCACCATTTACCCCGTTCATTTTTTTAATATAAACCTTAGCTCTTTGATCAGCTAGTTGAAAGGCCAAAACTCGTCCGACCTGCTCACCATACTCATACTGCCGAATTCTATGCTTATGAAAGTTACTAGCCACTTTATCTTTAAGCCTTCTACCAAGCTTCGCTCTAATATCGATAATCTGTAGGTATATTCGACTTTCCTCAGAATCTTTTAAAACAATAGATTGGGCATGTTGCTGATCTAACTCCATGTATTTCGTATGATCACTATCAAGTTGGCTAAAATAAGACCGATTTTGTTTAACAATATACTGAAGTGTAACCCCCCTTATATATGCCTTTAGACAATCCCAAACCAATGCAAGAGATGTAGAATATAAATTATTAGCTAAATATTCCTTGAGGGCATTTTGCATATGTGTAATATAGTCTAAATTATTGAGAAGATGCTTCGGAAATGAAAAATCCCTGCTTTGGGTACCTTCCTCGGAACCAATAGCTAGCGTAAGCATAACAGGGTTATGGTCCGAGGTGATCTTAGGGCATACCACCATATTAGAGTTCTCCAGCAAATTATATTTAACAAAAATCATATCTAAACGAGAATAATGTTTATGCGGATAAGAAAAAAAAGTAAAGCCTGGCAATAAGGGATATAGCACTCTCCAAACATCCTCCAATTGGTGAAGATAAAGCAGATCTTGTATTGCTGCCCTCGCCTGGACCATTCTGCTTCTTGCTTTTAAATTTGTAGTGTCAATTTTTTTATCTAGTATACAGTTCAGATCGCCCATCACTATAAGGTCCCCAGGCCAATCTAACAATTCCGAACTAAGATACGAAAAGATATCAGGAAAGTCATTATTGGGGCCATAAATTGTACAAATTGTCATGTTGTGACTACGTATAGAGAGCTGAGCTATCACCCATCTTCCCTTAGAGTCAGCCAAAGTACATACAATTTTGACCACAGAATGTTTAGCCTTCAGCAATGCTACCCCCCGAATGGACACCAACTGTGACGTGCAAATAATTAACTCATAACCTAACTGTTTCAAGTAGCTTCTGTCTTTGAAAGCCACATGTGTTTCCACAAGACCCACTATATCAGGCTTGAAAACCTTCAGCTCTTCCGCAACTAGACGTCTTTTATTGGCTTGGTTCAGCCCACAGACATTCCAACTCATGAATTTAACGCTCAGCATAAAATAAATTCATCTTAAATCTACGAGTACCAATTCCAACTGTAAATAAACTACCATAGGAGACTTGCAAAGGAAATTTCATTGCATTTCCAAGTGTGACGTGACCCTTTAACCCCCACCTACCCCCAACAAACCTCCTAACTCTTCCCACCCCTACCATGACCAACCCCCACCCAGTATCCATGGAAGGGAATCAACCCCCTACTTAGCTGTCCTGAAGTGACAGCAAAAAGAGAACACCCCACCCCACCCCCCCACTGAAACCCAGTGCTCACGCCACCCCCCTTCCACCTGAACCAACCCATGAAAGCAGTATATTTACCACCGGTAATAAATTCTACCCATCAGTTACAATAGTTGAATAATACAATAATCAAAAAAATACCCCCCACAGAATAATCCAAGGCATATAATCAAAAAAGAACAAATAGTATGGATCAGTCTTTTGCAGCAGTTTGCCATTTACAGAGAGCTTTTCTTGCTTCCTGCTCGTTAAAGAAAAAATGAGTACGACCATCTTTAATAATTTTCAAGCGGGCAGGTTCCTGCAGCATAACCTGAGAGCATACAGCTTTAAGAGGATCCATAAGTTGCCGAAGGAGCCACCGCCTTTCCATAGTTGGCTTTGAAAGGTCTGATCGCACAAATATCGAAAATGAGCCCACTTGAACAGGAGCTGTTGGACGAGCCTTAAAGAAAATGGCCTGTCGTAACAAAAAGTTGCCCAAAAAAACCAAATTAGGTGTAGCAAAATTCCTTTTAGATTGAGTGTCACGAGAGAGGAACAGCAGTAACCTATGTGCTCTTTGGACTTGAGTGTCCATATCCCAGTCGTCCATGTCCGGAAATGCCTTTTGAAAGAGGCCAACAATAAATGCCCGAGGGTCCGTTCCTTCGCTGCCTTCGGGAACCCCAAAAACCCTCAAATTCGAGCGCCTCTGTCGGTTTTCAAGGTCTTCTATCTTTGATTGAACGGTGGCTAATTGCAACTCATGTATGCTAACCTGTTTCATAGTTAGAGAATTATCCTCTTCTACTGCTGCCACCCTGTTTTGGAGATCAGAAACCTCTGAGATAAGATGAGAAACCTTAGTAGTAACCTCAGCCAGTGATTTTTTAATGTCAATAAGATCGGCTCTAACTTGATGGTAATGTTGTTGAGCCTCCGATCTCTGAATCTTAAGTGCCTGCATAATTCCGGACATAGATGGCTCATCGTCCCGCTCTTTATCCTGGAGGGGCCGAACGGGACAACTCTCAGCCCCTGAAGCAGCTATACATAGTAGGTCCTTAGGTAAACATAGAGAATCGGAGACTATGGATTGACCGCTCATTACTTTTAAAGCAGTTCCAACCTCGTGAGTGGACTCCAATCCCAGTTCCTGAGGTAGACTCTGAAACCCATTCTGAGGACTGGCTGGTGCCAGCGCGTCATCATTAGACACACTAACTGAATCAGTAACCTGTAGGCACTCAGACATATCGGTGAGCAGAAATGGAGCAGCAGAATCTGACTGATCGTTTTGAGTCGGAGTAATTGTAGCAGCTATGGTTGTGGGGGGGGGGCAGGTAATCCTGAGTTAGATAGTCTGGAGATGATTGATCTCACTTCTCCCTTTGTAGAGACCCATTTCCGAAGGGGACTCAGCTCTAAGCTCGATTTAGTGGTATTTGCTGCCCCCCTCAACCGTTCCAGTGCCTCCAATAAGTGGGCTTTGGTACTGGCCCCACCCGTGCCCCCTCGACCTCTGCCGCCTTTCCCATTCCTGCCTTGATTGTGGGTTTTTCCCTTCTGGGTCCTCCATCTCTCCGGGGTATTATTACTAGAACCATGAATAGTCTCCTGATTATCTATATGTTGAGTACAACTCGAAGAAGCTTGGATCTGTTCAGCACTATGAGGCGCATGTTCCAACTCCTTGATATAGCTCCTGATAGCCTCCTCCTTTCCACGAGCAGCATTGTCATCCAAGCTACTCATAACGACCTTGTGCAGGGCTCCCTTAAATGACGACACAGAGCTCTCAACCTCGGAGCCTGACTGCAGCAGGACAAGACCAGCACTGATTTGTGCGGGTGAAGTAAACACGTTTCCAAGGGCTAAGTTGAGAGGGGACGTAACTGTATGTATCTGATTATTTGCCTCGTGATATGGATTTTGCAGACCCATATTAGCCACTCCGGAAATTCCCAGGTTTAGAATAGAGTCGCTCATGCTACTACCGTTAGTGTTCACTTCAGAGGGGGCAATGGGTATTGCTACCAACTCTTCCAAATCGCCCCATCCCTCGTTAACTGCAGCGTTTAAAACGTCCGCCATTTGATTGGTGGGGGCTACCGAATCTGAGCCACAGGAGCGAAGCAGTGCAGTTACTTTGCCGGAGCGTAGCAACTTCAGCATGGGCTTGCCCACCTGGGGGTTGGGAAGTACAACATCTCTTTGTGCACCGTTGTTTACACAGGCCGCCTCAGACGCACCCCCACAGTCAGCTCCTAAACAAGGAAGTAGCCCATCTGACCTGACCGTATCTGCTCCTCCTGCCGGACTGGAGGCATTCGCTGCTATCTTCACTGGGACTCCCGCCCGTCCTCGGCGGGCCAACCTTGGGGGCGCCACTGCTCTCAGATGCGGGCACACCTCCACGATATCTGCACAGGCCCCTGTGATGGTAGCCCCACTCTTCCTGGCCAAGGGCACATCCACTGAGCACACAAAGAGAGCGTCGAGGATAAAGTGTCCACGTAGCTGCTAACGGGGCTCCAAATGCAAACCAGCTCGCTGCGCGGACTCCAAACACCGCGCAGCTGAGCTCCGTTACTTGGCACATCAACAAAGGGAGCCGACCACAGGAACAGCGGGTAGCTTTACGAAGCGGCAGCCCATTCCTTAATTAGACTCACTTCCAACCCTTTTCCATCTATTTAGACTAAAAGTTCTTTTTTTGCTCCCTTATCATTCATTAAATCTTCAGCCGGTCGTCTGGGAGGTGAGCTGAAGCAACTAGGTGTTCGCCATCAGTGGAGGGTGAGAGGAGGCGTCCTCAGAGGCGGAAACGATCCGCCATCTTCCCTTCCCAGCCGTGGTTTGTCCACTCCTAGAACACACATCTCTAAAACCTATTTTCCATTTTCACGGTGAGGCAGAAGATTGCAATGACATTGGTCATCATAATTTCTGTGGTTACGCTGCGGAAGCGAAAAGCAAAAGCAGGAATTCAATAGCCACCATCACGTAAAAAAAAAAATGATAACTATATAAGTAATTCTAACCATCACAGTAGATAACTCACTATCTAAATAACTCTATAAAACATTTATCAGAATCTCAATAGCTGTGAATCAATGAATCAATACGTATTAATGATTGACTGATATATTTTTTAATATTTCCACTAAGATTCGTGATGACGTCATGATATTCGAGGCGACCAGCCACCGGTACATTGATAGGGGCGCGCTGGCGGTCACGGCATCATCACAAATATCACGCATAATTAAAAAATCTATTTTGGATACATAACCTTTGTCAATAACACACCCATTTCTCAAACATGGAGTCAGAGTATCTCTACCCTGACCACTTATGTTAGCTTGTTCAGAAATGTTCTGCTCCGGCAACCATTCCAGATCAATAAAATGGCAGCAACATTCTGTTCAGGTTCCGTCCAGCCAATCAGAGCATTCCCATTGGCGTGTGCATTCCTGATCAATCGCGAAACCACAGCGAAAGATCCGTGACCAGAGATATCTCTAAAATTTCCAACTTAAATTTCGCAAAAACTATTGAACAGTTTTACACCAAATAGGCAAAATGCACTTCCTTGAACCAACATCTACCTCCCTGCCAAATGTGGTGTAACTCCATTCAACAGTTTGGGCTGTACTTGTGGCAAAAGGATCCTATGGAAATTAACGTTAGAAATGCACCCTTATATCGTGCCACAAATTCTCGGTCCGCACTGGACGGATCGCCCCCAAACTTTCCATGACACCCAGAACCTACCTTGAAACCTTTTGGGGAAAATTTCATGAACATTGGTCAAACAACGGCAAAGTTAAAGGCAAGTCTAAAAATGTATTTCCTATGGAAACTAGGACCTAACTATAACTACCTACTGGTGCAACAAAATTTAAGTAAAGCTCGTTTCCTAGCTAGGGGTTACTCTGCTTCAACGATTGACAATGCCATTCAAAAGGCTAATTGTTTAACTAGAGAGGAGACTCTAATCAATAAGGGATTAACTGCCACACTAGTTTGCACCAGGGAACCGGTTAGACTGATTTGGACATACAATCGTCAACACCAAGCACTCAGAAAAATTCTGAGGAAGAATTGGAGCTTGGTTTGTAATGACCCTGTCATTGGGGATCTAATGGCAGCCAGTCCAAACATCACTTTCAGGAAAGCTCGTTCTATGAGCGATGCTTTAGTTAAATCTAGTCCTGAATTAGCTTCTAACGCAACCTGGATGCAGTTTTGCAAAGGTTTCAAAAGATGCCCGAATTGCAAAGCGTGTAGACAGGGAGTCAATAAGACGCAGTACACAATTCCGTTCTGCGAGATGCCTCGTTTCATCACAAAACCACTCACATGCAAAACCGAGTATGCGGTTTACGTGCTGGAGTGTCCGTGTGGCCTGCAATATGTGGGTAGCACCAAGTTGCAGGTCCACAAACGGATACTCCAGCACATACGGGCAATCAGTGGTAACGATGCGTCTTACCCGGTGGCACGCCATTTCAAAGAACTACACAACAACAAAAGTGAATTATTAAAGTTCTTTGTTATTGATGCAGTGCTCCCATTAAGACGAGGTGGAAACAGAGAAGCACTACTCCGTGCCCTAGAAACGAGATACATCCTCGAGCTAGACACCAAGTCACCGCAGGGTCTCAATGCCAGCGAAGATTTCTTCACTTGTCTGTGAATTCGGTTGGATTAATTTTCATCCCCTATGTGTTAGGTTGTTTTGCATGTTGGTCACACCTCCTCTACCCACTGTAGGTTTTAAACACAGTATAGATGACACATTTTTAGATATACTCTGAGTACTATATGTTTTCTCTGCATCTAGACATATTTTGACACTTGTCATTAATTTGGGTTAAAGCATGGATTGAGAAGGGAACTAAGGCTCCTGTATATGCAATATACAGTAACCTTACACATTAGATTATGACTCGTAGGCGGCACTGCGTCTTTAAGTCAGGCTTAAGTAATTGTGCAAGTCATCCTGGCCGATAAATCAGTGTTTGGATTGCCAGGGGCATCTATTTGTCAATTGTTGAAGTACACCCACTGGGGTTTCATTCCTAACGATTTACATCAGATGCATGCTGTGTATTCATAGGAAAGCATAGGTATTAGAGTTAGTTACAACCAACTTTATTGCTTTCAGTTATTTGTGCACGCAATCAAAAACAACACACATGTTCACATAAAAATATGTTGATTTAAAACAATGTTGTTTTTTCAATATCAATTACGTGCCAATCTTGTGGAAATGATTTTATCATATAAATTATTTTTTTATCTAATGAAATTTGCACTTTAGCACTTTTAAATTGTTTAACGCAGTTGCTTTTGATGCCATTGTCCCGCTCTTGTCCATGCTCCAATGTGCATATAACCTCTCTATGTCTATTGATGCAGCGTTTGAATTAGCCAATGGTGTCATCTTATCAATTAGCATTGTGCACTTTAAAATGCGGGATCACAACTCCCATGGCGTCATGTGATCAAGGCCTCTGGGAAGGCTGAAACGCGTCATGCAGGCGGTGCTGTGAATTTAATAAAGAAAATCAACTCACTCGCTACCAGGGTCGGTCTCCGATTGTTCCCGCTCTCCTCTTGGATTGTTGGCGTGCAGGTGTGCTCCAGGCGGAATCCTGTCATTTATATATATGTGTGTATATATATATATATATTCACCTATAAAACCATAGGTTTCACACATGTTATAGTTAGTTGGACATTTCCCTCGTAAAAAACCATTGAAATTCCCCCGTTATAGTTAGAGCAGGCAACTATAACTCACGCGACCGCAATCCTATGCTGGTTTTTTACGAGGGAAATGTCCAACTAACTATAACATGTGTGAAACTTATGGTTTTTTAAGTGAATTTGCAAGGTTTTTTAAATGCTAATTCCTAACTATAACGTGTGTGAAACCTATGGTTGTTTAAGTGAATTTGTACGGTTTTTTAAATGCTAAGATATGTATTTATTATTTTTTTTTCAGGTTTTTTTACCGTACGCGCACCGTGCGCGTACGGTAAGCGTACTCCGCGATTTTTCGAAAAAAAAAATATAATTTTTTTTACCCTTGGGTGTCCTTCAGTGACCCCCTGACAAAGGCTAGGGGGTCAGGACCTGTCCATCCTGCCCCCTTCTCATGTTTTCCACCTTTGTTTTTCATTGCCTCAGACTGCGAGAGACAAAATAGCGGCCAACACTTCCTGATTTCGACCGATTCGAATGTTTACTGATATCTAACAACCAATCAGAATTGCGCCCGCGCACGTCACCGTGCGCGTACGGTATGCTTACCGTACGCGCACGGTGCACGCTTATAGATATATATATGCTTTTAACTGCAATTTTCTCAGGAACTAATGAACAGATTTACACCAGACCTGCAAAAGGCACATCCCTGAACTGAGGACTACCTCTGTGCCAAATTTCAAGTAATTCTGTTCAGCCGTTCGGGCTGTTCCTTGGACTAAAGGTCCTATGGAAAATTACATGGGAAAAACGCGTTTTGGGACCCCCCTTTTTTCTCAGCCCCCGCTTCACGAATCTCCCCAAGACTTTCAGGTTAGGAGCGTAGCGGAGCGCCCCACCTATTTTGAAAAATTCGCGAGGATTCGTCAACCGGCGCCAAAATTATTCAAAATAGAATTTTCAGATTTCCTATGGGAACACGGTCCTAACTATAACTATCTACTGGCTGTGGTAAATATTTCTCCTTTACCGGGACTGAATTTGATACAGAAACATAGTAAAATAGCTCAGTAAAATGAGAGGCAGAATCCGTGATATTAGAGTTTCGGAATGGGCTTTATTCCAATAAGCGATTATAATCGGATGCCTCAAGTTCCATCACCACGGGGGTTCAGGAAGTGAAGTACATACTTTATTGACAAGAAATAACTTTTATAGTCCATACATTATAATGAAGTGAATATAGTAGGCGTAACAATTGATAAGGACATTGACGTTTGGTTTGCGTAACCGAAAATGGGTGTAATAATGAGTAAAAAGGAACATGATTGGTTGTGATGTCATGTATAGGTGGATCTATAAGATAATACTTGGCATGGATGCGCGCGCAGCAGTATGACGTGTAATTGACGTGTAACTAGGGGGTGACGGGGACTTGACATTTAGCTCTATATGTGGAGACAAGAAGTCTGGGAGGTCAAGTCAACCTAATCCCAAATCATATCTAACATCCTATGTTTAAAGAACTATGTTATCCAAAAAGGAGGACTCTCGGACAGAATCTATTCTATACTGACTGTGCGTGTACAAGCGTCTAAGTGTCTACACTGAATGCGAGGGGGTAGGAATATTCCATGGTAACAAGGCTATGAATTACTTGCATGAGGACAGAGAAGATGGGCCTTTTTGCTTGGTAACTGGAGGAATGTTTACTTAAACTACTAGGCAGGAATGCATCGGCTGAGGGGGAAGCAGATAATTCGAAGGTGAAATACAGTTCTTGGCAGAGAGTAAGCTGATGTCAGGCTTCGTGAGCCGCGCAGAGAATGAGACAAAGTTCATGGTCACAGATGCAGGCTCGGGCTGGAGCTTTTAGAGGCAGAAGGCAAGAAGAGTTTGATGACAGAATCAGGGCCTACTTGCCTGGACTGAAAAATGGAGTAACTGAGCCATATAAAGCCGGTGGCCTTTCATATTTAAGAATGGAATATCCGGCCTATTCATGGCGGATCTGGCAGAGGACATGTTGACGGTGGGCATACATGTATTTGCGTCTTCATAACTGGAACTGGGGGGGGACATATATGTGCTTGTGATATACACATGGAACCGTTGGGGTCCAAGATAGGGGACATAACTGACCAGGAAAATCCATATTTCCATAAATCCATATTTCCTAGTAGGACCGAGACATGCCTCTCAGTCTGGAGCTCCGCTAATGACCGGCAAAAACTCTTTGGTGAAGTGCAGAATGCATACGGCGGCGCCGCCCCGGCCAAGACAGGATTTAGGTATTGGGGAGAGAGCAGCAGATTACTGCTGAACGGGACTCCTCCAGGTGACAATTTATCACCATCAAAGATTCCGGAGCAGTGACTATGCAGCAGTACAGCTGACATTGTCAGGGCAACACTGTGTGCTCAAACGGGTTACTAAACCGACGTTCGCTGGATGGAACTGCATGCAGGTTCTGCTTATGGGACTTTGTGGAGATCAAACGTACATTGGGGGGCTCTTAAATTACCAGCAACGCGACAATCCATACTATAAACAGAGACTTTGAAAATCGGTTCTCCTGATTGGACAACCTTGGTCCAATAGGATTTGAAAACATAGTATGTTAAAGCCCCGCGGAATACAAACAGGACAAACACAAAGCTGGCAATGAGGAAGGCATTCGTCAAAATGGGTCTGCCAGGTGTTTTCCCCTTTTGGATCTGTACCATCTTCCCAGTGGTGACAATAAGTCTTACCTGGAGGTGACCCGACGATGTGTCACTGTGTCTCACCCGTTTCTGGTGAGAGGCGGGATTGGTGTTACCATAAACGCATATATATATGTTACCAGGTATTTGTGCGGAAGGCAGAGACTCCTGAAGAGCGCACTCACTCAGGATCGGTGATTGAATAATTTATTTAAATGCAATAGGCTACTGTCACAGCAATCCTCCAACATTTCCTACCGTTCACTAATGCCTTTAGAAAACATCACACACGCCAAGGTGTGAATATAAAAGAAAGACTGTTCCACTGTATTCTCAGTATACAAAAACATTAGAAGACAGACTAATTGTCATCAACACAGAATGAAAATAAAATGTAAATGTAATGTAAGATGTGTTACACAATAACTCAGAAACATAAATTACATTTAAATTTGGAACCATCCAAATATGATTATAACTGGAAAAAGGGAAGGGAGAAAGGGGAATTATATATTTTATCATCAATGCACATTCCAAATCCAAGGTTACTCATTATGATCCATGTATACATATTTGTTGTGAAAATTGGTAATTAGTGCCTGAATCCGGCCCCTACGCGAGGCACCCGCTGTTGTGAGCACTGAACGATCCTGTGATTCCTTTGTACACAACATATATATATATATATATATATGTATATATATATATATATTAACTGAAAAAACCATAGGTTTCAAACATGTTATAGTTAGCGGAAATTTTACTGATAAAAAACCAATGAAATTCCCCCGTTATAGTTAGTGCAGGAAACTATAACTCACGCGACCGCAATCCTCTGCTGATGCTAATACTGTATTTAGACACTTATTTGCCCATGTCTTCTTCCATAAATTTTTAGCTATACATATATTACAAATATTTTTTTTTCATAAAGACACATATGTCATCAGCAGAAGATTACGGTTGCGTGAGGTATAGTTTCCTGCACTAACTATAACGGGGGAATTTCATTGGTTTTTTATCAGTAAAATTTCCGCTAACTATAACATGTGTGAAACCTATGGTTTTTTCAGTGAATTTGCAAGGTTTTTTAAATGCTAATTCCTAACTATAACGTGTGTGAAACCTATGGTTTTTTCAGTGAATTTGTACGGTTTTTTAAATGCTAAGTTACTTTACGCCATTCGTGGCGTGCGCGCCCACTTAACGCAGTTCGTTCCGTGCGCGCACGGTGAGCACGCGGTGCGCTTCGCGCGCAGCGCGCCCACTTTACGCAGTTAGTGCCGTGTACGCACGGTGGGCACACGGTGCGCTACGCGCACCGCGTGCCCACGTTACGCTAGATGGGCCATGTACGCACGATGCGCTTCGCGCACCGTGCGCACATGGAGGACATATTATGCGCTTCCTTGTGATAGGTAATCTGTTAACATTTTTTGGGGAAATGCTGTGCTCTTATATGCCATGCACAAATGGGGGTCTTCGGCCACCATTTGCACACGGGGTGGAGAGAGTGGGTTTTTTTTTTTTTATATAATTATTTACCGTACGCGTACGGTAAGCGTACGGTAAGCGTAATCGGCGAAATTTTCGAAAAATAAAAAATTACCGTTTTTTGCCTTGGGGGATCTTTGAAGACTCAACTAACATGGTTATGTGCATGGGCGCTGTCTAAACAGCCCCTTTATATGTTTTTGGCATTTGTTTATCAGCTCCCCCCTCAGAGTGCGAGAGAGAAAATGGCGGCCGCCGCTTCCTGGTTTCGACCGATTCGAATGTTTACTAAGATCTAAGGGCCAATCAGAATCGCGCTCGCGCACACCACCGTACGCGTACGGTAAGCGCACCGTAAGCGCACCGTAAGCTGGCTCAGATATATATATTGATTTAAAGGCTATTTTCTCAGAATCTACTGAACAGATTTACACCAAACCTACAAAAGGCACTTCCTTGACCTGAGGACTACCTCTCTGCCAAATTTCAAGTAATTCTGTTCGGCCGTTCGGGCTGTAGCTGTGTCTAAAGGTCCTATGGAAAAATGCATGGGAAAAACGCGTTTTGGGACCCCCCTTTTATCTCAGCCCCCGCTTGACGAATCCCCCCGAGACTTTCAGGGTAGGAGCGGAGCGTAGCGCCCCACCTATTTTGAAAAATTCGCGAGGATTTGTCAACCGGCGCCAAAGTTATTCAAAATAGAATGTTGCGGATTTCCTATGGAAACGTGGTCCTAACTATAACTACCTACTGGCGACCGCCAGTAGGTAATATATATATATTATCTACTGGCGGTCGCCAGTTGATAGTTATAGTTAGGACCGTGTTTCCATAGGAAATCTGAAAATTCTATTTTGAATAACTTTGGCGCCGTTTGACGAATCCTCGTGAAATTTTCAAAACTAATGGGGCGCTCCGCTCAGCTCCTACCCTGAAAGTCTTAGGGTGATTCATCAAGCGGGGGCTGAGAAAAAAGGGGGGTCCCAAAACACGTTTTCCCCATGCATTTTCCCATAGGACCTTTAGTCGAAGGTACAGCCCGAACGGCTGAACAGAATTACTTTAAATTTGGCAGAGAGGTAGTCCTCAGGTCAGGCATGTGCCTTTTGCATATATGGTGTCAATCTGTTCAGTAGTTCCTGAGAAAATTGCAGTTAAAAGCACATAAATACCTATAGGCGCGCACCGTGCGCGTGCTGGAGCGGAGTTTTCAGTTTGAAAATTCAGTGGCTTTTGAAGCTCTGGCATGTCTATTCGTTGTACTAATTTATTAATAATTAATAATTAATTATTTGTCTTGTGCAAGAGTGTTTATATTAATCAATCCGTTTGTCTTAATAAGAGAGAGAGTTACACGAGGGTACGCATAAACGTGCTGATTAATTATAATGTGCGTGTTTTCATGTTTAAACGTTGCTATGTGCTGTTTATTTTTGAGCACAAAACGCTTTCCGAATTAATGCTTTTCTATGTTGCAAGAGCTACATAAATACATACACATAAGGGTATTAGTGGGGTTAACACTGTTTAATCACTATGCTGTAGTAACGATTGTTTTTGTCTCTTTAATTAAGATGGTCTATTGAGGCCTATGATGGCCTAGAAAAGATGGCCGATTTGTAAGCCTGGCTGTGATTTATAATATGAAAACTGTGACGAGGGAGACCCCTGCTGGAAATGGTCCTGAAGCTAACTGACCATGGTCCTTGCTTGCTTGTTTGAAAACTTTCCATGAGGACAGCAGCAGTTTTGGGAGATCTCCAAGTGAAATGAAAATGTCCTTGGCAGCCTTGGGAAACAAAGGAGCCTTAGAGAAAAACTCTGAACTGTGGCTCGATTGCCGAGGAGAAGTAGAATTAACAAGATACATTTTTTATTTCTTGGTTCCTGTTCCGTAGTCTTTATTATGTGAACTTTTCCTGAGCGGAGATTTTCAAATGTAGCGATGTTACATCCTTTCCTTCTCGCTCTGCTCAGCAGGTCCGGCGGACATTACAACTTTTTCTATGTTTCCAATGTATCTTTCCATTGTTTTAGACACTATAAGAAATGTTAGCCTAGAGAGGGTTTTTTGCCACTTGCCATTTTGCCTTTGCCGCGTACCGAATTTGCGTTGCTGAGATCGATGCTGAAGGGACTTCGTCTTCAGAGACATTTACCGAGAGACTTGTCCTGACCCGTTCTGACATTAAGCTGGAATAGGTAACTATGAGAAAATGATTTACTCTAATTGATTTCCTTTGACTAATTTTACATAAAGCAATATAATTTTAAACATGGTGTTGGATATTCTTTCTTGTCAATTATTGGGTTTACATTTTTGATCATTGCTGTATATGTTGTATAGATTATGTTTAAGGACAGTCACAAAAACCAGGTCTTATCGACCTCAATATAGATGCAGGGTGATTAGGAGTTTTTCTTTCCACAGGTTTATTGCTGGTAGAGTATTTGAGCGTATGTTAGTGTAGTGAAATGGGCCCTAGCGTATGATGTATGCATGTGCGTGTAACTGTGAGATTACTCTATCCGTGTTAGTGGGAATATTATACACACCCTGATCTCTATCAATTTCCTGGTAGCAGAGTAGGATGGTTTTTGATGATTGTCTTGATCTGATAAGATTGCTTGTACATTAGTTTATTGATTATTGATTATTGGTTCATGTTGGTATATGTACTAATATTATATGTTGGAGTCGTAATGTTGAGTTATATGTAGTGCTTCTGGAACTTGGAAGCTGTAGCAGTTTCGTAGTAGGGCAGAGGGAAGTATATACTGCTCTCGGGAAAGACGGAATTGTAAGGAATAACGTGTGACAATTGAAGTTGCGCGTCACATTGTCTGGGTTCGGAATCAGTGACATCGTCGTATGTTACTATTAGATATTTCTGGTATAAAAGGAGTGTGTATGATAGTGAAGGTTATCTGTGAAACTCTGGTCTTAAGTCCCAGGGATCCGTAAGGATTTCCGTTAAAGCTTATCGCGGGAGGAGTAATAGGTATTCTCTGAGCTTGTTTGAAGAACTGGGCAAAGAAAGCTTGCTTAGTTGATGTATGTTATAATTCTGTAGTGGGACAGATTGTGCACTGTTCTCGGGAAGCAGGATTCTGTGCGTATGTACTATATTTCCTTGTATGAATGTGCGTGAATGTTTGTACATTTAGTTGACTGTAAGACTCTTTGGACAAGTCCTAGAGGAAATGGTTAGGAGATGTATGAAAGTTTGTTGACTCTTGAGAAATAGACACTCTTTACTGTTCTGTGGTTAGCGAAGCAGACAATGGAGATGTTTTTATGTTGTAACTAATAGATTTTGTAGAAATTTTGACACGAAGTCTAGATTTTGTAAAGGAGGGGTAGACGAGTAACAAAAGACAGGAGACAAGCGACTGCAGCGACTGTTGACGTCAGAAAGACCGCGCTCTGATTGGATGGTAGATCAGAATAGTGCTTGCGCTAGGATTGGTGCGTTAGTGTGAGCCGCGCAAGGATTGGAAGGGCTATTTAGTGACGTAGACGCTCCAGGATTGGTGCGTTAGTGTGAATCGCGCTGCAATTGGTTGAAAAATTCGTATTGTATATTTATAATACGAAAAGAGTAGAGAGGTTTTTTTTTTGGTAAACGCTAAAATGTATTACCAAGAAGAGAAAAAGAAGAAAACATTTTTTGGTAAAATTAAAAAGTGGTTTAGCAAGGATAAAGATGTTAAAACAAGAGAGGGTGAGTTGTTACCTCCACCGAAAACACCTGCATCCTTCATGACTGCAAGACATGGGTTTCATACCTGTATATGGTTGGAGAATTGGGTTAGGTATACTAAAGAAGATGGTGTTCTAGCATTTCCAGAACATGGTTCATTTAATCTAGCCGTGTTGAGAAATTTACGGGAAAAGATGTTATGTCTGGACCCGAAACCGAGACCTACACAGTTCGAGGCTTTAGTGGAATGGGAAGAGGAAGTACATGAGAGAGAAAAACAGAGATCTGGAGGGTACTATAGGTACATGTTTGGGAGGAGACATGATCGTGAGACTCATCATGATCGAATGAAAAGGTGGCGGATGTTAGTATGTCAGAGGGATTATATCCGATGAGAACAGTTGAAGGAGGAGCAGAAAGGGTTCCTGAGTCAGAAATGAGAAAATATGGAGTTAATGAGTATGAGGATGAGGTCTTGAATGACATGATTTACAAGAGACCACCTCCATATAGACCAGAACCGGATAAAAGTACACCAGTTGTTTCTCCGATAAGAGATACAGTTTGTGTTAGTGAGACAGAAAATGAGACACCTGAGGTAAGAAGTGATCATTACCTTGATGAGAATGCCAGACAATTAGCCAGAACTACAACAGAGTTGACAGAGAAGATTAGGGAGTTAACGAAAAATCTAGAAGCTGTTACGGTGCCTGTAACAATAGGTCCGGTTATGCCTGTGTTTGACAAACAGAGGACAGGTGAGAATGGACTGGTGATTCCATATGTTGGGAATAATCTGACAAATTCAGTTGGTCCTTCAGGAGATTCAGGCAAAAGAGCAGAAAGAAGTGACCTGAGACAATCAAGACATGACACATGTAGTGAAATATTGGATGCTAGTGAAGCTAGTTGTTCAGGGATGCCAATTTTAGAACCGCAGAAGAGAGTGGTTCCAGTGAGAAAAACTGCTGAAATAACAGTGGAAGATTTGAATGATTGGATGAAGGTTCTACAGAAAAAGGATAAAGATTCACAAGTAATTGATGTAGCTAGGTTACGTGTAGAACTAGAAGAGCTTGTTACAGGAACAGTTCCAACAGAGATTCTGAAGAGTCATCATGATGGTGAATTAATGTTCATGTGTAAAAATATTACCTGGAGAGCAAGAAATACACATGACAGGCTAAGAGCAATAGCGAATGAGCAGGGAGTTGACATTGATAAAGTGAAAGCTTTACAAAGAACTTACAGGATGGATTTTACAGAGAAGGATATTGAGAATTTGAATGCTACTGGTAGAACAGGACAGATTAAGGAAATGGTAGCATTATTGCGAAGATGGGGTGATGTAGAAAAGTGGAAGGATAGGTGGTACAAGAAAAGAGATGAGGCTGAAGATAGAACAACTTATTCAGCATTTCCAGTGAGAGAAAAAGAGAAACCAGTGGATAATTATCCTATGAGAGAAATACCTGGAGGAGGATATGTACATGTTCCATGGACCAGACAGGATATTTTATCATTCACAAATGATTTTCCTCGATTGAGAGAAAAGCCCGTCGAGTGGTATAGGCAGGTAGATAGGTTTGTGAAATTGTCAAAAGTGCTGTGGGTTGACCTGAATAGTCTGTTTGATATAATTGTTCCAGCAGACTTGTGGACTGAGTGTAAAATAGTTGTGAGTTGGCCTACTGAGGAATATCCAAGAGACCCAAGAACAGGGGCACCAGAACCAGAGGTAATGAGAAAGTATGATCAGGTGATGGTATACCTGAAGAGTAAAGTTCCTGCAAAAGAGACAGACTGGGTAAAGATAGATCGAACACAACAGGAAGCGAAAGAATCAGTTCATGCTTTTTACGAGAGGCTGATACTGGCATTTAAACAATTCAGTGGAGATGAACACCTGGGTGACAAAGATTTGAGTCATTTTGTATACAGATTTGTATATGGCCTTAGACCTGAAATCGGTGAGAGAATTCGTGAGCACACAGTGGATTGGCAGAGTAAGAAAGTAGATGAGATCCTGAGGCATGCAAAATACTTCAGTGATGAAATTGAAGCAAAACAAAGAAAGCTGAAAGAGAAAGCAATGTGGGCACAAGTGAAAGTTGCGGAAAGACAGGAAGCACAGTTAGTGGAACAAGCGAATAATCCAGGAAACAATGCAGGGAATAGACCTAGATATGCAGGGAAAGGAAAGGGAAGTCTTGAGGAAGCGAAAAAAAAGTTTCCTTGTCACAACTGTGGCCAATTGGGGCATTGGAGATCGGAATGTCCTAATCCACCATTAGTAAGTAATGAAAATAAACCCTTGAATCAACAGGTGCAGAACAAAGGAAATAATCAACAGCAGCAACAACAGAAAGTTGTGAGACAGCAGAGTCAAGAGCCAAAACCGCCCTTGCCGCAGAATAGAGGGTTACAAAAGTATAATCAGGATTCAGGATTCTACAATGATGAGCAGGTAAACAAACCAAGACGTTCTAACAAAGTACAACAGTACTTGTTAAAGAGTGAAGGGAGTGAATCTGAGGGTGATTATTGACGGTGCCGAGGAGAGGAAGAAGAGTGCATACTTGGTGCAACTCTAGAAATAGACCAGGCAGGACCATTTGTGGATGGGAAAATAAATGAGGAGAGTGTTACTTTTTTGGTAGACACAGGTGCGACAAGATCAACTGTCAGGTCAACAGATGTTAGAAATCTTCTTTAGGATCGTACAGGATTTGAGAAAAGTTAATCAAATTGTGGTGGCATGTTGTCCTATTGTGCCAAATCCATCAGTGATCCTGTATCAAATTCCACATGATGCTGAGTGGTATACAGTGATTGATTTGTGTCATGCGTTCTTTTCAATTCCATTGCATCATGATAGCCAGCCGATTTTTGCATTTAGGTTTGGCCAGCATATTTTAGCATGGTGTCGTATCCCACAGGGGTATACGGAGAGTCCTTCGATATTCAATCAGTTATTGAAGAAATCGTTGGAAAGTTTGATCATGCCCGAGAGTTCAGTGCTAGTGCAGTATATTGATGACCTACTGGTGGCATCAAAGACACGTGAAGCTTGTGAAGTAGATACCATAGCTTTACTGAATCATCTGGCAGATGGAGGGTTAAAGGTATCTCCAGCCAAATTGCAATTTTGCAAGAAAGAGGTGCATTATCTTGGACACAATATTGAAAAGGGTCTGAGAAAAGTGACTGATGACAGGATCAGAATAATCAGAGAAATGAAAGCTCCAAAAACCCAGAGAGAAGTGAGAATGTTCCTGGGTATGGTGGGTTATTGTCGTCAGTGGATAGTTAATTTTTCGCTGATAGCAAAGCCATTGATTAGACTGACAAAAAGTGAAATGACAGATCCATTGGATCTAGATGCAGAACAAATGGCAGCATTTGAAGAGCTCAAAAATAAAATGTGTGAGGCTCCAGCCTTGGGTATGCCTGACTATGAGAAAGAATTTGAGTTGTACTGCAGTGAGAGGAATGGATGTGCACTTTCAGTGTTAATTCAGAAACATGGATTACTGAGAAGGCCTATTGTGTACTTCTCATCGACACTTGACCCTGTAGCTGTGGGTTTACCAGGTTGTCTGAAATCTGTGGCAGCAACATGCAGAAGCCAGGAACAGAGTGAGGGAATCATAATGGGATATCCTGTAAGGGTATTCGTACCTCACAATGTGGCAATTCTTTTGACAAGAAGCAGAACTCAGTACATGTCACATAGTCGGTTGACTAAATATGAAAAAGTGATTCTGGGAGCATCAAATGTGACTCTTGAGTGATGTGTAAATGTGAATCCAGCGACACTTTTGCCGGATATTGAAAATGTGGGTGTGAAGATGGAAGATGATCATGATTGTTTGGATGTGCTTGAGTACTGTACAAAACCGAGACCAGACATAAGGGATCTACCCTTGCATGAGAGTGATCATGTGTTGTTTGTGGATGGTTCATGCCTGAGAAATGATGATGGTGTGCTATGTGCAGCATATGCGGTATGCAAAGTTTCAGAGGTCATGGAAGCATCACCATTGAAAGGAGTGAAATCTGCGCAAGTTGCTGAATTGGTGGCATTGACAAAAGCTTGCGAAATTGGGAAAGATTTGAGGACAACTGTAATGACTGATAGTCAGTATGGATTTGGAGTGGTGCATGATTTTGGCCAGCTTTGGCTACAAAGAGGTTTCTTGACATCGGGTGGAACTCCGATAAAGAATGCTGAAATGATTGGTAAATTGCTTGAGGCGATACAGCTGCCTAAGGAGTTAGCGGTTGTAAAATGTGCTGCCCATGGACAAGGGGAGGATTTTATAACGGTCGGAAACCGTTATGCAAACGATGTTGCGCAATACAGTGCCAAGACAAATCAGTCCATCAATCGGGACAGAGAGGGGGAAATGTCTTTACTCTCTGTGATGTTTACTAATGTCTTAGAGACATGGGATGAAGTGAAACAGTTGCAAGATGAGGCAGGAGAGGAAGAGAAAAAAGATTGGATTAAGGCAGGATGTGCTCCAAGAGAAACAGACCATGTTTGGGTCTACAGAGATGGCAGACCAGTAATGCCCAACTCCATCTTGTCGTCAATGGCAAGGATGTATCATGGCCAGGGACATTTGGGGAGGGATGCGATGGTTAGGTCGTTCAAGCAGACCTGGTACAATGCAAAGTTCAGGACAATTGCAGAAAGCATCTGTCAAAGGTGTTTAGTTTGTCAGCAATTTAACACTGGAAAAAAGACAGTGGTGAGTCTGGGGACAATAGGCAGAGAAGGAGGTCCTTTTACAAGAATGCAGATTGATTTCATTGAAATGCCCCAAGTAAACAGACTGAGGTATGTTTTAGTGGTAGTCTGTTTGTTTTCAAGGTGGGTGGAAGCTTACCCGACTAGAAGAAATGATGGATTAACAGTGGCAAAGTTACTGTTAAGGGAGTTGATTCCTAGGTACGGGTTTCCAGTAACAGTTGAGTCTGATAGAGGTGGAAACTTTCAAAATGAGCTTATGGGTTTGATTTGTGAAGCATTGAAAATACAGCAGAAGCTACATTGTGCATACCGACCAGAGGCTTCTGGTGTGGTTGAGCAGATTAATGGCACAATCAAGAATAGGATTGGAAAAATGTGCTTAGCCACTGGCATGAAATGGCCAGACGTTTTACCTCTAGTTCTGATAACTATGAGATCTACTCCAGATAGAACTACTGGTTTGAGTCCGCACGAAATAATCATGGGACGTGCAATGCGCCATGCATTCGTGCCTGTTAATAAGTTGGTGACAATAACTGATGACATGATTTTGGATTACTGTAAAGGCCTGGCTGACGCAGTTCATTCTGTGTTTCACCAGGTTGGAGAAGAAGCTACCACACTTGAGAAGAAGCAAGCCCATGATCTGAGTCCAGGAGACTGGGTGAGGATTAAGGTACACAGAAGAAGAAATTGCTTGATTCCAAGGTGGGGAAGGCCGAGACAAGTTATTCTGACTACGACGACTGCAGTAAAGTGTGCTGGAGTGAGACACTGGGTACATGCAAGTCATACTCTGAGAGTTCCAAACCCAAAAGAAGGGACTGGTAAAGAGTATTTTGAAGAGTCAGATTCCAGTGATGATGAAGATACAGAATCAGTGGGGAAAGAAGTAGGAAAAGCTTCGAATGAACCACTGCGAGTATCAGAGAAGAGATCAAATTCTGTAAGAGAGCCTGAAGTTTCAAAAAGCAGTGAAGGAAAAAGAAAAGAAAAGAGAAATTTCACAGAGACTACTCCTGAATCAGAAGAGGAGGAGATTGAAGAACCACTTGAGATTATACTTGAAGAAGTAGGGTCAGAAGAAGATAGAGAGGGACAGATTGCGGAAGACCCCCGAGGAGGTGTAGGGAACATTCTTGATGAGCCAGGTGAAGGGACAAGTAGACAGCAAGAAGATTGCGTGTCGGAGACTCGAGGAGGGACAAAAGTAGGGAGATCTCAAACAGTGGTGAAAAAATCTGTGGAAAAGAAGAAAGCTGCTGGAAAACGGAAACAAGAGGCACTTGAAACAGATGATGAGAATGAACAAACAGAGGGTCGAGTTCTGAGAAAGAGAACTTGGATTGGAGAAAGAAGTAATAAAGAAATAAAGCCGAACAAGGTGTTAAGAGGAGATCGTTCGCCTAACAACAGAGTTAAGAGGCTGAGATACAAAATAATAAGAGCAAGTACATCGAAAGCTGAACAAGTGAATGAAGTATCAAGTCAAAGTTCAAAAGCTGAAGGAGAAGAATCAAAGGAATCAAAAGAACCAGTAGAAATAAAAAGAGTAAGAAGACCCAACCAAAAGTACAGATCACCGGAATGGTCTTATGTGGCACTGTCTGAAGGAGGAAAAGAAGAAACAGTGACTCGAGATAATCCGGAAGAGATCTTGAGTAGGCCTGGGCAGCAAATTCCGTTCCGCTCGCGGAATTTGCGTAATTTGCGTAATTTCGCGTTCCGCGGAGAACGCAAAATTGCTCAAAAGGCTGCTTTCCGCGATTTCGCGAAATTTTTGCTTGTTCGCGTTCTCAAAATGCATGTTCGCGAGATATTTCTCCTCGAGCACGCAAACAGCAATTGCAAACAGGAAAAAAGCATCGCGAACAAGCAATTCCGCGTGTTCGCGGAATTTCTGCGTGTTCGCGGAGATTTTTTACCGTTTTGCGGAGATTTGCGTAGCGCAATTACGCAAATTCCGCCCACCCCTAATCTTGAGAGAAGTGGTTGACGAAGATACTGGTGAAATTCTGAAAGTACTCTTGACTGACATTGGAGAAGAGTCGAGTACTGAGGATTTTGATGTTGGAGATCTAATACAATTTGATGTTGAAGAAATTGAAGTGAATAATGACAAGTATCCAAACTGAATAAAGGAAGAATTCACTTGGATGAAGTGAACGAAAAGATCATTTGGAAAAACTGAAAGCTGAAGAATTACTGAAGAATTGAAGAGTTCCAATAGTAGTGGAGTAGTAGAGACTAAACTAAAGTAATAAAATGGCTAACATAGAGGATAATAGAAATAGATGTGCCTTCTTTAAAAGGTGGTGTAGAATGTGCTGCTGCTGTACTGGATTATTAATGCTTCTATGGGGTGTTTTAGTTTTATTAGTTACTTTTAAAGTAGAGTTTGAGATGTATACAGAAAATGTGACAAATGTAGAGAAGAATTCGCAAAAAGTGGTTCCAATTAGAATTAGTAATACTTACATACACAAAGATAGGTCAATTAATAACTTTTCTAGTAATGTTTTTTCAAAATTGTTATATGAATATGTGAAAACAATGGAAGTAAGGGATTGCTACGTCTGTATGCAATTACCTGCATCCGTTTCAGAGGGTGTTACTTATCATCATTTACCAGCTACATATGGTATTTCCTGTAGTATTTTAAGTAGTGTTTTTTATTTGTTAAGGAAAGTAGATTATAAGATGTCTAACAGAGATAGTATTTTTGGGCACTTGCCAATGAACAAAGAGCTGAATCCAGCTAAAGAAGCTAACACTTTTGGTGAGATTTTTATTGAAGAAAAAGGATTAACATTAGATTACATTTTTAAGAATAATTTAACTTGCAGTTTGAAAGGAGAGGAGAAAGCTTTCCTGGATATGGTAGAAGAAAGGAGATTGAACATGCAGGAAAAAGCAGGAAAATATAAAGTGAGTGAGACAATTTGGGACATTGAGATGGGAAAAGAGTTGAAGAATGGGGCTAGTCCAACTTTAGCTTTAGATGCACCACAGAAAGGTAAACTTTGCATTACAAGAAGGAAATCCCAATATGATACATATTTTGTTGGGACTAGTGAGTGCCATGATACATACTTCATTGCAACAGGTTGGGGTTTCAGAGGTGGAGAAGATACAATTTTTCCAGGAGTGTACTATGTTTGTGGGAGCAAGGCTTATTACAAGTTGCCTGACCATTGGTATGGCACGTGTTATGTGGGCCTGGTTTTTCCAAAGATTTTTCATATAGATAAAATAACAGATGTAGAACATATTAATTTACTAATGCGTTTTAAGAGAGAAACTTGGTCTGAAATAGTGGGTGGCATTTTTGGGGTTTTGATTCCAGCAGTGGGAATTTCTTTGAATGCTTATGGAATTCGGAAACTGTCCACAGTGGTTGATCGCTTATCGACAAATACCGCAGGAGGGTTTCTTTTAGTGAATACGGAATTAAGTGCCGTACGTGCCATGTCTATGCAAAATCGACTTGCCCTTGATATTCTATTGGCCAAGGAGGGTGGAGTCTGTGGAATGCTGAAAGTTCAACATTGTTGCACTTACATTCCAGACGAAAGCAAAGACCTGAAGGTCTATATCAAAAATATTACTGATTTGCATGGAGAATTAGTACCACTTGAAGCTGAAAATTTATGGACTAAAATAGCTAATAAAATGATAGCTGTTAAGGATTTTATTGCAAAAATAGGTAGTACTATTATAGGTAGAATATTGTTTCCTTTAACTTGTATAATTGTTGCTTTATTGATAATAAGATTGGTGTGTGTGTGTTGTAAAAACAGGGGAGGGAGGAAGAAATTGAATAAAGAAAAGAAAAATAAGAGGTTGAAAAGAGAACCTCAAGAAATTGAATTAGAAGAATTGAGGGAGAGTGTTTACTTAGAGACAAAAAGGGATGATGAAAGAGTGACTGGTGTGTAATGTTGTGTAAGGAGAAAAAGACATTTCCGATTTCTCCTAAAATGGGACAAAATTTTCACTAATTTTTTTTTTTTTTTTTGGGTTTATTTGGTGATAAAATCACCAAAGGGGGGATTGCTGGAGCGGAGTTTTCAGTTTGAAAATTCAGTGGCTTTTGAAGCTCTGGCATGTCTATTCGTTGTACTAATTTATTAATAATTAATAATTAATTATTTGTCTTGTGCAAGAGTGTTTATATTAATCAATCCGTTTGTCTTAATAAGAGAGAGAGTTACACGAGGGTACGCATAAACGTGCTGATTAATTATAATGTGCGTGTTTTCATGTTTAAACGTTGCTATGTGCTGTTTATTTTTTAGCACAAAACGCTTTCCGAATTAATGCTTTTCTATGTTGCAAGAGCTAGATAAATACATACACATAAGGGTATTAGTGGGGTTAACACTGTTTAATCACTATGCTGTAGTAACGATTGTTTTTGTCTCTTTAATTAAGATGGTCTATTGAGGCCTATGATGGCCTAGAAAAGATGGCCGATTTGTAAGCCTGGCTGTGATTTATAATATGAAAACTGTGACGAGGGAGACCCCTGCTGGAAATGGTCCTGAAGCTAACTGACCATGGTCCTTGCTTGCTTGTTTGAAAACTTTCCATGAGGACAGCAGCAGTTTTGGGAGATCTCCAAGTGAAATGAAAATGTCCTTGGCAGCCTTGGGAAACAAAGGAGCCTTAGAGAAAAACTCTGAACTGTGGCTCGATTGCCGAGGAGAAGTAGAATTAACAAGATACATTTTTTATTTCTTGGTTCCTGTTCCGTAGTCTTTATTATGTGAACTTTTCCTGAGCGGAGATTTTCAAATGTAGCGATGTTACATCCTTTCCTTCTCGCTCTGCTCAGCAGGTCCGGCGGACATTACAACTTTTTCTATGTTTCCAATGTATCTTTCCATTGTTTTAGACACTATAAGAAATGTTAGCCTAGAGAGGGTTTTTTGCCACTTGCCATTTTGTCTTTGCCGCGTACCGAATTTGCGTTGCTGAGGATCGATGCTGAAGGGACTTCGTCTTGAGAGACATTTACCGAGAGACTTGTCCTGACCCGTTCTGACATTTAGCTAGAATAGGTAACTATGAGAAAATGATTTACTCTAATTGATTTCCTTTGACTAATTTTAGATAAAGCAATATAATTTTAAACATGGTGTTGGATATTCTTTCTTGTCAATTATTGGGTTTACATTTTTGATCATTGCTGTATATGTTGTATAGATTATGTTTAAGGACAGTCACAAAAACCAGGTCTTATCGACCTCGATATAGATGCAGGGTGATTAGGAGTTTTTCTTTCCACAGGTTTATTGCTGGTAGAGTATTTGAGCGTATGTTAGTGTAGTGAAATGGGCCCTAGCGTATGATGTATGCATGTGCGTGTAACTGTGAGATTACTCTATCCGTGGTAGTGGGAATATTATACACACCCTGATCTCTATCACGCGCACCGTGCGCACACCCTAACGTGCGCGAGCGTAATTCTGATTGGTGGTTACATGTCAGTCAACGTTCGAATCGGTCAAAATCAGGAAGTGTCGGCCACTATTTTCTGTGTTTTGGTTGTGTGATAGTGAAAAAGAAAGGTGGAGAACGTGAAAAGGGGGCAGGGTAGAGAGTTCCTGACCTCCTAGCCTTTGTCAGGGGGTCCCTGAAGGACCCTGAACGATGAAAAAAACTTCTTTTTTTTTTTTTTTACAAACCATTCTATATTACAGGATACAGTCAATCTATAACTATATACATAGGTAGTTTATTGTAAAATAAATATATAAAAAATATAATAATACATACATAACTTAGCATTTAAAAAACCTTACAAATTCACTTAAAAAACCATAGGTTTCACACACGTTATAGTTAGGAATTAGCATTTAAAAACTGTGCAAATTCACATAAAAAACCATAGGTTTCACACATGTTATAGTTAGCTGGACATTTCACTCGTGAAAAACCATTGAAATTCCCCCATTATAGTTAGTTCAGATAACTATAACTCGCGCGACCGCCACTCTATCACAATGACATGTCATGAGTGATGCCACTGACCATGTCATGAGTGATGTAATATGTGACGTCATGAGCAGTGGATTGCAGGCGTGCAAGTTATAGTTATCTGAACTAACTATAACGGGGGAATTTCAATGGTTTTTTACGAGTGAAATGTCCAGCTAACTATAACATGTGTGAAACCTATGGTTTTTTAAGTGAATATATATATATATATATATATATATATATATATATACAGCATGGGAGATCCTATTAAACACCAATTATTGTATGTGTAAATTAGGAGGACATGGCAAGTGCCTTATTCTGCATAGGTGACTCAGCTATTCCGGAGCAGCTGTGCTGTTATAAATGTCTGGCCAAGTGACATTGTACTAGCCCAGAAACAGGGAATGATCCAAGTGAACTTGCTGGGCATAAGAGACGCCTATATCAGAAGAGTAGCCACAGGAAAGGACAAAATAGATAAAGGGGAATAAAAACCACCCTTGCCTGAAAACAGTGTGATAAAAGTAATTACAAAAAATATGGAGGAATACAGGCTGTCCCGAGGGAACACAAAGGGAAAAACCCCAGGATAAAACATGGCTCCACAGTTGAACCCATGTGCACATGAAGCTCCTCATCCTGGTTGAGGCCACCCGGCTGTTTGCTATGTAGACAAATGATGTACTCCGACTCTAACCTCCTCAGTGTTTGCTCTCTGTCTCCCCCTCTCGTGCGTGCTGGTACCATGTCAATACCAAAGAAAAAGATCTTGAGATTCTCAGTGTTAGGGCCATGAAGCATACTACAATGTCGTGCCATGGGGTAAGATGCATCGTTATTCCTGATGTCTCTCAGATGTTCTAAAATTCTCTTTTTCACAGGAAAAATGGTGCTACCCACATAGCGCAAGCCACAGACACAGACCACAACATATACAACAAAATCAGTATTGTAATTGATAAAGTGTCTGATTTTCCAGTTTCCACCATTAGGTAAAGCCACCCTTTTCACATTGGTACAGTATGTGCATGCTTTCCACTTTCCACATTTGTTGTTCCCTCAACCAGGTGCTTCCAAGTGCTTGCCCTGTATCCTCATACGAGTGCATCAGTATGTCCTTAAGTGAGCTACATCATGATAGGTGATCTATGGGCTCGGACTGACTAACTTACCAATGGTTATGTCAGATTTCATTAGGTACCAGTCTTTCCTCACAATAGCCCCAATATCATCAGATTTAGAGTTGTAGGTGGTAATCAGCCTCACTGTTTGCTTTTCTGTTCCCTTGAGTTTGGGCTTAAGGAGGCTACTCCTGTCCACCCCCTTGCTTTTCTGACCACTCCCTCAATTACTTTGCATGTATATCCTCTACTCACAATTCTTTCCACCATCCTCTTCTCCTCTGTTGGATAGGACTGTATCGTACTACAATTTCTCGCAGGAGATGCTTCACTTGAGTTTGACCGAATGATGGCTATGAGCATGCAAAATGCTGTTCCCAGCAGTAGCCTTCCTATTCAGTTTAGAGTGTATTATGTCCTATATTGTAAATATAAGATTGAGGTCATTTTCTGATATCTTAACCAGAAAACTCTCCAACTTCTTCTGTGTACAATCCCATATCAGAAAAATGTCATCAATATATCGTGTCTACAAAATCAGATGTTGCAAATAATCTTCAAACCTCTCTGATCAGATGTACTCAGACTCCCACCATCCCATGAACAGGGCTGTCCCGTGAGTTGTTTATACCACTGGTTGCCAAACAAGAAAAAATATGTTCCAAACAGAATTGTCACATTTCAATCAGGGCCATCAAGTTATCATATGTTGCTAGCGGTCTGTCCCTAAAGAAATATCTACAATCCATCAGCCCCACATCATGCTTTATACACGTGAACAGGGAAACCACATCTACTCTTGCCAGAATATAGCTAGATTTCCAGGGGATGTCATTAACCTTTGAGATACAATCCATACTATCGAGGCAGCATGATGGAAGACTGCACACATATGGAAACAGGTAATTGTCGAGATCAATGATAAATGATAAATGATTGGTCTGCCTGGTGGTTATGTACTGTGTTTGTGTACCTTCAGTAACATATAAAAACACGGTGCAACTGGTTTGCTGACAGTTAAAAATAGCAATTCATCCATACTCAGAATTCCCTTCTCATGTCAACTTGCCACCATACTGTGAAACAAATTATTTGTAAGGCTGTATTGAGCAGTATTGGACTTCTTGTAACTACCAGAAAAATCCAATTGTCTTTTTGCCTCAGCTTTGTACTTCTTAGCATCCCACAGCACAACGTTATCCGCTTTGTCCAATGGTTTGATGGCAAAGGATTTTGCTTTCTGTAGTGACTCCAAAGCTGCTCGTTGGCCTTTAGTCAGATTACAAGAAAACTGGTTATTGTCCCTAGAGCCCAATTTTATGAGGTCACGTAAGACCACCTCATGAAAGGTATCAATAGAATCATGTGGTGTTATCAGGTTAAATCTGGATCTGGGTTTAAAATCACTCTGACTTATCCTGTCAACCTCCATATCCAGGTTTCCCAGGAGTTCTCGTTCAGGGACCCAGTCTCTTTCAACCAACTCCAACTCCCTCATGGTTGCCAACCCTGCAATGTCACCAATAGTTAGAATTTTGGAAGCTGTCTGGGAGGGCATGGATACAGTGCTGCCAGCCCCTACAGCCACACTAAATAGCTTGTGGGCATGAATCTTCAATAGTTTTAATTTCCTAATAAACAGGAACATATCTATACGAGTACATGTGTAATCCAAGTTAGCCAAGGGACAAAAAGAAAGACCTAGCTCCAAAAGAGACTGTTCATCCTGGGTCAAGGTGTGGGTAGAAAGCTTTATGACAGAGAGTTGTTGCTCACCCATTATCTGTTTCTTTTGCTCTGCTGGAGTACCTTGCCTTTCCCTGCACTTCCTCTCTGACTTTTTCTCCTGCATTGTCTCCTCCTCTAACTTTTTGGTGCTTTCTTTTTTGCCCCTGGTTTTGTCGAAAAAAACGGTACTCCTCTAAAGTTGTGAATGGAGTCTGCCCACTGCTGGAGGCTACCTGCCTCTCATCCAAATCTGATACATCTGAACTTGATTCAGACGTTGCCATCTCTTGCTGTCTCAGGGCATACATGCGTCTGAAATCATGCCTCGCACCATCGTAATTCCTGCCAAAGGTCAACATCTGGCCTGACGTGTAGTCAATTTTGTCCCCGGTAAATTTACATTTCTTTTTGGTTTTGATCTCCTCCTCATACTTGCTGAGACATACCTCCATCTCCTTGAAAAAGCTTAGTATCTTCTCTTGCTGTGGGTGCTTTTCAAGTGATTCCTGTGCCTTCTGTATTTCAATTATCATCACCTGGTCCAACTCTATGGCAGCGTACTTGGATAATAAACCCAACATTTGTTTGCATGTTGTCGCCATTAGTGATGTCCATTTCCCCAACATCTTAAGGTGGGGGTCTTGGTATGTGGGTGTAATGAGAATGCAGAGCCCTCTGGAGACTCTGGCGATCTTGATGTAGTTGTCTAGGGAAATAACTTCCCAGCTGCTATTAATTTCTTTCTTCCGCAGTCTCTCCAATGAGAAGAGCATTTGTTTCAGTGTCTTCTAAACATCACCAGTGATATTCGCTGCCCCACTTGTATCCGCAATAGTGGCACTGTCAATCTCTTTAAAAAGGTCCAGAGCTGCATACAGCCTTCTACGGATCATGTAACACATTGTTCACGCAGGTGACTAATGAAAAATGTTACTAATACAGGGAAACGTGCTGTTCAGCACAATCCCAATGTTTGCTGTGTTGCTTTTCCCTGTTGTCAATGCGTTCAGGTATACACGCTAGACAGCACCCATGCCCTTCCTGTACCTTCTTTGTTAATAGTCCTCCGCTATTCAAATGTGCCAGTTTCCGCATCCCGAATGAACACGTGAAGCCAGTCAACCTCCTCCTCGCAGGGCATCTGCAGTGAGCCTCCGATTACAAAGGGTGGCAGGGATCAGCATACCATGGAACTGTGGAAATGTGGATTTTCCTGATCAGTTATGTCCCCTATCTTGGACCCCAACGGTTCTATATGCATGTTACAAGTACATGTATGTTCCCTCCAGTTCCAGTTTCTAAGACGCAAACATATGTGTGTCTACCGTCGACATGTTCTCTGTCAGATCCGCCATCAATGGGCTGGATATTCGATTCCTAAGTATGAAAGGCCACCGACTTTATATGGCTAAGTTACTCCATTTTTACAGTTCAGGCAAGTAGGCCCGATTCTGTCCTCAAAGCCTTTCCCTGCTCTCTGTCTCTGACAGCTTCAGCTTGAGCTCGCATCTGTATCCATGAACTTTGTCCTACTCTCTGCGCGGCTCACGAAGCCTGACATCAGCCTATTCTCTGCCAAGAAGCTGTATTTCACCTTCGAATTATCTATTTTGCTCTCCAGCCGATGCATTCCTGTCTAGTGATTTAGGTAAACATTTCCTTTAGCTCACAAGCAAAGGACTCAGCCTTCCCGTCCTCCTGCAAGTGATTCATAGCCCTGTTGCCATGGAAAGTTTTCTGCCCCTCGCATCTCATATAGACACTTAGACGTTTGTGCACGCACACAGTCAGTATAGACTAGATTCTGTCCGAGAGTCCTTCCTTGTGGATAACATAGTTCTTTAAACATAGGATGTTAGATATGATTTGGGATTAGGTTGACTTGACCCCCCAGACTTCTCGTCTCCACATGTAGAGCTAAATGTCAAGTCCCCTTCACCCCCTAGTTGCACGACACTCACACGTCATGCTGCTGCGCGCGCATCTATGCCAAGTATTATCTTATAGATCCACCTATGTCTGATAATCCTAACCAATCATGTTTCTTTTATTCCTTATTACGCCTAGTTTCGATTACGCACCTGTTATGTCACTTTTCTTATCAAATGTTACGCCTTCTACATTCGTTTCATTGTAATGTACTTATTATAAAAATGCATGTCTGTCAATAAAGTATTGTACTTCACTTCCTGAACCCTCGTGGTGACGGAACCTGAAGGCCGCGACTCGAGTCGGCCATTTTTTGATGGAATAAAGCCCATTTAGAAAACCTCTTATACCACGGATTCTGCCTCTTGTTATTTTGAGCTATTTTACTTTATTTTAAGATTCCGTATGAAATTCAGTCCGGTAAAGAAGATTTTATTTACCACATAATGGCGCCCGAATAGGGACACTTTCTCATCTCACGCGCCGGCGGTGCGTTGCAGGCCCGGTCTCCTGCCACAGCTGGACGGACCATAAACGCGTACCAGCAGGATTTCCTGTAAGCTCCCTCCGGTCAAGCGGGGGCGACTGAGGCTGCGATCAACCCAGACGAGGCGGTGAGAAGTGCGAAGTATCCCGACCAGAGCCTAGCTGAGAGAGCAAGATCCGAGGTATACAGAGGCCCACCAGGTTTCTCGAAATCCCGATGTCCAGAGGGTCCGCTGTCCGCAGTCATCGAGTCCTGTCCATTCTCTGAGGTCTTCCGTTTCAAGGAGCTACTCGGTGAGTACCATCGCCGGGGAGGCGTGTTGACGCGCACATAGGTTGTGCCGGTCAAGACGGATTTGGGTACACAAATCCGGTCTGCACTGTTTAGCAGTGTATATGTACTGTTTAGCAGTATATCAAGTATTCCGAAGTATGCAGTTATTGTCAAGAATTCAGCGTGGTGATTAGTTAGGCAGACTGTCATCATTGTCGGTCATTGTTAAAATATTTAAATGTTCAATATTTAAAGTGTTTAAATGTCTTGCATATTGTGGTATGAATGATTGCTCATTGTTCACTGTTCATTATTGTGTTTTTCGTATTAAGTAAGTTCAAGAGTAAGTATCAGATCAGTTGTCAATATGCCGCTCTTCTCGAAGTTAAGACAGATTACTACCAGAAAAGGGGTGCTTGAAGAAGCAGTTCCTATTCCTCCTAGGGACACTCCAGGGCATTTTATGTACCATAAACATGGCTTAGATGCCATATTGTTTCTTGATCTATGGGTAGATTATACCAAGGGATTGCCGGAAAGTCAAAGGTGGCCCGCAGCGGGAACCTGGGATGCAGAGTGCATCATGAAAGTAGAGGAAGAGTTATGGAAAAGAAAGGTCAGACAGTCACAGAAAGACGCTGTTGAGTTATGGCGTAAAGAATCTCATAGACGAACAGAAAAGGCACGTAGACAAGAAGAGAGGAGTAAAGAAAGTTCAAATAAAGTTCAAGAAAATCTATTAATTAAGGAAGGTATCCGAGTGAAATCAGAACAAGTAAATAGACAAAGAAATGCTCTTATGAATGGTATGTATCCCCTTCTAGCCGAAGGACTACCTAAGGCTGCTCCAGAGATGCCAAAAGACTTGCCACCCCCATTATTTCCAATTAAGGTACATCCAAAAGGGCATCCTAGAACCGCAGAAGATGTTTTTCTTTCCTCATATCTAGACGACGCAGCTCCCGAGTATGCTAACACCGCACCACATAGACCGTCTGGTGTAGGGGTTCAACGTCAGGATCAGGTATCTGTCCCCGTGCAACAGCAAGTCCCGACGCAAGCGTCGGCAAGCACATCTGTTTCCGCATCTGTCTCCGCAGTCGATTCTACAGGGGTGTCGACGCCCATAGTTGCTGTGTCACGTTCAACGAACCCATTCACCCCCGACGCCCCAGATGGGGCCACGGGAGGTGCTAGCATTACCTTTACACCACCTAGAATAAATAAACTTGTCTTTCAAGAGTCAGCACATTCACGTACACCTAAATTCGTAAGTGAACGTACGCTTAAAGAACTCCTTGTAAATTGTAGATATGACCCGGTGGTTGGTAAAGAGGATGAAATGGTCCTGGCATCATTACGTATCAGGCGAGCCGCAGAGTATTTAGCGAGGTTACCAGGGATGATTACGCATCTAGATAACATATATCATTTTGTTCAAACAGGACGAGATCCAGGATGTATTAACAGAGCTATGGAATTCCAGAAAGTAGAGATACAGGGGGAACTGTTACGTTTCCTCATAAACTGTGTGATCAGAAATCAAGACCGCCCGGGGGTAGACCCGAATGCAATGCTTATTCTTACAAAATGGAGTCAGAATATATCAGAAGGGAGACACGATAAGCAAAATTGTATAATAGCCATGTGCCGAAAAATCCGTAAAGAAATAGAGCGTATTCATGAAGAGAGATTGGGAACAGACGAGTTTGAGCAAGATGAAGTGTCCGAATCAGGGAATCCCGCAAGACAGTCAGAGACCATAGCCTATGTAGGCAGAGGAAGATCCTGTGAAAATACTAGATGTTTTTCTGATCCCATACACTCTGTATGTCCAAATAATAGCAGAACGTATCCGACGCCTGTAATAAATCTGAAGTCTCCTGAACATTCGTTTCAAGCCGCAGATAAAATACTACGAGAACGAAGGGGTTACCACTTCCTCGATTCCATGGATGAGCAAGAATTAGCCAGATCAGCTGTTCACTGGATTGACAGTCCTGAAAAATACGGTGATGAAACCGTAGCACACACGTTTTTTAATCTCAGTGCAGATGAACAACGTTTAGCTGGAATATATATGATTCAGCAACTCCTCATATTATATAAGAGCCAACATGCTGATCCTGGTCCTTTACCTGATATATTAACGGAACTACTCACAAACAGATGGGGAGGTTCTAGTAACAAGCTAATTAAAGAGATATTAGTGTCACGTAAGCAGTATGTCCTTTTTGTAAGTCCGGATTCTCTCTCGCTGCCCCGCAGAGAAAGAGCGCCGTACTATATGGATAGACAAAATCCCTTACGAGAAGTGCACCCAATAAAAGGCGAAGACAATGAGTTTCACCGTGTATTTGTTTACACACCCATATCAAAAATGGAATTATTAGAAATGAAAAAAGTAGTACCTAGTCATGACAAAGACCCAGCGGGTTTCCACCGAGAAATTAAAGACATGTTACTGATGGGAGAGTACACCTTTCCTGATATTATGACGATATTAAAGGTGCTTTTGCCTGCTGGCATTTATGAAAAACTGAAAGAAAAAGAGTGGGAAGTGGGTGACCAAAAGATAGACTGGACAGCATTAGCAGAGGAAGAAAGGGGCCGAACTGCAGGTTCAGGGCTCGGGGATAAAGTTAAACTGTTACCAGGTTTACTAGTACAGGTACTGCCACGTTTATTAACTACAAAAAAGGAAGATTGGGGTGCAATCACAGCCTGCAAACAAAAGCAAGATGAAGACACAAGCGATTATTATGCTCGATTTGAAAAATGTTTTGGTATAAATAGTGGTATAAAAGCAAGTAGTGACTCATATCCACATCTATTTGTGACAAAACTAGTGGAAAATGCATTGCCTCCAGTAAAGAATAGAATATTGAAATTCGAGAGTACCTGGCAAAGTAACACTCCGTCGCAAATGCTACAAATGTTACAGTATCATCACAATAGAATTAGGGATGAACAAGAACACGAGCATAGACGCATGAAGGATACAAAAATGAAAATGCTAGTTTCTCAGACAGTACCAGCAGATGGTCACAAAAAGGGTGTGACACATTCTGGTGATTCTGCAGTTCCTGTAAAGGGAACCTGCAATTACTGTAAACAACTGGGCCATTATGTACACGATTGTCCAGTCCTGAAACGTAATATAGCTACAGGTATTGCAAAGGAGAGACCACGATTAGTTAGACAAGATCAGAATGAACAAGGAGCTATGCAGCATGGACAGTCCATGCCAGTTCAACAACAGTCCATGCCAGCCTCACAGCAACCCATACAGTTTGTGCCAGCTGCACCACCGTTGCCTGCTACTGCCACACAAACCACAACACGACAAATGTATCAGACTGCACAGTATGAATATCCTGAGTATCAGCGTTACGCATGAACCAGCCTAGAGAGGGAAGTTGACTTACCGCTTATCGAGATTCCTGTAGATCAAGAAGGACCTTATGTACATAGTGAATTATTAGGTCAAGATAGAAAATTCTTACTCGATACAGGGGCGAGTCGAACAACTATAAAACGTAGTGAAGTTCCAGGGGCACCCCTCTCAGGCTCTCAAAATGTTTCCCTTGGTTTTTCAGGAAAACCTATTGTTAATGAAGTATCACAGCCTCTACCACTTACGATAGGACCTTTGACACGAACTACAGATTTATTGCTTACTAAGTCATGTCCAGAAAATCTGTTAGGAATTAAAACTCTGAAAGCACTAGGAGCCATAATATGTTGTTCTCCGGAAGGAGTAAGGTTGTTTTTACGTGATTTTAAAGGTCACTATGTGTCTAGAGACATGGATCCCCGACTACAGACTTTACCAGTACATCTATGGGCACAAGGCCCTACGGATGTTGGCTGCATGAACATTACACCCTATCGAGTCACACTGAAAGCAGGAGTGGTACTACCACGAATGCGACAATACAAGTTACCGCATGATGCTGTAGTGGCTTTGCTGAAAATCATTGATGAGCTGATTGCCCAGGGAGTAGTTGTAGAAACAGACTACAATGTATGTAATTCACCGATAATTCCGATTCTTAAATGAACTGATCCTACTGCCCCACCAGTGTACCGATTGGTTATTGATTTGCGTGAACTAAACAAGTGTATTGTACCACAATTCCCTGTGGTCCCTGATATATCTTCATTGTTGACAGCAATTGATTCCGAAGCAACATTCTTTACTGTAATCGATCTCAAGAATGCCTTTTTCAGCGTCCCAATAGATCCGGAAAGCCAATACTTGTTCGGATTCAGTTTAAATGGGCGCAGCTTTAAATTCTCACGCGCTCCCCAAGGATTTACAGAAAGCCCCAGCATCTACAGCCAAGCACTGAAACGAGAACTTGACAGTATCCACATGCCAGTCAATACTGCACTGCTTCAATATGTCGATGATCTGCTGATCACAGCGAGAAGCGAGCCAGAATGTGAAAAAGCTTCTCTGACAGTTTTACATTTTCTAGCCGACAAGGGGCACAAGGTGTCTCCTTCTAAGCTGCAATTCTGTGTCCAGCGAGTTATTTATCTTGGTCACTCGCTGTCCAAGGAGGGAAGGCAGCTTACACCAGATCGCATCCAGTTAATTGCTAACATGTCAATACCCCAGACACAAAAGGAGGTGCGGGCTTTCATAGGCCTCACTTCATATTGTAGGCAGTGGATCCCTCAGTACGCATTTCTAGCAAAACCACTCATTCAGTTAACCACACAGGAGGCAGCCACATCGACTGTTCTCCCTTGGACTCAGGAACATACACAAGCTTTTGAAAGCCTAAAGGAAGCTTTATGTCAAGCACCTGTTTTAGCAACACCATGTTATAGCAAACATTTTACACTCTTTGTTACAGAACGCGAAGGTACTGCTTTGTCAGTACTCACTCAGGATCAAGCAGGATCACGCAAGCCATGTGCTTATTTTTCCAGTACATTAGATCCCGTAGCTCAGGCTTTGCCTGCATGCCTGAAATCAGTGGCAGCGACAGCTTTAGCAATCAGACAAAGCGATGCCATAGTGTTAGGACATCCATTGACAGTACAAGTACCACATGCAGTAGAGGTTCTTGTGAACCGAACACAAACACAACATTTGACCATAGCCAGACTTACCGGTTATGAACTGACATTGTTTCAACCACACATAGAGATCCGACGGTGTAATACATTGAATCCTGCTACACTATTACCTGTAATTGGAACAGACCCACTAGCTCATGATTGTGTTGAAATCATTGAAATAAAGACGAAACCTAGACAAGACTTGACAGACGTTCCATTGTTAGATCCAGACCTGACGTTGTATGTAGACGGATCGTGCATGAGAACAAGTACAGGAGATTTAGTGGCCGCGTATGCAGTCACAACAGACACTAAAGTTATTGAGACAAATTGTATAGATACTTTGTCAGCCCAAGCAGCAGAACTTATTGCTCTAACACAAGCCTGTATTCAAGCCACAAATAAGAAAGTTAATGTATACACTGACTCACGTTATGCATTCGGAGTTGTACACGACTTCGGCGTGCTGTGGCGAGAGAGAGGTTATTTAACTTCCCATGGTGCCCACATTCAGCACGGACCCCTCATTCATGCCTTGTTAGACGCAATACATCTACCCACTGCTATATCGATTATGAAATGTAAAGCACACACGAAGGTTACTGATACCATTTCTCAAGGCAATGACTTAGCTGACCGAACAGCTAAACAGACTGCTCAGAATCGCACATTAGACATGACAAAGCCAATAGTTCAGACACCAACACAGTGTATGACAATTAAGGATCCCGCACTTGACGTAATTGACATACAGACACATGCCACAGCAGAAGAAATAAAGAAGTGGACTGAACTAGGAGGGATCCAGACAGATCAAGGATGGATGACGAAGGAGAAATCTGTATGGTTTCTCCCTGATTCCATGGTTCAAGCCATTATAGCTACAGTTCACAGTCCAGCACATTTAGGAGAGAAGGCTATGCTAGACAGCATTCAGCACATTTGGTTCAACAAACATTTACGAGCAGCAGCTAAACAAAAAGTTCGTACCTGTATGATATGTTGTCAGTTTAATCCAGGAAAGAGTGTTCCCGTAGAGCAGGGTGGATTTCAGCCTCCTGACCATCCTTTTGAAGTCCTCCAGATGGATTATATTCAGATGGAACGTTGTCGAGGATTCAAATATGTTCTCGTAGTTGTCTGCGCTCTCTCCCGTTGGACAGAGGCGTATCCCGTATCAGATTACACTGCCCCGACTACTGCCAAGCAGCTAGTTCGAGAATTCTTCCCACGGTACGGTTTACCACGTGTTGTATATTCAGATAACGGCCAGCCTTTCTCATCCGAATTAATGAAACATGTCTCACTTTTGTTGGGATATCAGTGGAAATTCCACTGTGTCCGACACCCCGAGGCAGCAGGTCTCGTGGAACGACATAATCAACTTTTAAAAATCAGACTGTCTAAAATATGTCAGGAAAAAGGTGTGGACTGGATAGTAGCTTTACCAGTTGCGCTATTTTACATGAGGATGGTAGCACACTCTCGAACAGGGCTATCCCCTTATGAGGTGATCTTTGGTAGACCACCGAATATGTGGGGGACGCCTATACCCCGTAAAATAACTGATGTCGACTGTAATATGCTGACAGATTACCTGGCTTCCTTGATGTCTGCACTACAATCTTGTCGTTCACAGGTAGTCGCAGCTTTTCCCGACAACACCGAGGTGAAACCTCATGATGTAATTCCCGGCGATTATGTTCTCGTCAGGAATTTTGATCGGAAAACCCAACTGGAGCCAAGGTGGAGGCTTCCTAAGTTGGTCCTGCTGACAACCAGAACAGCTGTGAAGATCGAAGGGAGAAAAGGCTGGGTGCATTCCAGCCATATCAAGAAATTTCATGGACTTCCTCCTGACACAAACAGTACTCCCCGTGTGTCTTCCCCCATTGACTCAAAGCTACCCTTGGCTGAGGCCAGTAGCACCGAACTCTATAAGCAGAAACTCAGGTCCAGATCCAAACTGTCGGACGATTTGATTGTTTAAGTCCTCTCCAAGGTGAAGCGGTTGAATCTGTCCCGACATGTATCCCTTAGGTCTGAATGATGTAGAGTCCAGAATCATAATGAAACGACATGCTTATTGTAAATTACTGCGTAGCCACTGTATTGTGACTTTATTAATTTTGTTTTCTTTGAGTTTTTTAATAGTTACTGCAAGTATATTGTTGCATATGTATTATCCTGTTTCTAAACGTGCTTTCAATATAACTGATGAACATTCTTTTAGTGAATTACCCCCACATGAGTTGTCCTATAGACTTGCGCTGCGCAATAACACATTCATTAGTATGTTACATCATTCCCATCAGACTAGTAATGCCACCAATTGTTGGGTGTGTGGCCGACTCCCTCCCTATCAGAATAACAAAGGAGTTCTGCCTTTCTTTCCACATCCGTTCACACACAATGGCTCCTGTGGAGCATGGTTTAGTTTATTAAATTCCATAGACCCAGACACAGCAGTTTATCAACAACATTGGATATGGGGAAATCTGAATCTAGTTTTATTCAAAGTCTGTCACCCTAATAAGGAGGGTCACCCCAGTAGAACAGGAACTGATTTAGAAAATGAAGTGTATAAATTAGGTAATTTTACGCCTAATCTTATGATTTTGAATGTCAAATCCGAAGTTGAACTAATTCTGCCCACTATGTCAGTATTTCCAGTTAAGGGTGAATTATGTGTGAGAAAAGTTGGTTCCATACATATGGGCCATAGCCAATGCGTTACTACAGTAGAATATAGTGATCAAGGTAAATCTTCATTTAGAGCTTCTCGCCATTCTTACTTTATATGTGGTCAGACGGCATATATGCGTCTGCCTCTAGATTGGGATGGTACCTGTTACATAGCATTCCTTCTACCACCTGTTTTCCTAGCTCCCCCTGATTATTATCGAAATGTTCATTTAGTACACAATAGAGAGCGAAGAGATCTCCCAGTTGTCGATTATACTGAGACGGCATGGGACAAGTATGTAGATTTCAATAAAGGTATCTTTCCCTATATAGGTACAATATCAAATAGTAAGCTGATACGCAGACTAACCAAGACTCTTGAAGCTGTAGTAAACGAGACTATAGCCGCCCTAGGCAATCTGACAGAGGAACAATCAGTGATGAGAATTGTTGTTCTCCAGAATCGTCTTGTCCTTGACGTCATCCTGGCCGATAGGGGCGGAGCTTGCAGGGTCATCGGATCCAGCTGCTGCATATTCATACCAGAAAATTCGCCATCTGTATATAAAGCTATAACACGCCTTCATAAGATTGTAAGCCAGATACACGAAAATCCAGGCACTTGGACGTGGTCCGGGTGGTTTTGGAGTGTGATATCAGCCTGGGGATGGAGAGTTCTATCCTTCCTAGGTATTGGCCTTCTTATGCTCTTCAGTTGTTGTTTATGCCTGCAATGTGGACCAGTGATTTGTGGTCTGTGTGCCACATCATGCATTCCATATCACAGTTCTCGTTCAAAACACCGGAAGAAGAAGGAAGAAGAAATGATGCTCCATGAGCAAATCGATGGAATGATGAAGATTGATATCTCTTGAAGGGCAAGTAGGGGACAAGGAGGGAATGTGGAAATGTGGATTTTCCTGATCAGTTATTTCCCCTATCTTGGACCCCAACGGTTCTATATGCATGTTACAAGTACATGTATGTTCCCTCCAGTTCCAGTTTCTAAGACGCAAACATATGTGTGTCTACCGTCGACATGTTCTCTGTCAGATCCGCCATCAATGGGCTGGATATTCGATTCCTAAGTATGAAAGGCCACCGACTTTATATGGCTAAGTTACTCCATTTTTACAGTTCAGGCAAGTAGGCCCGATTCTGTCCTCAAAGCCTTTCCCTGCTCTCTGTCTCTGACAGCTTCAGCTTGAGCTCGCATCTGTATCCATGAACTTTGTCCTACTCTCTGCGCGGCTCACGAAGCCTGACATCAGCCTATTCTCTGCCAAGAAGCTGTATTTCACCTTCGAATTATCTATTTTGCTCTCCAGCCGATGCATTCCTGTCTAGTGATTTAGGTAAACATTTCCTTTAGCTCACAAGCAAAGGACTCAGCCTTCCCGTCCTCCTGCAAGTGATTCATAGCCCTGTTGCCATGGAAAGTTTTCTGCCCCTCGCATCTCATATAGACACTTAGACGTTTGTGCACGCACACAGTCAGTATAGACTAGATTCTGTCCGAGAGTCCTTCCTTGTGGATAACATAGTTCTTTAAACATAGGATGTTAGATATGATTTGGGATTAGGTTGACTTGACCCCCCAGACTTCTCGTCTCCACATGTAGAGCTAAATGTCAAGTCCCCTTCACCCCCTAGTTGCACGACACTCACACGTCATGCTGCTGCGCGCGCATCTATGCCAAGTATTATCTTATAGATCCACCTATGTCTGATAATCCTAACCAATCATGTTTCTTTTATTCCTTATTACGCCTAGTTTCGATTACGCACCTGTTATGTCACTTTTCTTATCAAATGTTACGCCTTCTACATTCGTTTCATTGTAATGTACTTATTATAAAAATGCATGTCTGTCAATAAAGTATTGTACTTCACTTCCTGAACCCTCGTGGTGACGGAACCTGAAGGCCGCGACTCGAGTCGGCCATTTTTTGATGGAATAAAGCCCATTTAGAAAACCTCTTATACCACGGATTCTGCCTCTTGTTATTTTGAGCTATTTTACTTTATTTTAAGATTCCGTATGAAATTCAGTCCGGTAAAGAAGATTTTATTTACCACAGAACCCTCCAGAAAAAACCAACTACTCTGCTGTGAACCGATCTCGTTCACCAGCGAGGTTGGTGCAGGGCAAAAACAGAAGCAGGACCTGTTATACATGAAATGACAATGCCGACATGGTTGCGCCGCAGCAGCAAAAGAGAGCCTGCACTCCAAGGGTAGTTTTCAACACGATTGAATGCGACGCGTTTCGACCAACCAGGTCTCAAGTCCCCTTCGATACTGAGGGTCCTTAGGGGCCAATCAGCCTCCTGTTACCTCCAGTAAGCCTCACACAGTGGTATTGCAGAGAGGTGGCTGGAGGCCATGCCCCTCTTTACAGCACTCTGCAAATGTGCCTCTTTGTGCACTGCTGGTGGGGCGATGAGGTCCCCTTGTGTCCTGAGTACCTCAGGTCTAAAGTGGACTTCATTCCCCAAGCAGCAGAGCACCAGGAGGCATGCTTGCAGAGTGGTGTAAAAAGGGGCATGGCCTCTGACCACTTCTCAGCAATCTAGCTGTGTGGTGCTTACAGGATGTAACAGGAGGGCTAGTTGGCCCCCAAGGTCCCTCAAGAGGCAAGGGGACTTTATCCCCAACCAAAAGCACACCAGGAGGCACGGTTGCAGAGTGGTGTAGAGAGGGGGCATGGCCTGCGACCACCTCCCAGCAATCCCACTGTGTGGGGCTTACTGCAGGTAACAGGTAGGCTAGTTGGCCCCTAAGGACCCCCAGCAGCAAAGGGGACTTTATGCCCCAACCAAGATCAAACCAGGAGGCACGTTTGCAGAATGTTGGACAAAGGGGGTGTGGCCTGGTATCAGAACTCAGCAATCCTAAAGTGTGGGACATACTGAAGGTAATAGAAGGTCTAGTTGGACCCCATGGACATCCTTGGGGGCCAACTACCCCTCCTGTTACCTCCAGTAAGTCCCACACAGTGGGATTGCTAAGATGTTTTCTGAGGCCACTCCCCCCCTTTCTGCACCACTCTGCAAACGCTCCTCCTGACGCACTACTGGTTGGGGGATGAAGTCCACTTTACTCAAGAGGGACCTTGGGGACCAAGAAGCCCTCCTGGTACCTCCTGTAAGCCTTACACAGTGGAATTTCTGAGCGCTGGTTGGAGGCCAAGCCCATTTTTCCACCAACCTGCAAACGCAACTGCTAATTAAAAATCTATAGAAATTCACTGAAAAAACAAAGGTTTTAGGGACTGTAAAGTTAGAAATTAGCATTTATAAAACCTTAGAAATTCACTGAAAAAAACACAGGTTTCAGGGACATTATATTTAGAAATTAGCATTTACAAAACCTTCGAAATTCACTGAAAAAAATACAGGTTTCAGGGAAGTTAGCGTTTAAAAAACCTGAGAAATTCACTGAAAAAACACAGGTTTCAGGGACGTTATAGTTAGAAATTAGAATTTCAAAAACCTTAGAAATTCACGGAAAAAACAAAGGTTACATGGACGTTATGGTTAGGCTGAAATTTCACTTCTAAAAAACCAGAGAAATTCAGCTGTTATAGTTAGCAGAGCTAACTATAACTCGCGCCCCTGCAAAGCACTGCTTATGATCTCACATATTACATCACTCATGACATGGTCAGTGACATCACTGATGACATCACTGATGACATCTCAAATACTTCACATTCCTAGGCACTATGTTAATAAAAACTGCACAAACCCAGGCAGCGTGATATTGAATACCGAACAAATGTACAGACCGATTGAATGAATAATGCACAATTGCAGTGACTGAACTGTGGCATGTGACACAATCGGCTATACTGATTGTATTAAAATTTAAAAACTGTACAATCCCGGGTGATAAGTATCGAATTATTGCACAGACATTTAATCTGATGTAAACATTACTTCAAACCAGCAGATGATGAAGTCCCTGTCACTGATAGTGAAACATGTTGAATAATGCCCGCACTAGGGGTAGAAATGCACGATGGACCCAAGCAATGAGGTATAGAATATTACACAACTGCATGCACTATGGAAAAGAATCCTGTGCCTTCCCAGGGACTGAACTGAGGCTTAGGGCACGATCACAGCCTCTGACTGTACTAAGTACTCTGCATCCAGATGGGAGGTAAAGAGTGCATAGCACAATCCTGCCATCTGAATAACCAAAGTTATGTTATTCCCTGGTCTATAGTAATGACATACCAGTAATCAGTGGTCTGTGCAGGTATTATATGGACACACAAGTTTACAGTACCTGTAGGAGTAAACAGGGGTCCATGATTTTATTATGTAAACACACAAGGTAACAGTACCACTTTGATTTATTTTGAAAAGTAGGTGATTTTTTTCTCTAGCCCCATCCAACTGACCCTGCCCCCCACTGCCCCGCCTCCACTGGTGCGCCCCTTGGCCACAAACTACATCATAAATTTGGCCTCCATGAGTAAGTTTGTAAGTACCAATGGTCTAATGTTTTATTCTTTCAGGATGAGATCTTGGTGTGGGGTCCAGACAAGGAGAGACACAATAGTGTTTTGGAAATTGTACTGGGAAGATTGGAGCAAGCAGGATTCACAGTAAGCAGGGAGAAGTGTCTGTTTTGTGTACAGGAAGTGGAGTACTTCGGGAACACATAATCTTGAAATGGTATTAGGCCGAAACTGAAGTTGGTCGGGCCATTGAAAAGGCGCCTTCTGATACAGACAAGAAACAACTTTGTTCCTTTTAGGGCCTAGCTAAATATTATTATCAGTTTTTAGAATGCTTATCAGACAAGGTATATATGTTGTGCCTGTTAATTAAGAAAGGAGTGAAGCATGAATAGGCCAAGGAATGTCAGTTGGCATGTGAGTCTGTCAAGGAGGCCATTGTCTAAGCAGTAATTTTGAAAACCTTTGACCCACAAGACAGAACCATAGTGGTTGCAGATGCTAGTGCATATGGTCGAAGAGCTGTGCTAATGCAGCAGAAACGCGGGCAGGAGAGTTTGGACACATTTGAATCATGGACTTTAAGAGGAGCCGAGGAGACATACTCTACTAGAGAAGGAGGCATTAGCTTGTTGGGGGGGTGTGCAGCATTTCAAGACCTATGACTGGGGGTCTGTGCTTGAGTTATGCACTGACTTCAAGCTCCTCTTAGAATTATTTTCTACAAAAGGAGCAGGAAGAGCATCTCCCAGAACAGTCAAGTGATTGTACTGTTTGCAGGAACACAACGTTGAGATCAAGTGTGTTCCTGCAGACTGTTTGTCTCGCTTGCCTGCTCAATGTGAGAATGAACCAAAGGATGATGATTGGGTAGTATTTAGTGTGTAAGGGTTTTGCAGAGGTCCAATTTCTGATCATGAGTGGAGTCAAGCACTGTCTACTGACAAAACTCTCCAACTGCTCATTTGTAATCTGTCCAGACTAGTTGTCTAAATATGATGGACTGGCCAGATCTATGTGACTATAGAAAGGTTTCAGCTGAGTTGTTGTGGTGGATGGTATCATTGGCAGTTGCAGGAGGTAGGTGGTTCCAGGGCGAATGCGCTGAAGACTAATGGAAGTGCAGCATGAGGGACATAATGGATTGACAGTCATGAAAAGGAGAGTACGAGTGAACCTTTGGTGGCCAGGATTAGACAGGGAGATAGAAATGTTCATGAGGGAGTGTCTTGTGTATACATTTAGTGTTAAATCCCATACCATGGTTGAAACTCCCATCACAGTCACAGAATTTCCATCCAGGGCGTGGAAATGATTGGAAATAGATATATGTGGTCCTTTTCATTGTAGAGGGTTAGAAGGCAAATATGCCATTGTGCTGGTCGACTACTACTCCAAGTAGCCAGAAGTGGCTTTCATGAAGGAGATAAGAGCATCTGATGTAGTAATTTCTTGTTAGGAGGTGTTCAGGAGAGAAGGCTGTCAAGAGTGAATAATGTCAGACAATGGTCCACAGTTTGTGGCAGAGGAATTTCAACAATTTCTGGAAAAACAAGGTGTTAGCATCACAGAACTGCAATATACCATTCACACAAAAATGGTCTTGAGGACCGCTTTTATTGAGTATTGAATAATGTGTACAGCTGGCTGTTGAGGCTGGGCTAAATTGCAGGAATGTAGGTAAAAATAGGCTGTGGAGTTACCAAAACACACCACACTCAGTTATAGGTGAAGCACCTTTTTCGGTTGATAAGAGGAAGGGTTTTGTGTATCAAGGTGACACCTGTTTTTATTGAAAGAGTGAATCTGTCATGTGTGGACAATGATAAACTGAAGGAGAGAGTAAAGGAGTGCCAGAGCAAATATGTAGAGAGGGATATTGATAGGTTGAAGAAAGATCTTCTCAACATAAGGACGGTGACTGGGTGAGAGAAAGTGGTGTAGGGAGAGCTATCATATGGTCACGTCCCCTGAAAATATGCAGTGCAAAGGAAAACACTGTCTGGTTGCAAGATGTGAAAAAGTGGCATGCCAGGAGGGTTATGATGTGCAACGATGTAGAACATGCACACTCCTATGCAATGGCTGTCAGTGGAAGAGTAACAGCTGGTGCCCAAGTCACAATGGGAAGTGCAGGGATGCTTGAGGTGAAGAACTTAAGAAAGTTGGATGATTATGATTTATTTTCTATACATAATTTCATGATTAAATTTGTTATCTATAGCTCATGTTATAAGTAGGCTATTTGTAGATATTTGGGAAAAAATGTATTATATTATTTGATTGGGTGTTCTGGTTCAATAATTAATGAATTTTAGGTAATACATAATTTTATTCTTTAATGTGTAGAAAGAGGGATATGTTATGTATTAACTGGCAGCCACATTCTATCCTGGAACTGGGAATTCCAGAACCTGGGGAAGAGGTAAATGGATAAATCTGCCAGGGGTTGGTTGACTGAAGTCTTGCTTCTAAATCACTTCAATCAATTTGTTTATTTGGTTACCATACATAACCATAAAAGTAAACATATAAACAAAAAATTACGGCGCATATCTACAAGGCCAGGCGATAATTATCGCTCAGCGCTCTTAGCGCGAGGATAATTATCGCCGGGCATCGCTGAATTTTATTGCGGAGATAGCGTGCTCTCAGCAACGCTTATCTCCAACGCTATAAAATTCAACGCGCAAGCTACTAACTGTGCAATTATCGCTCGAAATCCAGCGATAATCGCACAACGTTTGGCGAAAGCTTGCTGATAGGGTAAGGCAGACTTAGCCATGATATCCACCTACCATAAAATATCATGGCTAAGTCAGTTGAAAAGCAGGTGTAAGGAAAGTAGTGATAACCATGGTTAGCGCTACTTTTCGAATCGCTATGCTTGTTAGCGATTCCCTTGATAATTTGAGAAATGTCGGTTAGCGACATTTCTCCAGTTATTTCAGGAAGGAACGCCCACTTTGATCTCATTAGAGATGCAAAGCTGGGCGTTCAGAAAACAGGCGCTAAGGCAAAGATTCACGCAATAGCGTGACCTTGCTGTTATAGCGATACAATTATCGCCGCTTTTCAGCCGAAAACGTCCGCAAAAGTGGTGATAATTTTTTATCGCCACCTTGTAGATATGCACAGAGTTAAAACACAATTAGGCATAAGTGATTAATAGTTTGAGCTTCCTAAAAACAACAACAAGATAAATACATTTCTTAAAAATCTGAACAAAGTCTGATATAGAGAAACTAATAAAATAAAATTTGATCAAAATGTGCTATATGCAGAAGTAATAGACACACAAAAAACTCAAGGGTCCGCCATGTTGTAGTGCTAGAGGCAGTCCTATGTTTTGAAACCATGTGATGACCATTGACTACCATTGTTTTAATTGACTTTTGATGTTTTATTGTATCCTACCTTGAATGTCCTGCATGTGCACGTTTCTTTGAAGATTTATTTTGTGTTTCTTTGTATTTTTAGAGTGGGAGCTTCACAGAGTAGATTTTGCCTTTGGAATGCTTGCATGAAAAGTGATCAATTCCAGTAAGATTCCTTGGCACAGAGGAGGGCCTCTGGGAATCTTCTAGTGTGCATTGAGAACATAAAGCTGGGGTTTGTTGACTTAGAAACTGGGATTTGAGCCTGAACATTGGATGAGTCTACAGTGCCGCAGCTCCCAGTTTTGATGAGTCTCTTGAACCCTGTTTTAAAATACCCACTAGTCTGGAGTGGGCCAAGATGAAGTTTGCACCCGGTGATGTATCTTGATTTTGATTGTTGCCATTGTGATGTGTGATTGTCTGTGTGCACATTCAAGTCTCCAGTGACTATAATCATCTGAGATGTTTTCTTTGAGCATTGACTTTGTGATGTATGAGTGTCTGTGTGCATATCCAAGTCTACAGTGGTTGTAACATTTGATGTATTTAGTGTATATATCTTTCTGATTTCTTGGAGGACATCCAGCATAATCTGCTTGTGTTTCATTCCATATTATTATCTGCTTGCGGTTCATTTTATTATTGATATCTGCTTGCATTTTATTTCATGTATGTTCCATGCCTTGCATATACCCATATATATATCAAGATCGGTTTTCTGATCGAAACGCTTCATGGCGGACACTTGTCTGTTATTATGATTTGAGGTGATGGATTTGAAATAAAGCACTGTTTTTCGAACAGCAAACTTTGGATTTTGTGGCAATCTGTGTGGTCTGTAACTGGAGCATCCCATAGAGTCGAGTCGAGAAGGTGGGCCAGGATATTCTGGACATTATATATATATATATATATATATATATATATATATATATTATCTACTGGCGGTCGCCAGTAGATAGTTATAGTTAGGACCCTGTTTCCATAGGAAATCCGCAACATTCTATTTGGAATAACTTTGGCGCCGGTCGACGAATCCTCGCGAAATGTTCAAAATAGGTGGGGCGCTACGCTGCGCTCCTACCCTGAAAGTTTCGGGGGGATTCGTCAAGCGGGGGCTGAGAAAAAAGGGGGGTCCCAAAACGCGTTTTTCCCATGCATTTTTCCATAGGACCTTTAGACACAGCTACAGCCCGAACGGCCGAACAGAGTTACTTGAAATTTGGCAGAGAGGTAGTCTACAGGTCAAGGAAGTGCCTTTTGTAGGTCTGGTGTAAATCTGTTCAGTATGTCCTGAGAAAATAGCATTTAAAAGCATATATATATGTGGGCGGAGCCTAACCACACATCTCATCCTGAGATCTGATTGGCTGTCAGCACTTCATCCAAGAAGTGTTGGCAGCCATCTTGGGACCAATATACATGATAGCACCTCATTAAAAAGCATTGCAGTTAATAGAAGGTTTTAAGACTTTAGTTACATTATAAATCATTTGTTGATGGTACCATACTCATTTTAGGAATTGTGGTATGTTCTAAGGTGATTTCACTATGTGAAAAAGCCTTCTGCTGGGATATCATGATTGAGAGAAAAATATTTTCTCATGCTTTTACCACAGAGGTTTGGAAGGTGATCTATAAGATAAACTGAGAGCTTATTTTCTGTAAATTCACATTATCTTTCTCAGTCATGTGAGAATGAAGTCTGACATTCTCAGTAAAACATATACATCCAACAAGGGCAGAGACTGTCAGTTGATTCCTTTGTGTTCTACTGCAGCTTCCCAGAGTGTTCCAAAGAACTACTAGAGCGCTAACAGTCCTACTTATGATAAACGTATGGCACACCTGAAGCCATCTTGCTTGGATTAAAGTGGTAACTCTTAAAACATTTAATTTAAAAAGGAACAAAATGAGGGGGATAATTTTTCCATAAAAAGTATGATTAGTGCTGCAGAAAGAAAAATTAGGGCACATTTTGAGTGACTTCTCAAATCCTCTTCTATTTCATTAAAACATTCTGACATGCAGACTGAAACATGCACTTTCAATACCAGCAGCAGTTTTCCCTGGTGAGCAGTAGCTTTACTACAGTGATCTAATGAGCAAAAAGAGTGCTAACATTCTGAATTTATGGCAAATGTGTGACACATCTGAATGCCTTCTTGATGGAATCAAAGTAAAAAACTGAAAGTATTTCCTACTGAGGAGACTGCAGTAAATGAGGAAATTAGGAAACTTCATAACAAATAAGTCTCCCAAGATGGCCACCAGAGACAAAAGAGCCCAAATGTAGCCCAAATATCACCCAGATGTAGCCCAAGTATAGCCTAATGACAGAATGTCCCAGAATGTTCTTAAAAACAACTAGAGCGCTTACTGTCTTCATTATGACAAAAGTATGGCACACCTGAAGCCATCTTGATTGGAATAAACTGGTAACACTTAAAACATTTAATTTAAAAAGGAACACAATGAGGGGGTTCATTTTGCCATAGAAATTTTGATTGATGCTGAAGAAAGAAAATGAGAGCACATTTTGAGTGACTTCTCAAATCCTCTTCTATTTCATTAAAAAATTCTGACATGCAGACTGAAACATGCACTTTTAATACCAGGAGCAGACTTCCATGGTGAACAGTAGTTTTACTACAGTGATCTAATGAGCAACTAGAGTGCTAACATTAAGAATTTATGGCAAATGTGTGACATATCTGAATACCTTCATGAGGGAATAAAAGTAAAAAACTGAAAGCATTTCCTACTGAGGAGACTGCAGTACATGAGGAAATTAGGAAACTTCATAACAAATAAATCTCCCAAGATGGCCACCGGAGACAAAAGAGCCCAAATGTAGCCCAAAATCACCCAGATGTAGCCCAAATATAGCCCAATGACAGAAGTGTGCAAAACACTTATTATTTTGTGTTTTTGCAGTGTTATATAGTGCAGACTTGTCAGGTATTGGAGTGCTTTACATGAGCATTGGTTACATCACACAAGAACAAATTCATTTTGGTTGTAGACATGGGGAGACTAAGTGATTTGACCAGAATCACAGAATGTCGAGCTGAAGCAGAAACTTCAACCTGGTTCCCCAGTTGCAAAGTCTGCAGTTCTGGAAGTAACACCACATCCTCTCCCCTAAGTGCAACATTTAATCAAGTGTTCAACTGGATAAAAAAACATAAAGATAACAAATAATTTAAAAGTGCTTTGTCGCTATTTGAAAACTCAGAAAATATGTCCTTATTTTAGTCTTTTAAAGCACTAACCATAATTTTGATGCCAATAAGACCCTCTCATATATGTAATTTCTAAAGGAAATACTCTAGGTATTACAGTTTTGATTACATCAAGATCATGTCAGGCGTTCCACACTTTTGTAATAAATATAGAATGTTAGCAATCTAGTTGTTCATTAGGCTACTGTTGAGAGGCAGAGGCAAGGGGCACGGACTCTGAAAATTGAAGGCAGGTAGGAGGGTGCAAAGGCAACAATGTAACCACACTGAGCAGGCAGGAAGGGCCATGGAAGCACAACAGACTATGGAGGGCAGTGGAAAGGGGGGCAGGGGCAACAAACCAACAATACAGGACTTGCAAGAGAGGCTGTTGGAGGGAAGATCTATTACGGGTCAAGGAAGCTAGGGGCGGTCCCCAGAGCCCCGGGAGCCACCACAGAACTGAGCAGGAGAGTGAGTCAGGGACAAAAGGGGCACCTTAATTTGTGCCGGGGTGCCTAGGAACGCTTTCTCCAAAAATGAAGAAAACAGACATATGAGACATGGAATTGGAGGCAGAATACAATGGCAGTTTAATGAGAATATGCAACTTCAAAGAAACCGCAGAATAGAGACATAAAGTACAAAATACAGAATCCAGATAATCATACAGCTGTCATGATATTCTCTGTATCTCAATTAATGTACTGACAGAGAGAGAGAGAAAACACATCTATAAATGCATCATGAGAAACAAGTTACACCAAGGAAAATGTTACCTAGGAACACTCACGTTTACTCTTAGAGCAAGCATTCCTGCAATTACAATACAAAATCTTTTAAATGCAAAAGTAAAGAGAACAATGGTTAAACATAACATGACATTTCATATAGGTAAAATAGAATAAGATGCTTCAAGCAAAGCAGAGCAAGACATTTTAAGCAAAGGAAGACAAGACCTCCCAGCTCTTGGGGAAAACCTGCATGGGGAGACTAAGTGATTTGACCAGAATCACAGAATGTCGAGCTGAAGCAGAAACTTCAACCTGGTTCCCCAGTTGCAAAGTCTGCAGTTCTGGAAGTAACACCACATCCTCTCCCCTAAGTGCAACATTTAATCAAGTGTTCAACTGGATAAAAAAACATAAAGATAACAAATAATTTAAAAGTGCTTTGTCGCTATTTGAAAACTCAGAAAATATGTCCTTATTTTAGTCTTTTAAAGCACTAACCATAATTTTGATGCCAATAAGACCCTCTCATATATGTAATTTCTAAAGGAAATGCTCTAGGTATTACAGTTTTGATTACATCAAGATCATGTCAGGCGTTCCACACTTTTGTAATAAATATAGAATGTTAGCAATCTAGTTGTTCATTAGGCTACTGTTGAGAGGCAGAGGCAAGGGGCACGGACTCTGAAAATTGAAGGCAGGTAGGAGGGTGCAAAGGCAACAATTTAACCACACTGAGCAGGCAGAAGGGCCATGGAAGCACAACAGACTATGGAGGGCAGTGGAAAGGGGGGCAGGGGCAACAAACCAACAATACAGGACTTGCAAGAGAGGCTGTTGGAGGGAAGATCTATTACGGGTCAAGGAAGCTAGGGGCGGTCCCCAGAGCCCCGGGAGCCACCACAGAACTGAGCAGGAGAGTGAGTCAGGGACAAAAGGGGCACCTTAATTTGTGCCGGGGTGCCTAGGAACGCTTTCTCCAAAAATGAAGAAAACAGACATATGAGACATGGAATTGGAGGCAGAATACAATGGCAGTTTAATGAGAATATGCAACTTCAAAGAAACCGCAGAATAGAGACATAAAGTACAAAATACAGAATCCAGATAATCATACAGCTGTCATGATATTCTCTGTATCTCAATTAATGTACTGACAGAGAGAGAGAGAAAACACATCTATAAATGCATCATGAGAAACAAGTTACACCAAGGAAAATGTTACCTAGGAACACTCACGTTTACTCTTAGAGCAAGCATTCCTGCAATTACAATACAAAATCTTTTAAATGCAAAAGTAAAGAGAACAATGGTTAAACATAACATGACATTTCATATAGGTAAAATAGAATAAGATGCTTCAAGCAAAGCAGAGCAAGACATTTTAAGCAAAGGAAGACAAGACCTCCCAGCTCTTGGGGAAAACCTGCACAGCCTGTTAACCTACATACAGACGGCGAGGTAGTCCGTCGATATCTGTGGGTACTTCCTTTTTATATCATTTTGTGGGCTCCTTTGCACGCTACATCTACCTACGTATGCTACCCAAAAGCTTCGTCTGCAGATTTTACCAGACATTTCGTCATTTACCCACTTAATGCTGACAATGGACTGGGTGAAAAGGTCAGTCTCTCAGGCCAATCGCTTATCGTAAGTTCCATAGAGCAAGCAGAAAATAATGGGTATTGTACGGGAATTCAATATATTCATGTATAAAATCTCCTCAGTTCTCCTAACTTGACGCTCTGTGGTTGCCACTTCCTTAAAAGCGGGAAACCTGCCCAGGAAGCAAGTACCAGTCCAGGATGCAGCCTACTGTATGTCGACAGCTTCAGGGGGATGTTGAACTTTGATACCGAGCACGGAGCACTCGGGTAGGGTGGGGGCTACTAGTTTGGAGCAGAAGGCCTCGCAGACCTGCCTTCAGACTGCTATACACTAAAATTGCAGAGCTATGGTCAATTTAACAAAGAGGCCTACATATTGAACAGAAGGGCCTACATAGGGGTTTTATGCTGGCTGAGTGGTAAGGATGTCTCAGGATAATTATATAGCAACACAGGACCCGCTGGTCAATTTAATACGGCCTACAAATGCGGCTGGCAGGGCAAGGACAAGGGTCTCATACTTCAGGTGTGGACAGAACGGGCCAGGGGCCCCCTGTGATACAAAATCTACCCTCCTTCAAGGCTTTGGCAATGTAATAGACCATTGTGGGCAGAAGGAAGAGGCAATGGTAGTACAACCATACATGCCAACAGACCGATTCAGCCAGGAAACGTCCAATGTTTTTAAGCTCAAATGGGCTTTATTTGATCTGTCTCCTGTCTACAATATCCTCTTTTTCAATGTAACTCAAAGGGGAAAATCAATACCCCAGTTTTTTTTCAAAATCTCCCTCTTACCAAGTTCAAAATGTTCGCAAGTATGGTACATTGGATCATGGAAGGAAATGGGATAGGGACATAGACTTGGATAACAGAGGACAGGAGGGACATGGAGAGGTGCACCAAACTGACCCTGCAGGGCAGGCATCAGGGTTTGCAGCAGCACAATACACCACACAGGGCATGCAGGACGGGAGTGCAGCACAAAAATCCATAGAAAGCAAGAGGGAGGGGACAGGACCATGCACATGGACAACAGAGAACAGAGGGGCAAGAGGCAATGGTAGCTAGCTGACCATAATGGACAGAGAGGAGAGAAAGCTGCAGCATAACAGACCATAAAGGGCAGGAGGGACGGATCAGGGGCATTACAATGGAACAGACAAGCCAGGAGGGAGGGAGTAGGGGTCTGCACATGTAAACAGAGGGCTGGGGGCAAGGGGGCAGGGCAGGAGCAGCAAGATAGCCATGAAGGTCAGGCAGGATGGCCACTAGAAGCAAGACACACCATGAAGAGCAACAGTGAGACTGTGATGGCATACAGACAGACCATGGAGGGAAGGTGGGAGGGGGTCAGGGGCAGCTAACTGACCACACAGGGAAGGTGGGAGGGGCCATGGCAGCACAGAAGACCATGCATGGCAAGTGGGAGGGTTAGTGGCAGCACAATGGCTATGATGGGCAAGAAGGAGGGTGCAGGGGCATGCACAAAGGACCATGGAGGATAGAAGGGAGGGTCAGGACCTGTGCACAGACAAGAAAGTTCAGGGGAAGGGACCTCACAACAGACCACACGGGGCAGGCAGGAGGAGCAGTTGCAGCACAACAGACCAGGGAGGGCAGAAGGGTGTGGCAGTACAATGGACCATGTAGGACAGGAGGAAGAGGATAGGGGAATGGCTTGTGGACAGGCAGGGTGGAGGTGGCAGGGACAGGTTACAGTCATCTGACAATGCTAGGCAGGTGGGAGGGGAGTGGCAGCTCAACAGAACACTCAGCGTAGATAGGAGTGGCAGGTCCATGGGACATGGTGGGCAAAAAGGATGGAGCAGGGGCATGCACAACGACATCGGAGGGCAGGGGGAAGGAGAATAGGGGCAGCAAGCTGAGCACAGAGTTTAAGCAGGAGGTCAATGATGGGGCATAGAATTGGGCAATGGAGGGCAGGAGGAGTGGACTGGTACATCATACTAAATTGAGGGCAGTGGCAGCACATCAGACCATGCATGGCAGGAGGGAGGAGGCTAGTCCATGGAATCACACAACAGAGGATAGGGAGGAGGGGGATGGGGCAGCAAGCTAACTGTTCAGAGAAGGCGGGTATTAGGAACTTTATTGTTTTTAAAACATTGTGTCTGTGCGAACTACTTAAAATATGAACAAGTATGCAGCATAATCTCACTTTTATTCAGGAAGAAGAGGACGTTTGTGACTATGACTCCAGGCTCACTTGGCAGAAACACCCCCTAACCCTCCACCCCCTATCGCAAAATGTAATGCCCGTGAAAAGGGTAGGTGAACACAGTGTTATATAGAACATAGTCCTGAGAGCACAATTGAAAATGAAAACTAGATATAGTGTATGGTATAAACTATGCACCAAAAAGTGTGATATAAGATGAACCAGGCGTGAAATATAATATGCAATACATTGTGCGCAATGACAGATTCATTGGAGAGCGCGAGATAGCACAGGCACTAGCGCGTGCTATGCGATATGCGCCTTGGAATGTAATATGCACAGGGCAGTGTTGTGTAACCTAACTAGTCTCTAAAGTTGTAATATAAAATATGTGCTGGGGAGTGTAACGTTGCATATGCACTGTGACAAAGATATGGATCCCAGATTGTAATATGTATGGCATAGCACTGTGCGTTATAACATAGGCATCGAGGAAGGCACGTTAGATGGGGCAATATAACCCGTGCGAAGACAAGTGTGGTATGACATATTCACGGGGTGGTGTTACAGTGCACATGGGCTAGAGAGTGTCATAGCATATGCACTAGCTAGTGGAATACAACACAGAGGTGTGTGGCACTCGGCAGGCAATGGTGGGTGTAACACAGCATTGGGCTCTGTCAGGAGCGCGCTGTGACTCTCAAGTGATGTTCGTCCCCTTTCCAGAGAGTAAAATAAAAAGTATTACACATCCAGCAGTGGATGTGTGTTTTATTAACCATGAGGGGGGTTTCTTGCATAGTGTTGGTCGAATTTTTGTTGAATCCCCTTTGAATGGCTTGGTGTGCATGTGAATTAAATGTGCCCGTCAATAGCTACCCATGTTTGTATAAATAAACGACAAGGGTGTCTGCCGGGATTAGGCACGGTAGGGCATCAGACATGTCAGAGCTTCACTAGTGGTGTAAATACATTCCACGTGGATTCATTGCATGCATAGTCGCCTTTTAATGAATATCACACAAATCGTCATGGTGATAGGTACGTACGGTTTGTCCAGCATGTCCTAGGTGTGTCTATAAATATATATTTTTTTAAAATAATAAAAAACAGTGACCGGCCCTGGGGATTGGGGTCAAAAAAATATAATTAGGAGACAGGCCCTGGGGGATGGGGTCATCAGGGCCAATACATTAGAATAAGAAGGGGAACCACACAGCCCCCCTTCTTAAAAAATTAAAATAAATAAAAGGCTGGCATCGTGCCGGAGGCCATGACCCCTCCGTGCAGCACTCTGCAAACGCGCCCCCAACAGGCATCTCCAGTATGCGCCAGGGAGCTGCGCTGCAGACAGGTGTTCTGAGGCCAAGCCCCTTTTTACACCTCTCTGCAACGCAGCTCTGTGGCGCTTACTGGAGGTACCTAGTGGTCTAGTTTGACCCTAGGGACCCTTAGGATTCAAGGGGACTTAATCTCTCAACTTAGAACAGCCACAGGGCGCGTTTACACAGTGATGAAGGGAGGGGACGGGGCCTGAGGTGACGTGTGCAAACACGCACTATGGCACGTTTTAAATTGGGGATATAATTTCCCTTCAATACTGAGGGCCCCTGGGGGCTAACTAGCCCACCAAGTGCTTCCAGTAAGCGCCACTGAGCTGCATTGCAGAGAGGTGGTCCAGGCCGTGCCACTTTTTACACCTCTCTGCAACGCAGCTCTGTGGCACTTACTGGAGGTACCTAGTGGGCTAGTTGGACCCTAGGGACCCTCAGGATTCAAATGAACTTAATCTCCCAACTAAAAATGGACACAGGGCGTGTTTACACAGTGGTGAAGGGAGGGGACAGGCCTGAGTTAACGTGTGCAAAAACGCCCTGTGGCCTGTTTTAAGAGGTAGTTTTAATCCCCATGCCCTATAATATACTAGGGGCTTACAGAGGAGGTCATGCTAATCACAGGGGGACCCCAACGCATAATGTTCCCTAGTGTATGTAGGTGTTTTCACTGTATTCTAAGTGTCTTTTAACATAGCACTGGCTCTAGGACTGGTTAGTCAGACTCAGTTACCACCAGTATCCGTCTGAAAAAGTTGAGGGTACAGGATGATTTTGCAACAAGGCTTCTTTCTGCTCTTCTTTTTGTTCTTTCTGCACGTTATCCTTCTTCCTGCACTTATCTTCGTATTTGAGGACATCTGTTGCTTCTTTCTGCACTTCTTTTGTTTCTTTCTGTGCATTTTTTCTTCTTTCTTCACATGTCCTATCTCTGTAGGCATAGTTAGAAATTAGCATTTAAAAAACCTTTGAAATTCACAGAAAAAACCATAGGTTTCAGGCACGTTATAGTTTGGAATTAGCATTTAAAAAACCTCAGAAATTCACTGAAAAAACCATAGGTTTCAGGGGTGTTATAGTTAGCTGGACTTTTCACTTGTACAAAACCATTGAAATTCCCCCGTTATAATTAGTTCAGCTAACTATAACTCGCGCGCCCGCAATGCACTGCTGATGACGTCACATATTACATCACTCATGACATGGTCAGTGACATCACTCATGACATCACTGATGAGATCTCAAATGACATCACTGATGACATCATCCTTGTGATAGAGTGGCAGACCTCCTCTCACCCTAATATAACCTTTGATACACACATTCAAAAATAGAGACTAAAATTTTCAAAACAATGGACATACCAATACCAGTTACAACAACCTCTTCAGTAATTCTAAGATCCACATACACATCCACTCCTTCACCAACAGTCCTATACAGTCACTCATACATGTATTCACTCATCATATGTACTCATACACCTATACATCCTGTTACACAATGCCACTCATCCATAGAGTTACTCACACACATAGTCACTCATGCTAATAAAGAATCAAACATACATTTACTTGCATATACAGTTATACACACACCACCACACTTACTTCTACGGAAACTTACACATACTTAGTCTTTTAAACAATCACGTATAGAAACACATACTTATTCATACAGGAACTCTTTCAATCTCTCACTCTCACATATACTCACATATATACACCAATAGTCACATATACTAGTTTAAAACATATGTAGTTACTCATAAAGACACTATTGAGACAGTCATTCACTCACTAACACACCCATACACACACTCATCCACCCATTCAGTCCTGCACACATGCTGTGTTCAACACATACAAACAGTGAGTCACTCATTCATGCACCTATGCACTACGTAATACCCCCCACCGAACCATGCAGACACTCAGACTGATACTCAAAAAACCAACTAATAACCTATATAGACACCCATGTAGCTACTCACCAACCCATGCAGCCACTTACACACAAAGTGAGAGACTGATACAGATATTTACATATTTAAACATTACTCACTAAGCCATGTATTCACTATGATACACTTAATCAGTCAGTTACACAATCAATTTTTCAAAAACAAATCATCCATTTAGACACTTATATACCCATTTATTCTTCCATCGACCTTGAGATATACATATATAAAACATATTTAATTTTCAGAAAAACACATATTCTTTGGATGATGTAATCAGTGATGTCATCAGTGATGTCATTTGAGATGTCATCAGTGATGTCATGAGTGATGTCACTGACCATGTCATGAGTGATGTAATATGTGACGTCATCAGCAGTGCATTGCGGGCGCGCGAGTTATAGTTAGCTGAACTAACTATAACGGGGGAATTTCAATGGTTTTGTACAAGTGAAAAGTCCAGCTAACTATAACACCCCTGAAACCTATGGTTTTTTCAGTGAATTATATATATATATATATATATATATTCACTGAAAAAACCATAGGTTTCACACATGTTATAGTTAGCGGAAATTTTACTGATAAAAAACCAATGAAATTGCCCCGTTATAGTTAGTGCTGGCAACTATAACTCACGCGACCGCAATCCTCTGCTGATGCTAATACTGTATTTAGACACTTATTTGCCCATGTCTTCTTCCATACATTTTTAGCTATACATATATTACAAATATTTTTTTTTCATAAAGACACATATGTCATCAGCAGAAGATTGCGGTCGCGTGAGTTATAGTTGCCAGCACTAACTATAACGGGGCAATTTCATTGGTTTTTTATCAGTAAAATTTCCGCTAACTATAACATGTGTGAAACCTATGGTTTTTTCAGTGAATTTGCAAGGTTTTTTAAATGCTAATTCCTAACTATAACGTGTGTGAAACCTATGGTTTTTTCAGTGAATTTGTACGGTTTTTTAAATGCTAAGTGACTTTACGCCATTCGTGGCGTGCGCGCCCACTTAACGCAGTTCGCTCCGTGCGAGCACGGTGCGCTTCGCGCACCGTGCGCGCACAGTGAGCACGCGGTGCGCTTCGCGCACCGCGCACCCACTTTACGCAGTTAGTGCCGTGCCCACGTTACGCTAGATGGGCCATGTACGCACGATGCGCTTCGCGCACCGTGCGCACATGGAGGACATATTATGCGCTTCCTTGTGATCGGTAATCTGTTGAAATTTTTTGGGAAAATTTTCTGTGCTCTGATAAGCCATGCGCAAATGGTGGCCTTCGGCCACCATTTGCACAAGGGGTGGAGAAAGTGTGGATAGTGTTTTTTTTATTTTTATTTTTTTACCGTACGCTTACGGTAAGCGTACGGTAAGCGTACCCCGCGAAATTGCCGAAAAAAAAATAATGCCGTTTTTGCTCTTGGGGGATGTTTGGGGACTCCCTCAACATGACTATGTGAGAGGGAGTTGTCAAAACATCCCCGTAACATGTTTTTGGCCATCATGTTTGATACATAACACTCAGTGCGGTAGACAAAATGGCGGACGCCGCTTCCTGGTTTCTGCCGATTCGAATGTTTACTAAGATCTAAGAGCCAATCAGAATCGCGCTCGCGCACGCCACCGTACGCTTACCGTAAGCGTACGGTAAGCGTACCGTAAGCGGGCTCAGATATATATATTGATTTAAAGGCTATTTTCTCAGAATCTACTGAACAGATTTACACCAAACCTACAAAAGGCACTTCCTTGACCTAGGGACTACCTCTCTGCCAAATTTCTAGTAATTCTGTTCAGCCGTTCGGGCTGTAGCTCGTTCTAAAGGTCCTATGGAAAAATGCATGGGAAAAACGCGTTTTGGGACCCCCCTTTTATCTCAGCCCCCGCTTGACGAATCCCCCCGAGACTTTCAGGGTGGGAGCGGAGCGTAGCGCCCCACCTATTTTGAGAAATTCGCGAGGATTCGTCGACCGGCGCCAAAGTTATTCAAAATAGAATGTTGAGGTTTTCCTATGGAAACGTGGTCCTAACTATAACTACCTACTGGCGACTGCCAGTAGGTAATATATATATATATATATATATATATATATATATATATATATATATATATATATATATATATATATATATATATATATATATATATATATATATTACCTACTGGCGGTCGCCAGGTAGTTATAGTTAGGACCTAGTTACTATAGGAAAATGGCAATATTCTATTCGCAATAACTTTGGCACCGATTGATGAATCTTCGTGAATTTTCAAAATTAATTATTTGTTGAGATCAGCTCCCATGTTAAAAGTTTGGGAGTGATCCGTCAAGGGGGGGCTGAGAAAAAAGGGGGTCCCAAAACGTGTTTTTTCAATGTTAATTTCCATAGAAAACTTTAGACAAGGCTACAGGTCAAACGGGTGAATGGAATTACTCCAAATTTGGCAGGGAGAAGGGTCTTGGTCTAGAAAGCACGCTTTTGTTTATTTGGTGTAAAACAGTTCAGCAGTTTTTGAGAAATATAAAAATTTACAGATATCCATATTTGGGAATTCTGCCATCTGATTGGCTGAGGCGTTATGAGCACGAGCATGCTGCTGATTGGCTGCAAGCGTTTGCAACTAGGAAGTGTTGGCTGCCGTTTTGTGATACTGTTGAAGTGAGTAAGGGGGAAAAAGGGCAAAAAATGTGGGAAAGAGGAGGGTAGGAGCACGGCAACCTTTGTGGGGTGTTCAGGGTGTGCTATAGAGGGGGTGCGAAGTGAACTAATCATACCTACCGGTGTGAAAGTTCTAGGCTACGAAAATTAAGTGAGGAATTGGCTAGTGTGTGATGTTTCTAACGTGAGCTTGTACGTGACTCGAGGATTAAAGCGTGAGCCCACACTGAGTATCTTATACTGTGAAGTCATGTGCCCTGGCCGCTGCAGTACAGTTGTGGAAGTAGTGTCAGCATGTGTTTATACCTACTAGGATGAACTACAGACCCGTAGTGGTGTGAAAGTCATGGGCACGGAAAATATCTGAGGTATTGTCTAGAGTCTCATGGAAGGAGGAAGCGTTGGCTGCCATTTTGTTATTCCGTTGAAGCGAGTAAGGGAAAAAAAGGGCAAAAAAAGTGGGAAATAGCAAGGTAGGAGCACTGTAACCTCTGTGGGGTGTTTAGGGTGTGCTATAGAGGGGATGCGAAGTGAACTAATCATACCTACTGGTGTGAAAGTGCTAGGCTATGAAAATTAAGTGAGGTATTGCCTAGAGTGTGATGCTGCTAAGGTGAGGTTGTGCGGGACTCGGGGATTAGAGTGTGAGTCTAAATTCTGTGTCATATGCTGTGAAGTTATGTGCCGTGGTCGCTGCAGTACAGCTGTGGAAGTTGTGTCAGCATGTATTTATAACTACTAGGACGAACTACTGACCCGCACTGGTCTGAAAGTCCTGGGGTACGTTAAGTATGTGAGGTAGTGTGTAGAGTCTCATGCTGCTAAGCTGAGCTGCTGCCGGACTCAGGGATGAAAGCGTGAGCCCAAAGTGTGTGTAATATGCTGTGAAGTCATGTGCTCTGGCCGCTGTGCCACATCTGTACAAGTAGTGTCAGCATGTAGTTATAGCTACTTGGAGGAACTTTTGTTTCAAACATTGTAACTTGTGTATGGTGCTTAGGGGGTGTTATATAGGGAGTGCAAAGGTAAATTTGTGTGTATGAAATGAATTTGGTATTTGGAAAGTGGAAAGCACTGACTCCTACGGGTCTGATGGCACTGGGGGCGGAAGGTGAGGTGCTGCTGGAGTTGGGAATAAAGCTGATGAACTACTGACCCCTATTGTGAACTTTTAATGTGCACGTGCCGTTAAATGCTCGATAAAATGATGCAAAAGTATATTGTTAGGTTAAAAAAAAAAGATGAACTTTTAACCTGCAGGTGTCGTAGAAGGTTTCAGAAAGTGTGGTAATAAAATAGGTTGAACTTGTGACCTGTATGTGGCACGGAATAATAAGTAGCTATTCAGAAGGAAAATTCAAAATTAACCAATGGAGGTAAGTTTTGGAATGTTGTTGAAGGAATGAAGTATTCTGATTTGTTCTTTACATGTATTTATGTGTGGAGCGACAGAGAAATTGTGCCATTCCTGGTTTCATTCTTGATGAAGTCGAAGCTTTACATGTACTATGTGAGAAAGAGAGAATTGTATGGGTGTGTCATTTGAAATCTGGATAACAACTACAAAGGTGAGTTAGAAATGAACAAGGTGTGTTATATGTTTTATAGTATTGATTAAGTATTTGAGGTGATGTTTTTAATTTTGAAAGTAGTTTTTATTTCAAAGTAATATAGTGTTAGTAAAGTGTGGTGTTTGATATTGGTTATGAAATATGCATAACATTTGAGCTGTTGTTATATAAGTATTTTATATATGTTTAGGATTTTTTCACAGAGAAGAAGTGTAGTTTGTCATCTTTATAGGACTGTATTGTTTTGAAAATGATGTACAGCGTTAATTTGAGTTTGTAATGTATTTGGGGAGATAAAGAGAATGTCGCACGTTTGCAACTGATACTTTTTGTGGAAATAGTGGGGTGGGAGGTGGTGGTAGGAGACGTATGTGTTATTAAGTTAAAAGCGATAAAACAAAATGCAGAAATGTCATATGGGAAGGTTGTGGTCTTATTCTTGACACTGAGAGGTAGGTTTGAATGTAAGTCAGGGTAGGTTGTTGTACAGTGGGGCCGTGTACAGTGTTTGGAGATTACATGGAGAGGAGATGGAGATAGGAAGAGTGATACATTCCTTTTATATGTACGCATAGTTTGAATCATTTGATCCTAAGTTGAGATAAATATGAATATGGTTTCTGGTTTGCATTTGGGTATAGTGAATAGTTTTTGTAGTTTCTGACTAGAGAATAATAATAAGGTAGTTATACTAAAATATATGGTAGTAAACGTATTAATTATTGTCTGGTCTTATGGAATAGAAGTAGTTGGGGGAGTGCTTCTTTAGAAGAGATGTTTTATAAATGTGTGAGAGATAAAAAATGTAAATCTGCGGTATATTTTCTGTATGACTGTTGACATTAGAGAACTAAATGTGATTATAAGTGATACTATTTGACGGGCTGTGTCGCTGTGATGGATATATGTAGGTGTTGAAGTGGTTCGTGTTTTACTGATTGTGAGCTTCACTATCCCTTTTGAGACACTCGTCAATTTATTCATTCCATTTAATATCTTTAATATAGATACAGTAGAGGGACTGTAAATCAAAAGTTTGGGGATTAGAACTTTGTTTACTCTCCCCATGCCCTGCTATACACTCCACAGACAGCTTAAACGACTTTTGTAACATATAGATGTCTCGCTAGTAAAGGTGGTGTAGTTCGACTGGACCCATTTATAAATCGTGCTATGGGATGGTTTATGTTTTACCTGCATGTTTGAATACTTTTTGCTGATAAGTGTTCCGGCAGACACCTGTTAAAATTAACGTCGTATATGGGTATAGTGGCGCTACTGGGAATGATGGGGGTTTCTTTTTGATTTTGTACGGTTAAGCAAGGGCAGGGGTGGGTGTGGGGAAGGTGGTTATGTTGCTGATTGAAACACAGAATATAGTAACGTGCAGATGTTGAGCTACTAAAGGTGATCTAGTACCACTGGGAGCACTTACAAAGCGCCCTATGACATGGGATATGTTTTAGTCGCAAATTTGCATGTTTTAATACGTTTTGCTGATGAGCGTTTCGGGAGACATCTGTTGAAATTAAGCCTCTGTTTGGCTATAGTGGCGCTTCTACGTTTGCTGGGGCTCTTTCTTTTATTGCGTAAAGTTAAGCAAGGGCGGGTGTTGAGGTGGTGTAGTGGTACTGTGACTATTTATAAACCGTCTTATGGTATGGTGTATGTTTGAGTTGCAAAATTGCAGGTTTTAATAGGTTTTGCTGATGAGCGTTCCAGCAGACACCTGTTGACATTAAGCCTATGTATGGCTATAGTGGCGGCAAGGGGAGTGCTGGGGCTCGTTGTTTGATTTCGTAAGGTTAAGCAAGGGATGGGTGGGGTGAGGGAGGTGCGTATGTTGCTGATTATAAGACGGATATTTGTAACATGGGCTTGCGTAGTTACTAAAGGTAATGTAGTTTCACTGGGCCCATTTATAAAAGTGCTATGGGATGGTTTATGTTTCACCCGCCAATTTGCATGTTTGAATAGTTTTTGCTGATAAGTGTTCCGGTAGACGCATGTTAAAATTAAGCCTGTGTATGGGTATAGTGGTGCTACTAGGAATTGGGTTGTTTCTGTTTGATTTCGTACTGTTAACCAAGGGCGGGGGTGGGTGTGGGGGGAGGTAGTTATGTTGCTGTTTGAAATACAGAATATAGTAACATGGCGATGTGAAGCTACTAAAGGTGATGTAGTACCACTGGGAGCACTTATAAAGCACCCTATGGCATGGTATATTTTTACCCACAAATTTGCATGTTTTAATACGGTTTGCTGATGAGCTTTTCAGAAGACATCTGTTGAAGTTAAGGCTGTGTATGGCTATAGTGGCAATGCTACGTTTGCTTGGGCTCTTTTTTTATTGCGTAAAGTTAAGCAAGGGCGGGTGTTGAGGTGGTGTATTGGTTCTGTGACTATTTATAAACCGTCTTATGGTATTGTGTATGTTTGAGTTGCAAAATTGTAAGTTTTAATAGCTTTTGCTGATGAGCTTTCCGACAGACACCTGTTGACATTAAGTCTATCTATGGCTATAGTGGTGGTAACGGGAGTGCAGGGGCTCGTTGTTTGATTTCGTAAGGTTAAGCATGGGTATGGGTGGGGGTGGGGGATATGCTTATGTTGCTGATTATAAGACGGACATTTGTAACGTGGGCATGTGTAGTTAGTAAAGGTAATGTAGTTTGAGTGGGCCTATTTATTAACCATGCTATAGTATTGTTTATGTTTTTCCTGTGAATTTGCATGTTTGAATACTTTTTGTTGATAAGTGTTCCGGCACACACCTGTTAAAATTAAGCCTGTGTATGGGTATAGTGGCGCTACTAGGGATGGTGGGGGTTTCTGTTTGATTTCATACGGTTAAGGAAGGGCAGGGGTGGGTGTGGGGGATGTGGGTATGTTTCTGATTAAAACACAGAATTTAGTAACATGCAGATGTCGAGCTACTGAAGGTAATGTAGTTCCACTGGGAGCACTTATAAAGTGCCCTATGGCATGGTATATGTTTTACCCGCAAATGTGTATGTTTTTTTACACTTTTCTCATGAGCGTTCCGGTAGACGGCTGTTGAAATTAAGTTCTTGTATTGGTATAGTGTGTTTACTAGGTTTAGTGTGGCTCGTTCTTTAATTTTGTGAAGTTAAGGAAGGATGGGGAAGAGGGTGGTGCAGTGGCAGTGTGCCCATTTATGAATCGGTTTATGGTATGGTATATGCTATTCTGGCAAATTCCCATGTTTTACTACGTTTTGGTGATGAGTGTTCCAGCAGACAGGTACAGAAATTACACAACATTTCTGTGGACAAGTCATCTTCGTGCTGATGGACACTCTTGTACTGTGGTAGAAGGATGATATTGTTGATGGAAAATTATGAAACTTGGTGCCATTGTAGATTTTAATGGAAGGTTACACTGTTTGTTTGTTACTATGGTGTAGTTAGGGTTCTAAGTGGGGTGTGGGCTATGCAAGTTGGGGCGTGGTCTAAATCAAGATAAGTATCATTGTGTGCTTTAGAAAATCCTCTCCAATTATCGTAGGTTCGGAAAAAAACATTGTTTAAAGGATTTCCCTTTCTTAAACAACGTGGGTAACCTAGCGTGACGTCCCCAGTTCTCAGTAGTGAGCAAAATAAGCATGCGTATATCGATGTGCATGCTGTCACTGCAGTGTAATAAAAATAAAATAAAATTGACTATCTTTGAGAGGGACAAAAATAGAGCCTGGTAGAGAGTTGTTTGGATGCTGCCTGAAAATAAGTGCCGGTCCCCAGACCCGGCCCAATTAAAGCGCAGTATCCATGCATCCTAAGCACTGCACCATTCAACCATCTTTTAATTGATGCATATATTCCTACTTATATATATATACATAATTCAGTTCATCCGCTTATCTTAAGCATCTATGAGCGAACTCGCCTATAGTAAGCACTGTGCCATTCATGCAGCGATACGCCTATATATGCATAGATATATCTGTGACAGAATCAATCCTAAGCATTTATCAGCCCACCCGTCTATCGTAAGTACTGGTCTTTGCATTCATTCATCCTTCCATCCATCCATACATTAATACATTGATCTATGTATCTATCCATTGATGCATCTGGCCATGCATCCACTCGCCCTTTATTCAACTATACGTTCTTATTTCCGTGCATCGTCTGCCCCCGATCTTAAATATGACGTATTATACTCATCCAGCTATCCTCTTAAGGCGTTGACATCACATCCCCACAGACACCCCCTCCAGTTAAAGCTCTGGGTGCAGTATGTTTGCGAAGTTGTTGATAAAATTGTTAGGTAATAATGGAAATTTTTATGTGTGCTGTTTGGTTGATAATATCATTCTAAGTACATAGATTAAAAAAATTTAAAATACTATTTATAAAGTTGTGTGCGGTGGGTTGCAGAGAAAGTGGTGTGGGATGGTGGGGTGTGGCGGAGAGGTGAAAAGTATGAGGTAGTGCAGTTATATATAAATTGTAAAGGAATATGTAAATAATTAAATAAATACTTGCTGTATGTTATATGGCACTACTTGTCATCCTAGTACTCATCTGTCATGCTCCAATATGTTGCAGCACTGGGTCTGGAAGTTGTTAGTGGAAGTTTTGCAATTGTATGTTATTATTTTAAAATAGTGAAGAAATGTGAAAAATAATTTAATCTATTTTTTGTTTTTCAGAAAATTATTTCGTTTGGATTGAAATGCCTAGAAGAAGTGAAAAAAAAAGAAGAGAAGGAAAATATATATTTGACTCAAAGGAAAGATCTTGAAGTAGAAAGAAATGCGACTAGTAGAGAAACTGTTTGTTTGAGTAAAAGCAAAAGACAATTTAAAAAAAAAATATTACGAACATTTAATGAGAAAAACATCACACAAAGCAAAAATAAGAATTTTTCAAGTTATGTGAACCAGAGTTCAATTTCAAATACGAGGAAAAGGAAAGATGATAAAGAAATAGTATCTGGTACTTGGAGACAAAAACAATTTCAAGAAATTCGTCAGAGACTTTTTCGATCTAGAGTGATTCAGAATTTATTGAAAACATGCTGCAAATATGAAAGAAATATGTTTCAATTCAAAGAGAAGCAGCGTATTGAAAGTATAGTGGATACTGCTTTCAATTTGAAACAGAAGTTTTTCATTTTGATTTTAAAAAGAATGAAAGTATTGTATAAAATAGTCAAAGTATTGAAAGACAAAAGTAGAAAAAAAAGACTTGTGAACAGAACCAACTTTTGTAAAATCCTTAGTGGACATTGGAGACATACATCTAGTATTGAACCTTTTTTAATGAGGAAAGTTAGTTCCAGGAAAATAGTTTATCATTTGCAGTTGATACTGGAGGTCATTGCCACAAAGTTCAGGATGGTATTCCTCTTCCAAAGGAGAAAATGGTTGGTAAAAGTGCAGAAGAGTTAATAGCTGAAGAAGTGCAAGGGAAACGTCCACGAGCTCCTGTGTATAAGTGGAGTTGTAGTAGCATTTGTAGTATTCGACAGGAATCCATTAATATAATGCGAAATTTGCTATGGGAATATACTCAGACAAGTATAAAACAAAAGATTAAGCTGTTACAAGGACTAGATCCATGTAATGTAAGAAAATATACTGAGAAGTATGGGCATTCTCTGGCTTGTCTTTCAAGAAAAGTTTGTAAAAGTGTTTTTCATCATTTGAGGATGTTAGCAGTACACCATTCAGAAATGCGGAACTTTGTAAAGAAACTGTACTATGTAAAAAGTCCTGCATTAAGTTTAAGTGAACTGAATGGAAGTGTTTTATATGGTTCTTTATCAGATGTTCAAAAAAAGTGTGATGATATTGAAATGCGATATTTTTGTTCAGAGCAGTTCATCGAAAGTGAAAGTTTGACAATTACAGATGTTGGAGGAGATGAGAAAGTGATCAGCACTGATCAGTTTGAAGAAGAAATTGGAAAGTTTAATGTAGTGTGCTCTGAAATACCAAACTATGTTTGTGTTTCTTGTCGACGTACTCATTATAAAAGTCAAAGTAGGAATGTTGATTTGTATTTGAAAAGTGAAAAGGTGAACAATGGTAAGTGGGAAGAATTTGCAACTTACTTGTTTGTTGAAGGTCGATTTGAGTTAGGTAGTGACCACTGTATATGTTAATATTGTTACAACAAATTAGAAGAGAACAAAATACCTGCTAGAGCAGTGCATAATAAGTTGGAGTTAGTAGCTATTCCGCAGGAGCTGGCCAAATTGAATACATATGAGTTGGTTCTAATCCAATCTGTTCATCCTTCTCAAAAAATAATTTGGATGGAGCCTAACACAGGTAAACTGCCACCAACAGACTTGCAAAGAGGGCTAAAAGAAAGAGTGGTGTACTCACCTTTGGATTTTAAGAAAAACATGGAAACTATTGCTGGAGAGAAAGAGGAAGATGAGGCAGTAGTTATTTTAGTAAATGGTGTACCCACAAAGAGTCGGAAAATGTGACAAGAATTTGTGGATGTTAATAAAGTTGAAAAGGCTACCTTATATCTTATAGAGAACAATATTTATTACAAAAATATAAATGTGGATGAACAGGTAATACGTTTAGAAGATGATTTTGAAATTTCAAGTAGTCAAATAGAGAAAGTGGACAAGTCAAGGACTGAAGAGATTTATGAACATTATACAATATGTCCTTTGCATTCAAAAGAAGTGATAGGAAGTAGCATTGAGTTATTTCAAATGAAAAAAGCACAGGGAACTCCAAAAAGTGTATGGGAGAAAAGCTTGAAAGCTCGTTGTTTTCCACAGTTGTTTCCTACTGGAGAAGGTGGACAATATGATGATCGACCTGTACGGATTCCAGCTTCAGAATATCAGTCAATAAGATTATATTCTGAAGATCCTAGGTTTCGACAGTGCATTCCATACATATTTCACCTTTTGTTTGAAAGTGATCTGTCTTCTCTCTCGTTTGCAGTGAATCATATGCTTAAAACTGGAGTTCATGAATCACTTCTTTCTGTGAAAGAATTAGTGGAGAAAGTTCAAGAAACAGATGAAAATTTAGAAGCACAGTTAATCAATTTGATGGCATGTCAACATGGAACAAATGACGCCAAACGACAGGATGAGGTGTTCGTTTATACGGGTACGAGGTGAGTGTTTAGACACGGAAACAGTGGCCGCTAATGGAGGCATGGAACTACATTTAAATTCTTGGTGTTTAATATAGCGAGTTCGTTTTTTAGTTACCACTCGAAAACAGTCATATACATGTTTTTGTTTGTTTAATATATACAGATTTGGCTTGTTGTTGGTGTTACGTAGAATCATTGGCCAGGACTAGAGACCTTTTAGTATTGTTTGGTGATACTTTATCTGTTAGTTTCACCTGTTAATTCGCATTTTGGGGTCGCTCATATACTTTTTCTCATGTTAGGGAGTCATATATACCTCGACATATATATTCTCTAACTAGGATCACGAATGGTCCTTCAAATACCATGTTTAGACCAAATACAAATTACAATTAAATCTAAAACGATTGAAGAAAAATTATGAAGAATATTGTATATATACATACACGTTTTGTTCAACATACTGGGAATCTATAAAAGGACGTTTTTGTACTTTATTTGAACAGAGAGGACGTACATTGGTCCCAATACGAATCATCTCTATGGACTAGAACACATTAGGACCTGACTAACATGTGTCATTGGCGAATTGGTTTATAAACATTTGATGGAAATACTTATATTAGGTAAGATCTTGAATTTACAATACACAAATGCGATAACAAAAAACCTAGTCATGGGGCGTGGCTTGGTGAGCCAAGATGGCTGATGGGTTCTGAGTCGGCTCCCGCCCGCCCGTGTAAGATATCCTGCTAAATATCCTTATTCCCCGGGGCTGGGGTGCCCTGCGCGATGGAGACAGTGGCAACAGACAGCGGGGGCAGCCCGATTGATTTTTGAGGGCCGGAGCCCCATGCAGGCAGCCTGATATCTGAGCGGCGCCCGCAGGCCTAGTGTGTCGCGGTGAGCCACGGCCTCCAGTGCGAGAAGAGGCGGGGCTTACCCTCCGAGCGCAGAGCTGCAGCGGAGACCTCGTACCGAGCCTGGAGGTGGACGGACGACAGCAGCAGGGAGGTGCCCTGGGTGGAGACGCCCCAGCCTGATCCGGGGGTGACCTGCAGAGGATTCTTGGGCCGCCCTGGCCTGGAGTGCTGCAAGTGGCGGAGAGGTGTGGTGAGTGGTCGGGCTCCGCGCCGGTGTCGCCCCTGGCCTTCCGTGTGCTGCGCTCTTGCTCTCCCCCTTCCCCCCCATTACATCGGAGGCTGGGGGGCTCGGCGACCAAATCGGGCCGCGTCGGGGGGCGAGGAGACTGGGTGGAGGTGGTGGGTGTGCATGGACAGTGATTCGGCCCGGTCAGGGCGGGCTGTAGCCTCCTGGATTCTCGCAGCGGAGAGACCTGATATGGCTGACTGGCGGGGTGGGTGCGGAAGTTGCGCCCCCCCCAGAGGCCCTACGTGTGCGGTGGTGATCGGATCCTTCCTGTGGGGATCGGGCCTAGGCCGGTGGCCCGCGGACCGGGTGACTGTGACTGGGGGCCTGGAGCGGAGTGATCAGAACCCTGATATATGTGGCTCTAGCCAGACATTTGGCACCTAAGACACTTGGAAGGGGCAGCAGCCTGGGGGCGGCACTGTTGGTTGCGGGGGCGGCCCACCCTTGGGTTCCCCGGGTCTTGAGTGGCTGTGTTCTGGGAGCGGGCCTGTGACAATGACCAAGGACAAGCATGGCGGAGGGGCGGTGAAGCAAGGGCCAATTGACAAATTTACCGGTCATGGCGTGGTCAGGGCGGTCGCCGGGGGGCCCTCGGTGGCGCCGCCAGACAACGCTGCCCTCCTAGCAGCTATCACGCAGTCCCGGGACATGTTGGACGCCAAGATAGGGGACGCGGGCGCAGATGTGATGTTACTGCGCCAGGATCTACGCAACGCGGTGGCCCGCATTACAGAGACTGCAACTAGGGTGTCGGGCGTGGAGTATGATGTGGCGACACTGAAGAAACGGGTGGCGGCCCTGGAGTCGACCCAGCGGGGCCTGGCGGGCAGGGTCGAGGACGCAGAAGGTCGGGTCCGCAGAAATAACCTGCGCTTTGTGGGTTTTCCGGAGGGCGGCGAGGGGAATAGCATGGAGCGCTTCCTTTCCCAATGGCTGGTGGGCTGGCTCCCGCTGGATTCGTTGTCCCGTTGCTTTGTGGTGGAGCGGGCGCATCGGGCACTTATTCAGAAGCCGCCGGTGGGGGCCCGTCCGCGGACCGTTATTGCCAAACTCATTAACTATCACGACAGGGATGTTATTCTCCGTCAGGCCAGAGAGAAGGAGCCTCTTCAATTTGAAAATTCCTGTATTCTTGTGTTCCCGGATTACACGCGCATGGTCCAACAGCAGCGCCAATCCTTCCTGGCGGCCAAGGCCCGGCTGTGCGAGCTCTATCTATCCTATGCGCTTCTTTATCCTGCACGCCTGAGGGTGGTTTACGAGGCTCGTACATTGTTCTTTGACTCACCCGAGGAGGTCTTCAAATGGACGGATGAGACAGTAAAGTTGCGACCCCATACACCCCCGGGTCGGGAATCGGATTCGTCCCAGAATGAGGCGATGGGTACTAATGCAAAGAGACAATGGCGATCCAGATCCCGTCGTCGCAATAGGCCTGGGGGGCCCGGCATGGGGCGGACTCCGAGGCTGGCCAACTGCTGACTAGTACTTGAGGGTGTGGGAGCTCCATGTGGCCGGGGTTTGTTTGCTTCCGCTGTGTGGGAAGGCTGCTGGCTGATTCGTCCTCCCGTTGCGCGGGATGGCCTCGGCCCCGGAGAATATAGTGAAGGGCAGATACCACCGTAGCAGGTTGCGGGTGGGGTCTTTGTGTCTTTGTTTTGGGGGCAAGTTGGGGATCCATTTGTTGGGAACTCCTGAGGTTCATGGTTGGGACCCTGGGATGCTTCTCACCGTGACAGGTACATCAGCGTTGGTGAGGTATGGGGTGGGGGAGGTGGGTTTGGGGGGGATAGTTGGGAATGGGGGTTCTGGGTTTGGGGCTGACCGCACTTTTGTACAGAGCTGGGCTGGGGCAAAGACTGACGCCGGGGTCTGTTAGTTGATGTCATTCCTCTCATGGCTGCACATTCCCGGGGAACTAGTGAGAGAATGTCTACGCTTAAGGTGTTGAGTTGGAATGTCCGGGGTGCCTTGGACAAAATCAAGAGGGGGGCGCTTCTGCAATATGCGAAGAGGGCCGGGGTGGACGTGCTGCTCCTACAGGAGACGCATCTATTGGGGACGAAGGTCCTATGCCTTCAGCGCTATGGCTACGCGCAAGTGTTTTACTCGGGGTTTGTTCGGGGTTCCAGGGGCGTAGGCATATTGGTGCATAGGCGGGTCCCCTTTCTGCATCACCGGACCTGGGCAGACACATATGGGAGATATATCTTTGTTCTGGGGCGGATAGAGGTGGTGTTTGGTAGTGTGTATGCCCCCCCTCCCCTGTCCTGGACGTTTGCGGAGCAGCTTATGGCGCGCTGGGCGGACATCCCAGAGGCTCTGGGGATTATTGGGGGAGACTGGAATGATGTGATGGATCTCGGCAGGGACCGACAGTCGGGGGTCGGGGGCGAGGGGAGGGTGGGCCGACGAAACTTAGTGCGGTGGTCGGGGGCCTCGCATGGGTGGATGCCTGGCGGCGTTGCCATGGCCTTGCCCGTGAGTATACATTCTTGTCAGCGGTCCACAGCTCCTTCTCTGGACTTGATTACATTTTTCTCTCGGGGTCCGCATAGTCCCGTCTGGCGGAAGCTAAGATTCTTCCGTGGGGGCTCTCGGATCACTCTCCAGTATCGGCGCTCCTACATATGGGGGGCACGGGGCAGCCCTTTCAATGGCGACTCTCGGGGTGGCACTTGCAACAAAGCTCCTCTATGATGCACATGACTACGGCGCTTGATCAATATCTGACACTGAATGTGGGCTCCTTGCCTGGGGCAGACATGTTGTGGGAGGTGTTGAAGCCGACACTGCGTGGGGCGGATATCTCATACTGTGCGGCAGCCCACTGCGAGTGCCGGGCGGGGTTGGTCCGGGCGGAGGCCGAAGTCGCGGAGTTGGAGCGTAGGGGCCGGGTGGATGGGGGAGATGCTTCACCAGCAGCTACTATATGCACAACAGACGTACGGCTCCCTGTTGCTGGACGAGGCACGGCAGGCTTGGCTGGCCACTGGGAGTCGGGTATACCAGTGGGGGGATAATTCAGGTGCAATGTTGCACAGGCTGTGTCAAGGGGTGCATCGTGCCCAGGATCTCCCGGGACTGGTGGACTCAGAGGGCTTGCCTCTTGCGGACCCAGGTGCACTCGCTAATAGCTTCGCTACATACTATGCAGGCCTATATAGTCCATGTGAATGCCTCCCGGGACTGGCAGTGGAGCAATTCCTCCATGACCACCCGATTACAATGTTATCGGAGGCGGATAGGGCTAAACTGGATCTCCCGCTCACGTTGGAGGAGTTTGGGGAGACGTTGGGAAGCCTTAGCCCGGGAAATGCCCCGGGCCCCAACGGGTTCCCGAGTGAGTTTTTCAAGAAGTACTTCCTCCAATTGGGTCCGCATTACATGGCGGTGGTAGAGGAGGCTCGGGACAGTGGGTTGCTGCCTCGGGACTGAAGGCATGCGGAAATTGTGGTGTTCCACAAGCCTGGTAGACCCCCGGAGGAACACGCCTCGTATCGCCCGATTTCTCTCTCAATGTGGAGGCCAAAATCCCGGCGAAGGCCCTGGCCAACCGCATCTTACCCTACATTACCTCGCTGGTTCACACGGAACAGGCCGGGTTTATGCCATCCCGCGCCACACAACGTAATATCCGGTGGGCCCATGTGGCGGTTGCCGCGGTACGGCGGTTGGGGGTTCCAGCAGCCCTGCTGCTGGCGGACATGGACCGGGCATTTGACTCCCTCAGCTGGCGATATCTGTTCTTGTTACTGCAACATTTGAACTTGGGTCCGCGGTTCATATCCTGCATGCGGCTCCTATATACGGAGCTCACAGCCTCGGTCAGGGTGGTGGAGGTGACATCAGTGACCTTCCCGGTGCGACGTCGAACACGTCAGGGATGCCCCCTGTCCCCATACCTGTTTGCCCTGGCCATGGAGCCCTTGGCGGCCTGGGTGCGGATAGACGCGCAAATCTCTGGCTTTGAGTGGGAGAGTGGACTGGTCGATCGCATTGCCCTATATGCGGACGATGTCTTTTTCTTTCTGACGGATCTTGATCGCACAGGACCCCGGATACTCCGCATTATGCAGATCTTCGAGGAGAATTCGGGCCTCTTCATGAATCCCCGGAAATCTACCCTGTGGGTATTGGGGGGTCTGGCTCCGATGGGGGAGTGGGCCTCTTCGGTGCGAATGGCGGCGGGGGATTCAAGTATCTAGGGGTGTTTTTGACTCCCACCCCGGCGGTTTCCTGGGAGCGTAATGTGGTGCCCGTCTGGGAGCGAGTGTGCCAAGATATCCAACTGTGGGCACGGATGCCGCTCACTATATTCGGTCGGTCTGCGATTTTCAAGATGGTGGCCCTCCCTCGTCTTCTGTATCAGTTACAGAATCATCCGTATACGATCCCGCCGAGCTGGTTCCGTCGGGTGAATTCGATCTTAGGCCAGTTTCTATGGGAGGGTGGGGTGGCTCAGGTAGCATTGTGGACGTGGTTCCTCTCCACGTATGGAGGGGGTCTGGCTACGTCGGATATCCTCTCCTACTATCAGGCCTCCCACCCGTTAATTCTGAATGAGTGGTGGTACGGAGATAGGGGAGACCCGGCCTACGCGGTGGAGCGGAGACTCATGGCTCCGCACACGATACACACCTTGCTCTACTCGGCCTCGCTCTGGTCACGCCTGCCCCCGGCGACGCAGGTAGTATTTCGAATCTGGCGCCAGGCGCTGACACGCATTGGGTGGTGGAATGTGCTCACGCAGGAAACCCCCTTGTGGCATAACGACCAGCTACCTCAGATGGCGGCCTTGTCCGGGTTTGAGGGGTGGGATAGGATAGGCATCTCCACAATAGGGGATGTGGTACGAGACTGTGCCTTGATGTCCTTTCAGGACCTACAACAAGAATACGGAATGCCCCGGGCGCAATTCTACAGGTACCTCCAGTTCCGCCATGCACTGTCCCCTAGCTTGGTGGGCCTGGATTCCATAGCCGATTTTAGTCCAGTGGAGGCGAAGCTTTTCATGGGGGATCTCCTCGAGCGGAAAATTTCTAAGATATATAGAACGCTCGTTATTCACAGTTCCCCCTCACTCCAGGGCCTAAAGGGATCTTGGGAGGGTGATGTTGGCCCCTCGATGAGTTGGATTGGACGGAGGGCAGCAATAGCCATGCGACTACACCTCATTCAATTCAAATACCTACACAGGGCTTACTATACCCGTAGGAGGCTGTGGCGGGTTGGGCTGATTGCGTCCCTGGAGTGCCTCCGCTGTGGGCGGGAGGAGGGCTCCTTCTATCATACGGTGCGGTCATGTGTGTCGTTGTTTCAGTTCTGGAGGGGGGTGCTGTCCTGCCTGTCGGAGGTGTTGGGGTGAGATCTACCAATGGACCCTAAGCTGGCTCTCCTACACATTATGGATGATATAGGAGGAAACATTTACAAGAGACACCTGCTTTTGTTGGGCCTTACCTTGGCCAAGAGGGATATCGCCCGGGCTTGGAAGGCACCAGTGGCCCCGTCTCTGAACGTGTGGAAGAGGGGTCTGGATTTTAGCATGGGCTTGGAGCTCCCTATCTTCACTGCCAGGGGGTGTCCCTGAAAACATTATAAGACATGGAAGCGATGGGCAGACTATAGGGGTATCCTGCTGGAGCCACCCCTGGAGGTGCGGGAAGAGGGGTCCCTTTAGTGCCCATGGGACGGGATGGCTTATGTTGGACCTGGGGTGGGATCTGTCTAGTCTATGCTCCTATTGGTGGTTGGTTACTGGTCATGGTATAGTGCGGTCGAGGGGGATCTGGGTGGGGGGATGCGGGGGGGTTTCTGTTTTTCAAATGTAGTGCACCTTGCAGTATTTTATTAATGTTAAAGGTCAATGTTGCTATGTTTGTAATGACTTGGCATATGCCTCTGGCTTAGCGGGGGCCTGCATCATATGTGCTTGTTGACGAATAAAATCTTTTCTTAAAAAAAAAAAAACCTAGTCACCTATAAACTATCTTGCTAGTTGACGTGCTATCAATATAAATTCATAACGTTTGTACCTAAAGCATATATATATATATATATATATTGATTCATTTGCAGAATTGATGAAACAAGTTCTGATATTATCAGGAGGCACCTACAGTGCAGTGCATAACTATAATCATTCGAGGTGAGACATCGGCCCCTCCATTATTTAGACTATCTCTCACAGTGTTAGGTTGTAGTTATTGGTCGTATCAATCACTATCTAATGCTATCCAAACACTACTTATTTAACTTCTTCAGCTCTCATGACAGAGCCACTCCGTCATGAGCCACGGTTGCCGTGTGCTCATGACGGAGCGGTTCCGTCATGCCGCAGCCGTTGGCGGCCGCTCCGCCCACGCGGCGCTGTTTCCCCGCCTGTGTGGGGGGACAATGCAACTGGGCGGAGTCATGACGGAACCACTCCATCATGAGCACAGCTCAACCGTGGCTCATGACGGAGTGGCTCCGTCATGAGCACAGCGCCACCGCGCTGCCCCCCCACACCTCCCAGCGCTGCGGCGGAATTCCCACCGCAGCAAAGGGGTTAAGATCACTTTTTGATTCTGCTTCAAGCCACAACCTTGTGTTGTGTTCTGTTACCCTTTACCCATTATTTTGTTCTTTTACTTTATCTGACACAACGGATTGTTTTAGGTGGTGGTCAATACTTGGATTGAAGTCTTTTTACTTTTATCTTTATCACGGGTGTTCCAGCACAATCTCATTTTTCTTCTCTACTTTCATATAGCTAGGTGAGACTGTTATACTCCTAGGTATATTTACCTATTGAGTTAAGCAGATTGTTTTCTGTTCTTCTTTATAATGTATGCAGCCTTGAAAAAGCCCTGCGGGCGAAACGCGCGTCGGCTGCTGTTTGAAATTGGATGGCTGCTGTTTGAAATTGGATATGCACTTGGAAAATAAACATTTAATACAACATCCCAATGAAGATCGGATAATGATTTACATTCCTATATGAACTATACAATTCAAGGATATGATTCAACAAAGTGGATAAATTGTGGTATTATTGTACCGTTGTGGTGTGCTGCATTGCCTATCTAATGGAACAAATGAGTATTGGTATCATCGTCATGGAGAACTCAAGTGTGTGTTATGGAACTTAGGTACACCAACATGGTTTGTCACACTTAGCTGTGCAGAGTATGCATGGGAAGATTTGCTTAAATTTTTAAGAGAAGCGAATTCTAATATAAAAAATGTTGAAATAAAGACTCCTGCTGAACTGTGTTCATTAGATCCTGTAAATGTATGCAGATATTTTAATCATAAGTTTCAAGGTATGATGTCTTTTATCTGTAATAAAAAGAATCCACCTCTTGGAGAAGTTACCGATTTCTTTTGGAGAAAGGAGTATCAAGTAAGAGGTGCACCTCATATACATATTCTACTATGGGTCAAGGATGCACCTAAATTTGGAAATGATTCTGATGAAACAGTATTGTCTTTTATCGAACAGTATGTGACATATGAGATTCCAAGAGAAGCAGGAGATAGAAGCTTGAGACAGCAAGTTTTACGTTTCCAAAGTCACCGTTGTGGAAAGTATTGCAGAAGAAAATATAAGTCTAAAGGAAAATTTTACACCAAATGTCAGTTTGGTTTTCCCCGTCCAGTCATTTGTAAAGGAAGAGTAAATTCTTTTTTTTCTTCTGTGAGGCACACAATAACTCGGAAATCTCCAAAGAATACCTACAACTTAAAAAGAACAGAAGTGTCAAAGTATATCAATGACTACAATCCAGTCATTTTAAAAATGTGGAATGTGAACATGGACATCCAGGATGTTGCAGATAACTCAATTGCTGTTGCATGTTTTGTTACATCGTACATAACAAAATCTGAAAAAACAGAGATGAAACAAATGTGGGAAGAAATTGCACCAGAAAATAGGCTTAGCAAAAAATGGTACAGCTTTACTTTGAAAATGCTTTCCCACCGAGAAATTGGATCGTATGAATGTTCAGACCGCTTGTGTTCTTCAAGTTTATATTCAAAGTCATGAGGAATCATTTGGGTAAGTTTAGGTCTTGCGTGCAAACAAAATAGAGTGTTGAAATCATTGGAAGAAATTGAACAATAAGCAGCAAATGAGCCAGATAGTACAGACATTCTTAAAACTAATATGTTGGACACATACTATCCGAAAAGGAGTTAACATCTGGAACAGCTATGTCTGTATGAAGTACTTCAACATTACAGCTTCAAAATGTTAAAGAGAATTTAAAAGAAGGAAAGTTTGCAGTAGTTGGATGTCATGGTTGTTTAGTAAAACATGCAAAGGGTAATCTTATAAACCACAAGAAACTTAGTTGTGAAACTCCAGATAAGCAAGAATTTTACTATTTAGCACTTCTGCAGCTGTTTAAACCATGGTGTAGCGAAAGTGAATTACTTGGAGAGTTTGACTGCTATGAAGATTCTTTTAATGCTTGTAAAGATAGCATTCGATGTCCAATTTTCCCTACATATTTAAAAATGTTGAATGATGAAGTTGCACAGGAAAAGACTATTATTGCTGAAATAGCTCATGAAAGTTCTCAAGATAGTCAAAGTAGTGGTCCATGTAGTCAAGATCCTCTTGGACATCCAATGCTGGAAAATGAAGCAGCGATTGCTATGCATGAAGTCGAAATTGCAATGCGACAAGCACACGAGGAGAATATAACATTGGAAAAGTTAGAACAACAAGTAAATGTTGAACAGAAATAAATAAATGTGCAAGTGAGAGAACGGATTGAACATGGTTTGTTGCATGAAAAAAAGAACGTCTGTGTTCATCTTGTAAACCTCTTCTGATGTACATCAGTGGTCAAGCTGGGACAGGTAAAAGTTTTTTACCAGTAATTTTCAAAAAACTACTGGTTCACATTTATGTTGTGTGGTAACAGCTCCAACTGGATTAGCTGCTAACAATGTTAGAGGAGTTACTTTGCATAGATTATTGATGTTACCAGTGGAGCATGATAATAAATTAGAATATCAGAAGTTGTCTGGAGAAGCTTCTTATGAAGTGTCAAGAGTGCTGAAGAAAATGAAACTTTTAATTATTGATGAGGTGAGCATGGTCTCAAACTTAATGCTTGCTTTAGTACACTTAAGAATGCAACAGGTATTAAAAACAGATTACGACGTTCTCTTTGGGGGGAAAAAAAATAATTGTATTTGGAGATCTGCCTCAACTAACACCTGAAAAAGGAGAACCAGTGTTTAAAACTCTTCTACATGAAGACACAAAGAAATCTCTGGGAAGTATTGGAAATGTGAATCTGTGGTTAAATTGTTAATATAAAGAACTCACTCACATTGTGCGTCAAGCAAGAGATGAAGATTATGCAAATATTCTAAAAGATGTAAGAATTGGTGTTCTAAGCAAACATGGTAAACAAGCTTTTCAAAGTCGTCTACTAAAGAACTTGTTTGCAAATGAAAACACAGCAGCAGAAGTAATGTACAAGAAAATGAAAGATAAAAAGTCTATAGTTTGCTTAATGCCTACAGTGGAAGAGTGTTATACATTTAGTAGAGAGCTTATGAAATTGGAAAATCAAGAAATAGTTCACATTGAAGCTATTGATAAAATAGAGCATCAAGGAATAACAATTGTTCTTTCAGAAAAACTAAAGACTAAATTGGATTCTTTGGAAAGTCTGTATCAAAAATTGCTGGCTTAGAAAAAAATGTAGATGTATGTTTAAACTGTCGGGTAATTTTGAAGCGTAATCTGAATGTAGAAGAAGGTTTAGTGAATTGAGCAATGGGGAAAGTTGTTGATTTTGTGAAATATCAAAATAGAAATGGAATTGAATTTTTGAAAGTTAAATTTGATCAGATTGCACGTTCAGCCGCACGTTTTTTGCTTGTAAAAGACTTGTATGTTCGTAGAAAACAGTTTCCCTTCTGTTTAGCATATGCAATAACTATTCACAAATCACAAGGTTTAAGTGTAGATAATGCTTTGGTAAATGTTGGAAAAACTGTGTTTAAAGAGGGAATGGTATATGTTGCATTATCTCGAGTTAGAATGTTTTCTGGTTTGTATTTAAGTGATTTTGATGAGAACAAGGGTAGTGCTGATGTTAATTGTGTAAGAGAATATAATCGTTTGAGAAGGCTTTATGCTCCCCATTTAGATGAATATTCTATTTATGAGAAACATGTTGTGTGTTCAAAATGCAAATATGTTGAAGAGTTAACTATGGTTGAAAAGCAGAAAGAAAATCAACAGGAAAGAAAAGATGTAAAGAAGCAGAAAATACAAACAAGTGATGATGTTGTTGGATACCAATTAGAAAATGCTTCTGGTGTCAACTGCTATGGTAATGTCATTCTAAATGTTATATTTTATCTTGAAAATGTTTGTGGTGAAATTATGGAAAGTCAGGAAAAAACTTTATGTTCTGCACTCTACACTTTATTTCAAGAATTGAGAACTGATAGAAGTAAGATTCATTCTGCTTCTGGTATTCGCCAACTGTTGGATACATGTACTGGATCTTTAACGTTCAGTGCTAATATACAGCAAGATGCACAAGCATTTCTGATGGTTATGCTTGGAGTACTAGAAGATGAAGGAATTCAGATTGAGAGCTTATTTGGACTCAGTTACAAATGGGAACATAAATGTGAACTCTGTTCGCTAACTTCAAGCACTATGGTTGACAGAGAACGATTTCTATATTTGACAATACCTGACTGCAAATCTGTACCATTTTCCAAATTACTTAAAGAAGCAGATCACGAGATGATCTGTTCTCATTGTAAATCAGCAATGCTATCTACATTATGCCTACAAAGATATGGAAAATATTTGATTATAATGCTACAACGCTGTAGACCAAATGGAAGAAAAGTGGAAACCAAAATTAAAAATGTTATTGCTAGTCAAGTATCTATTCCTGGAAGACCTTTTGCAACAGTTGCTATTGTTTTCCGAGCTGGAAGCACTACCACAAGTGGACATTATACAGTTTTTAAAGTATTTAAAGTGTAATAATGGTTGGGGTCACAGCAACGATACACACTTGGAAATGAAACCGAGATTGCCTTATGAATTACCCAACTCTTACTTGATATTTCTGACACAAAGATTTTAGATACACCATTCGGCTTTGTGGGAAGGTGTACAGATACTTTAAGGAATTCATACTGGATGCTTTCAAAGTGAAATTTTTGATACAATATTTGGTGTATTGGGAAAATGTTCACAGAAACTACGAAGTAAAGGTAAGACTTGAAGATTGGAAATAGTATTGGATGTGTTATTTGTTTTGATTTTGTATTATATTTGTGAGAATTAGGGATTTGTTTTTTTTCAACAATCTAGTTGATTGTTTGTTTTCCCTGCTGTTTATGATGAAACTACTCTGGCATCACTGTGAATAGTGAAGTTAAGTAGTAGCTGATGACAGCAAAAAAATGAGAATTGTTTTCTGAAAGTTAAATAATTTTGTATTATTTAAAATCTCACTGTAATTTGTGAAATATATTACATTACATAGTAGATTTGCAGTTTATTTTATGTAGTTGAAAAGTTAGAAAAAACAGTAGTAATGACAAATAGCACAATAGTAGTTCGATATTTAAAAAAAAATTGAAATTCACTGAAAAAATTATAGGTTTTACAGACATTATAGTTAGAAATTTGCATTTAATAACATTTAGAAATTCAATGAAAAAGCCATAGGTTTCAGGGACGTTATAGTTATAAATGTGCATTTAAAAAACCTTAGAAATTCACTGAAAAAACCATAGGTTTCAGGCACGTTATAGTTAGAAATTAGCATTTAAAAAACCTTAGAAATTCACTGAAAAAAACATAGGTTTCAGGGACGTTATAGTTAGAAATTAGCATTTAAAAAACCTTAGAAATTCACTGAAAAAACCATAGGTTTCAGAGACATTATAGTTAGTTGGACATTTGACTCATATAAAACAAGAGAAATTTGCTGTTATAGTTCGGTGAGCTAACTATAACTTGCGCGCTCGCAATGTACTGCTGATGACGTCACATATTACATCACTCGTGACATGGTCAGTGACATCACTCATTACATCACTGATGACATCTCAAATGACATCACTGATGACATCACTGATGACATCATCCGTGTGATAGTCTGACACACCTCTTCACACTCTAATATAAACTTTAATTCACACACTCTAAAATACAGACTACCATTTCGAAAACATAGACACACCAATACCAGATACTAGATACCCATCCACTGATTCCTATCTATATATTGTGAGCCGGACATACACTGATACAGTTACTCATACATGCTGTCACTCATCATTACATCAGTATAATATCCACTCATACACCTATACATACATTCACACAGTGCTACTGATCCATAGAGTTACTAACACATCTACTCAGTCATGCCAAAAATCAATCACACACCCATGTACTCACCTATGCAGATATATACACTCCACCTGACTTATTTATACACACACCACTTCCCTTATTTATATAGATACTATCACATACTTACTCCCTTATACAATCACTAATACAAGTACACATTCGTGTATGTAGACACTCTTGCAATCACTCTCTCTCACGTAGAGTCAATTATACACCCCAACACTCACATATACTGTCTAAAAACATATATAGTTACTCACATATATACAACTGAGACATCATTTCACTAATCAACACACCTGTACACACAGTTAGCTACCCATACAGCCCTTCCGAGATGCAGTTTTGAATGTATAGAGCCACTGAAACAGCTATTCAGACATGTATGCACAGAGTCAGACACCCCAACCCACTCAGATAGACACTCAGACACCCATACAGATACTCATACAAACAATCAATAACCCATATAGACACTGATGTAGCTACTCACCAACCCATGCACCTGCTTACAAACCAACTGAAAGACTAATAGATACAGTCACACAGTTTAGTCACTAATCCATGCATTCAGTAACATACGTTGAATCAGTTACTGATAGAGTCAGTCATGTATCTACTAAATAATCCATTCAGGCACTTATACATCAACTCATTCTTCAATAGACCTTGGCAAAGATATATAAGAAAAATATTTACAGTTAACAGAAAAACACATTCACTGGATGATGTCATCAGTGATGTCATTTGAGATGTCATCTGTGATGTCATGAGTGATGTCACTGACCATGTCATGAGTGATGTAATATGTGACGTCATCAGCAGTGAATTACGAGTTATAGTTAGCTCAACTAACTATAACAGTCAAATTTCTCTGGTTTTATATGAGTCAAATGTCCAACTAACTATAACGTCCTGATGCAGCGGAGCGGGTAGGTGAGCCACGAAACTCTGAGCGGGAGCAGAGACACTACACTGTGTGTCCAAATTACTCCGCTGTGATCTGATGAGGCAGCACATGAAAACCAAAAAAGAGGTTTGCTGCACTTCTCCGGGGCGTTAACCCTCGGATAGAAAGAGTGGTAGGTAGCGTTGCACCACACCACCCACTGTAGAGGGTTTTTTAGTCACCTGGCCCTGAGGAATCGCCAACTGATCACTTTGTGACATTCTGAGGCGAGAAACATGTTGACCATCTGGGGGTAGAACAAATTTTTTGTCGCATTAAAACAAAATAGTCGCCCCCCTCTCTTCCCTTTTTAGTCAGGTTGGAACCTTTCCAGAATAAAAATAATCACAAAGGATTCCCTTACCTGTTTTAATCCACACACCACATCTACATGCCTCTAGGCCCCTCACACCCACGGCACCTATACGGCAAGGAACTTAAGATCTCCAAAAAAGAGCCCCTTTATGGGTGCTCGTCAAGCATTGCAGCGCCGGCTCGATGAGGAGCAGACCCATATGATGAAGCATGACACCTAGCTTGCTGGGTGTGTGAGGGTCCTAGTTCCGACAGGAGGTATCCCCCACCTCCTCACTACCTTGAGTACACACCAGGTGGCCAACTTGCCACCGAGGAACTCCATACATTTCATTGTCTTCTAGCTTAACTCAGGGCAAGTACTTTGGACCTCTATTAAGCCCTAGCTGTCCCTCTCTATGTTGATTCACTTATACATCGACACATTCTTCAATAGACCTTGGCATAGATATATAAGAAAAATATTTACAGTTAACAGAAAAACACATTCACTGGATAATGTCATCAGTGATGTCATCAGTGATGTCATTTGAGATGTCATGAGTGATGTAATGAGTGATGTCACTGACCATGTCATGAGTGATGTAATATGTGATGTCATCAGCAGTGCATTGCGAGCGCGCGAGTTATAGTTAGCTCAACTAACTATAACAGGCACATTTCTCTGGTTTTATATGAGTCAAATGTCCAACTAACTATAACGTCTCTGAAACCTATGGTTTTTTCAGTGAATTTCTAAGGTTTTTTAAATGCTAATTTCTAACTATAACGTCCCTGAAACCTATGGTTTTTTCAGTGAATATATATTTATGTATAATATACATATATTTGGATTTGGATTTTAAAGTATTTGTACAGCGCGACATTCATCCTGAGAGACATCACGGCGCTAGTATCAAAAGGCAATGTATTGAGGAGAGAAGCAGGTTATTCTAAGTTCAATCAATTATGGGGTCAGTATTTGTGGAACAGGAAGGTTTTTAACTTCTTTCTAGAAGAGGCAGTTGATTAAGTTGCTCTTGGTATCAGTATTAGTCAATCTGTCAGTCAGGGGGATCATTAATTGTGTGTCGTCGGCGTATGAGCAGATATCAAAACACCATTTCCTGCGATGTTTGCCTGGGAGGAGGCATACACATTAAAAAGGGTAGGGCTCAGGGAGGCTCACTGTGGAACTCCATATTTAATGCTTTTTGGGAAAGAGTAGCTTGATCCCATTTGGATTTTTTGGGTTCGATTTTCAAGAAATGCTGAAAACCATGACAAGGCTTTTGAGCATATTCCTTTTTCGTGGATGATTCGTAGTAATTTATTATGAGATATGGTCTCGAAAGCCGCAGTAAGATCCAAAATAATTAAAACTACAACTCTGCCTTGATCAACTAGGGATCTGGTATTATCAAATACAGCAAGTAAAGTGGCCTCAGTGCTGTTATTAGCCCTAAAGCTGGTCTAGGAGGGGTCCAGTAACTTGTTGGTTTCCATGAAAGTGGTAAGCTGTCTATTGACCAGGCTGAGAAATCGGACTGTAGTTTGCTGGGTCGTAATTTTCAAGGCCTGATTTCTTTAATAGAGGGAAGACCACTGTTTTCTTCCATGCATCTGGGAAGGAGGTTAGCTCTAGGGATTGATTAAAAACATGGGGGCATAGGACTGGCACTAGTCGGGAAAAGATAAAATGTGGACAGGGATCGAGTGGTGAACCTGCCCTGACCTCAATCATAGCTTTCGCTACCTGTTATTCTGAGAAAGGGGTCAAAGACGCCAGATGGACCTGAGCTAAGCGATGGGATATCATATTTTCCCAATCTATTATATCATCCTCAGGAAGATTGCTAAAGGATTCATAGATTTTGGTCACCTAGAGGCATATCAACAACAACCGGCGATAATTATCTCTAAGCGCACTTAGCGCTAGGATAATTATCGCCGGCTAGCGTGAATTTTTATCGCTGAGATAGCGTGCTATTAGCAAAGCTTATCTCAATAGCGATAAAAATCCTCACGCTAACAGGCTAACGTGAGATTATCGCTGGAAACCCAGCGATAATCTCACGTTACCTTGTTGATAGGGACAGGCAAACTTAGCCATGATATCCTCCTTCCATAGGATATCATGGCTAAGTCTGAAAAATACCAGACGTAAAAAAGCAGCGTTAACCACGGTTAGCGCTGCTTTTTTTGTCTCTAACAGGGTTAGCGACATTCTTAATAATAGGAGAAATGTCGCTTAGCGACATTTCTCCTATTATTTTACTCTGGAACGCCCCCTTTGCATCTCATTCGAGATGCAAGGGGAAGCGTAGAGTAAAAGGGTGCTAACATGCAAATTTGCGTGTTAGCACCCTGTTGTTGATAGGGTGCTAGTTTTATATCTGCTTTTTTGGCTTTTAAAGCCAAAAAAGCAGAGATAAAGCCCTTGTTGATATGCCCCATTGTCTGTGAAGAAATTATTAAGTAGTTCACAATTCTCAGTTGTGGGTGCCATAGTTTGAGACATACTAGTGGGCTTGCAGAGTTCTCAAATTAATTTGTAAAGTTCTTTAGCTGAGCTACCATTATCTTCAATCCTTTTTGTGTTGTAATCTGTTTTAGCATTTTTTAGGGCACAATGATAACTCTTTTGTTCAGCTAGGTAGTTTTGTCAATCTTTGCTGTCATTTGACAGTCTCCATTTATGTTCCTGGATTCAAGACCTTCTTTTCATTAGTTTTAGTTCCAATGAATACCACTTTTCAGATCGGATTTTCTTAGTAGGTTTACAATTGAGTTTGGGAGCACATTGATTTAGTGTTCTCTCAATCTCTTGTTGTAGATGTTCAACTATTGAATGAACAGTATTGGATAAAGGTGGAGCAGGGTCATGGTAGGAGAAATGTGAGGAGAATGACTCCAGGGAGATTTGATTCAAGGCTCCTTTTCCTTATTGATACACTGTTTCCGCCTTGGTTGATTTGTCCAGTAAGCTGATGTAGAAGGAATTTAAAAAGTGGTCAGTCCAAGTAAGTGGTTTGATCACGTGGACATTAATAATTTTGAGATTGGAGAACAGCAAATCTAGCGTATGTCTGCCATATGGGTTGGCTTTGTGATCTGTTGGATTAGTTGCATTATTTCCATATAATTTTCCGGATGTTTGACCCCTGGATTAGTTTTCATAAAGAACTGCTCATGGTTTAGGCAGAGGAGAAGAAGTTGTGATAGTAACTTAGCACTAAATTCAGGATGGTAGCCAGGGGAATTGAAGATAACATCCCCTCCAAATAGTTTGTATTCTCCTTTGGACGCTGAGTATGCTAAGATCTCATGTGTACCTATTTGAGTAACTGTCATAGGGATGCAGATGAGGTAATATTTGAATAGAATAGCTGTGCCCCCACCTTTCTTTCCCTTTCTGTCTAATTTTAATATTTTATAACCAAGTTGTGGGGCAGAGACGATGTCAGGAGTATTATTGTCATCTAGCCACGTTTCGGTGACAAAAGCCAGGTCTGGGTTTAAATCATCTAGCAATTCCCAGATCTCAATGCTGTGTTTGGGGAGTGATCTGGAGTTAACGTAGATACAGTTCAGTGGCAGGGTATTAGGATTGGGGTCTGCATTTTTCTCTGAGAAGTGGACATAAGCATCTTGACTTCCCCATTTGCAATGAAGGCATGAGAAAGGGCCTTCCAGCTCAGTAGGAGATGCTTTTACACATATTTTGTTTTTCTTTATCTGCCAAGTCCAGAAGCCTATTTCTTGGAGGTTTGTTTGACATTAAAGAGCCAGAGTTTATGGCCCCAGGGCCTGTTTGGGCACGGACGGGTGCAGACGGGCTTGCCTTGGCGCGCCAGCGGTGCGCCCGCTGCGCGCGTCCGGTGTAGCATCGAGTTTAAATCTCCTTGAGGATCCCGCCACTAGCCCGGCGAGCTGCCGGAAGTGGGAGTGGCCTCTGAGGGAAGGACTGCGCTTCTCTGCTCAAACGGCAATGAGGATGCCGCGGCAGACTGGAAGCGCAGTGCAAAGCACCAACTACAGTGCACAAAACACGCTGCTGAATGTGCAAAACACGCCGTCAAAGATGCGTTGAACAATCCCACAACTATGTCAATGTCAGGTGAGTGCCCCCCAGAGTTAAAATCGTCAGAATGCAGCAATTTTTAAAAAATAAGATAAAAGCGAGATTTAAATCAAGTCTCTCTCCCCCGCTTACAGACCTTATGCTGTTCATTTGACATCTGGGTAAGCCTTTCGTTTAGAGAGCGTTGCATAAATAAAACCACAAGCCTTATTCTGAATACAGGCTTTGATGTGTCTCCTTTTTATAAAAGTGAAAACCTTTTCCAGGTGGTGTTTTGTGTTGTTTTCATTGCTTTGTCGTGTTTGAGCCTCTGTGTGGGAGGGCGGTATTTTCTATCATCTGATAGAACGGAGAGCCCATTGCCAGCCCCAGCAAAAGAAAGGAGGGGGGTAGTGCGAGGACTTCATGCGCAAAGAAACCACTTTAGCTATACTGGTACAGAAGCCAGACAAGGCACCAGGACTTGATAGAATTTCGGCCAACCTGTATAGAAGTGATTTGCAGACCTGGGCACCCTATATAAACACAGTCTCTAATGCCTTGTTGGTGTGGGGCCCTGTCGCCAACATTTGGAGATGAGCTATTATAGTTCTGATACATAAGAAAGGAGGCAAAGGCTCTCCATGTAACTACAGGCCCATAAGCCTAATTGATAATTTTCAAAAAATGTTTAGCCCCCAAATATTAAATAGGTTATGGGACTGGACTTACCAAGTATCAGTACTTTCCCACCTACAGGCAGGTTTTAGGCGGAAGGTCAGCATGATAGATTGAATTATACGCTTCCTAGCCATAAAATGGAAGAATGTAGATCTGAACAAGGTGAGGTTATACGTGGCCTTTGTGGATCTTCGATCCGCTTTCGATTTCGTTCCAAGGGTGAAACTGAGGAAAAACTAGAGTAGGCTGGGGGCACCAATGAGCCAACTGACTCTAGTCCAGGCATTATATACAGACAACTTTGCCAGGGTGACGTGGGGAATGGTGGGTGAAATGTTTGATGAGATACCAATTCAGAGAGGAGTGTGCCAGGGGTGCGTTCTGGCTCCTACACTCTTTCTCTTTTACATCAATGAGTGTCTCTCAAACCTTTATAAGCATGAGTACGACTACCGCAAGATAAAAGACAAAAAACAACCTGTCTGCTATTTGCTGACGACACCTTGCTGTTGTCAAAAAGTCCACAGGGCCCATCTATTTTGCTTGACAGCTTCTCCATGTATTGCAGGGATTACACCATAGAATTCAACAACAACAAAACTAAGTGTATGGTGTTTAGTAACTGTAAGGGAAAAATGAGAAGACCCATACTACTAGATGGGGTAGCCCTTGAGTGAGTGTCTGAGTTTTACTACTTGGGTATCCGCTTAGAAGACTCACATGGGTAGCTGGCCCATCTGAAGAAGAGTAAGTTCCCTGTTACTAATGCAACCTGCTGGGTCTATTGTGAGGTTCGGACATAATGCTCTATCTTTTCCCATCACCCCTACTTTCAAAATCTATGTGAGCTAAGCATATGGGGCAGCCTTTTATGGAGCGTACATTTTGGGACATTGAAATTTGGACATGTTAGAAATAGCAGAAAACTTTTTTTTTTACATCTCTCTTAAAAATTCCTTTCAGTACCTCCACACTCCCTATCCGCATGGATCTAAATTTGAGATCCATTTCGGATATCACAAAATTTTGTACTGGTTAAGGGCAATGTTCCCTCTATCTTTTTTCCTCTGTGTGTGACAGTGTAATTTCTCTGTGCGCTGCAGCCAAGTTTATGTGTGCTAGGAACTCCACTGCACATGTGGGTACAGCGACAAATATTTATTGTAGAGGATGGAGAGTACATGGGCAGTATAGAGAAGATGCCTGATGTGGACAACAATGTACATGGTAGAGATCAGATTTGGTGAGTGGAGATAGCGGTAAAAGGTTAGAAAGTGGAATTACACTCAGTATAGGCAAAGGAGTAGCCAGAAAATTAAAATACCCCCACTTTGAACCAAAACTTTTATGACATCAAGCAAGTGAAGCAAGTCATCGGACCCTCCCTAGAAGTGCTTGCTATTCTCTTCCATCCAAGCATCTATCTATTCATCTATTCATTCTTCCATCCACTGGCAGATAATCACCATTTCACCTTTACATTCTGTCTTTCATTCAGTCTTCCATCCACATGCAAACCTATTCATCCATCTTCAAACCTATCCATCAAACAAATCTAGCCTTTCAATAAGGAATCCATCCTTTCACTTGTCCATCCCCTCTTTCACCCCTTTGTTGATCCGCCCTTTCACTCACACTTATCCATCCATCCACCCTTTCACTTAGCCCATCCAGTCATCCATCCACTCATTCCTTCCATTTACCCATTCATTCATCCATCCATCCATCATTCATCCATCCATACATCGTCCCTTTAACTCATCCATCGATCCACACTTTTGTTCAGCCATCTGTCCCTTAACTCATCCACTCACCCTTCGACCCATTCATCCACTCATCCATTTACACTTATACTCATTCATTCTTTTGCTCACTCACCCAGCCACTCTTTTCAGTTATCCATCCGTCCACCCTTTCATCTAGTCATCCATATATTCTCCCTTTCACGTATCCATCCATTCGTTCACTTATCCATCCTTACATCCATCCTTTCACTCATCCATACATCCACCAATGCACTCTTTCACTCAGTCCATCCATTCATCCACTCATTGATCCATCCATTTATCTTTTGACTCAGAGGCATCCTTTCATTCATTCATCCATCCTTTCTCTCATCATCCTTCCAGCCAACCATCGTTTCACTCATCCATCCTTCCTCCCTTTCACTTAGCCATCCTTACATCCATCATTTCACTCATTCATCCATGCATCCACCTTTTCACTCACTCATCCATCCTTTCATCTAACAATCCATTCATCCTTTCAGACATCCACCAGTCCATTCATTCATTCATCATTCCTTCCTTTCACTCCTCCATTCTTACATCGATCCTTTCACTCTTTCACCTATCAATGCACCCCTTCATTCACCCACCCGTCCACCATTTCACTCCCACCTATCCACCACTTCACTCATCCACTCACCTCCCCACCTTTTCTCTGCCAAGTTGCAGACAAAATAGGCCCATCAAAAACCCCATCTGCTCTGCATCTGCTAGAATACGGGTGGACAGTCTTTGTGGTGAGTAGAGAGCGCATGCAGAGGATGGAGACCAAGTGTCCGGAGGATGTACAGTTTGTAGAGTGGACGCTGACTCGGACTTGAACAGAAAATAGGCCCAGTTTTTAGCTTGTATAGCCATTGTATAGGTTCTTCATAACGTATGGGACCTGCATTCGTTTGTGCTTGCTGCATGCAATGTTTGTGGTACTAACTGGGAAAGCAACAGTAAAAGGTGTCCCACTAGAACCACAAAACTGGTCCACAAACAGTCCAAAAAATGCCCTACATACTGAACTATCAGTCCAGCAGTTGTGGCAATACCAGGCCAGTCCAAAGCAGTGGTGGGAACGTGATTTGGACTCCTTAGGATGCTGAGGAAATTCCTCCCACTCTTGTCTTTAGACTGCAGGAAATCTGTGGTCCAGGCATTGATTACCTCAAGCTTGGACTATGTGAATATACTCTACTTTGACCTCCCAGAGTATCTTCTCAAGCGTCTTCAGGTGGCACAAAATGCTGCTGCTAGAGCCATTCTTAGGCTTAACCTCTTCAGTGCCCATGACGAGATAGTCTCCTCATGGAGCACGGTTGCGCTGTGCCCATGACGAGACTATCTCGTCATGAACCCCACCCACTAGTGCAACGCCCGGCACAGGAGGGGGAAAGGGCGTGGCACTGAAGGGGTTAAAGCTAGGACTCATATGTCCCCTTATCTCAGAGTGCTCCATTGGCTCCCAGTAAAAAATAGAATCAGATTTAAGGCCATGGTGTTATTCTTTAAGGCCTTTCACGTTAAGGGTGCTGGGTATCTTTGTAGAAGGATTACCCACTATGTCCCTTCGAGAACTCTGAGATCTTCCTCTATGAATCTAGCAGCGGTTCCTAGAATATCTCATGCCTGTTCAGGTTGCTCCTGGTTTGGGTTCCTCGGTGCTCAGGTCTGGAATGCGCTTCCCGCATTGTTGAGAGCAGTGTTGGATTTAGCTACTTTTAGGAAGCTCCTCAAAACGCTGCTTTTTAATCAATAACTGAGTTTTCCTTAGCTTTTTTCTCCTTCTTTTCCCCCTTTTCTCTTCTGTAATCGAAGTTGGTGTAGTTGGTTGCTTTATGGGCCTTTGATTCTCCGGGACACACTTTTGAATAGCTGTGCACTATATAAATGCCTTTAATCATTCATTCATTCATTCATTCATTCAGTCCGACCCTAAGCAAACGTGCAAGAAAAGGCATGTAAAGGATGCCTAACTGGAAAATAGAGTAGGGGTCAGGAGGAAGAATGGAAGCTGCACTGGGACAAGAGTGGAATGAAGTGTTAAACCCGAGTGGAGAACTGTAGAAAAGGGTGAAAAACGTATTCATGGCACGAGTGTGGTATGTAGAATGAAAAGAGAATGATTATTTATCCGAGAGAATATTAACACGCTAAAAAAGCTCAAGACTGAGAGAGGTATCCTCACCCGTACTTAAAGTGCAAACTTGGTCAATCTCTCACCTTGGGGAAGGGGTATTGCTGCATTTCTTTTGTTAAAAGGGCATGGCTGCAGGGCAGATTGTGTCCCTTTGTGAAAGTAAAATAAATAAATACGCAACAACATGGACAGACCCACTAATCAATCCTTAGGTTTTACCTACTCAGTGCAAAGCACCGGAATTCAAAAATCCAATGGATTTGTAAGAAGAACCCTCACCCACCAACCTAGTTGGTGGCATGCTTCATCATCCGGTTCCCAGCTGGGCTGCCGAGTACAGACCAGCTGTGCTTCAACGCCTGAGTTACAGCGGAGCGTTTTTTAACAATTTGAATGTGAGGTGTGTGCTCAAAAACTGGTGAGGTTAAAAATGTCTCTAGGATGCCCAAATGGGAAAGGATTTATTCATAGGGTCCTAGGACACCTCTTAAAAAAAAGCGGGGATATTGTGAAGATGGAAAATGGGTCTTCAATATCCTCTAAATGCTGGTTGACATGTTTCAGCCTCTTATTCTCAGCTGCTATTTAAACCAGTAAGTGCGGCTACACCACCTCATACACAGCACACCTTAATGTGTGTGCTGACAATTATTCACATGGCTCTCTCCACTTTTGTAGCCACCTCACAATTTCACATTCTTTTTATCCTGAAGAAAGCCTCACGACTATTGGAGAGGCACTCGGCAGCCCAGCTGGGACCATAATGATGAAGCATGCCACCAGCTAGGTTGGTGGGCGAGGGTTCCTACAAATCCATTGGATTTTTGTACTCCGGTGCTTTGCACTGAGTCGCTCTCCCTTTGATTTCTCCCTTTGTGAAAGTAATCATGTTAATTGCAGCTTTTAACAAAAGAAATGCAGCAAGTGCAGGAAGCACTTGCTGCTGAATTTACCTGCCGCTGTGAGCACTTCACACATGCCACTGCGTGCTATAGGTGAGATAGGTGCACTGGTGCGCGCACATACACCTTACAGGGAACAGTGGTTAAGGGTCTGGGTGACAAAATAACTGGAGCCTTATAGAGAGTGGCTCCAGGGCTTTTTAGACGGTTCTCGCGCAGATAGGATCCCTTTTTGCTCCCACATAAAGTTATGGTTGCACAATTTGGGTCTAGGGGACTTTTGGTCAAAGCCATACGATATATCAGGCGATGCCACTGGCCAGCTTAAAAAGGCTTTTTGGTCGCATGTCCTGGGAGAATTTGCTTCCAAATCTTGCTTGGATACACCGCCCGATAGTTTTCTCTCATTCAAGTGCAGTTTTTTTTTAATCAAAATCTGTTTATTTGGTTTTAATATGACCACAGACAAGCACCATAGACAATACATACAAACAGAGGAAATAGAGGGGGGGAGCCAGGAGCTACATAGAGCTAGTAGGAGTGTCTATTAAGTGCAGTTTTGAATTTACATAGGTTTAGTCGAAAACCTGCATACACAAGCACTTTTCATCAGGCTCAGGGTGGGCACTGTACTGTTAGCTCCCTTCATCTGTCACTGAAAGAAGGGGCTGGGTGCACCAACTGAGTGCCCAATGGGTTGCGAAGCCACGGAGTCTATCAAGAATGTTTTATTTTTCTGTCCTGCACATATAAAGCAACAACAGTGTTGGATAGTTCCACTGTGTGGAATTCTAGATTTTAAGGATTGCACTATTGCACTTAGAATATCCAGGCACGAGTGGACCAGTCATTTTTTCCATTTGTAAATTCTTGACAGCCATATCGTATTTAAGGACAAAGAAAATTACTAGGGAGATAGGCTCTTAGGGATACTGCAGGTACTGCAGATCACACAACTGCCTGTAAGCTCTTGCTGCAAAGTTTCAAAGTTGTTTTCATTATTTTTATTCTCCAGCATCTATTATTGTTGTGCATGCACTGGCACTTTATACTTCTATGGCACTTTAGGGCTTGGATCAAAGGGTGCTTCCATCTGTTAGGTGTATATTCCATGGTAGACGGTATATGGCACCTGTTGCAAGTGCAACAAATTCTTGTTTCTTTTTGTGTTCAAAATATTTTATTGAAATTTTATAATGAACAGCAACAACATAGACATACAAAAAAGAGTAATAATAAACTAAAATATCTAATACAATTCGTACAAAATCATTATGAAATTCCTTTCAATAGAAAAGAAAATAGTCATATTCTTATAAACCTAAAAGGAGGGGGGGCAGGGAAACATCTAATAACAAATTATTGTTTAAGCAATAAATAGAGCTACTATGACATATTGATTAATATAAAAACCGTAAAAAGTGGTACAATACATAAATATACCCTTAAGATGCAAAATAGATATCAACAGGAATCCAAAAAGAGTGATAGGAAATAGGATTATGATTAACCCCAGACAAAGATAACTGAGCACCTCTTCTTGTAAAGATAACCCAAGACCACCAAGCATGAACTGATAACTTAGAAACATCTTTCCAACAAAAGGTAATAGATTTTAATGCAGCAGAAATCAAAAAATCAAAAAGCCTACATTCAAGATTACTTAGAGTTTGTGATAATGTAACTGATTTGCAAATTAACATGTTATATGATAAGTCTTCATGTATATTTAACAACTTCTTAATAATATCCCAAACTTCTGTCCAGAATTTTGAAATTAAAGGACAATCAAAAAGCATATGTCGTAACGAACCAGGGTGTAATTTACAATGCCAACAAGTGTCAGATTGAAGGAGTTTAGCCTGGAATAAACGTAATGGAGTCCATAAAGAATTAAATAAAATATAGGAATTGGTTTGATAAAGTGAGACAGGTAACCAACCAGAAATATTTCTAATCCATATAATTTCCCATGAATCATTAGACAATGTAAGTGAAAGTTCATTATTCCAGAAGGTTGCAATCATAGTTATGTTACTTCCTAGAGTGTTAGATAATTTTTTATATAAAATAGAAACACCATGAGCTGTCAACGATATAGTTTGAATATACACGGATAGGTCAGCTGTAACATTAGTCGGAATAGCTTGCGGAAAGGAATCTAAAATTGAATTAGTTAAATATTCATATTTAATAAGATCAGATTGAGATAAACCAAACCTTGTTTGTAGATCCTCAAACGGTATAAAAGTATTGTTGGAATAAATGTCTTTAAGATAAAAAATACCCGCCTTAATCCACGAAAACCAAAAACTAATGTTCCTATTTAATTTAATGATATTGCTATACCATAATGATAATTCAACAGTGTTATACATGGGGTATAGAAAAATGGAATCTAGATCATTAAAAACCCTTTTAGTGGATTTGAGAATGATAGATTTATGAAAAAATGATGAGTTGTTAGACATAGTTAACAGAGTTGGTAATGGAAACGGCTTCACAATAGATTTTTCAATTTGGAGCCAAGAAGGTGGATTATGTAAAGGGGAAAGAATAAACCATATGGCACTTTGTTTTAAAATAAAAGCTTTGTGATAAAGAAAAAAATCTGGGATACCAAATCAAGCATTACATTTAGACATTTTTAATTTTTTATAACTAATGCGAGGTGATTTGTTATTCCAAAGAAATTTGGAGAGAAGTTTATCAATATCTTTATAAAATTTTGATGGGAATTGAGTAGGAATCATGGAAAGAGTATAAAATATTTTTGGAGCAATATTCATTTTAATAGATTCCATTCTACCCCACCATGAAAGGTGCAGTGATGCCCATTTAGACGTTTTATCTTTAATATAATCTAAGACAAAATTACAGTTTAAAGTCATTGTAGATTTTATGGATGAGGAAAATAAAATACCAAGATATTTTAATTTATTCTTTTGCCAAACAATTTCATTCATGGTATCATATCAGGAGTACAATAAATGTTTAAAGGGAAAAATTCAGTTTTATTAGTGTTTAATTTGGTAGCCAGACACCATAGAATATTTTGTTATAATCTCTAATAAAGAAGGAAATGAGGATAAGGGGTCACTAATAAATAAAAGTACATAATCAGCATACGCTAAAGTTTTAATAATAATCTCATTAATAATAATTCCTTTAATATTATCACATTTTCTTATAGAGGTAAGGAAAGGTTCAATGCCAATTAAAAACAATAGCGGGGAAAGAGGACATCCTTGTCTGGTACCTCTAAAGAGGGAAAATTGATTTGAAACTTGGCCATTAATAAATAGACGAGCAGTAGGAGCACAATATAGAGCTGAAATCATACGAATAAAAATATCGCCAAAGTTAAATGATGATAAAGCATGGAATAAAAATTGCCAATGCAGTTTATCAAAGGCTTTTTCAGCATCCAGAGCCATAATTCCTGAAGGAGTAGTTAACGTATGACCCTGTTTAATGACATGTAATAAAGTTCTTGTATTATTTGCAGAGTGTCTATTTTTCATAAAACCAGATTGATCTGAATGTATAATAGAATCTAGTACAGGGGATAATCGTGTGGCTAATATTTTGCCATATAATTTACAATCTTGATTAATTAAAGAGATAGGGCGATAATTAGATACAAGGGTGGGGTCTTTATCAGGTTTGGGAAGAACGATAATTAAAGCTTCAGTAAAGGATCCTGAAGTAATTCCCGTAGAGCCAAACATTGTGAAAAGTTGAAATAATAAGGGTAAAAGATGGGATTGAAACTCTTTATAAAACTCCGCCGGGATACCATCAGGACCCGGAGATTTATTTTTTTTAAGAGATTTTATAGCGGCTAAAATTTCATCCTGAGTAATTGGAGAGTCAAGCCCCATTTTATCTGATGGAGAAATTTTAGGTAGACCACATGAAGATAAAAAAGAATCAACTAAAGAGTCATTATGAAAATCAGGTTTATCATATAACTTAGAGTAAAAATCCAAAAATTCATTCACAATATCTTTATGAGATAAAGCAATTTTACCATTGGATCCGTGAATAGAAATGATTTGAGTTTTATCTTTTTTGATACGTAAGTAATTTGCTAACTATCTTCCAGATCTGTTTGCATTAAAACTAAATTTAGCATTGGCCTTAGAAATCTGAACGCCAGCTCTTTTACTAAGAATTGTATTAAATTCATATTGAAGCTTTTGCAACTTAACTCTATATTGAGGATCATTAGACGAAATAAAAAGTCATTCATTTTCCGCTATTTGCTTTTCTAGCTTTTTAATATTGGCATTAAAAATCTTATTTTCGTGAGCCATAATAGAAATAGTAACCCCTCTAATATAAGCTTTAAAAGCATCCCATCTATTAACCATTGAAGTAGTACCTTCAGGGTTAAATTGCAAAAAATCATGAATGGCAGAGAGGAGCTTTGGTTTATTATGTTCATTAAGAGCTATACCAGAATTCATTCTCCATCTAGGCTGGTTAGTAAAGGTTGAATTTAAATTTAGAATACAAGAAACCATAGCATGGTCAGAGACGTCAATGTTGCCAATCTTAGGGGTACTAACACAGTTGATCAGCTGTTTCGAAACTAATATGTAATCGATCCTAGAATGAGAACTATGTGGGTTAGAAACAAAAGTAAAATATTTTTCTGTAGGGAAGTGTAGACGCCAAATATCAACTAACTTAGTGGTTTGAAGAAATAATTTAAAAGCAAAATAAACCTTAGGGGGGTGGAATTTAGTACGAGATAATCTATCTAATAAAGGATCAGATATGACATTAAAATCACCTGCAACAATTAAAGGTACATTACCAATTTTTACAACCTCCGTTGAAAGAGTAGACCAACAAACAGGGTCATCTGCAGTAGGGCCATAAACATTTAATAGAAATAAGATAGAATCATGAACTTTAACCTTAACAATTAAATATCTCCCATCCGTATCTGTAATTTTGCTCAAAATTTGGCAATGCGCTTTTTTCGCAAATAATATAGCTACACCATTTTTCTTGCCATTAGCAGGAGAAGAAACAATATTGTCAACCCATTTTTTCTTCATATAGTCTAAAATTTTATCATCTATATGAGTTTCTTGTAAAAAACAAAAATCAGCTTTGCAACAACCCAAATAATCCAAAATGTTTGTACTTTTCACAGGAAGGCGTAAACCTTTAACATTCAATGACACTACTTTAATATTAGCCATAACAAAATAAAAAGAGAGAAGGGTTAGAAAGAAGAAGGTCAGAAAAAGACACAAATGTTAAGAAGAAAGTAGCTCCAGAACACACAAAAGGGAATGGAAGAAATAAAACATAGCAAAAAAGACAAACAAAATACATAAATAGGAACACTGAGACGCACACACGCTCTAGAAGCATGGCCAGAACCGCTGGAGCCCAAAATATTATGAGTTATATAAATCTGTCAAAGAAGATCATACAGGAAAGAATCAAGTGGTAGGACCCTGAGTGTCCATAGTTTGCTGTAATTGTTGATCCAGAAATTGTCGCAGATCTTCAGGACGCTGAAAGGATTTTGAAAAATTATCTTTCCAAATGCGCATAGTTGAAGGGTCAAAAAGGCCATATTGGTATCCAAGGCTTCTTAATTGTGGGCGAAGATCAGTAAATCCCTTACGTATTGCAACAGTTTCCTTGGCAAAATCTTGATGAATAAAGATTTTGTTACCATTGACCATCAATGTAGGAATTTCTCTAGCTGCTTTTCTGATCATAACCAAATGATGGTGACGAAGAACTTTAAATATCATTTGTCTAGGCTTGGTATGCTGAGGATTGCGACGCAAAGGAATTCTATGAGCCTTATCAATTTCAAATTTTTCTGGAAATTTGACATTTAAAAGACCAGGAATTAAGTTCTCTAAGTATAGTCGACAGTTAGTTCACTCAACCTCTTCTGGTAAATTAAATATGCGAAGGTTGTATTGTCTATTGCGATTTTCCATGTCCAAAAATGTGAGCACAGAGGTGATATTTTCGCCACAAGTGGAGTAAAAGCGTCGACTTTAACTTTATTGTCCTGTATTTTAATTGAGTTGTCTGATATTTTCATTGACATACTCGCCATTTATTTTCGTACATTTTTAATTTCAGTCGCAATAGTTTCTGTATTAGCACGAAGAGCCTGAATTTCCTCTAAAATTAAAGAAAGCGAAGGTTCAGATGACTCCACCACTTTTGATTTTATTGGGGGCGGTGAAATCTGCTGTCTTCTTTTATTGTTGAGAGGATTTTTATTATCCATTTTTGAGAATAAATAATGAAATTTGAATAAAAATGAACAGTTTATGAGTAAAAAGAGCAAAAAGATGCAAAGCAATCCTCAAAAATACTGGTGCAGCAGCTAAACTGGACTAGGAGTGTGGCTAGGCCCAAGCCAGGCCCTTTCCTGAAGTATGCTCCGCCCCCCTGACAGACTAACCAGGCAGTCCCTCAGTGCAGAGCTCGGAGCAGGAACCAGGGAGCCAGAAACACCACTTCCCACAACCAGATAGGCTTGAAACCGCTTCCCAGTACAGGTAAGCCTATTATTACCGCAGCGAACTCTTTTTAAACAAAATTTTGACAGACTTTTGTCGTTATATCACTAAAAATGCTCGAAAACGCGGAGGAGCTCACCGGGTGGCGGCCATCTTGAATTCGCGCGTCCCCACAAATTCTTGTTTCTAATACATAACGCACTTTATGCTTCTCTTGCGCACTCTACATGCAGCCGTGGTCCCACTGTCATTTGCCTAATAATGTGATGCAGGCTTGTGCTGACTCATTTCCTGATACTGTGTTACATTTGTTTTTCTATAAGGTGACTAGACCAATCATTGCTGTGGTTGGAATTTCTAAAATGTTGTAACACTTTTTAAAGGATCACAATTCTTAAGATGTTTCATAGCATCTCCTGTCATCAATTCAATTGGAGTGATAAAGACTAATCCATCACAATATTCTAGTGAGTAATACTGCCCTATGTGTCACATACAGCCTACCTTAGTGGTGACTCATATTTAATAAAAGGGGAGTTTAAGGGGTTTAAATGCCAAGTCAACAGCCTTTAGGCTGCAGTGGCAGACCTGGGACATGTTTAACAGTGCTATTTAAGTGGGTGGTACACTAAGGGCTGCAGGATCACTGGTAGCATTTAATTTAAAGGCCCTGGGTATATGGTATACCACTCTACAAGGGACTTTTAAGTAAATTAAATGTGCCAAACAGGTGCAAGCCAATTCTACCAGGTTTTAGGGAGAAAGGGTGAGCATCTTTGCACAGGTTAGAAGTGGTACAGTGCCCAGAGCCCTAAGGCCAACAATAACAAATTCAGCAAAATGTGGAGGGAAAATGCAAAGGTTTGGGGTTGACCCGGCAGAGAGGGCTAGGGCCAACTGGTTGCATCTGACAGTCTTAACAATAGTCGTTTCCTTGACTGACTCCCTTTAGGTATATTTCCTTTCAGTAGTTAACCCGTTACCTTATCTTAGGGTACCCTCCTTCTCTGTATGCTCTCATATTGTTTGAGGTACATTACTTCTTGTGTCCCCATGTGCTTGAGTAGGTGCTTTAATGATCTTGTGCTAGATTAAGACTGACATTATGTCTTTGAAACCTTTTTTACAGTTTTAGTAAGTCTCATAGGAGCATATTTATTCAAATTTAATGCAGCACAGCAAGTCACCGTGCTGCGTTATAGGAATATGATAGGAATGCTCCATATTTATCACAATACGGTGCATTCCTGTCCTTTCACCAGCACTGGCGCACATTGGGCTGCCTAACACCATGCAGGCTTCCTTCCACCGTGGTGAAAGGGTACCTGCATTGCATGTAGGATTGTTTTTGTGCAGGAAGGTGCACCTTTCTGTACATGAAAAATCCTAACAGGCTTAATCCTATTTCTGTGTGAAAAAGAAAGTAATGAGGAGAAATAAAAATATTTCCCCTCGTTATGACTCCCCTCCGAAGGTGTATCTTTTTGGCACATTACCAGGTGTACCAGTGATGGTAAACCTGATAATATGTCAAATTCCATATAATTTACATGGGAACACCAAAGCTACACCCATGGAACTCCTTCCCCGGGCAAAGTAATACAATGCAGCAATATGCGATGTGTTGCATTACTCCTAATTTATCAAGCCACGCAGGGAAATGCAAAGTGACCTTCCATGGCTTGATAAATTGCATTTTAGGATTTGCATGGTGCAAACGCAATACAAACCCTTAATAAATAGGGCCCTTATTTTTTATTGTAATAGTAATTTATGTCTTTGCTTCTTTGTTTCACCTTCATTGCGACCTAATTACCTATTTTTATGGCATTCGCCCAGACTGACTTTTCTGCTTTGACAATTTTCAAAACTGGAAATTATTTTCACAGACACCCTCCAGGAACTTGTATTAGTATCATTTTGGTTGTTGTTTTTGGGTTTAATGAATGGATGGCCTGGTCTCTCTTTTCCTTATCTCAAAACAGAGACGGGCTCCTTAAACCAAAAGAGGTAGAGCACCAAATAGACCCAAGTCAAAAACTCCTCAGGATGACACAATAGAAGTGATACCTGACCTGTTGACGGATCTGTATCTTGATGGAGTCAACAAGGATTTAATAGTAGAATGTATCTCAATGATCCTTAAAAATAATATTTTCCGTTTTAAAGATCAACTCTACAGACAGAAGAAGAGGACCAGCATGGGGGTCACTTGTGCACCAAGTCTGGCCTGTTACTATGTGGGTGAATTTGAAAGAAAGCACATTCATAATGAATTGGCCCCATTTTACGAGAATTTAGCGGGCTGGCACCGCCACATTGATGATATATTTTTTATTTGGGAAGGCAGTATGGAACAGTTGAATGAATTCCTAATCTGGCTCAATCTGGGGGATCCAAACTTAAAATTCACGTCCCAATATAGTAGATCAAAAGTTGACTTTTTAGATATTACGATTAAAGAAAAAGATGGTGCTCTTATGGTGAAGTTATATACTAAACCGATGGATAAGAATACATTACTCCATTATTCGAGCTTCCATCCCAAATCCCAAAAGGACAACATTCCGTTCAGCCAGTTTCTCCGTCTTGAGAGAAGCTGTTCGAATCTTGATGATTTTTATAAACACTCAGAAGTACTGAAAACGAAATTTAAGGAGAGGGGATACCCCAAAAAATTGATTTCACATTCCTTCAAAAAGGCTAGATTTTATTATAGGGACTCCATGATCAATGGGAATAAAAGGGAGAAAAAAGAAACCAATCGACTAGTCTGTGAGTAAATTTTCGAATATTAGCAATCAGATTAAAAATGTAATTAATCAAAACTGGCAGATTTTAAATGGTGAAGAGGATGTGAACTTGGATAAACCCTTGTTTGTGTTGAAGAGAAATAAGAACCTAAAAACTGAACTAGTTCATACATATTGGGAGAAACCAGGCGTTACCCGAAATACCATGTTTAACACTCCAGCCATAGGAAACACACGATGCAGCAATTGCAATGTCTGTGAAATGTGTATATTGACTACAGAGATCAATCATAATGGCATTTGTGTGACTTTTAAGACTTTGAACAACTAAAGCAGCAAAAATGTAGTGTACTTAATACGCTGCTCCTGCAGTTTAGGATATGTAGGCAAAACTGGTAGAGAAGTACGCACCAGATTACAAGAACATAGGTCAGCAATTAGAATGAAGAAGCCTAATGCCCCTCTGGTGACACATTTCGAGAAAGTGGGACACAATGCACTAGATATACATTGGTTCATTTTGGAAAAAATCTGGATAGGAAGACGAGGGGGAGACATGGTGAGAAAGAGGAAAGAAAGGGAACAATGGTTCATCTCCAAATTTAACATGGTCCGCAAGGGACTTAACTCAAAGAGAAGAATGGGACCGACTAGTGAGCCAAAACTGAGTGTGTTAGCATGGAGCAAATACAGTGTATGGGTTCTGTCTATGAACACTCGGCAGACAGACGCAGTTGACCTAGGTTTGTGTTATTCATCACTTTGAGGTTGGGGTGATGTAAACAATACAGGGGACAAAGCGCTAACAATATGATTGTAGCGCTTGAACTATGTGGTGTAATATGAGTCTTATAAGATTGCCTCGATGAGTTTGAGCCCCTGCAATGTATCTCTATAGTGGTTAGCACCATTCATCTCACCTACCAGTCGAACTTGGTGCTGTAGTAAGAGATAGGTGGAGTGTATTTTGATCTAAAATTTTAAGAATTAAAAAAATACATTATAACTATAAATTGAACCCATACCAAATTCAGAAGTCTTGATCCATTTAATTGTAGGTTCAAAACAGTTCCAAGATGGAACCTCGAGTTTTTGCAAAGAATAGCTTGGGTGATTGGTAGTCATGCTCCCACATGGTTCCTGAAGGTATGCCACCAATAGACAGGCTGATTTTGAGTCACGTGTGACCAATGCGTGTGTACTTAAAATCGGTACTTTTGAGCGGTTTAAACTGAGGTTCGGTCTCCGCGTGTTTCCCAGAAGAAGGAGGTAAGAATCCGTTGAGAGCGGGTGGATATATAATTATTAGGAATTTTGGCACTGAGTAGTTTTAGACACTCCTGCCATACCTAACATTGAGTCCAATAAGGTGCGCATTGCGGGAGGACACTATTGATAAAACAAAGTGTCGGTAAGCATTTCTTCACTATTGCAGGGAAGATAGTTGGATATTTATAATAACATTGAGCATATCTTTTAGATAATGGGCTTTGAGTTAATAAAAGGGTTGCACTGATATGTAGCGACAGATTCTTCGGTTAGGCATACGGGTGAGATATGAGTGATACCCTTATACGGCCTATCCTTCATGAAAGGAAGATATTGGATACTTTAGTAGGGATCAAAATATTTGGATAGTGAATATGACCTTTAGGACCTAATATGGATATATTTGGTCGCAGAACAGGTATCCTGGTAAATACTCCCAAAAACGGAAGGGATGAATTGACAGATTTTTGAGGACCGTAAGCATCTGGATTATAGCTGAAAGGTCGTAGTTTACAGATCTAGTTTTATGGAAGAGAGGTATGTATTGAGGTCTTGAATATGAATAGTGGGTACAACCTTATTTTGCGTATCTGTGTAGATACTTAGGGTTACTGTTTTTAATATTTACAAGTGCTGACCCTTCTATTTTTATCGCCATTGGCACAGGGTGTTATCTTTGAAATATACAGGTAACCATTACTTTGATTATGGGCCTGTCTCATGTTGGTGACATCTATGATGCCCTACTTATAAATTATATGGTCTTTTTAGATCTTTATTGGGATAAATGGACAAGAGCAATTGGGTCTTACGTCTCTGAAAGTCCTAGAGTACATAGAAAATACTCAGGAGTCTTTGTCTGATAAGGAACCTAGAAAGGTATTACACCAAATGAGTTTTCCACTTGGGTGTAGTTATAAGTATATGGGTTTGAATGTGGTGGTATTATTTTGGCTGTTTGTTGAAATGACTGTATCATCGGGATATAAATGTTTTTTATTAGAATCAGATGTTTAAGAAAATACTCATGTTTGATTTATGTTTTTGCATTCTCATTTTGTCTTTGTGTATGTGCAATGTAGATTATACAATTCGTAGCTGGGAGATATCAACATTCCTGAAGAAGGTGGTTTCTATCCACTGAAACGTGTTAATGCCATTTTATGTACCCCCCAAATGCAGACACCCACCTCCCCACCCCCCTGGGGGCCCACTATGGTTTTCATCGCATGCCTATCCATGGCGGAGTCCCCACCATGGAAAGGCATCCAACCGCAGGCATACTAATATGGGTGGCGGTGCCTACAAGGCACCGACACCATATTGTGTCCCTTTTTTGCCCGGCCAGCAATCCGACCGGCAGAAAAGCGGCAGACGGGCTTTCCGTCCGCCGCGGTACACCTCGCCAAACTGATATGGCAGGGGTGAATCAGGGACATTTGGTAGGCGGATCGCCACTGCCGGCACGGCAGTGTCCACCGCCGGCCCGGCAGTGGCGATCCACCCGATATCATAGTGGGCCCTTAAATCTCTAGGATGTTTGCGAGTCAAAGAAAAAATACTATGCAAAGCATTTTGACTGCGACAGATAATCCAATAGTGACTGGTGGTTCTGTACAATGATATGAACTTTTTGTCTACTGTTTTCTCCCGCTTTTGTGTTTAATAACTGTGAAACCTTTATGTGTTTTTTTATGTGTCTCTCTTTTGACACTGTATAGGTATTTTTATGTCCTCTCCTGTATATGTAACAATTGACTGTGTTTAAAGAATGTAATGATTTTCTTAAGCTTTTATATATAAAATATTTTGATCAATTGACATAAAAAAAATTATGAATTAATAAATATTGCTTTCTACCATTTGAGATTTGTGTATTTATGTTCTGGTTATGCGGTATGGATATACTGTGTGGTTGTAAATGAACTGATTGACTTTGACAAAGATGAAATTTGTTTTTTGACTTGACTCTCTTTTCTTTAAACTGCATAAAATAAATGCCAGTGTCTCTAAAGCCATGTCATATGGACAACAAACATGGAGTTGCTAGGTACCCACTCACACACCCTACTGGTATTATACTTCATCATCGGATCTCATCCTGGTCCCTAGAAGCAGGATGGGCTCGACCTTGTTCCAGGGAGCACTTTGAATAATTCTCCTGCCTGGGTATTAAGAGAAAAATAACTCCAAACACCAAGGTATCCCCTTATTTGCTCTGTTTCTGGTATGATTTAGATGATAGGGGCTGTCTATGGAGGTAATGGTGGTCCTACATCCTATGTGTAAAAGTCAACATGTTTCAGCCCTAATCAAAGTCAATCTTTGGCTCCTTTTGTAGGAGAACAATTGTTTTTCATAGTGTAGTTTACAATATTGAGAATCCTCCAGCATCTTGTGCTGATCTTTTTAACTGAATTAGAGTTGTTGTATGTGCTAACTGGGTTGGTTTTGGCTTATCCTCCAAGAGTGCTTCACTGTTCTTGTTACGCGCCCGTATGTTAGCCCTGGCGATTATCTTTCAGTGATAATGGTATGCTGCATGTTTTGCTGCCAGTGTTTCTGCACTTCTATAGTCTTTAAGATCAGAACAATTTCTACGAATTCTGAGAAACTGTTCTATAGGTGAGTTGTCCCTAAGTGACCTGGTGAGCGTACTTTCACAATCCAGGAGGCTATTCCTAACAGTGGTGTGGCATCTTCTAATGTTAATGTATCATGGCAACTAATGACATCATTCACTGTTCTCTTCCACCTGTGTTGCCTAGGTTTTGGAATATATACTTTTAACATTTCTCTGAGCAGTTGCCAGTGCTAGATGTGGTATGGATGGGTTCTTCATTCCTTGGTAATAAACCTTGAACTGCTCTGAAAACTAAAGCTTGTTTTCCTCAAGTTTCTTCAACCCTAGGACGATCTTACAAGTGGGTTTTACATGCATACTTGTTTTTCATTTCCCTCCTGTTTCAACTGTAGTAAAGTCTAGAAATGCTATCTGGTTATCTGTCGCTGCTGACCTCCTTTTTAGAAAACAGGCAACAATGGGTTGAGGCGGGGGGGCTAAATCTAACCCCTTCTCCCTCCCTTGTGGGGTCCCACAGGGATCAGCACTCAGTCCAACGCTTTTTAATGTTTACGTTACTCCCCTGGTTCAGCTTATAGTGAGGTTTGGTCTGTCCGTACTTTCCTATGCGGACGGCACTCAGATTGTGGTGTCAGTAACATCACAGGCTGAGAAGGAGCCTCACAATTTCCGCAGCTGCATGTTCGCTGTGGCTGTGTGGTAAATATTTCATTACCGGTACTATTTTTTATGCGGTAAAGTCTAGTAAGAATAACTCAGTAAATATAAGAGGCAGAATCCGTGGTATTAGAGGTTCTAAAAGGCTTTATTCCTCTACAAAGGAAATACAGTTCGAACTGCAGGCTTCAAATTCCATCACCATGAGGGTTCAGGAAGGAAGGCCCTACATTATTGACAGGTAATCATTTTTATAAGAAATGCATTACAGTGAAACAGATGCAGGAGGCGTAACAGTTGATAAGATAGATAAAATATGCATACGTAACTAAAAAGGCGGACATATAGGCGTAACTTAGAAAACGTCATTTATACATGATGTCACAAGTGGGTGGATCCATAAGAGAATCCTGCAATGTCAGCAGAAATATTTGGCAGAGATGCGCGCGCAGCCGCATGACGTGTGATTGACGTGCAACTAGAGGGTGAAGGGGACTTGACATTTAGCTCTACATGTGGAGACAGAAGTCTGAGGGGTCATGTCAACCTAATCCCAAATCATATCTAATATCTTATGTTTAAAGAACTGTATTATCCAAAAGGAAAGGTCTCTCGGACGGAATCTATTCTATACTGACTGTTAGTGCGTGTACAAGCGTCTAAGTGTCTACATGAGATGCGAGGGGGCAGGAATCTTCCATGGTAACAGGGGCTATGAATTACTTGCATGAGGACAGTGAGGCCTGGCCCTTTGCACTGTAGCTGGAAGAATGTTTACCTAAACTACTAGACAGGAATGCATCGGATGAGGAGCGGAGCAGATAATCTTGAAGGTGAAATACAGTTTTTGGCAGGCAACAGGCTGGATCAGGCACCGTTAGCCGCGCAGGGAGTAGGACAAAGTTCATGGATACAGATGCAGGCTCGGACTGGAGCTCTCAGAGGCAGAAGGCAGGAAAAGGCTTGATGGCAGAATTCAGGGCCTACTCGCCTGAATCTGTAAAATGTGGAAAGTGAACCACATAAAGTCGGTGGCCTTTCATACTTAGGAATGGAATATCTGATCCATTCATGGCGGATCTGAAAGAGGACATGTTGACGGTGGACGCACATGTATTTGCGTCTTCATAACTGGAACTGGAGGGAACATACATGTACTTATAGCATGCACATGGAGCCGTTGGGGTCTACGATAGGGGACATAACTGATCACAAAATTCATATTTCCTCATTCCCTCCTTGTCCCCTACGGACCCTCAGGAGATATCGATCTTCATCAATCCATCGATCTGTTCATATAGCATCATTTGTTCTTCTTTCTTCTTCCGGGATCTTGAACGAAAACTTGGATGCGGGATACACGATGTGGCACACAGACCACAAATCGCTGGCCCACATTGTAGGCATAAGCAGCAACTGAATAGTATGAGGAAGCCAATACCTAGAAAGGATAGGATCCTCCATCCCCAGGCTGACAACACGCTCCAGAACCAACCGGACCAAGTCCAGGTGCCTGGACTCTGGTGTATCAGGCTTAAGATCTTATGAAGGCGAGTTATGGCTTTATATACTGACGGCGAGTTTTCTGGTATGAAAACACAGCAACTTGATCCGATGACCCTACAAGCTCCGCCCCTATCGGCCAGGATGACGTCAAGGACAAGACGATTTTGAAGCACAACAATCCGCATAGCAGACTGCTCTTCTGTTAAATTGCCTAAGGCGGAAGTAGTCTCGTTCACTACTGCTTCAAGGGTTCTAGTTAATCTACGTATCAGCTTACTATTAGTGACTGTACATATATAGGGAAAGAAACCTTTATTGAAATCTGTGTATTGCTCCCATGCCGTTTCAGTGTAATCGACAATCGGGAGATCTCTCTGCTGTCTATTGTGTACTAAATGGATATTTCTGTGATAATCAGGAGGAGCTAGGAAAACAGGTGGCAGAAGGAATGCTATGTAACAGGTACCATCCCAATCTAGAGGTAGACGTATATATGCGGTCTGGCCACATATGAAGTAAGAATGACGGGAAGCTCTAAATGTAGATTTGCCTTGATCACTGAATTTTATCACAGTGGTGCATTTACTATGGCCCATGTGTATGGAACCATTCTTTCTTACACATAATTCCCCTTTAACTGGGAATACTGACATAGCGGGCAAGATGGGTGTGGCTTCGGATTCAACATTCAGGATCATGAGGTTAAGTGTAAAATTACCTAATCCATATACTTCATTTTCTAGATCAGTTCCTGTTCTTTTGGGAAGTCCCTCCTTGTTAGGGTAGCAGACTTTAAGCAAAACTAGGTTCAGGTTTCCCCATACCCAGTTGTCTTGATAAACTACTGAATTTGAATCTAGGGAATTAATCAAACTAAACCATGCTCCACAGGAGCCATTGTGTGTGAACGGATATGGAAAGAGGGGCAAAACTCCCTTATAGTTCTGATAGGGAGGGAGTCGGCCACATATCCAACAATTTGTAGCATTGCTGGTCTGATGGGAATGATGTAACATACTAATAAAAGTGTTGTTGCGCAGCGCAAATCTATAGGACAACTCATGCGGAGGTAATTCGCTAAAAGAATGTTCAGCAGTAACATTGTAAGCACGTTTAGAAATAGGGTAATACATATGAAGCAGTACACTAGTTATGATGATCAGAAAACTTAGAAAAAACAAAATTAATAGTGTTACTGTGCAATGACTACGAAGTGATTTACAATACGCATGCTTTTTAAGCTGCATCTGTTGATTTCTTTCTCTATTCCGGTCTAGAGGATACATGTCAGAGACAAATTCAACCGATTCACCTTGGAGAGGACTTAAACAATCAAATTGTCTGACTTGCTAGACCTTAATTTCAGTTTATAAAGTTCAGTTTTTGTCTGTTCAACCAAGGGGAGCTTTGAGTCTGTCTGTGAGGGAATGCAGGGCTGAGTGTTCACACTGGACGGTAGTCCATAAAATTTCTTGATATGACTCGAGTGCAACCACCCTTTACGTCCCTCGATCTTCACGGCTGTCCTTGTTGTTAGTAGAACGAGTTTAGGCGATTTCCACCTAGGCTCCAGTTGGGTCTTCCGGTCGAAATTCCGTACCAGAACCAGGTCACCTGGAACCACGTCATGGGGCTTCACCTCAGTGTTATCGGGAAAAGCTGCAGCTACCTGTGAACGACAAGATTGTAGTGCAGACATCAAGGAAGCCAGGTAATCTGTCAGCATATTACAGTCAACATCAGTGATTTTGCGAGGTATAGGCGTCCCCCACATATTTGGTGGTCTACCGAAGATCACCTCGTACGGGGATAGCCCTGTTCGAGAATGTGCTACCATTCTCATGTAAAAGAGCGCAACTGGTAAGGCTACTATCCAATCGACACCTTTTTCTCTACATATTTTGGACAATCTAATTTTCAGAGTTTGATTATGGCGTTCCACGAGACCTGCTGCCTCGGGATGTCGGACACAGTGGAATTTCCATTGGTAACCTAACAAAAGTGAAACGTGTTTCATTAGTTCGGATGAGAATGGCTGGCCGTTATCTGAGTAGACAACACGTGGCAAACCATATCGTGGGAAGAATTCTCGAACTAGCTGTTTGGCAGTGGTCGGGGCAGTGTAATCTGAAACCGGGTAGGCTTCTGTCCACCGGGAAAGAGCACAGACAACTACGAGAACATATTTGAATCCTCGACATCGTTCCATCTGGATATAATCCATCTGGAGGACTTCAAAAGCATGATCGGGAGGTTGAAATCCACCCTGCTCTACGGGGATGCTTTTACAAGGATTAAACTGACAACATATCATACAGGTACGTACTTTCTGTTTGGCTGCTGCTCGCAAGTGTTTGTTGAACCAAATGTGTTGAATACTGTCTAGCATAGCTTTTTCTCCTAGGTGCGCTGGACTATGTATTGTGTTAATGATGACTTGAACCATGGAGCCGGGAAGAAACCATATAGATTTTTCCTTCGTCATCCATCCTTGATTCGTTTGGATCCCTCCTAATTCAGTCCATTTCTTTATTTCTTCTGGTGTAGCATGTGTCTGTATGTCAATTACATCAAGGGCGGGATCCTTAACTGTCATGCAATGTGTTGGTGTCAGAACTATTGTCTTTGTCGCGTCAATTGTGTGAGTCTGATTCTGAGCAGTCTGTTTAGCTGTTCTGTCAGCTAGGTCATTACCCTGAGAAATGATATCGGTAACTTTTGTATGGGCTTTGCATTTCATAATCGATATTGCAGTAGGTAGATGAATCGCGTCTAATAGGGCTTGAATGAGGGGTCCGTGTTGGATGTGGGCACCGTGAGAAGTTAAATAACCTCTCTCTCGCCACAGTACACCGAAGTCATGGACGACTCCGAATGCATAACGTGAATCTGTGTATATGTTGACTTTCTTATTTTTGGCTTGAATACAGGCTTGTGTCAGAGCGATGAGCTCTGCTGCTTGAGCTGACAAAGTGTTAATACAATTTGTTTCAATGACTTCAGTGTCTGTTGTGACTGCGTAAGCGGCCACTAACTCTCCTGTACTTGTTCTCATACATGAACCATCTACATACAATGTCAGGTCTGGATCTGATAAAGGGATGTCTGTCAAGTCTTGTCTGGGTTTCGTCGTGATAGTAATGACTTCAATACAATCATGTGCTAATGGATCTGTTCCGTTTACTGGCAACAGTGTGGCAGGATTTAACGTATTACAACGTCTGATTTCTATGTGTGGCTGAAACAATGTTAATTCATAACCGGTGAGTCTCGCTATAGTCAAGTGTTGTGTTTGTGTGCGGTTCAAAAGAACCTCTACTGCGTGTGGTACTTGTACTGTCAATTGATGTCCTAACACTATGGCATCGCTTTGTCTGATTGCTAAAGCTGTTGCAGCCACTGATTTCAGGCACGCAGGAAGAGCCTGAGCTACTGGATCTAATGTACTAGAGAAATAAGCACATGGTTTGTGTGATCCTGCTTGTTCCTGAGTGAGTACTGACAAGGCAGTACCGTCGCGTTCTGTAACAAAGAGTGTAAACTGTTTACTGTAACATGGTGTTGCTAAAACAGGTGCTTGGCATGAAGCTTTCTTTAAGCTTTCAAAGGCATGTGTATGTTCTTGAGTCCAAGGGAGGACAGTCGATGTGGCTGCCTCCTGTGTTGTCAACTGGATGAGTGGTTTTGCTAGAAATGCATATTGAGGGATCCACTGCCTACAGTATGAAGTGAGACCTATAAAAGCAAGCACCTCCTTTTGTGTCTTGGGTGGTGGCATGTTAGCGATTAACTGGATGCGATCAGGTGTAAGCTGTCTTCCCTCCTTGGACAGCGAGTGCCCAAGGTAAACAACTTGCTGGACACAGAATTGCAGCTTAGAAGGGGACACCTTGTGCCCCTTGTCGGCCAGAAATTTTAAAACCGTCAGTGACGCTATTTCACATTCATGTTCACTTCGGGCGGTGATCAGCAGATCATCGACATATTGAAGCAAGGCAGTGTTAACTGGCATGTGGATACTGTCAAGTTCTCGTTTTAGTGCTTGGCTATAGATGCTGGGGCTTTCTGTGAATCCTTGAGGAGCGCGTGTGAATTTAAAACTTCGTCCATTTAAACTGAATCCGAACAAATATTGACTTTCCGGATCTATTGGGACGCTAAAGAAAGCATTCTTGAGATCAATTACAGTGAAGAACGTTGCTTCCGAGTCAATAGCTGTTAGTAATGAAGAGATATCTGGGACCACAGGGTATTGTGGTACAATACATTTATTTAATTCGCGCAGGTCAATAACTAATCGATATACTTGTGATGCTTTTGGATCCGTTCTTTTGAGAATCGGAATTATCGGGGAATTACATACATTGGAGTCGGTTTCGACAACCACTCCTTGTGCAATGAGCTCGTCAATGATTTGCAGTAAAGCCACAACAGCATCTGGTGGTAACTTGTATTGTCGCATTCGTGGTAGTACTACTCCTGTTTTTAGTGTGACTCGATATGGTGTAATGTTCATGCAACCAACATCAGTTGGGCCTTGTGCCCACAAATGTGTAGGTAAATTCTGCAGCCGGTGATCCATGTCTCTGGACACGTAGTGACCTTTAAAGTCACGTAAAAATAGTCGTACTCCTTCCGGAGAATAACATATTATAGCTCCTAGAGCTTTCAATGTTTTTATACCTAACAAGTTTTCTGGGCATGATTTAGTAAGCAATAAATCTGTAGTTCGTGTCAATGGACCAACCGTGAGTGGAAGGGGTTGCGTTACTTCATTAATTATAGGTTTTCTTGAGAATCCAAGGGAAATATTTTGTGAGCCTGAGAGGGTTGCCCCTGGAACTTCACTGCGTCGTATAGTTGTTCTGCTTGCCCCTGTATCAAGTAAAAACTTTCTGTCTTCCCCTAATAGTTCACTATGTACATAAGGTCCCTCTTGATCTACAGGAACCTCAATAAGGGGTAAGCCAACTTCCCTCTCTAGGCTATTTCATGTGTATCGCTGATAATCGGGATAATCTGCTTGTGCATACTGATACATCTGTTGTGTCATTGCTTGTGTTGCAGCAATAGGCTGCGCTTGTGGTGGTGCTACGGTCTGTTGTGGAGCTGCCTGTTGCGGAGCCAGTTGTTGCGGAGCTGACCTAGGTTGTGCATGCTGAGGGATTTGTTGTTGATTCTGATCCTGTCTAGGTGGACGTGGTCTTTCCTGGGTTCTACCTGTGGCAATATTATGTTTCAGGACTGGACAATCGTGTATATAATGACCTTGTTGTTTACAATAGTTACATGTCCCTTTAACTGGACCTGTTGAATCACCCTTTTGATGACCATCAGCTGGAACTGACTGAGCAACAAGCATTTTCATTTTCGTATCTTTCATACGTCTTTGTTCATGTTCTTGTTCTTCTCTAATTCTATTGTGGTGATATTGTAACATCTGTAACATCTGTGACGGGGTATTACCTTGCCAGGTACTCTCAAATTTCAATACTCTATTCTTGACTTGCGGCAGAGAATTTTCAACTAATTTTGTCACAAACAGATGTGGATATGACTCGCTACTTGCTTTTATGCCACTATTTATACCAAAACATTTTTCAAATCGGGAATAGAAATCACTAGTGTCTTCATCTTGCTTTTGTTTACAGGCTGAGATTGCACCCCAGTCTTCCTTTTTCGTAGTTAATAAACGTGGCAGTACCTGCACTAGTAATCCTGGTAGTGCTGTAGTCTTTTCCCCAAGCCCTGCTCCTGCAGCTCGAGCCTTTTCTTCGTTTTCTAATGCTGTCCAATCTATCTTTTGGTCTCCCACCTCCCATTCCTTTTCTTTGAGTTTCTCGTAAATACCGGCAGGCATTAACACTTTCAATATTTTCATAATGTCGGGGTAGGTATACTCTCCCATGAGTAACATGTCTTTTATCTCACGGTGGAAACCTGCTGGATCCTTGTCATGGCTGGGTACTACTTTCTTAATTTCTAATAATTCAATTTTAGTTATAGGCGTGTACACAAACACGCGTGTAAAGTTATCACCTTCACCTCTGATTGGGTGTACTTCGCGTAACGGATTCTGTCTATCTATGTGATACATTTTTCTTCCCATAATGGGAACTGGAACGTGTTCTGGGCACACGAAAGCTATATACTGGTTTCGAAATTCTAGAATTTCTTTAATTAAATCAGTACCTGACCCTCTCCATTTATTCGTAAGTAGTTCTGTCAATATGTCAGGTAAGGGTCCAGGATCGGAGTGTTGGCTTTTATATAATATAAGGAGGTGTTGAATCATGTATATACTAGCTAAACGCTGTTCGTCTGGGGCAAGATTCAGAAACGTGTGTGCTAGTGCATCATCACTGTATTTGCTGGGACTGTCAGCCCATTGTACTGCTGACCTGGCTAATTCTTGTTCGTCCATGGAATCGAGCATCTGGTACCCCCTTCGATCTCGGAGTAATTTATCAGCGGCTTGGAATAGGTGTTCAGGGGACCTTGTATTTAACATAGGGGTTTGAAAATGTCTGTTACATTCTGGACGTATCGGACGTATCGGATCATTAAAGCATCTAGTATTATTATGGGGTTTTCCTCTACCTACGTAAGCTATCGTATCTGATTGTTCTGATTCTTGCTCCTCCTCTCCCTCTGATTCAATTCTGTCTGCTTCTCGTCTTTCTTTATGTATTCGTTCTACTTCCTTGCGGATCTTTCGATACATGGCGATTATACACGCCTGTTTATCATGTTTCTCGTCTGATATGTTCTGACCCCATTTGGCAAGTTTTTGCATGGTATCATGATCTGCCCCAGGCCTGTCTTGGTTCCTAATCACGCAGTTTATGAAAAAACGTAGTAGTTGTCTTTGGACATCCACTTTCTGGTATTCCATAGCTTCGTTAATACTTTCTGGACCTCGCCCTGTTTGGACAAAGTGATATATATTGTCTAGGTGTTCAACCATTCCTGGTATCGTCATTAAATACAATGTAGCTCGTCGTATACATAGTGATGATATTAGCAATCTGTCCTGTTTACCTGGCACTGGATCGTATCTACAATCCACAAGATGTTCTTTAAACATGTCGGATGTCGCTAGTTGGGGTGTACGTTGGAGTGCTAAATCTCTAAGGGTCTGTTTATTTCGCGGCGGTGTGGCAAACATGTCTGTCGTACCTCCTGTAGCACCATCTGAGGTGCTGGGCAAGAAAGGATTCGTTGGACGTAAGATAGAAATTGTAGATGCGGGAAAAACAGTAGAAACGGACGGCCCTGTTGGAACTTGTGTAGGAGTTTGTTGTTGCGGGGATACAGACGGATGCTCTTGATGTTGAACACCATCGGCAAGCGGTGTGTGTGGTATGGTATTAGCATACTCGGGAGCTACGTCATCTAAATAGGAGGAAAGGAAAACGTCTTTTGCTGTTTTAGGATGTGTTTTGGGATGTGCTTTTATCGGGAGCAATGGAGGAGTCAAGTCTTTTGGTATTTCCGGGGTAGCCTTAGGTAATCCTTCGGCCAGAAGAGGATACATACCATTCATAAGAGTGTTTCTTTGTCTATCTACTTGTTCTGATTTAACTCGGGTACCTTCCTCAATTAATAGATTTTCTCGGGCTTTATTTGAATTCTCTCTACCTTTCTCTTCCTGTCTGAGCGCTTTTTCTGTACGTCTATATGATTCTTTACGCCATAATTCAATGGCATCTTTCTGTGACTGTCTGGCTTTCTTTTTCCATAATTCTTCTTCTACTCTCATGATGCAATCTGCATCCCAGGTCCCCGCTGCGGGCCATCTCTGACTTTCTGGTAAATCCTTGGTGTAGTCCACCCATAAATCAAGAAATAATACGGCATCTAGGCCATGCTTATGATACATAAAGTATCCTGGAGTGTCCCTAGGTGGGATGGGAACAGCTTCTTCAAGTACCCCTTTTCTAGTTTTGATCTGTCTTAATTTCGAAAAGAGCGGCATTTTTGGGTCTGGTTACCTAATCTTGAACACACTTAATACAATAAACACAATAATGAACAGTCATTCACACCACAATGTATAGAACGTATTAAAACATTTAACATTTAACAGTTTAACGAACGATGATAACTAATAGAAAACTAGTTACTGACATAATACTGACACTAGATAATACTTATTTATATGCAAGACATACTAGATATACTGCTAAACAGTACAGATACACTGCTGAAACAGTGCAGACCGGATTTGTGTACCCAAACCCGTCTTGACCGGCACAGACTATGTGCACGTTTAAATGCCTCCCCGGCAATGGTACTCACCGGGTAGCTCGGAACGGAAGGCCTCGGAACTGAACTGAAACTGGACCGGACTGGACTCGACTCGACTGGACTCGGAACTTCGGAACCTGGTGGGCCTCTGTATACCTCGGATCTTGCTCTCTCAGCTCGGCTCTGGTCGGGATACTTCGAACTTCTCACCGCCTCGTCTGGGTGTTGATCGCAGCCTCAGTCACCCCCGCTTGGCCGGAGGGAGATACAGGAAATCCTGCAGGTACGCGTTTTTGTCCGTTCAGCTGTGGCAGGAGACCGGGCCTGCAACGCACCTCCGGCGCGTGAGATGGGAAAGTGTCCCTATTCGGGCGCCAATTTATGTGGTAAATATTTCATTACCGGTACTATTTTTTATGCGGTAAAGTCTAGTAAGAATAACTCAGTAAATATAAGAGGCAGAATCCGTGGTATTAGAGGTTCTAAAAGGCTTTATTCCTCTACAAAGGAAATACAGTTCGAACTGCAGGCTTCAAATTCCATCACCATGAGGGTTCAGGAAGGAAGGCCCTACATTATTGACAGGTAATCATTTTTATAAGAAATGCATTACAGTGAAACAGATGCAGGAGGCGTAACAGTTGATAAGATAGATAAAATATGCATACGTAACTAAAAAGGCGGACATATAGGCGTAACTTAGAAAACGTCATTTATACATGATGTCACAAGTGGGTGGATCCATAAGAGAATCCTGCAATGTCAGCAGAAATATTTGGCAGAGATGCGCGCGCAGCCGCATGACGTGTGATTGACGTGCAACTAGAGGGTGAAGGGGACTTGACATTTAGCTCTACATGTGGAGACAGAAGTCTGAGGGGTCATGTCAACCTAATCCCAAATCATATCTAATATCTTATGTTTAAAGAACTGTATTATCCAAAAGGAAAGGTCTCTCGGACGGAATCTATTCTATACTGACTGTTAGTGCGTGTACAAGCGTCTAAGTGTCTACATGAGATGCGAGGGGGCAGGAATCTTCCATGGTAACAGGGGCTATGAATTACTTGCATGAGGACAGTGAGGCCTGGCCCTTTGCACTGTAGCTGGAAGAATGTTTACCTAAACTACTAGACAGGAATGCATCGGATGAGGAGCGGAGCAGATAATCTTGAAGGTGAAATACAGTTTTTGGCAGGCAACAGGCTGGATCAGGCACCGTTAGCCGCGCAGGGAGTAGGACAAAGTTCATGGATACAGATGCAGGCTCGGACTGGAGCTCTCAGAGGCAGAAGGCAGGAAAAGGCTTGATGGCAGAATTCAGGGCCTACTCGCCTGAATCTGTAAAATGTGGAAAGTGAACCACATAAAGTCGGTGGCCTTTCATACTTAGGAATGGAATATCTGACCCATTCATGGCGGATCTGAAAGAGGACATGTTGACGGTGGACGCACATGTATTTGCGTCTTCATAACTGGAACTGGAGGGAACATACATGTACTTATAGCATGCACATGGAGCCGTTGGGGTCTACGATAGGGGACATAACTGATCACAAAATTCATATTTCCTCAGCTGGCTGGATGGAGGAAAACTGCTTAAAGCTAAATTCTGGGAAGACAGAGGTACTGCTTTTTGGGAATGCAACCTCCTTCTGGAATGCGTCGTGGTGGCCCCAGGAGTTGGGGGATTTACCGAAGCCAGTTTTGAAGGCTAAAAATCTTGGAGTTATATTTGATGCCAATCTATGCTTCAGTGCCCAGATTAATGCAGTGACATCTGGGGGCTATTATTTACTACGGGTTCTGAAAAAAATACTCCTGTTCATCCCAACTGATCTGCAGAAGACCGTAATGTTTGCCCTAGTGGGGTTGAAACTGGATTATTGTAACACACTTTATCTAGGCATTCCAAAATACTCAATAAAAAAACTGCAGTAGCTTCAAAATGCAGTGGCAAGAATGCTCTTGAATATTCCTAAGTTCAAACCTGTGGCGCATCTTCTACATGGTCTGCACTGGCTCCCTTTGGAGAGGTCAATCTTGTTCAAAGCCTTGTGCCTGTTACATAAGGCACTACATGGTACGGGCCCCCTCTGCTTTCAGGAACTATTTACCTGGTACACTCCCAGTAGAACACTGAGGTCCAGCGCAGAACACAAAGTTCAGATCCCAAGATTTAATCAAGTAAAATTGGGCGGTAGAATGCTGAGATTTCAAGGGGGAAGGTTATGGAATGCCCTCCCTTCTGGCCCTCCGCTCCCAACAAAATTTACAGCTGTTTAGAAAGCAGCTGAAGACCTGGTTGTTCCCACCGGCTCAGCCTTAACGCTGGATGTTTCACCGCCCTGGTTACTGCTTTGCCGTTGCCGATTTGGTCCGCACAGCGCTAGGACACCCTCGGGTATTGCGCGCTTTACAAAAGCAATTCATTCATTCATTCATTTTTGCTCATAGTGAATTTAGAAAAAGGTTGACACGTGTTCAGCTAAAGAAGGAACTCCTCTGCTTTCTTAATATTGCTATGCCAAAACACCAGAATGATTCCCAATAATCACGTTTCTTGTTTGGGATGTTATTCCTTATGTGTTCTTTCTTAAAAATAAAAACTCTGCAGCACACATAGAAAGAGGAAAGAATTAGTAGAAATAAAATTATTTCCCATCGTTATATATCAACTGAGAAGGCATAGCATTTTGACGCATTACCAGGTCTACCATCCTTGGTAAATCTGGGAATATGCCATAATCCATCGGTGTTGCATGGGAGCACCCATTCTCCACCCATAGAACTACTCCCTGCTGCAGAATAAAGCAAGCCAGTGATTTGTGCTGCCTTGTATTTCTCTAGATTTATTGAGCCATGAAGGGCCACGCAAGGTGGCCTTGATTGGCTTGATAAATCTCACGTAAGTTTTTCTTCACCCTTGCACCCCCTTGTGTGGCACAAGGGCAATGCAAAACCTTGATTAATCTGGCACTGGATGTGGGAGAGTTTTATTTAGTGAGGTTTGGATACACAGTGCTATCGTCCTGCAGCCCCCACTTACAACTTTGAGTCCCTGAAAGCTTTGGAATGTCAGGAAGTGTGGCGGGCCTTTTCTCACATATTTATCCTCACAGGTGTAAGAGGGAAGGCACAAAACCAAACCAAAAACAAAGGGGCATACAAGCCCCTTTCGCCACAGGAAACTCACTTTCAGTGACGTCCCTGTGGCGGCAAACCCTATGCCTTATTTACAAGGCGATGTTAAGCTACCTAACGTGGCTTAACACCGCCTTGTAAATAAGTCTCCCTTTCATGCTACACCCAGAATGAAAGGCGGGGTGCAATGGGTGTTGTCTTGGATGTTCCATCGCAACACCCATTGACTTTGACGCTGCCTCCTATTTACAAGGGTGGCATAAATAAAAGGCAGCACCAAAATTAAGAGCAGGGAAAACCTGGTTTTATGGCGAAATAAGGAGAAATGCTTTTTTTCTCCTCCTTTTTGCTGTTTCTTTGTGTGCTGCATTGTGAAGCACACATAGAAACAGCAAATGACCATGAATGATTGTTTAAGTGCAGGGAGGTGTCCCTTCCTGCACATAATCAATCCTTTAGAAAATTACGATTTGCAACTTCTATGTGTGCTGCACAATGCATTCATGGCAAGTTGCTGTTTCTATGACCATCATTCCCTCAAAGCAGGCCCCTTGCACTACAGTGCAAGGTTGCTTGTGTTGGCGCTAGGCAGCTGAATTTAGCACCAACACAGGGAGAAATGCAAGGGTGCGCCGCTTTATTGTAAATATGGTGCACCCCTGCATTTCTAAAGCGACAGAGCGCAGGGTTAGCAATTTTGGGGCTAACCCTCACTCTGTCACTTTCTTATACCTAAGTTCCAAAGTTTGCTGTTTACCAGCATACACACAGCACAGGAAATTAGAGGAGCAGAAAATCACGCCATTGACTGTGGGTAATGAGATTCAACCAAAACATTTATAATTCATGTTCAGTTCCCAAACAGTCCCATCCACCGCACCAAGTAAAATGCCAGTGTGGCTGGTAATTAGCCCTTTTTATAGCCTACCGTGGACTGCTGCATTCAAGCAGACTTCATTTCCTCTGTTGATTTCATTTAAAGCCTACATGCGTACATGTTGTTCGAGAAGCATCCTGGCATAGTCACATCAAACATGAGGTTGTCATGGGTACTAACCTGATATTGAAAACAACTTGATTTGCCCAAAAAGCTAAATCTCTTATTTAAAAAGAAAAAAACAGTCTTGTGCCCTGTTCAAATCAAAGCGTTGAACTGCAGGTCTGATCCCTAATGAAATGAGATGTTTTTCAGTAAAGTAAGTACTTATCAGACCGCGTCACGTAAAGCATTGTCAATGTTGCAAACTACCACAGGCGGCATACTGGACCACAGAGGATGGGAAAGGTAGTAAGTTGTGTCCTCCATTCTCTTTCTCACATTAATATTCCATTAGAAATCATTTGTTGCGAGAGACATTGTACTGTGATTCGTCAGTTATGAATAGCAAAACTATAAATGGTCCCTAAAACACTGATAATAACCTTATGAAACTATTGAATAAATGAGTGGTGACATTACGTAATATTTCATCATTGACATCCCTGATGCCTTCACTGGCAACATCATAGGTCACCTCACCAATGCCACACCCACCACCTTGTTCATGTGTCCACACAACAGTAAATGGCCTTCAGCTCTACAGGGATGGCTGTATACATGATTGGCTTATGGTCAGACATTGTACCATGCCCTTATAAAGGGTTTAAGTCACATGAGGACTCATTTACAAGCCAATTGCACTGCTAGTGTGTCACTTTTTTGGATGCACTGATGATGCAATGGGCTTGCCCATATTTACAAGACAACGTAAAGTCACCCTGCGTGACATTTCATAGCCTTGAAAATATGGGCCCCTTTCACACATTACTTTGCATGAATGGGTAGATCCGTGGATGTTGCTGTGGGTGTTCCCACGCAACATCCATGGAATCTGACACATTACCTGATTTGAAACATTTTGTAAATATGGGAATGCATCAGAATCCTACATCTCCCCAGGGGAGGCAAAGGAGTGGCGAAACAAGGAGAAATACTTTTACTCATCCTCGTTTTTTCTTCTTTCTAGAAAGAGGAAAATGCTATTATTACACTGGTGACAAGCGGGCATGGAGCTACACTGCTACTTTAAGTATTTATCATAGATTATCGAGCTGTTCTTTCACTGCGGCTTAAAGAGACCGCTACTCTGAGGATTTATTGTGGATTCATATGTGCTGCTCATCTATGGCTGCTTGACTAGACCACGTATCAGATTAGCTTTCGCAGTAATATTTGCACCTGTCTTCACCTCATTGGATACTTCGGGGGTGTCTGCGGGTGTGTTTGTGTATCATTGTTGCCAATCTCCTTGCAGCTCTGCAGTTGCCCAGTATGTTGATTGGATTACTGGGTGACTGAACGTTTGCATTGGCGATGCGTTGCTAGGACTTCTACAGGAAGTTAGGAGGTGCAGAGTGTAGCAGTCACAGTCACGAATGTCATGTGAATTGTGGAGGTTGCTACACAGAAGAATCTGCTTTGCCACATTTTGGAACTAAATGATGCTGTTCATTGCGGGATTTCTGGCACATCGACCACTGAAATGTGCAACGTTTTGAACTTTCCTGAATTGGTGATGGTGGTGACTACCTTTATTAATATTTTGTGGTGTACTAGCATTTGGGTTTAGCAATATGTATGGTATGTTGCCTCCTCCTCCTTTTTTTACTTCTCCTGGGGAACAATCTATGGATTGGGAAATATGGGAACCTGTGGTTTTGGCTTCCGTGGACATATTAAAAGGGAAGGAATGTGAAACAGAGAGGAAAGTGGCTCATTTAAAACATTGTCTAGGTGGAATGGGCTTAAAATAATTTAAGAATTTACCAGCATTAGTTAATCCTGGCAATATTAATGCTCACCAGTATTCATCTACATCTAAGCAATTGAAATTAAGATATGGTAAGAGGAAGAATATTGTGATGGAGAGATGCATTTCTACTCAAGAAAACAACATCCTGATGAATCCATTAAGGAATATGTATCAGTACTTAGGTCTCTTGCTGTTACTTGTGACTTTGAACATTTTTCTTATAAGCAAGTCCTTAGAGACAAACTCTTGATGAGGACTCATAACAAAAAATACAGGAAAGATTATGGACTTCTTCTGATGTGTTTTAAGCACTGCTATTGCGATTGCTAAGGCTATTGAACATTCTGAGAAGTTTGCTCAGGAAATACGGGGTAATGAACAAAGTGATGTACACATTGTCTCTAGGGACAGTGATAAAGAAAAAACAGTATTTACGCAAAGGTATTAGGTAACAAAAAAAGTCAATGGGAAATACAAGGGTGTGAAACAGGATGGCAGAAAAGGTTTTCCTCTATGCTATAGATGTGGGAGCATTGGAAACTTAGGTAACGCTAAGGCGTGTCCTGCTCTTGATAAAATTGTTCAAGGTGCAGGAGGAAGTGATATTTTAGTAGGGTATGCAGATCAACTCCTAAAAGAATAAATATGGTGCAAGGTCATGATGACTGCGATAGTTTGTATAACAGCTTCTTGTCTTGAGTGATTAACATTGATGGTGTAAGACTGTGGTTATTAGTGGACATCATCATTGTGCATGACATTGTACAAAATATGTGTCCCAACAAACAATTGTTAGCTGCTGATGCAGCACCCAGGGGGCTAGGGGTACACTGGCCATCAAATTGATTTGGTAGGATACCTTTGGGCTAATTTGGAATTTTTAGGATGTTGCAGTTTTGGGAAGATCTAAGTGGCTAAGTGTGGGCAATCTTTTTTGGGTTGGCCACACCAAGAAGAAATGGGGTTAAATTAGTTACCAGAGCTAATCCTCCTGTGTATGATATTGGGTCTTCAAATGATGCTAGTGGTGATGTTTCTTATTTTATCTCTGAGTTGAAATAACAATTTACTTAGGTTTTCAGCAACCAACTGGGGAAATACCAAGGGTTTAAACATTGTATTAAATTGTGTGACAATGCTGTGCCTACTCGCCACAGAGTGAGAAATGTTACATTAACATATATTATTGAGGTAAACTGAAGGAAATGTTGCTTGATCTGTGTGACAAAAACATATTTGAACCTGTAGAATCACCCCCTTTGGTTTCTCTGGTTGTAATTTCTGATTAACTTCAGGGGAACAGAGATTATGTGTTGACTTGCGCATCCTTAATAATGCCATACGAGTGGATGCTTATCCTCTCCCTAACTTGCATGATATAGTTTCCACTCTAGCAGGTATGCAAATATTTTCTTATATTGATCTCGCAATTGCATACCACCAGGTAGTTCTGGATGAGGAGTGTAAGAATTTTACTGCTTTTGTAACACCTGAAGGTTTGTTTAGATTTTGTCATATGCCTTTCGGGCTGGCTAGTGCCACTTCTGTTTTCCAAAGACTGATGAAGGAAACCTTAGAGGGGTTTACTGGGACAATAGCTTTTCAAGATGACATACTGGTATTTGGAAAGGATGATGCTGAAGAGCCTGATTACAATTAGAAGTTACTAGCTACTTTGTCATTTAGGGATCTGATGCTATGTTTTGGCAAGTGCAGATTTAAGGCAACTAAAGTGGAATATTTGGGTATTTGTATTATTAGTACTGGAAACTCAATGCGATAATGTGGAAATTACCAATGTGCCTGTTCCCACCTGTAAGGAACATCAGGTACTCTTTCTTGGTTTGACTGAATTTTATGCTTAATTCATTCCAAATTATGCATCTAAGGTGAAACTATTTAGATGCTTATTAAAAAAAAGTCATAATTTGACTATATAGAAGATTTGACAGCAGCGTTTAATGCTTTGAAAGGATTTGGGATAAATTTGCCATGTTTAAAACACTTTGTAGTCGGTAAGCAGTGTGTTGTTATGGTAGATGCCAGCAACTGTAGTTTGGGAGGTGTGTTGATGCAGGGGGATAATGGGAAGGAATGGATTGTTCCCTATGCATGTAGCGCTTTGAGGGATGCAGAAAAAAAATTACTCTGTCATAAAAAGGGAGCTGTTGTTGGCCTGTGTCTGGGGGCCTAAACATTTAAGTACATTTTTATGGGGTACCAAGTTCATTATCAAGACGGACCATAAGTCGCTTGTCTAATAATGGCTCCAGGTGGTGGGCATGCTATGCATTCAATGTTAGCCAGATTGGCTTCTAGTTTGCAGAATTTTAAATACCGGTTGGAGTATGTGCTGGAGAGCGCTAATGTTCACGCTGATTCCATGTCCAGGTTTCCGGCTTCATCCACTGATCATGAGGAAGCAGACAGGCAAGAATGTGAAGTAGATTTTACCCTACGTGATGTTAATTTTGTGCATGGGGAACAACCCATTGTGCAAGAGGCTAAGGTGCCGATCACGATCCGGTAAAAAAATTGCCCGTCCGACTCGTATCTGGTCTTTTTACCGTACGAATCGTACAAGTGCCATACAAACTGGCAATCACGATTCGCATGGTAAAAAGCCCATATGAGTCGCATTGGGAATTATTCCCCACACGTCCTCGGGTCGGAAAATGTGTCCGACACCTCCCCGGACGATTTACCGTACAAACGTGAAAACTGAAGTCCGACCGCGCAAGTACGATCCATCCCGTGCGTCCGATGTCACAACCGTATGGAAAAAACACCGTCCGCACCGAACTCCCATTGCAACCATGGAGACATGTGCCCGCATACGCGCCGTACCCCCCCCCCAGCCCCCGTGAGTACGGGCCGAACCCCCGGTGTATGTACGGTGCGTACCCCCCGTGTATGTACGGTGCGTACCCCCCGTGTATGTACACCCCTGTACGTGTCGAACCCCCCCGTGTATGTACGGTGCGTACCCCCCGTGTATGTACGGTGCGTACCACCCCGTGTATGTACGGTGCGTACCCCCCGTGTATGTACACCCCTGTACGTGTCGAACCCCCCCGTGTATGTACGGTGCGTACCCCCCCGTGTCTGTACGGTGCATACCCCCCGTGTATGTACGGTGCGCTGGGGTTTCGCACCGTACATACACGGGGGGTTCAACACGTACAGGGGTGTACATACACGGGGGGTACGCACCGTGCATACACGGGGTGGTTCGACACATACAGGGGTGTACATACACGGGGGGTTACGCACCGTACATACATGGGGGGGTTCAACACGTACAGGGGTGTACATACACGGGGGTACGCACCGTACATACACGGGGGTTCGACACGTACAGGGATGTACATACACGGGGGGGTACGCACCGTACATACACAGGGGGGTTCGACACGTACAGGGGTGTACATACACGGGGGGGTACGCACCATACATACACAAGGGGTTCGACACGTACAGGGGTGTACATACACGGGGGGTTCGCACCGTACTCACGGGGGCTGGGGGGGGTCGGCGCGTACTCACGGGGGCTGGGGGGGGGTACGGAGCATACCGGGCCCCCAATTCCACTCGCATCGTGGCGTACTTCGCTTTTGCAGCACTTTTCGGGTGCCGTAAAAATATTGCCGTCCGGAGCGCTGTCGGTTCGAATCGTACTTCCTGGTTCGTGAAACACGGCCTGAGAGCGTCCCGACGTCACGTCGGCGCTTTCCCCGGATCACATTTGTATGTATCTTTTCGTCGGTCGGTGTTTTGTACGACTCGTACGGAAATGGTGTTTCCGTGCGAATCGTACTTGCATGTTTGTAAAGTTTTACAACCGGGTACGAGTCGGACGGAAAAAAGCCTCCGTCCGACGGTTCGTACCCGGTTTTTCCAGGATCGTAATCGGCACCAGAGTGGTCAGAGGAGTTGGAGAGGGATGCAGAACTTAATAAGGTGCTGCAGTGCATATTACAGAGTTGGTCTGAGGAAAGAAAGTTGTCAGGTGACATGATGACTTATTTTAAAGTGCAGGCAGAATTAGCAATGGAAAATTACATTGTAGTAAGAGGGGGCAAATTCCTTCCTTCTTATAATCTGAGGAAATTCATTGCAGATATGGCTCATGAGGGTCACATGGGGATTTCAAGCACAAAGAGGCGGGTCACATAACCCAGTGGCTCCTTGGCGTGAATTGGGTCTAGATATTATTGTACTATTTTCTGTTTTGCCAAGGCAATAAGCATTTGGGATTGAGCTGATTGACTATTACTGGACAGAGGTTAAGATAGTGAAAGATGTTACTTCAGAGAATGTGGTTGAGTTTTAGATTGAAGTGTTCTGCAGGGAAGGTATTCCACAAGAAGTGGTCACAGATAATGGGCCTTAATTCACTAGTAATTGCAAAGAGAATTGTTTTAAGAAATGTGGTATTACACATAAGATGATTTCTGTGTTCCATCCAAAAGCAAACAATAAATTTGACAGTTTTAACCGTGTGATTAAAGAGGCTATTCAATTGTCTGTGAAGGGCAGTCTAAACTGGAGATATTCTTGGCAATCTATGGGGTTGATTCACAAAAGAAATCTAAGAGAAAAGTTTAACTCTATGACTTTTGGTATTCCCAGTAGTCATTTACACCTTTTGGTATTCCCAGAAGTCATTTACAAGTTGTATCTTCAAGTCTGTACCCGGGCTGGAGTCTGCGTACTCGGGCTGAATCTCTGCACCTGGGCCGGAATCTCCGTAGTCGGGCGGAGTCTCCGCACTCGGGCCAGAATCTCTGTATCGGGGCAGAATCTCCGGCTTGGGCTGGATGAAGTCTAATCACCTACATCTGCAGTCAATTGATAGCACCTCAAGATCTGCACTACAACCCATATCAAAGCAGCACAAAAACAAGGTCTGGGTTTGGCCACATAGAGTTTCTGCATGCCTGCTCTGCGTCTTAATTAAAAAAAATGCTACCCCAGAGGAGGACAAAAAATTATACTGAGAAGTCAGCCCCCATGATCTTGGAGTTCATTGTGAGGCACTACAAATGGCTCCATGGTTTCCCCCTTACAGGACCAGTGGCACACAGAAGACAGCCCTATGGCAGCATTTAGCCACTGCAGTCACATAATTTGGGGAGGATGTCCGCACTGTAAACGATATAAAGAAGAAGTGGCAGGATGAGAAGACACGTGTGAAGGCGAAGTACGCCAGGATTGAGGTGGCCAGAGTTCTCTCTGGTGGACAATCTGGACCCCGCCTCCATCTCACCCCACTAGAAGAGCATGTCCTCAACATTCGCAGTGTGGTACCAGGTAAATGTGATGACACCGACATGGGTATGAAATGTCTGTATGCATTGCACCACAATTGTGACTATGGAATTTGTCTCAAGTATGTGTAAAAAGCATAGTGTGTTAGACCCTCTTGTGTCTCTCTCCTTACATTGCACCAAAAGTCCCAGAATCCTTTGTAATGGAAATGGCAAATCCTATTTCCTCTATTGCAAACAGGAGACAAGCCCTGCTGGTGTATATACCTAACACTGGTAAATAGCAATACACAAAGTTCCCCTTCCTATTAACCAGCTGTGGCCGGTGCAGGTAAGGGTGGCGGGGCAGGGCGGGGTGGGGGTGGAATTTGACAGACATCGAATAAGGAAAATAAAAAGAAAAAAGAAATAAAACCACTTACCTTGCGCTCGTCTCATAGCTGGGTGAAAGGTAAGTGTTTTTTTAAATTTATTTTATTTTCCCCATTCCGCGGTCTGTCGAATTTCCACCCGCCCACCACGCCTCACAACTCATACCTGCACCAGTTGTGGCTGCACTTAGCATTATTGTTAGTATGTAGATGCAGTGAGTACATTTGTGACAAGTTGCACAAGTACATTTTATTTTTGTTGACTTATCTCTGTTCTCCTCTACTGACACATTCAACCAGAGTACAGTCATCCACTGTAGCAGAGATCCATGCATCTCCTGGGAAGCAATGACATCATCTACAGCAATCCATACCATCATCACAAACTGAAAAGTAAAAGTGATCAGGAGAGGGTCCAAAAGCTTACATTGTTACCAGACAACCTGATGAATACAGGCCCCAGCTAGGCCCGCAGGACACAAGGGTTCGCTCTCCTGTAACGGAATCTATAAGGAAGTTGGCACGGAAACTGCAAAGTACAAAGACAGCATTTATTAACCCTTAAGGGTGGTCCTACAATCCACACAACACTCTTCAGTATTGCATAGAGTAGCACAAAGAACATTCGTACATGGTCCCCTTTTATACACAGTAGAGGGGCTCATAAGTGGGTGGATACAACATGAAGACGAAGAACATTACCATTTATGGTCATTTTCGATACTGAATCAATATGTGGGCGGAGCTAATGCACTCCTTGAGCCCGCGAAAACATGGTCAAGCAAGGCTAACTGATAACAGATGTGGTCAAGTCTGGGCATGCGCCAGATGGACAAAGGAGCTATTTATAGACTGTTACTGGGCAGATTACAAGAGCAGCTAACACAGAGGTTGGACTCTTCTCGTGGGGAACACGTGGAGGCATGACAATACAAAATGGAGTCCAAGCTTCGGTCAACATAACAGAGAAAACACGATCTATAACAGAGGAACTAATGTCTTTAGTAAATGCTTAATCACATCGTTGTTTCAATTTACAACAGACGACCCTTTCAGCATTTACTGAAGACATCCGGTTTGTTAGGATAATCATCATATATGTCAATTGTCATCATTCCTTCAACTTCCTTAGCTAAACTTTTCTGATAAGTGACATTGGCAATAGCTTTCTTATCGGGGATACAAAATGATACACATAATGAGCAGAGTAAAGGACCACACTGAACGCAGATACAGCACGAAAACAGAACCGCTACAATAATGCAGAGACCAGTTAGAACCTTCCATCCCCAGGCAGTAATTAACGCCCAAAACCATCCAGAAAAGGACCAAGTGCCGTTTTCTGTATGGATCTCAGCTGCAATTTTATGCAGTTTATTGATGGCATTATAAACTGATGGCGTATGATCAGGAATAAACACACAACAGCTACTTCCAATAATTTTACATGCTCCTCCTCTGTCAGCTAGCATAACATCTAATACCATACGATTCTGCAATGCAACAATTCTAGTGATCTGTAATTCCTCCGTAAGATTCCCAAGAGCAGCAGCAGTCTGATTTGTCACAGCTTCTACCACTCTTGTTAATCTTCGGATCTTCCTACTGTTCAGGGCAGCCCCAACAAAGAAAAACAGTCCTAAGTTAAAATCAATGTACTGTTGCAGACTGGTGTCAGTCTGATCTACATCATCAATTGATAAAGTACGTTTATACCTATTTACAGTCACATTATTTAATAATTTCAAATCCTTATGATAAGATGCAGGAGCTAAGAATACAGGAGGTAATAGAAATGATACATAACATACCCCAGACCACCCAGCCGGCAGACGGTAATAACCTTTATTTCCACACACAAAGTACGTATTATGGGAGGCTAAAAAGGTACTATTGTTCAACCCATCAATATTCAAGACAGTAATGCAATCACTGACACCAACAGGGATGAAACCCACACTCTGGACACACAGGTCCGCTTGAGCTTGTGCTACTTGAATCACAAATTTGTCTTTTCCCATAGTGTCTCTGGTGTTCGTGAAGATGTAGGGAATGGATTCATTGTCTGGTCGGTACTCTTCCCACTCCCAAATTGTCCCATTCGCTTGTGGATACCCATTTTTGTCTTGATGGCATTCTTTATTGAGTCTGAAGAGCAATCGTCCCACTGTTGGTTTCCGAGTAGCAAAAAGCAAGGTATACCATGCTCTACAAGAACCATTATGAGAGAAAGGAAGGGGTATAAATGGCGTTCCTCCTTTCTTCTGATGAGCTGGCATCATCCCACATATCCAACAATTCGTAGCATTCGTAGCAACGTGGGTATGATGCAGCATCTGGATGAAAGTGTTATTCAAGTAAGATTGTCGATGCTTCAACTCTTGATACGGTAATGTATAAAAGTAGTGCTCCTCAGGCACCGGAGTTGTCAACACAAGAATCTTCCGAGCGGGAGTTACATCCTCCACGAACCATGTGGTTATCCCAACAATGGCTACTGTCAACATGAACCCTACTGCACAAAGTATTTTCTTTTTCTCCATGTCAAGGTAAAGATAAGAATAAAACCAATATCTTCCTGAAACTAAAAAGTCTGTCAGAACTCTTCCCCTTGGGCAGCGGTTGATTTCTTCACCAGCGGGCCAAGACGGGTGTCGCTACACTAATGCAGGGCTGATCCCCCCCCCTTGCCTCATCGGCTCTCCGTTTCACTAACCCAAGGGCCGTTCTGACAGTATGTCCCGCTACTGGAAAACTCACTTCCTTGGTCGAAGATGATATCGCCTTCCTCCAGGAGTCGCGTGGTCCGGAAAGAGCTCCTCAGTGGCGTTTGGCTCCGCAGCACGACCTGTCTCTGCAGCCAGAATTTCTCGTTGATCGGTCAGCACAGCAGGTTCCACCAATCCGGGCGGCACCTTCCTACAGTGCAGGGAGTGGATCCAATTCTTTCTGTTGGAGACTCGCACAGCCGTCCTCGTTGCGAGGAGGACCTGCTCAGGGCCCACCCATCTCGGCTCCAAGCTGTTCGTTCTGTCGAAGACTTTCACCATGACATGGTCACCAGGCCGGAGACCATGTCCTTCGCCGGTAGACCGATCAGGGAGCGCCTCTCGGACCTGTTGATGGATAGAAACCAAGTTATCCGTTAACTGTGCCAGATAATCGCTCATCATTACACAAGGTACATCATACACAGCCTTAGGTCTTGGTGGACCCCAAATATTCATTGGGCGTCCAAAGACGATCTCGTATGGCGTAAGGCCAGTTCGAGAGTGCGGTACTGATCTAATTGACAATAACGCCAGTGGCAGAGCGTCTGGCCAAGTCAAAGACGTCGAAGCTTGAATTTTGGCGATCTTAAGCTTCAGTGTACCATTATACTTCTCAACTAGGCCTGCAGACTGAGGGTGAAACACGGCGTGGAACTTCTGAGTGATGCCTAGGCCCTTCAAGACATACTTTATAACATCCGCTACAAAGTGAGGGCCGTTATCACTCCACAGAAGTCTACAGACGCCATATCGAGGGAAGAACTCTTTCAGCAGCAACTTCGCAGTAGTCATCGCAGTATTGTCTTTCGTAGGGTACGCTTCAACCCATTTACTGAAAGCGCAGACCACTACTAGAACATACTTCAGATTATTACAGCGCTCAAGCTGGATGTAATCCATCTGCAGAACCTCAAAGGGTGCAGTGGGTGTCACAAACCCTCCTGCTGGAGTTTGAGTACCCTTTCCTGGGTTGTACTTCAGGCAGATCATACAGGTCTGCACCACTCTCTTTGCCGTGCTAGCAATCTCTGGATGCTCCCAGACTTGGGTAAGCAATTTCACAATTGCGGAAGCTCCAACATGTGCTAGCCCATGTGCCATCTGAACCATAGGTTGTACAAAGGCAGTGGGTAATTTCCATCTATCCATCTGCTTATTTCTCCAGCAACCCTCGTCATCCAGTTCTCCCTCGCTAGCCCATTGTTCCCGCTCTTTGTCAGAAGCGGTCCTTTGCATTTCTCGCAATTCCTCCTTCGCATCATGCCATCTCTCCACCTGTGACTTCACTACATACATGGCAGTAGTACCGGGCTGCATCGCAGTCTCCCGTGCTACTCGATCCGCTAACGCATTCCCTTCTCCAACTTTATCAACCACTTTCCTATGGGCGCTACACTTAACAATGGCAATTTTCTTCTGGTATGTCAATGCAGTTAAAAGATTATGAACTAACTCTCCATGCATTATCTGTACTCCATGTGACGTTAAAAACCCTCTCTCCTTCCAGAGTAGGCCGAAGTCATGCGCTACTCCGAAGGCATAGCGGCTATCTGTATAAACATTCACACATAACCCTGTACTGAGCTCACATGCTCGTGTTAATGCTATCAGTTCCGCTGCTTGAGCTGATTTCTGTGGTATGCGTGCTGTCTCCACTATCGTTTGTGATGTGGTAATTGCATATGCTGCTGAAGTCGTACCATCTGGTAGCTTCAGACAGGATCCATCCACCCACAGTTCTCCATCTACATCTGGAAAGGGCGTATCCTGGAGATCAATACGACCCTTTGTTTGTTCCTCAGTCACGAGAATACAATCATGCGCTTTCCGCGCCTCAGGCTGGGTTTCAGGGTATGGCAGCAATGTTGCCGGGTTTAGCGTTACGCACCTTTTCAACGTAATATGAGGAGCCAAAAGCGTCAACTCATATCCCGTTAAACGGGCACTGGTCAAATGCTGTGTCTTTGTTTGATTAAGCAGGGCATCAACAGCATGGGGGACTAATACCAACAGCTTATGAGATAACACAATTCCCTCGCTTTGGCGTATTGACACAGCTGTCGCCGCAACCGAGCGAAAACACCCTGGTAATGCTCGGGCAACAGGATCAAGTACAGCCGAAAAATATGCACATGGGCGCTGCTTATCACCGTGCATCTGCACTAAAACTGACAATGCACATCCATCTTTCTCATGCACATACAACGAAAAGGGTTTTGCATAATCAGGGGTTCCTAATACTGGTGCTGAACAAAGGGCCTGTCGTAGTTGCTGAAAAGCAGTATCACACTCATCTGACCAAGGGATTGGGATAGGCGTGTCCTTTGTCAAGAGGGCTAACAATGGCTTAGCTATGTGCGAAAACCCCAATATCCACTGTCTACAAAAAGAAACAAGACCCAGAAATGCACGCACATCCTTCTGTGTGGACGGTCTCGGTGTATCCAGAATTATTTGGATACGATCCGGTGTGAGTGCACGTCCCTCCTTAGACAAAAGGTGACCCAAATAAGTCACCTTTGGTCTACAGAATTGCAATTTCTTCCTAGATACCTTATGATTGTGGGATGCTAAAAAGGAAAGTAAGGATAACGTACTTTTTTCACACAACTCCAGGGTGTCAGCCGCCAGCAAGATGTCATCGACATATTGAATGAGGGCGACCCCCTCGAGCAGAGCAAAAGAATCCAATTGTCGTTTCAAAGCCTGACTGTAAATGCTAGGGCTTTCTGTATAGCCCTGGGGAATCCTACAGAAACGATAAGATCTATTATTCAGTGTAAACCCAAAAAGATATCGGCTATCAGGGTGAATGGGAATGGAAAAGAAGGCATTTTTCAAATCAATCACTGAGAACATGGTCGCCGTAGGCGGGACCAAGGTAAGCAACGTCGTGATATCGGAAACCACTGGGTATTGAGGTATCACGATCTTGTTTACTTCCCTCAAATCAATTATAAACCGATAAACTCTGGCATCCGTATCCTTTTTCAGTATGGGAAGAATCGGACTGTTACAAATGTTGTAGGGGACTTCCTCGACTACCCCAACCGTTATCAAATCCTGCACTATCTGTATGAGAGCCTCCTCGCCCTCCTGGGAAATACGGTACTGTGGGAGGCGTGGTAACACCGCCCCCTCCTGGACACTAATGTGGACCGGCGGAATCACCATTTGTCCCACATCAGTATCCGAAGTTGCCCACAAAGCACGAGGGAGGGTAGCTAACAGCGCATCCTCTGACACCGTACACATCCGTTCAGATCGGGGGTAATTATCATTCAATATTACCCGCACACCAGCAGGGGAGCAGCGGATAGTAGCCCTAAAGTGCTTTAACATATCAAGACCCATAATATTGTCCGGTGTGTACGGGGCAAGCAGAAACGGACAGGGTGCAGAAAAAGAATCAACCTTAAACATGAGGGGCTGTGAAAGAGGGCTTCGGGAGAGTGTACCATCAAACCCTACCGATGTGACCATTAAGCCGGATGGGGGAGCCCCCGGAACCAATTGCTTAGATAGCGCACTACGTGTCGCTCCTGTATCCACTAGGAACTGATCAGTAGAGCCCAAAACCTCAGCCAATACATAAGGGCCCTTCTGATCGACCGGCACCTCAACTGATTCTAACCCCCATCCAATGCAATCCTATGCATGCTGAGAGTCATGGTACCCCGACCGGTCAATTCCTGATGCTTGATACTGATGCTGGCGATCGAAAACATTTGGTCTATCTCGGTGCTGCCCAGCAGAGTCAAAACGAGCCTGTTCGTTAGAATTCCCTCGAAAGTTCGAGAAACTCCCTCTACCTCGCGGGCCACCAGAGGTATGCCCCTGACGCGATGCATGCAACACCGGGCAGTCCCTAGCCCAATGACCCGATTGCTTACAATACGCACATTGATTCCTATTCAAATCAGACCGGCCCGAGGGAGGACCATAAGATCCTCCCCTACCTCGATTACTACCCCGTCGAGGCGGGCCATAGACTTGTGCCAACATCACCTTTGTTTTCAAATCTTTCGATTTCTTTTCCTCCTGGCCCTTTGCTTCTTGCTCCTGACGCTCATAATACTGGGCGATAGTCAGGAGGGCCGTCGGCGTAGCGGAGGACCAAGAACTTTCACTCGCTTTCAGACGGGCCACAACTGCCGGCAGCAGATTAGCCACATATTTATCCGAAAAAAGGTGGCGTCCCGTATCGTCGGTAAGCGACTGGCCACTAAAATCATGAAACGTCTCCTCAAAGCGCGTAAAGAAGTCCGCAACTGACTCATCAACTTTCTGTTTACATGCAGCTAACATATTCCAGTCAATTTTTTTAGGGGGGATAATTGTCTTCAACTTAGTCACAATAGCAGCAGGGAGATCTAAAATATTCTGGGGCGGTTTCTGCGCAGGCTTCCTCTCCCTATCCTCATCCTCCAGTTCAGACCATCGAGCCTTAAAAGTGGCAACATCATCTACCTTCCGCACAGATCGCCACATGTCTGGTGGTAGAATAAGCCCAAAGAACAAATCTATGTCTGCTAAAGTCATGACGCAAGAATTCAAGGCCCCCTCGACTTCTTCATAGAAGGCCGCTGGATTCTTGCGGGGGTCAGGCAGCGCATTCTTTAATGCCATAACATCAGCTCTATGCCACGGAGTGTAAACCCAATTATACACGAAATATCCCTTAGCATCGGCGGAGGTAATGTCCGAGCTAGTCCCCGCTCCTTTAGGAGGAACATACAAAGGCGCCGCCTCTCGCATTGGTTTAACATGCACTATGTCATCCTTATCTGACTGGGAGGTGGATGAGTGGCCCTCTGATGTGCACGAATCCAACTGCTTCTCCTTCCCTGCTCGCTGGCGCGCTTTCTCTTTATAGACCAGCACCTCGTCCCGCAAGGCGAACAGCCGCCGAACCGTATCTGGAGCCTTAGAAAAAGAGAAAACACCATTACGCAATCCTTTAGCATCCGATGATACTTCGTCGGGCTCAAAAACACCAGAACGTTTCCGGAAAGCATCAATCACTTCATCCGCGAAATGACCCAGAAAATACAATTTATCTCTCTCCTGCCACGACCCCCAAGTATGAAATAATTCCTCTATAGATATCTTGCCGTTAAGTGCACGGAAGGAAATTTGCCGAAGCTCAGCCATTTGGTCGGCTGATAACATGGACCGCGTATCTACCTTACCCGGACCCGGGACAGAATCTTGCGGCCTCGGAGCAGATGCGCCGACATAAGGGGGCGGAGGGCGATCTAGTAAAGAAAAATCATCATCGAGATTATTAAGGACAGGATAAAGTGGCTGCCGAACAACGTATTGACCCGAAACTTGTAGCCTACGCTCCTTCTCTTGCCTGTCCGTCTGCTCTCTGTCCTCCCGACGCTTCGCTTCCTGTGCTCGCACATGATCATTCTTCCGTTGTTCTTTATCAAACAGCGCTTTCTCACGCTTCTCTCGCTCACGCACCTCCTTCACCCACAACCGCACACACTCAAACATATCCTGACGAGCACGCCGCTTACACATACACTGTTCCACATACTCAATCTTACGTATATCAAACGATCCATACAAAGGCCATCGCAACTCAGGATCTTTTTTCGTATATTTCCTCCATACTGTGCTGTACATTATGGAAGAAAGACCATGCTTCACATACATATCCCTATTAGGAGTCCCCTCTGGGGGAGCTGGAGCAGATTCCTCGAGGTTCAACCGGTTCCCAAAACAGCAGCACCACTTACGGAGTGCGCTGAAAGCAGGCATGCTCAGAAATAATGCAAAATATGCAATATTATAGAAAAATGGCACTTAATTGTTGCGCCGTTCAAGGTTACACAGCTCCGGAGAAATCTCTCCACATTACCTGCCTATATGTGTTGCAACGCATATATATTCACAAAGACAAATTCAAAATATGACTAGTCATCACAAATCAAACTCAAATAGCCAGATCAGTCTTCAAAAACTCGGAGCAAGTACCGTACACCGGTTCTTACCAATCAAGAGTCCAGATTCCAACTGCCAAGCTCCACAATCGCCCAAACGGCTTTCACGGCAAGACCGACAGAAGAGGTCTCAGTCGAGGACCGGCGCCACCCAGACGGTCAGCTCGGAAGGGAAGGAAGAAAAACCTTGGGATGCCAGGGCTAAGACGCCGCTGGCAGTGATCACGTCCCCGGCCCAATTCCTCACCTTCGTCGCGACCAGTCCTTCGAGCATCCAAGTCGCCGATGAGCCCCACGTGACGGGCGCCAATTGATGAATACAGGCCCCAGCTAGGCCCGCAGGACACAAGGGTTCGCTCTCCTGTAACGGAATCTATAAGGAAGTTGGCACGGAAACTGCAAAGTACAAAGACAGCATTTATTAACCCTTAAGGGTGGTCCTACAATCCACACAACACTCTTCAGTATTGCATAGAGTAGCACAAAGAACATTCGTACATGGTCCCCTTTTATACACAGTAGAGGGGCTCATAAGTGGGTGGATACAACATGAAGACGAAGAACATTACCATTTATGGTCATTTTCGATACTGAATCAATATGTGGGCGGAGCTAATGCACTCCTTGAGCCCGTGAAAACATGGTCAAGCAAGGCTAACTGATAACAGATGTGGTCAAGTCTGGGCATGCGCCAGATGGACAAAGGAGCTATTTATAGACTGTTACTGGGCAGATTACAAGAGCAGCTAACACAGAGGTTGGACTCTTCTCGTGGGGAACACGTGGAGGCATGACAATACAAAATGGAGTCCAAGCTTCGGTCAACATAACAGAGAAAACACGATCTATAACAGAGGAACTAATGTCTTTAGTAAATGCTTAATCACATCGTTGTTTCAATTTACAACAAACCACTGGACATATTACATGTATTCCATCAACAGTGCCAGAATTGTGAACTGAACTCTGAAATCTAGTGCATCACATGTGGCAACTGGAATGTTAATTGGCTAACACAAATATCTTTGTAGGCCCAATGATGTTGTCTAGGAATCCAGTCCCCACAGTGATATCTGCTACAAGGTAGGCTGTAAAACAGGCCTGGAACCACATTCTGAGCAGATTCAGGACCCTGTTAGTGAACCCAAAAACGATGTACCCGAATGCTCATGCTCCTGAATTGTGGATTTAATGTCTGCAGTATTTTTTATGTGTTCAACATCACTGTTGTCCCTCATCCCAATATGCCCGCATATGGCATTTTACAGCATACCATATCACACCATAGTAGCTAGTGAAAGGATTACACTAATTGTATAGAAAGTAAATGCAGTATGTAAAAAAATAGACTACATTGTGTCATATGAAGTGGAGTAGCCACAACAGAATTGTAAGTCCATGACATAAAACTCTCAAGCAAAATCACAGGGCCCAAAATGTGTGGAAATTGATGTGGATGGGGATCACACTAATGCCAGTTGGGTTGAATTGATTTGGGAAGGGTGATTGGGTTGCTATGGTGGATTTAGAGGAAAGATATATATCTGGTACCTGACCTGGACAACACACATCCAGTGTAGGTGACAACCATCCAAGCTTCTACACTTTACCACAGTATGTTATCCTAGTCATATATTAAATTTAGCTTGCCTCCTCTTCTACCGTATTCTCAGATATAGGTGACATGATAATATATGAGGTTAGGATTTGTTATGTCCATTGATAGCTAAGTTCTACCATTATGTCATACATGTATAATGGGAAAAGAGGTAACACAAAGATTGAACATAACAAATGTGTGATCTTCCATCCTAAATGGGTGTTGTGACTTCATGGGGAGGGAAGCACAAATTTGCCACAAAATGTACCTGACTATTAGACATCTCACGTATTAACTCTCCAATGCAATTATATGATTAGATCTGCAAATGTTAAACTGGTCTCATTGATTATGTACACTCCTTTAGATTTGTCAACACACAACATTATACTCATGATGCATGATGGGCCTAACAATGAAGGATGAAGGTGTATCCAAATGTACAATGAGGCGTTCACCATAATTACCTCACTTACCTTTTAAAATACATTTGTCTGTTAACATGATATCTCCTGGATGTCAGTGCTGTGTGGAGGTGACAGCTGGCAACTGCTGCGGGTTACCAGGGGCCCACATGTCAAGTTCAGGAGGAAAACATGCGGCACAATGGCCAGAAATAGCATTTGAGTGGTATATGACAATGACACATACATTTGAACTCATTGCTATCATCCGGTGCACTTGAATATGGACATGTATATCTCATAACTGCTGCTGGCAGGTTTCATCAGTGCTGCAGACAACACCATCCCAGGGAATGTGAGACATCCTGGCTGCAGCATTCAAACCCACTCGCACCTGTCCCTATTATGGATTACAAAATCATTCTGAAGATCTAAATCCCCTTCTGCGTAGCATCTGTAGTTGGTGTGTAAAAAGTTATGTACATACTATTTCAGTTATGTGTGTGTCACGTGTGTTTGTTAGCATATTAGTCATGCAGATCATTAAGTATGGTGCCACTTCCTTCTCAAGCTGCTGGATCGAGGACCACATCTTCAGCTGCACCTATGAGGAGCCAGCTTCAGCAGTTAACATCAAGGGGGGACCTCAAAGCAACACAGAGCTGTGGCTGGAGCTAGTGAGTTTGCTTGTGCATTGTACATCTCCAATCAAAACCTCAGTGGAATGGTGTGAGCTGTTAAGTGAACGTGTACCCAAACCAGGTCACATGTGCATCAACTGTTGATGCAAAGTACAGTATAATTAGGCTGTCTGGTTTTAGGTTTAAACCTATAATAACTGATAAAACCCCACTGAAAGGAAAATAGCCATCACCGGTGTAAACATATAAACACTGAAAAAACACCTTTGCAACCACAAACTAAATGATTTTCAAAGAAAGAAAAAGATGAGTGAAAGACTCATTTATATTTCTTCCTGAAGGGGACAATACAATGCAACTTTGTTAAACAAGGCAGCAGCAAGAAAGAATGGGCTAACATTAAGCTACTTGAGTTTTGTTGTTTAGGGATGTCACTAAAATAGTGCAGTGTTTCGAAGCATGTTTTAGATCTTATTTAGTTATTTTAAAAACTGTAGAGAATCAGGAAATATCTAAATCATATTTGATATTTTGGCTACATTTAATTTCACTGATAGGTAAAATGACTGGTTTCATAAGAGTCTTTCCGAATATGTACCATCTCATTTACTCACAGACAGAATCGGTGAAATCTGTTGATACATCAGCCCTCTTTTCTAGCGAGTCAGTATTGAGTTTAGGTGAATTGCCAAACACCCCAGGCTTTAAACATTCAATGCAAGGTGTAGTGACCGGTATATATATGAAAAGAATGTTGTCACCAAGCATCTGAGATAGTGGTGAAAACATGACACCTGACATTGGTAAACATGGAACGCAGTGTCACTTGGAATGCTGCTGGAAAAAGTTCCCCCCAAGTTCAATAAAGATTGGAGTGATATTGTTTGTATTTGCAGTAGTTCAGCTACGTATATTAAAAAGTTGTATGATGACCTGTCAAAATCGCTACCTGAGCTGAAGTGCTTCCCTGTAAGAGATCCTTGTCACTCGCTAGATGATATGCTGAAAGCATCTTTACAATCTTCAGCGCTAATGAAGAATGCTACTGACTTTGTAGTCTATTCTGGTACACTGTTTCGTTATGCCCGGGAACTAACATGCAAATATTTCTCATTTTGTGCTTTGTGCTTTGTGTGGCATCAAAGAAAGAGTTATCCTAACTGTGTCATTTAGCCGGTGGTTCTCAGTCCTAGAGGCTGTGAATGCCATTTTATCCATGTGGCGACCGTTTACGGAATTTTTGCTTAGTGATGATGCCAAAGGCAAGAAATGTGATGATCTTTGGTCACATATTGATAGTGATGTGAAAAAAGTACAGTCTACTGCATGCTTAGGTTTTTACAGGAAAACATGACTGCTGTAGTGGACTTAGTGAAAATACTAGAGTCTGAAAACACCCTTGTCCACCAAGTGTTCAGCGTAATTTGTGTAGATCTAAAACATCTCCTTGAGAGTAGGCTGGGTGACACTTTTAGTGACTTTGGCACTGCAACATGCTCCATGTTAGAATTCTTGCCACTTGGTAAGGAAAGAAATGTTGAGGAGCAATTCAGGAACGTTTATTTTACAGTCTATGGGAAATGGCTTGCAATGTTGCATAGAAATGTCCCTTCACCAACCATGGCATTTGAAGTTAATGAGGCTTCACTGAGGTACTCTGCACAAGTTCTAGCTCCCTTCTGAATTTTTCCAGACTTTGAAAAGTACTGCTTAATTTTTGGCCGCTTCAATAACTGAGGGCATATGTGCCCAATTCAACGCATAGGTTGCAGAACATGCCCTAGACAATCACAATCGTCAGGTGCACCAGTATTGGCATGGAAAGCTATGTCATTGACCAGAGTTAGCAAATAGTGTACTGGCTGTTTTGGTGTTGCCAGTCTCAAGTGCCAATGTTGAGAGGACCTTTTCACAGATAAACGTTTACAAAGGAAGGAAAGAACAAGCGAGCATGACCAAAGACTCACTAAAGAAGTATTGTATGGTGTACTACAATAAGTTTGATTTGTGAAAATGTATTTGGACCTCATATACCCTGTACACATGCTATGTATACACATGCACTATCAGTGCAGAAAGCAAGCAATAATTAAAAGCAAAATGTTCCATAAACACCGGAAAAACATTGTTTCTGCAGTTTTTAATGGCGCGAAAATGTGTATCCACTGATAACCACTGTTTTTTAAAGGTATTGAAAAAACTGAAAAAACCCCACCAGAATTTACCAAAAATAGAAACTGAAAACAGGAAAGCCTAAGTATAATCAACCCTTGTGTTGTACCACATCACTAGGTCAATTACTAATCCTGTTGCAAACTCTGTCTTCTAGGTGATGAGGATGAAGAGGACAATGGGCCTTCCACCAGTTGTGGAGGACGGGCAATTGAAGGGGAGAAACCCCAACTCTTGCAAGCAGCCATTTCAGCTGCCAGTACTACACAAGAGGAGGAGAAAGAAGTACCAGCGGAAGCTGATGAATTGGAGGATGATGGAGTCTTATTGGCCCTTCAAACAGAGAATGAGGAGTCAGATGCCCTGACTAGAACATTCACTCTAAAATGTGTAAGGCCACCCCCATCTGCCCAGCAAAATATCTCGTTGTCCAAAGCCCAGGATTGCCTGTTCTCAGCATAGCATTTACCAGCCACAGCTCTCACAAACCCCAGCAAAACACCACTCCCTCACAGCCCTAACATCCAGGACAGACATGGTGGTTCCCCGATACACTCCCCCAATACAGTGCATTCCGGGCATTCTATCCACCATCTGAGGGACTTACCACCCCTGGTGTGGTGCAGATATCCCCTGGGCACAAATCTCCTGTCCATAAACTACTAATGCCACCCCTCCTGCTGGTGGACCTGAAAGTATTATCCATTGCTGTCCCATGTGGAGGGGGCTAGCAGATGGCCAAGGTAGCTAGAGGAGAAGGTTCTTCCAACAGCAGGCTGATGTGTGGCAGGACATTTGTGTCATAGGGGATACTCGGTCTGACATGTCAGAGATACTGCAGGACATGCACCAAAACCCTCAGGTAGTTGACAGACTGACCCAGGGCTGTGCTGTTGGACTGCAGTGTTTCAGCTAGAGTGGGGGGGCTGGTAAGGACTCACACAGGTGTTCTGCATTAAAGACAATGAACATCTGGTCCTAGAACGGAGACTCTGCCCTGATTGCGGAGGTTCCGGCCCGAGTGTGGAGACTCCGCCCCGACTGTGGAGATTCTGGTCCTAGTGCGGAGATTCCGTCCCGAGTGTGGACATGAAGAAACGACTCATAAATTACTTCTGTGAATACCAAAAGTCATAAGTGACTTCTGTGAATAACAAAAGTCATAAGGTTAGACTTTTGTCTCAGATCACTTTTGTGATTCAGCTCCTATGTTGTTAACATATAGAACTTTGCCTCACTCAGTGACTTCTACTCGTCCTTTTGAATTGTTGAGGGGATGCAGACCCAGCACCAGATTGGTACCCTGGGGGGTGAAGAAGAAACAGGATAGGGCTTTTGGCATCACTGATGTGGATTACAACGGAATCCGCCTTTGAGCAGAGGAGTATAATGATAGTATGAGACAGGAATTGAGTAATGGTGCTGCAAGCAAGCAAGTTGTGAAGATTGGTGGTATGGTACGCATCAAGAATGGTAGTGGTGTTGGTAAAGGTGTGCTACTTGGTCTGACTTTAAACTTGCTATTAAAGTTGTCAAAAATGTTGTGCGCATTAATGGGGGGAGTGTCTGGAATCCTAACAGAGTATCTAAGTTCAAGAGAAGTAAAATGTGTGTGGATCACCTTGCGAACAATCTGTTTTTAGATGTTAAGGAACAGGATTGCATTAAAAATACAGTTGCTGGTACTGGGAGAAATGTAGAGGTTTCTAGGTGTATGAGTTCTCGATGTCCACCCACGAGGTTCCAAGATTATGTTTTAAGTTGAAATAACTAAAAAACATGTATTTATTTTCAGGTGGAAGGTGTGTTGCATGAGTTTGAGTATTGGTTCCTATATGTTTCTGCATCAGTGTTGATTTTTGTGTTTGGATTTATGTATTAGTATGAAACAGACATGAGCATGACATGTTTGTAGCACGCTCGTGCCTATTTCATATATTACTTTGACTTGATATAACGATCTTGCCTCATGAAAGATGTGTATATTTGAGTGGACGGGCGATGTATATAGGCTGTGTGCAGTTGAGGGCATTTGTTACTTGAGTACTGATGACGAAACATGCTGCTGTTTGTGAAATTACCTGGCCAACATCTTTTGCTTTGCAATTCTTCATTATAAGATAAAATTGTCTTATTACAGCTATCAGTGTTTGCTTTTGAGCAGAAAGTTGCACCTTCCTACACAGAAACCATATCCCCACTACTCAGGCACCCTTGCAATATAACACAAAGGTGCATGGCAGCCAATTGTGCGCCAGCGCAGAGGAAAGCACACGGATGCACTGTATTGTTTTTACCACAATGCATGCCTGTGCTTTTAAAATGACGCTGATCGGCGCAGCAATATGGCTTGCGGTGCTTCGCTGCATAATTTTATAGTAAATGAGGCCCATACAGTGTAAACTTGTGTATTTTAGTTTTATTTTAGGTGTGGGTAGTTGAGTTTGTAGGGTATTGTATGGGAAGTTAATTATGATAATTCATATTAAATTGTTTATCAATCATATAACTTGTTTATTTTTTAGGTTAACTAATAATGTTAATAATAAGAATGTTATATTTGTTTTAAATGGATAGGTTATTCAAATACGTAATATGTTTGACGTGAAGAACTTTCGCTACTGTTGCTTAGACTGGAGTGGGATTCCAATTCACACAATTTTTCTGTAAATTGGAGCCATAGACCCTTTAGGGCGGCTTCAGTCATATGAGTACTGAGCGTCTCATTAATCAATACCAAATAAATGAATTGCCAAAGCTCAATTTCTCAGAGTTCCAAGCATTTACTTCAATAATGCCATGGCCACATGCTTATCTGACATGTGATAAGCTTTGTTACTATATAGATATATATATACATATATATACATACTGAAAAAACTAAAGGATACAGGTACGTTATAGTTAATAAATAGCATTTAAAAAGCCTTTTCAATCAAGCAATCAATCAACCAGGGATTTGTGAAGCGCGCTACTCACCCGTGAGGGTCCCAAGTAGGGGTGGGCGGAATTTGCGGAATTAACCTTCGCAAATTATCGCGAGAATGTTTAAAATTATCGCAAACAAGCAGAAATATCGCGAAGATGCGGAAGTTTTTTTCCGGCATGTTCGCGAGATTTTCTGCATGGTTGCGGGTCGCCAACTTACCCATGTGGTTGCTTGCGGGCGCGGCCATCTTGTTTTGAGTTGTTCTCGCGGTGCATGATCGCGAGAAGAAAGACGTGATCGCGCGACGCATGACGTCACTGCGGGCGCGAACTGTCGCGAGACAGCGCAAATGGCTAAAAACAATACAACATCTCATGGAGAACGCGACCGGATCAAGAAAACTTGTCGGCGAACGCAGGGATTCAGGTAAGGCGATCGCGCGAGAATGTATCATTTTACAGCGCGAGCAAGAAACAAATTATCGCCAAGCTGCGGAAACCGGAATTTTTGACATTTTCGCGCTCTCCGCGGAACGCAAAAATGTCAAATTATCGCAATTTCCGCGAACGGAGCGAAATTTTTGCCCAGGCCTAGTCCCAAGGCACTGGGGGTTGAAAGCGTGCAGCTCCGAATCAACCAAAGAGCCTGGTCTTGAGGCTCTTTCTGAAGATGTGCAGAGTGGGGGAACATCTGATGTTGAGCAGGAGCTCATGCCAGGGCTTTGCCGCAATGTAGGAGTAGGCTGTTCTGCCCGCTCTTGCTCTGTGGATGCATGGGGTTACGGCAAGGGGGAGGTTGGTGGAGCAGAGGTTTCTCTCGGGTACATGGAATGAGAGTCTTTCATTGAGGTATTAGGGTCCGATGTTGTGGAGGGATTTGTAGGCCTGGGTGAGAAGCTTGAAGGTTACTCTCTTTTCGACGCAGAGTCAGTGGAGGTCTCGTTGGTGCTGGGTGATGTGTTCATGTCGTGGGATGCCGAGGACGAGTCAGGCAGCGGTGTTCTAGATGGTCTGGAGTTTTCAGAGCATAGATTTGTTGATTCCGGCGTAGAGGGTATTTCCGTAGTCCAGTCTGCTTGTTATGAGTGCGTGGATGACGGTCGTACTGGATTCGAGAGGATCCACTTGATGGTCTTGCAAAGAATGCAGAGGGTGTTAAAGCATGTGGAGGAGGAACTGTCAGGTCATGGTGAGGGGGGGAGTTGAGTATGATGCTGAGGTTCTGGGCGTGATCTATTAGACTAGGGGGGATCCCGAGGGCGGTGGGCCAGGGAATGGATATTTTGCTGTTGCGCATTCCTCTAATTTTTGCTAAGCCTTAATGTTTATCTCTTAGATCATTGGTAACATTTGTGAAATGCAATTCTTTTTGTTATGGAGAAGAACCATCAATTTCTACTGAAAAGCAATTAAAATGAACATCCTTTTTAAGATTATAGCAAAAAATTACCTATATCAAACGTGCACGGTTCAGAGTTGTTAACAATAAGAAATATTAAAAACCGGCAGCACAGCAAGTCATAAAACACACTTAAAAAAAGAGACAAAGCTGAGCAACCCTCATTGTTTCAAAGACAAGGACCAAACATATAGAAAATGTCATTAAACAAATTTCCAAGGTAATTTTTCTATCATAATGGTATGAGCCCTTTTATAAATGAACATAAAGTTCCTCGTCATTATTAAGCCCCCTAGGGGTCTTTGTTCGTAGCTTAATAATGTATTTGGACTCCAACTGTCGCAGTTTTTTCTTTCTATCTCCTGCTCTTTCGTTCAATGGGATAGTGTCCAAACCAAAGAATTCCATAGCTCTTCAATCATTTTTTTGACACGTTGCCATGTGTCTAGCCGTAGCATAATTCAAATTTTCGTTTTTGATCGCACAGATATGTTCCAGAATCCGTTTTTTTAACATACAGACGGTTGACCGTATGTATCTCATCCCACACGCACATTGGATGACATAGACCACGAACTGTGTCGTACACATGATCGTATGCTTGATTTTAAATGTTTTACCTTCGTGCTCCAATATTTCGCTCTTATTGATTCCAACTTTGCATGCCTTGCACTTGTTGCACTTTCTAAATCCAAGTTGTTTGTCATCTAACCAACATTTTTTCTTTTTGTTTTGGAATTGACTTTGGATTACAGTATCCTGCAATGATGGTGCCTTCCTGCACGTTACATGAGGTCTTGCTCCAATAACTGTGACAATATCCAGATCACTGCTCAGTACATGCCAATATTTTTGTACAAACTGAACAATCTTAGAACTCTCCTTGCTGTATGTTAGTATAAGTCTGGGCGCCTCCCCAGTCTGTGCGATGGTGTCCTTATCTTTTGGGATCCTAGGAATGAGAGTGTCCAACCGGGATATATTTTTAATCTTTTGTAGACTCTTGTCAAGTTCTCTTGATTTGTATCCCCTTACTTTGAATCTCTGTGCGCTTTCCATGATCTTGTCTCTAGCTTCTTCATCTTTTGAGCAATTCCGTCTAATTCTTGTAAATTCTCCAAATGGAATGCTGTTTTTTAATGGTGTAGGATGAAAACCTAAGCCATGCAAAATACTGTTTGAATGAATGAATGAATGAAATAAAATTTATAAACGCGCAACTAAGCCCGAAGGCATCAAGCCGCCTAACCAAAGAAAATCGTAAAAGGCAAATCCAGAACTAACGGCAGGCTTTAGCAAATAGCCACGTCTTGAGAGCCCTCCTAAAGGCTTGCTTTGAGGGAAGGGATTTGGTCTCAGCCGGCAGAATATTCCACAGCTTTGGAGCCAAAGTTGAAAAAGCTCTGCCACCCCACTTGGCTCTACGAACACGGGGGACTGATAAGAATTTATTGGCGGAACACAGAGTTGTGGCAGGTGTATAAGGGGCCAACAGGTCCCTTAGGCCTCCAGATCTGTTAGTAGCCAAAGCCCCATAGTTGCTGTAGCTTTCCTGAATAATGTTGTTTGAATTTGTCCTTGATCTATATAGACATTAGTATCCAGGAAATTCACTGTGGTTTTGCTAGTTGTACAAGTGAAGGCCAATCCGATATTATTTGATTCAGTTTATTGAAATAGGTTATAAACTCTTCTTCATTCCCATTCCAAATAACGAACAAATCATCGATGTAGCGTAGCCCTAATATTACTTTGTCTAGCTCATCTTGATTGTCAAGGCACCAGGCCATTTCCTTCTCCCACAACCTCCCATTGACAAATTCGCAATATTTCGGCGAAAAGGAAAAGTCCATGGCAGTACCACAGTGTTGTAAAAAATATTATCTTTGTATGTTTTAAAGATATTAGTATGAAATATTTAATTTCCAATATTTTTGTACTTACCATTATACGTAAGAGGAGATGATCCGCTGTATCTAACTCCCATTTTGCAAAAAGGAAGGGGTATTTTGTCCACTCTGTCTTACGAATGGTAGGGGTACTACTTAGTGCCCCTCACCTTGCCCAATGACCATACCCTAAGTTATGCCAATACCCACCTGACCCAAAGGCATCAGCTTATTTATGTCATTGTTTGCACAGAGGGAATTGATTAGACTTGTACATCAAAAAAATATCCGCATCCATGGCATCTAACAGCTGTCGCAACACAATGCTCACATTTTCAAAGTGAGCAGCGAGACAGCGGTGGATCAGACAGCTGTGCTGGCACTCCACCTCCCGAAAACAAGTGTGAATGCAGGACACGACAGCATGCAGCTCTCCTGGCCTCCTTCATCCTGTTAGAAAGGATGGTGAAGGAGGTCCTGAAAAGAGTAGCAGAACTGAAGCCCGTTGTCCGATCTTCTGGCAACCTCAATTTTGTGAGGGTGAGGGAAGCCTGGACCAGCAGACATCCGTCAGCGTCTCTGTTCACAAATGCAAACATGATGCCAGGAAGCTATGACCCTATTCACAGGCTGGATTTTTTGTGGGGCAAACATATACCTCCATCCTTTGAGTAAGGCATGAGGCATGGCATTAGGATTTTTTGAATGAGATACCCTCAGCTCTGGCTTAGCATTAAGAGCTACCGGAAACCCCCTGCCTTTGGACAAGACGGCGGAAGCTGCCCCCTAGGAAAATTAACTTTTGCTCTACTTAACCCACGTAGTCTGTTTCTGCATCTCTACCGGTCTACCTACCTCTGCCTCTGTCTCTCTGCCTAATATTATCTTAAGGATTCTTGGGGTCCCAGGTTAAACATATTTCAACTATTTTCGTGTACCCTGTTAAATGTTAACATGTAATTTAGAAATTGGTTGGTAACATGTATGCTTGAATTTGCTGGAAATGGGTAATAAAATTCAAATTTGTTCTGCACCAGGGCCCCCAAAGGTTGTCTTCTCTGGGACCACCAAACTCTTAAGATGATACTGGCACCGCCTATATCAGTGCAGCAGTTTATTTCGAGTCTGGACAGGTTGGAGAAGCAGAGAAACATAGCTCACCTTCAAGGTCCAGAGAAAGACAAGGAAAAACAATGAGCCCATAAAACAGCACCTTTACCGGGGCTTGGCCTGGCAATGTGTGTGCTGGTGCCCGCGAGGACAGAGGCACCCGCTCAGGGCCCCTGTTTTTGCAAGCATCAAAGTGACAAAAGTAAGACTCATAGTAAAAAGATCACTCGCCCTTGGCAGGCTCAACAAAAGCATCCAGAGAGCGACGCCTGTGGCAAAGGAGCGACTAATAAGCTCTAGTCTGGACTTGCATATTTGATGGTGCCTTGCCACGGCAAAATCAAGTATCTCACGAAAGCAGGTGTGCTGTGCGTGGGGGCTGCCACATGCACAATTAACCCACACAAGAAGACCACTACATGTCAGAAAGTGACTGAATTAGTAACCCTAGCAGGTCTTAAAGCATGTGTGAGCTCTCAAGGGTAACCTTTTGCTTTTCTCTGGCAGGAAACCCTAGATTTTCAGGGTTCTTAATAGTTTCTGGGCACCCTTGATAAATGGCGGAAATGTGACTACAATAATTTGTTCTATTTGCTACTGAATATATATAAAAGGTCATAACTATGGCTTTTAATTTTTGAAGCAAAATATGTATTTAAATCAGGAAATATTTAAGAATTTTAAAAGATTCCCATTTCATTGTTGAATGCACAGTGATATCCACTGACAAAGCAAATAGGCCTCACTTTTAATAATTGCATAGCAGGTGATTGGTATATTTATACATAGAGGTATTATGGTTTTAGGGTTTAGGGTCTGTTGATGAACAAACAGTTAACGGTGCCATAGATCTACAGGGCCCGGTGTGTGCTTAGGAGATTGTTGGACTTCAACGTCCTTTCCTTAGCAAAAGGAACGGAGACGAGCAAAAGAACGATGCATTAAGCCAGATCTGGGGGTGAATGTTTGCCTTGTAGAGCACTCCATCCATCATTTGTTCCTTTCGTTTTTGTCACCCTAAGTGTGATGGGTATGCCCAGACATGGGTCTCGTGCTCACTGCGCCACTGGATTCAAGCTAGACTTGCTGATCAGGGGTGATGGTCTCAAACAGGTCCCAGGATGCTTGTTTACGGTCCAGGGAGGACATGACTTGGCAGTTCAGGAAGGACTGTTCCCATGAGGAGCAGGGTCAAGACTAGGCTTGTGTGGAACTAGCAGAGTTTCACTCCACAGAATTCTGCAGAACCACCAAAAAACTCTGCAAAATTCAACAGAGTTCAGTGAGCGGGATGAGTACATATACTATAGCGCCACACAATATACTTGACGGAACAAACTTATCACGGGAAGGGGCACTACCCCTCCTACAGACATCAGATCTCTTAACAAGTGCAAAATATAGACATAATGAAAATAAGTGAAGATACAGGCGAACAGGTAGTCCCACAACAAGGGAGTAGCTTTGATGAAAGTATGAATATAGGCAACCCTTCTTCCCTGTTAGGACTCATGAGGCCAAACTAGGATATTTTACATAAATAATTAGATAAGATAAGAACAGACCAAATAGGTGCTGTATGCCTTTATGCCTTTATCTTCACGTGTTTTCATTATATCTATATTTTGCACTTATTAAGAGATCTGATGAATGTAGGAGTGATAACAGGGAGTAAACCCCTTAGGTCCTAATGAAAAGCCTTGGAGCAGGGCTTGAAACTAGTCAACCAGAGAAACTAAGGGTCATTTACTCTAGAAGTTTCTCACCATCCCCATTTTTTAACCATATCAACTAGGGGCCTGAATAAACTAATCTTTTTCCCACTAGCCAGATATTTTTAACCCATTTTTTACACAAAAAATCTAATATCATTACTACCAGCGTAGGTGTATAGGCAAAACAAACTATTAGTGCTCCCACGTATCCGTCGGTCGTAGCACGGCGCTTTGTGAAGCAGGTTAGGAGCAAACCCTATGATGGAGCATGCCAACGAGGATTACTTAAAAGGAAAATCTTTTCCTTCCCACACCTTGTTGCTATTTCTCTAGGAGTGACTCCTTTCGGTTATCGGATTAAAGTTTGGAGGACGAGTCCTCTCCTTTTTCCTCCTTTGTTGTTTTGATGCACAAATAGTTTACACATTGCCTCTAAATTAGGCCTGACTATGCTGTGCCAAGCTACCAGGGGGTTGAGCACAGGCTTGTGCCTCACCCTGTCAAGAACTGTGGTTGCTGCTTGACCTGGGCCAACACCCCAGTTAACCAACAACCCACTTTCGCACATTTGCCCCAGCCTTTTCCAAGAAGGTGCATGACGGTCAGTATCAATTATGGCATGTTGTTCGTGATCACCGTCATAACTTGTACATTTCAGTATTGTGGAAGAGATGTGGCGCCGGTGGAAGAGGTGTGGCGCCGCGGCCAGGGCGACTGACTCCGGAATCTGGGGATCACGGTTCGATCCCCAGCACCGGCGGCAGATTAGCCCAGCACCATGTGACTCTGGGCAATAGCTTGCTTAATCTTCCCGACGGCCCCCAGCGCCTAGAGACCCTTACGGGTGATTGCTCGCACTTTACAAATGTGGATTATTATTATTATTATTATTATTATAGTTGGAAATCTGATTCAGAACCATAGTTTTTTACTGTGGTTGTCTTTCCTGAATTTCAATGGTTTTATTTAGAATAGAGGTCCTTAACCCACACAATCACAATTTCTCAATACCACTTCAAATGGCCTTTGGCATATCCCTCTCTGTCAACCTTCTTTGTCTCTATCTCTCATAATCACACCGTTCTGCCTTTATCTAAACCATTTGTGAAAGTTGTGAATCAAATCTGATCCTGATTTTTCAAAAAGTGGCAGACAAATATTGTACTTAACCTGGATTCTCTTACAATCACATTTTGGGTCACAAATCATGATCAGTTTCCTACAAATGTTCCTTATCTGTTATGTTTTCCATGCAAATGTGTTCCCTTACTACTGTCCTTCTGTTAGAGATTGCTAGAGTGTGTGGAACCAATTCTACACAGATCTTCACTGTCCAGTTATCATGCCACATTTGTCACAACATTCAAATGTGTTTGACAGAAGTTGACAGTCACTGTGTCATAAATTAAATGGTACAAATATAGAAAAGTGTAAATATTTGTATTCACAGGCAACCATGAAATACTTGCTGTATATCACAATTCCCTGCTATTTATGTTTAAATGGGTCTTTATACAACTGGATTTTGTTCAATAAAACATGTAAAATATGTAATATGTATAGGCGTGTCTCCAATTTTCTTCATTACAGGTGATTTGTAGCATTTCTAGTCTACTGTAATACCTAGATGATGAAACTACTCAACTGTAATAAGATGTTACAATTGACCTTTAGCATAATAATGCCAGCTGCCAGTGCCAAAAGCCAACGTGAAGGGTTGATAACAGAGCATTACACAGCTACAGTTTGAACAAGGGAAATGGGAACTGGCTTTTTCTACTTTTGGTCTCTTTTTAAAAGAAAACAGATGACAGCAGATGTTGGTAAAACATATGTATTTTTTTCACACTATGAGTCTGATTACGGTGTTGATCGGACCGCCACCGAAAAGCTGTCGGTGATGGTCCGACCAACAGACAGCCATACGGTTAGACCTCCGCATTCTGATGCTGTCGGTTGGGCCAAAACCAAGGGGGGGAGACCACCGCCTCCAACAGGATCAGCGATCCAATCAGCGTGATGGTCAGAATCATAATTATGAATGGAGGTTGTGCCGAGGCAAGCACCGCCGGCGGGATTACGATGTCCCTTTCTGACAGCTTTTACATGCCGGCAAGACCACCATACCATGCGTGTCGGAAACCAAGTTTGGGGGCCCAAAACAGGGCCTGTGTCTCTCCTGGGCCACTGTTAAGCGGCCCCGGGGCCACATGCCCCTACAGTCCTCCATGCACTGTGTGCCATGCATCACATGGTGCATGGTACACAGTGCATGGCTGTGCACAAAGTGCTAATTTACACTGCAGCTTGTGCTGCGGTTCTTTTCCTGGGCCACAGCACAAGCTGCAGTGTAAATATGGAAGTTTTGACTGCCACTTGGCGGTCACAACAAAATGCAGCTGTCGAATCAGAGACTGCTTGTTGGGCGATCTCGAGACCTTCACAACAGCTTTCAGCGGTATGACATTCACCATCAGAATCAGCCTCTATGTGTCATTTCATAAAATAAAGTATGGATTTTTCTTCACAATCGTGCATTAACCTGAGTTACATTAAACTGATTCTGCTAAATTTTCTGCAAAAAATATTAAGGGACATATTTATGTAGAGGTGCATCACTTTTACACATCTCAAGGTGGTGCATCCACGACGCAACTCCAAAATGCGATTTATCAAGCCATGTAAGGCCACTTTGCGTGTCCCTGTGTGGCTTGATAAATCCTGAGAAATGCAATGCAGTGTAAATGGCTGTGTTACTCTGCCCCAGGGAGGTGTTCCATTGGGGTTGCGTCAGTGTTCCCATGCAACACCCATGGATTTTGATGCATTTCGATATTTAGCATTACTGGTAGACTTGGGAAAGCGTAAAACTGCTACGCCTTCCCAGGCAAGGCGTAACAAAGAAAAATATCTTTATTTCTCCTTGTTACTTCCTCTTTCTATGTGTGCAGCATTCTGTATCACACATAGAAAGAGGAAAATGCCTCAGAGGATTGTATTTGTGCAAGATGGTGCCCCTCCCAACACAAAAACAATCATGCATGCAACGCAGGCATCCCTGCACCATGGTGCAAGGGTGCCTGTATTGGTGGTAGGCAGCCTATTGTGCGCCAGTGCTGGGAAAAGGCTGGAATGCACCATATTGTGATCAATACAGCGCATTACTGTCCTTTCCCTGTAACACATCGCAGCTCAGTAACTTTACCTTTTGATAAATATACCCTAAACTGTGTGTTGGTGTGTGATGGTTCACAGTACAGAGTATACTTTTATTTTTCGGATCTGCAGTTAAAATGCAAAAGCTAAATACCAAGGCGGATATTCACAAGGAGCGAACGCCGAGTTAACGGCACTTTATCACAGCCAAAGTTGTGATAAATCGATCGCACCATTCACAATCTGGTGTTAACAGCCCACAGCACTAGTTTACCCGCGATAGCAGCCGCAAAAAACATCACCACAGAAGACCCCCACAACTATCGCTAATGAGATGAGTAGGCGTTCCCGTGCCCAAAGCCGCGACAACACCACTCCACAACATTCGCAACGACCAGCCAGATCACAAAACAAGCGATAAGGCGCATTAGCAGAAGGAAACTAACACCTGCTCTGACCTGATGCAAAGTTGGACCACAGCCTGCACCACAAAAGGGAGCACAGCCCACAGCCACATCGGAAGGGCAACAGATGCCATGGAGCCACCGGTCATGTGGGCCAGACACCCAAGAGGGACACAACACCCACCACCCCAGGACCCCAACACCCACCCGGAACATCCCCCGGACCACCACACAGGCAGCGCAGACAAAGACAGCGGACCCCCAGGAAACGCACCAGCCACACAGACCCAACACGTGACAGTGTCATTGCCCACCACAGGCTCAAAAGGACAACCATAGTACGCATCCTGACCAACAATGCCCAACAGGCTGACAGCACTAACACAGCGGAGAACCAACATCCCACCCCACACAAAGCTGCTGGCTGTGCTGCACCTGTTGGCCCCTGGTACCCCCCAACAAACACCCGCCACAGTCGGAGGAGACACACAGCCAGCCACATCCAAGTCCCTCACACCTGACCTTGACATCACCACCAGCCTGTAACCCCAGTCCCTATACGTCAAACACAATGCGCAGGATCCGCTGGACACAAAGCAAGGCCCATATGCCATAGCTGGATGCACGCACATGTTGGGGGCAATCCACAACACACATGTCATACCTGTGCCCCCTGCCGACACAGCACATAATCACCACAACAGAAAGCACACGTCTCACATCAATGTGCAGGCAACAACCTAACACCCTGGAACCTCCACAATCTCGCCTCCAAATACCCAGCCAGTTTGCATGGTCCCTTCATCCTCCGACAGTCCAGCAGCAACCAGCCTCCCCAGGATGGCACCAAGGGAAATGCAGAACCCCTTGGCAAGTTCCAAATGAACACCCCACTCACCTCAACTCCACAACCATGCAACTCACGACTCTGGCAATGCACACATCACAAAATCAAAACTAACATGCCAAACAACATGCCCACCCACCAGACATGACAGAACAACTCACAATGGTAACCTAGGCAAGCCGTGAACATGAGCCCTCAACGGCATGGCACCTCAGACTCACACACTAGCCGAATGTGAGGAGAGGTGGCAACCAGTCATGTGTGAAGGATGCAGGAGAACCATGACTGGGAAAGCACACAATGCCAAGAGATGTGCTGGACAGACCGTAGTATGCCAAACACACCCATATCCATGGCGACATACACCTCTGGTGTATGGAGTGTAGTGGACAGTGGCCACAATCATGTCACCCCGTCCAGTGGGGGAGGTTGCGGAAATGTTGACTGTTACGTCCCCCCCGTAAGCGTGGACGGAGTAGGATGGCCCGTCGTACGCCAGGCCAGCGTAACGGTGTGAATAAAAAGCAAGTAGCCCTGGGCGTGGTCCTCTTCCGGAAAGCCCAACATCTCTGCCAGGGCGGCGCCTCTCACCACGCCACGAGGCCGATGCCGTCCTTGTGAGCAGAGTTGCCTGCGATCCTGTGCGCCTGCCTTACCCCGGCCCACTAGACCCCAAACCTGTCGGGCCCACCCCTGCGCAGCCAGGCCGCACTGATCACCTGCCGACACCGGCGTCAGTCAAGGAGGGCCCACAACGTGCCGGTGAAAGCTCCAAGCCCGAGGCCTGCGACCTTGGCCACCTCTCAGACCATCACGGCCTCCACGACACAGGCCCGCTTTAGACCTTTCTCGTTGACGTACTCTACTGCCGCCTCCTGCCTACACTACGGTTAAGTAGGTCACACGTTTGGACCTGAGTCTTGATTACACCATGGCAGTGAACATTATTTAAGGCAGAGTTCATGTCACTATATACTCCCTTCAATGTGGTGCCACCAAGTCTGTGCATAGCATTACAACCACACGTTGTACAAACATATCTCACGCAAGGCGAGTCGTAATTGAATGACGCGTTGCAGTCCTGAGGGAATAGGATCATCGTTACGGAGGTGATCGAACACTACCGACAACTGCCCTGGTGTCACTAACTCTGTGCATCAAGAGCTAACGACAGGTGGGTGTGGGCCACTGCTGACCGCTGCCTCCAGCCTACACTGCGGTCCAGTAAGTCACAGAGACTTGATTTAGCGATGGTGGAGTTCATATCAGTGTTCCGGCATAATCGCAGACTGCATCCCCTCTTTGCACCGGTGCCACTAAGTCTGTTCCCCGAAATTCATGGACATTCTGGTCGTACATTTGTGGCGTCTGAGTCTATGGACTAGGGGCGAGTTCTCATCCTCATGTAGCTGATACCGAATTGGTGGTGAAAACGAGGCTGTCGCATTCCACTCCACCATTTGCTGCTTTCGGATGATATCAGACCTTCCGCATCATGCCCTGGAGGACACCTTCCTCTGTCTACCGCAAGACTCTGCCACATTCACCTTCGACATCGACGAGGACCCGCTTACTGCGCGTGGACCTACCTCAGTGCACCGGAAGTCACTGTCCCGTGGCAGGGTGCCTGTGCCAGCTGCTGTGCATCCCGGGGCCACTAACTCTGTGCTGGTCAGGTCCGGGACTCCTCCTTCTGAGATATTGGTTGGCCTCTGAGGCGATGGCCTTAGGGACATCAACGCCATGTGTCTGTGGCCCTGTGCTGTCCGCTGCCTCTGGCCTCAACTGCGGTCCACCAGGGCTCACACACCAAATCAAGTCCTGACCGGCCCGGACGTCGCATCACCCCAGGAGGCACACGCCACCACCGGCAGGACCATCTCCAACCGCCATCTGCCAGAGTCGAAACGGTGGTCCTGAGAGACTTACAGAGTTGCTCACACCTATCGTGGATGCCATCATCAGACTGATACCCTGCTCGGCACTCCAGGTGCCACTGACTCAGAGCCAATAAAGGGGCCGGGCGCACGTGCCCATAGCCAGTTCAACATCATGTCTGCGTGTGTCCCTGTGGACTTGCTGTATGCATGGGGGCCCAGGGCCCTGCGACATTACCTTGTGCTGTGTACAGCGGATGCAGGCATGTCACCGCAGGCATCGGGTTTGAGCTTGGCATGTAGCTTTGTCGCCACCCACTCCTTTCATAAGGGGAGTTGCCTGGGCCATCGTGCGCAGGGCCAACACGGGTGTGTGACTGATATGTGCGTGGTTGTGTACTGTGAATGTGCATCTGCATGTGTCCCTATGGCAGTGTGGGTGTCCTTTGTGGGGAGTAGGTGGTCCCTGAAGGGGAATTGACACCAACGTATGTGATCTAGTTCCCCTTTCATGGGTTCGGAGCCCACCCACACCTGTTGGGCCACCTCCTTTTGGCGTGCTGACACATGGCATTGGAGTGCCATGTGTGGGTAGGTGAAGTGTCATGAGCCAGCTGTGCTTGTGGGTGCTTCCTGCTGTGTGGTCTGTTGCAGGCTCTGTCTTCTCCTCTAAGTAGCTTGGCTTTCCGGGTCCTGGTGGTGGGTTGCGTGGGATGTCCATGGGCTGTTGTAGGGCATCAGTGTTGAAGGTGTGGTGGTCCTCTCCGGCATCACAGATGTGTTGTCTTCTATGTTCTGCTGGAGGTGTTATGTGCCCCTCTGCAATGTGAAGGGGAGATGCATATTGACATTGTGTTGACATGTATTTTGGCGTATTGTTCTCGGTTACATGCAGACTGTATGACAATGTACATTGTGACTGTTTGGGAGGCGCTGACTGCTGCAGCAGGACAGTGTACATTTGGACTACATGATGGATGTGAGGTCATACGCGTACATTTCCATTTCACGGTTTCCTGCTCTGTCAGATGTAGTAGACATGTTTCTGTGCATGTGCAGAGCCAGTTGTGTCCTCTGTTCTGCAGTGTCGGTTTGCGCATTGTACCACATTGTCATCAATGTGGGTGTGCTGTTCTTGCAATGTGTGTGTGCTGCAGTGTGCCAAGGGGGTGAGGGACATGTGGATGTGCAGTGTGCTACACCTTGTTGTGCATATGTGCCATTGTGCCAATCGTCCCCCGTCCCCCCAGTCCCTGGTCATTAGTCACTCTGTTGATGTTGTGTCAGAACTGCCATCTTGGCTGTGAAGTGCACCCACTTCCCAGCCCCTGAACCTTCCCTTGGCATCCTGTAAGCCACCCTTAAGATAGGGTGCATTGTATGTGTAAGGTAGGACATGCACTGATGTGTGTGGCATGTCCTAGTAGTGAATTACACCCAATTTCGTTTTTCACTACTGTAAGGCTACCTGTTCTCCATAGGCCAGAATGGGAGGTTTGGGCTATTACCTCCTATAGTCCTAACTGACCCACAGAACATGGTCGAAAAACGAATTTAGTATGCCTGAGCTCAGAATAATAAAATACATCTTTTAGGGAAGGTTATTTTTATATTCTGTGTTTGAAACTACCACTTTTAGAGTATAGGTACTTTCTTGCTTAAGCATTCCAGTGTGCTCTGCTATTATGTGTATTGGCTGTCTGGTTTTGGAGGGACAGGGCAGGCTGAGTCAGACCTGGGTTGAATAGAGAGATCTGCCTTTGAGTGAGGGGAGGGGTAGCTCCTGCACTTGAATAGGGCTGTGCATGGCAAGGTGAATGCTGGCTCCACCTCCCACTGTGCGTCTGAAGGCAGACCCCCTCTTTCTGAAAGGAAGGATGCAGCCTGGTAAACAAAGTGCTCCAGGGCTGAGCAGAACTGGTTCTGGCTGGGTTCAGAGACTTGTGGCTCCTATGAACAAAGACTTTGGGGGTATAAATATTTGTGCCCAAACCCCTACAATGTGTATTGCTCCTGGACAACAAGAAGAACCTCTGTCCGTGTAACTACAGGAATCTGCAGGAGAAGAACTGTCCTTGTGCTTGTGTGATGTTTCTTGGACTGGCCTGCAGTGGTTACTACTGGACTTGGAAGGAGAGGAAAAGGACTTTGAAGGAACTTTTATTTTGTAGCTACAGCAATCACCCAAGGGCTAGAAGAGAGCTAGCCTCCTGCAGGAGTCTCAGGCACAACAGACTCCACCACCAGCCTCCTGTGTCCTCCCAGTGAGGATTTCTATCTGCAGGTGAGGCTCCTGTGAGTTCTAGGGCCTCTAGTTCTACTGCTGAGAAAAGAGTGCTGAAAATCGTCGTTAACCCCTGTTAGCGGGCCGCTGCAGCTGGTGAGCGTGAGAAAAATCGTCGCTCTGCTGCCACCGAGCGCTCGCTAACCCCGAATATTATCGCATCACCCATCAGCGGGCCTGAAAACGCCCGCTATCCCGAAGATTATCGCATCACCCATCAGCGGGCCTGAAAACGCCCGCTATCCCGAAGATTATCGCATCACCCATCAGCGTGCCTGAAAACGCGTTCTATCCCGAAGATTATCGCATCACCCGTCAGCGTGCCTGAAAACGCCCGCTATCCCGAAGATTATCGCATCACCCATCAGCGGGCCTGAAAACGCCCGCTATCCCGAAGATTATCGCATCACCCGTCAGCAGGCCTGAAAACGCCCGCCATCCCGAAGATCGTCGCAGAGCCTGTCAGCGGGTCTGAAAACACTTGCTAACCCAAGTTATTGAATCTCCTGACGGCTGGCCTGAAAACGCTCGCTAAACCCAAGGATTGTCACATTGGTTGTTAGCGTGCCCCGAAGCGCTCGCTAACCCGGAATCATCGCACCAAGCTCATCGCAGCGCGGACGCCGAGCGTTCGCCAGTTTCCCCGCATCGAATCAGGATCGTCGCTCCCTCGCGGAGCGCCATTTTTCTTCTATCGCAGCAAGATTGCACACGCAACAGGCTCGGTGCATCATCCTCCCTTAGCGGCAAGGATTTTATTGCATCACCGGCTTAGCGTGAAGAAGTTCGTCGCTTTATCCTGCCCGCAACCCAGCGCATCATCCTCCCTTGTGGTAAGGATTCAACGCATCGCTGGTTAGCGTGAGGAAATTTATCGCTACAACTCCTTAGCGACATTTTTGTTGCTTTGCTACAGAATCCAGATACCTTCTGAGTAAAAGGGTCGCAGAGACCACTGCATTGAACTGAACATCATTTTGTGCACCTTGAACTATTTTTGCAGCATTTTTAAATTGCATACAGTAATTATAGTCTACACTACTAGTGAGTGCAGACCATAACATAACCACGTACGTATTTTGAGATTTCTTGATTCTATTTTTGATTGTTATTGCCAGTTATTGCTACAATGGGCAAGCCCAGATCCAATGCCTCTGAGGATCTCTTCTGGGAAGAAGAGAAAATAAACACCTACACTTCTAAGCAGCTCAAATATTTTTGCAAATGCTTCACAGTCCCTATCACAGGTCTCACTAAGAGAGAAGAGTTTTACAAGGCACTGAAGGCCTGGCTAGAGGCCAGGGATGCCACTAGGAATAGGGAAGAGCCTGTGGAGGGGGGAGAGAATGCAGGAGAGCAGCAGGAGGAAGTTGTAGATTTGGTAGGGGATAAAGCAGTTTCCAGCCCGGGCACTAGTGTGTCCTCAAGGGGCCTGACTCCAGAAGAGATGGACAGGGAGAGAGATAGGCAGCATAATATGGAGATGGCTAAGCTTAAATTGGATGGTCAGAAAGACCTAGAGAATAAGAAGTTAGAATTTGAGATGATGGTGAAATTTGAACATGAGAGAATTTTGAGGGAGTTGAAGATTAAAACAAAGAGTATAGAGATCTCCCCCTCTAGTGGCAGCATACCAGTAGTGCATACTGAGAGTAGAGTGTATATACCTAAAGAGGTTATTAAGGATTTCCATAAAAGTGAAGATATTGGGCAATGGTTTGCCGCTTATGAATTAGCTATGGTGTCCCACCGGGTCCCTGAAAAGGTTGTGGGGACGCTTTGTGAGTGAGGGGAGGGATACCTTGTTGAACCTGCCCCCAGAAAGTAGGATGGTTTATGCCCACATGAAGGAAGCTTTGATTACCCGCTATGGTTTGACCCCTGAAATGTACAGGCAGAGATTTAGAACCTGCAAGAAGTTAGAGGGTACCACGTGGGTTGAATATGTGTCTTTTTTTGGCAGAGCAATGGAGCGCTGGGTAAAAGGTAGTAAAGTAGCAACTTTTGAGCAACTGTATGATTTGATTGCATGGGAGCATTTCTCTAGTAATTGTTTTCCTGAGCTACGCCAGCATCTGATAGATTGCAAGCTAACTAACCCTAGGAAGCTTTCTGAGGAGGCGGACCGCTGGGTGAGCACCCGGGTTCGCAAGGGTCCAGTGGGAGACTTCGCCAAAGGTGGGCAGGGTCCCCCGCAGAGAGGTGGGGGGACAGGGGTAAACCAAGGGAGTTCCACAGAGGGCCCCAAAATAATTCCCCAGGGAACCAGGCAGTGGTGTCCCAGCCCCCCCAGGATAAGAAGCCAATGCCCCCAACAGGTAGGCCTGTTCAGAGGGGGCGCCCTACTTGTTTTAAGTGTGGCCAGGTGGGCCACAGGTACTTTGATCCCCAGTGTCCCCAAAGGGATACTACTGCACCACCCCATGCACCGCCCCGCCAGTTTGCTAGTGTAACCCTGGGGGAGCAGGAGATGGGTGCCCAAGGTGGGTGGGACCCCGTAGAATTGACCCTTGTCTAACTAGGAGACTTTGAGATGGTTCCTAAGCCTGCACTGCCTGATAACACTAAAAAGTACAGGCAGTGGGTAACCATCAATGGCCATAGAGGGGAGGCTCTGAGGGACACAGGAGCCAGTGTAACTGCTGTCAGCTCCCGGTTGGTGTCCAAAGAGCAGGTTGTGCCCCATGCATTCTACCCAGTAGTGTCTGCAGACAACACAGAGAGCCAATGTGAGATGGCTCAGGTTCCCTTTGAGTGGGGGAGGGGGTATCAGGAACTCTTCAGGTGGCTGTGAGGCCCGCCATGCCTGTGGACTGTCTGTTGGGCAATGATTTAGAGAACTCGCCGTGGGCTACGGTGGAGAGGAGAGCTCACTTACAAATGTTGGGTCTGCCTGAGTGGGCGTGTGCTACAACTCAGTCCATGGCGGCCATGAAGGGTGTTGAGAATGGCCTGGAGCCTGAGAGTATGGCCCAGGTCCCTGCCTTAGAGAGAAGGGGCAGGGGGCGCGGGAAGCCGGCCCCCTTGGTTCCCATGGCCCAGGAGGGAGCAGACCCTGAGGGGGATGCCCTGGAGCCTACCGGGGAGCAGAGTACCGACCTAGGGGACCTGCCTGAGCTGACCCAGTGGCAGCAGGAAGGAGGGCCCACCAGGGAGGAGTTTTGTGAGCAGCAGAGAATTTCCCCTTCTCTTGAGGGTATGCGGCAACAAGCTGCAGCCCAGGCAGCAGGTGATATGTCTGGTTCACATCTGATTTATTGGGAGAACAGTCTCCTGTATAGCGAGCCTAAGGCTGCTGAGCCGGGGTCAGCCTGTGTGCTGGTGGTACCCGAGTGCTTCAGAGCCTTCCTACTGGGGTTGGCTCATGACATTCCATTGGCAGGACATCTGGGGCAGACCAAGACCTTTGAGAGGCTGGTCACCCACTTGTATTGGCCCCAGATGCGCAAAATCTCAGATACATACTGTAGTACCTGTGAGACTTGCCAGGCAAGTGTGAAGAGTGGGGGGAAGATCAAAGCCCCACTCCAGCCCTTTCCAGTTGTTAGTACCCCATTCGAGCGAGTGGACATTGACATTGTGGGGCCTCTGGACCCCAAGACAGCCATGAGCAACAGGTACATCCTGGTCTTGGTGGACCATGCCACCTGGTACCCAGAAGCCATCCCGCTCAGGACAGTGACGGCCCCCGTGGTGGGACGTGCACTGATGGGGATATTCTCCCATTTGGGGGCTCCCCAGAGAGGTGGTGAGCGACAGGGGGACCAACTTCATCTCCCAGTATATGAAGTCTCTGTGGAAGGAATGTGGGGTAACTTACAAGTTCACCACTCCTTACCACCCCCAAGATAACGGTCTGGTTGAAAGGTTCAACCGGACCTTGAAGGGCATGATCATGGGCCTAGAAGAGCCCCTGAGGTGTAAGTGGGATGTCCTCTTGCCATGCTTGTTGTTTGCATACCGTGAGGTGTCACAGAAGTCCTTAGGGCTCAGTCCCTTTGAACTGCTCTATGGCCATCCGGTAAGAGGGCCTCTGAGTCTGGTCAAGGAAGGCTGGGAGAAATCTCCCAGGAAACCTCCCCAGGATGTATTTAGCTACATCCTGGCCTTCAGGAACCAGACTCGGCGTTTCAGAAAAATTGCTGAGGCAAATCTGGAAGCCAGGCAGGAGGAGATGAAACGTTGGCACGACCAGAATGCCACTCTGTTCGAATTTCAACCTGGTCAGAAGGTTTGGGTACTGGCCCCAGTGGAACCTTGTGCGCTCCAAGATAAGTGGACCGGTCCATTTGAGGTGGTGGAGCGCAAAAGTCAAGTTACCTATTTGGTGGACTTTAAATCTCCCAGGAACCCCCTGCGGGTCCTGCATGTGAATCGCCTAAAGCCCCACTTTGAGAGGACTGAAGTGGACATGCTTCTTGCCACAGATGCAGGTATGAAGGAGGAGAGTGAGCCTCTTCCTGACCTCCTGTGTGCAGGAGAGAAGGATGGGTCAGTGGAGGGTGTGGTCCTCTCCACCACACTGACCCCTGAGCAGCAGAGAGATTGCCACCAGCTGTTGGGGCAATTTCCTGATTTATTTTCCCTGGCGCCTGGTGTTACTGATTGGTGCGTCCATGAGGTGGACACCGGGGACAGTCCTCCTGTCAAGCACAAGACTTACCGAGTGACTGACAGGGTAAGGGCCTGCATTAAGGAGGAGGTCCAAAATGTTTGCCCTAGGGGTGATTGAATCCTCTAGCAGCCCCTGGTCCAGCCCCGTGGTCTTGGTACCAAAAGCTGCCGCGCCTGGTGACACTCCAGAACTTAGGTTCTGTGTGGACTACCGAGGTCTCAATTCGGTCACAAGGACCGACGCGCACCCCATCCCCAGAGCTGATGAGCTCCTAGATCGGTTAGGGGCTGCCTGGTACCTCAGCACGTTTGATCTAACGTCTGGGTACTGGCAGATTGCCTTAACTGATGGGGCAAAGAGGAGGTCAGCATTTTCCACCCCAGATGGGCACTACCAGTTCCGTGTGATGCCCTCTGGGATGAAGAATGCCCCTGCCACCTTTCAGAGGTTGGTCAACCAGGTGTTGGCTGGGCTGGAGGATTTCAGTGCCGCCTACCTGGATGACATTGCAGTGTTTAGTTCCTCATGGGAGGACCACTTGCATCACCTCTGGGAAGTGTTGATGGCGCTGCGCAGAGCAGGCCTCACAATCAAGGCCAGTAAGTGCCAGATTGGGCAGGGTTCTGTGGTGTACTTAGGACATCAGGTAGGGAATGGCCAGGTGGCACCCCTACAGCACAAGATTGAAACCATCCTGGCTTGGGAGCCCCCAAGGACCCAGACCCTGGTGAGGGCCTTCTTAGGACTCACGGGTTATTACAGGCGGTTTGTCAAGGGGTATGGCAACATCGTTGCCCCCTTGACTGAGCTGACTTCCAATAAGCGGCCAAAGATTGTAAACTGGACTGACACCTGTCAGAAAGCTTTCGATGCCCTCAAGACTGCCATGTGTACAGCACCCGTACTCCAGGTGCCCAACTTTGCTAAGGAATTTATTGTCCAGACAGACGCTTCAGAGCATGGGGGGTGGCTGTTCTGTCATAGATGAATGAGGAGGGACTAGACCAACCTGTAGCCTTCATCAGTAGGAGGTTACTTCCACGGGAACAGAGGTGGAGTGCAATTGAGCGTGAGGCATTTGCTGTGGTCTGGGCACTGAAGAAGCTGAGACCCTACCTGTTTGGGACTCACTTCCGGGTTCAGACAGACCACAGGCCCCTCAGATGGTTGATGCGGATGAGGGGTGAGAATCCCAAGTTGTTAAGGTGGTCCATTTCCCTACAGGGTATGGACTTCACGGTGGAACATCGCCCTGGGACAGAACACACCAATGCTGATGGTCTGTCCAGATTTTTCCACCTTAGTGATGAGAACTTCCAAGGGGATGGGAAGTTCTCCCCACATTTCAGCTGGAGGGGACGCTTGTTAGACCTGGCACCATTGGCGTGAGTCTCCCTTCCATTTTTCGCTGTGTCTCCTCTGTTTTTGCTGGTTATATATGCTCTGGGCTCTGTGCCACTGCCATTCAGTGCCACAGCGCGAATGCTCCCTTTGTAAAGATGACATGTGAATTGGTACATCAATGATTGGCTTATTTGGTTTACCTCTCAGTCCCCAGAAGCGTGGCCTGTGTGTGCCCGGGGCTGGTGACCCAAATGCTGCTGGTGGGCCTGCAGCACTGGTTTGTGCCACCCACAGAAGCATCTTGTAAAGAGTGTCTCAGACCTGCCACTGCAGTGTCTGTGTGCAGTCCAGAACTGCCATCTTGGCTGTGAAGTGCACCCACTTCCCAGCCCCTGAACCCTCCCTTGGCATCCTGTAAGCCACCCTTATGATAGGGTGCATTGTATGTGTAAGGTAGGACATGCTCTGATGTGTGTAGCATGTCCTAGTAGTGAATTACACTCAATTTCGTTTTTTACTACTGTAAGGCTACCTGTTCTCCATAGGCCAGAATGGGAGGTTTGGGCTATTACATCCTATAATCCTAACTGACCCACAGAACATGGTAGAAAAACGAATTTAGTATGCCTGAACTCAGAATATTAAAATACATCTTTTAGTGAAGGTTATTTTTATATTCTGAGTGCCTGGCAAGGTGAATGCTGGCTCCACCTCCCACTGTGCGTCTGAAGGTAGACCCCCTCTTTCTGAAAGGAAGGATGCAGCCTGGTAAGCAAAGTGCTCCAGGGCTGAGCAGAACTCCTCCTGGACAACAAGAAGAACCTCTGTCCGTGTAACTACAGGAATCTGCAGGAGAAGGACTGTCCTTGTGCTTGTGTGCTGTTTCTTGGACTGGCCTGCAGTGGTTACTACTGGACTTGGAAGGAGAGGAAAAGGACTTTGAAGTAACTTTTATTTTGTGGCTACAGCAATCACCCAAGGGCTAGAAGAGAGCTAGCCTCCTGCAGGAGTCTCAGGCACACTAGACTCCACCACCAGCCTCCTGTGTCCTCCCAGCGAGGATTTCTATCTGCAGGTGAGGCGCCTGTGATTTCCAGGGCCTCTAGTTCTACTGCTGAGAAAAGAGTGCTGAAAATCATCGCTAACCCCCGTTAGCGGGCCGCTGCAGCTGGTGAGTGTGAGAAAAATCGTCGCTCTGCTGCTACTGAGCACTCGCTAACCCCGAAGATTATCGCATTACCCATCAGTGGGCCTGAAAACGCTCGCTATCCCGAAGATTATCGCATCACCCATCAGCGGGCCTGAAAACGCCCGCTATCCCGAAGATCGTCGCAGAGCCTGTCAAAATATACCTATTTTTTATAACTGCTTGAGTGGTGTCCATTTGTAGTGTTCCTCATTGTATTACTGTGTATGGTCATAAATGCTTCACACCCTGCCTCTGAGATAAGCCTAGCTGCTCGTGCTACGTTACCACAGGGTTGAGCAGGGGTTATCAATGGGTGTAGGCTGCTTACTCTGACTTAGGAAGAAGGGTCCCTACTTGGAAAGTGGCCAGCCATTGCCAACTAGAGACCCCCATTTCTAACAGCCTGGTTTAGGTTTTCACATCATGCCAGCGCCTCTTGGCCTCCTCAATTGGCCTCCTCGGCAGTCCGACTGCATTCCAGGTGGTCTACTTGTGGGTCAGTTGCTAGTAGCTTTCTGTCACCTTTGTGATGCTGAACTGGTTTTGCTGCGGACTGCACCCCGTCTTCCTCTCCCTCTTCTCCTCGGCCGTCACTGTCCCCGTTGTTCCTTGCTGGTGGTCTGTGGGGGTTGTGGGGTTCGCGTTGGCCTCTGCGCTGGGTCAGGGTGCATCCATGTTGCTACGTGTTTTGGCTTGTTTCTGGTGTGTTGGTTCAGTGGTTTCTATGGTAAATTCTCTCACCAGATGCATGGGATTTGCAAGCCTGTGGCAGGCTTTTGCTACTTTTTGTACCGTGATTGGCCTCATCGCATTATTTTTTGCGTTCGCATTTCGCATTTGACATTTGACGTGTTATCTGGTGACTATCGCATGCTACCGCCGCGTGGTGAATACTTGGTTGGCATGGTGAAATTTTCACGTGATAGACTGTGATGTTGAGAGCTGCGTTAGGCTACTCTTGCGGTAGTTATCACACGTTCTTGTGAATATACCCCCATGTATTTAATTCGTTTTTGCAAACGGTGATGGTGTGAGCATCTATTATAAGGAATAAAATACCCTGTGCCATAAATGCAAAGGATATTGCTAGTCACCTCTACCATTGATGTTACAAACGAACCCCAACTTTGTTCTTGTTTATCTCTACAGTAAGGTAACCCCTCGCTGACATAATATCCTTATTATGTACGGCACAGACTACTTTATCCCGTATAATTTAATTTGATACGATTGACTAGTGTGAGAGTGGGAGGTGGCAACTAGATAAAATAGAAGGAGACGATTGGAAGGACAAAGGGGGAGGCTAGTTTTGATGTCTGTGTATGTGTGCTTAAGTTTATAAAATGAACAGAGTCTCACTCAGTCACCGTGTGCGTGAGTAGACCATGCTTGTTGTGTAAGTGCGTGTGTGTGTGCGTGTGTGTGTGTGTGGGTGTGTACGGGCGAGCTCGAGTGTGCATGTACTATAGGTCCATATGTTCTTTTTGCTCAAGGGCACAAAATGAAATAATGAGAAATGTTGTGCCATTGCTACTTGAACCTCTAAACTTAAGAAATGTGTTAGTACTCTCGACAAGCGAAGGCACCGGGTTGTTCCCGTGTAGGGAAATCCTGCTCTCTGCGCTAAAATGTCACATCCTCCAGCCTGCGGAGCAAGATAAAGCAGCTGTTTCGAGAGCACCGGATTTGCAAGGTTCTGGATGCGTGAGATCCATGTTATTCTGCCACTGAAGCAAACAGTTCAGGACAGCGCTTGGTATGGGTGAACAGACAACAATTTGATTTGCAGAACATTTTAATTTACATACATATTGCCAGTGGCCTATCTATCTAACAAGTATGCAAGCAGCTGCAGCTTCCTGACCGCTGGGGTATGAAATGTGCAGAATGTTTCTTGCACAATCCTAAAGTGCTTTTCCAAAATGGAAAAGAAAACATCTAATATAGATACACGTTTTAGTGAGAGTACACAGCGTCAATATGGTGCAGTGCACTTTTGCTCCGACATCTGTTCAGACCAAGCGGTGTGAAAACACAATTTTACACATGTGTCAGGCAATTGTGCTTCAGCCTTCAACAGAAAACTACAGCAGTAGACTAGTATAAAATACATTGGGGCAGATTTACAAGCCCCATGCGCCACATTTACGCTGCCGTTGCGTCACTTCTGTGACGCAGCGGCGGCGTAAACCATGCACCATGTTGCGCCTTATTTACAAAGTGACGCATCTAGGGAGATGCGTCACGTTGTAAAGCCCTGCGCCACATGAAACCTGCGTTAGGTTTCATGTGGGCATTCCTGTGCAGGGTGGACTTTCCATCGCAGGAACGCCTCGTAAACGTGACGCAGTGAAATCTACAAGGTTTCACGGAGTCACTTTTACGTCCCTGCTGCGTCAAAACCCTGCACCTGCTTAAAGCAGGCGTAAGAAGTGACGCAGCATATTAGGCATAGGGCGCCCCTGAGCATTGCTGGAGTTGTGTCGCGCTTGCGACACGACTCCAGCAATGTGCCGCCCTTACGCCATAGGATGCGACACGCATCGCCCTATCCTTGCGCCACGGTGCTCCACATTGTAAATACGATGCTTTTGTGGTGGCGCAGGGAGGAAATTGCGCGTCACATCTTTTCTGGCGCATCAATGCTGATTTGCAGAGATGCGCCAGAACTCGTAAATCATCCCTATTGTTTGCACTGGTTCATAGGTGGAACTGTCAAAGTCAAATATAGCTGTATTCGGTTTATTTCAGTAAACCATAAAAGCGTCACATCAATAAATAGTAAAAATTTTAAAAGAAAGAAAATAAATATTCATCCATATACAAGAAGTAAAATAAAGTGCTAAAATGTCATATCTACAAGTTAAGATACGGTTACTAACAATGTAACTTTTTAGAGCTCTTTTTCCTCTCTTTTCTTCTTTCAAAAGGCAACGAAAGGAGTCAAGTGTATTATGAAGGCTTGTCAGATACGGGACATAAATTAAATACATTCCTTTTCGAGGGGGTTCAATGGGTACCTAGTGCGAAGTATCCTAGACAAAAACATAGCAACCCCATGGCAGTCTATCAAGTCTTTCAATAGTATAAGTACTGGAAGACCTCATGATGATAATACATTCTTTATTTTTAAAAAAGTGGTTTAAGATAAAAAATTCCTTTGTGCCAGACTGACCCAACAAAAAAGTGCACTGTGTTGGTAGACTGCTCAGACTTATTATTACATGAGCATTTCCGGATGAGGCTACCCCACCCTTCCTTATTAGGAAATGAAACCAAATGATGAAGAAAGATAAGGAGATGAAAGTGAGTCATAAGGTATCTGATTGTCTGATCTTCCTTCCTCTGTAGAATCCACCCTGCCCACCATGGTTCCCTCCTCAATGAGGTATCATTCTCTATCTACCCCAAGACCTGTCACCCAAACCTTACACCCAACCCCTACTGAGGATCAGCTGACAGACCTCAAGAATGAGCTACAACTAATAAAATTAGATCTTCAGATCCTATTACACCACTCATTAAAGATGGAGAAGAACTGGAAGCTCTTTAAGTCCTCTAAAACATGTCAACCTTGCCATCCCACAATGGAGAAAAATCATCTGGGGTCAAACTCACCCTTGGATAATACACGTAACCTGCACTGGAAATCAAGGCCTCTTCTCGATCACCACACTAGGCCCCATAGGACCATTGATCATCTGTTGGATGTCGACATTCGCTCTCTTCTAATGTCCTATAACGCTCCTCACAGTAATGCCTCACCCACATCACTAAATATCCAAACTATTCCCTCAAATCAATTTAGAGAATCCAATACAAATTTTAGAACCGTCAACATGGACAATCTACTTCCTGTCACCACTTCTAACCTAGAAGCTCTAGCAACTAAATCTCACATCAAATTGATGCTTCTTAATTGCAGATCAGCGGTACGACATGCCGCTGATATTGTCGACCTCATTCTCTCACAAGATCTAGACCTCATGATTTTAACTGAAACTTAGCTTAATGACACCTTCTCACCAACACCAGACATTCTAGTTGCCCCTGGGTAGGACATCACATGATTAGATAGGCCTCGCAAAGTCAGAGCCGGTATAGCTTGCATCTTTCTTTCAATGCTCACCGTAAGTCTCCCAAAAAAATGATCCGATGTCCATCTGTAAGCACCTTGGCACCGAAATTTGGAACAATGACAGTTTAGTGTCTATACTTCACTTGATCTATCACCCCCTTCGGGATAATCTTCTCTTCGAAGAACAAGTAATGGAGATTATATCCTTCAATTCTGACCAACACCCTAATCATTTCTTCCTTGGTGATTTCAACTTTCACTGGAATGACACAAGTGACCCCTTAATGGGCACCTTCAAGGCCTTCCTCTCTGACCCAAACTTCATCCAGGCCTGCAATGAACCTACCCACATCAAGGGTCCCACCCTCGAAGTAATCATTGCCAGAGATAACGTTATTCAACTGGATGTCATATCTCCATGTGATTGGTTGGATCATTATCTGATTTCATTTCTCATTCTAATAAGAATAGTGATTAGACAAGGTCAACCTCCTAAGGCTAAGCAATGGTCCAGAGACTTGAAGAACATCAATTTAAAATAGCTGACCAGCATCAGTAATAACATACTTCCTCCTCCCCCCCAACCTGACTACTCTGGACGGCCTCACTGATCACTAATTCCATTCCAAGACAAATATACTTAACTCCATTTAACGAAGACAATTCAAAACAATTTCCAGCAAACCAATCAAACTATTCTTCAACTGCTCCCTTAATGAAGAAAGACTAAAATAAATGTTGACGGTGAGGAGGTCTTGGAGAAACTCGCCATCCTTAACTAACCTAAAGCAACTGAGACAACAAGAAGTACCTATACTAAACATATCCATAGTGCCAAAGCTGCTCACTTTAGGTCACAGCTCGACCTAAACAAAAATAGGCCTAACAAACTGTTTAAAATCATCAAACAGCAAGATGGCCACTCAAAAAAAACAACATTCCTCACCGAAGGACTTAACTCCTAGTAGTGAGGAGTTTTCCAGCCACCCTCCCATATTGAAAAGATAAGAGAGATTGAACTAGAGTTACTTCAAATCTCTCCCAATTCGAACAATTTGTCCCAGTCCTTCGCCTCTCCGCTACCCTCTCCTTCTAATGGCTCTCCAAAAAACCAGACTTCATAGAAAATCTTTTTACTCCCAGATCATGTTGAGCTATTCTCTATCATTTCAATTATCCGCTACCCTCCAATGTTTTCAAATAACTTATACCCTCTGTGCTCCCACTTTGGCTCAAAATTGTCCATCAATCTCTCCTGAAAGGACTGATTCCTGATTGCCTCAAGATGGGTCAAGTAGGGGCGTGGCCAACTGCCGAAGGAAATGGCCGCATGGTAGCCAAGCTCCGCTGTGCCACTCCCGAAACATCCGTAAACATTGCCTGCCCCGGCCAAATTTTTTTTATGGGGTGCTTGACGAAGCTCTCAACTGCTGCCCCGAGAGCATACGAACGTTGGGCCACACACAGCGTGCTCCCTAGCTACCCGTCACCGAATCTATGAGCAAGGTGAACGCACGGGTAAACTCCTGGCATGGCTGGAACGGAAGGAACAAGCCTCGAGATGGGTCCATGCGATTTCTAGCCCTGATGGTGTACTTCCCACTGTCCCCCAACAAATTGCCGACACCTTTGCTGTCCACTTTGAAGCGGTCTATAATATATCGGAGACATCTCAGGCCCCATTGTTGGCTGATCTCCTGGCTACTATAAATGTAGTGAGCCTCTCCTCACAAGATCGAGATGCCCTGGAAGTGGACATAACTGAAACGGAGATTCAGAAGGCCATTCAGGATGTCCGCTCCGGCAAAGCAATGGGCCCTAATGGACTCCCTATTGAACTTTTTAAAACCATGGCTGTTAGATTAGCGCCTCACCTGCTGAACATGTATAAGGAATGTTTTAAGTCGGCCGACATCCGGACCGCCTCCATTGTGGTTGTCCATAAAGTGAATAAGCCGGCGGATGACTGTAAATCCTACCATCCCATCTCCCTCCTCACCGTCGAGGCTAAGATCTTGCCCAAAATACTGGCCTATCGCCTCCTTCCTTATGTCTCCGGGCTGGTACATCCGGACCAGTCTGGATTTATGCCGGGAAAGAACACAGCCCGAAATCTGCAACAGGTGAATGGGGCCCTTGGTAGACTTGGAAATATCAGGGAAGAAGCGATCTTACTGCCATTAGATTCCACCATGGCATTTGTAACTATTGTTGGGATTTCGTCTTTGCTGCATTAGCTCATATGGGGTTTGGACCTAGGGTAACAAAATGGATCAGGCTGATGTACACGCAACCTACTGCGCTTGTCACCGTCAATAACCACCACTCAGCTACTTTCTCCCTCCGACAGGGCACAAGAGAAGGTTGCCCGCTGTCGCCACTGCTCTTTGCCCTTGTATTAAAACCACTGGCCATCTGGGATAGGGGTGATCCAGAAATACGGGGACTGAAATGGACAGTAGACCACGAGGACCGCATCTCATTATATGCGGATTACATTCTCCTTTATTTGGCCTCTCCTGCGCGATCTCTGCGGCGTGTACTTCACATATTTCACATATTTGGCACTCATTCTGGATATAAGATTAACTGGTCTAAATCTCAGATGTATGTGCTATCGGGCAACCCTCCCCCCCAGTCCTCAGGGCTATACTATTCCAGTGGTGACTCAGGGCTTTTGCTACCTGGGTATCTTTGTGACCCCGGATAGTAACCTATTCTTTGATCAGAACCTGCTGGGGCCTCTCCAACGTCTCAAATCAAATACCATGCACTGGCGATCTCTCCCTCTTACTCTCCTGGGGAGGGCGTCCCTTTTTAAGATGCTCATGCTCCTGCACTTCCTCTATGCGCTACAGAACACTCCCAATTCTATCCCAGACTCTTATTTTTCCAAAATAGATAGCGTTGTGCGGGGGCTACTGTGGGAGGACCGGCCGCCACGTATAGCAATGAACAAACTCACCATGGGATGGTATGACGGTGGCATAGGGTTACCAGACATACGACTTTACTATCAAGCTTCACAACTGACCGCAATAAATAGGTGGGTGACAACCCACATTTCCGTACAGATCACTGGCTTATGGGACAGGGCGGCTACAATAGGGCACTATACACTAATTCCTGTAAGCTTAACTTGAAAGGCCCCACAGCCCGTACGGTTGAGGTCTGGCATGGAGTCAAGAGGAAACTGGATTGGCACAACCGCTTGACTGAAGCAACACCACGCTGAGTACCCGACATATTGGGACGGCTCAGTAAATGCCCAGGTTTTGATAAATGGGACACAATTGGGATATCCACAGTAGGGAACATGTGGGTGAAGGGGAAGCTAGCCACATTCGCCGACCTACAGGCTAAGTATCAGTCACGTCATCTTGGCGGCCAAGCCTAAGGGGCTCCCCCTACCTGAGTCTTCCCCCCTAGAGGACCGGTTGATGCTAGATCCCATGGACCAAAAAGCAATATCCCTCAAAATCCTAAACTTACCACCATTTTCGTATTCACAGAAGGCACTTACTCATTTTGGTATTCACAGAAGACACTTACTCACTTCGGTATTCACAGAAGTTAGGAGTCCTAACTTTAGGACTCCTAAATGCCTTCTGTGAATACCGAAAGTCTTAAAATTAGGATTTTTCTCAGTTTAGGAGCTCTAAAGTTAGGACTCCTAAATTTACTACTAGTAAACTGAGAAAAATCCTAATTTTAAGGCTTTCGGTATTCGCAGAAGGCATTTAGGAGTCCTAAAGTTAGGAGTCCTAACTTTACTACTACTAAATTGAGAAAAATCCTAATTTTAAGACTTTTGGTATTTACAGAAGGCATTTAGGAGTCCTAAAGTTAGGAGTCCTAACTATACTACTACTAAACTGAGAAAAATCCTAATTTTAAGGCTTTCGGTATTCACAGAAGGCATTTAGGAGTCCTAAAGTTAGGAGGCCTAACTATACTACTTACGCTCCCACTTTGACCTCCTACATAAACACCAATCAGGTTTCAGAGTCGGCCACAGCAGAGAATCAGCCATGACACACATTATTGATGATGCGTTACAAATCCTTGACCAGAACGGATCGTGCTTACTTGTCCTGCTAGACCTTTCCTCAGCCTTTGATACGGTCAAACACCAGAACCTCATAGATCTCCTGGAGCATAGAATTGGTCTATATGGGACAGTGTTAAACTGGTTTACCGCCTTCCTTCATAACCGTACACAAACATTCAAGATCAACAACACGCTTTCCAATTCCTTACCTGTAACATTAGGAGTTCCGCAAGGGTCCTATCTTTCGCCGACATTATTTAACCTGTTCATGGAACCTCTTGCACAACCAGTTGTGGAGATCCGCCACTAGCCGGAATCCCCACCTCCGCCTCCGGGCCGGAAGCTCCGCCTCCGGGCCGGAAGCTCCGCCTCCGGGCCGGAAGCTCCGCCCCCGGGCCGGAATTTCCGGCCCGAGTGCGGACGTAAAGTTAGGAGTCGTAAATCCATTCTGTGAATAGCAAAAGTAGTAAGTTTATTCTGTGAATCGCAAAAGTAGTAAGTTCATTCTGTGAATACCAGAAGTAGTAAGTGCATTCTGTGAATACCAAAATGGTACTAAGTTTAGGATTTTGTCTTAAGTTTGTTCTGTGAATCGGGCCCTAGGTTTTTAATGATGGGGAAGATGTTGTCCAAGCAATTTAAATTACAGTCTGTGGCTTGAACGAGGATAGTACCGTTATTGTATATGGTGATGGTAGCTGTTAGATCTGGGGGTCTCTAGTTGGCAGAGGTATACACCTTAGACCAAATAGGGACCCTTGCTTCTAGTCAGGGTACAGGGACACACACGTAGATAACCCCTGCTCACCCTCTAGGTAGCTTGGCTCGAGCAGACAGGCTTATCCCCAAGGCAATGTGTAAGGTATTTGCACGTAGACACCACAATGATCCTCCTTCCGTACACCACAAACTTAGACCACACAGGTGAGTTATATCAAAATTAATATATCTTTATCTAGTTTCCGCAGTTGAAATCAAGCATCACAGGTTTACACAATATTCGCTTTCTTGGTTGGTCGGGATCGTAAGACGATAGTCTCTAGTCTCTTGTGTGATTCGATACTCACTGAGAATGAATCAGTTTGTAGGCTCTTGATGTTTAGGCAGCTACGTTGCTCCGGCGGTGTCGCTGCACTCGGTGTAAAAGCGCTCCTCTGGCTGTTCGGTGCAAGGTTTCCACAACTCCCTCGACGAGCCCCCAGTGACGATGTCGACATCACCGGAGTCAGCCACTCACAGTGTGGCTTCGTAGAGTAGGGAAGTACGACTCTCGATCTGCTTCAGGCCTCCGGGTCGCGGCAAGGCACGTGCCGATGAGCACGTCGGTCTTCTTGATGCGGCAACCGGTGTCAGGCCCGGATCAGCGCGGCACTCTCCAGCAAGACAGAGAGCAGCCAGCCCACTTCACAGGCAGATGTTGAGAAGCTTGGTAGAACAGTCCGCGGTCCCTGCGGCACACAGCAGCGCAGGGGGGACACAGCAGAGTCTTGAGTTTTTGGCAACCTTTCTATCCCTGGGTTGCGAAATAGGAGGCCAGCTCTTCTCAGGCCCTTGGAGATTCGGTTTAAGACACAGCACACAGCAAAGTCTTGTTTGGTCAAGTGGGTAGGGTCAGCACACAGCAGGACCCCTTCTCCTCCTCGGCTTCAGTTGTACAGCAGAACAGGTCAGCCCTTAGAGCACACAGCAAGGCAATCTTCCTTTAGTTCTTCAGCGGTCCGTCTTTCAGCAGAGGTTCCTCTTGACGGTAGAATCTAAAAATCTGTTGTCAGGGGTCTTGTACTTATACCCCTAAAAGTCTTTGAAGTCTTTGTGCAAGTGGGTCCTGAGCCCGGTCTGATCCAGTTCTGAGTGTCGCTGGAGCACTTTGTTTTTCCTGGCTTCTCCTTTTCTTTCAGAGTGAGGGGCAGAGTCGTCAGCCGCCCAGCGGGAGGTGGAGCCAGTATTGTGGCAGGCAGGCACACCCCTATTCACTCCTAGGTGCTACCTCCTCCCTCCACTCTACTTGCAATTGCAGGTACTCAGCAAAGGGCTGACTCAGCCAACCTCCCGGGGGATCCCCAGCCCCTGTCACTCTCAAGCCAGACAGTCAATCCACAAGCGCGCCCATGCACACAGAAGGGTCAGACAAGAGAACAGCCACTCTCTAAAAAGTACTGTCCTCCAACTCAGGATTTAGAAACAACCTCTCCTAAAAGATGTGTTATTAAATGCTGAGCTCAGGGATATCAAATACTCATGTCTTATCTTGTTCCTATGAGAAGATAGGCCGATAGCCATCGGCACCGGCCTTCCCCATGTTAGCCTATGGAGCAAGATAACCTTGCAGCAGTGAACACGCAAATTGGCCGCGGTTCACTACCAGCGCATGGTACCTGCACTAGTACACGCGCTACCTCTTATATGCACTGCACCCTGCCCAGGGGGGTACCTCGGGCCTTCCATAGGGATTACTGATGTGCACAAAAAGGGAAGGGTTAGGCCTAGTCAGTGTGGACACCGACCAGGGTGACATGGCAGTTCGGGGACTGCGGCAGGTCTGCGGCGGCAGGCCTGAGACACCATTTTAGGGCTACTCGTGTGGGTGGCACAACCAGCGCTGCAGACCCACTGGTAGCATCTGTCATCACCCGCCCTGGCACACACAGTGCACTTTACTAGGGACTTCCGGGTGACACAGATATGCCAATCAGGTATATCCAATCAATAAGATATTTTACACAGTGAGCACTTACACTCTGGCACTGATTAGCAGTGGCGGAGTGTCCAAAGCATCTAAACCATCAAAAACGAAATCCAGCATAGCATCAAAATCCGGGTAGCAGAGGCAAAAGATAGGGGAAAAACCCACGCCAAGGATGCCAGGTCTAACAGTAGCTGTCGCATGAAAGAGTTGGGAGGGGGAAATACCGAAGGCTGTCCCATGAGCTGTTTTCCTCGTGGAGGAGATTGAGAGAGAAGCGAGGAATGCTTTTCTCTATTGGGCTCTTCGTTTCATGTGGGAAATGATATCAGTGGTAATAAACCCGCTGAGAGGTGAGAAATAAGGGTCCGCAGAGAGAGTTTCAGGGTGCAGTTTAATAAAATTATGCTTGAAACGTTTGGCTGATTGTTTTGTGAGGTTAGGGGGATAAATGATGCTGTAGGTGTGTGTACCTGCGTGCTCCATGATGCGAACAGCACAATGAAAGGCGAAGCGTGCTGGGGGGGTGCGTTTGGGGGGGAGAAGCGAGTAAGCTGCGGCCAGAGGCTATGTAGAAATAGGCTGAAAGGAAAGTAGGGAGGGCAGCACAATGGAACTAGATGTTAGCCCCGGGTGCAGTGTGCAGGTACGGTAGAGAGGTACAAGAGGGGAGGAAAAGGAAAAGAACGAGAGTTTAAAAGTGGAGAGGCTAGAGATATGTCGAGTGAGGGATTTAAAGAAAATCTGATTTGTGGTGAGAAGATGAAAAGGTCAGTCTAATAAAGGGTAAAGGGTGGGGACAGTCTAAGATGGCCTAGAGGAATGCTCCTCATGGAGTGCACACCATGTATCAAGCCCAATGATATCTAACAATGACCAGAGCCACTAGCAGCTATTGAGTGCTAGGAAGGAGATCACAAACAAAAAATCAGAGGCCAACACAAATTTGAAGTGGGACGTTACGCATGAAGTTTAAGGAGCTGCCACAACACCACTAATTACAGTTCCTAAAACAGTGCTGATCCAGCTTTCTCTGCTACTTTTCCGCTGCTACTGACACAGTTGAGAGAGCTTGATCATTTATATCCAAGAACAGACATTTATAATCCAAGTACCGCCCACTGATATCAAACCATAACCTAAGCCACTCGCTGGTAAAGTGTGCTTGGAAGGAGATCATAATCGAGAAATCCAAGGCGAAGACAAATGTGTAGTGGGACGTTACGTATGAAGTGTATGGAACTACCACAACACCACAAATTACAGTGCTTAAAACAGTTCTGATCCGGTTTTCTCTGCTCCTTAATCCGGTGCTACTGACACATCTGAGAGAGCTCGAGCATTTATAAACCAAGTACAGATTAAACAAAACCATTTAAAATAGGGTCCAAGGGATATATATTTTAAAGACCCACACCTGATTTTATCCCCAGCACCAACTGAATGTATAACACACGAAACACAGGGGGTCTAACAGCCAAATTTGAGAGGCTACACTGTCGATACTGAGTCAACAAGATCTCAAAATATCTTTATCGCACACACATAACGTATTAATTAAGATAAAGAAGAAAAAAAGCTAACACTACATGCATAGAGGAGACCGGTACATCATCGAATATTCGTAAAATGGCTGAATAATCCACAACAGATTGTAAAGGGTTTCCATCAAATTAGACTCAATGATCAGTCCTATCATTTGGCCAAACCCATGTGCAAATGAGGCTGGTCCCCTGATCAGTGGGACACTCAGCTCCGCACCTTATTGTTGTATCAGGATTTGGTCCACCAAATACACAAACCGTCCATGATGACTGATCTTTTGATGGTAAAGTAAGAAGAAATAGTGCAACGAACAAGAAAGTGATTTAAAATAGGATGGAATGTCCTCCTTCTAAATACTTTATTCTACTGACTGGACACGCCTCCTAATTAAAAAATAGAACAGTGCAAAAGAAGACAGTGACAATTATCTGTCTACATAAGGGCCAACATGTTTCTGCCTAACGGGTATTTAATCCCTTGGCATTCGTCAGGGCCTCTGCTCGTATAATAGTTGCACTCCTAATAGTGAAATATAGAATTCACCACCATCACCAAAAACAAATTATAGTAAAGCTGGTTAGAAACAGTACAACCTGTAACAACCATGGACATTAACCCTCCGATTCACAATGGTTACTGTGAATTCCTTTGTGGTAGGGCAATAGACCTCACCTCACCTGGACACTGCTCAGGCACTAAGAGGCCCCGCACTTTCCGTCGGTACCTCAAGCTCCCATCTGAGACTTGGGGGAGGCCTGATCTGAAGTAGCTCGAGCATTTATAATCCAAGCACAGGCATTTAAAATCGAAGTACAAGCAATCGTTAGCACAGAGCACCGCCATTCTAAAGACAGGCAATTGCATGCTAATACAATGTCTTCTTAATTCCACCATTTTAAATTTAGGCGGATAACAACAATCTGGCAAGAGAAGTCAGGGAAGCTGCAGACTAGCACCGCGACACGGTGAACATGGCGCCGCAATGATCAGTAGGAGTCCTAGGGCAGGAGACTTGACTAGAGGGTCTCGTTCATACAAAAATGCATACCAAGAGTGGTGTCAACATCTGGTGATTTAACTGGCTCCAGGCACGATAGCAGTGGTACTTTCGGTTTCGGGCAGAAACATAAAGCAAAATAGGAATAAAAATAAAAATGGCATCAAAGGAGTCGAAACTCCCAGCCCCGCACTGGTAAACAGGCGAGCAATCAGATGTTCAGGAGCGGAGGACAGAGGACAACTCACCAGGGCACGGTTCCGATCAGGATCCTATTTACAAAGATCGTCGGTCGCCAATGAAAATCGGCGCCTGTCCAAAGAGTCATCCAACCGGCAGCAAAGAGCACCGAAAATTGAGGGCATGTTGTGCGGGGGTCAGAAGAGCCGGCCGATGCAGAGTCCACGGCCTTGCTTCCCTGCACATCTGAAACGCAGCAATGGACCGATCAAAGAGCCGCGACGAGTAGAGTCAGCAACCAGGCAGTGAAGGCAGGGACCAGGCAGTCACAGCGAATCATCCAGCGGGTGAGTAGAAGATAGCTTCGGAAACACCTATGTGCCTCGGCGGGGGTGAGCCGTCCGGTCCAAGGGCTTGCAGGTAGGAGGGCCTGTGAGAGACGGTTTATACAGGGATAACTACCTAATTGGTAATCCCCAAACCGGAAGCGCCTCCGGGAGGCTCCTACTCAGTGGCCATCTCTTCCTATCGTTTTAGATCGTTCTCTCGATTTAATTTCTGTTAGTTTGATAACTGCAGTGGCAGGGCTGATGGAGTCAATGCGTAAGCTAGAAAGCAGATGAATTTAGTTTCTAGCTTTAGCAATTATTAGAGCTGACATTCTTTGCATGGTATTCCACCAGGTAGTGAATATTTAGCCCGCTGCTAGGTAAATAATGACTTTTCTCTGCTATTTACTTGGTCTTGGGCTAAATAGTAGAAGTTATTTACTATTTGTCTGTAAGCCACGGAAATAGCAGGAAATTATTTACTTTATGGTAGCATCCATGCAAATAGCAAATTAGCTTAATTATTTTCCTGGCCCCTTTGTTAAATATCAGAAATGATATACTATTTCACCACTAGGTTGGCAAGTATTACAAATTATTCAATATTTACCTAGCTGTTCGCTAAACAGAAGTAATTATATACTGTTTAGCATGTGGCCTTGCAAAAGGTAAAGAGACTTAATTATTCACCTCTTGGCTTGCTGTGCACAAAGTATCCAGTTGTTGTACAAATTAATACAATAGATTTGAGGGTAGAGGCTATAGGAATCCGCACATGACAATGAAAATTGTCCTAGTGTATCACAGTAGTGCAAATAACCAAGGAGCACTTTCCTCTATGCCCCTTAACTAGGAACAGAGTCCTATTGACAACATTAAACACAAAAGGGTTCAGCACTGTTTAACAAATTGTAACATCCAATATCAGTATTCAGGAGGCAGTGAGCACACAAGAAGATGTCCAAATCCAGGTGTTGATTTCTTAAAAGGATTTCTCTTTATTGCGTTATATTTCTTAAAGCCAGAAGACCATAGCCGACGCGTTTCGTCTCACAACAAGACTTCTTCAGGGCTATCAAGAAAACATACAAGTACAATTTTAAAAAGTATTCTCCTACATACACTAAAGCACACTTACTACATTTAAAAGAAAACACACATATATACATTTAGTGTTTAAATATATCATCCTTATTGTAATAAAGAATATTGTTTAGATATTCCTTGCAGCTATAGATAGGCCTATTTACATTCATTATCACAACGGGGACAATTACATTACTAGTCGATAGGATTCGATTTATATCACATTATAGAAAGCACACACATTAGGCTGGAAACAGCACTATTAGTTGGAGAATAATGATTCTTAATGTCAACGCTTTGTAAAATGTCAGAAAAGTGTATTCAAAAGGACGTTGTAGATTTCATCCAAATATCAGAGAGTCCAAATTTGCAAAGACTTATGAAGCAGGCATTGTCTAAAAACATAAATATGTATGCTGTAAAACTGTTTCTGTCCATTGAATTTGAAAAACATTTATATATAAATACCATTTTCCGTAGCTCATATTTATCAATATACAGCCTAATAACACATACTTTTTGTAGTTTCTGAGGATTATTATATTGCAGTTAGCAAACAAAGACCAGGCAAGACCTCTATGAGTTAGCATGGCATACTTTGCCGTGCACCAGTAATAGTGCTTATGACAGTATAACTGTATTGCGTGTGTAATCACAATTGCTCACCAAGAGCAATTAAAACTGTGCTAATATTCAAATTTGGTTACAGAGAATTTCAAGTCATTCTAAAACTGACGAACGTATCATAGGTCTGCACTTATTATATAATCGCAAACCATTTTTAGCAATTATCAATTTATGTATCATTGTATTTAAGTAACTCTACACAGCTTTCTCTTGTATTTCAATTGCGGAGTGTACTTTAGGAGCGTTTATGAAAGTGGGATCACCCCTTACAATTCTAACATCACGTGCCACGCAGAGTCCCATCCCTTATATTTCAAATGCGGAGTGTTCTTTATAAGAGCTTATAAGCGTGCATTCACCCCTTGCGTTTTTAACACTGCGTGCCACGCAAAGTCCCATCAATATGTTACTAGTGTTCATAATGGAGAATTTACAAAACTAAAGTTTAAGCGAAAAATACATGTAAATAACAATAGGAAACATCAGTAAGTGTCTTATAATGCCATGTCTGTGCAGCGGCTATATTGGAAAGGTAAAATCCAGGTGCATAAAGTTAATTGACCTCATCTCGCAATGACTAATGCGTAATAACACACTGACTTTATGGGAAAATTGACTAATGCGTAACTCTACTAATGAACTGAGGGATAATCAAAGTCTAGGTACAATACATATGTTTTAAAGCACTCATGGTTGAACATCAAACACATCTTGTATTTTCCTGAGAGAGTAAACGAAATTCAGTCCCTGTATAACTCGCCAGTAATGGCTCGATAGCCTGCAGCTTATATGATCCGCAGTTTCAAGATTGAAACCGAGCTGCTGATGTCAGGCATTTTTAGATCCCTCGGCCGGAAATGTAAGATATCTGTTGTTATGTAACAGAGAACATCGAAGGGTGTCACGAATAGATATGTAAAGCGGCGGCCATTTTGAAACGAAAAAAACCACCAGATGAAAACACTCGAGTATTGACATCTTGCAACTATTAATACGGGTTGTCAAGTGTACTTAGAGGACAAAGATCTCGGTTCAATTGTATCAGGGTAAAGAAAGAACAGTTGACTAATACATAACTCCATCACTAAGCTAATCATTTTAGAACTTGTGAGAATGCATCAAAGTCTAAGTACAGCGCGTACATTTGAAGGCGCTCATAGTTAAACAACTAGCACAGCTGGTATTTTAAAGGAAAGGACAATATTCAATCACGGTAAAACTCACCATCAATGACTCGGTTTGAAACCGAGCTTCCGATGTTGGGCAATTTTAAATCCCCCGCCTGGAAATGTAAAGCACCTGTTGCTATCTACAACTGGGGACATTACTAGGCATTACAAATTGATGAATAGAGCGGCAGCCATCTTAAAACGATTGTTGTACAAATAGCAGATTTATTTAATCTAAGCTTTCTAAGGGGTATATTCAGAGGAACGTGTGATAACTACCGCAAGAGTAGCGTAACGCAACTTCCAATATAGCAGCCCATCACGGGAAAAGAACCCACTGTCAACGTGGAATTCACAACAAGGCGGTACCATGTGATAGTCCGCCGACACCGCGGACAATGTCCGCGATACAACCACCATGATGGAGAAAAAACCACAAACCACAACACCAAAAAACACGCGATGGGCCAAAGTGCGATGAGGAAATCAGAGATAAGCAGCACCAGGCCTGTAACACACACCTGGCAGGCCGAAAAAATCACCATAAAAGTAGAAAAAACACCCACACCCAAACTGACCAACACCCAAGCACCATGGAGGCAGCGGAGCAGGTGCAGAGGACGAGCGCAACCCCACAATCATCCCGGACGACCAGCCCGGGACATCGGGGACAGGGAAGGTCAAGACAAGAAGACGAGGAAGACGAAGTTCAGCCTGCAGGTGAACAGGATCATAGAGACGGAGGTGATGGAACACCATCAACAACTCTTCGTCAACTCCAACGTGTCATTGGGCACCAAAACTGGAATATGGCGGGACATCGTCGACAAGGTGAATGCCGCCGGAGAGCTCAAGCGGACAATGGACGAGGTCAAGAGGCGATGGAATGACATCAAGCGGAAGACCAAGGAGAAACTCTCCGCCAACCAGAAGACAGCAATGCAGACCGGAGGTGGGGGCCCAGCGCCAAAGCTCAAGCTGGATGACATGGAGGAGCTGGTGTCGACAGTCATCAGTGTGGATACTGTGGCTGGAGTCAAGGAACCGGACACTGCTCGACAGGACACAACACAACCACAACAGGGTGAATGACCACCAGGTACTGGAGGGACGGGTGGAGATGGCCACGATGGCACACATGCACAATCAAGCAGGGCACAGTACACACCCACAATGACCCTGGCTCCTTATCCAGACCCACAGCCTGTCACAGTGTACAATGCCATGCTGTCAGAATGTCAACCTATACCATGCGGCTACATACATGTGGACACATTGTAATACACCATCTCCCCTTCACATCGCGGGGGCATTGTCAACCCCTCCTGCAGAGCAGTCCCAGCCACTCTTCACTGATGACGAGGAGGACAACACCAGCATCGACGCACACGCCCTCCTAGACATCATTGACCTCATCCGTGACTCACCTTCAGGATCAGGGCAGCCCAGCTACATTGAGGAGACCACACCCACCACCCAAACCACCGAGCAGGAGGCACCCATAGCCTGGGATACCCTCTCAAGTCCCCCAGGAACAACAAATGGCCTTCCAACGCTGTGTGCTGGAGGGCCAGAGGGGGACGGCTGAGCAGGTGCGGGTGGGGTTCGAACTCCTGGCTGCCAAACTGGATGCCATCCTTGGGTGTCTATGTCCACCCCATGTTCTCCAACATGCCCTGACTGACATCACTGGAGTCATGACGCAGAGAGTAGAACAGCTGTCCACTCAGAGTGGCTCCAGCGATACCAGAAGTGAGCTGGCACACATGCGGAGGCTCATGGAGGACATGGTGCGGATGGAGGCGGAAAGGATGGCAGCCACTGCTGCACATCATCGAAATGTAGCTGGGATCTATCATGCCCTGCAGATCTCCATCATGGCATTGCCGCCACAAGGCGTGGCGCTAATGAATGCTGCTGCCCCCACACCATCCACATCCCCGCCCCCATGGTGTGTCAGTGCCTCACAGTGCGGCAGACGTATCCACTAAGGCCCCTGATGTGTCAGAGGCACACAGTGCCGAAGCCGGTACTGCAACACCCACAGGGGGGGCAGGGCACACATCAGGGGATGAGGAAGTGGATGGGTTTGTGATCAGGAGGCACTAGCTTTCATTTCTGTCACCTGGCCAGTTCCTGCTTGGTGCCACACATGGCCCAATGACCTTCCACTGACCCCCAATACACTCCGATGCACTCACCTTGGACAGCGACATGGACAGCCACATCCTGTTCGAGGACCAATGACACGGCAGACAGAGTGTGGACTGTACCCTTCCTCTTCCTCAGTGCAAGTCATCTCCGGATGGACTCTGGCTGTCCCTCAACGGGCACATATTGTGTAGTGTGCTCGCAATGCCCTGTACCATTCCAGCTGTATAAATGCACTGGATGTGCAAGTAAACATCCGGTGACGCACTGCTGTGTCATGTCTTAGATCATTCAGGTATGGATGTGTGGATGAATGTGGGGACAGTGCCTTCCCTTGTGTCAATAATGTTCATCCTGTGGGATGTGAGTCAGAGGGTGCAACATTGCATTTTGTATACCTGGTCCCGTGAACACTACAATAGGGACACACGCACCAATCACTTCCTTGTCCGGACATGGACTGGACCACGCCCCGAGCCCACGAGTCATTGTGGTAAACCCTGCACTGGTCCGGCGTACGGCAGGCAAGACCACTCCAATGACGCACCGAGGGGGGACCATCATTGCTACCCGTTGCAGGCATACTCGCTGGTGGTGTGCAGGTCACTGGTCTAGTTATCAGCATGTCACAGCCACTCCCTGAGGGCAGGTTTACACACACACCACACCCATCTGTCACTGGCGTCACTGGTCATGTGACTCCGCCAACATAAGGGGCCGACAACGTCACATTCCCCTCTTCCAGTGGTGACTGGATGATGGCCGCTCCGCGCTTCTCATTCATAAAGTGCCTATGAGTTGTTGCACACAGGGTTGGTGGCATCCGAGGCCTGGCGCACGACACGGGCCTGCCGCCACGTGGCGCTGACTGGGCTTGCACAGGGTTCGTGGTAGCTGAGGCCCTAAAGCCCGCATGGGCCTGCCACCATGTGGCGCTGACTGTGGTTGCACAGGGTTAGTGGCACACGGAGCATTGCGGCCGGCACAGGCCCCCGCCACAGGACGGTGACTTTGGGTGCACTGAGTCAGTGGCACCTTAAGCTGCTGAGTGGGTGTGCAGCCTGCGATAATGCCCCGTCCCGGCGGTCCGGACAGCTCAGGTTTAGTGTGCCCTGCTGGACCGCAATGTAGGCCAGAGCCAGCGGGCAGCACGGGCCTACTGCCACGTGGCGTCGCTTCCAGTATCCCAGAGTTAGTGGTACCCATTGAGCTGAGCAGGTGTGCAATCTGCGATGGTGCCGGGTGCACGGGTATGTCCTCTTCCATGGAGTAATCAAGACCCAACACCAAACGTGACACCTGTTGGCCTGCGGAGCATGGCTGCATGGTGTGGAGGGTGCCATGTCCACGGGCCCTGGGCTTGTGGCTTGCAGCGGCACATGGTGGGACCTCCCGTCTAGGCGCCGGTGGCGGAAGGTGAGCAGTGAGGCCTGGGTGTGCATGGGCGGGTATGCTCCGATGGGCGGCGGGGGGGTTGGGGTGCCTCTGCCTGGGTGTGCATGGGCGGGCAGTTGATGTTGTCTTGTGTAGGTGTGTGTACTGTGCCAGTCATGTATCTGGACTCTGTTTCAGCTGACGGCTCTGACTCAGATGTGTGACCTGGTGAACTGAGATACATACCGGCACGTGGTTGGAGACACACTGGTGGCAGCAGGCGAGCGTGGCTTGGGTGCGCAGGGGCGGCACTTTCTCTCTATCTCCCTCTCTTCTTCTCTCTCTCTCTCTCTCTCTCTCCCGCTCTCTTCTTCTCTCTCTCCCCCTCTCTACTTCTCTCTCTCTCTCGCCCTCTCTACTTCTCTCTCTCTCTCCCCTCTCTTCTTCTCTCTCTCCCCTTCTCTTCTTCCATCTCTCTCTCTCTCTCTCTCTCTCTCTCTCTCTCTCTCTCCCTCTCTACTTCTCTCTCTCTCTTTCTCTCTCTCCCCCTCTCTTCTTCTCTCTCTCTCTCTCTCTCCCCCTCTCTTCTTATCTCTCTCTCTCTCCCCCTCTTTTCTTCTCTCTCTCTCCCCCTTTCTTCCTCTCTCTCACCTTTGCTCTCTCTCTGTCCTTTGATGTGCGGAGGACACTCCTTCTCATCATGTTTTTTGTCTTGCAGGCTGGGACCTACGGATTGCCCCGAGGGGAGCGGCCTTGTGTCTTCATTTCATTTCAGTGTTCATTTTAATAAAGTTTCATTTGTTGCTTCAAAAGTGAATGTGTGCTGCTCATTTCTGTGTCGGCACATGCATGTCACCAGTTGTGATTGTGCAACGTCAGGCAGATTATTTTTTGCATGTTTAGGTGTAGCTGATGTGGCATGCCTTTGGTCGGGGGTGCCAGGGAGGGGTGGTGTCAGTGGGTGTTGTGGCCCTCTTGGGTATCCGGGCCGCATAATGGGTGGCTCTATGGCATCTATTGCCCTTCCGATGTGGCCCTGGGCTGTGCTGCCTTTTGTTGTGCAGGCTGCCATCCGACTTTACACCAGGTCAGAGCAGGTGTAAATTTCCTGGTGCTAACGCACCTTATCACCTGTTTTGTGTTTTTATCGCAGTTCTGTCTGGTCATTCTGAATGTTGAGGGGTGATTTTGTTGCGGCTTTTGGCACTGGAATGCCAACTCTGCATCTCATTAGCAATAGTTGCGGAGGGCCTCTGTGGCGGTGTTTATTGCGGCTGCTATCGCAGGTATACTGGTGCTGTGGGCTGTTAACACCAGCTTGTGAATGGGGCGATAGATTTATCGCAACTTTGGCTTCGATAATGTGCCATTGACTCAGCAATAGTTTCTTGTGAATATGCCCCTAAGTAGCTTAAATTTTGTGTTATTATGCCTCATGCAGTCACTACCTCAACTGATACTTACCATATATTGTGAATTTAATTGCCATCTTTCTTATCAAGCTACGGTCCTGATTTTATTATTTCATGAGCAAAACGTGGTCGTAAAATGCACACATACCTTTTGTGACTGAAATTGTATTTTACAAACTAATATATACTATTAGTATGGTGCACCAAATACTGAATTGCAGGGGCCTGCAGAACGACCTGCCAACTTAATAATTATTGCACAGGTGCTAATTTGTGACCTTCTGTAATTGGCTGCAAAGGGACCAGCCCTGGTTTGTTTCCGCTTTGAAAAACCTCTCCCTCCTGAGGCTACCAACATGATTTCCAAAGGAAAAAAGCTAATAAGGAGGCCTCTTCTTCCTATGCAAATTATTTAGTGCCCCAACTCTCCGATCATTACCTCATCATTGGTATGTGACAGCAATTACAGTCTTATACTATCAGTAAATACATTCCGAATTAAAGAGGTGGGGTAGGAACACCTTTGATTACCCCTTCCATTTGCAATTCAGAAACAATCACAAAAAGTCCTTTTATGAGTTGAAAGACTCGTAAAAGAGGTTTTTACATAATTATAAGCAGTTCTGTGGTCACAAATCCTGTGATTATGCGACACGAGTCCCTTAGTGCTAAAGCTGGCATAGATGCAAACACTAAATTATAGGTAGGCCGGGGCAAATTGTAATTATCTCCTACTTTCCCTTACCCATTCCACAGAAGCCTTGTTACTGTGTCTTGCTTAATTTACCTCCTGCTAGTGTCTTAAAGCACAGTGCGCCCAAGCCTTTATTGCCTACAGTTTGTGTACCTCCTTGTGGGGCCCAGATACCACCTATGTGTTTGCATTACTTGTTTGCTGCTGCTTGTGGACTGCTGCTGTATTGCCAGGTCTGAAATAGTAAGCAAGTAAAATCCCCCTTAAATAGAAGCCTAAAGCTAGCACAAAGCTTTCATAAGAAGCCCAAAAATAGCCCATGACTTTAAAATCAACAAAAGAAGGATCATGAACATTTAACAAAATAACGTAGGGGATGTGATTTGGCAGTGCAAGATAATGGATGCCATCCCTTAGTGCTCCTGTGCCCACACCGTCCATCCTACGTCATCAGGTGCTACACAGCCAGGGAGTGAGACACATAGGAGCGCCTGGTCACCCTGAGTGGTGGGAGTTGTGAGGCGATGGTGGTGGCCTGGTCCCAATACCACGGCCATAGTAGATTTCAGCTTCCCCTGGAGTGCGGAGGCTCCAATATGGTGGCCACAGGCCAGCAGTGGCGGTAAGGACCACCCAAAGGAGCTCCGGAGAGGAACACTGGTCTGGTGTTCTAGTGAGTGGAGTGACCCATCCCCTTCGCCTACACTGAAGCCAATGCAGGGGAGGAGCGAGGAGCAGAGACCTGGACCGTGCCACATGCCAGTAGTACAGGGGGTCGTGGGAGATGCTGATCCTGGTTCCCCCTTAAAGGGTTGAGGAAGCATTGGAGAGTGGGGGAGCAGACAAGGGATCCTGCAGTCTGAGATGGAGAATGGGGACTGGATCCGAGCTCCCTCCCCAAGACCCAGCAAGGCGAAGGCTTGCTTGTACTGCCCACCCCAGGGAGGGGGAACCGTGGACTGGCCGGTCTGCCATGCAGATCATTGCTTGTTCATGCTTCTTGCCCCTGCCCGCCCCCTATCCACGGACAAGGCTTTTGGAAACCCTGGGACAAAATGGTGGGGGCCGGGTAAGAGCCGGAGAGTCTGAAGAGCACACCCAATGGCGGTGGCAACCAAGAAGACCCCCAATCATCACACAGAAAGCGAAACCTGCGTAGAGTCAAAGGGCATAGCCAGGGACAACGCACCAAACAAACAAGAGAAAATGGGCAATTTTGCTAAACCTGTATGGCAGCCATCACAAGGGGAGGGAACTAGATGGGTATCGGGGGCTGGGAGCAAGAGACACTAGTGGAGAGCCAGGCACACGCATGGAGACCATTCTATAGGCCATTGAATCCTCCCAACTAGCCCTGGAGAACAAAATTGTTGAAATGGGAGCGGAAGTGGCCCTACTCCATCGAAACTTGAAAACATCAATGGGCCATGTCACAGAGGCAGAAACCCAAATAACGACACTGGATTGCTTTGTGGGAGACTTAACACAGACAAGACAGAAGTTGAGCAGCTTGTTGAGGGAACTAGCGGCATGTGTTGAAGATGCCAAAAGGTACCCCAGGCAAAATATTCTGCGGTTCCCAGGGTTCCTGGAAGGAGTGGACATCCCCTGCCCTGAATAATTTCTAGAGATATAGCTGAGCTGCTTTCTCCCCCAGCTCAACTGTCATTGTTCTTCTTGATATAGCAGACACAGTGTGCACTGGCAGTGAACTCTCCCAAGACTAATGATTGAACTACAGAGACTGAGGCCTGGTCCTATATACAGTCTGGTACCAGGGGGAGGCCAAACATGAATCTCACCCCATCCGTATTTTTCTGGACTATACGCAGCAGATACAATGGCAGCGAAAGGCGTATGATGAGGTGAAACAGAAATGATGAGCTTGGACATTAAATACATGTCTTTACCCAGTGAATCTGAAAGTGATTTTCCAGGGATGAACCCTCTTCTTTGTCTACACGGATCAGGTGAGGGACTAGATTGAAGAATGCACCCCACAGCACCTGAAGAGAATAGATGATATTCACCAGAGCCCCACAGCCGTGAAGGAGGGAGGAACCGGACAGGAGAGGTGGTGGAAAAGCAGGGGTGGTTGGCGAGTCAGTGGGCCCAGAATGAGGCTGTGCCTCCAGGGGGAGAAAGACAAAGGGTCATTCCTCAGACACAGACATTAGCACGGGGCCAAATCCCCAACACAGGACAGAAACTCGAAAGAGGGCCACGGACACAGAAAATGAATCAGCACCTGAGAAATCCACATTACAAAGATATTATGAGATTTGGTGAAGAGTTAAAGTGAGTGTGCAGGAGTGCCAACTTGGAGGGTTGTTTACTGCTGAGAAGGAAAGTAACAGTTGGCTAAATGTTGCAAGGGAGGGGTGGGCGACAGACTTTCCTTCAAGTTGGGGGAGAGGGTAGATCGAGACCCATGTCAGAAAATGAGAGAGGGGTATGAGTTGGGGTTGCTATTTCATGTTCACACACAGTTTGGCACAGTAAGACACTCTGTCCTACAGTCCCGGCAGAGCACCCATGGGAGGGTGGGAAGTAGGAATTCTCTGAATCAAAAAAACTTTATTTCGATAGCTGGGGATCATAAAAGTACACCATAAAGCTAGAGAATTACAAAAACACAATACAAGTAAAACATTTCATTATAGATAAACATACACAGTCTATTTACAGTCACAGCAAAGTTGGTCAGTGAAAGCGCATCTGTGTTTGTGCAAAAAAGAGAATTCACTATAATAGCAGCATGATTATAGAAATTGCATAATGCTTACAGTTTCAGGCTTCATAACGGTGTTCTTGGAAGGAAAATAAAATATGATTAAAAATAAACTCTTTCTTTTTTTAAAGAAAAATAAGACATAACATTGTGAATAGACATTCACAGCCTAATCACAATACTACAATATTGGTCGATCAAAGTGTATCAGCGTTTGTATGGACACATCCTTATTAAAACCTCGTCTTGAAAAATTTTAATCGGGAAACTAAGAGAATTTTTTTATTTTTTTTATTTTTTTTTAAACTCTGTTTATTTAACATATGAGAACCGTGGTCATGATCTACAATTCTTTACATCATATGGGTCACTTGCATCATTTTCACACGTAGCAGTACATATAGTCCAATGCAGCGGGTATGGTTACAGTACATACAGTCAAATTCACACTCTAATGTGCTCTTCTGGGGATGAGACAATCGGTGGTTCACACAGCCCCCCCCTGTACACATTCCATTTCGACCAAATTGCTAACCATTTTTTGGGACATCCCCGTGCTATGTAGACAGTTTTCTCGCGAACCATGCACCAGTCCATATCTTCTTTCCATTTTTTCAACTTAGGCGACGCAGCTGCGCCCCACAACTGCGCTATGTTGCGCTTGGCAATCGTCTGCCCGAGTGTGACCCTTAACCTCCCTTTCACGCTTAAAGTTGTTGGCTCCCAAACGTTCAAAAGGCATCTCTTGGCCTCAGGCGGCAAGGGTACCTCCCACACTGTACTCATAACTTTAAGGATATTCCTCCAGAAGACTTGAATTACTGGGCATTTCCAGAGCACGTGTAGGAATCCGCCCTGCATTCCACATCCCCTCCTGCATACCCCATCCGCGCTACTGCCCATGTGGATAAGTTGGGACCCTGAGAGGTAGACTCTATGTAAAATCTTCAGCTGTATTAATTTCAATTTGGCGGATATAGCCACCTCCTTGGGTGAGGAGAGCGCCTCCTGCCATTCCTCATCATCTAATTCCAGTCCGTCTCTTACCCATTTCTCCCTAAGTGTGGCGAGGGGATCAGGGGTGTGGTGGATGAGTTTTTTGTATGTGAGGGAAATACATTTGTCCGGAAGATGTCCATCTAGCAGTCTGTCCTCTAGCGGGGATGCTTCAGGTAGCTCCGTGTCAGATCGGATGTTAGCCTGCAGTGCATGCCGAATCTGTGTACAGCGGAAGTTTTCCGAAGTTGCCATTTTGTATGTCTGTTGCAGTGTGTCAAACGGTACCACTCCATCCCGCCCCCATAGGTCCCTAATATGCGAGATACCGATAAGGTCCCATTTTTCAAACCCCTTGGTTCGTCCCAGAGTGCCCAGCCGTTCCGAGTCCCAGAGGGGCGTGGCTAACGTGAGTTTCTCGGCCCAACCCAGCGCTTTGGTGGCCATATGCCATACCTGGACAGAATGTTTAGTGGGCCCTGAGAGCCTATACCTGGTAGGCCTGGAATACAGTGTTCTCGTGTAGTCCCCACCTGGCAGCAACCACCTATCCATGCCGTATGCTGGGTCATCTCCACTGCCGTACTGGCATTGGTTAATTGCAGCCAGTTGCGCCACCCAATAGTACTTCCTGATGTCCGGCAGGGCTATACCTCCATCGTACCACCCCAGTGTGAGCTTACCTAACGCTATTCGAGGTCTGCCATCCCACAGCAATTCCCTCTGCAAGGACTCGAACTCCTTAAAGAAGGCTTGTGGGACCATGTCTGGGTAGTTTTGGAGGGCGTAGAGGAATCTCGGCAGTGCCATCATTTTGAACAGCGCCGCCCTCCCTAGCATGGACAGGGGCAGCTTCCTCCAGACATCAACATCTCTTCGGAGCCTTTGCAGTGGCGGCACCAAGTTGCGTTCATATCGCTTCCTGGCATCAGTGGTTATGAATATACCCAGATAGCGGAAGCCCTCCTCCGCCACCTGGATTGTGCACTCTCTAGGGAGAGGGGGAGCCGATCCATGAAGCATGTAGAGCATTGACTTGCCCCAATTGATACGAAACCCTGAGTTTTTCCCGAAACTAGCAAAAATATCTAATACCACTCGTAAGGAACGAGCAGGGGATGAAAGATATAGTAGGATGTCATCCGCGTACAACGATATCCTGTCCTCCCAGCCGGCGGTCCAACGGAGTCCGCGGATGTCCACATCCCTGCGTATCCAGGCCGCTAGCGGTTCGAGGGAAAGAGCGAATAATAGTGGTGATAGAGGGCAGCCCTGCCTGGTTCCTCTACCGAGCGTGAACACTTCCGACATCTTGTTGTTGACTGACACGTTAGCGAGCGGTTCGGTGTATAAGAGGCGCACCCATCCTATAAATTTGGGCCCAAAACCCAGTTTCTTGAGTACTGAAAAAAGGTGCGCCCACTCCAGAGTATCAAATGCCATGGTTGCGTCCAAAGACACCACCATGGCGTCTTCCTGGATTCCGGTGCAACGCCCCAGAACTCCGTGCAGGCGTCTCAGGTTAAGGGCCGTATTGCGATGGGGCATGAAGCCCGATTGGTCAGGGTGCACTAGTTTAGTGATGACGGTACGGAGTCTGTTGGCTAAGGCCTTGGCCAGTATTTTGGGTTCCGCATTAAGGAGCGATATTGGTCTATACGATGTGCACTCCGCTTTCGGTTTCCCTGGTTTGGGAATTAGCACAAGTGTGGCTATGCGAAGATCTCTAGGCAATATACCTCTAATCTGAGTATCGTAGTACATGGATTTCAGATATGGCGCTATCTTATCTGGCTTTAGCTTGTATAGTTCGATAGGGAGACCGTTGGGGCCCAGTGCCTTACCCACCTTGAGATCACCCATTGCTTTAATTAGTTCCTCAGATGTGAGATCTTCTTCCATCTGGTCGAGTTCCCGGTCTGTAAGGGTTGGCAGCCTGATGTCGGTTAAGAGGTCAGCAGAGTCGGCCTCCGAGAGGTCGGACTGTCTCTGGTATACCCTCTCAAAATGTGATGCCAGTTCTCTCGCTATGTCATGTGGCTCAGTGAGGATGCTCCCCGAGGCACTTCTCAGTTCAGGCACCACTCTTTGCTCCCTTTCTTTCCTATCCAGCCATGCGATAGGTTTGCCCGCCTTGTCTCCCTGGTCATATACACGCCCGTCCCTGTCGCGGGCAAGGGTTTTAGCTGCGTCTGTGGCAATGGCTTTGTACTCCGCTGCTCTAAGTTGCAATTGGTGGGAGCATTCATCATCAGGGCCTCGCCCGAGTCTATCCTCTAGGCGCGTGATTGTGCACTCGATGGTGGCAAGCTGCTTTTCTTTTTCCTTGCTCCTACATCGCTATGATTGAGAGCGCTTGTCCCCTTAGAACTGTCTTGAATGCCTCCCACAGTATGGACGGTGAATCCACTGAACCCTCATTATCAACAAAGTACTGGTCGATCACTTTTACCAGTGACGCTCTGGTCTCCGGGTCTTTCAGGTACCACGGATTTATTGGCTTTACGCCTCCGACTCTCTTGTTCCCTATCGTCAAATGAACCCATATTGGCGAGTGATCCGAGATGCCTCTAGGCAGGTGTTTAATTTCCGTCGTGGTCAAGTCAGTCTGCACCGGGGAGAGAACGTAGTCGAATCTAGACAGGGTATGGTGTGCCCCCGATAGGAAGGTATATTCTCTACTATTCGGGTGATGTTTCCGCCAGAGGTAAACAAGGCCAAGGGCGTCAAGAAACTGGGGGAGCCACTGTTGGCCCACTCCTATAATACGTGAAGGGTACCTATCCCATTCCCCGGATACCACGGAGTTAAAATCTCCGCCAAGCACAAGGTGCCCCACCGGCAGGCCTAATAAAAGGGCACCCAGGTCTGTGTAGGACTGCGCTTGCAATCCTGGCGGAATGTACGCCGCCACCAGGATGAGCGTTCGGCCTTCCCACTGTCCCGCGACGTAGCGCCCCAACTGGTCAGTCCATGTGTGTTGAACAGCAAAGGGGAAAGAGTGGCGCGCCAGGATCCCGACCCCCCTAGACCCTGTCGTGAACCCCGCATGTGTCACCATTTTGTAACCCCACCTGTTAAGCGCTTTACATGTGTTTCCCATTAAGTGTGTTTCCTGTAGCAATACGACGTCGGGGGAGTGTCGTTTGAGGTACTGCAGCACAATACTTCTTTTTATTTTGTCTCCCAACCCGTTGACATTCCAGCTGATAATTTTAAGACTTTTATCCCACTTCATGTGTGGCCTGGAAACTGAACATATGGTGCTTTGCAAGCCTTAAGTAGCCCGACCGTGTGAAACTAAGAGAATGTTAAAATGCTATATGCTTATAAAATAGGACGTAACCCACGATAGAAACTTTAGGGCGCCGTAGAGAGCAGTGCGGCATAAAACCTACACCCTAGAGACTGTCAGGAGAGTACTTAGTGCGCCTGATCCACACAGCCATTAAAAACTTAGCTATACAAAATACAATCATGCGTGTTGTGTTTGTCTTCAATACTCTGTATGCCTCCTTGTATCTCCTTATTCCAAGATTTCTGCAAAGGAGAGCAAAACCATTTAAGTTGCTATCGGGAGAACAAGGGACAAAAAAATAAGAAATGTTCAGGTGGCTCAGGAATCCCTTGACACCAGGGACAATATTCTTCAGCACTCTCTCCTGCTTTACACCAAATTCTTTTAAAGTAATTTAGAGGTAGACAGCCATACCTAAACTGTAGGTATAGTTTCCCCGCTAGCGGGGGTTCAGTTCTCTGAATCATCGGTGGTCCTCTCGTGGAATGTCAATGCACTTGTTTGCACAATTAAAAGAGGGGTCTTCTCTTAATGCATTCATTAGGCCCCCCTTCTAGTCCTCCTGCTTGAACGCACCTCCTGGACAACCCCTGCCATTGGCTGCGGCGAGGTAGATATACTGTATCGACTGATGCAGGGTACTCGAGAGGATCCTGAGGGGTAGCAGTCCTTGCCAAAAAGATGAAAAAAGTTGGATGGGCCCAGGGCTGTTGCTTGGCAGTGAAGGGGCAAAGACTGTCATTATTAACATCTATGCCCCTCTGCAGCTCCATGAGCGAGTACTGCATGCTCTGGGTCGCATCCGTTTGGGCGCACCTAGTAATCCTCACATTGTGAGCTGGGTTTTCAGTGGGGTTATCGATTGGGATATAGATTGGAATCCACCCTGCCCAACCGCAATTGACGAGACTAGATTACATGTTTATCCCACTGACGGAAATTACTTCGGCAAGAGGTGCACAACATGTAGCCAGGGGGATATCAGACCACTTGCCCTTGGTGGTCCACCTGGGCTCCTGACCACATGACAAAACTCGTACCTGGCAACTTGATACCTGGGCCCTGAAGGACTTTGACATAACAGAAACGCTAAAGGTAGATACCCAGTCATACTTTGAGGAGAATTAGGGCTCAATAGCTTCTCCGCTTATGCTGTGGGAGATATAGAAAACTGTGATTAGAGACTAAACCCAAAACAAAGTTGCCTGAAAAAAAACATAGAATGACAGGATGATGCATTTGGAGTGTCAGACCAGACAACTTATCTACTCTTGAGAATGAGGAGGCAACAATACCGCAACCGGACTACACAGGCAGCCCAACAACACTACATAGGGGTGCAGAGGAGAGCATCTGACATCGGAAACAAGGCTGGCTGCCTCCTAGCATGGCTGGGGAAAAAAAGAGAGGAGGCGAGATGGGTGGCTGAAAGACTGACTGAGATGGGGGAACTGGCCAGTAAAGACAGGGTTATAGCCTGAGCATTCGTGAACTACTAACAAAGGTTCTCTGCATCCCGGTAGGGAGAAACCAGAGGTGGAACTGGCTGCAGAAGTAAACGCAGAGGCATTGTGGGCTATGCAATCCAGTAAACACTGGGAGCCAATGCCCCCCAGCGGAATTCTATAAGCTACTGGCCTCTCTCCTCCATCCCCACCTACTAAACCTGTTCACTGCAGTAAGAGAGGAGAGAAACATGCCACCAGACCTCAATCATGCCCTCATTGTAGTTATGCTGAACAAAAGTAAATCATCTAACCTTTGACCTCATGCAGACACATCTAATTGTTTAACACTGAGAGCAGGATTCTGGACAAAGTTTTGGTGAGGTGCCTGGCGAGAGTGTTCTCAGACTTGGCATCGCCCGACCACATGGGATTCATGACTGGAAGGGTGACATGCTTGAATGTGAGATGTCTGCATCTATGGCTGGACAGGGTCAGGGCTGAAAAAGACCCCCAGGGTGATAATGTTTCTGGACAAAGTGAAGGCATTTAATTCCAAAGACTGGTGGAACCTGGCACAAAATTTGCAGAGGTTAGGTTTTGGGCCCCAGTTTTGGAAATGGGGTGGTCTTGAATACCTTTGTTTTCAGGCAGGGAACTGTTAGATCTGGAGGTCTCTAGTTGGCAGGGTAGGTACCACTGTCCAAGTAGGGACCCTTGCTTCTAGTCAGGGAAAGGGGGATACACTGTTAAGATAACCCCTGCTCACCCTCTAGGTAGCTTGGCCTGAGTAGTCTAGGCTATCAAAGGCAATGTGTAAAGTATTTGTACCAACACTCACAGTAACACAGTGAAAACACCACAGATTTACTCCACACCAGTTTTAGAAAAATAAGGTATCTTTACTAAAAACTTCACAAGACCAAATACTACAGAAAAACCCACATACAATTAAAAAGGTTACTTTAAAAATAGTTCAAGAGTTTGCAGAAAGTACTCCAGGATGTCAAAATCAGTGTCCTGCACAATGCGACTCTCAATGCACAAAATGCGACACTCTCGTGCCCAACAGTACCTGTAGTTGCGATAAGGTTCCCAAAAGCTATAACAAGGAAGATGGCAAAGGCGATGCGATGCTCCTGAGATCTTGGGGAGGTTTTGCAGCAGCCCTGCTTCACGCAGCAGAGGTGGATGCGCCGGCTCCGATCTGTAGGGGGAGGATGCGATACCTTTGGCTTTCGTTGCGTAGGTTTCTTGGGGGGAAGCTTCACGCACAATTTCGATGCGACACTCTTCGATGTGGTGCGATGCGTGGCGCAGCGTGGCCTTCCGGCACCGCAACTCTCGATGCGCCACGGAACGGGACTCTGCGTCGACGCACCCGATGACTGGAGACTTTCACGCACCGGCAGTGGTGCGGCTCGCAAACTGGTTCTGCGATGACCCTCGCAATGTCAGGAATCTTCACGCTTCGGGACGATGCTCGACGCACTCGGCGATGCGGGGACCCTGCGTGTTGCGATGGTGCCGCGATTAAATTTTCCTCGCACTCTCGTTCTTGCGACACGCAATCGGATGATGCGTTGGGTACCAGTTACTCTTTTTCACGCTTCTGCTTCCCAGTTCCCAAACACAGCAAAACGACCTCCTGAGGCCCCAAGACTGGGCAAGCACTCCAAGGCAGGTCAGAACTCTCTCAGCAGAGTTCCAGGGGAGCTGGTGGTGAAGTCCTTTTGTTCCTGGGACTTCTTAACAGGGAGCCAGCTCTTCTCAGGCCCTTGGAGATCAGAATCAAAAGAAGGGGACTCAGCAAAGTCCTTCCCCTCTCCTTGGCAGCAAAGCAAAACAGCAAGCAGGCAGTCTTCTCCTCTTCAGTTCTTTTCAGCTTTCTCCTTGGCAGAGGTTTCTTCTTAGTTCCAAAGTGATCTAAAGTTTAGGTGTCTGGGGTCCTCTTCTTATACCCCTCCAAGTCTTTGTCTCTCTGTTTTTCAGTGGGGGGATTTCCCTGCTCAAACCGGTTCCTGGGTGTGATCTGCTCTGGAGCACCTAGTTCCTTTCAGAGTGAGGGGCAGGGTCGTTAGACGCTCAGCAGGAGGTGGAGCCTTCTTTGTGCCAGCAGAGGCAGAGTCCTCAGCCTGGCCAGCAGGGGGTGGAGCCAGCATTGTGCTGGCAGGGGCAGCCCTATTCAAACCCAGGGACTACTCCTCCCACCCATCTAAAGCAGATCTCCCTATTCACCCTGCTGCTGACTCATCCAGGCTCCTGGGGCCACCTAGCCCATCACATGACACCAGTCAGCCAACCAGCACACAGGCACACAGGCACACAGGAAGGTTAAACAGGAGAATAGCTACTTTCTAAAAAGTGCTATTCTCACACAATGAATTTAAAAACCATCTTGCTAAAAAGATGTATAATTAAATTCTGAATACAGAGATACCAAACTTGGATTTTCTATCTTGCCCTTATGGGAAGATAGGCATGTAACAGCCTTCCCCATTCTATCCTATGGGCAAGATAGCCTCTCAGTAGTGAAAAACGAAAATGGCTGTAATTCACTACCAGGGCATGTTACACACCTCAGTACATGCCCTACCTTTCAGATACACTGCACCCAGCCCAGGGGGGTACCTAGGGCCACCATAGGGATGCCTGACATGTACAGAAAGGGAAGGATAAGGCCTGGTCAGTGGGTGCACTGGCCAGGTCGACATGGCAGTCCTGGACTGCACATAGGCACTGCAAGCAGGCCTAAGACATCATTTTAGAGCTACTCCTGTGGGTGGCACAATCAGTGCTGCAGCCCACTAGTAGCATTTGAATCACCAGCCCTGGCACACTCAGTGCACTTTACTAGGTGCTAACAGGTGAAACAAATATACCAATCATGGATAACCAATCAATATAACAATTTACCTAGGGAGCACTTGCACTTTGACACTGATCAACAGCGGCAAAGTGCCCAAAGCATCTAAACCAGCAAAAATGACATCCAGCATAGCATAAAAAATACAGGAGGTAGAGGCAAAAAGTCAGGGGTAACCACGCCAAAAGATGCCAGGTCTAACACGTGTCCCCTCCAGCTGAAAGTGTGGAGAACTACCCACCCTCTTGGGAGTTCTCATCGCTAAGGCGGAAAAACCTGGACAAACCATCAGCGTTGGCGTGTTCTGTACCGGGACGGTGTTCCACCGTAAAGTCCATCCCCTGTAGGGAAATGGACCACCTCAACAGCTTAGGATTCTCACCCCTCATCTGCATCAACCATCTAAGGGGCCTGTGGTCCGTCTGAACCCGGAAGTGAGTCCCAAACAAGTAGGGCCTCAGCTTCTTCAGAGCCCAGACCACAGCGAAAGCTTCCCTCTCAATCGCACTGCACCTCTGTTCCCTGGGAAGTAGCCTCCTGCTAAGGAAGACCACAGGTTGGTCCAAGCCCTCATCATTTAGTTGTGAGAGCACCGCTCCCACTCCATGCTCAGAAGCGTCTGTCTGCACTATGAATTCCTTGGAGAAGTCAGGCGCCTTGAGTACAGGTGCTGTACACATGGCCTCCTTCAGGGCATCAAAAGCTTCTTGGCAGGCACTGGTCCAAATCACTTTCTTCGGTAACTTCTTGGAAGTTAGTTCTGTCAAGGGAGCAACAATGGTGCCATACCCCTTGACAAAACGGCGATAGTACCCGGTGAGTCCTAAGAAGGCTCTCACCGCTCTCTGGGTTTTGGGGGGTTCCCAAGCCCGGATGGTATCTATCTTGGCTTGTAGGGGCGCCACCTGGCCGCTTCCTACCTGGTGTCCCAAATACACCACCGAACCCTGCCCTATCTGGCACTTACTGGCCTTGATAGTGAGGCCTGCACTGTGCAGAGCCTTCAACACTGCGCAGAGGTGTTGCAAGTGTTCTTCCCAAGTGGAGCTGAACACAGCAATGTCATCCAGATATGCGGCGCTGAATTGCTCCAGCCTGGACAGTACCTGGTTGATCAGTCTCTGGAATGTGGCAGGGGCGTTCTTCAACCCAAAGGGCATGACACGGAACTGGAAGTACATTGAAAACGCAGACCTCTCATTAGCCCCATCAGTTAAGGCAATCTGCCAGTACCCAGAAGTTAAATCAAACGTACTGAGGTAGTTGGCAGCTCGTAACCGATCCACGAGCTCATCAGCTCTGGGGATGGGGTGTGCGTCAGTCTTCGTGACCGCATTGAGCCCACGGTAGTCCACACAAAACCTAAGTTCTGGAGTGGCACCTGGCGCAGCAGCTATCGGTACAAGTACCACTGGGCTAGCCCAGGGGCTGCTGGATGGCTCAATCACCCCTAGTTCCAACATCTTAGAAACCTCCTTCTTGATGTTGGCCCTGAACTAGTCAGCCACCCGGTAAAACTTCTGTTTCACAGGCATGCTATCTCCCGTGTCCACATCATGGACACACCAGTTGGTGATACCGGGGGTCAGGGAGAACAGAGATGCAGACTGACCCAGCACCTGGCGACAATCCCTCTGCTGTTCTGGGGTCAGGGTGGGCGAGAGGACCACTCCATCCACTGACCCATCTTGCTCCTTAGCTTCCAGGAGGTCAGGAAGAGGATCGCTATCCTCCTCCATCCCTGCATCTGTAGCAAGCAGCATTGTTATTTCAGACCTCTCAAAATGGGGTTTGAGGCGGTTCACGTGTAGGACCCTCATGGGGTTCCTGGGAGATCGCAAGTTGACCAGGTAGGTCACCTCACTCTTGCGCTCCACCACCTCATATGGCCCAGTCCACTTGTCTTGGAGCGCGCAATGCTCCACTGGCGCCATCACCCACACCATCTGCCCAGGTTGAAATTCCATCAGAGTGGTATGCTGGTCATACCACCTCTTCATCTCATCCTGGCTGGCTTCCAGGTTCGCCTGAGCGAGGGCCCGGAGGCGCTGTGTCTGGTTGCGGATGGCCAGCACATAGCTGAACACATCCTGGGGGGTTTTCCCAGGAGATTTCTCCCAACCCTCCTTCACCAGACTGAGAGGTCCTCTAACAGGGTGCCCGTACAAAAGCTCAAAGGGACTGAACCCTAGAGACTTCTGTGGTACCTCCCTGTAGGCAAATAATAGGCATGGCAAAAAGACGTCCCACTTCCGTCTCATGGGCTCTGTCAGCCCCATGATCATGCCTTTCAGGGTCCGGTTGAACCTTTCAACCAACCCATTTCCTTGAGGGTGGTAAGGAGTGCTGAACTTATAAGTTACCCCACACTCCTCCCACAGGGACTTCATATACCTGGAGATGAAGTTGTTACCCCGGTCGGATACCACCTCTCTGGGGAAACCCACACGGGAAAAGATCCCCATCAACGCACGGCCCACCACTGGGGCTGTGGTTGTCCTGAGAGGGATAGCCTCCGGGTACCGGGTGGCATGATCCACCAGGACCAGGATGAACCTGTTGCCTAAGGCTGTCCTGGGGTCCAGTGGCCCCACAATATCTATCCCCACCCGCTCGAAAGGGGTGCTCACTACCGGAAAAGGCTGGAGAGGGCCTTTGCATTTTCCTCCAGCTTTGCCACTTGCCTGGCAAGTCTGGTATGATTTACGAAAGGAAGCGACGTCCGTCTTCATACCGGGCCAGTAAAAGTGGGTGGCAAGCCTTTGTCGGGTCTTGTCCTGCCCGAGATGTCCTGCAAGCGGCACGTCGTGAGCCAGACCCAGTAGGAAGTCTCTGAACGCTGCGGGTACCACCAGGGTACGTGATCCACTGGGCTCAGCAAACCTAGGCTCACTGTACAACAAGTCATTCTCCCAGTAGAGAAAGAAGTTCTTCGGATCAGCACCTGCTGCCTGGTCTGCAGCCTGGTGCCGCAGACCTTCAAGAGTAGGGCATGTCTTCTGTGCACGGCAGAACTCCTCTCTGAAGGGACCACCCTCTTGCTGCAAATGGGTCAGCTCAGGTATGTCTCCCAGCTCAGCTACCTGTTCCCCTGTAGGCTCCAGGGCATCCCCCTCAGGGTCTGCTCCTTCCTGGACCGTGGGAACAGCGGGGGTGGACGCACCACGCCCCTTGCCCTTCCTCTTTCTGGCAGGGACCTGGGCCACTGTTTCAGGCTCCAGGTCGGCTTCACAACCCTGTCTGGCTGCCATGGACCGAGTGGTCACACAGACCCACTCAGGCAAACCCAACATTTCCAAATGAGCCTGGCCTTCCACCTCCTTCCACGGGGAACTCTCCAGGTCATTACCTAGCAGACAGTCTACTGGCATGGATGGACTCACAACAACTCTGAGAGGACCTGAGAACCCCCCCCCCACTCAAAGGGAACATGTGCTACCTTGCAAAGGCGCACAGAGTTGTCAGCTGACACTACAGGGTGAAGTATGTCTGGAATGATCAGCTCCTCAGGGACCCACTGACACCTGACCGTAGTCACACTGGCTCCAGTGTCCCTGAGAGCCTCCACCCTCCTCCCATTGATGGTCACCCACTGCCTGTACTTCTTAGTGTTATCAGGGACAGGGGTTTCCTGGACCATCTCTGTGTCTCCTAAAGAGACAAGGGACATAACTGCTAATCCCTCCAAATCACTAGAAATTAAATCCCCACCAAAAGCTACACTAGCTATACCCGGTGTTGGAGCACCAGAGGGTGCCTGGGATTTCTTGGGACACACAGGAGCTTTGTGACCCAATTCCTGACAGTGATAACACCTAATGGGACCTTTGTTATCCGACCTGTCCTTAGGGGGCCAGGTTGGTTTGGGTTTTGACTTGGGGGGCTGGGACTGGTTACCCTGGGAACTGTTTTGGGGCCCTTGTGAGAACTCCTTTTGGTTACCCTTGTCCCCCCCACTCTTCTGCTGGGGACCCTGCCCACCTTTGGCAATGGTACCCACAATTCCTCTGTGGACCCTGGTACTGGTCCAGTGGTCCGCCTCCTTAGCAAGCTCAATGGGGTCCGTCAGCTTGCTATCTAACAGATGCTGGCGCAGCTCTGGAACACATAGACTACTCAAGTGCTCCCAACTAATTAAATGTAACAACCCCTTATAATCAGTTACTTTGCTGCCCTTCATCCAACATTCCAGTGCCCGCGAGTACAGATTCACACACTCCATCCAAGTCTCAGACTCTTTCTTCTTGGAGTTCCTAAACTGCAGTCTACACTGCTCTGGAGTAAGTCCATACCTGAGACATAGGGCCTCCTTCATATTGGGATAGGTCATGGTACCTGCTAATTCTAAGGGCTCTAGAGCACTCCTCCCAGAAGCCTCAAAATGTTTCCACAGGCCCACCCCCAAATGCTGTTCAGGCACACCATTCATTCTCAACGCTATTTCATACGAGGTAAACCAGGCATAGATATCTTCACTCGTCTTGTAATTCTGTACTAAATCCTTGGGGATATATACTTTACCCCCCTGCACTGGCTGTGCGCTGCCACCATTTGAACCAGACTCCACTTGCTTGGCCTTGATGTCCAGTTCTCTCATGCTCACTTCATGAGCCAGAAGCAATTTCTTCTCTTCCAAGGCACGGGCATTCCTGCTCTCCTCCGCCGCCTTGTCCTTCTCTACTTCCAATTGCTTCATTTTCATTTTCATCATTTCCATTTCATGGTTTATCACCCTTTGATTCTCCTCCAACTCCTCTGGAGTGAGCCCCCTACTGGAATGGGAGCTTCCAGCCCTTGAGACTGTTCTGCCCACGGGCAGATCCTGGGGAACAAAACCATTTTCTTCATTTGCATCACCTTCCTCTTGGGCCTCCCACCAGGCCTTCAAGACTCTTTGTAGTACACCCTTTCTAGCTCCGCTTTTCACTGGGCAACCATGGTCTTTGCAGAATTGCCTGAGCTCCTCAACTTTGTATGAATACAAATCCTCAATGGAAAACTCCAATTCTGCCCTCTCACTTGTTGCCACCTGAGACATGATTCTCTTGAAGAGTTACTCAAAAATAGAATCAAAAATAATACAGTATGTGGTTGTATATTGGTCTGCACTTAAACTAGTGATGTACACCAATTACTGTGGGTCAAGTACGAATACAAGTTCAATCCTCACCGATGTTAGATCTGGGGGTCTCTAGTTGGCAGGGTAGGTACCACTGTCCAAGTAGGGACCCTTACTTCTAGTCAGGGAAAGGGGGATACACTGTTAAGATAACCCCTGCTCACCCTCTAGGTAGCTTGGCCTGAGCAGTCTAGGCTATCAAAGGCAATGTGTAAAGTATTTGTACCAACACTCACAGTAACACAGTGAAAACACCACAGATTTACTCCACACCAGTTTTAGAAAAATAAGGTATCTTTACCAAAAACTTCACAAGACCAAATACTACAGAAAAACCCACATACAATTAAAAAGGTTACTTTAAAAATAGTTCAAGAGTTTGCAGAAAGTACTCCAGGATGTCAAAATCAGTGTCCTGCACAATGCGACTCTCAATGCACAAAATGCGACACTCTCGTGCCCAACAGTACCTGTAGTTGCGATAAGGTTCCCAAAAGCTATAACAAGGAAGATGGCAAAGGCGATGCGATGCTCCTGAGATCTTGGGGAGGTTTTGCAGCAGCCCTGCTTCACGCAGCAGAGGTGGATGCGCCGGCTCCGATCTGTAGGGGGAGGATGCGATACCTTTGGCTTTCGTTGCGTAGGTTTCTTGGGGGGAAGCTTCACGCACAGGTTCGATGCGACACTCTTCGATGTGGTGCGATGCGTGGCGCAGCGTGGCCTTCCGGCGCCGCAACTCTCGATGCGCCACGGAACGGGACTCTGCGTCGACGCACCCGATGACGGGAGACTTTCACGCACCGGCAGTGGTGCGGTTCGCAAACTGGTTCTGCGACGACCCTCGCAATGTCAGGAATCTTCATGCTTCGGGACGATGCTCGACGCACTCGGCGATGCGGGGACCCTGCGTGTTGCGATGGTGCCGCGATGAAATTTTCCTCGCACTCTCGTTCTTGCAACACGCAATCGGATGATGCGTTGGGTATCAGTTACTCTTTTTCACGCTTCTGCTTCCCAGTTCCCAAACACAGCAAAACGACCTCCTGAGGCCCCAAGACTGGGCAAGCACTCCAAGGCAGGTCAGAACTCTCTCAGCAGAGTTCCAGGGGAGCTGGTGGTGAAGTCCTTTTGTTCCTGGGACTTCTTAACAGGGAGCCAGCTCTTCTCAGGCCCTTGGAGATCAGAATCAAAAGAAGGGGACACAGCAAAGTCCTGCCCCTCTCCTTGGCAGCAAAGCAAAACAGCAAGCAGGCAGTCTTCTCCTCTTCAGTTCTTTTCAGCTTTCTCCTTGGCAGAGGTTTCTTCTTAGTTCCAAAGTGATCTAAAGTTTAGATGTCTGGGGTCCTCTTCTTATACCTCTCCAAGTCTTTGTCTCTCTGTGTTTCAGTGGGGGGATTTCCCTGCTCAAACCGGTTCCTGGGTGTGCTCTGCTCTGGAGCACCTGGTTCTTTTCAGAGTGAGGGGCAGGGTCGTTAGACGCTCAGCAGGAGGTGGAGCCTTCTTTGTGCCAGCAGAGGCAGAGTTCTCAGCCTGGCCAGCAGGGGGTGGAGCCAGCATTGTGCTGGCAGGGGCAGCCCTATTCAAACCCAGGGACTACTCCTCCCACCCATCTAAAGCAGATCTCCCTATTCACCCTGCTGCTGACTCATCCACGCTCCTGGGGCCACCTAGCCCATCACATGACACCAGTCAGCCAACCAGCACACAGGCACACAGGAAGGTTAAACAGGAGAATAGCTACTTTCTAAAAAGTGCTATTCTCACACAATGAATTTAAAAACCATCTTGCTAAAAAGATGTATAATTAAATTCTGAACACAGAGATACCAAACTTGGATTTTCTATCTTGCCCTTATGGGAAGATAGGCATGTAACAGCCTTCCCCATTCTATCCTATGGGCAAGTTAGCCTCTCAGTAGTGAAAAACGAAAATGGCTGTAATTCACTACCAGGGCATGTTACACACCTCAGTACATGCCCTACCTTTCAGATACACTGCACCCAGCCCAGGGGGGTACCTAGGGCCACCATAGGGATGCCTGACATGTACAGAAAGGGAAGGATAAGGCCTGGTCAGTGGGTGCACTGGCCAGGTCAACATGGCAGTCCTGGACTGTACATTGGCACTGCAAGCAGGCCTAAGACATCATTTTAGAGCTACTCCTGTGGGTGGCACAATCAGTGCTGCAGCCCACTAGTAGCATTTGAATCACCAGCCCTGGCACACTCAGTGCACTTTACCAGGGGCTAACAGGTGAAACAAATATACCAATCATGGATAACCAATCAATATAACAATTTACCTAGGGAGCACCTGCACTTTGACACTGATCAGCAGCGGCAAAGTGCCCAAAGCATCTAAACCAGCAAAAATGACATCCAGCATAGCATCAAAAATACAGGAGGTAGAGGCAAAAAGTCAGGGGTAACCACGCCAAAAGATGCCAGGTCTAACAGGAATGAAACAGGTATTTGCACTGTCACCCCTTCTGTTTGTGCTGTTTCTGGAGCCCATGGCGTGCTGGGTACATAGTGGGCTGACATAGTGGTTTCCCACTAGTAACACATGCCCCTGAAAATATATCTTTCTTCGCTGATGATGCTCTGGCATATGCAGGCTACCAAGTAAACTGGTAGAAATCCATAATTTACCAACTCTGAAAAAGGAAGGGCCCAGACAGGGAGACAGATACTGATGACTGGCAGCCTCTGGCTTCACATACCATGGTATAGAAGTTGGGTTGACTAAAGAAAGTTTACTGGAACTCAATCTGGATTGGGTTCTACAGGACTTTCAGGGAGACAAGGAGTGATGGCACATTCTCCCCTCAGCGATAATGTTATAGGCCACCCTCTACAAAATTACTCTCTTGCCTAAACTGCTTTAGGTGCTGCTGAGCACCCCATTCCAGGTACCTGACAAGTACTTCAATAAAATAGCCAAAAACCTTTGCACACTCCTCTCGAATGGAGGCACCCCATGAATAGTTCTAAAGACGTTCCACAGTACGGTTTACAATGGGGGCGTTGACACTGCCTGACTTGCATGCGTGCCTCAGGGCTGAACACCTGCACATCATTAACGATTGGGGACATAGCCCACAAGATGAACTTGCCTATAGGATAGAGATAGCAATAATGTACCCGCAAACATTCCTCCACTATGTCTTCAAGAGATCAGAGAGAGACACTTGCCGTAACTGAGCCTGGTTACCCTAAGGGCATACATAATTCATTTTGCTATTTTCATCTGTAAACAACATAGCTAATTCATGTACTTACCTTTGTGGAAACTATTGTACATTTGTACCTGTACTTACTTTTAAATGCTTCGCACATGGTGCATATGATTCCAAGATGGCCACTACCCTACAGTTGACTGGAGTCTCTTTTTTGCCATAGCTGGCTACATAATAGCCTCTTTAACACTAATCAACTGGCTGCCTGTCAAATTGTATATCATCGGTACTATTTAGCCTGTGGCCGGTTAAACAACAGAGATTATGTATTAATTTGCCTGCTGCAGTTAAATAGCAGAGATTATATACTAGTTGGCCGCCTGCCAGGTAAATAGCTACTTCCAGTGCACCAAACTTTGTGCCTTCCCTCTTTTACTTTGCTGAATCCGTATTTGTTGGTATTAGGAATTTTCCTCTACTGACCAGTGCTAAAGTGCATATTCTCTCCCTTTAAAACCCTGAGTTCACCACTGGTATGGATAAGGTAGCTTTTGCAGGTTGGAGGCCTGCTGGTTGCCGTTTTCTGTATCATGTATATGGTGCCTAGGGGGTCATCCTGTTTTCCCAATTTAGGCAGGAATATGGGCTCCCGGAGACGGAGAGACTAAGATATCTACAAGTAAGGCATTGGGCGCATCAACCACAGGTCCGCTCCGAGGCAGACCGACGCCTTTCCCCTTACAAAAGATGGCTCATCACCCGCACGTCAGTTAAAAAGCTCATCTCTGATCTCTACAAGAGGTAACAGGTCAAACACACGTACACGCACAATCCTAGCAGAGAGCGGCGGGAGCGGGAGTTGGGCAGGACATTCAGCCACAAAGAGTGGCGACATGTTGGCGTGGCTGTGGCCAGGTGGGCAATCTAGTACATTTGTTATGGGAGTGTGAACATGTTCAACCTTATTGGACCCAGGTGCTAGATGAAGTGGACAAGCATTTTAAGACTGAGATCCCACGCTTTCCAGCCTATGTTCTACTGGGTCTCCCCAATCCTATGAACTATCCATTGAGATCTCGCAGAGGCAGACAGATGGCCTGTGCACTGGGGTCAGCAACACAAAACAGACTTACACATTGGCGCACTCCTAACACCCCAACCTTTACAGGCTGGCTGCACCGTCTGTGGCATGTACTTGGTATGGAGAAATTGGCACTTACCATGGCGGGGGAGGGACCTAAATATGATGAGCTGTGGCAACCATTTCTGTCGCTCTTAGCTACCGAATTCTGAGAAATCACATGCCCCCGATATCTCCATTTGCTGCGCCTTACAGATGCATGACGGGCGGACTGCTGAGGGGGTCACTGGGGGTTTTAGCATAGCTTGGGGACATGGAGAACAGGGGGGGTGGGGACGGATGGAAGGGTAGGGGGGATCCCAAGGGTTTTCTTTTTTTTCCTTCCTTGATTGTTATTCCATGTACGTGATATTAGCCGGCTATGAGCACCTTATTTCAATTGATAAAGACTAACTTCAGATTGTGTGCAGATAGAGAAATCATGTTTACCCTCAAAAGAATTGTAATTTAAAATCTTTTTTAATGGTCCAGTTAGATTATAATTTTGAAAATGCCACCTTTAGATAGCTGGCATTTTCCTTCACAAAGTTTATGAGGTCTTTCTAGGAGTTTCCACGTGCCTGGGACTGTTAATGGTTCCACAATCAAGAATGTGTATTGGGTCCGGCTAGCAATGGCACTTGGATGTAGCTGGGAGAGGGTCTTCCAGTCAGGATGGCCACAGAGGAGCTGTACCTTGCCATGAATACATTTTGACTTTGATCACAGGTCACACAAATGCACCTGACAACAGGCCTGCTATTGTCTTTGTCTCTCTAGACAGTTGGGAGTCAGTAACAGGCAAAGGAGAACTGAACGGAACCAGTTTTTGGGGTAGGTATGGGAATTGCTCCACATAAAGGTTGGCACCAAAATAGGACCTTCATAACTATTCCTCAGAACACTCTTGGACCTATGGAAGATTTAGAAGAAGGACTGCCCTGCTACCAGAAGGACTTCCCTGCTGCTTGAAGGACTGACTTGCTGTCTGAAGAAGAAAGACTGGTCCTGCTTGTCTTATCCAGGCTACCCAGAGTGACTCCAAAGGTCTTTTGGCTGCCTTCCTATGTGAGCTACAAGGACAAGCTTCAGAGGCCTCTTTGCAACTTCCCAGTTGACCAGCACAAACTGGATCTGTCTGAGCCCTGCTGCTGGCCTCTGCTGTACTAAGTCCTGAACCCCAATTGGTACCTCTGCTTTATCCTTGAACCATGGCTGGCATCAGTAAGATATCATCCACAAAAATGTTTTAAAACCCTGATGTTTGAGCTCTTCATGACTGAAAATGGGCCTGTTTGTATCATACTTCTGTCACCCATGTTGGCTTCCAACAAAAAACTCCATTGAGACCTGCTCTTCGTGCACTTTGTGATGCAGCAACGACAGCCCACTGCAACTGCCAACATGAAACTGCAGCGAAGACCGGATCTTTGTGCTACAGCTATGACCGTCTGAGACACGCGGCCTGCTCTTCATGCTAAAAAGTCACCTCCTCATGGCCTCCTCCAGTGTGAATGGAACTCGTTGCTGGACCTAAGAAGGTAACTCCTAAACCCACTCACCTTCCCATTAAAATCTAGAAGAGGTAAACAAATAGGTCTTGTACCAGGAGCAGCAGTTCAGGACATTTTATCTCACAGGGGGCCAAGACAAATGCCTACATCGTTTATGGCACATACTAGGTATGGAAAAAAATCACCCTTTGCCTAGCAAACCAAGGAGCGGCCTTTGGAGATCTATGTTGGCCCTTCCTGATTCTCCTCTTCAAAGATTTTAGGGAGTTGACTTGTCCTAAAAACCTCTGCATTCTGTTAAAACCTTCCTTTTCCCCCAGGATTCTTAGTGTTATGCTCTTGTCTCTGGCTTTGCTTTTGCCCGGTATTTTGTCCTTTATAGCGCTGGGACGCCCCTTTGCTGGGGCATCTGTGCGCTCTACAAATCTGGCTAACATAACATAACATAACATAACATTCTTCACATTTCTGAACCTACTCCTGCTGCCTAATCAAATACTGAATCTGCCAGTAATACTGTGTGGTCAACCTGCTATTATTCTAACATTCAATGGTGAGTGCGTGTGGGGTGGACGGGGGGATATTGGGGCTTGGATTGTGTTTAGTTGTTGTAATTTATGCGAAATCATAAGCCCATTTGTAGCGGCACATCATGATGCTTTTGTATCATCTTTTCTGGCATTCTTGAACAAAAAGATTTGAACTATAAGAAGGTAACTCTGTGGTGGGATTAACTTGGTCCCTGTATCCGACCCATGCTCCATCACAGTTGAACTGTGATTTTCCTCTGGTCTGCGCGACCAGATAACCACTACTTCTGGGCAGTATTTTCACAAAAACTTTACAAATTAACATTTCCAGGTCTATTGATTTTGATGTTTTCATTCTGGCATCATTTTATTAATTAAAATTGACTATTTTTCTAAATTGGTTGAGGAATTTTCTTGTGTTGTATTTTCACTTTATTACTGTTTGTGTGCTGCTAAACTACTTCACAAAATGCCACTAAGTTAAGCCTGACTGCTTTCTGCCTCTCTACCAGTGGCTTAAGCCCAGGTTAATTTAGTGACTTCTCGTAGTTGACTCAGACAGGGATAGTGGATGTTGCTTGAGTTAGCCTTCCACCCCTCTAAACCAATGACCCAATTTTTTACAGTGATAGACCTTCAGCATGGTCTAGAAACAATGTTAGATCTGAAATATACAGCAAGGAGAGTAAGGTGGTGAGAATGCAGCCCTGGTTTAGGCCATTTTTGGTTATCATCTTTGGTGATGGAGCCCTCCTTGTCAGTTTGATTTAACGCCATGTTTTTACATGTAAGGAGCCCAAAACGTGTAATAGTGTATGGCTGACTCCACATTTAGATAATTTGTTGCAGGTTCTTTCTGGTTGACTTTGCTGAATGCAGATGAATAATCAGCATAGCAAACGTATAGAGTGAGTTGTTTTCTTAATGCTTTATTTACTAAAGGTTTGTGTGTGGTCAGGAAAAGCCAGGCCTAAAGCCACTTTGGTAAATGGAGATTAAGTTGCTATTAGTTAACCAAGCATCGAGATTATCTAGTAAATATTTACCAAAGAGTTTTCCTTCAGAGTTTAAGGGGGCAATAAGGCAATAGTTGTTAGATCCCCCTTTGATCCTTTTTTGTTTAAAGGATGTATCATATCCCCGTTCTAAGAATATGTAACTTTGTCCGATTTAAGAACTTGTAAGAATAATTTATGAAGTAGCATGCTCAAAAAATTGGTGTAATGGTGGCTGGGAGCATCTCTAGAACCATGGGATTGGTGGTACCTAGCCAGTGCTGTGGCAAGCAGCATTTCCGCTCTTCAAGCCGGCGTTACTGGCTGCGCTGCTCTCCCCAGCATTATTATGATGGATGATCCCTCCATGCTGAGCTACTTCCTGAGACATGGGCACACAACACTTAGGTAGTCATTGAAAAGCAGTATTAGCTCATCTAAGCTATTATTTTAGGCCTGTTTTTCTCTTGTCCTGTTAACATTGTTTTTTTTCGGCATAAAACAAACCTCGCCTAGAGACATGCACATGTTATGCTTTGGCCCAAGTGGAGTGCACACATTGCGGTTCTCTGCTGGTGATTTCCTGTGTACGCAAGCTGGATTCTGTGGATTTACTGTCTTTTAGCAACACAGGGAGTCGAGCAAAAGCAAAGGTGGCATGAGAGCATCGCATGCAATTGTGCAGGGGACTGTAGTGTCCTGCTGGACACGTTCTAGTTTTCAGCCTTGTGTTGCACCCACACTGTACATCCACCCATCAGAAGCGCCACCGGTCATGTGACCCTGCTAATAAAAGGGGCCAGGCACACATGCTTTGGGTCAGTTAGATAACTATACCCACGGTGTCAGTATCAGTTATTTAGTAGCAATATGGTCTTTTTGACCCTTTACCTATGCACATCTGAAAGATGACACCTCTAAATAATGTCATCAACCTGAAGACCTTCAAGCATTCCTTGCCCACCATTGCCCTCTCTCCATTTACACACAAGAGGTCATCAACTCATATAATCAATAGATTTGTCCTATCTCAATTGTTGACTTTATTTATGTAAGATATTTTTGTTACGGGTTTGTTTGACTGTCTAATATTATATATGCACATGTGTGACTCCCAATTGTCATTAATGCTCTCTGTTGTCTTTTTTATGTTGCCTGTTTTGTATTTTCTGTGTGTTCTAGTACTCAAAACTACTTCAATGTTTTTGATTCATTACCACATTTTGTGATCTTTTGCTTCAGACAGTTTTTACTTTCCCTTTTACCTGTTTTGCTTCATGGATAATACAAAACAGCTTAAAATTGTATCTTTCAATGTTAAATGTTTAAGACATCCAGTTAAACACATGAAAATATAATATTATTTGACTAGACATAAAACTGGTGTTTATTTGCTTCAAGAAACTCATGTTGATGATAATATTACACCTCGCTCCACTCAATCCTCCTGTGGACTTTATGGTTCATGAGCTGAAGGGCAATGGCATATCAGTAATGACTATGATCCCCTGGACCACTCTCTCCTACCACTTCCCAAAGCAACATGGCAAGTACATTACCCCTTGGTCCACTCCATCCCACCATTTTATAAACCAGTAAAAATGGTACTTGACCCCTGGACCAATCCCGCCCTCCGGGTTAATGTAAAGATCATTACGTGCCTTACACAGAAACCAGACAAATACACTTAGGACCTTTTCTTTCTACTCTCTTTCTAGTGTCCCTTCCCTCTAATTGTGCTTGCCTCTGGTCATTCCTGCAATCTCGTGAGATTTTGGACTCTTGCTTGATGTGGCAGCCATCTTGGATGCAGTTGTCTATAAACCGCATCCAAGGACCAACCCTCTGCTTGTCTTCAAATCTATCTCCTGAGAAGGAGCCTTTCAAGAGCTCAACTCACCTTGAAATTCTGTCTGGTCCAGTCAGCCTCGCAGCGTGTCCAATCTTGAACCCATGATGGAGTCATTGGAAAGCAGCTTGGCCTCTGGACTTCTCACTGTAAAAGGAAAGAAAGAAGAAAATAACAAAGAGATCGACAATGTGGTTCTTTCCCATATTAGTGCACTGAAACTGTAGGGTTCAACAAGTCAAGACCATTTTTTTGATCTAGGTTTTTTTTAATACAACAAACTTCTAGGAATAAGTGTATTATTCTTGAGGATTTGTTATCACTGGAGCCATGTTGAAGTCTTACTCAACATTCAAACTTCTTGGACAGAGATCTCTTGACCAATTTCCTCTCTGTGCTGAAGGAGGGTAGACTCAAAGACTAACATAGGGTTGAGTGTAGATATCAATGTAATCAGTCAATGATTATGTGTGCAAGTATTAGTTATTAGGACGGTTTGATGTAGATGACAACATCTTGTATGTGTATTTACATATGACATTAGCTATTCAAGGAAAAATCTGGAGGCAGCCAAACCCTCAAAGGTGTCTAAAAAACTGTCAAATTTGTGAAATCATCAAATATCAGAGAATCTCTGAGTCCTTTCACTCTCAGTTCCCCAAACCACTTTCATCCTGGATTTAGCAACAACACACCATTTCATGTATTGAGGGTTGAATTCAGAGGGCTGGGGTGGACTCTCTTCACTCCCAAGAGCCCCTAGATATCCAGGTGAGTGGCGTCATGTCAGAATGCCACGCCCACATAATTATATCTGCCTGAGCAAAGATGGAGCAGGGTGATATGTTTAATCCCCTAGATTTGGCCAAAGCTTTGCCCAATCCATGTCTCTCCAGTTAAGACATTGCTAGAAACCTAGCAACAGTTCAGTCAAAATTACAGGCAATGAAGCAAGAAAAGGTAGCCTCATCTAGTAAAATATAAACCTAGAACCAACCCCAGGGGAAAAATCATGGAGCAATCCCAAAATCTCAGGATCTTGTAAACGGCTAGGTTTACTCTCCCCACCAATGGGACTTCCCCAGTTAGAGCATTAGTGGCTGTGAAAAAGTAGGAGCTGTCCCCCACATTTTGCTCCCATGTTGACTTCTAGGTGATGGTTCTCTGACTCTGATTGTGCCCTGGGCTCTGCTAACCAGACCTAAAGCCTGTGCTCTGATTAAAAGTACATGGTTAGGTATAATTATAATTGGCAATGACAGACTCCTAGAAGTCCCTAGTATATAATATGGCATGGGGGATTTAAACTACCTATTGATCCCTAATAAATATTAGGGTATGGAGATTTAGAGGCCAGCAGATTTCCTGCACTAGAATGTGCACTACTGTGTTGCCACCTGTCATTTTAAAAGCCAGCCCTCCCTTGCTTGCTGCTTTTAAATTGTAATCATATGCAACATTGGCTTTGGAGTTAAAGGTACTTCCAAAGTAGTAATCTACCTTATGTCTGAATACATTCAACCCCTAAGGTCTCCACTAGGTGCCCCAGGGGTAGGGTGTCTTGTAACTATAAACAGGGACATTATAAAATATGTTTAATATCACTTAGATGAGGAAGAAGCTGCCATTTTCATTTTTCCCCATTGTAGACAACTTGCACCATAGACTGACATTGGAATATTTTATTTAAGTATAATTATACAGAGGAGCAAGATGAAAATATCATTCGAGGTATCAAAATGTTAGTTCGGACAAATCCAACAACTTGCCTCTTTTATATTTATGATAACTATTACAGAAAATAAGTTATTAAAGTTTCTTTACTGTGAGCCAAATCCTAGCCTCCCAGCTGCCCTCTCCTGATTGGCCAGCCTCAGCCAGACTAATTCAAGCTGTCATAATGAGGTGTGAAGTAGCCTGATAGAGAGACAATTGATTTCCTGTGGGAGAAGAACTGCAGCTGCAGTAGCTGCAGGAAGGGGAGTGGAGGGGCCATACTGGTCGTCAAAGGGAAAAGGACACTTTGAGATAGCACAGACTCACCCCCACATCCTGCACCCCCAGCCACACAGGAACCTCCGTATTTAAATCAGGGAAAGTGCTCGACGGGGAGAGTTAGAGAATCTTACCCATGCCAGTGGGTTCACTTAGCCTCTTCTAACCTACAAGGAGAGACTTTCTCCATTTTGGAAGAATAGTGCTTTTTGGGGCAAGAACATGCTGCAATTTACAGGAAGTAGTCATACACCTGAGCGGTGCTCTGCGCTTTACGCCCAGGAACACTGCATAAATATGGAAGAGTTGCCAAGCAAGGGGGGCGCTAGGTGGCGCACGAGCGGAATGGCCACATCTCTGTGAGGCTCCCGCAAGCTGTCTCACCAATCCAGCATTTATCCTCTAATTCTTGATATAAACTGATCGTATCCCTGTGTGAAATGTCCCCGCTATGCTACTGGTGCTAGCGGTGCACGGATCTTGTCGATTTCAGACCCGTTTCACAGGAGAATACGAGCTGACGGCGAAGACTGGGGAGACCACTCCTGCACTGCGGAGCGGAGCGGTGGCGTGGTGAAGTACGAGAGGGGCGCGGCTGCTGTAGCTCGGTGCATAAACTGTGGCTGGAGAGAGCAAACTGCCCGCGCTGACCTCTGGACTGACGGCGGTTAATGGACACTTCACGCCGTTCGCAGGATTACAGGGTAAGCGGTTTACCGGAAACGACGGAGCGGGAGGCCACGAGGAAGCAGCGTTGTGGCATGGAGTGACTGGGGTGGCCGAGAGTAACGGCTGACACGCGGCGGTCCCCAACTACCTGCATTGCCGTAGTTGTTGAAACACGGGGCAGCGACGGTGAGCCCGCGAGTGGCGATTAAGGCCCAGCATAAGATAGAGGTTGTAGACAGAGCTGTGAACCATCTTTGAACGTGGACGCATGGGCTGATGGCGCAGTGTGGGACCCATGACACCGCCTGCACTTAGATACCTCTGAGAGATTTACTGTTGGGGCAATCAAGGTGGAGACAGTGAACAGGTGTGTGTCCACCAGTGTCCTGCGACAGGAACGGCATAGCGCTTGGTGGTGCAATTCCCGTATGCAGCGGGTGCAAGGGGAGCCTGAGCTCGATATTGCAAAGAGTGGAGGAAGTGTGGCGGAGGACCCATCGTCTTGCATGCAATTGGCAGATGATCTTTGAGCTTGAGCGCATGCCGGGGAGAGTGGAATGAGGGCGCGAGACCGCTTCAGTTCTAACTATTAATCACATGGGAAGCAGCAACGGCAGCGGGAAGATCTGTGCGGGAGGACCCGCTGTTGGTCAATTACAAGGTCCGCGCCTGCTCGGATTCCCCCCATACTTCCTACGGGCTGGACGCAAGGTGAGCTGGGGGCAGATTGTCTGGAGCGCCTGGGGCTGCGACCCCCCCCCCCCTCTGCAGGCAGAGAAGACATCACTGAGGGTCCAGGTGCTGAGTTGATGAGAGCCTTTGTATCGACTGGCTGAAGACTGGGGATCTAGTTCTACGATATTACTAGCGTGAGCAGCTCTTTTCCAGGGAAGAAGAAGGCGGCTACTATACTTACCGATCTGATGGGGAAGACGGATGCCCGCCAGTCGCGGCTCACGTTCGATGCCAAAGAAATCGCCGAAGCCGCCTCAAGCAGAATCTGATGGAGGGGCGGAGTCGGCTCCTGTACCCACAACACTGGAACCTGGGACCGGTGATGGTCTGAATGCACTTCTGATGGAAATGCAGCAGGGTTCCGCAGACATATGAGGCAAAATGGACTCAATTGCGGTGCGCATGGATGCCATAGCCCGCACCCTGGAAGGTCATGAGACGCGGCTGAAAGAGGCTGAGCAGCGTATTTCCACTGTCGAGGACACTGCGGAGCAAGTGCAAAAGACAACAGTGCAGCTAGACAAACTACTCAAAATCATCGCTGCCAAAAATAAGGACATAGAAGCGCGCAGTCGCAGGAATAATATACGCGTCTTAGGCATATCAGAGAGCACCAACACGGGGAGAATGAAGGAGTACATTGAAAATCTTCTGAGAGCGGTGGTGGGCACGGAGTCACTTTCTCCTCATTTTATAGTGGAATGCACCCATCGTTCCCTGGGGCCGAGACCCCCTCCTGGAGGTACGCCTAGACCCATCATCGCACGCCTATTGAACTACAGAGATAGGGACGTCGCGTTACGAGTTGCCAGGGAACAAAGGAACTTGACGTATGAGGGTGTGCCCTTCACGATGTTCCCAGATTTCACGCTCCATGTACAGTAAGAACGTCGTAAATTTCTAGCAGTGAAACAGAAACTGAGGCAGGCGGGGATCGACTATGCCCTCTTGTACCCGGCTCTTTTGTTAAATCTTGGTTGTTGCCTTTTGGCCCTTCCTGTATTTGTCCCTCACGGTAAATTTCCCGAGGGGATTGAATCTCGGTCACCACAGGAAGGACTAATGGGCTTTGGGAGGGGGGAGGGAATGTATACTTCTGGCATGATTGGGATGCTTCAGTGGGAGGGGGAGGGGACGGGAAGGGTGTTTCACGATGGTTTCGCAAAATGGCAGTGGGCAGGCTTGTGCAAAAAGGGAGATTACCAAAGACAAAATTGTTCTGGAACAGATTATTCACAAATCACGATTCGGTTGGGATTGATGGGTGGTGGGGATGCAGGGGGATAACAGCACATTGAAAGTGCTGACTTGGAATATCAGAGGGCTAGGAGACGCGCGGAAACAGAGGCAGGTGGTAGCGTACCTAGATAGGCAACAAATTTACGTGGTGATGCTACAAGAAACCCACATAGATCCACGGGTTGGTAGCTGGTTTGAGAGCAAATGGGCAGGACATTGTTTATTCTCGTCCTACTCGTCATATGCTCGGGGAGTAGCAATACTATTCAAGAAACAGGTTTGATTTGAACAGATAGGAGTGGTAGAGGACTCGCAAGGCCGATACATTATTGTATGGGGGAGGCTGGGAAAACTGTTATGGCCCCAACACGGATAGCCCACTGTTCTTTACTGACCTGTGGGGCAGGGTATTGGCCATTGGTTCCACACAGATAAGATGGGGAGGGGATTTCAATGCAGTACTTCAGCCCCCTCTGGATAGATCGCACTCAGCGCCACACCACTACAATAGGGCGCAGGAGGCGCTGCAAGGCATTATCGGGGAAGGCAGACTAATAGACAACTGGGGACACCTACATCCACAGGGGACGGAAGGTACCCATTTTACCTCGTATAGGGGGACCTGGGCAAGGATCGATTACTGTCTGCTGTCGAGATGGCTCGGGTCGGGTATACGTAGTGTGGCACACATAGCTAGAACCTTTTCTGATCCTTATCCGGTAAAGGTGACGCTGTCCATGCCGGGCTATGACACTGCTAGACCGAGCTGGCGGCTGCAGCCCACGGCCCTATTGGATGCGGTCTTTCAAGTCGAACTGGGGGAGGAGATTCAAGATTTCTTTAGGAGGAACAAAGGCTCGGTCGATAGTGTAGAAGTAATATGGGAAGCGTTCAAAGTGACCATACGAGGTGTATGCCTTTCCAAAAGCTTTGGTGTATTACGAGACTTGCAGCGAACACTACAAAAGCTAGACCAGGAATTGAAGGGTCTAGAACGACAAATGGAGGGCGGGGAGGCTGGACAAATACATGAAACCTTTCGTGAGAAACTAACGGAATATGAGGAAGTGGCACAGCGAGAAGTGAAACACAGAGAGCGCCACTGGGTAGCTCGTAGATATGGAGAAGGGGAAAGACCAGGGAGGGTATTGGCGGAGATAACCCGACGTCCCCGCTTTGCCTCGCATATATTGGAATTACAGGTCCCTGGGGAACCGCCAAAACGAGACTCAATGAATATTTTAGACACATTTTGTAACCATTATAAGGACCTATATACTTCTCAGAGACAGGGGTTGCTCGAATTAGATGACTTTTTGGGGGAAGTAGCACTAGGGTGGCTTAGGAGTTTCTATGTCTTCCGTTTGAACTGGACGAAATAAAGGAAGCAATAATGCAGTTAAAAAATGGTAAAACGCTGGTGTCGGATGGGCTACCTGCTGAATTTTATAAAAGTAACATAGATATAATGGCACCAGTGCTCAGAGAGGTTTATGAAGAATCCCTGGAGGTGGGGATGTTGCCTCTTTCAAAGAGGGAGGCTGTTGTCACTTCTTTGCTGAAAACCCCCAGAGTTATGTGACTCATATATACCACTGTCGCTGATGAATTGCGACACCAAGATATTGAATAAAGTGTTGGCAAATCGTCTGTCCCTTCTTATGGATAAATTGATACTGCCGGATCAGTCCGGGTTTGTGCCGGGTAGAGCGACATCTCACAATCTGCAGACCCTGTTCTCACTGATTAGGACGGTGGCACCAGAGTTCCCGTTGGCTGCGGTGTTCCTGGATGCCACCAAGGCGTTTGACTCGGTGGAGTGGGATTATTTATTTGGGAAACTGCAGAGGATGGGCTTTCTGCGTCTGTATTTATCGTGGCTTCAGTTATTATATCACTGACCCTCGGCCAGAATCTTGATTAATGGCTATTTGTCTCAACAGCTCCTGATAACTAGGGGGACTCGTCAGGGATGTCCGCTGTCTCCGCTATTATTTGCCATCGCGGTGGAACCACTGGCCTCTAGGTTGCGGCAAGTTCATCGGGATAAGGCGTTCCGTTGTTGCCTCAGACAGTTATTGATATCACTCTATGCGGATGACATCACGCTCTGTGTAAGAGATCCCCAGGACAACATAAATCCCCTATTATGAGAATTCATACGATTTGGCAGGCTGTCTGGAATGGGTATTAATTGGGGGAAATCCCAGGTGTTCCCACTTATGGAGGCGGTCACCCCGTTCCCACTCGATTTTCCGCTGGAGTGGTGCCATGATGATTTAAAGTATTTAGGGGTACAGATATCCCAGGACAGGGAGGAGACTACAAGGGCAAACTATGGCACAGCTATGGAACGCTTAAGTAAAAAATGTGACGCGCTGGATTTCCCTGCCCCTTTCGCTGGCGGGACGGGCGTCTATCATAAAAATGATAGTACTCCCACAATTTCTTTATTTATTTTTTAATATACCCTACTACCCTGGGAAACATTTCTTTCAACAATTACGCTCTGAACTCACTAATATGCTCTGGGGAGGGAAGCAATCACGATTACGATGGTCAATACTGACTAGGCCGTATGACCAAGGAGGGTTTAATATTCCTGATTTTGAGATGTACTTTTTGAGTGCCCAGGCGCATTATGCTTATTATTGAGTCTATTCCCCCCGCTATATGCCACAGGTGGCGGTGGAGGATTGGCTTGTAGAACCAATACCGCTTAATGGACTCATACATGGCTCGAGCGGAGCAGGCTACTTCAATAACTGGCACGGTAGATGCGTGGTGCCAGATAGCAAAGCACCTGAGCATTCCCTTTTTATATTCCTCTAGGTTACCCCTAACTTATAATCCCAGTCTCTCTCTATTGCAGGAGAAGGGATGCTGTGATCTCTGTACAAGAGCTCAAGTCAGCACGTGGGGAGATCTCTTTCACGCAGGACAATTGCGCACATTAGACCACTTCATGCAGGGGATGCATTTCACACCACTAGATGTGTTTCTGTATGTGCGACTGCGATAAGGAATGCGGTCGCTCCTCCCTGACTTCCCGCACGAGCCGGAATGTTTGGGGCCACTACATCAGATGTTGGGGTCCAAAAATGGAAAACATCTTGTATCTAGCTTATACCGCGCGATACACGAGCATGGAGGGCGGGTTGCTGGCTCGGCAGAATTGGGGAGAGGTCATGGGGCAGGACATGATAGACGAGCAGTGGCGCTACTGCTGCCTCCAAACAGCGCAGATCTCGGCCAGCTGTCGGTTGTGAGTGTTACACTATAAATATTTAGATAGACTGTATTACATGCCAGCGAAAAAGCTCAGATTTCAGTTGGCAGATAATGACCGCTGTGAAAGGTGTAAGCAGCCGGGTGAGGGATTTATGCACCTAGCCTGGGAATGTGGGATGGTACAGGAATACTGGGAACAGGTGTTCACAGCATTGGAGAAGATGGTTGATATCAGTATGGTCAGAGACCCACTTATCGTGTTATTAGAATATAAAAAACAGTTGCCTGCCAAATGTAGGAAATTCATAGCGTTATCCTTTTTTGTTGGCAAAGCGAAGGGTGGCATGTAGATAGGGAAGGGGTCGAGCACCGAAGTTTAAGGACTGCCTTGCAGATTTGGTGTATTGTCAAGAGCAAACTACTACGTATGCTGAATTATTGCCTCCTGCCTCTAAGTTCAAAGATATATGGGGACCATTGCAAGGCTATCTACTAGCCCAGGATTCCATGACCACATCTACCTCATGAGTAGCACTGTACTCAAGAGTGATAAGTAGCTTTTACTGGTATGTGATCTCATGGACTGATAATCATGTAGGATCTGGATTGGCATGGCGCTACTAGGGCGTCCCCGTCACCTGTGAATTTCAGTCTGTCTGGATATGAATATCGACATTGTATGCGGGTTAATTATACATGTATGGGATTGTATGCACTGCCTGATATAACATTGCCTTGTTATACCTAGATGAAAAATCATAAATAAAGTTTAAAAAAAAAAAAAAGTTGCCGAGCAACTCAGATACCTACCTAGAAAAATCAAGAGAAGGACTACTCTGCTGGAAAGTCTGGTCTGCACCCCAAGAGCACTGCACTGATAAGGATTGCAACTTCTGCCCTACAGGAACAGGCTGGAACTACAGCACTAATGACTTCGCCTAGCTTTAAACTAATTAAGTAGGGACTCCCTGAAAGCAACAGGTACAATAGAGCTACAAGAGATCTGTTGCCTGAAACAACAAGGGGAAGAAGGACTGTCCTGCTGGAAACCTGATTTGCACCCCTAAGTTCTGCACTGCTGTACATTATGGGACTACAGCTCTAAGGACTTTGCCTTGCTTCAAGAGGATTAAGGAGTGGACTCCCTGCAAGTTACAGGTTAACAGAGTCCACCTACATCATCTCCACCAAGTAGTCACCCTCCTGGAGTGTGTCTAGTGGACCTTTAAGGATTTGGCCAGGTCCAGACCACCCCGAATCCCACCCTACATAGCACCCTCGTATACAGGCCCCCCAGCTCATAGGCCCCCCAGCCCATGAACCCCCATTCACTGATGCCATTTTAGACCTCATCGCACCCCAGGCTCTCCAATCCACTGACTACATCCTAGTCGGACACCTTAAGTTCCACCTGGACAACCCCAGTGACCAGGACACCACCATCCTCCTGGGAAACCTCACCAACATCGGACTCAAGCAGCTAGTCACCGCACCAACCAACAAAGCCAGAGACATGCTTGACCCTGCTACAGCCACACCACCAAACTCTCCTGGACTGACCATCATTGTATACATCATGCCTTCACCATGCCGACCGTGCACCACCGCCATCATCACTCCACAAGCTGCAGCTGGATCAAGGCCATCAGAGAACTTCTTTTCAACTCCCTCAGCACCACCACTCCACCAACACTTACAGACGCCAACACCGCAGCACGCAACCTCTACTGATGGATCTCAAACAGTCAAACTGCGCCAACACCCTGGCACCCCTCAATAAAAAAAACAGGCAAACAGCACTCCAAAAAGGCCACTGGTTCACTCCTACTCTCCACTAGTCCAGATGCACCTGCAGACATGATGGAGCTACAACAATACCCTTGAAAATCACACAACCTTCAAATCCGCCGTCCACGCACACCATACAGAGGAAAAGAAAACACCCTGGATTTATAGGTTTTGTACAGGTAGGTGTCCCTTCCTGCACAACATCAATCAACTCCGCAACACCATGGGTAAGGGTGCCTGCATTGGCACATGTCAGTAATTGTGCATCAATGTAGGGGACAAATACAGGGGCACCTTCCGACAGTTTAAAGCCACAGGTGCGTCATTTTCTTGGTGTACTTGCAGCGTTAATTTTGCACCTTGTTGCACCATTTTTACAAAGTGACACATCTAGGCATGTGCCTTACTTTGTGATACCCAATGCCATATTATACCTGCATCAGGTATGATGTATGCAGTGTGGGCGTTCCCACGCAACAAACCTCATAGGAGTGGCGCAGTGAAATCCATCAGATTTCACTGCAACAATTCTAGGACGCCAATGTGTCAGAACCTTATGCCTGCCTCATGTCAGGCGTAAGGGTGATGCAGTGCCATAGGGATAGGCTGGCCCCATGCATTACTGGAGTGCATCATGCTTGTGACACCACTGCAGCATGGCGTGACTTTAGTGCTGCCTTGACCTGTCTGCGATTGGGTACCTCTCATGCTCTGGTGGACTTTCTAAAAATGAAGCAATGACCTGATGCAGCTGTCAAATGCGCATGTGATGGAAGATCCAATCAGTCAACAAAGCATTTTATCGTATTTTGTAGCTTCCATACTAGAATCAGGAAATTCTACTTAGGGCCATTATTTTTAGCTAATAATATTAGGAATTACATAATGCTTATTTATATCTATGTTCCTTGGGGATCAATACATGTGTTTAAGCGATGCCTCTTTTATTTGGAAAGTCATTTGTATTTGGAAACATTTTAATTATACGCACAAAGCTTTCTTTTGACGTTTTATTTGACTTGCTGATGGCCCAAACTTTCATCCACCTACACTCTGCAATCAGCGCCCTATTGTGCAGTAGCGGCCTGGGAGTTTAGCCATAATGTTCTATTTTTATGAAGGCAACAGCATGACCAAGTTGTACTTAAAAGCACAGTGCCACAGTTAACTGTTTCTGAAAGTCTTGTTTTAGCAGGTTTACCACTCTATTCTATTTTAACATAGCGAACCCTAATTAGAGGTTTTTGTGTTATATAGTGGCTAACCAGGGGTCACCTTAGCACAGCAACCACATTAGGTGTCGATAGGTTCTGACCAGACTTATTTTATTGCACCAAGATGCACAGGCAACATCCGATCCTAGATGTTCATTATGAACTTACTAAATAGAATTAGCACTTGACAATGAGTTTGCTGTTTCTATATGTTGCCAACTTAAGATCATGCTGTTTTTCTGCTACAGCTGAAGGGTCTTGGAATATGTTATGAATTGGTTTATGTTCTGATTTTACTGCTAGTAATTTGCTATTTTAATTCATATTTTGAATTTTACGTATTATAATTTAGGTTCCATCATCTATTGACCCTGATATTTTTAAAGCAAAAACCAAAGGAAATGATGGACGGAGTGTTGCACATTGCAAGCACTCACCCCCAGTCAACTGATCTGGGTTTAATCCATCACCGTTCTTTAGCCCACTCTGCCACCCCAGTTCAGACATGGCCATATGCAAATCAGTCTGACCCTGTGCCTCATGGAGAACAGTCCAGCCCGAACTGCCAAGCCATATCTTCCCTGGACCGGAAACAAGCTTCCTAGGACCGGTTTCTGGCATTTCAGCAGCCTTCAGCCAGGCTTGCTTGAATCCAGTGGCAAAGTGAGCAAGGGACTCACGTCTGATCATACCCTGCCAACTTATGGTGAACAAAGCAAAAACCAAAGGAAATGATGGACGGAGTGTTGAACATTGCAAGCACTCACCCCCAGTCAACTGATCTGGGTTTAATCCATCACCGTTTTTTAGCCCACTCTGCCACCCCAGTTCAGACATGGCCATATGCAAATCAGTCTGACCCTGTGCCTCATGGAGAACAGTCCAGCCCGAACTGCCAAGCCATATCTTCCCTGGACCGGAAACAAGCTTCCTAGAATGATGGATTTAACCCAGATCTCTTGACTGGGGAGAATGTCTGCATTGTCAGCATTCCGTCCATCATTTGTTTGTTGTAACCCTGATATTTTTAAAGCATTTGAACTTATTGTGACAAATTGTGCACTCAATGTTAGCATACTATAGGGCATATTTACAAGGACTCAATTTTTTGACGTTATTGCTTTTTTTTTTGATCGCCTTATTTACAAGTTGCTGCTGACTGCAGTTAGCGGCACTTTTCAGCCTATACGTGAATTTTCAAGATCGCCACTTCTGTTAGCGGGACTTAACGAAAATGAGATGCAATATGAGCGTTCCCGTCCAAAAAGTGCCACTATCCCTACTTCGCGATATTTACAATCAAATTTCTCTCCGGCGATAACCCTTCAAAACTGCCAAAACGTCCAGATAGAGGCAGTTTTTAAAGACCAGAAAATGGCTGGTCTTATAATTGGTGCAAACACTTGGGGCCCAATTCACAGAACAAACTTAAGACAAAATCCTAAACTTAGTACCATTTTGGTATTCACAGAATGCACTTACTACTTCTGGTATTCACAGAATGAACTTACTACTTTTGCGATTCACAGAATAAACTTACTACTTTTGCTATTCACAGAATGGATTTACGACTACTAACTTTACGTCCGCATTCGGGCCGGAAATTCCGGCTCGGAGGCGGAGCTTCCGGCCCGGAGGCAGGGTTTCCGGGCCGGAGTCGGAGCTTCCGGCCCAGAGGTGGAGATTTTGGCCATGGCTAAATCTCCGCCACTGGCCGGAATCCCCACCTCTGGGCCGGAAGCTCCGCCTCTGGCCCGGAAGCTCCGCCTCCGGCCCGGAAGCCCCGCCTCCAGCCCGGATGTTCCGCCTCCGGGCCGGAAGCTCCGCCTCCGGGCCGGAATTACCGGCCCGAGTGCGGACGTAAAGTTAGTAGTCATAAATCCATTCTGTGAATAGCAAAAGTAGTAAGTTTATTCTGTGAATCGCAAAAGTAGTAAGTTCATTCTGTGAATACCAGAAGTAGTAAGTGCATTATGTGAATACCAAAATGGTACTAAGTTTAGGATGCTGTCTTAAGTTTGTTCTGTGAATCGGGCCCTTGGTCCCTAATGTCAGAGGTTTTGGTGCTGGACAGCGCTGCAAAAAATGTTGCTATGCTGTCCTGTGACTAAACACTATCAATAGGATAGGGCGCGCTCCTGGGCCTTATTCATGAAATACTTTTCACTGCGCCCTTCTTGCGACTCCATCGATGCGCTGTATTCACTGTACGGTGCTCCATGCGCAATTAATGACAGATACATCTGGAATCCTGACATATCTGTTAGCACTAAAGTCACTGCTTTGTATGTGGATGGACCTGCACACCAATTCTATATGTACTTAGCCAGATTTTTAATGTTATGATGAGATATGTTAAGATCAATTTTGCGTGCTGCTGCGTAACGGGGTATAGCCCTGAAACCAGTCTGTGAAATTGCATAAGGGAGGACCCAGAAAAATCTGGACCTGCGCAGAGCTCAGCTGCTGCCCCTAAGGTTTCATTTCCTCAAACAAGACTTCAAATTATGATCAAACACTTAAGCATACTGAATTGTAATCATATTGTAATTATTCCATTGTTTTCATATGTTTACAATTGAATCAGCAAATGAAAAAGCATTATTGGAATACATAAGTATTACACACTTCGTGCAATAATCTTTCTGACAATGTGAAAAAAAATCAAAATGCGACCCAATGCATTTCGGGTTGTAAGTAACCCTTCTTCAGGGATACATTTCCTACATTAACATTGGTTCAGAAACAGTAGAGCAACTCAAAGCTGCCTCTATCGGGATCTACAAGAAAAACAAAGTAAGAGCAATATAGATATGAAAAACATTTCGAGTGAAATAACAATTACTATCTGAGGATTTGCACACTGATACATGCGGTGTAAATGTTGAAAGTGAAAAAAAAGGAAAAAAAAGGAAAAAATTATCCCGTGAGTGAATATAAGGTCTTGAGTGCAGATTAAAAACCTCTCTATTAGCCGGTGTCCCCCAAACATGCTCTTAAAGACATATGCGTAGAGAGTATAAAAAAGTCCCGCAGGCGCTACACCTCAAGTGTCCTCTTGGTAGTAGAAGGTAATGTGCTGTTATCCTGCCTGTATTCCTGTGTATGTTCAGGACATCCAACAAGTGCCACGGATAAGTATAAGTGAAAAGTCAACAGCAGAGCTAAGTGTACGTTAAGAATGCTATAAATATCTCTCTACGTAAAATGAACTCCAAAATAGTACTAAACCCTCAGTTGTTAGATACCGCTCTGTGGCACAAAAGGAGTACCTCCAGAGGTACCTCACACTTACATGTAATACTCAACATTGTTTTGTCTTGACCTGTCGTATCGTGTTTGATTTCGGCGTTTCTGTGGTGTGAAATGCCGGAATCAAACACGATGCGATGACTGGAATGACCAATCCCTGATGAAGGGCAAAGATACCCGAAATGCATTGGATATCCTAATCCAGTCATTATGATATATACTTCACGACTCTAAAAGAATTCTTACAACGTATGAATAAATACAGGGATTGAAAATTCTCTGTGGATTACCTGTTTACCTTTATTTTGAATTTGTGGATCCTATTTATTAGGACAAACGTTGTGCCCAGGGGGACACATCCTTCCCAGGGAGTGCAGCAATCAGAGACCATCAAGGACAACATTTGCCACAGTTAACCAAATCGAAAGCACTGAATAGATCAACAAAACATAAGTGTAAATGGGCATCATTAGCCCTTGTTTATTTTTCTATGCGTATATCTAAATTAAAACACAGTTCTCCATCTCTCCAGACCCCTTCTGAATCCATATTGTGACTTGGTTAGGACTCTATATTCCTCAGCCCATTGTTCTAATCATTCTAGGAGTGAAATGGGGCGGTAGCATTCGGGATCACTTTTACAGCCCTTAAAAAAAAAACTGAATTACCAGTGATTCTTCCCAGGTTGTCGGAATATATCCCTTAATGTCTGCATTGAAGACTTGAGCATAATAGGAGACCATATATCCGGGAGATGATTATACATAGCAAACAGTACAGCATCTGGTCCTGCTGCTTTCCCAGTGGCACTTTTCTCAATAGCCTTTACAACTAGTTACTGACTCCCACTGTGAGTTGTACAGTTTGAATTTAGACCTTGCATGAGTGAACTAAATTATATGATTATCTAAAATTGCTACAGAAAAAAATCATCCCATGCTTGCATTAGTACATTCAAATCTAGATCTGGAGCTGTATTATCTTTTCTGAAAAGTGGAATTGATTGTCTGGGAGACTAAAACACAATTGTTTGTGGCCGCAACTTCTTCAGAATTTGACCAGGCGTCATCTTGTAGACCTTTTTTTCTGGAAGACAAAGGCTCCTTATATTGCTTCCTATGAGCATTAATGTTTAAGATTTTTGGAAGGATGTTTGGAATAATATTACAATAATACTTCACATCTCTGGTAAGCTCTCCGATGTTCTCCGATGACAAGCTCTGTGTCTTGTCTCATAAATTATCGAATATTTGTTGGAAGCTATATAACTTCCTATTATTCTCCGTTACACAATCAATTACATTAAGGTCAAAGAGTGTTTGGTGTCCCTTTCTCTAACCCTGGTATTTTGATGAATGCATGTTCATGTTTGAATTGATTTACAGTGCTAAATACTTTGAAGTTAAATATGACAGTTACATCTCATAGCCACATTACTTTATGGTTAACAGGATTCAAGAGTGTTCCAAATAGCTAATCACGGGGATTATCAGGGTTATTCACAAAAGCATGTATGAGAAATGTAAGAAATTGGTTTACTGTTTGAGAGGGGTTGAAACCTACTTAAGCAGCAACTATAATCCTTGTCAGGGTGAACTCACAAGCAAACCCCAACTTTTCCTGTGCTCAACCCGCTGGTAGCTTGGTGAAGAACAATCTGACTTAAATGAGAGGCAATGTGTAAAGTGTTTATGCAGCACTCTAAAAAGTAGTAAAGCAATAACACAACAGGAGAGAAATCCTACACAAATTCAGAAAAATACAGTAACATTTTATAAATAAAACAAGACAAAAATACAAATAATCCTATCCAAAGCACTAGGGATTTGCAATTAAAAAAATGTAGGTCTTAATAGCATCTAGCACAAAATGCAACGTACGTTTATCTGGTTGTGCAAGACCGAGAGATAGTCACAAGTACAGTTCCACTGTGATGAAGTGTGGGTCAAATGCAGGGACCAGGTTAGTACAGCTGAAAAAGTTACTTTCTCGGTAAAGAGCCAAGAGTTCTGCTATTGGTGGGAGGGGTCATGAGAAGCATGGAGAACATCGCAGATGTCCGTTGACATAGCAAGAAGTCATGCTATTACTGTCATGAGAAAAGAACATTATGGCTAAGCTGGCAGGCTGCCATGCCACAGTGGGATGCCAATTGCATTGTCTAGGTAGATATAAGTTTGGATCATCAATTAATCACATAAAACGCCAAAAGAGAGCTTAGTGCATATAATTAAGATGTTTTTCCTAATACAAATGACTTGCCCGTATAAACAAGGCAACACTAAAACACATATATGGATCCTCCAAGTGTTGTGTTGTTTCCACTCTAAGTTAGGAACTGTGTGTTTGTGGATAGCGTAACCTTCGGAATGGTGCCAGACTGATTCCATGCACCCCCTCAGGATATGTCATCCTGTAGGGCAGCTAACTCACAGTCCCACCATAAACTCCCCTAACCTATGCGAATGGCAAATAGTTCAGGCAATCACTGAACATGACTAGCTTAATCACCCAGGAATGGTGGTAACAGATCTAGCAACCTTTTGCTCAGTCACTCATGCTCTCTCTTTCTCTCAGAGAAATATACAATGACAACACAATGTGGAGTTTTCACTATTTATTGAGCCAATGGGATTCTTCTATGAAATATATGTGTGCCAATGATCAATAGACGGAAGCAAATAAAAGTTATTAGAAGTATCAAGACACAGTGAACAAGATGAAAAGTTCCACCATCATGTTACAATGAAGTATATATGCAAGCATATAAAACAATATAGAAATCTGGCATACTCCTACTATGCATCCCCTAAACTAATTATCTAAAGTGAGTGTGAATGCTCTGCCAAGAATCCCTGTACTGGATGACCCAACCCCCGTTACCTGAATGGAAAGAATGTAGGATATCATTGTGGTTACGAGTTGGACACCCCTCATAGTGATATCGTCAGACAACTGGGCTGAAGCATCAGCATGTAAGGACCTCAGCAATGACAGCGAAGCACTCCTCTGCCAACACCCTGAAATGAATTTTTAATTACAACAAATGGCATCTTTGCCTTGGCTCCAGATCTTGGTCAGGCCGCCATTGTTTATGTGTTATAGATAGCTCTGTCACCATATGTACGAAACAATGACATTTGTATAATGTATGTTTTAACCTTGTACATGATGTGTCAAAGTATCATGATAGTGTCAGGGGCGTAACACAGGCGCCCCCAGCCCCCACGGTGCGGGGGGGGCGGGTTGCAGGGCGCCCCCTCAGCACCATACTCAGGCCTGAGAGCTCCATCTTAAATACTGAGTGGGGGTCCCTACATGTACCTTGTAGGGGGGGCCCCCCTCAACTCTCGTTACACCAGTGGATAGTGTTTTTGCAAAGTTGGTTTGTAAGCAAGTATATTTTACTAGAAACTAATCCGCACTATCACTATTGCATATGTGTGGTGAAAGTCAGTAGGCCTGATTCACAAAGGTAAACTGAGACAAAAGTCTAACTTTGCGAATTTCTGTATATGCACGGGGCATTTATGAGGAGTGAAGTTAGGCTTTTGTCTCAGCTAAACGTAAGTTTTGGTCTTAAGTTTAACTGAGACAAAAGTCTAACTTTACTAATCAGAAATGCCCTTTGTGAATACTGAAAGTTGTAATGTTAGACTTTTGTCACGGTTTACCTTTGTGAATCGGGCCTATTTTGTGAGAGTGAGGGCAACTTTGGGAAGAAACCCTTGTATATGTAAACATTACAGTGTTTTCCTCTAGGCCTTACTGGGACACATGACACCCACTCCTAGGACATAAGTCGACTACAAAAAGATATCTAAGAAGCAAGTCCTGTTGCTAAAAATATAGCAGCATATGCATAAAGAATCCTAAAATGTATACTTAAAAAATCAAGCTAAACACTGTTTGAAAAGGCAATCATGCTGTTTCGAAGCCTAAAGCAGTCTTAAAAATATAGAATTGTAAAAAAAAAAAAAAAGATTTTAAATCAATGTTAAAAACAGGTCCAATATAGTCCCCACCAAAAGGAACTGCTGAATGTTTCTGTTCCGAGTGGTAGACAAACAATTTCCGTTCCCAGCATCTGCAGATGATGATCCCAGAGGCACACCTTGGAGCAGGTCTATAGAGCAAATATTTTACCTTCCAACCCCGACAGCAGCCACCGATGGAGTGAGAACTGTCAGTCGGGGTTCCGCCGAACCAGAGCCTGGATCTAGTTCATCAGGGATAGAAACCTCCCAGGGAGGCTTGTCGAATGCGGCCTGGGCCAGGGGCAATGGAATACACAATGGGACAGCATACATGGGCCTACAAAGGGTCCATCATACATTTATGTCCGAAGGCTTTGTATACCTCTAGGACAAACTGGGACAGATGCCACAAGGAGCATAGGTAAAAATAAGCGTCATGGTAATTTCTAATATTATTTGCTAAAAATAATGGTTTTAAATAGAATTTCCTGATTTTGGTATGGAATCTACAAAGTAGGATAACATGCATTGTTGATTGAGTGGCTTTTCCATTACATAGGCATTTTACAGCTGCCTCAGACCACTCTTTTACTTTTTGAAAAGGCTACCAGAGCAAAAAGCTGCAGCCAATCGTAGCCGTATCAAGATAAAACAATATTTGGCATTCGATGTAAGTGTGAAATACCTCTCGAGGCCCGCTTTTTGTGCCTCAGATAGGTATCTAACAACTGAGAGTTTAGAACTATCTATGGTACTTCAACACAGTAGCAGTACATGATACCTTTAGCTTGGTTTTTTCCATATGCTTTTTCCAGGAGCAATTCAAGAGAACGCTGAGGTAGGAAAATGAAGTGACTGTTTCAAATGGTGTGATGTTGATGTAATGAACACGTGATTTACAAGCTCCCTTTCCACAGATCATCACATAGGCTTTCTAAAGGTTAATTGTAAGATACCAGTTCCCCATGAAGGTGCAAATTGGACCATCAGTCTTTGCAGGCCATTTGCAGTCTGAGAAAATGAGAGCATCATCAGCATGGAGGGGAACATGGGCTGTCCTTCCTTCCACTCATGGAGAGTCATCGGTCACATCCTGGAGTAAGCTATTGATGACGCCGGATTCTTATCTACCTTACCATCACCAAAAATCCTCTCAGGTCGCCAGGATCTTTTTAACTTCTAAATAGTGTAGAGGGGAGTAAATTAACTTTTAACACATAATCAAATAAATTAAGGTTAATCTCTAAAAGAACACTGACTCCTCTTCAAATTTTAGGAATTTATTACAACCAAGAATAATTGGACATACAAACACCTCAGTACAAGGTGAAGCAAATAAATGGGCACTAGTACAAAAGAAATCCTACGCAGAAGTGTCATCCGACTCAGAATAAGAAGAAGAATCAATTCCAGTAGCATTAGAAATGCAATATTTACTCCAGTCTCTATATTTGAAGTCATTAGCCTAAAAGAAAATCAGTTAGTCTATCCCTCTTCTATCTCTAAGGTGACATCCCTGCTTAGCATTTTCCCTTCCAGGCAAAAGAGTAAAAAGGTGTCAGCAGTGAATACTTCCTTAGAAGTGCACTCACTTAGTCAGAGCTCGCTCTAAGATGCTCCTTCTAGCTTCCCATCTAAGCCTTAACTGGCCAACCCACGGGGCATTATCCCTAATACAAAATGCAAAATACTAAAAACATAGAACACGCCCTCCGGCACACCTCTTTAGCCAGGTCTTCTTCCAGTACATTTCCAGTGAAACTTGTATCCCATCTAGCGAGGGTTATTTTGACCTTGGGTCCCAGGCACCTGCTTTGCCGAAAGTATCATCCTTAAATTCCGGTGTACTCCCATATTGGCTTCTTGTACCATCTTAACTCCTAAAACAAAGGCCTAGTCTCTCTAACGAGCTAAGTGTCCTTGCACCTGCAACAGAAACATGAGAACGAGAAACTTTCCACTTCTCTAAGATTTTCTAACATCCTGAAACCCAAAGCCTTACCAAGGGAAATAATTTTCGGCCTACAGCATTTAGCGAACATAAGAAATGAACAGGCCTTTCTCTTCAGACGTATATGCGATCATGTCTTTACCTTTTTAAACCTACTCTTCTAAAATCACATTATAAGCGCTAACTTCGTTACTCTTTATATATGAATAAGCAGACTACATGTGCAGACTTTAATATGGTGCACGTTTAAACCTAATGCACTGCAGTACATGGAAACCAATCATTATGCGTTGGCTAAAATACATTTGCAGTAAATTATGACATTGCTCTTCACGAAAGGCATGGTTACATGTCTGATCATACTATTATAAGCAGATTTGAGTAATACATTTCTAAGACACGCCTTAATACAATTCCGATTAATATGTGGGTGCAGACTAATGGTGAATATGATGCACCCCTACAATTTTCTGAATAACGTGGGGCTCTATCACTATCCAGTCCATTTATAAACCTAGAAAACAAGAAGGGTGCCAATACGCACCTTTGCCTGACTCCTCTTCGTATGTTAAATGGTGAAGAGCACTCCCCGTTGGGCCCATAGCGCACCCAGTCTCACAAATTCCTGTATAACTGTGAATACAATTCCACTATTTATGATGGTGCAACCCATCAAGGACAAGGTTTGCCACAGGATTAAATGGTTTACCGAATCAAAAGCAAAGGACCGGTCAGCAAGACATAAGTGTATACGTCCATTCTTAGCCCTTGTGTATTTCCCTATGTGCAGATCTAAATTAACAAACTATTCTTTCATCCCCTGACCTCCAGAGCCCTTTTAACATTTGGAATTACCAGTGATTCTGCCCAGTTTATTCCAATATATCCATTAATAGCTGCTATTACATCTTGAGTCAGACTAGGAGCCCAGAAAGCTAGTAGATATTTCCCATTGGCACATTTCTCAATAGCTCCTACAACGTAATCCAGAGAGATAAGTAGTAACTGACTCCCACTGTGAGTTGTACATGTTTGAACTGAGACCTTGCCTGAGTGGACTAAATTATATGATTGACTAAAAATGCTAGAGAAATGGTCGATCCATGCTTGCATCGGTCCATGCAAATCTACCTATGTAGCTGTATTATCTTCTCAGAAAAGGGGAATTAATTGTCTGCAAAAATAAAATACATTTGTTAGTGGCCGCAGCTTCTTTGGGTTTTGACCAGGCCTCCACATGTCGCTTCATTTCCTGGCAGACAAAGCCTCCTTATAGTGCTTTCTATTGGTGGAATATTATTACAATAATACTTACCATCTCTGATAAATTCCGGAATGAATTGATTGATTGTAAATTCCATGTCTTGTCTAATAAATGATCTAATATCTATTGCAAGCTATTTGACTTCCTATTATTCTCCGTCACAAAATCAATTACATTAAGGTCAAAGGGTGTTTGATGTCACTTTTTCTACCCCTTGTTAATAACAATGGGGTAACCCAGTTACACAGAAGCTGGTAATAGATACATTTACCGAACAGTGGTTCTGCCACGAAATAAGCTTAAACCTGTTCTTATTTTGTCCCCACAAGAGGTAGGACTCCAATTAATGGTATGAATCTTCTACATAACAAACCACTAACACCAAATGAAATATGGTTCGAGTTTATATAGGAAAATGTTATTCTTTAAGGCAAAATAGTAAAAAGACCCAGTACATATACACAAGAAAGAACAATCTGGGTTTTACACATTGGTGAAACGCAGGGAGGTGAATACAATGGGTTTTGCACATACATCACAATACATTTATACATAAACAATAATGCACATATAACAAAATCAGTAGATCCAGCGTTGTTTGATCCGAACAAAAAACCTAACTCGACCTAGAAACTATTCTCTCTGTTGTAAGGTCTAGTGGGCACCAGCGCTTGCTTTTATATACGCCGACGTTTCGACCCCTTAAGAAGGTGTGAGTATCAAACCATCAACATGGGGTCTTCCTCAGGAATACAGGCAGTATTTGTGTATAGCCTTCTAAAATGCCAAAATATGTTGACATCGCCGTCAGTGAGAGGTTGGCCACATTGTGGCTGACTTGACAGACTTAAAACGGAAAAATGGTCCTTGTGCCTAATATATCTTAATTAATCTGGTAGAATCCACAAATTGAGGGGCACCGCATGCTCCCTTAGAGTCTCTGGCATCAGGTGCTCGGGGTGTGGGAGTTTGTCAAAGATCACACGTACTCTGTGCGCTCAGAGTCTTAATGTGAAAAGAACAGGGCCAGCCACTTCCGTATGCACACGTTTCCATAAATCAGGAGCAGTCCAGCTACCTTGGCTTCTCCGGGGTTCGCGCTCGGAGTCAGATGAAGAAACGTCCTCCACCCCTGGCATTTTGGTGAATGCATGTCCATATTTGAATTGATTTACAATTATTCACACCTTGAAGTTAAATATGACAGTTACATCTAATAGCCACATCAATTTATGTTTAACAGCATTTAAGAGTAATAGCTTATCACTGAGATTTCAGTGATTATCCACAAAACCATATATGGGAAATGTGAGAAATTGGCTTACTGTTTGAGGGGGTGAAACCTTTCTCAAACAGCTACCTAAATCCTTGTCAGGGTGAAGTCACAAGCAAACCCCAAATTAACCTGTGCTCAACTTTCTGGTAGCTTGCCACAGAACAGTCAATCAATCAATCAATCATTCGCATTTATAGAGCGCCCTACTCACCCACAGGGGTCTCAAGGCGCTGGGAGAGGGGGGGTGGGGGGTGCTGCTACTGCTCGAAGAGCCAGGTCTTAAGTTGCTTCCTGAAGGAGAGATGGTCCTGGGTCAGTCGGAGGTGGGTGGGGAGGGAGTTCCACATCTTGGCAGCCAGTTAGGAGAAGGATCTTCCTCTGGTGGTGGTTCTGCGGATCCGCGGGATGGTGGCGCGGGCGAGGCTGGTGGATCGGAGCTGTCGGGTGGGTGTGTAGAACGCGAGGCGGCTTTTGAGGTATATGGGGCCTCTGTCGTGGAGAGCCTTGTGAGCGTGGCTGAGGAGCCTGAACGTGATCCTTTTGCTGACGTGGAGCCAGTGCAGGTCTCTCAGGTGGGCAGAGATGTGGCTGTGTCGAGGGATGTCCAGGATGAGTCGTGCAGAAGCGTTCTGTATGCGCTGGAGTCTTTTCTGTAGTTTGGCTGTGGTTCCAGCGTAGAGGGCGTTCCCATAGTCCAGTCGGCTGGTGACGAGGGCCTGGGTGACCGTCTTTCTCGTTTTGGTGGGGATCCACCGGAAGATCTTTCGGAGCATGCGCAGGGTGTTGAAACATGATGAAGAGACGGCGTTGACTTGTTTGGTCATTGTGAGGGAGGAGTCCAGGATGAAACCCAGGTTGCATGTGTGGTCCGTGGGCTTGGGGGCAGTGCCCAGGGCAGGGGGCCACAAGGAGTCGTCCCAGGCGGAGGGGGATGGTCCGAGGATGAGGACTTCCGTTTTGTCTGAGTTCAGTTTCACCCGGCTGAGCTTCATCCATTCCGAGACGTCTTTCATTCCGTCCTGGAGGTTGGCTCTGGCGGTGGTGGGATCGTTGGTGAGGGAGAGGATCAGCTGGGTGTCGTCGGCGTAGGAAATGATGTTTAGGTTGTGTTGGCGTGCGGTGGCTGCGAGAGGGCTCATGTAGACGTTGAAGGGGGTGGGGCTGAGCGAAGAGCCTTGAGGTACGCCGCAGATGATCTTGGTGGGCGCTGAGCGGAAGGGAGGTAGGCGCACTCTCTGAGTTCTGTCGGAGAGGAAGGAGGTGATCCATTCCAGTGCGTTTCCTTGGATCCCGACGTGGTGGAGGCGGTTTGTTAGGGTGCGGTGGCCGATTGGTCGAGGAGGATGAGGGCAGCAGTTTCCCCGTTGTCGAGCAGGGACCTGATGTCGTCGGTGGCTGCGATGAGGGCGGTCTCGGTGCTGTGGCTTGCTCGGAATCCGGACTGTGATGGGTCGAGGGAGCCGTTTGTCTCGAGGAAGGCGGTAAGTTGCTTGTTGACGGTTTTCTCGATGACTTTGGTGGGGAAAGGGAGGAGCGAGATGGGGCGGAAGTTCTTGAGATCTGTGGGATCCGCGGTGGGTTTCTTTAGGAGGGCGCTGATCTCCGCCTGCTTCCAGCTCTCCGGGAAGGTGACAGCTGTGAAGGAGTTGTTACTGATGTTCCGGAGATGGGGTGCGATGATGGAGTCGGCCTTGTTAAAGATGTGGTGTGGACAGGGGTCGGTTGGGGAGCCGTAGTGGATGGTGTTCATCACGTGCGTGGTGTCTTCAGTCCTGAAGGGGGTCCAGGCACAGAGGGTGGTGGTGGGGGGCGTTGGTTCGGTGGTTGGGTGTGTGGTCTGGGCGCCGAAGCTGTTGTGTAAGTCGGCAATTTTGTGGTGGATGAATGAGGCGAGTGCGTCGCAGAGGTCTTGCGAGGGCGTGATGTCGTTGTTGCTGGCGCTGGGGTTGGAGAGCTCTTTAACGATGCTGAAGAGTTCCTTGCTGCTGTGGGTGTTGTTGTCTAGTCGTTCTCTAAATGCTGTCCTTTTGGTGGTGCGGATCAGCTGGTGGTGTTTGCGGATGGCGTTCTTGAGGACTGTCATGTTTCCTGTTGACTGGTCGTAGCGCCAGGCTTTCTCGAGGGTATGGCAGGATTTCTTGGAGTCTTTGAGGTCGTTGGTGAACCACGAGGTTTTCTTGCTGCCGGGTCCGCTGGGGGGGTTCTTCAGTGGTGCAAGGGCATCGGTGCAGCTGGTGAGCCACTGTGTGAGATTACCGGCTGCTTCGTTGGGTCCGTAGTGTTGGCGGGAGGGTTTTGGCTCAGGGAGGTGGTGAGCTGGTTGGTGGTGATCTTGCTCCAGTATCTTCGGGGAGCCTGTTGCGGGTGGTGGCGGGTTGTGGTTTTTCTGAAGTTGAAGTGGACGCATCTGTGATCTGTCCAGTGTGGTCCAGTGGCGTGGCTGAAGGAGATGTGTTTGCTGGAGGAGAAGACGGGGTCAAGTGTGTGGCCGGCTCGGTGAGTGGGGGTGTTCACTAGTTGTTTGAGTCCGAGGTTGGCAAGGTTGTCTAGCAGGGTGGTGGTGTTGTTGTCATTGTTGTTTTCCAGGTGGAAGGTGAGGTCCCCTAGAAGGATGTAGTCTGAGGAGTTGAGGGCAAGCGGGCTGATGAAGTCTGCGATGGCTTCGCTAAATAGTGAGCGTGATCCTGGGGGTCTGTAGATGAGAGTGCCTCTGAGGGTGGTTTTGGGGTCGGTGTGTATCTGGAAGTGGAGGTGCTCGGCGGAGGTGAGGGTGTCGTCGGAGTTGGTTGTGACGCTGATGGTGTTGCTGTAGACAATGGCGATGCCTCCTCCGGTTTGGTTGACGCGGTCCCTCCGGGTGATCTTGTAGCCATCCGGGGTGGCTATGGCGATGTCGGGGGCTGAGGAGGTGTTCATCCAGGTTTCTGTGAGGAAGGCGACGTCCGGCGCTGTTGTGTCGAGGAAGTTCCAGAGTTCTACGGTGTGCTTGTGGATGGAGCGGATGTTGAGCAGGATACACTTGAGGTTGTTGTTACTGGTGTCTGGTCTGGCGGGTGTGGTGCAGGTCCGGAGGCAGGTGAATTTGCAGGCTTGGCAGGTGAAGGGTCCATGGGTGCGTTTCGGGGTGGCTCGGTGGCAGGCGGGGGTCCGGCCGGTGTTGAGTGCGCGGGGAGTGGCGGTGTCATAACTCAGTCGGGTGGGCTGGCATCGTCAGGGGCCAGTGGTCCTGGCGCTGGGCGCGGTCCAGGCACGGACGGGTGCAGACGGGCTGGCCTTAGGCGTGCCTTCGGCACACCAGTGGCACGCCCGTTGCACGCGGCTGCTGCGCGGCCGCTGCGCGGCCTCCATATGAGGGGGAGAGGGAGGGAGGAGCAGCTGGGAAGCGGGAGCGGGGTGGCCAATGGGGAGCGAGGGGGCGGGGCCATATGGGACGCGAGCGGCGGGAAAACAAGGGTCACAGACGGCAAGAGGGGGCCGGGGGGGAGAGACAGGCACAGCGGGTACAAAAAGGAAAATAAATAACGGTGGGCACAGTAGGTGAAGAACGAGCACACAAGTTAACAGAAGGCAGCACCTAAAAAATACAGTCACCGGAAGAGGTAGCTGCGGCACACAGGGGGTCTGCGCGGTGGCAGAGGGAGCGACCTGCCTGGTCACAGGGTCAAGGGTCGCTCCTCTCACCACCGCGCGGCCTCCATATGAGGGGGAGAGGGAGGGAGGAGCAGCTGGGAGGCGGGAGCGGGGTGTCCAATGGGGAGTGAGGGAGCGGGGCCGTGTGGGACACGAGCTGCGGGAAAACAAGGGTCACAGAACGCAAGAGGGGGCCGGGGGAGAGAGACAGGCACAGCAGGCACAAAAAGGAAAATAAATAACAGTGGGCACAGTAGGTGAAGAACGAGCACACAAATTAACAGAAGGCAGCACCTAAAAAATACAGTCACCGGAAGCGGTAGCAGCGGCACACAGGGGGTCTGCGCGGTGGCATAGGGAGCGACCTGCCTGATCACAGGGTCAAGGGTCGCTCCTCTCACCACCGTGCGGCCTCCATATGAGGGGGAGAGGGAGGGAGGAGCAGCTGGGAGGCGGGAGCGGGGTGGCCAATGGGGAGCGAGGGGCGGGGCCGTGTGGGACGCGAGCGGCGGGAAAACAAGGGTCACAGAAGGCAAGAGGGGGCCGGGAGGGGAGAGACAGGCACAGCGGGCACAAAAAGGAAAAGAAATAACAGTGGACACAGCAGGTGAAGAACGAGCACACAAATTAACAGAAGGCAGCACCTAAAATATACAGTCACCGGAAGCGGTAGCAGCGGCACACAGGGGGTCTGCGCGGTGGCAGAGGGAGCGACCTGCCTGGTCACAGGGTCAAGGGTCGCTCCTCTCACCACCGCGCGGCCTCCATATGAGGGGAGAGGGAGGGAGGAGCAGCTGGGAGGTGGGAGCGGGGTGGCCAATGGGGAGTGAGGGGGCGGGGCCATGTGGGACGCGAACGGCGGGAAAACAAGGGTCACAGAAGGCAAGAGGGGGACGGGGGGGAAGAGACAGGCACAGCGGGCACAAAAAGGAAAATAAATAACAGTGGGCACAGTAGGTGAAGAACAAGCACACAAATTAACAGAAGACAGCACCTAAAAAATACAGTCACCGGAAGCGGTAGCAGCGGCACACAGGAGGTCTGCGCGGTGGCAGAGGGAGCGACCTGCCTAGTCAGTAAGGCTTAACTAAGAGGCCATGTGTAAAGCATTTATGCTGCATCTTAAACAGTATTTAAAGCAAGAACAAAACACGAGAAATCCCACACCAATTTAGAAAAATAGAGTAAAATGTAATGAATAAAACAGGACCAAAATTCCTATCAGTAGAATTGGAGATATGCAATTTAAAAAATGTATGTGAAAACAGCATCTAGAAGCAGAGTCCCACTCGAGGCTATCTGGTCTGGGGGTGACAGGGAGAAAGTCACAAGTGTAGGCCGACAGCGATGAAGCGTAGGTCGGATACAGGGACCAGGTTAGTTCCACTGAAACTTACCTTCTCAGAAGAGCACCAAGAATTCTGTTCACGATGGAAGGGGCCACAAGAAGCAGGGAGAGCATTGAAGGTGTCCATTGAAGTAGCGAGAAAGGCCAGCCGGGCATTGCGAGCTGTCATTGAGGAAGCATGAAGATCCTTTAGGCGGCAAAGATGGTTGAGACTGGAGCTTAGTGTTTGCTGTCAACGTAGTGGCCAATGCTGTAGAGTGAAGAGTTAGTTTGTGGGAACTTTGCATTGGTGGTTAGTGCAGGTGGTGCAGCCTTCATGCGAAGAGGCCCATTCGCGTTTGCGAAGAGCTCAAAAATTTCAGGGGAGCTGAACTGAGCAACACCGGGGACCAGGACATGAGGGGTACCACTTGGGGGTCAAGAACTCACACCAGCAGAGGCCAGCAGTGCTCAGGCAGGTCCAGGCAGCAGGTTAGCTGTGCAGTTGCAGGGAGCCTCTTGAGCTTGTTATGTCCCAATAGCTCAGAAAAGGAGTCTATCTGGCTGACTACTGGAGTAGTCAGCCAGCTAGACTCCCAATAGTAGAAGCCCAATTTTCCTTCTCAGGAAGAGGGTAGTAAACAGCAGAGTAGCAGGACAGCAGAGTGGCAGTGCTTCTGGCTGTAAAGCTGTAAAGCAGCATAGCAGTCCTTCTTCTGTAGTATCCACAGGTCCAAGAGTGTACTGAAGAGTTGGTGTCTGAGGTTCAATATTTATACCTGGTACCTCCTGTGTAGTGGGAGAAGCTTCTAAAGGCTTCCCTTTGAAGTGCACAGGTTTCCTGCCTCCCGTGACCGGGCTCAGACTAACTACAGGGGTATGCACTAGGGATGGGCGGAACTTGCAGAATTGCGCTCTGTGGAGTTCATCAGACTTAAATGAAAACTGCCTAAGATTCACAGAATTCCACGAACAGAGGAAAATTGGCCTGTCATGCTGCTCATGCTAATTTTTAATGCCAGTAGCTTGTACCACACTGCAAAATCTGTGTGAATGGCACCACGCAACACTCCACAGGGCACTGCTTCTGGGCTGCAGCTCAAGTAGATTTTCTACTTGAGCAGCAGCTTTCTCACCGAGAACGGTTGTGACTGGCCTCTGCCACCTGCATTGAGAAAATCTCGCCAGGTGCCCTCCCCACACTGCAAAATTGCACTAGGGTACGACTATTGCCGCTTGTTCTCGCAAACGTACTGTAAAGACCAGACCACTGAAAAAAGCTTGGGGTGACACGGCAGAGAGATCAAAGTCCCAAAAGAAGGTAAACAGGTACCTTTCTAACCCCCTTTTCACTTATCTGTGCATGGACCTCTGAGCAAGTCTCCTTTGAATTCCAATCCAGAGCAATAGAGGCTTTGCCTTGTTCTACCTCCTTATAGCTCTCTCTCTCGCTCTCTCTCTCTCTCACTCTCTCACTCTCTCACTTACTAATTTTTTCACTCTTCATGGTTTGTTCTACATATTAATTTCTGGCATTTCAGTGTTGTTTTGCTTGTTCTATGCCTGTTATTTCTTAGCCTATTTTCTACTGTTTGCTGACAGCCTGTTGTCTATTGCTCTCACTTTCCTGTATTGCATTGCCTTTTTGATGCTTTTTCCTTGCACTTTCTCTGACTATCTTTGCGCTCACGCTCTAGCTGCTTTGCGCTGCTCCTTTCCTTTTGCGCTTTTTTCACTCTGTGCCCTTTTTTGACCTTTTGCTCTTTTTTTCCATCCTTCTTTGCCCGTTCTTTGCTCTTTTCTCTTCTGAGTTTTTTCCTACTCTTTCTTTCCCCCTACCTCCATGCACAGCCTTTACCTCTGCCCATGTTCTTCCCGCTCTCACACCTCCTGTGTCTCTCTTAGCCTGCTCACCACCCAGGACCTACTTAATGGTTCAGCGGGTGCCCCTGAGGCAAGCCCATCTTGTATCTGTCTGCAAACCATGCATGCCTAGCACCAGTAACCCTGCTCCTCCACCCACCCACTGCTACGCTGCTGTGACCCTCTGCACTGTGAACCTTGGCCGCCACTCGCCATGCTGCCACACCACACCACATAACACAAAGGATGTATTTGCCTCTGCTTCATGCAAGTTCTTATGCACTCCTATGAGCAATTACCTCTCACACACCAACAGCATCCATACCCGACTCTCTCACACCCACATGGATTAGCCAACACCCATGCAAAACTCCATACTCTCACACATGCTCATCAACACACTTATTAACTGAATATGTCACAGTGATCTAGGACCTGCTGCCTGAACACGCCCCAGACCTGCTGTTTCTCACATAAACTTAGCTAACACCTGTGTCATAAGCCACCTACCTGGATCCCAGATGATTCCAATGAGGTGGTGATGCTAGATCCTGATCCATCCCAAAATTTGTCCTCAGTTTCCAAGAGTAGACACTGCTCCTGTGGGAAATCCCAGGCAGGAGGGGCTTGGGATGGAGAGAGCATGTAGAGTCAAAGATGCTGTGGCTCGTCTACTCAACAGCAACACGGCAGCAGTCATTCACGCAAGTCTGATGAATGGTACAGGCAGCTATGGTACCTATCAACAAACAAATAATTGATTATAGCAAGGAACAGGTGCAGATGATTAATTAATGAGGCTGTCTACTAGAAGGTGTTTTAGAATGTTCACAAAGGTTGTGTTGTTTTTGCTTATAGCAAGGACCAGGTGCACAGGATTAACTTGATGAAGGTTGAGGTCATCTATGCCGGTTGCTTGATGCTTTTTCTGGTTGATTTTCTTGATGTTTCCGTGACGCCTGAAACCTGACCTTGCATATGCATAGTAAAACATGTGTTAAAGCTATTAAGTCTTTTCAAACAAACTGGGGAACACCAGCGTCAGCTAGCTGTTACCAACAGTATTTAATTTGGTCAAAAGTCAGGGTACAAGATGTTTGTTCATTCATAAGTTTTGAGAGGAATGATATGAGTCATGCCGGCATATTGTAAAAGTCAAGAGAGGTAAGCTCTGGCAGGAATCCTGATAGCCTGTTTCATCCCCGACATCGCCACCGTCATCCCCCTTGGTTACAAGAACTTCAGACAGGAATGTCAGCACAAGTTCAGAGGCAGACTTACCATAATCTTCAGGGATGTCATCCCTGGTACCACCTGTATGAACACACCCACCAGTGACATAGAACTCCTGATGTTCAAACTTTACATCAGAGCCAACTTCACCCTGACTGGAACCCTCTACTACAGAACAACCGGACCCTACACGGACTTTGCCAACACGTTCATGGACTTCTTCACTCCCATCATCCTTGACTCCACACCTGAGAGCTGAACTTCAATCTGGAACTCTATAGCTTTACCATAGGACCTCAAACGTCAGCCTAATTCAATAAGTAAAAGGATTCACACCTTCAGCCTGTACCCGAACTTCATCCCCTTCAACAACATCTCAGTCAACAAGTTAACACCAGTCACATGTACAGACCTCAACCTCATCAAATTCAGCATTCCTGTCACGCGTCATCACAGATCTACCACAGCTAGACCAGCCTACTACAGCTGGTTCAACTTCAGAGAGGAGGAGTGGACTACACTTACTCAGCGCAATGACCTAAACTCAACAGCAGCTTGCCTGAATCCATCAGTAAGTTCAACAACTCGACACCCTGCTCCCCTCCAGTGCAACAAAGCCACAAAATCCAGACCTCAAGTCAGTTCATACAAGGGGGATCACAGGAGGACACAGTACCACTGCAAATAGATGGAGTACAGATGGAGAATGAGCCAAGACATCGTGGACAATAACATCTTCAAATCAGCACTAAGACACTACCACCAACAGATTCAGAATGAACACCAAGCACACCATACTTGCAGTCCACATTGACACCAGGAGCAACAGCACCAAAGAGATCATCAACACCACTAAAGATTTCACTTCAACTACGGCCACCTCCAAGAGCATCACCCCCTAACAGAACCTCTATAGCAAACTCTGAGTTTTTTTGCAGTAAAATGACCTCCATATATAGCAACTTCAACTCTCAACTGAACCCAACAGGCACTGAAAAAGGACCTCTCATCTCTTCTATGGAAACAATCTTGTCCACATGGCTGGCCACCACCCTGGAAGAACCACCACCACCATGAAGTCCATCTACTCCAGGGCACCATCAAACATGTGCCTCGGCCATACCTTTACCAGAGGATTCTACCCCATCCGCAAAACACTCACACCAGACTCTGAACACCTCTATTGAATACGTTACCTTCCCAGACACATGAAACTTGCTGCCTTCCTCTCCCTTCTCAAGAATTCCTCAGCTGACCCAAAAAGTCTCACCATCTACAGACCAATCTACCATACGTGGCTAAAGTACTAGAGAAAATCATCACAAGATGCCTCACCAACCACGTCAACCACCACAAATTCCTCGTTGCCACACAGTCCAACTTCAGATCCAATCACAACACAAAAACAGCCCTCATCACCATCAGAGGTGACATCTGCATGATTGCAAATGGAGGAAACACAGTGGTCCTCATCCTTCTGGAACTCTTTGTGGCATTGAACATGGTCTCCTATCCTATCCTCATCTGACTCCTTCCTAAGATTGGAATCCAATGAACGAATCTCAGCTGAATTTGCTCCTTCCTGACTTGCCGAACATAAGCAGTCGTCCTGGCCCCCTACGTGTTGGACACCCACAACCTCATCTATGGAGTACCGCAAGGATCGTCTCTCAGCCCAACTCTTTATAATACCTGTATGATCCATCTGGCTAATATTATTCGCTCCCATGACATCGATGTCCTCTCCTATGCTGACAACAGTCAACTCATACTCTCCCACTTGGACAAGACTTTAAGCACCCAGTACAATTTTACTGCCTGCATGACTGAAGTTGCAAACGTGATGAAGACCAACTCTATCAAACTCAACAATGAATAGGTCAAAAGTTGCAATCTTTGGGAAAAACACCTCGCTATAGGGCTCCACCTGGTGGTCAGCCACACTAGAACGCACACCCAGCACCCTCGGCAAGAACCTCAGGATTGTCATTGATACCAAAATGGACATGGTCACCAAAGTCAATGCTGTAAAAACTCTTCTGCTGCCACACCCTGTGCATGCTGAGGAAATTCTTCACATAGCTCCCGAGCAGCACCCACAATACAGTCACACATGCCCCTGTCACTAGCAGGAACTACCTCTATGCCACAATTATCCATAACCTCCCAAGTAGTAAACACATCAGGCTGCACCTCAATAAGCTCCACTGGCTTCTGGGACTCACGCATGAAGAATTCGGACATCTCTCTCATTCTTCCAAAGCACTGCTCAACATTGGGCCAGCCTACCTGAATAGTCATATACACTTTCAAAGACCATCAAGACACGTCTTTTCACCTGGACTCCTGCTTGCACACATCCCATCAGATACGCAGAACCTAAAGCATGGAAAAATCTACTGCTACACATCAGAGCCTCCTCCTCATTTATTGAGCTTCTCAAGAAGCTGAAGACCTGGCTCTTCAAACAGCCTGTACCACTCACTCCAAGGAGAGTCTAGACTCTTACCGGTCAAGCACCAAGATATCCTCAAGGGTTAAGTGCGCTAACAAATAATCAATATATAATACGTAACATAACATGAGATAACAGCATGGGAAGTAGTACTGCAGTAGTACTCTGTTGTGTACTCTTCCATACCTTTGTCAATCAGCTCAAAAACATTCAACTTGCTATTTGTAAAAGTGCAAAGATGTCAAAATCGTTACTTGTACTTATAAAGAATGAATATTCCTTTTTTTGGATGTTTTGAGCCCAATTCACAAAGACATGTATGTTTTGTATTAAATAAAATAGAAACCTAAAAGTGAAGCCTTTCTCTGAAGTATGGACTTTCAAACTCTTATTCATCACACACAGGTGCAACTGTTCCTTCATTAACCATTATACTATAATCTTATGTTATGTTATGTTACTGCAGATTATAGAGCACACTTTCAATAGAAAGTCTCTTGGTGCTAAGTAACTGAATCAGCATGGCTCAGAATACTTATTGATATTTATAAGCTTGCTTGGAGATCCAGGTCTTCAACAATTGTGGAGGTGATCCTAAGTTCCAGAGGCAGCAGGTTCCAGGAGCGGGCAGCAGTGATTGAGAATCTTATACTACCTGTCCTATTCCTCTTTAATTGAGGGATGACTAAAGCAATCAATCATCGGTTTGTTGAGCGCGACTACTCACCTGTAAGGATCTCTAGGCACTGGGGGGGACGCATGGTCCTGTCCATCAAGGAGGAGGTCTATCGAATAGCCATGTCTTGAGGTCCCTCGTGAAGTTGAGAAGTGATATCGTCTGTCTGGGGTGGAGAGGAAGGGCGTTCCAGGCTCTGGCCGCAAGGAAGGAGAAGGAGCGGCCTCCTGATCTGTACTTCCTGGTGCGCTGGACCAGGGCGTGGGAGAGCTGGGCTGATCGTAGGGTCCTCTGGGGTGCGTGGAATGTTAGTCGGCTATTCAGGTATGCTGGAGGGCTTTGTGCGCGTGGGTGAGAATCTTGAAGGTGATTCTTGCCTCGATGGGGAGCCAGTGTAGTATGAGCAGGTGCTGGGTGATGTGGCAGTGTCGTGGTAGGTTGAGGATTAGTCTGGCGGCGGCGTTTTGGATGTTTTGAAGTTTGCGTGTGATGGCTGTGTTGATTCTGGCATAGAGTGTGTTGCCTTAGTCAAGTCTGCTGGTGACGAGGGTGTGTGTGACATTCTTTCTGTGTTCTAGGGGATCCATTTGAAGGTCTTGCATAGGAGGCGGAAGGTGTGGAAGCAGGAGGATGTTACGGAGTTGATCTGGCAGTCCATTTTGAGTTCGGAGTCCAGGATGATTCAGAGATTGTGTGTGTGGTAACTCTGGGTGTAGTACTACGCTACGCTCGCGGAGCGTGCATAGTTTGTGTTACTACGCACTACGCGTATTGCATGTAGCACAGTGCAAAAACACATAGGGCCCGATTCACAGAACAAACTTAAGACAAAATCCTAAACTTAGTACCATTTTGGTATTCACAGAATGCACTTACTACTTCTGGTATTCACAGAATGAACTTACTACTTTTGCGATTCACAGAATAAACGTACTACTTTTGGTATTCACAGAATGGATTTACGACTACTAACTTTATGTCCGCACTCGGGCCGGAAATTCCGGCCCGGAGGCAGAGCTTCCGGCCCGGAAGCCGAGCTTCCGGCCCGGAGGCGGGGCTTCCGGGCCGGAGGCGGAGATTTTGGCCATGGCTAAATCTCCTGTATACAAAAAAGGCCCTGTTCACACTGTGAGCATATAATTCATATATCCATTGCAGTTGTCATATATTTTAGACAATCTGTAGAGCAAGTGATTATATCATCTATACTACTCATTGGTATGGCTCACTAATAAGAGAAAAGAAGAGACAAGTGTTTTTCATACGAGGTAAGACAAGAAAGCTATCTATATGCCTATAAACGTGTGTCTCCAACACCCAGATGTGGTGAAAAAAGTGTGGAAAGGAGTGTTGGTGCCTCACGGTAGCAACATCAAGGAGGATAAAGCAGGATGGTACTCGCCTGCTACCTCAAGATCTCATCATCAGCTACCAACACTCCAGAAAAAGAAATAGGTGTAGGAAGAAAATGGGTAACTAATGACCCAAAAAGCAAAGTGCTAGGGTGTGTGGTAAAAGAGAAAAGAACTGTGCAGTGATCCGTGCACCACGTTAAGCCCCACAATGATATACAAGTCTGAGATAGATCACACTGGCTTGCGTTTTTTATTCTATGCTGTGTGACTGCTTGTATTTAAAATGCCGACATGTTTCATTGCCTTTTGGATAAACTCACGGCAACTTCTTCAGGGCGTGGGGTATTGTCATTCCACCCTGCACCACTGTTTTTATCAATTAAAAACAATTCTGTTGGAGACAAAATATAGACAAACAACACATAGCAAACTTAGTTGACCACCGGTTTAAAAAGAAGCTGATGCAGTATGTACTGCATTCCGAATTACATATCATCCACCATATTTACCGGGATATTGCCCACCATGGGCATACCTTTACCCTCGAGTCCTTGTGGCTACGATCACTCATTCAAGGCTCGTCTACTCGACTCCTGTCGTGAGTCTGTAATACACAATAAGAGTCACGAGACTTTAGGGAATACAATTACCAGATACCTGCCACTGCTCGTATCATGGGTTGTTATCACTCCTATGTCTCAATCCCATTATATATCTACCCTTCTATTGTGTGCCTAATTTGGGTGTAGTATAGATGATATAATCACTTGCTCTACAGATTGTCTAAAATATATGACAACTGCAATGGATATATGAATTATATGCTCACAGTGTGAACAGGTCCTTTTTTGTATACAGTTCATTGAGTGGGGGATGACCTGTTCTCTGCCCCTTCAGCTCCTTATTGTGGTTTGGTCTTGAGAACGGCAGCTTAGCCGTGAGAGCTTTTTAAGACTTTCATTACAATACGAGGTACAACACATAGCATTCTTACCTGGTTGTTTTTCCGGTTGGAAGACTTTTTATTAGGCACTGCATTACAGGTTAGAATACACTCCTCTCATTTTTCCACTCGTTTTTCCACACACTCTCCACATTGTTGGGTGCTCACAGCACTATCAACCCTGGACTATAGCGGTGGGAGGATGGACAAATTCTGCTTAGCCTTCACCGACGAACATATAGCATCAATACTATCAGGCCCTTCTCTCCTACCAAATCCTCCTCTCAACGGGACACCTTCAGCCCGTGATGAATGGGAAAAGCTATCTAATACTAGAAAACGACAAGTAAGAATCGCACTCCATGGAGCGCTGATGACTGAGTATCTCAGGGCAGGCGCAGCGCCTGCCAGTCTCCTAGTACGCATTGAACCCAAGATCTTTTTGGAAGACAAGAGATTCCGGGTGGACTGGAGTTATATAGCGAACAAGTGCACCCGGGATTGGCTTGTCCTGATAATTAACACAGCTAAGAGGCTCAGCAATGAACTCCTAAAAGAAATTTTGGAGTTAGAGGAAACTCTCAAGGCGGACACTACCATAACTGACACAAAAGAACAACTAGCCAGAATTCAAGATGACCTTAGTGAATACCAAGCATATATGGTCAACCAAAAGATAAAAGGACTCAGGCGAAACCTAGATAGATTTAGCCATGAATGGGCTTTCCCTTATGTTGAAGACCAGTATTATCAACAGACTCAACCACAACCAATGTTTCCACCTGGTGGGAGAGGAGGCCGCCGACAGGGTAGAAGAACACCTAACAACTGGACATTTGAGAATACAAGTAGTGAAGATGAGTAGATCATTGCCCAACCGTCTACTTCTAACCAAAAGGTTAGATTCAATCCCCAGGACAGAACCAATGAGGATTTGGGAGCCATGTTCAGGGTTTTTTTAGGACAACAGACTCACAACTCTGTAGATCAAAGAGGGACCAATTACAGAGGCCGGGGAAGGGGTCGGGCCCGTCAGAATCTGAACTCAACTTGGCAATCCTTCTCCCCAAGGATCACACGCAGCAGAGGCAGAACACCCCTATAACTGCGAGCGATAACAACATAGTGGTCAACCTCTCAAAACACCGACTCACGGATATGGAAGTTGAAGTACTCAACAAAGGGTTAGGGTTTGTACCCACCCCCCGTCATGATGGGTTTCAACTCCGGGCTGAACTCTATGGTCTTATGAGGAAGATCAAACTTAAAAAGTTTTTTGAGGGGAAGGAACAGGAGAATGTATCAAATTTTTCAACTAACTTATGTTGTCCATCCCAGTTCTGCCCTCCCACGAGTGCAGTAGGCCCCGAGACTTTGGTTTTTGAACAGAAGGTCCTACAAGACATCAGTCAGTTAGAACAAAACATGCACACTGTGGGTCACAGCAATATGAGCCCTAGAGATTGGCAGGCACTGAAAAGTATACAAAACAATCAAACCATCACTATCAAGCCAGCCGATAAGGGCGGGGCGGTGGTAGTGATGGATACCCTTGATTACGACACTGAAGTGGCCAGGCTTTTGGGCAACCACTGCAATTATAGACCTTTGGCGCGGGATCCCACCAATGAACTACAGGCGACCATTATTCAACTGGTGACGGAGGCTAAAGAAAAGAAATGGGTAACATATAGAGAAGCCGAATTTTTGATTAACATGAAACCTAGAATCCCGGCGTTCTATATTGTACCCAAAATTCATAAGATACAACGACCCCCCCCGGGACGCCCAATAGTCTCGGGTATCCAATCTTTACTAGAACCATTGTCACAGTTTGCGGACTTTTTTCTAAGGGAATGTGTCATCACCCAACCCTCGTATGTCCAGGATACCACCGATGTTTTGAGAATACTGGAGAATGTTACATACAATCCTGTCAATCAATTTCTAGTCACTATAGACATAGAATCATTGTATACAAGTATCCCTCAGGAAGCCACGCTGGTGGCAGCAGCTCGTGCCCTGAGGGACTCTGAATGGTTCTATGACACTCCGCAAACCTTTGTCTTACAATGCATAGAGATCGCATTGACCCAAAACTTCTTCTCATGCAAGGATCAGATATACCTCCAGGTGTCTGGTACTTCGATGGGGGCTACCTTCGCCCCAAGTCTGGCCTGCATTTATGTAGGCCAGTTCGAAACGTACCACATCCATTCTGACACCAATCTCTTCCAGAGGAACATTGTCCTCTGGAAGAGATACATAGACGATGTGCTATGTATATGGGAAGGCTCGGAAGAGAGACTTAATGAATTTCTAACCTGGCTTAATGGCCTAGATAGCTGCTTAAAGTTCACCTGGTCGGTGAGTAGAACATCCGCAGTATATCTAGACCTCGACATTCAGGCTGAACATGACAAGCTTGTGACTAAGGTGCATCATAAATTAACTGATAAAAATTCCTTACTACATTATAGATCATATCATCCCAGAGCCCTCCGGGACAACCTGCCTGTGGGACAGTTTTTAAGATATCGCCGTAATTGTTCCACCTTACAACAATACTCTGAACAGTCCAATGTGCTGCCACCAAGCTAGAAAATCGAGCATACACTAAAAAGGTAATAAGACAGGCAAAAAAGCGAGCATACAACACGCCCCGTGCGGACCTTTTGGAAAAAGCTCCCTAGAAAAATGGAGAATGCATCCCAGTGGTCACTACTTTTGGCCCACTCTCCACCAAAATCAGGCAGATCATCCGTAGACAGTGGCACCTGCTAAGCACTAGCAATATGCAAATGCCTCCACCTCGGTTTGCATTCAAATGATCGGCGAACATCCGTGACCGGCTAGTTCACACTAGACCCAAAACAGATCTACGGGAGACCAACATCCCGCAGGGGCATTACCCATGTGGGAGTTGCTCTGTGTGTGCGCTTACATCAGCCACAAAAAGTGTTACCCTTGTAAATAAAAAAATGTGGTTTCTAAATAAATTTAGTAACTGCAACACTTCCAATGTCATCTATAGATTGACGTGCCCCTGCGAGCTCCACTATATTGGCCTTACCACCAGGAAGGTAAAAATAAGGATACAAGAACATCTTAGTACGCTACGCGCAGGCAAACTGAGCACAAAACTGGTGCAACATTTCCAGTCTCACAAACACACCTCTAAAGACGTGCGTTGGGTAGTTCTAGAAAGGGTGACAGGCGACCAGTTTAACATGGAATCTAGACTGAGTAGCAGGGAAGCACGTTGGATTTATCAGGAGGGTGCAGATCAAACCGGATCGAACGATTTCATTGAATGGAATAAGGTTAATACATAACCCATTCATCCCAAATGCCTACACTGACATAGGCTTCCCATTATGCATGGCTGAGTGTCAATAAAGATCAGAGGCAGAAAATGAGTTGGGAACTCAACACACTAAAAAAGCCAATACATCCAGCCAGCAGATAACTATGAGAGTGTATTATAACATGCCTCACTTCTCATTGCTATAGTTTTAGAACTTGAGACCTAATGTAATAACCTTTATTCTCTTAGGAGGGCTTGTGTATGGCAGTGTAATTTTATCAACCCCAACGCAATTTTGAGGAACAAAAATAAAAAATAAAAAATGAAAACCATTTAGAGGAGCATTTGGGGACAGACATGTGTGTTATTACCAATTTTTGCAAAAAGGTTTACCTAACACTATACATGACAAAATTTACTAGATGGATGTAGAGAACACATGTCTTGATGTGCTCTAGTTTGCCATTTTGTAGATATCTCTATATTGCGGGGGAACTTGAAAAACCATAGAATACACTGAGGAGTTCACCATTCTAACATGGCGGCGTCTGTCTAATTACGAGATTCGCTGACTCTCTGAGTAGGGCGGGACCACCCAAGCCCGGTCACGTGGTGAGCGTGATTACGCTCATATCCACGAAAAACAACAGTCGCGCTGTTGCGGTGCTGAGTCAACGCCAGACACGGACGCATTTACGGTGGGTCCCGATGTATGATTTTTAAAACAGGGCACTCGGTTAAAAAGGGATGGGAACCTGTGCTAGCACATTTTGAGTGGGAATCCAGGCCACAATGCAACCAACTGGGCAGGCACGAACTGGACAAGAGGGGGCTACTGTAATGGGACAGGGCTCACCCGACCTGACGCTGAGTACTAGTTACACCCAAATTAGGCACACAATAGAAGGGTAGATATATAATGGGATTGAGACATAGGAGTGATAACAACCCATGATACGAGCAGTGGCAGGTATCTGGTAATTGTATTCCCTAAAGTCTCGTGACTCTTATTGTGTATTACAGACTCACGACAGGAGTCGAGTAGACGAGCCTTGAATGAGTGATCGTAGCCACAAGGACTCGAGGGTAAAGGTATGCCCATGGTGGGCAATATCCCGGTAAATATGGTGGATGATATGTAATTCGGAATGCAGTACATACTGCATCAGCTTCTTTTTAAACCGGTGGTCAACTAAGTTTGCTATGTGTTGTTTGTCTATCTTTTGTCTCCAACAGAATTGTTTTTAATTGATAAAAACAGTGGTGCAGGGTGGAATGACAATACCCCACACCCTGAAGAAGTTGCGGTGAGTTTATCCAAAAGGCAATGAAACATGTCGGCATTTTAAATACGAGCAGTCACACAGCATAGAATAAAAAACGCAAGCCAGTGTGATCTAGCTCAGACTTGTATATCATTGTGGGGCTTAACGTGGTGCACGGATCACTGCACAGTTCTTTTCTCTTTTACCACACACCCTAGCACTTTGCTTTTCGGGTCATTAGTTACCTATTTTCTTCCTACACCTATTTCTTTTTCTGGAGTGTTGGTAGCTGATGATGAGATCTTGAGGTAGCAGGCGAGTACCATCCTGCTTTATCCTCCTTGGTGTTGGTACCGTGAGGCACCAACACTCCTTTCCACACTTTTTTCACCACATCTGGGTGTTGGAGACACAAGTTTTTAGGCATATAGATAGCTTTCTTGTCTTACCTCGTATGAAAAACACTTGTCTCTTCTTTTCTCTTATTAGTGAGCCATACCAATGAGTAGTATAGATGATATAATCACATGCTCTACAGATTGTCTAAAATATATTACAACTGCAATGGATATATGAATTATATGCTCACAGTGTGAACAGGTCCTTTTTTGTATACAGTTCATTGAGTGGGGGATGACCTGTTCTCTGCCCCTTCAGCTCCTTATTGTGGTCATGGCTAAATCTCCGCCACTGGCCGGAAACCCCACCTCCGGGCTGGAAGCTCCGCCTCCGGGCCGGAAATTCCGGCCCGAGTGCGGACGTAAAGTTAGTAGTCGTAAATCTATTCTGTGAATACCAAAAGTAGTAAGTTTATTCTGTGAATCGCAAAAGTAGTAAGTTCATTCTGTGAATACCAGAAGTAGTATGTGCATTCTGTGAATACCAAAATGGTACTAAGTTTAGGATTTTGTCCTAAGTTAATTCTGTGAATCGGGCCCGTAGTGTTGCGTGCATTTTTTGCTTGCTGGCGGTCCTCAACTTTTTCCTCATTCGCGATCAGCAACATCAAGTTGCCGATCGCGAGCGTGGAAAATAAACCTCCCGGCGAGATTCTCAATGCGGGGATGTCAGGTTTCTCATTGCGAGTGGTCGCGTATGCTCGCGACCGCTCGCGATGAGAAACTACCAGTCCGCGTTGAGAAAGCTTCCGCTCGAGTACAAATCTACTCGAGCGGCAGAAAACGACCGCTTGCACTGTGCAAGATGCCGTTTGCAATGATTGCATGGTGCAGACAAGCATCCGGCACTATGCAATCAGTGCGAACAGCATTTCCCTCCCACACTATGCAGTTCACGTAGCTACGCGTAGCGTGCGTAGTGTGAAGTGCACTTCGTGTAGCTACGCATAGTGCTACTACGCAAACTACGCCCAGGGTTAGTGCGTGGTCCGTGGGTTTGGGCAGGCTTCCGAAGGCGGAGGACCACCAGGTATCCTTACAGGCGTCATGGTGTGAGCCCATGATGAGCACTTCTGCTCTTTCCGTGTTTAGTTGTAGGCAGCTGCTCTTCATCCATTTAGTGACTGCTTCCATGTCTTCTTGAAAGTTGTGTTTGGCTGCATTGGGTTCGTTGGATAGGGAGAGTGGGGTCCGAGAGGAAGGGAGGGAGTCTGACCTGCTGCATTCTGCCAAAGAGGAATGAGCTGATCCAGTCGAGGGCCTTGTCCCAGATCCCTGCATCCTGAAGTCTGCGTGTTAGGGTGCAGTGAGAGACTGTGTCTAAGGCCGCTGAAAGGCCGAGGAGGATGAGGGCTACTGTCTCTCTGTCCAGGAGGGAGCGGATGTCGTGTGTTGCGGCGAGGAGGGTGGTTTCCATGCTGTGTTTCTTTCTGAAGCCGGATTGGGAGGAGTCAAGGATGTTGTGCTCTTAGATGAAGGTGGTGAGTTGTTTCTTGATGGCTTTCTCAATGGCTTTTGCTGGGAAGGTCTGTAGTTCTTGAGGTTGGTGGGGTCTGCCGAGGGTTTCTTCAGGAGGGGGCTGATCTCAGCGTGCTTCCAGTCATAGAGGAAGGAGGCATTTGTGAGGGAGTGGTTGATGGGGTGGCGAAGCATGGGGGCACTGGTGTAGGCGGCTCTGTTGAAGATGTGGTGGGGACAGGGGTCTGTGGGGGCCCGGAGTGGATTGACTTCATCATCTTCAGTGTGTCTTCAGTGGTGAGGGCTGTCCAGCTGTCAATTGTTGGCTTTAAGGTGTCGGGATGGTTGGTGAGGATTCTGTGTGTTGGCTTTCTTTGTCGAAATTGTTGTAAATGTTCTTGATTTTGTGGTGGAAGAAGGTGCTGAGTTTGTCTCAGAAGTCTTGTGAGGGAGGGATGTCTGTAGACTTGCTGATGGGTTAGGTGAACTCCTTGATGAGGCTGAAGTGTTATTTGCTGTTGTGCACGTGTGGGGAGATTCTGTCTTGGATCGCTTTCTTTCTTGTATTTTTGGTGGTGGGCGTTGGTGGTGGCTCTGAAGTTGTTGTGGGCTTCTGTAGATTTGGAGTTCCTCCAGGCCTTTTCGAGGCGGCGGCATGTGCGTCTGGACTCTCAGAATTTGGTGATGACCCAGCTGGCTTTCCTGGTATGTGTGTTGTTCTTCCTCTTGAGGGGGGCTATGGTGTTGGCGCAGTAGGAGATCAATCTGTGGTGTTGGTGTTGCCGGTGGTGAGCTGGTCGGAGGTGATTTTAGTCCAATTTCTGTGTAGGAGCAGGTGCTGGGTTCTGAGGATGGTAGGTGTTCTGAAGGTGAAATGGATGCAGCGATGGTCTGTCCACTGGAGTTCGGTGGTGTGACTGAAAGTGATAGAGTTTTCTGTGGTGAAGATGGGTTCGAGGGTGTGCCCTGCTAAGTATGTGGGCTCAGTCACAATCTGGCGGAGTCCTATGTTGTGTAGCTTGTCCAGAAGGGATGTGGTGTTGGGGTCTTGTTGGTTGTCGAGGTGGAAGTTGAGGTCTCCCAGCAAGGTGTAGTTGGTGAACGACAAGGCCTGCGGGGTGATGCTGTTCATGATGGAGTTGGTGAATGGTCCGCAGGGTCCAGGGGGTTGGTAGATGAGGGTTCCCTGGAGGGTGGTGGTGGGCTGGCCTGTATCTTGAAGAGTAGGTGTTCCATCAGGTCTGTGGGCTCGTCAGAAAGTGTGCTCAGTTGGAGGGTGGATTTGTGGGCGATGGTGATTCGCTCCACAGGTCGGGGGCAGTCCTTATGGGAGATCTTGTATCCTTGGAGAATGGCGATGTCAGGTCCCGAGATGTTGTTAGTCCAGGTTTCAGTGAGGAATGCGACGTCCGGGGTGGTGCTGTTGAGGAGGTCCCAGATTTCAGTGGCGTGTTTGTGGAGGGATTGGACATTGAGGAGGATGCATTGCAGGTACTTTGGTGCGGTCGTGTTGTTGCAGGCGGGTTGTGCTGGATTTGTGGTCTAGGCGGTGCTGCAGGAGTGGCGGCAGCAGTGACAGCTGAAGGATCCGTGGGTGTCAGCTGGTGATGCTACCCTGCAGTTGTTGTTGCAACCTGGAATGAGTGCGTAGGGAGCCGCTGGGTTGTAGCATTGGTGGTTCGGAGGACCAGGGTTCCTGGCGCTGGTCGTGTTCGGGTTGTGGATGGTTGTACACAGGCTTGCCTTTGGCGTGCCCGGCCGCCATTAAGTAGGGGTCAGGGAGGGCTGGAAAGCTGGAAGGCGGGAGCAGGGAAGTGAAACTGGCTTGGGCCGGTCGCGCTGGGGGGAAGCGGCCACGGGGGCAGCAGTGGCGGGTAAAAGCGGGAGAGAGGTGCACAGAATAAAGAGTAGAGTGAAAACAGAGTAAAAGTGAAAAGGAGGATGGAAAGTGATAGAAAGAGAGTGACAGTAAAAGGGTGAAAAACGAAGGTGAAAGGAACAAGGTGAAAGGAAAAGGCAAGCAGAAAAACAAAGCATGAGAAAGAGTGAGAGGTCCACTGGACCAACAGGGATGAGGAGTAGGTATAGCTGTGGGTAGAGGAGGGCCTCGAACACCAAAAATCAAGAGTGCAGGGGCTCAGGAGGGCTTCACTTGATGGTGGAGTAGCAAGGGTGAGACAGCAATTTCACTGACAATAAGTCAGTGGTCTTGCTCGCCTGTCCCGCAGTGGCCGCCATTAAGTACGGTCGGGGAGGGCTGGACAGCTGGGAGGCGTGAGCGGGATGGGAAACTGGTTTGGGGTGGTCATGCTGGGGGAGGGGCCACGGGGGCAGCATCAGCGGGGAAAAGTGGGAGAGAGGTGCATAGAATAAAGAGTAGAGTGAAAACATAGTTAAAGTGCAAAGGAGGATGGAAAGTGATAGAAAGAGAGTGACAGTAAAAAGGTGATTAACGAATGTGAAAGGAAAGAGGTGAAAGGAAAAGACAAGCAGAAAAACAGAACTAGAGAATGAGTGAAACCAGGGATGTGGCGCAGGTATAGCCGACGGGTGGGGGAGGGCCTCGAACACCAACACTCGAGAGTGCAGGGGCTCAGGAGGGCCTCACTTGATGGTGGAGCTGCGAGGGTGGGAGAGCAAGTTAGTGGTCTTGTCATGTACATGAGTGGATCTCAGATCTCTAGTGTGGAATATTTAAGGGTCCGAAATTTGAAGAAAGCTGGACTTTCCGTGTGCAAGGCCTTGAAGACCATGGCTAATGTAATGAGTCAAAAAACAAATAGTTTTATCAACTCAGCACTAGTCAAGCTTAATTCCAAAAGTACTTGATCATTCCAACTGCTTAAGTATTTTGTAAAATGTTAAGCTGCTTTAGGCGGGAAGATCAGTAGAAGGTGCATGTCTGCTCTAGACTGTAGTGCATGGGGTAACTTTAATTGAGTTGGGACCCCTCAAAGTACAAAGGAATAACTATGATAAATAGAAAGAAGACATCACTTTGACACAACTATATCAAGAGGCACTTCCTGTTTCTTATACTGTGGATAGAACGCGTTAGATTGAAAGCAACAGGCTTATTCATATCGCCTTTGATGTCATTTTTTCAAAAATGCATATAGTTACCTATACATTTTAAAATATAATGTTAGAATAAAGGGGCAATTGTCGTCAAAGTAGTAAAGATCTAGGGGCTTATAAGCAAGCGGCAGCGATAATTATCACTGGCCGCCTATAGCGTCCAAAATCCTAACGCCGGATTGCTGAGGCGATAGAAATCCCGGCAATAGTGGCGATAGGCATAAAATATCGCTGAAATACCAGCGATATGACGAACAGTCAGAGTAAACATTGTAAATAGTGAGAGGTGGATCTAGCATTATGATCCACCTCCCATGCAACATATTGCTAAGTCATGAATTATCATCAAGAGTAAGGATCCGGCAATACACCCGGTTAGCGCTAGTGTAAATGAAGCTAGAAGTGTTAGCGATTATCTAGTTAATAGTGAGTAGCCGTTTTTGTGATTCTTCCCGCTGAGTTTCAGTTGGGAATGCCTACCTCGCATCTCATTAGCGAAGCGAGGCGTTAAAAAAATGGGCCCAGAGGCATGGATTCACGCGTTAACGTGTCCATGCTGATAGGGTGTTAGAATTATTGCCGCTTTTCGGCACAAAACGAACGCTAATGCAGCGATAATTCTAACGCCGTGCCTTGAAGATATGCCCCGCAGTTGTTTATAATCATTTTCTAGGACTGACCTTACATGTAGTACCAAGAGGCCAGTATACCGTCTTTTTGTATTTCTTTTAGGAACATTTTCAAGATGTTTTGACCAAATTATTTAAATGCCTTTAAAGAAAGGTATGCTCCTGAATATATGAGAAACTAGGCAAATGCTATCTGATTAACCAAACATTTTGCAATCCTGTCATCTATTTTTCAGTACCTGATAAATATATTAATTTGGCAAGTACATTTGAACTCAGCTGGGGTTAATCATAGTGGTGATGGAAATCATTGCTAAAATACAAACGTTCTTACTTCTGTAGAAACCTTTTAATAGTGCCTTAAAATACACAACTAAAAATAAAATGAAAAGGAGAGAAGTGACTCACATATAAAGACTGATTGATAATGCCCTTTGGAGACCTGGATCATTGTGAAAGCTACAAGATACTATTTGCTACTGTGAGAGATGACAGCAATAACCTTTTAAAGAGTAATTAATTTGTCATGGGGAGGAGTATTTGAAGTTTAAATATATTTTTCATTTGGAGTTTGTAAAAATCTTGACAGTTTAAAGAAATATTTTAAAGCATTTGGGAGAACATTTCTAAAATGTTGTTTAATTTATTGCTGGCCTTTTTGGCAGTTTCATGTTCATGCTCTAGTGCTGTACCTTTCAGTGACTCTTGATAATATTCACTGCAGGAAAATCTTTATTTTTTGCCTGGTCCCTCTTTTTTTCAAATGCTAACTAGCGTTTTTTTACCTCTGTCAGTGAGTAAGAAGTACTAGTGAGCAGTAAGCTACGTTCCTCCAGTGGAGTTTGTTTAGTTTTGCCCACTCCGGTTTGGCAAAAACTCCGCCACGTGGTATTGGGCATAAACCCTCTTTTTAAATATTAATATGTCAACTCCTAAATAGGCATAACTGCCCATTAAGGCAGGGTTCATGGTATTTAACAGTAGGAAGTGTAAAGGTTTAACATTAAACGCAACCTACAGTGAAAAGACCGAAAAGGCTATATTCACCTTAGGAGAGTTAGCTGTTCCATAGGAAATTATTGGGATACAATACTAGAGTTCATTTTATGACTTTTTAAAATATTTATTACAAACCCAATTCATTGGTAATGTTGGCCTTGTAATACGTATTTTAGTACAGGTCATTTTAAAATGTTGCCTATTACCTGCCTAAAGCCTCTAGAAGCCTATTTGCATGAGATTCTAACTGTAACCCAGGAGCAAAATAACCCCCTGCATGAGTTGTGAACTTGTTCCCAGAGTTGAAGCAAAAGGTCTTGGTTGTGGGAAGGTGCTCTGTTTCTCTGGGAGGCTGGCCATCTGGGACTTATTTAACTTTCAAGGAGCCTACCCTGTCAGAGGCAGATGTAGCTAACACCTGGGCCTGCCCCCTGCATTTGTCCCCCAAGTCAGTCACCAGGCCCAGTGGGAGAGGTGCTGTCCCCAAAACTGGTTTTGAGTGACCTCAGAGGTGGATTTTCCTTGCTACATCTCTAGTGTGAGCGTAGGAGCTCCGCACAGGAGAAGAAAGGTTCTGCCATGTTGGTTTTGGCACAGCGGGGCACTGTAGGATTGATTTTCAGTAAAATACATATGAAGTGCTGCAAAAGTGGGTAGGGTGACCAATGGGAACTTATATCCTATTAGTTAGAGAGTGGCCATGAGATTTCACTACACACAGGCTGGCAGTGAGCATAAAAGTAGCTTCTCTAGTACCATGCTCAGATCACTTCTGAACCTGTGGAAAAACAGAAAGGGCTTGACCTGCTGTCTGTGACCTGAGAAGAACACCGAAGACTGAACCTGCTCCCTGCCTTGTACCCAGGACAAAGAAGTGTACTCCAAGGGTCATAAAGCTGACCTCCTGTTTGGGCTCTAGGGTCACAATAAACTTTAAGATGCCTTTCTGCATTCTAGTTGCCCATTTCCCTGGACTCTGCTGCTGAACTCTGCTGGAGTGAGCCTTGAACCCTGAGTACTGTCCCCAAGGTCCAGGACCATAGGCTGGTCTCAATGTTTGCTGAAACACAAGACTTCAAAACTTGTTCCCAACTTTTGGTTCTGAGAATCATCAGTGGACTAGTACCAGCCTGCCAATCTCATCCAAGCAAAGGTGCATTGCCACTGGGCCAAACATTTGGGTTGCTCCCCCGACTTCTCCACAGCAGGGACCTTTTGAGGTATTTCAGCTGCAGCCTGCAGCCTTTCTCCACTGGAAGAGTCCAAGTCCCCAAAAAATAACTAAGTTCAAAGGTAGAAATCTTCACCAGGTGAAGGAGTGAAAAGTATTTGGCCATGAGGGACCTTCACTGGGAATGAAATTCAAATTCCTCCTGCTCAGAGAATTCCTTCCAAAAGTCAATGGCTTAACCGAGACAACTTCCAGCAGCTGTATGATGATGACGAGTGCTCTTCGTCCCCAGCCTGCTACCTTACCCTGCTAAGGATTTTTTACTTCCATTCCAGATCAAAATTAAAACTTTCCACCGGGACAAACGTACCTGCCCTCCATCGCAGCCAGCTTTAAAACTGGGGTGGGTGATAAATTCCGCTCCACCAGTGGAGTTGTCCGAGGTTTGGCAACTCAATTCTGGCAAAATTCCACCAACCACGAGTGGCAGAGTTTTTTTCTCATGTGTGGCTCGCCAACAGCAAGTTAGAAAGCGTGAGTGAGATTTGGCACTCCCTAGCATGATTTTCAGTTATTAACTCCTCAACATGAGCGGTTGAAGGCAGTTGTGACCATTGGCGGTCAGAAAGCTGCCGCTCAAGTAGAAAATCCTCTTGAGCGGCAGCAAACTCAAGTCAAGAAGCAGCGCCCTCTGGCACTCCACATGGTTCCTCTTGGACTGATTTTTCAGTGAGTAACGAGTTCCCGGTGCTTGAAATCAGTACAACGTGCCCAATTCCTCCGGTTCGCAGAACTCCATGGAATCTCGCAGAGTTTTCTTGTATCTCAGCGGAACTCAGCAGGTTGAAACTCCACGAGTTCTGCCCACTCCTACCTTAAAACCCCTACCTTTCCTCAGGTCAAGTGCAACTAGAGACCATAATATGCGTATAATGCTTTTTGACACTATTTTGAACCTTAAACTTTACAAATTCATAACTAATACACTTTACTCGTTTTTCTAAATTGGTTTGGGACTTTGCTTGTGTTGTGTTTTGGCTTTATTATTGTTTAAATACTGCATCAATACTTTACAAATTGCCTCTAAGGTAAGCTTGCCTGCTGTGTGCCGTAGCTACCAGGGGGTGAGCTCAGGTTAATTTCGAGACTTGAGTGGTTCACCTTGACAAGGATTGTACTTCTGGGAGCATCAAAGCTCCCAGATCCTTTTGTGTTATGAAGAATGCTAGACTGAAATGATAACGCTTTACCATTCTCTGCGACTTGGAAGCTTGTGTTTTAGCCACTGTTTAGCAATAACTTAAGCAACTGAAGCTATATTATTAAACATAAATATCTGCACCCCTTCCATTATTTGTGTCACAAACAATAGGGTGAAGCACTCTTTGAACACTAAATGAGCAGATGCCTGATAGGGTGTTAAGATGTGGGACAGACTAGCCTCCTTCCTGCTTGTACTGAATCTTTCAAAATGTCAGTCTGTCTGCTTTCCATTTATTTGTTTGACCTACAGAATACATGTATTTTGCAGTGGTAAAATGACTGGTATCAGCACAGATTATATATTGTGTAATTATTGTGAAAACTTTGTCGGAATTACAATACAAATTAGTGTTCTATTATATTTCCCATTTAATCATAACAGCTCCCTACATATTATAAACGCATTCAAATTGACAACAGCTCTGAGAATAACATAGACATACAGAAGTGAATCTGGTTGCACTTACACCAGTGTACTGAAAATTACTGATATTAAAGAAAAAAGGACCCAAATGATTGTAAACTGAGGAGATTAAAGGCAGGGATGTTTTAAGGATTTTGGGGGCCCTGGCAAAATGTATTTTGGGGGCCCCTGTTTGGAATAGCTTTGATTTTATGATCCAGTTTCAGCTCTTTCATGCCCTGTTTGGTCAAATTCTGAATGTGTGTACATCTGATATTCAGGGATAGTGATGTGTGTTTTCAGTATTGTAACACAGCAGCAGCTCACTAATATTACTGCAAATAATCTCTGTCACACAATACCCATTTCACATATGTGAGGTCCTGTATTGATCTAAAAGAAACTTTTTTATGGATGTTGCATGAAACATAAACTCATTTTGTCTGCAAAATGTCTGTAATAGACTCACACATCAAAGATAAATGATAGAAAAATGCTATTTACAACATTCTGTAAAAAAATAGTCAAGGTCATCAGGGCAAGACTCTCTGCAGAATGGAGCTGAAAGACTGGGGCCCTGGGCCAGAACCCACTTTGCCCATGCCTTAAAACGTCTCCGATTAAAGGTGCCCAGCATATGAGAACTAACCAGTGACTCCCTTCCACTATGTTAAAAGCCATAGCAATAGCTAATCCTATGAAAGCTCCATTAAAAAACACAGTAAGTATTGTGACACCTGGGTGAGCAGATTGTGGGAATACAATAGTGATTGGCTTAGAAATTCCATCAATCAATGCTGTGTTGCTATTATAAAACCAGGTGACCCCCAACAGCAAATCGAATGCTATTGGAAACCGAATATGATTAGATGAGATAGAGACTAAGGCAATGAATATGCAAAACTGAAATATATTCTCAAGAATAAGGCCAGATGACTTTCTAGCTGGCCAAAAGATGAATATGACTAAGGGTACAACCTTGGAGGAAGATTCAGAAGTCCAGAGTGTGAACCTTTGCTGGTTGAAACGGTTTACGTTTAACTTTGTTTTTTATTGACTTTCTGTGGTAAGACAATAGCATACATTTCCAGAAAATCATACAAAGCCTCAACTTTACAGACCCTTAGTGGGCATAATGACCAACAGGTGTGCACTGTTTGCGGATGCCATGCTGCCTGGTCCCTCTTGGTTGCTATGAGGTAGTCCATAGAGTCTCTGTGTATTCTGGAATCATGTAAATTCGCAATTATACAGCAATGTCTAATAAAAAGAAGAGAAACACACAAGAAAAAGAAAACAGTCCCTCCCCCCCCCAACCCTCCGCCGAACTGGTGTGCTTGGGACCTATCTTACTTAGACCACTATATTTGGCAGGAGCCCGGGTGCAGTTCATGATGCCAGAGTTGGTGCATCGGGGCCCAAGAGTCAGAGGAGGCGAAGGTATCTTGGGCATGTAATCTCGTTCATTTCAGATGCAATCATAGAGACTATTGGTTGCAATAGGTCATTCAATTTTTCCCTGGTTTTAGTGAGAGAGGCCTGTATCTGTTCCATCCCTAAAATGTGCCATAACCTGTGTAGCCACCCTATGTTTGTCAGTCTTGTCTGTGTCCCCCAATGCGATAAGATGTTTTGGAGTGTCGCTCCCAAAACCAACCCCATTTGCTTCCCTCTTCTAGTTCTTAATGGGTATGTCAGGGGATTGGGTAGTCCGAGCACTACGTAGGTCGGGAACCGTGGGATTTGCATTTTGAATTGTCGGTCTACCTCGTCCTGGATCGTTGTCCAATAGCCAGATAGTTCCCTGCACTCCCACAACAGGTGCACCAGCATGCATTCCTCCCCACATCCCCTCCAGCAGGTTGGGTTACGGTCTGGGTTTCCTCTATTAAGGGGAGCCGAGGTCAGGTACCAGTACATGGCTATCTTGACTGCAGTCTCCCTACTGGCAGTGTTGCATGAGGTGTGATTGGCTCGGTAGTAGATGTCATTCCATTCTTTTACTGAAAGATCCCTTACCAATTCCTTCACCCATCTTTTCTGGCTAGCCATGCTCGCCACGGGAGCCGGGAGGAGCAATATGTCATACAATTCACAGATCATTTTCTTGTCTGTATTCTTGGTTAGAAGCCATCGTTCGTATTTTGTCAGCTTCCTGCTCACCTTTGGCTGCACCTCCATGTGAAGGAGCCAGTGACGGAGCTGCAGGTAATGAAACCTCTCCGTTTCCGGGAGGCCATAGTCCGATCGTAAATCCGAGAAGGAAATGATCCCGTCTATGTCAAAGAACTGTCTTGCCTCTTTACACTCCGTCTCCTGCCAACCCGCAAATGCATTTCCGTCCATCCCCGGGGAAAAGTCCTTGTTGTCAAGTAGAGGAGTCATAGGAGAGGGAAAATATGTCAATCCCCGCTTAACAGCCACCCCATCCCAGACCCTGAGTAGTGTGTGCATAATGGGTGAGCCCTTTAGATTTGGGGGCCGATCTGCGCCCTTGACGAAAGGGACTTTCCAAAGAGAAAGTTTGGCCAGCGCCCTATCCTGGAACAGCAATCTCTTCTCGGATTCCGATCTGTTCCATTCAATGAGATATCGTAACCGAGTTGTTTGGAAATATTCCAGAATGTTTGGGATCCCCAGACCACCCTTATTGGGTCGTAGATAGCCCAACTCTTTCCGAATCCGGGTTCTTGCCCCTGCCCAAATGAACTGTTGTATTGCTTGTTGCAGTTTCTGAAGATTACCTGGTGGTGGGCAAATCGGTATTGTCTGAAAAGATATAATGCTTTGGGAAAGATGGACATTTTAATTACTGCTATCCACCCCAGGAGTGATAGCTGGTGGTGTTTCCATTGTTGCAGTTCCTTGAGGATATGAGTGGTTAATTTGGAATAGTTGAGCATGACCCTTTGTGGCACAGATGGTGCCAACTCAACTCCCAAATATGGGATAGATGACATTGTCTGTATCTCTGCGTAGGGGGCTCTGCCTACAGCTGGAGTGTTCACTCTCTGGTTCAACCAAAGAATCAGACTTCCCGACATTGACCTGGAAACTCGAGACCTGACCAAAGGCCTACAGTTCCCGTACCGAGAGCGCTGACGTTTTGAGGGAAGCGATGATGTCATCCGCATAAAGACTGATTGCGTGTTGCTCCCCGCTGAATGGAATGCTCAGGATGTCGGGGTTGTCTCTTACCTTCTGAGCGAGCGGCTGAACATAGAGGGCAAAGAGGAGAAGCGGCAGCGGGCATCCCCGGCGGGTCACTCTCTGAATGTCAAAGGGGCTGGATGTTATCCCATTCACCCTAATAGTCGCTGTGGTCTTGCTGTAGCAGCTCGATACCCAGGCCTCTAACCTGGCCCCCAGGCCAAAGTGAATCAGGGTCTTGTCTAAGAAATACCAATCCACTCAGTCAAATGCCTTCTGAGCATCGACCGACAATAGGAGAGGATCCATGTAGGTGCCATGGGCTTTGTCCACTAAATGTAAAATGCGATTGGTGTTGTCGCTGCTCTGTCTATTGTGGATAAAGCCGGACTGGTCAGGTTTGATGATGCCTGGCATGAGGGGGCCCAATGTAGCCGCCAACACCCCCGTGAACAGCTTCAGATCTACATTGAGCAGCGACACCGGGCGATAGGAGCTGCAGAGGGATTTATCTTTCCCTGGTTTGGGCATTACTACTATGGACGCATCTAGCATCTCTGGAGAGATCGCTTATGAGGCAGTAAAAGAATTGAAGAGCCTTGTCAAAAGCGGAGCCAGTACGTGGCAGAAGGATTTATAGAACCCGGCAGAAAAGCTGTCGGGTCCCTGTGATTTCAGTACCTTGAGGCATGAGATTGCCCCTATCACTTCCTCTACCCGTATGGATGACTCCAACAGTTCCGGGCGCCCTGTCCCTATAGCCGTTATGTGTACGTCCTGGAGGTAGGTGTCGATGCGAGAGGTTGGAGAGGTGTCTTTGCGATAAAGCTCGGTATAGAATGTTTGAAAGACCTTTGCTATCTCCTCATCAATTTCTGCTGTCTTCCCTGAGCTCGACCTGAGGGACTGAAACTTCATCTGCAGGGTGCGGGTTCTCAGTTTCCTCCCCAGCATGCGCCCGTTTTATCTGTTCCAATGTAGTATTTGAGTCTGAGCACTGCGTATTCAGCCCTGTCCAAGTCGAGTCCCGCTAATTGGGCCCGAGCCGTTTTCAGCTAGACCCAAACTCTTGGCGCCCCAGATCTACTGTGTACCTTCTCCAATTCAAGTACTTGTGAGGTAATCTGCTCTCTCTTGGTTTTGCTGTCCCTGTTTTTGTCTGCAGAGATCACAATCAATTTCCCCTCACCACTGCCTTAAGGGCCCCCCATAGAGTAGCCAGGGAGACATCGGAGAGTCGTTCAGGTCTAAGTAGTCTGTGATGCATTTGAGGATCTGTTCATGTGTCGCCACTTTATGCGACAATCCCTCCCGCAATCTCCAACGCCCCAATTTCCTACGTGGCTGAGGTACCCATCATGTCACAGTCACCGCATCATGGTCTGAGAGTGCCGCCGCCATGATGTCTACGTCCCTCACCAGGGCACTGAGTTCCTGCGTGCCCAACAAATGGTCAAGCCTAGCATATGTGCCGTGAGCGTGTGAATGGAAAGATAATTGAGAGGTGTGAGGATGAGCAGCCCACCACAGATCTATAAACCCTCTATTCTGTAGCCATTCCCACCCCATAAAAGACAATTCCCCAGTATGGGTATTTCTATGGCGGGATCTATCCACTGTCATGTCCATTATCAAATTTAGGTCCACCCAACGATTATCCACTGCTCTTGCACGCTCAGGACTTCAGAGAGGGCTGCTTTCAGGAATTTCTCTTGCCCTGATTTGGGCACATAAATGGACCCCACCACCAGAGTTTATAGGCTATAAGGCGCCCTTAACTTCTGCTACCTTGTCCCCCACTTTCCCAGCAAAACGCTGAGCACCTGCCTTTTTGTCTTGTGTTGAAGAAAAAAACTGCTGGAGGAATGCCCTGGACCTCATCCGGTGCCAATCCTTGGATATGAGGTGAGTCTCCTGAAGAAGGCATACATCCACCCCCGAGTGCTCTAAGTAGGACAGTATGGATTTCCACTTGTTGGGGTTATTCAGGCCCCTCATATTTAGAGTGAGAATGTGTAGTGTAGAGTGTGTCATGGGATATGATGGAAAGTGGATTGCAATGGTGGCCGACTTTCCCACCCCACTGTCAGATTTGTGCCCTCTACCTCCTCACCCCTTCACCCCTGAGCTGCCCTGTCAGTCGCTTATTGAGCTGGATCCCCCTTCATAGCACCCCAGTTCCGCCCACCCCCTCCCCAACCCTAACCTGAACTCCCCTGCCCCCCCCATATTGTCCAGTGCCCACAGGGCTCGATCACATGTACCTGGAAAAAAGAAAGAACAAGGACATGTAGTGGCCAAGAAACCCCTAGACTTTCTGCTCCCAGCAACCCCCCCCCGCCCCTCATGGTACACTTGGTTGCAGCAGCCCCTTCAGGACTCAGGAGCTATCTTGGGATGCTGTGTCTTTGATAACCATCTCCAGCGCTGCTGGTCATTCCCGCACCATGGTTGTGGGATCGGGACCCCGGGAATTTTCCTGAAAGTGTCTCCTTCCCACTCTCTGCCATCGCTCTCGTGCCGCTCTCTGATCCGGACTGGACGGCTCCTCTGGGATATGGAATGGCAGACCTAATAACTTGCAGGCCTCCTGTAGTGATTTAATCTAGTGTATTTTGCTGTCCCACTTGAAGATTAACCGGAACGGATGACCCACTCCTTTGTCCCAGAGATGTGAGGTCACCTCTTTAAACTCCTGCCTCCTCTGTAGCGTGATGGCTGCTATGTCCTGGTAAAGGGCAAGAGAATGGCCCTGGTATTTGATTTGTTGCTTCGCCCTGGCCTCCCGAAGAATGCATTCCTTGAGTGGATAGTCAGGCAAGAATGCTAGGATGTCTGGTGGTGGCGCAGGGGCCCTTCTTCTCAACCCCACTCGGTGGGCTCTGTCTATGCGGATCTCCAAGACTGGCGGAGCTCCAAGGATATTACGAAACAGTTCCTGTTGGTAGTGGACCATGTCTGACCCCTCTCCGTCCGATGGGACTCCCCTCACCTGAATGTTATTCCACGAGAGTGGTTTTCGAGATCCTCTATGTGGGAATGCAGGTCTATTTGTTGTTCCCTCAAGCGTAGCACCTCCTGTTGGAGCTGTGTTACCTCTTCTTCCCTGGCCTGGTCTTCAATTGTGGCCACCCTCTTTTCGATCCATCCACATCCCGGCAGATCTCTTTCACCTCCCTTGTCACTTCACTCTTCAGTGTGTGGAAGTTGTCGCAGAGGGTGTTGAACAATGTCTCCAGAAAGGACAGTGTGATCGGGGCCTCCGCACCTTCCGACTCGAGTTGAAACTGGTTCGTGGGCGCAGACCAGTCTTCTCCCCCTTCAGTTTGTGGGGATTTGGTTAGCATGTCCTTCAATGTTCTGTCTTTCTTCCCCCGCAGTGAGGACATGTTGGCGGTGTAGGTAATAGGCTGTAGAGTGGCTTTCTGTTCACGCCTTCTGCTCCAGTTACTGTATGCCCCCTCGCCCGCTGCATTCTGTACTTGGGCGCTGTGCAATTGGCTCCATAGGGTTGGTACAATGCTCGGCATGGTGCCCCCCGGGGGTTCCGCAAGGTAGGCGCCTATCTTCAGGACCGAAGCTATGGGTATCCGCACCCCCGGTCTGATTCATGTGGGGTGGACGTTGGTGTCCTCCCAGCATTAGGCTCGTGTGCTGGGCCCGGCAGCCACGTCTTGGGCTGGGTCGCTCCCTCTCCGTTACCTGCTTCCATGCCTAGAGCTGCACCAGAGAGTACGTGGATTATGAAGCACTGCTTCCTGGCAGTCCCTCTCTGCCCTTGACACCCCTCATTCGGCTAAGGACAGCTATCAATGCCCAGACTCAGGATGTGACGTAGTTCGTGCTTTGCAGTGGATGGTGTGCGTTTACTCCAGGCCGGACCTGTGTCTTCCATGGTGTCCCTCCTTGTTCTTTGACTTTTGGGTCCCCGTCCCTCTCTGTGTCAGGGCTCCCTTCACTCTTCAGCCAAAAGAAAAGCCACTCAGACCCCGTCCTCAGGGCCGGCCTCTCACGCTGTTTGTTGTCTGCTGGAAATTGGGACTCGTAGATGGGCTCCGTTGATGGACTCCCTGCAGTGCGGTGCTCGCTCGGGCTCGAAGCCCCCTCTTTTGGCCCACGTGTGGGGCTCGCAGGCCGCTCCGGTGCTCCGGCGACTCTTTCCTGGAACGTCACTGCTCCACATAGGGCCTGGGCCGGCCCCGCGAGCCTCTGATGCAGCAAACTCGGTCCCTGACCGCTAGTTCCAACCTGCTTTTGCAATCCCCTGTTCTGGTCACGGCCCAGCCTGCCCTCCTGTCCATAAACACGCAAGCACCAGCCGGTGCATCTGGCTGATGCTCTACCGGGCTGGTCAGGTCCTCTGAAGCTCCTGAATCCGCCTCCCCGCTGCTTGCTCTAGCCCCTTACCGCCGGCTAGGCCGCTTGCAGGCTGGGACTCTTCTATCATCACGTGTCGACAATGACCGGTGCAGCCTTTGAACCGCAAGCTGGGCCCCTGGCACCAGTCAATTATCTGGCTGATGCCCTGGAACCACAATCAGATGCGGTTCCACTCCTCTCGGCTCTGCCTCCGCCATACCACGCCGGGACCCTGACTGGCCCTCTAGGTCTCGCCCCGCCTCTCACATCCAGGCGTCCATCCATCTCCCGTTAGCACTGGGCTCTGCACGGGGCACCCCGGCGAGTCCCTCACCTCGGCTAGCTGTTCTCAGTAGGTGTTTATCTGCCCCTCAGGGGCCTGTAGTGTCTCCGGGCCCCTCTGTCAAGCACAGCTCTTGGCCTCCTCTCGTCTAGCTGGGGTCGGCCACCATTTTCCTCACTCTGTGCCACAGCCGCACCGGGCGCGGAGTTGTCCGCTCTCCAGCCTCTGGCCCCACTCTCACCTTATTTGAGAGTGCTGTCATGCCAGAGTTGCGTCTTCTCTTATTCCCGAGCCTTATGGGGCTGCACTTCACGGAAATGGGCAGATTTCGGCACGCGGGAACGGGGAGACAATGTGGAACACGTCTTACCTGCTTGCCATCTTGGCCATGCCCCCTGGTTGAAGCCAGCCCTCCACTTTGTCTGATACTCTAGAAATTTTTTGGTATTGACCAATGATATTAGTTTTTTTGTGGAGTGGAGATTTTAAAAACGGGCAATTACTCATGTACTGAGACAAGGTGCCCAGGATAACAAAAGAAGATGCACTCTAGACTAGCAATATTTCATCCTCCTCGAAGCTTTGCCATCCATGAAGTTTCTGCCTCTTTTGTGTGACTGGAGAGGCCAGGGGTCTAGCCTAGTGTAGGGGATCGCTGTCATAAATATCGATTCACACAGTATCGACTACAATGATATCACCAAAAATAATTACATTATCATTAATAACTATAAAATAAAGCGTTTTGTATGTAAAGCAATTATTTAAAATAAACAGACAACATTGCATTCACATGTTTGAAATAAAAATAAATGTATTGGATCAACAAAATATTTATAATTCAACTCAATAAAATATAAAACTAAATTCCTAACAATATAACCAAAAATAATTGCATTAATTACAAACATTTATACAACAATTTATATATATATATATATATATATATATATATATATATATATATATATATATATATATATATTCACTGAAAAAACCATAGGTTTCAGGCACGTTATAGTTAGGAATTAGCATTTAAAAAACCTTAGAAATTCACTGAAAAAAACATAGGTTTCAGGGGCGTTACAGTTAGCTGGACTTTTCACTCGTACACAACCATTGAAATTCCCCCGTTATAGTTAGTTCAGCTAACTATAACTCGCGCGCCCACAATGCACCGCTGATGACGTCACATATTACATCACTCATGACATGGTCAGTGACATCACTCATGACATCACTGATGACATCTCAAATGACATCACTGATGACATCATCCAGTGAATGTGTGTTTTTCTGAAAATTAAATATGTTTTATATATGTATATCTCAAGGTCGATGGAAGAATACATGGGTATATAAGTGTCTAAATGGATGATTTGTTTTTGAAAAATTGATTGTATAACTGACTGATTAAGTGTATCTTAGTGAATACATGGCTTAGTGAGTAATGTTTAAATGTGTAAATATCTGTATCAGTCTCTCACTTTGTGTATAAGTGGCTGCATGGGTTGGTGAGTAGCTACATGAGTGTCTATATAGGTTATTAGTTGGTTTTTTGAGTATCAGTTTGAGTGTCTGAGTGTCTGTATGGTTGGGGGTATTACGTAGTGCATAGGTGCATGAATGAGTGACTCACTGTTTGTATGTGTTGAAGACAGCATGTGTGCAGGACTGTATGGATGAGTGTGTGCATGGGTGGGTTAGTGAGTGAATGACTGTCTCAATAGTGTCTTTATGATTAACTACATATGTTTTAAACTAGTATATGTGACTATTGGTGTATATAAGAGAGTATATGTGAGAGTGAGAGATTGAAAGAGTTCCTGTATGAATAAGTATGTGTTTCTATAAGTGATTGTTTAAAAGACTAAGTATGTGTAAGTTTCTGTAGAAGTAAGTGTGGTGGTGCGTGTATAACTGTATATGCAAGTAGAGGGATGTTTGATTCTTTATTAGCATGAGTGACTATGTGTGTGAGTAACTCTATGGATTAGTGGCGTTGTGTAACAGGATGTATAGGTGTATGAGTACATATGATGAGTGAGTACATGTATGAGTGACTGTATAGGACTGTTGGTGAATGAGTGTATGTGTATGTGGATCTTAGAATTATTGAATAGGTTGTTGTAACTGATATTGGTATGTCCATTGTTTTGAAAATGTTAGTTTCTATTTTTGAAAGTGTGTATCAAAGGTTATATTAGGGGGAGAGGAGGTCTGCCACTCTATCACAAGGATGATGTCATCAGTGATGTCATTTGAGATGTTATCAGTGATGTAATGAGTGATGTCACTGACCATGTCATGAGTGATGTAATATGTGACGTAATCAGCAGTGCATTGCAGGCGCGCAAGTTATAGTTAGCTGAACTAACTATAACGGGGGAATTTCAATGGTTTTGTACGAGTGAAAAGTCCAGCTAACTATAACGCCCCTGAAACCTATGGTTTTTTCAGTGAATTTCTAAGGTTTTTTAAATGCTAATTCCTAACTATAACGTGCCTGAAACCTATGGTTTTTTCAGTGAATTTCAAAGATTTTTTAAATGCTAATTTCCTACAGAGATAGGACATCTGAAGAAAGAAGAAAAAACGCACAGAAAGAAAAAAAAGAAATGCAGAAAGAAGCAACAAAAGTCCTCAAAGACGAAGAAAAGTGCAGGAAGAAGGATAACGTGCAGAAAGAACAAACAGAAGAGCAGAAAGAAGCCTTGTTGCAAAATCAACCTGTACCCTCAACTTTTTCAGACAGATACTGGTGGTAACTGAGTCTGACTAACCAGTCGTAGAGCCAGTGCTATGTTAAAAGACACTCAGAATACAGTGAAAACACCTACATACACTAGGGAACACTATGCGTTGGGGTCCCCCTGTGATCAGCATGACCTCCTCTGTAAGCCCCTAGTATATAATAGGGCAGGGGATTAAAACTACCTCTTAAAACGCGCCACAGGGCGTGTTTGCACACGTCACCTCAGGCCCCATCCCCTCCCTTCACCACTGTGTAAACACGCCCTGTGGCCGTTTTTTGTTGAGGGATTAAGTTCATTTGAATCTTGAGGGTCCCTAGGGTCCAACTAGCCCACTAGGTACCTCCAGTAAGCGCCACAGAGCTGCGTTGCAGAGAGATGTAAAAAGTGGCACGGCCTGGACCACCTCTCTGCAACGCAGCTCAGTGGCGCTTGCTGGAAGGACCTGGTGGGCTAGTTAGCCCCCAGGGGCCTCCAGATTGAAGGGGTATTATTTCCCTAACTTAAAACGCGCCATAGGGCATGTTTGCACACGTCACCTCAGGCCCCGTCCCCTCCCTTCCCCACTGTGTAAACACTAACCCTGGGCGTAGTTCGCGAAATAGCGCTACGCGAAGATACGCAAAGTGCACTTCGCACTACGCAAGCTACGCGTAGCACTTCACGAACTGCGTAGTAACATGTTTGCACTGTGCAAGATGTCGTTTTCAATGATTGCACAGTGCGGACAAGCAACCGGCACTGTGCAATCATTGAAAACGGCATCTTGCACAGTGCGAGCTGTCGTTTTCTGCTGCTCGAGTAGATTTTTACTCGAGCGGCAGCTTTCTCAACGCGGACTGGTAGTTTCTCATCGCGAGCGGTCGCGAGCATGCGCGACCACTCGCAATGAGAAACCTGACCTCCTCGCGTTGAGAAACTCGCCGGGAGGTTTATTTTCCACACTCGTGATCGCCAACTTGATGTTGCTGATCGCGAACTTTGTAAAAGTCTCGCCGGGATGTCATTTTGCTTGCTCGCGGTCGCCAACTTGTCGTTGAGGACCGCGAGCAAGCAAAAAATGACCACTGCACTACGCAACACTACGCTACGCGTGTTTGCACTGTGCTACGTGCAATTCGCGTAGTGCGAAGTAGCGCAAACTTCGCAGACTACGCGAGCGTAGCGTTTTTTAAGTTGAGAGATTAAGTCCCCTTGAATCCTGAGGATCCCTAGGGGTAAAATAGCCCACTAGGTACGTCCAGTAAGCGCCATTGTAGAGAGGTGTAAAAAGGGGCACGGCCGGCACCACCTCTCTGCAACGCAGAGCAGTGGCGCTTACTGGAAGCACCTGGTGGGCTAGTTGGCCCCAGGGTCTCTCAGGATTAAAATGGAATTATTTCCCCAACTTAAAACACACCACAGGGCGTGTTTGCACACGTCACCTCAGGCCCCGTCCCCTCCCTTCACCACTGTGTAAACGCGCCCTGTGGCCGTTCTAAGTTGAGAGATTAAGTCCCCTTGAATTCTAAGGGTCCCTAGGGTCAAACTAGCCCACTAGGTACCTCTAGTAAGCGCCACAGAGCTGTGTTGCATAGAGGTGTAAAAAGGGGCGTGGCCTCAGAACACCTGTCTGAAACGCAGCTCCCTGGCGCATACTGGAGATACCTGTTGGGCCAGTTGGTCCTCAGGGACCCTCAGTATTGAAGGGGAATTCATTCCCCAACTTACACCTGGCCAGGGGGCACGTTTGCAGAGTGCTGCAAGGAGGGGGCGTGGCCTCCAGCACGATGCAAGTCTTTTATTTAGTTTATTTTTTTAAGAAGGAGGGCTGTGTGGCCCCCCTTCTTTTTTTAATTTACTGGCCCTGGGGACCCCATCCCCCAGGGCCTGCACCCTCATTTTTATTGTTGAAAAAAATAAATTTGGCCCTCCCAAGGCCTTAATCGGCCCCGGGGACCCCAATCCCCGGGTCATGGCCTTTTTTTTTTTATTCTTTAGGAGGGGAATGTATTTACACCGCTAGTGAAGCCCTGACGTGTCTGACGCCCTACCGTGCCTAATCCCGGCGCACCCGCCGGTGGGTACTCTTCAAGTAGACACCCTTGTCGTTTATTTATACAAACATGGGTAGCTATTGACGGGCACATTTAATATACACGCACACCAAGCCATTCAAAGGGGATTCGACAAAAATTCGACCAAACTATGCAAGAAACCCCCCTCACGGGTAATAAAACACACATCCACCGCTGGATGTGTAATACTTTTTATTTTACTTTCTGGAAAGGAGACAAACCTCACTTGAGAGTCACAGTGTGCTCCTGGCTGAGCCCAATGCTGTGTTACACCCACCAGTGCCCGCCGAATGCCTCACACCTCTGTGTTGTATTCCACCAGCTAGTGCGTATGCTATGACACTCTCTAGCCCATGTGCACTGTAACACCACCCCGTGAATATGTCATGCCACACTTGCCTTTGCACGGGTTATATTGCCCCATTTAACGTGCCTTCCTCGATGACTATGTTATAACGCACAGCGCTATGCCATACATATTACAATCTGGGATCCATATCTTTGTCACACTGCATATGCAACGTTACACTCCCCAGCACATATTTTATATTACAACTTTAGAGACTAGTTAGGTTACACAACACTGCCCTGTACATATTACACTTCAAGGCGCATATCGCATAGCACGTGCTAGTGCCTGTGCTATCTCGCACTCTCCAATGAATCTGTCATTGCGCACAATGTATTGCATATTAGATTTCACGCCCCGGTTTATCTTATATCACACTTTTTGGTGCATAGTTTATACCATATACTATATCTAGTTTTCATTTACAATCGTGCTCTCAGGACTATGTTTTATATAACACTGCGTCCACCTACCCTTTTCACAGGCATTACATTTTGCGATGGGGGGTGGAGGGTGAGGGGGTGTTTCTGCCAAGTGAGCCCGGAGTCACAGTCACAAACATCCTCTTCTTCCTGAATAAAAGTGAGATTATGCTGCATACTTGTTCATATTTTAAGTAGTTCGCACAGACACACATTTTAAAAGCAATAAAGTTCCTAATACCCACCTTCTCTGAACAGTTAGCTTGCTGCCCCATCCACCTCCTTCCTATCCTCTGTTGTCTGAATCCATGGACTCGCCTCCTCCCTCCTGCCATGCATGGTCTGATGTGCTGCCACTGCCCTCCATTTAGCATGATGTACCAGTCCACTCCTCCTGCCCTCCATTGCCCAATTCTATGGCCCATCATTGACCTCCTGCTTTGCCTCTGTGCTTAGCTTGCTGCCCCTATTCTCCTTCCCCCTGCCCTCCGATGTCTTTGTGCATGCCCCTGCTCCATCCTTTTTGCCCACCATCTTCCATGGACCTGCCACTCCTATCTACTCTGAGTGTTCTGTTGAGCTGCCACTCCCCTCCCACCTGCCTAGCATTGGCAGATGACTGTAACCTGTCCCTGCCACCTCCACCCTGCCTGTCCACATGCCATGCCCCTATCCCTTTCCTCCTGCCCTCCATGGTCCATTTTACTGCCACACCCTTCTGCCCTCCCTGGTCTGTTGTGCTGCAACTGCTCTTCCTGCCTGCCCCGCGCGGTCTGTTGTGAGGCCCCTTCCCCTGAACTCTCTTGTCTGTGCCCAGGTCCTGACCCTCCCTTCCATCCTCCATGGTCCTTTGTGCATGCCCCTGCACCCTCCTTCTTGCCCATCATAGCCATTGTGCTGCCACTAACCCTCCCGCTTGCCATGCATGGTCTTCTGTGCTGCCATGGCCCCTGCCACCTTCCCTGTGTGGTCAGCTAGCTGCCCCTGACCCCCTCCACCTTCCCTCCATGGTCTGTGTGTATGCCATCAAGTCTCATTGTTGCTCCCCATGGTGTGTCTTGTTTCTAGTGCCCATCCTGCCTGACCTCCATGGTCATCTTGCTGCTCCTGCCCTGCCCCCTTGCCCCCAGCCCTCTGTTTCCATGTGCAGACCCCTATTCCCTCCCTCCTGGCTTGTCTGTTCCATTGTAATGCCCCTGATCCGTCTCTCCTGCCCTTTATGGTCTGTTATGCTGCAGCATTCTCTCCTGTCTGTCCATTATGGTCATCCAGCTATCATTGCCTCTTTCCCCTCTGTTCTCTGTTGTCCATGTGCATGGTCCTGTCCCCTCCCTATTGCTTTCTATGGATTGTTGTGCTGCACTCCCATCCTGCATGCGCTGTGTGGTGTATTGTGCTGCTGCAAACCCTGATGCCTGCCCTGTATGGTCAGTTTGGTGCACCTCTCCATGTCCCTCCTGTCCTCTGTTATCCGAGTCCATGTCCCTACCCCAATTCCTCCTGCCTACCATGATCCAATGTACCATTGGACGTTTCCTGGCTGAAACGGGTCTGTTGGCATGTATGGTTGTACTACCACTGCCTCTTCCTTCTGCCCACAATAGTCTATTATATTGCCATAGCCTCTCTTGCCAGTCCTGTATTGTTGGTTTGCTGCCCCTGCCCCCCTTTCCACTGCCCCCCATAGTCTGTTGTGCTGCCACTGCCCTTCCTGCCTGCCCAGTGTGGTCAAATTGTTGCCTCTGCACTCTCCTACCTGCCTTCAATTTTCAGAGTCCGTGCCCCTGGCCTCTGCCTCTCAACAGTACCCCAATGAACAACTAGATTGCTAACATTCTATATTTATTACAAAAGTGTGGAACACCTGATGTCATCTTGATGTAATCAAAACTGTAATACCTAGAGTATTTCCTTTAGAAATCACATATATGATAGGGTCTTATTTGCATCAAAATTATGGTTAGTGCTCTAAAAAACTAAAATGAGGACATATTTTCTGAGTTTTCAAATAGCGACAAAGAACTTTTAAATTATTTGTAACCTTTACGTTTTTTTATCCAGTTGACCACTTGATTAAATGTTGCACCTAGGGGAGAGGATGTGGTGTTACTTCCAGAGCGGCAGACTTTGCAACTGGGGAACCAGGTTGGAGTTTCTGCTTTAGCTCAACATTCTGTGATTCTGGTCAAATCACCTAATCTCCCCATGTCTACAACCAAAATGAATTTGATCTTGTGTGATGTAACCAATGCTCATGTAAAGCACTCCAATACCTGACAAGTCTGCACTGTATAACATTGCAAATAAAAAAAAAAAGTGTTTTGCACACTTCTGTCATTTGGGCTACATGTGGGCTACATCTGGGTGATATTTGTGGTGCATTTGGGCTCTTTTGTCTCTGGTGGCCATCTTGGGAGATTTATTTGTTATGAAGTTTCCTAATTTCCTCATTTACTGCAGTCTCCAAAGTAGGAAATGCTTTCAGTTTTTTACTTTGATTCCATCAAGAAGGTATTAAGATATGTCCCACATTTGCCATAAATTCAGAATGTTAGCACTCTAGTTGCTCATTAGATCACTGTAGTAAAGCTACTGCTCACCACTGAAGTCTGCTGCTTGTATTAAAAGTGCATGTTTCAGTCTGCATGTCAGAATTTTTTTATGAATAGAAGAGGATTTGAGAAGTCAAAATGTGCCCTAATTTTTCTTTCTGCAGCACTAATCATAATTTCTATGGCAAAATGAACCCCCTCATTTTGTTCCTTTGTAAATTAAATGTTTTAAGTGTTACCACTTTATTCCATTCAAGATGGCTTCAGTTGTGCCATACTTTTGTCATAAGTAAGACTGTTAGTGTTCTAGTTGTTCGTTAGAACACTCTGGGACATTCTGTCATTGGGCTATACTTGGACTACATCTGGGTGATATTTGGGCTACATTTGGGCTCTTTTGTCTCTGGTGGTCATTTTGGGAGAATTATTTATTATGAAGTTTCCTAATTTTCTCATTTACTACAGTCTCCTCGGTAGGAAATACTTTCAGTTTTTTACTTTGATTCCATCAAGAAGGCATTCAGATGTGTCACACATTTGCCATAAATTCAGAATGTTAGCACTCGAGTTGCTTATTAGATCACTGTAGTAAAGCTACTGCTCACCAGGGAAGTCTGCTGCTGGTATTGAAAGTGCATGTTTCAGTCTGCATGTCAGAATTTTTTAATGAAATAAAAGATGATTTGAGAAGTCACTCAAAATGTGCCCTAATTTTTCTTTCTGCAGCACTAATCATACTTTCTATGGCAAAATGAACCCACTCATTTTGTTCCTTTTTAAATTAAATGTTTTAAGGGTTACCACTTTATTCCAACCAAGATGGCTTCAGGTGTGCCATACGTTTGTCATAAGTAGGACTGTTGGCGCTCTAGTTGTTCTTTAGAACACTCTGGGAAGCTGCAGTAGAACACAAAGGAATCAACTGACAGTCTCTGCCCTTGTTGGATGTACATGTTTTACTGAGAATGTCTGACTTCATTCTCACATGACTGAGAAAGATAATGAGAATTTACAGAAAATATGCTCTCAGTTTAGCTTATAGATCACCTTCCAAACCTCTGTGGGAAAAGCATGAGAAAATAGTTTTCCCTCAAACATGATTCATGATATCACAGCAGAAGGCGTTTTCACATAGTAAAATCACCTTAGAACACACCACAATTCCTAAAATGAGTATGGTACCATCAACAAATGATTTATAATGTAACTAAAGTCTTAAAACCTTCTATTAACTGCAATGCTTTTTAATGAGGTGCTATCATGTATATTGGTCCCAAGATGGCTGCCAACACTTCTTGGATGAAGTGCTGACAGCCAATCAGATCTCACAATAAGATGTGTGGTTAGGCTTTGCCCAGATATATATGTGATTTTACTTTTGATTTTCTCAGGAACTACTGAACGGATTTACACCATTTAAGCAAAAGGCACGAGTCTGATCTGAGGACTACCTCTTTGCCAAATTTGGTGTAATTCCGTTCAGTACTTCGGGCTGTAGCTGCGTCAACAGGTCCTATGGGAAAATGCATTGGGAAAACGCGTTTTGGGACCCCCCTTTTTCCTCGGCCCCCGATTGATGAATCACCATGAAATTTTCAGGATAAGAGTGGACCGGAGCTGGCTAACAGTTTGGAAAATTTTGCGAAGATTCGTCAATCAACGCCAACGTTATTCCAAATAGAATTTTGCGGATTTCCTATGGAAAATAGGTCCTAACTATAACTACCTACTGGCGACTGCCAGTAGGTAATATATATGTATATATATATATATTTGAATTAAAAACTGTATATCAAACATTGTAAATGAAACCTAAATTAGTGTTTACCATAGAAGGATGTAACTGACAAAACAAATTCAAACTAAAACTAAACTAATAAATAAAATCAAACTATAACAATCCTAACCAAAAGAATCAGACAAAGAATTAAATCAACAATATAAAAAAAACAATAATGTTATCAACTAAGTAACAGAAACGACAAACGCTGCATGACAACGAACCCCTGCCAGCTTCTCTGACAAAACCCTTACAGAAGAAATATATACATCTCAACACCTACCTAACCAAGTAAGTAAAACTTATATATAAACTAAAACTTACTTGCAAATAAAAATGTAAAATAGCAAATAATTAACAACGCACTCTCCAACTTCTATCTCCTTACATATACTTCCTAAAAGAAAACACTGAAACTTTGAAAGTGATACCCTGCCAGTAGAAAGCACCTATCATAAACCAGCAAAGAGATATCAAAGTAAGTATACATAAATTATTAATAAATATAAACTCACCCCATACCTAGTTAAAATAAACCTAATGACCTCAACCTCTACAATCAACCAACAAATAAACATTTATAATGAAACAGACACTTTTTTTCCTAAGTACATTATACCTGCTGATAATTCTTCAAGGCAGACACAGTTGGTAAACGTGCGTGGTCCGTTTGCCATGTGATTACTGTGGGTGTGACATATGTAGTGAGACACGCCCACAGCAAAAAATGCAAAATCTGGTGATCCAAATAGCAAAAAATCAAGGCATACTGAATGGGCAGAACCCAATTGCAACACTATCATTTCATTTTAATTTAGGAGACACCTCCAAAAATCTGCACTAAGGCCTCAATTATGAGTCTGGCGGTACGGTCTATCATGATTAGGGTGGTCTGACCCCCATTGCCCTTCCGCAGCCACCAGGGAAAAGCGATTAACTAGCGGTGTTGCTGCAGTCAGGAGGCATAAATATGCTTTGTGGGACCGTGGCTTATTAGGAGTTTCCTTTCCGCCAAGGTTTTTATGGTGTGCATGCACCTCAGCTCCTGCAGGGCATGGATTTTTCAGTCCATGCCATACAGGAACTATGTGCTGTTTTTGGTGTTCCTGTTGTGGTGACCATTTTTAGAGGCACCGCCATGGGAACGCCAAAGAAAAGACTGCCAGACAGTAGGAAGCTCCTAATCTGGCGGGCAGCCCAACCACAGCTTTGGCGGTGTGGCAGCAGAGCGGACCCGGTGCCGCACCGCCATAGTCGGAATCTGGCCCTAAGTGTAGGATATGCTACAAACAGCCAATTTGCCTGTGAAATAAAGAAAAATGATAGCACTAGAATATGTCCCTGTGTCAGAGGTAGCTAATCAATACAATTTACTAACAAAGCAAAGATAAACTAGGTCCCCTAATAGATTAAGTTTAAAGACACTTGAGTTGGCAGAGTGCATTGCTGTGGACACCAACCCAAATTCCAAATACCATGGTCTATGACAGCACCTTGGCCCAGAAAGCCAAATTAAACAATGCAGAGAAGGATGGCACAATGGCTTCTAATCCACACTAGACAGAGCCTAACCTACACACTATAAATATATATAGAAGGATTACATTTACCGCAAAATAGAAACCAAACTGTTTTCCTGGGTGTGAGCTCCTCTCCGTGCCGTATCTCTGGCACGCTCTGGTTGCAACAGTAAATCTGATCCGAGCATGCATCTTGGTGGTTCCCAAGTCTCCCTGTCCTTGGCGATTCCTCCTTCTCAAAACGGATGTGGCAACAACTGTTCATATTCATGGGATATGACTACACATAAAGGTAGGACAGACTAGATACCATCAGAAGAATTGTCAATACCTTCTCATAGGATGGTGTCACTTCCACATACTTCTAATAAAAAGAGTTGCACACTAGGTCTCTTTACTGTGAAGGTACTCATACTTACCCACTTATATGATCAGTAATATAGGAGCTGTTTCACCCATTAAATTCCAAGGGGCCAAGACCTGAATCTAGGAGAGTAAGACCCCTGCTCTGAGTGGCTAGTAACAGTGGATATGCATGATCTGACACACCTCACATCATCTCTGTATTATGTAGGCATGAATTTGACATGTTAGGCTCACCACTTGCTTCTAATGTGTGCATGTGGACATGCATTGCGAAGTCACACTAGGAAGTCCACATTATCGATGTGTTTTATTACAGGTCACCTATTTCTTCGAAATACATTCAAACTGAAGTATGTATGACAATTCACAAGCATACACTTCATTAAGAGCAGTCTTATTCTCTTAATGTGGAATAGGTTTTTGGTACTTTAGGTCCTATCAAAACGCCATTTGATCCTTTTGGACTCCTTAAGGCGTCAAACATGCTGACCGAGATTGTCTGCCACCCCACACAGAGATCTTCCTAATTATTCACCTGAAATTCAGGGATGCGATATACAATCTCACAATTAGGGAACATCAGGTCATTATTCCTGACAGACTCCCATCTCCTGTTTTTAATCTTGACATAGGTCCTACTTCTCAGAGTAAAATTACATCCATAGTCAGTTTTAACTCACATTTTTTCCAGCTCTTCACCAATTACACACCAGGGAACATTTGACACTTTCACAGCATTTTTCATACAAAGGATCCCTGCAAAGGGCCCTCTCACAGGGTCCATCAGGCATTGCAGCAGCGCCTGACGAGGAGCACACCCGATGATGAAGCATGCCACCCAACGGTGGGTGTTAAGTCACTTGTTCCTAATAAGCAATCGCTTTAGGTGACCTTTTCTACTACTCCCCAAATTTGCATCAAGGAGTCCTCATTTTGGAACAAGGTGCCCTTTCTATCTATTGTGTATAGCTCTTCCTACCCCAAGTCTTAGTAGTTATAAAAACAGCAACAGGGATAAGAAATAAGCAGTGCCCTGGGTCCCAAGCAGCAAACAAAAAGCTAGGGGGAATATTTTCAAAGAAGTCACGTAACACAGCGAAGCAGCCCAAAATGTTGCGCTGTGGAAGGGAAGGAGCAGGAGAGTGTCATAAGTACAGAGATATGGCTCTCTCCTCCCCTCTCTCTAGCGCCGGCACTGATTTCAGCTGCCGTACGCCAGGCAGTCACCTTAGCACCATAGTGTGAGGGTGTGTGCCTGAGTCTACTATAGGTTTTGTATAAGAAGGGTACTCTTACTGTACAAAATACTAGGCAAGACAAGTAAAACAAATATTTTTCTACTTTGTATGTGTACTGCACGGTGCAGCACACATGGAAAGTAAGAAAAGAACAGAAAAATGAAAACATTTCTCCTCTTAACGTCTCCTTTCAGATGGCATTAACTTTTGGTGCTAAATGCTGTATACTATTGTTTGTAGATAGGGTTTTTCATCAAAGGCGTGGGTGGTTGAATAGAAATGCCTATGTACCACCCATGGAACACCCCCTTGGCACTGAGTAATGCAAAGCAATAAATTGGGCTGTTTTGAGTTACTTGTAGGGTACTTTCCAGTACCAAACAAGTTTGGCGCTGGAAGGTAAATTTGAAACGTTTGAAAGTCTACCCCTTTGTATGGGCTAACAGCGGGTCACAGCATCAACCATATGAAGTTGTAAAATAATTTTGTCAATTTCTGTTTTTCTTCACTATTAACAACATGCAGAATGTGGTTTTACACTCTGTTATACATTTACACACTGATATAGTACTCTTGTCAAATTTTCTATGATGTGTAATAGTATGTTTTTCTGACCCTTGTAACTAGGTCTCCATTTGGACCTGTTGAAGATTGCATTAATCTCTTAGCATGAGCTGAAAGCCATTTTGTATTTGGCAGCCATTTTAGTTAGCTATGTGCTGGACATTTGCTGTTTCCCTCTTCCAGAGTCTTGCGCATGCTCAGATGGGCCTAGCTAGTAGAATGCACCTGTTCCTAGTATAGAACTGTCAGGCTGTTCTAACTGATGTCAGCAACTTATTACTCCTGCTACTTGTTGACTGTGCAGTTTCTGTATGACCATCTATGTGCATAACTCTTCTCATGTGTACTTGTACTGCCTTTTTTCAGCCCCTGTGTGGGTATATAATGCCCCTGTTCTCTGTACTCCTTAGAAATGTCTCCTACAGTCATTTGAGAATTCTGTATGACACATTTTTCCCTCTTTAGAGGTTAAATAAAGATGTCTTTTATATTACTGCTTCTGTGCCAATCTCTTCTTTGTTGGTTTAAAAGGATCAGGTGTATCAGTGAAGCCCCAGATTAGGTTTTGATTTCTACAATTGGTGCCCTCTGTGAGGCTCATCAGAGAAGTGGCTATCCAAGGGAGTGATCCTGAGGGGAGACAGGAATCTACTGAGGAGGACAGAACAGGACTCTAGTAAAAAGGTACCCTAAATCTGAGATTCTGTCTCTGCAGCCCAGTATATTTCTGGTCTTCCTGATTGGACTCCTCCAACTGCTTACCACTCCTGACTGAGAACATTTTTGGCGTGAGTATTCTAAAAATGACCGTTTGGTCACTCAGAACTTGGCAGTTAGAATCTGGAAACTTGTACTTGGTAAGGTCGTTTGTTACGACACTTCTTGGATTTGTTTTGGAAATTGGCCAATATTTGGAATTTGGAAATATGCAAACTGCAGTTTATGTAGGCAGGTAATGAGAAACTTTTGTAAACTTGAACGGCACACTTTGAGTTAAGTGCTACTTTGTGTATAATATTGTATATGCTGCAATATTTTTGGCATGCCTGTTCGTAGCACACATCGTAGAATGTGTTGCCTTGGTTTGTAGGTACCCTTGGAACTTGTATTGAATTAGCCGGCTCCCCTAGAGGGGATACTTAACTAGGTTAAGGTATAGAAACGTATCTCTTCCTTGGTGATTAGTACCCCGAGGAACTAAATATGTACGTAGAAAGGATCCTGGTCTGTGCACTTAGTAACATTCATAAGTGATGATATGCAGAGCGTTTTTTTCCTGGTGTTCTGCCAGCCAAATCTAGTGAATATGACTTACAACTAGCATTTACAAATAGTTTGGTTTAAGTACAGTCTGTGGGCTGTCTTTTGTTTCTGTCCTAAGTGTTGATCTGTGGGTTAAATGTGTGTTTAAATGTCTGTGGTTTGTCATTAGTGGTACTTGTAAGTAGCGATTGCGCTCTTGGTGCAAGAATGGCTAGCCTTAAGTGCCCTGTATTATGTGTTCTGAGTATATGACACTGTTTTGAAAATGTATTGAATGAGCTCAATGTTTTTTTTGTCACATTCTGTTATGCAAAACATCATTAACCCCTTCTGCGCGGCGCGGATTTCCGCGCCACGCTGAAGGTTCCGTGCGCAGGCGGGGCCATGACGGAACGGTTCCGTCATGCGCACAGCGCAACCGACGTGCATGACGGAACCGTTCCGTCATGCGCGTAGAAGGGGTTAAATTGACAGAGTAAGACACTATACATGTGTGCAAATTGCCACAATGTTAAAGATAAAATTAGAATCCACATTTAATAGGAATAAAAAAGCTTCAAAAAACGAAATTGTGTGTTTTGCAATAGATAAAATTAAGATACAAAATGTCACAGCATTTATCCTTCTGTATTAGGTATTAATAACAGGCATTCACATTATCTGAATGAGTTGGTTGTTGCAGACCTGAATACATATTACAGAACGACAGATTTGTGCAAAGGCTGATTTGAAAGGCGTGTGAATTTGACTTATATAAAAAAATGTTATTTAAAATAGGTGCATTAAATTCGTTTTGTAATATTTATAATGCCTAATAATGATACTGTGACCTCCTAGCATCCAAATTGAATTTTAGCCATTCTATACAGCAATAGGGGGTCACTTACATGTGAAATGTCTCTTTACCCAGGCGTACAACTCTTATTTTTATAAGGGTATATATTATACATTTCTGATGCCACATCTCTGGGATATGTAGAGGACATTCTGGGGATGACTATTATGCAAAAACATTGTAGGATATTCATTTGTAAGTACCCCAAACATCAAAGTCAAAATTGAGTAAAATTCACTATTTAAATTAGGTTATTCCACTCAGAGCAGCTTTTAAACTGCCTTAGGCTCCAGTAAATGCACATATGTAAGTATAGAATGAATAGCTGACATCTATACTGCTAGACAAGCACTCAGCACACTGCTTACAAATATAAATTTGTACAAAAAACTGGCAGAAGTTATTAAGCTTACCTCTGAATTGCTGGTAGACAGGAATGGAGTGGGTTGTTGCGCTCTCAGTCTCCAGGGTCACTTTGAATTGGTAAAGGTAAAACTGCATGAAATCCTTGCACGCAAGATGGGACAGCTGCGAATAGGTTAAAGGTCGAAGTTCTACATTTAGAAGCAGGGCTCAGCACAACATTTGCTTTGACATTTCGACATTTGAAAGACGAAATGGCAGGGCAGGGACAGAAAGAGGTTTTGCTTACTTTTTTTTGCAAAAGCAAGTTTTTGTTCACTCATATGAACAGATTGAATAATAATGGTATATGTGAACTCTTATTAAGACAATGGCTCTGCCATATATACATAGCACTAATGCTTTCAGGGCTGAATTAAGGAAGCAATGGGATTTAGTTTGAATTCATGTGCCCTCGTGTTACACTTGTACATTTGCTAAAGGAATATGTTCTTTAGCTAGCTCAATGTGCTATTTAGCTCCTCAGAGTTTGTTTATGCTCAGTTGCTATAAATTGGGGTTGATAGTGTTGACAGAATGAAACCTGATACTGGTTTCCTACTGTCAAAAATGGGGAAAGGAGGCTAGCTCCTCTACAAATTAAGGGTAGGCAAATTTATGTTTTCTCTCTTTTTCTCAAATTTCTTTTGAGCCTGTCTAAACTGTCTGTGAAATAGCCATGAGACATTTAATTGGCTATTCAGTAATACTGTTTTAAACATTATTAGCATTAATACAATGAATAAATAAATTTGCTATGTTACTGCCCATCCTGTCTGATGAAATTATGAAAGGATGAGTAGTCTAGATTGTGGTTTCCTTATTTGATCTTTAAGGGTAACTAGAAGTGGGTAGTTTTTGTTCTAAAATTCTCAGGTGATAACACCACTATTGTTTGTTATTCTCATGCTACATACAGTTTTGCAAGGGCATTGCTAGTTTTTATTAGCTAGTCTGTGTAAATAAACTGACAGTCCTTACTAGAGCTGATGTTGCATAGTTTGGATTGTGAAAAATAGAATGCAGGGAAGATGCCCATGTGATCCTTAGCAAACATTTTTGAGGAAAATATTGTTTTATAGGAGTCTGTGTGTCACAAGATGTTCTGCTGGAGAAAATGTACCCATTATGTTGAAGTTTTTAGTTCTTTATGTAATAGGAGTCCCTGTTAAAATTAGAAGTTTTAGATTTGCCTGTTGCTCCTATAACACGAGAGCATGGTCCTAAGCATACAATGTAGGTGCTTTTATTAAGAGAAATCATTTTAGAAGTGTATGCAGTCCTGTACAAGTAATGCAAAATCTATGAGTAAAAGTGTAGAACATTTCCTTTTTTCTTGAGGGTCTTTAGATGATTAAGATAGGAATATACAGATGTAAGGATTTGGAGTATGTCTGTATTGTTTTTCTCTTTTCCTCAGAATTTAGTAAATGAACACAGACTTCCTTGGCTGCTTGGGATTGGGTGACGTATTACTCTTGTCAGTTCACCAAAGAGTTCTTTTATACTTGCCAATAGGTCGAGGCTGTTGTGTTTTTTTAGTCTCACATAGATGAAAGTGGTTCTTGGGTGCCTTGCTAATATATGGGGCGTCCCTAGACTAGGAAGTATTCTGAGACTAACCTCTCTGTTGATAGATTATTTCTGTGCCTTGTCTAAAGACCTTTTGTTCTGTCCACCAATAGATATTTGCTGCCTTACAACCATTGCCAGAGGGGCGCGGACGTCAGATCTAGCTTGAAGAGTCAGCACCAGTCCAGCTTGAAGTCAAAGTGAAGGTAACCAGCACAGGCATTGCTGGCAACCAGTACCTCAGTGAAGGTAGAAAGCCAGAAGCACTGGGATGTGAAGTGTGTACCCCTACCACTGTCTTGGGCAAAAGACGGGGTCACAAATCAGAAAGGAGAAATCGTGGATCAAGTTTTTGATGCCCAGCCGAGAGTCACAGACCGACCAGGAAGGCGAGAAAGTTTTTGCTTCAGGTAACCCCCTTTGAAACAAGGGTTGCTTCAGAGATCATAGCATCAGGCCTCTGAATCCTGGTCCCAAAGTGGCTGTAAAGTCTTCACCTTTGTTGGTCAAGAGATACCTGGGCACACTGAATGCAATCTATGGCCCCAACGAAAGAGCAGTGTGCCAGCAGAGCAATACAGGAGTTAGGGAAGGACTTGAGTTCAGGGTACAGGTTCTGTGTCTCTGGTGCCTGTTAGATTGAAATGAAGAAAACTGGTGCACTGCCTGAGACACTGGACAGGATCGCTGAGAGCATTTGCCCTGGTGGGTGATTGTCCTATCCTGAAAGAAGAAACTTTTCCCTCGAAACTGGGCTGTGATTCCTGAGTTGCGAGTTGTGCAGCTCCACCGTGGGAACAACAAGAGCCTGCCTGTGAGGCTCAAATGGTCACAGGGAGAAGACTCCCCTCTGGTTGGTTGTACAGCGGCTTTAATTTCCCAAGGACTTCTTTTTCTTTTTTGTTGAAAATGTACCCCATTGGTCGTCCCGTTTTTGAGGAGGAGCAGCCCTTTGCAGCTCTTCGTCCTAATCCTCATGGTCCTGTGTGGTCCTCCTGGTCCTCTGGATACAGGATCATTTTTGTAATAATATGTCTGACTGCTTTCATAATTGTATTAGGAATAATGTTTATTCTGCGAGAGACAAGTTCATCTGAGCAATTGACAAATGTTACTTTACCCTTTCCTTGATTGATACTCTTACCCTCATAAAGGAAACACTGGAAAAGTCTAGTGAAAATGTTTTTATTAGATATGTGCTGTTGGCTATTTTGAAGTTGAAATTGATGGTCACTGAAAGGCATAGGAGCCTTGAAAATGTTTTTACTGGATGGTTCTAGGATTTGCTGAGGACTAGAAAGCTAATAGTTCTGTTTCTGATAATAGTAATTACTCTCTCCTGCTATCTGTATGACCCAATGCTCTGTTCCCTTTGTACTCCTGCTTATACCTTATACATACCCGCTTAACAATATTTAGAATGAGAAATGCCCACCTAGCAATGAATTAGGATATTGATAAATTTTATGAAAAAAAATAATATGCATATTTCCTACTGGATGATAGGAATGTCTTTAGCTCATGCTAAAAGGACCATCTGTTGAAGATTGCATTAATCTCTTAGCATGGGCTGAAAGCCTTTTTGTATTTGGCAGCCATTTTAGTTAGCTATGTGCTGGACATTTGTTGTTTCCCTCTCCCAGAGTCTTGCACATGCTCAGATGGGCCTAGCTAGTAGAATGCACCTGTTCCTAGTATAGAACTGTCAGGCTGTTCTAACTGACGTCAGCAACTTATTACTCCTCCTACTTGTTGACTGTGCAGTGTCTGTATGACCATCTATGTGCATAACTCTTCTCATGTGTACTTGTACTGCCTTTTGTCAGCCCCTGTATGGGTATATAATGCCCCTGTTCTCTGTACTCCTTAGAAATGTCTCCTACAGTGATTTGAGAATTCTGTATGACGCATTTTTCCCTCTTTAGAGGTTAAATAAAGATGTCTTTTATATTACAGCTTCTGTGCCAATCTCTTCTTTGTTGGTTTAAAAGGACCAGGTGTATCAGTGAAGCCCCAGATTAGGTTTTGATTTCTACAGACCTAGCATTCACACTGTTCAAAATTAATGTCTCTCTCCTGCACATTTTACTGTTTGTTATTTCTTCAGCACGTAGTCAAGGTGAATTACATTTGTTTTTTTCATTGTCATCGTTCATGCTGTTCTCTGGGAATCTTCCTCAGCTAAGTCACAAACTGTAACATTGACTTCATGGTCTTTCCCCCAGCTCGCTGTGGACAAATTCATCCATAATAGCACACTGTTTTCCATGGATCTAGTTTGTTCCAATGGCTCCAAATTGAATTAGCATAGTGATGGCCAAACTAATGATGCCAAGGCATGTGATGCTTAAAGGGACTGTGCTATAATTTGCTAAAAATGTAGCCTATTTAATCAGACCATGATTAATCAGCAGTGTTACTAATTTTATTTGAAGACCGAAGGCCACCATTATGCATAATTAACCTTTAATGCCACTTCTTCAGCACCTTTCAAGCACTTAGAACACTTAAACATCAGAACCAGAACATTAAGTCCATAAATAATCCTTCAAACCGAGCATTCCTCCTCTTTTAATTGCTGAGATAATTTCCCCTTTGTCTTACTAGTTTCCATCGATAAAGAAGTGAATAGAAGCCATGTAGTGTCAAATAACTTGTTTGAAGTTTGTTTAGATAAGCTTAACTTCTAATTTATGGAAGCAGATGATTTGAGTATGAGTGTGTTTGTGGTTGGTTCTTGTTAGGAGAGTTTGATAAAAAAGTATTGAAAGTATTTTTTATATTTGGGATGTCAAACTGAATGAGTGGCAAAATGTGGAGACCTTTTACTGGGAACATGCTTGTGTAAACATGCTTTACTTTTTAGAAAAGTTGCCGAATTCTCTAACCACTTACCTGCGGTACTCGGCGTGAGCTTTATTGTGTAGTATGTGTATGAGGAGCGGTTTGAGCAGAGGAGTTGTAGCCGCTGGACTACTTCACGAGAGTTCTGTTGTCTATGGTAGACGTGATGGGATGCGCAATAGATCATACAAGTGATGGAGCGGGGGAAATACAAAAAATGTTGTACCCTCTTCAAAGTAAATGACCTCATAACCCTAATTTACTAATTGTTTGAATGGATGTACTAATAAATCAATGCACCTTTATTTAGACACTACACGAGGGAAAACTAACTGGCATATGCAAAAATCTAATTTACTTACAGATGTGAACTTAAACTAACGTAACTTTGTGCTTCGTGTAGAAAATAGAAGTAAATTGCATATATTTGTTGTGTAGTTAAATATTGTGGCAAAGAATGCAGATGGTAAGTAAAATGGCTTTAAATGTTGCTTATGCTAGGTAACACCTAACACGGGTCATTAGAACGATGGGTAATAAACAGAAGGGCTTATTTTCTATGTCTAATTTCTGCTATGTTATTTTCATATTAGTTCCGTTCGGGCCTGCTGGGCCTCGCTGGGAAAATGGCAGCTGCCGAGAGAGGATGATCACGTGTGATCAAAATAGCCTCTGAGCATGAGCAAAATGGAAGTTACAGTCACAAGTGTGGTCTATGCCTGGAGTAAGAGATGTCAAGATTGCACTGACCTAGGACAAGAATGGATGCCAAGACCTTTTATACAAGAGCATGGGAACGGATGAAAGAATTTGGACTGCCGCATTTATTAATAATAGTTGTTACAAATGGTGGAACATGACAAGTGACAAGAATACATGAATATGAAATTTACGGAACCAGGTATAGGCAAGGAGGACATTGAGATGATCATCACCGCCCCTCCAATGGACCAGTGGAAATTAATCACAGCCCCTAAAAAGTTTCAATTCTGGGTATAGCAAGTTAGTTAAAGGGTATAAAAATGAGTGCCTATGATGACGTTGTGGCACTTGCTTATTTTCTATTCAACACGACACGCTGTCTGTTGGAACGATTTATCTCCCTGATGCTGAAAGACTTTGACAGATTTTGAACTTCGAACTTTGCTGGGAGAAAGGAACGAGACTGTCGCGGGATTCAATAATGGGAGGGAATACGTCCGAGGAGGTTAGAGGGACAGTCAGTCAGTTTGGGAACCTATCTTATGATCTGCGGTTCATGTTCTGGTGAACCATTCTCGTCATTGCCCTAAGGCCAAGGGTAATGAGTATTTTTCTGTTTCTTTTGAATTTTTACGTGAAACGCTTATGAAGGTAATGATTATTAATTGTCTAATACATTTTACTTATTCAATTTATACAAAGACTCTAGATAAAATTTCATGCTAACTCAAACTGAGTCTGTGGTTATTAAAATTAAAGTTATGGTCTATAAAGTAAGGGTGGGCGTAGTTCGCGAAGTAGCACTTCGCGAAGCTACGCAAAGTGAAGTTCGCACTACGCGAGCTACGCGTAGCACTTCGTGAACTGCGTAGTAACATGTTCGCACTGTGCAAGATGTTGTTTTCAATGATTGCACAGTGCGGACAAGCAACCGGCACTGTGCAATCATTGAAAATGGCATCTTGCACAGTGCGAGCTGTAGTTTTCTTCTGCTCGAGTAGATTTTTACTCGAGCGGCAGCTTTCTCAACGCGAACTGGTAGTTTCTCATCGCGAGCGGTCGCGAGCATACGCGACCCCTCGCAATGAGAAACCTGAACTCCTCGCGTTGGGAATCTCGCCGGGAGGTTTATTTTCCATGCTCGCGATCGCCAACTTGATGTTGCTGATCGCGAACAAGGAAAAAGTCTCGCCGGGATGTCATTTTGCTTGCTCGCGGTCGCCAACTTGACATTGAGGACCGCGAGCAAGCAAAAAATGACCGCAGCACTACGCAACACTACGCTACGCGTGTTCGCACTGTGCTACGTGCAGTCTGCGTAGTGCGAAGTAGCGCGATCTTCGCAAACTACGCGAGCGTAGCGTAGTGCTTCGCCCAGGCCTACTATAAAGGTTAAAGGTTTAATTGTGATTGAGCTGGACTTAATCGCTTTCAACTCATTCCTACTAGTTGGTCCATCGACCCAAAATAACGGAGTACCTTGGTGTTTAAACCGGAAAACTCTAGGGTTAACTGTATATAATGTATATAGATATTATTTAGAGAAATAATACTAATAAGGTACCCCGTGTTGTCTTGCAGCTCGTCAGCTTGTCACTAATCCGGAAAACTGAGTGAATGTGTGTTTTAGGTGTTATGGGCCCAACCGATGAATAAGTGGTGTGTGAGTTTTCCTGGGTTGAGTGACGTTTGTAAAGGGTTTGTTTTAGTCGCGCTGCATCACAAGCAACATATCAGTTGGCTGCTCCCGCGAAATGAGAGTGGCAATTTTAGATAGGGAGGAAGCAAATTGGATAATTGAAATATGACAGTGCAATGATGGTTGAATTGTCATTCGGTATTGCCTGTCATTTGTATGTTTAGAGAGATAGAGGATTGAGGAAAAGGTTTGTGATTAGGAGGTTGGGTGTTAGTTTGGATTGTTTGATGTATTTGAAAGCTTATTAGGAGAAAAAAGGGATAATGAGCAGAATACTGATTTTAATGTGTCTGGAAGTATGGTCAATGAGGAAATGGTCAAAAAGCTTATTCAATTTGAGATGAAAAGGTAAGTGAGAGAGTCAATAGAGGATTTTTTGAAAGAATTGGAAAAGAAAGGATGTAGAGTCAGGTGAAGAGTTGCATTCCCTTTCAGAGGGCTAGGGAGTGAGTAATGAAGTTGGAAGGAAGAGTAAGAGAAAGATCAGACATATAGAGGACATTGATATGTCTAAACAATGCAAAAAATTTAGACAATTGCAGAGAAAAAAGAAAGGTGTCCTTAGTGTCACAAGTAGAACCGTTGTCCTCAGTGGCACGCATGCATGGAAAGGATGCCCTTGGCTGCACACAAGAGGAGGAAGACTTTGAAAGTAATTTGCATTTTAACATGGCCGGCAATAATTCAAAAGAGTTGGATCAATATGTTTAAGATTTACAAGAAGATGATGATTATGAAGACTTTGAGGATATGAAACAGTTAGAGATCCGTTTGGAGGTGATATGTTTACACCCCTAAATATTAACTTCCTAGAAGTGGAGAATGGTGGCCAATGGAACATGTAGAGAAGTCTATGAAAACATGGATTCAGAACTCTTGGATAGGGAAGTACATAGATTGAGAGCGGAGTGTTCCATAATTAATGAGAAGGTGTGTGCCACCCTGAATCTGGACCCAGATCTGATTACCTATTTGTTTTGCTTGGGTAGGGACCCGAGGAAAGGTTTGGAGGAATCCTTAAAGATATGCCAAGATAAGCTCTTGAATATGTGTGGCCCCTTGGCCAGAATTTTGGATATGGCAGAGGAGACTTATGCTAATAAAGAGCAGGTGGGTTTGGATTTATTGCGAGGATGGAGCCAAAGGGCTGTGGTCCTTTTGGGAAATGCGAATGCAGGTTTATTAAAAAACATAAGGGGAGCTATTCTAATGAAGATTAATGCAAAATTAGACTAGTAAGGATGGAGGATGCGAAAAAACTATGGCGAAGGCTTTTTGAAAGGTATCGGGAAGTATGTCAATACATTTACAGCCGAAGTCAAAGTGCAAGGGAATATGAGGAATGTTTTGGGGGTTTTTGGAAGGGCCAGTTGTAGGGGAGCCTTTACTGGCCGTTGATTACAGAGGTCGCAATACAGTAGTCAGTACAATTCGCAGTACGGTAATCAGTTTAGAGGAAGAGGTTACCACTCTAGCTCAGGGTTTTATCCCAGCAGAGTAAGAGCAGATATACAAAGCAAGAGATTGCTGAGAGGACGGGGACAGATCATTATTAGAGGATAAGGTGAGTATGGTGATTATTTCAGTTTTTTCCCACAAAGGAGTAGAAGAACGTTTTAAATATTTCAAGAGAGAATGGGAAAGAATGTGAGTTGTCCATTTCAGAAAGAACAACAAAGAGAGCTAAAGATCAAAGGAACAGGAGGGAATTGTGGACTTGAAGAAATAATCCCTTATTCAAAACGGTGCATAGAGGAGGTGAGAGAGTCAGAGAAATGTTTTGTGAGCAATCTGTTTTTGATGGAAAAGAAGGACCTGGGGCTGGTGTCCAATCATAAATCTCAGTGAATTAAACAGGTTTTTAGTTCACCAACATTTCCAGATGGAAGGGATTCATTGTCCGAGGGATTTGTTGATAGCAGAGGATTGGTTAGTAAAATTGGATCTGAAGGATACTTACTTTCTTGTGCCCATGGTGAGAAAGAGCCAGGGATATTTACAATTCCGATGGAGAGGAAACTATATCAAACTCTATGTTTGCCTTTCAGGCTATCGTCAGCACGGTGGGCGGTTGTATCTTTTTTTTGTCAGAGAGGGATAACAATGATTATCTGGTTTATCCTGATTATCCTGTTGTTGTCACACAACCGGGAGAAGCTGAAAAGAGAGCTGCAGGAAGTAGTGTGAAAATTAGAGAGTTTAGGATTTATTCTGAACTAGAAAGAAGTCGGTTTTGCAACCCTCAAAAAATTTAGAGTTTTTAGGATTTCAAGTAGATACATTGGAATGTCTTCTACATCTACCAGAGAAAAAGATAAAAATGATAAGTAAGGAGATTCATCAGAATTTGAAAACGTTTTGTGATGTTAGCAGAGCTGGCAAGGATAATAGGTATTTTGTCTTCTTCATTACAGGCTATTTTTCCAGGACCCCTACATTATCGTGTATTGCCAAGGGTGAATGAGGGTTGCTAAGGAAAGGTTTGTGGTATGGAGACAGGATATCTTGGAGTGCAGAAGCAAAAGAAGATGGAGGCCTGGAATAGGAGCACAGTATTTGGATATGCTCCGGATTATGTCTTAGAGACAGAAGCATGTTTGAGTGATTTGGGAGCACACTTAGGGGAAGAGGAAAAAGATGGAGTTTGGACAAAGAAGGAGAAGTTAGGACGCATGATTTGTTTGCAATTGACATCGTGTTTGCATGCGCTGAAGAGATTCAGGCAGAAAATGAAAGGGCAAACTGTGTTGATGAGAATAGACAAAGGGGCATATTCTCAAGAATGTGTTTTAACCATCTCAAAATTAGCTTAATGCAACTCTACACATCGCAGTCTATCGCGCAAAAAGAACACTGTGTTAACGTTGTATTCCCAACACGGAGGCACCATGCGATAGTAGCAGGATAACTCGCCAAATGACCACCTTAAAATTAATGCGACACTGAAAAAAAGCAAAACACAAACACAAAAAAACCTGCAATGCCCAAATGGTGATACAAAAATCAGCGACAACCAGCGACATGCCTGCAATTTCCACACATCATGCGGGAAAATGCACTATAAAAGCAAAAAATAAAAACACACCAGAACCAAATCAAACTGCTTAGCACCATGGATGCACCCGGACCGAGTGCAGAGGACAACCCGAACCCCACAAGCTCCATGGAGGACAAGCCAGAAACCCCATGTTCGGGGAAGGGCAAGGGGAAGAGGAAGACGGGGTTTAGGCCACAGGAAGACCGGATCATCGTCACAGAGGTGATAGAACACTACCAACAACTGTTCATCACCTCCACTGCGTCATTGGCAACACAAACGGAAAAATGCCAGTCCATCGTCACCAATGTAAATGCAGAAGGAGTGTCGAGGAGGTCAATGGAGGAGGTCAAGAGGTGCTGGCAAGAAGTGCACAGCCAAACCAAGGAAAAACTCGCTGCCAACAGGCAGGCAGCAAAGGTGACTGGAGGTGGGAGTCCTGCGCCACAGGAGGAGCTGGATGAGCTGGAGGAAATGGTGGCCACAGTCATCAGTGTGGAGACGGTGCAAGGAGTTGGGGATCTGGACACAGTTCGATATGACCTGACCCAACAGCAACAGGGTGAGTAACGACCAGGGACTGGGGGGACGGAGGGAGATGGGCACCCACAATGAGTGTGGAACATGTCCCTGATACTCTTGGCTCAATGTGCACAAATGGGCCTCGCTCCACATCACCAATGCCACAACCTACCCATGCACATGTGCTGATTCCAGAAAAGCAGCAGCTCTGTGAGCCACACTGACTATGCAAGTGACACTGCATAACAGATAGCATGGCTGCAATCACAATACATGACTTGGTGCACAAGACGACATTGAGGTGGCTGAGTGAGGACCACATCCGTAAAGAAGCAGGTCACACTCTGACACATCCACGTGCACCTACAACCCATGACGTCAAAAACACATCTGCAGACAAACAATGCACAAGAGTACAAAATTTGTCCAAGAGCACAAATGACCCAAGTCACAAACATCCCAGCACCGAAAAACATAAATCAAAGGCACACCAACTCAAAGAGATAAGGTGACGCTAAATCAGAGCTGGAGGGGCAACTCGCCAACAATGCAGCACACTCACATAGCAATCTCAGTACATCAACATTGACGAAAATGTGGTACAAAGTGCAACCCTTGCACCACAGGACAGAGGACACAACTGGTGCCACTCGTGCTTAGAAACTGACCAATCTTATTTGGCATTGCATGACAATGTCAGATGATAATTAACGAGTACAACCACACATCCGTGATGTACTCGAAATGTCCACTGTCTTCCATCAAATAGGAAGCTTCACATAAACAGTCACAATGTACATTGTCATGCAGTGCACCAACATACATGGAATACACTGTTAACCTGCATCTCCCCTTTACATTGCAGAGGGACAATCAACACCTTCTGCAGAGCAGACCACACATCTCTACAGTGATGATGAAGAGGACACCCTGTACATTTGCTCAGATGCCCTCCAACGGCTAATGGACAGCCTCTTCAACCCTCCCTCAGGAGCAGGGCAGCCCACCTGCATCACGGTGACCCCACACCCTGCACAGACCACACGGCAGGAAGCACACACCACCACGGCTGGCTCCCAGGATCCCCAGGACCAACACATGGAATTCCAATGCCTTGTGTTAGGGTACCAGGAGAAGATGGCTGATCAGCTGCGGGTGAGGTTCGACCTCATGGCAGCCAAACTTGATGCCATACGTGGATGTCTGAGTCCCATCAGGGACCACTTACAGTCCCTAACGGACACCCACTGTCCGCACCATGCTCACCAACAATCCTTGACTGACCTCGCTGGGGCCATTACTCGGATACAACAACTGTCTAGTCAGACAGGCTCCAGCGATGACAGCACAGAGTTGGCATAGATGCGGAGGACAATGGAGACCATTGATCCGATGCAGCCTGGAAGTATAGCTGCCACGGCTGAACACCAGCGAGATGTAGCTGGGATCTTCCATGCCTTGCAGATCCTCATCTTGTCATTGCTGCCACTGAGCCTGTACCAGATGAGTGCTGCAGGAACCTCAACACACACATCTCCACCCCCTGATGTTTCATTGGCACACAGTGATGCAGCCCTATCACCTTCGCACCCTGATGTGTCAGTGGCCATAACACCAGCACACACACCTGACACAGAATACGTCTCAGAGGAGTAAGATGGGTAGGGTAATGACTGTGTGAGGAAGGAGGTAGTAGCATCCGTCCCTGCCACATGGCCTGTCCCTGCCTGGTTCAGCCCAATGCATCATGCCCTGGAACAACACCTCCCACTGTCCCCCAAAACACTCTGCAACATTCACCTGGACCCCGACATGGCCTGCCCTATCTGCTCTGGTACCAATGACACAGCAATCCGGCTGCTGACTGAACTCTTCCGTTTCAGATTAACTTTACATTCCCCCAAGGACTCTGATTGGCCCACCACTGGGCAACCATGTTATGTGAGCTTGAAATGGCCATGAACAGCTCCAGCTCCGACACTCCCGAGAATGTAAATAAAACATTCCAAATCACACAGATGTGTCATGTCTATGTTCACTCACGTATAATAGTATGATGAATGTAGGGACATTGATTGCACAAAAAGGTACACCTGATAAATGTCATCAATGCGCGTGTTTGACCCTGACCCACATGGCCAATTAGATGTCTGTGAAGGTGTGAATTAGCTGTGGCCTCATTGCACATGAAAAACAATCTCGCAACTCCCCAACGTAGCCCCACGTCCATGTATTAATTAGGGCTGTGTGTAGAAATGTCAAAATCGGTAGCAGGCCTGAAGTAGTGTCCCCATCACATGTAGCTACAGAACATCTCTTCGCATGACCTACTCACACACATCAGTGTGGACACAGCCTGTTTTGATGGATCGTATTGACCAACATGGCAATAAAGTTAGACGCCATATTCACTTTGCTGAAGACACGTAAGAGCACCAGTCTACCAGCAACTATCCCAACCACAATGTCTGGCTCACAGAGGTGAAGCTGCCAATAGGGACTCACCCCAAATGTACATGCGGCAGTCTGCCCCTCCCTGTGCACGGACAAAGCTCATTAAGTCACAAGATTTGTCATCCTAATCAACACTCATCACAGTTGTACACTGGTGAAGTTGAGTAGACTTTATTAGCATGTGCATGTCAGTACGGGCAAGGCAAGGGCCACAACATGCAGACAAATGCTTAAGACACTTACAGGCAGCATAGGAACATGTCGAGGTGCAAGAAATGGGGAGGCAAAAATGAACACAAAGCATTATGGATGGCAACTGTCACAGCCCACCTTGTCTTGCTGGAGGAGTCAAGTGATGCTTGGCGTCTGCTGATTGCACCGTGTCAGAGGACACGACTCACAGCCCATGGGATCAGCATGGAGCTGTACAACAGAACTGCGACGATTGTGTGCTCTGCTGACAGTGAGCTGGTGTAAGGGACCAACAAGGTCACATGTCGTGCTACATTGCCATGTGTGTAGTCTCCCTCCAGCAGTATGTCAGATTTAGGAACGTTGCCAAACAATGCTGTGCAGCTCGCTACATCACCTTGCACAGGTGTGTAACAACATGCGTAGGTGCACACTCATGCATTCTGAGTCTGGGCAAATGCAGGCATGTCCACTGTTGTTCTGGGATATGTGACCATTCTTACACGATGCAACAACGTGTTGGGAGCTGTGCTCTGGGTGTCAATCAGTTGTGGCTGCAGGAACGTAGTTACTCGTCCATGAATGTGAGCACAGCTTCATGGCAATCAGTTCCAGAAGTATGTCGTTCTCGAGTTCAAGGAACACGAGGGAGAGCCAATCCATTAACTGGTCCGGACAGATGTGCTCCGTCCACGCAGTTTCACCAATCCGCAACACAGCCCAATAGGGAAGCGCCTCGATGTGGTCACTGCACATGATGATTTGTGCAATCTCCCATCCACTACTGCCAGCACAAATGCCACATATCAAGGCATCTCATGCACAGGTATCCTGGTTGCACTCCTGTTCGTGGGCCAACAGGGGCCGCACACACAAGTCATAATCCAGTTCAGCTACAGTTGTGTTGGATAGGCAGACCTCCATGGGCCACTCGAATGTGCATGATCAACAGTGGAACCAGGGCTGGACGCATGTGATGTACGCAAGACGGAAACTCAGACAGTAACTGATTCGCAACACTGCCAGTGGAAGTGATCCCAACAGATGCAGCATTCGTGCTCGGTACAGTTCCACGTGACAGGGGTTGCGCATGTGCCTGGAATTGCCTGCCATTACGTTTGTTGGTCTCGTACCACCGGCACTGCTAAGACCGGCGGCGGTTCTGTGGATGATATGCCACAGCTCGAGCAATGAGTCATATGTGTGTGAAACGTTTGGACGTATGGGTTGTTTTTTACCATTGTGTCAAGGGCATCCCATGCAGGTGTACCTCGAGCAGGGACAATTTTGTTTGGACTTTCAATGGTGAATGATTGGTTCTACTTTTTCTGTACTCACATGACTGTTATTTGGTGTAATTGTGAGACATCAGGCGAATGATTTTGTTCATGATTTTGTGATGTTGATATGCGATCTCTTGGTCCGGGGGTGGTGGGGTTGCCCAGAGTAGGGCCCAGGGGAGGGTCTGGGGGTGTGGCGGTGGGTGTTGTGGCCCTCTTGGGGTCCAAGCTGCATGATCGTTGGCTCCATGGCATCTGTTGTTCTTCAGGTGTGGCTCTGGGCTGGGCTGCCTTTTCTGGTGCAGGTTGTAGTCCGACTTTACACCAGGTGAGAGCAGGTGTTAAATTCCTGCTGCTAACGCGCCTTATCACCTGTTTTGTGATCTTATCGTAGATCTGGCTGGTCGTTGAGAATGTTGTGACTTGGTGTTGTCGTGGTTTTTTGCACGGGAACGCCTACTCTGCAGGTCGACAATTTCAGCAGGTCATTCTCAGGTGGATGACAAATCGGTAGGAAGGAATATAATGGTGTGCAGAGTAATAAAGAGTATGAGTATTAAGAGACCACCTAGAGCACGTAACAGTGTGTTATGTGATGTCAATGCTGTATTGTTGCTTTTTTTTAAATGGCCAGCTAATAGGTTTTTAGACTTCATAAGTGGATTTGGATTTATTGAGAGGATGGAGCCAAAGGGCTGTGGTCCTTTTGGGAAATGCGAATGCAGGTTTATTGAAAAACATAAGGAGAGCTATTCTAATTAAGATTAATGCAAAATTGGGGATATGGCACAGATAGAGACTAGTGAGGATGGTGGATGCAAAAAGACTATGGAGAAGGCTTTTTGAAAGGTATCGGGAAGTATGTCAACACATTTACAGCCGCAGTCAAAGCGCAAGGGAATATGGGGAATTTTTTTTGAGTTTTTGGAAAGGCTAGTTGTAGGGGACCCTTTACAGGCCGTAGATTACAGAGGTCGCAATACAGTAGTCAGTACAATTCGCAGTACAGTAATCAGTTTAGAGGAAGAGGTTACCAATTTAGCTCAGGGTTATATCCCAGCAGGGGAAGAGCAGAGAGACAAAGCAGGAGATTGCTGAGAGGACGGGGACAGCTCATTATTAGAGGCAAGGTGAGTATGGTGATTATTTCAGTTTTTTTCCACAAAGGAGTAGAAGAACATTTTAAATATTTCAAGAGAGAATGGGAAAGAATGTGAGTTGTCTATTTCAGAAAAAACAACAAAGAGAGATAAGGATCAAAGGAACAGGAGGGAATTGTGGACTTGAAGAAAGAATCAATTATTCAAAAATGTGCATAGAGAATGTGAGAGAGTCAGAGAAATAATTTGTGAGCAATCTGTTTTTGATGGGAAAGAAGGACAAGGTCTGGCATCCGGTTATAAATCTCAGAGAATTAAACAGGTTGGAAGGGATTCATTGTCCAAGGGATTTGTTGATAGCAGAGGATTGGTTAGTAAAATTGGATCTGAAGGATACTTACTTTCTTGTGCTCATGGTGAGAAAGAGCCAGGGATATTTACAATTCAGATGGAGAGGAAACTATATCAATCTCTATGTTTGCATTATAGGCTATCGTCAGCACAATGGTGTTTCACAAAGATAATGAGAGTGGTTGTATCTTTTTTTGTCAAAGAGAGAAAAGAATGATTATCTACTTAGATGATATCCTGTTGTTGTCACAGGACCAGGAGAAGCTGAAAAGAGAGATGCAGGAAGTAGTGTGAACATTAGAGAGTTTAGGGTTTATTTTGCAACTCTCAAAACATTTAGAGTTTTTAGGATTTCAAGTAGACACATTGGAATGTCTTTTACATCTACCAGAGAAGAAGATAAAAATGATAAGTAAGGAGATTCATCAGAATTTGAAAAAGTTTTGTGATGTTGGGAGAGCTGGCAAGGATAATAGGTATTTTGTTTTCTTCATTACAGGCTATTTTTTCAGGACCCCTTCATTATCGTGTATTGCAAAGGCTAAATGGGAATTTGCTAAGAAAAGGTTTGTGGTATGGAGACAGGATATCTTGGAGTGCAGAGGAAAAAGAAGATGGAGGCCTGGAATGGGGGCACAATATTGGGATGTGCTCCAGATTATGTCTTAGTGACAGATGCATGTTTAAGTGATTTGGGAGCACGCTTAGGAGAAGGGGAAAAAGATGGAGTTTGGACAAAGAAGGCGAAGTTAGGACACATGATTTGTTTGGAATTGACAGCTTGTTTGTATGCTCTGAAAAGTTTCAGGCAGAAACTGAAAGGGCAAACTGTGTTGATGAGAATAGACAATGTGTCTGCAGTAACTTATGTGAACAAGTTAGGGGGATGAGGTCCTGAGGTTTGGCAGATTTGGCAAAGGATTTTTGTTTGTAACACAGGATGGTGGTGAAGGTAGAATACTTACCGGGAGAACTAAATATAGGCACAGATTGGAATTCAAGGAATTTGAGAGATTTCAGTGATTGCTTGTTGGATTGCAGTTGTTTTTGCAAAATAAACAAGATGTTGGGCCCTCTGGAGGGACACCTTTTTGCGAGTCAGCTGACATGCCAGTTGGAAGAGTTTGTCAGTGGGAGAGCAGATCCCTTGGTGTCAGCAGCGGACGCATTCCAACAAGTGTGGAGGGGGAGAAGAGCTTATGCTTTTCCCTCATTTGTAATGATGAAGAATGAAGTTGAGGCAAGTGAAGTGCCAGATAGTGTTGGTAACACCTTTTTGGGTGTCGCAGGTTTGATTTCCTTCAGTGAAGGAATTAGCATGTGCAGAGCCTTTTTTTAATTCCTGCCAAAGTAGCTCTTCTGAGGAACGTAGAGAAAGAGGAACAGCCTTTAGTTCAAAGCAGGGTTTTGGAATTTCTTGTTTGGAAAGTGTGAGGATATCTCTCAGTTTCAAAGGACTTTCGGTTAAAGCTGCAGAGTTACTGGAACAATCCTGGGCTCCTGAAGTAGAATTGGGTATAAAGGAATTTGGAGAGTATGGTCTAGTTGGTACTTGGAAAGGAGTCTGGATCCCATGGGGGCTCCTGTAGTGGAGGTGGTTAATTTTTGGGTGGAAAAGCTTGAGTAAGGGTTGGAATACTGGACAATTAATTGTAACAGGTCGACAATGTAAGCATGTCATTCTCAAGTGGATGACAAATCGGTAGGAAGGAATATAATGGTGTGCAGAGTTATAAAGAGTATGAGGATTAAGAGACCACCTACAGCACCTAACAGTGTGCTGTGGGATGTCAATACTGTACTGTTGCTTTTTAAAAAAGGTCCAGCTAATAGGTTTTTAGACTTGAAGAGACTTACTGAGAAGTTGGCTTGTTTATTGTGTTTAGTGTCGTGTAAGAGAATGTCCGATGTGAAGGCGCTAGATTTAAGAAGCAAATTAATAGGACCAGATGGAGTATATTGTGAGATTAGGAAGAGAACAAAAACAATGTCAGACTCCGTTTTTTTTATACACTTTTTGCAAAAGATAGGAAAGTATATGTAGTGACTTGTATGTTAGAGTATGAGGGCAGGGTGCTGGAGCATAGGAGTGATGGGGAGAATCATTTGTTGATTTTATATATTAGACCTATTCTTGCAGTGAGTGCAGCTACAATTGCAAGGTGGGTAAAACTTTTTATGAAAGAGAGTGGTGTTGATGTGAACAAGTTCTAGTCTCATTCTATACGTGATGCTATGGCAAGTAAGATGTGTTTGTCTGGAGGCCTCCTAGAATTTTTTTTAAAAGCTGCAGATTGGTCTAACTTGGGTACTTTTGCAAGCCACCACTTAGACTTATTAAGCATGTTTCAAATGTGGTAATAGAGGGCTTTCAACATACATAAAGGCAGCCTTCGGTCCAGAAATGACATGGCGATTCTTAATCAGCTGATCAACACCTCTCTGACACTGGCCTATGTCCCCACTGAGTGGAAACAGGCACTGCTTATCCCTCTGATCAAAAAGCAGACTTTGGATCCCAACCTCCCGACTAGCTATCGCCCTATTTCTTTGCACTCTGCTATTGCCATAGTATGCGAAAAGATGGTCAATAAGCAGTTGACTGCCTTTTTTGAACAGCATGACCTCCTTCATCTGGCCCAATCCGGTTTCAGGGCCGCATATAGCACGGAGTCTGCCCTGGTGGAAATCACGGAAGCTATTTGCGAGACTGTGGATGCGGGGGGCAGGGCAGTTTTGGTCCTGCTGCTTTTGATACTGTTCCCCATTCACTTCTTCTGGCCCGCCTCAAGGAATTAGGCATTATTGGTGCCGCCGGTGAATGGCTGAAATCCTTCTTGGAAGGTAGAACCCAACAAATTTGGATCCCTCCCTTCACGTCTACTCCCCAAGTTCTTTTGACGGGGTGCCACAGGGGTCGGTAATTAGCCCACATTTGTTCAACTTATATATGACTCCTCCTATTCAGTTGGCAGAAGAACTAGGAGCTAAGTTTGTTGCCTATGACGACGACACCCACCTCCTGTTCACTTGGAAAAAATCGAAGTCATCCACTGCCCATGTCAAAACCTGTCTAGCTGCAGTGTTTAATTGGCTGACACGCGCTCAGCTGAAATGCTATGAGGATAAAATGGAAATTGTATTCTTTGGAGAATTTCCTCCACAGATTTGGCACACCTTCTGGCCTAATGAGTCTCCCAGGCCATCCCCTTCTGGACTCCCTGTAAAAAACCTCGGGATCTGGTTTGATAAAAGCTGAATTTCTGTAATCAAATTAATAAACTGACTGGTACTTGCTTCGGCATTTTGAAACTACTCAGGAAATTTCGGCCCCTCCTGCCCTTAACAGCTAAGGGAACGGTTGTTCAAGCTCTTGTTACCTCCCGCATTGATTATGCAAATGCACTATACGTGGGCCTTCCTGCCTATCTTATTGACAAACTTCAGGGGGTCCAAAATGCCACTGCTCGTCTGCTTCTTGACCTCCCCAAATGCACCAGCGTCAGGCAACACCTGCGCAACCTGCACTGGCTACCGGTGAAGGCAAGGGTCACGTATAAAGCCCTGGTAACTATCCATGCCACATTTTATTAATACGGCTCCCTCTACCTCTGGAAACGCTTTCAGTTCTACTCCCCCAGCAGACATTTGCATTCTTCTAACATGATACTGGCTTCTGTCCCCAGATTCTGCTTGAAGAGAAAGGGCGGTAGCTCTTTGGCCTACTTGGCGGCCATGGCTTGGAACTCACTCCCTCTTGACCTGCGTAGTCTGAAGAATTCTACCCAATTTAGGAAGAAACTAAAAACCTTCCTTTTTCAATGATCTGTTTCTTGTATTATTGGCTCTTATTTTTCTTCCCTTTCCCTCTGCTGTCTCTTGGGCTCGCGTAGGGACACTCTTGAGTAGTTGTGCGCGTTGCAAAACCATAAAAATTAACATTAATAAGGAGTTTAGCTTGAGATATGTTTGTTAGATTGGTGAATGTTTCCTTGTTAGTGCTGTGTTAGTGTTGGATAGCATATAATTGGGTTGAGGAAGTTTTTTCTAAAAAAAACAAATAATAAAGGAAAGAGAGAGAAAAATTATTTATGGTATTTTGTTCTTTCACAGAAAGAAGAAGAAGAAAGTTTGGATGAAATTCGAGTTAAGAAAAGAAAATGTTAAGAAGAGGATTAATTTGTTACAAAAGGAGGAATGCTCGGTGGAAGGTTTATTTATGGACTTATTGTTCTGGTACTAGTGTTCTAAGTTATTTGATGGTGCTAAAGGAGCGGCTTAAAGGTTAATTATGCATGAAGCTAGCCTCCGTGTCTTTAATTAAATTTTGATTCTCTTTACACTACTCTTGGAATATCGCCATTTGATATGTAAAAGTAATATATAAAAATTCTTGATTTTGGGGGTGTGGTGTTGCGGTCTAGTCTGCTGCACGCGAGGCGCGACGTCACCGGACTTCCGGCGGCGGCCATCTTAGGTTCGGCATTAGCGCGCCGATTTGAATAGCGATCGGAGCTCCGTACCGGCGCTCCTGCTGGAGTTGTATATCAAGGAATAAACCCTTCCAACCCTACCAACGATTAGTGTCATCTGTGGGGGCATCAACATATAAGGAAAGGGGCAACATTACAATGGCGATGAGGATGGGATACGGCCCAGCGCTGCCTCCAGGGTGAGTGCCTCGTGGTCAGCACGCCATCGACACCCACGGTCACCACCCCTGACCAGCAGGAGCGCGGCAGTGTCTCGGAGAGAAGAGGAGGGCGCGCATCCATTCAGACGGGTCCCTCCTGAGCCCGGTTCCAGACAGCAGCAGCCCAGCGGCGTGGAACGGCACCAAGGAGAGTCCACGTGGCAAAGCGCACCCACACACCGTGGCGGGGGTCACAGGACGACACACGAGAAGCGGCAACACAGACCGAGACGACGACCCAGGCGCAGGGAGCCCCGACAGCACCCGGGGGTCGAGAAGCTCGAGCCCAAGACCGCGGCGAACGGAGGCAAGGAGTAAGATGAGTGCCACATCGACAGGATTGCCGAACCCGGTACCTTTCCTCACGAAAGCAGGGGTTCCGGATATGCCGTGGGAGGATTGGAAGCCGTATTTCTTGAATTTCTTGTTCGCTTTAGAGGAGGAAAGCGGCGCTGAGTTCCCGAGCACGCGCAGGAAGAGGATACTGCTACACCATTTGGGCCCTGCAGGTCAGAGAGTATACGACGATCTGGTGAAGGTGGTGCGGCCCGCGGCAGACGATAATGTGTTTCAGCACGCGATCGACGACATGGATGCCCATTACCGCCCGACCATATGTGTAGCCGTCGACAGGTACAACTTCTACCACAGAGCGCAACAGAAAGGGGAGACGATTGACCAGTATGTGGCGGCGTTACAGAAGCTGGCCCTAACGTGCAAATTCGGAGCCTTCCAGGAAGAGTTGATTAGGGACCAAATAGTAATGCACGCAGCGAACGCGTCCATCCAGGATAAGCTGTGGGCTAATGGAGACGAACCCCTTAAGACAGTGGTAGCCATGGTGAAGAAAGCAGAAATGTCCAAGAGATGTGCGGAGACAGCAAAGAAGGACCGACTCCCAGAACAAGCAGTGTGCAGGATAGAAGATCGGAAAAGCCGCGAGAGACAGACGACGGCAGAACAGCACAACACACGGCAGCACAGGAAGCCCATGACCCGGGGCGCGAAACAGCAGACGCAGGGACAAGGGAGCACCAACACGTGCTACAGATGCGGCAGTGAAAGACATGCCGCCAAGGACAAAGGGTGCCCAGCGTTCCGAGCTAAGTGTACGTACTGCGGTCTGATGGGTCATTATGAAAGAGTATGCAGAAGGAAGACACCAAGGCAGCAAGTGAAGTACGTGGCACAGGAGATGAGCAAGGAGGAAGAGCAAGAATGCCAGGAGGACGACGAAGAGATCCTGATTTTAGAAGACCAGATCTTGGGGATCGACGGCGCGGTCGACAAGAAACCGAGGTGCGACATGACCATCGGGGGAGTAGGAGTCACTATGGTCGCAGACTCAGGTTCCCCCTACACGATCATAAAGAAGAAGATATGGGAGGAGGACTTCGCACCTGTTACCACACATCGACTGCGTCCCACGGACATCCACCCGGTGACATTTACAGGGGAACCCATACCCATGGTAGGGTATTGCCCCCTAACATTCGAGTTCAAGGGCAGAACGTGCGAAGGAAAACTGTATGTGGCGGAAAAGGGGCCATCAGTGTTAGGATGGAAGGATCAAGGGAAGCTGGGAATAAAGCTGAACCCGGGAGGCCGCGTACAAGTGCTCATGATGGAAGAGGACCCCAGAGAGGGAGCAAGGCAGTGGAAGGAGGAGTTCCCCGAAGTCTTCAGAGACGACATAGGGAAGCTAACCAAATTCACGCACAAAATAAACCTTAAGGAAGGAGCCCGACCGGTGTCCCACAAAGTGCGAAACATCCCGTTCCGCACCAGGGAGGCAGTACAAGAGGAACTGCAGAGGTTAGAGGACAACGGGATCATCGAAGCCATCGACAATGCGGAATGGTTGGCCCCCTTAGTCGTGGCGCAGAAGCCGAACGGGAAGGTGAGATTGTGTGTGGACCTCAGGGAACTCAATAAGAACATTGTGGTGGACAAGTTCCCCCTTCCCCGCATCAATGAGATGTTAGCCAAGACCAAGGGCGCTAGGTGGTTCTCCACTGTGGACTTAACGTCTGCGTATCACCAGATCGCACTCCACAAATCGTGCAACCACCTCACATCATTCATAACACCGTTCGGGTGCTACAAATTCCTACGGATGCCGTTCGGGCTCGCATCGGCAGCGGCAGTCTTCCAAAAATTGATGTACCGCCTGTTCAACAAGATGGAAGGAATCCAGTTCTTCCAGGACGACATCTTGGTGATGGGCGCCTCCACGGAAGAACACGACCGGAGGCTAGCAGGTGTCCTGACAGTACTGGAGCAAAACGGGCTTACGGCCCAGTGGGACAAGTGCAAGTTTGGACTTGAAAATGTCACTTACCTGGGGCACGAAATCAGTCAGGAGGGCATAAAACCCAAGGCCTCCAACGTAGCCGCCATCAGGGATGCACCTACGCCCGCAAGCAAGGAGGAAGTACGGACATTCTTAGGGATGGCTGAGTTCTACAGCAAGTTCGTATCCCACTTTGCGTCAAAGACACACCACTTGAGGTCGATCCTGAAAGAAAAAACGGCGTTCACATGGAAGGAGGAACAACAGCTGGAGTTCGAGGAGATGAAAAGAGAAATATGTGAAGCTATACCCATTCAAGGGTTCGACCCAGCTGCTCCCACGACCCTGACCACAGACGCGAGCGACCGAGGCCTAGGAGCGGTGCTAACTCAAAAGTCTGCACAAGGAATGACAGCGACAATCAGCTTCGCGTCCCGCACGTTGGCTGACAATGAACGCAAATTCAGCGTGATCGAAAAAGAAATGCTGGCTGTCGTGTAGGCAGTGGAAAGGTTCCGACAGTTCCTGTGGGGAGGACGGTTCCTCTTACGAACAGACCACAAACCCCTGGTAAAAGTTCTCACGTCCAACGGCCATGAGCACGCAACACCAAGAATCGCTAAGATGACGCTGCGACTCCTCGACTACGTGTACGACGTAGAGTACATCCCAGGCACCAGGAACCGCGTACCGGACTACCTGAGCAGGGCGGCAGCAAAGGAATCGGCAGAGGCGCAAGTCGCAGAGAATTGGGCAGAGTACGCAGTGGCGTTCATGGGCGATCACGAAAGAGCAATCAGCAAGCAGGAATGGGAAGAAGAGTACGGTTCCGACGAGAGGGTGAAGGCAGTCAAAACATACGTGACGCAGGGGTGGCCGGAGAAGAGGTTACTCGGAGAAGAACTCAAACAGTACTGGGAGGTCAGGGAAGAACTGTCGCTGGGGGACAACCCGTGTTTCCTGTTCCGGGGCAACAAAGTAGTACCCCCGATGGCGCTGAGACCTAGAGTGGTGGCTATTGCCCACGAAGGACATTTGGGAATCGTGAAAACGAAGGGAAGAGTGAAGGAGGACTATTGGTGGCCAGGGTTGGACCTTGCAGTGGAAAGACACGTCAGAACGTGTGAGCAATGCAACAATGCAGACAAGACGCAGAAAGTGCTACGTCCACCGCTGGGACGCTTCGACTTCCCGGAAAACCCGTGGGAGGAGATTTCCATAGACGTTCTAGGTCCCATACAAGACGCCAGTGGCAACCAGAAGTACCTCACCGTGGTCGTGGACAGGTACTCGAAGTGGCCAGAAGTCCATGTGGATGAAAACGCGGAGACAGATACCATCCTGGGGTTCCTCACGGAGGTGTTCATCAGAGAAGGGATCCCCAAAGGAATCCTCAGCGACAACGGCCCACAGTTCACGTCGACCAAGTGGGAGGCCTTCATGGACAGAAACGGGATAACCGTCAGGCGCACACCGGTCTACCACCTTGCGGGGAACGGAGCAGTAGAGAGATTCAACAGGGTAATAATGGGGTCAGTGCAAGCGGCCATCGGTCAGGGAGCAAGCTGGGAGAAAGAACTCAAGCGTCTGCTATGGGCTTACCGGATAACTCCCTCGTCCACAGGCTACAGCCCATTCCGCATACTGAGAGGAAGAGAACCGTTCACCCGAGACAATGTGGCCTGGAAGAAGCTCACGGTGCAGAGTCATTGGTCACCGGCAGTGGTGCGCAGGAACTTGGAGAAAGCACAAGCCGTGTACACAAACTACTACAACTCAAGGCATAGCACCAAGGAAGTCGCCTTGGAGAGAGGAGAGTGGGTGAGGGTGAAACTGCCAACACCGGGGAGGAAAGGGGACAGCAAGTTCACGCCCCCCTTCCAAGTGGTGGAACCCTATTCCACATCAGCCTTACTGAGTGACGGGAAGAGTTGGGCACAAGATCGGATGGCAAGATGTACCAGGGCCGATGAGACTGAGCAGAACATGGAGCTGGACAGCGGGGCAGGAGCCGGGTCCACACCGGCGGGAAAAAGCGAGAGTAGGAGACCAGATGGAGAAGCAGGAAGCGTTCCCAAAGGAACCTGGAGTCCAAGAGGAGGGGAAGTCGAGACTCCAGGACTAAGTGACCGAGAGACAGAGTTGTGCGGGCATGAACCACGAGAAGCGAGTGGAGAGGCGTTTCCGAGTGGGGGGGGCAACACCCCTACCGCAGGCGCAGGAAGCAGGAGGACACGCTGCGGGAGGAGAATAATGCTGCCACGAAGGTTCGAGGAGTTCAGCCTAGACCACAAGTAAGACTGTTCTAGTGTTAAGGAGGGACTGTGGCTGTTGTGTTATAAAGGAGGGAGATGTGGTGTTGCGGTCTAGTCTGCTGCACGCGAGGCGCGACGTCACCGGACTTCCGGCGGCGGCCATCTTAGGTTCGGCATTAGCGCGCCGATTTGAATAGCGATCGGAGCTCCGTACCGGCGCTCCTGCTGGAGTTGTATATCAAGGAATAAACCCTTCCAACCCTACCAACGATTAGTGTCATCTGTGGGGGCAACAACATATAAGGAAAGGGGCAACATTACAGGGGGGAACCAGAATTTGGGAGATACTTTTTCTGTAGTACTGGGGATGTTGTCGCTGCCTCCTAATTTTGCAGCCCATTTTGACAATATTTTCAATTTTGCTCTTCTCTGTAATGCTCTATTTGCTAAGAGCCTTGATTGTTCTGACATTTTAACCAGAACACCTATCAATTTTCAGTCATTGACTGGGTCCTTGTTTTTGCTGTTTTCCTTTTTGATGTGTTGGGAGGTGCCTTATCTCGGACACATATTGCCTCGTAAAACGAAAATGTTTCACTGTCATAGTTTCATAAACTTTTAGGCGTTCTATTGAGGTAAAAGTTTGGGATGTCAAAATTGCGGGGTCTCTTCAGCTGGTATTTGGATGAGTGGGGGTCCAGTCATCCGTGCATAGATTTCTGCCACTCATACAGGACAATTACTTTTTTCTCGGTCACATCATAGTTGGTATAACAAATTCTGGGGGACAGAAGTGTAATGTGCCCATGAATGCCCATGAGTACATCTACACTCTGCCACATCACCGCGCTATGATGCGCATTAGGAAAATGCAGTTGCAGGGCCCTCTGACGGAGGGAGGTAATTAGCCAGATATGTGCTAGACAAAACGTATATTGATTAATCTAATTATGACATGCGGAGTGATGACCAACGGAAAATCGAGGCATTTTCCAATTATTGTGTAAATCAACATTTATGAGCTTTTACGGGCCACTTTGTCTCAAAGTACTGATGTTAATCACTGTCTGGGGAGAGCTCCGAAGGCAGGAAACATCCAATATTTCCACCCAATTACCGGAAATAGCCCATCCAAATACCTTTTAATGTGATTAACACTTTAGATGGAAAATGGCCTAAAAGCAGCAGTTAATAGGAATATTAGCGATGCATTTAGAACGCATTAGATAAGCGGGAAGATAGCTATTTGTCACTTTCTTTTGGGACTGTCAACTTGACAGCGCATTTGCTCTAGCAGCAACAGAAAGCATCCGAAAAAAAGAGTCCTTCTTCTGGATGAAACCATGATGTTCTGTCTCTTCAGTCCTTGTGCAGAAACTCACCTAACAATGTAGCCTTTGCTACATTGAAAACAAAATCTACAAAACTTTGTACAACTCCATTGAGCAATGAACAAGAAATACATTTCTGCGCAATATAAACACATTCCTACTCACACTGGGCTTTATTTATTTATGAGGCTCCTACGCGACTGATGCGTAACGTTTTGTGATGCTGCGGCGGCGTAAAAAATGCACCACACTGCGCTATATTTACAAAGTGACACATCTAGTCAGATGCGTCACTTTGTAAACCCCTGCGCTACATTATACCTGCGACGGGTATAATTTATGGAGGGTGGGGGTTCTGGCACAGAAAAGGCTCATAAAAGTGTTTCAGTGAAAATTTCACTCTGACATTATACAGCCCCACTGAGGCAGGTCTTTTCACATGGGGTTGCCACATGAAGAATGACACATTGCTGGAGTTGCGTCTGTTTCCAGACACACTGCAGCAATGTGCTATTTTTGCACCAACAGAGGCGTCAGGATTCCTGACATATATGTCAATCCTTGCGACATGGAGTGCTATACAGTAAATACGGCGCATTCATGGTGTCGCAAGGAGGGCGCACTGAAAAGTGTTGCAACGCTGTTTTACTGCAGCGGTGTGACACTTTTCATAAATGAGGCCCGATGTGTATTGCAAAGGCTACATTATAATACACTGCGTGGGTAGAAAAGTGTTTGTATTGCAAGTACATGTATTTTTTTCATTGCTGGATGGAGCTGTACGAAGTTTCACAAATGTACTTTTATCAACATTGTGGAAGTCTGTGATAATTGTGACTATTACAGCATTTTCACAAATGTACTTGTATAACTCAAAAATACAGTTCAGCATCAGATATACTTTGCAGTAAACAGTGACCTCCTTATTTAGTGGTAGTGGACTGAATCCTGAGCAATGCGCTAACTTGAGTTGCAGCACCGATCAGGAAATACGATATCCACACAGTACACTATAATTGTCCTCAGGACATTTTGGCAAGAAAAATGTAGCAAAATACATTGGAGGAAATAACTAGAAAACAGGTGAGACTGAGACATGTCGTAATCAGGTCTCAAACAACATTTCTACATGTCATTCCTCATTCTGACAGGCCAAAATCTGAAGTAGAACATTGGAATGTTGGTAGCTCCATTGAAAACAATGGAGTGCTCCGGGCTTCTAATGGCTGGTATAAGCCCAGAGCTCCAACATTCCAATGTTTCCTTGATCACAGCCCTGGCTGTGAACAAAGGCTTCCGGGAGCCCGAGGGGATTTCAATCCCCTCGCGCTCCCTGAAGGCTTTATTTGTTAGAACATTCTGCCCTCTAGTGGCAGAATGTTCTAATAGCCTTATAGCCCTTCGTATCAGGGCTATACCGGCAATTAAAGTCCCGCTGCTGTGTTAAAGTCCCTCGCCTTCGGCTCGGGCCTTTAACGCTGCAGCGGGTCTTTAATGCCGTTATAGCCCGCTACGGCGGGCTATAAGGCTATATTAGGAGAAACTTCCACACATGGAGTGAATGCCACACTGTACGGTAAGGGAGATGACAGACACTTATTGTACCCTCTTTTAGACCTAACAGCTTTTGGAGTTCACTTCCCCCAAAGTTTTGCCTTCTTCTCTCCTCTATGCTGAAATTCATTTTTATTGTCCTTAGGACTCTTTGCACTTTACCACTGCTAACCAGTGCTAAAGTGCTTATGCTAACTCCTTAACCCCTTCCATGCTGCGCAGATTCCGCCGCTGTGCTGACGGAATCTTGCACGGGCGTGGTCATGACGGAACGGTTCCGTCATGAGCACAGCTCAACCGTGGCTCATGACGGAACCGTTCCGTCATGAGCACCGAAGGGGTTAAAACATGGTAATATTGCCATGTACCCAATTGGTACATCTAATGTACTTATAAGTCCCTACTAAAGTGGTACTGTGTGTACCCATGGCCTATACATTAAAAGCTTCTCTTAGACATGCAGCACTATTTGTGCCACCTACTAAAGTAGACTTTTAAAATATATCTCATGACTGCCACAGCATTCTGTAGTGCAGTTGTGAACTTTCATTTCGACCTGGCAAAATAAATACAAATATGTATATATATTTATATGTGTGTATATATATATACACATATGTATATATATTCACTGAAAAAAACCATAGGTTTCAGGGGCGTTATAGTTAGCTGGACTTTTCACTCGTACAAAACCATTGAAATTCCCCTGTTATAGTTAGTTCAGCTAACTATAACTCGCGCGCCCGCAATGCACTGCTGATGACGTCACATATTACATCACTCATGACATGGTCAGTGACATCACTCATGACATCACTGATGACATCTCAAATGACATCACTGATGACATCATCCTTGTGATAGAGTGGCAGACCTCCTCTCCCCCTAATATAACCGTTGATACACACATTCAAAAATAGAAACTAACATTTTCAAAACAATGGACATACCAATATCAGTTACAACAACCTATTCAGTAATTCTAAGATCCACATCCACATCCACTCATTCACCAACAGTCCTATACAGTCACTCATACATGCACTCACTCATCATATATACTCACACACATATCCTGTTACACAACGCCACTCATCCATAGAGTTACTCACACACATAGTCACTCATGCTAATAAAGAATCAAACATCCATTTACCTGCATATACAGTTATACACACGCCACCACACTTACCTCTACAGAAACTTACACATACTTAGTCTTTTAAACAATCACTTATAGAAACACATACTTATTCATACAGGAACTTTTTCAATCTCTCACTCTCACATATACTCACTTATATACACCAATAGTCACATATACTAGTTTAAAACATATGTAGTTACTCATAAAGACACTATTGAGTCAGTCATTCACTCACTAACACACCCATGCACACACTTATCCACCCATACAGTCCTGCACACATGCTGTCTTCAACACATACAAACAGTGAGTCACTCATTCATGCACCTATGCACTACGTAATACCCCCCACCGAACCATACAGACACTCATACTGATACTCAAAAAACCAACTAATAATAACCTATATAGACACTCATGTAACTACTCACCAACCCATGCAGCCACTTATACACAAAGTGAGAGACTGATACAGATATTTACATATTTAAACATTACTCACTAAGCCATGTATTCACTAAGATACACTTAATCAGTTATACAATCAATTTTTCAAAAACAAATCATCCATTTAGACACTTATATACCCATTTATTCTTCCATCGACCTTGAGATATACATATATAAAACATATGTAATTTTCAGAAAAAAACACATTCACTGGAAAATGTCCTCAGTGATGTCATCAGTGATGTCATTTGAGATGTCATGAGTGATGTCATGAGTGATGTCACTGACCATGTCGTGAGTGATGTAATATGTGACGTCATCAGCAGTGCATTGCGGGCGCACGAGTTATAGTTAGCTGAACTAACTATAACGGGGGAATTTCAATGGTTTTGTATGAGTGAAAAGTCCAGCTAACTATAAGGCCCCTGAAACCTATGGTTTTTTTAGTGAAGTTCTAAGGTTTTTTAAATGCTAATTCCTAACTATAACGTGCCTGAAACCTATGGTTTTTTCAGTGAATTTCAAAGGTTTTTTAAATGCTAATTTCTAACTATGCCTACAGAGATAGGACATGTGAAGAAAGAAGAAAAAACGCACACAAAGAAAAAGACGAAGAAAAGTGCAGAAAGAAGTATAACTTGCAGAAAGAACAAACAGAAGAGCAGAAAGAAGCCTTGTTACAAAATCATCCTGTACCCTCAACTTTTTCAGACGGATACTGGTGTTAACGGAGTCTGACTAACCAGTCCTATAGCCAGTGCTATGTTAAAAGACACTCAGAATACAGTGAAAACACCTTCATACATTAGGGAACACTATGCGTTGGGGTCCCCCTGTGATCAGCATGACCTCCTCTGTAAGCCCCTAGTATATAATAGGGCAGGGGATTAAAACTACCTCTTAAAACGCGCCACAGGGCGTGTTTGCACACGTCACCTCAGGCCCCGTCCCCTCACTTCCCCACTGTGTAAACACGCCCTGTGGCCGTTTTCAGTTGGGAGATTAGGTCCCGTTGAATCCTGAGGGTCTCTAGGGTCCAACTAGACCACTAGGTACCTCCAGTAAGCGCCACAGAGCTGCGTTGCAGTGAGATGTAAAAAGGGGCACGGCCTAGACCACCTCTCTGCAACGCAGCGCAGTGGCGCTTACTGGAAGCACCTGGTGGGCTAGTTGGCCCCCAGGGTCCCTTAGGATTGAAGGGGAATTATTTCCCCAACTTAAAACGCGCCACAGGGCATGTTTGCACACGTTAACTCAGGCCCCGTCCCCTCCCTTCACCACTGTGTAAACACGCCCTGTGGCCGCGTTTTTAGTTGGGAGATTAAGTTTATTTGAATCCTGAGGGTCCATAGGGTCCAACTAGCCCACTAGGTACCTCCAGTAAGCGCCACAGAGCTGCATTGCAGAGAGTTGTAAAAAGTGGCACGGCATGGACCACCTCTCTGCAACGCAGCTCAATGGCGCTTACTGGAAGCACCTGGTGGGCTAGTTAGCCCCCAGGGGTCCTCAGGATTGAAGGGGAATTATTTCCCCAACTTAAAACGCGCCATAGGGTGTGTTTGCACACGTCACCTCAGGCCCCGTCCCCTCCCTTCTTAACTGTGTAAACACGCCCTGTGACCATTTTGTAAGTTGGGAGATTAAGTCCCCTTGAATCCTGAGGATCCCTAGGGGCAAAATAGCTCACTAGGTACGTCCAGTAAGTGCCATTGCAGAGAGGTGTTAAAAGGCGCACGGTCTGCACCACCTCTCTGCAATGCAGAGCAGTGGCGCTGACTGGAAGCACCTGGTTGGCTAGTTGGCCCCCAGGGTCCCTCAGGATTGAAAGGGCATTATTTCCCCAACTTAAAACGCGCCACAGGGCGTTTTTGCACACGTCACCTCAGGCCCCGTCCCCTCCCTTCGGCCGTTCTAAGTTAAGAGATTAAGTCCCCTTGAATCCTAAGGGTCCCTAGGGTCAAACTAGCCCACTAGGTACCTCCAGTAAGCGCCACAGAGCTGCGTTGCATAGAGGAGTAAAAAGGGGCATGGCCTCAGAACACCTGTCTGCAACACAGCTCTCTGGCGCATACTGGAGATACCTGTCGGGCTAGTTGGCCCTCAGGGACCCTCAGTATTGAAGGGGAATTAATTCCCCAACTTACAACTGGCCAGGGGGCGCGTTTGCAGAGTGCTGCAAGGAGGGGGCATGGCCTCCGGCGCGATGCCGGTCTTTTATTTTTTTTATTTTTTTAAGAAAGAGGGATGTGTGGCCCCCCTTCTTTTTCTAATTTACTGGCCCTGGGGACCCCATCCCCCAGGTCCTGCACCCTAATTTTTTCTGTTGAAAAAAATAAATGCGGCCCTCCCAAGGCCTTAATCAGCCCCGGGGACCCCAACCCCCGGGTCATGGCCTTTTTTTTTTTATTCTTTAGGAGGGAGCTGCGTTGCCCCCCTCCTCAGGCCACGTATGGCCCCGGGGACCCCATCCCCCGGGCCGGCCTTTGTTTTTTATTATAGTTAAAAATATATATTTATAGAAACACCTAGGACATGCTGGACAAACCGTATGTACCTATCACCATGACGATTTGCGTGATATTCATTAAAAGGCGACTATGCATAGAATGAATCCACATGGAATGTATTTACACCGCTAGTGAAGCTCTGACGTGTCTGACGCCCTACCGTGCTTAATCCCGGCGCCCCCGCCAGTGGGTACTCTCCAAGTAGACACCGTTGTCGTTTATTGTTACAAACATGGGTAGCTATTGGCGGGCACATTTAATATACACGCACACCAAGCCATTCAAAGGGGATTCGACAAAAATTCGACCAAACTATGCAAGAAACTCCCCTCACGGTTAATAAAACACACATCCACCGCTGGATGTGTAATACTTTTTATTTTACTCTCTGGAAAGGAAACGAACCTCACTTGAGAGTCACAGCGTGCTCCTGGCTGAGCCCAATGCTGTCTTACACCCACCAGTGCCCGTCGAGTGCCTCACACCTCTGTGTTGTATTCCACCAGCTAGTGCGTATGCTATGACACTCTCTAGCCCATGTGCACTGTAACACCACCCCGTGAATATGTCATGCCACACTTGCCTTTGCACGGGTTATATTGCCCCATCTAACGTGCCTTCCTCGATGCCTATGTTATAGCGCACAGCGCTATGCCATACATATTACAATCTAGGATCCATATCCTTGTCACAGTGCATATGCAACGTTACACTCCACAGCACATATTTTATATTACAACTTTAGAGACTAGTTAGGTTACACAACACTGCCCTGTGCATATTACACTCCAAGGCGCATATCGCATAACACGCGCTAGTGCCTGTGCTATCTCGTGCTCTCCAATGAATCTGTGATTGCGCACAATGTATTGCAAATTATATTTCACGCCCCGGTTCATCTTATATCACACTTTTTGGTGCATAGTTTATACCATATACTATATCTAGTTTTCATTTTCAATCGTGCTCTCAGGACTATGTTCTATATAACACTGCATCCACCTACCCTTTTCACGGGCATTACATTTTGCGATGGGGGTGGAGGGTCAGGGGGTGTTTCTGCCAAGTGAGCCCGGAGTCACAGTCACAAATGTCCTCTTCTTCCTGAATAAAAGTGAGATTATGCTGCATACTTGTTCATATTTTAAGTAGTTCGCACAGACACACATTTTAAAAACAATAAAGTTCCTAATACCCACCTTCTCTGAACAGTTAGCTTGCTGCCCCATCCACCTCCTCCCTATCCTCTGTTGTCTGAATCCATGGACTAGCCTCCTCCCTCCTGCCATGCATGGTCTGATGTGCTGCCACTGCCCTCCATTTAGCATGATGTGCCCTCCATTGCCCAATTCTATGGCCCGTCATTGACCTCCTGCTTAGCCTCTGTGCTTAGCTTGCTGCCCCTATTCTCCTTCCCCCTGCCCTCTGATGTCTTTGTGCATGCTCCTGCTCCATCCTTTTTGCCCACCATGTTCCATGGACCTGCCACTCCTATCTACTCTGAGTTTTCTGTTGAGCTGCCACTCCCCTCCCACATGCCTAGCATTGTCAGATGACTGTAACCTGTCCCTGCCACCTCCACCCTGCCTGTCCACATGCCATGCCCCTATCCCCTTCCTCCTGTCCTCCATGGTCCATTTTACTGCCACACCCTTCTGCCCTCCCTGGTCTGGTTTTGCTGCAACTGCTCCTCCTGCCTACCCCCGCGGTCTGTTGTGAGGCCCCTTCCCCTGAACTCTCTTGTCTGTGCCCAGGTCCTGACCCTCCCTTCTATCCTCCATGGTCCTTTGTGAATGCCCCTGCACCCTCCTTCTTGCCCATCATAGCCATTGTGCTGCCACTAACCCTCCCGCTTGCCATGCATGGTCTTATGTGCTGCCATGGCCCCTCCCACCTTCCATGTGTGGTCAGCTAGCTGCCCCTGACCCCTCCCACCTTCCCTCCATGGTCTGTGTGTATGCCATCATAGTCTCATTGTTGCTCTCCATGGTGTGTCTTGTTTCTAGTGCCCATCCTGCCTGACCTCCATGGTCATCTTGCTGCTCCTGCCCTGCCCCCTTTCCCCCAGCCCTCTGTTTCCATGTGCAGACCCCTATTCCCTCCCTCCTGGCTTGTCTGTTCTATTGTAATGCCCCTGATCCGGTCTGTTATGCTGCAGCTTTCTCTCCTGTCTGTCCATTATGGTCAGCTAGCTACAATTGTGTCTTTCCCCTCTGTTCTCTGTTGTCCATGTGCATGGTCCTGTCCCCTCCCTATTGCTTTCTATGGATTGTTGTGCTGCACTCCAGTTCCGTATGCGCTGTGTGGTGTATTGTGCTGCTGCAAACCCTGATGCCTGCCCTGTAGGGTCAGTTTGGTGCACCTCTCCATGTCCCTCCTGTCCTCTGTTATCCGAGTCCATGTCCCTACCCCAATTACTCCTGCCTACCATGATCCAATGTACCATACTTGCGAACATTTTGAACTTGGTAGTGAGTTGGAGATTTTGAAAAAAAACTGGGGTATTGATTTTTCCCTTTGAGTTACATTGAAAAAGAGGAGATTGTAGACAGGAGACAGATCAAATAAAGCCCATTTGAGCTTAAAAACATTGGATGTTTCCTTGCTGAAACGGGTCTGTTGGCATGTATGGTTGTACTACCACTGCCTCTTCCTTCTGCCCACAATGGTCTATTATATTGCCACAGCCTCTCTTGCCAGTCCTGTATTGTTGGTTTGTTGCCCCTGCCCCCCTTTCCACTGCCCTCGATAGTCTGTTGTGCTGCCACTGCCCTTCCTGCCTGCCCAGTGTGGTCAAATTGTTGCACTCTCCTACCTGCCTTCAATTTTCAGAGTCCGTGCCCCTGGCCTCTGCCTCTCAACAGTATCCCAATGAACAACTAGATTGCTAACATTCTATATTTATTACAAAAGTGTGGAACGCCTGACGTCATCTTGATGTAATCAAAACTGTAATACCTAGATTATTTCCTTTAGAAATTACATATATGAGAGGGTCTTATTTGCATCAAAATTATGGTTAGTGCGCTAAAAAACTAAAATGAGGACATATTTTCTGAGTTTTCAAATAGCGACAAAGAACTTTTAAATTATTTGTAATCTTTATTTTTTTTTATCCAGTTTACCGCTTGATTAAATGTTGCACCTAGGGTAGAGGATGTGGTGTTACTTCCAGAGCTGCAGACTTTGCAACTGGGGAACCAGGTTGGAGTTTCTGCTTCAGCTCAACATTCTGTGATTCTGGTCAAATCACTTAATCTCCCCATGTCTACAACCAAAATAAATTTGATCTTGTGTGATGTAACTAATGGTCATGTAAAGCACTCCAATACCTGACAAGTCTGCACTATATAAAACTGCAAATACACAGAAAATAAGTGTTTTGCACACTTCTGTCATTGGGCTACATGTGGGCTACATCTGGGTGATATTTGTGCTGCATTTGGGCTCTTTTGTCTCTGGTGGCCATCTTGGGAGATTTATTTGTCATGAAGTTTCCTAATTTCCTCATTTACTGCAGTCTCCTCAGTAGGAAATGCTTTCAGTTTGTTACTTTGATTCCATCAAGAAGGTATTCAGATATGTCACACATTTGCCATAAATTCTGAATGTTAGCACTCTAGTTGCTCATTAGATCACTGTAGTAAAGCTACTGCTCACCACGGAAGTCTGCTGCTGGTATTAAAAGTGTATGTTTCAGACTGCATAACAGAATATTTTTATGAAATAGAAGAGGATTTGAGAAGTCAAAATGTGCCCTAATTTTTCTTTCTGCAGAACTAATCATAATTTATATGGGAAAATGAACCCCCTCATTTTGTTCCTTGGTAAATTAAATGTTTTAAGTGTTACCACTTTATTCCAATCAAGATGGCTTCAGGTGTGCCATACTTTTGTCATAAGTAAGACTGTTAGCGCCCAAGTTGTTCGTTAGAACACTCTGGGACATTCTGTCATTGGGCTATACTTGGGCTACATCTGGGTGATATTTGGGCTACATTTGGGCTCTTTTGTCTCTGGTGGCCATTTTGGGAGACTTATTTGTTATGATGTTTCCTAATTTCCTCATTTACTACAGTCTCCTCAGTAGGAAATACTTTCAGTTTTTTACTTTGATTCCATCAAGAAGGCATTCAGATGTGTCACACATTTGCCATAAATTCAGAATGTTAGCACTCTAGTTGCTTATTAGATCACTGTAGTAAAGCTACTGCTCACCAGGGAAGTCTGCTGCTGGTATTGAAAGTGCATGTTTCAGTCTGCATGTCAGAATTTTTTAATGAAATAGAAGAGGATTTGAGAAGTCACTCAAAATGTGCCCTAATTTTTCTTTCTGCAGCACTAATCATACTTTCTATGGCAAAATGAACCCCCTCATTTTATTCCTTTTAAAATTAAATGTTTTAAGAGTTACCACTTTATTCCAACCAAGATGGCTGCAGGTGTGCCAAACGTTTGTCATAAGTAGGACTGTTAGCGCTCTAGTTGTTCTTTAGGACACTCTGGGAAGCTGCAGTAGAACACAAAGGAATCAACTGACAGTCTCTGCCCTTGTTGGATGTGCATGTTTTACTGAGAATGTCAGAGTTCATTCTCACATGACTGAGAAAGATAATGTGAATTTACAGAAAATATGCTCTCAGTTTAGCTTATAGATCACCTTCCAAACCTCTGTGGGAAAAGCATGAGAAAATAGTTTTCTCTCAAACATGATTCATGATATCACAGCAGGAGGCTTTTTCACATGGTAAAATCACCTTAGAACACACCACAATTCCTAAAATGAGTATGGTACCATCAACAAATGATTTATAATGTAACTACAGTCTTAAAATCTTCTATTAAGTGCAAGGCTTTTTAATTAGGTGCTATCATGTATATTGCTCCCAAGATGGCTGTCAACACTTCTTGGATGAAGTGCTGACAGCCAATCAGATCTCACGATGAGATGTGTGGTTAGGCTCCGCCCAGATATATATGTGATTTTACTTTTGATTTTCTCAGGAACTACTGAACGGATTTACACTATTTAAGCAAAAGGCGTAAGTCTGAACTGAGGACTACCTCTTTGCCAAATTTGCTGTAATTCCGTTCAGCACTTCAGGCTATAGCTGCGTCAACAGGTCCTATGGGAAAATGCATGGGGAAAAAGCGTTTTGGGACCTCCTTCTTTCTCGACCCCCGCTTGACGAATCACCGTGAAATTTTCAGGATAGGAGCGGACCGGAGCTGGCCAAACGTTTTGAAAATTTCGCGAAGATTCATCAATCAACGCCAACGTTATTCCAAATAGAATGTTGCGGATTTCCTATGGAAAATAGGTCCTAACTATAACTACCTACTGGCGACTGCCAGTAGGTAATATATATACATATATATTATATATATATGTACATATATATATATATATATATATGTATATATATATATATATATATTACCTACTGGCGTTTGCCAGTAGGTAGTTATAGTTAGGACCAAGTTTCCATAGGAAGAGCATTTTCTGTTTTCCTTATAACTTTGGCATCGTTTGATGAATCTTCATGAAATTTTCCAAACTAATTCTTTGTTCATATCAGCACCTATGTGGAAAGTTTGGGGGTGATTCATCAAGGAGGGGCCGAGAAAAAAGGGGGACATTTTAGACAAGGTTACAGGTCGAACGGGTGAACTGAATTACCCCAAATTTGGCAGGGAGAAAGGTCTTGGTTTAGAAAGCACACTTTTGTTTATTTTGTGTAAATCCGTTCAGTAGTTTTGGATAAATATTGAAATTTACAGATATCGATATTTGGGAATTCTGCCATCTGATTGGCTGAGGAGTTACGAGCATGAGCTTTCTGCTTATTGGCTGCGAGTGGTGAGAGCGGTTGTAACTAGGAAGTGTTGGCAGCCATTTTGTGATTCTGTTGAAACGAATAAGGGGAAAAAAGGGCAACAAAAAAAAGGGAAAAGGAGGGTAGGAGCACTGTAACCTCTGTGGGGTGTTTAGGGTGTGCTATACAGGAATGCAAAGCAAACTACTCATCCCTACCAGGCTAAAAGTGCTGGGCTACAGAAATTAAGTGAGGTATTGCCTAGAGTGTGATGCTGCTAAGGTGAGCTGCTGCAGGACTGCGGGATTAAAGCGTGAGCCCAAACTGTGTGTCTTATGTTGTGAAGTCAGGTGCCCTCTCCGTTGCACCACACCTGTGGAAGTAGTGTCAGCATGTGTTTATACCTACTAGGACGAACTACTGACTCCTACTGGTCTGAAAGTGCTGGGGTACGGAAAATATGTGAGGTATTGTCTAGAGTCTCATGCTGCTAAGCTGAGCTGCTGCCGGACTCGGGGATGAAAGCGTGAGTACAAACTGTGTGTCATATGCTGTGATGTCATGTGCTCTGGCCGCTGTTCCACATCTGTGCAAGTAGTGTCAGCATGTAGTTATATCAACTCGGAGGAACATTTGTTTTGAATATTGTAAGTTGTGTATGGTGTTTAGGGGTGTTATACAGTGAATGTGAAGGTAAATTTGCGTGTATCAAATCAATTCGGTATTTTGAAAGTGCAAACTACTCACTCGTACAGGTCTGATGGCGCTGGGGGCGTAAGCTGAGCTGCTGCTTGACTCGGGGATAAAGGCGCTGATCTACTGACCCCTGCCGGTCTGAAAGTGTGGGGTACGGAAATTAAGTGAGGTATTGCCTAGAGTGTTATGCTGCTAAATTGAGCTGCTGCTGGACTCAGGATGAAACCATGAGCCCAAACTGTTGTCCTATGTTGTGAAGTCATGAGCTCTGGGTACTGTGCCACACCTGTCCAAGTAGTGTCAGTAATATTTTATATGTAGTAGGAGGAAGTTTTATTTGGAACACGGTAATTTGTGTATGGTGCTTAGGTTGTGTTATACAGGGAGTGCGAAGGGAAATCAATACGGTATTTGTAAAGCGCAAACTACTCACCGCTATGGGTCTGAAGGCCCTGGAGGCTGACGTGGAACGTATGTGAGTTATTAAGTGAGCTATTGCCGAGAGTCACATGGTGCTGAGCTGCTGCCGGTGCTGTGGCACACGTCTCTAAATAGTGTCAGCATGTGTGCATACGCACTAGGAGGAACTTTTGTTTTAAACAGTGTGACGTCTGTAGGGTGATTGGGGGGTGCTAAAGAGGGAGTGTGAAGTTCCATTCTGCCGTTTCCAATCAATCCGGTATTTGTAAAGTGCAAACTACTCACTCGTACAGGTCTGCAGGCGCTGGGGGCCAGCGTGGAAATTAAGTGAGCTATTGCTCAGAGTCACATGGTGCTATCCTGAGCTGTCGCTAGAGTCGGTAATCAAAGCGAGAGCTCTGTGCTCCGAAGTCAGATGGTCTGGCCGCTGCGCCACAGCTGTGTGGAGAATACATTTTGGCGAGGGTGCGGAAGTTGCCGTTACCTGGCCCTAAAAAAGCGGGCCTAAGTTGTCAGTTATAAGACGGCTCTAAAAACAGCCATTGTGTTTATTAGTTGGAGCTACATATAAGTGCGGATGCACAGTAAGCCTGGGCAAAGCACTACGCTACGCTCGCGTAGTTTGCAAAGTATGCGCTACTTCGCACTACGCAAATTACACGTAGCACAGTGCAAACACGCGTAGCATGGCGTAGCGTAGTGCAGCGTTCATTTTTTGCTTGCAGTCCTCAACGTCAAGTTGGCGACCGCGAGCAAGCAAGATGACATCCTGGCACGACTTTTTCCTCGTTCGCGATCAGCAACATCAAGTTGCCGATCGCGAGCGTGGAAATAAACCTCCCGGTGAGATTCTCAACGTGGGGAGGTGAGGTTTCTCATTGCGAGTGGTCGTGTATGCTCGCGACTGCTCGCGATGAGAAACTACCAGTCCACGTTGAGAAAGCTGCCGCTCGAATAAAGATCTACTCGAGCGGCAGAAAACTACAGCTCGCACTGTGCAAGTTTCCATTTTCAATGATTGCACAGTGCCGGATGCTTGTCTGTACTGTGCAATATTTGAAAACGGTATCTTGCACAGTGCGAACAGGGTACTACGCAGTTCGTGAAGTGCTACGCGTAGCTCGCATAGTGCGAAGTGCACTTTGCATGCTACGCGTAGCGCTACTTCGCGAACTATGCCCAGGGTTAATGCACAGCTTCAGGGTTTTCAGAAAAACTCAATTTCCCTGATCTGTGAAGTGTACTCCATCACTTCTGTAGAAATCAGCCATATCAAAACGTATGTTGTTGTGGTAGATCAACCCCATTCTATGGTCTCTGAGGTATGCAGACACAGCTTTGTTGACATTCTTCCTAGATTTTTCAATCTGAGGACAAAATTGGTTTGACCATTTCCACTTCTGTATTTGGCATATATTGGAATATACAAAGACAGTTTGAGGCAAAAGCAACATCACTTGTCGAAAGGTGTCCTTCATTAGCATTTCCAAACCTACCCCAGTCAATGTGCCTAGGTCGTTTCCACCACAATGCACAATCATGAGGTCAGAGTGTTGGAGATGCAAACAGGTTTTAACCAAAGGCAACAATTGGTGCCACTTCAATCCTCTCTGTCCAAACCATTTAATGTCCACATTTTGTAAACCTAGGTCTAAGTCAATACGTCTCTGTTCTGCATACCTCTTGCACCAGAAAACATAGCTATGTCCTATGATCCACACTAGCATTTTGAAGGTATGGCTGGAAGGTATGGAAAGATGTCTGTAGCTCATGCAGTTCCTTCGTAGAGTAAAAGATATGTTTAAAGATGGGGAAAAATATTTTTTTTCCACAGAAAACAGTAATTGATTGGAAGATAAGAAGCATTGGGTACTAAAAACTAGGGTGCATATTAGTTGCATGAAAAAGCATGTTTGTCATTGGTTATTAAAGAGCAGTCTAAGCGTGGAGTCCATACGATAGGATGAAATGTGCTCAGCTCAACCAGACGTGCTACTTGCATTTGGAAGGTAAATTTGGAACTTAAAACAATGGTGAACTTTAAACCCGCAGGTGCTGTTAAATGTTTGAGAATATGCTGAAAAAAAGACGTTACGTTTAGAAAAATCATGAACTTTTAACCTGCAGGTGTCGAAGAATGTTCCAGAAAGTGTGGTGATAAAATAGGTTGAACTTCCGACCTGTATGTGGCGCGGAATATTAAGTAGCTTTTCAGATGGAAAATTCAAAAATAACCAATGGAGATAAGTTTTGGAATGTCGATGAAGGAATGAAGTATTCTGATTTGTTCTTTACATGTATTTATATGTGGAGCGACAGAGAAATTGTGCCATTACTGGTTCTATTCTTGATGAAAGCGGTGCACTGTGTGACAAAGAAAGAATTTCATGCGTGTGTGACATTTGAAATCTGCATACCAACTACAAAGGTGAGGTAGAAATGAACAAGGTGTGTTATGTAGTAGTGATTAAGTATTTGAGGTGATATTTTTTAGTTTGAAAGGATTTTTTATTTCAAAATAATATACTGTTAGAAAAGTGTGGTGTTTCATATTGCTTATAAAATATGCATAAAGTTTGACCTGTTGTTAAATAAGTACTTTATATATGTTTAGGAATTTTTCACAAAGAAGAAATGTAGTTTATCATCTTTAAAGGACTGTATGGTTTTGAAAATGAGGTGCAGAGTTGATTTGGGTTTGCTAATGTATTCAGGCGAGATAAACAAAATGTCCCACGTTTGCAAATTATACTTTTTGTGCAAGTAGTGGGGAAGGGGGGGGGGTAGGAGATGTATGTGTTATTGAGTTAAAAGCGATAAAACCAAACCCAGAAATGTTATGTGGACAGGTTGTGGTCTCATTTTTGACAGGGAGAGGTAGATTTGAATATAAGTCTAGGTAGGTTGTTGTACTGTCAGGCTGTCCACAGTGTTTGGAGATTACATGGAGAGGAGATGGAGATAGTAAAAGTGATACACTCCTTTTATATGTACGCATGGTTTGAATCATTTGAACATAGGTTGTGATATAATATGAACATGGTTTCTGGTTTGCATTTGGGTATAGTTAATAGTTTTTAGTAGTTTCTGACTAATGAATAATAAAAAGGTAGATATACTAAAATATATGGTAGTAAAAGTATTAATGATTGTCTGTTCTTATGAAATAGAAGTAGTTGGGGAGTGTTTCTTTAGAAGTGATGTTTTTATAAATGTGTGAGAGATAAAAAAGAAATGAAAATGTTCGGTATATTTTCTGTATGACTTTCTTGACATTAGTAAACTACGTGTGATTATAAGTGATACTAATTGTCAGGCTGTGTCCCTGTGCTGAATATACGTGGGTGCTTAAGTGGTCCGGGTTTCATTCCATTTAATGTCCATAATATACATACAGTAAAGGGGCGGTATATCAAACGTTTGGGAATTAGAACTTTGTTTACTCTCCCCATCCTCTGCTATACACTATACAGAGTGTTTAAACGACTTTATTAACATACAGATGTCTAGCTAGTAAAGGTGGTGTAGTGCCACTGGGTCCATTTATAAACCGTGCTAGGGGATGGTTTAAGTTTTACCCGCCAATTTGCATGTTTGAATACTTTTTGCTGATAAGCGTTCTGGGAAGACACCTGTTAAAATTAAGCCTGTGTGTGGGTATAGTGGCGCCACTAAGAATGGTGGGGGTTTCTGTTTGATTTCGTGTGGTTAAGCAAGGGCGGGGGTGGGGGTGAGGGAGGTGGGTATGTTGGTGATTAAAACACAGACTTTAGTAACGTGCAGATGTCTAGCTACTAAAGGTGATTTAGTACCACTGGGACCATTTATAAAGGGCCCTATGGCATGGTATATGTTTTACCCGCAAATTTGCATGTTTTAATACGTTTTGCTGATGAGAGTTTCGGGAGACATCTGTTGAAATTAAGCCTCTGTATGGCTATAGTGGTGCTTCCAGGTTTGCTGGGGCTCCTTGTTTTATTGCGTAAAGTTAAGCAAGGGCGGGTGTGGAGGTGGTGTAGTGTTACTGGGACTATTTATAAACCGCCTTATGGTATGGTGTATGTTTTACTTGCAAAATTGCAGGTTTGAATACCTTTTGCTGATGAGCTTTCCGGCAGACACCTGTTGAAATTAAGTCTATGTATGGCTATAGTGGTGTTAACAGGAGTGCTGGGGCTTGTTGTTTGATTTTGTAAGGTTAAGCAAAGGCAGGGGTGGGGTGGGAGAGGTGGGTATGTTGCTGATTATAACACGGACATTTGTAACGTGCACATGTGTAGCTAGTAAAGATGTAGTGCCACTGGGTCCATTTATAAAGCGCTCTATGGCATGGTATATGTTTTATCCGGAAATTTGCATGTTTTAATACCTTTGTTGCTGAGCGTTCTGGCAGACTCTTGTTGAAATTAAGTTCCTGTATTGCTATAGTGGCTCTACCAGGTTTGCTAGGGCCCTTTTTTTGATTTCGTATGGTCAAGCAAGGATGGGAATGAGGGTGGTGTAGTGGCACTGGGCCCATTTATGAACCACTTTATGGTATGGTATATGTTTTACTCTCAAATTTGCATGTTTTAATACCTTTTGGTGATGAGTGTTCAGCAGACAGCTACGCAAATCACACAACATTTCTGAGGATAACAAATCTTCATGCTGATAGACACTCTTGCACTGTGGTAGAAGGCTGCCAGCGTTGATGGCAAATTATGAAACTTGGTGCCATTGTACATTAAAATGGAAGCTTGGACCATTTCTGTGTTACTATGGTGCAGACAAGGCTTTAAGTCGGGAAAAAAACTGGGGGTGCTCTAAAAGGGGTGAGGCAAACCTCTTAAAGGGGTGTGGGTATCCAAGTAGGGGCGTGGTCCAAATCAAGATAACTAGCATTGTGTGCTTAAGAAAATCCCTACCAATTATCCTACGTTCGGTAAAACACACTCTTTAAAGGATTTCCCTTCCTCCTACAACGTGGCTCACCTAGCATGATGTGTCCACTTCTCAGTAGTGAGCAAAATGAGCATGCTCACATCGATGAGCATGCTCTCACTGCAGTCCAATAAAAAAAAAAGAAAACTGACTACCTTTGCGAGGGCCGAAAATAGAGCCTGATAGAGACCCGTTTCGAGGCCTTGTGAAAATAACTGCCAGTGCTCAGAGCCGGTCCACTGAAAGCCCTGCATCCATCCACCCTAAGCACTGCGCCATCCAACCATCTTTCAATTCATCCATACATTCCTACCTACATACATGCATACATCTGTCCCTGCACTTATCCTATGCATCTATCAGCCCACTCGCCTATGGTAAGCACTGTGCCATCCATCCAGTCATACACCCATATATCCATACATACATCTGTCCCAGAACCAATCCTCTGGTGTGAACCTGGGCTTCTATGGGGATTCACAAGGGCATATTATCAAGCTCATTATCGCCGCTTTAGCGGCAGTTTCCTGCCGCTAAAGCGGCGATAATTTTAATGCCGTTCTTGATAATATGCCCCAACGTTTTGTCCATTTCTATATAGGAACACTGTTTTAAACTGGCCGTGACTGACAGATAGTGAATACCGGTAGTTCTTACATTTGAGAGAGTATACCAGACAGCTAATTTGGGGTGGTGAGAACCTGCACTTCTAAATTTCCATGTGAAGCATAGTTTAGGGATATAAAGGTAACTCTAAAGCTACTATCTTCGTATTAAAGAGGGGGTGTGAGAACAAAGGGGCATATTATCAAGAACGGCGTTCAAATTATCGCCACTTTAGTGGCAGGAAACTGCCGCTAAAGCGGCGATAATGGGCTTGATAATATACCCTTGGGAATTCCCATTGCAGCCCAGGTTCTGGTGTGAAGCTGGGTTTCTATGGGAATATTATCAAGCTCATTAACGTCGCTTAAGCGGCGATAATTTTACCGCCGTTCTTGATAATATGGCCCTAAGTGAGCCAGGCAAAGCGTGTGTTTTCGTAGCACTAAAACAAGACACTATGAAAGGTGAGAGCAGGATTGTGCTGGAGTTGGCTGCGTGTGGTCGTCTCCAAAGGTGTAACCAGAGCGAAATTTCGGGGGAGGCTAATTCTTTCAGCAATAGGAAGAGTGGGGATGCAGGGGCTCTAAAAAGGGGTGAAAAAGAACAGAGCATCATTTACAAGCAAATGGTCTTTTGAAGACCTGCGAAGTACTCGGGTGCGGCTCTGTGTGTGCGATTGGGAAGCTGTCTCAGGGAGTCCGGGTCATTGGGCGTTGCGCGCCTGGTGGTCTCTCTGCTGATCACGCCGCGATGATGTTGCTCCTGCGCTGCAAAAAGAGAAGGGAAATCCTGAGAGAACATATACCCACTTATATACTCTTACACGTATATATACTGCTTTTCACATATGTAGTTACTGACACATGTACAACTGAGATATACATTCAATCCCTAACACACCCATACATACACTCACTCAACCATACAGTTCATCACAGATGCACCCTTAAAACCATGCACCCATATATTCACCCAGTCGCACATCTATGCACAGTCACACACACCCTACCCACACAAACACTCAGGCACCCATACAGATACTCAGACAACCTATCAATAACCCATATAGACACTCATATAGCTATTCACAAAACCATGCAGCCACTTATACACCAACAGACAGACACATACAGACCTTCACACAGTTTAGTCACTAGTTTGCAGTAAGATACATTTAATGACTCACTTATAGAGTCAGTTACGCACCTAGAAAATCATCCATTCACAAACTTGTACACCCACCCATTCTTTCACAGGCCTCTCACTATAAATATATAAAACATATTTAAACTTTTCAGAAAAACACACATTCACATACTGAACTAACTATAACAGGGGAATTTCTAGGGTTTTGTACGAGGGAAATGTCCAGCTAACTATAACACCCCTGAAACCTATGGTTTTTTCAGTGAATTTCTAAGGTTTTTTAAATGCTAATTCCTATCTATAACTTATCTCTGAAGATATCATGTTTAATCATTTTGATGGGATTTGTATATTTTTCAAATTCAGTGTGTCAATTTCATTAATTATATTTTTTTAAAAATACTTTTTGATCACCATTTTTTAAACTTATTTTTTCAATTAATTCTTTTAAAAATTAAAAAATATTATTTGAACTTAATGGGTTTTTCAAACATATTTTTGTAACTATATGTTCAAAACTTTATTTTATATATATTTTTTCAATGTTTTTGGATCCCCGCACCCTACGCGCACCGTTCTCGATCCCTACGTGGTAGCATCCGTGCATGTTAAGCGTTGGGTGCGTGTTTAGTGCGTGATTGCAATGCGACTGGTACGTGACTCACAGCCTATACGTGACATGTTCGATGTACGTAACGCGATGTTTACGCGCATCTGCGATGCGTCATCTGCGTCTATGATCCCGAGAAATATTTAACATTTAAAAAAACATATATATATGTATTTCATGTGAATATTAATTGAAGACAAACTCTAAACTAATCTTAAAACTAATATATTTTTACATCTAATCCTATAATTTTTTTTAATTCTATTTTGCGATGCGCGCTGGTTGCGTACTGCGTATGCGCAGGGTCCGCGGATCCCATGTGACCTGGAAAAAAAGAGATTTGATTAGTTTCATTACACTTCCTCTTCTAACTATTGAAAGACCCCACCCATTTCAATCATTCTTCTTTCACCTTCTTTAGAGCACCATCTCTTTGGAGAGAAGAAGATGTTTTAGACTAAGTTTACACTTAGCTCTAACTTTTTTCAACCAAAAATGGCTTCAGGGCAGCAGGCATCAGCTGCATCACCTCATACTTCTGAGGATGAATTTTTAGAGGAGGCACCACCCAAAGAATTATTTTCTTCACTGGTGTGGAAATATTTTACTTTTTCCGAGGGGCAGAATAAGACCAATGCCACCTTGGTCACGGGGGGTACGACTCGAACGTACACGGGGGGTTCGACTCGAACGTACACGGTGGGGTTCGACTCGAACGTACACGGGGGGTACGACTCGAACGTACACGGGGGGGTTCGACTCGAACGTACACGGGGGGGTTCGACTCGAACGTACACGGGTGTACATACAGGGGGGTTCGACTCAAACGTACATGGGGGGGTTCGACTCGAACGTACACGGGGGGGTTCGACTCGAAAGTACACGGGGGGGTTCGACTCGAACGTACACGGGTGTACATACAGGGGGGTTTGACTCGAACGTACACGGGGGGTACGACTCGAACGTACACGGGGGGGTTCGACTCGAACGTACACGGGGGGTTCGACTCGAACGTACACGGGTGTACATACAGGGGGGGGTCGGCGCGTACATACGGGGGCTGGGGGGGGTCGGCGCGTACGTACGGGGGCTGGGGGGTCGGCGCGTATGCGGGTACGTCTCCATGGTTGCTATGGGAATTCGGTGCGGACGGTCTTTTAACCATACGGTTGTACATTCGGACGCCCGGGACGGATCGTGATTCCCCGGTCGGACTTCGCTTTTCACGTTTGTACGGTAAATCGTCCGAGGACGTGTCGGACACTTTTTCCGACCCGAGGACGTGTGGGGAATTATTCCCAATGCGACTCGTATGGGCTTTTTACCATGCGAATCGTGATTGCCAGTTTGTACGGCACTTGTACGATTCGTACGGTAAAAAGACCGGATACGAGTCGCACGGGGAAATTTTTTACCGGATCGTAATCGGCACCTTGTTGTTTTAAGTTTTTGTCTTCTCTGCTATTGGGAAGAGCACATGTAGCATAATCTTCAATGAAAGACAAAACAGTTTCATCTGAATCTGTTCCAAATTTGGGGGCGTCCTTGACCCATAACAACATATGTATCTGAGGAGCACCTCTTGCTTGATACTCCTTTCTCCAAAAGAAATCCACAACTTCTCGAAGAGGAGGATTCTTTTTATTGCAGATGAAAGACATCATAGCTTAAAATCTATGATTGAAATATCTGCATACATTGACAAGATCCAAAGAGCACAATTCTCCAGGTGTCTTGTATTCAATATTTTTTATATTGGAATTTGCCTCTCGAAGAAATTCAAGTAAATCATCCCAAGCATACTCAGCACAGCTTAGTGTAATCAACCATGTAGGAGTTCCCAAGTTCCGTAGCATACATTTCAGTTCTCCATGTCGACGGTACCAATATTCATTAGTCCCACGCTGACATGCCATCAGATTAATCAACTGAGATTCTAAATGATCATCTCTCTGACGCACTTTATCCATAAAATCCTTTGCAGTTACATTTTGAAGATGCATTCCAGTTTTTAAAATGTGATTTATTGCATATGAAAGTCCAGACAAGTCACTTTCAAACAGAAGATGAAACATATAAGGGATACATTAACAAAATCTTGGATCTTCTGCATATAATCTTGTTGTCCGATATTCAGATGCAGGAATCTGCACAGGACGTTCATCATATCGTCCACCTTTTCCTGTTGGAAACAACTGCAGGAAACAACGAGCTTCCAAGCTCTCTTCCCATACACTCATGGGACTTCCTGTTGTTTTTTTCATTTGAAACAACTCAATCGTATTCCCCATCACCTCTTTGAAATGAAGTGGATGTACACTGTAATGTTCATAGATCTCTTCACATCTGGACATGTCCACTTTTTTAATTTGTCCACTTAATGTTTCAGTATCTTCTGCTAAATCTATTTCTTCTTCTCCAACAAACACATTTCTATAGTACTCATTATTTTTTAACAGATACAATGATGCCTTTTGCACTTTTCTAACATCCACTAACTCTTGCCAGATTTTCTTATTCTTAGTTGGAACACCATTAACTAGAATGACTAGTGGCTCATTTTCTGCATGATCTACACCAATAGTTTCAATATTTTTCCTTAAATCTAATGGTAAATTTACTTGTTTTGGGCTCCATATGAACAATATCCTGCAACGGGTGAACACATTGTATGAGAATAGACTCATACATATTTAAATCTATCTGCTCTGGAGGAATAGCAACCAACTCTAGATTATTATGAACAGCTCTAGCAGGCATTTTATTCTCATCTAATTTGTTATAACAATATTTGCAAATACGCTGCTCACATCCCAAATCAAAACAATCCTCTACCAACAAATAAGTTGCAAATTCCATCCACTTATCATTATCTTCTATTTCACTTTTAAAATACAGATTGACACCCCTAGTCTGATTTTTATAGTGACTTCGCCGACAACATATACAAGAAACATTTGGTCTTTCACCTGAAATTACCTTAAACTTTGTGATTTAATCCTCAAATTTTTCTGTAATTACGGGTTCTACATTGTCTTCAACATTTTGTTTTACTAATGTGTCAGTTTCTTCACTCTCTTGCTGAGGCCCAAAGTAACAAAACTCAATATCCTCACAGACCTGCTTCACATCTGATACTGACCCACGCAAAAGAGCACTGTTCAACTCACTTAACTTTAGTGCTGGACTTTTTGCATAATACAACCTTCTCACTAACTTCCGCATTTGAGTATGATGTACTGCCAGCATTCTGAAATGGTGAAAAACTCGTTGAAAAACTTTCCTAGAAAGACAAACCAGAGAATGACTTTGCAAACCACTATGTTTTCTCACTCTGCAAGGGTCTAGTCCTTGCAACAGCTTAATCTTTTGTTTTACACTTTTTTTAGTATAGGCTCGTAAAAAACTACATAATTCAATAGATTCCTGTTGTCCACTGCAAACACTACTGCAATCCCAAGTGTACACAGGGTTTTTAGCACGTATCCCTAAAACTTCATCAGCTATCACTTCTTCTGCATTTCTTTCAACCATTTTCTCTTTCTCCATTGGACAACCGTCACTAACCTCATAACCTCTACCACTGGTGTCAACTTCATACAATAATTTTTCGCTCAGTGAATAACTCTCTTCATTAAAAAAAGGCTCTGAACTAGAACTGTGTTTCCATTCTCCCAAAAAAAATCACAATTTTTTTTTTATTAATAACTCTTTTCCTCCTACTTTTGGCCTTCATTACAGATATTGGTTTATCTAGTGATCGAATTCTGTTTAACACTAAAATAAACAGTTTCCTTTTTACTTCAAAAGCCTTTACCACAATGCTTTCAATATGCTTAAAATAAAGCTCTCTTTTTATATTTCTTCACATCTTTCAGCAAATTATGCACTACTCTCTTGTAAAATATTTTTTTGCGTAATTCCTTATACTGATTTTGACTTCTTTTACCATACTTTATCTCCTTTGACTGAACATTTGCTTTTTTACCTTTCCTCTTATTTTGCATTTTTTTTTACTTGAAAAATTCTCAGAAGTTGCAGCATTATCTACATTCTGTTTGCTCCTACAAACATTTTTAATAAATTGCTTTGTGATCTTACCAGAAGATTTTTTCCTTTTAGCCACATTATCTTGTTCATTCAATACTTGTGGTTGATGTTTCTTCAAATAATCCTCCTGTCTCTGTTCTTTTCTTTTTCTTTTTATTCTGGCATAATTTCTCTATTTTAACGTTGAAAAACAGTATCTGTAAAAAAGAATCACAAATAAATGTATATTAATAACTTTCAAATTTACACTATTCCATTACTGTACAAACACATTTTATATAAAAACTGACTAAGAAACTATAGCCCTGAACCACAAGTGTCACGATGGTTAAAACACTACATGCATAGTGCATACTACTTTGAAGCAGTTCATGCCCAAAAGCCTACCTCACTAAAAGACTACATGCTAACTGACTGAATGATTACAGTACTATAAGGAGACACACTGGGGGAGTAACAGGGTGTTTGCTAGAAGTGTATGAATACTAACTGGGGAACTGAAGGTGTGAAAGACAACTGTGTAGCTGATTAGAGGACTGAATGCATGCTGGATAGGCATTTAAAGCAGTCCATGTGCTAAGGCCTGGCTCACTGCATGAGTACTTGGGTACTGACTGAATGATTAGACTACAGCAAGGAGACTGCCTGGGTGAATTTATAAGTGGTAGGCTTTTGGCACAGGGAATGGATTAGTACTTGGTACTGAATGGGTCACTAGAAGAGTGCAAAGGGAGTGACAGGATGTTTGCTGGACTGTATGGATACTGACTAGGGAATTGAAAGTGTGAAAGACAAGTGTCTAGGTGGTTAGAAGACTGCATGCATAGTGCATAGGGGTTTGAAGAAGTCCATGTGCTAAGGCCTGGCTCAGTGCATGAATACTTAGGCAGTATCTGAATCATTAGAGTACTGGAAAGAGAGTGTCTTGGTGAATTTATAAGTGTTTGGGATTTGGCACAGTGAATGGATTAGTACATGGTGCTGAATGGGTCACTAGAGGACTGCAAAGGGAGTGACAGGGTGTTTCCTGGAAGTGTGTGGATACTGACTAGGGAATTGAAGGTGTAAAAGACAAGTGTATAGTATGTTAGAACACTACATGCATACTGCATAGACATTTGAAGCAGTCTATTTGGTAATGAATGGTTCACAACATAAGTACTTAGAAACTGACTAAATCATCAGACTACTTCTAGGACAGTGCCTGGGTAAAACTTTTCAATTTTCAGTTCTGCCACAGTGAAGTGAATAGTACATGGTATTGCACCTTAGTGTCAAACCCTGACTCATTTTAGCAATGCATAAGCAAAGACTAGCTTCTAATGCTACTAAAACTTGACAACATGACCGGTTTTAAAAGAGTTATCTGTCAGAAAATACACGATGTTACCCAATTCTTCTCTCACAGTGGTTCCCAAATGCACACAGACTCACTGTGTGATTCTAGACAACAACCACTATCCCTAGAAGTTTACCAAAACTCATTTACTACTGTGGAAGTGGTAATGGAAGTGTACACAATCTACATATTTCAGGACTGCACTTTTGTGTCAAAGCCTGACTCACTTAATCAAAGCATAAGCAAAGACTGGCTTCTAATGCTATTAAAACTTGACAACATGACAGGGTTTAAAACAGTTATCTGCCCCCAAATACACGATGTTACCAAATGCTTCTCTCACAGTGGTTTCCAAATGCACACAGACTCACAGTGTGATTCTAGACAACAACCACTATCCCTAGGAGTTTACCAAAACTGATTCACTACTATGGAAGTGTTAACGAAACTGAACACAATGTACATATTTCAAGACTGCACTTTTGTGTCAAAGCCTGACTCATTTAATCAAGGCATAAGCAAAGACTGGCTTCTAATGCTACTAAAACTTGACAACATGACCGGTTTTAAAAGACTTATCTGTCAGAAAATACATGATGTTACCCAATCCTTCTCTCACAGTGTTTCCCAAATGCACACACACTCACAGTGTGATTCTAGACAAGCACCACTATCCCTAGGAGTTTACCAAAACTCATTCACTACAGTGGAAGTGGTAAGGGAACTGCATACAATCTACATATTTCACGACTACACTTTAGTGTCAATGCCTGACTCATTTAATCAAAGTATAAGCCATAACTGTCTTCTAATGCTACTAAAACTTGACAACATAACATGTTTTAAAACAGTTATCTGTCAGCAAATACACGATGTTACCAAACACTTCTCTCACAGTGGTTCCCAAATGCACAAAGACTCACAGTGTGATTCTAGACAAGCACCACTATCCCTAGGAGTTTACCAAAACTCATTCACTACAGTAGAAGTAGTAAGGGAACTGCACACAATCTACATATTTCAGGACTGCACTTTTGTGTCAATGCCTGACTCATTTAATCAAAGTATAAGCCATAACTGTCTTCTAATGCTACTAAAACTTCACAACATGACAGGTTTTAAAACAGTTATCTGTCAACAAATACACAATGTTACCAAATGCTTCTCTCACAGTGGTTCCCAAATGCACACAGACTCACAGTGTGATTCTAGACAACAACCACTATCCCTAGGAGTTTACCAAAACGTATTTACTACTATGGAAGTGGTAAGGGAACTGCACACAATCTACATATTTCAGGACTGCACTTTTGTGTCAATGCCTGACTCATTTAATCAAAGTATAAGCCATAACTGTCTTCTAATGCTACTAAAACTTGACAACATAACATGTTTTAAAACAGTTATCTGTCAGCAAATACACGATGTTACCAAACACTTCTCTCACAGTGGTTCCCAAATGCACAAAGACTCACAGTGTGATTCTAGACAAGCACCACTATCCCTAGGAGTTTACCAAAACTCATTCACTACAGTAGAAGTAGTAAGGGAACTGCACACAATCTACATATTTCAGGACTGCACTTTTGTGTCAAAGCCTGACTCATTTAATCAACGTATAAGCAAAGACTGGCTTCTAATGCTACTAAAACTTGACAACATGACAGGTTTTAAAAGAGTTATCTGTCAGCAAATACGCGATGTTACCAAATGCTTCTCTCACAGTGATTCCCAAATGCAAACAGACTCACTGTGTGATTCTAGACAAACAACACTATTCCTTGCACTATACCAAAACACATTTCTTCATCTACAAGGAGTGCAGAAACATAACTTGTTTTATACTGGATTTTATAACTTTGCTTGTGTGCGGATTCCACTTGGGAAATACTAGGCTCAAGGACTACAAATCTACAAGCACCAGCATGCTTAAAAATGAAGCTCACAAGAGAAGTCCACTGGGACTATTTAACAGGTGCATGCAATAATGATGCTGTTAGAAGCCTTTCAGCACATAGCAGAGCCGCCATCCTGTGAAGAAGGAGCATTTGTCAGCTCCGAAACGCGTCGGATTTTAGGACATTAAAGGCCTCCAAAGTTTGCATTGCCAGTTTATGCAAATAAAGGTGTTTCCCTGCAGCTGTTATGGTCATTCCCGTATCGTGGCAAAGTTAAGTTGGATGTTTTCACGGCGCCCGGCCGTGGGGAGCGACTCACCGTAAAGACAGTAAGGGGCCAGAGGTTGCAAATTTTCCTAACCTTGCAAAGGCACAGCTGAGCAGTAAATTACCGACAAGCTGAATTGGGAGACCCACTTGGGGAATACTGGATTTTATAACTTTGCTTGTGTGCGGATTCCACTTAGGAAATACTAGGCTCAAGGACTACAAAACTACAAGCACCAGCATGCTTAAAAACGTAGCTCACAAGAGAAGTCCACTGGGACTATTTAACAGGTGCTTGCAATAATGATGCTGTTAGAAGCCTTTCAGCACACAGCAGAGCCGCCATCCTGTGAAGAAGGAGCATTTGTCAGCTCCGAAACGTGTCAGATTTTAGGACATTAAAGGCTTCCAAAGTTTACATTGCCGGTTTATGCAAATAAAGGTGTTTCCCTGCAGCTGTTGTGGTCATTCCCGTATCGTGGCAAAGTTACGTTGGATATATATATCTATATATATATATATATATCCAAACACAAAAGTTTTTCCCATAAAGGAGAGCCACATCAGCAGGTAGGTACAAATCCGTTTAATTCATGAAGCTGCAGCAAAGTGGGTGAACAATCGCCATGATATAAAGCTGCCTGACGCGTTTCATGCTAACAAAGCATTTCTTCAGAGGCACAGAGTCCATTACCAGCGTGTGACATCAGCACTCTTTTATATTGATTCCACCTGCCACAGTGGGCGTCGGCTCTCGCTGAGCCCGATGGTCCTTGTAGTGCAATGTATGTTGCATTAGTGAGTCATTCACACGCGGTAACCATAAGGACAAATAAAACCACAGTGGGTTTGGAGAGAGTTCTACTCACACTGTGTTGCACCATACTACTTCAGGAAAACAACCTCACTGCCATGAGCGCCGCCAGTCGGGTGACTGCAGCGTGAACCGCATACAATGCAGCAGGGCTCCTCCCACGACCGGGACCAGCCGTTTTAAATCCAAACACAAAAGTTTTTCCCATAAAGGAGAGCCACATCAGCAGGTAGGTACAAATCCGTTTAATTCATGAAGCTGCAGCAAAGTGGGTGAACAATCGCTATGATATAAAGCTGCCTGACGCGTTTCATGCTAACAAAGCATTTCTTCAGAGGCACAGAGTCCATTACCAGCGTGTGACATCAGCACTCTTTTATATTGATTTCACCTGCCACAGTGGGCGTCGGCTCTCTATATTCACTGAAAAAACCATAGGTTTCACACATGTTATAGTTAGCTGGACATTTCACTCGTACAAAACCATTGAAATTCCCCCGTTATAGTTAGTTCAGCTAACTATAACTCGTGCGACCGCAATCCACTGCTGATGACGTCACATATTACATCACTCATGACATGGTCAGTGACATCACTCATGACTGATCTATAGTGTTATCCCAGAGTATTTTGGATTTTCAATTGCTATTGGCAATTTAATTCCTTACCTATGGATACCAAGAGTACCATGGTTTGCATCAGTTTGGGGTTCCTACTGCAAATAGGTTTTCTGCCTTAGCCAGCTCAGATCAGAATGATTGACTGTGTCCTCCTGATCCTTACCTGAGTAGCTCTAGGGACAGTTTTCCAGCTCTCAGTTTACTACCCACAGGGCTGTATGAGTCTCTAGCTTCTAACGATACAGGAGCGATATTTAGTATCCTTAGTTGGAATGTTGCAGGGATAAGGGATAAAACACATGACCCGGAATGACTTAATTTTGTTACCCAGTTTGATGTTCTTGTGTTGCAGGAGACTTGGGCTTGGGAGCCAGTAGTATAGGATGGGTACAAGAGTTAAAATATTTCAGCGATCCCTTCTCCGGGCCATAGAGCGGGTGGAGGTCTGTCCATCTTGATCCGTATTTCTAAGCAGCTAAAGGTTGTTCCCATCCCCTTTAGTCATGCAGGCATTTAGATCTTATGGGCGGTCTCCTCGTGGGACTCAAATTTATTCTTGGTAAATTTTTATAACTCAGTCAGGGAAATTGGTTGTCAGTTCAAGGTGTTATTCCAGGTACAGCTAATTTTAGAAGTCAGGTCACTAAAGGTTTTTAATTGTATTTTTTATTTTGGATGGGATTTTAATGCCAAGTTAGGTACACATCATAATGAGGGTAACCCCTTTATTTTTAGGAGATTCCTCTCCTATCACACCTATTATGGACCACAGGGGGCAGGTGTTATTTGAAGGCCATGGGCATTTGGGCCTGTGTAATGTGATGACTCGGGGAGGCAGTTTGATGAAGGATGTACCTACATTTGTTGGTTGGGGTAAAGAAACAATCATTGATTACTTCTTTACATCTAGGTCTATTGTGAATTTTGTGAGCCCAGGAGTTGTACATGATACTGGATTTAGTTATTGGTAATAACCCCATTAAAACTAGGGTGACAGTTCCTCCAGGTTCCAGCCCGATACTGCCCCAGGCTTGATAGGCCTGATGATCAAAGATAAGGGGAAAAGGATTAGGTGTCATAACCTCCCTATTCCAACCCTTTTTGAGATGGTTGTCAGATCCAATTGAAATCTTATTGATGAACACTTGTTAGTTATTGACCCGCGACCTGCAGCTATCCTGGAGGCCTTTTTCCAATTGAATGTTTCAACTAACATTAATTTGAGGTAACCAAGCCATAAAACATGGCTTCCACTCTCCCTCCTACCAGTCCAGAGGTGGTAACCTTAGATTGGTTCTCCAGCTCAGAGTCTGTACCTTGAGGCTGAACAGGGGACAGGGTGAGTACTTCCCTCTTGCCCCTCCATTCGGACTCCCATACCCTCCGTTTGGGAGTGGTACCCCCAGAAATCTGAGCTTACAGGGCACCCTGGGAAGCCGCTATTCCGAGCTCTTCTAACACCAGAGGTAACTAATTTGCCAGAATGCATTCAATGGGCACCTGGGGTCTAACTATGACCCTCTTCATGACCACTTCCCCATCCCATTCTAAGGATACCAGAGACATAGGGCGAACAAAGTCCTGCAAACTGGTCTGGCTTAGCCAACACACATTTCTGGTGTACTGATCTGGGGAACCCAACCTTTCCTCCACCATGTTGTGGCTGGCCCTGGTATCCCTCAGCGAAGTGACAGGGATCGCCTTCACTCTGATCTGTTGGAAGTGATGAATCCCACCCTCAGGGCTTCCACGCCTAACCTTTGTATATATCTTCCAACTAAGGGAGATCAATATATGTTCTACTCTATGGTCCTGGGAAATACTTACCCCTAAGGCTAAATTGGACACCCCTGTATAGTTTCAACCAGTGACAGAGTCGCCCTGCTTGTTTCCTTACTGGGAACACTCAAAGCAAAGGGGTAGGAAATGTGAAGCTCTGGTCCACCGCTCACCAGAACCTCATCCTGGTTCTCAGAAGTGGCATGGGAATCCTTTCCTCACCTTACTCTGGGATTAGTCTGTGTCACCCTGACTCCCTCCCCTCATTCTACTGGTGAGGACCTCAACTGCCCTTCTCAAAGTGACAGGTTACTTTTTTATCGATTTAGCTCTGCTACACCGACAGATTGTGGGAAATATTGGGGGAAGTGTTTTAAATGTTTTTAATTCTGATTTATACCGTGTTGGAGTATGTTAAACTCAATTTTTTCGCCTTCTTTTACTACTGTTTGCTCGGCGCTAGGTGGCCATTTTGCCTGTGCCACGCACTGTTTGCAGTCAGCGCTCTAGTCACTGCACGCCGTCCGCCCACAACTCTACTTAATGGGCTGAGACTGGTCGTGCAGCGCTTGACAGGTTACTTTTTTAGCGATTTAGCTCGGCTACACTGACAGATTGTGGGAAATATTGGGGGAAGTGTTTTAAATGTTTTTTAACTTTTATCCTGTAATTCTGATTTTTACCGTGTTGGAGTGTGTTAAACTCAATTTTTTCACCTTCTTTTACTACTGTTTGCTCGGCGCTATGCGGCCATTTTGCCTGTGCCACGCGCTATTTGAAGTCAGCTCTCTAGTCACTGCATGCCGTCCGCCCACAACACTACTTAATGGCCACAGATCGGACTGCAGCGGACGCGTGCAGCGGGCGCGCCGGTGGCGTGCCGAAGGCGAGCCTAAGTCAAGCCCTTCTGCGCCCGTCCGCTCCTGGCCGGGTCTAGGGGCTAGGAGCTCTGCTCAAATTAGCAAAACCATTAATAATTATTCACTTGATCAGCTACTAGCTTTGCGCCCCCTGCAATCGACCGAATGTGTGCTGCTTCATCCGGAAAACACTGGTTCTAGTTGCATCTATTGTCAATATAATAATAATAATAATTTTTCTTTATTCGGCTTTACACATTGGAAAACCATAAAAGCAACATTTTGATAGTACAAATTCATATTAAAAGAGAGAACATCTTACAAAATGGAGTTCATACAAACACAAAATCATGTATATTAAAAACAAAGAATCAAGTGATTTCCTTACATCATATGGCACTAGATCCAACGTAATTTTTACAGATTTTTCCTATGCCTCATAGTGCATTTTAAAAAGTTAAGGACATGATAACAAACCGGTTCAGATTCTAACAGTTGGAGACGTAGCATTGCGGGGCGACATTGTCTAAGTCCCCATCGCCTTAATAGAGGTAGTAGTAGCCAGATTTTCCGATGTGGATGATGGAATTTACAAAACAATATTGTATGTAAGTTAGACTGTACTGATTCCTCATCACAGGGACAAGTAGTGAGGATTGGATCCCACCTGTTTCTCTCGGGAAAAGCTACTAGTCTATGAAAGAAGTCTAATCTGAATCTTGTCAATAACATTCTATCGTACGTACTAATCTGTAGTGTTAAATAAGGCTGGATAAAATAGGTGGACTGGATCATATTTGCATGAAGGACCGAGGGTTTTGTCGACTCAGAGGTCAACCTCAGGGACTCTAGGTGACTCAGAGCCAGTTGTTTCAATGCTCTCTTTGGTAGATCAATGATATCTTTGGGTTCAAGGTAATATTTCTCCAAACCAAAATCATTGAAGAAATTTCTGACAGACCGAAGCCATTTTATTTTTGAGGATTGATCAAGAGTCATTGAGTCCACCACGATTGCCTGGGTTAGGGCATTTTTGTCAGAAGTCCAAATGCGCCGCCAGAGCAATAATGGTTGGATCCTTAACAAATCCTCTAAGTAAGGGATTCCAAGTTCCAAGTGGGATGCGTAAACTGATATCCATCTCAGTGTTGCTAAAAGGAATCTGAGGAAGGTGTTTTCTGCCACCTGAAGAGCGCTAACATCTACGTGTCCCCAGACTCCCGCCCCATACAACGCAATCGCCTGACACTTGGCGCTATAGATTTTTAGTAGCTCCACTGGGGCCCTTCTCCCCAGTCTCTGGGAGAAGCTCATCAGGGACATTATGGCTCTTTTAAAAAGATGGCACCTGGCCTCTAGTGCTGGCCTCCAGTTTAGCCTTTCATCAATCATGATTCCCAAGTACGAGTACTGGGCAGTTACCTCAAGTTTTTGGTCTTTGAGGTAGATATCCTTAGCTCGATTTTTCCCACTGCCTGCTATCATGACAAACATTTTATTGACGTTCACATGTAAGTCCAGCCCACCCATAAAATCAACATACCTATTCAGGGACTTCTGTAATTCACGCGGAGTGCGCGCCAAAATGACAGCATCATCTGCATAGAGCAGAGCGGGAATCAGGCGCTGTATTACCCGCGGGAGATCCTGGGCCCCCCTCAACATCTCTTCCTCCAGGCCGTTCGTATACAATGAGAAGAGAAAGGGGGCCAGGAGACACCCCTGCCTGACTCCCCGCTCTACTCCAAAAGACGCTGTCAACTCCCCCTTCATGCCAAAGCGCACCCTCGCAGAGGCTTTAGAATAGAGCTCTCTCAAAAAATCTAAAAGAGGGGGATCCACACCCATTTGTCTCAAAACCATCCAGAGTTTTGCGTGTGAAACGCAATCAAAAGCAGCGGACAGGTCTACATACACCATATAGACCGTGTCCTTCTTTGCTTGGATATATTTGCCCACCATCAAACTAAGGTTGAGGGCCTGCTCCACTGTTCCAAACCCCTCCCGAAATCCAAATTGGAGATCGGAAATAATGCCTCCCTGCTCAGCCCACTGCCGGAGTCGCTCAAGCACGACCCTGCCAACGACCTTGCCCAGAGAATCCAGCTGTGAGATGGGGCGGTAGCATTTGACATCCTGACGATCCCCCTTTTTGAAAATTGGGACCATGATGGATTTGGTCCAAGATTTTATCAGACCCACTTTTGCGGCTGCAGTGCACACTCTCGTGAGAATGGGGGCCCAGAGATCCGGATTGAATTTAAAAAGATCCACGGCGACCCCGTCTGGGCCTGGGGCTTTCCCATTTTTGCTTGTTTCGAGTGCCACTAAAACCTCGGAGATGTCAAAATGCAGGGATATTGGGTATTCAACTATTGGATGTGAGATTTCTGTCCCTACTGATGTTACTGTATTTTTAAAGATTTTAGAAAAGTGTGACACCCAAGTATCTTCCTCTATGGCCACTTCTATCTTGGGACTGTTATCATCTATTAGGTAGGGGGATTTAACGGTTCGCCAAAAAGCCTCACTATTTTTAGAGACGGCACTAATGTGCAAATCGTCCCATAATTTCTGTTTTAGTTCTTGAATTCTTTGTTTACGTGCCCTTCCATATTGCTGTCTAAGGAGTTGAATCTGCTCCAGGTCTCTGTTTTATTCAGGGCCACCTTTAACTTAGTTAGGGCCCTGGCACAGCTATGATTAAACCACCCTTTAGTAGTTGGATTCGAGCTCTTTGGATTTACTGTAAGAAGTTCCTTATTTTTCTCTAATATCTGGGTAAAATTATTTAGGACTTCTTCATCCGTTTCTAGTAAATCAAGGCATTTAGTTATGTTTGAGAATGCCTTTTTTACCAATTTTTCAGTAATTTCTGCTGGGTTTATCTTCCCCCACTTTAATGTATATCCGTTTTGCTTACCTAGCTCCAATTTGTTCTGGGCAAGAGCTTTAGCTATAACTACGGTTAGGGGTTGAGAATTAATTGCATAAAGATCCATACTCAAGGCAGAATGATCGCTTAGTGTGTTAGTCAGGACCTCAAAGGACCTAGCTCGGGGCAACAATCCGGACGACAGGAGGATGTAATCGACTGTCGTTTTGTATCCCCTCCCCACATATGTTGGTTGCAGGAGGTTTAAGCCTGGACTTGGCTCATTGGCTATCGAGAGTTCCAAGTCCGATAAGACATTATTCATAGCAATCCCCACCTTGGTATGGACAAAGTGCATGAGGGGAGCATCATGTTCATCCACTATCCTACAACGATTTTTTCCAGCGTGTGGGCATGGATGCAGATTAAAGTCTCCTCCCCATAGAAGATGAACCACCCCTTTTCCTGCCTTTAAAAAATGGGTTAGTTTCTCCTGGATGTTAAAGAGAAAGGTCAAAAATTGGTCCTCCTCTAAATTATTATAGAGGTTAAGCAAGAGAATGGACTCTTTATTTTTAAAAGCAAGGGAAAATAATTGAAAATTTGGGTCAGAAGCAACTACAGATACTTTTAGGTGGTTCACTGTATTTGCAATATACGTGGTCCACCCTCCCTTAGGTCTGCCTACACCACTGCCCAGAGCTGGAGTAAATTATGTTTTATAACCCGGGAGGTGGAGCTCCGTCATGGACCATGTCTCCTGGAGGCAGATGATTTTGCCCAACTCCAAGAAATTCATGGCAGTTCCATCCTCAATTTTGGGACGAAGGCCCGCAACATTCCAAAAGATGATAGGTAAGGGCAACAGTTCTGTGTTGATCACCGCAGCTTCATTTACTAAACAAATTGTTTTTACTTTAGGCGTTAAATGGGGTGTCTTGGGATTGATAGATTCGGTCGCCATTAGTGGTCAATCAACCGATTCAAGGGCACTAAACCTATTCATCGTCGGGATGCTGGACCAGGCATCCCAGCGAGGCAGCTCTCTATAGGCCGTCCTCTGAGTGTAGGGACCCCAATCATCCCATCCTCCTCCCCGATGACGTGGCCCCACTGTGTACCAGGAACTGTCGTAATCATGATGTCGAGGGCCCAATATTTGCCTTGAGTTGCCATGTTCACTATGACGGAGAGCTGCTACTTCCCAGGGGTTGTCATAATCATTAGAAGGACCATTGCGGTGCCTTGAAGGATAGAAAAAGGAAAGTCGCTTGGTGCCTATATCTCCATTTACATTCGGAAACTCCCAGGAGCAAATATAATCTACCACACGGGGATCTTCGAATGTAATCAGAATACAGTCTCCCGGTATTGTTTTTTTGCTGTTTCCCACCCAGGGAGTCTTACGTACCATCAGAATCCTACATGTCCAAGTTGCTGGAATAGGGCGATTGGTATTTAGCTAATATTGGGCATTGTTTTTCAATGACCACGTAAGGTTCTGCGTTATAATCCACTAACTCGGGCACACCTGTCATTACAACTACGAAGGGACTTGCTTCCGGTGGCATATCGATATGGGGGGATACCGGGGCCAAAATTTTTGGGGCAGGTATTTTGGAAGCCGGAGTTTTCTGCGCCGATTTTTTGGGTGCCGATGTTTTAGGCGCCGGTGTTATTACTGACAAGGCATTACCCTGAGGTAGGGTTATGGTAGCATTAGTGGAAGGTTTCACTGCTCTGTTGATATTTAATGTTTCAGGGGGTGTTGGTTTAGATGTTACTTCTAGAGGTATAGGTACATTTTTTTGCATGAGTGCTGGCTTAAGAGGGATCTGCTTGTTTCCCCCCATTTTTTGGGCCCCCAGCACTTGCTTGGACTTTGTGAGATTTATGAAGTTGGATAGCTGGTGCTCTATCTGTGATAATCTTACTTCTACTGGAGCAAGGAAAGATTTTAATAGATCTGCAATGTTATTTTGCAGTTGAGAGTTGTTGCTATCGCTTATTTCCTTACTACAGGGTGAATGAATGGAGGATTCCAGACTAATAAGGTCTGGAGTATCATGTGTGGACTGATTTGTAATCACAGACTCTACTATCTGTTCTGCTCTAGGGGGTGCTTTCTCTTTTCTGCTAGGCATATCACTAATCTCGTTTGGAATGGGATTTTTCCGAACATTCTTTCTTTTCCTTATAGCGCCCTCCCTCCTCCCTCTTGTTTGCCTTGTTTCATCCGGTGTAATTTGGGGTATCAGCTCTGGTGTCCTTTCTAGGTCTAAGCTTGTCTGGAAATCGGAAAGCTGGGAGGCCGACAGGTCCACATTGTTTGGTAGGCTACGCCTACCCTCACCAGGCGTCCTTCGCCCAGAGATGTTGGGTATTTCGGGGGTTCTTGCATCCACTAAGTTCCCCATGGAGGATCTCTTAGCCAATGCTAAATCCAAAGACACCCTACCTTCTATCAAACTAATACTTTGGTCTATGAATGTATTTGCCTTGGTAATAAAGTCATCCATGGGGCCCAAAAGCTTGCCCCCACCCCCCCCCAACACTTTGGTTTTGTTTCCTCTAGTTAAAACCATAGTTCCTGTTAGACCAATACGGGGAGTTAACGTCTTATGTAGGCAGATTGTCAATGATACTAAATCTTTGAGAACTCACTGGTGCAATGACAATGAGGTACCAATGCGTACAATTTTGGGTATACAGTCCGAATGAATAAAAGTTAGGGAGATGGCCCGGTCCGGTCTCTTCCGTCCTCGAACGGCCTCAAACGGCCTGCCCTTTGCCCGGGCTTAGCCCCAGGAGCTCCCACGCGCTCCCGCGTGCTTCCACGCAGCGGGGAACTGTGTTCCTAAAGTAGGGAGATGATTGGGCGAGGGGGCATGGCGACCAGGGAGAGCAGCCCAGGTGTGACTAATTGGGGTCGCAGGGACTCCTGGGCAATGGAGTCCCCGCTGCTCGCAGCCCTGGTCTGAATGCACTCACCCCAGGTATGAGGCAGCCCCTTCTGGCAACTCCCACGAAGAGCTAGCGCGCTGCGGGACCCGTGCAGCGGGTCCGGCGAGTTGCTGGATGAAGAACAACGAAGAAAAACAAAGGACAGTCCGACGTCAAACCAAGAGGCAGTTGGTGTTCCGCTGGTGGAGGGTTGACAATCCGTTTTTACTCCCGTGGGGGAGGGGGCGTGGTGACCAAGCAGAGCAGCCCAGGTGTGACTAATTGGGCTCGCAGGGACTCCTGGGCAATGGAGTCCCCGCTGCTCGCAGCCCTGGTCTGAATGCACTCACCCCAGGTATGAGGCAGCCCCTTCTGGCAACTCCCAAAAAGATCTGGCGCGCTGCGGGACCCGCGCAGCGGGTCCGGTGAGTTGCTGGATGAAGAACAATGAAGAAAAACAAAGGGCAGTCCGACGTCAAACCAAGAGGCAGTTGGTGTCCCGCTGGTGGAGGGTTGACAATCCGTTTTTACTCCCGTGGGGGAGGGGGCGTGGTGACCAGGGAGAGCAGCCCAGGTGTGACTAATTGGGCTCGCAGGGACTCCTGGGCAATGGAGTCCCCGCTGCTCGCAGCCCTGGTCTGAATGCACTCACCCCAGGTATGAGGCAGCCCCTTCTGGCAACTCCCGCGAAGAGCTGGCACGCTGCGGAACCCGTGCAGCAGGTTCGGCGAGTTGCTGGATGAAGAACAACGAAGAAAAACAAAGGGCAGTCCGACGTCAAACCAAGAGGCAGTTGGTGTCCCGCTGGTGGAGGGTTGACAATCCATTTTTTCTCCCGTGGGGGAGGGGGCGTGGCGACCAGCCCAGGTGTGACTAATTGGGCTCACAGGGACTCCTGGGCAATGGAGTGCCCGCTGCTCACAGCCCTGGTCTGAATGCACTCACCCCAGGTATGAGGCAGCCCCTTCTGGCAACTCCTGCGAAGAGCTGTCGCACTGCGGGACCCGCGCAGTGGGTCCGGCGAGTTGCTGGATGAAGAACAACGAAGAAAAACAAGGGCAGTCCGACGTCAAACCAAGAGGCAGTTGGTGTCCTGCTGGTGGAGGGTTGACAATCCATTTTTACTCCCGTGGGGGAGGGGACGTGGTGACCAGGGAGAGCAGCCCAGGTGTGACTAATTGGGCTCGCAGGGACTCCTGGGCGATGGAGTCCCCGCTGCTCGCAGCCCTGGTCTGAATGCACTCACCCCAGGTATGAGGCAGCCCCTTCTGGCAACTCCTGCGAAGAGCTGGCGCGCTGCGGGACCCGCGCAGCGGGTCCGGCGAGTTGCTGGATGAAGAACAACGAAGAAAAACAAGGGCAGTCCGACGTCAAACCAAGAGGCAGTTGGTGTCCTGCTGGTGGAGGGTTGACAATCCGTTTTTACTCCCGTGGGGGAGGGGGCGTGGTGACCAGGGAGAGCAGCCCAGGTGTGACTAATTGGGCTCGCAGGGACTCCTGGGCAATGGAGTCCCCGCTGCTCGCAGCCCTGGTCTGAATGCACTCACCCCAGGTATGAGGCAGCCCCTTCTGGCAACTCCTGCGAAGAGCTGACGCGCTGCGGGACCCGCGCAGCGGGTCCGGCGAGTTGCTGGATGAAGAACAACGAAGAAAAACAAAGGGCAGTCCGACGTCAAACAAAGAGGCAGTTGGTGTCCCGCTGGTGGAGGGTTGACAATCCATTTTTACTCCCGTGGGGGAGGGGGCGTTGCGACCAGGGAGAGCAGCCCAGGTGTGACTAATTGGGCTCGCAGGGACTCCTGGGCAATGGAGTCCCCGCTGCTCGCAGCCCTGGTCTGAATGCACTCACCCCAGGTATGAGGCAGTCCCTTCTGGCAACTCCCGCGAAGAGCTGGCACGCTGCGGGACCCGCGCAGCGGGTCAGGCGAGTTGCTGGATGAAGAACAACGAAGAAAAACAAAGGGCAGTCCGACGTCAAACCAAGAGGCAGTTGGTGTCCTATTGTCAATATGCACTAAATATGTATAATGATAAAACTAAGGCTGCTTCTACCACTACTTTGCCTACTTCTAAGGCACCATCTAATCCTTCTGGTATAGCCGATAATGTACGTACTCAAGTTTTTACTTTTTGCAACATTAACTGCAGTTTGCTTTCAAAGCACAAGGCGGACATTTTTGATTTACTATCTTGTGAGCAGCCAGACACCATGTTCCTTACGAGACTTGGCTAAATGATAGCTCCGTCCCGGATGTAGCCACTGTCTTGCCTGCTAACTATATAATAATGAGGAAGGATAGGAAAGACAAATTAGGTGGTGGAATTGCGATTATTTATAAAAATCTATACACATGTAAATTCAAAGATTTAACCCACACAGGCTGCGAGGCAGCCCTATTTAAATTGACCCTGAGCCCCTAGTTTACTTTCTCAGGGCTTTTGTTTTACTGTTCCCCTGGGCCTGCTGGCCCTTGGTCTATTACACTTCCTGATTTAATTGCTTCTTATCTTTTGGATACCGCCAATTTTACCATCTTGGGCGAGTTAAATCTTCACTTTGATGACCCGACTTGCGGGATAGGCACCACTTTGATCTCGGATTTGGCCGCCATGAATATTTTACATCATAATTCTGGTGCCACCCACTTGGCTGGGCATTTACTTGATCCTATTTTTTCCAATCTTCTAAAGAATGATTGTTCCCCAGCTCTCCCTGTGACGTGGTCAGACCACTATTTAACTAGTTTTAGAATTAAGCAAGTTTTGTCTAATCCACCCATACCTGTTATGGGTTGTAAAGATCAATGTAGGAATTGGGGGAAGCTGAATATAGAAGCTTTTAACCAGTCTCTAGCCAATAATGCTCCTGATATTAACCATGTCTCTCTAGCTGACCTAGAAAACGTTCACTGTTGGATTGCAAAATCCATTGACATGTGTTTTCCCCTTTCTACCAAGAAAATGAATAATCACCGCCCGCCTGCTCCCTGGTACTCGGAGAAGCAAAAGCAGGAAAAAAGATAAATGTAAATCGCTTGAAAGACACTGGAGGAAGGATTATGTAATTGAATCTAAGCTTGCTTATAAAATGGCAATAAGAGCTTACCACTCTTCCTGTAACACTGCCAGAGCTGAATATGTGAACATCACTATACATAATGCACAAAATAGTCCTAAGGCCCTGTTCAAAGTAGTTAAAGATTTGTCTGGTGCAGGTAATTTACCCGCCACCCCCCTACACTTACCAAACTCAATGTGAGGATTTGACCGAATTCTTTCTTGGAAAAGTGGAAAAAATGTATTCTACTCTGAATGTTAAAAAGGCCAATATTCTTCAGCCAGCCATTAAAACTCTTATAACAGCAAATACTGCTGAACAGCTGAATGGTCAGTTTGATGAATCTGGTTTTAAACTTGAAAATTGGGCTCTATTAGATGTTACTTCTCTTAAGCACATTTTAAACAGCCTTAAATCTGGCTTACCTAGAGACCAGTTTGCTGTTATGATAATGCAGAAAATGAATATATCTGTTTTGAAAGTTATTATGGAGCTACTTAATGCTTCCATACGCAAATCAATTATTCCAGCGGAGTGGAAGCACGCTATGGTCCTCCCGCTTCTCAAAAAAGCAAATGCCGATCCGGCGCAATTGTCCATCTTTCGTCCGATTTCATTGCTTTCAGTATATTCTTAAATTTTAGAAAAACATATCAACACTCAATTAACCAAATTTGTTGCTTTTCAAAAGTTTTTGCACCCATCTCAGTCTGGCTTCCGGGAGGGCTTTTCAACCGAAAGTGCTCTCCAAGATGCTGCGTGGTCATCTGGATGCGGGGGATACTGCGGCGCTTATATTGCTTGATTTAAGCGCTGCCTTTGACACGGTGTCCCATTCTGTGTTACTGAAAGTCCTGCGTTCATTGTGCGTTGTTGGCCCAACACTGAATTGGCTTGGCGACTTTCTGACTAATCGTACGTTCCAGGTTTTCTCTTCTGAGGCTGCATCTAAAACTCTTTCTTCACCTTATGGAGTTCCTCAGGGCTCCATTTTGAGCCCATTGTTGTTTAATATTTATGTTGAACCTTTGGCAACTATTGTTGAAGAAGCTGGGTTGTCGATCTTTTCCTACGCCGACGATACTCAAATAATTTTTTCCTTATCAGCGGATAGGACCTCTAAGACATCATCTCTTCAGATGGGTCTGAGGAAGATTGCTGGTTGGATGCAAGCCAACTCGTTAAAACTTAATGGTGAAAAAACGGAGGTACTGATTTTGGGAAAGAACAAGGACCTTTGGGCCCTCAACACTGGCTGACTGAAATCCTCCCTCAACCCACTACTGAAGTTCGCAATCTGGGTGTTGTCATTGATAACCAACTATCACTGAAGCAGCAAGCAGTAAAGGTGGCCTCTACCTGCTTCGCAATCCTTAAATGGATGTTGCCTAATTCCACTCAAAGAACTGTAGTCCAGGCTCTTATTACATCTAGACTGGACTACGGCAACATCCTGTATTTAGGTGCCAATAAGGATGTGATACGCAGATTGCAAGTGTTTCAGAATACTTCAGCCAGATTTCTCTGTCGGATCCCTAGAATGGCCTCTGTCTCAAGCTCTCTCGGTGATCTTCATTGGCTCAGGGTCGAGAATCGTGTGAAATTCAAAGCCCTGAGCTATATGTTAAAGTTAAATCTGGTAGTGCCCCTCAATACCTAAAGGCCATTGTCCATCCTTACATACTATCACGCTCTCTTCGCTCTTCCACCCATGCTAAGTTCTCAGTCCCTAGGATCAGACTGTCACGAATGGGCGGCCGGTCCTTTTCTTACCTGATTCCTCATCTGTAGAATTCTCTTCCTCCATCCCTCAGGAATGAAACTATCTTCAGCAATTTTCGTAAACACTTAAAAACCTGGTTGTTTAACCAATAAATTTAAGGTATCCACTTAATAACTTGGTTGCTTTACTCTTAACTCCTTTCTCTTTTCATGTCAAGCGGCGCCGGGAAACCTTTTTGGTAGCTGTGCGCCTTATCAAATTAAAAAATAAATAAATAAATTCACTCTCAGGTACCTTCTTAGACACTGTGGTACTAATCTATAGGTCAGCCTACTTTGCAGGATCCCTGAGGTCAGTGAGCTTGCTATCAATCAGGTGTTGGCATAAATCTAAAGCAAATTTTGTGCTAACGCAAATTCAGGTCACACATCCTATTGAAATCCCTTACATTACTGTTATTCTTCCAACTACTCAGTACTTTACTGGAATTATCCAAGAAATCCACCCAAGACTGGTTTGGCAACTCCTGGCTATCCCCAAACATTATCCAGTATTTCTCTGGGGTGAGCCCAAATTTGGAGAGTAGAATGGTTTTCATGGGACCATATACTGTATGTATGTGTTTCCAAAGGCCTGCCCCCAATCCTCTTCTGGGTCTCTGTGCATCATCAGGGCTACCTCAGAGGCAAAAAATAGACTATCAATATCACTCCCCACATAGCTAGTACTAGATATAGGGGTATGCAGACTCTCACCTGTCCTCTGGACACATAATTCAAGCTGCCGCCATTGCTGCCAAACTCTGAAGCTTGTTCTGCTTTTAGGTCCAGCTCATGAAGACTCACTTGATGAATCAAGACCAGTTTTCTTTCAACCAAGGACCTCTCAGCCTCAACTTTCTCCTTGACTATGGCAACCTCTTTCTCCACCGTCCACACCTCCAGAGCTCTCCAGGCAGCAACCTCACCTGTAGCCCACTTTGCATCAGTCTCCTCCTTGGTTGCTTCCATCTTCAGCTTGTCCAGCTTCAGCCTGAACTACCTTGCAGTCTTCTTATCCTTCTGTTCCTCATGGGACAGGTTACGGGAAGAAATGCTTCTGTCTCCTCTGGAGCTTGCAAGGGTCCTAAATCCTGTGGGTCCTCCTCTCTCATCTGGGGTTATGGTCTGGAGGTTTTCTCTCTCTCCCTTCTCCTCACTCCCCTCGTCCTGCTCCTCCATATCGTCATCCTTCTCCTAAGCTGTGGCTTGTAACTAGGAGGCCTCCTCTCATGACCTAAAGGCCTCTGGAGCTCCTGCTTCTGGGTGCTCTTATTTTTTATGGGCCCACTCTTCCTGCTAAATCCCTTGAGTTCAGCCACAGTGTAGATCTCCATGTTGTTGAGATCAAACTGTATGCCTGTAGGGGTGGTGGAACTCACAGAATTTCACTACTCGAAATTAAAATGGGCATAAAATGCATATCGCACTGCTTGCACTGCAATTTAGTGCTGGTAGGTGAAAAGTATGCAACCATTTTGGTTTACTGTCCTGCTCCTGCTATTTTATCCTCACGCTGTCATGCTCTGTCCCATCTGATCACTCTTTTTTAGCCATTCCCACCTTTTCTCTGCTTTATTTGTTACTTTCTGATTTTCCCTGTGTGTATTTATGTTAGGGTGTGTATTTATGTTAGGGAGCTTCCACTTGTAATGAGGCCACAAACACAATAAAAGGGTCAGTCAATGTTTCAATCAATGTGTTTTGTGTGTGTGCTTTTTGTGACTTTTGTGTACTTTGTTTTTCTTTTCTTTTCCTGACCTGTTCTCCTGTTCCCCTTCCCATCCCAGTCCTGGTCCCAAATGGCAGAAGCAGGTAGTGCCACCCACAAGCAGCAACCCCTGTTGGTGACACCGAAGTGTGGAGGTGCAACACTGCCCTAATGTTGTTGAGGTTGCGGTAGTCACACTTATCTTTTGGATGTAGTGCCACCTACCTCACATGTTGTCAGCACACGCAAGACCAGGGAAGGTTTACACCCTGTAGAAGTGTCATGTGCTCTGGGGGCGGGTGAAGCGCTTATGTTCTGCAACACCAACTTCCTGCTCACCCAGCAGTAGCTGACACACTGCTGAGTAGACATCCTGGACAGGGAGCAGTACCTGTTTCACCTGCTAGGTGTTGACATTGAGAGGCTCGGTGAGTAAAGTTTTTGTTTTGTAAAAATTCAATATTAATTTTACTTTGTTTAATGATCATAGTAAATATATATATATATATATATATATATATATATATATATATATATTCATCAACAGTTTGCTCAGCAAGTAAGGGTGCACTTAGGAAACAATAATCATCCTCTGGGCACGGCAGAAGCTTTAATAATAACAACAGCCTGACGCGTTTCGGAAAACATTTCCTAATCATAGGCATTAATACTGCAGTCCTGCAAATCCCAGCTAGCACTGGGGTCTCATTTGAGTAGCCCATTGGAGGGCAGCTAATTAAAATTCAGTGCTGCAGTAGTGTGAGACTTTGGATTAACGCCTATGATTAAGGAAATGTTGTCCTGCACAAAAAACATTATTTACAGGATTTTTCCTCTTTCTAAGTGTTCTGCAGCAGAAAACAGCACACTTACACAGAGGAAACACTAGGAGAAATTAACATATTTCTCCTCATTGCACTCACCTCTACTGGGAAGGAGTAGCATTTTGATGCATTTCCAGGTTTACCAGTGATGGAAAATCTTGGGGCCCGATTCACAGAACTAACTTAAGACAAAATCCTAAACTTCCTACCATTTTGGTATTCACAGAAGGCACTTACTCATTTTGGTATCCACAGAAGGCACTTACTCATTTCGGTATTCACAGAAGTTAGTAGTCCTAAGTTTAGGACTCCTAAATGCCTTCTGTGAATACCGAAAGTCTTAAAATTAGGATTTTTCGCAGTTTAGTAGTAGTATAGTTAGGACTCCTAACTTTAGGACTCCTAAATGCCTTCTGTGAATACCGAAAGTCTTAAAATTAGGATTTTTCTCAATTTAGTAGTCCTAAATTTAGACTTAGGACTACTAAATTGAGAAAAATCCTAACTTTAGTGAGGTATGGCTGTAGTTGTACCTTGTGCGAAATAATTGCTTAATTGGGCAATCTGGAATCTAAAATGAGTACATTATGATTTTGTCAGGCGCACAGGCCACCAGTGCTGCTGCCAGTCACCTAAGTGAGAGGGTGCAGATAGAATATCAAGTAAAAAATATTGAGTTGCACATATATCGATCTAATAATATTGTGGTTCAGAAATATCGACAGCAAGAATATTGTGGTCAAGAATATTGACTTAAAGTAAGTAATATTGATTTTTTTAAAATCGTTTGCATAAATTTGTTTGATAAAAATATCGTTTTTTAGGTCTCGCATAGGTAGCGCATGCGCTGCCTCTACGAGGCATCAAGTAGTCTGTAAATGTTAACAAGCAGCCGGTAGTTTCTCCCGTTGCTTGCCATTTGGTGAATGTTGGCACAGCTCCTGTTAGCTGGCTTTTTACTGGCTGTTGATGTCAAACTGACTTCCGTGTAGTGCGGAAGCAGCGGCCACTAACTACAGTTTTCGTCCGCAAGATCGCACTTTTTTTTTGTCACGCATCTCTGCCTGACGTAAACATGGCAGCTGCGCATGCGCGTTCTACACCATATTCAGTGCTGTACTAAGCAGCCCTGCAACGTTGTATGTTTGAACCTAGGCCCAGCTGGTGTCTGTCACGGAGGCTGCTTTGCCTGCACCTAATTGACCCCACGGATCACCTCTACGGCTCGGTGCGCGTGTCAGCTCACAGCTGTTGTCTGCCGTGGGGTCTACATTGCTAGCTGATTGCCGGATACTGGGAGCCACCTGCGATTCACCGCAGCCGGACCGTGAGCTAGAAGGCGCTCTGTGTGTCACCACCGCAGGCCTGTTAGCAGGACCAAGAGTGTGTGTCGAGAAGCGACATCTGTTGCTGATCACCGTTCTGGCCCGAGTTCCAGGAGGAGGACCGCGTCACTGGTGAAGCCGTGCCATTGCTGGGTAACCAAGGACGCCTCAGCGAGGAAGCGCCGGCAGTGTTGCACCCCGCCCAGCAGGACGTTGACAACCAGAAGAGGAGCTGCGCTTGAAGTTGGGAAGGCTGCCCCAACCCCTCCGTGAGGCACATTCGAGGCAGGAGAAGTCCCGTCTGCCGATCGCCCCGGTGAGGGCCGCAGTACCAGAATAGCTCCCCAGGTAAAAATATTCTACCCGCATTGCCGCTTTGCATTTCCTTAGCGGGTTGGAAGTTAACGGGCCGGCAGAGGGTGGCTCGTATGACCAGGGATTATTGTGGACACTTATTTTGACTGTGGGCCTGCCTCAGACCATGCCAGCATTGCGCCAGGGAGAAGCACAGCCCGTCCTGTTGTTGGCATTTGGTTTCTTCATGCATGGGGGCAGAGTTCACCACGCACCAATAGCCCGTATCGAGGGCTGGGGATCGTGCGTTGTTTTAGAAACAGTCCTTTACAAGTGTAACCTTGACTTCACCAAGGGCCGTATTCCTTATCAGATCATTTTTGCTTACGTTACTGGCCTTATACGTCTGGAACAATGTTTCATTGTGCGTGGATGCTGGTTTGGAAGTGGTACAGATGTGCTTGAGGGTCAGAGTGAACGTGTTGATGTACGCATGTGTGCATCTGTTAACATGTGTGAGCGTATCTGTGTCCATATACAGAAGTGTTTGTGTGCGTGTTTCAGTATGCAGATGTGTTTGTGTGCATGTGTCTGTATACAGATGTTTGTGTGTGTGTGTCTGCATACAGATGTGTTTGTGTGCGTGTGTATGTGTCCGTACACAAATGTGTTTGTGTGCGTGTGTCAGTATGCAGATGTGTTTGTGCATGTCAGTAAGCAGATGTGATTGTGTGTTAGTGTTAGTATTCAGATGTGTTTGTGTGCTTATATCAGTGTCAGAAAGCAGGCTGGCTTTGTCAGTGCCTTCGGGCGGTTGTCTGTGTCAGACAGTAGATGTATGTGTTTGCACTTGTATTCCACCACTAAGAATGCGCATCAATCCTTTAGAAAGTGTGAGAGCCCCCGTGTCACGCTGTTTTTAGGTCCCAGGGAGGGTTAGGGGTGTTTGTAACCTTAATGCGTCTTGTGCTGTCCTGTCACAGCCGCTTCTCGTCGTTCTCACTGACACGTGATAACTGTTGACTGAAATGGCTAGCAAAGGCTTTCGTGGCTACGCAATATACACAATAGTTATCACAAGTAGTGAAGGTGCAAGCCCCGCCAGGGGTGCAGCGTTGGAAGAGAATGAGTTACTTCTGGCAATGGAGGTGAACAGCTGTGCCTAACACCTATGGAGAAGCATCAGTGATCCGGTGATCCACTTATGACAATTCAACACATGGTGGCGCTGTCTGTCTAATTTTGGAAAGAGCACAACAGCAATTGGTTAATAATTCTATATACATTAGCAATGACTAGCACCTTTCCCACAAGCCATTCTTATAGCTTTCAGTGGCCTGGGATAGTGTGAAGTGTCACACTTGTAGAAGATACCAAAGGGTATGATGAACGGAGCGTTTGAGCAAATCAAACACTCACCCCCAGTCAACTGATCTGGGTTTAATCCATCATCATTCTTTAACTCCCTCCACCACCCCAGTTCAGACATGGCCATATGAAAATCAGTCTGTTCCTGTGCCTCGTGGGAACAGTCCAGCCCGAACTGCCAAGCCATGTCTTCCCTGGACAGGGAACAAGCATCCTAGGACCGGTTTCGGGTTCATAACCCTCATCAGCCAGCCTATCTTGAATCCAGTGGCAAAGTGAACAAGGGACCCATGTCTGGGCATACCCTGCCAACTTATAGGAAAAAAAAGCGATACCAAAGGGGATGATGACCGAAGCGTTTGAGCAAATCAAACACTCACCCCCAGTCAACTGATCTGGGTTTAATCCATCATCATTCTTTAGCTCCCTCCACCACCCCAGTTTAGACATGGCCATATGCAAATCAGTCTGACCCTGTGCCTCATGGGAACAGTCCAGCCCGAACTGCCAAGCCATGTCTTCCCTGGACCGGAAACAAGCATCCTGGGACCGGTTTCGGGTTCATAACCCTCATCAGCCAGGCTATCTTGAATCCAGTGGCAAAGTGAGCAAGGGATCCATGTCTGGGCATACCCTGACAACTTAGGGCAAACAAAGCGATACCAAAGGGGATGATGAGTGGAGCGCTTGAGCAAATCAAACACTCACCCGCAGTCAACTGCTCTGGGTTTAATCCATCATCATTCTTTAGCTCCCTCCACCACCCCAGTTCAGACATGGCCATTTGCAAATCAGTCTGACCCTGTGCCTCATGGGAACAGTCCAGCCCGAACTGCCAAGCCATTTCTTCCCTGGACCGGAAACAAGCATCCTGGGACCGGTTTCGGGTTCATAACCCTCATCAGCCAGGCTATCTTGAATCCAGTGGCAAAGTGAGCAAGGGACCCACGTCTGGGCATTCCCTGCCAACTTAGGGCAAACAAAGCGATACCAAAGGGGATGATGAACGGAGCGTTTGAGCAAATCAAACACTCACCCCCAGTCAACTGATCTGGGTTTAATCCAGCATCATTCTTTAGCTCCCTCCACCACCCCAGTTCAGACATGGCCATATGCAAATCAGTCTGACCTTGTGCCTCATGGGAACAGTCCAGCCCGAACTGGAATGGTATGGTGAGCAAAAAAACGATTGATTTAAGCCCAGATCTTTGTACTGGGGTGAATGTATGACATTGTTCTGCATTCTGTCCATCAATAGTTCTTTTTGCATTTGTCACCCTGAGTGGGACGGGTAAGCTCATACGTGAGTCCTGTGCTCTCCATGCCACTGGAATCAAGCTATCTTGGCTGAAGAGGGGTGAAACCCCAAAACCGGTCCTAGGATTCTTGTTTCCAGTCCAGGGAGGACCTGGCCTGACAGTTCGGGCTGGGCTGTTCCCATTGGGCACAGGGTCAAGACTAATTTGCATATGGCTGGGTCCAAACTGGAATGGCATGGTGAGCAAAAAGACGATGGATTTAGGCCCAGATCTTTGTACTGGGGTGAATGTATGACATTGTTCTGCATTCTGTCCATCAATAGTTCTTTTTGCATTAGTCACCCGAGTGGGACGGGATGCTCAGACGTGAGTCCCGTGCTCTCCATGCCACTGAAATCAAGCTATCCTGGCTGAAGAGGGGTGAAACCCTGAAACCGGTCCTAGGATGCTTGTTTCCAGTCCAGGGCGGACCTGGCCTGGCAGTTTGGGCTGGACTGTTCCCATTGGGCACAGGGTCAAGACTGATTTATATATGGCTGGGTCCAAACTGGAATGGCATGGTGAGCAAAAAAACGATGGATTTAGGCCCAGATCTTTGTACTGGGTGAATGTATGACATTGTTCTGCATTCTGTCCACCAATACTTCTTTCTACACTTGTTGAAGAGTCATTGTTAGTAGCTGTACTGCTATGGTTATTGGCAGCACCGGCGGATGCAATGTGTGTTGCCTCCTGAAAAGGGCTCTGGAACTTCTTTGTTTACAAATTAAGCACTGCCAAGACCTCTCCTAAAACTTGACAGAAGAGGGATGGATGTCCCAAACCCCAGTTCGTCAGTCCACCTGTGTAGGAACCTGGGGTCACCAGGCCCTAAGGGCGGTAACGTGGCGCGAGCCGGTCGGGCATCCAGAGGGCTATGTGTTAAGCAACCATACACCACACACTCCTCATGGACTAGGGACACACACAATAAGTGACGCCACACCGTTTAAATTATGCAAATACTTCAAGTTTATCCAAGTATAGCTGGTCAGTTGCAGTTCAGGAAGTAACAAGGCGATACATGCATCATAATACCATCCATCAGTAAATACGGCAATATTTATGCAGTGCCTAACCTCATTCAGACACCCACGGCAGTTGGCTAAGTGCGGGTGATTATAGCGCTGTGCGCGCTAAGCGAGGCCTTTCCCTGAACAGGCCGTCTAACACAGCACGATACTCGTAATGGGTGACATCGGGTACATTAACATGGAGCCTGTAGAGCTGAACGCTCCTCGTAATCGATGGCCCCTAATCCTGTGAAGCAAAGCATATAAAACCAAGCGCTACGCGCAATCATTTACCTGTGAATACATTTGAGCAGGGCATATAACACAACGCGTTATTCTTAATCAGTTGCCTGTCACTACTTCTGAGCAGAGCATATATCATAACACGCTACTCGTGATCTTCGGCATGTAAATATTTTCGAGCAGAGCATATAACATAACACGCTACTCGTGATCATCGGCATGTAAATACTTTCGAGCAGAGCATATAACATAACACGCTACTCGGGATCATCGGCATGTAAATACTTTTGAGCAGAGCATATAACATAACACGCTACTCGCAGTCCCGGTCTCTCCGGCTGGGGAAGCGGAGTCGGTGGTGTGAAGCGCCACACGAGGGTAATGTCAGTCCGTACTTGGGACGGCTTCCAGCGGGGAGGGTTACCGGACTTGAGGAGCGGGTCCTTATGCTCCGGTGCAGTTCACAGAGCACCGCGCTCAGTATCGTGAAAGGGGGGCACGGACAGGATCCGTCGCGCAGGCAGGGTAAGGGGACTCCCACGGAGGGGACAACCCGGGACAAGTGCGGTGTGGTTCCCAGACCAGCAGGGGGCGCACCAGGGGGGATCTCGGCCTCCGGGCTTACCTCTGTCTCGGCGTCAGCAGGCGTCCGTCCTCACGACGATGGGGGAACTCGGCCCCGACCTTGCGCACCTCCTCACACGGCTGCAACGGCAGCGACGGGGCCCCGGGCTTCTCCTGGGCCTCGCGACACAGCAGGGCACTTCTCCAGGGCCCCGCGACACAGCAGGGCACTTCTCCAGGCCTCGCGACACAGCAGGGCACTTCTCCAGGCCTCCAGGCCGCGGCGGTGAGTGCGCTGGCTTCGTCGTCGCAGGGGGGGGGCTCAAGTTAAGGATGGGGATATGGTGCTCAGCGGAGCACGCTGCCGGAGGTCCCAGACCAGGGCAGGGAGCGCGGGGGTCACAGCGCTAGTACCTGGTCGATCCCCGGTGGCTTGGCAATCGGCTTAGCATTTAGTTTGAGGGGTCAGCTTGGACACGCAGTCTCAGCTCTAGCATTCAAGGCTTACAGCTCGCTCTTGTCATGCAGTCTCAGTTCTTACAGTTAGGTTTCAGTTCTCAGTGGACAGATGAAGTCTTGTGGCGCAGATGTATGTGGCGCCCTTAAGGGGTCCTGTTACGGGGGGTAGGAATGGAGAGGGCGACTAGATCCTTCCTAGTCAGGCTGGCAGAGAGTCTCTGGGTCCTCCTACTACTGGGAAAGATCAGTGGGATTCACAGGGCACCTCACTCACTTAAGAGGCAGTACCTGAATCCTGTCACTCTCATAGGCATAAGTCCCTGGCTAGGCCCTACCGCCTACACTCCTGGTGGATTCTTCCAGCTCTGCTTCACCCCAATGGCCAACTCACCACAAAAGTTTCCCTCCCACCCTTAAGTAGCCCTAGGTCAGGTGACCTCTGGCCAAGGCGGCAAAAGTAAAACCCCACCTCCCTTCTAGAAGGTTCCAGCATCTTCCAGGAGCTTCCCCACTCTAACTATGGGACAAAAAGGCGGGCTGGTGTCGCAACATTGTTGTGGGTCCCAGCCAGCTCCTGGCAGCTAGGGTGCTACTATGAAAAACGACCACCCTGCAGTAGCAGGGGTCGCTGGCAGCCATCTTGGGAGAAGGGAGCACCTGCACCTTAACACTGCAAAAACGAAAAAATTCAGGGAAAAAGGGCCAAGTCCAACATAACCCCCTTCCAGCCGAAAGCCAGGGTAGACCGATCAATGCCTTGATGGTCTCCCCTGCTTGGGGCGAGAAAAGGTGGACGCAGGCCCGCAACGGTAGGAGCACCCGCAGGTTCTCCTCCGCTCTGGAACCCGATGGTTCCCTAACAACCCTCCCTGGACCAACAAAACCACCCCACTGGGGCTCCCTAGCTAGTTGTGGCCAGGACCGGCCCCTGGGCCGTCCAGATGTCTCTGGCCCGGGTGATCTCGCGGAGTGGGGGTCAGTAGCCCCAGGCCTGTAGTGCCCGTTGACCACTCCAGTCCTCCTCCTTGCAGTCCTAAACTGCCTCTGGTCCTTCCACCTGGGGTCCACACCCTTAGGCTGACCAGCCTTCAGGGGCGAGGCTCTCCTCCCCCTAACTCTCCTTCTGGGGTTCCTCACACTACCCTGCGAGGTACCCTCAGAACACCACTGTCTCTTCAGTACAGGGCCTTGACCCTTCAACTGATTCCTGAACCTAGGGTCTAAACCCTTAGGCTGAGTCGGTGCCCGAGGCAAGACCTTCCTCCCACTGCACCCCCTCCCAGAGTTCCGCACCCTCCCACCGGGAAAGGTACCCCTGGAAGTCAATTTCGGGGGGACCCTGTTAGCAGAGGCCCCACCCGCCTGGTCAGGCAACCCCTGAGCCTGGCATCCCAGCACAGGATCTAAACCCTGAAACTGGGCCAACCCCAGAACCTCAGGCGCGCTGGTTACAGTCGCCCTGGGTCCTCCTGACACTAGGGGCTCCCCTGCACTGGATGGCACATCGGGACAGCCTAGGCTCCCAACCTGGGGCTCCCTTGCGGAACTCTCCAGGCCCTGAGACTTCGGTTGGGGCACCTCGGGACACCTCCCCGTCTCACGCCTTCCTACAGATAGGCCGTGAGGCCCTACAACCCTCTCTCCCTGGGACCTAGCTGGGCTATCTGCCACTTCTCCCACCTCGCTGGGTTGGGAGATCCCTGCACCACCCCCTTCAGGTTCACACCCCAATGCCTCCTCAGACACCCTAGTGATGTCATCCTGGGGTAAATAAAATCCTAGCTCCTGTGGAGCTTCCGGTATGCTGCCACCAGTGTCCTCACTGGACACACTCATCTGGAGGGCACGCAGCTCCAACTCCTTCATTCGAAGCTCGTGCGCCATCCTCCTCTCCTCCATTGCCCGTTTCTTATTCTCCCTTTCTTGTTCCAATCTGGCTAGTTCCCATCTTAATTGCCTCTCTTCCCTTCTGTCCTCATACTCCTTTGGAGACGCGCTCCCACTAGACCCTGTCCTACTACTGGCCCCAGAACGTCTCCCTGGGGGCACATTTTCAGACATATCCACGTTCAAGAGGTCAACCACCTCCTGGGCGCTCTCCTCTTGAGGTGCATCTGGCGCCTCCTGCCCCTCATCCCCTCTCCCTTCTGGGTGGGATTCTACCCATGCCCTAATGGCGGTGCGGAGTTCCGGTCCTTTGGCCTTCCGCATCCCAGGCACCCCCATCCCCTGCCCGAACTCCCTTAGTTGCTTCACAGTGTACCCCTCGAGGTCAGCTAACCGGAATTCCATTCTAGCAGGTGGGGACCTAGACACTAAGGAGAAAATTCCTAGGGTGTAGGCAACAGTTAGTGGCTAACCAGGTTTCTTGCACTCTCTACCTGGACAGTGGAACTAATGATCCAGCAACAATGGTTTCTGAGCTGTGGAACAAAAAATGTAGGATAGGCGTTTAATTGTGGTGCCCTTCGCCTCACTGAAGGGTGCTGTATGGTCACAAGTCCCAAGGATCCCACCGCTGGCCAACAATGTAGGAACCTGGGGTCACCAGGCCCTAAGGGCGGTAACGTGGCGCGAGCTGGTCGGGCAACCAGAGGGCTATGTGTTAAGCAACCATACACCACACACTCCTCATGGACTAGGGACACACACAATAAGTGACGCCACACCGTTTAAATTATGCAAATACTTCAAGTTTATCCAAGTATAGCTGGTCAGTTGCAGTTCAGGAAGTAACAAGGCGATACATGCATCATAATACCATCCATCAGTAAATACGGCAATCTTGGCGATATTTATGCAGTGCCTAACCTCATTCAGACACCCACGGCAGTTGGCTAAGTGCGGGTGATTATAGCGCTGTGCGCGCTAAGCGAGGCCTTTCCCTGAACAGGCCGTCTAACACAGCACGATACTCGTAATGGGTGACATCGGGTACATTAACATGGAGCCTGTAGAACTGAACGCTCCTCATAATCGATGGCCCCTAATCCTGTGAAACAAAGCATATAAAACCAAGCGCTACGCGCAATCATTTACCTGTGAATACATTTGAGCAGGGCATATAACACAACGCGTTATTCTTAATCAGTTGCCTGTCACTACTTCTGAGCAGAGCATATATCATAACACGCTACTCGTGATCTTCGGCATGTAAATATTTTCGAGCAGAGCATATAACATAACACGCTACTCGTGATCATCGGCATGTAAATACTTTCAAGCAGAGCATATAACATAACACGCTACTCGGGATCATCGGCATGTAAATACTTTCGAGCAGAGCATATAACATAACACGCTACTCGCAGTCCCGGTCTCTCCAGCTGGGGAAGCGGAGTCGGTGGTGTGAAGCGCCACACAAGGGTAATGTCAGTCCGTACTTGGGACGGCTTCCAGCGGGGAGGGTTACCGGACTTGAGGAGCGGGTCCTTATGGCCCAGTGCAGTTCACAGAGCACCGCGCTCAGTATCGTGAAAGGGGGGCACGGACAGGATCCCTCGGCGGGGTCTCTCCGTCGCGCAGGCAGGGTAGGGGACTCCCACGGAGGGGACAACCCGGGCCAAGTGCGGTGTGGTTCCCAGACCAGCAGGGGGCGCACCAGGGGGGATCTTGGCCTCCGGGCTTACCTCCGTCTCGGCGTCAGCAGGCGTCCGTCCTCACGACGATGGGGGAACTCGGCCCCAACCTTGCGCACCTCCTCACACGGCTGCAACGGCAGCGACGGGGCCCCGGGCTTCTCCTGGGCCTCGCAACACAGCAGGGCACTTCTCCAGGGCCCCGCGACACAGCAGGGCACTTCTCCAGGCCTCGCGACACAGCAGGGCACTTCTCCAGGCCTCCAGGCCGCGGCGGTGAGTGCGCTGGCTTCGTCGTCGCAGGGGGGGGGGCTCAAGTTAAGGATGGGGATATGGTGCTCAGCGGAGCACGCTGCCGGGGGTCCCAGACCAGGGCAGGGAGCGCGGGGGTCACAGCGCTAGTACCTGGTCGATCCCCGGTGGCTTGGCAATCGGCTTAGCATTTAGTTTGAGGGGTCAGCTTGGACACGCAGTCTCAGCTCTAGCATTCAAGGCTTACAGCTCGCTCTTGTCATGCAGTCTCAGTTCTTACAGTTAGGTTTCAGTTCTCAGTGGACAGATGAAGTCTTGTGGCGCAGATGTATCTGGCGCCCTTAAGGGGTTCTGTTACGGGGGGTAGGAATGGAGAGGGCGACTAGATCCTTCCTAGTCAGGCTGGCAGAGAGTCTCTGGGTCCTCCTACTACTGGGCAAGATCAGTGGGATTCACAGGGCACCTCACTCACTTAAGAGGCAGTACCTAAATCCTGTCACTCTCAGAGGCATAAGTCCCTGGCTAGGCCCTACCGCCTACACTCCTGGTGGATTCTTCCAGCTCTGCTTCACCCCAATGGCCAACTCACCACAAAAGTTTCCCTCCCACCCTTAAGTAGCCCTAGGTCAGGTGACCTCTAGCCAAGGCGGCAAAAGTAAAACCCCACCTCCCTTCTAGAAGGTTCCAGCATCTTCCAGGAGCTTCCCCACTCTAACTATGGGACAAAAAGGCGGGCTGGAGTTGCAACATTGTTGTGGGTTCCAGCCAGCTCCTGGCAGCTAGGGTGCTACTATGAAAAACGACCACCCTGCAGTAGCAGGGGTCGGTGGCAGCCATCTTGGGAGAAGGGAGCACCTGCACCTTAACACTGCAAAAACGAAAAAATTCAGGGAAAAAGGGCCAAGTCCAACAACCTGCCTCATTTATAGGGCCAGAAAGCAACTTTCCATCCATTGGAGACACAGTCAGCTCAGGCATCAAGTAATCTGTATGTGTTGGCAAGCAGCCGGTAGTTTCTCCTGCCGCTTGCCATTTGGTGAATGTTGGCACAGCTCCTGTTAGCTGGCTTTTTACTGCCTGTTGATGTCAAACTTCACACCGCACAATTCCACAACTGACAATTCCAACACAGCACATATAATTCCACTCCACACAACATACACCCACTACACTCCAAACCAAAACACATAGGTGAAAGACATTGTCATTTACAATGCCAATCGCTCTAACTCCTACAAATGCGAGACCTATTGCATTGCAAATGCTTGTTTATCATTGTAATGTATTTTAGTATATATTTTATGTCTATGTGATGTATTGTTTTTGTATAAGAATTGTCTGTATTTTTAATATATTTCATACATTTTTAGCAGTTTAGATTTTTTTTATTTCAATTTTGCATATTTAGTTCTGTAGCAGGTTGACGGTCTATAGGGGAATAGGGTGGAAAGTAATTTAATTGTATTACATTTATTGATTATTTTTCATTTATTAATATTTGTGTTATTGAGTTGTTATAGTGTTAATTGTGTAAAGTAATTTATTATTAATTAATTAATAATTGGTTGTTAATTAATTTAAATTAATTGTTAACTAATTATGGTAATTGTGGAATTAATTTCAGGTCTATGTTTTGGTGTTTATAGGTGTAAAGGGTGGGAAGTAATTTATTTTTAATTGATGAATTAATAATTGGATGTTAAATAATTTTAAATAATTGGTAATCAATTATGGTAATTGTGTATTTAATTTTAGGAGTGTGCTGTTGTATTTATAAGAGTAAAAGGTGGGAAGTAATTTGTATTTAATTAATTGATACATAGTTGTTAATGAATGTTCATTAATTGATATTTATTTTTGATGGTTGTTTATTTTTTGTGTGTATTGAATACATGTTAATTACTTTATAATTAGTTGTACATTTTTAATTTAAAAATAATTTTTAATCGTGTTTTATTATTTTATAGGTTAATTTAGGTGTGTGTTGTGGATATTATAGTGTTAAAGTGTGTGCAGTTAATTAATGTTTATTAGTTTTTTATTAATATTTTTTTATTTTGATTATTAATTATGTAAATTTAATTAGAAATGTTGAAGTGTTTTGTTATTGGTGTGGTCTTATAGGGTAGGTAATAAAATAAATACATTTATTTATAAATGAATTTGTTTGTAAATATTTTGGAGTTTAAAATAATTATTTATTATAAATGTATTTATTATTTTATTCTATATATTATTTGTAGGTTTTTTGTTATATGTAATTCATACTATAATATGTTTTATTTTTATTTATTTAACACTTACCCTACATTTGCACTCGCTGGAGTGGGAATAGTTATTTTTTACCCCTTTGCTATCTAACACTTTCACTACTGTTGCACTGATTGTATTGTGAAATGTAAGTTTAAAATTCCACATCCAGAAAGGAAATTTTATTACTACTCTGTTCCCAAGTGAAGTGAATATTCTGGTCGTTGAAATTGAGATGTTTTATGAATTCAGTGAGTTGTGTTTGTGACCCAGTCCATATCATAAAGCAGTAATCAATGTATCTTCCCCAGTATAATATTGAATCGTTCCAACTGGTGCCCAATGGGCCCCAGATCATCGTCGCTTCGAACCATCCCATATAGAGATTGGCGTAGGAAGGAGAAAATCTGGAGCCCATTGCCACACCCTGTTTTTGTCTGTACCAGTCTCCTTGAAATAGGAACACATTATTGTCTAGTAACAGTGTCACCATTTCCATCAGCATCTCGGTGTGCTCCCAGGTGGTTGCCGATCTGTTGTAGAGCATTCTTCTCACCGCCATCATCCCTGCCTCCCTCTTGATACTGGTGTACAGCGCTGTGACATCCAAGGTTACCATGATCATCCCATCTTCCCAAGTGAAATCAGCTAAAGTGCTCAGAATATGTTTTGTATCCCTAATGTAGGACGGGAGATTGACTACCATGGGTTTTAGGAATGTGTCAACATATTCTGAAATTTTCTCCGTTGGGCCCCCAATGCCCGATATAATGGGTCTACCAGGGGGAAACGGACAAGCCTTGTGAACTTTAGGTAAGGAATATATGCATGGGAACCTAGGTCTGTCCACTTTCAAAAAAGTCAATTAGTCATCATCAATTAAGCCCTGCCCATGCCAACGCCTGAGTTGCGTGTTTATGTGCTCCGTGAGAGCCCAAATTGGATTAGTGTGTAGTGGCTCATAACATTCTGGGTCTGCGAGTTGTGATCTGATCTCATTATTATAATCTATACTGCGCATGATCACCATGTTTCCCCCTTTATCTGCCTCACGTATAGTAAGATCTGTGTTGTTACTCAAATCTCTCAGTGTGGTACGTTCTTGTCTGGTTAAGTTATCATGTTTTAAGTGAGTGACGGTCTTGCTATCTTCATGTTTGTCTAGATCAGCTAGGACTAATCTATGGAAGATGTCCACATTGTTGCCAGCGGTCAGGGTAGGAGTCCATTTGGACTTGTCCTTAAGGTTACTAGAAATGTTATAGTCCGTAGTGATGTTTAAGTCTCTTAAGATAGCATCCGTAGTTACGGCTTCGTCTTCACACTCCGTTAATGACTAGAGTAATCTAGTATCTAAGATGTCTTGTATTGAATTTTCACTCAGTGTAGACATGCCCAAATGTTTATTCACAGATTTCTTGACAATATTCGTGGATTCAAAATGTTTTTTAAGTTTGATGCGTCTGACAAATTTGAACAGATCTATCTTTACATCACATACATTACCAGTGACCTTGGGACAAAAATTCATTCCTTTGGTTAATAGTGACATAGCATCTCCAGACAGTTGTGTGTCACTCAAATTAATGATGTTCACATTATCTATTTCCTCTGGTTCCAGGACCTGGTCCTGACTCCTGGTGTTTCTTCTACCCGTTCCTGCTCTCTTCCCCCTCCTGGTTTTTCTCCTGGAGGTGCCCGTCTGTACTCCTTGTTCCCCCTCTTTATTCTTGCTACCTCTGCTAAAAAAACACTTCCAGTATTAATGGCGTTACTCGCTTCATCTATCTCACTGCCACTCGTATGTGTAGTATTTAAGGAGGTGGAGCTAGAACCCAGTGAGCCACTTTGAGTTTGGGTCTGGTGTCTATTCTTAGGTATGAGATGATCGTACTTCTTAGCGAAGGTGAAAATACGCCCTTCGCAATAATCACGCTCATCCCGTCTCAGCTTGCGTGCCTTGCGTATCTTAATCTCTGCTACGTGGCGCTCAATGATGTCATTCAGAATAGCATAATTTTTAAAAGTGCCTTCAGGTATATTAAGTTCCTTAATCTCTGACTCCAAAATGTCTATGTCTTTCTGTAATTGTGTGACTTTCCTTTCACAGTTTTCTATAAGTATGGTCATCAATTTATTTGAATTGTTACAATAGTTCCTTCTCCCATTCACTCAGTAAATCTTCTTCCAAATCCTCATAGGTAGGAAGGATTTGAGATCTCAGACGCCTAGGAATCCTTTTCAGCTTTATATACTGTTTCAGGGTGGCAGCATCCCACCACCGTGAGAGTTCATTTTTCTTTAATTTTTCTAATCTAATGAATTTCTCCCTTAGACCTTCTTTCTTAGTAGTAGATGTCCCTTGTGCTAGTGTATTCAGGGGTGTATCACTAGCGATGTTGTTAAACAAATCCTCAGCCTCTTTGTCCCTATTTGGTCTATCTCCCATTGTTGTATTCATGGTGTTCCCTGTGCCGCCACCTATTAATAAGCTTATTAAGGCAGGTCTGTGGTATGTCTCATAGGTATATGGCGAATCAGAGAAGGTGCACAAAATTTACAAATCCCTAATATGACGGTGCTGGAAGGTGTAGAGCAACCACACACTCTACAAATGTAAGCAAAAGCTTAACGTCACTAATTCACAAAACCTCAGCACACGTAAACAAATATGGTTCTCGTCGTCTAGTACCGTACATGAATAAGAGTACATATAAGATAAATCATGTGACAAAATACAGTCTCCTTCTTGTCTTCTTTAATAAGACGTGTTCAGGTGAAGTATCAGGATTACAGCCATTCACAGCCAACACGTGTTTTGTCGTAATGGGAGTGTAGTCCCACGACTTTCTCAAGGCTGTGCAAACAAATAAATACATATATGCCAACTTATACCGTGAAGGTCATTACAGGGAGTGAGAATCCACAATGATCAACAATTCACTTTGCAATTGCAACAATAGAAAAATTGTGTAATCGCGTGTTGAAAGAGTGAATCCAAAAGAGGAGGAGAACCAATGCCGCAATATAGACAAAAGTCTATAGAATTAACCAAAATGATGGAGAGAGAAAGTCCCGATTGTGGTTAAAAGTGATAATTAGGTGAGATTTCTACATGGTGAGATAATAATAACAATACAGACGTTGTGAGAGTAAGCGTCAGGCCAAAGCTAAACCAAAAGTAAAAAACAGATTCAACTGAAGAGCTGAAAATAGGAAGTTTACCTCTCTTCGTATTAATGAGAAATTCTGTTAATATAAGGAAAACAAATAAGCACAATCTCATGTCAGAAAGAGCTCGAAACGAATACCGACAAACAATGTTATCACGTTGATAAAATGATTAAGACCTACTTTGAATGTGGTTATAATTCCGGCCCACATGGGGGTCTATGTTCACTGTTAGGAACGAGGGAAAACCGTCAATCTGACAAAGAGGTGTTCGTGTTCGACACTTCTCTATGAACATAAAAGATATGTGCGTCAAGAACAGGAAAGGCTAAATTTAAATTCATTGCGTTCAATATTCCAATCAAAACCAAATAGAAATAGTATCTAAGTCCCTTCCCCCGTACCGGGTATACAAGGAGTTGGTTTGCCCAATATTTCACCAAGGTGAAACCCCAGTTAAATGTGTGGGATCTTTAAAACTTCGTCTAGAATATCTCCATTCAAATATGTATATTTTCTCGAAAACTACGGTAAGATTCCCGTACCTATCACGATTAGCCCGGTATCTCATTTTAGCCGTAAATAAGTTCAGCGTAAAAGCTACGTACTAAACACCGTCATATTAGATTAATCCCTGATATTCCGGTTGATTTAACCTCACCTCTTATACTTTTAGTGTTCTCGTTCCCTCGTCCGCATTCAAGTCAATAATAAGAAATCTTCCGGTCTGCCGAGTATGGCACCCGCCTCACGAGTGTTTGCTCGACGCGACGGGGTCAGGCCACGGATATATCCGGGTTGATTGTCAGCGTGCGCGTCACTGCAAGTGACATAGAAAAAAGACTATAGGTTGATTCTGAGTATCCCAACTTTCGTGTTAGGATGAAACTTACGCAAACTAGGTAACGCAATTAGTATTTCAATACTAATTTTACAAACGGAGTTCATCATATGTTATACCTGATAAATCCCAATATGGTTGCGAATCTATCTAATATTCAAAGTAGCCGCGATAGAGTGGGGGTGTCGATTATGAACTTGGCAGTGATCCTATATTGAATATTTAACAGTTCAGAGCCGTAGACGCCCGAATCTGTCCGATAAGTCTAACAAAAGCGGACACGGCAGCAATACAATTAGATTCCGAGAGTGACGTGAACGTGTGTAGGCTGTATCCGTGCCGGTCGGTCTGCTGTTGGAACGTGAATCATGTGTGACCTCAGATCTCTCCATCAGTTCAATCACAACTTTAAGGTTGAAATACAACATGAACAAGGGGGCATAGTGGTATTTGACCATGTCCAGACATGTAAACAAGTAAATGACAGTCGTAGGTTTCTCATTAGCATATTACTGCGTCCAGAGATACACACACAGAAAGACGTATACATTGAGAATCATAGCGGAAGTGTGAAGCCATGAAACCTTATGTGCCAAAGTTATTAACGGTTTGCTCTATTAGATGTCCACAATACTTCATTGTGTTCCGGTATAAAGTTCAGGATGAATTATTTCAGAGTGAAGTAGTATCTAATAATGTAACCTTGCGCCACAATTGTCACTTAATAATTTCAGCTAAGCATACATAATACATCATTATGTTAGAATATGTCATGTGTCATATTTGTAGTTTCTAATGCTAAGACTGTGGTAATTAGTACAGTCTATCTGCCCAGGAAGTAATGTAACTCATGGTCGATGTTCAAACCACATTCAGTACTTCTCATTTTTAAAATCCAATATGCTTCCTTACGTCTCAGTGTCAACTCCCTATTGCCGCCCCGGGGGTGTCTGGGTATGTAGTCAAATCCATAGAATTCAAAACGTTTCGCCGTTGTTTGTTCAGTGCAGATAGACATATGAGCAGCTATGGGGTATCTCATGTCCCCATTCTTAACTGCCCTCATGTGTTCCCTGATCCTGTCTCGTAGTGGCCGGATGGTGCTGCCAATGTATCTCTTCCCACATTTACACACTATCACATAAATCACGAATTTAGTAAGACATGTGATGTTGGTCCTGATTTTATGAATCTTGCCACCTGGGCACTGGAATTCTGTGATTCTAGCGTGTGCCCATTTGCATGCTGTGCATTGTCCACAGCCAGAAAAACCGCATGAATATGTGGTTAGCCAGTTTTCTATGCTTTTAGAAGTAGGATAGCTAGGACTCAAGATATTCTTAAGCGAGATGCCCCGTCTGAAAGTTAAGTCTGGTTTGTCACTGATGTAGTCATTGAGTGATCTATCTGCCTTCAGTATGTGCCAATGTTTAGTGAGGCTCCGTCTCAAGATTGTCGACCAGTCCTTGTAGTTTGTCACCAATCTGATCTTATTGTCCTTTTTGGTAGTGACCATTTTTTCTCTTAGAGTGTCTGCCCTCGTGATCGTGTCAATTCTCCGCTCCGCCCTTCTTAAGGTTTCCTGATTATATCCACGGTTCCTAAATCTATTCAGGGTACTTCTCTTGTGTGTCTCGAAGTTAGTGTTGGTGCTGCAGTTCCGTCTCACCCTTACTAGTTCTCCATAAGGGATTGCACGAATTTGATGTTGAGGATGTGAGCTAGATGCATGGAGTACAGAGTTGCATGCTGTTGCTTTCCTGAATAAACTACTCTGTAGGTACCCACCCTCCACATAAAATTCCACATCCAGAAAGGAAATGTTATTACTACACTGTTCCCAAGTGAAGTGAATATTCTGGTCGTTGAAATTGAGATGTTTTATGAATTCAGTGAGTTGTGTTTGTGACCCAGTCCATATCATAAAGCAGTCATCAATGTATCTTTCCCAGTATAATATTGAATCGTTCCAACTGGTGCCCAATGGGCCCCAGATCATCGTCGCTTCGAACCATCCCATATAGAGATTGGCGTAGGAAGGAGAAAATCTGGAGCCCATTGCCACACCCTGTTTTTGTCTGTACCAGTCTCCTTGAAATAGGAACACATTATTGTCTAGTAACAGTGTCACCATTTCCATCAGCATCTCGGTGTGCTCCCAGGTGGTTGCCGATCTGTTGTAGAGCATTCTTCTCACCGCCATCATCCCTGCCTCCCTCTTGATACTGGTGTACAGCGCTGTGACATCCAAGGTTACCATGATCATCCCATCTTCCCAAGTGAAATCAGCTAAAGTGCTCAGAATATGTTTTGTATCCCTAATGTAGGACGGGAGATTGACTACCATGGGTTTTAGGAATGTGTCAACATATTCTGAAATTTTTTCTGTTGGGCCCCCAATGCCCGATATAATGGGTCTACCAGGGGGAAACGGACAAGCCTTGTGAACTTTAGGTAAGGTATATATGCATGGGAACCTAGGTCTGTCCATTTTCAAAAAAGTCAATTCGTCATCATCAATTAAGCCCTGCCCATGCCAACGCCTGAGTTGCGTGTTTATGTGCTCCGTGAGAGCCCAAATTGGATTAGTGTGTAGTGGCTCGTAACATTCTCGGTCTGCGAATTGTGATCTGATCTCATTATTATAATCTATACTGCGCATGATCACCATATTGCCCCCTTTATCTGCCTCACGTATAGTAAGATCTGTGTTGTTACTCAAATCTCTCAGTGTGGTACGTTCTTGTCTGGTTAAGTTATCATGTTTTAAGTGAGTGACGGTCTTGCTATCTTCATGTTTGTCTAGATCAGCTAGGACTAATCTATGGAAGATATCCACATTGTTGCCAGCGGTCAGGGTAGGAGTCCATTTGGACTTGTCCTTAACCCCTTCGATGCGGCGCCGATTCCCGCTCAGCGCTGACCGTTTCTTGCGCGGGCGTGTTCATGACGGAACGGTTCCGTCATGAGCACAGCTCAACCGACGCTCATGACGGAACCGTTCCGTCATGAGCACCGAAGGGGTTAAGGTTACTAGAAATGTTATAGTCCGTAGTGATGTTTAAGTCTCTTAAGATAGCATCCGTAGTTACGGCTTCGTCTTCACACTCCGTTAATGACAAGAGTAATCTAGTATCTAAGATGTCTTGTATTGAATTTTCACTCAGTGTAGACATGCCCAAATGTTTATTCACATATTTCTTGACAATATTCGTGGATTCAAAATGTTTTTTAAGTTTGATGCGTCTGACAAATTTGAACAGATCTATCCATTTTGATGTCACCTCACTACGTTTTGGGCCCTTGCCTGCCATGGGTACTTGGGCCTCCCACACAAGTGAGGCAACTTTTTTACCGGGAGACCAGGGGGAACGCTGGGTGGTGGTAAATTTGTGTGAGCCCGGTGATGCCACAACTTTCCCACCCCAAAATGTGTGAAAAAAGTGATTTTTTCAGCTAAAATTGAGGTTTGCAGGGGATTCTTGGTAAGGAAACTTTGGGGGATCCACGCAAGCCATACCTCCCTGGAAGCCGCCGGGTGTCTAGTTTTCAGAAATGCGTGGGTTTGGTAGGTTTCCCTAGATGGCCGCCGAGCACCGGGTCAAAAACCAAAGTGACCCGCCTTGCAAAACCAGGTGGTTTTGCGATAGGCCATTTTGATGTCACCTCACTACATTTTGGGCCCTTGCCTGCCGTGGGTACTTCGGCCTCCCACACAAGTGAGGCACCATTTTTACCGGGAGACCTGGGGGAACGCTGGGTGGTGGTAAATTTGTGTGAGCCCAGTGATGGCACAACTTTCCCACCCCAAAATGTGTGAAAAAAGTGATTATTTCAGCTAAAATTGAGGTTTGCAGGGGATTCTGGGTAAGGAAACGTTGGGGGAGCCACGCAAGCCATACCTCCCTTGAAGCCGCCAGGTGTCTAGTTTTCAGAAATGTGTGGGTTTGGTAGGTTTCCCTAGATGGCCGCCGAGCACCAGGTCAAAAACCAAAGTGACCCCCCTTGCAAAACCAGATTAACTATTGTTCCTACAGCGTGAGAATTTTGGAGTAAAATTGCAAAGAAAATGTGGCAGACATTTTGAGGTTTGCAGGACATTGGGGCTAAACATTTTTGGGGGAATTCACAAGAGAGGCATCACCATGAACTCCCATGGGTTTTCAACAATATCTACAGTTGGTGGGTTATTCTTAAATGGAAAGTGTACCTTGGCAGAGAAACTAAAGACAAACATTGCTGCACAACCATCTATTCCTCAAACACACACACATACTGGTTGGATTTGGCACGAGGGCGAGTCATGGTTCAGTGTATTAAATTTTATTAACTAGAGATTTCACAAAAATGAAATGCACTGTCAATAATTAAATTCACAAAAAAACAAACCAATGACTCGCAGCTCGTGAGCTGTAAAGCCACGTCAAGGCACCAACCACTTTACAGGCCATTCACACACCTTTCATACGTGATACAAACAAGACCATTTGCACCACCAGGTACAAAAGCAACACAGTACAAAATTCACCAAAAAGGGACAAGGTACACCCTGCTTCAGAAAGACAAATATTACTGCACAGCCATCTAATCCGCAAGCACACACACATACTGGCTGGATTTGGCACGAGGGTGAGTGATGGTTCAGTAGATACAATTGTATTAGCAAGTGATTTCACAAAACATGAAATGCACTGGTAATAATTGAAAGGGCGAGAAACTGAACCATTGACTCACAGCTCGTGAGCTGTAAAGCCACGACACCTTTCATACGTGTGAGACATACAAAACCATTCACACCGCCAGCCGCGGGCCCATCACATAACAAAACTCACACCAGCACACAGCGCCATTCAAGGGCCCATCACTTTCACACGCCCACAATCCAGACACAGCAACTACACATGCTGATGGATTGCGTGGAGTGGCACTCAGCTAGCAGTGTGTGTAGTGACCAGCAGAAAGTCCCTACTCACACACAGCCAGCCGAGCTCCAGTCCACATAAACCGCTAGCAGAGCGCCAGTCCACACACACCGCTAGCAGAGCGCCAGTCCACGCACACCGCTAGCCAAGCGCCAGTCCAGGCACACCGCCAGCCAAGCGCCAGTCCAGGCACACCGCCAGCCAATCGCCAGTCCAGGCACACCGGCAGCCAATCGCCAATCCACACACACCTCCAGCCAAGCTCCAGTCCACTGACACCTCCAGCCAAGCACCAGTCCGCACACACCACCAGTCCACGCACACCGCCAGCCAAGTACCAGTCCACGCACACCGCCTGCCAAGCTCCAGTCCACGCACACCACCAGCCAAGCTCCAGTCCACGGACACCTCCAGCCAAGCACCAGTCCGCACACATCACCAGTCCACGCACACCGCCAGCCAAGTACCAGTCCACGCACACCGCCAGCCAAGCACCATTACACGCACACCGCCTGCCAAGCTCCAGTCCACGCACCCCACCAGCCAAGCTCCAGTCCACGGACACCACCAGCCAAGCACCAGTCTGCACACACCACCAGCTAAGCACCAGTCCGCACACACCACCAGTCCACGCACACCACCAGCCAAGTACCAGTCCACGCACACCGCCAGCCAAGCACCATTCCACGCACACATCCAGCCAAGCTCCAGTCCACGCACACCACCAGCCACGCACCAGTCCATGCACACCGCCAGTCCATGCACACCGCCAGTCCACGCTCACCGCCAGCCAAGCACCATTCCACGCACACCACCAACCAAGTGGCAGTCCACACACACCAACAGCCAAGCGCAAGCCTACACACACCGCCATCACATTTAGGATTTTTTTAGAAAAAAATAAAAACACAAACAAATCGCAAATAGATACAAATCTTCTAACAGAAAATCAGCAACTAAATACATTGCACTAACACCAACCTTGAAACAGAATCAAATTATCCAAAGAATACAGACCAGGCAGTTCACTTTACCACTCATGAATGCTCCCAATAATTCTTTCGCGTGTGGTACGCTCTAAAACAAGCAGGAAGACACAGTGCAGGATGAGAAGGACAGTTGGGGCAGTACATACGACTCTCCTTCCGCGTACCTCTTCGCCAACAGACTCTACATCTCCTACTGGGAAAATCTTTTGAGGGTGTGGGAGGAATGTGATCTGGAAAGTGGCGATCTTTCAATCTAGCAACATCCTCCACCACTCCAACTCTAGGAACACTTGCCTGTTCCACTACAACAAGGCTGCCTATTACAGACTCCTGAAACTTAGCAAAAGTCATCTTTGACTCAGGGCAAGAATCCTGGAACACAACAAAAGCATTAAACATTGCCAAGTGGAAAAGATGGATAGCCAACTTCTTGTACCAAATGTAAGCCTTACGAAGAGCAGTTCAAGGTTCCAACCTCTGATCTACTCTGTCAACACCACCCATGTGCCTATTATAGTCTAAAATGCACACAGGTTTGCGCGCTTCAGCGACCTGACCCCAAACAGTCACAGGTGCAGTGCTTTCATCATGGATGGTAGTCAGCATGTAGACATCTCTCCTGTCTGAAAACTTCACAGCAAGAAGCTCCTGGCAATGCAACGCACTGCACTGTCCCCGCACAAGCTTTTGACAAACAAGTTTTTTCGGGAAACCTTTACGGTTAGAGCGGATTGTGCCACAAGCAAAAGTGTCCACTTTGGCCAATTCCCTGAACAACCGCACACCAGTGTAGAAGTTATCTACTTATAAATGGTGGCCTTTGTTGAAAAATCCTCTACCAAGTTCCCAAACAAGTTTCTCAGTCACTCCAAAAGTGGACGGACAACCAGGGAGGTTAATCCTAGATTACTTACCGGTGTACACCCTGAAATTAGACACATATCCAGTCCTACTGTCACACAGCATATACAGCTTTATTCCATAGCGTGCCCTCTTACTAGGAATGTATTGCCTAAAAACCAAGCGGCCCTTAAACAACACCAAAGACTCATCCACTGCAATTTCTTTCCCAGGGGCATAAATCTCAGAAAATCGATCAACAAAGTGATCAAGGACAGGCCTAATCTTAAAAAGACGGTCACAATCAGGGTGATCTCGTGGCAACGCTAAACCATTATCAACAAAATGCATCATCCAAAGCAGAAGCAAATACCTGTCACGACTCATGACTGCCGGAAAAATAGACGTTGCCATCAAGGGGCTGCTAGACCAATATGAAGACATTGATGGCTTCCTTAGCAAGCCCATCAAAAAAGTTAAACCCAAGAGCTTCTTCATCTCTTCAACATTTGTGGGAGTCCACCGGGTAGCTCTAGAGGAGGGTCTACGTCTGGCACTGTTGTCCCTCAAAAACTGTTCGGCATACAAATTAGTCTTCTCAACAATCTCTGCCAAAAACACATCGTCCATAAACAACTGAAAAAAATTTACCGGCAAAAAGTTTTCAGTATTCACTCTAGACCCTGGAACACCAGTAAACTCTGGCAATGCCGGCTGCACCATGCCAGGGGCAACCCAGAGGTCATCACTTTCAAAGGGAAGCCTTGCAGCCCCAGCCTGCAGCCCAGATGCCTCTTGCCGCACTACACCAACGGGAAGCCTTGCAGCCCCAGGCTGCAGCCCAGATGCCTCTTGCCGCACTATCGGCACATCAGTCTCCTCCTCTAACACAGGCACTTCATCTGCACTAAGAGTATCTTCATCATCCGATGACTCCATACGGAGAGACAACTCACTGCCAGAATCGTCCCCTGCCTCCTCTCCCTCAGATGCAGAGTCAGTCTCTGAACCATGGTCAGAGGAAGACTCGAACAGCAAACCAACAACCTGCTGAGCAGTAATCCTGCGGCTAGCCATTATACTTACTAAGATAGAAGACTGCACAAACAAGTTAACAACAACCAACAATGTGCAAACCAAGTAAGTAAAGAAATGTGTACCTTTATCACAAAGATCAATGTACTCAAAACCATACAATCCAATTACAAGAGACAGCTGGACTCACCAGAAACCAACTCTGCAGTGACACAGCAAAAACCAACGATATCAAACTAGAAAGAAGAAAAAAAAAAAATTACTCACAAGACAACAAAATACACATCGAGCACCAATGCAAAAAGTTTTTGTCACTCAAAAAACAAACATACTGCTATTATTACACCATTTGCAAAAAAAATTCATGCAGAGAAATCAAACACATTTACATTGTACAAAAAAGAGTCTCTTACCAAACTACACAAACAGCAGAACCACCAGTAACAACACGGCAAACTGAAAAGAGCAAGAGCCTTCACCTAGAACAAAAAAGTAAAAAAAAAAACATTACTATTGCAATTCACAAAAAATATAACAATAAACATTATAACATGCTATGTTACTACCCAAATGGTCAATCGGGTTATGTGCCAGGTGGGGCAGAAAACAGCAGGAAAAAAAAAGGCTACTCTGTCCCGGGGCGGGTGGGCCAAATACATATTATAAAAATTGCCCCCTGGAAGCGACACTTGCCAAAGGGGTCACTTCCATTTTTATTTACACTAATTCCCTGGTGTCTAGTGGGCTTTTCTGCCCCCCCCCCCCCTGGGGCCAGAAACGGACCTTAAGTCGACCGATCTGCCCCCAGGGGGGGGCAGAAAAGTCTTCCAGAAAATAATGCCCCCAAGGAAGCGACCCAAATGAACAAAACGACATCCCTGGTGTCTAGTGGGCTTTTCTGCCCCCCCTGGGGGCAGAAACGCACCGAAAGTGGACGGATCTGCCGCCGGTGGGGCAGAAAAGTCTGAGCATAAATGATTCCCCCAGGGAAGCGACCCTTGCCCAAGGGGTCGCTTCCCAAAACAATAAAACTACATCCCTGGTGTCTAGTGGGCTTTTCTGCCCCCCCCTGGGGGCAGAAACGGACCGAAAGTGGACCACTCTGCCCCCAGGGGGGGCAGAAAAGTCTGTGCAATAATTATCCCCCCTGGGAAGCGACCCTTGCCCAAGGGGTCACTTCCCAAATGACTAAATGGACATCCCTGGTGTCTATTGGGGCATCCCTGCTCCACGATCGCGATGCTGTGTGCGATCGTGGGACAGGAATGCCCAGCATTGAGACATCAGGGGAGAGGAAATACCCTTTCCTCTCCCCCGATGCCTCAAGGCCTTTGAATTCCGCGCCCCCCCACCCCCACACCGCAGCAAAACACTCACCCTCCCTGTTGGACGCGCTGGAAGAAATGAATTCCAGCGCGTCCAAAAAGAGCTGAGCCATTCCATATTACAGGATACAGTCAATCTATAACTATATACATAGGTAGTTTATTGTAAAATAAATATATAAAAAATATAATAATACATACATAAATTAGCATTTAAAAAACCTTACAAATTCACAAAAAAAACATAGCTTTCACACACGTTATAGTTAGAAATTAGCATTTAAAAAACCTTGCAAATTCACTTAAAAAACCATAGGTTTCACACACGTTATAGTTAGGAATTAGCATTTAAAAAACCTTGCAAACTCAATGAAAAAACCATAGGTTTCACACACGTTATAGTTAGGAATTAGCATTTAAAAAACCTTGCAAATTCACTGAAAAAACCATAGGTTTCACAAACGTTATAGTTAGGAATTAGCATTTAAAAAACCTTGCAAATTCACTGAAAAAACCATAGGTTTCACACATGTTATAGTTAGCTGGACATTTCACTCGTACAAATCCATTGAAATTCCCCCATTATAGTTAGTTCAGCTAACTATAACTCGCGCGACCGCAATCCACTGCTGATGACGTCACATATTACATCACTCATGACATGGTCAGTGACATCACTAATGACATCACTCATGACATCTCAAATGACATCACTGATGACATAATTGATGACATCATCCTTGTGTAAGAGTGTCAGACCTCCTCTTATCCTAATATAAACTTTGACACACACATTGAAAAATACAAACTAAAGTTTTGAAAACTATAGAGATACCAATACCAGTTAGAACAACCTATTCAGTAATTCCAAAATCTACATACGCATCCACTCATTCATCAACACTTCTATATAGTCACTCATACATGTACTCAGTCATCATATGTACTCATACACCTATACATCCTGTTACACACCTACACTCATACATAGAGTTACTCACACACATACTCACACATGCAAATAAACATCCATTTACTTGCATATACAGCTATACACACACCACTACACTTCTACAGAAATGTACACATACTTACTCTCTTAAACAATCACTTATAGAAACACATACTTATTTATACAGGAACTCTTCCAATCTCTCACTCTCATATATACTCACTTATATACATCAATACTCACATATACTAGTTTAAAACATATGGACTTACTCATAAAGACACTATTGAGACAGTCATTCACTCTCTTACTCACCCATACACACACTCATCCACCCATACTGTCCTGTTCACATACTGTCTTCAAAACACATACAAACAGTGAGTCACTCATTCATGCATCTATACGCTAAGTAACATCCCCCACTGAACCATACAGACACTCATACTGATACTCTAAAAACGAACTAATAACCCATATACACACTCATGTAGCTACTCACCAACCCATGCAGCCACTTATACACAAAGTGAGACACTGATACAGATATTTAAATATTTAAACATTACTCACTAATACTTGTATTCACTAAGATACTGTTAATAAGTCAGTTATACAATTACTTTTACAAAAAAAACCATCCATTTAGACACTTATTTACCCATTTATTCTTCCATTAACTTTTAGATATACATTTAAAAAATATTTATTTTTCAGAAAGACACATATTCACTGGATGATGTCATCAGTGATGTCATGTGAGATGTCATCAGTGATGTCATGAGTGATGTCACTGACCATGTCATGAGTGATGTAATATGTGACGTCATCAGCAGTGGATTGCGGTCGCGGGAGTTATAGATAGCTGAACTAACTATAACGGGGGAATTTCAATGGTTTTGTACGAGTGAAATGTCCAGCTAACTATAACATGTGTGAAACCTATGGTTTTTTCAGTGAATTTGCAAGGTTTTTTAAATGCTAATTCCTAACTATAACGTGTGTGAAACCTATGGTTTTTTCAGTGAATATATATATATATATATATATACATATATATATTACTTACTGGCGGTCGCCAGTATGTAGTTATAGTTAGGACCTATTATCCATAGGAAATCCGCAACATTCTATTTGGAATAACTTTGGCGCCGGTAGACGAACCTTTGCGAAATTTTCAAAACTGGTGGGGCGCTTCGTCAAGTGGGGGCTGAAAAAAGGGGGTCCCAAAATGTGTTTTCCCCATGCAATTTTCCATAGGAACCGTTAATCGCAGCTGCAGCCCGAACTGCTGAACGGAACTACACCAAATTCGCAAAGAGGTAGAATTTGTTCACACTCGTGCCTTTTGGTTAAATGGTGTAAATCCGTTCAGTAGTTGCTGAGAGAATCAAAAGTAAAATCATAGATATATCTATGGCCTCGGAGGATCCGTGCACCCTATGCGCACCCAGCGTGCACCCTCCCGATCACGAGCTGCATGCTAATTGGCTGTCAAGTGGCTGTAAACACTTCAAACCAGGAAGTGTTGGCAACCATTGTGTGCCTCGATAGAAGCGAGGCTTAAAAAATCAGTGGATGAAGTGCGCAAAACGTATAAAGGGGGCAGGGTAGAAATGCCCTGACCCTCTAGACCTGTTTAGGGGTCCCACAAGGACCCCAGGGCCCAAACATTTTTTTTGGGGGGGAAAAAACGGCAAAATGCACGCTGGGTGCGCGGATCCTTCCGTATAAACAAAAAAAACCGAAGGGCTTCTTTAATATTTAGCCCCCAGTGGGCCAAATCGTGGGGGCAAACTACATAAAATTTGATGGGAAGGTCCAGAGTGGCCCCCTAGCCCCAGGGATTGTCCCCCCAGGGCTTCAAAATAAATGTGTGGGGGGCTCAAAGTCCCCCATGCCCTGGGGACCACCACCCCCTGGGGCTTTTTATATTGTGGGAGGGGGCCGCGCGGCCCCTCCCCTGGAGCCAATGATGGGCCTGGGGACCGCCACCCCCCCGGGCCAGCTCCTGCAGTGTCTCGGGGTGCCCATCCCCGGGACACTGCTGTTTGCTATGGCAGGGCGTGGGCTGAGGCTCCCGCCCTGTCATAGCAAACTTGGTTTTGATTTTGAAAGAGAGGGCAGGAAACCTGCTCTCTCTTTCAAAACGCAAACCATAGTACTTTTCCACACGGGGAGCTGCATGTTAGCAGCTCCCCATATGGAAACGCACTGCTGGCTCCCGAAGGACGTGGGCAGCCGGCTGGGACCATGGGGGCATTGGGGCTCCCCCCACGGTCCCCAACGTTGTATATAGGCCCCAGAGGATGGGGTCCCTGGGGACAATAGAAATTAGGGATAGGTGCTATTTTTATTTTTTTTACGTGCAAATTAGGAGTCGCACACCCAGCACAGCCCCCTGGTGTGCACGCGTTGGGTGCACGATTCCTATCGCGTTGGGTGCATGATTCCGCTTGCAGGCCCTGGTGTGCACGCGTTGGGTGCACCATTCCTCTCGCGTAGGGTGCGCGATTCCAAACGCGTCGGGTGCGCGACTCCAAGCAAAAATAATATATATATTTTTGAGATAAACATCAAGCATATGTGTTTAGATCTTGAGTGGCTCTAAAAAGAGCTGTTGTGTTTATTGAGAGATTTTGGTACCTACAAGTAAGTACCTATACAGAGTCTAAAGTTGTTGAGGAAGACTCTGTTACCCTCATCAGTAAAATGTGCACCATCTCTCCTATAGATGCCTTGCATATTAAAACGCAGATTGTTGTTGTAAATGGACCCCATCCTATAATCTATGAGATAAGCAAAAACAGCTTTATTGACATGTTTCCTAGCTTTCTCAATCTGTGGACAAAAATGATTGGACCAGTTCCATTTCTGTCTTTGGCCTATGTTAGAATACACAAAGGCAGTTTTGGGGAAAAGTGGCATTAATTCGCCAAAGGTGTCCTTCATAAGCATTTCCACACCTACCCCAGTCAAAGAGCCTAGGTCATTGCCACCACAGTGCACAATTATGAGGTCAGGGTGTTGGAGATGCAAAAAGGATTTAACAAATGGCATCAATTGGTGCCACTTTAATCCTCTCTGACCAATACATTTAATGTCAACATTTGGCAAAGCTAGGTCTTTGTCAATATCTGTGTTTTCTGCATACCTTTGGCTCCAGAAAATATAGCTGTGTACCACAATCCACACACTAAGCATCTTGGAAGGAGGTCTGGATGCACTCAGAAGGTGTCTGTATGTGAAATGGCAGTTTGAAAAGTAAGATTTTTCTAAAATGGTGGATTAGATGTAGTTTTGAAAAAAGAAAAGAAATGATTGGCTGTTTGAGAACATTCTAGACTGAAAAGTAGGGTGCATGTTTGTATTTGTTAAAAGCATGTTTCTTATTGGTCAACAAAAACTATTTGAAAGGAACATTGCATAGGATAAGCTGATATTTTGAAAGGTCAAGAACACTTGTTGTTTTGAGTAGCAACATTGTGTGCTGAACTTGTGACCTTTGTGCTCAATTGACTGTTCCATGAACTGTTACCGTGGTAACAGACAGCAAGCAGGTTGGGGGTAGGGTTCAAACTTATGTTAATTGGAAAGGGTTGAAATGTGCAACCAATAGAAATGTGTGTTAGCTTTTGAATTAATGTGGGAAGCAATGTGATTTGATATTTACATGTATATGTGTGTAGAATGAGAGGGAAAGTTTGCAATGTTTTGGTTTGGTAAGAGCATTGCAGTACAAATATTCTATATAAGAAAATCTGGTGTGTGACTGACATACTTCTTAGTCTACAAATCAATTTGAAAGGTGAGTTAATAATTTGTGAGGGGTTGTATGTGTTGCCTTTGTTTTTAACAAGAGTAATGTGTTTCTCCTGCTAAAAGTACAGGGAATACTTTTCCTTGTGTAGTATCACATTGTGAGTCTGTGTGCATTTGGGAACCATTGTGACAGAAGCATGTGGGTACTTTATGTCTTTGTATACACATAATTGCTTAAAAACCTATCCTGTTCTCAAGTTTTGGTAGAATTAGAAGCCAGTCATTGCTTATGCATTCGGAAAATGAGTCAGGCTTTGACACTAGAGTGCAGTACTGAAATATGTAGAATGTGTGCAGTTACCTTACCTCTTGCAGAGTAGTGAATGTGTTTTGGTAATGTCCAAGGGAAAGTGTTGCTTGTCTAGAGTCACACTGTGAGTCTGTGTGCATTTGGGCAACCATTGTGAGAGAAGCATTTGGTAACATCGTGTATTTGCTGACAGATAACTGCTTTCAAACTTGTCATGTTGTCAAGTTTTAGTAGCATTAGAAGCCAGTCATTGCTTATGCATTCACAAAATGAGTCAGACTTACATAGTATTGTGCAGTATTGAAATATGTAGAATGTTTGCAGTTACCTTACCCCTTCCAGATTACTAAATGTGTCTTGGTAAAGTAGAAGGGATAGTGTTGCTTGTCTTGAATCACACTGTGAGTCTGTGTGCATTTGGACAACCATTGTGCGAGAAGCATTTGGTAACATCATGTATTTGTTGACAGATAACTGCTTAAAAACCTGTAATGTTGTCAAGTTTTTGTAGCAATAGAAGCCAGTCATTGCTTATGCATTCACAAAATGAATCAGCCTTTTACAGTAGTGTGTACTATTGAAATATGTAGAATGTGTGCAGTTACCTTACCCCTTCCAGAGTACTAAATGTGTCTTGGAAAAGTACAAGGGATAGTGTTGCTTGTCTAGAATCACACTGTGAGTCTGTGTGCATTTGGGAAATACTGAGAGAGAAGCATTTGGGTACTTCATGGCTTTGCATAGACACAACTGCTTAAAAACGTTTCCTGATCTCAAGTGTTGGTAGAATTACAAGCCAGTCATTGCTTATGCATTTGGAAAATGAGTCAGGCTTTGACACTAAAGTGCAGAACTGAAATATGTAGAATGTGTGCAGTTACCTTATCCCTTCCAAAATAGTGAATGTGTTTTGGTAAAATACAAGGGATAGTTGGTTGTCTAGAATTATACTGTAAGTCTGTGTGCATTTGGGCAACTATTGTGAGAAAAGCATTTGGTAACATCATGTATTTTCTGGCAGATAACTGCTTTAAAACCTGTCATGTTGTTAAGTTTTAGTAGCATTAGAGGCCAAGGCTTTCACTGTATTGTGCAGTATAGAAATATGTAGAAGGTGTGCAGTCACCATACCCCTTTCAGACTAGTGAATGTGTCTTGGTAAAGTATAAGGGATAGTGTTGCTTGTTTAGAATAACACTGTGAGTCTGTCTGCATTTGGGCAAACATTGTGAGAGAAGTATTTGGGTACTTCATGTCTTTTCAAAAACATAACTGCTTAAAAAAATGTGTTTCTCAAGTTTTAGTAGTATTAGAAGCTGGTCATTGCTTATGCATTTGCAGAATGAGGGGGTATTCACACTAGAGTGCAGTAGTGAAATATGTAGAATGTGTGCAGTTACCTTACCCCTTCCACTCTAGTGAGTTTCTCCTGCTAAAGTCCAGGGAATAGTTTTGCTTGTTTAGAATCACACTGTGAGTCTGTGTGGACGTCTGCAACCATTGTGACAGAAGCATGTGGTTACTTCATGTCTTTGGTGAGACATAAATGCTAAAAAACCTATCCTGTTGTCAAGTTTCAGTAGTACTAGAACCCAGTCATTGCTTATGCATTCAGAGAATGAGTCACGCATTCACACTAGAGTGCAGTAGTGAAATATGTAGAATGTATGTAGCCATCTTACCCCTTCCAGTCTATTGAGTTTCTCTTGCTAAAGTCCAGGGAATAGTTTTACTTGTCTAGAATCACACTGTGGAGAAGTGTGACTCAATGATTAGAGTGGCAGACCATGATGCAGAGGTCTAGCCCGGGACCAGGGTTCAATTCCCCGCCTTGGCGGGTCTTGGGCTCAAAAATTCCACGGACCTGATAATTCTCGCCTCGGTGCCTATTCCAATCATGGAGTCCCACTCTGCAACTCTGGGCAATAGCTTGCTTAATCTCCACAACGGCCCCGCAATGCTAAGGATGCCTGGCCTCCACCTTGGGGGTGCCCAGGAGTGGATGCCTCACAGGGAAAGCCAGGATGGGTTCCACAGCGGTATTCGTACAAGCGCCTTGAGACCCTTGCGGGTGAGTAGTGCGCTATACAAGTATCAAATTTACATTTACATTTTACATTTACACTGTGAGTCTATGTGCACTTGTGGAAGAATTCTAACAGAGCCATGTGGTTACTTCATCTGTTTCCTGACACATGACTGCTTAAAAACCTACTCCCCTTGCACTCTTCTAGTAACCCATTCAGCACCATGAACTAATCCATTCACTGAGCCAAAACCCAACCACTTATAAATTCACCCAGGCACTTTGTTTGCAGTACTCTAATCATTCAGTCAGTACCCAAGTACTCTTGCACTGACCCAGTCCTTAGCACATAGACTGCTACAAACTGCTATCCACTATGCATACAGATGTTGAACCACCTACACACTTGTTTTTTACACCTTCAATTCCCCAATCAGTACCCATACACTTCCAGCAAACACCCTGTCACTCCTCTTGCACTCTTCTAGTGACCCATTCAGTTCCATGTACTAATCCATTCACCATGGTAATCTTCTTTTCCAGGGCCTTCTCCCCCTGGCCTGGTCCGACCATGCTGCTGTTCAGTTTCAGATACGACTAGGCAATCTTGGTAAGGAAACCACTGGTCGAAAGAACAACATAAAAATCCGAGCCTGGAATAAGGTGCAGGTAGTCTCCCTTAACAAGATGCATTCTTCTCCAGCAGATTGTACGCTAGATGACGTAGAGAGTGCTTGTCAAAATTATACGGGCTGGCTGCAGCAGGCCTGTGACAGTCTAGCTCCGACTAAAGTACTACGGCCAAAGAGAGCACAGCCCTCCGCTCCTTGGTACTCGCAAGAACTCAGGACCCAAAAGCTCAACTGTAAGAAGCTTGAACGCGCTTGGAGGAGCAACTACAAAGAAGCCGAGAGAAAAGCGTATAAAATCAGCCTACAAACTTATAAACAAGTAATTGCGTCAGCCAAACAAACATATTTTACAGCCCAGATTTTAGAATCTAAAAATACAGCAAAAGAACTGTTCAAGACGGTAGCGATGCTGGCTTCGCCAAAGCCAAGGCCGGTTCAACCGAGCCAACAACTATGCGAAGATCTGGCCAATTTCTTTCTGTCCAAGGTGGAATGCATTTTTGAGGTCTTTAATGAGGGATGTACAGGCTCTCTGGACGTGAGCAGGGAAGGCCCAAGGCCAGAGGATGCTCCTGGCCCAACCTTTGACAAATTTCTGACAATCTCTACTTTAGACACACAAAATGGCTTGATGGAAATTAACTCAGGCTCCCCTTTTGATCCCTGTCCCAGCAGGGTGGCTAAACTGGCTTCGGGCCCGATTGGAATAAGGCTCACGAGCATATTTAATCTCATGTTCGAAACCGGTATTTTTCCAAAGCAGTGGAAATTAGCATCGATTTTACCACTTCTAAAAAAAACAATCTGCCAATAAATGATCCTAATAGCTTTCGCCCGATTGCTAGACTCCCCCTACCGGCTAAGTTGGTCGGAAAATTCATGAACAAGCAACTAAGGTGCCGATTACGATCCGGTAAAAAATTTCCCCGTGCGACTCGTATCCGGTCTTTTTACCGTACGAATCGTACAAGTGCCTTACGAACTGGCAATCACGATTCGCATGGTAAAAAGTCCATACGAACCGCATTGGGAATCATTCCCCACACGTCCTCGGGTCGGAAAATGTGTCCGACACGTCCCCGTACGATTCACTGTACAAATGTGAAAGGTGAAGTCCGACCGAGGAATCACGATCCATCCCGTGCGTCCGAGGTTACAACCGGATGGAAAAAACACCGTCCGCACCGAACTCCCATAGCAACCATGGAGACGTGCCCGCATACGCGCCGACCCCCCCCAGCCCCCGTACGTACGTGCCGACCCCCCCCAGCCCCCGTAAGTACGCGCCGACCCCCCCCTGTATGTACACCCGTGTACGTTCGAGTCGAACCCCCCGTGTACGTTCGAGTCGAACCCCCCCGTGTACGTTCGAGTCGAACCCCCGTGTACGTTCGAGTCGTACCCCCGCCCGTGTATGTACGGTGCGTACCCCCAGCGCTACGCGCTGGGGGTACGCACCGTACATACACGGGTGGGGGTACGACTCGAACGTACACGGGTGTACATACAGGGGGGTTCGACTCGAACGTACACGGGTGTACATACACGGGGGGGTCGGCGCGTACTTATGGGGGCTGGGGGGGGTCGGCGCATACGTACGGGGGCTGGGGGGGGGTCGGCGCGTACTTACGGGGGCTGGGGGGGAGGTACGGTGCGTACCGGGCCACCTACTCTGGTCGATTCGCGCCGTACTTCGCTTTTCCGGCACTTTTTGGGTGCCGTGAAAATATTGCCGTCCGGACTGCTGTCGGTTCGAATCGTAATTCCTGGGTCGTGAAACGCTGCCTGAAAGCGTCCCGACGTCACGTCGCAGCATTCCCGGATCACATTCGTATGTATGTTTTCGTCGGTCGGTGTTTTTTACGATTCGTACGGAAATGGTGTTTCCGTGGGAATCGTAATTCCATGTTTGTAATGTTTTACGACCGGGTACGAGTCGGACGGAGAAAACGCTCCGACCGACGGTTCGTACCCGGTTTTTACCGGATCGTAATCGGCACCTAAGTCTCTTCTTGGTAGATACCCAAGCATTTGACCCTACGCAATATGGCTTTAGACCAGGTCATAGTACGGAGTCTGCCTTGGTTAAAGCCACGGAAGAGATCAGAGAAGCAGTGGACCAGGGAGGGAAGGCAGCGCTGATCTTGCTCGACCTGTCCGCAGCTTTCGACACGGTCCACCACTCTATACTCCTTAAACGCTTAAAAACGTGTGGTATTGCCGGCAAAGCTTGGGACCTTATCAGATCCTTTCTTACAGATAGAAAACAAGTGGTAACCCTGGGGGAGTTACCAGTCTAAACCTTTCTCCACACCTTGTGGTGTCCCTCAGGGGTCATCACTCAGCCCCACCCTTTTTAATATTTACGTGAGCGCATTGGCACCTGTTATCAGCGCATATGGATTTGGTATCACCTCTTATGCAGATGATACTCAAATCATGGTCTCGCTGACTCCAGGGGGGGAGATTGATACGGAAGAGCGTCTGCGGGAATGCATGTTAGCAGTAGGGAACTGGATGGCTAAGACCTGCCTGAAGTTAAATTCAGACAAAATGGAGGTCATTCTATTCGGAAATACTTCCAATTTCTGGACCCCGGCCTGTTGGCCTGATTCTATGGGCACGCTTCCAGTTCCAGTGGTAAAAGCCAAAAACCTCGGCATAATCCTGGATAATAGACTGACTTTAGAGCAACATATCAAGGAGGTGACACCCAAAACCATGTACACCATTAAGGTGCTGAGGAAAGTGGTACCCCTGCTGCCCCATGACAGCAGACACATGGTGGTCAGGGGGCTGGTGCTGGCTAGATTAGATTACTGCAACGGACTTTATTTAAATGCACAATGCAGAGCACTGAGTAAACTTCAGATCCTGCAGAATGCTGCTGTCCGTCTTCTTAAGGGCTCTTCGAGATTAACTTTGGCGTCCTTGGGAAGAAAAACCTTGCACTGGCTTCCTGTTAAAAGCCGCATTCGGTTCAAGGCACTGACCATGACCTTCAAGGCATTGCATGGCCTAGGCCCTGAATTCCTAAAGGACCGGTTACATTGGTATGTGCTGGGTAGAAGCCTACGGTCAAAAGAAGCCAATCTGGCCCAGGTCCCACGCATTAGGAAAGCTTGCTGGGGAGGCAGGAGCTTCATCTATGGGGCTGCGAAAGGCCTGGAATGACCTTCCGCCCTATCTCAGGACCGTGACTGATCTTCTGTCATTCAGAAAGGAACTTAAAACCTGGCTGTTCAGAAATGAATAAATCCCGGTCATCCATACACATTAGCTCCCTTGCTTGGGGACTCTCAGGTTTTTCTAGACAGCGCCAGGACACCTCCGGGTATTTGCCGCGCTCTACAAAACTCAATAACATAACTCAATAACATAACTGCGCCAAAACCCAACAACTTATAAATTCACCCAGGCACTCTCCTTGCAGTACTCTAATCATTCAGTCAGTACCCAAGTACTCATGCAGTGAGCCAGGCATTAGCACATGGACTGCTTCAAATGCCTATCCACTATGCATGCAGTCCTCTAACCACCTACACACTTGTCTTTCACACCTTCAATTCCCCAGTCAGTATTCATACACTTCCAGCAAACACCCTGTCACTCCCCTTGCACTCCTCCAGTGACCTATTGAGCACCATGTACTAATCCATTCACTGCGCCAAAACCCAACCACTTTTAAATTCACCCACGCACTCTCCTTGCTGTACTCTAATCATTCAGCAGTACCCAAGTACTCATGCAGTAAGCCAGGCCTTAGCACGTAGACTGCTACAAACCGCTATCCACTATGCATACAGATGTTGAACCACCTACACACTTGTCTTTTACACCTTCAATTCCCCAATCAGTACCCATACACTTCCAGCAAACACCCTGTCACTCCTCTTGCACTCTTCTAGCGACCCATTCAGCACCATGTACTAATCCATTCACTGCACCAAAACCCAACCACTTATAAACTCATCCAGGCCTTCTCCTTGCAGTACTCTAATCATTCAGTCAGTACCCAAGTACTCATGCAGTGAGCCAGGCCTTAGCACATAGACTGCTACAAACCCCTATCAACTATGCATGCAGATGTCGAACCACCTACACACTTGTCTTTCACACCTTCAATTCCCCAGTCAGTATCCATACACTTCCAGCAAACACACTGTCACTCCAGTTGCACTCTTCTAGTGACCCATTCAGCACCATGTACTAATCCATTCACTGCGCCAAAACCCAACCAATTATAAATTCACGCAGGCACTCTCCTTGCAGTACTCTAATCATTCAGTCAGTATCCAAGTACTTATGCACTAACCCAGGCCTTAGCACATAGACTGCTTCAAACGCCTATCTACTATGCATGCAGTCCTCTAACCACCTACATACTTCTCTTTCACACCTTCAATTCCCTAATCAGTACCCATACACTTCCAGGAAACACCCTGTCACTCCTCTTGCACTCTTCTAGTGACGCATTCAGCACCATGTACTAATCCATTCACTGCGCCAAAACCCAACCACTTATAAATTCACCCAGACACTCTCCTTGCAGTACTCAAATCATTCAGTCAGCATCCAAGTACTCATGCACTGAGCCAGGCCTTAGCACATGGACTGGTACAAACACCTATCCACTATGCATGCAGTCTTGTAACCACCTACACACTTGTTTTTCATACCTTCAATTCCCCAGTCAGTACCCATACACTTCCAGGAAACACCCTGTCACCCTGTCACTTCTCTTGCACTCTTCTAGTGACCCATTCAGCAACATGTACTAATCCATTCACTGAGCAAAAACCCAAACATTTAAAAATTCACCAAGGCACTCACCTTGCAGTACTCTACTCATACAGTCAGTGCGTACGTTTTTATATGATGTCTCAGGGCTTAACACAAACACTGGTAGGAACCTTTCTCTATTACACATGCAGACCTGTAATCACCTATACAGTCAAATATACACCTTGAATTACAACTTCAATTAGTGATGAGAAAAGAAAATGGTTAAATGGTTTTTTGTATAATAATTGACAAGTATAATTTATAAATGTATTACAATACATTTATTTATGTTAATTTTTTACAGATATTGTTTATCATCATTACAATAAAGTTATCATGCCTGAAAAATCAAGAAAGAGGAAAAAACAGTTAAAGGACACTTATGCGAAGAAAATTCAACAACAAGTATTGGATGACCAACATCATGTGGCTCAAAAGAAAAAGTCTTCAGGTAGGACAACAAAATCATTCATTAAAAAACTTACAAAGCCTAGAAGCAGTGTGCGGAATGTGCAAACTACTGAGAATGGTTCGACCACAAAAAAGAGTACCAATTACAGGGAAGGAAAAAAAGAAAATTTAAATTCAAAAGATTGGATATATGGTAAAAGAAGGCAAAATCAGTATAAAGAAATCCGTAAAATACATTTTTATAATACAGTTGTTTTTAACTTGCTTAAAGATGTGAAAAAATATAGAAAAAGAGCACTGTTTTATAAAAAGAAGAAGCATATTGAATCCATTGTTCAAAAGGCTTTTGAACTAAAAAGGAAACTATTCATTTTAGTTTTAAACAGAATTCTATCATTGGATAAACCAATCCATTTAATGAAGGCCAAAATCAAGTGGAAAAGAGTAATTAACAGTACAAATTTTTGTGATTTTTTTGGGGTGAATGGAAACACAGTTCAAGTTCAGAGCCTTTCTTTAATGAAGAGAGTTATTTACAGACCAATAATTTATTGCATGCAGTTGATACCAGTGGTCCAGCTTATGAGGTTAGAAATGGTTGTCCAATTGAGAAAGAGAAGATGGTTCCCAGGAATGCAGAAGAAGTGTTAGCTGATGAAGTTCTAGGGAGACGTCCTAAAGCCCCAGTGTACCCTTGGGATTGCAGTAGTATTTGTAGTGTACAACAAGAATCTATTGATATTTTACGCAATTTCTTACGAGAATATAGTAAAAAGAAGTGTTAAACAAAAGATTAAGATGTTGCAAGGACTAGACCCTTGTAGAGTGAGAAAAATTACTGGTTTGCAAGGACATTCTCTGGCTTGTCTTTCAGGCAAGGGTCCTAAACGTAGTGCGCCTCACTACGTTTTGGGCCCTTGCCTTTCGCGGGTACTTGGGCCTCCCACACGAGTGAGGCACCGTTTTTATCGGGAGACCCGGTGGAACGCTGGGTGGTAGGAAATTTGTGTCAGCCCGGTGATGCCACAACTTTCCCACACAAAAATGTGTGAAAAAGGTGATTTTTTCAGCTAAAATTGAGGTTTGCAGGGCATTCTGGGTAAGGAAACGTTGGGGGATCCATGCAAGTCATACCTCCCTGGAATCCCCCGGGTGTCTAGTTTTCAGAAATGTGTGGGTTTGGTAGGTTCCCCTAGGTGGCCGCCGAGCACCGGGCCAAAAACCCAGGTGACCCCCCTTGCAAAACCAGGTCAGTTTGAGGTAGGCAATTTTCATGTCGCCTCACTACGTTTTGGGCCCTTGCCTGTCGCGGGTACTTGGGCCTCCCACACGAGTGAGGCACCGTTTTTATCGGAAGACCCGGGGGAACGCTGGGTGGTAGGAAATTTGTGTCAGCCCGGTGATGCCACAACTTTCCCACACAAAAATGTGTGAAAAAGGTGATTTTTTCAGCTAAATTTGAGGTTTGCAGGGCATTCTGGGTAAGGAAACGTTGGGGGATCCACGCAAGCCATACCTCCCTGGAATCCCCCGGGTGTCTAGTTTTCAGAAACGTGTGGGTTTGGTAGGTACCCCTAGGTGGCCGCCGAACACCAGGCCAAAAACCCAGGTGACCCTCCCTTGCAAGCCATACCTCCCTGGAATCCCCCGTGTGTTTAGTTTTCAGAAATGTGTGGGTTTGGTAGGTTTCCCTAGGTGCCGGCAGAGCTAGGGTTCAAAAACTACAGCTAGGCACTTTGCCAAAAAAGGTTCATTTTTCACTGCGAAATTGAGGTGTGTCCACGATGCGTTTTGCGCCGTTTCCTGTCGCGGGCACTAGGCCGACCCACACAAGTAAGGTACCATTTTTATCGGAAGACTTTGGGGAACACGGGGTGGGTGATAAATTGTGGATCCACGAAGATTCCAGAACTTTCCACCGGAGAAATGTGGGGAAAAGTGTTTTTTGGGGCACTTTTTTAGGTTTGCAAGGGATTCTGGGTAACAGAACGTGGTGGGAGGCAGTCAAGTCACCCCATCCTGGATTCCCCTGGGTGTCTAGTTTTCAAAAATGTATAGGTTTGCTAGATTTCCCTAGGTGCCGGCAGAGCTAGGGTTCAAAAACTACAGCTAGGCACTTTGCCAAAAAAGGGTCCTTTTTCACAGCGAAATTGAGGTGTGTCCATGTTGCGTTTTGCGCCGTTTCCTGACGCGGGCACTAGGCTGACCCACACAAGTGAGGTACCATTTTTCTTGTAAGACTTTGGGGAACGCGGGGTGGGTGGAAATTTGTGGATCCATGCAGATTCCAGAACTTTCCACCGGAGAAATGTGGGGAAAAGTGTTTTTTGGGGCACTTTTTTAGGTTTGCAATGGATTCTGGGTAACAGAACGTGGTGGGAGGCAGTCAAGTCACCCCATCCTGGATTCCTCTGGGTGTCTAGTTTTCAAAAATGTATAGGTTTGCTAGGTTTCCCTAGGTGCCGGCAGAGCTAGGGTTCAAAAACTACAGCTAGGCACTTTGCTAAAAAAGGGCAATTTTGCATTGTGAAAATGTGGTGTGTTCACGTTGGGTTTTGAGCCATTTCCTGTCGTGGGCACTATGCCTACCCCTACAAGTGAGGTACCATTTTTATCGGGTGACTTAGGGTAATTCAGATTTGTAAAGGAACTGTTATTACCTCTTGACTTTAGAAGCATTTCTGCCTTCCAAATGAAAGACATTGTGTAAAAAAGAAGTCATTCTAAAAAAATGACTGATAATTCTCATGCTAGTATGAGTATTCCCAATTTCGGAAATGTGCAAATATCTACTGTTTCTAAACTCTATATTTTGTTCCCATTTCAGAAATACATAGGTGTCTTTCATGCCGATTTTTCCATGTACACATTTTTACAGAATAATTACTATATACCTGGTACATAATAAAAAACCATTGCAAGTTGCTGCTCAGTTTTTGGCTCTGGGTTCGTCGGGTTCTTGGTGAACCTACAAGTCCTATATATCCCCACAACCAGAAATGTCCAGCGGATGTAACGGTATATTGCTTTCAATGAGCTGTCAAAATTAGAAGAATTTACAGGTGAAAACGTTGACACAAAAGGCGCTTTTTTTCAACAAATTTTCAATTTATCCTATATTTAACTGTTAGTTTCTATAAAGAAACCTTGATGGATCTACACAAATGACCCCTTGCTGAATTCAGAATTTTGTCCGCTTCTCCAAAATGTATAGCTTTCCAGGATCCATTATTGCTTTTGTACCTGTTTCTACCATTAACTGGAAGGAGGTCGAAAGCACAAATAATAGCAAAAATAGGCTATCTCCCAGAAAAATGCCAAAACTGTGTAAAAATTAGGGTTTCTGACACACGTCTGATATCCCCTTAAAGCTGGGAAAATGGTGATTTCAGCCCCACAAACCCTTTTTTGATAACACTTGCAGGGAAAAACCCAGATGCTTTCATTTGCAGTCCGTTTTTCCCATTTTCCCCCAAAAAACCTACATTTTGCTGTATTTTGGCTCATTTCTGTGACCCCTCCAGGGGAATCCACAAACCCTGAGTACCATCCGAATCCCCATGATGTTGGAAGAAAAGGACGCAAATTTGGCGTGGATACCTTATGTGGTCAAAAAGTTACAGGGGCCTCAGCGCGCACTACCCCAAATAGCCAAAAAAGGGCGTGGCACAGGAGGGGGAAAAGGCCTGGCAGTGAAGGGGTTAAAAAGTGAAACAGAAAATAATGATAAGTGGAAGGAATTTGCAACTTATTTGTTGGTAGAGAATTGTTTTGATTTGGGTTCTGATCAGCGTATTTGTAAATATTGTTATAATAAATTGGATGAGAATAAAATGCCTGCTAGAGCTGTGCATAATACTCTAGAGTTGGTAACTATTCCTCCAGAACTGTTAGATTTAAATACCTATGAGTCTATTCTCATTTCAGGCTATTTTTCATATGGAGCCTAAAACAGGTAAATTGCCTCCTTCACATTTACAGAGAGGATTAAAAGGAAGAGTTGTATATTTACCTCTAGATTTAAAGAAAAATATTGAAACAATTGGTGTAGAGAATCTAGAAAATGAACCACTAGTTATTCTAGTTTATGGTTTTCCTACTAAGAGCAAGAAAATCTGGCAAGAATTAGTAGATGTTAGGAAAGTGCATGAGGCAACATTGTATCTGATTAAAAACAATGAGTACTATGAAAATGTGTATATGGAAGAAGAAGAAATACTTTTAGGAGATGATACTGAAATGTCAACTGGTCAAATTGAAAAAGTGGACATGTCCAAAAGTGAAGAAATCTATGAACATTACAGTTTATATTCACTTAATTCCAAATAAGAGATGGGGAATACTATTGAGTTTTTCCAAATGAAAAAAGCAAAGGGAACTCCCATGAGTGTATGGCAAAAAAGCTTGGAAGCTCGTTGTTTTCCACAGCTGTTCCCAACAGGAAAAGGTGGATGATATGATGAACGACCTGTGTAGATTCCTGCATCTGAGTATCGCACAACAAGATTGTATGCAGAAGATCCAAGATTTCGACAATGTATCCCATATATATTTCATCTTTTGTTTGAGAGTGACTTGTCTGGACTTTCATATGCAGTGAATCACATATTGAAAACAGGAGTACATATTTAAAATGTTTCTGCAAAGGTATTTATTGATAAAGTACATCAAAGAGATGATCATTTAGAATCTCAGCTGATTAATCTGATGGCATGTCAGCGTGGCACTAATGCTTATTTTTACCGTAGTCATGGCGAACTTAAATGTATGCTAAGGAACTTAGGAACTCCTATGTGGTTCCTTACCCTAAGCTGTGCTGAATACGCTTGGGATGATTTACTTGAATTTCTTCATAGATTTGAAGCTATGATGTCTTTTATCTGCAATAAAAAGAATCCTCCTCTTGGAGAAGTTGTGGATTTCTTTTGGAGAAAGGAGTATCAAGCTTCAGGTGCTCCTCACATACATATGCTCATATGGATCAAAGATGCCCCCAAATTTGGGACTGATTCTGATGATACTGTTTTGTCGTTCATTGAAGAATATACAACATGTGCCATACCCAAAAGCACAGAAGAAAACAATTTAAGACAACAAGTCTTACAATTGAAAAGCCATCGATGTGGAAAATGATGTAGACGAAAGTACAAGTCTAAGTAAAAGTTTTATACCAAATGTCGTTTTGGATTTCCACGTCCTGTAATATCAAAAGGAAGAGTAAACAGTTTTATGTCAGCAGTGAGACATACTATCACTAGAAAGTCTCCAAAAAATTCCTACAATTTGAGACAATTTGAGAAGATGTGAAGAATCAAAAAACATAAATGATTACAATCCGGTTATTCTCTCTATGTGGAATGCTAACATGGATATTCAGTACGTAGTGGATAATTCTATTGCTGTCGCTCGGTATGTAACATCCTACATTACAAAATCAGATAAGACGGAATTAAAAGAAATGTAGGAAGAGATTTCTCATGAGAAGTGTCTAAGTAAGAAATTATACAGTTTCAATTTGAAGATGTTATCCCATCGAGAGATTGGAGCGTATGAAAGCTCAGATCGGTTATCATCTGCAAGTTTATACTCGAAATCCAGAAGAATCATTTGGGTGAGTCTAGGTCTTGCTGCAAGACGAAATAGAGTACTTAAATATGTTCAAGAAATTGAATATTTAGTATTAAATGAACCAGAAAGTAGAGATATTCTGAAAACAAATATGTTGGACACATATTATCCAAATAGAAGTCATCATCTTGAGAACATATGTCTCTGTGAAGTGCTGCAAAACTACACTTTTAAACAGAATGCTATGGAAAACATCAATGATGGAAAATATGTAGTGATTGGTTCCGAAGGATGTTTGGTGAAACAAAGGAAAGGAAATTTAATTAATCACAGGAAACTGAGTTGCGACACTCCTGATAAAAGAGAATTTTACTATTTAGCACTTTTGCAACTGTTCAAAACGTGGCTTTCAGAATTGGAATTGCTTAGATATTTTCACAGCTATGAAGATTCATTCAATGCTTGTAAAGATACCATAGAATGTTCTGTTTTTGCAAATTATGTGAAAATGTTGAACAATGAAATTGATCAAGAAGCTGCTGAGATTGCTAGGGACAGTTCTCAAGACAATCAAAGCTCTGCTCCACTCAGTCAAGATCCACTAGGACAACCAATTGTTGAAAATGAAGCAGCAATTGCCATGAATGAGGTGGAAACAGCAATGCATCTAGTTCAAGAAGATATTATGGACTTAGCCAACTTGGAAGAACAACTAAATGTTGAGCAGAATGAAATATATCAGCAAGTGAGACAACAGATTGACCATGGATTTCTTCATGAAAAGAAAGAATGCACATGCACCTTATTTTGTCGCCGTCCAAGTGTCCTCAGAGTCGCACGATGCTGTAAGGGGTCCACCTCCCGATAACCCCTTGGTCTGATAGATATATAACAGACACAGAAGGGTGATCAGGCGAGGGAAGGAAAGGAAGGGGACAGCTGGGAGGGAGATCTGAAAGAGAAAGAACAACATGCAATGGTTACATCAGCCCCTATCTCTCTCTCTATCACCCCGTTCTTCCCTAGCTCCCCCTTTTACCTGTAAAAGAAAGAATGCTCTCGGGGAACAGGAGACTGGAATGACCTGCTCGCAAGGCAACTGGAACCCTACAGACAAGATACTAATCAGCAGAGGTCGTATTATGCATGCACCCTCGTAACTCCCCTCAGCTAAAGGACCTACCATGAACTCAGGATTCTTCTCAGTACAGGGGGGAAGGACGTATGCCAGCAGTCACCTTTCCACCCCTGTATGGAGTACAAACGAACACACATAAAATGCAGCAGGGCAATGAACAGGATACTTCTCCTGGTCGCCCCCACGGGTTCTCAAGACGAACCTCTGTCACACTGTTATACTACCAACAGGCAGATTTCACAATACACAAGAACGATAAGATGCTGTCCTTGAGGCGACTATATAGTACTCCCACAACACCAATGCGGGAATATCGCTTTCCGAAAGTTAAAGCCCTCCGCCCTATTGTGTGTCAATTGAGAGCTATGACCGGAGTGAACACCGGACCTAGGTGTTTGCGACCCAGCACGCCGTAGTTAGGCTTCCAACGGGGCCACGGAAATTTAGGGCAGGGACAAACAAAGACAAACTCCCCTTCGCGAGGAGTGCTGGACCAGACCAACACGGAGAATGGCGACCCCGCACGCCTCAATGCGGCATCCAACGGGGCCACTGTACTCGGACCCTGAAAGACAAGACGAACCTCGCCTTGTCACAGCAGAAACAAACAACGAATGTCTGAACGACCGAAGCCAGCAAAGAACCACAGTTTTGGTGCTGAGCACCCCTACCCGAACGCTGTTCTCCGCTTGCACTTCCGACCTGGATACAAAATAACCGGCACCTGACTGCAGCCGGATGTTTCCCTTTTCTTCGCCGGAGCGTCCAGCGTGCTGACGTCACGCGCGTCAGCACGCATTGCCTCATGGGAATGGTAGTTCCCGTCATGTCCGCCGACCGCGGTTGGTTCCCGCTCGGACTGGCAGTGCTCTCTGGCGCAACCTGTGAGCCACAACATATTTCAACCCATACGAATGTATGTGAGTGGAGAATCTGGAACAGTAAAAAGTTTCGTAATTAAGTAATCACCAGTTATCTGCAGAAAACAACGGACTCACATTTGTCTTGTGTTGTAACTGCTCCAACTGGGTTGGCAGACCACAACATTAAAGGAATTACATTGCTTCGTTTACTTATGCTACCTGTGGAGCATTAAAACAAATTGGTATATCACAAGCGAGAAGCTTGTTATGAAGTTTCAAGAGTACTAAAAAAAAGAAACTTCTGATTATTGATGAGGTAAGCATGGTCTCAAACTTAATGCTTGCTTTTGTACATTTAAGAATGCAGAAAATTCTTAAAACAGAGTACAATGAGTTATTTGGAGGAAAACATGTCATAGTTTTTGGAGATCTACTGCAACTTACTCCCGTAAAAGGACAATCAGTATTTAAAACACTTGCACATAAAGACACCAAAAAGTCCTTGGGAAGTGTCGGAAATGTTAACATTTTGTCATATTTTGAGTACAAAGAACTCACTAAAAATATGCGACAGGCAAATGATGCTGAATATGGAAGTATTCTTCGAGATATAAGAATTGGAGTACTGACAGAACTTGGCAAACAAGCTTTGCAAAGTCGACTACTTACAAACTTGTTTCCAAATGAAAATATACTTCCTGAAAAAATATATAAAAAAGTTGCAGAAAATAATGATATAATCTGCTTAATGCCAACAGTGCGTGAGTGCTCTATTTTCAATTAAGAACTTTTGAAGCTAGAAAATAAACAAATAATAAAAATGGAAGCTATTGATAAAATAGAGCATGAAGGAATCACTATTATTTTGACGGACAAATTGAAAACAAAGTTGGATTTAGAAATCTCTTTCTAAAACTGCAGGTTTAGAAAATAATTTTTATGTATGTGTAAGCTGTCGAGTTATTTTGCGGCCTAACTTGGATGTTAAAAATGGGTTAGTGAATGGAGCAACGGGAAAAGTTGTTGATTTTGTGAATTATCAAAAAAAAAGATGGAATCGTATGTTTAAAAATAAAATTTGATCAGATTGAAGAAGTGAAAGAAATTGCATCTTGTTCTGCTCGTTTTTTGCTTGTTAAAGACGTAGGAAACAGTTCCCTCTTTCTTTGGCATATGCAGTGACTATTCATAAATCTCAAGGATTAAATGTAGACAGTGCTTTGGTGAACATTGGAAGTACCGTGTTTAAAGAGGGAATGGCATATGTTGCTTTGTCGTGAAGAAGTTTATCTGGTATGTTTTTGATTGATTTTGATGAGTCAAAGATTACTGCAGATGCAAACTGTGTAAAAGAGTATAATAGGTTAAGAAGAGCGTATGCTCCCCATTTAGGGCAATATCCTGTGTTTGAAAAGCGTGTGGTAGGTCAAAAAAGAAGATATGAGAATATCTGTAGTGAAGTTATAGAGAAGGAAAAAAATCATAATAATGTTGAGATTCAAAGCAAAAAGAAAAAGGATACTGTAGAAGAGATTGTTGGTTATCAGTTTGAAAATACTTCTGGTATCAACTGCTATGCTAATGTAGTGGTCAGTGTTGTTTTTTTTTCTTTAAAGATTGCAACAGCAAATTGAGGAGATTCAGCCAAAAAGATTTTGTTCCTTGTTGCATTCTGTTCATGAAAAATTGAGAACAGATAAAACTAAAATGCAAAGTGTTTCTGATATTCGTAATCTTTTGCATATATGTTCTGGTTGACAAATAAGTAACTTTCCTAGGCAGCTCGGGACTCATTGAGAATTAAGCCTGATACATACCAAACTGATAATAACATAAGATCAGTGTACCACATGAATCAGTAAAAAATTATTTTCATTTTTTTTTTGAAAAAGTAAAAAATGTGACATAATTAAAGATGATAAGAAAAATACATGACAAAACATACATAAATAATGTTGCTTGACTAACAAATACATTTAACAATAGTGTTTCACAAAACAAGGACAAGTCATTAATAAAAATGACCTCAGTGGCAAGAATGTAATACCATTTTATAACTTCTTGAATGAAATCTTCTACGCGCGTTTCGGCGACAAAAAGCACCTTCTTCAGGAAGAGCCACAATTGAATCTGTACAAAGACAACATATATATGAACAAATATAATTATAACACAAATACTGGTACACTGAAATTTATGTGAGGATAAGGGCTGTACAAAAAATAAACATGTATGACGTGTTCCAAAAAATAATGTGTTACAAAACAACCCAAAGTGCTCCAAAATAAAAATTATTCAAGAAAGAGAATAAAGAGAAAAAAAGGGAGAAAAAAGTCTCGCTAGAATAAAAAGAGAGAGAGAGAGAGACAATTATAAATGTCCCAAAATAGGTGCCATGCTGATTGAAACATCAGTGATAAATGAATCATAGAAAGATTCTATGGAATGATATACAGTCTTACCAAGAATACGATAGGGTAAAACCTCTTAGAGGTTTTACCCTATCGTAGTCTATCATAGTCTTGGTGTCCTGGAGTCATTGTTTCAGTAAAAAAATCAATACTAATTATCCACTTAGCCAAAAAAAGGTTCTTCAAAGAACAGAGATGCTCCTCCAAAGAAGGTCTAAGAAGAATGATTGAAATGGGTGGGATCTTTCAATAGTTAGAATAGGAAGTCTAATGAACCAATCAAATCTCTTTTTTTCAGGTCACCCTGCACATAGGCGGCACGCATCCAGCGCGACTTAGCGAAATCGCATTAAAAAGTTATATAGGTTTATTAAAAGTAAAAATATATTATTTTTATGAGTAGCTCAGATTATGTCTTGTCTTAATATTTATATTAAATACATATATATATATTTTCGACATAAACAAATTCGCAGGATTTGCGCACCCACCGCGCCAAATACGTATATTACGTCACGTGGAAGTGACCGAGCATTACGTAATGTACAACGTATGCGTCGCATATGCGCTTGAAGTCGCATACGGGTCGCATAGCAAACGCGCAGGAAAATACGTATCCATCGCAGACCCTATGCGGATCCTTATCAACAGTAGTAAAGTGGCGGCTAGGTTCCATGCATTGTTCGAGAACGGTACGCATTGGGTGGGCAACATCCAAAAAAACCAATAAAAAAATATTAACAATATATTTAAAAAAATATAAAATAAAAAAAATTGAGTTAAAATATTTTTACAAATACATTAAAAACATGTAACGTAATTAAAACAAAACAGGTAAAAAAAATAAGTTTAAAAAATGAAGAAAAACGGTATAAAAAACCTAAATAAAACAATTAATACACTTAAAAATTATGATTTAAAAAACCTATAAAATTCAGTAAAAAAACATAGGTTAGAGATATGTTATAGATCGAAATTATCATTTAAAAGACCTTTGATGGGACCGAGGTTTCCGGCCCCGAGTTACATCACGAACGTATGCGGTCGCGCCGGGCGCGCGGCTCCCGTAAAATGTTTATCTTTTAAAAGTATATATATATATAACTTTATTATGTGTATTAAAGGAAGAGATTATGTAAACTAAATAGAAAAATGATATATTTCTAATTGGAATAAAGTTATATTATTGTTAAATATATTTTCCTCAAGTCGCTCCGGGTGAGCGCTGGTTGAGCCCCTGGTGCGCGACCCCCACATGATTTGAAAAGAAAGCATCTTTTTGGTTTACAAGGTTTTGTTTCTAGAATGTGAAGTACCCCCTCCCTTTTTTTTCATTACTACATCTACATCCTAGGAGACACACCTGTTGTGTTCGCTAGCTACCTTATACCTTTTTTAATGTTTTTTAATCTAAAAAATGGCTTCTTCAACTGATGTCAACCTGGTAACAGAGAAAGAAGAAGAGATTCAGGAAAAAGTAAAAAAGAAAAACAAATCTATTGTTTGGGCGTTCTTCAGAATTCCTGACGGGGAGAAGAAGGTCAATGATAGAAAAGTAAGCTGCACTCTATGCCCGAGGGTGCTCTAACGCGGAAGGTAAAAAAATATTCTTGTGGCACGTCCAGCATGCTCAAACATCTCCAGACACTACATCCTCCTGCGAACAACAGTGTTGTGGCCAGGAAGCTGTGCAGCATGATGACCAGGCTGCTGGACCAAGCACCTCTGGAGAAAACCGCGGACCTGACATCCGTCCACAGTTCACTAATCTTAAACAACTTTGCATCAAGTGCAACGCTATAGTGTGTTTAGGTGAGTAGTCTGTTCATGCTGTGGTTTCTGCCGCAAAAAAACATAAATGTTAATTTTTTTTGTTGCATTTCTTCCTACAATGACTGTTTAGTTGCAACATTGGACACTTTCTTCTAATGCTTTTCCTTTTTTTTAAAAAACACCCCCAAATTTTCCAAAATATTAAAAAACACAAAAATATTATAAAATTGAAAAAAGGAGAAAAAAAACGGTTCTGTTTAGAACCACCTATTCTGTTTTAAAAAGTGCAATACGTATATGGTACTGCCTGGATGATTGCATGGGTACACATGTAGAGCTTGAGTGATTGAAAGAGTGCATGGGTAGTGCATGAGTGATTATATGAGTGCATGGGTAGAGCATAAGTGATTGTATGAGTGCATCACTAGTGCTTGTGTGATTGGATGAGTGCAATGGTAGTTCCTGGGTGATTCTATGAGTACATGGGTAGTCCCTGTGTGATTGGACAAGTGCATGGGTAATGCCTAGCTGATTGCATGGATAGTGCCTGGTGATTCGACGAGTGGATGGGTAATGTCTGGCTAATTGTATGAGTGCATGGGTAGTGCCTGTCTGGTTGCATGAGTGCATAGAAAATGTGTTGTGATTGCATACGTGCATGCGTAGTGCCTGTGTGACTGGACGAGTGCATGAGTAATACTTGGGTGAATGCATGGGTAGTGCATAGAGGAGTGTAGCAGTGCATGTGTTGGTGACTGTATCATTGCATGAGTACAGAGTGGATGATTAGAGTACTGCAAGGAGAATGCATGGTGAATTTATAAGTGCTTGAAAATTGGCAGAGTATTTGGATTAGTACATGGTAGTGGCTGTGTGACTGGAGGAGTGCACGGGGAGTGACAGGGTGATTGCTGGACTGCATGAGTACTACCAGGCGAATTGAAGGAGCAAATGAGAAGTGTGTAGGTGGTTAGAGGACTGCATGGGTAGTACACAGTGATTTTAGCAGTGCATGTGATAGTGCCTGGATCATTGCATGAGTACATGGGAACTGACTGGACGATTAGAGCACTGCAAGGAGAGTGCCTGAGTGAATTTATAAGTGGGTTTTGGCAAAGTGATTGTATAAGGACATGGGACTGGCTGGGTAATTGGAGAAGTGCATAGGTAGTAACAGGGAGATTACTAAACTCTATTGGTAGCACTCAAAAGATTGTAGAAGTGCATGAGTTAGTTCCTGGATAATTGCATGAGTACATGGGTACTGACTGGATGATTAGACTACTGCAAGAAGAGTGCATGGTGAATGTATAAGTGCTTGGGTATTGGCAGACTGATTGGATTAGTACATGGTACTGGCTGAGTGATTGGAGGAGTGCACAGGGAGTGACAGTGTGATTGCTGGACAGCATGGGTACTATCTGGGTAATTGGAGGAGTGAATCAGTAGTGTGTAGGTGGTTAGAGGACTGCATGGATAGTGCACATGTGATTGTAGCACTGCATATGTTAGTGCCTGGGTCATTGCATGAGTACATGGGTACTGACTGGATGATTAGAGTACAGTAAGGAGAGTGCATGGTGAATTTATAAGTGCTTGGGTTTTGGCAGAGTGATTGGATAAGGACATGGGACTGGCTGGGTAATTGGAGGAGTGCACGGAGAGTGACAGTGTAATTGTTGGATGGCATGGGTGCTACCTGGGTAACTGGAGGAGTGAATCAGTAGTGTATAGGTGGTTAGAGGACTGCATGGATAGTGTACATGAGATTATAGCACTGCATGTGTTAGTACCTGGGTCATTGCATAAGTATATGGATAGTGACTGGATACATAGAGTGCTGCAAGGAGAGTGCATGGTGAATTTATAAGTGGGGAAAACAGACAAGGGGCTGGACTTTTACAAATTAATTATACAACTCGAATCAAAAAGAAGGGGAAAAAGAAAATGACAAATAAATTAAGCTACTTGGGGAAAAGAAAGTAAAAAAAAAAGGAAAAAAGGTTTTCTTTTTTCTCTCCTTTCCCCTTCCTTTCCTATCTTTCCCCTTCCTTCCCCCCCCCTTTCATTGCCTGAGCCACTCCTCCAATGGAGCCCAAATCTTACGGCCCAACTCACACCTCCTTCTACCCCGCCTCAGATAAACTGAAGACTCCAGATTATGCAGAGCAAGAATCCGGGGTCTCCAGTTAAAGAAAGTAGGGGCTTCGGGACTAAGCCACTGTTATGTAACGCATAGCCGGATTAGAGACATTGTTATAAACAGAAAGGCTGAGACGTGCATTGTCCTTCCGACCGGGGCAATACCCTCACACCCCATTATCACCATCTGAGGAGAAATACTGAACGGTATATTAAGCATAGAGTTTATAAAACACTCAACATCAGATAAGTAAACCCCAACTTTGGGCACATATAAAACATATGTAGGTCGTTAGCAGCTTGAACCCCGCATCTGGCACAGCAATTGCCCTTGCAACCCCCCCATTTTGCAATTTTCGCCAGTGTATAATATAAATCGAATAGTGCCATATAGCTTTGGGTACGTAGACTCCCAGACACTAAGGCATAGCTTGCTAACTCCAAAGCCAAACATATATCCACACCAGTCGTACCCAATTTGCCTTCCCATTTGGCATTATGTAGTGCAAGATCATCAGGAAGACCAGCTAGCAAATGTTGATACAACGTCCCAATTCTAGCCTTTCTTTGAATTAATTCAAATAGAGTCACCTTGTCAAAGAGGTTGGAGGTTTGATGCTGCATTTTATCTATGAAACTTCTGATTTGCAGATATTTGAAGAAGTCATGGGTACTAAGATGAAACGTATCCTTTAAGAAGGAGAAGGAGGCCATTTGTCCATCAATGCCTAGGTCACCTATGACTCCCAACCCCAATAACTGCCACATAAAAATAACCTGATCTTGAAAAATAGCAGGCAGGAGTAAAGGGAGTATAAAAGTTAATATTTGAAATTGACCATTTACGACGAATTTTACGCCAGACTGAGAACACAGCCCCAGTGACCTTAAACTTTGTCTTCTTAAATTAACTTGGCTCTAAAATCCGCGTCAAAACCCCCTTAGCAGCATCCCGAGTCCTAGTTCATAAATAGTGGGTCTATTAGCGATCAGGACCTTAGCACTGTCACCCAAAAATGGCAGCCCAAAATGTTGAAGCATGGCAGACCAATAATATAATAAGAAATTCGGGACTGACCAACCACCGTGATCTCTAGAAAGGCACATCCATTTGGCAGCTCTGCGTGGGTGGCGGTATCCCCAGAGAAATCTATAACAAATACTTTCAGCCCTAGCCAAGCTTTGGTCTGAAAACTCCAGTGGGATGGTCCTAAATAGATATAAGAACTTTGGGAGGACCAACATTTTAAAAACATTGCATCAGCCATATAGAGAAAGATGTAGATTATCCAGTCTTCCCAACTTAGAGTTAACTGATTCAATAGTCGGAAGGATATTAAGATCTGGGATATTGCCGACTAGAGCAGTAATTTTGACTCCTAGATAAATTGCTTCAGGAACTACAGGATCTTGGGAGGGGCCCATAGCAGATGTTTGAATAACCTGTGTTTTTTTGACATTGAGCCTATAACCTGACAGCCGACCAAACTGTTCTGCTAGAGTCTTTAAAGCAGAGAAGGCGATGGCAACATCACGGGTAAGGACTACAATGTCGTCTGCATATGCCAGCGTCTTATACTCTGTTACATTAACCCTAACCAGCAAAATATCAACAGTGACTTCAATCTTACTAAGAAAGGGATCAATGTACACAGCAGGGAGCAGGGGCGAGCAGGGACACCCCTGCCCAGTGCCCCTGCTGATGTTAAAGGACGCAGAGACCAGGCCAGAAATACGCAGCGTTGCCACTGGAGAAATGTACAGCGATTGAATCGCCCGAATACACTGGGCACTAAAGCCCTTCTAGCGGAGAACTGCCCATAAACACCCCCAGGCGACCCTGTCAAACGCCTTCTCGGCATCCAACAGGATCACTCCGAGGGGGGAGCCAGTCACTTGAGCCCAATCCAGGAGTGCAATGACCCGCCGGACATGGTCGGCCGTATCCCTGCCTGGGATAAAGCCATGCTGGCGTAATGAAACCAATGGGATAATTACCAGCGCCAGTCTAGTAGATAGAATTTTAGAGTATATTTTACTATCTGTATTTATCAGGGAAATAGGTAGAAAAGATGAGGGGTTGAACAATCGTGGTTTGACGCCACGAGTCCGGTATAATACCCCTCTGTGCTGCCCTGAAGACTGATAAAATATCCTGCCGTATCTCCGGGAGGAATGCCCTATAAAATTCCAACGGGATGGCATCAAGACCAGCGGTCTTACCATTAGCGAGTGATTTAATTGCCAGCTCAACCTCCTCCCACTCGATAGGGGCAGAGAGATCTACGTTCTGCTGAGTTGTAACTTGGAGGGTATCGATGTCCTGAAAGAAATCCCGGGCTTTAGGTTCGATATCAGAGACAGGATTCTACTCTGTATAGAGTATAGTATAAAACTCCTGATAAACCCCCCATAACACCCTCCGGTGTATCATGAAAATTACCCTGGTGATCTTGAATTCTGATAATACGATTAACCAAGCTCTTCTGCTGAAGCCGTTTCGCTAAGATTCTGCCAGATTTTTCCCCAAATTCATAGATCATCGAGCCGTTCTGCAGGTATTTAGCAGCCAAGTCCTGCCCGAAAAATTCCAGGAGTTTAGACTTGATTATAGCGACAGATTGCTGACTTTGAGCTATATCGAGACCCTCCTTAATTATGCGTGTTAATTCCATCTCTGCCAGCCCAAGCTCCTTGATACGCCCCTTAATTTGCTCCTGTATAGTTTTCTGCCGAAATGCTGCAAAGCTCTTGGTCTCCCCACATACTGCGGGCTTGAGTGTGTCCCAGACTATACTGTTGGAAGCAGTGCCCCTATTAATGTTTAAGAACTCAATTAACCAAATTCTCATATGATCCTGATAGCCCTGCTCCAATAACAAATTCCCTTCAAATGTCCAGGTCCTAGGGACACTGGCCCTAAGAGAAAGGGGGCATTCTACAATCAGAGGATTATGATCAGATAGAATTCTTGGGGGGGGCAGAGATGGAAGCCACCTCTGCTACCTAGTCCGACATAAAAAATTAGTCCAAGCGAACCATTTTATTATGAGGGGCAGAATAGTATGTGTAACCATCTTGATCCTTATTATGGCAATACCAAAGGTGAGACAAGCGATGTTCTTGGATTAATGCTTGAAGAGCCCTAAAGATTGATTGATTGATTGATTGATGATGTATTTGTAGAGCGCAGCTATCACCCTACGGGCATCTTGGCGCTTTAGACTGGGGAACCAAAACCGGAAGGCAGAAGGAGGGACAGGGAGAGTGGAACCACGTTAGACTTTGGGATAGAGCCAGGTTTTGAGTCCCTTGCGGAATTCGAGTAGAGAGTTACACTCTCTCAGGTTCAGAGGGAGTTTATTCCACAGACCGGGGGCTGCTATGCTGAAGGCTCTGCCGCCTACCCGAGAACGTTTAAATCTCGGGACTACCAATAGGCCTGCTGTAGAGGAGCGCAGCTGTCTGGTTGGTATATGGCGAGCAAATTTGTCCTGCAGAGGGGCTGGGCCCAATCCATGCACTGCTCTGAATGTTATACACAGAGACTTGAATGAGACTCTTTCTACGACCGGGAGCCAGTGTAGGTCCCTTAATGCTCCGGTGGATGAGGAGCTGCGTTGTCGATCGAGCACTAGTTTAGCTGCTGCTGATTGTATCCTCTGCAGGCCCTGGAGGATGTACTGCGGGGCTCCTAGGTAGAGGGAGTTACAGTAGTCGAGCCTACTTAATACTGTGCTACGTACTACCATAGCGCGTAATTCCCTGGGTTTCATACCCAAATAGCCTATGCACTCCTCCAATCACCCAGTCAGCACCATGTACTTATCCAATCACTCTGCCAAAATCCAAGCACTTATAAATTCACCATACACTCTCCATGCAGCACTCTAATCATCGTGTCACTACCCATGCACTCATGCAATGACACAGGCACTAACTCATGCACTGCTACAATCCCCTGAGCACTACCCATGCAGTCCAGCCATCACCCTGCCACTACCCATGCACTCCGCAAATCACCCAGCCAGCATTATGTACTTATCAAATCACTCTGCCATAATCCAAGCACTTATAAATTCACCATGCACTCTCTTTGTATTACCCATGTACTCATGCAATGGCCCAGGCACTAACACATGCACTGGTATATTCCTTGGGCACTACCCATGCAGAACTCTAACCACACTACTGATTCACTCCTCTATTTACCAAGGTAGTGCCCATGCACTCCAGCAATCCTTCTGTCACTACCCATGCACTCCTCCACCCATCCAGCATCATGTACTTATCCAATCATTCCACCAAAACCCAATCTCTTATAAATTCACCATGCAGTGTCCTTCCAGCACTCTAATAATCCAGTCACTACCAATGTACTCATGCAATGACCCAGGCACTAACACATGCACTGCTACAAAACCCTGAGCACTACCCATGCAATCTAGACAATGCCCTGTCACTACGCATGCACTCTTCCAATCACCCAGCCAGAACTATGTATTTATCCAATCACTCTGACAAAAGCCAAGCACTTATAAATTCACCATGCACTCTATTTGAAGTACTTTAATCATCCAGTCAGTACCCATGTACTCATGCAATGACCCAGACACTAACACATGCAGTGGTACAATCACCTGTGCACTGCCCAGCCAGTCTTCCTATCACCAAGCCAGCACCATGTACTAATCCAATCACTCCGCCAAAACCCAAGCACTTATAAATTCATCAGGCACTCTCTTTGCAGTACTCTAATCATCCAGTCAGTACCCATGTACTCATGCAATGGTCCAGGCACTAACGCATGCACTACTACAATCCCATGACCACTACCCATGCAGACCTCTATCCACCTACACACTACTGATTCACTCCTCCAATTACCCAAGTAGTACCCATGCACTCCAGCAATCCCTCTGTCAATACCCATGCAGTTGTCCAATCACCCATCCAGCATCATGTACTTATCCAATCACTCCACCAAAACCCAAGCAGTTATAAAATCATCATGCACTGTCCTTGCAGCACTTTAATCATCCAGACACTACCCGTGTACTCATACACTGACCCAGACACTAACTCATGCACTTCTACAATGCCCTGAGCACTACCCATGCAGTCCAGCCATCTCTCTGTCACAGCCTATGCACTCCTCCAATTACCCAGTCAGCACGATGTACTTATCCAATCACTCTGCCAAAATCCAACCACTTATAAATTCACCATACACTCTCCTTGAAGAACTCTAATCATCCTGTCACTACTCATGCACTCATGCAATGACACATGCACTAAATCATGCACTGCTACAATCCCCTGAGTACTACCCATGCAGTCCAGCCATCACCCTGTCACTACCCATGCACTCCTCCAATCACCCAACCAGCACCATGTACTTATCAAATCACTCTGTCAAAATCCAAGCACTTGTAAATTCACCATGCACTCTCCTTCAGTACTCTACTTATCCAGTCAGTACCCATGTACTCATGCAATGGCCCAGGCACTAACAGATTCACTGCTACAATCCCCTGAACACTTCCCATGCAGACCTCTACCCACATACACACTACTGATTCACTCCTCCAATTACCCTGGTAGTACCCATGCACTCCAGAAATCCCTCTGTCACTACCCATGCACTCCTCCAATCACCCAGCCAGCACTATGTACTTATCCAATCACTCTGCCAAAACTCAAGCAGTTATAAAATCACCATGCACTGGTCTTGCAGCACTCTAATAACTCAGTCACTACTCATTTACTCATGCAATGACCCAGGCACTAACACATGCACTGCTACATTCCCCAAGCACTACCCATGCAGACCTTTAACCACCAACAAACTACTGATTTACTACTCCAATTACCCAGTTAGTACCCATGCACTCCAGCAATCCTTCTCTCATTACCCATGCACTCCTCCAATCACCCAGCCAGCACCATGTACTTATCCAATCACTCTGCCAAAAGCCAAGCACTTATAAATTCGCCATGCACTCTCCTTGCAGCACTTTAATTATCCAGTCACTGACCATGTACTCATGCAATGACCCAGACACTAACATATGCAGTGGTACAATCACCTGTGCACTGCCCATGCAGTCTTCCAATCAGCAAGCCAGCACAATGTACTAATCCAATCACTCCGCCAAAACCAAAGCACTTTTAAATTCACCATGCACTCTCCTTGCAGTACTCTCTTCATCCAGTCAGTACCCATGTACCTATGCAATGACCCAGGCACTAACACATGCACTACTACAATCCCCTGTGCACTACCCATGTAGGCCTCTAACCACCTACACAGTCCTGATTCACTCCTCCAATTACCCAGGTAGTACCCTTGCACTCCAGCAATCCCTCTGTCGCTACCCATGCAGTTCTCCAATCAACCATCCAGCACCATGTACTTATCCAATCACTCCGCCAAAACCCAAGCAGTTATAAAATCATCATGCACTGTCCTTGCAGCACTCTTATCATCCAGTCACTACACATGTACTCAGACAATGACCCCGGCCCTAACACATGCACTACTACAATCCCCTGTGCACTACCCATGCAGACCTCTAACCACCTACATAGTACTGGTTCACTCCTCCAATTAGCCAGGATAGTACCCATGCACTCCAGCAATCCTTCTGTCACTACCCATGCAGTCCTCCAATCACCCAGTCAGTACCATTTACTTATCCACTCACTCTGCCAAAATCCAAGCACTTATAAATTCACCATGTGAATCTTCATATGTGGTGAATGCCACTGTGGACTCCGATATATAGGGAGCAATGTGTGTCCCCTAAAGAAAATAATTCTGGAACATCTATGAGCAATACAGAATGGGGACATTAATTATGCAATTGTAAAGCATATAAACAACCACACAGATAAAATGAGACAAGACATCAAGAACTTTGGGTTAATAACTGTTCCCAAGCACAAAAGAGGAGGCAATAGAACTCTGAAACTACGAAGATTAGAATCCAGAATGATCATCAGGTTTAAAACCAAGACTCCATTCGGCGGTCTGAATGGAGATGAAGAACTGTACTTTCACCTATAAATTACACAAATAAGCAAGAATTGCAATCTAAAATCATGATAATGGTCTGCAGCATGGATCTATGAAACACAAGATGGAGTAAAGGAGGACTAAAAGGTTCAATAAAAATCCAAATCAAAAGAAAAAACACGAATTCAGATGCCACATGATATATAATGCAAATAATTTAGCACTTAGCTATGACTTAACACAAACTATATCGAGCACTAAAAGGACCATCATCATTTGCAATACATGCACTGAGCAATAAGAGAGTTACTAATAATAAATAAGAGTCATTGCAAATGATTGGTCTAATATATGCACTGAGCAAGGAATAGATTTCAATTTTGTTTGTGACAACAAACATCAATAAGGCATCATTTGAACTCTGTCCTTCAAAACAAAAGTAATCAACTCCGTATAAAAAAATGATAGAAACGGAACTGTAATCAAATATCTAAACCGACAACACTTGGATCAGGAACTTCTCGAAAAGTTAAAGAAATAATAAAGATGCCGTATTTGTAAACAACATTGAACAGTACAAAGAACATAAAACTACATCTCCCATAAGGCCTCTTAATTGGTCGTACTGGAAAAGAGTATAAATTGTAACACAAAAGAAGGGCTCACATACCATGAGCAAGACCTCGAGTAGGTTGATATGCGTTGGTGGAGGTTAATGGTGATAAATTGCATGTCTGCAATAAACCCTGTTTAACAAACGATTCCCTCAGAGTGCGGTGATTTCCTTGCTGGAAATGTTTGGTGTTTACATGAAATGCGAGGACTAGCCCGTCCTAGACACCGGCACCCACTATGAGAAGAGCGCTTTCTTTGTGGGATTAGGTGGAAGATATATAAAAAATATATATATATATATATATATATATATATGTGTGTGAACAACAGGTACCCGATGATCGTCGATACCAGATGGAAAGCACACTCTGGAACAAAGATTTGAAGTATAAATACTTTATTAGTGCAGACCCCCCTTCTCTGACAGACGCGTTTCGCCTTGCGGCTTTTTCAATGTCAGTTTCTCCGTGTCATTACGGCAGTATTTCACATAGAACAAATGTATCACATGACTTATCACTAACATAGATAATGCACTAGCCTTTCATTATGTTCCACTACTGCAATTGGTGGCCATCTTGTAATGTAGTGATTTGCATGTGAATTTTATACTGTCCCTTTAGTATAAAAGTGCGTGAGTGTAAAACAAATTCTATATATACATACAGAATATAAAAAAATTATTACAAAACAATTAATTAATTAATAAATCATACTTTAAAATATGTTGGGATCAATTTTAGGTCATGTAGGTTCTCAGTTCTTTGGTTTACCCGGTGGCATCTATGATAAATTCAATGTGCAATATCTGAACTGATGGCAATTTAAGAAAACTGCCATTAACTATTATTTTGAAAATTATACATGTACCTATGTTTTCTCTTACGAGACCCAGTTTGTGTCATAATTGTGCCAATGATGGGCAATTCAACAGGCGGTAACTTCAATTCATAACGCTTTTCAAGTATCCATGTTTTCGTTCACTTATATGGGCACGATGTTATATTTCAATTAATTAATTAGTCATATGCCACATCTATAATATATCTAGACTCCAAAATGCGTAGCTTTTTAATCCTGTCACCCCCTCTGTCTCCTCTCTCCTCCTGATCTATACAAAAGTATTTAGGAGATCTCGATCGCTGTGATGAAATTGTTCGAAGTGACGTGCCACTGCGTAACTAGCATCTTTATTTGTTATAGCACGCATATGTTCTAAAATACGTTTTTTGGCTGGATTAATTGTACTACCAAATGTAGCGTTTCTGACATGGGCATTCTAGACAGTATATTACATGATCCGAATTACAATTAAGGAGTTTTTTTATAACTCTTACTGGTCTAGGGTCCTCTGGTCTACCAGTATAGGTTGTGGTTTTCTTGCTAAATTTACAAGCCTTACATCGTAGGCATGGAAAAAACCCTGAGATATTAAGTCTATTTTTAGTTGTTGTACTGGGATTCAAATCGCTGTGTGTTAGACGATCCCTTAAAGATTGACAACGTTTGTAGGTTATTAGAGGGCGAGACGGTAAATGGTTTTTAAAATATTGTACGTCTGCAGAATATGCCAATTTTTTTGAAAAATGTGCACCACAGCATTTGCTATGTTGTTATAAGTGGTGATCATTCGTACATCATCATTCTTGGTGTCAGGTATTTTGGGTTTGGTCACCAATAGACTTTTCCGTTTGAGTCTATCGACTCTAACCTCGGCTTGTCTTAAAGTGGAATCACTATAACAGCGACTTTGAAATCTTTTCATTGCTGCATCCTTCGCTGCTATAAAATAATTTCTGTTCGAACAATTGCGTTTAATTCGCAATAGTTCTCCAAATGGGATGTTTCTAATCATGCTTTTCGGATGATAGCTAGCAGCATGCAGCACAGCATTTCCCGCAGTTGGTTTTCGGAAAAGTCTAGTTTGCAAATTGTCATTCTCAATAAAGACCTCTAAATCTAAGTAATTCACTGAGGATTCACTAATTTTGCCTGTGAATTCCAAGTTTAGCCCATTGTTGTTTACGGAGGATATATACTCTTCAGCCGAAGAGCGAGTTCCCCTCCATACGATGAACAAGTCATCAATGTACCTGGCCCATAGAATAATGTTGTCCAGCCATTTATCATTTGCCTCCCCCCAGGCCACGTGCTCCTCCCACCAGCCCATGAAAAGATTTGCGTAGCTGGGGGCGAAGCACGTGCCCATGGCGGTACCGCGTTGTTGTTAATACCGATTCCCAGAAAACAGGAATATATTGTTGTGTAGACAAAAATCAATAATTTCTAATAGCAAAAAAAAATATATATATATATATATATATATTTTTTCACTGAAAAAACCATAGGTTTCAGGAACGTTATAGTTAGTTAGACATTTCACTTGTATAAAACCATAGAAATTCCGGCGTTATAGTTAGTTCAGCTAACTATAACTCGCGCCCCCACAATGAACTGCTGATGACATCACATATTATATGATTCATGACATGGTCAGTGACATCACTGATGACACCACTGATGACATGTCAAATGACATCACTGATGACATCACTGTTGACATCATCCAGTGACTGTGTGTTTCTGTAAAGTTTAAATTTGTTTATATGTGTGCCAAGCTGTATTGAAGAATGAGTGGGTTATAAGTGTCTTTATGGAGGATTTAGTAGGTATGTGACTAAAAAGCGAGAATTGAGCAGTGGTCTTGAAGACTCACAGAACACCCAGGAAGTCTGTCTGTAGCAGATATGGACCTAATGTTAGGCTTTAAATGTATTGACAATGAAGACGGTCGATTTACAATGATGGCAAATCAAGATGAGAAAAATATTCCTTTGGATCAAGAAGAGGATTCTCCAATCTCCATGAGTCAAGCACTAGTAAATGCCAGAGAACAAGAAGTTGAAATCAGTGCAAATGAAGTTTGAACCAACAAATTTCAGACCACCATCAAGATTCATACCTATGACTGCTAAAGATTCTATTGACATTTTCAATGAACTAGTTATCAATGATTTGAAGAATTTGGAAAAATGTACTAGTGTGAAACATAAAGTCTATTCACAGCATGAAAAAGAGTACTCTGCGTTAGTTACTAAATTAACTTCTGATGGTAACTGCATTGTGAGAAATGCTGACAAAGGAGGGAATGTGGTGCTGTGGGATAGAACTAGATATCTGAGTGAGGCATATAAGCAACTGAATAATCGCAGTAATTATGTAAGGGTCACTGATCTTGTCATGCAAACCAGTTTTACTAGGTTTAATGAACAACTAGAAGACTGGTATAATCAATGTTTACTTACATCAGAGGAACGTCTATCTTTAAAAATAGATAAACCAGTTGCTCCCGTCTTTTACCTCATTCCTAAAGTCCATAAAAGTCTAGAAAATCCCCCAGGTCACCCCATCATCTCCGCCATTGGAGGAGCATTTGAAAATACCTCCAAATTTGTGGATTCGTTTCTGTGCCCCATAGTAAAAATTCTACCATCTTATATACAGGACACAGGGGATTTTCTGAAAACAATATATGAGTTGCCATGGGAGGATGACTTTCTGTTGATAACAATTGATGTGACCACACTGTATACGAGCATCAAACATGAGGATGGCCTGAATGCCATCAAATACTTTCTTAGTAGCCGACCCATCAAACTCTGGGCTCATACCCAGATGTTATTAAGCATGGTGTCTACATGTCTGAAAAGCAATTACTTCCTTTTCAATGATGAGCGTTTTCATCAAATCGGTGGGACAGCGATGGGCACCTGCTTCGCTCCCAGCTATGCGAATTTGCATATGGGCTGGTGGGAGGAGCAGGTGGTCCGGGTCGCGTACCATGCAGAGTGGGAAGAAAATGTGCTACACTGGAGTCGATTTATTGACGACTTGTTTGTGGTTTGGAAAGGATCGGAGGACTCGGCAAAAAATGTTATCAAAAAACTGCAGGTGAACAATTTAAATCTTAAATTCACCAGTACCATCAGTAACACGGCAGTCAATTTCCTAGATCTCTCCATCTATGTAAGTAATTCCAACTAGAGACTAAATTGTATAGAGAACCCACTGCAGGAAACACTTTGCTTCATGCAGAGAGCTTCCATCCCCAGAATTTGATCAAAAGCATCCCGTATGGGGAATGTTTGAGAACTATGCGTAACTGCAGTGAAAAGGAAGTGCCAGATGAAGAACTAGCCAAACTTGCCTCTAGATTTATAGCTAGGGGGTACACTAAGACGAACGTGCAAGCAGCAACTAAGAAAGCCAAGGAAAGATCCAGAGAAGAAATCCTCTTTAATCCCAGTAAGAGCAAAACTAAAAGGGCCGAGTTAGAGAATAATCAACCTAGAATGATTACCACCTATAACCGTAAACATGGCCAAATCAGAAGTATCCTCACCAAACACTGGCACTTGATCAGAAATGATACGATTCTGGGAAACTGACACAGAAAAGACCAGCAATCACGTTTAGAAGGGCTCGGTCCTTCAGACAAATGCTTGTAAGTAATGTGGTTAATAAGAGGCGTCCAAACAAACAGTCCATGAATTGGCTAAAACCCAGAGATGGGTTCACCAAGTGCACTAAGTGCAAAGCTTGTAGCTTTGGGAAGAACACACAGGTATACACATTGGGGCTATCTAAGCGCATGAAAAAGATCAAAGGACACTGTACATGTAAGACTGATTTTGCTGTCTACGTCCTTCAATGCCCATGTGGCTTGAGGTACGTGGGCAGCGCGATCCACCCAGTCCAAAAAAAGAGTGCTACAACATCTTAGAGCAATACGGAATGGGGACAATTCTTACCCCGTTGCGAGACATTTTGAGGCATACCACAATAAGAATACACAAGGCTGTGTGTATTTTGTGATAGACTGTATTCCTCTGAACCAACGAGGAGGCAATAGAGAGAAAAAGTTACGTAAGTCCTGCTACATTTTAGAGCTAAACACGCGATCCCCGGCGGGATTGAATATCGAAGAAGATTTAATCACACATTTATAATTCGATTGTTGATAGCTTTTCAAGATATAACAGATTACCAAGTAGGCAACTTCTCTGCCCCGTTTTCAAGTTTGTAATTTTTATTTTTTATTTTTATTTTTGCATTTTCTTTTTACAGGGAGACTTAGATAGTTAATAAAGTAGTAGATTCTTGACTATACTCTACTGTTAGCCCACTGGGGCTGAAGGTAATGAATTTGTTTTTTAGCGTGAATCTGTTTTTTAGCGTGAATTTATTAAATGGTATTTTAGATGGAATTGTCTGCCCACTGGGGCTCAATTGAGACTGGCACTTCAGAGGGGTAATTTGTGCTCTTCATGTGTATATAAAATGTTTTGGGGAATAATATATCTTTCCTAAAAACAAACCAGCCGTGATTTGATAATTTTGAATGGCCGTAATTTCTTGTGCAAACACAGTACTGACTTGTTTTGTGGGCTATTCTGTACCATTGTAGTACGACACAGTACTCTTCCAGGTCTTAATATATTTATTTTTTGGAATCATGAAGGGTATTCTACCCGCGGTAATTTCACCATGTAACCAGGTGTTTCATATTGTGATATTTTTGTACATTGCAACGTTGTCACGCTATCTATTTGTTTGAAAAAACTACAAGTCTTTCTTTTAATACACTACGTGAGTAGTTTCAGTCATGTGACATGACGTGAACATTGTATTTAAAAATGGCTAATCAAACGGGTAAGCCGTTGGTGAACAAGCCTGCTAGACAGGCGAAACGCGTCCTACCAGTCGAGTTCAATAAAGTTTTCTTTGCCAGAACACGGCGTCGTCATCCTTGTGCTACGAGGAGTTTTGCTATATATATATATATATATATATATATATATATATAAAATGGTGAATAATTTTTAGTTAGGAAAACTATAGTGAATCTTTTATTAAAAAATATTATACAGAAGTCGCGCACCCTACACGATGGCTGCGCGCATTCTGGTCGCCATTTTGAAACGTCGCGCTGGGTTCGCGACTTCGGCGTAATTTGTAAAGTATGAAATATCTTTAAATTAATTATAAATAAAAGTTTTCCTTTAGGTGTTTGTCTAAATTTATTAATAAAAGTATTTTTAAAGTATTATTTTCAATATAATTTCGACTAAAAATTATTCGATTGTTATTGGATTCGGAGGTTAGGAGGGATGGCAATTTTGCTTGATCTGTTTTGCAAGATTTTTTGGTCTAGTCAGGCGGACACCCTCCTCTGGGTGAGGTACGGCTTGGGGATTCTATTTAAAAGGTGTGGAATCCACAGGCAGAAGTATCCATCAGAAGAACAAGTTACTTACCTTCGGTAACGCTTTTTCAGGTGGATACAGTGTCTGCCTGTGGATTCCTCACTGTCCCACCGCCTCCCCGTTGTCCACCTGTTTCTACCAAAAAGGTGCTATTACTGTATGTCATGAATGTTTTTAATATGTCCTAATCATGCGTATTCGCATAGCTGGGGGCGAAGCAGGAGCCCATCGCAGCCCCACACACTTGGTGGAACAATTCTCCATTAAAAAGAAAGTAGTTGCTACCCAGGCAAGTGGCAGTCATAGCCACTAGCATCTGGGTATGGTGCCACAGCTGTAAAGGCCTTACACCCAAAAAGTGTTTAATCGCGTTAAGACCATCCACATGTCTGATGCTTGTATAAAGCGTTGTTGCATCAATGGTCATCAATAACAAGTCTGGTTCCCAAGGGATGTCGTAAATTTTTCTCAAAAAATCACCCGTATCCTCTATAAAAGACGGGAGTTTTTTAACCAAAGGATTAAGAAAAAAATCAACATATTTTGAAGTATTCTCCAGCGCACTAGAAATGGCCGAAATAATCGACCTGGGGGGCTCTCAATGCTTTTATGAACCTTGGGTATTAAACAGGCGTCACTGGCTTATTGATTTTTAAAAACTGTAGTTCATCAGTGCTAAGAAGCCCACGTCTATGCCAATCCACTACCAAGTTGTTAAATTTATCGTGGCTTGCAATCATCACTTCCCTTGTGACTCTTACATAGTTTGATTTGTTATTAAGTTGCTTATAGGCCTCCTTGAGGTATTGATCCTTACCCCACAACACCACGTTCCCCCCTTTGACAGCATTACGTATAATACATGCATCATTATTGGCTAATTTTTTGACCAAAGCATAGTATTCTTTGTCACGCTGAGTATATGCTTGTTTCTTCATCACTAGCTAGACCCAATGCTTGTTGTAAAGCATTGGGTCTAGCTAGTGATGATAATCTTTGTATAGAACAAAGTGTACCAACTAACTTTAAGTTAAAGTCCAAATTCACGCCACTGGCGAGCAGGGATTCTGTAGATGTGTTTAATGACTTGGTGGTCAATGATGTGAAGAATCCGTGCCATTCATTAAAAATGAAGAAACAAGCATATACTCAGTGTGACAGCGTGACAAGTGTGTGGGACTGCGATGGGCTCCTGCTTTGCCCCCAGCTATGCAAATTTTTTATATGGGCTGGTGGGAGGAGCAGGTGGTTCAGACGCAGTTTCCTAAGGAGTGGCAGGATAATGTACTATTTTGGTGCCGCTTTATTGACGAGTCGACCTGTTTGTTGTGTGGAAGGGCTCCCAGGAAAGTGCACGTGATTTTGTTAACGGATTACAGGTCAATGGTCTTAATTTGAAATTTACTTATGAGATCAGTGCAAGCAGCGTCAATTTCTTGGACGCGACTGTATACATTGAGGACGATAAATTGAAAACAAAACTTTATCGTAAGGCCACAGATGGTAATACCCTTCTCCATGCAACAAGCTTTCACCCTAATATTTAGTGAGAAGTATCCCTTATGGTGAATGCCTAAGAGCTATGAGAAATTGTAGCAGTACTGAAGATTTAGATGCAGAACTAGAATGCTTGAAAGGTCGCTTTGCAGCTAGAGGGTATCCCTGGGTGTGGGTGGATGCAGCCATTTGGAAAGCCCGCAAAAAATCGAGGGAGGAAATACTATTCAACCGTAAAAGCAACTCAGTAGGACAGGACAGTGATTGTGACAATAAATGCCGATTGATTACCGGTTTTACCATGCAAGAAGGAAGCTTGCGTAAAATCTTACAAAAACACTGGCATATTATTGCAAATGATCCCATTCTTAGAAAATCTGTAGGTCGGAGACCATTAATAACGTTTAGAAAGGCCAAGTCACTGAAACAATCTTTGGTCAGCAACTTGCTTCCAGGAGCACAAAGGAAAACAGCTCAAAATTGGTTGAGTAGAAAAGAGGAATTTATTAAGTGTGCGAAATGTAAAGCATGCACTCATGGCAAAAATACCTCTACTTTTGTGGGAGGCCTTACGCCGGAGGTGAATAAAACCAAGGGGTTTTCTCCTGTAAATCAGACTGTGCTGTTTATGTCCTTCGCTGTCCATGTAACCTGCGATATGTGGGTAGTACAATACTCCCGGTACATAAGCGAATCTTGCAGCACCTGAGAGCCATTAAAAATGGGGATAAAACATACCCTGTGGCTAGACATTTTGATCAAGTCCACAACAGAAGCATTAAAGGATTTGAGTACTACGTAATCGATGCAGTCCCAGTGAACGAGAGAGGGGAGATAGAGTTAAGAAACTGAGAAGGTTGGAGTCTAATTACATCATTAGGCTCAATACTAAGATCCCCGAAGGCTTGAACATGGAAGAAGACTTTCATACCCATTTATAAAATGATTGTGGTTTCACTCCCTATGCCTGAAGTGGAATGAATTTTAGAATGTTTTTATTGTATCTCTTTAAAGTGATGATTTATGATTTATACACGTGCACATTTTACAGACTTGTTTATTCAAACAGAGAGTAGATGAGATGGACATGTTAAGGGGGCTTAGAATTTTGCTAATAGCCCACTTGGGCTGAATTGTGTGAGATTTGGGTGTTCTGGTACTATTATCGTAACAAACGCAGGGTACTGTGTTTTTGTGATTGGGATCGAGTTGGCCCACTGGGGCATAACTTGCGCTTATGATTCACTTCAACCCAAACTTATATGACGGTCTGCCCTCTGTAAAATGCAAATTTGTACTATACATTAATTCTGTTTACAATTTTATTTTAGAATTCTTAATGATTGAGCAGAGGAGAGCAGACTATTTGTATTATTGTGAAATGAATTTAGCAAAAACATTTTTAAAATCAGCCGCCGGGGAGTCCGTGATTTAGTTTGGACTACAAGTCTGTTGTCACTCTTTATTGTTTAGTAGTTCAACACGTATCACGTTCACACGCAACGCTTATAATGGCGGCAAAACTTTATGGAGATTGTTAGTGAACAAGCTTGCAGGACAAGCGAAACGCGTCTAATGTTGTAGCTGACTGAAATAAAGGACATTTTGCGCATACGACACGGCGTCGACTCTCCTGCTTTGTAGGAAGTTTGTCAAATATTCGCTTCATCACTTGATGAGATTTCCACGAAAAACATCATGTTCCAGCATGCAACCTGCCAGGAAACGCTGCGTGAGGAGGTACACACCTGGTCACAAGGAGGAGCCAAGTAACTGCTACACTGGGAGTGGTCACTGAATGTTTTAAAGATCTCCTTGTGCATTTGAACCTTACCTATGACTCCGGCACTGATGAAAGCCGTCATGGCCAGAAACGCGTCTGCCTCAGCGATTCATGGACATCCTGTGTGCGCATCAACTGCTTCAATAAAGCCACTTTTTTAATCCCTGGAGCTGTGTCCTGCCTACTTCGTATAAGGGAGTGAGCATTTGGAGGTGAATGTTTAGCCGGTACTGTCGACACCGGCAAAGGACACGCCCTCTCGTTCTGGCGCTCTGCTGGAGTCGACAACTTTTGTTTGGCGCAATGACATTGCAACGCAGAGCCCCGTCCAAGCGGGTAATCACCATTCAGGTATTACTTTTCTGCATGGGTGAGAGAGGAGGAGTAATCGTACTGCCTGAGAAAGGGGAAACGAGTGGAAAGAACCGGAAAATCTCACCTTGGCAAGCCGCGGCGGAATATGGTGCATTTCGCCAAGTTTGGGGGCAACATTGTGTGCTTTGGATTCGCTTCATCACTTGATGAGATTTCCACGAAAAACATCATGTTCCAGCATGCAACCTGCCAGGAAACGCTGCGTGAGGAGGTACACACCTGGTCACAAGGAGGAGCCAAGTAACTGCTACACTGGGAGTGGTCACTGAATGTTTTAAAGATCTCCTTGTGCATTTGAACCTTACCTATGACTCCGGCACTGATGAAAGCCGTCATGGCCAGAAACGCGTCTGCCTCAGCGATTCATGGACATCCTGTGTGCGCATCAACTGCTTCAATAAAGCCACTTTTTTAATCCCTGGAGCTGTGTCTTGCCTACTTCGTATAAGGGAGTGAGCATTTGGAGGTGAATGTTTAGCCGGTACTGTCGACACCGGCAAAGGACACGCCCTCTCGTTCTGGCGCTCTGCTGGAGTCGACAACTTTTGTTTGGCGCAATGACATTGCAACGCAGAGCCCCGTCCAAGCGGGTAATCACCATTCAGGTATTACTTTTCTGCATGGGTGAGAGAGGAGGAGTAATCGTACTGCCTGAGAAAGGGGAAACGAGTGGAAAGAACCGGAAAATCTCACCTTGGCAAGCCGCGGCGGAATATGGTGCATTTCGCCAAGTTTGGGGGCAACATTGTGTGCTTTGGATTCGCTTCATCACTTGATGAGATTTCCACGAAAAACATCATGTTCCAGCATGCAACCTGCCAGGAAACGCTGCGTGAGGAGGTACACACCTGGTCACAAGGAGGAGCCAAGTAACTGCTACACTGGGAGTGGTCACTGAATGTTTTAAAGATCTCCTTGTGCATTTGAACCTTACCTATGACTCCGGCACTGATGAAAGCCGTCATGGCCAGAAACGCGTCTGCCTCAGCGATTCATGGACATCCTGTGTGCGCATCAACTGCTTCAATAAAGCCACTTTTTTAATCCCTGGAGCTGTGTCCTGCCTACTTCGTATAAGGAAGTGAGCATTTGGAGGTGAATGTTTAGCCGGTACTGTCGACACCGGCAAAGGACACGCCCTCTCGTTCTGGCGCTCTGCTGGAGTCGACAACTTTTGTTTGGCGCAATGACATTGCAACGCAGAGCCCCGTCCAAGCGGGTAATCACCATTCAGGTATTACTTTTCTGCATGGGTGAGAGAGGAGGAGTAATCGTACTGCCTGAGAAAGGGGACACGAGTAGAAAGAACCGGACAATCTCACCTTGGCAAGCCGTGGCGGAATATGGTACATTTCGCCAAGTTTGGGGGCAACATTGTGTGCTTTGGATGCGCTTCATCACTTGATGAGATTTCCACGAAAAACATCATGTTCCATCATGCAACCTGCCAGGAAACGCTGCGTGAGGAGGTACACACCTGGTCACAAGGAGGAGCCAAGTAACTGCTACACTGGGAGTGGTCACTGAATGTTTTAAAGATCTCCTTGTGCATTTGAACCTTACCTATGACTCCGGCACTGATGAAAGCCGTCATGGCCAGAAACGCGTCTGCCTCAGCGATTCATGGACATACTGTGTGCGCATCAACTGCTTCAATAAAGCCACTTTTTTAATCCCTGGAGCTGTGTCCTGCCTACTTCGTATAAGGGAGTGAGCATTTGGAGGTGAATGTTTAGCCGGTACTGTCAACACCGGCAAAGGACACGCCCTCTCGTTCTGGCGCTCTGCTGGAGTCGACAACTTTTGTTTGGCGCAATGACATTGCAACGCAGAGCCCCGTCCAAGCGGGTAATCACCATTCAGGTATTACTTTTCTGCATGGGTGGGAGAGGAGGAGTAATCGTACTGCCTGAGAAAGGGGACACGAGTGGAAAGAACCGGACAATCTCACCTTGGCAAGCCGCGGCGAAATATGGTGCATTTCGCCAAGTTTGGGGGCAACATTGTGTGCTTTGGATTCGCTTCATCACTTGATGAGATTTCCACGAAAAACATCATGTTCCAGCATGCAACCTGCCAGGAAACGCTGCGTGAGGAGGTACACACCTGGTCACAAGGAGGAGCCAAGTAACTGCTACACTGGGAGTGGTCACTAAATGTTTTAAAGATCTCCTTGTGCATTTGAACCTTACCTATGACTCCGGCACTGATGAAAGTCGTCATGGCCAGAAACGCGTCTGCCTCAGCGATTCATGGACATCCTGTGTGCGCATCAACTGCTTCAATAAAGCCACTTTTTTAATCCCTGGAGCTGTGTCCTGCCTACTTCGTATAAGGGAGTGAGCATTTGGAGGTGAATGTTTAGCCGGTACTGTCGACACCGGCAAAGGACACGCCCTCTCGTTCTGGCGCTCTGCTGGAGTCGACAACTTTTGTTTGGCGCAATGACATTGCAACGCAGAGCCCCGTCCAAGCGGGTAATCACCATTCAGGTATTACTTTTCTGCATGGGTGAGAGAGGAGGAGTAATCGTACTGCCTGAGAAAGGGGAAATGAGTGGAAAGAACCGGAAAATCTCACCTTGGCAAGCCGCGGCGGAATATGGTGCATTTCGCCAAGTTTGGGGGCAACATTGTGTGCTTTGGATTCGCTTCATCACTTGATGAGATTTCCACGAAAAACATCATGTTCCAGCATGCAACCTGCCAGGAAACGCTGCGTGAGGAGGTACACACCTGGTCACAAGGAGGAGCCAAGTAACTGCTACACTGGGAGTGGTCACTGAATGTTTTAAAGATCTCCTTGTGCATTTGAACCTTACCTATGACTCCGGCACTGATGAAAGCCGTCATGGCCAGAAACGCGTCTGCCTCAGCGATTCATGGACATCCTGTGTGCGCATCAACTGCTTCAATAAAGCCACTTTTTTAATCCCTGGAGCTGTGTCCTGCCTACTTCGTATAAGGAAGTGAGCATTTGGAGGTGAATGTTTAGCCGGTACTGTCGACACCGGCAAAGGACACGCCCTCTCGTTCTGGCGCTCTGCTGGAGTCGACAACTTTTGTTTGGCGCAATGACATTGCAACGCAGAGCCCCGTCCAAGCGGGTAATCACCATTCAGGTATTACTTTTCTGCATGGGTGAGAGAGGAGGAGTAATCGTACTGCCTGAGAAAGGGGACACGAGTGGAAAGAACCGGACAATCTCACCTTGGCAAGCCGTGGCGGAATATGGTGCATTTCGCCAAGTTTGGGGGCAACATTGTGTGCTTTGGATGCGCTTCATCACTTGATGAGATTTCCACGAAAAACATCATGTTCCATCATGCAACCTGCCAGGAAACGCTGCGTGAGGAGGTACACACCTGGTCACAAGGAGGAGCCAATTAACTGCTACACTGGGAGTGGTCACTGAATGTTTTAAAGATCTCCTTGTGCATTTGAACCTTACCTATGACTCCGGCACTGATGAAAGCCGTCATGGCCAGAAACGCGTCTGCCTCAGCGATTCATGGACATCCTGTGTGCGCATCAACTGCTTCAATAAAGCCACTTTTTTAATCCCTGGAGCTGTGTCCTGCCTACTTCGTATAAGGGTGTGAGCATTTGGAGGTGAATGTTTAGCCGGTACTGTCGACACCGGCAAAGGACACGCCCTCTCGTTCTGGCGCTCTGCTGGAGTCGACAACTTTTGTTTGGCGCAATGACATTGCAACGCAGAGCCCCGTCCAAGCGGGTAATCACCATTCAGGTATTACTTTTCTGCATGGGTGAGAGAGGAGGAGTAATCGTACTGCCTGAGAAAGGGGACACGAGTGGAAAGAACCGGACAATCTCACCTTGGCAAGCCGCGGCGGAATATGGTGCATTTCGCCAAGTTTGGGGGCAACATTGTGTGCTTTGGATTCGCTTCATCACTTGATGAGATTTCCATGAAAAACATCATGTTCCAGCATGCAACCTGCCAGGAAACGCTGCGTGAGGAGGTACACACCTGGTCACAAGGAGGAGCCAAGTAACTGCTACACTGGGAGTGGTCACTGAATGTTTTAAAGATCTCCTTGTGCATTTGAACCTTACCTATGACTCCGGCACTGATGAAAGCCGTCATGGCCAGAAACGCGTCTGCCTCAGCGATTCATGGACATCCTGTGTGCGCATCAACTGCTTCAATAAAGCCACTTTTTTAATCCCTGGAGCTGTGTCCTGCCTACTTCGTATAAGGGAGTGAGCATTTGGAGGTGAATGTTTAGCCGGTACTGTCGACACCGGCAAAGGACACGCCCTCTCGTTCTGGCGCTCTGCTGGAGTCGACAACTTTTGTTTGGCGCAATGACATTGCAACGCAGAGCCCCGTCCAAGCGGGTAATCACCATTCAGGTATTACTTTTCTGCATGGGTGAGAGAGGAGGAGTAATCGTACTGCCTGAGAAAGGGGACACGAGTGGAAAGAACCGGACAATCTCACCTTGGCAAGCCGTGGCGGAATATGGTGCATTTCGCCAAGTTTGGGGGCAACATTGTGTGCTTTGGATGCGCTTCATCACTTGATGAGATTTCCACGAAAAACATCATGTTCCATCATGCAACCTGCCAGGAAACGCTGCGTGAGGAGGTACACACCTGGTCACAAGGAGGAGCCAATTAACTGCTACACTGGGAGTGGTCACTGAATGTTTTAAAGATCTCCTTGTGCATTTGAACCTTACCTATGACTCCGGCACTGATGAAAGCCGTCATGGCCAGAAACGCGTCTGCCTCAGCGATTCATGGACATCCTGTGTGCGCATCAACTGCTTCAATAAAGCCACTTTTTTAATCCCTGGAGCTGTGTCCTGCCTACTTCGTATAAGGGAGTGAGCATTTGGAGGTGAATGTGTAGCCGGTACTGTCGACACCGGCAAAGGACACGCCCTCTCGTTCTGGCGCTCTGCTGGAGTCGACAACTTTTGTTTGGCGCAATGACATTGCAACGCAGAGCCCCGTCCAAGCGGGTAATCACCATTCAGGTATTACTTTTCTGCATGGGTGAGAGAGGAGGAGTAATCGTACTGCCTGAGAAAGGGGACACGAGTGGAAAGAACCGGACAATCTCACCTTGGCAAGCCGCGGCGGAATATGGTGCATTTCGCCAAGTTTGGGGGCAACATTGTGTGCTTTGGATTCGCTTCATCACTTGATGAGATTTCCATGAAAAACTTCATGTTCCAGCATGCAACCTGCCAGGAAACGCTGCGTGAGGAGGTACACACCTGGTCACAAGGAGGAGCCAAGTAACTGCTACACTGGGAGTGGTCACTGAATGTTTTAAAGATCTCCTTGTGCATTTGAACCTTACCTATGACTCCGGCACTGATGAAAGCCGTCATGGCCAGAAACGCGTCTGCCTCAGCGATTCATGGACATCCTGTGTGCGCATCAACTGCTTCAATAAAGCCACTTTTTTAATCCCTGGAGCTGTGTCCTGCCTACTTCGTATAAGGGAGTGAGCATTTGGAGGTGAATGTTTAGCCGGTACTGTCGACACCGGCAAAGGACACGCCCTCTCGTTCTGGTGCTCTGCTGGAGTCGACAACTTTTGTTTGGCGCAATGACATTGCAACGCAGAGCCCCGTCCAAGCGGGTAATCACCATTCAGGTATTACTTTTCTGCATGGGTGAGAGAGGAGGAGTAATCGTACTGCCTGAGAAAGGGGACACGAGTGGAAAGAACCGGACAATCTCACCTTGGCAAGCCGTGGCGGAATATGGTGCATTTCGCCAAGTTTAGGGGCAACATTGTGTGCTTTGGATGCGCTTCATCACTTGATGAGATTTCCACGAAAAACATCATGTTCCATCATGCAACCTGCCAGGAAACGCTGCGTGAGGAGGTACACACCTGGTCACAAGGAGGAGCCAATTAACTGCTACACTGGGAGTGGTCACTGAATGTTTTAAAGATCTCCCTGTGCATTTGAACCTTACCTATGACTCCGGCACTGATGAAAGCCGTCATGGCCAGAAACGCGTCTGCCTCAGCGATTCATGGACATCCTGTGTGCGCATCAACTGCTTCAATAAAGCCACTTTTTTAATCCCTGGAGCTGTGTCCTGCCTACTTCGTATAAGGGAGTGAGCATTTGGAGGTGAATGTTTAGCCGGTACTGTCGACACCGGCAAAGGACACGCCCTCTCGTTCTGGCGCTCTGCTGGAGTCGACAACTTTTGTTTGGCGCAATGACATTGCAACGCAGAGCCCCGTCCAAGCGGGTAATCACCATTCAGGTATTACTTTTCTGCATGGGTGAGAGAGGAGGAGTAATCGTACTGCCTGAGAAAGGGGACACGAGTGGAAAGAACCGGACAATCTCACCTTGGCAAGCCGCGGCGGAATATGGTGCATTTCGCCAAGTTTGGGGGCAACATTGTGTGCTTTGGATTCGCTTCATCACTTGATGAGATTTCCATGAAAAACATCATGTTCCAGCATGCAACCTGCCAGGAAACGCTGCGTGAGGAGGTACACACCTGGTCACAAGGAGGAGCCAAGTAACTGCTACACTGGGAGTGGTCACTGAATGTTTTAAAGATCTCCTTGTGCATTTGAACCTTACCTATGACTCCGGCACTGATGAAAGCCGTCATGGCCAGAAACGCGTCTGCCTCAGCGATTCATGGACATCCTGTGTGCGCATCAACTGCTTCAATAAAGCCACTTTTTTAATCCCTGGAGCTGTGTCCTGCCTACTTCGTATAAGGGAGTGAGCATTTGGAGGTGAATGTTTAGCCGGTACTGTCGACACCGGCAAAGGACACGCCCTCTCGTTCTGGCGCTCTGCTGGAGTCGACAACTTTTGTTTGGCGCAATGACATTGCAACGCAGAGCCCCGTCCAAGCGGGTAATCACCATTCAGGTATTACTTTTCTGCATGGGTGAGAGAGGAGGAGTAATCGTACTGCCTGAGAAAGGGGACACGAGTGGAAAGAACCGGACAATCTCACCTTGGCAAGCCGTGGCGGAATATGGTGCATTTCGCCAAGTTTGGGGGCAACATTGTGTGCTTTGGATGCGCTTCATCACTTGATGAGATTTCCACGAAAAACATCATGTTCCATCATGCAACCTGCCAGGAAACGCTGCGTGAGGAGGTACACACCTGGTCACAAGGAGGAGCCAATTAACTGCTACACTGGGAGTGGTCACTGAATGTTTTAAAGATCTCCTTGTGCATTTGAACCTTACCTATGACTCCGGCACTGATGAAAGCCGTCATGGCCAGAAACGCGTCTGCCTCAGCGATTCATGGACATCCTGTGTGCGCATCAACTGCTTCAATAAAGCCACTTTTTTAATCCCTGGAGCTGTGTCTTGCCTACTTCGTATAAGGGAGTGAGCATTTGGAGGTGAATGTTTAGCCGGTACTGTCGACACCGGCAAAGGACACGCCCTCTCGTTCTGGCGCTCTGCTGGAGTCGACAACTTTTGTTTGGCGCAATGACATTGCAACGCAGAGCCCCGTCCAAGCGGGTAATCACCATTCAGGTATTACTTTTCTGCATGGGTGAGAGAGGAGGAGTAATCGTACTGCCTGAGAAAGGGGACACGAGTGGAAAGAACCGGACAATCTCACCTTGGCAAGCCACGGCGGAATATGGTGCATTTCGCCAAGTTTGGGGGCAACATTGTGTGCTTTGGATTCGCTTCATCACTTGATGAGATTTCCATGAAAAACATCATGTTCCAGCATGCAACCTGCCAGGAAACGCTGCGTGAGGAGGTACACACCTGGTCACAAGGAGGAGCCAAGTAACTGCTACACTGGGAGTGGTCACTGAATGTTTTAAAGATCTCCTTGTGCATTTGAACCTTACCTATGACTCCGGCACTGATGAAAGCCGTCATGGCCAGAAACGCGTCTGCCTCAGCGATTCATGGACATCCTGTGTGCGCATCAACTGCTTCAATAAAGCCACTTTTTTAATCCCTGGAGCTGTGTCCTGCCTACTTCGTATAAGGGAGTGAGCATTTGGAGGTGAATGTTTAGCCGGTACTGTCGACACCGGCAAAGGACACGCCCTCTCGTTCTGGCGCTCTGCTGGAGTCGACAACTTTTGTTTGGCGCAATGACATTGCAACGCAGAGCCCCGTCCAAGCGGGTAATCACCATTCAGGTATTACTTTTCTGCATGGGTGAGAGAGGAGGAGTAATCGTACTGCCTGAGAAAGGGGACACGAGTGGAAAGAACCGGACAATCTCACCTTGGCAAGCCGCGGCGAAATATGGTGCATTTCGCCAAGTTTGGGGGCAACATTGTGTGCTTTGGATTCGCTTCATCACTTGATGAGATTTCCACGAAAAACATCATGTTCCAGCATGCAACCTGCCAGGAAACGCTGCGGGAGGAGGTACACACCTGGTCACAAGGAGGAGCCAAGTAACTGCTACACTGGGAGTGGTCACTGAATGTTTTAAAGATCTCCTTGTGCATTTGAACCTTACCTATGACTCCGGCACTGATGAAAGCCGTCATGGCCAGAAACGCGTCTGCCTCAGCGATTCATGGACATCCTGTGTGCGCATCAACTGCTTCAATAAAGCCACTTTTTTAATCCCTGGAGCTGTGTCCTGCCTACTTCGTATAAGGAAGTGAGCATTTGGAGGTGAATGTTTAGCCGGTACTGTCGACACCGGCAAAGGACACGCCCTCTCGTTCTGGCGCTCTGCTGGAGTCGACAACTTTTGTTTGGCGCAATGACATTGCAACGCAGAGCCCCGTCCAAGCGGGTAATCACCATTCAGGTATTACTTTTCTGCATGGGTGAGAGAGGAGGAGTAATCGTACTGCCTGAGAAAGGGGACACGAGTAGAAAGAACCGGACAATCTCACCTTGGCAAGCCGTGGCGGAATATGGTACATTTCGCCAAGTTTGGGGGCAACATTGTGTGCTTTGGATGCGCTTCATCACTTGATGAGATTTCCACGAAAAACATCATGTTCCATCATGCAACCTGCCAGGAAACGCTGCGTGAGGAGGTACACACCTGGTCACAAGGAGGAGCCAAGTAACTGCTACACTGGGAGTGGTCACTGAATGTTTTAAAGATCTCCTTGTGCATTTGAACCTTACCTATGACTCCGGCACTGATGAAAGCCGTCATGGCCAGAAACGCGTCTGCCTCAGCGATTCATGGACATACTGTGTGCGCATCAACTGCTTCAATAAAGCCACTTTTTTAATCCCTGGAGCTGTGTCCTGCCTACTTCGTATAAGGGAGTGAGCATTTGGAGGTGAATGTTTAGCCGGTACTGTCAACACCGGCAAAGGACACGCCCTCTCGTTCTGGCGCTCTGCTGGAGTCGACAACTTTTGTTTGGCGCAATGACATTGCAACGCAGAGCCCCGTCCAAGCGGGTAATCACCATTCAGGTATTACTTTTCTGCATGGGTGGGAGAGGAGGAGTAATCGTACTGCCTGAGAAAGGGGACACGAGTGGAAAGAACCGGACAATCTCACCTTGGCAAGCCGCGGCGAAATATGGTGCATTTCGCCAAGTTTGGGGGCAACATTGTGTGCTTTGGATTCGCTTCATCACTTGATGAGATTTCCACGAAAAACATCATGTTCCAGCATGCAACCTGCCAGGAAACGCTGCGTGAGGAGGTACACACCTGGTCACAAGGAGGAGCCAAGTAACTGCTACACTGGGAGTGGTCACTAAATGTTTTAAAGATCTCCTTGTGCATTTGAACCTTACCTATGACTCCGGCACTGATGAAAGCCGTCATGGCCAGAAACGCGTCTGCCTCAGCGATTCATGGACATCCTGTGTGCGCATCAACTGCTTCAATAAAGCCACTTTTTTAATCCCTGGAGCTGTGTCCTGCCTACTTCGTATAAGGGAGTGAGCATTTGGAGGTGAATGTTTAGCCGGTACTGTCGACACCGGCAAAGGACACGCCCTCTCGTTCTGGCGCTCTGCTGGAGTCGACAACTTTTGTTTGGCGCAATGACATTGCAACGCAGAGCCCCGTCCAAGCGGGTAATCACCATTCAGGTATTACTTTTCTGCATGGGTGAGAGAGGAGGAGTAATCGTACTGCCTGAGAAAGGGGAAATGAGTGGAAAGAACCGGAAAATCTCACCTTGGCAAGCCGCGGCGGAATATGGTGCATTTCGCCAAGTTTGGGGGCAACATTGTGTGCTTTGGATTCGCTTCATCACTTGATGAGATTTCCACGAAAAACATCATGTTCCAGCATGCAACCTGCCAGGAAACGCTGCGTGAGGAGGTACACACCTGGTCACAAGGAGGAGCCAAGTAACTGCTACACTGGGAGTGGTCACTGAATGTTTTAAAGATCTCCTTGTGCATTTGAACCTTACCTATGACTCCGGCACTGATGAAAGCCGTCATGGCCAGAAACGCGTCTGCCTCAGCGATTCATGGACATCCTGTGTGCGCATCAACTGCTTCAATAAAGCCACTTTTTTAATCCCTGGAGCTGTGTCCTGCCTACTTCGTATAAGGAAGTGAGCATTTGGAGGTGAATGTTTAGCCGGTACTGTCGACACCGGCAAAGGACACGCCCTCTCGTTCTGGCGCTCTGCTGGAGTCGACAACTTTTGTTTGGCGCAATGACATTGCAACGCAGAGCCCCGTCCAAGCGGGTAATCACCATTCAGGTATTACTTTTCTGCATGGGTGAGAGAGGAGGAGTAATCGTACTGCCTGAGAAAGGGGACACGAGTGGAAAGAACCGGACAATCTCACCTTGGCAAGCCGTGGCGGAATATGGTGCATTTCGCCAAGTTTGGGGGCAACATTGTGTGCTTTGGATGCGCTTCATCACTTGATGAGATTTCCACGAAAAACATCATGTTCCATCATGCAACCTGCCAGGAAACGCTGCGTGAGGAGGTACACACCTGGTCACAAGGAGGAGCCAATTAACTGCTACACTGGGAGTGGTCACTGAATGTTTTAAAGATCTCCTTGTGCATTTGAACCTTACCTATGACTCCGGCACTGATGAAAGCCGTCATGGCCAGAAACGCGTCTGCCTCAGCGATTCATGGACATCCTGTGTGCGCATCAACTGCTTCAATAAAGCCACTTTTTTAATCCCTGGAGCTGTGTCCTGCCTACTTCGTATAAGGGTGTGAGCATTTGGAGGTGAATGTTTAGCCGGTACTGTCGACACCGGCAAAGGACACGCCCTCTCGTTCTGGCGCTCTGCTGGAGTCGACAACTTTTGTTTGGCGCAATGACATTGCAACGCAGAGCCCCGTCCAAGCGGGTAATCACCATTCAGGTATTACTTTTCTGCATGGGTGAGAGAGGAGGAGTAATCGTACTGCCTGAGAAAGGGGACACGAGTGGAAAGAACCGGACAATCTCACCTTGGCAAGCCGCGGCGGAATATGGTGCATTTCGCCAAGTTTGGGGGCAACATTGTGTGCTTTGGATTCGCTTCATCACTTGATGAGATTTCCATGAAAAACATCATGTTCCAGCATGCAACCTGCCAGGAAACGCTGCGTGAGGAGGTACACACCTGGTCACAAGGAGGAGCCAAGTAACTGCTACACTGGGAGTGGTCACTGAATGTTTTAAAGATCTCCTTGTGCATTTGAACCTTACCTATGACTCCGGCACTGATGAAAGCCGTCATGGCCAGAAACGCGTCTGCCTCAGCGATTCATGGACATCCTGTGTGCGCATCAACTGCTTCAATAAAGCCACTTTTTTAATCCCTGGAGCTGTGTCCTGCCTACTTCGTATAAGGGAGTGAGCATTTGGAGGTGAATGTTTAGCCGGTACTGTCGACACCGGCAAAGGACACGCCCTCTCGTTCTGGCGCTCTGCTGGAGTCGACAACTTTTGTTTGGCGCAATGACATTGCAACGCAGAGCCCCGTCCAAGCGGGTAATCACCATTCAGGTATTACTTTTCTGCATGGGTGAGAGAGGAGGAGTAATCGTACTGCCTGAGAAAGGGGACACGAGTGGAAAGAACCGGACAATCTCACCTTGGCAAGCCGTGGCGGAATATGGTGCATTTCGCCAAGTTTGGGGGCAACATTGTGTGCTTTGGATGCGCTTCATCACTTGATGAGATTTCCACGAAAAACATCATGTTCCATCATGCAACCTGCCAGGAAACGCTGCGTGAGGAGGTACACACCTGGTCACAAGGAGGAGCCAATTAACTGCTACACTGGGAGTGGTCACTGAATGTTTTAAAGATCTCCTTGTGCATTTGAACCTTACCTATGACTCCGGCACTGATGAAAGCCGTCATGGCCAGAAACGCGTCTGCCTCAGCGATTCATGGACATCCTGTGTGCGCATCAACTGCTTCAATAAAGCCACTTTTTTAATCCCTGGAGCTGTGTCCTGCCTACTTCGTATAAGGGAGTGAGCATTTGGAGGTGAATGTGTAGCCGGTACTGTCGACACCGGCAAAGGACACGCCCTCTCGTTCTGGCGCTCTGCTGGAGTCGACAACTTTTGTTTGGCGCAATGACATTGCAACGCAGAGCCCCGTCCAAGCGGGTAATCACCATTCAGGTATTACTTTTCTGCATGGGTGAGAGAGGAGGAGTAATCGTACTGCCTGAGAAAGGGGACACGAGTGGAAAGAACCGGACAATCTCACCTTGGCAAGCCGCGGCGGAATATGGTGCATTTCGCCAAGTTTGGGGGCAACATTGTGTGCTTTGGATTCGCTTCATCACTTGATGAGATTTCCATGAAAAACATCATGTTCCAGCATGCAACCTGCCAGGAAACGCTGCGTGAGGAGGTACACACCTGGTCACAAGGAGGAGCCAAGTAACTGCTACACTGGGAGTGGTCACTGAATGTTTTAAAGATCTCCTTGTGCATTTGAACCTTACCTATGACTCCGGCACTGATGAAAGCCGTCATGGCCAGAAACGCGTCTGCCTCAGCGATTCATGGACATCCTGTGTGCGCATCAACTGCTTCAATAAAGCCACTTTTTTAATCCCTGGAGCTGTGTCCTGCCTTCTTCGTATAAGGGAGTGAGCATTTGGAGGTGAATGTTTAGCCGGTACTGTCGACACCGGCAAAGGACACGCCCTCTCGTTCTGGTGCTCTGCTGGAGTCGACAACTTTTGTTTGGCGCAATGACATTGCAACGCAGAGCCCCGTCCAAGCGGGTAATCACCATTCAGGTATTACTTTTCTGCATGGGTGAGAGAGGAGGAGTAATCGTACTGCCTGAGAAAGGGGACACGAGTGGAAAGAACCGGACAATCTCACCTTGGCAAGCCGTGGCGGAATATGGTGCATTTCGCCAAGTTTAGGGGCAACATTGTGTGCTTTGGATGCGCTTCATCACTTGATGAGATTTCCACGAAAAACATCATGTTCCATCATGCAACCTGCCAGGAAACGCTGCGTGAGGAGGTACACACCTGGTCACAAGGAGGAGCCAATTAACTGCTACACTGGGAGTGGTCACTGAATGTTTTAAAGATCTCCCTGTGCATTTGAACCTTACCTATGACTCCGGCACTGATGAAAGCCGTCATGGCCAGAAACGCGTCTGCCTCAGCGATTCATGGACATCCTGTGTGCGCATCAACTGCTTCAATAAAGCCACTTTTTTAATCCCTGGAGCTGTGTCCTGCCTACTTCGTATAAGGGAGTGAGCATTTGGAGGTGAATGTTTAGCCGGTACTGTCGACACCGGCAAAGGACACGCCCTCTCGTTCTGGCGCTCTGCTGGAGTCGACAACTTTTGTTTGGCGCAATGACATTGCAACGCAGAGCCCCGTCCAAGCGGGTAATCACCATTCAGGTATTACTTTTCTGCATGGGTGAGAGAGGAGGAGTAATCGTACTGCCTGAGAAAGGGGACACGAGTGGAAAGAACCGGACAATCTCACCTTGGCAAGCCGCGGCGGAATATGGTGCATTTCGCCAAGTTTGGGGGCAACATTGTGTGCTTTGGATTCGCTTCATCACTTGATGAGATTTCCATGAAAAACATCATGTTCCAGCATGCAACCTGCCAGGAAACGCTGCGTGAGGAGGTACACACCTGGTCACAAGGAGGAGCCAAGTAACTGCTACACTGGGAGTGGTCACTGAATGTTTTAAAGATCTCCTTGTGCATTTGAACCTTACCTATGACTCCGGCACTGATGAAAGCCGTCATGGCCAGAAACGTGTCTGCCTCAGCGATTCATGGACATCCTGTGTGCGCATCAACTGCTTCAATAAAGCCACTTTTTTAATCCCTGGAGCTGTGTCCTGCCTACTTCGTATAAGGGAGTGAGCATTTGGAGGTGAATGTTTAGCCGGTACTGTCGACACCGGCAAAGGACACGCCCTCTCGTTCTGGCGCTCTGCTGGAGTCGACAACTTTTGTTTGGCGCAATGACATTGCAACGCAGAGCCCCGTCCAAGCGGGTAATCACCATTCAGGTATTACTTTTCTGCATGGGTGAGAGAGGAGGAGTAATCGTACTGCCTGAGAAAGGGGACACGAGTGGAAAGAACCGGACAATCTCACCTTGGCAAGCCGTGGCGGAATATGGTGCATTTCGCCAAGTTTGGGGGCAACATTGTGTGCTTTGGATGCGCTTCATCACTTGATGAGATTTCCACGAAAAACATCATGTTCCATCATGCAACCTGCCAGGAAACGCTGCGTGAGGAGGTACACACCTGGTCACAAGGAGGAGCCAATTAACTGCTACACTGGGAGTGGTCACTGAATGTTTTAAAGATCTCCTTGTGCATTTGAACCTTACCTATGACTCCGGCACTGATGAAAGCCGTCATGGCCAGAAACGCGTCTGCCTCAGCGATTCATGGACATCCTGTGTGCGCATCAACTGCTTCAATAAAGCCACTTTTTTAATCCCTGGAGCTGTGTCTTGCCTACTTCGTATAAGGGAGTGAGCATTTGGAGGTGAATGTTTAGCCGGTACTGTCGACACCGGCAAAGGACACGCCCTCTCGTTCTGGCGCTCTGCTGGAGTCGACAACTTTTGTTTGGCGCAATGACATTGCAACGCAGAGCCCCGTCCAAGCGGGTAATCACCATTCAGGTATTACTTTTCTGCATGGGTGAGAGAGGAGGAGTAATCGTACTGCCTGAGAAAGGGGACACGAGTGGAAAGAACCGGACAATCTCACCTTGGCAAGCCACGGCGGAATATGGTGCATTTCGCCAAGTTTGGGGGCAACATTGTGTGCTTTGGATTCGCTTCATCACTTGATGAGATTTCCATGAAAAACATCATGTTCCAGCATGCAACCTGCCAGGAAACGCTGCGTGAGGAGGTACACACCTGGTCACAAGGAGGAGCCAAGTAACTGCTACACTGGGAGTGGTCACTGAATGTTTTAAAGATCTCCTTGTGCATTTGAACCTTACCTATGACTCCGGCACTGATGAAAGCCGTCATGGCCAGAAACGCGTCTGCCTCAGCGATTCATGGACATCCTGTGTGCGCATCAACTGCTTCAATAAAGCCACTTTTTTAATCCCTGGAGCTGTGTCCTGCCTACTTCGTATAAGGGAGTGAGCATTTGGAGGTGAATGTTTAGCCGGTACTGTCGACACCGGCAAAGGACACGCCCTCTCGTTCTGGCGCTCTGCTGGAGTCGACAACTTTTGTTTGGCGCAATGACATTGCAACGCAGAGCCCCGTCCAAGCGGGTAATCACCATTCAGGTATTACTTTTCTGCATGGGTGAGAGAGGAGGAGTAATCGTACTGCCTGAGAAAGGGGACACGAGTGGAAAGAACCGGACAATCTCACCTTGGCAAGCCGCGGCGAAATATGGTGCATTTCGCCAAGTTTGGGGGCAACATTGTGTGCTTTGGATTCGCTTCATCACTTGATGAGATTTCCACGAAAAACATCATGTTCCAGCATGCAACCTGCCAGGAAACGCTGCGGGAGGAGGTACACACCTGGTCACAAGGAGGAGCCAAGTAACTGCTACACTGGGAGTGGTCACTGAATGTTTTAAAGATCTCCTTGTGCATTTGAACCTTACCTATGACTCCGGCACTGATGAAAGCCGTCATGGCCAGAAACGCGTCTGCCTCAGCGATTCATGGACATCCTGTGTGCGCATCAACTGCTTCAATAAAGCCACTTTTTTAATCCCTGGAGCTGTGTCCTGCCTACTTCGTATAAGGGAGTGAGCATTTGGAGGTGAATATATATATATATATATATATATATATATATATATATATATATATATATATATCCGGGATGGGAAGCTGAATGTTTTCTTCTAAATAAAGGTGTTACCTACCTGCTACGGAGTGCGTCCTCGAATCTGGTGAAAACTTTGTGAAGGCAATTAATCACGGCGTCTCCAGGCCGTGGAGTGATCTCACTGCCCAGAGGAGCTGGAAAGGGTCCGTGTGAGGGAAAATTGTGTCCCTTCACTTTCGGCGCAGCAGAGAATAATTTGAACATTCAGAGTCTCATCCAGAGGCTCAATGAGGGGCTGCTACAATTGTCCTACCATCGACGTGTGCAACTTCAACCCACTGGAGGGTAATAACTTGAAAATAAGTACTGCAATAACCAGCGTGCAACAGACCAGTGAACTATTCAAATGGCACACCGGAGGCCAATTAAGACTTTTTAGAAGCACGCAGGGTGAAAAGCAGGCACGTAATTGAAGATGCACACGGAGGCCTCTGAGGAAAGGGAAAGGATTCCATGAAACGCGTCAGGCCGGGGACTGCATTCGGGATGGGAAGCTGAATGTTTTCTTCTAAATAAAGATGTTACCTACCTGCTACGGAGTGCGTCCTCGAATCTGGTGAAAACTTTGTGAAGGCAATATATATATATATATATATATATATATATATATATATATATATTCACTGAAAAAGCCATAGGTTTCAGGGGTGTTATAAGCTGGACATTTCACTCATACGAAACCATAGAAATTCCTCCGTTATGGTTAGTTCTACTACCTATAACTCGCGTGCCCGCAATCCACTACTGGTGATGTCACATATTACATCATTCATGACATGGTCAGTGACATCACTGGTGACATCACTGATGACATCTCAAATGACATCAATGATGACATCACTGATGACATCATCCTGTGAATGTGGTTTATTTTGAAATTTTAATATGTATTATATATATAGCAATCTGCATTGAAGAATGAGTGGATATATAAATATCTGGATGGACGATTTAGTAGCAGTGTGATTGACTTTTTACTTGTCTAATTTATAGTGTCTCACTAAATATATTGGATAGTTACTAAACTGTGTGAATATCTGTATCACTTTGTCAGTTGTTGTGTAAACTGCTGCACCAGTTGATTACTAGCTATGTGAAAGTCTATATTAGTTATTGATTAGTTAATTGAGCATTTGTATGGGAGAGTGAATGTGTGTCTGGTTCGGTGGGGTTGTGTTACTGCCCAAAGATGTGTGAATATTTGAATCAGTAGGTATATGAGGTTAAGACTACATGTTATAACAGTTGTTTGGGTGAGTGAATATCTTTATGGGTGTGGTGATGAACAAATATATCTCTCAATGGTACATGTCCAACAAACTAGAAAAATAAAAAGCAGTGTATGTGACAGCTGTTGTATATAAATAAGTATACATAAGACTCAGTGATTGTATGAGTGACTGTATGGATAACTGTATACTTCTAATGGTGATTTTATAACACACTAAGTATGAGTTACTGAATAAATGAAGTGGTGTTTGTATTAAGGGTGGGCGTAGTTCGCGAAGTAGCACTTCGCGAAGCTACGAAAAGTGCAGTTCGCACTACGCGAGCTTCGCGTAGCGCTTCGCGAACTGCGTAGTAACATGTTCGCACTGTGCAAGATGTTGTTTGGAATGATTGCACAGTGCGGACAAGCAACCGGCACTGTGCAATCATTGAAAATGGCATCTTGCACAGTGCGAGCTGTAGTTTTCTGCTGCTCGAGGAGATTTTTACTCGAGCGGCAGCTTTCTCAACGCGAACTGGTAGTTTCTCATCGCGAGCGGTCGCGAGCATGCGCGACCCCTCGCAATGAGAAACCTGACCTCCTCGCGTTGGGAATCTCGCCGGGAGGTTTATTTTCCTTGTTCGCGATCACCAACTTGATGTTGCTGATCGCGAACAAGGAAAAAGTCTTGCCGGGATGTCATTTTGCTTGCTCGTGGTCGCCAACTTGACGTTGAGGACCGCGAGCAAGCAAAAAATGACCGCAGCACTACGCAAGACTACGCTATGCGTGTTCGCACTGTGCTACGTGCAATTCGCGTAGTGCGAAGTAGCGCGAACTTCGCAAACTTCGCGAGCGTAGCGTAGTGCTTTGCCCAGGCCTAGTTTGGATAAGTGTGTAGCTGAGTAAATGTAAGTATGATACATTGTTTGCATAAGTAAGTAGGATGACTGCATAAGTGAATAGGATGTGTGCTGGTGTGTAATGTTGATATAGGTGTCCTATTGATGATTGACAGTATGTATGACTGAATCTATATGTAAGTGATTAGATGTGTGTGTAGATCTAGGAATCACTGAGTGGGTTTTTAGAAACTTGTACTGGTGTGTAAATGGATTCAAATATGGTACTCTGTATTTTACAGTGAGTGATGAAAGGTTATATTAGTGTATGATGAGGTGTATCTGATTCAAAACACTTTGACACCTCTGTTGGTGCCAATACACGCTGCACAGCCGACTTGAGGAATGAATCCAATCAATTAAACACTTCTTAATTCTTCCTTTGCAATTTAACTACATTTTTCTCCTTTGCTTAACTCTTGATATTCGTTCAATTCATTTTACTCAATCCGTGGACACAAACGAAGGAGGCGTGATAGATTCCACATGCCACAGCTTTATTAAAATCACCCAATGCATTTCGGGAAACAATTCCCTTCGTCAGGGGTATCTAAAATACAAAATAACATCATTGTCGTTTGTTTGTACCTTGAAACGCAATTCATACTGACAATCTTATTATGAACATATGTCTGTATAATACGATTAACTTGACGATTCCTTACTTCAGTTACAAGTTGAAAAATTATATACGTCTATGGCTGATCTCCCATTTATGTATAAACGCTAATTTAAAACCATTGCTGAACTAAACATGCGTATATGCTTACCGTGACACATGGCTAATCCTCCTCTAAGAAAAAGGTACGAACGTATTAAACATCCGTGCTCCTGGAAACATCTCAAACCGGTATGAAAATACCGCTTGCCTAATTGCAGAGAACCAAATCAACTACTGATTGCTGATGGAACTTATACCCCACCTCCCTTCATTTCCACAGGTGGATGAGCACGTTTACGCACGCTAGCAAGCACGATCAACACTAAAAAAAGACTTATCAGCTAGAACTACTAACGACCTTGATCATAAAATGCTTAGAACTACAGTTTAACAAAAACCTCGTAAATCCGAACTATTCTCGCTCGATAATTAATGTTTAAAAAACGCAGTTCTTAATTTCGTGTCCTACGCTCGTGCAGTCAGGTTCAAACAATTTTTAACAATGTGCTTAAAAGAAAGTGTACTCTGTGTCATGTAGCATATAAATCTACCAAAGTGAACAGTCCGTTATGAACATAAAGTACTGTAGAACTGAAGTATGATGATAACCTCGTAAATCAGGTCTTTTCTCACTCGTAAACTAATGTTAAACAAACACAGTCCTAAATTTCGTGTCCAGTGCCTGTTGGCTATCTTGTTCAAACAACTTTTCACAATATGCATGAAAATAAATATACTCTACATCAAATGGCATAAAAATCTACCACAGTCAATAATCCATTTAGAAATAGATAACAATTCTATTTCTAAATGGATTATTGACTGTGGTAGATTTTTATGCCATTTGATGTAGAGTATATTTATTTTCATGCATATTGTGAAAAGTTGTTTGAACAAGATAGCCAACAGGCACTGGACACGGTTTGAGATGTTTCCAGGAGCACGGATGTTTAATACGTTCGTACCTTTTTCTTAGAGGAGGATTAGCCATGTGTCACGGTAAGCATATACGCATGTTTAGTTCAGCAATGGTTTTAAATTAGCGTTTATACATAAATGGGAGATCAGCCATAGACGTATATAATTTTTCAACTTGTAACTGAAGTAAGGAATCGTCAAGTTAATCGTATTATACAGACATATGTTCATAATAAGATTGTCAGTATGAATTGCGTTTCAAGGTACAAACAAACGACAATGATGTTATTTTGTATTTTAGATACCCCTGACGAAGGGAATTGTTTCCCGAAATGCATTGGGTGATTTTAATAAAGCTGTGGCATGTGGAATCTATCACGCCTCCTTCGTTTGTGTCCACGGATTGAGTAAAATGAATTGAACGAATATCAAGAGTTAAGCAAAGGAGAAAAATGTAGTTAAATTGCAAAGGAAGAATTAAGAAGTGTTTAATTGATTGGATTCATTCCTCAAGTCGGCTGTGCAGCGTGTATTGGCACCAACAGAGGTGTCAAAGTGTTTTGCTTCATTGTTACGCGCAATTGGGCGGAGTGCGCTTCACGTTTTGCACGCCAATACAGGTTGAAAGAGTACATGACTGAAAAATTTCTGATAAAATCGGTGTGCATCTCACTACTTGTTTAGAGGTGTATCTGATTGTCACGTGGATGATGTCATCAGTGATGTCATCAGTGATGGCATTTGAGATGTCATCAGTGATGTCATCAGTGATGTCACTGACCATGTCATGAATGCCGAAATATGTGACATCATCAGCAGTGGATTGCGTGCGCGCGAGTTAAAGTTAGTAGAACTAGCTATAACGGAGGAATTTCTATGGTTTTGTACGAGTGAAATGTCCAGCTAACTATAACACCCCTGAAACCTATGTTTTTTTCAGTGAATTTCTAAGGTTTTTTAAATGCTAATTCCTAACTATAACATACCTGAAACCTATAGTTTTTTCAGTGAATTTCAAAGGTTTTTTAAATGCTAATTCCTAACTGTGACTAAGGGTGAGCGGAATTTGCGAAATTGCCTTTTGCAAAATTTCGCGAAACGGCAAAAAATCTCCGTGAACACGTGAAATTTTGCGTGCTCGCAGAGATTTTGGGCTGATTAATGCGTTACTGAATTTGACCTTCAACTCGGGCACCTGCTTTATATATATCTGTAAGTGCTTCCTGTTGAGGTTTAATTTTTGTGACAGGAGTATCGTGCCAGAAGGAATCCTGCCCTGCATATTTATCCAAGAAGATGCCACCGTCCATTTTGAGCAATAACTCTACTCAACTGGAGTACTTTCTACTGGCTAATCAGTAAGTGCTACCTCAGTGGGTAAATGTATAGTGCTTTTCCTACCCTACAGCTGTGTAAAGGGCCAGAAGAGTTGTCTCCAGCGACCATGTGTGTCTGTAACTTTTGCCACCGTGCCGATGGGCGCCGGGATCCCTCGAGTCAGCTGTCCATCATAGTGGGGAAAGGGCGGGAAGACGTTGCACACCGCTGGTGTGTGGGCTGGGGCCTAACTGCGGGGCTTCTATGCCGTTCACATGCCTCTTGTTTATAAAGGGTCAGAGACCGACCAGAGCAGCAGATGAGGAGACAGAACCTCCTGCTGTCAGAAACTACACAGGGATTGGGCTCGAGAAACTCATGGATGCACAGACCTCCATCAAGGATTACAGCAAATTGTTGATGGTGTATATGGGGAGAAAGCACTCCTGCCTAGCCTCCACCGTGCTCACAAATCTTTTGTGCTTAATAATGCATTACTGAATTTGACTTTCAACTCGGGCACCTGCTTTATTTAAATCTGTAAGTGCTTCCTGTTGAGGTTTAAAATGACAGGAGCATCGAGCTAGAATGAATACTGCCCTGCACATTTCCGTTCCGCGAAAATGTCAAAATTTCGCAATTTCCGTGAGCGGAAGGGAGATTGTCGCCCATCCTTAACTATTACTCCCTTGAAACCTATGTTTTTTTCAGTGAATTTCAAAGGTTTTTTAAATACTAATTCCTAACTATAATGCCCGTGAAACCTATGGTTTTTTCAGTGAATTACAAAAGTTTTTTAAATGCTAATTTCTTACTATAACAGACCTGAAACCTATGGTTTTTTCAGTGAGTTTCTAAGGTTTTTTAAAACCTAATTCCTATCAATACCTTATCTGTAACCTATGGTTTTTTACTGAATTTCATAGGTTTTTAAAATCATAAATTGTAAGTGTATTTATTGTTTTATTTCAGTTTTTATACTGTTTTTCTTCATTTTTTAAACGTCATATTTTTTTAAAAATTACATTACATGTTTTTAATGTAACATTTTAAAAAAATATTTAAAAAAATATTTTAACTCATTTTTTTAATTATAATTTTTTTTAAATTTAATGTTAATTTGTATTATTGTTTTTTTTTAATTTTCAATTTTTGTTTGGAAGTCGCGCACCCAATGCATACCGTTCTTGAACAATGCACGGAACCTAGCCGCCACTTTACTACTGTTGTTCAGGATCCAGCAAGGGTGTGCGATGGATACGTATTTTCCTGCCTGATTGATATGCGACCCTTACGCGACTTCAAGCACATACGTTGTATGTTATGCGACGCTCGCGCGCTTCCGCGTGATGTCATATACGTATTTGGCGCGGTGGGTGCGCGAATCCCGCGAAATTTTTCAATGTCAAAAAAGATATATATATGTATTTAATATAAATATTAAGACAAGCCATAATCTGAGCTACTCATAAAAATAATGTATTTTTACGATTGATAATCCTATATTACTTTTTAATGCGATTTCGCGAAGTCGCGCTGGGTGCGTGCTGCCTATGCGCAGGGTGCGCGGACCCCATGTCACCTGAAAAAAAGAGATTTGATTGGTTCATTAGACTTCCTATTCTAACTATTGAAAGACCCCACCCATTTCAATCATTCTTCGTAGACCTTCTTTGGAGGAGCATCTCTGTTCTTTGAAGAACCTTTTTTTGGCTAAGTGGACACTTAGTATTGATTTTTTTACTGAAACAATGGCTTCAGGACAGCAGTCATCACCTCAATCTGAGCATTCATCAGATGATGAATTTTTGGTTGAACCTCCACGCCCTGAGAGGTATACCTCTGTTGTTTGGAATTTTTTTTCGTTTCCAGAGGGACAAAATAGGACCAATGCCACGAAAGTGACATGCAAAATTTTTCAAAGAGTGCTGTCACGCAGTGATCCCAAAAAAAAGTACACATGCGGGACTGCAAGCATGATGAAACATCTAAAGACTTTCCATCCTGTTAACCTGGCACGTGAGGAATGTCAAAGAATGCGAGTTCTTCCACCACATGCAGCACCGAGTACTTCCAGGATGTCTGCCTCTGATGAAGATCTGGACATACGTCCACAATTTGCAACCCTAAAGGTGCTTTGCATGAAGTGCAACAAATTACTGTGCTATGGAGAGCAGTCCATAGATTTAATTTGCCGGTTGCAAGAGAATCATCGGTGTTAGAGTTTTTTTTTCCCCTGAAGTTCATTGTTTTGTTCCTCCAAAAAATCCAAAAATTGTTCAGAAAATTAAAAAAATATATAAAACAAAATAGAAGAAAAAAAAAATTCTCGTCAGAACTAACTTCTCTGATTAAAAAAGAGCTATATTTGTATGATAGTGTTTGAAAGTTTAGATGAATGTATGTGTAGTGCATATTTGACTGAAGGAATGCATTAGTAGTGTATGTGAATGTATAAGTGCAGAACTATGAGGAAGTGCTGCAGCATCACACAGTAAGTTCTTTAGCTGCAGTGTGCTGTGGTACTTCTGAAGCACAGGGATGCAACATATGTACATAAATATATTTCAAGTCTATGCTTCCCGCTGCACTGCTGCTTAAACAGCAGCCATGTGGTGACACAGGCACCCTTGCACCATGGTGCAAGGATATCTGTGTCGTGTGGAGTTTATTTGTGTGCAGGAAGACACATCTTCCTGCACAAAAAAACAATCAGTAAAGGCATTTTTCTCCTTCAATGTATGCTGAGCATTGTAGCACATATTGAAAGAGAAAAATGAGAAGAAATTAAAACAAATCTCCTTGTTGTGCCTTGCTACACCAATTGGAGGATGGTGCAGCATTCACACACATGTCCAGATTTATTATTTCTGATAAATCTGGAGATGTGTCTTTTTCTATGAATATTCTGTGCAATCACGCACAGCAACACCTATAGAACGCCCTTTCAACACAAAGTGGTGTGTATGATGAGGTAGTATTTACATGGAGAAGAAAAGGTACACAGAGTCCCTTTTCCTCTCTTTGTAAATATGAAAGAGTGCCCTGCACTATAAGTATGTTACAAAAAGGGACATATTTTTGGCACAGGATGCTTCTAAAATAGCCCTATAAGTGCTTAGGGATTGGCTGGCTATTACAATAACAACATTTTGGTAGTAAATTGTTTTAAAAATAGCACAAGAATGATAGGAGGTAAGCACAGACTATTGACTCCAAAGATGCTCAAAGAAGAATGATTGAAAAGATTGCGGTCCTTCAATAGGTACAATGGGAAATATTATGAACCAGTCAAATCTTTTTTTTCAGGTCACATGATATCCTATGACAAGGAGATTCCAAACCTACATAGATACAAACTTGCTGTTTTGAAGACGAAGACTGTATTAATACTTTAATGCTTTTTGCAGATCTTTTTGCAAAGTATATAAAGACATTTTCTTGTAGTAGGGTTAATGGATAGGCCAATCCTTAACTATATGAGTAATAAGTAGAGTAATTTCAGTACTGCAAACAGAGAACACGACAAATTTATAAGTACTTACGTTTTGGCAAACCATGTTCCATTTTATACCTCTCTCCAATGCAAGTCTTTGGCACTTTCTGCATATATCTGGTGGGTTACTTGGCCACAGGGACACTTAGTATTCATGTTAACTTTCTCCTGTAACTTAAAACACACACTGAGCATCTTTCTTCACCAGTGTGGAAACACGGCCCATTGTGCATATTAACACTCAGTTAAACTTACCTTCACATTAATTGAAAAAAAAATGCAACACGTTTTTTTCAGTTGTTTTTTATCATTTAAATTTCAGAAAATTTCAAATGTCATAATTAGTATCTGTGAAAGAGAAGAAAAAATACAGTTATAATATATAATAACATATTTTTTACAACACAACATCATTTTAACATTTTGTTAAATTATTTTCTTTGCCTTTTTTGCTGTTCTCAGAATAAATTGAATTTCACTACAAACTGTGATTTAAATCGTACTCATCACATAACAGCGGGCAAAAAAAACCAATCAATTGGATTGCTTAAAAAAAAAAAACTCTATCTAACATATTTATCATATATCCAACTGTTTTTGAATATTCCACAAAAACTACATCCTCAATAACAAACCATATAATACAAATCACCCAAATGTAAAATGCTTTCTTCTAAGAGAAATTTCTTACTTGAATATGAAAGAAATCAAATAATACGATGAACTATTATACATACATCGTCAATAACAAACCATTTCATTCAAATCACACATATATTTTTTTTACTTGAATGTGAAAGTACTCAAATAATGATTCAAGAATAATTCAAATGTATACCTTTCCTCAGGGCCAAATGGTATTGCTGAAATACTTTAAACTGAAATTGTCCAATAGTAATCATATTAAGACATTTTACCATATTCCTAATAAACTGAATTATATTCCTAAAACTTTGGCTTTTAAAATATTAGGTAGGAATTTGGTAATTCGCAAGGCAAATGTTGTTTAAAATCCAATTGAGCATCATTACAATATGTCCATCCATTATCATATTTTAAATACGCAGTGTAATGTCCAGATGTTGTAGAAGGACCATCATGGAAAATTATTGCTACTGCTACAAAAGTTCTTCCTAATATTGATAGTTGACTTGCTACAATTTTTTTAATTAAAGTTTCCAATTTTCTTTCATCAGCTGTACAACGTTGCATCATTAAAATTATATATTGTCCATATCTTTGTGTAAATAATGTTGATAACATTTCTGAGTTGCAATGGCTACACTCCATGTTCTGATTTGCTGCTTTAACTAGTTTGTTGAAAGACACTGATTTACAGTCTGGTAATGTCAAATATATAAATCTTTCAGTGTCTATGTCAGTGCTACATGTGAACATACAATTTTCACATTGATGTTCCCATTTATAACGAAGGCCAAAAAGATTTTCAATTTCTATGCCTTCATTTTCCAATACGGTAAGCATATACATTATAAAGTCCTGAGCATCTTGTTGGATATTCTGTGTAAATTGTGTACAACCAGAACATATATCCAAAAGAATACGAATATCAGAAACGCTTTGCATTTTAGTTTTATCTGTTCTCAATTTTTCATAGACAGAATGCAACAAGGAACAAAATCTTTTTTCCCGATTCTCCTCAATTTGCTGTTGCAATCTTTCAAGAAAAAAAACAACATTGACCACTACATTAGCATACTAGTTGATACCAGAAGTATTTTCAAACTGATAACCAACAATCTCTTCTACAGTATCCTTTTTCTTTTTGCTTGCAATCTCAACATTATTATGATTTTTTTCCTTCTCTATAACTTCACTACAGATATTCTCATATCTTCTTTTTCGACCTACCACACGTTTTTCAAACACAGGATATTGCCCTAAATGGGGAGCATACGCTCTTCTTAACATATTATACTCTTTTACACAGTTTGCATCTGCAGTAATCTCTGACTCATCAAAAACAATCAAAAACAAACCAGATAAACTTCTGACTCGCGACAAAGCAACATATGCCATACCCTCTTTAAACACGGTACTTCCAATGTTCACCAAAGCACTGTCTACACTTAATCCTTGAGATTTATGAATAGTCACTGCATATGCCAAAGAAAGAGGAAACTGTTTTCTACGTATATACAAATCTTTAACAAGCAAAAAATTAGCAGAACAACGAGCAATTTGTTTCACTTCTTCAATCTGATCAAATTACATTTTTAAACATTCAATTCCATCTTTTTTTTGATAATTCACAAAGTCAATAACTTTTCCCATTGCTCCATCACTAACCCTTTTTCAACATCCAAATTACGCGGCAAAATAACCCGACAGTTTACACACACATAATACTTCTTTTCTAAACCTGCAGTTTTAGAAATAGATTTTTCTAAAGAATCCAACGTTGTTTTCAATTTGTCCGTCAAAATAATAGTGATTCCTTCATGCTCTATTTTATCAATGGCTTCCATTTTTATTATTTGTTCATTTTCTAGCTTCAAAAGTTTTTCATTGAAAATAGAGCACTCACACACTGTTGGCATTAAGCAGATTATAGAATTATTTTCTGCAACTTTTTTATATATTTTTTCAGGAAGTATATTTTTATTTGGAAACAAGTTTGTAAGTAGTCGACTTTGCAAAGCTTGTTTGCCATGTTCTGTCAGTACTCCAATTCTTATATCTTGAAGAATACTTCCATATTCAGCATCATTTGCCTGTCGCATATTTTTAGTGAGTTCTTTGTATTCAAAATATGACCAAATGTTAACATTTCCAACACTTCCCAAGGACTTTTTGGTGTCCTCATGTGCAAGTGTTTTAAATACTGGTTGTCCTGATACGGGAGTAAGTTGCAGTAGATCTCCAAAAACGATGACATCTTTTCCTCCAAATAACACATCGTACTCTGTTTTAAAAATTTGCTGCATTCTTAAACGTACAAAAATAAGCATTAAGTTTGAGACCATGCTTACCTCATCAATAATCGGAAGTTTCATTGTCTTTAGTACTCTTGAAACTTCATAACAAGCTTCTCCAGATAGCTTGTGATATTCCAATTTGTTTTCATGCTCCACAGGTAGCATAAGTAAACAATGCAATGTAATTCCTTTAATGTTGTTATTAGAAATGAGATTTCTGGTTGGCTGAGACTTATGCCAAAGCCAGGCAGAAACCACCACACTAGTCAGGGCAAGGGAGTTACACGCCAAAGATAACCCCTGCTCACCCCCTTTGTAGCTTGGCACGAGCAGTCAGGCTTATTCCGGAGGCAATGTGTAAAGCATTTGTGCACGCCCACAGCAACAACATCTCAGGCCCACCACAAAAGAATCTCCACACAAGGTTATATATAAAAATAGCCTTTGTATTACACATTAGAATAGTAAGCACATATTATACAGGGTGTCACCTGGCACTGAGTCATATCTAAAAGGGATTATTTACACCTGACAGGGCCAACTGGACCACTGTCAGTTAGTAAATGCAGAATTTTATCATAAACATAGAACACAACCAGTAACTACTGGTAATCACTGTACTTAGCATCGGCCTGTAAAATAAACTACATTATGCACAGCATCACATCAGGCGCAAATTACATTCTGCGCCAACCTCACCAGCATAAACAAATTATGCAATCCTCTCACGAGTCTAAACACATTAGACCCTAACCTCCTAAGCGCAACTCACATTAGGGGCATAAATCACACAAAGAGACATAATCTCACTTGCTAAAACCATGATACGCAAAACAACCTAATAATCATAAAAGACTACATTTAGAGGTATAACACAGGGTGCGTAAAACATACTACATGAATTACATTTCCTAGCACCAAAACACTTTTAGCACATAGATCACTTTAGGGCCGGGTGCCCTTTTTACCTTCTAGTCCCCCTGGCCAACTGGCCATCTCACACAGGGGGCTCAAATGCCCTATGTCCACAGAGTTAGGGTGCGCTGCCGATGCAGCGAAAGTCAAGGCTGCACCACTGCACAAACCTAAACGTAGCAGCTGCCCACTACTTGCTGCGCAGCTGTGAATGTCAGGGGTAAAGGAGTGCATCTCACTCCTAACTCAGGCATGTCCCCCAAAGTAAAAGAAAGACCTAAATGGTGCAGCTGCCCACTACTTGCTGGACAGCTGGGAGTCAATGACAGGCCTGGGCTCTCACAGGCCCTTAAAACAAATGTGCCAAAACTGCAGGAGGCACGAGCACTGACAACATGCTCCAATCTGGGAGCCCCCACTGGGCTCTGGAATCACCTCATCATTGCAGTTTTGCCCACTGCCACGCGGGGCAACTCTGTTTCTTCTAACACTAATTATGCCCCTCGTTGCAGCTGCCCTCTAGCAAGCGGGGCAGCTGGAGAATATGACGAACGTTGGAGCCACACAGGGAATATTCTGGGCCCCTCTGGGCCCCCCAAGCAAATGTGCTTATAACGTGGGAGAGGCCCGCTGCCAGGCGGGAACGTCAAAATGCAGGTGTGTCCCTGTGCCTCCCCCGGCACCCTCAACACGGGAGATAGCCCCTACTCACCGGGACTGTGGGATCGGACACCTCTGGTCTCTTCTCCCTCTCCCTCTCAGCATGAGGTGATCTCTGGCTTCGCCCGGTCCCTCTTCTGGGACCGAGACTTCAAGGTAGAGCCCCCGGGGCTCCGGACACCTCCTGGCCACAGACTTCTTCTCACTTCACCCGGGCCCCCTCATGGGACCCGGGACTTTACCATGTAGCCTGCTAGGCTCCGGATGAATCTCCGGCGCTCCAGCTTCCCCCGAGGCTCCGCCCATGTCCGGGCGTCTCTTGCCTGGCTTCCTGTTTTTGCCCCACCACAGCGGTGATTCTCGCAGTAGAACACGGGGTGGGCTCCCGACGTTAACACAAACCCAGAATGCGGCAATACTGCGGAGTAGGCACCCGCTAAAGCATGCGAACAGCAGGGTGGGCACCCGTGATATTAGAAAAACGCTGGGTGGGCATCCGCAGTAAAAGCACAACGGGGGAATCCCTGGGCTGGGGATTCCTCCAGCAAGGGTTGCAGCGCGGTACTGCGCACCCCCCAAGTTCTCCCTCTCATTCAGGGGAAGTCCAGGTCCTTTCCAGAATTAAAGCAAAGCACTCACAGTGCGCTGGGAACACAAGAGGTCCTGGAATCCAAGCAAGGCAGAAGGGTCCCAAGAATCAGTCCTCCAGGCATCCAGGGGCAGGGCAGAGCCCAGGGAGGCAAGCCCTCCCCTGGGCCCCAGCATCAGCACGCCCCTGGTAGATTCAAGTCCACAACAAGAACATTTACTTGGGGTCACAGCCCCTTATTTATACAGCTAAATCCTGTGTCTAAAAGGTGCAGACAATGGGAGAACCAGATACAACTGGTTCAGGGGAGCTTTGGAGAACTTTGTTTTGCTCAGCTCCTCTCTCCCTTTCACAGGACAGGCTAGGTGCTCAGACGCACCACTAGGGGCGGAGCCAGCATTGTGGAGGGAAGGCACAGCTCTATTCAGTTCCCAGGTGCAACTCCTGCCTCCCATCTACATGCAGATCTGTCCATTCACCACCAGGCAGACTCACCCTGGCTCCTGGAATTCCCCAGCCCTCTCAGCTCCTATCATTCACAAGCCAGACATGCACTCCACATCAGGCAGGCAGACACAGTACACAGAAATGCCAACTTCTAGAAGTGGCACTTCTCCACCAGTCACCATAAATCTGCGCACACTATTGCGCAGCATTTATTCTCACGAGTTGGCACATACCAAACTCGACCCTGCACTCCACTCACATCAGGAATTACCATGGACACACATATCCCCATGCATTCCAATGGGAGAGCAGGCCCATCTCACCACACATACACAGAGAGCACACGCACTTTACACTGGACCCCAGTGCTAAAGTGCTCAGAGGCCTAAAATTACCAACAGCAGGTTACAGAAAAAGGCTAGGAGAACGCAAAAGGTTTCGGGGTGAACCTGCCAAAAGGGCCAATTCCAACAGTTGTGTGCTGCCAACCCAGTTGGAGCAGTTACAACACAAGTGTGAGTCAGTTGTTTTCTGCAGATAAGTGGTGATTACTTTAATTAAGAAACTTTTTCCTGTTCCAGCTTCTCCACTCACATACATTCATATAGGTTGAAATGAGGTGCACGTGCATTCTTTCTTTTCATGAAGAAATCCATAGTCAATCTGTTGTCTCACTTGCTGATATATTCCATTCTGTTCAACATTTAGTTGTTCTTCCAAGTTGGCTAAGTCCATAATATCTTCTTGAAATTCATGCATTTCTGTTTCCACCTCATTCATGGCGATTGCTGCTTCATTTTCAACAATTGTTTGTCCTAGTGGATCTTGACTCAGTGAAGCAGAGCTTTGATTGTCTTGAGAACTGTCCCTAGCAATCTCAGCTGCAATAGTAGCTTCTTGATCAATTTCATTGTTAAACATTTTAACATTATTTGCAAAAACAGAACATTCTATGGTATCTTTACAAGCATTGAATGAATCTTCATAGCTGTGAAACTCTCCAAGTAATTCCAATTCTGAACGCCACGTTTTGAACAGTTACAAAAGTGCTAAATCCCTTTTATCAGGAGTGTCACAACTCAGTTTCCTGTGATTAATTACATTTCCTTTCCTTTGTTTCACCAAACATCCTTCGGAATCAGTCATTGCATATTATCCATCATTGATGTTTTCCGTAGTATTCTGTTTAAAAGTGTAGTTTTGCAGCACTTCATAGAGACATATGTTCTCAATATGATGACTTCTATTCGGATAATATGTGTCCAACATATTTGCTTTCAGAATATCTGTACTTTCTGGTTCATTTAATGCTAAATATTCAATTTCTTGTACAGATTTAAGTACTCGATTTCGTGTTGCAGCAAGACCTAGACTCACCCAAATGATTCTTCTAGATTTGGAGTATAAACTTGCAGATGATAACCAATCTGAGCATTCATACGCTCCAAACTCTTGATGGGATAACATCTTCAAACTGAAACTGTATAATTTCTTACTTAGACTCTTCTCGTGAGAAATCTCTTCCCACATTTCTTTTAATTCCGTCTTTTCTGATTTTGTAATGTAGGATGTTACATACTGAGCGACAGCAATGGAATTATCCGCTACGTACTGAATATCCATGTTAGTATTCCACATAGAGAGAATAACCAGATTGTAATCATTTATGTATTTTGATTCTTCACATCTTGTCAAATTGTAGGAATTTTTGGGAGACTTTCTAGTGATAGTATGTCTCACTGCTGACATAAAACTGCTTACTCTTCCTTTTGATATTACAGGACATGGAAATCCAAAACAACATTTGGTATAAAACATTTCCTTAGACTTGTACTTTCGTCAACAGTATTTTCCACATCGATGGCTTTGGAATCGTATGACTTGTTGTGTTAAATTGTTTTCTTCTATGCTTTTGGGTATGGAACATGTGGCATATTCTTCAATGAACGACAAAACAGTATCATCAGAATCAGTCCCAAATTTGGGGGCATCTTTGATCCATATGAGCATATGAATGTGAGGAGCACCTCGAGCTTGATCCTCCTTTCTCCAAAAGAAATCCACAACTTCTCCAAGAGGAGGATTCTTTTTATTGCAGTTAAAAGACATCATAGCTTCAAATCTGTGATTGAAATACCTGCATATATTAACAGGATCCAAAGAGCACAATTCTCCAGGTGTCTTATATTCAAAATTTTTTGTATTTGAATTTGCTTCTCGAAGAAATTCAAGTAAATCATCCCAAGCGTATTCAGCACAGCTTAGGGTTAGGAACCACGTAGGAGTTCCTAAGTTCCTTAGTATACATTTAAGTTCTCCATGACAACGGTACCAATACTCATTAGTGCCACGCTGATATGCCATCAGATTAATCAGCTGAGATTCTAAATGATCATCTCTTTGATGTACTTTATCAATAAATTCCTTTGCAGAAACATTTTGAAAATGTACTCCTGTTTTCAATATGTGATTCACTGCATATGAAAGTCCCGACAAGTCACTCTCAAACAAAAGATGAAATATATATGGGATACATTGTCGAAATCTTGGTTCTTCTGCATACAATCTTGTTGTGCGATATTCAGATACAGGAATCTGCACAGGTCGTTCATCATATCGTCCACCTTTTCCTGTTGGGAACAACTGTGGAAAACAACAAGCTTCCAAGCTTTTTTGCCATACACCCATGGGAGTTTCCTTTGCTTTTTTCATTTGGAATAACGCAATAGTATTCCCCATCACTTCTTTGGAATGAAGTGGATGTACACTGTAATGTTCATAGATTCCTTCACTTTTGGACATGTCCACTTTTTCAATTTGACAAGTTGACGTTTCAGTGTCATCTCCTAAAAGTATGTCTTCTTCCATATACACATTTTCATAGTACTCATTGTTTTAAATCAGATACAACGTTGCCTCGTGCACTTTCCTAACATCCACTAATTCTTGCCAGATTTTCTTGCTCTTAGTAGGAACGCCTTTAACTAGAATAACTAGTGGTTCATTTTCTACATTCTCTACACCAATTGTTTCAATATTTTTCTTTAAATCTAGAGGTAAATATACAACTCTTCCTTTTAATCCTCTCTGTAAATCTGAAGGAGGCAATTTATCTGTTTTAGGCTCCATACGAACAATAGCCTGAAATGGGTGCACACATTGAATGAGAAAAGACTCATAGGTATTTAAATCTAACAGTTCTGGAGGAATAGTTACCAACTCTAGATTATTATGCACAGCTCTAGCAGGCATTTTATTCTCATCCAATTTATTATAACAATATTTACAAATACGCTGATCAGAACCAAAATCAAAACAATTCTCTACCAACAAATAAGTTGCAAATTCCTTCCACTTATCATTATTTTCTGTTTCACTTTTTAAATATAGGTCAACAGTCCTAGTCTGATTTTTATAGTGAGTTCGCCGACAACAAATACATGAATAATTTGGCCTTTCACCTGCTATCACCTTAAACTTTGTAATTTGTTCCTTAACATTTTTGGTAGTAGTATGTTGCACATTCTCTTCAACATTTTCTTCAATTAATGTGTCAGTTTCTGCAATCTCTTGTTGAGGTCCAAAGTAACAAAACTCAATTTCATCACAAACCTTCTTCACATTTGATCCACGCAAAAGAGCAATGTTCAACTCATTTAACATTAGTGCTGGACTTTTTGCATAATACAATCTTCTGACTAACTTCTGCATCTGAGAATGATGTACTGCTAACATCCTGAAATGGTGAAAAACACTTTGACATACTTTCCTAGAAAGACAAGCCAGAGAATGACCTTGCAAACCGGTAATTGTTCTCACTCTTCAAGGGTCTAGTCCTTGCAACATCTTAATCTTTTGTTTAACACTTTTTTTTTCTATATTCTCATAAGAAATTGCGTAAAATATCAATAGATTCTTGTCGTACACTACAACTACTACTGCAATCCCAAGTGTACACTGGGGCTTTAGGACGTCTCCCTAGAACTTCATCAGCTAACACTTCTTCCACATTTCTGGGAACCATCTTCTCTTTCTCAATTGGACAACCATTTCTAACCACATAAGCTCGACCACTGGCATCAACTGCATGCAATAAATTATTGGTCTGTAAATAACTCTCTTCATTAAAAAAAGGCTCTGAACTTGAACTGTGTTTCCATTCACCCCCAAAAAATCACAAAAATTAGTTCTGTTAATTACTCTTTTCCTCTTGCTTTTGGCCTTCATTGAATGGATTGGTTTAGCCAATGATCGAATTCTGTTTAAAACTAAAATGAATAGTTTCCTGTTTAGTTCAAAAGCCTTTTGAACAATGGATTCAATATGCTTCTTCTTTTTATAAAACAGTGCTCTTTTTCTATATTTTTTAACATCTTTAAGCAAGTTAAAAACAACTCTATTATAACAATTTTTTTATGGATTTCTTTATAATGATTTTGCCTTCTTTTACCATATATCAAATCTTTTGAATTTAAATTTTCTTTTCATCCTTTCCTGTAATTTGTACTCTTTTTTGTGGTCGAACCATTCTCAGTAGTTTGCACATTCCGCACACTGCTTCTAGGCTTTGTAAGTTTTTTAATGAATGCTTTTGTTGTCTTACCGGAAGACTTTTTCTTTTTAGCCACATGATGTTGGTCATCCAATACTTGTTGTTGAATTTTCTTCGCATAAGTGTCCTCAAACTGTTCTTTTCTCTTTCTTAATTTTTCAGGCATGATAACTTTATTGTAATGATGATAAACAATATCTGTAAAAAATAAACATAAATAAATCTATTGTAATACATTTATAAATTATACTTGTCAATTATTATACAAACACATTCTATATAAAAAACATTTAACCATTTTCTTTTCTCATCACTAATTGAAATTGTAATTCAAGGTGTATATTTAACTGTATAGGTGATTACAGGTCTGCATGTGTAATAGAGAAAGGTTCCTACCAGTGTTTATGTTAAGCCTTGAGACATCATATGAAAACTTACGCACTGACTGTATGAGTAGAGTACTGCAAGGTGAGAGCCTTGGTGAATTTTTTAATGTTTCGGTTTTTGCTCAGTGAATGGACTAGTACATGTTGCTGAATGGGTTACTAGAAGAGTGCAAGAGATGTGACAGGGTGTTTCCTGGAAATGTATGGATACTGACTGGGGAATTGAAGGATTGAAAAACAAGTGTGTAGGTGGTTACAGGACTGCATGCATAGTGGATAGGCGTTTGAAGCAGTCCATGTGCTAAGGCCTGGCTCACTGCAAGAGTACTTGGGTACTGACTGAATGATTAGAGTACTGCAAGGAGAGTGCCTGGATGAATTTAAAAGTGGTTGGGTTTTGGTGCAGTGAATGGATTAGTTCATGGTGCTGAATGCGTCACTGGAGGAGTGCAAGGTGAGTGATAGGGTTTTTGCTGCAACTGTATGAATACTGACTGGGGAATTGAAGGTGTGAAATACAAGTGTGTAGGTGGTTAGACATCTGGATGCATAGTGGATAGGGGTTTGTACCAGTTCATGTGCTAAGGCCTGGCTCAGTGCATGAGTACTTGGGTACTGACTGAATGATTAGAGTACTGCAAGGAGAGTGTCTGGGTGAATTTATAAGGGGTTGGGTTTTGGCGCAGTTAATGGATTAGTACATGGTGCTGAATGGGTCACTAGAAGAGTGCAAGAGGTGAGACAGGGTGTTTCCTGTAAGTGTATGGGTACTGATTGGGGAATTGAAGGTGTGAAAGAGAAGTATGTAGGTGGTTAGAGGACTGCATGCATAGTGGATAGGCGTTTGAAGCAGTCTATGTGCTAAGGCCTGGCTCACTGGATGAGTACTTGGGTACTGACTGAATGATTAGAGTACTGCAAGGAGAGTGCCTGGGTGAATTTATAATTGGTTGGGTTTTGGCGCAGTGAATGGATTAGTACATGGTGCTGAATGGGTTACTAGAAGAGTGCAAGAGGATTGACAGGCTGTTTGCTGGAAGTGTATGGATACTGACTGGGGAATTGAAGGTGTGAAAGACAAGTGTGTAGGTGGTTAGAGGACTGCATGCATAGTGTATAGAGGTTTGAAGCAGTCCATGTGCTAAGGCCTGGGTCACTGGATGAGTACTTGGGTACTGACTGAATGATTAGAGTACTGCAAGGAGAGTGCCTGGGTGAATTTAAAAGTGGTTGGGTTTTTGGGCAGTGAATTGATTAGTACATGGTGTAGAATAAGTCACTGGAGGAGTGCAAGGGGAGTGACAGGGTGTTTGCTGGAGTGTATAGATACTGACTAGGGAATTGAAGGTGTGAAAGACAAGTGTGTAGGTGGTCAGAGGTCTGAATGCATGGTGTATAGGGGTTTGAAGCAGTCCATGTGCTAATTTATAAGTGGTTGGGTTTTGGCGCAGTGAATGGATTAGTACATGGTGCTGAATGAGTGACTAGAGGAGAGCTAGGGGAGTGACAGGGTGTTTGATGGAAGTGTATGGATACTGACTGGAGAGGTCCTAACAAGTAGTGCAAAATATTGTGGCTATCGCGGAAAAGCTCACCCGTGTCCGTGTGGCTGCCGTGCAGGGTGCATCAGACCTCTTTGGGTGTCCCTCCCACTGCCGCAGCGCCAATCCATAGCGGCCGCAGTGCGGAGGGACTCCATTATCCAGACTGCCTAGCGCTCAGGGGGCTGCACCAGGAAAACAACGCCTACGCACCTGGAGGCGCTACAAAAGACTGCCTTCTTCCGGTGGAGTGGGGGGTCCTAACAAGTCGTGCAAAATATTGTGGCTATCACGGAGAAGCTTACCCGTGTCCGTGTGGCTGCCGTGCAGGGTGCATCAGACCTCTTTGGGTGTCCCTCCCGCCGCCGCAGTGCCAATCCATAGCGGCCGCAGTGCGGAGGGACTCCATTATCCAGACTGCCTAGCGCTCAGGGGTCTGCACCAGGAAAACGACGCCTACGCGCCTGGAGGCGCTACAAAAGACTGCCTTACTCCGGTGGAGTGGGGGGTCCTAACAAGTCGTGCAAAATATTATGGCTATCGCAGAGAAGCTCACCCGTGTCCGTGTGGCTGCCGTGCAGGGTGCATCAGACCTCTTTGGGTGTCCCTCCCGCCGCTGCAGCGCCAATCCATAGCGGCCGCAGTGCGGAGGGACTCCATTATCCAGACTGCCTAGCGCTCAGGGGGCTGCACCAGGAAAACGACGCCTACGCGCCTGGAGGCGCTACAAAAGACTGCCTTCCTCCCGCGTCGCGGGACAGCGCGCGGGCAGCGCCGAGCTAAGCCCGGGCAAAGGGCAGGCCGTTGTGTGGCCATTAGGGGGCCGGAAGAGGTCGGGTCGGGCCACCCCCCTAAGCCTTGAGGAACAATTTGATGTGGCAAGTAACCTTTGCGAGACATTGTGTGACGTATTGCGGGCTTAAATCAATTGAGATTGGATTATCTGTTTTAGTCCGCTGATATTAGATGTTTGTGGTGCATATATTTTGTGAGTCTGATTATAGTCAGTTTTACCTCTTAATTTACTGTTATCCATATCTGTCTAGTATGCCGCGTTCCAATAATGAAATATATGCTATCGGTCAGGGAACCATTGATAACTATCTGGTAAAGAGAGTAAGCCAGATTAATAGTGACCGGCGTGCTTCACTAGGGAGGGAGAGCCCAGCACCGGCTCTGGTGGAGTTACCCTCTCCAGCGGTGGATACTGAATGTGAGGCTTCAACGAATAACACAGTTACTGAAAATGTAACGAGACCAATGGTAGTGAATGTTGAGGTTCACTCAGACCAACATAACATGGCAGATGAGGTTATAGAGGAAATGCCAATAGTTTTAATTCCAGTGCGAAACTGCAGGAAAGCGCTGCCTAAACGGGGGGCAAAACATAATAAAAAAAGATGTGAGCCGGAGCAGTTAACTTGTACTGGTCCAACCCTAAACCCTGTCGTCTTTGCTGGAAATACTGAAAGTGGTCCGATTATGAAAATTGATCAGTTTGCCATTCTTATCAAAAACCTAGAGGCAAAGTTAGAGGAGAGGTTAGAGGAGATGATTAGACCTCTGACTACCAAGATAGACACCCTGACAAGGGAGGTGGCTAGGCTTGGCAGTCTTGTATCTACACACTTGGCAGCGGCCACAAGCGAAAGGGTCAAGGACAAGGTTACGGCAGAAGAGCTGAGAGACGTGACGAGGGGTAAAGGCTATCAGAATACCTGTAATATTGCCAACACTGTTGAAGGAGCCACTTCAGTGAACAAGACACTAATTACCCCAGATACGTTAGTAGTACCTACCCCGTTGGCGCAACATAATATAGCCCCTAGTATAGCCCTGAGGTCTAGATTAGATCATAGTACTCCCAGGACCAATCGCTATCTCAACTTGCCACCTAACTGTGCACCGTACGTGGTAGTCTTAACTAATGTTCCACATTGCGGCTCCCATCCTGCCTTACCGTACGGCGAATCACATGATTTACTTAAAAATAAGACAGTCGCATGGCTCAATAAAAACTGTGGCTTCCCAATTCCATACCGTGATCAGATAATGGCAGTGAGGAGGGTGGACTGGGTTGGCCCGTCTAAAAAGCAAGGAAATAGGGATTGTGTTGTTGTGAACTTTAAACATCCCCAACATGTGGCAACTGTACTTCTAAGAGCATCCACACTTATATATAACGAGAATAGTATATGTGTTCGTCCACTGGGGTATTTTTATACGCATTTGTGCAAAAAATCACCACCGCAAATGTTAATCAGCCCTCCGGTTGAATTTCAGTCCCCGATGACGAATACTCAATTTGTATTTAACACTGTAAAATCATGTGGGTCTGGTAATGTTGTCAAGGCTCAGAACGGGATTCATTCTGTTGGCCACTATCACCATGGGTCTAATGTTAATATACAGAATAGATATGAAGTACTATCCGGTCTCGAGATGTGCGACTGACATAAAGCACCAACGGGACAGGGTACTGAAGTAATAGGCGACTTAGCACCTGCTGTAAACTTACAGGGGAAAGTAATGACCAGTAATGTTGTCTCGTGGAATATCGCGGGACTGGCTACTAAGATGGCGGATGCTAACTGGGTTAATTATATTAAACAATTCAAGGTCATTTGTCTACAAGAGACCTGGTCGGTAGAGTGCGACCTGTTCATAGAAGGATATAAGGCCTTGTATGTGCCAGCTACACCATCATTTAGAGGTAGATCAAGGGGAGGACTGGTGACTTTTGTCTCTGTTACACTGCCCTGCAACATTCGTAGAATTGGAACCCATCATTTTGGAATGATGGGGCTAGTTTTAACTAGTGGAAACTGTTCGGCTGGCCTGGTGAATTTCTATAATGCCCCTAATGTTGGCTTAACGTCTAGTCCAATTACTGCGTTGCATGTGTTTATTACTACTTCTATGAAGGATTTTACTCATAACCTTATGATCATGGGTTACTTTAATGTACACCCGTGTGGTGACCCTTTGAGGAAATGTCTAACAGATCTGCAGTGTGAGCGCCTGGGTGGTTTACATCTGGAGCATACGGTAGATGGGGAACTTTGTAATGACTTATTGAACAATGTAGATCTTGTTTTGGCAATGTCACTTAGGGATCCTTCAAAATGTTTTGATATCCCTACTTTCAAAGGGCATGGAAGGAGCACTTTTATCGACCATATGCTTTTGTCAGTACCAATGCAGACTTTCTTGGATTCATTCAAAATAGTTCGTAGTGAATTTAGTGATCTTAACCCCTTGACAATTCGCCTAAAGGGCCGCTGGATTAATATGGAAAAACAGAACTGTAGTTCAGGCAGGCTGGGTACAACTGATGGGAGGAGGCAACTTAAATGGTCAATGGTCACACAAGATCAACTATATAAACATATTATAGACAAATGCACTGAAGATATAAAGACCTGTACATATGAGGGGGGAGACCCAAGGCAGGTGCTTATTGCATATCATAACCTGACGGAGAAGGTGTCTAAGCTGTTGCTGGTCCCCGCAAATAACACGCAGAAAGGTGGCCCAAGATGGTTTAATCATGACTGCTCCAAAGCTGCTCGCAATCTCAGGAGAGCCCTGGCAGTTAAACCGAGAATCCAGGAGGATGTAAAACTATGTAGGAGAGAATATAAATCTGTTATTACATCTCATAAGGAGACTTTAAGAGAGGAGGCTTGGAGTGAGATACTTGACCCCGCCACCCTAAAAAGTAGCTCCAGATTCTGGGCGCTAGTTAAAAAACCCTTTTTGCTAGAAGATCCTGGTCATGGTTTGGTTTGTTGCATAACCAAAGAGGAGTGGGAACACCATTTTAAACAACTATATTACTCAGCTCTCCCTGTAAAAACTAATCTAAAATTGTGTGTTAGGGGAGATATTATCAAGTTCAATAGTAGTGAGGTTATGGAGGCCATAGAGGGATTGACAGCTAGGAAAGCTCCAGGACCTTACGGGATCCCCCCAGACCTGTATAAGTCTGACCCGAGTTTCTGGGTCCCCATCTTGGTTGCAGTTTTTAATGCAGCTGCTAAATTGGGTTGTCCTTTGGCATGGGGGTTATCAACGATTGTTCCTGTGTTTAAGAAAGGAGATAAGGGCAGCCCTCTTTGCTACCGACCAATTTCACTGATCGATTCTATGGTCAAGATCATGGGGAGAATCCTGCTGCAGAGACTGTCATGTTGGGCGAATGACAATGATATTATGTCAATCTCTCAATATGGATTCTGCAGTGGTCGTTCTACCATAACTCAGTGCCTCAATCTCTTTCTGGTTTTGAGTAAATATACGGTTGTTCAGAAGGGGACGGTCCACCTTGCCTTTATGGATCTGTCATCAGCCTTCGACTGTGTAAACAGGGGAAGTCTGTGGCAGACCATGAGGGAGAAGGGGGTGGACAGGGGGATTGTTGATTTCCTGGTGGACCTGCACAATAATACCAGTGCAAACGTTAGGTACTCTGCAAATGGGGATACTACTGGTAACTTTGACAATAAGAAGGGAGTACGGCCGGGCTGTATTCTCGCCCCATTTCTTTTTAACTTTTATATTAATGATCTAGATGTTGTTTTACAGGAGGGACAGGCAGACTGCCCTAGAGTTGGCAGGCGGAGTATTCCAGTTCTTTTATACGCAGATGATGCGGTTTTAATCTCTAGAACAGAGAAGGGGCTCCAGGCTCTCCTAAAAGCTTTTAATATTTTTATGTCTGATAGAGATTTAATGGTCAATAATGCCAAATCATTCATTATGCATGTTGGCCGTCAACCAAAAAAGAATTTTGTTTTTAAACTAGATGATGCCTTAATCCCCACTACACAATCATTCTCATATCTTGGTGTCTTATTTGACTCCAAGCTTAGTTGGGGCCCTCACCTGGCTAAAAAAAAGGGGGAATTGTTGAGGGCAAATGCCTCTATTTTTAATTTTGCGACAAAACTGGGGAAGAAGACAACTAATGCAATGACTAAACTTTATAATGCTAAATCTGTAGCTACCGCTGTTTACGGTAGCGAACTATGGGGCTACGTAAATGGAGAACACTTACAGGTCGCAGAAAGTAATTTTCTTAAACGTCTACTTTGTGTTCCCAGTAGTACACCGAATATGGCAGTTCATGAAGAATTGGGGATAAAATATTTATGTGATATATTTGTCCTAAGGCCACTGATCTGTTGGGTAAATTTGTGGTTAAACAAAGATATACCGCTTACCCATCTAATTGTGAAACACCTTGTATCCCATCGTAACTCAATGTGCGTCCCCTGGTTGAAATATTTGAAATCTTGCTTTTTCAGGCTTGGCCGTCTGAATCTGTTTGAAAACCCAGGCGTGATTGTAAAGGGGGATGTGGTAGCAATTAAGCAAGCTTTCTTAACGGATAGGGTGGCCCAAAGAGAAGGGGTGGAGCTTATGAAACCCAGTATCAGAAAATATGTGATCCTTAAAACCTGTGATACAATGGAGCCGTATTTATCGTATGGATATGCTGCATTTTATATTTTTATGTAAATTTTATGAATACCCGCGTAGACGTTATCTTGTTGCCCTTTTAAAAAAACTTAATTTTAATCAAATTAGACCTGCCCTTGTGTATCTTCAGCTCCTGTATAGTGATAGTGTTTTACATGTAAAAGAATTTTTAAAATTAACTGTCAAAATGAGAAATTGTCTGGATCAATGACGTTGCACTGTTTAGCTTATGATCAGTTTATCCTCTGGAAGATCTTTTTAACACCTACCAAACCTGACATTATTTGCACTTTACTCTTAATCTGTTATTTGCCTCATGTACTATGAATGTTTTTAAGTATGATTAATGTTAATATCTAATGTGTTGTAAATGTGTACTTTTATGGTGTGAAATAATATCGAAATAAAGTCTGGATTGATTGATTGATTGACTGGAGAATTGAAGGTGTGAAAGACAAGTGTGTAGTAGATTAGAAGACTGCATGCATAGTGGATAGGGGTTTGAAGCAGTCCATGTGCTAAGGTCTGGGTCACTGGATGAGTTCTTGGGTACTGACTGAATGATTAGAATACTGCAAGGAGAGTGCCTGGGTGAATTTAAAAGTGGTTGGGTTTTTGGGCAGTGAATTGATTAGTACATGGTGCAGAATAAGTCACTGGAGGAGTGCAAGGGGAGTGACAGGGTGTTTGCTGGAGTGTATAGATACTGACTAGGGAATTGAAGGTGTGAAAGACAAGTGTGTAGGTGGTCAGAGGTCTGAATGCATGGTGTATAGGGGTTTGAAGCAGTCCATGTGCTAAGGACTGGGTCAGTGCATGAGTACTTGGGTACTGACTGAATGATTAGAGTACTGCAAACAGAGTGCCTGGGTGAATTCATAAGTGGTTGGGTTTTGGCTCAGTGAATGGATTAGTTCATGGTGCTGAATGGGTTACTAGAAGAGAGCAAGGAGAGTAGGTTTTTAAGCAGTTATGTGTCAGGAAACAGATGAAGTAACCACATGGCTCTGTTAGAATTCTTGCACAAGTGCACATAGACTCGCAGTGTGATTCTAGATAAGCAAAACTATTCCCTGGACTTTAGTAAGAGAAACTCAGTAGACTGGAAGGAGTAAGATGACTGCATACATTCTACATTTTTCACTACTGCACTCTAGTGTGAATGCCTGACTCATTCTCTGAATGCATAAGCAATGACTGGGTTCTAATACTACTGAAACTTGACAACAGGATAGATTTTTCAGCAGTTATGTCTCACCAAAGACATGAAGTAATCCTTCTGTCACAATGGTTGCAGAAGTGCACAGAGACTCACAGTGTGATTCTAAGCAAGCAACACTATTCCCTGGACTTTAGCAGGAAAAACTCACTAGAGTGGAAGGGGTAAGGTAACTGCACACATTCTACATATTTCACTTCTGCACTCTAGTGTGAATGCCTCACTCATTCTGCAAATGCATAAGCAATGACCAGCTTCTAATACTACTAAAACTGGAGAAACAATGTTTTTTTTAACCAGTTATGTTTTTGCAAGGACATGAAGTACCCAAATACTTCTCTCACAATGTTTACCCAAATGCAGACAGACTCACAGTGTGACAAGCAACACTATCCCTTGGATTTTACCAAAACACATTCACTACTCTGGAAGGGGTAAGGTAACTGCACACATTCTACATATTGCAGTACTGCACTCTAGTGTCAAAGCCTGACTCATTTTCCAAATGCATAAGCAATGACTGGCTTTTAATTCTCCAAAACTTGAGAACAGGATAGGTTTTTAAGCAGTTATGTGTATACAAAGACATAAAGTACCCAAATGCTTCTGTCACAATGGTTCCCAAATGCACACAGACTCACAATGTGATACTACATGAGCAAAAGTAACACATTACTCTTATTAAAAACAAAGTCACCACATACAACCCCTCACAAATTATTAACTCACCTTTCAAATTGATTTGTAGATTAAGAAAAATGTCAGTCACACACCAGATTATCTTATACAGAATATTTGTACTGCAATGCTCTTAGCAAAACCCAAAAATGGCAAACTTTCGCGACTTATTCGACACACATATACATTTAAATATCAAATCACGTTGCTTCCCACATTAATTCAAAAGCTAACACACATTTCTATTGGTTACACATTTCAACCCTTTCCAATTGACATCAGTTTGAACCCTACCCCCAACCGGCCTACTGCCTGTTACCACGGAAACAGTTCATGGAACAGTCAACTGAGCACAAAGGTCACAAGTTCAGCACACAATGTTGCTACTCCAAACACCAAGTGTGCTTGACTTTTCAAAATATCAGCTTATACTATGCAATGTTCCTTTCAAATAGTTTTTGTTAACCAATAAGAAACATGCTTTTAACAAATACAAACATGCACCCTACTTTTCAGTCTAGAATGTTCTCAAACAGCCAATCATTTATTTTCTTTTTTCAAAACTACATTTAATCCACCATTTTAGAAAAATCTTACTTTTCAAACTGCCATTTCACATACAGACACCTTCTGAGTGCATCCAGACGTCCTTCCAAGATGCTTAGAGTGTGGATTGTGGGACACAGCTATATTTTCTGGAGCCAAAGGTATGCAGAAAACACAGGTATTGACAAAGTCCTGGCTTTGCCAAATGTTGACATTAAATGGATTGGTCAGAGAGGATTAAAGTGGCACCAATTGATGCCATTTGTTAAATCCTTTTTGCATCTCCAACACCCTGATAATTGTGCACTGTGGTGGCAATGACCTAGGCACTTTGATTGGGGTAGGTCTGGAAATGCTTATGAAGGACACCTTTGGCAAATTAATGTCACTTTTCCCCAAAACTGCCTTTGTGTATTCTAACATATGCCAAAGACAGAAATGGAACTGGTCCAATCATTTTTGTCCACAGATTCCAAAAGCTAGGAAACATGTCAATAAAACTGTTTCTGCTTATCTCATAGATTATAGGATGGGGACCATTCACAACAACAGTCTGCGTTTTAATATGCAAGGCATCTATAGGAGAGATGGTGTACATTTTACTAATGAGGGTAACAGAGTCTTCCTCAACAACTTTAGACTCTGTATAGGTACTTACTTGTAGGTACCAAAATCTCTCAATAAACACAACGGCTCTTTTTAGAGCCACTCAAGATCTAAACACATAAGCTTGATGTTTATCTCAAAAATATTTCATTTTTTTTGCTTGGAGTCGCGCAACCGACACGTTAGGAATCGCACACCCTACGCGAGAGGAATCGTGCACCCAACGCGTGCACACCAGGGGCTGCAAGCGGAATCGTGCACCCAACGCGATAGGAATCGTGCACCCAACGCGTGCACACCAGGGGGCTGCACTGGGTGCGCGACTCCTAATTTGCATGTAAAAAAAAATACCACCTATCACTATTTTCTATTCTCCCCGGGGACCCCATCCGCCGGGACCTATATACAACGTTGGGGACCGTGGGGGGAGGCCCAATGCCCCCACGGTCCCAGCCGGCTACCCACGTCCTTCGGGAGCCGGCAGTGCGTTTCCACACGGGGAGCTGCTAACATGCAGCTTCCCGTGTGGAAAAGCAATATGGTTTGCATTTTGAAAGAGAGAGCAGGTTTCCTGCTCTCTCTTTCAAAATCCAAACCAAGTTTGCTATGACAGGGCAGGAGCCTCGGCTCACGTCCTGCCATAGCAAACAGCAGTGTCCCGGGGTGGGCACCCCGAGACACTGCAGGAGCCGGCCCTGGGGGGTGGTGGTCCGCAGGGCAATCATAGGCTCCAGGGGGGGGGCACGCAGCCCCCTCCCACAATATAAAAAGCCCCGGGGGGTGGAAGTCCGCGGGACTTGGGGGGACTTTGAGCCCCCCCACCCATTTATTTTGAAGCCCCGGGGGGTGGTGATCCCTGGCGCTGGGGGGCCACTCTGGGCCCCCCCATCAAATTTTATATATTTTGCCCCCAGGATTTTGCCCCCCCGGGGTCTAATTATTAAAAGCGTGGGAGTCCACGCTTTGTTTTTGTTTTGTTTTTACGGAAGGATCTGCGCACCCAGTGCGCATTTTGCCGTTTTTGTCCAAAAAAAAAAAGTTTGGGCCCTGGGGGTTCTTGTCGGACCCCCTAAGCAGGTCTAGAGGGTCAGGGTATTTCTACCCTGCCCCCTTTATACGTTTTGCGCACTTCATCCACTGATTTCTTAAGCCTCGCTTCTACCGAGGCACAAAATGGCTGCCAACACTTCCTGGTTTGGAGTGTTTACAGCCAGTTGACAGCCAATTAGCCTGCAGCTCGTGATCGGGAGGGTGCGCTGGGTGCGCATAGGGTGCACGGATGAGGCCATAGATATATCTATGATTATACTTTTGATTTTCTCAGCAACTACTGAACGGATATACACCATTTAACCAAAAGGCACAAGTGTGAACCAAGGGCTACCTCTTTGCCAAATTTGGTGTAAATCCGTTCAGAAGTTTGGGCTGCAGCTGCGATTAACGGTTCCTATGAAAAATTGCATGGGAAAAAAACATTTTGGGACCCATCTTTCTTCTCAGCCCCCGCTTGACAAATCACCCAGAGACTTTCAGAATAGGAGCGGACGGGAGAGCCTCACCAGTTTTGAAAATTTCGCAAAGGTTTGTCAACCGGCCCAAAAGTTATTCCAAATAAAATGTTGCAGATTTCCTATAGATAGTAGGTCCTAACTATAACTACCTACTGGCGAGCGCCAGTACGTAATATATATATATATATATATATATATATATATATATATATATATATATATATATATATATATATATAAAGAATCCTCGCTCTTCTGCGCTCCCTTTTGTTGAAAACAAGACGAGAGTGGACCCAAGTGAGTGCTTATTTTTCGTTTATTGCAAGTAGAAACCCTCCGCCATGACTCGTTTCGGCAGCTCCTCTGCCTTGATCACATGACAGCGTTAACCCAGTGATTCACCATTTTTAAAGTGCTAGTGCCTGATCACATGATAAAATAAACATAGAAAAAATATGTATCATTGTATTTTACATTGCAAACTTTCTCTTAATGTTAAAAAAGTATCATGTAAAAAACCTGTTCAATGGATGCATAAATTCTGGATGGGTATTAGGATAAAAACAAATCATTATTTGCATTTAAAATGTTTGCAATTGAAAGTTATTTAGCTGTGAGTAAAATGCATGATTGCATATTAAACACATGAACAAAACTCCATATACACCATCTCCATATCAATTGCTTAAATGCACGTCAAAATCCAGTTACTTATAAGCTTATAAGACACCGGTGCACCCGTATACATATAATTTCAAAAGGCCTGATCCTACAAAAATCATTTCATGAATGCAAAAAAGGATCTTATATTAGACCAATGTCTATTCCATAGATTTGGCACTGCATATAAAGAAGAAATAACCATTAACATACCAAAAAAAGTGGATGAATTAAAGAACAGGTGCTAAAGTATAAAGTGCATGTGCAGAACAATTAAATATGATCTAAAAAGTTTTACATTTTTAAGTTTTTAAAATTGTTTCCTTGTCCCAGACCTGATTATCATAACCGTTGGTTGTATTGAGTATGGTTCTGGAGACAAGTCGAATAGATGTTCCAATGAATGTTATCATCAAGACTATTAGGAAATATCTAAACATTAGATTGGTTATTTCAATAGGCTAAACTTGTTGAGGTAATTGATTCCCACTATTGTATTAATAAAATCGATAGAATTAGTATATAAATATTAAATATATAAATATACAAAATTATCAATAAATACAATTCAATTCCTAAAATTCACCATAAAACAATCTAAATAAGAACCTTTTGTTAAAATGAATCATATACAAATTCCTTAAATATCTCAAGTACATGAGGTTTAAAACACTATATCTTTCGGATGTTTTAGATATGATATGTAATGGTGTCAACATTATTAGCTATGATAGGCAGTGATAGTAAAACAGTTGCTATGCTTAGAGTGGTCTAACACTCACCTAATCCAGATCAGTGTATAAGTCTTCACTTGTGTTTAGACCCCCTGGCTATTTGGTATCTAGCTCCAGAATGTAACGAGTTTCAAGGCGCCTCAATTTTAGTTCACAATCCCCACCTCTTTTCTTCGGGGGTACCGCGTCAATGACAAAGTATTGTAGATGTTGCAAACTATCATCATGATGTATTTTGAAGTGCCTAACCACGGGATAACTGGGATCAGTATTATTAATCGCCCTGATGTCCTGTAATATGCGCTTATGGACCGATAGTTAGTGCTGCCTATGTATAACAAATTGCAACTGCATTGTAAAACATATACAGCATAATCTGTCCGGCATGTCAGATGCTGTTTTATGTCTAGGGCCCTCTCACTGAAAGCAGTCTGATATGTAGTTCTATTAGAGCCATAATGACATGCTTTGCAGTTGGAGCATTTGAAGAATCCCTTCCTTTTATATATATATACATATATATATATGGAGCTCTGTGTTGTCATTTCAAGTGCCTCTCGAGCTGTGGGATACAAGCAAGAGCGTTGATATATATATATATATATACATATATATATACCCTCTTCTCACAAAGTCCGGTAGTGCGGGGCTCAAGCTCGCGGTGGTCCTGAACGGATCCCGGACATCCTTAAAATTACCTCAATTATTCCTTTTTGAAAAGAAAATAATTCAGGACACTCCGCAGTACTCAAATGCTGTTTATTGCAGACACGATCATATATATATATATATTCACTGAAAAAACCATAGGTTTCACACGTTATAGTTAGCTGTACATTTCACTCGTAAAAAAACAATGAAATTCCATGTTATAGTTAGTGCAGGCAACTATAACTCACGCGACCGCAATCCTCTGCTGATGATGTCAGATATTACATCACTGATGACATATGTGTCTTTATGAAAAATAAATATTTGTAATATATGTATAGCTAAAGATACAGTATTAGCATCAACAGAGGATTGCGGTCGCGTGAGTTATAGTTGCCTGCACTAACTATAACGTGGAATTTCATTGGTTTTTTACGAGTGAAATGTACAGCTAACTATAACATGTGTGAAACCTATGGTTTTTTCAGTGAATTTGCAAGGTTTTTTAAATGCTAATTCCTAACTATAACGTGTGTGAAACCTATGGTTTTTTCAGTGAATTTGTACGGTTTTTTAAATGCAAATTTTTTTTTGTGATTTTTTGTAAACCTATGTATAAAATAATATATGTACTATATCCTGCATTATGACAAGGTTTTTTTTTTTTTTTTGCATTTTTATCTGTGCGCGTACGGTAAGCTGACGGTACGCGCTCCGTACGTCATAAGTACGGTGCGCGTACGTAATAGCATACGCGTACGGTAGGCTGACGCTACGCGCTCCGCACGTCATAAGTACAGCGCGCTTACGTGATATGTGCGTGACGTACGCGTACACGCCGAAGCAAAGTCGCGGTTACGCAGGGGCGTGTAATGCACATGCGCGAGTGCGTCTTACGTACGCGCTCCGTAAGCGCTCCGTAAGCGTCACGTTTGCGCATGCGTACTTGTTTACGAGCGCGTACCGTAAGCTTACGGAGCGCGCACGGTAGGTCATGTGATCCACAAAGAACACTTTTCATTGGTTGAAATTACTTTCAGTTCCAGAAACTTCCCACAACACACCCATTCCCCTCATTACTGGTTGAAAGAACACTTTTCATTGGTTGAAACTACTTTCAGTTCCAGAAACTTCCCACACCACACCCATTCCCCTCATTACTGCTTGTGATTCTCTAGGAGCAGGAGCTGAATTGTCTTTGGGATACAATGGCAGAACAGCAGACCTCTTCTGAGAGTGAGGCTAGCAGCACCACCATCATCCAGAGAAGGAGGAAACAGAAGAATTCTTTTATATGGGAGTATTTTACTTTTCCAGAGGGGGAGAAAAAGGTCAATGCTCCACTGGTCACTTGCACACTTTGTGACCGTGTTTTATCAAGAGGAAATCTTAGGAAAAAGTATTCCTTTGGAAATCACTCTATGATGAGACACCTTAGGGATAAACATCCCAGGACCTTTGCTCGACATACTGGAGAAAACTCTTCAGTAAGTCACCAGAGCCCAGCCTCAGAAGCTCAGCCGAGTACATCATCGGCAGCTCAGCTGAGCCCTTCCTCTGAGGTGGGAGCATCACCTTCTTCTGCTCCTCTGGATGTTAACCCTCGTTTTGGGAGGGTTGTAATGAGGTGTATAACATGTTCTGGTCTTATTGTTTTTGGGGAGACCAGTGTTCCCCTTATTAACAATAAGATAGACCAGCACGTTTGTAGACGCTCATAATATTCCCATTCTTTCTTTCCTCCATCCCTCTATGAACCCAACGGCTCTTTTAAGAGCCAACCTTACCTCACAATTTTTTTTTTTTTTTTTTAAGCTTTCCTTTTTGAAAAAATTGTTTTACCGTGCGCGCACGGTACGCGTAATTTCGCGGAATTTCTCCGTTTACGCCGTGCGCGTACGCTACGCGCATTCGGCGTTTTTTTTTTTTTAAATTTAAATTCATTTTTTGCCCTTGGGGGTCCTTCTAAGACCCCCTGACAAAGGCTAGGGGGTCAGGAACTGTCCAGCCTGCCCCCTTTTCACGTTATCCACCTTTGTTTTACACCCCCTCAGACTGCGAGAGACAAAATGGCGGCCGACACTTCCTGATTTCGACCGATTCGAATGTTTACTGATATCTAACAACCAATCAGAATCCCGCTCGCGCACGGCACCGTGCGCTTACGGTAAGCTTACGGTAAGCGCACGGAGCGCGCTCACAGATATATATATTGATTTAAATGCTATTTTCTCAGGACCTACTGAACAGATTTACACCAGACCTACAAAAGGCACTTCCTTGACCTGAGGACTACCTCTCTGCCAAATTTCAAGTAGTTCTATTCAGCCATTCCGGCTGTAGCTGTGTCTAAAGGTCCTATGGAAAAATGCACGGGGAAAACGCGTTTTGGGACCCCCCTTTTTTCTCAGCCCCCGCTTGACGAATTCCCCCAAGACTTTCAGGGTGGAGGTGGCAGGGACAGGTTACAGTCATCTGACAATGCTAGGCAGGTGGGAGGGGAGTGTCAGCTCAACAGAACACTCAGAGTAGATAGGAGTGGCAGGTCCATGGAACATGGTGGGCAAAAAGGATGGAGCAGGGGCATACACAAAGACATCGGAGGGCAGGGGGAAGGAGAATAGGGGCAGCAAGCTAAGCACAGAGTTTAAGCAGGAGGTCAATGATGGGGCATAGAATTGGGCAATGGAGGGCAGGAGGAGTGGACTGGTACATCATACTAAATTGAGGGCAGTGGCAGCACATCAGACCATGCATGGCAGGAGGGAGGAGGCTAGTCCATGGATTCACACAACAGAGGATAGGGAGGAGAAGGATGGGGCAGCAAGCTAACTGTTCAGAGAAGGCGGGTATTGGGAACTTTATTGTTTTTAAAACGTGTGTCTGTGCGAACTACTTAAAATATGAACAAGTATGCAGCATAATCTCACTTTTATTCAGGAAGAAGAGGACGTTTGTGACTGTGACTCCGGGCTCACTTGGCAGAAACACCCCCTGACCCTCCACGCCTATCGCAAAATGTAATGCCCGTGAAAAGGGTAGGTGAACACAGTGTTATATAGAACATAGTCCTGAGAGCACGATTGAAAATGAAAACTAGATATAGTGTATGGTATAAACTATGCACCAAAAAGTGTGATATAAGATGAACCGGGCATGAAATATAATATGCAATACATTGTGCGCAATGACAGATTCATTGGAGAGCGCGAGATAGCACAGGCACTAGCGCGTGCTATGCGATATGCGCCTTGGAGTGTAATATGCACAGGGCAGTGTTGTGTAACTCAACTAGTCTCTAAAGTTGTAATATAAAATATGTGCTGGGGAGTGTAACGTTGCATATGCACTGTGACAAAGATATGGATCCCTTATTGTAATATGTATGGCATAGCACTGTGCGTTAGAACATAGGCATTGAGGAAGGCACGTTAGATGGGGCAATATAACCCGTGCGAAGACAAGTGTGGCATGACATATTCACGGGGTGGTGTTACAGTGCACATGGGCTAGAGAGTGTCATAGCATATGCACTAGCTAGTGGGATACAACACAGAGGTGTGTGGCACTCAGCAGGCAATGGTGGGTGTAACACAGTATTGGGCTCTACCAGGAGCGCGCTGTGACTCTCAAGTGATGTTCGTCCCCTTTCCAGAGAGTAAAATAAAAAGTATTACACATCCGGCAGTGGATGTGTGTTTTATTAACCGTGAGGGGGGTTTCTTGCATAGTTTTGGTCGAATTTTTGTCGAATCCCCTTTGAATGGCTTGGTGTGCATGTGTATTAAATGTGCCCGTCAATAGCTACCCATGTTTGTATAAATAAACGACAAGGGTGTCTACCGGGATTAGGCACGGTAGGGCATCAGACATGTCAGAGCTTCACTAGTGGTGTAAATACATTCCATGTGGATTCATTGTATGCATAGTTGCCTTTTAATGAATATCACACAAATCGTCATGGTGATAGGTACGTACGGTTTGTCCAGCATGTCCTAGGTGTGTCTATAAATATATATTTTTTAAAAATAATAAAAAACAGTGGCCGGCCCTGGGGATTGGGGTCAAAAAAATATAATTAGGAGACAGGCCCTGGGGGATGGGGTCATCAGGGCCAATAAATTAGAATAAGAAGGGGAACCACACAGCCCTCCTTCTTAAAAAATTTAAATAAATAAAAGACTGGCATCGTGCTGGAGGCCACGCCCCCTCCTTGCAGCACTCTGCAAACGCGCCCCCTGGCGGGTTGTAAGTTGAGGAATTAATTCCTCTTCAATACTGAGGGTCCCTGAGGGCCAACTAGCCCAACAGGCATCTCCAGTATGCACCAGGTAGCTGCGCTGCAGACAGGTGTTCTGAGGCCAAGCCCCTTTTTACACCTCTCTGCAACGCAGCTCTGTGGCGCTTACTGGAGGTACCTAGTGGTCTAGTTTGACCCTAGGGACCCTTAGGATTCAAGGGGACTTAATCTCTCAACTTAGAACAGCCACAGGGCGCGTTTACACAGTGGTGAAGGGAGGGGACGGAGCCTGAGGTGACGTGTGCAAACACGCACTATGGCACGTTTTAAATTTAATTTTCCTTCAATACTGAGGGCCCCTGGAAGCTAACTAGCCCACCAAGTGCTTTCAGTAAGCGCCACTGAGCTGCATTGCAGAGAGGTGGTCCAGGCCGTGCCACTTTTTACACCTCTCTGCAACGCTGCTCTGTGGCACTTACTGGAGGTACCTAGTGGGCTAGTTGGACCCTAAGGACCCTCAGGATTCAAATGAACTTAATCTCCCAACTAAAATCGGACACAGGGCATGTTTACACAGTGGTGAAGGGAGGGGACGGGGCCTGAGTTAACGTGTGCAAAAACGCCCTGTGGCCTGTTTTAAGAGGTAGTTTTAATCCCCCTGCCCTATTATATACTAGGGGCTTACAGAGGAGGTCATGCTAATCACAGGGGGACCCCAACGCATAATGTTCCCATTACATTAAACATTACATTAAAATTATTTGTAACGCGCACTATCACCATCGGTTTCTTGGCGCTCATTGACAGGTAACGTGATCCAGGATGAGAGGGTTAGTCATATGCGGATTGAAAAAGCAGGGTTTTTAAAAGTCTGCGGAAACAGTCGTACTTTGGGCAGAGACGGAGTGAAGGTGGCAGGGAGTTCCAGGTGGAGGGGGCCTGGACAGAAAAGCTCAAGCCACCGTGCTTTTTTCTTTTGAATTTGGGGACCTCAAGGAGATTAAATGATGCTGAGCGAAGAACTCTAGAAGGGATGTGACGGGTCAAGCCCGAAGAGATGAACGCGGGGGCTGCATCCGAGAGGGCCTTGAAGGTAGAACATGCCAGTTTGAAAATGCAACGTTTGGAAATGGGGAGCCAATGCAGACTATGGAGGAGGGGAGTGACGTGCTGATGTTTGGGCTGGCGGAAAATCAGGCGGGCAGCTTGATTCTGCACCAGCTGTAGTCGGAGAAGGTGGCATGCAGGAATTCCCGCGTACAGCATGTTGGCATAGTCGAGCCTGGAGGTGATGAGTGCAATGACAACTTGGGTCAGGGCTTCTTTGGTAAGAAACCTGCTGATCTTGCGGATCCGCCTGAGGTGGAAGAAGCAGGCTGAGGTGACCGCGTTGATTTGCGGTCTCATCGAAAGATCTTCAGAAATGATCACCCCCAGGCTTTTGACTGAGCTCACAGGAGTGGGTGCTGTCCCCAGAGATGTTGGCCAGAAGGTGGAATTCCATGGGTGATTGGGGCCTCCTACCAGGACGAGCTCAGTTTTGGTAGGGTTCAGCTTTAAGTGGCTGTGGTACATCCACTCCGCAATGGTCAGCATTGTGGACTGGAAGTTAAGACGGGAGGAAGGAAGGGAATCTATGGGAAAAATTAACTGGAGGTCGTCCGCGTAGTTAAAAATTGTGACCGGGGAGTTGCGGAGGGAGGCTAAGAGGGGTTGGAGATACAAATTAAAAAGAAGAGGGGATAGTGCAGAGCCCTGTGGGACGCCGCAGGGAAGGGATGTGTAGGGTGCGGAAAAAGTGAAAAGATGGACGGACTGTGATCGCTGGTGAAGGAAAGATCTGAGCCAGTCAAGGACCACTCCCTGAATGCCGGCATTGTGGACACGGTCGATCAAGATGGTGTGATCGACCGTGTCGAATGCCGCCGAGAGATCTAATAGGACAAGGGCCTGGGAGATGGTATTGTCAGCGCCCTTCCTGAGGGTGTCCATGACTGCTACTATGACCGCCTCGGTGGAGTGGAGGGGTCTAAATCCCGCTTGTTGAGGGTCCAAGAAGGAGGATTTCTCTATAAAAGAGCTCAGGCAGCGGGTGACGTAGGTCTCCAGAATCTTTCCTAGGTAGGGGAGGAGGGAAATGGGTCTGTAGTTGCTGAGTATTGTGGGATCTGCGTTGGGTTTCTTTAGGATAGGTAAGACGGCAGCTTGCTTGAAGGAAAGAGGGACCTCCCCAGTGGCAAGAGAGTTGTTAAGTAGTGCTAGGGGGGGGCCTGGACATGCGAGAAAGGCTTCTCTCAGGATCTGCGGGGGGCAACGATCATTGGGGGATCCCGAACTGACTTTGTGAAGGAGTGAGGCGAATTCTTGTAAAGAGATAGGTGGGAACTCCGACAAGGTGCTGGTATTTCTAGGGGGAAGAGGTGGGGGAGTAGGAGATGCCGGGGACGGGATGTTGTTTTTTATTGTTGTAATTTTCTCTATGAAGTAGGAGTTTAGCGAATCACAGAGGGTTTGGGTCGGCTGGGGTTGGGGGGTGACCCTATCCGGCAAGGAGAGCTCATTTACAATTGAAAAAATATCTTTCGTTTTGTTATTTGAGTCCAGGATTATTTGTGAGAAATATGCCGTCTTAGCTACCAGGATCGATTGTTTATAAGATTTTAAAGCCTCAGTGTAAACAAGTTTAAGCTGTGGGTAATAGTGGCGACGCCAGCGGCGTTCAGCTTGCCGCAGGGCAAGTTTGTCCGCTTTGAGTTGGTCCGTAAACCATCGTTGTGTGTCGTGGGGGCGCTTAGCTTTGATCTTTTTTAAAGGGGCAACTTTGTCACTAGCCTGACGTATCCATTCATCAAGTTTGTCAGCCTGATCCTCTAGTGAGGTCAAAGACGTGGGTGCAGTAGAAGCCAGTGAGTCGTGAAATTCAGGCAGATTGGCTCTTTTCCAGTTGCGAGCCGTAAGATTCTTAATGCGGGGGGGAGGACACAGAGTGTGCAGATGTAAGTGAAAGGAGATGAAGTAATGGTCAGACCAGGAGCAAGGGAGAACTGAAGGAGGTGAAATATCGAGATTAGATGTCCAGACTTGGTCGAGGATATGACCTTTCTGATGGGTGGGGGTGTGAATGTGTTGGGAGAGATTCATGCCTTTTAGAAGGTCAGTGAATTCCACCGACTATTGGCTTTCATGGACATCAGAAGGCCAATAATTAAAGTCACCAATCACCACGATGTTAGCGTGGTTGATTGCTAGTTGGGCGATAGAGTCGCTGAAGAGTTTGGGAAAGAGAGGCATATAGTCGGGGGGTCTATATACAAGAACACAAATAAAAGACGACTTAGGGGAGGTAAATTTTAGTGCTAAGTAATCAGTTTTAGGGATAGAAGTCACCGTGATCTCGGAGAAGATATGTTCAGAGCGGATGATAGCCGCCACTCCGCCACCAGTCTTCCCCGCGGGCCGGTTGGCGTGCATAATGTAGTATCCCGTAGGGATTGCTGCGAGAATGTCGGGGGCTGAGTCTTCAGTGATCCAGGTTTCTGCTAAGAGAAGGATATCGATGGAGCTCTGATGCAGTAGTTGGAAGATCTCAAGCTGATGGCGGATAAGGGAACGTGTATTAAGATAGTAAATCAGTAAAGAGGCGGAGATCTGCGGTAGTGAGGGGGAAGGGTCGTGAAGAGAATCAAGTGCCGAGAAGTCAGATGGAACAAATATGCCACATGCCTGAGCCGCTCTGACAGCACGGGCGGGAATGAGTCCTGAGGATTTGAGTCTCAGGAGATCGTAGGAGGAATAAGAGTAAGATTGGGCATTACGACAGGGCCCTGGGCCTGGTCGGCCGCGGACGGGCGCAGACGGGCTTGACTTGTGCGCGACTTCGGCGCGAAGTCGGCGCTCCCGCTGCGCTCATCCGCTGCGCTTCCTCCATACTGCCATTATATACTAGGGGGTGAGGGAGCACTAGACCGCTAACCTGCGAAGGTTTCGTGCAGGGCGGAAGTGGTGTCACGAGCAGGAAGTGACGCTCCTCAAGCTGACCCTCCGCACAAACGGCACAGAGCCGGGGCGGAACGGGGTCACGAGGGAAAGGAAATGCAGGTAAGTGCAAGAAGTGCAAATTACAATTTTAAAATGCTTTCTAGGCGTGCTATTAAAATCAGCAGCAAAATACAGTTTTTAAAAACAGCGTCCACAACAACACACAACCGCAGCCTTGATCGCCGCGTTTGTCAATGGGGCTGGGAGCTGAAAGCGAGGTCTATATACTCTGCAGGCTCGGCAGCACTAGACCGCTAACCTGCGAAGGTTTCGTGCAGGGCGGAAGTGGTGTCACGAGCAGGAAGTGACGCTCCTCAAGCTGACCCTCCGCACAAACGGCACAGAGCCGGGGCGGAACGGGGTCACGAGGGAAAGGAAATGCAGGTAAGTGCAAGAAGTGCAAATTACAATTTTAAAATGCTTTCTAGGCGTGCTATTAAAATCAGCAGCAAAATACAGTTTTTAAAAACAGCGTCCACAACAACACACAACCGCAGCCTTGATCGCCGCGTTTGTCAATGGGGCTGGGAGCTGAAAGCGAGGTCTATATACTCTGCAGGCTCGGCAGCACTAGACCGCTAACCTGCGAAGGTTTCGTGCAGGGCGGAAGTGGTGTCACGAGCAGGAAGTGACGCTCCTTAAGCTGACCCTCCGCACAAACGGCACAGAGCCGGGGCGGAACGGGGTCACGAGGGAAAGGAAATGCAGGTAAGTGCAAGAAGTGCAAATTACAATTTTAAAATGCTTTCTAGGCGTGCTATTAAAATCAGCATAAAAATACAGTTTTTAAAAACAGCGTCCACAAAAACACACAACCGCAGCCTTGATCGCCGCGTTTGTCAATGGGGCTGGGAGCTGAAAGCGAGGTCTATATACTCTGCAGGCTCGGCAGCACTAGACCGCTAACCTGCGAAGGTTTCGTGCAGGGCGGAAGTGGTGTCACGAGCAGGAAGTGACGCTCCTCAAGCTGACCCTCCGCACAAACGGCTCAGAGCCGGGGCGGAACGGGGTCACGAGGGAAAGGAAATGCAGGTAAGTGCAAGAAGTGCAAATTACAATTTTAAAATGCTTTCTAGGCGTGCTATTAAAATCAGCAGCAAAATACAGTTTTTAAAAACAGCGTCCACAACAACACACAACCGCAGCCTTGATCGCCGCATTTCCCTAGTGTATGTAGGTGTTTTCACTGTATTCTAAGTGTCTTTTAACATAGCACTGGCTCTAGGACTGGTTAGTCAGACTCAGTTACCACCAGTATCCGTCTGAAAAAGTTGAGGGTACAGGATGATTTTGCAACAAGGCTTCTTTCTGCTCTTCTTTTAGTTCTTTCTGCACGTTATCCTTCTTCCTGCACTTTTCTTCGTTTTTGAGGACTTCTGTTGCTTCTTTCTGCACTTCTTTTTTTTCTTTCTGTGCATTTTTTCTTCTTTCTTCACATGTCCTATCTCTGTAGGCATAGTTAGAAATTAGCATTTAAAAAACCTTTGAAATTCACAGAAAAAAACATAGGTTTCAGGCACGTTATAGTCAGGAATTAGCATTTAAAAAACCTCAGAAATTCACTGAAAAAACCATAGGTTTCAGGGGTGTTATATTTAGCTGGACTTTTCACTTGTACAAAACCATTGAAATTCCCCCTGTATAGTTAGTTCAGCTAACTATAACTCGCGCGCCCGCAATGCACTGCTGATGACGTCACATATTACATCACTCATGACATGGTCAGTGACATCACTCATGACATCACTGATGACATCTCAAATGACATCACTGATGACATCACTGATGACATCATCCTTGTGATAGAGTGGCAGACCTCCTCTCACCCTAATATAACCTTTGGTACACACATTCAAAAATAGAGACTAAACTTTACAAAACAATGGACATACCTATACCAGTTACAACAACCTCTTCAGTAATTCTAAGATCCACATACACATCCACTCATTCACCAACAGACCTATACAGTCACTCATACATGTATTCACTCATCATATGTACTCATACACCTATACATCCTGTTACACAATGCCACTCATCCATAGAGTTACTCACGCACATAGTCACTCATGCTAATAAAGAATCAAACATACATTTATTTGCATATACAGTTATACACACACCACCACACTTACTTCTACGGAAACTTACACATACTTAGTCTTTTAAACAATCACTTATAGAAACACATACTTATTCATACAGGAACTCTTTCAATCTCTCAATCTCACATATACTCACTTATATACACCAATAGTCACATATACTAGTTTAAAACATATGTAGTTACTCATAAAGACACTATTGAGACAGTCATTCACTCACTAACACACCCATACACACAGTCATCCACCCATACAGTCCTGCACACATGCTGTCTTCAACACATACAAAGAGTGAGTCACTCATTCATGCACCTATGCACTACGTAATACCCCCCACGGAACAATGCAGACACTCAGACTGATACTCAAAAAACCAACTAATAACCTATATAGACACCCATGTAGCTACTCACCAACCCATGCAGCCACTTATACACAAAGTGAGAGACTGATACAGATATTTACATATTTAAACATTACTCACTAAGCCATGTATTCACTATGATACACTTAATCAGTCAGTTACACAATCAATTTTTCAAAAACAAATCATCCATTTAGACACTTATATACGCATTTATTCTTCCATCGACCTTGAGATATACATATATAAAACATATTTAATTTTCAGAAAAACACACATTCACTGGATGATGTCATCAGTGATGTCATTTGAGATGTCATCAGTGATGTCATGAGTGATGTCACTGACCATGTCATGAGTGATGTAATATGTGACGTCATCAGCAGTGCATTGCGGGCGCGCGAGTTTGTGATGCTCCATATTCACCAGGCAGGCACTAAGCACTAAGCCAATTGTCTTGACTTAATGCTGTCTTGTAAATATTGTTCCCTTTACGCAGTTTTCTGTGGTTAAAGGGGCCTGCAGTTGGTGTTGCTGGGGGAGTCCCCAGCAACATCCATGGCTTTTTGACACTGCCCCAGATTCATGAGAAATTATTACTCTGAGGCAGTACCAAAAACGTACGACTCCCCAGGGGTGGTGTAAAGGAGGCCCAACAAGGAGAAATATCTTTATTTCTCCTCGTTTTTTGTGTGTGCTTCATTCTGCAGCACACATAGAAAGAGGAAAAAGCCTCTTGTGATTGTTTTTGTGCAGGACCTTTTCCCTTCCTGCACAAAAATAATCATTCCCACAATGCAGGGACCCCTGCAACATGGTGCAAAGGTGCCTGCGTTGGCGCATGACAGCCCATTGTGCACCAGCACAAGGGAAAAGGACAGGAATGCGCCATATCTGATAGATACGATGCCTTCCGCGCCTTTTCTTTTGCCATAGGGTAGCGCTGTAGGAAAGGCTGTGGCGCTGTCCTATGGAAAAAACTCATAAATGAGGCCATATGAGTAGTTACCCACCAAGCAAAACTTTTCATAGAGCAGAGCAATGCTGAATGACCCTCTCCCTGCTGACACATATTCTTGGCCCCCACATATCTTACCCAAAGTCCACCTAAAGAGATTTCTCAGTAGCCCTAACTTCTCTGTGTAGAGAGACACAACCAAACCCTGCCCATCTGCTGTGCATGCCAGCCTACATCATGGCACCCCACGTCCTCCCTGACTCCACACTGTATTAGCAGCCGCTCGCGATATCTGCTGATGTCCTTTTGGGTGCAGACATCTCCTTGCCATTTCCCATACCAGGACACAGTTCTCCGCATCATTCGTCAGCACAAAACGGTCAGGACAAGTAGAGCACGTTACAAAAATAGGAGGCTCTGGGTTTTAAGTGGCTGATACATATAAATGAAATGTAACCGTTGTCTCATACACAGTTACAATTTCACACACCAGTAACCTGGATCCCAACTAAAGTTATTATAGGCTTTTAGGTTTTGGGCTTCGATGTGTATGTTTTAGCAGGAAGCCAAACATAGATTATGTATCACTAGTAAAGATGTGTCAAGGCAAAAACAAATACAAAAGAAGTCCGGTCCAACCAGGCATTCTCAGCGAGAGTCTCATGTGGCATAATGTAAAACTTCTACATTTCTTAGTTTTCTGGAAGAAGGTCTCCTATTTGTCTGCTTAATCAATGGGAAAGGAGGGTCGGATAAGGGTATCATCAAATGGCAATTCCTCCAGTATGAACTGGCAGGAATTACATCTATGGTGTACATTCTATTGCTTTAGGTTTTCATGGGTATTATACATTACTAGCCTTCCATACATCTGGTCCACCAGCAAAACCAGCTAAACCTTTTTCAGATACATCAGAAACCTAAATAATAGGAAAATAATTTACAGATGTGCTAAATAAAGTAAGATTGTTTGGTATACAAAAGATTACTGATTGTTCAAATTAAGCTAGCAAGAAGTTGAGCAAGACCTTAAGCCTCAGTATCGTCAGCTCACAGTCCAATTAGTAGCAATGCATATATTGAACTTCCAGTACATCCACTGTGATCTCTTATACATTATCAGACTAATCATTTCAAATAGCAATAACTATACTAGAAATGATTCTCCGTTCTAACTGCAGTCAAAACATGGCAGGGCTGGTGGGATAATACATTCTCAATGACATCCCTGAAATAGTCACTTTTTTTCGCTTTCTCCGAACAAGCACATACAGTGGAATCCTTTGTCTTGCTGTAAATATTGAAGGGAAAATAGAGTTGTTTTTCTAAATATCAGCTGCTGAGAAAAGTATAGTTCATCTTAAGACATTTCTGACCCCCCAGTGTTTGCCTTTCCATTCCCTCTCCTCAGTGGGTCTTTCTTGGTGTAAAATCAGTATTTGATTGTAAGTTATGTTTGTTTTGCTAGAATGAGATGGCAGCAATATTCCAAACACACAGAATGCATTGGCCAGGGGTGACCTAAGACTCTTAGTGCTATCTCACAGTGTTTCAATTTAAAAAAAGGTAACTTTAACTAAGACAGACCTGTAAGAAACAAGTTAAAAATTACATGTTAAAGGATAACTTTGAGATCATTGATATCTAATGAAGATATACTTCCCCCTGAAAATCTAACAGGACAACATTAACTCCTCTAAGGTGCATCTGTACTGATGACAACATTTATGAAAAGATGGGTGCACTGCCCTGTATTGTGCTTGAGGACACTTTCGGGCATATTTAAAACGAAATGAGCTGCACTCTGACATTTCCAAAACCCTGGGATGTGCCGTATTTACAACAATACAGCCCACCACTATGTTTTCCCTAGCACTGGTGTTAAAATTAGCCACCTAGCACCAACACAAGGCATAATGGCCATGTGTTACTTCTATATGTACTACAGAATGCAGCACACATAGAAGTAGCAAACTATCATTATTTAATGATTGTTTATCTGCAGGAAGGGACACCTTCCTGCACATAAACAATCATAATGACATTTTGCTCTTTCTTTTTTTAAATATTTTTTATTTTCTTCGTCAAAAAAATGATCAAGCGAAAAGAAAGAGCAAGAGTAACAAAAGTCCATTCACATAGTGGGCTTGAGTACAGCTGGGATTTGACAGTAAATCAGTGAACACATCTCATATTCATTATTCCGTTTACTGATACAACAAACAGACCACATATAGAAGAACAAATTTACTTTGAAACAAAAAAGTAAAGAGAAGAAGATCCGAAAACAGAAAGATTCCTTTTCTAAAACTGGTATTCAATTCATAAGTCTCAGCAAGTCACTCAGCCTAAAAGAAAATTGATGGAATTAAATCTGATTTCTTGGATTAGCATGTTGAGAGGATCCCAACTAAGACTGTCCAAATAAAATCAAGCTTTCTGATGGACTTAGCCAGGGCAAATTCTGAATCTGTAACCTTGTGAGGTAGACCCAAGCTCTTCCAATATATTGCCTGGCGGCGAAAATATTGTTAGCCAGAAGCTGCCTCTGCAAATTAGCTTTGTTCATCCTACAGGCTAAATGTAATCTATAACATAGCATGATCTCCTTATGTGTAAGCTGTATGTCCATGCCAGTGCTAGAACTAGTAAGTTGTACAACCCCTGTCCAGAGTTCGTATAGCATAAGGCAGAAAGTAAACATCTGAAGGATATCAGCTGCTAAAAGACCACACTTAAGACATTTGGGGCCAGATGTAGGTAACTTCCATTTAGTGAGTCCTTAATAGCGATTATTACCGAATCGCTATTAAGGACCGCTAAATGGAATGCAGGAAGGAATCGCTAAAATATTAGCGATTCCGTAACATTCCGTAATTCTGATTCGTTATTAAGGAATACCTAGCCATTCATTCCTAAGGGCTAGGAGGCCCATAGGAATGTATGGGAAGAGAATCACTATTAGCGATTCGGTATTACCGAATCATTAATAGCGGGAGCTATTTCAAGGGTGCCAGGGTGCCCAAAGGACACCCTGTTGCACCCCTGAAAAATACATGTGTGCACGGGCATGGATGTGTGCCACATGGCACATTAAAAAAAGCAAAAAAGTGTTTTTTGTAAGAAAATCGCTACTTACCACCAAATTGAAGTTGGTGGTAAATAGCGATTCCTTAAGGCTGAGGTGCACTGTTTTCAGTGCTAAGTACATTGCATTTAAGGAATCGGTATTTCCGATTCCTTAAATGCAAGAGCAAAATAAGGAATTGCTATTTTGCGATTCCTTATTTTGCATGTAGGTTTAAAGTCACCTACATCGCACATGGCTAAATACCGGTCGGTAACGCAGAAATTTCACGAATTTCGGCGTTACGACCGGTATTTAGCTACCTACATCTGGCCCTTGGTCTTATCCCACTAACAATTTCACAATATTTAACAATTTTATCTGGTGTATAATACAAAAAAACATATCGTTTTGAATTGCTATAATTTCAAATTACTTGAATGTATCGAATGGTCAATGGTATCTCAAGCTGAGCTTATTTCAGAGGGTGAGACTTCATCTGAGAGGAGCTGAGACCACTTGGTGGCAAGAGTAGTAATATTGTTAGAAATATGCCGGGTAAGAGCTAGATCTACCGTACTAATACACGATTTCTGAAGTAATCTAAGTAAGCTATCTAGTATATACGAGCGGGAAGCCAAAGTAGTAATCTTGCAGCCCGTCAAAAAATAGGGTTTGATCTGTAAATACTTGAAAAGAAACTATGTGGAAGGTGATCAGAAGCCTGAAGCCAAGCAAATGAATAAAGGCCATATAAATATTGCAGAAAGAGTTAATACCATACTGAGACAATGCTCTACCTGCCCGATCGTAAAAAATTACAGAGAACATTGGATTATCCAAAGCGGTGTATCTGGGTGCTTAAGGGTAAAGACACATTTGATGGACATTTCCCGAAAAGAGGAACTATGTCCCAAATGACCTTAAATCTCACACGTTTGAACTAAAGTCTGATCCAAGAACACATCGAAAGTAGAAATCAGCAGAGTCAGAATTGGGAACAGTCAAAATGCTGCAAAGGTGCCTAGCAAATGCTGTCCTGAAATAAAAAAGTCCACCATAGTTTTACTGTAGTATAAAGAGCTGAATTGCCCATTGGCTCTTCAAAAGCCCCAGATAAAACTACTGAGGAGTCCGTCAAGTTGTATAAAAAAAAGAAAATGGGACACGTAAAGGGATAGCCGAAAATAGATATATAAGTTTAGGGAGAACATTAATTTTAATGATACTCCAGGATAGAAGCCTGCGTTCTAACCATCCATGGTACAGCACCATGATTAGTAGCATCAATACTATAATCAATGACGCAATTAAGTCCCCCATAAACAGTAATTCTCCAGACCAATCCAGCAACTGTAACAGTCATTTATTGAGCAGGCTGGGTTCAGTAAAATTAGAGCCATACGCTGTACATAGCACAATTTTAGAGCCATAGATTGATAAATGAGCTATGACCTACCTGCCTCTGGAGTCAGCCTCTATTTTTAATGTCTTATATTCTAGTTTACTATCTGCCAGAATGGCAACCCCGGAATAGAGACTGCTTGAGAAGTACATGCAATAATGTTATGTCCTAGTTGATTTAGGAGGGCTCGATCCATGTAGGCAAGGTGGGTTTCTGTTAGAAAATTAATCTGAGGCATTTACATTCTTATTTCTTCTCAGACTAGCCGTCACTTGCTGGCAGAACTGAGTCCCGAGACATTCCAACATAAACAGGTCAATCTACACATTTGTATAATGTAAAATTATGACCTTAAATGAGATGTTTTGATGAGCTAATTGACCCCAAGCCCTAAAATGAAACAAAGACCAGGATTAAGAACATATAATAATGTTTTACCATTTTGACTTAATTCACCCTAAAACGCTGAAAGAATGATAAAGACAGACTCCTCCAGACCTCTCCCTCCCACCCAACCCCTCCCAGGTGAACCCAACCCTCGGTCTCTTGCTTAGGGAATCATCTCTTGCTCAAGACTACAGCTGGAATGGCAGTCTAGGGTGCAAGCCTTCCCAAACCCTTCAGTCCCACCTACACCGTGCGTCTAGATCCACCACCTATCCTGTGATAATAAAGATTACCCATCTACTTCCCCTTTGTTTGCCATTATCCCTCCCCCTGCGGGAGGAGAAAAATGAGAATGCGAAAAGCAAGAGTAGCTTAACTAGTGTGATTCAGTATCACATGATTGACTCGCCTCTGTTCAGGGTCAAACGGAAGACGCTGTCATTCGGCACCTCCCACTTCCTCCCACTTCCGCCTTCAATTCACTGGGAGCCGCAAGCCGCGAGCAACACAAGTGACGCCGCAGGAGTAGCGGTTAATTACTGTGCAAATTGGTTTTTTGGACGGCACGAGAACCCACCTTATAACAGAATAACGTGGGGATGGCGAGGCGAGGCAGCGGCCACTGGAGACGTGAACCCGGTTGCACGAGCCGCGGGCTGAAGCTGCGGGCCAGAGCCGCTAATAAATCGGAGTGAGTGAATCGGATGGGCTTCCCTAATCAGGCCACAGCTAATAAGTGCTTTCATCCATTTAAGGGGCATGTGGAAGCAAAGGAGTCGGTGAAATGAGCAATGGAGGTCTTTAAACCACGCACAGTTGGCTCTTCATAAAAGTATAATACTAATTTAAGGCTCAAGTGGCAGAGGGGCCATTAATTGTTTGTGGTTAACTCAGAGAACGGAATTGTGAAGTAGTGGTAGAGAAGTGGTGGAGGTGAGAGCGGATGACCTTCAAACAGTGGTTTATTATTGCCTACGAAAAATTCCCCGCAAAAAGGAAGTAAAGGGGAGAATTAGTAGGCATATGTGGTGTTGGGCTCCAGAATCCCCATAGTTATCACTCAAACTTAAGGCACCTAAGGAGAAGAACTCTCTAGCTGTTTTTTTTACCTGTAGGAAGGAATTCAGGGACGGAGGGACCCTAAGAGGAAGGAAAAGAGATGGCCTTAGGGAAATCTAAATCCCAGAAAGTCCCAAAAATTCTAAAAAATCAGGTAATAAAAGCCCAAGGCTGGAAGATTCAACTGAATTACCGAAAGGATTGAGTGAAGGGAATGGTAGCAACGCAGCACCATTAGGAACCAAAAAACCAGTGAAAGGAAATACTAAATCACTGAATTTAACCCCACAGTCAGCGACGACGTCTACAAAGTCAGTGGGTCTAAAAGGAGGATCAGTAGTTTCAAAGTCGATTAAGGATTTTTTAGGGAAGCATTTTAAAGGAAAGGAGACACCTGAGAAGGAGCAGAGCATTGCAGAGACTCCCCTAATCATAGAGGGCCCGGCAGCTCTAAGCTTGGAATCTCTGAATCAAACGAACTTTAACATCACAGAGATTTCTATGGAACCACGTTTATCCTCCTCGCCTAGGTTATTCCGATCATTGTTTGGTCATGACATTGAGGCAGAGGTGGTGGAGGAAGAAGGAGCCCCACAAAGTAAATCTTTGTGCGAGGGAGACGCTAATCAAAGGAAAGACTGTTCTAATGTAAATGGATGTCTGGAAAACTCCTATGTTGCTCGATCTGACTTAACTTGTCCATCACTGCATAGTCTGGAGGTTACGGGATCCTCCAGCGTATCAATGTTAGAGGTTATGCTGATGCTCCAGAAAACCCTGCAGGGTATTTTAGAGGTTTCAGTTTTTAACAATGACATTTTAAAAACACAAAGTAAGCAGTTTAAGATTATGACTGGGGAGCTGACACAAATTAAAGATCGAATGCCCTCGTTAGTAAGGCCAGTAGAAGCCCATCGGGAAATAATAGCTGGTGGGGAGGAAGAAGTTGCAAGGAACAGAAAATCACAGAAGGATGAACCTATGGTATATATATCACGTTGCCCAATGATTATAAAAAGATGTGGGGAAAGGCGGTATAATAAACAATACATTCCACAGGCAAGAAAGGGGAGGAAAGGACCACCTTAAGGTCACCCCTTAAGGCGACAGGTTAACGGGAAAGGGGGAAAGTTAGAACAAAGGTCAAATGGTAAGGCAGTGACTCCAGAGTCTAAAAAGATTAGTTCTGTAGAACCCTGTAGTCCAGAGTTACAACCTAGATGGTTAAAGGGAAAAATATCCTCAAAGAGTGTAAATGATAGGAAACCTTCAAGGGAAAATAAGGAGGTAGTTGCAGAAAGAGGTTTGGGTATGTCCTTAGGTGTAGGGCCCAGCAACCCCAACTCTGACAGGGCCCTTAAGAAAAGTAGTATTGATGTGGCAGATAGACAAAGAATGGAAGAGAGGATTGATGGATACCCACCAAGTTTATATTTAGAACGACGGGGGGACCTCTGGCTCTTTTTGGAGCCTATGGGACAGGGCAAAGGTGGGAAAAGAGTTAGGAAACTAAACCCCCTAAATCATACCCAATTACTCTCTTCTTTTTCTAAATGCCCAAGTCTACGATACGTTAGCTCTGAAGACCTAAAAGAAGTTGGGCTTTTAACAAATACTAAAGGGGAAGAGGTAACCAAAATTCTACTTCACTCTGCATTAGTAAAAGTAGCCTTGGAAAAAGCTGAACCTGAGATGTTAAAAGAAGGCATAAGAATAATAAAAAGAGAGGAAATGCCGACAGATAAACAGGGGAAAGCTTTTCTTAGGAACCATGCTGGGATGGGTGATCGCCAAATAAGAATGATCAACTCCGGATGGGGTAAGAAGGATGATCTTGAAATCACAATAGCCCCTAAGCATCTAGGGTGGGATGATGAAGATGTGCTGGTCGGGAATAGATATAGAGAGCTTGCATATATGGAATGTCAAGAAAATGGGTATATGAGTGATATCGACTAGGAGTTGGGGGGTCAGTTGACGCTAGTCTCTACAAAAATTGCTAGGAAAATAGAATCCCTTGAACTTAAATGTAAGTGGGTGCTAGGTAGCAGAGTGTTGACATTGAATAATAATCCATGTTACGAAGGCATTTGTATCGTCAATGTATATATCCAGAAGGGAAAAGGGAAAGATTACAAGGTATACCTGGAAAGTCTAAAAAAGGACTTAGAGGGCCTTTGCGATACTTACACAAGAGATGTGCTTTTGATTTTGGGTGATTTTAACCACAGACTAAACCCCTCAAAAACAGACTCATGGTCTAGAGATTTGCTAAGAGCCTACAATATAGAGACCGCTAAGTTTCCCAGCAGTGACATTTCGCCTTAAGATGTGGCACTTGGACAACTGTTGGGCTCTTTAGGCCTGGTGTGTTTAAATGGAAGAAAGGAGGCGGATAGACCTGCTAAGCCTACCCTTACAATAGGGCAGTAAATGTGTCCGATAGATTATATATTTTTACAGACTTGGAGCTTTGAATTAGTAAAACACTTTGAAGTAGCAGGGGTGGAAGGTAGTGATCATTACCCTTTACTGATGAAATTATATGCAAAAAGGGCGCCTTGGAGACAAAATGCCATACAAGTACAGGTAGAATACCCAAAGCGACTTACAACTCGTATTACAGAAGAACATATACAAAACTAAGGGAAGTCCAGCTGACATTCATACATGGAAAATTGATATCAGAAGAGGGTATTATCTGGTATGAAGATATGATAAGACAATTGGTAGAATGTCTCAGGATAAAAATGTAATGGGGTAAACCTGGGTCAGAAAGTAAGGAAAAACCACATACTAATAATAAGCCTTGGTTTGACGAGGATTGTCGCAAAGTAAAAGCCAGCATTAGGCAAAAGGAAAGAAGCCTAAGGGGGAGATACAATGACGATCTGTTACTTAGCCTTCAGAAATTAAGGATAAAATATAAAGCAATTATTAGAGATAAAAAAAGAACTTATAAGGACAGATGCTGGGTGAAGTTACTCAAGGTAATCGAAGAAAAAAATGTGAAAGGCTTCTGGAATTTTTTACAAGAGAGCACTGGAAAAGTTCTAGGGTCTTTACAGTGCTCGGTGCCAGAGGATAAGTGGGTGGAATATCTGGAGGAAATCTATGGGAAATGGCCAAGGATGGAGGAAATAAATAACATCGTATGGCCAGGTGCAAGGGATGAAGTAAAAGAGCACTTCTCCCCCAGCCATATTAGAAGTATAATATCCAGGTTAAACCTAACTCAAGCTGCTGGTCCAGATAATCTGCTGGCCGTGATTATAAAAACGAACCCAGTGTGGTGGTCAGAGTTCTTTTCGAATATGTTCTAGGGGATTCTTAATACAGGGGTCATGCCGGAGAGTTGGAAAGGGGCGATTGTAAAACCTATACCTAAAAAAGGTGATGTAAACTCCCAAAAAGCTATCGTTTAATAAATCTCCTGGACGTAGGCGAAAAGGTGTTTGCCAAAGTAATCCTGGGTTTGCTCAAGGACTGGTCAGAGGAAAAACAGATAGTGCCTCCAGAACAGGGAGGAGTTAAAGAGGGTCATTCGACGGTTGATCACTGTTTCGCTCTCTGGTCCATTGCGTGGAAGTCGATTGAGCAGAGGGGCAATTTGTTTTGCTGCTTTGTGGACTTCCGTGCAGCTTTCAATCTGGTGAACAGGGGGCAGCTGTGGTCACCCTTGTTAGGGTGCAAAATTAAAAACGATTTATTGGCCCTGATCCAAGCCCTGCATATTAAAAATTGGGCCCAGATAATCCAGGATGAGAACGGAGGATTGTCCAGGAGGATCCAGATTGGTAATGGGCTAAGACAGGGGTGTGTACTTGCCCCCTTACTTTTTTCCCTGTTTATAGCTGACCTGCCCTTAGAATTAAGAAAGGTTAGAAGGGCCAGCCCGAAATTAGGAGGAAACCACATCCCCTGCTTATTATATGCAGATGATCTGGTCATTATGGATCAGATGGAGTTTTGTCTGCGAAGAAAATTAAACATGTTTAAAGAATATTGCCAAATCAAAAAACTAGTTGTGAACATGGAAAATACCAAAATTCTGTGTTTTGGAAGAAGTAAAACAAAATTGTCCTGGTATCTGGGCACTGAGATGCTGGAAAAAGTAACAGAATACAGAAATCTGGGGATGTGGTTCGCGAGTAGCCTCCATTGACATACCCATCTGGATGCACTAAAAATGAGGGCTTCTACTTCAGTGAAGGGATTAAAAAGATTTAATAGTGTATAAGGTGAAAGTCCGATGTTAAAGGCCTATCAAGCAATGGTCCCTCCATAATTTGTGTATGGCGCAGAGGTACTCTATATAAGTGGCAAAAATAGATGGGATAAAGGGGAGGAAAATATCCTCAAATGTTTGTTTGCACTGCTAAGTTCGTCTATGGTACAAGCGGTAAGATTAGAATTGGGAACCACCGCATGGAGCATCATAGCCTGCATGTCTTTATTACGTTTTTGGCAGCGGCTAGGTTTGGGTGAGGACCAAAAAATCTCACAGTGGTGCAATAATAAAAATTGCCAACAGTGAACTTACGTGGGCAAAAGAGACGAGAGCCTCAATTAATGAATCGTATGGTGTTTTAAACCTAAAGTGGGGCCCTCAATCCCTTGAACTGAAGTTAGATAAGAAAGATCTTAGGAATCTGGGATTAGACGTTTCTCGAATCCTTGATCAAGAGTACCTATCACGGAAAAGTTCAGTCTCCCATATGGCCTCAGCATGGAAAAATTATCTACATTATCCTTATATCGACAGGCTACCTAGTTGCCAGTTAAGGCGTGAAGTGCTACGATTGAGAATTGGGATAAACCCTTGTTACATGAACAAAGGGGTAAAAAACCGTATGATAAACAGCAATGGAAAATGCACTTGCACTTTAGGTACTACGTGTGATATATTACACATATTGGTAGATTGCTGGAGGACGTTCGATATATGAAGAGAGATTTTAGGCCCGATTTTTAAAAAATATGATATTAAAAATAGGATGCAAGCTGTAAATCTTTTAGTGGGAATGATGAATTTAGATATAGCCTGTGCCATTGGTAAATATCTAAATAATGTTAAAGAGTTCCTTAAAGGTAAAGAGTATTGATGAAATATAGATCTTTTAAGTGATAGGGAGTGTGAGGTATATATGGATAGAAGTATGGTGTAAGACATACTTGAAGGTCAATGAGACCCAAGAAAGGACCGCTTGTTTTAAAAAAGAATTTTTAAAGATATTTATCTCTTATTTTAAGGTTATGTTAACTATAAGTTTAAGAAATGTATTGTGTATTTTATGGTTCTAATTCCTTACTTTATTGTCTTATATGCTGCTTAGTGTATACTTTTATGATTGATTGACTGGTATAGATTAAGTAAAGAAGCTTCACTGGCAGGTCAAAAACACTCCTCTGGAAGAAGAACATTTGCTGGCAGACTTGACCTGGTATATGTAGGAGAAAATATTAACAGATTTGGAAATATCCTTCAGTAAGGAGTGGCAGAAAATAATTCCTCCTGGGAGTAATAGTGCGTTTTGATGCTCATATCAGCAATATTGAGCTCGAGGTCCACAAGGTTAGTCTTTGTCTATGCACTTAAGTTACAGGGCACACAGCTATTTGCACCCAGGCTTGATGAGAAGCAAAGTCAATGAGATCAGGTAGGGGAACACCACTCTCCAGCGTGCCTAGTAGCCTGATTAGAGGGCTAGAGTTATCTAGAAATGATCCATGCAAAGTCACGTTCAACCCCTGTGAGATCTACTACTGCCATACCTCTGAAATCCATGGCAAGAGTGGCTCTCATACTAGCATCAATACTAGCTCTGTCCTAAGTAACATGTATCCTCCACTCTGTAGTGCTCATTGAGTAGACATAGTAAAGATGCACCTATCAACCTCATTCAACAAAAAGTGCTAACTGGATCTCAGAGTCTGAGCCCATCCACAGGCTCCTTTGTCTTTCAGCAATGCCGCAGTGACTACTTCACCTGCGCATTTGACAAGTAGGAACATCTGTAACTTGCAGCACACTTAAGTATCATACTGCTAAGAGGGAAATCACTCCTTTTGATTTATTACAACTTCAATATATTGTTGGCTTAAAGAGGATACATTTGCATTGCTCCTAACACCTTGATCCCAATTACTTTACTTTTTATTTGGACTAATATCACCCACTACCGGGACCTCACCCTGATGCATGACCAGTATGAACAAGTAAACTAGGAAAAGTTTTTAGTAAATGTGTTAAACTTCATAATTCTTTTCCCAAAATTATGAAAAATGTCCAGAAAAGTATGCAAAATAGGCTTTGTGGTATTTCAAGGTAAAACTGAACATGGGGGCATCCCTCCTTGACTTTCAAAGTCACTTAAGGTACCAACAGGAGGACAGATTCAATTTAATTTCTGCTTGAGTGAGTCCTCGCTATTGAAAGATTTTGTGAAATTTCACCCAGGTGTAATTCCTAACTGTTTGAAGAATTACTGTAACACAGAAGTTTGCGAATTGTGAAATTTACATTAGCAGAGCAGAGCATTTCCTCTGGAACTAGTCTTTAGGTCAGTATGATGATTTTGTGTCTATATACCTCGATAGGACACATGTGTCTATTGTAGTGAGGCACTTATTGTCAATCAATAGAGAGGACCCACTGTCTATGGACATTGACTAGTCGTATACATATTTGATAAGCAGGAGCATCAAGACACATGAGGACATATTCTGTATGAGTTCAGTTAAATGTTCGTTCCCTTACCTTGTTAATGTCTTCTACCAATAAATTCGACCGTCGTTGGGTATTCCCAGAGAAAAGAGGAGATAGCTCACAACTCAGCAAATAAGAGGACCAGTGATATCATTCAACGTTGTGTAAACATAATCATTTCAAGAAGACATCTTACAGACTTATGTGCTGTTAGACAGCATTATGTCGCAAATGCTGTGTGCAACATGCCTGCTGCTTCTCCCTACTTATACAACCTAGCTTAGCCTTACAGAAATATTCAATCTTAGGGCGGCAATAACAAAGCAGAAATGTTGAATGATGACTATATAAATATATGTGAAAAAAAGTTATCTACTGGCGGTCGCCAGTAGATAGTTATAGTTAGGACCGAGTTCCCTTAGGAAATCTGAATATTCTATTTTGAATAACTTTAGCGCCGGTTGACTTATCTTCGTGAAATTTTCAAAACTAATGGGGCGCTCCGCTCAGCTCCTACCCTGAAAGTCTCGGGGTGATTCGTCAAGCGGGGGCTAAGAAAAAAGGGGGGTCCAAAAACGCATTTTCCCCATGCATTTTCCCATAGGACCTTTAGTCGAAGGTACAGCCCGAACGGCTGAACAGAATTACTTGAAATTTGGCAAAGAGGTAGTCCTCAGGTCAGGCATGTGCCTTTTGCATACATGGTGTCAATCTGTTCAGTAGTTCCTGAGAAAATTGCAGTTAAATGTACATAAATATCTATATGCGCGCACCGTGCGCGCACGGTGCTCGCACGGGGCGCGCACCAAATGTCCGCGAGCGCAATTCTGATTAGTGGTTAGATGTCAGTCAACATTCCAATAGGTCGAAATCAGGAAGTATCGGACGCCATTTTGTGTGTGACAGTGAAAAAGAAAGGTGGAGAACGTGAAAAGGGGGCAGGGTAGAGAGTTCCTGACCCCCTAGCCTTTGTCAGGGGGTCCCTGAAGGTCCCCGAAGGGTGAAAAAAACATTTTATTTTTTTACGAAAAATCACGGGGTGCGCGCACGGTACGCGCACCCCTCAGTCGCAATTTTGAGTTTTAGAGGCCGAAGAGAGCTAAAAACACAAGTGGAGAACGTGAAAAGGGGGCAGGGTAGAGAGCCCCTGAGCCCCTAGGCCTTCTCAGGGGGACCATGAAAGACCCCTAAGGTCCCCAAAAAAAAATTAAAAAATTATAAATATTGCGCCGTGCGCACACGGTGCGCGCACGGCGGCAAACAATTCATAAAAAAATAGAATTAAAAATCAAGTTTAAGTGTTTAGATGTTGGTTGGCTCTAAAAAGAGCCGTTGTGTTCATTGAGTGTTTTTTGTACCTACAAGTAAGTACCGATGCAGAGTCTAAAGTTCAAGAGGAAGACTCTGTTCCCTTCATCTGTGAAATGTACACCGTCTCCTCTATAAATGCCTTGCATGTTGTAACACAAGTTGTTGTGGTATATAGAACCCATAACATAGTCTCTGAGGAAAGCAGAAACAGACTTATTGACGTGCTTTTTTGCTTTCTCAATCTGCGGACAATATTGGTTGACCAGTTCCACTTTTGCCTTTGGCATATATTAGAATATACAAAGGTAGTTTGTGGAAAAAGTGACATCAATTGCACAAAGGTGTCCTTAACAAGCATTTCCAGACCTACCCCAGTTAAAGTGCCTAGGTCATTTCCACCACAGTGCACAATTATAAGGTCAGGCTGTGGGAGAGGTAGAAAGGATTTCACCAAAGGCATTAATTTGTGCCACTTTAACCCTCTCTGTCCAATCCATTTAATGTCTACATTTGGCAAAGCAAGGTCTTTCACAATACCTCTTTTTTCTGCATACTTTTCACTCCAGTAGGCATAGCTATGACCTACAATCCACACTGTGAACATCTTTCAAGGAGATCTGGATGCACTCAGAAGGTGTCTTTCAGTAGAATGGCAATATGAAAAGAAAGATAGTTGTAAAATGGAGGCTTACATACTTTTTTTTAATAAAAAGAACTAATTGGCTGTTTCAGACCATTCAACACTAGAAACTAGGCTGTATGTTTAAATTTTTAAAAGCATGTTTTGTATTGGTTCAGAAAAATGTGTTCCCACAGAAGATTACTTTGGATATGCTGTTAGGTTTGAAAAGTCAAGCACTCTTGCTCTTTGGATTAGAAACATTGTGTGCTGAACTTCTGACCTCTCTGCTCACACCAGTGTTCCATAATCTGTTGCTATGGTAGCAGGCAGAAGTCATGTTGGGGGTAGGAATCATTTGGAAAGGGTTGACATTTGCAACCAATAGAAATGTGTGTTTCCATTTAAAAAAATGTGGGAAGCAATGTGATTTGAAGTTAACATGTATATGTGTGAAAAAAGAGAGGGGAAATTTTGCCATTTAGTGGTTCTGGTGAGAGGAGTACAGCTCAGAGATTCTGGCTCTGATAATCTGCTGTGTGAGTGGCACATTTCTTTCTCAACTAACTACTTTTAAAGGTGAGTTATGAATTTGAAAGGGGATGTATGTGGTGTATTTTGATATAAATAATAGAAATTTGTTTCTTCTTTTAAAGTTGTGTTTTACATTTTATGTTTTGGAAGATATTTAACTGCCTTGAACTTGTAAGATATTATGGAGTATGTTTTCACCATAAGTTAAGGTGTACTGGTATCACCCAGGAATACTGTTTTGTGCCTAGAATCACATCATGAGTCTGTGTGCACACAGGAATTGTTGTCAGAGATTTAATTCGTGTTGCTCTTGTTCTGTAAGACTTGCACTCGTAGGAAAGGGGCAGCTTGTTTTCTTGAACTGTGATGGTTAGCATTCAGCAGAAATGACTATCTCACAGATAAGAGGCAAATGCTAACACATTTGAAAACAACAGGGTAGATTTTCCTTCCACTCCTGCAATGGGTGAGGTGGTTCCTACATGTTCAAAACTCCAATTAACCCTTACCACAGGTGATCTTACATACATCTCTGCAGTCTTCATGCAGTTGTGCAAGCGTCCATGCAGATCTCTCTTGCACCTGACAATACACAGTCTCCAGAAACACACTCTTAGCACACAGCCAGCTGCTTCTCCTGCACTCCCATGCTTACTATTCAGCACTGTGTGGTATTTCAGATAGCAGTGTGTAACGCTAACACATTCAACATCACCAAGGCTCATTTCCTTTGCTCTAGTCTAATCACTCACCCAGGTTCCACATGCTCATGGTCTCAAGTAGCTGTTAGGACATGTGCTCTTTTCTACCTCTCTAAACTATAAGGAAAATGTGTCAGGCTGTTACAGTAATTATCACTTGCTCTACCACAGTAGTAAACGTGCTTTGAAATTGCCAATCAAATATTGTGTTATGAAATCCGATTGGCCGCACTCTGCTAGTCCTACCAGCGTGTTACCCCAAAGAATTGTGGTCCATGAAGTAGCGTCGGCAGGTACGCCTATGCCAAATGTTTAAAATGAAAATGAGTGTCGCGTTAGCCATCCCTGGACACGTGTTTCAAGGTAGTTGCCTCTCGTCAGCAGGGAGTAGGTATGTGTGTAGGGTTGCTGCGTAGGCTGCCAAAAAATATTATCAGGTAAAGTACCACTCAAGGCGCGCAGGTGCGTAGCCATGGGCTCGTCAGCCCCACCGGCTCAAGGGAGCCTGAATATAAACAAAAATCCGATTGGCCGCACTCTGTTAGTCCTACCAGCGTGTTACCCCAAAGAATTATGGTCCATGAAGTAGCGTCGGCGGGTACGCCTATGCCAAAAGTTTAAAATGAAAATGAGTGTCGCGTTAGCCATCCCTGGACACGTGTTTCGAGGTAGTTGCCTCTCGTCAGCAGGGAGTAGGTATGTGTGTAGGGTTGCTGCGTAGGCTGCCAAAAAATATTATCCGGTAAAATACCACTCAATGCGCGCAGGTGCGTAGCCATGGGCTCGTCAGCCCCACCGGCTCAAGGGAGCCTGAATATAAACAAAAATCCGATTGGCCGCACTCTGCTAGTCCTACCAGCGTGTTACTCCAAAAAATTGTGGTCTGCCTAGAATCACACCATGAGTCTGTGTGCACACAGGAATTGTTGTCAGAGATTTAATTTGTGTTGCTCTTGTTCTGTAAGACTTGCACTCGTAGGAAAGGGGCAGCTTGTTTTCTTGAACTGTGATGGTTAGCATACAGCACACATCACCATCTCACAGATGAGAGGCAAATGCTAACACATTTGAAAATAACAGGGTAGATTTTCCTTGCAGTACTGTAATGAGTGAGGTAGTTCCTTCATGTTCATAAGCCCAATTAACCCTTACCACATGTGCTCTTACATACATCTCTGCAGTCTTCATGCAGTTCTGCAAGCGTCCATGCAGATCTCTCTTGCACCTGACAATTTACAGTCTCCAGAAGCACATTCTTAGCACACAGGCAGCTGTTTCTCCTGCACTCCCATGCTTACTATTCAGCACTGTGTGGTATTTCAGATAGCAGTGTGTAACGCTAACACATTCAACATCACCAAGGCTCATTTCCTCTGCTCTAGTCTAATCACTCACCCAGGTTCCACATGCTCATGGTCTCAAGTAGCTGTTAGGACATGTGCTCTTTTCTGCCTCTCTAAACTATAAGGAAAATGTGTCAGGCTGTTACAGTAATTATCACTTGCTCTACCACAGTAGTAAATGTGCTTTGAAATTGCCAATCAAATATCGTTTTCTGCCTAGAATCACACCATGAGTCTGTGTGCAGACAGGAATTGTTGTCAGAGATTCAATTCAAGTTGCTCTTGTTCTGTAAGACTTGCACTCGTAGGAAAGGGGTAGCTTGTTTTCTTGAACTGTGATGGTTAGCATACAGCACACATCACCATCTCACAGATGAGAGGCAAATGCTAACACATTTGAAAACAACAGGGTAGATTTTCCTTGCAGTACTGTAATGAGTGAGGTAGTTCATACATGTTCATAAGCCAAATTAACCCTTACCACATGTGCTCTTTCATACATCTCTGCAGTCTTCATGCAGTTGTGCAAGCGTCCATGCAGATCTCTCTTGCACCTAAAAATACACAGTCTCCAGAAACACACTCTTAGCACACAGGCAGCTGCTTCTCCTGCATTCCCATGCTTACTATTCAGCACTGTGTGGTATTTCAGATAGCAGTGTGTAACGCTAACACATTCAACATCACCAAGGCTCATTTCCTTTGCTCTAGTCTAATCACTCACCCAGGTTCCACATGCTCATGGTCTCAAGTTGCTGTTAGGACATGTGCTCTTTTCTGCCTCTCTAAACTATAAGGAAAATGTGTCAGGCTGTTACAGTAATTATCACTTGCTCTACCACAGTAGTAAGTGTGCTTTGAAATTGCCAATCAAATATCGTTTTCTGCCTAGAATCACACCATGAGTCTGTGTGCAGACAGGAATTGTTGTCAGAGATTCAATTCAAGTTGCTCTTGTTCTGTAAGACTTGCACTCGTAGGAAAGGGGTAGCTTGTTTTCTTGAACTGTGATGGTTAGCATACAGCACACATCACCATCTCACAGATGAGAGGCAAATGCTAACACATTTGAAAACAACAGGGTAGATTTTCCTTGCAGTACTGTAATGAGTGAGGTAGTTCATACATGTTCATAAGCCCAATTAACCCTTACCACATGTGCTCTTACATACATCTCTGCAGTCTTCATGCAGTTCTGCAAGCGTCCATGCAGATCTCTCTTGCACCTGACAATTTACAGTCTCCAGAAGCACATTCTTAGCACACAGGCAGCTGTTTCTCCTGCACTCCCATGCTTACTATTCAGCACTGTGTGGTATTTCAGATAGCAGTGTGTAACGCTAACACATTCAACATCACCAAGGCTCATTTCCTCTGCTCTAGTCTAATCACTCACCCAGGTTCCACATGCTCATGGTCTCAAGTAGCTGTTAGGACATGTGCTCTTTTCTGCCTCTCTAAACTATAAGGAAAATGTGTCAGGCTGTTACAGTAATTATCACTTGCTCTACCACAGTAGTAAATGTGCTTTGAAATTGCCAATCAAATATCGTTTTCTGCCTAGAATCACACCATGAGTCTGTGTGCAGACAGGAATTGTTGTCAGAGATTCAATTCAAGTTGCTCTTGTTCTGTAAGACTTGCACTCGTAGGAAAGGGGTAGCTTGTTTTCTTGAACTGTGATGGTTAGCATACAGCACACATCACCATCTCACAGATGAGAGGCAAATGCTAACACATTTGAAAACAACAGGGTAGATTTTCCTTGCAGTACTGTAATGAGTGAGGTAGTTCATACATGTTCATAAGCCAAATTAACCCTTACCACATGTGCTCTTTCATACATCTCTGCAGTCTTCATGCAGTTGTGCAAGCGTCCATGCAGATCTCTCTTGCACCTAAAAATACACAGTCTCCAGAAACACACTCTTAGCACACAGGCAGCTGCTTCTCCTGCATTCCCATGCTTACTATTCAGCACTGTGTGGTATTTCAGATAGCAGTGTGTAACGCTAACACATTCAACATCACCAAGGCTCATTTCCTTTGCTCTAGTCTAATCACTCACCCAGGTTCCACATGCTCATGGTCTCAAGTTGCTGTTAGGACATGTGCTCTTTTCTGCCTCTCTAAACTATAAGGAAAATGTGTCAGGCTGTTACAGTAATTATCACTTGCTCTACCACAGTAGTAAGTGTGCTTTGAAATTGCCAATCAAATATCGTTTTCTGTCTAGAATCACACCATGAGTCTGTCTGCACACAGGAATTGTTGTCAGAGATTTAATTTGTGTTGCTCTTGTTCTGTAAGACTTGCACTCGTAGGAAAGGGGCAGCTCATATGATAGGATTTGAAAAGCTCAAAAAAACATATAGTAATATATTTAAATTGCATAAAGGTATTTTTTTTTAGTTTCCTTTAGGTATTGCTGAACAACACTAAAATAAATTAAACATGCCTATAAAATCAAGAAAGAGAAAAGAACAGCAAAAACATCTATATTTGAAGACAACTGGACAACAGAAATTAGTTGAAGAACCTCATGTTGGAAAAAAGAAAAAGTCTTCTGGTAAGCAGACTAAGGATTTTTTAAAAAATATCCTCAAACATTGAAAAAATGTACAAAGTATATCCACTGCAAATAGTGTTTCAAGAAGAAAACAACAAGACAATAGAAAGAAAATACTAAATGCTAATGTACAATCAGAAGCAAGAAAGAGTGACTTAAAAAGAAAAACAGAATTTCAAAACATTCGTTAAAAAATGTTTCAGAGAAGAGTGGTGTTCAATTTGCTAAAGGATGTGAAAAAATATAGGAAGAAAGCAATATTTTATAAGAAAAAGAAACATATTGAATCAATTGTTGCAAAGGCTTTGGAATTAAAAAGAAAATTATTCATTTAAATTTTGAACAGGATCCGTACATTAGATAAAATAGTCAATGTAATGAGGTCAAAAAGCAAAAGGAAAAGAGTAGTGAAAAAAAATAACTTTTGTAATGTGTTCTTAGGAGAATGGAAGCATAGTTCAAGTACTGAACCATTTTTTAATGAAGAGAGTTATCTTCAAAGTAATAGTTTGCTGCATGCAGTTGACACCAGTGGTCGAAGTTATGAAGTTAAAGATGGTTGTGTAATGGAAAAGGAGAAAATGGTTCCAAGAAATGAGGAAGAAGTGTTAGCTGATGAGGTTATGGGGAAACGTCCTAAAGCCCCAGTGTACACTTGGAATTGTAGTAGTATTTGAACTGTACGACAAGAATCTATTGATAAATTACGTGACTTTCTAAGAGAATATAGTAAAAAAAAGTGTTAAACAGAAGATTAAGGTGCTTCAAGGACTAGATCCATGCAGAGTGAGAAAGAATTCTGGTTTGCAAGGACTTTCTCTGGCTTGTCTTTCTAGGAAAGTTTGTCAAAGTGTTTTTCACCATTTTAGGATGCTGACAGTACATCATACTGAAATGAGAAAGTTTGTGAGAAGATTGTATTTTGCTAAAAGTCCAGCACTAAAGTTAAATGAGTTGAATAGTGCTCTGTTGCGTGGATCTGTATCAGATGTAGAGAAAGTTACTGATGATATTCAGTTTTATTACTTTGGTCCAGAACAAGAAAGTGCTGGAAATGACACAGTTATTGAAGTAAATGTGGAAGAGAATGTAGAACCCACTGTTAGTAACATTTTTGAAGATCAAATGACAAAATTTACTATCCTCTCTAATGAAAGACCAAATATTACTTGTATTTGTTGCCGGAGTAGCCATTATAAAACTCAAACAAGGAATGTTGATCTCTATAAAAAAAGTGAAAAAGAAAATAATTATGAGTGGAAGGATTTTGCTACATTTTTGTTTTTGGAAAATTGTTTTGATTTGGGTGAAGATCAGCGTATTTGTAAATACTGTTATAACAAGTTAGAAGAAAATAAAATGCCAGCTAGAGCTGTACATAATAATTTAGAATTGGTTGATATTCCTGCAGAACTTAGGACCATATGTAGATAATTTCTATTTACCGATTCATAAATACCGAATTTTACCGATTCTGTATTTATGAATCGGTAAATATAATGTAGGTAATATAATGTAGGTAAATACCGAATTTTACCGATTCTGTATTTATGAATCGGTAAATATAATGTAGGTAAATACCGAATCGGTAATAGGGGGAGCATATTCATGGGTGGCAGGGTGTCACATTGACACCCTGTTGCACCCCTGAATCGTGCATGTGTGCACATGTAGCGCACATACATGCCCTAAGGGCATGTATGTCTGCCACATGGCACTTTTCAAAAAGCACAAAATTGCTTTTTAAAAGGTATTCGTTATTTACCATCAACTTGTAGTTAGTGGTAAATAACGAATCCAGAAACCAGAAATGCACTCACTTGAGTGCCCCCTACATAGGATTTCAGGATTTGGTAATTTACCGAATCGGTATTTCACCGATTTCTTACAATTCCGATTCGGTAAAGGGAATCACCATCACCTTTATGTCTGTCTATGCCCCCCGGGGCTACAGGCCACTACATTCTCAGATCTCAGTGCTGTGCTCCGGTCACTGCCTGAGGGACACCCAGTGAATGGGGGAGACTTCAACTCAGTGGTGTCAGGTACATTAGACAGATACCCCCCTGTACACTGCCGCCAGCCGCTCACTCTTTCTCTAGCTTTTTAGAAGCAATGGGACTTGAGGAATGCTGGAGAGCTTACCACCCTACCCTAACAAGATCCAACACACCTTCCACTCGGGTGCTCATAATAGCCTCTCGCGGCTAGATTATGTCATCGTCCCAGCCCCGCAGGTGACGAACATACACGAGATACGACACTTGGCTAGGGGCATCTCTGACCATTCTCCCCTTTGGGTTCACATTGTCCTTGATGACACCCCGGTGGGACGCATCGCCCCAATCAATCCTTGGCATCTCTAGTGCTCTAAGATGCGGGCCAGTCTCATTAAATCCATTGACAATTATTTTCTTGATAATGAACGCTCGGTAGACTCTCAGCAGACAGTGGGAAGCCTTCAAAACAGTGATACGGGGTAAAGTCCTCTCCTCAATAGCAGGATCCAAAAAAGATAAGTTCAGGACATTTACCGTCTGGAAAATGATCTTGATCCCGACCCCAAGCCGGAAGCCCTCCATGCCCTTCACCTCAGACAGGAGGAGGAATATCGAGCCCTTGTCACCGACCGTGCCAAGATACTAGGACAGTGCAGACTGGGACGGATTTACGACTGGGGTGACAAATCCGGGAAATTAATCACCTGGCTTGACAAAAAGGAGCGTGCTAGCCGACTAGTTCCCGAACTAAGGGATTCTGGAGGATCAGTTATAGTGGATCCCCAAGAAATAGTTGACCACTTTGCAGCCCATTTCCGTGCAGTCTACCGCTCCAAAGTGCCATACACCGAAGCAGACTCCTCTGAACTCTTACAGGACATCTCTTTACTGGTACTATCTGACAGTGACCGTGCTTTCATGGATAGCGCTCTTATAGCTGATGAGATCGCGACTGCAATCAGAACACACCGCCCAGGCAAGGCCCTGGACCCTAATGGCCTCACGATCGAGCTCTACAAACTCTGCCCTGACAGATTAGCAACACATCTGAAATCAATGTTCGAGGCCAGCCTTGAGCAGGGATCACTTCCCCTAGACCAGCGAATCGCGACTTTTGTCGCGATCCATAAGGAAGGGAAACCAAAAACTGACTGTGCCTCCTACAGGCCTATTTCATTGTTAAATGCTGAGCCCAAAATACTGGCTAAGGTGCTCGCAAATAGATTGATCAAGGTTATAAGCAGCCTGGTGCACCCTGATCAATCGGGATTTATGCCCTGGCGAAATACCGCACTTAATATTCGCAGACTGCACGGGGTACTGGGCAGGGCACTGATCTTGCGCGAGGACGCCGTCGTGGTTTCCTTAGACGCCACGATGGCTTTCGATACACTTGAATAGCCCTATCTATTCGCAGTGCTCAATAAATTAGGATTTGGGCCTGGCTTTATTCAATGTATACGATTGCTGTACAGCTCCGCAATGGCTCAGGTGGTTGTGAATAACAGGAAATCTGATTCCTTTATAATCAGTCGAGGAACGCGCCAAGGATGCCCCCTTTCCCCTCTGTTGTTTGCCTTAGCCCTTGAACCCCTTGCGGGTTGGATCGGCAGGGATGTAATTGTTATATCTTATATGTTATATGTTATATCTGATCCGCGGGTTGCGGTGGTCGGCTGACCGGGAAGACTGAATATCCCTGTATGCGGACGATATTCTGCTATACCTCGCTTCTCCCAAAAGATCCCTTATTGCACTATTCGATATCCTTTCCGTCTTTGGTAGATACTCCGGGTTTGGCATCAACTGGCAGAAGTCTCTCCTCTACGTCTTGAGTGGAGAGGTCCCTCCGATACCTCAGAATTGTCCCATACCAGTAGTTTCAGATGATTTTAAATATCTGGGTAACTTTATTTCACTAGATAAAACCCTCCGATTCACCCGAAATCTGGCTCCCCCGATACAACGACTGAAGCAAGATATCGCAAATTGGAAATCACTCCCCCTCTCCTTATTAGGCAAAGCGGCCCTCTTCAAAATGATGTCCCTACCCCGCTTTCTCTATGTCCTCCAGAATTCAGCAGATCCAGTACCAAACTCTTATTTTCAACAAATAGAGGGATTACAACGAGACCTTCTATGGAATGGGAGGCCTTGTATTGCTCTTAAAAAGCTCACCCTCAACTGGTTCGACGGGGGGATAGGATTGCCTGACATTAGGAAATACTATTGGGCCTCACATCTAATAGCAATAAACCACTGCACCTATGGGCGGCCTTACGATCCCGGGTTCAGTATGGACAGACACCTCCTCCCCAACGGTTCCTTTACTAGGGCCCTTTATTCCAAACCGAATAGATACCCCCTCACCGGTCCCACTTAGCATTCCGTCCACATTTGGCACACGGCGACCGCCTCAATGGGCCGGACCAATAAACTGACCCTTTCCACACCCCTGTGGGACTCCCAGAAGCTTGGGGACTTGGGCAACTCACAGGGTTTTGATAAATGGGACCTAATCGGTATTTCACATATCAGGGACATGTGGGATAAAAACGGGGTCAAATCTTTTGACTCCCCACAGCTTCAATATACTATGGTGGACTCAGAGCGTTTCCGATACTTGCAAATAGATCACAAACTGTTAGCAGCACTGCCCCATGACACCCCCCCACCTGATTATACACCGCTGGAGGACAGGCTGCTGGATGGCTACTTGCCCGTGAGGGCCATCTCCTTAACATACAGGAAACTCATCAACAATATGGACGACCCGCTGGTGCCTTTGCGAGAGAAATGGGTAAAGGACGGTATAGAATTGGATAAGGAGAGTTGTCAGACCGCAGTTTCCTCCCCTAAAACTGTCGCCATCTTGGCGCGCCTCCGCCTTTTACAACTGAAAATCCTACATCGAGTTTACATCATGGGGCCCCAATTGATACACATGGGTAGTTCAGCGGATGGTTCTTGCAGAAAGGGATGCACGCAGCTAGGCACGTTCACTCATATAATCTGGCACTGCGACCCCATACAGGCTTACTGGCGGGACATCCATAGCATTATGAGCCAAGTACTCAAGCTTACTATACACCCGGAAGCCCCTAGATGCCTCCTTAATATCTGGGAACCTACTGACCTAATCTCGCACGCTATACAATGGGTCACACTAGGCTGCATGGTCGCCAAAAGAAACATCGCTCAACTCTGGGGGGCTGCACAAGCCCCAAGGGTCATAGATTGGGAAACTGACCTTGACTGGTGCATGCTGAGAGAAAAGATAGTTTATGCAGCTAGGGGCTGTCCCCGAAAGTGGTCTAGGATTTGGTCTCCCTGGAACGCATATCGTGGCTACGTATGTGTCCCACCAGATGATCCTGAATGTGATAGGCCCCCTCACCATAACTTCCACCCTTCATCCTTTTAATTTTGTATGCCTTTGTGTCGCTGTGTTCTCTGTCATTGATCTGGTGGAACTGTACCCATGCTGAATACATTGAATAAGTTTAATAAAAAGAATTATAAAAAAAAAATAATACTTGCCTTTCAATTTGCTATTAGAAAGAAATACAAAATCAGGGTGGCAAATTAATAGGTTACTTCTCAATGATAATTATGGGAACACACACATAAATGTTTATGTTAAGGAGATCTTTGTAATGAACTTGGCTACCTCAAGCATTGGTATTGTACATGGTTTCCAGAACAATTGCCATATATAGAGAGAAGAAAGGGATACAGATGGAGTTGCAAGACATATTCGCGCAATTCCAAGGATTTTTGGAAATCATATCACACAAAAATGAATGTGTCTTGGAATCAGCGAAGACAGCTTCGAGGTTTTGTAATTTTCCAATTGGATAACTGTTAGCAATTCATTTTGCCTAGCAATGGTATGGAGAAAGGGAATATACTATGAAAATGGTTACCTAGGCAGCAAGGCTTAAAACAGAAAATAAAAAAATGTGAACGCTTCTTACTCCATTAACTAGCGAACCTACATCGCACATTGAAGAGTTTAAGCAACTCTTTACAATTCACTACACACCAGTTTACAATCATGAGAAACCATAGGGGATGATGGGATCATTTATTATATAAACAAGCATGAGATACCAAGATTTGAAGAATTTGACAGCCAGCAAATAATATCTCCTTTTTTAGGACAGGAAATAGAAGAGGTAAGTAAGGGATTGCCTAATGGTAATGCAACCAGAGAAGACAGGAATCCCTTTTAATGTTATAAAATATTTAATCAGGTATTATCTCGAATAATAGCAACAATATTGTAAAAAATGCATCCTTTTTTCCCTATCACCTCCAATCAATTTTTTTAAACTGATAATGATGGTAGCTGACTCTGATTGTGCCCTATGCTCTGCTTACCAGATCCAGGGCCAGTGATCTGTGTAAAAGGTATATGGTAATTAGATTTAATTACAATTGGTATGGCAACCCACCTGTAAGCCCCTAGTAGGTTTAGAGGTCTAGCAGATTTTATACACTTAGGTGCCGATTACGATCCGGTAAAAACCGGGTACGAACCGTCGGTCGGAGAGTTTTCTCCGTCCGACTCGTACCTGGTCGGAAAACTTTACAAACATGGAATTACGATTCGCACGGAAACATCATTTCCGTACGAATCGTAAAAAACACCGACCGACGAAAATATACGTACGAATGTGATCCGGGAATGCTGCGACGTGACGTCGGGACGCTTTCAGGCAGCGTTTCACGACCCAGGAAGTACGATTCGAACCGACAGCAGTCCGGACGGGGATATTTTCACGGCACCCAAAAAGTGCCGGAAAAACGAAGTACGGCGCGAAACGACCAGAGTAGGTGGCCCGGTACGCGCCGTACCCCCCCCAGCCCCCGTATGTATGCGCCAACCCCCCCAGCCCCGTACGTACGCGCCGACCCCCCCAGCCCCCGTACGTACGCGCCGACCCCCCCAGCCCCCGTACGTATGCGCTGACCCCCCCCAGCCCCCGTACGTACGCGTCGACCCCCCCCAGCCCCCGTACGTACGTGCCGACCCACCCCAGCCCCCGTACGTACGCGCCGAACGTACACGGGTGTACATACACGGGAGGGTATGACACGTACACGGGTGTACATACACGGGGTGTACGACACGTACATGGGTGTACATACACAGGGGGTACGACACGTACACGGGTGTACATACACGGGGGGGTTCGACACGTACGTACGGGGGCTGGGGGGGTTCGACACATACGTACGGGGGCTGGGGGGGTCGGCGCGTATGTACGGGTGCTGGGGGGGTCGGCGCGTACGTACGGGGGCTGGGGGGGGTCGGCGCGTACGTACGGGGGCTGGGGGGGTTGGCACATACGTACGGGGGCTGAGGGGTCGGCGCGTATGTACAGGGGCTGGGAGGGGGGTCGGCGCGTACGTACGGGGGTGGGGGGGTCGGCGCGTACGCACGGGGGCTGGGGGGGGTCGGCGCGTACATACGGGGGCTGGGGGGGGGTACGGCGCGTATGCGGGCACATGTCTCCATGGTTGCTATGGGTGTTCGGTGCGGACGGTGTTTTTTCCATACGGTTGTAACATCGGACGCACGGGATGGATCGTGATTCCACGGTCGGACTTCACATTTCACATTTGTACGGTAAATCGTCAGAGGACGTGTCGGACACATTTTCCGACCCGAGGACGTGTGGGGAATAATTCCCAATGCGGTTCGTATGGACTTTTTACCATGCGAATCGTGATTGGCAGTTTGTACGGCACTTGTACGATTCGTACGGTAAAAAGACCGGATACGAGTCGTACGGGGAATTTTTTTGCCGGATCGTAATTGCCACCAATATGGGCACTGCGGTAATGCCTGCTGTCATTTTAAAGGCGGCCCTGCTTTCAAGGCTGCTTTTAAATTATATCCAAGTTTGAATTTGGAACTAAAGGTACTTTCAAAGTCTTAAACTACCCTATTTATACATATGTGTCTACCCCTAATGTCACCTCTAGGTGCCTCAGGGGTAGGGTGCCTTAATAAAGTATAACTAGTCAAAAGTAGTGAGCTAAAATATGATTAAAATTATATTTAGAATAAATTTAATAACTTGCCACGGTTGGATTTATTATAACTATCACAGAAAATACGTTTTTTAACACGCTTTTTGATAACCAAACCCAGCTTTACAGCAATTTCTCCGCAGCACTGGCCAGCGTTTGAAAGGCTGAGACAAACTGCTTTGAATGAGGTGTGAACTGGCCTGCATAAGGACACATTAAATCTACTGAGAGGAGATCTAAAGCTGCAGAGCAAAAGGCAGGATAGGGGTGGAGTAGCCAAACTGGTCTTCAAAGATGAGAATGACAGTAAGGACAGGAAACAGGCTCACCCCATATCCTGCACCTCAGCCAGACAGGAGCACTAGTAATTGAATTATCAGAGTGTCTGGAAGGGGAGTGTTAGAGAAAATAAGCTACACCAGTAGATTGGCTTAGCCAGATCTTAACCTCCAGGAGAGAGTTTCTCCATTTTGGATTTTAAAAGAGCAGTGCTTTCTGGGACAAGAAATCTGCCACACTTTTGAGGAAGTTATCATACTTTTGGGTGGCAGTCTGTACCCAATTGGTCAGTTGTGCCCCCCTGCTTGTCACCCAAGAACACTACATAAATATAGGAGAGCTGCCCAGAAGCTCAGATCCCTGCCTGAAACACAAGAAGAAGAAAGACTGCCCTGCTGGAACCTGGACTGAAGATGGTTGAATTCCCTATGACTGCACCTGTACAGCCCTAGACACTTTGCCTTGCTTTGAAAAGTGTAAGAGTAGACTTCCTGAAAGTAGCAGGTTAAAATAGCTTCACCTGCATCATCTCCAGCAAGAAGAAACCAGCTGACCACCTTCAGCTGGAAATTAAAGGATTTGGAATGGTGTATTATAGGAAACCTAGCCCCAACATTCCAAACATTAACTTCCAGGAGGCCCATAAAGCTGCACCTGGGGCCGAGTCCCTTGTTGAACTTTGGGACGCATTTCCACCAGGCTTAGCTCCGTGGTTGTAGCTGCTCTCCCTGTTGCCGGGCTTGCTTCGTATTTTCTCCTGCCCACGTGATTTTACCCAGAATGGGACCGGCCGGGCCTGGCTCCGCCGGTCTCCTGCTGCCAAACTACAAGCCCCAGCCTTCCAGTGGGCAGGTCGCCCTTACCTCTGCGCGCCAGGAGGCGCATAAAGCTGCACCTGGTCCCTCCTCCCACGAGGACGCACGCGGGAAGTGCCGGGAGAAGCCCGGGACAAGGGCGGGGCCGTCTGTGGCCGTCAGAGGCCGAAGGAGGCCGGGCTGGGCCACCCTATTGACAGTCTTCCATCCGGACTTGCTTCAGTGTAAGGTATTTTAAACAAGCGAAAACCAGTACAGATTTGAAATCCGGACATTGCTGTTGAAATCAAAACTTTCTGGCTATAGGATTCATACACCTAATATTCAACTCCTTTTAGTAATTAGCGTTGCCTAAGTCTGTAGGAAGAAAACTTTGCAAATAGCGTGAGCTTCCTACCCCGCCTGTAAATATGAAAGGGAATGGTAAAAATAGTAAATATCCAAAATCTGTTACATCCTGCCCTATGACCAGGCATCAGACAGCAACGACACAATCCCTTTCAAGTCTTACAGCCATTGACAAAATGCTTCAGAAAACAATCGGGGTGGTGGCAACAGCTATAGAAAATACGGAGAGGCGATTGTCAATCACCCCCGCTAATCTACCTCTCCAATCTGTGGAGGATTCGCCAATTGCTATTACTAATCCCCCTGATTTGAATTCCTCACTTATGTGTTCCTTTGTTGAGTTGCCCTGTGCCCAGCCTATTCTTAACGAAACCAATGCTCCAGAGGTTGCTAAATCTCCACTACACCCCGTAGCCAAAAAGGTGCTTGTAACCCATCCCGCAAGCAGGAAATTTAGGATTGGGAAAAGAAAAGTAACAAAAAAAAACTACGCCTTCAATCGATCTTACACCGGCTGATGGTGGCCCTTCTCCTTTGTTTTCTATGGGGGCACCTCTCTGGGCTACCCATCTGTAACTTGACTTCCAGGCTCATATGGAAAAGTTACTTGGCTCACATTTTAAATCTTTGTCATCCAGGTTGGACAGACTAGTTTCTACCATTAACAACGTAGGTCTAGGGCGAGCCCATCTGACTAGTTCATTAGGGAACCCTAGTACTAGTTCTGTTTCCAATCACGATAATCCCCTTGTTAGTAAAAGCATTCCACCTGTACCCCCCCAGTTAACTGTCAAGATTTCCCCTGACACAACCACATTCTTGTCTGGGGATATAGGCACCGGTAATCTTACACCGCAGAGGGGGGTTACCGAAGTGGGGGTAAAACGCCTAGATAAGCAAGCACAAGTGAGTAGAAATACCGTTGGGGAGGGGTCTCAAATTACGCTGCCCTGTATATATCTCCCTCCAGAGTCCTTACCATACGTTGTGGTGTTTGCTGGTGTCCCCCCCTTAAACCAGGGAAAAAAAGAGGACTATTCTGAACTAAAAAACAAATGTGTACATTGGCTTAACTCCAATAGGCCCCTTCCCTCTAGCATCTCTGGTGAAATATTGGGCGTAAGAAGAGTAGACTGGATCGGGACCGCACCTAAAACCATCGCAGGGAATTGTGTCATTATCAACTTTAGACACACACTCGCTGTAGATTATATCTGCAGCAGGGCACCAACCAGGTCTAATACTCAAATTATTCCACTACATCTGTCATACTACCCGGCACCCCAGCCAAGAACAGGGCAGAATAGAGGTGTTTGGTGTGAGGGGAGCAAGAATATTTTGAAGGCCAGAGTACAACAGGGAATGACAACTTGGGAGGACTGGTGGCAAACTACCCCCCTACTCTCACTATTCCTCCAAAAGAACAGGTTTAGCATGTTGGAAGTGGCTGATTGACCATATGTGAGGCAGAGCCCTGTACCACATATAGATAAAATTTGGGGTACCCAAATAGCGACAGTGGTGGGTAATGGTGGGAGTAGTACCTTTGAATATGCATTAATACCCCACTCACTGAGTAGGGATGGGGGAGGGATGGAAGCGAGAGAAATTATTGAATATGTGGGGGCTCCTCTTTCATCTGAGGTGCCATTGAGAGATGAGGTAAGGGAAATGGTATTTGAACCTAATATTCGATCACGAAGAATCAGCCCTAACCAAAATGAGGGTGATTCATCGGCTAGTAATAGGGTAGAAGATGTGAAAATAAAAATTCTGTCCTGGAATGTGGCCGGGTTGAAGAATAAACTATCTATACCTGAGTGGGGCAATTTCATAGACAGGCATGATATTTGCCTGATGCAGGAAACATGGGCACTAGAGGAAAATGTAAGGACTGGTTTTGCCACTTTTGACATCCTGGCAACCACAAGGGGCAGGGGGAGAATCTCGGGTGGTCTGACAACATGGGTGGGTACGCATTTTGGCGCTCAGGCAGCTCAAATATCTACGAACTCCCCTGACGTCCAATGTGTACTCTTAACACTTAAAGATATGTCACAGGTTGCCATAATAAACATCTATTGTAGACCAGTTAAGAGTGGTCAAGAATCTGGCACCATTGATGCACTAAAGCACTTTATAATGTCACTCGACCCCTCAGTGGCTCTATTAGTTGGAGGTGATTTTAATTGCCAATTTGAGCCCCTCGAGAGCTCGGATATGGGAGAGTTGGATGACGAGGACCAGTTCTGGCATGTTCTGGATCCTCAAATCCCTCCTGTTAGAGCTTGGACCCCCCTGGTCCTTCAAATTAAGTCCTTCTCCCTCGCATTGTCTCTAAGGGCCTGTAACGGGAGGCTGAAATCAGATCGCCCGGGGTCAGCTACGTTTAATAGACCAGGGCAAACTTCCATCATTGACTATATATTGATGGAAACCAGACACTGGGATAAGTTGTTGGAGTTTACGATATATCCCAGACAAGATAGCGACCACAACGCCCTTGTCTTAACTCTTAAACCGGGAAGTTTTGGGTTAACAAACCCTGTCCCTGACCCCAATGGTCTATCGCTTCCCTTGTTGATATCTAACAATAGGCGGAGGGTCAAATTGCCCCATTTCCAGAACTCCCCCGTTAAACTTGCTAAAATATATCAGACAGTTATACCGTTTCTTTCTGATATGGGGGATATAAGCGAAGGTAACTTAGGTGCAGTTCCCCAGGGCACCCCCCTGGAAATTCATAAGCAGCTGGTTGCCAAGCTGGTGGATGTGTTCAATCCCGTGGGAAAGGAAAAATGCCACCAGGATCGGACACATCCCTGGTATGATGCCTCCTATAGAAAAGCAAAAAAAGATCTGCTTTTGGAAATAAAAGATGAAGATGGAGCCAATATTAAGAAATTCCGCATAGAGTAAAAAAAGGCTATCCTCAGGGGAAGAAGGATTGGGAGGAGCATAGATGGGAGGAACTTAGATCAGCTCTCTCTCGAAGGGATCCCAAGGCGTTTTGGGCTATTGTGAGTTTCGGTGTGAGTAGGGGAGGCTCATCCCCAATTGCAAACATAGCATCCGGAGTGTGGGAAGCGCATTTTGGAGCACTATATGGTGATTCGGGTGAAGATACCACACTCCTTTCTAATCCCTATTTACTTTTCGAGCATAGACCGGTGAGTGGGACTGACTCGGCCTTTGGTGAAACCACGATCCGCTCTTTGTTTGCCGTCTCTGAGCCCCAGCAGGAGTATCGATTGCTGGGGTTTTCGAACGGCGGACTGAGTGAGGACTCCCTGGTGGATGGGGGCGAGTTTCACTTGGATCAGTCGGAGGTCATTACCCTCAAGGAAGTAGAGTCTGCAATAGCAAGGCTACTACCTAATAAATCTCCTGGATTAGATAAGATGCCCGGGGACCTATTTCGGTCCCAACCTAAAATATGGGCACCGTATCTGGTGGTTCTATTTAATTCAATCTTTATGGGGGCTGATCCACCAGACACTTGGCTAGGAGCGGAGATTGTCCCCATTTTCAAGAAAGGCTGTCCGCTAACCCCAGCAAACTATAGGCCCAATAGCCTTCTAGATACTTCCCAGAAACTAATGGGTAGAATTATTCTAGACAGAATTCGAGGGTGGATGGAAGAAAAAGAAATATTGACCACACTACAGGCAGGGTTTAGGTCGGGTATTTCAACTATAGACCACATTTTTCAGCTGCAGGTCCTATTTTGGAAAACGGTGAGAGTGGAGGGTGGTAGCCTCTACCTCATCTTTGTTGACCTGCGTGCCGCCTCCGACCTCGTCCCAGGAGAAAAGTTGTGGAAAGTCTTAGCAGATATGGGTCTTCCACACTAGCTACTGAACATCTTAATTAGACTCCACAAAGGTAACTATGCCCAAGTTAGGTGCGGGAGGCATGGCGATCTGACTGCACGTTTTCCAGTCAGGAAGGGTGTACGACAAGGGTGCGTTTTGGCACCAATGTTGTTTAGTCTTTACATCAATGGTCTTGTGGACCAATTAGCCAATGTAATTGACAACGATGCCCCCAGGTTGGCCACCGGCCGAGTGCCCGCTCTGATGTTTGCGGATGACACTTTGTTGTTATCCAAAACATCATCGGGCATTCAGCGTACCCTGGATGGCTTTGCAGCATTTTGCACTGCTCGAGGATTGGAGATAAACTTGGATAAGACCAAGTTTATGATTTTCAATCCTCCAAAGAAGACCCGCCCAAACCCCATTCTAAACGGTTCCGCGCTTGAGAGAGTTAAGACTTTTGTTTACCTTGGGATCAACTTGACGGAGAACTTCGACTGGGATTCTCAAATTTCGATTAAGTCAGAAGGTAAAATCTTTACCAGGCCCTAAGAATAACTGTATTCAACCTGTGCTACATCGTGGTTGGCATCAAACTTTGACTTTTCCTTGGTAAAGCTTGACCAGATGTCCCAAAGTGGCACTTTTGGCTTTGAGGCACTAGAAAGTGTTCATTGTTTGAAAATGCATTTCTCTGATTCTCTACATTGGAATTTTTCTTTGTCATTTTAGTCATAAAAATATTTCATATGTTTACAAATTGGTTTTGGATTTCTATTGTGTGTTGTGTCTTACCTATTTAATGTATTGGTGTTTTAAAATGCTTTACACATCTGTCTCCTAACTTAAGTCTGCCTGCTCGCAGCCAGCTCCTAAGGTTTGTGCAAGGGAATCATTTTTTGAGACCTTGACTGGGCCTTATATTGTGATTGTGGTCTCATTACTAGTGGTAGGTGCCTACTTACCCCTACTAACAAACCACATTCCAACTATTTATTGTATGTTTCTTTATGATAGATAAAAATCCATCTGACGTCAACTGATACAGACCCATCACTTTACTTAATTTGGGTCAAAACATAATATAAACAAATTTAGCAGTCAGGATTTCTAGAGTGAATATAAAAGCCGAAAATAAGGATATTCAAGCAGCAGTAATACTGTTAGTTGCTGAAAAGGGATGTGATCTTGTTTCCTGGAGTGCCTTTTTAAAATATTTTCCACTCATTTGGATTTCCTCCTCAGCTCATTAGGATAATCACTAACTTACTAGAAGAAATTGACAAAGTTGCCCAATGTCTTCAATTTTCCAATCTTATTCACTTTATTAATTGAATTAGTGCCTATGTCAAAATGCTATCTTCAAGATAGCCAAATCATTCTCTCCCCATTTGCTAAAATTAATCTATTTGCACATGATATTACTCTGTGTCTCTATGAGAAAATCAATTACATAAGTAGCGCAATGGATCAAATTCAGGAATTCACTGCAATAAGGGGATATAGAATCAATCATCAAAATTCAAAGACCTTGGTGTTTAACTGCTCCAGGGATGAACTAAAAAATACACTCAAGGTTGGGTATTCTCCTCATCCTAAAAGGTATAGAGAGTATTTATGAGATTGAGAATTACAGAGACCCCCATTCTCTCAATAATAAACAGATGGAAAAAAAAGTTTGCCTACTTTTCGAAATATGATGTATTTTTTATTAAGTATCTTTGGGTGGGTTGCATTAGTTATGATATTTATTGTTCCTTTGATCATCTTTCTATTTCAAAGTTTGCCCATAATTCCTGCATGCTAATTTTCTTTTAAGATTAATTCCTCCAAAATGACATTTGACTGTGCAGCAAACACCCATTATTAGCTATGAGTTGGCTGCATCTGCCAAAAGACACCAGGGCCTCGCCTTACAAGAGCCAATACTTTATAATATGGTATTTTCACCAGCTGCTCCTCCATGTAGTCTTTCTCTGTATGTTCCCTTATGTATGCCAACTCTAAAAGGGAAGAGATGTGCGATATCACAATTTGGGATGTACCATGTCCTCTTAGATGTCCCAAAATTCCAACAATGTTAGATATAAAACACTCTCTTTCTTTCATTTTTTTAAATGCAGGTTTTTCACCATTTTCAAGATTTCTTGAACTAATTATCAATTAATATATAATACAAGGTGAAACTGAATTACATTTATTACCTAACCTGTAGTGAAGGTGTCGACATACATTGCCATGTTAGCATAAGCGCGTTAGCTTTTAGAAAGCCATCTTGCCACTTTTGCTGCTTTTGCACGCGACACTGCAGATACATGTTATTATTTGAGAAACTGCTTGCGTGTCTTTGCTTCACATGAGAACCGTCTGTTGTTCACCTCCCTAGACGTGCAATGCGACCTTGGTCTGAACATTGTGTGCAAAACACTTTGAGCAGCCAGACAATGTATGTTTTTGAATCCAGGTTGATCGGCCCACTCTCTAGCCATAATATGCACACAGCTGCAAATACCTGAATGTCGAGAGCCTTTAATATTACAGTTTGCATGCGTTTGAAACACATTCTGGAGAAGAACATTTCCAGGCACAGAGCAAAGCTGATCCTGTGATGTGATCCACCTAAAGCTGATCTTTACGGCATGGGGTTCCCCATTCAAGCCTAAGAGACCTTGCACTAGTCTAATAATATTAGTTTACTAGCGAAAGGAAGGTGGCTGTATGCCACTGTCATTTATACTATGATTTCTCCTTTCACTTTCTATGGTATTGTAACAATGCTGGTGGTTTTGATTATAATCATTTGTCTGCTTATGTTAGCCAAAGTACTGCATCTTAGAACATGTAGTTTATAAAATAAACCTTTTAAACTTCACCGTGTCTCTGATTACTTTGTTGTGGATTGAAATATGTATAATAGCGAAAAGGTATTTCCGATTCCCACCATTCCTGAGAATACCCTTAGTCGCTAGTTCTGGGTTGTCTATACATTGGGACCTCCGTGATGATACGGATAATGAATGGGACACTGATGCTGGTCGGATGGGGGTTCTGGGTGCTGAGGTGAGTTTTTGGTACACCACAATTCACTGAGGTCCCGGTTTCCTGCACATAGTTCTGTGCATAAGCAGAATCCCTGCAACATGGCACACCTAACGTTTGGTCTTTTGATTTGAAACGCCTTAGTAGCGCTTATATTATTCCACAACACCCTCACTCTTGTTTCCGGATAACGGGAGTGACGGATTTCACCTACCTGTTTGTAACGTAATAGGTTCATACAAGCTTGTAAATTAAAAAGGTGTTTTTATATTTCTGAACCCATGTGCTACAGTTACAATTACATTGTTGTTCTTCTCTGTGTCCTTATGGCGGTCGAAATTGCAGCGCATAGTTTGCGGCATCATTTGACACAGTATGGGGTACCGGACGATGGGATGGCCATTATTTTTGTGGTGAGTGCTGATGGCTCTCACCCTTCTGAGTTGTTTTACTCTTGGGTGACGCTCCCGGCAGTAAATGCGGATGATAAAACGTTTCACTCGCATACTCACACACGGGTCCCAGCCAATTATACGTCATATAGGACACTAGAGATTCCACTTTCTGCCTGGCAGCATAGCATTTGGTTTAATGGCGCCCTTCCCCATGCGGTTGCACCGGCTAGACTCGGCCCTTTGTCAATTCCAGGGGCCACGTGGCCGGTGCTGGCCAGCTTTACGCCTCACCCCCGCTATTTGACTATTGCGGTGGATGAATTGCGATCACTCCATACAGCCCTTATAACAATATATAGGGCTTTGGTGCAATTTGTTTCGCGCAACGTGCAGGTGGGGGCAACTGCTTTTGTGGGTCTACCAGCTGGTCATCCTGCGGTTGTTATTAGCCCAGTCATAGTTAATTCGGTGATGGGCAAGCACCCCCAGAATAAGGACGATTTGCCTTATTGGCTTGCCGAGAAATTTGACCAACTGGAAGCAGTGTTTCCACACTCTACAACAGTGGAGAGACACAGAATACTCACCATAAGTTTGCCCAAGGACTTGGTCCCAGAAGTGTCCGATTGTGACACCTGGGGTAAGGTTTTTGCAGCGGTCTACTCGAAGTGCTTTGGCACTCCGTCTATGGCCGTGCTCCCCTCTGTTATTAAACGTGTTCAGGATAATCACGGTCCGGAGGCGGCGGTTGAGTTGGGAATGCGATTTGTCGGGGTGTTCGACATAGTTGCCTCTCTCGTCCTTGGTAATCTCAAGGGAGATGCGGTACAGTTCCAAGTGGCTAATGGCTTAGCCCGCGTCGATGAACTCGATAAGCCGAAAGAGTTGCCTAAGATTATTGCGGAAGCATATCGAACAATTGGCCACAGTAGTTTAGGGGTCAAACCAACTATTGTCATTCCTGACCTGATACAACAAACTAATGTGAGCTCGTCTGTTAAAGACGATCGTCCTAATTTTCCAAAGCAAAATTGGAGACAAAAGAAACAGGGGAAGCAGCAACAGAAGCAGGGGTCTCGTCCTGCGTCTCCCACTCAGCCACCTAGTGAGCGCACATACGATTTGCGTGATCCCACTAGTATTAAGTCACCTGATAGATTTCAGGTTACTGAACGTTCTCCTCGTTCTTCACAGGATACATTGGCTTCACAGTCCGGTGGAGGAGAACGTGGCAGAGGTCGGGGTGCCCAGCAAGTGGGTGACCAACCCCGTCAGGCTGACGGTAGAGGCAAGCAAGACGAGTTTGCACGTCAACGTCCCCCGTTTCAAAAGAAGAAGGTTGCTGCATTAACAGCAAGGTATGCCACAGATAGTACGGACGCAACTTCTGAACCTGACATGGGCGATAACGCTGCTCGACAGCGCGGCGGAGGTTACAGTAGTGCGGCAAGCACTACGTCCATATCTGGCCACGACAGCAACTGACACGTTCATTACTGTAGATACTAGAGTGGCTCCCCCTGATAGACTATATGACATAGTCCTCTTAATAGAAGGTGACATACAATGCACAATTCAAGGGATTTTTTGGGATAATCTGACCTCTTCCTATGACATTCTCTTGGCGGAGGCGGACTGGCCCCCGACTTTCATTTAGATGCTCCTAGAGGAGAGGAGGTTATCCTCCCATCATTTGCACATACAGTGCCGAGGGAGCATGCTGAAAGGTTTGCCGCGAAGTGGGCTCAGGTGCTTGCACCGGCTTTGTATCGTACTCCGATAGGCTGGGATAAATTGTCCCCCAGCCATGAGATTCCCTTACGGTCTATGCCCCAGCCGCAACCCCAATATCCCATGCGCCGCGAAGCGAGATCTCACATCGCGGAAATCCTTCATCAATTGGAATATCAGGGTGTTATTGAAACATGTGTGTCACCAATGAATAATCCTTTGTTCACTGTGACGAAGCCTGATGGGTCGTACCGCCTAGTTTTGGATTACCGGCACCTAAACTCTCATTGCCGGACATGCGCGGTACAGAATACCCACAGTTCTGCACTAGTGGATAGTCTTGTACGTAAACGATTTAAAACCACACTTGACATATCCAATGGCTTTTATAGCCATAACCTGTCCTGACTTAGTAGTCAGTGGACAGCCTTTACATCTGGCGGCAAGCAAAAACAATTTAAAAGATTAGCCATGGGCTATAAAAACAGCCCTGGCCTCTTAGCCGCACGTGTAGTCTCCCTGTTGGAGAGCATAGACCCTGATGCGTACTCGTATGTTGATGATATCTATCTCACAGACGACGAGTTGTGGCCGCACCTGTGTCGCGTTGATCGCATTATTGTAATGTTTGCAGACTTCGGTTACAAATTCAACTTTGCGAAGTCTCACATTGCAGAGTATACAGTGTTATTTTTGGGTTACGAGCTCAACAATGAGGGTCGAGGACTGGCTCCCCACTTTTTGGAAAAGTGCGCATGTTTGCGTGCTCCGACAACATTAAAAAAATTACAGTCTTTGCAGGGCTTTCTCAATTTCCTGATTATGCCTAGCGTATCAAGCCACTTTATGCCTTGGTACAACCTACTTTTTCCAAATCAAGCCGGCTGCCAGAGCATTCAGCCATTTTGCAATCATTACAGGCTGATCTTCTAGCTTCAAAGTACTTACTGACGCGTGATAACCACACAAACCTGGTAATAAGAATTGTGCCAGGCGCAGTGGGTTTCACGTTCTTAACGTTCAATGAGGGCGACACCGTCCCCATTGCATACAAATCACACCTGTACACTTCGGCTGAACTCCCTTTTTCCTCCGTCAAGAAAGTTTTGACGGCGGTACAGATCTCGATTCTGAAAGAACGAGCGCTGTCGCAAGGAAAACGCATGTTGGTGGTAACACGATATTGTTTCCCTGGAGGCAGTGACGAAAGCAAGTGTACCTAATTCTAAAGCTTTGCATCCACGTTGGATACAATGGGCCACTTCCTTGACATCGCCAGATGTCACCTATATCTTTGTTGCCTCATTACAGACTCAGGAGTATTTACAGTATGAGTTTGTTCATCCTGCCCCTCTGTCTTTTCGCCCGCTCGAAGATTACCATTGTGTCATTTATATCGACGGTTTGGCGCAACCGGCGACTTGATCAAAGCATGCCTATTCGGCGGCCTGCGCAATTGTGGCAGGTACTTTCGTAAATGGTGAATTCCTATCTGATGTCGTGCATACGCTGACATTGGGCGACTGTACCGCACAGTTAGCAGAGCTACATGCTCTGGTGCTTGCACTGGAGTTTGCTGATCCTCGAGTCACTACTCTTATAGTAAGTGACTCATTTTACTGTGTGGTACTGAAATTTCTGGACCCGTGTTATGTACATCGTAGTATCATGACGATTTTGGTATCAGCAGACCACAAATGATTAGGATACTATGCATGAATATTTACGCCATATTCGGGTGAAGAAATCACCCTGAAATCATAGTTTCCATTCTGACACCTCGGGTTCCATTTGTACGGCAGCCATTTTGTGGTTGCCCTCACATAGGCCAATGACTAGGCCAAAAACGAGTCTGAAGGACACATACACCTTTGCTGACTCCTCTGTGACCTGGGCAAGCTGACTCCACCGCCTGAAGCCAAACCTGTTCGGCCAGTTCCTTTCCCAGTGACCGAACGAGATTAGTATCAAGGAAGGCATATCATAAAACCTTTTCATCACACTCAAACCATGCCTAATCTTACACACACCTGCCCCTGTTTCTTGCTTTATGGCTTGCTTTACGAGGAGGAGGTGCCCGTTTTTATTGGGGGTTCGTCGATATCTGATGAAAGAACTAAGCCTCGCCGGGTAATTGATTGAGGGCTGGACAAACTGAAATATGGGCTTGTCACCATGACTCTGCTTTTTCTTTGTAGTGAAAATATGTGAATGGTCAACTGTAAAATAAGGAATGTTTGCCTAAAGCATAATATTTTGTATAAAAGGAGAAGGCTGGCTTTGTAAGTTTGAGCAGTCTCCTGAGAATATACACCGTGTTGTACTTCTAGGATACCTGTTACTGGTTGCAGCCAATAAATACGATCTTTGACTTCACCAAGAAGATTCTGTGTTTCTGTAGTCTGAAACAGGAAGAACTCGAAGTCTTAGGGTGTGTTCCCTGGCACCGCGGGGTTCGGAAAAACCCAGTACTTCAACTGTGTACAGTCATTTAACGACAATCTTTTCTTTTGGTCTCAAAATGAGTATCGTGATCCCAAAGGTAGCACAATTAAGCATAAAATGCTTTGGGTTCGAGTCGCAGAACTTAAAGAACGTCTGCCTCTCTTGAATGTAATTCACACTCTTGGGCACCAATGAGTTGGTGTCCACGCTGTCTGAAACAGCTTAGCTGACGAAGCAGCGAAAACAGCAGTGGTGACATATTTAGTAGCAGCAGTTACAAGATCCAAAAGTAAGATCGATGATGACATCTTGGCAGCTATTGCTGCTACAGAGAAGGGAGGTAATTACCCAAGAGGGTTCCCTTCTTGTTACCATTATCACTTAAGTCCTGATAAAGTCCCATTAGTGAGAATTAATGACGTTGGTGACAGGTTGATTCCCAACGCGGACTGCAGACCATCTCTGATATCAGCGGCTCACGAGGGCATGGCATCTGCCCATGCCGGCGTTGCAGCAACTGTTTCTATGTTACAACAACGTTACTGGTGGCGCAGGTTATATAAACAAGCTCGCACTTATGTTCTTGATTGTGACATTTGCCAGCAGATTAAACCTTCAACTGCTGCGCGTCCACCACAAACTCAGTTGTACATATCCAATAAACCACTTGGGTGTGTTTATTTGGATCACTGCGGCCCTTTCTCCTCTGATACTGCGTACACGTATATCTTAGTTGCAGTGAATTCGTGCACACGTTTTCTGTGGGTATGGCCACAAAGGAGTGCTGATGCCTGTACTGTCATCAGGGTTTTGCGTGTCTTTGTGGGAAGTTTTGCATGTGGTACCTTTCATTCTGATCAGGGCCCTGCGTTCGCCTCTAAGGCGTACAAAGAAGCCATGAAAAATTTGGGGATCCAAGTCAAATTTTCGTCTTCATACCGGCCTGAGGGTAATAGTGTAGTGGAGCGGATGAACCATGACTTAAAGCAATCTTTGACAGCAAGGGTTTTTAGTTACTGGTCGGAACTGGCTAGCCCATTTGTATAACGTCCAACGTGCACTTAATAATCTCCCTAGAAGGTCTCTGGGTGGGCGGACCCCGTACATGATGCTCTTTGGCATAAATATGTTTGTCCCGGACCTTGATGGTCTAGACATGGCGGCGTCTGCCGCACCCTTTGACGTAGATGATCACTGTGCTGTATTACAGACTCTACAAGAGACCAGAGACAGTCTCGCGAAGGAACACGTGCCCTCCACATCTGATGCTGCGCTTCAGATTCCGGTAGTCGGCTGGCTACCTCGAGTTGGTGACCTGGTCCGTGAGAAGGTGGAGAACAAGAAGGAGTTTGGCCCCTATTATAGTGCCCCGGTTCCAGTGCTTGGAGTGAAGGGTACAAGAACAGTCATTTTACCTCCACTTCCTGGTCGCAAGGATAACAGGTACATCTCCATTGACAAAGTCAAACTACAGCGAGTGGCCGATTCTTCTTAGTATGATTCCAGCGGTTTCTTGCCCTGCGATGCTGAGAAATTCTGTGTTGGCTCCAGCTCCTAACACCATGCCTGATGTTGCCATCGAGATGCATACAGTTACTGCTCTTTTATTGCTACCACCGGCTGGTGGTCAACCTGAAGATACTAAGTATGCTTATTCTGCAGATGTAACATTACCTGTTTTACAATCTACCGCAGTTACACAGTCACGTTACTCCTTTGACACTAACTCTATGACTTCCAGGGCCCCATCAAAAGTTTCTATTTTTGCTGTTTGGTTTAAAAAAACATTTTTTGATTCCTCCTTGGACTTACATTTGGCTGATGCTCATATGTGTTTTTTTGTTTATGTCCATCGGATTTGTGGTGGTATTTTTTTGTCTAGTGAACGGACACTACCTAAAAGAAAGATCTACAATTAGACTAATTGATGGAACTTTGGCCCCTCATTCCTCGTCACACATCATGAAAAGGGACCAGACATTTGTGAATATTACTGCCTGGCCTGTGTTAGATGGGATTGCGTGGGATGCTGTTAAATTTCAAATTCATGGTCCGACTGAGGTTATCAATGTACCAAATGTATTTCGTGTTTCTAAGGGGGATGTAGTTAAACAAAACATCCGTTCTGATGATTGGGACGTTCAGGCCATTGAAGCACTGTTTTCTGATTTGAAATATTATGCCGCATTTGATGCTGAGGATTTGTACTTAGATACTGCTAATTATGGAGAGCAGTTTTGCTATCAACATTATGGCAATCATTTCCTACATAAAGCCAATACATTTCATAATTTTGTAAATTATACACAATGGGAACATTGTCCAACGCCAATGTTAGGCAGCTCAAGCACATTGGTGAACAAATTTGCCTATTTTACTGATTTCAGTATTTCTGAACCGGCCGCCTTTTATTTTAAAATGGCAGCAGAGTCTGCCTCGAAGGTCAGGCTGACACACACTAAATTATTATATTCCAAATCCTTTTTGGATGATTTAGCGCTCAGGGGTTATGATCTGTGGAAGGATACTATGGATCTGAAGTCTGTCTGGGGTTCTAAACCTTAGCAGGTACAAGGAACAGCAGCTTTGCATCGTGCCTGCCTTATCCCGAACCACATGTTGTTTTTTGGTTCAACTATTTTTCAGACCGCCTGCTTTGGATTGGCTACTTCTAAAAAACTGAATTCCCCGTCCATTCCGGATCTGGGTGCTTACCCAAATTGGGATAATCATACAGATCTGTCCCTTGATGCGTTGCAACCACTACAAAAAGGGGAACCCCTGTATGAATAAAGGTAGAGCAGCAGGGGATAAATAACAAATTAACACAAAACCTCTGCTGTACCTAAATGTTTTGATACCTTCCAATAAAGTAGATTATTGAATAGGACCACTCTTGCTTGACCATGCCGTTAAATAATCACACAAATCTAATTGTCACATTGATATTTTGTCTTTTCTTTATTTTCAAATTAATTGAAACAAATCATAAATGTATCCATCACGTGTTGGGAAAAGAGGTTCAAATGATAAGAAAACTTCGGAAACCTGCTAAAGCATAATTCCCATGGACAATCTAGGACACAAAACATTCAAACACTTTCTCTTTCATTCACAACCATTCAACCAAGAACACACATTAAACGAACATACATCCTAAAATCTGGAAAGTCATAATTCAGATGCCCAAAATTAACTGGCATATCTCGTTTAAGTCCCTAAGAAAACGAACAATAATAATATGCTGTAGATAATGATTTATAGTCGAAGTCTATAGAACTGACATCAATGTATTGAGATACTAAATAAACATGTAAATTCGAGACGCCAACGCGTGTTTCGGTGTAACACCCCCTTTCCCCGGGGTAACACCTTCTTCAGGGCATGAACTTATTCGCGTCCGATGTCCATGGGACCTGTTGGATGATAAACAGAGTTGACAAACAATCTATTTCATGGTTATAATTAAACTAGCTGTATAGCACATAATATAATGATGGATAACTTCTAATCCCTACTGGGTAAATGCATAGGTCCAGGCGCAAGGGTGGTAAAAACAGGATAGGTAGGCTAAACCAAATACATACAACAAATAGAAGTTCAGAAAGAAAAAAGAATAACATACTATGGAAACAACCATTACAAGTCTGAGAGTTCTACACACATCTTTAACCCCTTCGCCGCGGCGGGAATTCCGCCGCGGCGCTAGGGGGTGCGGGGGGCAGCGCGGTGGTGCTGTGCTCATGACGGAGCCGCTCCGTCATGAACCACAGTTGAGCTGTGCTCATGACGGAACGGTTCCTTCATGACTCCGCCCAGTTGCGTTGTCCCCCCGCACAGGCGGGGAAACAGCGCCGCGTGGGCGGAGCGGCCGCCTACGGTCGTGTCATGACGGAACCGTTCCGTCATGAGCACACGGCAACCGTGGCTCATGACGGAGCGGTTCCGTCATGAGCGGGGAAGGGGTTAAAGGACTGATGGTTTCTAAGATTCCTAATGTAAATATTCCACCATTGTCGTAAGTGACACTAATGAGTAAAACAAAAAAATAATTATTAGCCAAAGATCGACATGACTACAATCAGTTCTTAAGAGAAACAATTAGAACAGAAATCCAAGCTAGCAGAGGGTATCTCTTTGCCCTTGAAACATAAAGAGTATCGTGTGCCACCCCTGGGGCGAAAAAATGGAAATAGACAAGGTTAATAGTTCATTATGAAAACTCACCGTAAGTAGAAAGAAGGATGTTAATGGGCCGTGTTAATAGGCTAATACAAGCTTGTCGAATGAGCCAGGCAGAGAAAATATTTTCATCCACTAGAGGGGGATGTTGGTCTAAATCTAAAGACAAAAAGCAATAGTGACTCTAGATTGCTGCCTAACGAGTATATATGAGCATAGGAAGCACCGAAGGGCAAAGAAAGGGAAGGTTTCCCCAGTGCAAGAGTTGATAACTACCTTTAATGATATGGTTCGACTATCTCTTTGGATAGGATTTCCAAACAGTGTTTAAAGAGAATCTGAAAAGAACAACATGGAATACAGTAAGCCCCAAGTAACAAGTTTTCCAAGTGCAAACTGTTTACGCTATTTAGGAGACAGACTGTTTACGCTATTCAAAAAATTATACAACCGAAGAGGCAGAATCGAAAAAACACCTACTTCATAAGTCAAAGTTTCTAAAAATCAGCTCTAATCCAGTGGCGAAAGGGGTTCAAGTGTTAAACAGGTCTAATGGTTGGTAATACAATCCTAAAAGTCTAAGATAATCATAAATTTGAAATTAGCCATTGCAGAACACGTTTCAGGCCAAAATAGTTCAAGTTACAGAGATTTCGAATGCTGCTAGGGCTCACCGTTAGAGTTGCCTGATGCCTCTTCTTCCAATTAGTCTTTCCCTGATGCAAAGAACCTTGGTAACAAACAGCCAGAGAGAATTCAGCTGTTTAAATACTGCACGTGTAACGACCTACGGACGTCACAGTGGTGAGTTGGAAAAGGCGGTAGTGGATCGGGTAGGATAGACTGAAGTTATCTAAATTAGGAAAATGATTCACAGAGTTCAAACATCGGGAACGGCTCGAATGTATAAATATACATGTTAAATGCTATTGAAACAAAGGAAAAATTGGGAAAATCATACAGATCTGTCCCTTGATGCGTTGCAGTCGTACGTTACTAATTCATCCTTCAATATTTCCAAGTTCGACTCCGAAGGATGGTTGACTTGGCAAATGAATTCAGACTCCTGTCAACATCGTTTTTTGGGTCTGAAGCCTGGGTATACGCAAGATCGTGTAGACCCCCGCTTTGAATCTTCTCATTCTGCCACTACCTACTCTGTTGGGAAGTTATGCCAGTCTTGGCTGCAACACTCCACCTTAACATTTGTTAAAGTTCATTTATCTAAATTACATGACAAAATAGATTTGAATGATTTTGTTAAAGGTCCTGTGGGTGGCAGGTCCAAGAGATTGGTGTATGCTATTTATAACGAGGTTTTGGAAATTGTCGCAAATTGAAGCTGCTTCCAGATTGAGAGCTATTGATCAAGCTAATATGGAAAAAGTGCTAGCTGTTATAGATAATAACATTAACACCCTTTCTTCCAGAATTTACAAATTAGATAATATTGTTTCATCTGTTGTTGATATTGTGCAGGATGAAGTGTCTGTTTTATATTATGGTCAGAATCAATTGCGTTCTATAATGCAGTTTGCGTGGACATTGCAAACGTTAAAAGCTGAGAAAGTCCCCTGGTACTATATGAATACTTCATCGTTATTCCTTCCTTTTAATTTAACTGCGAAACAACAATTCATGTCCATGAAAGACGCAACATATTCATTACTACATATTGAAAAGTTAGAACCTTTACCTTTCTCAGTGGCCGAATTGAACTCAGCTGTGTTAATCACATTGCCATTTCCATTGTTCAAGTTCAGTTTGTGCATGAAACATTATGCCCTAGGCAGATATGAACCATTGGGTACTGCTTTCCTGCATGAAATCTGGTCACTCCCATTTACATACAAGTGCATGAGAGACGGTAAAGAGGTCTACTTGAAAGGTGAGGAATGTACTTCCGCACCTGATCACTCTGTAATCTGTAGGCACATCCAATTGCATGGTGCGTGCAATGTGCACGCTCCTAATTTAGCATGCATCCTGAAAGGGATTCCAGTGCCAGCTATTACACCTTCTTTCACGTTGCTAGCTAACGGTAGTTATTTGCTTTTGAATAACGAGGCTTGCTGCGGAATGCTAGTGGGAATTCCCTACATTGTGACTGTATCACAGAGAGTAGTCTGCGGTAAAAATGTCTTTTTCCCACCCACACATGGGCGGATGGATGTATCCATCTGGCCTTCCATTTCAACCTTGAAAGCAGAATTCAACAAGATGAGCAGAATAAGGGCTCTATTGTCTCAAAAAGAGGTCGCTCTGACTTCGTCCCGTGAAACATTTGTCCTTCACGTAGCGAGGTGCAGGCTCTTCTAAATACTGATCTCCCACTTCATTTTGGTGCCCTGATTCAGACTATATTCAACGCCTCGTCAACAACTGGCTTGGTGCATTTTTTCGTTCTATTTTTTCCAGCGTCTTTGGAGGGCTTCCATTGATTCTCGCTCTCGTGGCTGGCGTACTGCTGTTGGTCTGTGTACTGCGCAATGGCTGCACACTCTGTGTCACGCGACAGCCTGGTCCGGCTCCTCCATCTTCGTAACTGGATGCTTGAATACTATGGAACCTTACCTCTGGCAACCCTGAGCATTGCCTATGGATTATCTTTCCGGTTTGCCTACTTTACATGCGTACAACCTGTTTTTCATTGCCTAGATTGTCCTTTTGAATGGGCTCTGGATTTGTGCTTGTCAAACTCGGTGTCTCCTGCCCCGGATTATGATCGACTAATGAGTCCATTAGTGGCTCATGAGTTGGACTGTTCTGGTGTCAGGATTGTGGCCTCTGGAGCGGCACATGGAGTCCTTGGGAACTGAGACATCGGAACGGCAGCGTATGACTTCTTGGCACGAAGTTATTTAGAAGAACACGTCGGTTGTCCTCTGAACGTGCTAGAGGCTCCAGTGGTTCAAGAACATGTATGTTCGTTTACCTTGCTGAACTGGATGGTGGAATTTTTTGCATCTCGTTCCAATGACTTCCTTTTGGAAGCTGTTGCTACGTACTGTGCTTACACGTTTATGGATTAACTTGAATATCGTCCAGCTTTCTAGCACAAACCAAACATTTTTTTTTTCTCCCACCATTTTGTTTTTTTTTAACGGTTTTTTCGAACTTTCACTGCTCCTTTTGGATATACAATGGATGCACTTGGTTCTGCTCTGTCGATCTTGAACTCTGCGTTCTTTATTGTATCCCTAGTTTGCTCGTAGTCCGATCAAGAGGGGGTGTAGTGAAGGTGTCCACATACATTGCTATGTTAGCATAAGCGCGTTAGCTTTTAGAAAGCCATCTTGCCACTTTTGCTGCTTTTACACGCGACACTGTGGATACATGTTATTATTTGAGAAACTGCTTGCGTGCCTTTGCTTCACATGAGAACCGTCTGTTGTTCACCTCCCTAGATGTGCACTGCGACCTTGGTCTGAACATTGTGTGCAAAACACTTTGAGCAGCCAGACAATGTATGTTTTTGAATCCAGGTTGATCGGCCCACTCTCTAGCTATAATATGCACACAGCTGCAAATACCTGAATGTCGAGAGCCTTTAATATTACAGTTTGCATGCATTTGAAACACATTCTGGAAAAGAACATTTCCAGGCGCAGAGCAAAGCTGATCCTGTGATGTGATCCACCTAAAGCTGAACTTTACGGTATGGGGTTCCCCATTCAAGCCTAAGAGACCTTCTACTAGTCTAATAATATTAGTTTACTAGCGAAAGGAAGGTGGCTGTATGCCACTGTCATTTATACTATGATTTCTCCTTTCATTTTCTATGGTATTGTAACAATGCTGATGGTTTTGATTATAATCATTTGTCTGCTTATGTTAGCCAAAGTACTGCATCTTAGGACACGTAGTTTATAAAATAAACCTTTTAAACTTCACTGTGTCTCTGATTACTTTTTTGTGGATTGATATATGTATAATAGCGAAAAGGTATTTCCGATTCCCACCATTCCTGAGAATACTCTTAGTCGCTTGTTCTGGGTTGTCTATACATTGGGACCTCCGTGATGATATGGATAACGAATGGGACACTGATGCTGGTCGGATAGGGGTTCTGGGTGCTGAGGTGGGTTTTTGGTACACCACAATTCACTGAGGGCCCGGTTTCCTGCACATAGTTTTGTGCATAAGCAGAATCCCTGCAACAAACCTTGTGCTGAACAAAACCTAGAAATCATTGCAATGGCTCGAGCAGCAGGATGGATTGCCTTTTTCACAGCTTTTTAGTGCATTCTATTAAACGGCATTAGGTGCAATGGATGACTTGGCAGAAATTATTAATAAATTATTCACTCTAATGAAAAAGAATGTAGGTTTTAGGTATGGGATTTTAATGATCCATTCACATGCCTCAACCTTCGAAACATTGCTAATATATGGAAAAAGACACATAAATTATTCTAAGTGAAAAGCAATGGGAAATTAATTGCTTTTTTTAATATTAGCATTCTTTGATGCGCTAATGTATACACTTTTTTTTAGCAAATCACTGTTATATTAAACACCTGTGTATTTACATAAAGTTGGGGTAAATTCTAATCCACTGTGCCCTAAATGAACATTACTGATACAGGGAGATTGGGTGCATATGTTTCGAGCCTGCCCATACCTCTTGAAATTCTCGCAAAAAATATTTCACCTGAGGAGTCAATCAGGACAGATTTCAATGCTAATTTGGCCTGTGCTCTTCTAGACTATTCCACAGATTATATTAATTTGTCTAAGGTTCGCTCTAACCAAGTGTTTCTTGTAATGGTATTGCCAGAGTTCAGCAATGTGACAAATCTAAGCAGAAAGGAAGTGCCATGAATAAATTAAATCAAATCTAATCCTTTGGGACTCATTTTCAAATGACTAAGGAAAAATATTTAAATACCACTATTCATATTGTTCTCATGGTATTTCTACTATTGTCCGTTACTCTATGTACTTTGACCACATGAATTGTATTAGCTATATTGATCCTGAAGAAAAGCTATATATTTTAAAAAGCTATCTCCAGTGAAAAACACTAAACGTAAACAAATGCTTTCAATATAACTCTCAATGCAATAAAGAACTATGTATGAGATGTAAAACAGTCTATAGTGTATTGCCATGCAGGCACTACCTAAGAGCCAGAATGTAAAAAATATAACTGTTATATTAGTGCACAAAATACGATTCGAAAGGTCCATGACCTTGTTCAGGAAGCTTCTCAGTTGGAGACAAACCCGAAATAAATGTAAGGAATCTGCCTCCACGTCCATCATTTTAGGGGAATAGTATCTGAAATGGACGGAGATTGAATGGTGGCTCTAAAATTTCATACATTAAAAAAAACTTTTCAGTCACTTCATGAGATCTTTTAGAAATGTGTACACCTAGATATAATCCTTCCTCTCCTAATTTAAAACAATGGGTGTAGCGCAACCTTCAACTTACTTACCCAGTACCTAATTTTATTTGTATCACTTGATGGCATTCAATTTCACTGCAATAAACTGTGACCTCTTGGAAAGTATTTTGTTGTCATGATTTAATGTACTGCTCAAGCCTGGCAGTTCTATCTCCAAGGTAGTGTCTCGTGTGAGACAGTTAGAAGGAGGAGAGCTGACAGCCCGGCAGCAGGAGTTGGTGCTGCTACGTTTACAAGAAATAAAACTCTTTGAAACTTACCAGTGTCTGGCTTCGTAACACTGGCGACGAGTGACACTTGCGAGGGACAAGCTCACCACAAATTTTTCCCTTCTTGAACCCACGGATTTGGTTTCCTTCACCATGACAATCTGACTGTTGATCAGCCCCTTCCCCATCTACCCCGAGGATTTCTGGATTTCCGCTGCTCTTTTTACCGCTTTCTGGTAGGCTTTTGGCCGAATTTAAGCCATTTTTCACTGTTAGCTCTTATAACGGCTCTTTGTGCTGATGATACCCCTACTCCAAGTAGCATTCATGAACTAACTCAAATGGAAATACCTCAAGACTCCATTGACAATGTCTCCAAGGTAGTACGTGGGACTAGAATCAATTCTTCCACTGATTTTTCAAGGATGAAGTGTAATAGGTGTGGGAGCCTTAACCACTCTTCTAACTACCCTAATTGCTATGCTAGAAATACAACATGCCACGAGTGTGGGATCCTTGAGTGCCAGAGTGTGCAAGTCTGGTGGTAGAGTACGCACAGTGGAAAGCGTTAAGACCACCAATGACACTTCAAGAACCATTATGCTGAGCGTGAGAGGTGATGGCAAGGTAGATGCGGATCAAATTAGTATGCCTGAATGTGAAGTGGTGATTGGAAATAAATTATTTGTGGTCCTAGAAGATTCTGCCTCCCCTTTTACCATGTTAGGTAACTAGCTTTAGAAAAAAACCTTTCCCGATTCACAACTTTTTGCCCGACATCAGCCCGGTCAGCTATGGTGGCTCACACCTTGACGTAATTGGGTATGCCATTAGGAAAATACACATCAAGGGAAGGGAGACTATTGGAAAGAATTATGTTGCCAAACGAGGGGATAACCTCCTTGGGTGGAGGCATCAAAGAGACTTGGGGATAATCCTCAATCCTAATGCTTGTTATCCCTACGAGCAAGTCATGTTAGTTGATCATTCTGCAACCTCCAATAGATTCTTTCAGGAGTTTCCACAAATCATATCTGACAACCTTGGATTACTTTAAGACTTCAAACATTGTATTGTCCTTAAGCAGAATGCAACATCTGTTGTACACAAAGTTAGGAAGGTTCTCAACATGATGCTGGAACCTCTGAGGAATGAACTCAAGAGACTGCTAAAATTGAACATAATTGAGGAAAATGAATCCTCGGAATGGTTGACCCCAGGGGTTTTGGTCCCCAAGGATGGAGGGAAAAATATCAGGATGTGTGTCGACTTACGGATTCTGAACAAATGGAAATAGGTGGACCGTCAACCCTTTCCTAATATCGTAGAATCAATTAACATGCTTGAGGGTGCGAAGATTGTCAATGTGTTAGACTTGTCCTCCGCGTATCACCAAATACACCTCCATCCAGATTCCAAGCACTTAAGGTCTTTTGTGACACCACTAACAGTATTCCATTCCATTAGAATGGTGTTTGGATTAGCTTCGACAGCTGCCTGTTTTCAGTGTCTCATGAAGATGATCCTGGGAGACATTTCTAATATCTTGATTTTTCAGGACAACATCTTAGTTTACGGAAAGAATGATTTGGAACATGATAGTATTTCAAAAGCTGTCCAGCAAAGACTAGCCAACAAGGGTTTAACTGTAAATGAGCTAAAGTGTAAGATTGGTGTGTCCTCTGTCAAATACCATTATCTCTGGGGAGGGCATCCAACCGAATTTGGATCTTGCAAAGGCTATTGTTGATGCCCCTGCACCAACTGATAAGGAGCAACTGAGGTCTTTCCTTGGTCTTGCCGAGTTCTATTCTAAGTTTGTTCAAGATTTTACCACCATTGTTGAATCAATCTGAGCCCTTCTGAGAAAAGGTACACATTTTGCCTGGTTGCAGGAATGTGATGCGGCTTTTATCTCTATCAAGCAAGCAATAGGGAAGATGCCCACTCTTGGCCATTTTGATACCAAGAAGAAAACTGGCTGACAACTGATGCCAGCCTGTGTGGCCTTGGAGCAGTGGTATCCCAGATCGATGGAAATGACGAGAAAGTTGTTGCATTCGCCTCTAGAGCACTACAAAAACCAGAGCAACAGTATTGATGCATCGAAAGGGAAGCTCTGGCCATAGCGTGGCAATACAGCATTTTAAATTTGACTGATGGGGAATACCCTTTTTGGTGAGGTCCGATCATCGCCCTTTGGTTCAGGTATTTTTTTGTGCACAGAGTGAAAGACTGACACCCAGGCTTAAACGCTGGAGAAGAATTTAACTTCCAAGTGCAATACCTTCCTGGCTCTGCCAATAAGGCTGCGGACTGCTTGTCAAGACTGCCCATTGAAAGCTGCAAGGACTTTCCAGACATGGAAACTGTTGGGGTTTGTTGGGTCAAAGAGCCTGCTATCCAAGAATTTGAATGGGAACAAGCCTTATCCGAAGATGTTCAGCTTCCTATTGTGGTAGATTTTGGTATCAAAGGGTGGCCTGACTGCAAGAAACTTGACTCTGATTTATTGCCTTTCTGGTCCATCAGGAATGAGCTTACCCTTTGTCTTGGTCAACTCATGCGTGGTGAGAGGGTTGTACCCCATGATATTTTGAGAACCAAGCTTGTAAACCTTGTACATGAAGGACACTTGGGTAGAAATCTCACCAAGTCCCGACTCCGCAAGAGGTATTGGTGGCCTATGATGGATAGTCAAGTTGAGAAGGTGGTTAAATAGTGTTGCCATTGTGCCACCAGTGATAAATCCTAGGTCACCAATACTACTCCTTTGTCACCTGTTGAGATCCCACGTGAGCCTTGGATTAAGCTTGGTTTGGATCTCATGTGTTCCTTTGAGCTATAAGGACCCATAGAAAAATATGTAATTCTTTTGGTGGATTACTCATCCAAGTGGGTTTCCACCAAATGTGTGAGTTCTGTCAGCACCAGAGTAGTTATTGACTTCCTTAGATATGAGTTTGCCGGTGAGGGTTGAGGTTCTGTAGCGATCCGAGCCCGTGAAATCGGTATCGTAGTACTGACATGATTTTGGTACCAATGAACCGCAAATGATCCATTACATACATGACAGTGTTTTCGCTATGCAACTAGCATGAATTCACTGAGAAATAGGGCATTCTGTTGTAAAGTCATGGCATCCATTTTAGTTACGGCATCCATTTTGTTTCTTGCCCTCACATAGTCAATGAACGGGCAATGACCCCGACAGAGTCACCTTGTTAAGGACACGTAAGCTCGAGCCCCGAGAAAGGCTGACGCTGCATGACTAGGCAGAATCAAGCTGCCTCCCTTGCCTGAGGCCAGTCCTGCTATACTGGTTCTCGTGTCCGTTGTCCTGACTGAAAGGCCGAAGACGGTAGCCATGCCCGTTTATGATCCATAAACACCTCTTATCCTACTTTTCAATCCTTTGCATCTGGCTCTGCTCCTCTCCTTCTGGGCTTTTACAATGGGGAGGTTACGATTTTTATGATGGGGAGGATCGGGTAAAGAATGGAAAACTGACAAGGGGACCTGATCGAATACCGAAAACCTACAACTAATTATTGTTTGATGTCTATTTACTGTTTATTTGGGATACCGGGTTGGGCATGAGAAATATTCATGTAATGTTGCCTAAAGACATTTTCCGTGTATTTAAGGAACAACCCACTTAATGCAATTCGAACAGTCTCGTAGATTCTGCCTCTGTGTGGTTCCTATGACTTCTGTGTCCCTGCAGTAAATAAACCTTGGTCTTTGACGCCACCATCGAGAAGCCCGTGTCTCTGTTTATTTGTGCACCGAGACAGGAGGAACTCAGGGGTCTTTGGGTGTTGTTTCCCTGACACCTCTGGACTCTTAAAAGTCCAGAACCTCAAATTGGCGCCCAACGTGGGGCGACGTCATCCGGTACCGGTCCAAAGCCTGAAAAGTTCGAGAAGTTTTGTGTGAAGATTCCGGAGGGAGGTACCCCGCTTCATCGATCCCTGCATGTCGTAAAAGTGGCCCGACGATCTCTTCCACGAGGGTTCCCGTTCCCAGACAGCTACAGAGGACCGCTGCCCTGACTGTCGCCCTGTCTTGGACCCGAGGTGCAGACCTTAGTACGGCGAGACGTAGACGGGTTCTCCTTGGTGACGTCTTCCACATTTCAGTTAAGTATTAAGTGGGTTACGCTCAGTTTGGTTGTTCTTTGTTGCTCTGGTTTAATTCGTAGATTATCATTGGTTGCTCTTGTTTAGATAATCTTTGTTTTGGTAATAGTTCATTTTGGTAGGCCTAAGTTCTTTGCGCATTTTGGTTGGAATTTGTCTTTGTTTGTCATGACTACCAGTAGTAATTGTTTCCTGTCCTGGTTACGTTGCAACAGGGATTCCCGGTTGGAGGATTCGTGTTCGGTTCCTCCGATTGGAACTCCTACATATGAGCTCTATTGTAAACATGGTGTGGGTCCTATTACGTATAATGAAGTATGGGTCCGTTATACCAGAAAAGATGGTGTCCTTAGTTGGCCACCGCATGGTAGCTTCGAAACCGAAATTCTAGACAATCTAGAAATGAAGTTGTTTAAGAGAAAAGCCCGGCCGGCAATGTTTGATTCTTTTTGCGTATGGCGCAAAGAAGCCAAACAGAGAGAAATTAGGAAGACGAAGAAATAACAGAAAGAGAAAGGGTTGACTTTAATGGAGTCTGCTAGGCAGCTGCATGTCAACGAGACTGAGAAAACAATGGAGATGGCGAATAGAAAATATAATTTGGCAATTGATAAATGTTACCCTGTATTGCCATCTTGTCCTACTAAGCCGATGGAGGATCATGAAAAGGATCCTATGTTGTCTTACCTGTTGAATTCACCTCCACCGTATGCACAGGGTATTACAGTACCACAGTTACTACCTGTTGTACAGCCAGCTGCTGGTCAGCCTGGAGTAGTTGCTCCACTTCCTTTGATTCCAGCACCTGTCCTTCCCGTAGTTAATGTTCCTTCGGCACCCCCTCTTCCTGGGTCGCCTGCTCCGCCTTTGCCTGTCGTTACGCAAACTGCTTTACCTGCTACTCCCACCCTTACTGTTTCATCTGCTCCCAGCTGCCCTATCCCCGAACCCTATGAACATTCTGACTCCGCTTTCCGTTCGTCGGAAAATAACCGACTCTGTAACTAATATCTTAACTCCTCTCTACAGGTCTTTAATTGGGACCCCCGTTTCTGACTCTATACAGAGACGTAGCCAGCTTCCTGGTCCTCAGGAACGAGACATGTTAGATTCGACAGCTCTTAGGTGGATGTCGAAAGCTGTGAAGTATGATGCACAAAGAGTGTTAGATACTTTTATGCAATGGAATGAACCAACTCAACGTTATGTTTTTGACGTGATGTGTTCTCTTGTGCGTGAAGAATGGGAAGATGATGACTTAGATTCCGTCCCCTCTGATCTGATAAATATTCAACAGAAGTTCGCCGCAGGAATGGTGATAGGTTCAGGAGTAAGGGGAGCGATAGAACTGATTTTAGCTTATAGGGATGATTCCCCTCTTCGAGCGACAAGGGACCCTGATGGTTCACCGATTACTACTAGGAAAAAACGAGGTCAATATCCGATGAGGGAAGTTCCACCGATATATCGTGATGCAGTTCAAGCTGATGCGGCTAATGGTATTGCAGCTGCCCCGGCACAATTCCAGAGAGTGTGGATACACATCCCTTGGAAACGGGCTGAAGTATTAGCAGTAAAACAAGCGTTGCCAGACCCACGTGAAAATCCTGCTGGTTATTACAAAGAGTTAACGCAGACAGTTCAGGCGTGCGTCATGAATTTGGCAGATATTGAAATGTTATTTGGTAATGTAGTGCCACAGCCTATATGGGCCAAGATTCGGCAAGAGAACCACCCAGTCGCCTTAGGAGGTGATTGGCCAGCTATTGTAGCAGCAGATGCGCAACAAGTTGGCGGTGCTAAACCTGAACCTCTGATTGCTGCCCTACCTGGCAGAATAATTAATCTGATAAAAACGCTGATGCCAGCGTTACGAGTTAATTGGGATAAACTATCGGCATGCAAGCAAAAGAAGGACGAAAGCGTCTCTGACTTTTTCACTAGATTTGAAGAGACCTTCGTAGACCACAGTGGACAAGATATGAGTACTGAGGGAGGCCAGAGATTGTTTGTCGACAAGTTCGTGTTTAACTTATTACCCGAACTTAGTAACAAGTTAAAGGATTCTGAAAGTGCATGGGCAGTGTCGACGACAGCACAGATACTTGCAACTGCTCAGTATTACGAGAATAGAGAGAAGGAAGAGAAGGAAAAGTCAGAAAAGAAAACGAAAGATTTAAAGACTAAAGTTCTTTTGCAACAGGCATACCCGCCTCGCTCGAATCAGTCAGATTCACAGCAGCGACCCCAGTTTCAGCAGCAGCCACAATTCCAGCAAGGGACGTCCCAAAGATTTAATTATGGTTTTTCCCGACAACAGTTAGCATGGAATCAATGTGCCTATTGTAAAAAGGAGGGCCATTATAAGAATGAGTGTCCGGTACTGCACGCACAGACTAGTGGTGTCCCAGCTCAGAGAGGTAATGTTGGGTTTATGCAAACTCCTAGAGGTAGAGGACGTGGTACAATGACACCACAGGCTGATCGCCAATCGAATTATTTCGATCAGCGAAATGCACAATCTGCGCAAGCAGGTAGATCTCCACAGTATCATGTTGAAGATTATTATGATCATAATGAAGAGATTCAGAGAAGCGAGTACTAGGACAGCCACAGGCAAAGAGAGGGAGTAGTATCAGTTCCAGTTGATCAGAGTGGACCTTATGTCGCAGTAGTTACATCAGGCGTGGTCGAACCGTTTCTGTTGGATACTGGTGCGGCAAAAAGTTCAATTATGCATGCGAAACTCCCTGGCGCACCTTTGTCTGGCTTAACGAACACTTCAGTAGGTTTCTCAGGCGCCCCTGTTCACAATCCTGTTTCTAGTCCGTTATCAATTTCTGTTGGGCCATGCGAACTAGAAGCACCCCTTATCCTAACAACCGGTTGTAATGAGAATCTGCTTGGTTTAGATCTGTTGAAACGCCTACATGCGACACTGTACTGTTCTCCTTCGGGAGTACAGCTCACATTAGGCAAAAGAGTAATCTCTCCAATGTATATGTCGATGGATAAGCTCCCACCGGAGCTGCGTTCTCTCCCTGATACTCTTTGGGCAACTGGTCCTAACGATGTAGGCCTCTAGGAAATTCCCCCTTATGTGGTAAGTCTGAAAGCGAATGTTAAATTCCCACGAATTCCACAGTATCGGATTTCGAATGAAGGGGAACGTGCACTCTTGCTGATTGTGAAAGACTTGATACAGAAAGATGTGATTGAGGAAACTAGAGGAAATATCTGCAATAGTCCTGTTCTACCGATTTTGAAACGTACTGACCCTTCCAAACCTCCAATCTACCGGTTTGTGATTGACCTCAGAGAAGTTAACAAAATAGTGATTCCACAGTTTCCTGTGGTACCAGATATCACTGCATTATTAACGTTGATTCCTGCCTCAGCCTCATGGTTTACAGTGATCGATTTGAAAAATGCATTTTTCAGCATTCCGATAGCCGAGGAAAGTAGAGACATTTTTGGTTTCTCCTTAGGAGGTCGCAGTTTCAGATTCAAACGCGCTCCACAAGGTTATTGTGAGAGCCCTTCAATTTACAGCCAAGCATTGAAGAGTCAATTAGATGCTCTTGTACTTCCTCCTGATGTTGCTCTGATCCAGTACGTAGATGATCTTTTACTGGCTGCTGATGACAAGGAAACTTGCAAAGCAGCTACAATTTCTCTATTACGTCATTTGTCAGACTTACATCACAAGGTGTCACCTTCTAAACTGCAATATTGTTGCCATGAAGTGACCTACTTAGGTCATCTTTTGTCAAAGGAGGGAAGAAGGTTGACCCCAGAGAGAGTCAAAGCAATTTCGCAGATGACTGTACCTAGCACACAGAGAGAAGTGCGTGCGTTCTTGGGTATTACGTCATACTGCAGGCAATGGATCCCAAATTTTTCTCTCATGGCAAAACCATTGGTAGCCCTGACTGGAAAAGGTGTTCCGAGCCCTTTGCCATGGTCTGACGAATGTCAACAGAGCTTCTCTGACTTACGTGATGCGCTGTGTTCAGCTCCTGTGTTGGGTACTCCTGACTACAGTAAGCCGTTTACACTATATGTCCATGAAAGAGAAGGTTGTGCTTTGAGTGTTTTAACGCAACAATTTGGTGACAAACAGCGACCTTGCGCATATTTCTCATCCACATTAGATCCGGTAGCCAGAGCATTGCCAAGTTGTTTGAGAGCTACAGCAGCAGCTGCAGTGTCTATTCGACAGTCTGCTGGACTAGTCATGAACAACATGTTAGTAGTCATGGTTCCACATACTATGGATACACTCATGAATTGAACGAAAACTCAGCACCTCACCAGTGCTAGACTATCAGGCTATGAGCTGACGCTTTTGGCAAACCACATTCAGATTAAGCGATGCAACATATTGAATCCAGCAACGCTGTTGCCGACTACTCAGGAGTCGAGTGATTCAGAGCCCCATGATTGCTGTTTTAGAACTGAGGAAGAGACAAAAGGTCGGATTGATTTGAAAGATACTCCGTTACTAGATCCAGACGGCACTTTATATGTCGATGGGTCGTGTTTTAAACTACAGAATGGTGATGTGACGGCCGCATATGCAGTTACGACTATGAGTACGATTGTTGAGACTGCAAGAGTAAGTCAGAATTCTGCCCAAGCTGCAGAATTAATTGCATTAACAAGAGCGTGTGTTTTAGCTGAGGGAAAGAGAGTGAATGTGTTTACTGATAGCCAATACGCCTTCGGCGTAGCACATAGCTTTGGACGTCTCTGGAAAGAAAGAGGTTTTCTCACGTCCCATGGAACTAAGATCCAACATGGACAGTTAGTCAGCGATCTATTGGAATCCCTGACCCTACCGAATGAAGTTGCGATTGTGAAGTGCAGTGCACATCGAAAGATTACGGATGATGTTGGCCGTGGGAATGCGTTTGCTGATGAGGTCGCTAGAGAAACGGCCAAGAACATGACGAGCCGAATGTACGTTGCAACGTCTGCAAGATGGATTGCTGAATCAGGAATGTGTGAGAATACGATTGAAAGTGTGAAAGCAATCCAGAATGAAGCAACTGAAAATGAGAAAAATGAATGGAAGGAGAAAACGGGTAAAATGGATTCAAGTGGATGTTGGGTTGATTTGTCTGAGCAGCAGCGCTGGATGTTACCTGATGCGTATGTGCTCGCAGTAGTCACGATGGCGCATGGAGCGGCGCACATCAGTTCGAAAGGGATCTGTACAATGTTAGCTCCAGTATGGAAGAACGATGGAATTACTAAGTGTGCGGAAAGAGTGGTGAAAAACTGCATGATATGCCTGATGCATAATCCTGGCAAGGGCACCCCAACCCCAACTGGTCATTTTGCTCCCCCTTCTTGTCCCTTTGAAGTGATTCAGTTGGATTTCATCCACATGGATAGGTGTAACAATCTTAAATACGTCCTAGTGGTAGTCTGTGCCTTTTCAAGATGGATTGAGGCATATCCGTTAAAGGATAGCACTGCTATGTCCACTGCCAAAATCCTCCTTAAAGAGTACTTCCCCAGGTATGGTATGCCACGGATTGTTTGGTCGGACAATGGAAGTGAGTTTGTAGGGAAAGTTAGGAAGAGTGTGTGTACGGGTTTAGGTATTACCCAAAAATTTCACAGTGCGAATCACCCGCAGTCAGCGGGTTTGGTTGAAGGGTACAATGGCACCCTGAAACTGAAACTTGCTAAAATTCAAGCTTCCACTGGTCTATCTTGGCCAGATGCACTGCCTTTAGCTCTACTGTCCACCAGAGCGACTGTACACTCTCGAGTAGGGCTTAGCCCATATGAGATTGTGTTCGGTCGTCCTGCTAATGTTTGGGGAGTCCCTAGGCCAAAATAATTCAAACAGATTGAATACCCAATGTTGATTGATTATCTTTATGATCTGACTGCTAAATTAAGCCTTATTCATCAACAGGTATTCGAATCCTTGCCTAAACTGCCAGAGAGTCCAGGCCACACGTTGAAACCAGGCGACCAAGTTGTAGTACGGAACTTTGAACAAACTCGGAATCTCCAGCCAAGATTCGTGGGTCCGTTCCAGGTACTCCTCGCAACAAGAACTGCTGTACGCCTAGCTGGAAGGAAGAATTGGGTGCACGCTAGCCATACGAAACGTGTCCCTCTCCCACTTCCCTATGACAACTGGGTTAGACAGGGATTTGGCGTATCCGAGACAGAACCTGTTCCTAGGCACATCCCTTTCAGTGATGCAGAGTATATAACGGACCACCCACGAACTGAAACACAGAACTTTGACACCTCAGCAGGAACCGCTCCTTTGAATCTTGAACCGAGTATTGTACAAAGTGAACATTTGTCACCTGTGGAGTCGAACATTTCCGCACCTGTAGACCAGCTATTTCAAGATCAGACAAGATCCGGAAAGTACAGATATAATCTACGTTCTCATGTTATGAACTAATGACATTGCATAATTACCTTTCTGTTTGAAAACTGTTTTGATCTTACTGCATTCCATTCAGTCAGGAAGTTTGCTCAAAATTTTTATCTTTTTGTTTTTATTGTTTCTCTCACCTTGCCGTCTGGGTTACCGTAGGGTCGTAACGTGTGCCTTGTTTTAATTTGCAGGGAATCAAATATAAGGTCGGTTTCTTCTGTCTATCTTGGGAACTCCCAGGGTAAACAGAGCCAAGTTTTTAACAGGTACAAACCATCCGTTGCGAACGGTTGTAGAAGATGGAGCTTCCTGAACTGCGACGGGTTAATGTCATAAATGTGCACAAGACAAAGCTATATGACATATTATATAGCAAATGTTTTCTAATGCAATGTACTCTGACACTTCTAATTGTTTTAATAACTTTGGTAGGCGGAATTATTTTTAGTATTCAGTTGATCTTTACACCTGTTACATCTACAGTATCTCCCCATGTTCCTGTTTCTCCGACTGTTGTTTCTCTTCATTCTTTCCATCCTTTTCCTGCCCATGAGCAAGCTCGACGCTCTGAGTTGATAAATAACACTTTCATTCAGCTCTTGCACCAACATCAACTAGTAGTTAACACAACAAACTGCTGGGTGTGTGGCTTAATACCACATACCATGGACAAGGGCATCCCTTATCTGGTTCTGCCCTTTAGTTATAATGGATCATTCTGGGCATTTCAGACCATGTTCGCTTATGCCCTAGAGACCTATCCCCCACGACCTCCGCGTTCCACTCGGTATAACTCTGCTAATAGAGCCTTGGTAAAAGGAATCACTGACATGGTTAGAGATGTCAATAACACTCCGTTCATTCCCAAGGATGAATTGCGAGTTTACATGGGTTGGAATGTTACGGAATATGGCATTACTCTGGGTGAGAACAAACGTAAAAGCTCAACTCCGATCTGGGTCGTACCCCACCAAGGTCAGGTCTGTTTGCAAGGAAATGGGAGGAATCCGAAAGCTCGACTAGGGAAGAGTGACTGTATCGAAACATATGTTTTCCCGTCACAGTCTTCCCCTGCATTCTTAGCTGCTAAGGGTACCTATTTTGTTTGCCAAGACAGAGCATACACATGGCTGCCTGCTGACTTCTCAGGCTCATGTTATATCGCTCAACTGCTACCTCCGACATACACTGCTGCACCGGACTATCACAAAACTAGAGTTGTGAGAGGTGTTTTCAGTAAAGAAGATACTGCTGGCCAAGAAGCAGGAGACTTCTTCAAAGGTTTCCTTCCGTTCTGGGGGCCTATGGTTAACAGTAGAAACTTACGTCAACTAAGACGGGTAGTTGAATCCACTATCACCGAAACTGCGGGTGCCCTTAGTAACCTGACAGCTGAGCTTCAAGCGGATCGCCTCATGACGTTACAGAACCGTATGGTTCTTGATGTGTTACTTGCAGATCGAGGTGGAGTGTGTAGGATGATCCAATCGAGTTGCTGTGTTTTTATCCCAGATAATGCGCCAACAGTATACAAGGCCATCTCTAAGTTACACAAAATCTCTGACTCTATTCATGTAGAGGAAGGTGACTGGTCATTAATGGGATGGTTCTGGAGCCTGTTGTCTGCGTGGGGATGGAAGGGTCTGATAGTCACTGGTGTTGCGTTGGTATTTTTATTTTCGTGCTGTCTCATTGTTCAGTGTGGTCCTGCCAAATGTAATCTCTGCATTTCAACATGCGTAAGAAGACCACCTGTTTTTAGAGATACGCCACGGGATAGAGTAATGCTTCAACAACATATCAGTGACCTGATGAACATAGAAATGGACTCCGACATAAAGTAAGTTATTGCCTATGTAAGGGCAAAAGGACGGTCTGAGGTGCTGTAGCGATCCGAGCCCGTGAAATCGGTATCGTAGTACTGACACGATTTTGGTACCAATGAACCGCAAATGATCCATTACATACATGACAGTGTTTTCGCTACGCAACTAGCATGAATTCACTGAGAAATAGGGCATTCTGTTGTAAAGTCATGGCATCCATTTTAGTTACGGCATCCATTTTGTTTCTTGCCCTCACATAGTCAATGAACGGGCAATGACCCCGACAGAGTCACCTTGTTAAGGACACGTAAGCTCGAGCCCCGAGAAAGGCTGACGCTGCATGACTAGGCAGAATCAAGCTGCCTCCCTTGCCTGAGGCCAGTCCTGCTATACTGGTTCTCGTGTCCGTTGTCCTGGCTGATAGGCCGAAGACGGTAGCCATGCCCGTTTATGATCCATAAACACCTCTTATCCTACTTTTCAATCCTTTGCATCTGGCTCTGCTCCTCTCCTTCTGGGCTTTTACAATGGGGAGGTTACGATTTTTATGATGGGGAGGATCGGGTAAAGAATGGAAAACTGACAAGGGGACCTGATCGAATACCGAAAACCTACGACTAATTATTGTTTGATGTCTATTTACTGTTTATTTGGGATACCGGGTTGGGCATGAGAAATATTCATGTAATGTTGCCTAAAGACATTTTCCGTGTATTTAAGGAACAACCCACTTAATGCAATTCGAACAGTCTCGTAGATTCTGCCTCTGTGTGGTTCCTATGACTTCTGTGTCCCTGCAGTAAATAAACCTTGGTCTTTGACGCCACCATCGAGAAGCCCGTGTCTCTGTTTATTTGTGCACCGAGACAGGAGGAACTCAGGGGTCTTTGGGTGTTGTTTCCCTGACACCTCTGGACTCTTAAAAGTCCAGAACCTCAGGGTGTTCCCCATTTCCTCATCAAGAACAATGGAGTACAATTCGGCTCACAGGAAATGCAAGACTTTTTGAAGGATTTTGGTATTATCCATCAGAAAACTGCACTTTATGCGCCACAGGCCAATGTGCTTGCGGAGTGCATGAATAGGGTGGTAAAGGCATGTGTGCAGAGGGCAATTGAAATGAATGTTCCTCTCAAGGGTGTTCTGAGGGATACTCGGTGAGCACATTAGACTGCCCTCTATGCTGTTTTGCAAAAATCTTCTTTTTAAAAATTGAGAGGTAGAGTTGCCCTGTCCAAACTTAATTCTGGTTAGTTACTTTTCTCACTGAAGGTCCTGTTTTGGATAAGGAGGAGGTGAGTGCCAAAATCAAGTCTTACCAAGAGAAGTACAAAGAAAAGTTTGATTTTAAGAAATGAACTAGAACCACGACATGGAAGGTTAATGAGTGGGTGCTCATAAAGAAACCACGGTGGCACCGGAAGGGTGTCACTGAATTTAGGGGCCCTTTTGTCATAACTTCTGTGTACAGGAATGTTGTTACTGTTCACAATGGTAGTAAGTGGATCATGTTCCGCCTAGTGAAATTCCGAGGTGACAAATCCTCATTTCCTTCCTGTTCAGGTGTTCCGCCAGGTCCTGCTTTGCCCATGTGTGGTTCTTCTCCGGAATACCATACAAGGGGTATTCATTCAAGGTCTCGCTGTCCTCCTAAATGTTAGAATGACTATGTAATGTATTGAACCATTGGAAGTTCCCTGTCATGACCTTCAGATTTACCTCATTTCCTCTTCCTTCTTATCTTTTCCTTTCCTTTCATTTTTTTTCTTTCCTTCTAGTTCTTTGTTCTCTTTCTTCTTTTGTATTTTTAGTAAGGGGGGTGAGTTGTAATGATTCATTGTGCAGCTCAAGCCTGGCAGTTCTATCTCCAAGGTAGTGTCTCGTGTGAGACAGTTAGAAGGAGGAGAGCTGACAGGCCGGCAGCAGGAGTTGGTGGTGCTACATTTACAAGAAATAAAACTTACCAGTGTGTGGCTTCGTAACATATTTCTAACACCCTTTTCATACTCGATGACCGAAAAAGAATCTCGGCTGTGCATAAAATATAAATGAAACTGATTTTTAATAATTATTTGTAATTCCTCATAATGCCTACATTTTATTACATCTTTATAAAGATCATCTACAGCAAAAAACTCATTCAAAAGGGCAGCTTTTCTCTCAACCTGAATAAAAACAATTCAGTGCTTTGAAAACAGGGTGATCTTTTTAGACTCTGCAGATGTTCAAATGCTTTACCAATTTTCCAAACATCTCCAACACAAACACAGTAATATTTATTTTTTAGGGCAGACATCCATAAGTATTGTTGCAGTCACAGGACGTGTGATCTACCTTTCATTATCTTGTAGTAGGGCAAAACCAAAGGGGATGATGGACGGAGTGTTGAACATTGCAAGCACTCACCCCCAGTCAACTGATCTGGGTTTAATCCATCATCATTCTTTAGCTCACTCCGCCACCCCAGTTCAGACATGGCTAAATGCAAATCAGTCTGACCCTGTGTCTCATGGGAACAGTCCAGCCCGAACTGCCATGCCATGTATTCCCTGGACCGGAAACAAGCATCCTGGGACCGGTTTCTGGCTAATCAGCCGTCATCAGCCAGGCTAGCTTGAATCCAGTGGCAAAGTGAGCAAGGGACCCACGTCTGGGCATACCCTGCCAACTTAGGTCGAACAAAGCAAAACCAAAGGGGATGATGGACGGAGTGTTGAACATTGCAAGCACTCACCCCCAGTCAACTGATCTGGGTTTAATCCATCATCATTCTTTAGCTCACTCCACCACCCCAGTTCAGACATGACCATATGCGAATCAGTCTGACCCTGTGCCTCATGGGAACAGTCCAGCCCGAACTGCCAAGCCATGTCTTCCCTGGACCGGAAAGTTCGGGCATATGGCTGGGTTCAAACTGGAACGGCATGGTGAGCAACAAAACGATGGATTTAGGCCCAGATCTCTGTACTGGGGGTGAATGTATGACATTGTTCTACATTCTGTCCATCAACTGTTGTTTTTGCATCTGTCACCCCGAGTGGGACGGGTATGCTCAGACGTGAGTCCCGTGCTCTCCATGACACTGGAATCAAGCTATCCTGGCTGAAGAGGGGTGAAACCCCGAAACCGGTCCTAGGATGCTTGTTTCCAGTCCAGGAAGGATCTGGCTTGGCAGTTTGGCTGGACTGTTCCCATGAGGCACAGAGTCAAGACTGATTTGCATTTAGCTGGGTTCAAACTGGAACAGCATGGTGAGCAAAAAAACAATGGATTTAGGCCCAGATCTCTGTACTGGGGTGAATGTCTGATATTGTTCTGCATTCTGTCCATCAACTGTTGTTTTTGCAATTATCTTGTAGTATACATTGTAGGTCAATTGTCAACATATGCTAAGTTAGCATGAGCTTCGCTGACATGAGGCTGCTTTTGCGCATGACACTGCATGCATATATTTCGCAATACTCTGGTTATGCCCTTTTCACACGAGAACTACATGCTTCTCACATTCTCTGCCGTGCTCAGAGGTTTAGTCTGCATACTATGTACAAGGTCGATCAACAATGCCCCTTGTTATTCTGTTCTGGTCAGTCCCTCGCACCTAGACATAACATGACACACAGCTGCACTACTGGAAATCATATGCTTTAATATTGCAAGCGAAGCATGTGATTGACACACTTGGAGAGACACCTTTCCTGAGAGTAGAGATGTGCTTGTCCTGATATGTAAACCTTTCATCTAGTCCTTGGGGTATGGGGTCTGCTGACAAAGCCCAGAGGTCTTCTTTTTTATAATTAACTATTTCTTACCACGAGAAGGGTGGTTAGGTATTGTAGCCCTTCTCCACTGTCTTTATAAAATGATATCCCCGTTGTTCTATGGAATTGTGACAATGATGACTATATTGTGTTTATGCATTTTGCTGCGAGTAATGGCACATTGTTAGACCTGGGGGTCGCTAGTTGGCTGAGGTAGGTACCTTAGGCCAAATAGGGACCCTTGCTTCCACGTCAAGGAAAGGAAGGACACCTTCTCAGATAGCCCCCGCTCACCCCCTTGGTAGCTTGGCACGAGCAGCCAGGCTTATCTTCAAGGCAAATGTGTAAAGTATTTGCAACCATGCTCTCAGTAACCCAATGATGATACCATAAATGGACTCCACACGAGTTTCATAAAAATGAGTATGAATTTATATAAAACGATATACAATGAGACCACACAATATAAATCCAACATATGCGTATTTGTAATATTCCTCCTGGCCGGTTGTTAGGCCAGCCAGCCCTTGTAAGTTCTGGCGATATTACTGAGTAATTCTAAATGATCCACTGCAGTCCTAATACAATGCTATGCTGTTCGTAATGCTAGAATCAGGCACATTGCAATGTAAAAATAATGCAGTTCATTATGCTAGAATCAGGCACTTTGCAATGTAAAAATAATGCAGTTTGTTATGCAACAATCAAGCAGTTCGTAATGCCAAAACAATTAAAACTGTAATGCAACAATAAGGTAGTTTGTTATGCATAACTAATGCAATGTGTAATACACTAATCAGGTAGTTCATAATGCAGAAAAAATGCAATGCGTAATACGACAATTAGGTAGTTCGTAATGGAGAAATAATGCAATGCATAATACACGCCAGCATCGATCACGGTGCCTTAGGCGGTCTCTCCACTCATACTGATTCGCGGTCAGCTCTTGTCAACAGATGCCCCCACTCAGGTATGGTGTAAACCAAATTGCAGCTCCGCACTCCGGCCCCAGTACTGCCACTTCTTGGCAAGTATAGGCCGCGATACGAGCCAAAGCAGAGGCTCGCGCTGCAGGAATAGGAGAGGCCAAGAGCATCTCTTTCTGAGCCCGCACCCCACCCCAGGATTGGCACACGTTACCTGGGGGGGTGCAACCTCGCTCTTCTCTCCTCTTCCTGGGACTTGGGCCTCTGATGCAATCTTTGTGGATTCCAGGCAGTGGAACTCAGGCCCTTCCTCGACGGGGCTGCTTCTAGGTCCCGCTCTGGCAAAGGTGGCTCGGGCCGGCGACTCAGCTCCTCCGGGGCTGCCGGTCTGGGCTACTAGTGCTAGTGTCTCAAGCTGCAACAGGACACACCCACACAGCTTCGCTGAGACTCACTTGATCCTTGGTTGTGCACGATCACAGGGCACTCCTCATGAAGGTCTCAGGCTGCACAAAGCACTTGCACATGGCATCACTGAGAATCCCTTGAGCCTTGGGTGTGCACGGTCACAGGTCAATCCTCACAAAGGTCTCAGGCTGCACAAAGCACACGCACACAGTGTCACCAAGACTCACTTGGACTCCGGTGCACACGATCACAGGACAATTCTCACGAAGGGCTCAGGCTGCAAAAAGCACACGCACACAGCATCGCTGAGACTCGCTTGGACTCCAGGTGCCCACGATCACAGGACAATTCTTACGAGAATATCAGGCTGCAAAAAGCACATGCACACAGCGTCGCTGAGACTGTCCTGGAAACTTTTGTGTTCCTGAGTATCCGCAACAGAGAGCCAGCTCACCTCGGGCCTTTGGGGATAAGTTACTTCCGGACACAGCACACAGCAAAGCCCTTTCAAGCAGGGGGACACAGCACCCAGCAAAGTCCCTTTAGCCTCTCCTTGGTTAAAGCAGCAAACTGCAGGCCAGCCCTTGAATACACAGCACGGGTCAGTCCTTTCCTTCAGTCTCTTCAGCTGTTTCTTTCTTGACAGAGGTTCCTCTTGACCACAAAGTAGTTTCAGTCTTGGTCAGTCTTTATCAAACCATTTCTCCAAAGTTCAGGGGATTAGGCTCTCATAGTTACACAAACACAGTAATATTTATTTTTTAGGGCAGACACCCATAAGTATTGTTGCAGTCACAGGACGTGTGATCTGCCTGTCATTATCTTGTAGTAGGGCAAAACCAAAGGGGATGATGGACGGAGTGTTGAGCATTGCAAGCACTCACCCCCAGTCAACTGATCTGGGTTTAATCCATCATCATTCTTTAGCTCACTCCGCCACCCCAGTTCAGACATGGCCAAATGCAAATCAGTCTGACCCTGTGTCTCATGGGAACAGTCCAGCCCGAACGGCCATGCCATGTCTTCCCTGGACCGGAAACAAGCATCCTGAGACCGGTTTCTGGCTAATCAGCCGTCATCAGCCAGGCTAGCTTGAATCCAGTGGCAAAGTGAGCAAGGGACCCACGTCTGGGCATACCCTGCCAATTTAGGTCGAACAAAGCAAAACCAAAGGGGAAGATGGACGGAGTGTTGAACATTGCAAGCACTCACCCCCAGTCAACTGATCTGGGTTTAATCCATCATCATTCTTTAGCTCACTCCGCCACCCCAGTTCAGACATGGCCATATGCAAATCAGTCTGACCCTGTGCCTCATGGGAACAGTCCAGCCCGAACTGCCAAGCCATGTCTTCCCTGGACCGGAAAGTTCGGGCATATGGCTGGGTTCAAACTGGAACGGCATGGTGAGCAACAAAACGATGGATTTAGGCCCAGATCTCTGTACTGGGGATGAATGTATGACATTGTTCTACATTCTGTCCATCAACTGTTGTTTTTGCATCTGTCACCCCGAGTGGGACAAGTATGCTCAGACGTGAGTCCCGTGCTCTCCATGACACTGGAATCAAGCTATCCTGGCTGAAGAGGGGTGAAACCCCGAAACCGGTCCTAGGATGCTAGTTTCCAGTCCAGGAAGGACCTGGCTTGGCAGTTTGGGCTGGACTGTTCCCATAAGGCACAGGGTCAAGACTGATTTACATTTAGCTGGGTTCAAACTGGAACGGCATGGTGAGCAAAAAAACGATGGATTTAGGCCCAGATCTCTGTACTGGGGTGAATGTATGACATTGTTCTGCATTCTGTTCATCAACTGTTGTTTTTGCAATTATCTTGTAGTATACATTGTGGGTCCATTGTCGACATATGCTAAGTTAGCATGAGCTTCGCTGACATGAGGCTGCTTTTGCGCATGACACTGCATGCATATATTTCGCAATACTCTGGTTATGCCCTTTTCACACGAGAACTGTCTGCTTTTCACATTCTCTGCCATGCCCAGAGGTTTAGTCTGCATACTATGTACAAGGTCGATCAACAATGCCCCTTGTTATTCTGTTCTGGTCAGTCCCTCGCACCTAGACATAACATGACACACAGCTGCACTACTGGAATTCGTATGCTTTAATATTGCAATCGAAGCATGTGATTGACACACTTGGAGAGACACCTTTCCAGAGAGAAGAGCTGTGCTTGTCCTGAGAGGTAAACCTTTCATCTAGTCCATGAGGTATGGGGTCTGCTGACAAAGCCCAGAGGTCTTCTTTTTTTATAATTAACTATTTCTTACCACGAGAAGGGTGGTTAGGTATTGTAGCCCTTCTCCACTGTCTTTATAAAATGATATCTCCGTTGTTCTATGGAATTGTGACAATGATGACTATATTGTGTTTATGCATTTTGCTGCGAGTAATGGCACATTGTTAGACCTGGGGGTCGCTAGTTGGCTGAGGTAGGTACCTTAGGCCAAAAAGGGACCCTTGCTTCCACGTCAAGGAAAGGAAGGACACGTTCTCAGATAGCCCCCGCTCACCCCCTTGGTAGCTTGGCACGAGCAGCCAGGCTTATTTTCAAGGCAAATGCAACCATGCTCTCAGTAACCCAATGATGATACCACAAATGGACTCCACACGAGTTTCATAAAAATGAGTATGAATTTATATAAAACGATATACAATGAGACCACACAATATAAATCCAACATATGCGTATTTGTAATATTCCTCCTGGCCAGTTGTTAGGCCAGCCAGCCCTTGTAAGTTCTGGCGATATTTCTAAATGATCCACTGCAGTCCTAATACAATGCTATGCTGTTCGTAATGCTAGAATCAGGCACACTGCAATGTAATAATAATGCAGTTCATTATGCTAGAATCAGGCACTTTGCAATGTAAAAGCAATGCAGTTTGTTATGCAACAATCAAGCAGTTCGTAATGCCAAAACAATGAAAACCGTAATGCAACAATAAGGTAGTTTGTTATGCAGAAATAATGCAATGTGTAATACGACAATCAGGTAGTCCGTATTGCAGAAATAATGCAATGCGTAATACACTCCAGCACGATCAGGCGGTCTCTCCACTCATCCTGATTCGCGGTCAGCTCTTGTCAACAGATGCCCCCACTTGGGTATGGTGTAAACCAAATTGCAGCTCCGCACTCCGGCCCCAGTACTGCCACTCCTTGGCAAGTACAGGCCGCGATACGAGCCAAAGCAGAGGCTCGCGCTGCAGGAATGGGAGAGGCCAAGAGCATCTCTTTCTGAGCCCGCACCCCACCCCAGGCAGTGGCACACGTTACCTAGGGGGGTGCGACCTCGCTCCCCTCTCCTCTTCCTGCGACTTGGGCCTCTGATGCAATCTTTGTGGATTCCAGGCAGTGGAACTCGGGCCCTCCCTCGACGGGGTTGCTTCTAGGTCCCGCTCTGGCAAAGGTGGGTCGGGCCGGTGGCTCAGCTCCTCCGGGGCTGCCGGTCTGGGCTGCTAGTGCTAGTGTCTCAAGCTGCAACAGGACACATGCACACAGCGTCGCTGAGACTCACATGATCCTTGGTTGTGCACGATCACAGGGCACTCATGAAGGTCTCAGGCTGAACAAAGCACTTGCGCACGGCATCACTGATAATCCCTTGAGCCTTGGGTGTGCACGGTCACAGGTCAATCCTCACAAAGGTCTCAGGCTGCACAAAGCACACACACACAGCGTCACCAAGACTCACTTGGACTCCGGTGCACATGATCACAGGACAATTCTCGCGAAGGGCTCAGGCTGCAAAAAGCCCACGCACACAGCATCGCTGAGACTCGCTTGGACTCCAGGTGCCCACGATCACAGGAAAATTCTTACGAGAATCTCAGGCTGCAAAAAGCTCATGCACACAGCGTCGCTGAGACTGTCCTGGAAACTTTTGTGTTCCTGAGTATCCGCAACAGAGAGACAGCTCACCTCGGGCCTTTGGGGATAAGTTACTTCCGGACACAGCACACAGCAAAGTCCTTTCAAACAGGGGGACACAGCACACATCAAATTCCCTTTAGCCTCTCCTTGGTTAACCCCTTAAGCACTGCGCGGATTCCCCCGCGGTGCTGAAGGGTTCGAGCGCGGGCGGGGCCATGACGGAACGGTTCCGTCATGAGCACAGCTCAACCGATGCTCATGACGGAACCGTTCCGTCATGGGCATGGAAGGGGTTAAAGCAGCAAACTGCAGGCCAGCCCCAGAATAAATAGCACGGGTCAGTCCTTTCCTTCAGTCTCTTCAGCTGTTTCTTTCTTGACAGAGGTTCCTCTTGACCACAAAGTAGTTTCAGTCTTGGACAGACTTTATCAATCCATTTCTCCAAAGTTCAGGGGATTAGGCTCTCATAGTTATACTCCTAAATGTCTTTGAAGTCTTTGTGTTCAGGGGGGCACTGACCCCTGTTCAAACCAGTTCTGGGTGCCTCCCTGCCAGTGACACCTTCTTCCTTTGATTAGTGGGGGTCTGGATTCTCAATCACTCAGCAGGAGATGGGACAACTGTTTTATGGCAGCAACCCAAGCCTCTTCACCTCTAGGGGCTACTCCTCCCCCCTACAGTCCATATGCAGGTCAGCCTGTTGCTGTCTCACCTCCTCCCCTGGGTCAAGACATTCCCCATATCGTATCACTTTCAAATCCAGATAGTCAATCCACAACCGGGCAGAGACACACAGAAAAACCCAGCCACTTCTAAAATAGTGGTTTCTAAACACAGAATGCAAAAACCACCCTCATAAAAAGATGTGTGATTGTGAGTTCAGGCACACTAAACTTCACCTCTCCATTTTAAGTATTTGGGAAGATAGGCTGGAAAACATATTACACAGCCTCCCCATTCTATCCTATGGGCAAGATGGCCTTTCAACAGTGAACAAATAAATGGAGATTGTTTCACTGTCAGGACATGGTACACACCTTAGTACATGTCCTACCTTTCACATGCACTGCACCCTGCCCAGGGGGTACCTTGGACCTACCATAGGGGTGTCTGATGTGTATAGAAAGGGAAGGGTAAGGCCTGGCAAGTGGTTGCACTTGTCAGGACAACATGGCAGTTTAACAAACTGCGTGCAGGCACTGCAGTGGCAGGCCTGAGTTCCCTCTTTAAAGCTACTTGTGTGTGTGGCACAATTAGTGCTGCAGGCCCACTAGTAGCATTTGCATTACTAGCCCTGGCACACATAGTGCACTTTATTAGGGACTTTACTAGTAAGGCAAACATACCAATCATGGACAACCAATTACCATTATACTTTACACAGGGAGCACTTGCACTTTGACAGCAGTGGCAAAGTGCCCAAAGCATCTACGTTGGCAACACCATTACAGAAAAAAGGTCTAGGGGGAAAGCAAAAAGGTTAGGGAACTTTAGTCAAAAAGGGCCAAGTCCAACACAAGTGTACTGTACCATAGAGCGCATTAGTTAAAATAAACATTTTAAACTTTACCGCAACTCTTATTACTCGCATTGTGGGCAGGTATGAGTGAGTGAGCGAAAGAGTTGTCTGGCTCCCGCGATTTCTGAGAGAGTCGGGAATGTTGTGTTCTGGGTTGTCTAATCAGTGGTAGCTTCGCTGTTAGTCGGAGAAGAATGAGACACTCTAGCTAGTCGGTTTGGGATTTTGGGTACGAATATGGTAGGTTGGTACACCCCTATTCACTGAGGTCCTGTATTCCTGCGCATATTTCTGTATATGTGCAGAATCCCTGCAACAATCTAGTGTCATTAAAGAGACATGGGAAGCCCGGATTGCTCTTAGACTGATAAATGCATGCATCCCGTGATGACACCACTTCTTAGCATTTGTTAGCTCCAGGATCACCAGAGTTGTCCAAGTAACAGACACATTTTTACCGTAATGAGCGTGTGTACTTACACATGCATTGCTTACTCTGAGATAAGCATATGCCAATAACAGATCAAACTAGGTAGTTGAACCTCCTGGATGGGTGGTGGCACCCCGTGCCTGTCCCAGACTGACCTTAACACCCCTTGAAACCCTTTTTTGGGAGCCTCTGCTTGCCTACAGGGGTAGGAGGGACCGGACAGTCATATATGCAAGCCCGAACAAGATACTGGGGTGCTGTGTTCCAGCCTGGACAGATGGGACCACCGCATGGAATGGTTGTTCTGAGCTGGCGGCTATGGAAATACAAAGGCTGTAGAAGGGCAATCAGCAGGTGTGCAAGGTACGGACCGCCAGGCTGCACCTGGGACCAGTACCATCCAGCCACTTTTACTCAGGTCAGACACCTACAAGCTGTTAGACTGCTTGCTTTCACTCTGCTGAGTGGCATCCACATAAATCAGACCTTAGACAGTCCAGTTGTGGTTGAAGCTCTTTGCATGGAACATTCAAAGCTGGCCAAGCACTACTTCCCTGAATTGACCAAGTGTTCACTATCAACAAGAATACAGTTCTTGCTAAACCACCCCTGAGCTGGCTGCTCTCCATTGGGATGTCAGCTTTGCATCCCTGCATGCTCTCCGGGTAGCAGTCTCAGAGGAAAGGCCCATTGGGCAGGACTGGAAGGCAGCTACAGGATCACGTCCCTGGGGCCCCAGGCTAAGTTGGGCACTTGTGTCACCCGGGAAGCAAGACCAGAGGACAAGGGGGCCTGGAGTACCAGGTCCCCACTAATTGGGAGCAAGGTTACCCCCTATATGGCAATCCATGCACACCGAATCACAGATGGGCAAATTGAGAAAAAATGCACCTGACTTCCTGGAGCACTAGCTCAGCTTGAAGAGGAGTCAAATGAGCCCTCATCTGGACATCTTGGCAGCCTGACCATCTGGGTGCAACATAGAAATGCATGGCATGTGACCTGATGTCTGGGGCTAAGAGCAACCAGATGCCAGGGCTGGTTGCTCTATGTCTTATGAAAAAGGATTCTGCTCACCCTTGAAAGAGATACAGATTTTAAGGCCAGGGCTCTGGGAGCATGAGTTGTGTATATTGCAAGGGGCTGTAGGGGATCTTGCGGAGCTCTGAGGCAGACCCTGATGCATCCTTTCTTGCCAGTGAGCAGGAAGAGCCCTCCCAGGCCTATGGGACAATGGGAACCCAGTCAGAGCTTCAGAACCCAGACAAGCATGCAAGACCTCCATGTGCCTGTGAGACTCCATCTTGGGCACTTTGCAAACCAATGGACCTGAGAATGGAGCTCAAGGCCTTGGTCTTCACCACAGGGCCACACAGAGATCTGGTCCCTGGGCCCAGTCAGAGCTTCTTATACTGCACAAGTAGGAAAGGCCTCTCTGGGCCTGCAAGTCCGCCTCCTGGGCAGCATGTGTTACAGTGCATCAGGGAATGGAGTCCAGGACTGGGGGCTTTTATACACAAGGACCAGACTAAGTGCTGACTCATGACCTGGGCAGAGTTTCTTATCCCAGACAAGCAGTGGAGGTCTTCCTGGGCCTGCAGGACCCCATACAGGGTACTTTGCAACACAGTGGACCAGAAAAGGGACCCAGGGCTGGTGGATCCACTCCAGGGCCAGCCATAACTCTGACCCAGAGCTTCTGAATCTGGACAAGAAGGAGAGACTCTAGGTGTCTGTGAGACTCTGTCCCAAGCATTATGAGGCAGAGTGAGCTGGATAGGGGAGCCTAAAGCTGAAGGCTCCAATCCTCGGACCAGCCAGAGCTCTGACCTGGGGCCTGGTCAAAGCTTCTGAATCCAGATAAGCAGAGGAGACCTGCTGGTGTCAGCATGACCCTGTCTTTGGATTTTTGCAGCACGGTGGGCAGGAGAAGGTAGCCCAGGGCTGGGAACTTTCGCCCTTAAGCCAGCTGGAGCTCCACCTGAAGAACCAGAACCTTTTGGGCCTGGCGGCGCAGGATACGCCCAAAGTCTCCGGAGTTCACCTGCTTCGCTGCACAGAGACACGGGACACTCTGTCGGCGTTAGAAGATCAGATTTATTTAGCTGCAGCTAGTACAGTTATCCTAGAAGTACACAGAGTAGGTTCTCAGGAGACTGCCACTTCACTCTGTGGCGCATTGTGTTAAATACTATACAATGATACAATTATTGACGAAATATACTCCCAGAGCATACAAGAAAGAGCCAATAAGGAAAGTTGGAAAACAAGGCGGAACCAATAGGAAAGGTTTGAAAACAGAAATATCAGATGACTTGAAGAGACCTCTCCTCTAACTGTGTTTGTCACCCCACCCTCAAGTTAATACATTAACAGATTCATAACTAACTTGCAGGTGGCGAGATACGTTTGTGTGTGCTGGAGGACAGTTGTGAAACGAGAGAATGCTAGCAGGAGACAGTGAAGGCCAGTCGATAAGATAAGGTCAGGAAAGAATAGTGTGAGCCAACAGATAGTTGAGACGCGGATTAGGAAATCCAGACAGGGATTAGTGTACTCGGCTAGTTCTAACAACAGCTTTGCAAATAGAGGCAGAGGGCGTATTTCGACACCGGTCTACAGAAGAAGCAGAATAGACTTTGTTCGCCGTGCTGCCTGAGTGATGGCAACACAAAATGGCGGCGGGCCACAAAATGGCGGGTCGATTCAATCGTGATCGAAAATCGAAGTTCCTCAGACCCTCCTTTTGCCAGAACTCAGGCAAGATAGACTCATGTTAATCTGAGTCCACATCAATAGCTATGAGGTCATCGAGCTGTTGCTGTAACATCATTCTTATGATCACAGATAGCGGGACCACAGTGCATACAAAGGCAACAGGAAAATATAATGGTCAGGATTATACCAAGGAACGTCAATGCTTTCCAACCCCATTTGGACAGTAGTCCCCAAAACCATTCCGTTAAAGACCAATCTCCTTCGTCCTGATGAATAGACTCAGAGATTATGTGCAACTTGGAGATAGCTTGGTATACTGTCGGAGCGTCATTAGGAATGAAAATACAGCAAGTTGACCCGATCAATTTGCACACTCCACCACGATCGGCAAGAACAAAGTCTAAGGCAACTCGATTTTGTAAGGTCATAAGATGATTCGCCTGTAGTTCTGCCTTGATGTTACTTAAGGCTCCTACAGTGATGTCTATTGTAGTCTCTACGACACGGACCAATTGCCTTATATTTCTGCTGTTAGCCATTGGACCCCAGAAGGGAAGAAAACCTTTAAGGAAATCTCCTCCCTCTTGTCCTGCTGTGTCCTTTGAATCAATAATCCCTCTGCCATATCGGGCTCGGTGATGATTTGCGGAAGCGGTGTAAGTAGGGGGAAGAAGAAAGGCTATATAACAAGTACCAGAGAAACCCGTTGGTAACCAAGTGTAAGCTCTATCATAGCAGATGAAATAGGTGCCTTGAGATGGCACTAGAGGAGGCGAGTTTTGAGAGGAATAAACGGACGTGTAGGAGCAGTTATTCCTTTGTGTAGTGTCAGAAGGGCGATTTATCTGAAAGCAGAAGTTACCCTGATGTGGTACAGTCCAAATCAGTGAGGACTGTCCTTTTCCAACCTTAGTACTGAGACTAGACATATATTGGGTGACGTTCCAATTAGTGTATGCTTTTCTTTCGTCAATGGAGATTTTACTATTTTCCATGATTTTAGCCATAACTACCATACCTTTAATCAAAGAACTATGACTAAAATCCGGATAACTAATATGTGAACTAACGGATCGTCTGAATTTACTTTGATAAGCGTTGGAGAAGATGACGAAGTAAGCCCAAGCAGAACCTTCATAAGAAAAAGGGAGAACTAGATATGGCATTCCTTTCTCTGTGGTATGTGGCATAAGACCACACACCCAACAATCAGTTGTATTAACCACTAATTGGTGCTGATGTAATAGCTGGATAAAGGAATTGTTATAATACTCAGTTCTTCTGACAAGTTCATGTGAAGGGAGAGTATAAAAGAGGTGTGGAGAGATAGTAGAGGAAGGCAAAGAGGAAGAAGGGGAGGCATTTTTTGTCTGCAAAGCATAAATTATCCAACTAATAATCGCCAAAACAATACATAATGATATAATAACACATAAAGTTATACTAAAATGACTGTACATTATTTTACAGGATGCTTTCTTCATTTCATCTCTTCTTTCTTTATTACTTAGTGTAGTTTCCATCTTACTAATCGATGCTCACGGCAATCTTCCTCAAGCACTAACTCACGATGTCCCACCGTCCTATGACACTGAAGATCCTGCAGGCCTATTGCCACTACTCAGGTCGTGACCTAGACTCCTACCGTGACCCTGCAACCGGGACAAAATACTACACAAGGGGGAAGAGAGTCTTAAATGTTCTTTGGTCTTGATCTCAAATTATACCGCTCTTTCCCCGGAACATTCTGGTCTTGAAACAATGTTCGTGGTTTAGTCGTATCCAAGCGGCGATGCGATGGAATTGCTTCCTGTAAAATGTCGTCGTCCTCTTTCTCAGACAGAGTCCCATTCAGGTGTGCATCGCTGAAGGGTACGAATCGTGGAGCTCTTTCACTTTCACAGTCACCAACACCTCTGCGTACCCATTGATCGTGTGGCAAAGGCAAAGGCACTTTCTTACAATGCACACCGTGAATCCAATTTTTCTTTCCTTTGACTTTAACTGCTGTCGTTGTAGTCAACAAGACCATTTGAGGCTCCCGCCACCTGGGTTGCAAATTGCTGGACCTCTGAAAATTCTTCACGCATACCCAGTCACCTGGTCGGATGGAGTGACCTGGGTCTGTGGAAGCCTCTGGCAGAGCACTCTGAACCTGTTGATGAAGAACACGCAATTTAGTCGTAAGGTCATGCAGATAATCAATCAACATTGGATATGGCAAGTCTGAGAATTTCTTAGGGCGAGGTATTCCCCATACGTTGGCCGGACAGCCAAAAACCACTTCGTATAGGCTAAGTCCCAAACGAGAGTGTACTGCAGTTCTGGTGGATAGCAGTGCTAACGGCAAAGCATCGGGCCAATTGAGTCCTGTACTTGCTTGAACCTTTGCTAACTTTAACTTCAAGGTTCCGTTGTAACATTCTACTAAACCCTCTGACTGTGGATGATTTGCCGCGTGGAACTTTTGCTTGATACCAAGACCTGCACAAACTTTCTGCATGACTTGGCCAACAAATTCGCTCCCATTGTCACTCCAGACAATACGTGGCAAACCAAATCTGGGGAAGAATTCTTTTAGAAGGATTTTAGCTGTGGATAGGGCTGTGTTATCCTTTAGAGGGTATGCTTCTATCCACCTTGAAAAGGCGCATACTACCACCAGAACATATTTGAGGTTGTTGCATCGTTCCATGTGAATATAATCGATTTGCAACACCTCAAATGGATATGTCGGAGGAGCAAAATGACCTGCTGGAGTTGGGGTTCCCTTTCCTGGGTTGTACATTAAACAAACAATACAGTGCTTCATTACATTGTCTGCACATTTTGGGATATTTTCATTCTGCCACACTGGAGCCAGAAGTTTACAAATGCCTTTTGCACTTAAGTGGGCTGGACCATGTGCCATAGTAACCACTGGGAGAACATAGGCATCTGGTAACAGCCAACGTTGATGTTCAGATAATTCCACCCAACAACCCATCTCATCTAACATTCCCATACTTTCTTTCCACTTGCTCATCTCCCTTTCTGAAGCCTCTTTCGGAATCGTTTTTACACTTTCCACTGTATTCTCACACATTCCTCTCTCTCTGACCCAATTCGCAGGACCTGCCACATACATTCGACTCGTTGAATCTCTCGCTGTCTTCTTTGCTATTTCGTCTGCAAATGCATTTCCTCGACCAACATCATCCGTAATCTTCTTGTGTGCACTACATTTCACTATCGCTATTTGGGCGGGTAAGGCAAGTGATTCGAGGAGATCAGTCACCAGCTGTCCATGTTGTATTTTGGTGCCATGTGAAGTGAGAAAACCCCTCTCCTTCCAGAGACGCCCAAAATTGAACGCTACACCAAAAGCGTATTGGCTGTCAGTGTATACATTCACTCTTTTCCCTTTCGATAATACACAAGCTCTTGTTAATGCTATCAATTCTGCTGCTTGTGCTGAATTGTGTCTAATGCGTGCAGTTTCCACAATCGTATGTAAAGTAGTTACAGCATAGGCGGAAACTGTATCTCCATTAGGCATTTTAAAACAAGAACCATCTACCCATAGAGTTCCATCCGGATTCTCTAGCGGTGTGTCTCTCAGGTCAATTCTTCCTTTTGTCTCTTCCTCAGTACAGAAGAAACAATCATGCTGGTCCTCGACACTCTCGTCATTTGGAAGGGGCAACAGAGTAGCTGGGTTCAGGGTATTACATCGCTTGACGTGTATGTGACTAGCCAAAAGCATCAGCTCGTAACCAGTTAAACGTGCACCCGTAAGATGCTGTGTTTTTGTTCTGTTTAGCAAAGTATCCACTGCATGTGGTACCATGACAATGAGAGTGTTATCCAACACCATTCCAGCAGACTGTCGGATAGAAATTGCTGCTGCTGCTGTCGCTTTGAGACAACTGGGCAATGCTTTAGCTACGGGATCCAACGTAGCTGAAAAATAGGCACATGGCCACTGTTTGTCTCCAAATTGTGGTGTTAAGACTGACAATGCACAACCTTCTCTCTCAGGCACATAAATTGTAAAAGACTTAGTGTAATCTGGAGTGCCTAGTACAGGAGCAGAACACAGAGCGGTACGTAAGTCAGTGAAACTCTTTTGGCACTCATCAGTCCATGGAAGGGGCTGAGGCGTATCTTTTAAAGTGAGTGCCAACAAAGGTTTGGCAATTAGAGAGAAGTTAGGGATCCACTGTCTACAATAAGAAGTAATGCCCAAAAAGACACGTACTTCCCTTTGTGTGGATGGTACAGACATTCGCGCAATCGCCTGAATTTGTTCTGGTGTCAATCGTCGTCCCTCCTTTGAGAGGAGATGACCCAAGTAGGTAACCTCTCGACAAACATATTGTAGTTTGGAAGGTGAAACCTTGTGATTCAGTTTAAACAAGTGGCGTAACAAATCAACAGTGATATCTTTGCAGATATCTTCTGAATCAGCGGCGACTAATAAGTCATCCATATATTGGATAAGAGCAGCACCAGACGGCAAGTGAAAAGTATCAAGATGACATTTTAAAGCTTGGCTGTAAATAGAGGGACTTTCACAATAACCTTGGGGTGCGCGCTTATACCGGAAGCTTCGGCCTCCAAGAGAGAAACCAAAAATGTCCCTACTCTCTTCTGCAATGGGAATACTAAAGAAGGCATTCTTTAGATCAATAACAGAAAACCAAGTCGCTGTGGAGGGTATCATTGTCAACAAAGCAGTGATATCTGGAACAACAGGAAATTGTGGGATCACAATTTTGTTTACTTCTCGCAGATCAATTACAAAACGGTACACAGGAGGCTGAGAAGGATCAGTGTGTTTAAGAACAGGAAGAATAGGACTATTGCATGTATTACCTCTTGTTTCTTCAACCACACCCTTCCGAATCAAGTCATGAATGATTCCCAAAAGCGCTTTCTCACCTTCTGCAGAAGTTCTATATTGTGGGATGCGTGGTAATTCAACATTGGGCTTGAGAGTGACAACATAAGGTGGAATCTCAAGACAACCCACATCATTCGGACCCGTGGCCCAAAGCGCTGCTGGAAGAGAAAGTAATTCAGGTGGAAACTGATCTTTGGACAAATACATTGGGGAGACCAATTTCTGTCCTAGAGTAAGATGTACGCCAGAAGGAGAACAATATATGGTAGCATGCATTCTTTTCAATAGGTCTATACCCAACAGATTCTCACCGCAACCATTCGTTAACAGAAGTGGAGCTTCCAAATCATAGGGACCTACTGAAATAGGCAAGGGGCAAGAAACTAGATTGCGAACAGGGGGCCAGAAAATCCTACGGAAACATTCATTAAGCCAGACAAAGGTGCCCCAGAGAGTTTAGAATGAATGATAGAACTTCTCATTGCTCCAGTATCCAGAAGAAATGGCTCTGAAACACCCATTGTAGTGACGTTAACATAAGGTCCATTTTGATCTACTGGGATTGGCACAACTCCCTTACTTTGTCCATGGCTGTCCTAGTTAGCATGAAGACTCTCATTCTCGCCTTCAACATAATGGTCTTCATTGTAATACTGTGTAGATCTCACAGTTTGCTGATCAAAGTGGTTCACAGAATTGGGAGAAGGAAGGAGACGCTGTTCTTGAGTCAACACACCTCGACCTCTACCTCTGTTTGCTGATTGGAGGCCAGTACGACCTCGTGGAGCAGATAACACTCCATTGCGCTGCAATAAAACTGGTCAACTATTCTTAAAATGACCTTCCTCTCTACAATAGGCACATTGATTAGGACCTGACAAAGGTCGCGAATTGTATGGCTCAGGTTTTTCATACAACCTCTGAAACTGCGGGGGCTGATGAATTTGAGGCTGAACATAGCGAGGAGGATAGGCTTGTTGCAAAAGAACCTTTGTTTTCAATTCTTTCGTCTTGTTCTCTTGCTTTTCTTTTTCTTCTTTGTCCCTATTCTCATAATATTGCGCAGTAGCCAATATCTGAGCAGAAGAAGAAACAGCCCATGAACTTTCTGAATCTTTTAATTTGTGTGACAGCTCGGGAAGCAAATTGAATACAAATTTGTCCACGAATAATCGCTGTCCACCCTCTGTAGCCATATATTGACCACTGTGGTCGATAAATTTCTCCTCGAAACGAGTAAAGAAGTCAGAGACAAATTCATCTTTCTTTTGTTTGCATGCTGCTAGTTTATCCCAGTTAACTCTTAGTGCAGGCATCATAGTTTTCATTAACGTAATGATTCTACCAGGAAGTTCCGAAATCAGAGCGTCAGGCTTTGCGCCACCCACTTGGTCTCAATCTTTATTAGTTATAACATCCCAAGTAGCACCTAGTTCCTGCGCATGATCCTCTCTACGAATCTTAGCCCATATTGTCTGTGGGACTACATTTCCCATTAGCATATCGATATCTGCTAGATTCATAATGCAGGCGTCAACTGTCTGCGATAATTCTTTATAATAACCTGCAGGGTTCTTACGAGGATCTGGTAGAGTCTGCTTAAGGGCCAAAACTTCAGATCTCTTCCAAGGGACATGTACCCATATACGTTGGAAATGAGCAGGGATAGCTGCATTAGCACCTGCTGCTGGAACTTCTTCCTTCCATACTGGAGGAACCTCTCTCATAGGATAATTTTTCGACGTCAGTCTAACTGACGGATTGGAATCAAGGAAAATCTGAGAAAACAATAAGGATCTATAAGAGATAAGCGTCCTTACAGCTTCCTCAACCTTAGAACCCACAATAAGTCCTTTTTCAAAATCAGTCTGAACATTTAACAGATCTTGTGGAATCGGACTCAAACTCATATCTTCCCATTCATTAATGAGAGTGTCGCATAATACATTAAAAACATATCTTTGCGTAGGCGCATTCCATTGCAAAAAGGTAGGCATAATATCAAGCACACTGTATTGTGGACCCTTCTTGATCCATTTTTGTGCAAGAGAGTCTAATCTCTCTCGTTCTTCAATATCTGGGAACTGACTACGAGATTGTCTTCGAGCAAAAGCCGGAGACACATTTAAAGCTCCAAAGAAAGGAGATAGAATACTAGTGACAGAGTCTGTGAGACGCTTACGCACAGACGGTGAATTAGACATAAGAATTGGAGACAGAGTGTTAGGGGAACTGACAGGAGAAGAATGGATAACTGCAGGAGGAGCAGAAGGCAAAGGAGAACTAAGATCAGGAGATGAGGGCAAAGAAGTTGAGACTAACGGTAAAACCGGCAAGGGCGGTAATACTGGATGAGGCAAATGCGGAAGGGCCGGAACAGGCGGAAGTACCACTGGCGGCTGAACAGGCTGTAACGGCTGAGGTACATTGGCATTTTGCGCATAGGGCGGAGGCAACCTTAATAAATGGGACATTAGGGGATCTTCTTCTATATCTTTCTTATAATCAGAAAGAGAAACAGGCAACATCGGATAGCATTTGTCTATCACCATACGATGTTGTCTTTCTGAAATTTCAGTCGCATTATCAATTTCATCATCTTTGAACTGTTGGGCAGCCTGTATAATTGTCATACCCTGTGCTTTCCTATCTCGTTTTGCTTGTTTAATTTCTTTCTGTTTGGCTTCCTTACGCCAAAGGCGGAAAGAGTCAAACATTGCCGGCCGGGCTTTTCTTTTGAATAAAACTGCTTCCAAATTGTCTAGCACATTAGGATCAAATCTACCATTTTCTGGCCATTTAAGAACACCATCTTTCTTCGTGTATCGAGTCCATGTCTCGTTAAAGGCAATGGGGCCGATACCATGTTTTGAATAGAGCTCATATGTGGGAGTTCCAACCGAAGGAATCGGACAAGAGTCCTCAAGTCGGGAATCCCTATTACAACCAAGACAACAAATCCTTCCAAACTTAGTCAGACCAGGCATCTCGAGATGTCTCTTGTCTGTTCACAAACTTCAAGGGAGTAAAACTCAGTTTACGTAGCACAAATGCACTTACCCTCGGCTTTATCTTTTGCAAAAGATAAATCTAAGTACCCAAAAGAAATTAATCAAAGAACCAAAACTTGTGGGCTTGACCCACGAAAATGCTTAACTAAGGACGTCTTCTTCCACCAACAGAGGCCCGTCTATCGTCTTGCCTTACCATACATCATCAAAGGAAGGGCCGAAGCAGGGCGGCAGTCAGGGCAGCGGTCGTCAGTAGCCGTCAGGAAGGAGTAACCACGCTGCAAAAGACCTTCGGACCACTTTTGACATACAGGGGTCGCTTAGTGTGGCTCGCGAACCCTCCAGAATTTTCTTGCGGGGTTCCTCATGACCTTCGAGCAGGACCGGTATCACTGAAGCCACCCCACGTTGGGCGCCAGTTGAAGAACCAGAACCTTTTGGGCCTGGCGGCGCAGGGTACACCCAAAGTCTCCGGAGTTCACCTGCTTCGCTACACAGAGACACGGGACACTCTGTCGGCATTAGAAGATCAGATTTATTTAGCTGCAGCTAGTACAGTTATCCTAGAAGTACAAAGAGTAGGTTCTCAGGAGACTGCCACTTCACTCTGTGGCGCATCATGTTAAATACTATACAATGATACAAATATTGACGAAATACACTCCCAGAGCATACAAGAAAGAGCCAATAAGGAAAGTTGGAAAACAAGGCGGAACCAATAGGAAAGGTTTGAAAACAGAAATATCAGATGACTCGAAGAGACCTCTCCTCTAACTGTGTTTGTCACCCCACCCTCAAGTTAATACATTAACAGACTCATAACTAACTTGCAGGTGGCGAGATACGTTTGTGTGTGCTGGAGGACAGTTGTGAAACGAGAGAATGCTAGCAGGAGACAGTGAAGGCCAGTCGATAAGATACGGTCAGGAAAGAATAGTGTGAGCCAACAGATAGTTGAGACGCGGATTAGGAAATCCAGACAGGGATTAGTGTACTCGGCTAGTTCTAACACCAGCTTTGCGAATAGAGGCCGAGGGCGTATTTTGACACCGGGCTACAGAAAAAGCAGAATAGACTTTGTTTGCCGTGCTGCCTGAGTGATGGCAACACAAAATGGCGGCAGGCCACAAAATGGCGGGGCGATTCGATCGTGATCGAAAATCGAAGTTCCTCACACCTTGGGGCCAAGTCAGAGCTACTTATCATAGGCAAGCAGGAGAGACTTACCTGAGCCTACGGGTCCCCTTCCTGGGGTATAGATGACACAGTGGCCAGTGAACAGAGCCTAGGGTCCAAGGCTTCCACCCCCATAGCCACCAGAGCACTGACCCAGGTCCTAGTCAGAGCTTCTTATTCCAGGCAAGTTTGGAAGCCTTCTCGGACCCTTGGGTCCATGTCCTGGGCACTTCGAGACATAGTGGGCCTGGGGCTTCCACTTCGGGGAATGCCGGCCTCTGACATAAGGCCCAATCAAAGATTATTTTCCCATGCAAGCAAGGGAGGCCTCCTCAGTCCTATAAGTTCCTGTCCCAGGCTTCAAGTGATAATGAGTGGCAAGGGATCAGAGACCAGGTACAGGGGCTTCGACTCCAGTGCCCGCTGGAGCTCTGATTCAGGGCCTGGTCAGAACTTCTTACCCTTGTCAACAGGAGGAAGCGTTCTCCGATGTGCAGGTCCCAGACATTCGGAGATTTGTTGAGAAGTGGCACGGAGCCCAGGATGATGGCTTCCAGCCACCCGGGCAAACTAGACCAATGTTGGTTGGTAAATTAATGACCCTCAATTTGCACCCAAGACTATTCATAATGCCATTTTCTGTGTGAAAACAGGTCGAAAAAGCATTCAAGCACTCTTTTTAATAGTTATTCAACATACTAATTAAAACTAAAATATAATTTCATATGACTATTTATGGAAAAGTGTCTTTAAAAGTAACCTTTTTCTTACCTACAATTTCAAGAGGTGTACCTGCACGATTCAACTGCCCCCTGACCTCAGACCTGCTCTCCTGTGTTGCAGTGTGACATGTTCCCCAAGGCATAGACAACAGGCTTTATGACATCTTTTGTCATTTTCATTGCTATTTGAAAATCTTTACAGATTCACTCATGTGGGAAATATCCATTCTATGGGTGTGGTTTCCTCATATTTAATTTTCTACTGTTTTTCCTGGCTTTCCACCTCTGTGCACCTCCCCCTTCTAAATAATGCACGTGCACACCTTTTAAACATGTTTTAGTTGTATAACCTGGATTGGAATTTTTTAACTTACCTGTAAATCTAAAGCATATGGTACAATCTGTAAGCTATTTGTCAAGTCAAATAAGCTTAATTCGAAATCAACGAGTGAGTCATAAGAGTTACAGAATTAAAACCTTGTCTAAGTTTAAAAGCAGTTTAAAAAAAACACAAACACGTGGACAAAAATGGACAGAAAGATCCTCCTATTATCAGTAAGATTTCTACAACAGCTTCCTACATCTGCAGATATACACAGACTCGGGAGGGATTGCAGGCAGAAAAACTGGTCAGTATTGCACAAAACCAAGCGGTTGTAACAGGGGCTGAATAAAACAATTTCTCAAATCTGAGTAATATTTGCAGAAAAAGAAAATGTGTATGGTACTCTGCATGAATACTTTGCCATATGAGCTTTTCACTGGTTCATGCAGCCAGTTGTTGGGGATAATGAAGCTTGTTAAATGATGAAAGATGTCCAGCCAAAACTGTGTCAGTACAAATCTATGAAGCAGATTATATACATAAACTAGATACGTTTGCATATCATAGCTGGTCAAGATCAATTGATTCTTCAAAACAGAGTATTTATTGATCTCAGAGAATAACCTCAATTCGTTGAGTAACGAGTAGTATTTCAATTTTAGGGTTTTCTTTGAGATACTAATCAGAGGCTCTGGGGGGTCAAATTACTCAAGATGGCCGATCACACATAAATTTGAGCCAAGGAATTTTAAATGCAGCCGTAGAACTGAGGCAATCCTCTACAATGGAACGGTTAAGCTCATTATAGTCAGAGGTTCACATCTTATGCCAGACCAAGACTGGCTGGATCTTAATCAAGTCGGCTAAATAGGGGGATTTCAATTCAGAGTAGCAAACAAAGGTTGAACACATTTTCAGGAGGGCAAGAAGTTTCCTTATGAATTCATTTTCTGCTCACTAGAGTAAATCAACATTCACGTAACCCCATAACTCTGACCCATACATGGCAGTCGGTCTGCATTTGACCTTATAAGTGGTCATAATTTCTCTCAGGTGATTAATGCACAGCTAGACCCTTATTCTGCATGAACTGGACAAATTCATTGAGTAAATGCTGCAAGCCAAAAGGGGTGTGTGCCATGAATACAGCATCGTCGGCATATAAAAGTGCCAGGTGGGTCAATGACCGACTTGAGGTAGGTCAGTACAAATGCTTGCAAGGGTTGTACCTAGACTGTTAATGTAAAGGTTGAACAAGAACGGAGCAAGTACACATCCTTGACTGACTCCTCTTTCTATTGTTAAATGGCCGAGTACCTTTTCCGTTTAATCCATAGCGTACCCTACCCCGTCCTGATGCATACAAATGTCTGAGAAAGTTCACAATGATATAATCTACACCCCTATTGATCATGCTTGAACATCATTTGTCATTCACAACAACGTCAAAAGCAGAGGATAGATATACGAATGATAAAAACAGGATACCTCTTTAATATGCACGTATTTCCCTATGAGTAAGTTCAAATTGATACCCTGCTCGATTGTCCCTACACCTGGGCAGAAACCATACTGCAGATCCGAAATAATGCTGTTGGACTCAGCCTAGTCCTGCAGTCTGCCTAAATGAATACTTCCGGTCACCTTGACTAAAGAGTTCAATAGAGAGATAGGTCTGTATTGCGCAGGGCTAATACAATCTCCCTTCTTATATATGGGATCTATAAGGGACTCTGGCCAGGTACCGAAACATCCTACACTCCGGCAGGCTCTAAAAAGAAATGTTAAAAGGGGGCCCCAAAGGTTGGTATTGGATTTAAACAAATCAATGGGACTACCATCAGAACCTGGGGGCATATCAACAAGGGCTTTATCTCTGCTTTTTTGGCTTTAAAAGCCAAAAAAGGAGAGATAAAACTAGCGCCCTATCAACAACAGGGTGCTAACATGCAAATTTGCATGTTAGCACCCTTTTACTCTACGCTTCCCCTTGCATCTCTAATGAGATGCAAAGGGGGCGTTCCAGAGTAAAATAATAGGAGAAATGTCACTAAGCGACATTTCTCCTATTATCAAGAATGTCGCTAACCCAGTTAGAGACAAAAAAAGCAGCGCTAACCGCGGTTAACGCTGCTTTTTTACGTCTGGTATTTTTCTGACTTAGCCATGATATCCTATGGAAGGAGGATATCATGGCTAAGTTTGCCTGTCCCTATCAACAAGGTAACGTGAGATTATCGCTGGGTTTCCAGCGATAATCTCACGTTAGCCTGTTAGCGTGAGGATTTTTATCGCTATTGAGATAAGCGTTGCTAATAGCACGCTATCTCAGCGATAAAAATTCACGCTAGCCTGCGATAATTATCCTCACGCTAAGAGCGCTTAGAGATAATTATCGCCGGTTGTTGTTGATATGCCCCCTGGTACTTTACCTGCTGTGCTCGCCTTCAGAGCCAAAACTACCTTGTCTAAGGTGAAGTAAGGATAAATCTTGTCGGTCGGGAGGGTTGTTGTTGCAGAATCACTCATAGGTACCAGCGTAGGAAGTGCAGTGGCATTAACCTCCTGGTTTGAATAGAGATTAAAAAACTGGGTTAACCAATCAGCCTCTGTAATGGCGATCTCAATGAGGGGACTGTTGGCTGATTTTAGGAATGTGGAGTTAATAATGCGCCAAAAGGTTGTGTTGTCATTTTTCAGGCTTGCCTCGAGTAGTTGATTCGACGACTCCTTCAGACTTTTTTTTGCGGAATTTAATGGCAAGCTTGTACCCATGTCTACCCTCCCAAACTTTCCGGGTGTACCTAGGTTGCTTACATAGAGCTGCTTTTAAACTTCTAAGGGCTCTAGTGCAGCCAGAGTCAAACCAACCTCAATTCCCCGAGCCAGCTTTGTTCTGATTGGCAGGAAGCCCTTCTTTAATTCCTTTTTTGGTTTGTTGAAAGGCCTCAATGACTTTGTGCGCCTCTGCAGACTCATCTAAGCAGGTGTCAAAGGCCACACTCCAATTTGAAAGTAAATTTTCTAAGAATTTGATTGGGTTTATCATAGACCATCTCAAAGAATACCCGTTAAAACGGGAGATTGCGATATTTTTCACAGTTGACACTCTGCTGAAGTTATCGCTAATTGCAGTATTATGGATAACAACATTTAAGACCAACTCTGAGTAACCCAAAGGGAACAACATGTAGTCTATGACACTGTTCTCCCCTTTCCTATTAAAAGTACCCTTCACTTCAACTGGGGGGCTAGTTAGTTCATTACAAAAACTCAGATTGTATTTAAAAAGAAAATCATTTAACAAATCCCCATAACCTGTAAGTAAAAAGTGAGTAATATCACCTCTATCTAGGGCATCCATCCCACAGACCTGTTGGATGGCTGAGGACATAATCAAAGATTAAAATCACCACCCCATAGAATGATTGAGTCCCTACAGCCAGTGGGAAATAATGACCTGAGCTCACTATCTAATTGATGGCGGGTGGAAGTAATATCTCGCACACAGGCTTTTTTATAAATAACCAAAGTGATGTACGATGTAATCTGAATAGAAATTATTTGATAATATACTTTATACTTTAGTAGAAAGCACTGCAATATTCTAGGGGGACAGCATATTTGACACATGAATACATAAGCCTCCCTTGGGTGTTCCACAGATAGATGAAATTGCTGGGGAGTGAAATGTTTTAAAACCATGAAAATGTATTGGGTCAATAGACCTTGTTCATAAAATATGGAACTTAGACACTAATTCTAACCACCCCATTATAGTACACTTGTGGCACAATCCTTCACATTCCAGAAAAAAACAGTGGGGCATATCAACAAGGGCTTTATCTCTGCTTTTTTGGCTTTAAAAGCCAAAATAGCAGAGATAAAACTAGCACCCTATCAACAACAGGGTGCTAACACGCAAATTTGCATGTTAGCACCCTTTTACTCTACGCTTCCCCTTGCATCTCTAATGAGATGCAAAGGGGGCGTTCCAGAGTAAAATAATAGGAGAAATGTCGCTAAGCGACATTTCTCCTATTATCAAGAATGTCGCTAACCCTGTTAGAGACAAAAAAAAGCAGCGCTAACCGCGGTTAACGCTGCTTTTTTACATCTGCTAATTTTCAGACTTAGCCATGATATCCTATGGAAGGAGGATATCATGGCTAAGTTTGCCTGTCCCTATCAACAAGGTAACGTGTGATCATCGCTGGGTTTCCAGCGATAATCTCACGTTAGCCTGTTAGCGTGTAGATTTTTATCGCTATTGAGATAAGCGTTGCTAATAGCACGCTATCTCAGCGATAAAAATTCACGCTAGCCGGCGATAATTATCCTCACGCTAAGAGCGCTGAGCGATAATTATCGCCGGTTGTTGTTGATATGCCCCATAGTTGGCTAAAACAGGAGGTTTAACCTGGGATCGGTCCATCGGAGTGGCTATTTGGTCCCTATGAGGACTAGAATGTAAGGAGGGGGAATCACATTCAGCCATTATATCTAGAAAGGTGCCAGGATTGAGCTAGGGGAGGAGAGGATTACCGACAGAAAGACCCTCACTGGACATAGTAGAAGCCTTCAGTCAATCCACTCCATTAAGTGTGGACAGGCTATCGAATCTAGTGTGAGTTGCAATTGGAAATAAGGAAGCAGAAGACTGCAACCAGTTATAACGAGATGGTTGATGGAAAATTTTTGAGAAACAGGACTCTGGTAAAAAAAAAAACAAGGGGTAAAACCACAATTTGTTGTGCGGTCAGGGATGTAGTGCTGGCTCTCTCTAGTAGAGATTCATCTAGTTTGGGGAGATTTGAAAGATAACACCACACAATCACCCTGAAATGATCTGCACCCCAAACCAACACATTTGACTCTCCTAATCTTCTTGATGTCTACAAAAAGTTCTCCGCCCAACCCCACCCTTGCATATGGCCAATTTAAGGATTTATTCCTGAGTGAAACTCAGGATTCATGAGCTGAGGTAGAAAGGGAGAGGACATTAGCTGAAATTACTACATAAGGTGTTGCTGCAGGGGGATGCTTTCAGATTTAGAAATAGGGTAAAAAACGTGGCAAATCATTAATAGTGTTATTGGCTAAAGATGAGCTTGAAAAGGCGTCATGTATTGTGGAGGATTGATTGTCAGAGGCAAGGAGGTAGGGTTGGATCTAACGCCAGTCAAGAGGTTATTAGGTAGGGGTGCAGTGGGAGCACTGGCTAAGACTGGAGGCGGTTGGAGTTGCCGACGTCAGGCTAGGCAGAGTTCGCTGGGCCCTGCTAGATACTGAGGGGTCACTGTATTATCCCTCACGGGGGAGAGGCAGTCAGTTGGCACATGAACCTTCCCCAGCAGATCCATACATGTTAAAACAGTATTTTCAATGTTTTTTAATCTCTCGGTGAGAGCACTAAATGAGAGCCTAACCATATCTGTGAGAGCTTGTACTGAGGCTGCCAACGAGGAATTGTCCTCAGTTAATATAGACAAGTTATTATCTGATACTATGTAAGACTCATTAGATGTTGTTTGGATCTGGGGAGTGATTTTCTTTGGGCGCCGTCCCCCCCCCCCCGAAGATTTAAAGTGGGCTGAGTCAAATTGCTGGAGTTATTTGTCCCTATTGCAACACCCATTGTGCCACCCAGTCAACTACAGGCCCACTATTGGTAACACCATGGCTGTTGAAGTTCTAAAGTGCACCTTCTTTATATAAAAACAACACTTTTTAAAAGGTCAAGAGCTCACTTTAAAATATGATTTTTTTTTAAACTAAGTAGACCTTTTTGTACATTAGACAAGGTGGACAGAATATAAACTGTAAAATGTTCAAGATTTAAGTAACAAATATCCTTACATCTCTAAAAACACTAGTAGTTTTTACACTGCAGCAAGGCTGCCTGCTTCAGAAAATAGTGGGTAACATTATTACATTTTATTATGCTAATTTCTGTTATGAGGCAATTAGATATAAAAATCAATCACTCTTAAGATTTTTTTAAACAACAATTAATGTAATTACAAAATCTCTCAAGGGAAAGATTTTTTTAGGGAGCTACTTTTTGCAAGCTTGTAACCTCTTGATCTCTATTTGCAGGTATTCAAAGACTCACCTGAAGCTGAATGTACCCTTGTGGTCATGAGGGAATTTCTCCTAGAACATGGACAAAAGGGCAGGGTAATTGGGTGGTAATGTACTTCCCTTGACAGAATTTCTTGTGGCATATGCCCAGGAACTTGACTGAAGAGGCATACACTGGGATGGGCAGATGTAGTTAATGCCTGAGATGTCTCCTGCTTTTGTCATCCTAGTCAGGCTGGAAGCAATCCCAGTGTGAGAGGAGACGCATCCATAATTGGGTTAGAGTGACCACTGTGTTGGGGCTGCTAATTTCCATAGCTATAACTCTGGGTTGTCATAAGAGCTTTGTACTGGGGGAGTATTATTTATCTGTGTAGGATTTACGGAAAATATTGGAAAAGTGTCTATGGTTACCTATAGAAAGTTTGGTTGTGGAGTGGCCTAGAGTTTACCCTACTACCTGCTGGTGTCATGCATAGATGTGACACTCAAAGTATACTCCTCAGAACACTTTATAGACAAGTGTAAGACAAAAAAAAGACTTAACTTGCTGTCTGTGATCTGAAAAGAGTCCTGAATGATTTGACATAATTTGACACTTTTGTACACAGGACAAACAAGCGTAGTACAAGGGTCTTAAACAGCAACTTATTTATTATGTGCATGAAATGAACATCATACAAGAGTAATTTATATAAAAGGAAAAGACCACCATTGCCAACTGTACAAGGGTTCAAGCATGCTGCTGGGCCATGTTAGACACCCATTGAATCAGCGATGTCCTCCACTGAAATAATGAGCAACTTTATAATTAGATGAATGGATTATATCAGCATCTAAAGAAAACAAATGGATACGTCTAAAGAATGTGTTTGACTATAACATGCACTTTCATAATTTTTTTATAAATTTAAATTGCATATGTTTTTCGATACCCATAACAGTGTATATCATGTGCACATGTTAGTTGTTGAAAACAATATTCAAGTCTAAATATATCTGTTAGCATTGCAGTGCACCTTCTAAAGTAATGTGACCTTTAGCAGAGATGTTGAAATGATAAATTATCCTGTGCATTTAAGGTAATTTTTGTGAGGTTATTAATATGACATTAGAAATGCTAAACCACAAATAGGATTATCCTAAATTATGGCTGTGTGATATGTTCCAGACGTTACAGGGCATAGAGGTAAGCGTAATTGAGTACTTGTACAAATTACTGGTACAAAGATAGAGGTAATTCCTTCTGGTGGCACATTAAAGAGGTAAGGTACTAAGGACATAAATTATAATGCGAATATGCATTATAATAATAGAACATTTTCACATAATTAGCAGCCGCGGTCCGTAATAGGAGTAACTGCAGGGCGGTGATGTGGGGAGGGGGAGGGGCAGAGTGGGGAGTAGTAAACTATGGATTACGGAGGTTTACAGGTAAATTAAGATATAAATTAATAAAACGAATTTCGTTGCGTGCACTGCATCGCATTTGGGGCAATTCGTTTTATTAATTTATATGTTAACTTAACTGTAAACCTCCGTAATCCATAGTTTACTAATCCCCACCCTGCCCCTCCCCCTCCCCACGTCACCGCCCTGCAGGCACTCCTACTACGGAGCGCGGCTGATAATTAGGCATTAGAATACAAGGTTTTTATATACACATACGTCTGACCAATTGCTACACAGGTTTATTAAAATGGTGCATTGTTTCCATGTTACCTTAATATATTAAAGAAGGTTTTAAAATATAACACCACATTACAAGCTATTTATATATAGAGTACATGATCATATAATATCTCCATTTCGTTACAATTATAGTCAAAATAACGAATAATGAAAATGGACCAGTCTCTACTCCAACTGGAATTCCTGTAATGCCTATCTTCTAAACTGTGGGCACCACATTTCCCTCATAGGACATGAGATTAAGTGGGCTGGAAAAACCACCACCAGGTGTCAGGGCTTTTCTTTTGGTAGTAAGGCAATGTACCGTCCCCATCAGTTCGGTTCAGCGCTTGCAAATGTTCTTCTGTGAGCCCTTGCAGGTAGTCACTGCGTTGACATGTCTACTATGGCTTCTAATAATTGTGTGTCAACCCTCTCTATTTCAACGACCATAACAGCAAATTTATTTTCAGAAAATGTTTGTGAAAGACTATCTCATCCTTCACACTCCGACACCCATCGACCACGCATGTAACCTGGGGTTTACCCTCGACTCAACACTCTCCATGGCCAAGCACGTCAACGCCGTCTCATCCTTCTGCTTCAACACCCTCCACATGCTCCGCAAGATTTACAGGTGTATCCCCACCGAAACAAGAAAAACGGTCCCCAGGCCCTCGTCAGCAGCAGGCTGGACTACGGAAACGGCCTCTATGCAGGAACTTCGACCAAACTCCTAAAACGACCACAACACATACAGAACGCCTCAGCACGCCTGATCCTCGACATCCCTCGCCACAGCCACATCACACCTGAGAGACCTGCACTGGCTTCCCATCAACAAAAGGATCACCTACAAGCTCCTCAACCACGCACACAAGGCACTCCACAACACCGGACTAGCATACCTCAACAGACGACTCACCTTCTATACCCCGAACCGCCAGCTGCGCTCCGCCGACCTCGCCCTCGCCACCGTCCCCCGCATCTGAAGAGCAACCACCGGCGGCAGATCGTTCTCCCACCTCGCTGCCAAGACCTGTAACTCCCTCCCCATCCTCCTACGGCAGACCCAGGACCTACTAACCAACACCTCAAGACCTGGCTATTCGAGCAGTAGGAGCAACCCGCCCCCCCCCAGAGCCCTGAGACCCTGACGGGTGAGTAGTGCACTTTACAAATGTTCTGATTGACTCTAAATATGACCCTAATTCAATTCTAGCTCCAGTTCTAGAATATGTAATCAAAGTGAATTTTTTGATTAAAGTTAAGCATTCCCTAAATATTGTATATGAGGGTTGATATGATGAAGTCTAGCATCTCAACACATTCTTATCAACTGCTGGCAGACTGTTCAGCTAAATATAATAAACTAGAAACACCCAACAACAACCCAACAGACAACCTTGCACTGTATGATTATCAGACTCTATGCCCGGAGCTCAGGTGAGTACTTTAGCGCTGGGCGGAGAGTCTGATTCAGCACTTCCTTTGGTAATGTTTTCCCTTTAAAACAACAGGTGTTATGTATTCCCCAAGGCCTTAAAATTTGTAGAACTGGATAATAGACACAAGCAGCTATAGATATATATATATACCCCACAAAAAACAGAAGAAAACATATTTGCTACCTTAATTCTCATAACAAGGGCAGTTAGTAGCAGAGAGCTTAGCCTTGCAAGACTAGATACTTCGACCTGAGTATTCTCAGGGGGGTGATATCACAATATTTTATATTTCCGCCCATCTATAAATCTGACCAATAATAATGCACATAATTAAAAAATACAACTAAGAGTCACTAGAAGCAAAAGCACTGTTTTGTAAGCCTGAACTCAGTTCTGGAATCAATCTTTAAGTTTCCTGCAGCCATATGGCTTGGCAAGTACACAGTGGCCCACATTTATTAATTTTTCATGCAGCACAATACAACAATCCGGATGTATGTCGTTACAACGCACACTTTTACAACGCATGCACTTACAACGCATTTTTTACAACGCACAATCCATTACAACGCATGACATTACAACGCAGGACACTACAACGCATTTTTAAAAACTACCTTTACAACGCATTTCCATTACAACGCATACTACCTTCACAACGCATACCATTACAACGCATAATATTAAATTGCATTTAAGGTAAGTATTAGATAGTATAGGGGTAAAAATTACTATTCTAACTCCAGGGGGTGCAACAGTAGGGTAAGTGTTGGATAGTATAGGGTTAAAAATTACTATTCTAACTCCAGGGGGTGCAACAGTAGGGTAAATGTTGAATAGTATAGGGGTAAAAATTACTATTCTAACTCCAGGGGGTGCAACAGTAGGGTAAGTGTTGGATAGTATAGGGGTAAAAATTACTATTCTAACTCCAGGGGGTGCAACAGTAGGGTAAGTGTTGGATAGTATAGGGGTAAAAATTACTATTCTAACTCCAGGGGGTGCAACAGTAGGGTAAGTGTTGGATAGTATAGGGGTAAAAATTACTATTCTAACTCCAGGGGGTGCAACAGTAGAGTAAGTGTTGGATAGTATAGGGGTAAAAATTACTATTCTAACTCCAGGGGGTGCAACAGTAGGGTAAGTGTTGGATAGTATAGGGGTAAAAATTACTATTCTAACTCCAGGGGGTGCAACAGTAGGGTAAGTGTTGGATAGTATAGGGGTAAAAATTACTATTCTAACTCCAGGGGGTGCAACAGTAGGGTAAGTGTTGGATAGTATAGGGGTAAAAATTACTATTCTAACTCCAGGGGGTGCAACAGTAGGGTAAGTGTTGGATACTATAGGGGTAAAAATTACTATTCTAACTCCAGGGGGTGCAACAGTAGGGTAAGTGTTGGATAGTATAGGGGTAAAAATTACTATTCTAACTCCAGGGGGTGCAACAGTAGGGTAAGTGTTGGATAGTATAGGGGTAAAAATTACTATATTATGCGTTGTAATGGTATGCGTTGTAATGGTAGTATGCGTTGTAATGGAATGCGTTGTAAAGGTAGTTTCTAAAAATGCGTTGTAGTGTCATGCGTTGTAATGTCATGCGTTGTAATGGATTGTGCGTTGTAAAAAATGCGTTGTAAGTGTAGTGCTTTGTAAAAGTTGCGTTGTAAAGGTTGTTCCCCCAACAATCCACCTTTCTGTGCTGCATGAAAGGGAAAAGTGGAAAGTGAAAGTAGAGGAATGAGACGTATTTACCTTTATACTGTGAATTCCTGTCCTTTACTGGCATTGACCCACTTTTGGTTGCGTTACGCCATAGAAAAAGTAAAAACCAGACATGGGTCCCATGCTCACTGTGCCACTGGATTCAAACTAGCCTGGTGATGAGGGATGATAACCCGAAATCAATGCCAGGATGCTTGTTTCTGGTCCTGGGAGGACCTGGCCTGGCAGTTCAGGCTGGACTGTTCTCAGGTGGCAGGTGGAGCAGCCTTGAGAGTGATTTGACTATGGCTAAGTCTAAACTGGGGTGGCATGGTGAGCAAAACAATGATGGATTAAACCCAGATCTGTGACTGAGGCTGAATATTTGATTTCTTCTGTATTCCGTCCATCATTTGTTCTTTTCCATTTTGTAGCCATAAGTGGGAAGGGTCTGCCCAGACGTGGGTCCCAGAAGAAGGGTGATACTCCTATGCTCGTTTATGATCCAGGAAGGACCTGCCTTGCAGTTTAGGCTGGATTGTTCCCATGGGAAGCATGATCAAGACTGATTTGCATATGGCTGGGTCGCAACTGGGGTGGTGTGGTGAGCAAAAAAGTGATGGATTAAACCGACATTTGTGACTGGGGTGAATGTATGATTTGTCCAGCATTCTGCCCATCATTTGTTCTTTTTGCTTTTAATAGCATATAGGTACTCTTGTGTCATGGTGCAAGGGTGTCTGCATTGTAGGCAACATTGTTTGTATTCAGGATGGGGCACCTTCCTACACCACAACAATCCTGAGAGGCATTTTCCTCTTTCTACGCGTGCTGCAGAATGCATTGCTCTTCGCTATGCCTCACCTGGGGAGGTGTAGCTTTTTGATGCATTCCCAGATTTAGGACTACTGGTAAATCTGGGAATGCACAAAAATCCATGGGTGGATGCGTGGGAACGCCCGTGCTCCACCCATGGAACGCCTCCCTTGGGCAGAGTAACGCAGGGCAGAGATCTCCGTTGTCTTAACTTACTCCAGATTTTTGACGCTATGCAAGGTCACGTAAGGTGATCTTGCATGGCTTGGTAAATCTAACTTTTGCATCACCCTTAAACTCCGTTGCATGGCTCAAAGGCGACGCAAAACCTCGATAAATATGGGCCCATGTTTCTTTCAGCCGCAAGACTATATAACAAAAAAAATTAAAGCAAGTTTGGTGCGGTACCCAGGGACAGCAATTACTGTCAGGAACAATTGTACTTTCATCGCCAGCTTCACAATTTATTGCCTACCACACAGGATAAGATGAAAGCGCAGCCTGCAGAAACATTATGCTCGCCCAGGAAAATATGAAGGGCCTGATGTGTCACTGCAGAGCGGAGCGCGCTGATCCAATTTCATCGCTGCTTTCAATATTATGGCTCCTCATTATTTTCCATTAGCACTGATTTTTCTCACCAGGTGTAGTGGAATGTCAAACAGAGTTATGTTTCAGGGAAGCGTAATAGATTAATATGAAAGTATTACCTGCCTTTAAAGGATGTTGGAAGTTGGTAGCCTGAAAAAACCTTTATGCTTTTTCCCTTGCAAGATACACCTGATGATGTGCGAAGTTGCAACTTTTTTTGCAAACAAACAAAGGAAGTTCGCAGCTTGTCACTTTGCTATATTTGCACAAAACTCATGAATTATGTGACGGTTTAAGTTATACCCAGGGCCACTATTAGCTTGATTCAAGCTTGTCTTCATTATGTGGCTAGATCATGCAAATTATGCGGCATAATGCTGCAAACCTGAAACACCAGTTTAGCACCTAAATACAAAAGTCAAGAACTAAATTGTGACCATTTCACCGTTGCATAATATCAGCCACTGCATGGGACAATGTGTGGCGCTTTCTGAATAACTCTTCATTGGTCTGGGATAGAAACAACCTATTTTGTTCTGTTGGGCATATCATGCAGCAAATAGATGCTTATGCAGCATGTGATGTAATTAAAAGCTATGAAGAAAATACTCTAGATGCAGAATCACATCATTCCAATGGCCATCAGGAATTCTAATGCAGTTATGTTGCATTACTGACACCAGAGGGATCAGTCATTTCTAGATGCCGAGTTACTGGCGCAGTAATTGGTGGGGCGATGAGGACCTCAGGACACAAGTGGACTTCATCCTCTGAGCAGCAGTGCGCCAGACCCACGTTTGCAGCGTGATGTAAAAAGGGGCATGGCCTTGGAACACCTCTCTGCAACGCAGCTCTATGGCGCCTGATGGAGGTACCTGGTGGGCTAGTTGGCCCCCAGGGACCCTCAGGATTTAAGGTGACTTAATCCCACAATTTACAACGGGGGGTGCATTTGCACGGTGGTGCAGGGAGGGGGCGGGACCTGATATAACAAGTTAGCAATCTTGCTGTGTGGGAGTTACTGGAGGTAATAAAAGGGGTAGTTGGCCCCCAAGGTTGATGTTGGGGGCTAACTACCCCTCCTGTTTCCTCCAGTAAATTCCACACAGTGAGATTGCTAAAGGGTATTTGGAGGCCATGCTCACCTTTCTACACCACTCTGAAAACGAGTCTGCTATGTTATAGTTAGAAATTAGCATTTAAAAAACCTTTGAAATTCACTGAAAAAAACATAGGTTTCAGGGACGTTATAGTTAGAAATTAGCATTTAAAAAACCATTGAAATTCATTGAAAAAACCATAGGTTTCAGGCACGTTATAGTTAGTTGGACATTTCACTCGTACAAAATCATTGAAATTCAGCACTGCTGATGATGTCACATATTACATCATTCATGACATGGTCAGTGACATCACTGATGACATCTCAAATTATTCAATGCATGTTTGGTGTCCTTCAATTTTGACGGTATCTCAATCAATCAATCAAGACATTTGTAAAGTGTGCTACTCACCCGTGAGGGTCTCAAGGTGCTGGGGGGGTGCTGCTACTGCTTGAACAGCCAGGTCTTGAGTATCCTCCTGAAAGTTAGTAGGTCTTCGATCTTCTGTAGGAGGATGGGGAGGGTGTTCCAGGTCTTGGCGGCGAGGTGGGAGAACGATCTGCCGCCGGTGGTCGCTCTTCGGAAGCAGGGGACGGTGGCGAGGGCGAGGTTGGTGGAGCGGAGCTGGTGGTTCGGGGTGTAGAAGGCGAGTCATTTTTTGAGGTATGCTTGTCCGGTGTTGGGAAGTGCCTTGTGTGCGTGGGTGAGGAGCTTGAAGGTGATCCTCTTGTTGACGGGAAGCCAGTGCAGGTCTCTCAGGTGGGGTGTGATGTGGCTGTGGCGAGGGATGTCGAGGATAAGGCGTGCAGAGGCGTTCTGTATGCGTTGCAGTCGTTTCAGTAGTTTGGCCGGGCTCCCGCGTAGAGGGCATTTGCATAGTCCAATCTGCTGATGACGAGGGCCTGGGTGACCATTCTTCTAGTGTCGGTGGGGATCCATCTGTAGATCTTTTGGAGCATGCGGAGGGTGTTGAAACAGGAGGATGAGAAGACGTTGACTTGCTTGGTCATGGAGAGTGTTGAATCGAGGATGAATCCCAGGTTGTGTGCGTGGTCGGTGGGTGTCGGTGCTGCTCCCAGGGCCGTCAGCCACCAGGAGTCGTCCCAGGTAGATGGGTTGGAGCCAAGGATTAGGACCTCTGTCTTGTCCGAGTTCAGCTTCAGACGGCTGGTCTTCATCCATTCGACGACGGCTTTCATTCCTTTGTGGAGGTTGGTTTTGGCAGTGAGAGGGTCCTTGGTGAGGGAGAGGATCAGTTGTGTGTCGTCAGCGTAGGAGATGATGTTGAGGTCACAAGAACCAATCCACAAATTGCAAAACAGGTTCAAATAATGAACCTATACCCAAGATGAAGGGTCTACCCGAGGGTGGTCTTGTAGCCTTATGTACTTTGGGCAGCACATAGAAATAAGGTATCTTCGGTTCATACTGAATCAGAAACTTGGCTTCACCTGGTTTCTCCAAGTGCTTCGAAGGCTCAAGAATGGAACTCTTCCTCAAACTGAGTCTGATGTCCACAGCATTGGCTAGTAAGGTGCCTAAATTCTCCTCAGTAGAAACAGCACACCACCCATCGGGGAGAACTCCTTCACTGAGACCTGTAATTGCAAGACTACTCCACTACAGGGACAGAGACTTGATCCTGTAATGGTTTCAGACGTGCCCATGGCAATTTGAAGGTTAGGTAACACTATCACTGCCTATCCGGATTTCATTGTGGATGTGCAGCGCCTCTGCACTGTTCAAGCAGCAGTTGTAATATACACTCCTCTACCCCGAAAAACTCAGGGTGGTAGACGGTATGTCAATGCGCTTTGTCCTGAGCCCCAAAGATGCATGGACCTGGCTGCACGCTATGGGCATAGTGGCCCCATCAGCCACTGATCAGCACAGTGTAGATGTGGATGACACAGACAATGAAAAAGTAGCCAACAAGTGAGCATAAGTGTTGATGGAGGTCCTGCACCAGAGCCAAAACACAATTGGGACCTTACAGTCGGACTTCGCCTCATACTCTGGCTCAGACACCAATTAAACTATTGCCTCTGCTGGTGAGGATTATCGAGGCCCAGAGCTGACACCGAGACTGGCGGATTACTTGATATGATGGGTAGAGTATTGCCTTGTCCGTGAGTTGACGAGGTGTGGAATGACCATATGGGAGTCTTCGGTGCACAACGGGGACTCGGGTGGGTGGGTCTTACCAAGCCCAATGTTCAGGGCCCAAGGGACTGTGAGACATAGTGGATGGCCTGCCAAACACCCATCTTCGCGGTAATGGACACATACTTTAGTTTTAGATTTTTCGTTGTTGATGCTCATATGTTGTATTGGTATGTCTGGGTACCACACTGATGCCCTGACAGGGAAGGGGGTGAAAAAGTTACTTATACTGTTGTTGCACAGTTGGAGACACTCATACAAATTAGCTCAGACAAAACCAACCCCACCAATGCACAGGAACATAAGGGTGACCCTTGGGAGGATCTTCACCTAGAACTATGGGGAATGTAGTCCATGGGACGAGACCCACTGTTACAAGTAGACAAACACAATTTTGCAGACCCCCGCACTTCATGATCCCACAATACAACCTTCATTGAACATAAGGGATATTGCCAGTCCCATTAAGAGATACAGTGTCCACATTCACCTTTAAAACAGCCAAAAACATGTAACCTTCCTACAAGAGACACACCTGACGTACTCCACATGAAATGGAGAGGACAGGTGTATGGCACTATAATATCAGCATACACATAAGGTGAACAATGAGCGCACGTATGTTGTGGTGGAAGAGCATATGGAAGGTGCCCCGCATACGTTAATAGCTATTTATGCCCCTAATGCTAATCAATCAGCATTCTTGGACCATTGACCATACACTCCTGATATACAGGGTAGAGACTTTAACAGTGTCCCAGATATCACTAGGGTCCAATCTGTCCCTCCTTTGGATGGGGCCGTCTGTCATACAGCAACACAACATTTTACACAAATGTAGGTGGGTGCATGGCATATGGCGCATATGGTGCTTGCAACACCCTGTTAGTAGGGAGTTCTTGTTTTACTCCCCGTTCCATGACATTCATACTCGGTTGGATTTCTTTCTTTGCAGTTACTCATTGGGTACATGAATACAGTTGATGGAATGTTTTGTACCCATCCTATCAAACCACTGCCCACTCCAAATGACTATCCACCCCTACATACCAACCTGCAATCTCCAGACCAAGGCTCTCCAGGACACACCTTCCATGGGAACCCTGGTGACAATATCACCTAATTTTTGAAACAGAACGCAGGCTCCACCTCATTTAGGGCAATTGAATAGGAAGCTCACAAGGTGGTCATGAAAGGATATTGCATTACCACCACATGGGGCTTTGTAAGACCCTAGGAAGTGAACTGCTTGACACAGAATTGACTCTGAGGCAACTCAAGACTGAGATGCCTCTGCAGGTCGAAAAGGTGGGACAGCTACGTCAGCTAAGAAAAGAACATCGAAACCTAGAGGTGCTCCTGGGGAAGCTTGATGATACACAGCCCCTCACCCATATACATGGAGAGGGTGAGTGTGCGGGCAAGCTGTTGATGTGGCTGGCGCCTGTCGAACATACATGTCCATCGATAGGGTTGATCAAAATAGATTATGGCACTATACTCAACTAACAAATGGGCATTATCACTGCCTGGGCAGTGGTTGACCGCCCCACCACTGACAGGCTAACGGAAGCTGCATGAGCTTACCCTCCCCCACCTGAACCCACTCCAGACAGCGGAACTAGAGGAACAGCTGCAAATTTAGGAAATCCATATGGCCTTTACTCAAATATCCCCCCCAAAATCCTAGAAGGACTCCTTATAGAATACTATGCCACCTTTAGCGCGTAACTGTCCCTGAAGCTATTGGAGGTTTACAAAGAGACAAAAGAGAAAGAACAGCTCCCAGACATGCTCAGCAAGACACTGATAGTAGTACTCCCCAAACCAGGCCTTCATTCCCTAGATGTCCACTCCTGCAGGCCTCTATCACTTTAAAACTTAGACTATAAGATATTGTGGCAGGTGCTAGCCAATAGATTGCTCCTTACACTTAACACACTAGTGCACACTGACCAAAATGTTTCATACTAGAATGCAAAAACCTCCTCAACATCCACCAATCACTTCGTTTGGTGAGAGCTGACACATGGGACATGAGTGAACAAGTGATGGTATCACTTGACATAGAAAAAGCATTCACTACCTTTGGCTGGAATTATTTACTATCAGCACTGGAGGAGAGGCCCGGGATCTCAGCTGCATATGCTCTCTATAGAAGCACCCGGTAGCAAGAGTTAAGCCCAGGACAGTTGATCTCAGACGGTTTTGACATACAAAAGGGCACTAGGCAGGGATACCCACTATCCCTGATGATATTAGTCCTCAACATGGAGTCACTGGCCTGCAGGGTACGCTTACAGGCATCTCAGTGGGGAATAGTAGCTCTCATAGGGTGCCCCATAATCTCATCAAATGCATAAGGCACCCTCATCTACTTGCACAAAGCTAGTACTACACTCCCAGTTCTGATGGAGACCCTACACATATTTGGGACCATGTTGTGCCTCAAGCTGAACTCGACTAAGCCCTGCCTGTTCCCCCTATACATGGTACCAGAACATAATAGAGGGGCTTTGCCACAATCCAGGCTCAAGTGGTGCTATGACATGTTCAATTACCTGGGCATGCACATTTACACTTTGAAGAGCAACCTAAATAAGGGAAATATATATAAGGCATTGGGTTAAATTCACAGGGCCCTCCTATTTTGGCCATCACTCCCGCTTTCTCTACTGGGCCGAGTAGCAATCTCCAAGATGCTATTTCGGCAATGACTAGAGTATATTTTTGCAGCTTTACCACTCATGCTACCTGCTGACTGTGCTTTTTTGAGACAGCTCCCTGCACAGAACAATTAGACCGCCATCGACTACTCAATGGAGCACATATTACACCTAGCTATCAAACCCCCGGCGACACCCACCATACGAGACTCAACAGATGAGAATATAGCACGCAAATGTTGACATAAGTAGGCATAAGGTAAAAGGCCACTACTGATGCCTATTTGGCACATAGTGACATTTACACGAGGCTACCATGCATCACAATGTAGTGAGCTGGAAAGTAGCAGGGATTGAACTGGCAGGAGACCTCATAATGGAGAGCGTACAACGGACTTTTCAGGAGATCATGGACACCTATAATATAGCAGCAGGACACTTCCTGACATATAGTGCATACAATATGTGGTCACCACGCAATGGGGACATGGCCAAACTGAACCACCCACATCACCACTGCTGCACACAGGAGTCATAAGGACAATTATAATGGCACTTTATACCACTCTGCAGTTCCACAACCACAAGTCAAACTCCATGGGTTAGAGAATGCTGGACGCGGAACCTCCATACACAAATCACTGATAAACAATGGGCCTGAGCCCTAAACAACGTTAATGAGATCTCACATAACCCACATTTCTGCTACACACAATTTAACTACCTACATCAAGCATATCTTACACCAAGAGGTATAAAACACATATTCCCAGGGGCATCCCCTGAGTGCCCTAGATGTAGCATACCCAATGTGGGTTTCTTTCACATGGCCTGTGAATGCATGGTGATATGGCAGGCCTGAGGAAAGGTCACTGGAATTACGTCTGCATTGATTAAGTGTATGGTGCTGGGCATGCCAGAATCATGTTTGCTGGCCATAAGACCCAAGGGTAATGGATACAAGTACCTACACAGCTTCATTGATCTAGCTGTTGTACTATTCAAACAACAAACAGTGATGTCTTGGAAGTCCCATGCAACCCCCAACACGCAATGCCGGCTACACTTTTTGTTAAAGTAGGCAAAGGGTGAGCTGGATGTCCTCACATGGCTCAGAAATGGGGCGGAGAAAGAACTGGGGTAATGATCTGGGATGTGTACATTAAGAACCAGGCACATAAAATGACAAAAGGCTACCCTGAACACCCCTCTGAGTACCCCTTAATATCAAACTACTGCTACTTTTCTCAATGGGTACCACCACAGTGTAACAGGGAGGTGGCACAATCCACCTCTTTAGCTTCAAAGTCAGTCTCAGTACTAACAAACAAAGAAGAGGCACCCATAATGGCCACTGGGTATAGATTAGTGTAGCATACCCTAGTACATAATGCAAACCTAGTGCCCAACCATAAAGTACTTCCAAAAAAATAAACCACACAACCCTAATCTCTTCCAACAGTCGGGTGGACATCTTAGTTATGTGCGCATTTCGGGATCATGTTGCCATACCGAAGTCCCCTCCACATCAGACGTGTTTTTCCCATGATGTCTTACTTTTGTGCAATGGAGCTCTTAAATTTGGCCTTTTAGTGCACATCACAATGATGGTGCACACAGGATATGACTTTATAACTCTAATGTGTACGGTCTTGGCACCATTACAAGGCCTGGGAATATCATTTTTATTGTTTTGTGTTGTAAAACTATTGAAGATATGCAAAAAAAGAATAGTGATGTTTGTCCTTATTCAGCTCATTTCATGTCTGTAGAGCTACTGACCTTATGCCTGGAGCAAATGTTTTAAGAAAAAAATCAGAATTTCAGCAAAACCATGCAATGCGGATAATGTTAGCCTCCATGTCTTCAATAAAACCCAGATTTGCTTAACACATAACTTGGATAATGTACATTTTATGGCAACCTCAGGCTGTTGTTATAAATGTTCAACGCTTTCTCACCACAGCTCTCACTGCATGTTCAACAGGTTTCAAACAGAACTTTGTGGTCACTCCTGCATTTGACCACACTGCCCCCCTCAAAATTTCTTTCAAATTCTTCCAACCTGAAAGGTTATGCTCATCATAGCTCCTCTGGTAGAATGAGCCACAAATGTGCCTAAATCCACACTTCCCTCATCTATAACCCAACAAACCAGCCTAACAATTGTAGATAAAAGCACTGGCCTATGAAGCTTACAATACAAGAAGAGAAAATGATGAAGACCATGTGGTGGAAACTCAATCAATCTCTTATTATACTCACACAGACATTCAACCACATGTGACATGTTTCACCTCAATGAACTCTTAATCAGTCCTATGTGAAATCACGAAGTAATACCCCACCCATTGAAACAAATGTATTATCCACATTTAAAGTGCAAACATCTCAAGCTGTTCTGGAAGAGATGAGACACAACAAATTTGCAAACACAAAATTCAGCTGAAGCAGAGATAAATCTGAATTGAATTCTCCGCCCAGTTTTCAAACAGCACAAAAATAAGGCTAACATCCCATGAAGAAGTGTACTTCGGAACAGGTATCTTTAACCTAATGCCCTTCGTAATCTAACATACCATGGGTTATTTTTCAATGAATCTTTCATTTAGGAATCAAACAGCCACAGCTGACATGTTACAATTTATCAACTTATAACAGAAACCTTTTGAAAAAAGTTCTAACAAATAATTTGTCCACCGTACTACAAATGACTCCAAGGAATCCAAATCGCTCTCTACAGTCCAACATTTCCAACTTTGCCACTCTCACGAGCACTTCTTCCTTGTACCAGACTGTAAGACCTGGCTTTTTCAGTGGGTTTATCCCCAGACCTTTTGGGGCTCCTATTTTTTACCCTGTTTTTGTTGGTTTTAGGACTCTGGGCCCTTTACCACTGCCGATCAGTGCTAAAGTGCATATGCTCTCTCTGTAAATCGGTATTATGGATTGGTGTTTCCATGATTGGCTTGTTTGACTCACTACTAAGTCTCTAGTACAATGCACTGTGTATGCCTAGGGCCTGTAAGTCAAATGCTTCTAGTGGACCTGCAGCACTGATTGTACCACCCACACAAGCAGCCTTGCGTGCAGTCTCTACTGTCATGTCGACCTTGTAAGTGCACCCACTTGCCAGGCCCTAACCTTCCCTTTTATAACAAGTGAGTCACCCCTAAGATAGGTCCAAGGTACCCCTGTAGGCAATGTGCAGTGTATGTAAAAGGTAGGACATGTACTGATATGTGTGACATATCCTGATCGTGAAATACGGTTTCTTTTTTCACTATTGAAAGGCTATCTGTCCCATGGGATATATTGGGGAATACTTTGTAACATCTTATAAGTAGAACTTCCCATTGGGACAAGATAGAGAAATAGAGTTTAGTGTGCCTGAACTCAGAATATAAATATTCATATTTTAGTATAGATGAATATTATATTGTGTGTTTTAAAATAGCACTATTAGAAAGTGGATATTTTCTTGCTTAGCCATCCTGTGTGCCTCTCCTGGTTTGTGGATTGCCTGTCTGGCTTTTGAGTGACAGGGGCTGCGGGGAAGCATTCTCTGAGATAGCCACTGGGGTGGTTGATGTGTGTCCTGTGTTTCCTGAATGAGTCAGGGCTGGGCTGAATAGACCTGTGCTGCATTTAGAGCAGGGGAGGAGATTTCCTTGCACCTGAATGGGCCTGGTCTGACTTACACACTGCTGTCTCCACCTCCTGCTGGGAAGCTGGACCAGAGAGGATAGAGCTGGTTCTGGCTGAGCACAGAGCCTCTCTACCACAAGAGAACAAAGGAAAAGACTGTTTAAATATTGGGGCCCAGAACTTTAGATTATTTCTGGAATTCAAGAGGAACCTTTGCGATGGAGAAGAGCTGGAGAAACTGAAGGAAAAGTACTGCCTCTTTGCTGTGTGCTGTCTGGGGTTGGCCTGCAGTGGCTTTTCTGCTAAGGAAAGGACAAGGACGTTGCTGTGTGCTGTGCCCCCCTGCTTGAGGAAAATCTCCAAGGGCTAGAGCTTGCCTCCTGTTCTGAAGTCTCAGGGACACAAAGACTTCACTACCAGCTCTCCTGAACTTCCCTGCAGGGAGTTCTGACCTGACAAGAGGTGCCTGTTGCTGAGTTGAGCCTCTGGAGGTTGTTCCTGCTGTTGGGAGCTGACAAAGAGACGCAATTATGAGAAGCGCGATGCATTCGCACCTGTTTCCGACGTATCTCCGCCATGCGAGAAGAATTTTCACGCATCGCCATCATGCCGCTGAAGAAACCGATACTACAAACAACAATTGGTTCCGTCGGGTCACACAATTTCTTTGTAGTTTTACACATTTAAATAGGAAAAAGTGATTAATCTAGGCGAGGCGCTTGAACACAAACACAAAAATAAAATTACGTTTTGAAAGGAAGATAATATTTTAGTTTGTGTTTTGAAGTTATTAGGCAAGGTCAAGAATTACAGAGAAAAAGCAATTAAAAGGCTGTCTGATAATTCAATTAATAAAGCGGCGCATGTGAACGTGATTTACAGTGACACAGTGAATGAAGTGACAAGGTGGCAAGATCTGTGTATTGTACAAAAAAGTGACATGATACTATACATGTATTTACAGATGGAGTTTTTCAAACAAGGTCCAATTCAAAATGTGGCAACGATGTGTCTAGCTCAGTGATTAAATTACATAGATTTGTAAGCTACAAGACCTATTGAAGTATGGACAGATAACCGTTGACTTTTCAACCCTGACAAAAGCATAAATTGAGGATGTCAAAACGGGTCTTCTTCAGGACAAGGGATAAGCTGAACAGCCTGCAGAAAGAAAATTCTGAGTAAGTGTGTGTTCAAGGCAACGTTCTCTTGAGGGCGTACCTTGTGGCAGCAGGCCGACGGCAGGTTTCTGTGATCTTTGACTGCCGTTGCGGTAACACTCGTAGTTATATAGAGCACTGCGTAAAGGGTCTAATGTGCACGCTGTCCGTGCAGAAGCCTAGACGGTCGTCGGAACGGGAGTAGCATAGAAAACAGACTTCCCGGTTCATAAGTAAAATTAGGAGGATACAGTTTTGCTCTTGGGAGCGTAGATTTCGCCATTTCGCAGTGGGGCAACAAAGTGGCAAAGCCTAAGTAAAGTAGAGTACCCTTTGGGTTCCGATCTAAGATATCAGTAATTGAAGAAAACCGTTTTGCAGTGTGACAACAGAGTCACAACAAACGTGAATAAATTAAATGAGATTGCCCTGCGGATTAAGATTCAATTATTTGGTGAAAAATAATTATTGCATGAACTCAATGTATCACTTATAAAAAACAACATTGGATTAATTCAAACATTTAAACATTCGGTGAGAGAGTGGAACACACAACATTGAGTGTTCTTTTTACATGTAAAATGATAGCTTACAGTTGTGATGAATGACATGGAGTAGTCAGTCAAAGCAAAGGTCAATGTATATACAACAAGATCATATGTGTGAATGAATGGCAATCACTAATTATATACACTGCCATTCAGGAACGCGTGGCCATTTTAACACTTTGGACACTATTCTATGCCGTACATTGAATAATGTACAAACTCTGTCTGATGTAACAACATATGTTCCCAAAAAGTGAATCAAAGGTATCCAAAAGGTATTGATAACCAGAATACTAACATCCAGGAGGTGGCATCACAGCCTGTCTGACATGTGTGCAAGGAATACAGTATCATCTGTTATGTTATGTTATGTTATGTTATTTATTTGTTAAGCGCAAACAGCTGCCCCAGCAACGGAGCGTCCCGGCGCTGACCTAACCAATACCAGAGGGGAGGGGGGAACCAGCAGAGGAATTAGATGACAGAGAAGAGATGGGTCTTAAGTGCTTTCCGGAAAGCGATCAGATTGGTTTGGGCACGGATGTGTGGCGGCAGTGAGTTCCATAGCTTAGCTCCTAGGACTTTGAAGGAACGTCCACCCTGTCTGCAGAGCTTAGTTCGGGGGACCATCACGAGGTGTTGTCCCAGAGAACGCAAGTTGCGCTGGGGCGTGTATGGTGTCAAAAGTGGGCGTAGGAGTTCAGGGCATTCGGATTTGAGAATCTTAAAAGCCGTGGTCAGGGTTTTAAATTGGATCCGAGATTCCACAGGCAGCCAGTGCAAATTGCGAATGGTGGTTCTGGCAGAGCACCTGCGTGGGAGACCAACCACAGCTCTGGCGGCCGAGTTCTGGATACGCTGCAGTCTTGCAAGTTCAGCTTTGTTTGCTCCTAAGAGCAGGACATTGGCATAATCTAGCCGGGCAAGAATCATGGCTTGCATGATGAGTTGACGGGTTTTGGAGTTAAAGAATCCAAGTATGGGGAAGAGGCTCCTCATGAGACCCACACACGTGGCTGCCACTTTCTTTGTGTGGGACTGAAAGTTAAGTGAAGGGTCGAGCCAGACTCCTAGGTTTTTGACGACTTCTTTTGGCACGGGAGTGGGGCCAAGCACAGCGGGCCACCAATGATTGTTCCAAAGGGCGGGGTTTTTTCCCAGGAGGAGGACCTCCGTTTTCCCGGCGTTTAGCTGCAGGCAGTTGAGTGTCATCCACTGTGCGACTGCCGCGAGGCCGTCTCTGAATTTGGTTGCCGAAGATGAGGGACCTTCAGAGAGTGTAATAACCAGCTGTGTGTCGTCAGCGTACGACACCAGCGTAAGGTCCCACTCTTTTGCCACCACTGCGAGAGGCTGAACGTATAGGTTGAATAAGGATGGGCTAAGTGCCGACCCCTGGGGGACTCCTTGCCCGATGGAGTGGGGATGAGAGATGTAGGGGGGGGCTGAGACTTGGAAGGATCTGTCCTTTAAGAAGGACTGGAACCAATCAAGGGCTAAATCGCCAATCCCAATGGCCTCAAGTCGTTTCAGCAAGATGTTGTGTGAGACCGTGTCAAAGGCCGCGCTAAGATCCAGCAGGATCAGCGCGGCACTTTGACCGGCGTCTAGGATTCCTCGAAGGTGCTCCGTGGTGGTTAGCAGAGCCGACTCAGTACTATGACCTGGTCTGAAGCCGTTTTGGGAAGGGTCCAGGATATGGTTTTGCTGCATGTGGTGGGATAGTATTTTGTTGACGTGTGCTTCAGCTAGTTTTGACGTCCAGGGGAGCAGGGAAATAGGTCGGAAGTTTTCTGGTTTATTGGGATCCAGTGCGGGTTTTTTAATGATGGGTGAAACCCAAGCAGATTTCCAACAAGTGGGAACCACCGCTGAGGAAAAGGAGAGGTTGAGTATTTTGGCAAGCGGGGGGAGAAAGAAGTCAAGCGATTCCAAGAATTTGGACGGTCGCATGGGGTCTGCTGGGGAACCAGACTTGACCTGTCTACATAGTTTAGCGAGGTCGTCTAGGGATATATCGGGTATTCTTAGCAGTTTAGATGTCTCTGCCGTTGAATGGGGAATGCTATGGTGCGTAGCATCGTCCTGTGGAAAGGATTCGTAGATCTTCCTCACTTTTTCAGTGAAAAAGGTGGCAAGGTCCTCGCATTGTTTCAGGGAGGTGATGCAGGAGCCTGGATTGGGGATGTTCTGCAGGTTTTGAACTAGGTTGAAGATGGTTTTGGTGGGGTTCGAACTGCATTCGATTTCCTTTGCGTAAAAAGAGGCTCGAGTAGTGCGAATCGCCTTGTGGTAGATGCGAAGTTTAGATAGATAGAGGGTTTTGTTAGTATCTAAGTATTCTTTCCTCCACTCGCGTTCGGCTTTTTTGCACTCTTTCCGTAACTTTTTAAGTGAATCGTTGTACCATGGGTTAGAGGGGGAGCTGCGGGTTTTGGTCAATTTGGGCGGAATTAAGGCATCGAGCCCTGTGACTATCCATTCGTGGAAGGCGGCGTAAACTGTATTAATATCCCTATTCTCCTCGGGGGGGTGGAATTCACCTAGATGGCTGATGAGGTCTCCGGAGATGAGTTTATGCCAAGGTCGTTTGTGGCAGGAGTTGGCCGTGCTTTTGGGGGGTGGTTTTTTTGCTATAATAGTAAGTTTGACAAGAAAGTGGTCAGTCCAGCCTATGGGTTCAGGGGGATCAGCCGTGACTTCCGATAGGTTCGAGAAAACGGGATCCAGTAAGTGCCCAGCGGTGTGGGTGGGGGAGTGAACCAAGGGGTTTAGCTGCAATGCCGTGATGTCGGCTAGCAGGTTTTTGATGGTGGGGTCAGTGGTGGAGTCGAAGTGAAGATTGAGGTCACCCAGGATGGTAAAGTTGGGGGAGGAGATTGCCAAGGTATGAGCAAGTTCCAAGAGTTCCTCAATAAACCTGGCAGAGGGGCCAGGAGGCCGATAGACGTAAAGGCCAGAGAGAGTGAATTGCGGGCAGGTGGCAATCTTGAAGCGTGCGCATTCGCAGCCCCAGATATCTTCTTTGATGAAGGAGCAGTTGTATATGGTTTTGTACACAACGGCTATTCCTCCGCCTCTAGAGTCTCTATTAACCAGTTTCATGGAGAAACCGTTAGGCAGCGTGAGATTTAAAATGCTGGTTTGATCGTTATGGAGCCAGGTTTCACATATGAACAGAATATCAGGATTTTCGTCCATAATGAGAGTGTTGACTTCTGCATGGTGTTTTACAAGAGATCTAACATTCAGTTGCAGAACCCGGAGGGAGGGTAGTTTGGGTGTCGCTGCTGTACCACTTACCAGGCTGGGCAGAGGCGTTGCAAAGTTACAGGATTCACACTGGAGTGTAGTTAGTCCGAGGTGGCCTTCGAGCTTGTTGCATATAGTTTTGGCGTTTAGTGCGTGGAGATGATTTCTGTCATAGCTGACTCGAAGTGAGGGATTTTGTGCAGGGGGACTGGCGAGAGGCGATGTCTTGGCGATGACGGGCGCAGACGGGCTTGCCTTAGGCGCTCCCGCTGCGCTCGTCCGCTGCGCTTCCTATACAGGCACATATCAAGGAAAGGGGGAGGCGTGGCCTAAGGTGGGCGTGTCCTCGTGACCTCGCCGTCAATGGCGGCAGGCAAGTGATTCTGCCAGGAATATGTTGCAGCGAGAAGCGCTGTTTAGGGGGTTTCTGATGCTCGTTTCTGGACAAGCCAGGTGAGTGAGTGAGGCTTAAAAGCAATACATTCGGCGAACAAGGTGACACAGAAAATACAAAGTTTTAAAAATGGTGGACTCCCGGCTTCCGCCTCAGGAGTAGTCAGGTTCTGTTTTCGTGGCACTGCGAGCGGAGTCTTATACTCGGCAGAGCGGTGGGCGTGGCCTAAGGTGGGCGTGTCCTCGTGACCTCGCCGTCAATGGCGGCAGGCAAGTGATTCTGCCAGGAATATGTTGCAGCGAGAAGCGCTGTTTAGGGGGTTTCTGATGCTCGTTTCTGGACAAGCCAGGTGAGTGAGTGAGGCTTAAAAGCAATACATTCGGCGAACAAGGTGACACAGAAAATACAAAGTTTTAAAAATGGTGGACTCCCGGCTTCCGCCTCAGGAGTAGTCAGGTTCTAATTCTAAGTTGGCCCATCTGTTTATGTGTCTCCTCTATCTTGTTCAAACCCAGGGCTACCGTGTTTAATAAGTGAATCCACTTACACTCCTTGAGATTGAGAGAAGCTGAAAAGTTACCCCCCCCCCCCCCCCAGGTGTAAATGTATTTTCTCAAGAACAGTCCTTCTAAGGCTTTCAGGCTGGTGTGCTGAGTTAACAAAATGGTCGACTAGGGGTGCCCCTAGCGTGCGATATCTGATCCTGCTGATGTGTTGTAGGATCCTGCATTTGATCTTTTGTGTTGTTTGCCCCACATAAAGTTTGTTGCAAGGGAATTTAATAAGATAAACAAGGTTGGTGCTATTGCAGTTGGTGAAATGTGGCATTGTGTAAGTGCGATTGACATGTGAAAAACTGTTTCCTTCAATGGTTAGAGGGCAGGTCTTCCAATAACCACATTTGTGATGGCCAGTCACTGGGGGTAAGTTGAGATGCATCCTAAGGTCAGGTTATTTAGGAGTTTCCAGATGAGCACTAACTACAGAACCTCTGACATTTCTTCCATGTTTGAAAGCAAATGATGGATCTTCTGTGATCCTGATTTCTGTTGACACCATTTTCCAAGATTTCTTGATTATCTACTTGATCTCATGGCTTTTGGGATTGTAGGTCGTCACACAGACTATCTTGTCACTTTGGTTGGTCTTGGGTTTGACTTCCAGTAGTGCTTCACGAGGGCAATACCAAGCCTTTTTCTTGGTACATTTCAGAAGGCCCAATGGATAACCCTTGTCCTTCAGCCGCCGTGTCAGTATCTCTGATTCCTTAAAATAATCGGATCTATGTGAGTAGTTGCGACGTAGGCGGAAAAATTGCCCATAGAGTAAATAATCAAGGAGACTCTTGGGATGATTTGAATTGTATTTGAGCAAGGTATTGCGCTCAGTTGGTTTTCAGTATAAGTTGATAAAAATCACACCCTTTTCAGTTTGCAGAGTAAGGTCTAAAAAACTGGGTAAACAGACATAATATCGAATTCAAAATATCGACAGGACATAATATCGAGTTTTTAATATAGAATCGACAGAATATCGAATTGCCAAAATATAGTGGTGAAGAATATCGAAAATCAGGTAAGAAATAAAATATCGATTTAAATAATATAGAAGTAAGTAATATCGACAGTCATAATATAGTTGTTAAAAATAGCGAATTTTTTATAGTGTTTTAAGTGTTAGTATATGTGTTAAAAGTATGTATAAATTTTGTAATGTACGTTTGAATATTTTTAAAGTAATGAATTTTATGTTATTTAATTTTTGTGTAATTTAATTCCGTAGCGGGTTGTGGGTTTATAGGGGATTAGGGTGGGAAGTAATTTAATTATAGTACATTAAATAATAATTTTAAGGAATTATTAATTATTTTTAATGTAATTTTGCGTTTTACTTCTGTAGCGGGCTGTGGGTTTATATTTATTGCAGATTTATATTTATTTATTGCAGATTTATAATGCGCATGGCTGCCCCAGAAACGAGGCGTCCCAGCGCAGTACAAGGACCAGAGACGAGAACCAAAGCAAATCGAGGCAGTTAAATAGTAGAAGTGGGAAAAAGCCAAGTCTTCAAGGTCTTACGAAACGGCAGATGGTTAGAAATGGTTCTGATAGGGGTCGGGAGTGAGTTCCATAATTTTGCCACCAGCCAGCGGAACGAGCGCCCCCCTGCCCTAGCCCTCCACACTCGAGGGGTGCAGACCATAGCTAGGTTAGCGGAACGCAGATGGCGCTTGGGTGTGTAAACCTCCAACAGCTGTTGAAGGCCTGGCGGGGCCTGTTTAGACAGGATCTTGTGTGAGATGCACAGTGCCTTAAATTGTATCCGTTTGTCCACTGGCAACCAGTGGAGTTTGGGGAGAACCTGTGCAACTGAACAATGCTTGGGTAATGAGACCAGAATCCTCGCAGCTGCATTCTGGACCCTCTGGAGGCGCTTTACGCTGGCTCTTGTAGCTCCCAAATATAGGCAATTGCCGTAGTCCAGTCTTGAAAGGACAGATGCCTGGATGATAGTCTGGTGCACTGAAGGAGGGAAAAACCCGAGCAAAGGCTTTAGACCCCGCAGGAGTCCGAAACAGACCCCCGCAACCGTTTTAGTTTGTTTCTCAAAGGTTAGTCCCTGATCAAACCATACCCCAAGATTTTTTACGGTTTCCTTCGGAAGTGGGGCAGGTTTTAGACGATCCGACCAATATAGATCTGACCACAGCTCCCTATCCTTTCCAAATAGATGGATCTCTGATTTGCCAGAATTAAGCTGAAGGCAGTTAATTGCCATCCAATCAGAGATAGCTAACAGATCGTCCTTAAAATTATCTAAACTGGAGGTACATTTCCTAGAAAAGGATATCACTAGTTGGGTGTCGTCTGCATACGACACCAGCGACAGCCCCCTCTCTTTCGCCAGCACTGCCAGAGGGTTGACGTATAGATTAAATAGTAAAGGGCTCAAAATGGAGCCCTGTGGAACCCCCTGGTGTAGTGCAAATTCCTGTGGGGAAAAGGGGGGTGCCACGACCTGGAAAGATCTTTCCGATAAAAATGATTTAATCCAGGCCAAGGCTAAGTCCCTGATCCCGATATCCTGCAGACGCTTGAGAAGTATATTATGGGACACCGTATCGAAAGTGGCACTTAGGTTCAAGAGGACCAAGGCCGCTGAGTCCCCAATATCAAGACTGCTCTTAATGGTTTCTGACACAGCCAGAAGGGCGGATTCAGTGCTGTGTCTGGGCCGGGGGCCGTGTTGAGTAGAATCAAATATAGCATGTTGCTCGACAAAGTTGGCCAGAATGGAATTCACATGAGCCTCCACAACTTTAGCCAGAAGAGGCAATTAGGGAGATAGGTCGATAGTTGGCCGGATTGGCAGCATCCAAAGAAGGTTTTTTTAACAAGGGGACGACCTTTGCATGTTTCAATGCCCGAGGGACTGATGCCGACCGCAGCGACAGATTAGCCAGATCCAGGCCCACGGCTGATATGGAGGAATAGAGCTGGTTAAAATGGGTAGGGGTTACTGGATCGGCCGGGGAGCCTGATTTGATTTTTAAACATAGTGCCTCAAACTCCTGAGGCGAGAGGGGAGGAAGTGTCGCCAAACTACGACCCTCCATGTCAGCTCCCCCCCCACAAGCCATCTTCCTCCTGCAGTGGAGCTGCCTTAGGGAGAGCCAGATAAATCAGTTCCACCTTTTTAACAAAATACTGGGCTAGCTCATCACATTGATGGTTAGAGGTGACAGGCGAAGCCCCAATAGCACCTGTACTCTTCATGTCCCCCAACAAAGAGAAAATAGTCTTGGCAGGGTTGGAGTTACCCAGAATTTTGCTGGCCACAAAATCCGACCGCACTCTTCGAATACCCTTATGATATTGCTTAAGGGCCATTCGATACTCAAGTTTTGCTGTTTCATCATAAGAGCGTCTCCAAGCACGCTCCAGTCGCTTACAGCCCTTCTTTGCTAGGGACAAAGTGTCGTCAAACCATGGATTAGAAGGTCTGCGACCTTTCCTACTCCATCTGGCTGGGATACAATTATCCAAGCCGTCCGTCAGCCAATCGTAGTAACACTGGTTAGCCACGTCAACATCTGAAGATATCTGAGGTAAATGGCCAGATAGCCAGGCAGAGAGGACCTCAGGATCAAGCCGATACCAAGGGTGTTTAAAAACCTTAGTAGGGCAGATAGGGTCTGTCCTAATCTGCAATAGTAAAGAGAAGGAGACCAGGAAGTGGTCCGTCCAGACCTGCGGGATTGGAGTACACATTTGAATCCGAGGAAGGTTGGAAAAAACAGGGTCCAGCAAGTGGCCTGCTACGTGCGTAGCTTCGAGCACATGCTGCCTCAATTGGAAAGCTTCTAGATCTGCCAAAAAACCACCGATCTCCGCTCTCTCTTCATTTTCAAAATGGAGGTTAAGATCGCCCAGGATAGTGAAATTTGCTGCCCTGCTAGCGAAGTGTCCCATTTTATTTAAAAGATCTTCCCTAAAGCCGGTGGCCGGCCCGGGTGGTCTATATATCAGAAGACCCGTCAGTGTAAAATTGTGAGTTAGCCTAATTTTAAAGGAGGCGCATTCACAACCCACTATACTTTCCCTATCCAGGCTAACAGTGTGGGCCTCCTTGACTACCACTGCCACCCCGCCCCCTCTCCCCCTTCACGATTCAGCGTTTTTAACACGTAGCCAGGTGGAAGAGCCAGCCAAGGTACTGCCACGATATCTTGGCTGAGCCAGGTCTCCGTAAGGAAGAGGGCATCAGGGGATTCGTCAAGCAGAAGGTCAAAAACGTCAGCGTGATGCTTTATCAGGGAACGGCAGTTAAGGCTAAGGAGTCTAAACTTCTTAAACCCTGATGGGCAGATGTCCCTCTGTACTAGAGGCAAATCAAGTGAACAAAGATCACAATGATAAGAGTGTTCCTGCAGAGGCCAGGGTGTGGAAGGGCAGGTCGAGGCCAGGGCAAGGAGATCATCCCGAGAGTACCTGACTCGGTCAATAGCGCATATGACAGAGAGCCCGGCGCCTGGCGTCGGACCGGTGTGGACGGGCGCAGACGGGGTTGCCTTAGGCGCGCCTTAGGCGCGCCCGCGGCGCGCGTCCGCTGCACGGTCGCGGCTGCGCCTGCGCCTGCGCCTGCATTTATAGGCCTCTGGGAGGATCCGGCCTGGGTGACTGTAAAGCTAGCTTCCCCCCAATCCAAGATGGCCAAAACTACTCCGACCATCCCGAGGAAGTGGAAGCCCCAAGCCTCGCCCACTGCCCACAGCGACTCAGCAGCACTTGCAATGCCACAGGTGAAATTAGGTAAGTTAAAAATGGATGTTTTAAATCTTTATCAGAGTAAACAAAGTTTAAAAAGCGTCGCGTTAACAAGATAGGACATAAAGTAACAGGGTACAATACCAAGTGACTGCGTACCACTCGCTCCCGGCTCAAGCCTCAGGAGCCTAATACTGGCGCGGTCGCGGCTGCGCCTGCACTTATAGGCCTCTGGGAGGATCCGGCCTGGGTGACTGTAAAGCTAGCTTCCCCCCAATCCAAGATGGTCGAAACTACTCCGACCGTCCCGAGGAAGTGGGAGCCCCAAGCCCCAAGCCTCGCCCACTGCCCACAGCGACTCAGCAGCACTTGCAATGCCACAGGTGAAATTAGGTAAGTTAAAAATGGATGTTTTAAATCTTTATCAGAGTAAACAAAGTTTAAAAAGCGGCGTGTTAACAAGATAGCACATAAAGTAACAGGGTACAATACCAAGTGACTGCGTACCACTCGCTCCCGGCTCAAGCCTCAGGAGCCTAATACATATAGGGGAATTATAGGGGAATAGGGTGGGAAGTAATTTAATTGTTATTAGGTAATTATTAATTGGTATTGAAAATTAATTGGTTGTTGATTAATTATTAATTGGTAAATAATTTGTATTAATTGGTAATTAATTAGTATTAATTGTTTAATTGATAATTATGTTAATTGTATTAATTTATTATTTGTAGCGGGTTGTGGGTTTATAGGGGAATATGGTGGGAATTAATTCAATTGTAAATAATTAATTATTGAAATATTTTTTTATATCGCTAATAATTTATTCGTAATTAATTATTAATTGGTATTAATTTTATTTATTAATTTTTGGTATTGAAAATTAATTGGTTGTTAATTGATTATTAATAGGTTATTAATAAAAAAACATTGGTATTTATAATAAAATAATTATTAAATATTGTGTGATTGGTAATTAATTTTAATAATTTTAGTTGGTATTAATAATTTTTTTTTTAAATAAAATATTAAATTATTATTTTCCCTACTATTGCACTTACTGGAGTGGGAATAGTAATTTTTACCCCTACGGTATCCAACGCTTACCCTAGAGTTGCACTCACTGGAGTGGGAATAGTAATTTTTACCCCTACGCTATCCAACGCTTTCCCTACTGTTGCACTCTTTGGAGTGGGAATAGTAATTTTTACCCTCCCTCTATCCAACGCTTTCCCTACTGTTGCACTCTCTGGAGTGGGAATAGTAATTTTTACCCCTACGCTATCCAATGCTTACCCTACAGTTGCACTCACTGGAGTGGGAATAGTAATTTTTACCCCTACGCTATCCAACGCTTTCCCTACTGTTGCCCTCTTTGGAGTGGGAATAGTATTTTTTACCCTCCCTCTATCCAACGCTTTCCCTACTGTTGCACTCTCTGGAGTGGGAATAGTAATTTTTACCCCTACGCTATCCAATGCTTACCCTACAGTTGCACTCACTGGAGTGGGAATAGTTATTTTTACCCCTACGCTATCCAACGCTTTCCCTACTGTTGCACTCTCTGGGGTGGGAATAGTAATTTTTACCCCTACGCTATCCAACGCTTTCCCTACTATTGCACTATTTGGAGTGGGAATAGTAATTTTTACCCCTATGCCATCTGACGTTTTCCCTACTGTTGCACTCACTGGAGTGGGAATAGTAAATTTTGCCCTCCCGCTATCCAACGCTTTCCCTACTGTTGCACTCTCTGGATGTGGGAATAGTAATTTTTAGCCCTACTCTATCCAACGCTTTCCCTACTGTTGCACTCTTTGGAGTGGGAATAGTAATTTTTACCCCTACACTATCCAATGCTTTCCCTACTGGTGAACTCACTGGAGAGGGAATATTAAATTTTACCCCTACGCTTTCCCTATTATTACACTGTCTGGAGTGGGAATACTAATTTTTACCCTCCCGTTATCCAACGCTTTCCCTACTGTTGCACTCTCTGGAGTGGGAATAGTCATTTTTACCCTCCCGCTATCCAATGTTTTCCCTACTATTGCACTTACTGGAGTGGTAATAGTAAATTTTACCCGCCCGCTATCCTACGCAAAAAATATTGCATTTTTTAAAGAAATATTACGTTAATATATATGTATTATTATTATTTTTTACTTACATTAATTATTTATTAATTTTAAAGTAATTTAAGTATTTTTAAGTATGTTTCAGTTAATTATATGTTTTATTTAATTAATTTTACATTAATTTTAAGACATTTAAAAAAATTCGATATTGTGACTAACTATATTTTTCACAACGATATTTAGGATTCTATATTTTTGAACTTACCTGTTTGGGGATTTGGCTTCGATATTTTGGCAATCTATATTTTTCCTTCGATATTTTGGCAATTCGATATTCTTCTTCTCGATATTTCATCAGTGCTCCAAAAACCTGATAGATTCACTACTTGATGACATGTTGAACTGAATGTCTTTGAATCTCTCATTCAGCCAGACGCAAAAATCGTTCAAAGTTGCTTCACTGCCCGACTAGATCATGAAAACGTCATCGATATACCTCTTCCACAGACTGATGTTGTCTATGTAGGGGTTATCGATACTGTAAAGGTGCTCATCTTCATGAGCGTCCATGAACAGGTTAGCTAGGCTTGGGCAAAGCCTGCCCCCATATCCACGCCATTGCACTGCAGGTAGTGTTGGTTTTGGAACACAAAGTAATTTTTGGACATTGCTATTTCAAGCAGGGATATCAAAAAGTCAGTGGGTACCCAGTGTGGTGTGGTACATTTGTCCAACACAGATCTAGTTACTTCCAACGCCTTGGATTGCGGGATGCTTGTATACAAAGATGAGACATCAAATGTGACCAATACTTGTGGCGCTGCATCAAATGGTTGATTCTCCACCGTTTGGATCATATGCATGGTGTCTCTTATATACGATTTAGTTTGCTCGACCCACGGCTGGAGGAATTGGTCAATGTATTGATTCAGGGTTCGAGGTTGGAACCACACCCTGAAACAATGTGTCTTCTAGGTGACTTCTTGAGATTTTTATGCACCTTTGGTAAGGTGTAGATAGTGCGGATCCTCGGATCTTTTGATTCAAGAAATCAAATTCTGGCTCACTTAGAAAGCCCTCCTCTAGTCCTCTTCTGGTAAGGTCTTGTATCAGTTTCCTGATGTCTGATGTAGGGTCTTTGGGAGGGGGCTGATAGCTATTGTGATCACTCAGTTGTAGTAAGATCTCTTGAATATAGTTTTCCTTATTCTATACGGCTCCACCCTTATTCGTCGATTTGATGATGATGCTGTTGTTGCGTTTAAGCGATTCTAAGGCTTGTTTTTCTTCAAGGGTTGTGTTACAGTGAATATACTAGCCTTTTTCTAGAATCTCCATTGTCTCTTTCAACACTATTTGCTCATACACAATGATTTTTTGACTCATTAGGAATGCCGGTGGAGTAGCTTTGGAGGGAGACTTGAATGGTGTAGCTGAGGAAGGTGGAGAGATTGAGTCTCGGTGAGCAAATAAATATTTCAATCTTATCTTTCTAAAGAACTGCAGAAGTTCAAACTTGGTGTTGAACGAATCAGGAGGCTTGGTTGGGACAAAAGAGAGACCCTTGGAAAGGATCTGATTTTCAGCATCCGTCAATGTGTAGTCTGAGAGGTTTAAAATTTAATCAAGTGGGTCAAGGGGCCTACTGTTGGATGGAATGAGTGCAACTACTTCATTATGGGCATTCTCAACCATTAAGGTGTTTCTTATGTATGGTACCATAGTTTCCATACCTACGGAACCCTGTGAACTAGCCCCCATGATGGTTTCATTTTGGTGTTGGTCTTGGACATCTAAGTGTCTACTGGTATTCAGCTTTGGTCCCAAGGAGGTTTAATTTCGGTGTGGGATTGGAGCATCTGTGTTCGTCCTACCCCTTGGCTCTACCAGCGGTAGGTTTGACGCCGGGTTTGAATTTCGCCATGATTCTCCTGGGGGTAAAAACGGATGCAGGAATTGCCTCTCTGTTGTTGTTCTGGTTGTTGTGCCCTTGGTTCCACCCCCTTGTTTGTCTGTCCCAAGAGGGGCCATGACCCCCTACCCTATTGGGTCACCATGTGGAATCCCCTAAAAAAGACTGTGGTTCATGATAACCTTGTGCTTGGCCGGTGGTGCGACTGCTTGAGGGTCTGTCAGACTCACTATAGGATCCGCTACCAAATGAAGAATCTGAAAAAGTGGCAAACCTTCTGGGCCCATGCGTACTTTTGTTGGTGAAAAAACCTTGGCTGTCCTGTTGATAATACTCGTCCAAAAGCTAGGGGTAGGTCACCTTCTTGTCATAATTTTTTATGTCTTTACCCAACTTATCCAATTTTTTGCTTAGTGTTACGGTGTTAAATTCACTGATTGCTTTTTTTGTGTGCAAGTTCTACTGCTTCTTTAGCATTAGCAAGTGTTCCGTCTTCTAGGATCTCTTTCTATAGCTCACGTATCTCAACTGAGAGCTTCTTTACATATTCAAGTGTTGTTTCCACTCCAAGCACCATTCAGTGCCTGGAGCAATTGTTGGAAATGAAACTAAACCCTTCTCTAAATTTGGGGATGTCAATGAATATAGCGGGCTCGTTCCTCACTTGTAAGCCTTTGGGGATAATATTCGCTTGTAAATACTTGGTGAGTAGGTGCCCGTGCAAGTGAGTGCGTATTAGTTTCTTTTCCAAACGTTCTAATTTGGCTAACTTATCCTTCAAGGTGGAGTCAACTGATGGTATACCAGTTCCCAGGAAATTAAGCTCACCCTGATCTTGTCGTAATCTGCTGATATAATCTGTGCCGTATGACAAGGTTTCTTTTTCTGACATCCTGCTGAATAGGTTAAGCTTAGAGTGTTCACAACCTTTACAAAAATGAACAAATTGTAAAATCTCTTCAAGAAATACAATAAACAAGAAACCGATAGAGCGCCTGTCCACAGCTGGAGAAATCAGCACATGCCTCATTGTGTGCACCGATCTACGAAGTCTGAGATCACCGTACCGATTCTGATGCAGGCCCTGCTGAGCGGCCGCGAGAACCAACGCATCATGGGACCGCGGTTGGAGAGTCCAACGCACCACCGTAGCCGCTACCACCACATCGAGAACCGATGCATCCCCGATCCACACGCATCACACCATGGTGCCAAATCAACAAGGACACGGGGGCCACAGTACGAAACTGACTCATAACTTCCCTGCAGAGTAAGAAACCGGCACATCACCTCTCCTTAAGCAAGGAACCGACCAATCACCTCCCCCATGTGGCAGTAAGGAACCGATGCATCACCTCCCCTGGAGTAAGGAACCAGCACATCACCTTCCATGCACGTAAAGAACCAACGCATCACCTTCCCTGCGGCTTTTTTTGTTTATGATTTAGATGCATTAACTGTACTTTCCTTTTAAAAGTGTTGCATCTATATTTTCCTATAAACAGAATAGTTTTTACCTTCTAAGAAGTTCATTATGATTACTGGATTATGGACTTTGCACGTTTTGGTCTTGTTTGGTTTACATAAAGATTATGCATTTTTCACTGTATTACCGTATGTGTGCACAAATGCTTACACACTGCCTCTGAGATACGCCTGTCTGCTTGTGCCAAGCTACCAAGGGGGTGAGCAGGGGTTATTTTAGAAGTTTATCCCCCTTACCCTGACTAGGAAGAAGGGTCCTTAATTGGACAACGGTGCTAACCATTGCCACCTAGAAACCACATTTCTAACACAGATCCATAAAGAAATCCTGAAGTCTCCTCCATAAGCATCTAGATTAACTGAAAACAACTAAGATTCCTCCATTGCTAACTCCAACAGTCCTGGAAAGCAAGACTAGCATGTCCAAAAAGGAGCGACTAGATAATCTAGAAACCTTGCTTCTACACTTTCCTCGGAACCCTCTAGTTCACAGACAATGGCTAAAAGGCATAATCCCTCTGATTCTTCCAGTTATTCAGAAACTCCACCATTGCCTGGAGGGCCTCCGGCTGAAAAAAACATCTAACTTTGCTGTGATTCTTGACACAAATAGATCCACTTCCAGGGACCCCAAATCTTGAAAGCTCCCAAATTCTCTTCACTCAAACACCCATCTGCTGTAATCTTGTAAATAATACAAATTCCAATATGGCACCTCATTTTCTTGGGCTGGCATGTATTCAGCCCTCACATCCACCATATGATCCAGAGAGAACTCCCAAAGATACCTTACTGAATCCACCAGTGTTTTCAAGTTGATGTCTCCCAAATGTTTATGAATTGCTAAAACGTCTATTTTCAACACAAAATAACAATCCCCTAAAGAGCTCCTTAAACACAGTGCTGCAAAAATACTTACTGGACAAGGTGTCAGCACTAACTATTTTTTTCTCTCTGGACAAGGAATCCCATGTTTTCCAATATAAGCACTACTATGTCCACTGGGGCTACGAATACCTCCTTATTCTGAACCATGAGCACAATTTACTTCAAATACACAATCTTTTGAACCCCCTTTCAAAAATATATCTTGTAGATGTGTGTAGAAAGTCAAAGGCACTAGCAAAATATTCTGTGCTGGCGACTCGTTGTAGTGGGTGGAAGGTATAATTGATCAGAGAAGTACATACAAGGTGGAGGAAGATCTGCCTCATGTGGTTAGAAAGCATGATAATTATTTTGGTGATATCGAGTAGGTTGAAAAAGGTATTCTTGATAGCCTTGATTATTTTTCATCTCAGAGAATGAAGTGATTAAGAAAATGTTGCTTTTGTAGCTGGTTGTGTCTGCTGTGATAAGGTCAGATAGCTATTTATTGAAGTTCCAGTTGCTAGGTGTAGGCGGTGGAACCTGATGGCCTCATGGGTTGTGAGCAAGGCTAATATAATTAATGGAAATGTAAGATGCCCTCTCCTATTTAGCCCAGCCACTCTCCATGCTATAGTCTTGGGGGCACATGACATTCAGATCATTGAATAATATTTGTTAACTGTCCTTTTTATTGGTATTATCTGAACAGTTCTCCTATAGTCAGTGCAATCACTGTATGGATTTAATGCTCACGCACTATAATATACAACCAACACTCAATTCTGTAAGGATCATCTTTATCCACATTGCCGTAGTGTGAAAAAACAGCAGGGTTTTTTGTGCAATGTGTCACAGGCGAGGAGAATAAAACCAAAACTAGAAGACACCAAAGAAGAAGTGAATATAATGAAACTTTGAATGTGTGCATAATAAATCACATTGATCAACTTTGTCATGAAATGTGTTTCTTATGATATGCTGTTGATAAACTATTAGACCCTCTTCAAGATACAGTGGATCTAATTAGGATATTAGTGATGTAGGGACATAAAAAGTGATTACACTTACTTGATTGGAATATGTATGGTGAAGTCAATTGAGATGAAAATAGGATATATGCTCCCTGGGTACTTTAATTTGTGGCAGCAAATTGAAGAATGATAAGCTGGTCCTAATTATTACAATGGTGACACATGGGATGGTGCTCTCCAATGTGCAACAAGTAAAATAATGCACTTGTAGTGTCATATGAATTAGAGGTGACAGACACTTTTGTTTCCTGATGGACTCCGTAGAACAGTGGCTAAGTGTGTGCATGTGAGTGATAAAATCCATGATATAGAATACTCAGTTAACAGTTACACACTCAGGAGTACCAAGCTCTGTGTGTCAGGTGATCATTTGAATGTACCGAGCTGGGGAGGACACTACAATTGGTGACAAGGATGGGATTACGTAAACCCCACAGCCCAAAGAACCGAGAGTACTCTCCCGGAGAGTGTGCTGTGGGCCAGCAAACTGCTTATGCGTGCCATGTGTGCCTCACTTGAAATTAAAATCAACAGTTGTAATATGTGGGGTTAAAGTGCCACTTCAGCCAGTGCCAGGCTTATGGAGAAAGTGAAGGGCTTAAAGAAAGTTTGTCTGTAGTCGGCTAGAAATTTGCTGATAAAGTCGAGACAAGAAATACTGCGACACCAAGCTATCATTCTTACGGTACATCAAGGGTAAAGGCAGTGACAATCCGGTACAGAAAAACACTAAAGGCCATGTTAGCTGAGTGCAAGGTAGTGCTAAAAGCAGAAATATTTCTAACACTAAGAAACGTTAAAGGCAGTGACAACCAGGTGCGGAAAGAAGAACGAGCGGTGACAGCCAGGTGCAAAAAAAAGGCTGTCGGCAGAAATAGGCAAATGCACAGAAGTCAAAAGGCAGAAGAAACCTGATACAATGCAAAGAAGTGAGAACAATGGTGAACCCATGCAAGAAACAAAGCCGCTACTCACTGCCAAAGAAGACAGCACCTTGAAACCGGAGAGCGGGTGCTACAACCCAAATGTCAGCATGCAGCTAGTGCATGACAAAGGTGCCGGTACAAGCGGGCAGCAGACCCCACTGGAGCAAGCTCCGTTCCCGGTAGCAGAAATGTCCACAGGTTATGAAACTGCCGCAATCCTAAAACCACCCGCTCCCCTTCCACACCACAAAAAAACAAATGTTGGTGGCAGATGGACTGCCTCAATCGAAATGTTTGATCATTTCGTGATATGCTAGAAGAAGCAAATGACAAAAAGATCATAAAATCTCTAAAGAGTGTAGCAGAAGAAGGAGTAATAGAAGTAAAAAAGAAAATACCACAAGGTGATGAAGTGACATACCATCATAACAAATAGGCACTGAAAACCAAGTTTAATCCAATGCCGAATGTAGACTATTAAAGGTACATCTCCAGTAAGGAAAGGCAGAGAGCACCAATTCCTGTCTTGCCAGGCACTTTATCAAGTGCATGTTTACTCACTTTCATTACTGCTGCTGGCATGGGGCTCATTTCTGTATACTACACTGTCAATGCCTATCATGAGATAGCAGATCAGTTTCCATCCTTCTTTTATGGACTAGGAAGGCTTAAGACCATGAAAGTTCAAATGCCCATAAATGAGGACATTTGTCCTATTGCTCAATGACATCATCGAATTGCATTTCAGCTACAAGAGGCTGTTAAGAAAGGACTTGAAACACTCTTAAAAAACAACATCTTTGGGCGATCCACTGGTCCAACGCCATGGGTATCACCCATAGTGGTAGTGCCGAAAAAGGACAGTTGGAGGACGACTGAAAGAGAATGACATCCAGGTCCACACATTGCTTCCATGATTATACAGGTGAATGGAGCTAAAGACTTTTTCCCACCGTGATTTGAACTAAGGGTATCACCAGTTCAAACCGCTAGAGAACTGAAAATACATTACTACCTTTTGACTTATTTTGTTTTTTTTTTATATAAAAGCCTTTGTTTCGGAGTGTCATCAGATGCACTGTTTCAGGATGTCATTCTTTGCATAATACAGCCAGTCACAAATGCTTTCAATTACAGTGATGACGTACTAGTATTTAGGGCCACATGAATGGAACATGATAGCGCTCTTATACAAGTGCATCATATACTTGCTGATGCAGGTCTCACTTTAAATGCAGAAAAGTGTGAGTCTCATAAAACCAAAATCGCGTTCTTTAGTCACATCTTTTCGGAAGGGGGAATGACTCTAGATCCAAACAAAAGTACAGGTCGTGTCAGTCACTTCCCCCACACAAGATGTAACTATTAACCCTGGGCGGAGCTTGCATAGTGGTACTCTGCAGAATTTTACAGAGTTATTGGTATACTCTGTGAAATTCTATGGAGTTCCATAGCCTGGTGGAGTAGCTCATTGCCCCGTCCCCCCACCTGAACTCCACCTGCTAAACCCCCAGCCCTATTGCCCCCCTCCCGCTGAACCCCTGCCCCCCCCTCCCCCCCCCCATATAGTATGGCCTGCTGGCTGAGAGACTTACCTTGGCTTCCTCCAAAATCGGTGTCCTGCTCCTGCTGCTGGCTCCACTTGGCTTCCGCTCCACTGGTTCAATTAAAAGGAAGACCTGCAGTGCCCATGGCATACTGCGTGATAGCATGCCTGACCCTATGAAATCCTAGGATAGGGTCAGTCATGCCTTCACGCAGTACGCCATGCACACTGCAGTTCTTCCTGTTAATTGAACCGGAGCAGCAGAAGCTGAGTGCAGCCAGCAGAAGGATTTGTGAGGAAGGTTAGTCTTCCAGCAGCACTGGTAAACTTGGCTCCACTGTGATAGCGGAGTTTTGGAAAATGTTGTACTCCAAACAGAGTGCGGAGTTCTAAAACTCCGCAAACTTCGCTGGTGGAGCAGAGTTAACCGCCCAGCCCTAGTAACTATGCTGCAATCCTTCCTTGGTATGGCCCGTTACTGTTCAAGGTATTTACCTGACTTTACCACTGTAAGTGCACCATGGAGAGACTTAACTAAATAAAATGAACAATTTCAATGGTCAAGAGAATGTGAACAAAACTTCATGAAAATCAAGCATGCAATTGAGAATGCAACAGAAATCGCATACTTTAATCCACAATTGCAAACGGAGATTGTTGTTGATGCAAGCCCAGTGGGGTTGGGTACCATCCTTGCCCAGCACACAGGAGATGTCAATACCCCGAGACACATTGTGGCTTATGCTAGCTGGTCTGCCACATCAGAACGTGCCTATTCACAACTGGAAAAATAAAGCATCGCTGTGGTGTGAGCTTGTGAGCATTTTCATGTGTTCCTATATGGAAAGCATTTCACAGTTGTCACTGAACATCAAGCATTGCACACCATTTTCGGAATTCCTAATGCAAAGATGGCCCCTCACATTGAGAGGTGGGGCTTGTGATTGCAGGAGTATGATTATATGATTGTGCATTACACAGGAGAATATAAAAACCCTGCTGACTACTTCTCATGTGTGCCAATACAGTGTCATGGCACTACTTCTAATTCAGCCCAGTACCCCTGCTGCCATTCTGGTAGAACAGATCATTGCTGCCACGAGTACTGACAGGGATTTGCTAATACTCCAAGACATTATTACACATCAATTGTGGTGAAAGCTCCCTCAAACTCTTCATGATGACTTTGGAAATCAGAAATTCAAAAATGTGCTAGAAGAATTTTTAGTTACCCCATAAGGCATCATCTCACAAGGCTCGAGAATCGTCATAGACGTGAGTCTGAAACAGCAAGCTATACAACTGGCTCATGAGAGACACCATGGAGTTGCTGCTATGAAACAAGCTTTACGGGACTGAGTGTGGTTCCCTCGTCTTGATGAAAGAGTTCAAAAAGAGTTACATGGATGGCATTTGTGCAACTGCTTGTCATCTAAGACAACCCCATATCTGTTGAACATGTCTGATCTCCCAAGCATGGGAGAAGATTGATTTCTTTAGACCGAATGACAATGGACATCATCTACTACTAATTGCTGATGAATAGTCCCATTTTCACCTTGTGGAAGATTTATTGACAACTACTCATGACAGAGTCATTGAGAGACTAGGATGTATTTTTGCAACATGAGGTGTCCTTCGATTTTAAAATCAGGCAATGGGCCACTTTTCAATTGTCGAGAATTTTAAAGATTGTCTCACTCATTTAAATGTCAAGCATCAGAAAAGCACACATCTCTGGCCACAGGCGAATGGTGTGGTCCACAGATTTTTGAGTACCTTCAAGAAGAGCGTACAGCATGCTGGGATGGAAAAGCTTCTTTAGTCTAAGTTTCGTGCATACAGGTTAATACCCTTTCTACCACGCGTGAGAGCCTTGCCACCTTAATGTTTGAGAGAGCCATAGGCACTAAATTGCCACAATGGACCGCTGTGAGATCTAATGACAGTGATAAGCTTTCAACCACTTATTTGTCTCACAAACCCAAAATGAAGACCTATGCAGACAGATGCCATTGTGCTCAGAGTACTGTATTCAACACAGAAGCCCTATGCTGGCAGTGAACTGAGGCTCCCAAACCACTTACCACTGAGTTCAAAGAAGGAAAAGGGTTCTTCCCCTGGCAGCAACCTAACACCAACACTGCCCACAGGGTATTGTAAGAGAGGCACGAGTCCATGTAATCAATGAAGGTCAAATGCCACAATGGGTGCCAGATAATATTTTCTCTCTTTTCATAAGTCACCATGAGATCAAACCCTCATTTCAGGGCTTGCTGCATTCAACTCAGCAGTATGTGGACTGCGAGTGAATTTTAAACTTATCTAACAAATATTGTGCACATTTATGCAGGCAAGATGCAGGATCACAGCTGCTTCATTGTCAACGAGTAACTTGTCAGCATGGCATGTTTGTCAATAACAGTATTTAGATAATTTAACGTGTGGAGGGGAAAAAGTCAAACTCTTGTCCGTCTTAAAAGATAAGTGCTCATTTGACACGACAGGGCATGCTAATAATTCACATGTTCAAGTTGTGTAGTGACAGCCTGGTGACATGTTAACATGTGATTCCTCATAAGGACACTTAGGAACACCAGGGGACTGTATAGACTGACAGGAGACTCATGTACCTGGGTCGTTCATGCATCACCAGCCCCATAAAGTATCATCTTCAACTGTGGTGGGGGTGGTTAACCAGGAGGTTTAGGGGCACCAGAGGACTTTATGGTCTGAAGGCAAACTCAGTGGACTAGAGTCCCCTGCTTCTCACCAGTTTCAAACACTACATATTACCAAAACATGACTGCTTCTCTCACAGAAGTTGCCTTAAATGTAACTTGAAAGCACCAAAAAAATGGTATGGGTCGATAAGGGACTCAGTGGACCAGCGACCTATGCTTCTTACCAATACCTTCATGCCAAAAGGCTGGTTCTCCTATGTACCAGCCACTGCACTCTATATTCCCCTACAGACAACTCCTCGTATAGTCATGCTAACTAAGGTACTACCATTAGCAAGTCAGATGAAGGAAGATTTGTCTATAATGAAAAAATGAGCCCATTGGGTCAGAGAACATGCCCATGTCAACATATTATGTCTATCTAATTTATCGATAATCCATTGGGTCCCCAAGGCTAGCTGTGCAGGAAAACCCTGGCCAATTGCAACATTCTGACTTTTTATTTTTTGACTGTTGCAGAGTTGGATCTAAAGATCTAGCTACATTTTTAACAATGCACATAAAATTGTAATTTCACTGCTTCTTTCAGGCCATCCATAAGAGACTAAAGGAGGGACTCGTTTTGTATTCTTGATGAATGGGGTATTTGAGGTTAGTGAGTGAGACTACTTCTCAATCAACTCACACATATTTCAATGGTCCCTTTAATTGTCCCTAAGCATCATCTTATATCTCCATACATGGCCAAAATGCTCAAGTAATAGTGTAGACAGGTTCTGATCAGTACCCAAAAAATAACAGGTTTGGGTCATTGCCAGAAGTAAACAAATGACTCATTCCAAAGGTAACACAGGATACCTCCTTCTTTGGGCGGATGGACAACTGAGAATTACATACATCAAAATGTACAATACTTAGAGATAGATATGAATTTGTCAATATTGTCCATTTTATTTTGGAACATTTAAAGTCTGATTTATTAAGGGACCCAATAAGCTATTGTTGGCGATGGCAGGATTGGCTGTCAATGGACTGACTTTATCCCCTCTCAAAGTTTTATTATTGGCTCTGGCCATTTTACCTATTTATAAGGAGTATTCTATTGATTATCTACCATAAATTGGTGTTTAAAAATTTGTGGAAGTATGCACACTACTTTCAAATCCATTCCAGAACAGATAGTGACCATAAGCCCATAATATTATCTCTGGTGGGTCTTGCCGACTCTTCGCCCTATTCTACCAGCCACTTCCAAGGGCAGGTGCAATTTCAAATGAAGGTGGTTATAAGAAATTGGGTTACTGGTTGAGGGGCGTGAAACCCTTATCAAGCAGCATCCACAAATTTTCTCAGGGTGAAGTAAAAAAAAAAAAACTAAATTAACCTATAGCTTGTCAGGGAGCAGTCATGCTTAACTTACAATGTGTAAAGTATTTCTGCAACACTTCAAATAATAACACAGTGAAAACACACCACACAGTATCCCTCACCTGTTTTGAAAAATAGGGTGATTTTAATAAATGTAATTTTTTATAAATAATCAATAGATATCCAGTCTCAATGGTTTTAGTAAAAATACAACTGAAAAGCACAAAGCTCCACCTAGGGATACCTGACCACGCCAGAACGTCACAAGTTCAGGCTTACCTCGATGGAGCGTTGCAAGTATCCGTGTCGAAGATGCGTCATGCAGCCATAGCAATCTGTTGGTACCAAGATGCGACGAGGCTACAGTGAGAGGTCTTGCATCATCATCGAGGACCACATCGATAAGGGCTTGAGATGCAAAGTTCAGTGTAGTGGATTTGTTGAACAGTCAGGGAGATGCGTTGGTTCCGAGGAGCTGTGAGGTTGTGATGTGGAGTCCGGTGTCATCATCAAGGCTGCAGTTGTGAAAGATGTGAGGCCTTGCACCAGAGATGCATTGCACAGTGACGGTTATGATGGGCAAAGGGCTGTGATGCAGGTATTTGCATCGATACTGATCCATGTAGCAGCTGCAATGCATCGGTTCTGCCCGGGGCTGTGCCACGCAGCAGAGGAGATGCGTTAGTTCCACTGGATTCCCTAAGGCTGGCAAGCACCTTAGGGCCACTTCCAAGGATTCAGTACTGGAGTGGCACCACTTGGCAGTGCAGATTCACAGATGGCAGAGTCCAGGTGCATATGCAAGTTTGACAGAAGCCTGTTGTGACCTTGCAGCTTTGGAGCAGGAGGCCAGCCTACTAGCCCTTGGAGCGACTCTGGGGTTCTGGGTTTCAGAGATGCAGGTCCAGTCCTTCTCACCCCGGCAAGAGGGCAAAAGGCACTAGGTCAGCATAGCAGGGCAGCAGTCCTTCAGAGCAGCAGTCCAGCTGAGTGGAAGTCCTTTTAGCACCACAACAGTCCATCTCCCTGACAGAGTATCTGTGGGGCCAGAAGTGTAGTGAAGAGTTGGTGTCTAAGGTCCAGTATTTATACCCAGTTGTGCCTTTGAAGTGGATGAGACACTTGTAGAGGTTCCCTTTGAAGTTCCCAGGCATCCTGCCAAAACTAACTACAGGGGTTATGCAGCTCTTTTTGTGGATATAGGACATCACCTATTCAAGTGTAAGTAGGACTGCCCTCCTATCCTGCCAGTGATGGCTCATCATAATCAGGACATAAGAAAGTATGCATCATAGAAAGTTGCCTGCTAGAAATGAAACAAGCACTTGCAATGCAATAGGTCTTGCATTCATGCGGGTTTGAGCTATTGGCATTGTAATGTTGAGCTATTGGCATTGTAAATGACAATGCCTTTTATTTATGGTTTGTGTTTTAAAACATAAATTAAAGGCATTGCCATTTACAATACTAACATTTACAATACTAACAGCTTAAACTCTCACTAATGCGAGACCTATTGAACTGCAATAAAGGGCCTTCACGACCGCTTGTTAGATTGTACATATCAGAGGAAGAGACCGGCCAGCGGCGTCTTCAAAGTAGTGTTAAAAGGGCAGTGAAGAAGATGTGTAAGTGTTGTAAATTACACAGACACAAAGTGTAACGTGGGACTTACATATGATCCGAACTATAAACACTAACAAAGCACTCCAACACCTTTCGCTCTGTGATTATACTGCTGCGGCTCAGGAGGAAGAGCGAAAGGGAAGGGGTGCTATTTCCTTTCCTCTACATGATTTGAGTGTGCAGTGGGGCATTGCATAATGTGATTGCTATCTTTGGCCTAATAAAAAACACTCCAGCTTTAGAAGGGCACAGGCTTCATCTCCTGGTGCAGGGCGCTCTGTGCTTTATGGTTTTGGTTGTATGGGTAGTGGTATTGTTGGTGGTAGAGGTAGTGGTATTAGTGGTGGTGGCATTGGTGCTGGTGGTATTGGTGGTAGTGGTATTGGTGGTGGGGGTATTGGCGGTGGTGGTATTGGTGGTGGTTTTGGTGGCATTGGTGGTGGGGTATTGGTGGTGGTGTTGGTTTTGGTGGTGGTATTGGTGGTAGTGGTATTGGTGGTGGTGGTATTGGTGGTGATGGTATTGTAGTATTGGTGGTGGTGGTTGTATTGGTGGTGGTATTGCTATTGGTGGTGGTATTATTGGTGGAGGTGGTGGTATTGGTGGTGGTATTGTGGTATTGGTGGTATTGGTGGGGGTGTTGTTGTTAATAAAACAGGCTTTTGAAAACAACTCGTCAGGTAGCTTTCGTACAGATGACATAACACAGATGTGCTGTTGTCATCTTCAGCCCATTAGAACACAGTAATGTGCTACCTGGAATTCACATGATTTAATTCACCAATCATTTCTATATCCATTTTTGTGTTTTAAAACATAAATTAAAGGCATTGCCATTTACAATACTAACATTTACAATACTAACAGCTTAAACTCTCGCTAATGCGAGACCTATTGAACTGCAATAAAGGGCCCTCACGACCGCTTGTTAGATTGTACATATCAGAGGAAGAGACCGGCCAGCGGCGTCTTCAAAGTAGTGTTAAAAGGGCAGTGAAGAAGATGTGTAAGTGTTGTAAATTACACAGACACAAAGTGTAACGTGGGACTTACATATGATCCGAACTATAAACACTAACAAAGCACTCCAACACCTTTCGCTCAGTGATTATACTGCTGCGGCTCAGGAGGAAGAGCGAAAGGGAAGGGGTGCTATTTCCTTTCCTCTACATGATTTGAGTGTGCAGTGGGGCATTGCATAATGTGATTGCAATCTTTGGCCTAATAAAAAACACTCCAGCTTTAGAAGGGCACAGGCTTCATCTCCTGGTGCAGGGCGCTCTGTGCTTTATGGCAGGCATTGGTGGTGGTGGTGTTATTGGTGGTAGTGTTGGTATTGGTGGTGGTGTGCTGGTGGTGGTATTGGTGGTGGTATTGGTGGTGAGGGTATTGGTGGTGGTATTGGTGGTGGTGGTATAGGTATTATTGGTGGTATTGGTGGCGGTGGTATTGGCGGTGGTATTGGTGGTGGTGGTATTAGTGGTGGTTGTATTGGTGGTGGTGATATTGGTGGTGGTGATAGTATTGGTATTGGTGGTATTGGTATTTGCGTTGGTGGTATTAGTGGTATTGGTGGTGGTGATGGTATTGGTGGTGTTATGGATGGTGGTGATGGTATTGGTGGTGGTAATATTGGTGGTGGTAATGTGGTGGTGGTGTTGGTGGTAGTAGTGGTGTTGGTGGTATTTGTGGTGGTGGTGGTATTGGTGATGGGGTATTGGTGGTGGTGGTATTAGTATTGATGATGGTATTCGTAGTGGTGGTGGTATTGGTGGTGGTGCTATTGGTGGTGGTGGCGGTGATAGTATTGGTGGTGGTATTGTTGGTATTGGTGGTGGTAGTGTTATTTGTGGTGGTGGTATTGGTGGATGTGGTATTGGTGTTGGCTGTGGTATTGGTGGTGGTATTGGATTGGTGGTGATGGTATTGGTGGTGGGAGAATTGGTATTGGTGGTGATATTGGTGGTGGTATTGGTTGTAGTGGTGGTATTGGTGGAGGATGGTATTGGTGGTAGTGGTATTGTTGGTGGTGGTAATAGTGGGGATGGTATTGGTGGCGGTAGTGGTATTGATGGTGGTGGTATTGGTGGTGATGGTATTGGTTGTATGGGTAGTGGTATTGTTGGTGGTGGAGGTAGTGGTATTAGTGGTGGTGGCATTGGTGCTGGTGGTATTGGTGGTAGTGGTATTGGTGGTGGGGTTATTGGCGGTGGTGGTATTGGTGGTGGTTTTGGTGGCATTGGTGGTGGGGTATTGGTGGTGGTGTTGGTTTTGGTGGTGGTATTGGTGGTAGTGGTATTGGTGGTGGTGGTATTGGTGGTGATGGTATTGTGGTATTGGTGTTGGTGGTTGTATTGGTGGTGGTATTGCTATTGGTGGTGGTATTATTGGTGGAGGTGGTGGTATTGGTGGTGGTATTGTGGTATTGGTGTTGGTGTTTTTTGTTAATAAAACAGGCTTTTGAAAACAACTCGTCAGGTAGCTTTCGTACAGATGACATAACACAGATGTGCTGCTGTCATCTTCAGCCCATTAGAACACAGTAATGTGCTACCTGGAATTCACATGATTTAATTCACTAATCATTTCTATATCCATTTTACTGGGGGGGGTGGGGGAGGTTTAAGCTGCCAGGAGACAATGCTGGGTTAAAGAGCTGCTTAAAAAACCCAAGCGATTTCTGCTGAAGCAGCGCATGTCCGGCCTGCAGTAAGAGAAACTCAATAAAGTCAATAGTGCTTACAGACTAAATACCAGGTCCTGTGTAACAATCGAAGTAAAGGGGCCAGTAACCATGGGGGGTTACAATAATGACAAGGTCGTACTAAGGCGGGACTAACAATCCTATTAACGAATCTGAAGACAGCATTTACGAAAGACAACACAAGCCAATGAAAAATATGGGCGGAGAGTGGGTGCCGGCTTTTCTCTGATACTCTACTACAGCAGTCTCGCAGAGCGAGCACCGCATGCTCGCTGCCGCCAGGCTCGACCTAAAAAGGACAAAAACAAGGAATTGGGGAAAAGAAGGGGAAAAGAGGGGTGAGAAGAAAATGGTTTAGAGATCCTATTTCCTGCATAATTTATTCATCCACTCACACCATGCATGAGTGACTCCGTGACAACATGTGTCACTCTGGACTGTACTGTGCCAATAAACAGTAGCTGTGGTCTGTATGTTAGTGCCGTTGACGCAAAGGCATGCTGGTGAGGTAAGTGTTAAAATTATAAAAATCACGGTGAAGTTATACACCATCAACAGTGGGAGGGGAAGTTGTAGTCATCAAAACCATAAGGCTGACCAATTGGGAATGGTCACTGGTAACTGGACTAGGGTACTTAGGTAAGCATTGGAATCCACATGAATATGGGCATGAGAAGACCACCTAGAAGGTGTGGTACGTCAGTATAATGAAATAGCGCCAGGAGAGTGGCTGGAAACATTAAAACCAGAGTGTGCATAAAAGTCAAGTGGCCAAAGTCAAGTGACCACGGGGCAGTGCAATGGAGAACAACTCATGTTGTACCTGAAAACAGCAACATCCACCATACGCAATGGAAAATTAACCCGCCAAATAAAAATCAACAATATCGTGTTACAATCGAGAAGTGATCAGCAGGCGGAGGGTAACTGATGGCAATTACATGGCTCACTTACTGGTAGAGAACAGACGTATATTCAGGGTGCCACAGGTACCGGAAGTATTACGGGCCATGTCAGTGTTGAAATGCATGCGTCTACATGATGAAGAGACGGAGAAATTACTCAAATGCGTGTACCTGATGAGGAGACGTGTGAAATGAAAAAGGACAGAGAGAATCGTAGGGAAAGGTGAAATGGTCGTATTGGAGTGGTATATGCCTTTGACTTCCACACGTCTCCTCATTGGGTACAGGCTTGCATGTACTTTCTGCACATCTTTTCAACGGGTAGTCACATGCATTTAAACACCAACACAGCCTGTAATTCTTCCCGGTACCTATGGCCCCTTCAATAGCCCTCCTGTTCTCTACCGGTAAGTGACCAATATAATTGCCACCAGTTACCCTTTACCTTGGAGCACTTCTCGATTGTATTGGGCAATTGTTGTCTTTTCTCAGTTGGGTTAATTTTCCATTAACGTTGGTGGATTTTGCAGTTTTTCAGGTACAACATGAATTTTTTACCAGTGTGCGGCCCCATAGTCACTTGACTTTTATGCTCACTCTGGTTTTTATGTTTTTAGCACCTCTCCTGGCTCTTATTCAATATATTGACATACCAATGGTTACAGGTTGTCTTCTCATTACCCATGATTTTTATAATTGTAACTCTCACCTCACCAGCATGCCTTTGCGCCAACGGCACCTACAGACAGACCACAGCTATTTACTGGCACAGTACAGCCCAGTAGTTACGCATGTTGTCACCGAGTCACCCAGGTATGGCATGAGTGGATGAGTCAATTATGCAGGAAATATCTCTAACCCATTTTCTTCTCTCCCCTCCTATTCACTTCTTTTCCCCAACACTTTGCTTTTGTCATTTTTTCATTTCTAGCAGGCAACTTACTCTCAGGCATAATCTTTTTATGGCCTGATGATGACCCGTAAATCCGCTTAGGGGATTGAAACATCATTAACCACAGTACCATGACGCAAATTGTTGATTTGTATTTATTCATAGGTACTTAAGATCATATGTGACATGACTACTGTGTTTTCATTGTAGTCACATGAAGTAATTCCTGAGTTTGGAAGTTTTGTAACTTCTTTTTGTGTTTGTTTTTGCACTCTATTAAGGTGTAACTTATTGTTAACTGAATAAACATTTTGTCTGTCCATTTGAGCACTGTACATGGACCTCAATTTGCTTCTATTTATCTAGTATGTGCTGTTTTACAAATAATGGACCCTGGTTCCTTAAAAAATCATTTTAGAAAGGTACCATTTTCCTGCCTAAGTCATTTGCCTTTCTTCAATCTAATAAGGTCACCTGTTGTGTGATGTGTTTACCTCCTATACAGTTGACAAAGGGCGTAGATGTGGGGAGTTCAGGGTCTTCCTGACAGGATGGATCCAGAGGACTGTCTGCTCTTCTCAAATACTTGTTATGTTGGTCTTTATTCTTTTATCCTAAAACAGCAAGTAAACTTAAAAAACTTGAACCAGTCAGAGACATTATTCTGCAACACTCTCAATTCCTAAGAACCATGCTATCCTTACACACAGTAACTAAACCCAAGAGAACCATTTGGTTTGTAGCATGAGAGAAATGATATGTGTTCTAAAATAACCCTCACCCACCAAAAGGTCCCTTGGTGGCATGCTTCATCATCGGGTTCTTCCCGTCTCACTGCGGGACGGGCGTGCTACGACCTACAGATACGTGGGAGTACTTTCAAGTGAAGTAAAATAATGTGTTTGATGTGAGAGTCAGAAGATAAGCAAGTTTATACCTGGCTGCGTGGAAAACTTAACTTTAATACGCCCTATAGCTGGTATTAATAAAAGTGGTGAAAAGGGGGAAAAAGTGCTATAATGGGCAGTTTCCTCATGGGTCTAAATGTTTCGAAGCCTACCCCTAAGCCTCTCTTCAGGACTTAGGATGTTGATCCCTTTTACCACTCTGACTGTTACCGAGTGTTGTCAGCCTAGTCAATGACAAAGGTTAATATGCATTTTTGTCAAAAATACATTCAACCAATACCTGCTTGGTAAAAAACGATCTGGAAGGATAGAGGAACAAAGGTATTAATCGTAGTATATACTCTGATGTACTCGAAACACCCCTTCACCACACTTGTGAAAGGTTTAAAAGGTGATATATTTTTCACTCCATGCATGATAGTTCATCGTAATTTTTACGAGTATATCGTGCTGTACTTTTGAAGTTCTGTTCAAGACGTACAAGACAATACAATACATATAACAAGAAACACACCCTCTAAATGTGCTTTACAGTTTGCAGAGATCAGTGCCCTTTTGTAATGCATAAGTGCTGTGCCAGTAGTCATCTATACAGGAGAGAAAAAACACGATGTGACACCTTCTAAGCATTTATAAAAACTGACAGGGAACGTACACTTAGGTTGTCTAATCAGGGCCCCATGAGCTTCAACACGGAAGGGGAGGAGCGCTTGTAGTCAAACACTGTGGGTAGAGGAAGGATTCAGTCAAAGTTAAAAAATATATATATACATATACAGAGTAGAATGGTAGTATGTCTGGATATGCTGCCCAGGGTACTGGCTAGGCTGTACTCACTTCGTCAAACCACATCGGGCTGCATTTTCCTGTAACAGCAGAGGCAAAACTGCACAGCCCTGTTTTTTTTCAACATTAGGAAGGTTTTCCTTTCATGATCGAGAAATGGCTCAGCATAGTACTAATTTTTAACATAGTACTGATCACGATCCTTTTCTTTGGTAATTAATGTTGCCACATATTTTTAATTCTCCTTTCAAACCCTTCAGGTCACACCTGACCAGTCTATATGCAACCACGAATCCTAGTTGGTTCCAACTAACGAACCAACCAGGAAGTTGTGCCATATTAAGGCGGCCATTTTGTGACCCCAGCGTTCTAGTTTCATGGGCGAATCTTTACCTCGAGCCTGGAAGTTAGTCATTCCAAGGTAGGCGGCCAACTTGGGGGTTACCAATCTAGTGTTTAGATGCACATGCATGCTGATTGCAGAACAAACCAGATATAAATACCGGCGCTCTGCAAACACTCATTGTTCATCGAAGCCACGGGCAGGCAGTGTCTTAGGTGAGAGAGATGTTTTGACAAAGTGAATACAGCATAGCCAATACACTGGGAAGCATATCCAGACATACTACCATTCTACTCTGTATATATATATTTTTTTACTTTGACTGAATCCTTCCTCTACCCACAGTGTTTGACTACAAGCGCTGCTCCCCTCCCGTGTTGAAGCTCATGGGGCCCTGATTAGGCAACCTAAGTGTACGTTCCCTGTCAGTTTTTACAAATGATGAGAAGCTGTCACTTCGTGTTTTTTCTCTCCTGTAAAGATGACTACTGGCACACAGCACTTATGCATTATAAAAGGGCACAAATCTCTGCAAACTGAAAGCGCATTTAGACTGTGTGTTTCTTGTTATGTGTATTGTATTGTCTTGTACGTTTCGAACGGAACTTCAAAAGGGCAGCACGATATGCACGTAAAAATTACAATGAATTATCATGCATGGAGTGAAAAATATATCACCTTTCACGACTGTGGTGAAGGGGTGTTTCGAGTTTATCAGAGTATATACTACGATTATTAACTTTGTTCCTATATCCAGATCGTTTTTAAAGAGAATACCAAGTAGGTATTGGATGAATGTAATTTTGACAAAGCTGCATATTAGCCTTTGGCATTGACTAGGCAGACCACACGAGGTAACAGTCAGAATGGTAAAAGGGATCCACATCCTAGATCCTGAAGAGAAGCTTAGGGGTAGGCTTCGAAACATGTAGACCTGTGAGGAAACTGCCCATTACAGGGAGCGCTTTTTCCTCCTTTTCCCCACTTTTATTAATATCAGCTATAGGGAGTATTAATGTTTAGTTTTCCACGCAGTCAGGTATTTTTGAAACTCGCTTATCTTCGACCCTTCCACTCTCACATCAAACACATTATTTCACTTCACTTGAAAGTGCTCCCACGTATCCGTAGGTCGTAGGACGCCCCGTCCCGCAGCGGGCGGGAAGAACCCGATGATGAAGCGTGCCACCAAGGGACCTTTTGGTGGGTGAGGGTTACTTTAGAACACATATCGTTTCTCCCACGGTAGAAACCGAATGATTCTCTCGGGTTTAGTCACTGTAAGGATAGCACGGCATTTTGGTTCATGTTCAGAAATACATTTTAATATATCTTGCACCCCTTATCCTCCCGCGCACACCCCCGAAACAAATCCCTGCTTTCTATGTGCACAAAGACATCTTGTCTATATGAATCACCAATGCAAAGGTTTTCTCTTTCCCAGCTACACCGGAAGCAAGACATGCGCGGGCTATACCGCAGTAGATTTTTTTAAATAGCAAATGTTGAAAAATTAAGCTGTCTTGCTATGAAAACATCACCTGAGCTTGTTTAAAAAGAAATCGTGACACTATTATCCAGGCTAATGCCCTAATTATGCGTTCTTTCAAGAAATAGAACAATGTGAGGGTGACAGATGAAGATCGTCATAGGGGAAACGGTAGCTAACAAATGAAAATCTGGTTTTAAGTGCGGCTGGCTGTCATAACCTGCGCTCTAATGGTATTGCATTTATATGATCTCAGAGGAAGCATTCCCTAAATTAGATTAGGCATCAGAATCCAAGAAGGTGCAGTACTTTAACACAGAAATGACTGGCTTGGGCAATCTGCTATTCTGCCCTGTCATTGCCCGAGCTGCTCGACATCTCGCCATAGCAGCTCTATTATGAAAATCAAATAAAACCAGAGGAACCAATGTCTTCGGATTTCTTTTATCTGCCGGTTTAATTTATATCATTAATCAGCAAACAGTCCAGGCGTTCACAGTGTGATATGAAGACCCAAAGGCGATTTTCCACAGCCTCACAAATGCATTCCTGCTGCTGTGAGTTTCTGAATCATGTTTGCTCAGGGACATTTCTGAATGACTTTTAAAAATATTGCCTTGACTATAAAAAAAATATTTTTTGAATAAAATGCAAAAATGAAACAAGTGACTTTTAAGGCGTATCATATATTTTCCAACAAAATGGCATTGTGTTCTAGGTCACATGAATTAAACCCGAAGGGAACTGAGGAATACACAGCATACCTTTAAGGAACCTCAGTTTATGGCCATTAGATTCTATAGGGTTGGTGTTTTGCTGGTTTCTATAGTGCTGGAAAGAGAGAAACCGAAAATAGAACAGTAAAACATGCAAAACAATTGTATTGACTTCTCATCAAGATACATCAATTTATTTTATCAACATACAGATTAGAAAGAAAGCACATTTTCTGGAGAGTCCCTGAGCAAGCTTGGACAGGAGATACATCATTGACCTAAACTTAAAAATTTAGAGCACTTAAATGGGAAGATTTTGCTTGTGAGAGATATTTGTTCAATGGATGCGACTTCAGGTTGGGGGGTGTAACTGGAAAAATTAGCTCTTGCATAATTACGCGTAATTACCACTAAATGACTCATAATTATGCAAGAAGTGTAATCCATCGTGATCCATATTTAGTGATATTTTCTTAGACAAAATGCATCCTTGTGTCTAAAATGGGCCTGAGGAGGCATGCCTTTTGTACTAAGACATGAACAGCAGCCAGCAGCTGCTCTCTATTTCTTAGTTAATTGTTCATGTGTCCTGTTCCAGGATTTTTGCCCCAAATTACTCAAACTGGCTTCCTTGCATAATTTCTGTAAGTATGCATCACAAGAGTAATGCGCAACTACTAAAATTACTCCAATTACTCCGGCGTAGTTAAAATGTCGCCCAGGCATACTTCAGATGCCCAATCGCACAAATATAGTGCTCTCTCCAGCCCGAGCACTAACTCACTTGGGAGCATATCTGCAACAAGAAGCGATTAACATCGCAAAGCACGCTTACCGCGTTTCAACTTAGTGCCGGCCATCGCTGGATTCTATGGCAGAGATAGCACGCTATCAGCAATGCCTATCTCTAAGGCGATAGGAAATCCAGTGATAGCGGCGAAAGTGGGCGAAACCCAGCGATAACATGACGGCAATAATCAGAACCTTGTTGATAGTGCAGGGCAGACTTATCCCTACAACCCACCTCCAATTGCATGTAATGGGTAAGTCAGTTCTTAAGCAGGCATAAACAAAGCTGCGATAAGCGCGGTTAGCGATATTATTATCCGCGCTACGCGGGTTTGCGCCCTGCTTGCTGATAGGAGTAGCTGGTGTTAGCGACATTTCTCAGGTTATTTTACTGCGGAACGCCTACTATGCATCTCATTAGCGGTGAGATGCTGGGTATTAAGGAAACAGGCGCTGAGGCATGGAATCACGAGATAGCATGACTGTGCTGATCATGCGATAAAATTATCACCCCTTTTCGCCCGAAAACAGACGCTAAAGCGGCGATAATTTTATCGCGGCGCCTTGATGATATGCCCCTGATTTAGTAGACAGAATAGAGCAGTGAAATATGGACCAATGTTGGTGAACCCCTCTCTCCGTCTTTACAGAATTAGAACCCAGCTAGTCTTTTGAGGAAGGTCTGTGACCCATTTGGAGATAGTTGCCCACTAGGCCCTTGGACCCTCCTGCATGGAAGAGCCTCTTTGTCTGTGCACCTGTGTCCATAACATGACCAATGAGAGTTTAAAGATTATCATTAGCAATGATAGATCATTTGTATGTGGCAACTCCCTCAAGCAAATGATGAAAGATCACCTTCATACACTGCAGGTATGAACCGTGGCCAGAGGAATGGGCATAAGAGAATGGTTCTCACAGGTCTTCTTCTGCAATGCAGAAATGGTCCATAAGAGAAACAAATCTAGATTTTGGGGCCACACCATGAGAAGGATTAGGAGAGGTATATTTGCTTTTTTGAGGTTGGCATTCAGGGGAAAGCAAGTCTTTTTTGCACCATTTGCACCACTGGTATTTAGTATGTTACATGATTAGTTTATTGATCTTTGCATTTCTGAATAGAACGCATTTTAGGCTAGGTATGATGCCTTAAACATGTACCCATCCTTAGTGGGAGACAATTTAGTAAGTGCATGACAGCTGTCATGGTCATAATAGCAGATGTCGAAGCACAGAGCTGTCTTTAACCCTTTCCGTGCTAGGCCTTTTCGCCCCCTGTGCTAAGCATTTTTTTGGCTATTGGGGGAGTTCACGCTTAGGCCCCTGTAACCTTTTGACCACATAAGGTATCCATGCCAAATTTGCGTCCTTCCCTTCCAACATCATGGGGATTCTAAAGGTACCCAGGGTTTGTGGATTCCCCTGAAGGGGACCCAGAAAAAAGTCAAAATACAGCTGAATTTTGTTTTTTTGGGGAAAAATGGGAAAAAACTGCTGCAAATTAGAGCGTCTGGTCTTTTCCCTGCAAATGGTATCAAAAAGGGTTTGTGGGGCTGAAATCACCATTTTCCCAGGTTTAAGGAATGACAAACGTTTGTCAGAAAACCAACATTTTTCACACAGTTTGGGCATTTTTCAGGGACATAGATTATTTTGCTATTTTTCGTGCTTTCAACCTCCTTCCAGTTAATGGTAGAAATGGATATGAAAGCAATATTGGATCCTGAAAAGTTATACATTTTTCAAAAGTAGACAAAAGTCTGAATTCAGCAAGGGGTCATTTGTGTAGATCCTTCAAGGTTTCTTTATAGAAACTAACAGTTAAATATGGGCAAAACTGAAAATCAGTTGAAAAAAACCAGCCTTTTGTGTCAACATTTTCACCTGTAACTTATGCTAATTATGACAGCTCTTTGAAAGCAATATACCGTTACATCCGCTGGACCTTACTGGTTGTGGGGCTATATTGGACTTGTAGGTTCACCAAGAACCCGACAAACCCAGAGGCAAAAACTGAGCAGCGACTTGCAAGGGTTTTTTATTATGTACCGGGTACAATTATTCCGGGAAAATGGATACATGTATACATAGAAAAATCGGTATGAAAGACACCTATGTATTTCTGAAATGGGAACAAAATATAGAGTTTAGAAACAGTAGATATTTGCACATTTCCGAAATTGGGAATACTCATACTAGCATGAGAATTATCAGTCATTTTTTCAAAATGACTTCTTTTTTACACATTGTCTTTCATTTGGAAGGCAGAAATGCATCAAACGTCAATAGGTAATAACATTTGCTTTACAAATCTGAATTACACTAAGTCTCCCTATAAAAATGGTTCCTCAATTGTGTTGGAAGGCATAGTGTCACGACAAGAAATGGCTCAAAACACAACGTGAACACACCACAATTTCACAATGAAAAATTACCCTATTTTGGCAAAGTGCCTAGCTGTATTTTTTTAACCCTAGCTCTGCCGGCACCTAGGGAAACCTAGCAAACCTATAAATGTTTGAAACGTAGACACCCAGGGGAATCCAGGATGGGGTGACTTGACTGGCTCTCACCAGCTTTTGTTACCCAGAATCCCTTGCAAACCTCACAATTTTTCCCCAAAAACATTTTCCTCACAATTCTGTGGTGGAAAGTTCTGGAATCTGCGTGGATCCACACATTTCCTACCACCACGCTTTTCCCAAAGTCTTCCAAGAAAAATGGTACCTCACCTGTGTGGGTAGGCCTAGTGCCCACAACAGGAAACGGCGCAAAATGCAACGTGGACACACCACAATTTCACAGTGAAAAATGACCCTTTTTTGGCAAAGTGCCTAGCTGTAGTTTTTTAACCCTAGATCTTCCGGCACCTAGGGCAACCTAGCAAACATATACATTTTTGAAAGCTAGACACCAAGGGTAAACCAAGATGGGGTGACTTGACTGGCTCTCACCAGGTTCTGTTTCCAAGAATCAATTGCAAACCTAAAAAATAGTCAAAAAAAACAAATTTTCCCCTTATTTCTGTGGTGTAAAGTTCTGGAATCTGCATGGATCCACAAATTACCACCCACCCCGAGTTCCCCAAAGTCTTCCAAGAAAAATGGTATGTCACTTCTGTGGTTAGGCCTAGTGCCTGCGACAGAAAATAGCACAAAACGCAACGTGGACACACCACAATTTCACAGTGAAAAATGAACCTTTTTTGGCAAAGTGCTTAGCTGTAGTTTTTTAACCCTAGCTCTTCCAGCACCTAGGGAAACCTAGCAAACCTATACATTTTTTAAACTAGACACCCAGGGGAATCCTGGATGGGGTGACTTGACTGGCTCTCACCAGGTTCTGCCACCCAGAATCCCTTGCAAACCTAAAAAATTGTAAAAAAGACAGATTTCCCCCACATTTCTGTGGTGGAAAGTACTGGAATCTGCGTGGATCCACAAATTCTCACCCACCCCGAGTTCCCCAAAATCTTTTGAGAAAAATGGTACCTCATTTGTGTGGGTAGGCCTAGTGCCCGTGGCAGGAAACGGCGCAAAACACAACGTGCACACACCACAATTTCACAGTGAAAAATGCCCCTTTTTTGGCCAAGTGCCTAGCTGTAGTGTTTGAACCCTAGCTCTTCCGGCACCTAGGGAAACCTAGCAAACCTAAACATTTTTTAAAACTAGACACCCAGGGGAATCCAGGATGGGGTGACTTGGCTGGCTCTCACCAGGTTCTGTTACCCAGAATCCCTTGCAAACCTAAAAATTGTCCAAAAAAATACATTTTCCTCACATTTCTGTGGTGGAAAGTTTTGGAATCTGCATGGATCCACAAATTTCCACCCACCCCGAGTTTCCCAAAGCCTTTCAAGATAAATGGTACCTTACTTGCATGGGTGGGTCAAGTACTCGCGACAGGCAAGGGCCCAAAACCTATTGAGGCGACATCAAAATTACCTATCACAAATCAACCTGGTTTTGCAAGAGGGGTCCCATGACTTTTTGACCCGGAGCTCGGCAGCCACCTAGGGAAACCTACCAAACCCACACATTTCTGAAAACTAGACACTCTGGGGATTCCAGGGAGGTATGGCTTGCATGGATCCCCCAACGTTTTCCTACCCAGAAACCCCAGCAAACCTGAAATTTAGCTGAAATATTCACTTTTTTCACACATTTTTGTGTGGGAAAGTTGTGGCATCACTAGGCTGACACAAATTTCCTACCACCCAGTGTTCTCTCAGGTCTCCCGATGAAAACTTGTGCCTCACTCATGTGGGAGGACCAAGTACCTGTGACAGGCAAGGGCCCAAAACGTATTGAGGCGACATCAATATTGCCTATCACAAAACGACCTGGTTTTGCAAGGAGGGTCCCATGACTTTTTGGCCCGGGGCTCGGCGGCCACCTAGGGAAACCTACCAAACCCACACATTTCTGAAAACTAGACACCCAGGGGATTCCAGGGAGGTATGGCTTGTGTGGACCAACTAATGTTTTCTTACCCAGAATCCCCTGCAAACCTGAACTTCTGCTGAAACAAATCACTTTTTTCACACATTTTTGTGGGGGAAAGTTGTGGCATCACCGGGCTGACACAAATTTCCTACCACCCAGTGTTCCCCCAGGTCTCCCGATAAAAATGGTGCCTCACTCGTGTGGGAAGCCCAAATACCTGCGACAGGCAAAGGCCCAAAACATTTTGTGATAGGCAATTTTGATGTTGCCTCAATACGTTTTTGGGCCCTTGCCTGTCGGGGGTACTTGGGCCTCCCAAACGAGTGAGGCACCATTTTTATTGGCAGACCTGGGGGAACGCTGGGTGGTAGGAAATTTGTGTCAGCCCAGTGAGGCCTCAACTTTCCCACACAAAAGTGTGTGAAAAAAGTGATTTTTTCAGCTAGGTTACAGGTTTGCAGGGGATTCTGGGTAAGAAAACGTTGGGGGATCCACACAAGCCATACCTCCCTGGAATCCCCCTGGTGTCTAGTTTTCAGAAATGTGTGGGTTTGGTACGTTTCCGCAGGTGGCCCCCGAGCCCCGGGCCAAAAAGTCATGGGACCCCCTAGCAAAACCTGGTCGTTTTGTGATAGGCAATTTTGATGTCGTCTTGTGCCTCCCACACGAGTGAGTCACCTTTTTTTTATTGGGAGACCTGGGGGAACACTGAGTGGGAGGAAATTTGTGTCAGCCCGGTGATGCCACAACTTTCCCACACAAAAATGTGTGGAAAAAGTGCTTTTTTCAGCTAAATTTGAGGTTTGCAGGGGATTTTGGGGAAGAAAACATGGAGGGATCCATGCAAGCCATACCTCCCTGGAATCTCCTGGGTGTCTAGTTATCAGAAATGTGTGGGTTTGGTAGGTTTCCCTAAGTGACCGCAGAGCACGGGGCCAAAAACCCAGGTGACCCCTTGCAAAACCAGGTCGTTTTGTGATAGTCAATTTTGATGTCGCCTCAATAGTTTTGGGACCTGGCCTGTCGCGGGTACTTGCGCCTCCCACATGAATGAGGCACCATTTTTATTGGGAGACCTAGAGGAATGCTGGGTGGTATGAAATTTTTGTCAGCCCAGTGACGCCACAACTTTCCCACACAAAAATGTGTGAAAAAAGTGTTTTTTCAGCTAAATTTCAGGTTTGCTGGGGATGCTGTGTAAGGAAACGTTGAGGGATCCATGCAAGTCATACCTCCCTGGAATTCCCCAGATGTCTAGTTTTTGGAGATGTGTGGGTTTGGTAGGTTTCCCTAAGTGGCCACCGAGCCCCGGGCCAAAAGTTCATGGGTCCCCCCTTTCAAAATTATGTTTTGTGATAGGCAATTTTGAGGCCTCCCACACGAGTGAGGCACCATTTTTATTGGGAGACCTGAAGGAACGCTGAGTGGTAGGAAATTGTGTCAGCCCTTTGATGCCACAACTTTCCCACACAGAAATGCGTGAAAAAAAGTGTTTTTTTCAGCTAAATGTCAGGTTTGCAGGGGATTCTGGGTAAGAAAACGTTGGGGGATCCACGCAAGCCATACCTCCATGGAATTCCTTGGGTGTCTAGTTTTCAGAAATGTGTAGGTTTGGTAGGTTTCCCTAGGTGGCTGCCGTGCGCGGGGCCAAAAACCCTGGTGATCCCCCTTGCAAAACCAGGCCGTTTTGTGATAGTAAATTTTGATGTTGCCTCAATACATTTTGGGCCCTTGCTTGTTGCAGGTGCTTGGGCCTCCCACACAAGTGAGGCACCATTTTTATTGGGAGACCGGGGGGAATGCTGGGTGGTAGGAAATTTGTTTCAGCCCAGTGATGCCACAACTTTCCCACACAATAATGTGAAAACGTTCGGGGATCCATGCAAGCCATACCTCCCTGGAATCCCCCGGTTGTCTAGTTTTCAGAAATGTGTGGGTTTGGTAGGTTTTCCTAGATGGCCGCCAAGCCCGAAGCCAAAAACCCAGGTGACCCCCGAGCAAAACCAGGTTGGTTTGTGATAGGCAATTTTGATGTCGCCTCACTAGGTTTTGGGCCTGGACACCCCAGTTGGAGGAGTGCTTTATAAGTCTCTCAAATAAATAAATAAATACTATCTTTGGGGTTTGCCCTTTACACTTAAGACACTTAATCACAAGTCGCTTCTGCATATATTCAAGTGTAGTAGAGGATTACAAGGTAATGTCACTCCTCATATTTCCAGGCAGTTGTTTTCTGTGTCTGACCTCAATTTTTGTATAGAAGTTGTCAGGGGAAACTAAAATGTGGTGGCAGATTGTTTGTCCCATTAACCAGTGACTGAAGAAGAAGATGCTTTTCTGTCGGACAGATTTATTATCAGTCATGTGGATGAGGAGTTAGCTTTGGGAGAGTGGAGTGATGCTGTCCTTAATGATGATGAAGCCAGATAATTAAAGACTCTGATTAGCAATGGCTGGCAAGGGTTGTGTACTCTTGATGAGTCTTTAAAGCAATTTTTTGTGGTAAAAGATGAGCTGGGCATTCATGAGGATAAAGTATTTCGGTGTAGTCGCATTGTACATCCAAACGTATTGAGAGGTAGCATTATGAAGATTGTTCATGAGGGACATTTAGGAAGGAGTTTAACTTAGAAGAGATTAAGACAGTCCTTTTGGTGGCCAAATATGGACAAGGAGGTTGAAAGAGTAGTCAGTGACTGCGTTGCTTGTGGGAATAGTGACAAGTGTAAGGTGGTTAGGCAGCCACCATTAAGATGTGTAGAGCTTCCTACTTGTCCGTGGGAAAGATTGGCTTTGGATTTTATTGGTCCTGTGGATAAGTTGGGCATGAGAGACAGGTTTTTGGCAGTCCTGGTGGATTACCACAGTAAGTGGTTTGTGGTTAAGTCTATGAGGGAAATATCTAGTCAGAGCATGGTAGAGTTTTTGAAGCCAGTGTTCTTGGAAGAAGGAATTCCCAAAGTGTTTGTTTCTGATAACGGAGTGCAATTAGTTTCTACGGTCATGACAAGTTTCCTTGAGGGTCTTGGTATTAAACATGAAAAGGTTGCATTATTTAGATCACAAGCAAATTGATTAGTGGAAAGGATCTATAGAATAATCATGGAGAATATCCAGTTATCTTTGGCTAATGGTCTTGCATGGAAGTCTGAATTGAATAAAACGGTTTGGGCCCATAGAATTACGCCACACTCTACAACAGGTGTCTTTCCATTTGTGGCTCTCAAGGGAAGAGAACCTGCAATGAAGGAATCCCCTCTGTGGTTGTGTAAGAAAGATCAAGTGTGGGTTGATTGTGATGGCACGTTAGCAAAAGCAATGGAGTCCCAGAGTAGGAATAAGATAATTTATGACAACACAAAAGTGGTTAAAGAGTTGGATGTCAGTTGTGGTGACTGGGTGGCTGTGAGGAAATTTGGTCATGTAAGGAAAGACAAAAGTAAATTTTGTCAACCTCAAAAAGTGGTCAATGTAAAAAACTCTGTTGTTCGGTTGAGTGATGGGAAGTTCTGCAGTAAGGGAAGTCTTTGTAAGGTCACTCATCTTTAAATGCTTATCTTCTGTATTCCTCTTTCTTTTTTTCAGCAATGTATTATTTGTTATGTTTTCATTATATTATGTAAGGGGGGAGATGTGTGGAGATGAGATATACTATGAATATAGTACTATGAAATGACTCTACTGGCCTGCATGATTACTACAGAGGGGCCACCATCTGCTGATATCAGCAAAGGCTGGGGATTGAATTACAAAGGTGGCAGGTCTTTGAAGCTTCCCCATTTGAGCACTCACCCATCCTGAGGGAGGAGGCATGGCACCTCTGCCCAAGATGTGCATTATTTCTGGTCCTAGAGAGGAGGTACTCTCTACCCAGGGGTCCAGATGTCTGGTCTTGGCTGACTGCCTACAGCTGGCCAGAGGCCACACCAGGGTTGGTAGGAATTCAGGGGCACCGCTGAGTTGCCCTCTGGGTACATGGTACAACAAATCCCATGCTGGCATCAGTGTGGATTTATTGAAAGGAGTAGTTTGGTACCAAACACTCCTGTATTCAGTGAAGCCATCATGGTGCTGTGGAACTCGAGTTGTCGAGTTCCCCGCCCATGTACTCTCTATGGCTGCACTGGCACTTACAATATTGTTAGGGCATATCTGCTTGTGCAAAAGTGCCCTCACCTGTAGTATAGTGCACCCTGTCTTAGGGCTGGGAGCCTACTTGAGGGGTGACTTACCTATGCTGTCAGGCAGTGATAGCTGGTATGGAACCCAGGCAGGGTTTCTCCCTCACAGGGGCCTGCAGGCTACAAGGGCAGTGGCTTTTGCCCAGTGAGAGGGGTCCCAAGAGGCCTTTTTCAGCTTCCAGGCCTTAGGTACCCAGGGTACCATTCACTAGGAACTTACACGAGGCAGAAGTATCAATTGGGGGGGGGTTAGGGAAGGAGCACTGGCACAGGGGACCTGGATGGCATGGAACCTGTGCACTACATTCGAAACCACATCAAAACGAGGTGGCAATAAGAGGGGGCTAACCATGCAAAAGAGGCACTTTCTCGCAGTACTCAATAAATTGAATTGTTACTACTGGGATGACACCCTCTATTCCTTTTGTGAAAGTGCGATTATTAGAGGAAAATAAGTTTGTAGCGTGTGCTGCTTTATGGTAAAGAAAATTCCCAGTTGACTGCCTAATGGAACTTAACAACGTTAACCAGGTAGATAATATTGAGTGATGTAATTTGAATATAATCATGGGCGGATAGTCTGCACAGGGCAGCGTAATTACCCAACTACATTACAAACGATACCTGCAGTGCTCATGTCTCCGTGGTGACAAATCGTCAACCACTTGCCACAATTGTAATTGCACATGAAAGTGCTGAGTATTCGGTGAACTCATTGGATGGCATGCGCTTGTTTTTACTCTCTTTTTATTTATTATTAGTGAAGTCTACAGTGTCTAGAAGTAGTCATGTTGCACTCTAAAACTCATGGTTCACAAGTAGAAATTAAACTTGTATAAATGTTCCCCGTAACGCTCTTCATATAAAGCCTCCATTAAATAAATGATTTCATACTTTCATAGTTTCAAAACGTTGTAATTTTTGTTTTAAGGCAGTTAGCCATTGGAGGATTAGAAATATTAATCCTGAAAGATGGGTTACGTTAATTTCAACAACTCCTGGAAGCATCCTCATGAATAATTTGCTGGTCTTTGGTATGAATGGAGATCTATTCCATGACAATAAGGCAGGTTAAGAGGGTGTGAGTAAAGGGACTGCAGGGTGTCCGCAGTACCATGATCACACGCACTGGCCCAGCTTAGAACCAAGCATCTGTTTTTTGCACCTGAGGCATGTAATATTCCCTTAGGGTTCGGCCCTCATTCCATCGCCACCTGCACCATTGCAGCTTCTGCCAGTGTGTGCATGGGAGATACGACCCGTGCATTCCTCTGCATTGTTGTCTGATTAGGGTTCTGTGTTTTCTTAGTGATGTTCCTGTCCCTTGATTCATGTGTGTTTTTAACATATGGAGACGCATCTGTTTCTGTGGAGATTGGCCCAATATCCTTGGTACCGAAGTGCGCTACATTCTAGGTGCATGTGCCAATTACAAGGAAATTCTATCACATGCAAGACAGCCAGCTGCTGAAGTGTGCTGACCTTTGTCTGCAGTGGTGGGCATTTCCAATCCACAACATAAAATTCAACAGCAAACCACATAATTCAACTCAACAACATAATTACCACATACATCCAGTCCACACCACAGAATGCCACAAAATTGTACAGCACACTACATAATTAGATTCCAATACATACCACTCCACAACACAAAATACCATTCCACATAATTACACTCCATGACACACAATCCGACATAATTCCAGTACACTCAATAACACATATTTACTATCCAATATTCACACTGCACACCATGCCATATATTTCCACTACACAAATCCACTCCACAACACACAATTTCATGTCTTACAAATCCACAAATAAGAATTCCAATCCAACCCACATAATTCCACTCCACACCACATACAAACACTCCATAATAGATGGGCAAAAGACATCATTTACAAAATCAACAGCTCTAACTCAAGCAAATGAGAGACCTTTTGCATTTCCAATGCTTGTGATATATTAGGTAAGTGGAGATAAGTGATTTGCTCAGGGTCACCATGTAGTCAAGCTAATAGCTGGGATTAGAAGCCGGTCCTCCTGAGTGTACAGGTTCTGCAGCCTCCATTTTGTAGTCTGTTAGCGAACTTGCTTTTAGCATCACTTGTTTTTTCCAACTGCTGTTCCCGGGTTGTGGTGTATGGGTGTTTCAGAGTGTCAGCTTGTCACCTACTGGTGTCTGCCCTTCTAATGTAATACACTGTGTCCAGCACCACTTCTACATAAACCTCTTCACATCTGCTCTCAGGTCCTTCTGGGCAGCAGGTACAGTACTACAGGGATCAGAGGTCTGAGGGGCCCATCGAACCCCGGTTATTGTGATTGTATTATATATTGCTTATTACTCCTGACGAGGCAATTTTTGGCGAGTACTACGCTACCCAGGAACCCAAAAGAAATAGTGGTGGGTTAGTATAGGGGAATATGAATATGCTATTAGTATAGAGAGGTATGAGTTCATTTGAGCAAAGTACTTGTGAGTCTGTTAGTTGAATTGAATATAGTAATGGAGGGATAGAAGAGGAAAGAAAACCAGAAGTGTTAATTGGGAGATCATCGCAGTAAGTTGAGGTTTGGGATGAGTAAAAAAGAGATGGAGGAGGGAAAGAGCCTGTAGAAAGGGATTAGGGAGAAAGAGAATCAAAGTAGAAAAATGAGGTTTGGGTTGAGTCAAAGGCGAGATAAAATGAGGGAAAATTTAGTAGGGCTGTTTGGGATATTATAGTAGTAAACTGATGTTCGAGGTGAGCCAGGAGATGGTGAGGAGGGAGGAGTCTAGGAAGGTTTATTTTGGAGCTCATAGTAGTGGAAAGGGTTTGGGATGAGAGAGAGGGAAGAAAGAGGATACATTGATAGAGGTTTGTTTTCTTGTCAATAGGACTTACATAATATATATAAAGATTACATAGTAAGGGAATTTATGTGTAAGGAATATAATATATTGAGATTTGTGTGTTTTGTTTTTGTGGAGTAGTGAGAGGAGATATTAATGTAGTGGTTTTCTGTGAAATATTTGTATGTGCAGTACTGCTGCTGAATGGTATTTCAATTGTACAGGGATAGTGATGTGATTTAGAGAAGAGTATGTGGTATGTAAGATGGGAGGGACAAGAATTATGAGGGTTTATGTTAGATTTGATCAATGGAATAGGTAATGTGTGTGGCAGAGTGGTGTGTAAGGATTGTATGGTTGTGTGTAATTGGTAAAAGGTGGAGGCAGGTGTTGGTGGATGGTGTGATGGAAGACTGAGTATAGATTTTTTCATGATAAAAGGGGATTTGTTAGGAGCAAGTAGATGATAGAGCTGGTGTTTTCTTTGACCAGGGAGTGTGTGTCTGGATGCATTAAAGTTATGTATAATGTGTATGTATAATGTGGCCGTGTGGTGTTGGTGTTGTGTGGAGTGTTAGTGGTATAAGACAGAGTTGTGTCACAATGAAATCTGTGTGAGGTTTGTTTGTGGTGCATGAGTAGAATGCCTTTGCTGATATTGTGTTTGGATGTTGGCAGATGTGGTCTTAAGGTGGCAGCTCGTAAGTGAAAATTGGGCAGCATTTCTGGCCATAGGCCGCACCCAAACAGGCCCCAAACAGGCAACTTCTCATGTCCTCTTGTTCCTTAGCCTCGACGCACAGGCAGAGACTCCCTGAGCCCTATGCTCTAAAGTGCCTTTTTGGCCAATGGAACCTTAGTCATAACCCTAAACAGTCAGAACGCTAACCCTAAACTCTAGAGTCAAAGGAAGACCTGGCCCTATTAACCGATCACAGCCCTAGCCCTAACAGCCAATCAGGGCCAAAGCCCAAATCCAATAGGAAACCCTAGCCCTAGTAACTAATCAGAACCCTAGCCCAAACAGCCAGCCAGAACTCAACCCGTAGGCCCTTAGTACTATAGAAGTACTAGTCCTAGCAGCCAATCACAGCAACAGATGCAACAGCCCATAGAATCATAGATAAGAGCCAAGTAACCCTAAGCCCAGACTGCTGTGGCAGCGAGGTGCTCCTCTATTTGGAATGTCCTCAGCTACAAACTGGCACAATGCACACTTCCTAGCCTCCAGATTCTACTTTTCAGGTAAGGGACAATTTTGAAACCACTGAAATACTGCTTTTAGCGCATTTAAACTAATCACTTTTCAAGCCAAAAACTAATGCTGCCTACACTTTCCGAGCACAGTTTAAAACCACAGAGCAGATTAAGGAGTCTCCTAAGCACACTCTAGTTAGCCACTGAGTCATGAGGTCCCGCCGTATCCGAGGCAGTTAGCGGAATAAGAGTTATTGCTGTATTCCACGGTTCAAACAGCAGCCAGGCAGCTTGTTTCCTTCCCTGCACTAGGGCCTGTGGCAAACTGGGTTTGCCACTTTCTCTGGCAGCTAGGCTGCCCTGTTGCAGGGCAGAGCAATAACTCAGTGTGTTGCTTGCCTATTGCAGAGGTCCAAGTGGGCAGGATCGAAAGGGCACGACATGCCCATACTTTTTTAATTTAGAAAAGAACGCTCCCCTACTTTTTCTGAAATGGTCCAGCCGCAGCCTGTTCAGGTAAGAGTGGTGGAACTGGGTGGAGGGGATTTCAACAGATGACGAGGTAAAATGTGTTATTTATTTAACTTTCCCTCGTGGCTGTCCTTGGCCGTCTGTCTAATCCCCCCCAACCCACCCTCACCGCTCTTATCTGCACGGGCTGCTCCTGCAATGGTACCGGGACGGTTAATTCTGATAGGTTAAATGCTTCAGCTGAAGTTTCATTCAGGAGGTCTCCTGAGCTGTGAAACCGAATGCAGGCAGTCAGCTAACCAAGAAACAAGCCTTCTTGGCAGGGTGGCTGCTGCCTGAAAGAAATGCAAATGTGCTTGAAAGCCGGTATTGGCTTTAATTGATGGAATCACTTGAAGCTTCCTGATGATACAGATTTACTCGTTTTGAGTGGCGGTGCAAGGGAGTTACCAGCTGAGCTGTGAAGTGCTTTCTTTTAAGGGACAGGTATATAAAACAATTTACATTATCAGTCTGGGTATTACTAAAATCTATATTTTGGAAGCACCATTTATCTTAAAAAATGTTGTGCACTTTGTATCAGGCTATCCTATACCGTGTAGTGCAAATTTGAAATAATGACTCATTATTGACATATTCAGAGGACTTTCTGTGAAAAGCTGGGACCTCGTAGCTGGTACTTCGTAGCACTAAACAGACACAAGTCACTATTCTCCACTGCACCAACCAAGATTTAATTCTGTGGCTGTCTTGTTACACCCAGAAATCTGTAGTGCATTAACTAATAGAGGTTTCATAATGTACTATTGTGCATTTTGCACTAAGTAACTTTTTTCTTAAATGTATTTCTCATTTAAGAAGCACGTTATTTTATATGTAGCTACCTGAAGGTGTAAGACCAGAAAACCTTGCAGAATATTTTGTGTTTTTTAGGCACACCTTTGACCCCGCCCCCACACTCACTGCCCCCATCAAAAGCAGTATCACAGTTCTCATACTTTTTTTATGCAGTAAGACCGCTGGCCTAAAGAAGACATCTGTCGCGTGGGACACGTCCAGAGCTCAGCTTTTTTCCCTTCCAAAGAAGGGTACTACTGACCCATACTATTTTACTGTATCTTGGCAGAGACTGAGCACACCTGAACGTAATCCACCAATCAAGTGCTGTCTCTGAAAGGAGCTAAGGCATGTGTTAAACAGATGTGGACACAGATTGGACCCACTCTTTTCCTTGATTAAACATACATGATTAAATTTAGGTCATAAACGCTAAAATGAACACAATCATATGTGGTAAACATTTGTTTACAAACCTGATACTGAATGAAACCACATATTAAAAAACTCACGGAAATGTGTACAACACAATGAAAGAAGGTAAGATCAGAACTGAAAAGCAGACATGTTCTTCGTCCATGGAATGGGCGGACAATGGACCCGGCTGCCAGCAGCACTGGTGAGGCAAGGTCTTTGCTGGGAATCCTGATAGGATTACCAGTCACAAACCTGTCCCTTACAGGGGCCAGAGACAGAATAACTGCGCTGTGAAACACTAGCACCGTAATACATTTTAGTTGGCAGCATTTTTAGTTCTGGAATTAAAAAAATTCCAAGTACAAATTACTTTTTGGAGCCCTCAAAGGGGCTTTCAGCCAGCCAGCTTCATCTATCTTCATCCATTGGTCCGTTCTTGTGCCATTTACACTTTTCTTCCGCTCACTACAGCCTATGCCATGGCGCAAGGGGTCAGCCCACATCAGCCATTAGCTAATCTCACTGTGAGTGACAGCATTTTGCACTTTCACAAAGAGATCATTTGCACACAAAATAGTTCCCTTCATTCCAGGGACTTCTAAATCAATGTGTGCTTTTGGAGATCAAAAAGTATTTTTGCTTGTACCTAATGCTTTGGGTTTTTTTAGCTTGAGAAGTGAAAAGGCTGACAGCTGCAGTCAGGGATTTGCTAATGAGTTAGGTCAAGGCTGGTCAAGACCTGCTGCTTTTAATAAGCACTGATGTATAATATGCTTTGTTATTGGGGTATTCACCCACCCTCTTTGCCACTGGTCTGGTATTGTGTCATTTACATTTTTCTTCTGCTCACCACAGCGTGGGGCAATGGGCCAATGCACTTCGGGCATTGGCTAGCTTCACTGTGAGAATGCCAAAAACGTCCTCTAAGTGTTCAACAAAGCCAACAAACCATCAAAGCTAAGGCCTGTTGTATTAAAGGGTTTTACCCATTCTGTGTCTATGGAGAAATGTGCTGGTACAGAAGGTGCGGTATGGACACATGACAATTCCTCTACAGAACCACTGTCCACCATGGTAAGAACATATTTTTCAGCTGAATAAGGCAGTGTAGGGCGCTTTTGACCTAAAAAGCTGCATCTGGATTGATTAGGGGAGGTCTTCATTCATTAGAGAAGGAGAAAAACACGAGGAGGGCGTGCCGACCCTGGGTATGTGCCACTTTATTTTATTTAATTTGATGTGTGATGCACATAAGTGTAGGGGTTGTGTTTTATTTTGTAAGTAGTATTATGTTTTTATTTGGGTTTATGGAGTGAAGGGGTATTTTAGTTTGGGCTTTTGGATGGGAGGGTGGTTTACTTAGGGGTTTTGGAGGGACAGGGTGTTTTTTTAGAGGGGAAGTGGTGAGGCACTTCACTCGCCTCACCACTTTCAAAGGGTACCAACCACCCCTAGAAAAAGCATCAGTTTGGTACTCGATGAAGAGCTGGAGAAGGAATCTGAGCCTGAAACAGTGTGTCACAAAAAGCGACTGAGGTGCCGGCACCCACACCTGAGAATGACCATCCAACCTGTGTTACAGAAAAAACTGTGAGAATTATTAGTACAGCAAGTTGGAAAGATCATTGAGGTTGAAGTCAAACATATAGTCAAAGAGGATCACATTCACACTACCATGAGAACTAGTCCTTGGGTGTTACCTGAAGAACCAAACCATGTGCCACTGACTGATAGTGAGGTATTTTCAGGGAATGCAACACAACAACAAGTTAAACCTCTCAGGGCCATGAGGGTATGCAGACAAAATATCGAGTTGGAAATATCGTGACACAGAAATATCGACAGCAAGTATATTGTTGTCAAGTATATTGACTTTAAGGTAAGAAATATCTTTATTTTAAAATATCGAAGTCAATAATATTGTTTGCAAAATTATAGGGTGTCATCACAATGGCCATCGTCATGGGGATTGGGACCAGGCGCCTACATGGCGGAGGTCCCACAAGTGCAATTGCAATGCGATCGCTGGCTGTGGCGGGTGCTGCAGCTGTGGCGGGTGCTGCAGCACCCGCCACAATGGTAACAATGTAAGTTTTGCATTTCCCTACACTAGGTGGCAAGCAGCCCACGCGGTGCCTGCCACATGGTGCAGGGAAATGTTGGGGGACACTTTAAGTTCCCCACAAGTGGAAAACTGAAGTGCACCTGCTTAAGGGGTGCCTTCTACAGGTATCCCAAGTACATCAGCTGGCAGGGATGAAGCATACAAATTTGGTGGTCGGTGCCTGCAAGGCACCGGAACCATTTTGTGGATGCGGGGTGGGTCTGACAGGGAATCGTAATGATTGCCTGTGTCAGGCCCGTGGCGGACAGACTTCCTGTCCGTCAGCAATCCGCACGCATCCTTATCTGGTGAGAAAGCAAAAGACACACAATTGATGGACGGAATGCAGAACAAATCATAAAATTCACCCCCTGTCAAGAGATCGGAGTTAAATGCATCATTCTTTTGCTCACCATGCCACCCCAGTTTAGACCTGGCCATATGCAAATCAGTCTTGACCCTGTGTCCCATGGGAACAGTTCAGCCAGAACTGCCAAGTCAGGTCCTCCCTGGACCGGAAACAAGCATCCTAGGACCGGTTTCGGGGTTTCACCCCTTTTCAGCCAGAATAGCTTGATTCCAGTGGCACAGTGAGCCCAGGACCCACGTCTGGGGATACCTGGCGCACTTAGGGTGAGAAAGCAAAAGACACACAATTGATGGACAGAATGCAGAACAAATCAAAACATTCATCCCCAGTCAAGAGATCTGGGTTAAATCCACCATTCTTTTGCTCACCATGCCACCCCAGTTTAGACCTGGCCATATGCAAATCAGTCTTGACCCTGTGCCTCATGGGAACAGTCCAGCCCGAACTGCCAAGCCAGGTCCTCCCTGGACCGGAAACAAGCATCCTAGGACCGGTTTCAGGGTTTCACCCCTCTTCAGCCAGGATAGCTTGATTCCAGTGGCACAGTGAGCCCAGAGCCCACGTCTTGGCATACCTGGCGCACTTAGGGCGAGAAAGTAAAAGATACACAATTGATGGACGGAACGCAGAACAAATCAAAACATTTACCCCCAGTCAAGAGAACTGGGTTAAATCCATCATTCTTTTGCTCATCATGCCACCCCAGTTTAGACCTGGCCATATGCAAATCAGTCTTGACCCTGTGCCTCATGGGAACAGTCCAGCCCGAACTGCCAAGCAGGTCCTCCCTGGACCGGAAACAAGCATCCTAGGACCAGTTTCAGGGTTTCACCCCTCTTCAGCCAGGATAGCTTGATTCCAGTGGCACAGTGAGCCCAGGACCCACGTCTGGGCATACCTGGTGCACTTAGGGCGAGAAAGCAAAAGACACACAATTGATGAACAGAATGCAGAACAAATCAAAACATTCACCCCCAGTCAATAGATCTGGGTTAAATCCATCATTCTTTTGCTCACCATGCCACCCCAGTTTAGACCTGGCCATATACAAATCAGTCTTGACCCTGTGCCTCATGGGAACAGTCCAGCCCGAACTGCCAAGCCAGGTCCTCCCTGGCAGTTCGGGCTGGACTGTTCCCATGAAGCACAGGGTCAAGACTGATTTGCATATGGCTGGGATCAAACTGGATTGGCATGGTGAGCAAAAAAACGATGGATTTAGGCCCAGATCTCTGTACTGGGGTGAATGTTCTGCATTCTGTCCATCGACTGTTGTTTTTGCATTTGTCACCCCGAGTGGGATGTGTATGCTCAGACGCGAGTCCCGTACTCTCCATGCCACTGGAATCAAGCTATTCTGGCTGAAGAGGGGTGAAACCCAGAAACTGGTCCGTGGATGCTTGGTTCCAGTTAAGGGAGGACCTGGCTTGGCAGTTCGGGCTGGACTGTTCCCATGAGGCACAGGGTCAAGACTGATTTGCATATGGCTGGATTCAAACTGGAATGGCATGGTGAGCACAAAAACGATGGATTTAGTCCCTGATCTCTGTACTGGGGTGAATGTATGACATTGTTCTGCATCCTGTCCATCAACTGTTGTTTTTGCATCCTTATCTGGTGGGCAGAGAATGGATGCACGGTGGTGATGAATCCGCCACCTGCAGGCTGCCTGTGGCAGATTCTCCGCTATCCTAATGACCCCCATAGTTGTTGAAAATATTTAAAAAAATTAATTTGTGTTATGTATTTTAGTATGTATTTTAAGTGTATGTAATCTATATTTTTTGTATAAGTATTGTTTTTGTTTTTTAATATATGTGTTAAAGTTTTAGTAGTTATTGATTTTATTTAAATTAAATGCTGCGTCTTTTTAACTTTTCCTGTTAAAGCCACACCATCAATTATAGAAAAGGATTTCTTGCTACACATTTAAGCCACGCCCCTTTCAGAGATGCCTTAATTTTTTCATCCCACTTAAAGCCCTGTCAGCCTTTGTAACTTTCCATATTGGGCCTCAGCAGGGGCTAACTCTAATGTGGTTTACCCTCTCTAGGCCTGAGGCCCTTTCTCCATGGCCCTGGTGTGGCACACCTTTTAGCTTTTTTCATTGCATGCTGCTGCAGCAGACTCCCGGTTCCGTGCTGCCAAAACAGTCTCTGTTTTAGCTTTCAAGGTTTAATTCCTCAGTCTGTATGACTAAGTATTTTCAGTACCTGGGCAGGGATACCTTTACAATTCAGCCATCTTAGCCGACGCTCACTTTCAATCCGGAGGCATAATGTGGGCCCTGCAGCCCATGAACTGCAGGGGGGCACCCAACCCTTCAGGGGGCACCATTCAGCCCTTGGCCAATAATTATTTGTGAAATATGGGAGACTCAGGGGCCATCTTTATATTCTGCAGATTAGTTTTTATCCTGGTGAGACTCAGAGCAAAAGTAATACTTCATGGTTTATCTCTCTGGATAAGTCTTCCCTAGGGGGGGTCCATGTTGGGCACTTTCCCTAAGTGGTTCCCAAACTCAGGCAGTAAAGCTCTGTCATCATTCCCTCAGGTATAAGGGGCGGGATTTTGGCACCAGCACACCCTCACCTACAGCCCCAAGAGAGGTTGGGTACATTGCGGATTGGATAAGTACATGATTATTTGATTATTTCAATTGTCTCAGTCTTCCATGGTTAGGGTTGGCCCTACAGCTTATGCTGCTCTAGGCGGGGGGCGCTAGAGGGCGCACAGCGGAATGGCTGCCTTCTGAGATGGCTCTGCCGGACGGGGTCGAAAAACGGCACAAACGGGCATGACCTGAGCTGCACCATCGCACAAAACTGATGCCTGGGTGACCGGACACAAGCGTCCACACATGGCTGGTGCGGAGAACATCCAAACGGCACTCTAGACCTGGAATTGCGGTGTTGAACGCCTCGCTGCGGGCGCAACCAACGGACGGCAAGATGGCGCTGCCCGGACCGACCAAAGGTTACTGAGGCGGGGAGCCGATAGAGTCATCGCTGCGGGCATATCCTGCGAGCTGGGGCTTGTGAGTTGGCCGCTGCCCCTGTGCGCTGAAATCGCGCTAGCGTTCTGAGGGCTTTGTGGCAATGTACATCCCGGAGCGTGGAGCGGCGCGAGATGGCGGCTGCGGCCGGCTCCCACACTCGCTCCGAGTGAGAGTGTCCCACGGTGCAGGCGGCGGTATCGCCCAGCAGTGACGCCGACACAGCCTGCGAGACTGCCAAATGCTGCCTGCATGCACGAGACGAGGGTGAGTGCTGTCCATATGGTCATTCTGACCTCGCCTGCCCCAGCGACCCTGGCTGCCTGACGAGATGCCGGGGGACTGAAGGCGGAATAGCGCGACTGCTGGGAGACGGGGCTGCCGCGAGAGAGGTCTCAGGATCGCTGGCCCTGACTGCCGCCACTGCACGGGAGGAGATGGAGGGTGACGACCTGGCCTGCGGCGCATCCATTGATGGCCGTTCATGAGTGCACCGGACTGGCTGTTCCCTGCCCCCCCGAGACGCGCGTAGTGGCCGGTGATCGCCTGGATTGCTGGACCTTGTGCATTACACTGCACACTTGAGATTTGACCTCCTTGATCACTGGTGAGGCTGGGGGAGCGCTACATGAGCTCGCTGCCGTCAAAGCTCACGCGGCTGTGGTAGGCCGAGAGCGCGTGGGCTCCGTGAGTTGCGGTGCTGCGGGCGCGGCCATCCGAGGTGCTGTGCGGACATTGGAGACCTGTGTGCTGCTTGGCTGGGGCCCACTACATTTGCGGATGCAAGACTGCGCCACCCTCGCCTGGGAGATTTGCAAATTGGTTCTCCCGGTGTCTGACGGTGGAGAAACGCGGCATGGGGAAACCAGATAAAACCCAATCCAAACTCCCCTTTGAATCTAAACGCCAAACGAAGGGCGCTGCAACGCTGTCGGACACTGCCCTGGATGCTGGAGAGACGGTGCCCACAGGTATGGAAGGAGTGCTGAAGGCCATCCAGCAGAGCCTACAGGATATCCATGGTAAACTGGATACCATCACGTTACGAGTCGACAACATGGCGGCCAAGCTGGATGGGCACGGGGAGAGGCTGGTGGAGGCGGAAAATCGCATTGGAGCGGTGGAGGATGTCTCGCAGGCCACGGCACAAAAGTGTGCGGAAGTAGAGCAGCTGCTGGATGTGCTAAAAAACAAGGCGGAGGATTTAGATGCGCGATCGCGGCGCAATAACGTAAGAATCACAGAGATTCCGGAGTCCACCGATGTTGGTCGGATGGAAACGTATGTGGAGGAGCTGATTCGTAATGTTCTTGGCACGGAGCACCTCTCCCCGATGTTCCTGATCGAGAGAGCGCATCGATCGCTGGCCCCGAGGCCGAAGCCTGGGGCGCCCCCGCGTCCTATAATTGCCAGAGTCCTCAACTATAGAGACCGCGATGTCATCTTACGGCTGGCGCGAGAAAAGAGGCAGATCACACACCAGGGCAATACAGTGGAATTCTATCCGGACTTCACAGTCGCTGTCCAGCTAGTGTGGAAGAAATTCAATCCAGTTAAAAAAAAGCTGTGCGACCTGGGAATTGACTATGCCATGCTATACCCAGCCAGGCTTCGAGTGACGCATGAGGGCTGAGCAACGTTATGTCACATGCCTAAGGCGGCACAGGATCTCGTCAAAAAAATTGCCGCCAAACGCAAAGAACGGCAGAGAAATGACCAGAATGCAGACGCAGACTAGCAAGCAGATGAAGAGGAGTATTCGGGAGGCGGCAGCACAAGGCGGATGAAGCTGGAGGGGCGACTGCACCTGCTGAAGTAAAGATCATGGGACAGGTTCAAAACCCTAGAGAGAGAGCATCGAGGCCCTGCACTGGCTGTGGGGCTTTTCTAGTCCGCTGGAGACTATAAGTACGAGTGCTACAAACTATATTGCCCTCGCACACACTCTGCTGAACTATGGTAACTCAAAGTGCGTTCTAGCCCAGATGGGACTGAGGTCGTTGTTTGTTGAGGATTGCTAAGGGGATAACGAATTAATAACCTGGGGCCGAACTATTGCAAACACTGTTGCCCTCTTTTGTGGCCATACGGAGCCTGAGGGACTGAGAGATGGTGAACCAGATGGGGCTGTTGGGGGTCGGGCTCCGCTCACTGGCACTGGTCCTCTAGTACATGTGACGTCACTGGTCTGGCTGTGTGATTGTTGTTAAGGGGCTGGGCTGCGGTCCACCTGAAGGCAGAAGTGCAGTACTGCGGGTCGCCCAGCACAGATCGGCAATATGGTCACTGCAGGCTCTGCTATAAGATGATGTGATACCTGTACAGCTGTGGTGATTCTTGGGCTCTAAACCATATTGTATCCCCGTCCACATCCATTCAGTTGGATGGAGATGTGTGCTCTGGGCGGTCCCCCGAAGCGGGTGATCCCCGAACTCAGTTAATTTATGTTAGTTTTCTTCTGTGGGGTATGTCTTTGGCATGATTGGGGTGCTGAAGTGGGTGGGGGGAGGAGGGAAGGGGTTGGGAAGTTGTCTTGCTGGTCGCAGTGCATGAGACGCATCGCTGAAATCCACGTACTTCTGTTGGGGAAAAATGAGGTCACTTTCTGCCTAGATATTCATTGGGGCGCGCTAACTAAATGCTTGTATAGGTGTTGCTATAATATCACTGCTGGAAAATGGCTGATGCACGAGTAGGGGCTGGGTGCCTCAAATTGCTAACGTGGAATGTGCGGGGGCTTAGTAACCCCAAGAAAATCAGACAGACACTGGCATACTTAGATAGACTGCACATCGACATTGCACTCATACAGGAGACGCATTGTGCACCGACTCACCAATCCAGTATAGGACGCAAATGGGCCGAGTCGGTGCATCACTCTTCGTACTCATCCTATGCAAGAGGGGTGTTGATACTGGTTAAAAGGGGACTACAGTATGCGATAGAAAATATTGTGGCGGATGACTTGGGGCGATTTGTCATTATTTCAGGTCGATTACAGGGGCAGAGACTGGCTGTTGTGAACGTATACGGGCCAAATGTGGATGACCGGCAGTTCTATCATTCATTGTGGGGTAAACTGAGGGACCTGCAAGCCACACACCTGATCTGGGGAGGAGACTTTAATATCGCACTATGTGATGACGCAGACAGATCTGGATTGACGGTGGAGCCTCACAGACGTGCACTGCATATCTTAAAGGACATAATGGTGGACAGGGGGCTTACTGATATTTGGAGAAGTAGGAATCCAGAGGGGAGAGAGGCCACGCATACCTCGGCGGCTCACGGTAGTTGGTCCCGCATTGATTACTGGTTAGTGACTGGGGATATTGCGTTATGGACACGGGAGGTTAGACATTTGCCCAGAACGCTGTTTGATCACAACCCAGTGCTCCTCTCCCTGGAACTCCCGAACTATGCACCACCACCCTTCAGTTGGAGATTTAACGCAAAAGCGCTACTAGATCCCATATATGTAGAAAGTATTGGGCAGGCAATGCAGGAATATTTTGATCACAATGCGCCTACTATGAAGGATCCCGGCGTGCTCTGGGAGGCTTTTAAAGCAACGATTCGCGGCTCCTGTATTAGCACGAACGCTGGTATCCTAAAAGACATACGGCAACAGCTCAAGGTGAGGGAAGAAAAGCTGCAAATTTTGGAGAGGGAGTATGAGAGAACACAAGATACTAAAATCTTTGGAGATATTAGAACTATACTATCCAAGTACCAAAGCTATGCGGAAGATGAAATTAAATATACGGCGAAGAGACAGATAGCGAGGGCCTATGGGGAGGGTGGTAGATCGGGCAGATACTTGGCGTCTAAAATATGTGAAGGTCGCGCACCACAGAACATTCAAATGGTTCGCAATAAGCAGGGGGAGCAGAAATATGGCGCGCAGGAAATTTTAAACGAGTTTGTGACTACATATGGAGCGGTTTATGCCTCCAGACCCACGGCAACCTCGGCCGAAATAATGGAGTATCTAGATGATGTGGCGATAGCGTGGCTGTCGGACGCGCACCGGGAATATCTGTCTCTGCCTATCACGGTGGAAGAGGTCACGGAGGTGATTAGATCATTGCCAAATGGTAAAGCCCCGGGCCCAGATGGGTTCACATGCGAATTTTACAAGGCCTTTGTGGATCAGCTAGCCCTCGTCTGGTGGAGATGTATGGTAATGCCCATGAACAGCAGAGCCTGCCTCCGACCCTACGGGAAGCACTACTACTGGCACTGCTCAAACCACAAAAAGATCCGGAGCTCTGTGATTCGTACAGACCCTTGTCTCTTATAAATGTGGACAACAAGATCCTGGCCAAACTGCTTGCTGCCCGACTGAACCCTTTAATGTCTAAGCTGATCTTACCTGATCAATCCGGGTTCATTCCATCGCGCTCCACTGCGCACAATACACGGACCCTGTTTGCATTATCGCACTATCTGACACCCACGTCCAAGGCTGCGGCGGTCTTTCAGGACGCGGCCAAGGCCTTTGACTCGCTGGAGTGGACATATCTAAATACAGTGCTGCGGAGGCTGGGCTTTCCACCCATGTTTCTCCAATGGATACAACTCTTATATGACGCACCAGTGGCGCGAGTCCGGGTGAATAAATATATTTCAGAGCCCATTGATATACGTAGGGGGACTAGACAGGGGTGCCCTCTGTCCCCGCTCTTGTTTGCGCTAGCGCTAGAGCCACTAGCATGCAAGATTCGGCAGGGGCATCATTACTCGGCTCTGCAATTTCCACAACGGCCGTTGCACATATCATTGTATGCCGACGATATGTTGTTATATGTGAGGGACTCAGGGGACAATCTGAACCCGTTACTGAGGGAATATATTAAATTCGCGCACCACTCAGGTATAAATATAAACTGGGCCAAGTCCCTGATTATTCCCTTGACGGACAGCACGCAACCGCACCCCATGGACTACCCTCTGGAGTGGAAGACTGACCCGGTAAAATATTTGGGTGTGTGGTATCACCGCGACCCTGAAATCGTGATTAGGACTAACTATGGGAGGGCAATCGATGCCTTGGAAGGGAAAGTGCAGAGATGGATTCAACTGCCACTGTCTCTGGTGGACCGCATTGCCATCGTAAAAATGGTAGTGTTACCTAAACTATTATACCTTTCCAATAACATACCCATCCAACCTCCAGCAGAGGTTTTTCGGCGTATTACCTCGATGGTTCTCCAGCTAATATGGGCGGGAAAAACGGCCAGGGTTGAGTTGCAGATGCTTACACTACCTTACTGCCAGGGAGGATTTGGAGTTCCCGATTTTTTGCTCTATTACCTTTGCGCGCAAGCGCAATATGCGCATTTTTGGTATCACAAAGTCCCATTCCTCACCCTTACTGCAATTGAGGAAGGGGACGCTCTGCCGATCCCACTAGAAGCTGTTATAACCCATCGTAGGCCTCCATTACATAAGAATGACATTAACACGATAGATGCCACGAACAAAGCTTGGCATATCATGGGTAGAAAAGCTAACAAATTACCACTATACGCCCCGGCGCTTCGGCTCCAATGGCATCCGGAGATTTCGGTCACCCAAGAGGCGGTGGGGGTGGGATTGTTGCGCCAGGTCGGTATCGACACGATGGGGGACCTTTATGAGGATGGGACTTTCAAAACGCTCGAAAATCTGACATTCATTAGTAATAAGACAGTATTGTTCCAATTTAACTATCACAGGATACAAAAGGCCATGAAAAAACTGTATCCAACGTATCCGGCGGAGCCACCGGTATTGACCGCTCTGCAGTGGCTAAAAACCACGCCCACGGCCAAAAACTTGGTATCCACGCTTTATACTAAACTACAAAGCGACATAGCGGCAAACACACATAAAGCTATGGAGAAATGGAATAGCTGCTTAGATGTTTCATTAACTGAGGAAGAATGGGCTATAGCTTGTACATTGACAGGCATGTTAACACCTAACGGCAATCTACGCATTCTCCATTTCAAGTACCTACACCAGACATATTACACACCTGCTAGGCTGCACAGATATGGGTTACGATCGGATTCTAGGTGTGGCCGCTGCAATGAAGAAGGGGCGGATTTTGTCCATCTAGCATGGTCTTGTGGGGCGGTTATGGAATACTGGACACAAGTGACGCAGATGCTGGGGGCTATGGTGGGCAGTGAGGTGGGTTGTAATGTTAACACCTGTTTGCTGGGTCTACTGCCTGGGGTGAAGGCCCAAAAGCGCAAATTCTGTGTGATTTCGTTGCTCATGGCCAAACGGAGGGTATCGCTCTGCTGGAATGGCAGGAAGATCCCGAAACCTAAAGACTGGATCGCTGACTTAACATATTGTAAGGATACACTAAAGACATATGAAGAAGAACTTCCTACCAGGTCAAAACCAAGAGACTATTGGACATATCTAACCCAATATTTGCAGCTGCATCAAGTGAACTAACTGCTTATCCTAAATGCATTGATGTGCGGAGGTCATGGAGGGCCTTTGAATAGGAATGGAACAATAAGAATGGATGACGGATGCTGTTGTACTGTGACCAAAATGTTATGGTTGTATTTGATTTGTACACATTTAAAATGCTAATAATTTTTTTTTTTTTTTAAATGCTGCTCTAGGCAAAAGTTCCCAAGTATGTCCACTCATAAGTCCCCCTTTATGCCACCCATGTACATATGCATACACAATCCGCATGGGCAAAACCAATGCCGTTTTCACTTACTGTAAATCAGAGGCATCACTTTCATACATATAATGCTGGCATCCCTTTCATACATATAATGCTGGTATCCCTTTCATACATATAATGATGATATCCCTTTCTTACATATAATGATAACATCCCTTTCTTACATATAATGATGACATCCCTTTCTTACATATAATGCTGGCATCCCTTTCATACATATAATGCTGACATCCCTTTCATACATATAATGCTGGCATCCCTTTCATACATATTATGCTGGCCTCCCTTTCATACATATAATGCTGACATCCCTTTCATACATATTATGCCGACATCCCTTTCATACATATTATGCTGACATCCCTTTCATACATATAATGCTGACATCCCTTTCATACATATAATACTGTCTTCCCTTTCATATAGATATGGCTGACATCCCTTTCATACATATAATGCTTGATACTGGATGTCACTCAAAGTGACCTTTGAAGCAGACTGCAACTTAAAGTAGCACAGTTAAAATGCCACCGTACATGGTCAGTAACAAAATAAAATGTGATGCTTGTATTTTTTAAATGACACGGTTCTGTGTGTTAAGAGTGATGGATGGCAAAATCAATTAACAAATCCAATAGGTCGTGTGCTGAATATCCGCTTCTGGCTCTGTCAATTCAAGTTTTGCGTTGAAATGGTTTTTGTAAACTTTGTTGTTGGGGGACCTGCTGGGACCTCACTAATATAAACAAGCATTTGCAAAGCAAGAGGTCTAGTATTTGCGACAGTTATAGCTATTGCTGTTGTCAATTAAAAATGTCTTGTACCCATGTGTTTTGGAGTGAAGTGGATATCTGTGGTGTGGAGTGGAATTATGAGGGTTGGATTGGAATTGTTATTTGTGAAATTATGCTGAGTGGAATTGTGTGGTGTGGAGTGGATTTGTGTTCTTGGTTGGTTATTAAAATGGATGTGAATGGATTACAACAATCCTTTAGGGATAAGGGTAACACTATTCATGTAATGCCAGTAAAAAAGGCAGTTAGGGATGTAGGAAGTGGGTACCACAAAAACAATTACATTTTGAGCATCAATTGATGTATATACATTATCAGCTATATTGCAGAGGATGAGGGGTACTCTGTTCATCCTGAAAATGTGCCTTGTCAGCTAAGTCACCAAGCTGGTGAAATGGTGATGTAAATGTTTTAAAAGCCCTGTTTTTAGAAATGCTTTACTTCAGATGCTTTTTTTGTAGCTGTCATCGGCCAGGCCGAAGGAGCTTGCAGTAGTGTTTCCGGTGTCCTTTCCTTGACTACTTCAGATCTAGTTTCCATTACTCTTGTTCACCTTATTCATAGGATACTTTGTGCAAAAAACGATTTGAAGCAGCAACGAGCCGTTATTATTTCAATTGTGTCAAATCTTTTTATTCATTGCTCTCCGAGCCAGTGAGCAGCCACATGTATGTTGTGATATAAAAGTAGAATCTCACTTTATTAATGAGACTTGAGCAAAATACAAGGGTCATTTCACAGAGGAACGAATGAAGGAATGGGGAGGAGAGAGAAACGTTTCTTGATGTCACGGTTTTCAGCAAGTGAGGAGGAGCAAGACAGGGACAGAAAGAGAGGGAAGAAGATGAAAGGAGTGGGGCGGCAGCTGCCAGCAGCAGAGCAGGAGCGCTTTACTGGCAAACGCTGTAAATTAAAACGTAATCACAGATACAAGAACAGTAAATACAAGCAGCAACAAGTGTGGTGGAAAGTAACAAAAGAAAAAGAGTTCTTCCACACAACAGCTGAAGAAGGAAAGCGTAAGGAAACTGTACTTTACCGGTGCGCCTCAGCCTTGAACGGAAGTGATATATCGGCAACACAAACGGGTTAGGAGGCAGCAAAAAAGAGCGATAGCACGCTGAACCTATGTTAAGTAGCAGGTGGGAAAAACATTGTTTGATTGATTACAACAGGCCATGCAGGCAGCGCATGCTCGCTGTAGGCCCGATCTAAAAACGAACGTTAGGGCAAAAATACATTTTTTCCATTTCAAAAAGTACGCATTGCAATCATGGTCACTAGTACTCCAGGGGACTACTTTGTGTGTGGTTGCCCTTCTTGAGAAATAGCAGAATGAAGTCACTCACAGCCAATGGCTGAAATAGGCTGACCCACTGCCCCATGCTTAGTGGTTGGAATAAAAATGTGACTGGCACAACAAAAGAGCCACGAATGGAGAAAGATGGCTGAAAGTATCTCAAAGTATGTCAGATGCATAATTTTTTGTAAAATCAAAAGGTCTTGGATAATGCCAGATCTAAAAATGTTTAAGCAGTACACTAAATTTACTCAGTGAGAGCTCAATAAAGGCTGCTATTTAGGTGTGTAACAGGCATCCTGGTAATAAAACAATCAAGGTGGGATGAAATAGTGTTCTTGGAATACAGTTTTTGTGTCCCTTAATTCCTACAGCACCTACTTAAAGGGGCCATGTGGTGATTGCCGTAATTGAACTGTAAACAAAGATTCTAAAAAGCTGATTGTTGATGATTCTAAGAGATGCAGGACTGTGAAACGAGAATGTTTTCTCTACACTGGATGCACCTTTAAGACCAAAGGACATTGAAGATATCACAGGTTTTCACTCACACTAAGCCTGCTCCAGGCGTTCACATTAAGTCTGTTCCAGGGTAAGATTGTGTACTTCCCATCTAAGATCATTTCTCCACAAGGGCTGCTTTCCATCTTTAACATCCAGCTGGCGGGTTGCTAGCAGGAGGGCTAACACCAATAACAGATTGCTGACTATACGGAAAACGGAGACAGTTTTATCGGATGTTTGTTGAAAGCAGAGGGGGATGGGGTGTCAGTGAAACTGAGCATTTGACAGTTGACAATTAGTTAAATGTCCAAACAAGACATAAAATGCATCACAGGCACAAAGAAAACACATTCAGCCAACATATAAAGTATAGAATATAATTTTATGGGAGAATATCAAATACAAAACACCGTGCGGGTGGGTCTCACATCATTAGAGTGCCTGGTTCCGGTCCAAATAATACATAGGGGATGAGGGCACGAACATGTTGCGCTGAAATATTAGGAGACAAAGGAGGGTGAGATATTACACTGAGGGACGACACACAGACCTATCGTTCCCACCCGAGGTCACAAAATGGACATCTAAATGTAACTTCGTGTAAAAGGGTCCCCCCTCCCTGAAATTGCAACAATGAAATTTAAAATAAAGGATTAAATATTGATTTGCCACTAAAAAATGCAAGTTACTAAAGAAAAAAAAGAGGATAACACTATTTATTGTATTAACAAAGAATTTATTTAAATATTTTCCAAATGTTCTTTTGGATAAAATACATTCCTATTCTTTAGGTCAATGTTTTGACAATGCAGCACACAGTAGTGTAATGGTGGCAAACAAGGCATTTTGATCCTGGACTACAGGGGGTCCACTGTGGAATTGGAAAATCAGACTACTTAATATAATTGCTCAACAATATTGTAAGTGTAAATAGGATGGCAACGGAAAATTATATATTTTTCAGAGAAACAAAGGCATGCAAGGGACTACTTATTACATTAGGATTATCAGTGTTGTGGACTATAAAGCTACAGTGGAGAGAACCAAAGAACGAGAAAACAGATCTTATAACTTCAGTGGGATCTAAGATTGGCCCCATGGTAGTCTCATGAACATAACTCAATTTCAGCCACCCTTCAGCTCTATCAGGTGCCACAATATCAGGTCTGAAAGAGAAAACCACCAAACAAGCACTAGCAAATCACTGATTTCTTTGTCGCTGTTTACCCCAGCAGGTCGGATGGAGTCAGCATGTGGATCCCTCAGAGGAATGCCATCAGCAATGTAGCCATCAGGGTCAGCAGGCCCGCCAGCAGGGAGGGTCTCATCAAGAAGCCGCCGTTGCAGAGACTGCCGAAGCAGCAGGAGTGGGAAACAGAAAACTCCATCCCTTCATAGTACTCCGTGGAGGAGTACAGGCAGTTAAATATACCCAGACAGCCTTTGCCCTTCAGACTCAAGCCCACTAGTTGCAAAAGGAGAAAAAAAAGAGATATCAATTCTGAGGTTTTACAACAAAGTATTGGTTCTGGGTTAAGGGGAAGGGCAATAAGGGGACAACAAGGCTTTGACTTGGAAAGTTCCTTGGACTGGGGAAGAATCAGTCACATCTGTTGCCACAGAGTTAGTCGTATCACATTCACTTGTTTCATCTTACAATATATTATGGGCATTGTCCTTTTGAAAGGCAAGGATCAGAACTGAAGAGATAAAAGTTTTATTTAAATTAATTTTAAAAAGTCCAAGTCTTCTTTTGAGACAGAATATCTAAATGAGAAATAAGAGCAGATGAGCATTTTAAAGAATGACAACTGTACATGCAGAGAGTTTTAAAAAAGAAATATGATGTTTAAGAAAAAACTTCAAAATGTAAATGGTAACTCTTCATGTTGCAATGTAAAGTAAATTTGGATGAGCGCTCCCCAGTCACTTAAAAAAGGCAATTTTCTGGCTTAAGTCTGCTGTGTCACCTTGCCTCTAGGGTGACCAACTTACTCCAGATCATTATAGCCACTAGCTCCAGTCCTGAACCGAAACATTGATTTCTTGTGTGTTAGTCTACCTAGTTCGGTAGAAGCAAAAAAAGACTACAACATCCAAAATGCATTAGGCAATCACACAAATGTCCAGGTCTAAAACAATGTCCATAAAGACACTGGAGTGATGGGGCCACTTTACTAATTTCCCTTAGTGAAGTACAGGCCCGGATTCTTCGTGATATCAACAGGAAACTTCACTTCTAAGTTAACAACCTCACATACGCACAAATACACGTCTACACAGCTGTAGCTTATCTATGAATGACTGAATGGATGATGTAAGAATGCTAACCCAGCATTTGGTCAGTACAGATGTGTACTCGCCTCTCTCCCGTTCCACTCTCTTTAGCTCTCCTCCTCTTTGTGAAACTGCTTCCTGATCTCATCTTTTACACCTTTTACCAACTCACTTACCTTTCCCCTGGTCCTTGTTCTACTACGTTAGCTACCTGTACAATGTCCTTGTTGGTGTCAGCCTGTTCCTTCAGTTTTTAAGACTCACTATTGTCCTCCAGCACTCACCCAGCGCCAAAGGCCAAAGCCCCGGGGTGGGGGGTGGGGGGGCATTTGAGGTCAGCACAGCCCATTTTTAGCTTTATCCTCCCCCCACCAAATGACCGAGGCAGCTGGCACAGTATTTAAAGGTGCGCGAGTTCAGAAGGTAAATGAGCACTAAAAATGCCTTTAAAGTTCTATTTTATCTTGTTAGATTTCCTGCCTATATCAAGACACGTTAAATGGCAAGCTATCTCTTCTGACAAATTGCATGCAGCTGTTTACTTTTCTTTGACTGCAAAGTGAACGGATTTTGTAAAGTGAACTATGTGACAATCGCGCTGGGTTATAGACAGGGCCACTGGAATAATGCAACAGGGGAGGCCTACATTTTGCAGCAATGTAGGCTAAATTACATGGCAAGACAACTCAAATGATGTGGCTTAATGTGGCGCATTATGTAATAGTATCACTTCATTATTTTATCATTTTTACACGTTAGCTGGGTCACGGTACAGCAAAGGTTTCACAGTTCCACATACAAATACAGCTATAAATAACTGAAAGGTGAGCAGTTAGCCTTTGCGGGGGACCTTCTGTTGTGCAGCAGCATGTGTTGCAGCATTTCTAGTAACTTTTGATATGTTTGTGGTATAAACAAAATTACTTTTTTGTTAGAATCTGTTGATTATGGAACAGATGATGGATTATGTGGCAAATGCAGCAAATTCATAACTATGCAGGAAAACGGCGCAGCCACAAAATCACATAACTTCAGTGGCCTTGCGCACAGGGAATGTTAAAAGAAATACAGCAAGATTTCAAGGTGTTTCTAATTCATCAACAATTTAAATTATTGTAAATGAACTGTACAAATATTTCAACATATACCAGCAATTATAAAAGCGCACATGAAGCACATTTTATTTCAGAATTTTAAAGTATGATGGAAAAAATAATCCAAAACAAATTATGAATATTATATTTTATTGCACATTTGTATGGCACTTATTACTCCTATGTTTGGCATTGAAGCACTTACCTACATGGGCAGCAAGCTACGCCATATAGGGTGGTGTGTGTTTGGAAGGGTATGGTCTGTGCTTTGTGATCCTATGTGGGAAGTGTTTCCATGTACGTGATGACCACGGATGTGGTTATCATGTTACGAGATGCATTGCATTGCAGTGTGGTGGATGATGAGCTGTGGGAGATACCGATCGCAGCTTATAATTTTTCAGTAATTCGGCAGCTTTGAACAGCTCTGCAAGGGCCTTTATGGTGTTCCTTATAATATAGTCTGCTTCGCTGTGTTTACTGTACTAGGTTGTCCAATCAGAAATGTGGGGTAAAGGTCTGGGGCATAGGTGGCATTGCTGGAAGGAGAGAGAAGTGGAGCGATCTGCTTAGATGTGCATTGTTACTATTTTTTCATATCTGAAAGTCACAGTGAGATGTAAAGTAGCAGCCATAGTGTAAAGATATTTGGGAACTGCAGTTGTGGACTAGAATAAAGTCCTCCGATGGACCACCAGCGTCAGTTATTCCATGCCTGTTTATTTGGTGATAGCTGGTTTATTGGGGGCACAGTACCAGTGATGGACAACCCTTGTAATATATATGTCTGATGTGAATGAAAGAGGTGTGAGTTGCAGTTGGCTGCTGACAGCTATGTGTTATGTTATTAGTATTAATGTGGGCCATAAATGTTATGTATGAACGTACATAACTACATAATACCCCAATGAAGCAGGCCCAGCAGAAAGGACCAAGTTTAACACCTTTCGTATATGGCATGTCAAACAGGTATTTGCTGTGTAAAAAGATTGTGCAACTGTTTTTGAGTCAGGCTGTTAAGCCAGCAACTTTCATGACCTTTCCTATTCAGGATACATACGTAGTTGTCACTACCTAAACTTACAAGCCATTCAGAAGCAATGTCCAATCATGAAACCCCAGATTCCAATATGACATTGTGCTTTGATTAGCCTATTATGCTGGGACAGAGTCATCACAAGTCAGGTAAAACGTACATTTGATTGACATTGCTCCAGCATACACTGCCCTGCTGTGAAATATAGCCTGGTGAGGTAACTACTGCCCAATACATCTATATTTTGTTTGCAGGAGCCAGAAATTTTGTTAGGTTATTCTGCTTGCTACAGAGGGCTTTAAATACCCCAACCAGCAGTACTGTGAATCTGAAATGATCCAATATAGCCTGCCATGGCACAGAGAACTGCTATAACAGAATATGTATCTTTCAAAAATGGTTTAATATCTAGATACCCCTGCTAAGGTCAACACACTGAGGATCCATCCCCTTGGATCAAATATTGCGTAGACCATAATCAGGGCATCTAGTTTTCACCATTGCTGAAGCTGGACAATGTTTAAAACACAGTTTGCCACTTATTTCCCAAAATGTTTTTAATGGGTATGCTCCAAACTCTCCAAAGATATTTTAAAAAATGGGTAATTAAATTAAAAATTCACTTACGAAGTTTGTTGGACTTAGGAAACTCCACCCTTTACTAAGCAGTTGAAGTTTCCTAAATTTATGTGTGGTAAGGTTAATCCTTCCAGGCCTTTCAAGTGTGATGATTTCTAGATGCAAAATGTCCCAGGTAGGACATCTTCCAGCAAAAACCTTTGAGTGTGGAGGCTGACCATCCAGACATCCACCACCTGAGGTAATAGGTGTGGAACGGATGGCTTTTAGCTGAGGCCAGCTCATCTTTTTTCATAATAACTAGATAAGTTTTACATTGCACAAAGCATGAACAGTCTAGAAAATACACAAAGTTGCAAGTCAGACTTTACACCCTTGTACTTTAAACCGCATCTAATTTATAGGGCTTAAAGTTGGATTGTGGAGAGTTGGTTGAGAGTGCTTTAATATGTACCTTAATACATTCCACATATACCTTCACAAAGAATCACATAGTGTGCACCAGAATACAAAACCAGAATATCGATGTAACAGAATATTGAGGACAGAATAATGTATCCAAAATATTGGGAGGTAAGCAAGTATAAATCTTCTGTACCTTCCTCCACATATATGTACCACGTGGTACATATCTCTTCAATGTATGTAGATGTGGAGTTAGGAATAGTAACTCTATGCTTCCTATATATGCACTTAACTTTCAACATTCTGTCCTCAATATACTTGTACAACAATATTCTGGGGGTCAATATTTAGTAAGACAACCACTATTTGAGAGAGAATGCACCAATAAAAGAACAGCTTTAATGTTTGGTCATTGCTGATGGTCATGGCCCCCTAAATATTTACCACTGGCTATGGGCCCAACTGTGCCTACTCGTCAAGCTTCTAAACTCAGTGCTGCCTTACTGCCATCCTCCAGGGCCAACAGGACCCAGCACTGTCCTCCAGCACTCACACAGCACCTACCACTCAAGCTTCAAAACCCATCACTGCCTTACTACCCCCTTCCTGGATCCACAGGACTCTCCATTGTCCTCCAGCACTCACTCAGGGCTTACCCCTTCAAACTTCAAAACCTATTTGTGCCTTACCCCCACCCTCCTGGAGCCACAGGACTCACCGCTGTCCTCAGGCACTCACACAGCGCCTACCACTCTAGCTTCACAATTATGCCACTCTCCAGGGCCCACAGGACTCATCACTACAATTTCACCTGCGGCACCTCGGATGCCAACACCACTACCTACAAACAAATAACACGCCCCCACCATCACCACACAAACTGTCTGCCATGCTCCTCAACATCCGATCCCTCTGGAAATACTCCACCAAAATCTGGGACCTTCTCAACAGCAGATACAACCTTCTCTTTCTGACGGAAGCAGTGTTCAACCCAGCCTCCAACCGGGAAATCACCTCGGTCATCCTGCCCGCCTAAAAAATCATACACCAGGTCTGAACCCACAAACCAGGCAAAGGACTCACAATCATCTACAAAAACACGACTGACTTCGCCACCCACACGGACTCAGCCACTAACCTCATGGAACACTTCCACTTCAAAAAACAAATGGACTCCAACACCACCCTGAAGGAAACCCTTGCCTACCTTCTCCGGGGACCCTGAGCGGAAATCTGTAACTACATCACAGACTTCATTGCTCTAGTCTCCATCAGATCAACCAGCCACATCCTACTCGGGGACCTCAATATCCGCCTGAAAAACACCACAGAGTGCACTTACAGAATAATGGAAAATGTACTGTAAAGAAATAATGTTGTGGACAGGTCATACTGTACTGGTTCTCCTTCGTAAATCAGCATCCTCTTGAAACAAGGAATATCTTGCTACTCTAAAGCCTGTGATTTTCACCCCCTTTTCCTTCTAGCACAAGCACTTTCTTCTCCCACTCCTTTCCCTCGAGCAACCTCTCTTTGCTTCTAATCTGTGTGGCAATGTCTTCACCAGTTTATTTATATTGGCATTCAACTTTGAGAATATATAAAAAATGAATTCATTCAACAGAAAATTGTGGGCGTTTGAATACATGCACTGTATCTTTATATTTTCTCCTTTTCCCTTCAGGGTGTGAATGTGTCTAATAATTTGTCCTATAGTAGTATTTATTACTGGTGGTTGACCGAATTGGCAACCCTCATATGATAACATTTCTCTCATTATTGGGCCTTTGTCAATGATGTCGCTGCCAGCAGCCTGCTCCTTTCTATACTGTCAGGGGGCCTCTGGTGGACTGGTCCAGCCTGTGCCTCTCCTCTCCACCAGCAGACCAGTTTCTTTTCAAGCCTGATTGCTGCCAGCCCGCGTTCTTCCAGGTCAGTGATGGACTGTGTTTTTGCTGTTTGTGGGCCAATTTTACAGTGTGCTGGGCTAGGTAGCAGTTACATTTCCCACACTATAATAAAATGTATGGGTCTTAAAATAGGTAACAGCTTGGAAATGTTGAACTTGTGTTATGTATAGTCACTCAAGACTTTAGAAATTCTACAAGATTTTGTTGACAGCTTGGTGTTAAAAATATAGCTAGCCTAAAATATCAATTCAATTGTAGACAGTCAATGGTACCCACAGCCCTGCATCAAGCCTCAAAATATGTGATCCTCTGGTTGTACTTTTTTGTGCTATATTTCTGCCTGGCCATATTGGTATAACAGCGACAGTAACACATTCTGCAATACCAAACTGGCAGTATGTTGCCACAGGAATTTTCTCATTGAAGTGAAGGGCCTGCAGTACTCAAGCCATGCACAGGAAGGGAGATGCAGCCCCTGGCAGTGGAAGCTAAGTGTGAAAAAAAACCGGAAATGCTTCAAATACTGTGTGTGTTTGTATGTGAGTGAGTGTGTGCGTGCATATACACAATTGCGTGTTTTTGAAAGTATGTGTGCATGCTTGCGTGTGTGCATGTGAGTGTGCATGAGCATTGTGCCTGTTGCCCACCATTGTGCAATAAAGAATTCTGAATGCATTAAAAATAAAGACGCAGAGAAGAGAGGAACCAATGCAAGTGAATACATGCAACATTACGCTACAGTATCGAATTGGCCAACCCTCTTGCCTCCTCCTTGTAGTTCTGTAGTTACATCTGCTTTTGAAATACAGCACTATCAAGTAATGTTTTGGAAAGGTGATTGTTCTTGACTCTTGTAGCCCCGCCCCACCTAACCCCGCCCTCACCTGCAGGCCCATTAGTGCAGCTCTTGGTCACAAACCAGACTATACTTTTGGCCCCAGAGATAAAGTTTGTGAGTACCCATGTCCTAGACCCACAGAGCTCACTACTGTCCCCAAGCACTCAATCTGCATCCACCACTCAAGCTTCAAACTCCATCACTGCTTTGCTGCCACCCTCATGGGTCCACAGGATGCACTACTGTCCGCCAGCACTCACAAAGAGCCTATCCCCCTAACCTTCAAAACCCATTGCTGCCTCACCAACACCGCCTCGGCCCACAGGACTCATGACGGTCCACCAACACTCACATGGCCACCAGTGTCCTCCAGCACTCACAGGCGCCCCCCTAACCTTCAAGACCCATTGCTGCCTTTTCGCCATACTCCTGGGCCCACAGGAGTAACCACTGTCCTCCAGCACTCACACGATGCCTACCATCCCAAGCTTCAAAAGTCATTGCTGCCTCACTGCCACTCTCCTGGGCCACCAGGACTCGGTACTGTCCTTCAGCACTCACACAACACCTATCACTGAAGCTTCAATGCCCATTGCTGTCTTGCTGCTACCCTCCTAAAGCCAAAAGACTCACCACTGTCCTCCCGCATTCTCATGGTGCCTACCCACCAAGATTGAGAACTCTTTGCTGCCTTCCTGTCACCCTCCTGGAGCTAGAGGACTCACCACTGTCCTCTGACACTCACAAAGCACCTACCACTCAAACTTCAAAAATCCTTCACTGCCTCACTGCCACCCTCTTGGGCCCAGAGGACTCACCACTGTCCTTAATCACTCAGATAGCACACACTGCTCAAGCTTGAAAACCCATCTCTGTCTTGCCGCCACCCTCCTGGACACACAGGACTCACCACTGACCTTCAGCACTCACACAGCGTCCGCTCCGCAAGCTTCAAACCCCTTTGTTGCCTTGCTGCCATCCTCCTGAGTCCACAGGGCTCACCATTGTCCTCCAGCATTCATGTGGCACCTACCCCTCTAGCTTCCAACCCAATTGCTGTGTCACTGCCACCCTCCTGGAGCCACAGGACTCACTGTCCTGCAGAACTCAGAGGGAGCCTACAGCTCAAACAGCAAAACCCATGGTGCCTTCTGCCATCCTCTCGGTCCCATATGACTTATTGCCGTCCTTCAGCACTCACACAGCACTTACCCCTCAAGCTTTAAAAGCATTGCTGCCTTGCAACCACCCTCCTAGACCCGCAGGACTCACCACTGTCCTCCAGCATTCACACACCATCTACCCCTCAAGCTTCAAAACCTATCGATGCCTTACCAGCCGCTTCCTGGACCCACAGGACTCAAGTATTTCCAATGTTGATGCCCCAATCACATCCTTTCTACTCACCTGGATCACCTCTTGGTATCACTTTCAAATAATCACCCTTTGCTGTTCCAGTCCCCCGGTAGACTGTGCCACGGTCACCGGCTCTGGCTGCTCTCAGCCCTGCTCCTTGCACCGCTGGGTTAGCCACATAGGCAATTTGACAATGACCAAATGGCCCCAACCACAAACCAGTCCCTGGGCTGAGTTTTTTCCTAACCAGAATTTTCTGGACGGTGGCTCTCCTGCCTGGGGTGCTCCACATCAAAAACACTATCTTGGTTTCATTGGGCCAGACCCTGCTGTACTTTGGTGGCCCACCAGGGTGTGACATCATTGTTTGGAGGCAGAGTGCTAAAATACAGTAGCAGTTCACCCTTCTCCAATTAATGTTACCATCAGGCAGGAATATCTATGTAGACAAGGATACTGCCTTGTGGGATGGGTGGGCATGCGGTCTCAAGACAGAGAGAGACCCAGAAAACTGAGGTAAAATTGACCTGTAACAATTGGAGTGCACATGAGCGATGGTTATCATGCCAATTTAAAATCATGAAATGTGATTTAGCAAAATGAACTATAGGCTCACTCTAATTTAATAGGTTAATAATTGTACATTGATATTGCTGGTGTGGGCATGAAGAAGAGTATGAAGCATAAATTTAATAAAATGTTGATGTCAATCAACAATTAGACTATGTATAGACCTTAAGAAAGCGATATGGATATCGTAAAACATTTCTTGCCCCCACTTTTCAAGCACAAAATAAAATTGAGATACATCGATCAATAAGGCACCCCTCTCTCTGTTTTCTGAATAAAGAATCAAATTACTCAATTTTAACCTCAGTCCGGTATCCATAGACTTACTGGGCAATAGTTCCCTCAGTTAACATTTAGCATTGTTTTACAACTTTTCTGAAGACTTCAGACCTAGTCTGTCTGTGTGACCAACCCTGTCACCACCTCTGTGAGGACCAATTCCGATAGAGCATTTTTGGTACATTTGAAACAAAAAAGTGCAGCTCCAGTACAAATGCATTCTATTGCGGTCAGTGGATGATCCTTGTATACTTAGGCATGACGTGTGTGTGACTGTGTGTGCCACCTACGTGTTGTGTATGTGTGCACGCGTATGTCTGTCTCGGGATACTCACCAATGACGGTTGACACCGAAGTGGTGGTGGTGTCACACAGCTGCCCAAAGGAGCAGGTCTCGGTTGTGGCCAGGAGGCAGAGGCCGTACGGGCAATAGTAGCACGTCAACGCCTCCCCTGCAAGAGAAAGAAGAGATGTGTGAGACAGGGAGGTATCAGACAGGTTGGTGGCAGGCGTAGCATATCGCTGCAACGTGGACTAGGACCGTGGCGGTTCTGGGTGGACTCTGAGACAGGAAATATGTTAAATATGGGGGAGGTGTAAGGGTGTCGTCTAGGAAGAATGAGGTAATGGTCAGAGCGTGATTGAATGTCAGTAATTAAAGATATGCTCAACTGCAGCTCCTGTGTGTGGTGTAATCTGTACTGCATGCTCCAGGGCTGGGAAAGATGCTACATCTGGCAACAAGTAGGGGATACGTGCCTGTGAAAAAACAAGACTGCCCTCGTTGAGGATTTACAATTGTACGGCAAGTTGCTCGTGCATGCCGCGTGTGCTACAATCAATGCAAAGTAGTCTGTAACCAGCACACGTGGAGTGAAAGCCCTGCACCTGGGTATACACGGCCACGGAAGCCGTCAGAGGCCCTGCAGAGGAGCGTGTTCAAAATGCCTGCCAACACACCAGTGAGGTTGTCGGCAAAGACGCTGCGCTGTGCCCTGAATATACAGCAACTGCGAGCGTCCCGAAGCAGCACATTTTTTTGAACGTGTCAAAAATACAGAAGCAGCCTGAACTCTGCATGGCGACACAGGCATGTGCGTCCTAAGAAATAGAATCAATCGCACATTGCACATATGAGAGGAGCGACAACCAATCCTTCGCTGAAGTATCAGCACAGGCCAAGGGAGCAACTATCCAGACAGCGTAAGAAAAGTAGCAATAGCACTAAATATAGCACAAGAGACAGAAAGCAACAAGAGCATACTCACATTCATAACAGATTGGAGTGTACTGCACTACATGCACTTACATGTGGATGACAATTACAGAATTTGATGAGTCACTACGTAGTGCAACAAGTTGAGTCACATGCTGACGCTACGGCGCAGGAAGGGAATGCAAAGTACAATGCAACAGCATTCTTAAAACCACTGCAGCCATTATACCTAAAAGTGAAAAAAGCATTAGAAGCCACATTCAATCCAATGCGAATGTTGATGATAGGTATATGTAGGAGACTAGGATCTGCTTCTTATAGTTACCCCCACTTTTTGCTGAGGTTTGACTGTTTTCGACTTGCTAATCAGGACCCCAGTCCATCTGCTGTCTACTCTAAATTGATTCCATGTACTTTAGGTACACTCCAGATTGGATTCTGGGGTACCCTTATAAGTCCCTAGTATATGGTATACTATGTACCTAGGGCATTGGTACCCCAGAGGCCTACCATGGGCTACAGCATGTATTATGCCACCCATGGGAAGCCATCCAAAATGACACCACAGGTCTGCTACTGCAGCCTGGGTAAGGTGGTGTATGCACCCCTTACTGAGATAATGTTTTACCTATATCTCTTCTGATCACTAAACATATAAACCTATCCGTCGCCACTATGGCAGGCCTTAACAATCCTGAAGGCAGGGCGCTGGGATTTATGTGAGAGGGTGCCCATGCATGAGCAGAGCCCCTCTGCAGCCTTCGGAACCTATTCTCCGGGGTTGTAGGTGATGCAGCCATTCCATATACTCTTAAGTGCATTATAGCCTCGCGGTAAATGCTAACTTTAAAACGGCTGCACAGAAACATGTCGTGTTTGGTGTCAAACACCTTGGAATCATACCACCCCACCAGTAACTGGCGTGGGAGGTATGATTCCACTGTAATAGATGGAGAAACATGGCAACACTGTTATACCCAGTACCAGCTTACAGAACCCTGGCATCACAAAATGGATGCTGTCAGCCACAGACACGAGTCTGCCCTCCTGCTGCAACTCCATCAGGGGAAGGCTTGACAATAGGTTTCCTGTCACAGGGAGGTGTGACCACCTCCCAGACAGGCTTTAGTGTATTGGGGCTGGGTGGGTGCACTCTGAGAGTGCTATAATGTCTGCAATGGGGGCACATTTGGTGTCCCTGTGCATAGTCCAGCCTAAACGCCCCTGCTGTGGTGCGAAACTGGACAACGAACATGGGTGTAGCCACCTGTCTGTACTGACCCCCCCATAGGCGGGTCCTCAGAGTTTGTCCCACCCCTTCCTTGGGTATAAAGTAGGAACCCCTGACTACAGGACTTTAGATTACACCTGGACTAAACTCTGACACAGAAACCAAGTGCTTCTACACTACGTTGGACGACTGAAGAATCTCCCTTGGAGTAAAGGAGTTACTCCCCTGCAAGGCAGGCACCTTTAACGTTCTGACACGTTTGCATCTCCGAAGCTCCTGAGGACTCCGAAGAATATTGCAACACAGGAGGTGGCTTCCTGAGGTCTTAGAGGCTGATCTGTGCCCTCAGCAAACCTGCGGCCCATATTCCTCGTGGTGACCATGCAACCCGAACCCCTCAACACCGCGTCTATTTGCAGAAGCATCAGCTTTACGGCAACCCCTGAGGCTGAGCTTTGGGTTACTTGTAGCCCTGACCCTAAGCAGTAAATCCACTGAAGATTGCTGGCCTAAACTCAACGAGTGTTCCGTAAGCAAGCATTTTGTGATTCCTCTCGAGGTCTCTTTGCGATCCCTTGTCCAATGACCTGTAGGTCCCTGAGAAGGCAACTTTAACTTTCAGTGGGCTTTCTTGGTTGCTTCAGATGTGCTCTGACTCTCCATCACTTGGGGAGTCCCCAGGACCTTGCTGATCCTCAGTGAAGCATATTTTCTCTGACCGCGTGGGTTGCAGTTGCCAAGGCTTGGTGTTCAATCCGAGCACTGACCCCCCAGCACTCGACATCCTTCGTGGGACAGCTCACCAGCAGACTCTGGTCGTCGTTGACGTATCCTGGTCCCTGTGGCTGCAGAGTCGAGCTTCTCCTCTTCGCACCTGAAGCACCCGACATCGGTGGGCATTTGTCTATCGTGCCCCTGGTCACTGGCAAGTGACCCAGACTCTGTCCCCTCAGTTTTCAGGTTCTTCACATCTCTGATCCAGGCTTGGATCACACCGGACACTTTTCCTCTTCATGGTAGCAGCACTTGCAAGACACCATTGAAAACGACGAAGGTTTCCGACATTACTTGACCCCTATGCACCCGGCTCCTCTGGGATAGGTAACACGGGTACCTCTGTACTCTCAAGGGTGCTGGCCTTAGAACCGTGTATGTTTAGCTGGGTTTGCTTGAAGTCCTCTTCTAAGTGTCCTTAATCTTCAAAATTCCAACTGTGGCTTTCCTATAGACTTGTACGGAACTCGCGTCTGTGTTCTCACACTGCACACGTCCTCCGTGGGTCTCCTGTGTCACTATCTTGGGTGGTTCCTTGGGGTCCCAGCGATTCCACGTGCTCTAAGCACTGTGTCTAGTCAAGTCGGGGTGGTTATACCACTTTAATATATGGTTTGTTCTCCCCCTGGAGCTCATCGTGTATTGTGCTATTTACTGTTGTTCTAGTGAATGTATATTGTGTGCTTTGTTCTCTAATCTCATAAAGAGGTTAGTAGAGAGTGTTTAGTAATAAATACATATATTTTATATATACCTGGTGTGGTACTCCTTTCATTTGCTCATTCAAGAGGTTATATACTGGTAAAACAAGCTGCTTCACATTCCTTTGAGACTTAGCCTGAAGGCTGCTCTCCATAGCTACCACTAGGATACCTTTCAATAAAGGTTGTCTTTAACCTAATTATCAATAAGGGTAATTTGGACTGGTGCAAGGTGCCCACTTTAATTAGTTGACAGCATATACCAGGCTAACTTCTCACATTGATATGTAGCGGTTGGGATTCAAGCTTGCTATTGTTTTACCAGATAGTCTCATTGAGTGACTAACTGAAAACCACTTAAGGTACTTGAGGTACATATAAATCAAGTCTAGAATACAGTAGGTTCTACTGAACTTAGAGTTGGGTGTCAAGGGCTTAGCACACCCTTTCTCCAACTCAAGAGAGTTTAGTAGTTCCCACTAGAGTGGGTAGGTGCATACACCACACCACACTAGTATGTCTTCAAGGGCAGAAGCCAGCAGGCCCCTGCCAATTAAGTATGACACTCTCACATTCCTAGAATCGAGAAATATAAGTGCATCTAGAAAATTGAAAAACCCAAACACTCAACGCCTCATAGAGGCCCTGCTGTTAGATGACCTCAGAAAGACCCCAGGGTCTGATGAGGCAGGCAAGGTGGGTGGGACAGCAGAAGAGGAAAGGCCAGGTAGTGAACACTACTATGACCCAGACGCCGATGCTGGCCAGGAGGATCAAAATGATGCTAACCTGGAGAATCAAACGTTTCCTGAAGGTGAGGGAGAAGGTCTCAGTGGCCCTCTCTTTTCCCCACCTGGAAGAGTTAACAGTTTACCACGAAGATCAAGATCTCCTTCTGAGGAATCTAATCATTCTGGAACATCTGTAGGGACCTCTTATGAGAGGCAATGCCAAATGCTTGAATTTGAGAGAGCTAAGCTCAGGATCAAGAGAGAACAATTGGCCTGAGATAGGGAATCCCTGGCGCTTCATAGAGCTTCTATAAAGTTGAGGCTAGAGAACCATGGTGGCAGTAACAGTGTTCCTAGAGGTAGAGAACATACTCATGACCATAGGAATCTGAAAAAAGATTGTCTCTCCCTACCAGAGTGGGGATGACATCCACAAATGGATAACTGCACTTGAGAGGGTCTGTAAGGTACAGAGGGTCACTAAGGAACAATGGGCAGCAATCTTGTGGCTCTCCTTTGAAGACAAAGAGACATGCTCCTCACTGTTAGAGAAGAAGATGCAGATAATTACAAAGTCTTGAAGAGTGTTCTGATTGAAAGGTTTGGCTTAACCACTGAACACTACAGGGTAAAGTTCAAATATACCCAAAAGGCACATGACTGAGTTGACTTTGCAGATTGAGCTACTAAGGAAGGCTGGTTACTTGGCAGTAAGGTGTGTGATTTTAAAGGATTGTACAACTTAATTATGAGGGAGCAGATCCTGAATAATTGTCAAAATCAGCTGTTGCATCAGTACCTATTGGACTCTGATCTCTCCCCAAGAATTGGGCCAGAAGGCAGACAAATGGGTCAGAGCCAGGGTGAGGCAGAAGGTTCAGAACCAAGGTGTGACTCCAAGAAGCAGGATTCTAAAAACTCTGATAAGGGTGGGGAGAAGGGAAAAGACCAGAAGTCTTCACAAGGGCCCCAAAAATCTGCATCTGGTGGGGAGTCACAGTCCAACAAGGGTAAAGGCAAGAAGATACCATGGTGTGAAATATGTAACCAGAAGATCCATTGGACAAGTGATTGTACCAAGCGCAAGGACTCAACTCCAGCCACCATTGCCCCTAAGGCAACTGTTCCCCCTAGTTCAGCTCCATGTAAGGCAACTGTTCCCCCTAGTTCAGCTTCATGTGGTGGTACTCAGAATAAGGGTGTAGTAGGGTTAACCCTGGGTTTTTAGGTGCACTCTGGCCTAGTCAGAGTTCCAACTCAGAATGTACTGATCTGTGATGGAGGCATGGATATGGCATTCTTTGTCAGTCCGAGTAATCTGGGCAAATACAGACAGCAGCCTTTGATCAATGGAAAAGATGCCTGGGCATTCAGGGACACAGCAGCAAGTGTCACAATGGTGACAAAAGATCTTGTGGCTCCTGAGCAAATCATACTTGGTGAGATGTACCAAATGACCAATGCTAGCAATGTAAGGACAGACCATTCCTTGCCAGTTGGTAATTTTACCTGGGGAGGGGTAACTGGCCCTAACAAGGCTGTGGTAAGTGCAGACCTCCCTGTTGAATGCTTGTTAGGCAATGATTTAGAAACTTGGGCTGAACTGGAGTTCAGGACTCATGCAGAAATGTTGGGAATCCCTGCAGATGTGTTTGCTATGACCAGGTCACAAACAAAAATGTCTAACATTGAATAGGCCCTGGATCCTGGAAGAATGGACCAGGCGCCTTCCAAGAAGAGGAGCAGTAGGGGTAAGGAGTACAGATCAGTCTCTTGAGGGAGATAATCTTAGTCCTGAAGAAGGAACTGTCTCAGAGGAACTGGAATCTGAACAGGTTGAGTTCTTGGGGACAGGGGGCCCTTCTAGGGCAGATCTGAGCCAGGAGCAGCTTAGCTGCCCCTCTTTTGAACCCTTCAGACAGCAAGCTGCTGCTGAGGCTGCTGGGAGTGCTGGTAGGTACCATAGGATCTACTGGGATGATGGACTCCTTTACTCTGAGTGCAGCGACCCCAAGCCTGCAGCTACCAGGAGGTTGGTTATACCTCTGAAGTTTAGGGGCTACCTATTGACACTAGCACATGACATCCCAATAGCAGGTCAACTAGGCCAAAACAAGACTTGGGACAGAATTGTCCCTCACTTTCATTAGCCTCACATGTCTGAAGACACCAAGGAGTTTTGTCACCTTTTAAGCCAGTGGTAAGGCAGGTGGTACCACAAAGGCCCCCCTGATACCACTACCTGTGGTGGGGGTTCCCTTTGAGAGAGTTGGTATTGACATTGTTGGTCCCATGGATCCTCAAACTGCATCTGGGCACAGATTTATAATGGTGGTGGTGGAGGACCATGCCAGTAGGTATCCAGAAGCAATTCCCCTTAGAACTACCACAGCTCCTGTGGTGGCAAGGGCCCTCCTGGGAATCTTTTCCAGGATGAGTTTTCCTAAGGAGGTAGTATCAGACTGAGATGCAAACTTCAGGTCTAGTTAATTGACTGCTATGTGGAAGAAGTGTGGAGTAAATTACACATTTACCATCCCTTACACCCACAATGCAATGGGTTCATTGAGAGATTCAACAAAACCCTAAAGGTCTCCCAGAAAAGCTTAGGCGTAGATGGGACATACTTTTGCCCTGCCTTCTCTTTGCCTACAGAGAGGTTCCTCAGAAGGGGGTTTGTTACAGCCCTTTTGAACTTCTGTTTGGACATCCAGTTAGGGGTCCATAGTGTCTAGTGAAGGAGGGATGGGAGTCACCTCTCAAACCTCCTAAACAGGATATTGTGGACAATGTACTTGGTCTCCGCTCCTGGATGGCTGAGTACATGAAGAAGGCAACTAAAAACCTTGAGGCTAGCCAGGAATTGCAAAAGGCCTGGCATGACCAAAAGGCTGTTTTGACTATTTATCAGCCAGGACAGAAAGTATGGGTGTTGGAGCCAGTGGCCCCAGCAGCTTTCCAAGACAAGTGGAGTGGCCCTCCTACAATTGTTGAGCAAAAGGGAGAGGTTACCTACCTGGTGGACCTTGGCACTCAAAGCATATGTCGACAGGGCAGACATGCAAAAGACACACAATTGATGGACGGAATGCAGAACAAATCTAAACATTCACCCTCAGTCCAGATATCTGGGTTAAATCCATCATTCTTTTGCTCAGCATGCCACCCCAGTTTAGACCTGGCCATATGCAAATCAGTCTTGACCCTGTGCCTCATGGGAACAGTCCAGCCCAAACTGCCAAGCCAGGTCCTCCCTGGGCCAGAAACAAGCATCCTAGGACCGGTTTCGGGGTTTCTCCCCTCTTCAGCCAGGATAGCTTGATTCCAGTGTCACAGTGAGCCCAGGGCCCATGTCTGGGCATACCTGGCACACTTCGGGCGAGAAAGCAAAAGACACACAATTGATGGACGGAATGCAGAACAAATCTAAACATTCACCCCCAGTCCAGAGATCTGGGTTAAATCCATCATTCTTTTGCTCACCATGCCACCCCAGTTTAGACCTGGCCATATGCAAATCGGTCTTGACCCTGTGCCTCATGGGAACAGTCCAGCCCGAACTGCCAAGCCAGGTCCTCCCTGGACTGAAAACAAGCATCCTAGGACCGGTTTCAGGATTTCACCCCTCTTCAGCCAGGATAGCTTGGTTCCAGTGGCACAGTGAGCCCAGGACCCACGTCTGGGCATACCTGGCGCACTTAGGGCGAGAAAGCAAAAGACACACAATTGAAGGACGGAATGCATAACAAATCTAAACATTCACCCCCAGTCCAGAGATCTGGGTTAAATCAATCATTCTTTTGCTTACCATGCCAACCCAGTTTAGACCTGGCCAGGGCAGACATGGGTTTGCTCATGGCTACTGATGAGGGACATGAGTAAGAGAGTGATCCACTCCCTGACCTGCTCTCACAGAACCCTGATGATGGTTCAGTAGATGGTGTAGCCTTGGCAGGCACCCTCACAGAACAGCAGTAAACTGATTGCAGGAAAGTCCTCAACCAGTTCAGACATATGTTCTCACTGACTCCAAGTCAGACTACCTGGTGCGCTCATGAAGTGGACACAGGTGACAGTCTGCCTGTTAAAAAAAAAGATTTACAGGCAACCTGACCATGTCAGGGACTGCATCAGCTCCGAGGTCCAGAAAATGTTGGATTTGGGTGTGATTGAACCCTCAGATAACCCTTGGGCTAGTCCAGTAGTCTTGGTACCTAAACCGCACACCCAGGGTGGAAAGAGAAATTAGGTTTTGTGTTGACTCCAGGGGTCTCAATGCAGTCACTGGGACTGGTGCCCATCCAATACCCAGGGCAGATGAGCTTATAGATATTTTGGCCTCAGCCAAGTTTCTGAGCACATTTGTGAGCACATTTGACCTAACAGCTGGCTACTGGCAAATCAGATTAGCTGAGGATGCAAAGCCCAAGACAGCATTTTCTACCTCTAGTGGGCACTACCAATTTGTGGTGATGCCCTTTGATTTAAAAAATGCACCTGCCACTTTTCAAAGGTTGGTAAACAAAGTCCTACAGGTCTGGAAGCCTTTAGTGCAGCATATCTACATGATATTGCTGTCTTTAGCTCCACCTGGGAGGATCACATGGTCCACCTGCGAAATGTTTTGGAGGCCCTGAAAAAAGCAGGCCTCACTATCAAGGCCACTAAGTGCCAGATAGGGCAGAGTCAGGTTGTGTACCTGGACCACCTTGTGGGTGGAGGCCAGGTTCAACCATTGCAGAGCAAAATCAAGACCATCATGGACTAGGTTGCTCCAACCACCCAGACTCATGTCAGAGCTTTCTTGTGCCTAACTGGGTACGATAGGAGATTTGTCAAAGGTTAAGGATCCATAGTGACCCCTTTGAATGACTTAACTTCTAAAAGAATGCCAAAGAAAGTTCAGTGGACAGTCAGCTGTCAAAAGGCATTTGATGACCTGAAGCAGACCATGTGCACTGCTCCCATTCTGCAAAGTCCTGATTACTCCAAACAATTCATTGTCCAAAAAGATGCATCCGAGTTGGGGGTAGGGGCTGTGTTATGACAATTGAATGATGAGGGTCAGGATCAGCCAGTAGCTTTTATTAGCAGAAGGCTGACCCCCAGAGAGAAACGTTGGTCAGCCATTGAGAGGGAGACATTTGCTGTGGTTTGGGCCTTGAAGAAGCTGAGGCCATACTTGTTTGGCACTCACTTCATAGTTCAGACAGACCACAAGCCCCTTTTATGGCTAAAACAGATGAAGGGTGAAAACCCCAAACTTTTGAGGTGGTCCATTTCCCTACAGGGGATCGACTACTCAGTGGAACATAGACCTGGGAGTAACCATGCAAATGCAGATGGATTCTCCCGATATTTCCACTTAGAACATGAAGACTCAAAAGGTCAAGGTTAGGTTATTTCCCTGCCTTTGGGAGGGGGGGTTGTGTAGGAGAGTATTATCTGCTTCTTATAGTTACCCCCACTTTTTGCTGATGTTTCACTGTTTTTGACTTAGTCTGACTGGAATCTTGCTAATCAGGACCCCAGTCTATCTGCTTTGCCCTTTAAATTGATTCCATGTACTTTAGGTACACTCCAGATTGGATTATGGGGTACCCTTAAAAGTCCCTAGTATATGGTATAATATGCACCTAGGGCATAGGTACCCCAGAGGACTACCAGGGGCTGCAGCATGTATTGTGCCACCCCTGGGAAGCCATCCAAAATGACACCATGGGTCTGCTACTGCAGCCTGGGTAAGGTGGTGTATGCACCCCTTACTGAGATATAGGTTACCTATATCTCTTCTGATCACTACACATATAAACCTATCAGTCACCCCTATGGCAGGTCTTAACATCCTGAAGGCAGGGTGCTGGTTTTTATGTGAGAGGGTGCCCATGCATGAGCAGAGCCCCTCTGCAGCCTTCAGAACCTATTCTCCGGGGTTGTAGGTGATGCAGCCATACCATATACTCTTAAGTGTATTATAACCTCGCGGTAAATGCTAACGGCTGCACAGAAAGATGTTGTGTTTGGTGTCAAACACCTTGGAATCATACCTCCCCGCCAGTAACTGGTATGATTCCACCCTGCTAGAGGGAGAAACATGGCAACACTGGTATACCCTGTACCAGCATACAGAACCCTGGCATCACAAAATGGCTGCTTCCAGCCACAGACACAAGACTGCCCTCCAGCTTATGGACGAAACTCTGGCTGGGGAAGGCTTGACAATAGGTTTCCTGTCACAGGGAGGTGTGATCACCTCCCAGACAGGCTTTAGTGCATTGGGGCTGGGTGGGTGCACTCAAAGTGCTTTGATGTCTGCACTGGGGGCACATTTGGTGTCTCTATGCATAGTCCAGCTCAAACCAGTTGCAGGGGCTGCCAGCCCTGCTGTGGTGCGAAACTGGACAAAGGACATGGGTGGGACCACCCCTCTGTCCTGACCGTCCCATAGGCGGGTCCCCAGAGTTTGTTCCACCCCTTCCTTAGGTATAAAGTAAGAACCCCTGACTACAGGACTTTAGATTTACCTGGATGAAACTCTGCTACAGAAACCAAGTACTTTGACTATCTGCACAACGCTGAATGACTGAAGAATCTCCCTTGGAGTGAAGGAGTTACTCCCCTGCAACACAGGAACCTAAGACGCATCTGACCAGTTTGCATCTCCGAAGCTCCGGAGGACTCCGAAGAATGTTGCAACACAGGAGGTGAGTTCCCGAGGTCTTAGAGGCTGATCTGTGCCCACAGCAAGTCTCAGGTCTGTATCCCTCGTGGTGACTGTGCAAAACCGAAACCCCTGGATACCGCGTTTATTTGCAGAAGCATCAGCTTTCCGGCAATCCCTGCGGCTGAGCTTTGGGTTACTTGTAGCCCTGACCCCGAGCAGTAATTCCACCGAAGATTGCTGGACTACACTCCACGAGTGTTCCGTGGGCTAGCATTTTGTGATTCCTCACAAGGTCCCTTTGCAATCCCTGGTCCGTTGACCTGTGGGTCCCTGAGAATGCAACGTTAACTTTCAGTGGGCTTCCCTGGTTGCTCCAGACGTGCCCTGACTCTCCATCGTTTGGGGAGTCCCCAGGACCTTGCTGGTCCTCACCTAAGCATCTTTTCTCTGACCGCGTGGGTTGCCAAGTCTTGCCAAGGCTTGTTGGTGTTCACTCCGAGCACTGACCTCCCAGCACTCGACATCCTTCGTTGGACAGCTCACCTGCGGGCTCTGGTCGACGTCTCCTGGTCCCTGTGGCTGCAGAGTCGAGCTTCACCTTTTCGCACCTGAAGCACCCGACATCAGTGGGCATTCGTCTATCATGCCCCTGGTCACTGGCAAGTGACCCAGACTCTGTCCCCTCTGCTTTCAGGTTCTTCACATCTCTGATCCAGGCTTGGATCACACCGGACACTTTTCCTCTTCACGGTAGCAGCCTTTCTTGCAAGACGCCATTGAAAACGACAAAGGATTCCGACATCACTTGACCCCTATGCACTCGGCTCCTCTGGGATATGTAACACTGGTACCTCGGTACTCTCAAGGTTGCTGGCCTTAGAACCTTCTATGTTTAGCTGGGTTTGCTTGAAGTCGTCTTCTAAGTGTCCTTAATCTTTACAATTCCAACCGCTACTTTCCCATAGAGTTCTACGGAACTCGCGTCTGTGTGCTCACACTGCACACGTCCTCTGTGTGTCCTCTGTGGGTCCCCTGTGTCACTACTTTGGGTGATTCCTTGGGGTCCCAGCAATTCTACGTGCTGTAGGCACTGTGTCTAGTTAAGTCGGGGTTTGGTAAACCACTTTCCTAATATAGGGTTTGGTCTCTCCCTGGAGCCCATTGTGTATTGTGGTATTTACTGTCGTTCTAGTGACTGTATATTGTGTGCTTTGTTCTCTAATCTCATAAAGAGGTTAGTAGAGAGTGTTTAGTAATAAATACATATATTTTATATATACCTGGTGTGGTTCTCCTTTCATTTGCTCATTCCGGAGGTTATATACTGGTAAAACAAGCTGCTTTACATTCCTTCGAGACTTAGCCTGAAGGCTGCTCTCCCCAGCTACCACTAGGATACCTTTCAATAAAGGTTGTCTTTAACCTAATCATCAATAAGGATCATTTGGATTGGTGCAAGGTGCCCACTTTAATTAGTGGACAGCATATACTAGGCCAACTTCTCACAGTTTCTTTATGAGGGCGGCGGAGCATCCCTCCCACGCCCACTGCGAGCCTCGCAAACTGTTAAAAATAAAATGGTAATGAAATGATTTCATTGCTATTTTATTTTTAACCAAGGCGTGCCGCAGACGCCAGCCTGCCCCTGAGCCAGAAACGAAGGACTGGAATAGTCGTGGCCACACACTTCAAAGTGCACATGTAACTTTGGCTAGCGGTCTTGCGTCGGCCAAAGTGACATGTGCAGTTTGAAGCTTTCGACCCAGCTGTCTTAGACAACTGGGTAGAGACCAAGCACAGGCCTCTAGGGCCTAAAGGAGCGTTAAGCCAACCGGCTCCATCCAAGCCTGGCGCTGCTCTCACGCAGCATGAGAGTAGCGTCTGGATTTGGTAGGGGGGTTCTTCGTTCCACAGTCTTCAGAAGGACAGCGAGGAGGACGTGGATCCTGGGGGTAAGTACAATTTAATTTTTTTTTAAATAATATAAAATGTGTAATTCATTTACTTTAATTTGTGTTTGTTTTACTTCGCACTCTGGGGTTGTTTTTATTTGGGCTTTTGAGGGAGGTTTTCTTTTTAGTATGGGCTTTTGTAGGGAGGTGGTGGGGCACTTTACTCGCCCACCATTTTGAAAGGTTACCAGAAGCTCCTGGATCTTTTAAGTGGACTCGTAAATCATGAATTAATTACATGTACTTGCTTTCATTTTATACTGATGGTCAATCTTTTTAATTATTTTAAATAACCTTACACAATAAAATGTTATACATACATACACATATGGGAGCAATAGAAATGTAAGGCAAGAAGATGAGCAGGCCCTGCGGTAGCTGCCACAACAAAAGTCAGTTGCCCTATCTGGCTTATAAATGTAGACAAAAGTAACAATATTTCTTGGGAGCATTTTGGTTCACTCCTTTTATTTGAAATATAGAACTCTTATGTATAGTCTATATATTCTTGTCATTAAGTTATACATTCATTCTGGAATTAAAACAGATAGCATATAGCCATACTTCTTAATCACCTCTAAACTAGACTACTCTAATAGTCTATATCTCTGGCTTCCTCTCTTTCCTATTCAGCGTCTTTAGATCATTCTGAACGCTGCAGCCTAACTGATCCTGAAACCTCCTCCTTGGTGCCCAATTTTGAATCATTTAAGTCAACTTCACTGGTTGCCTTTTAGCAATAGGATTCAGTTCAAGACTCACTTTCGCCTTTAAGATTTTTAACTCCAAGGATCCTCTATATCTTAGACGCTGGTTAAAACTTTTGTCCATTAGAAAGGTGAAAATGCAATAGACATGACTATCATAGATATCACTGGATATAATCTATTGGTTATTTCACTCATCTAGTTACATTTTTCTGTAGTGTTTCATACGAAAAGGTTTCCTGATAAACATCAATTTATACGTTGTGTGTGGATAAATTGATTGTATGTAGAATTCAAAAGGATTTCTCAGGTGCTCTGTATCATTAACGGAAAACGTTCTATTCAAATACTGGAGTTGAAATATGTGTTGTAAATCATTCCCAAGAGAATAATACCATTTCTAGGGCTTAACGCAATCTAGGTAAGAAGAGGTGAGAATTGATCAAGAGTGATTCTTTGTTCTAATCAAGGTAGATGCGAAAGCTTCAATAGGAATCACTTTTGCAGCTCAAACTATATTGGTAAAGTTTAGAAACAATAAAAAAAGTTAAATAAATATATAAGGGTTAACCAATGCCCTCACTAGGTACTGAAGCGTCTATCTTTTCTAATAAGTCTTTACTATTGAAAACAAAAGTTTAAAAGTGAAATCCTTTCGAAAAATAGATAGCAGGATCGAACCTGCGGTCCTTGTCTTGCTAATGTGAAACCCGCTTACAGAGAGCTAGCCACTGTATTCCCCGTTTATAGACAGCTAATGGGGGTTCCTAATTGTGTTACGATATCTGGGCACAATCTATATCTCCACTATCTATATCAGTAAAAACATGAATTATTGTGATGTAGTGGTGCCTTATTGTGGTGTAGCGGTCTAGTTGTTCGCGCACTATGCGCGTGACGTAGGCGGAAGTCCGGTGGCGGCCATGATATCGGCATTGGCGCCCAGACTCCGATCGTAACGAACACCGCTCCGGCGCTCCTGTAATAATAATAATAATAAGTATTACCAATAAAGTGTTTGGCCCTGTTCCTGGCTCTCAGAGCTTCCTTAGTGCACTGCACTTACAATATAAAAGCACCAACATTATAATGGCGACGAGGTGGTGCAGGGTCCACCAGCACCCCTTTTGAAACCCACGTGGGAGCTCAGCAGTCCAGCCTTGCCACCACAGGGACAGCACACGGGAGCGCGGCAGAGCAGCGGTGAGTGTGCCACATATCCGGCGCCCAGCCCCACGTGATCCGGGATCCCACGCCTCTACACCAGTGGTCCTCCACCCGCCGACAGCAGTCCAGAGAAGTGTTCCACACCGCTCACGAGGGGGGGAACAGTTCCACTAGCTAGTCGACCCCAAGAGGGGCACCCTGGCCCTGGCGCAGCCTAGCGACAGCCAAGCGGAGTGTGGGGACTCCAACCAGGAGGACGAGGAGCGTAGAAGGGACGCCCGAGGTGTAGAACTCCAGGACATCCCTGCCACTACATGGAAACGCGCGGCCGACAGAGAGGCGATGAGTGCTCAGACGTTCTCGTTGACGAACCCGGTGCCGTTCTTGGCAATAGGGGGAGAACCCGAGATGCCGTGGGAAGACTGGAAACAGTACTTTTTGAATTACCTCTCGGCGCTAGAAGAGGAGGGGGAAACAGAGTTCTCGAGTACCAGGCGGAAGAAAATTCTACTCCACAATTTGGGCCCGGCGGGACAAAGAGTATACCAAAACTTGGTAAAAGAGGAAAGAGCAGCAACGGATGATGACGTGTTCAAGCACGAGCTAGAAGACCTGGACGCACACTATCGTCCGGTAGTGTGCACGGCTATAGACAGGTACAACTTCTACCACAGGAAGCAAGAAAAAGGGGAATCAGTAGATGAATATGTGGCGGCCCTACAAAAGTAAGCCATAACATGCACATTTGGAGTTTTGTAAGAAGAGTTGATAAGGGATCAAATCATCATGCACACGGTAATCTCCTCGATACAAGAGAAGCTGTGGGTCAACGGCGAAGCACCTCTGAAGGAAGTGGTGGCATTAGTCAAAAAGGCGGAGTTGTCCAAGAGGTGTGCAGAAGCAGCCAAGCCAGAGGGCGGCCAAGGGCAAGCAGTGTGCAAGGTGGCAGACAGGAAGGCTGGCGACAATAAACAACTGCCAGGACAACAAGGGGCACGGAATTACAAAAAGTACACTACTAGGACCCCAAGACCACAAGGCCAACGGAATTGGAGCAGGACCGCCTGCTACAGATGCGGCAGCAACACTCATGCCGCCAATGACAAGGGATGCCCTGCATTCAGCGCCAAATGCTAAATGGACTGTTAGGACACTATGAGAAAGTGTGCAGGAGGAAGTCCACGAGAGGCAAAGTGAAGTACGTGGCACAAGAAGGGCACAAGGAGCATGAAGAAGAGGAGGAGGAAGAAGACGATGGAATCCTAATAGTGACAGAGCAAGTCCTGGGCATAGCATGTGCCACCGACAAGAAGCCGAAGTGCGAGATGACGATCGGAGGGGTACAAGTGACCATGGTGACTGACTCGGGATCACCCTACACGATAATCCAGAGGAAGGTATGGGAGAAGGAGTTCGTCCCAATAACGGATTACCATCTACAGCCCACCGACATCCAACCGGTGACATTCATGGGAGAGCCTATTCCCATGGTGGGGATTTGCCCCTTGCTCTTCGAATTCAGGGGGAGAAAGTGCGACGGGAAATTGTACGTGGCCGAAAAGGGGCCGTCGGTACTGGGCTGGAAGGATCAAGGAGCCCTGGGAATGAAGTTGAACCCAGGAGGACACACGCAAGTCCTCATGACGGAAGAGGGTCCGGATTACGCTGCACAGCGATGGAAGGAAGAGTTTCCCGAGGTCTTCAGAGAGTCCATTGGACGCATGGCAAAGTTCACGCACAATATCCAATTGAGAGAGGGGGCACAACCGGTGTCACACAAAGTACGTAACATACCATTCAGGACCAGGGCAGCGGTGCAAGAATAGTTACAGAGACTGGAAGATAATGGCGTGATGGAAGCTATAGACAATGCGGAATGGCTGGCGCCCTTGGTGGTGGCGCAGAAGCCAAACGGCAAGGTGAGGCTGTGTGTCGATTTGAGGGAACTAAACAAAAACATCGTAGTGGATAAGTTCCCACTCCCCAGAATCAACGAAATGCTGGCAAAAACCCAAGGAGCTAGATGGTTCTCCACTATCGACATCACGTCGGCGTATCACCAGATTGCCTTGCATCGCTCCTGCAACCACCTGACGTCCTTTATCACGCCATTCGGATGCTACAAATTCCTAAGGATGCCCTTCGGACTAGCATCCGTGGCCGCCGTATTCCAAAAACTGATGCACTGGCTGTTCCACAAGAAAGAAGGCATCCAATATTTCCAGGACGATATATTGGTGATGGGAACATCTAGGGAGGACCATAACAGGAAGTTAAAGAAGGTGCTCACCACACTGATGCAAAATGGCCTCACCGCCCAATGGGACAAATGCAAGTTTGGAGTGAGCAGAGTCACGTATTTGGGGCACGAAATAAGCCAACAGGGGATCGAGCCCAAAGCATCCAACGTCACAGCTATCAGAGAGGCTCCCACACCCAGTAAACAGGAAGACATTAGGACCTTCCTGGGGATGGCCGAGTTTTATAGTAAATTTGTTCCACACTTTGCATCCAAGACCCATCACATGCGCTTACTTCTGAAGGACAAAGCGACGTTCCACTGGACGGAAAGGGAACAACAGGAGTTCGAAGACATGAAACGCAACATCAGCGACTCAGTACCCATACACGGATTCAACCCTGAGGCGCAGACCAAACTCACCACTGATGCCAGTGATCGAGGTTTGGGGGCAGTACTCACGCAACAGTCCACCGCGGGAGAGAGCACCACGATCAGCTTCGCTTCCAGAGCATTGGCTCCCAACGAGCAAAAATTCAGTGTCATTGAAAAAGAGATGCTAGCAGCAGTGTGGGCAATGGAGCGATTCCGGCAGTTCCTGTGGGGAGGAAAGTTCCTTCTGCGCACAGACCACAAACCCTTGGTGAAGGTCCTCACGTCAAGCGGGCATGAACATGCCACTCCACGGATAGCTAAAATGACCCTGAGACTCCTAGACTATGTGCATACTGTGGAGTACCTGCCTGGACACAAGAACAAGGTAGCGGATTTTTTGTGTAGGGCTGCATCCAAGGAGCGAGCGGACGACCAAGGAGAAGGAGGATGGGAGGAGTACGCAGTGGCTCTCATAGGGGACCCGGAAAAAGCAATAAGCGCCCGGAATGGGAAAATGAGTATGACAAGACGCGAAACTAAGCGCGGTAAAAGCATATGTGACGAATGGGTGGCCGGACAAGAGATTGTTGGAGGAAGAATTGAAACAGTATTGGGAGATCCGAGAAGAACTATCAATAGGGGACAAACCCTGGTTCCTGCTGAGGGGGACAAAGGTTGTTCCTCCCCATGCCCTGAGGGACTTCATTGTGGCCCTCACGCACAAAGGACACTTGGGCATTGTAAAGACCAAATGGAGGACAAAGGAAGACTACTGGTGGCCCAGGATGGACGTGATGATAGAAAGGCATGTAAGGGCATGTGAGCAGTGTTGCAATGTGGGCAAGACACAGAAGTTATTACGCGCGCCCCTAGGCAGCTACGATGTTCCGGATAATCCGTGGGAGGAGATTTCCATAGACATTCTGGGACCCATACAAGATGAACACGGCACTCAGAAATACATCACGGTTGTCATAGACCGGTACTCCAAGTGGCCGGAGATCGACGTGAGTGAAAACACGGAAACAGAAACAATACTGGCCTTCCTAACAAACGTCTTTACTAGGTAGGGAATACCCAAAGGTATCTTGAGTGACAATGGGCCGCAATTCACGTAATCGAAATGGGACGCCTACATGGAGAGAAATGGCATCACGGTGCGACATATGCCGATATATTACCCGACAGGTAATGGATTAGCGGAGAGATTTAACCGGGTGATCATGGGGTCGGTTCAGGCGGCGATCAGCCAAGGCAAGGACTGGGAGAAAGAATTGAAAAGACTGATATGGGCTTATCGGATTACACCTACCACCACAGGATACAGTCCATTCAGAATACTGCAAGGAAGAGAACCGTTCACGAAGGACAATGTGGCCTGGAAACGTCTCACGGTGCAAAGTCACTGGTCTCCGGCAGTAGTGCGCAAGAACTTCGAGAGAGCCCAGCAGTGTACACAGAGCACTACGACACCAGGCGTAACACCAAAGAGGTCGCACTGGAGAAGGGTGAATGGGTGAGAATTAAGCTGCCCACACAGCAGAAGAAAGGAGATAGTAAATTCACACCCCCGCTTCAAGTGGTAGAACCATATTCCAGGTCGGCACTCCTCAGCGATGGGAAAATATGGTCTCAAGATCGTATGGCGAGATGTAACTCAGCAGGCCTGGGTAGCACCATAGAGGAGACAGTCAACACCTCACCGAGGAGAGGAAGGAACCCGGAGAGTCCCAAGGAGGAGGGGAGCAGCCCATCACGGAAGACAGAGCAAGAGGAGAGAGAGGACAGGAGAGAACCAACGATCGGCACCCAAGAGGGAACAGATCCGGGAAGCAGAAGGGAAGCAAGACGCATGGACGATGGGGACGCACCCCAGCAGGGACATACTGAGGCCACTCCGAGCACGGGAGGTCTCAGTGGTCGCACACGATGCGGCAGAAGAGTTAATCTGCCCAGAAGGTTTGGAGAGTTCGTTATGGACAGCAAGTAAGACTGTACTGTTTCTTTGGGTTGTTGTAAAAGGGGGGAGATGTGGTGTAGCGGTCTAGTTGTTCGCGCAATATGCGCGTGACGTAGGCGGAAGTCCGGTGGCAGCCATGATATCGGCATTGGCGCCCGGACTCCGATCGTAACGAACACCGCTCCGGCGCTCCTGTAATAATAATAATAAGTATTACCAATAAAGTGTTTGGCCCTGTTCCTGGCTGTCAGAGCTTCCTTAGTGTACTGCACTTACAATATAAAAGCACCAACATTATAGTTATGATTTTATCTACAATTATGACAGCTAACAAACTACATGTTAATATATGGCTATGCACGCCATAGAACAACTCACCTCCCTCCCCCATATGCAAAATAATTATAGTCATATGATTGGATATGTCACACTTAAATGGTAATAAACCGAAAGGGTGGGTCAATACCATCGGCCACCCAAACATAATGTTGGGTATAGTTCTTTGAAACTGTGGTCATCGGTTCAGAACATTACAAATAATGGCTAGAGTTAAAGGCGTTGTATTATTATTTGCAGCTCACTATTTGTACCACTTAGGGTGCCCACTGAATATATGGGTAACGCGCTGTAGAGAAGGGCATCCGACGTTGGGGACACTGCTCCAGTGTTGTGTTTGAATCTGGGACCGTACTGTCACACCATTATTTATTTACCAAAGAGGGACCCTAAACTATACATCCCGGTTCGGGTTTTGGAATATAGGAATAAGTGGCCATAATCGCCATACGCCCCGCTGAGTTTAGCAACCATAGTTACGAAAGAGAATGAACTCCTATTCCCATGAAGCCGAACTGTTTGGTAGTCTCAATCAGGATTTGCGAAAATGACGTCAGAGAAGCGCCAGGGGCGGGGCTCTAGCTCTGGGCAAATGGGAGAAGTCCAGGCAAGAATGCTTTATAAACTGTGGCCCCAGTATTGTGATTTGCAAATGCCGGAGGACACGGACCCAAGTAGGTGAGGCAATGGGGCAGGACCTTTGAGGAAGTAAGCAAGAGGCGAGGATGACTAAGAATGTTCTCGGTATATGGAAGAAAATAATGCCTCGGGACTGATAATGTAACATAGATTTTGGCGAAGAGATAGATAAATTATCTCTTCCCTAGAGCAATATTTTTTCTCCAACACAACCTTTGTTGCTTTATTTTGTGGCCAAGTCAACGGCAATTCCAATGAGAACAAAAAGTGTATGTTAAAGAAAATTATTTGACTATTTAATAGTGTAAGAATAAGTATATTTGTTTATTTTATACCCCACTTTTTCTTCACAATTTTATAGAACTCTTTTTTTTAGATATATATATATATATACAAACATATACAATATTTACAATACTTACATATGACGAAACAACTGAACATATACATATCAACAAACACCCTTTGTTTAGACCAGGATGCTTATGGGCTTATTTTACTACAGCATTCCTATAAATCGAAGATCACTCCTTCAGAGACACTTAGAGATTTGGTTGTTACAATCTCATAATTATTTTGAGTGCTCTTTCAAAGCTTATTCCAAAACACAAAACAAAATCGAGCGAGTGTCTTCAAAATGAATGTCGACGCGTTTCAGCCAAATAACTCTTTCGGCCTCATCAGGACTAGGGCATCCAAACAAATAGTTTCATAAACTTCAACCTTGTGTCCAGCTACTATTTTTTTAGACTAATGGTCGTCCTCCCTTTTTCTTCTTTAATATTTATTGTATGTCTTGGCGGGCTTGCAAATCACTATTAAACCATAGCGAAAAAACTCGTTACACTTTTCCTATTTTCGGAATTTGCGGACGTCCACGTGATCCTAGCGAAGTAGAGAGACGGAAGAGTAGAAGTTGGTCTCGGGTATAAGCTTGGAGAGGTGAAGTGCAAAGATATTATAAGTGCACCGCAAATTCCGAAAATAGGAAAAGTGTAACGAGTCTTTGTGGATGTCGATGCGTGCACTCGGGGGCCGATTCACAGAACTAACTTAAGACAAAATCCTAAACGTACTACTTTGGGTTTTCACAGAAGTTAGGAGTTTGTCTTAAGACAGTTAAGACAGTCTTAAAACAGGTTTACTTATCATAGATTACAGGGAGCCATTAAAAAAACTATATCCTACTTATCCCGATGAACCGTCACAAATGAATGCCTTGCAAATGAATACCACAACACCAATATGGTAGATAAATTATATGCACAGCTTCAAGACGATATTGATGATAATACATATATAGCACTGGAACGTTGGAACGCCGTGCTCGATACACAACTCACAGAGGAAGAATGGTCTACCTTCTGCGCCTTAACTAGTATGCTCACTCCAAATGGCAGTTTACGCGTATTGCACTATAAATACCTGCACGAAACATATCATACCACTGCTAAATTACACAAATATGGCCTTCGTCCAGACGCAAGATATCAACGAGGCAGTGCGGATAGTGCCGATTTTATTCATCTTGCATGGCAGTGTACTCCAATTAGAGCGTACTGGACAGGCATTGTTCAGATTTTGGGTGAGATTCTGGGAATCCCCATCGAATGTGCAATTCTGACATGTCTGCTAGGCCTAGTACACAATGTACGCGCCACCAAAACAAAAATTTTGCATGATAGCATTACTATTGGCAAAAAGAAGAATCTCAATGTTCTGGGGTAGTAGGGAAACCCCACAGAGCAAACAGTGGATTAGGGATAAGGCATATTGTAAAGATACACTAAAGACATACGAGGAAGAATTACCCTCCGGGTCCAAGCCCAGAGACTACTGAATGCATTTGGTTGACTATCTCCAATCACACCAAGCTGTATAGATATGCATTGATGTATAAGATAAGATAGTATGGTTGACGGTAATGTCAAAATATTGCACTGTACTGTATGGATAACCTATATCTATTGAAGCCTGTATGTTTGTTCGAGAATTGTATGACTTTTTAATAAAATACCTATAAATAAAAAATTAAAATAAATATATATAAATATATATATATATATATATATATATATATATATATATATATATATATATATATATATATATATATATATATATATATATATATATATATATATATATATGTGGGTGGACACGTGATTATACCTATGAATGGTTCTTTTACAGGCGGATTTGAAACTAAATAGTACTGGATGGAAGATAAGTATTCTTTTTACCGTTTCTTATGAGTGCAGCTTTCTGCACTCTATATTGAAAAATCTAGGGAAGCACCCCAGTTAAAGAACCAGGGAGGGAATCCCATTTGCCCTGAAGAAAGCCCAGGACCCATTTGGGCCATGTAATAAGGCTGAAACATGTTGGCATTAGGGTCATAGGATCATTACTTCCTCACAACTCTCCCTCTCCCCCTTTTATTTTTACTATTCCCTACGACTCTGCTACTAGAGGGATACCTGGAGTCGTAGGAAGATTTTTAATCTTTAAACCCCCTGGCCTATCTCTCTTAAGTGCTCCCTTAAATACGGTCGAGTCCACCCTGACTTTTAGGAGTCAGGGTGAACCCGATGATGAAGCATGACACTACTAGAGTGTGTGAGGGTTATTTAATAAAATGGAACTGCTTCCTTCCCCACACTTGAGCGGTTGGGGCCCCAAGAGATTAGTGCCCAACTTTCTCCATACTATGTGGGATACCTTTGTTGATCAGTATTTGAATTGGGAGGACGTATCCCCTCTGGAATACCTCCCTACCCTTCTGGCTTAGGTGAAGTGCCCTCCCCCTATGATCATACTACAATAGAGTGTTGTTTATAGCCTCACAGAGGCCTACCATAAACTAGAGCATTTTATAATTTCGCAGAGGCCTGCCTAAGACTAGTGCAGTTTATAGTTTCACAGAGGCCTAACTTGGACTAGCGCAGTTTATAGTCTCGCAGAGGCCTACTTTAGTCTAGTGTGGTTTATAATCTCACAAAGGCCTGCCTTAGATGAGTGCAGTTTATAGCCTCACATGATGTCACATGATGTCTAACTTAGACTAGTTCAGTTATAGCCTCACAGCAACCTACCTTAGACTGCTGTAGTTTATAGCCTCACAGAGGCCTACCCTAAACAAGTGCAGTCTAGAACCTCATAAAGGTCTATCCTAGACTAGTGCATCTTATAGCCTCACAAGGGCCTACCTTAGACAAGTGCAGATAACAGCCTCACAGGGGTCTACCTTAGACTGCTACAGTTTATAGTCTCACAAGGGCGTACCTTAGATGAGTGCAGTTTATAGTATCACAGAGGCCTACCTTAGATGGATGCAGTTTATAGTCTCACAAAGGTCTACCATAAAGAAGTGTAGTTCATAGCCTCACACAGGCCTACCCTAGACCAATGCAGTTTATAGCCGCACCGAGGCCTTAGAGGAGTGTAGTGTATAGCCTCATAAAGGCTTACCCTAGACAAGAGCAGTTTGTAGCCACACAGCGTTCTGCCTTAGACTAGTGCAGTTTATAGCCTCAGAGGACTTTTTAAGAAAGTCATGAATAAGTTGCTGGCTAAAGGTTTTTGCCTTCAAAGTTATAAATATTTTGAAATTGTAAGACAATAAAGCAGGTAGTAGTGGATGGTGCTTAAGAGGTAGTTCCACACCTTAGTACCAAAGGTGTGAGTACACGTTGGACCGAACACTCAATGTGCCAATATAGCAAAAAGGAATACCACAGCACTCCAATAATAGTGTTCCAAATACAAAAGAATCCAAACACTAAGGATTTGTCTTGAAGAAAGAAGTTTTCTTTAATAAGGAAAAACGTGAATATAGCTGTTTACAACAAATGCGTTGTTCACACATTCCTTTACAAGGAACGACCGCGTTGTTACCACGCGAACCATTACATTGCAAGTCGTTTCGCAGGTCGTTTCAACGACTTGCTGTAGGGGGTGCGCTGGACTTAGGAATAGTGGGCCTGATTCACAGAACTAACTTAAGACAAAATCCTAAACTTACTACCATTTTGGTATTCACAGAAGGCACTTACTCCTTTTGGTATTCACAGAAGGCACTTACTCCTTTTGGTATTCACAGAAGGCACTTACTCCTTTTGGTATTAAAAGAAGGCACTTACTCATCAATGAGTAAGTGCCTTCTGTGAATACCAAAATGAGTAAGTGCCTTCTGTGAATACTAAAATGGTAGTAAGTTTAGGATTTTGTCTTAAGTTAGTTCTGTGAATCGGGCCCAGCGTTATTTACTATTCCTACAGTTTGTGTATCAGCAGGGAAGGTGTTGGATTCTAAATCCAACACCAGCGCGCCCCCTACAGCAAGTCATAGAAACGACTTGCGATGTAATGGCACGCGTGGTAACAACGTGGTCGTTGTAACGATCGCATTGTAATGGTACCGTGTTGTGGAGACAGCGTTGTAAACGCTGTTTCCCAAAAACATAATTCGAGCATTTCCCAGTAAAATCTTGTTCCACAGGTCATTTTCATCCAGTTTTCAATACATTGATGATTGGCTATGATGGGCCTTAACGGAGGAGCCGCCGCTGTGCAGGACACAAAGTCCACACACCTCCCAGCTGTGAGGGCTTAGCCACCCCTTTCAGTTCCTGCAGAGAAGTGCCCACATCTAGTGCAGTAAGCGCAGTATAAAAACAATACAAGGCATAGCGCCTTGTAACCTCCCAGGGGTGAAGGGGCCCTGGCTCTTGGACGTAAGTGACATCGGACAGCCTAGAATGTACAGGGGTACCAGCTGGGGTGCAGAAACCCTGGGAGGAGACAGCCAGCTGCACCTGTCCAGGGTGGCTGAACCCAGGGGTGCACGAGGTGGCACCTACAAATCCAGACAGATCCTACACTCCAAGGAAGGCCGTCTGACAAATACCTACAGGAAGCGTGAATGGAAGAGCCTTAGGATGCCAAATGTTTTCTAAAGCAATAAAATGTAAATAGTTGTGAGCCATACACATATTTCTAACTACATCAGCAAAATATATCCTTAAACAAAGTAAATAAAATCCTATGCTCCCTGCCAAAAAATCCAGACCCAAGTCAGACTCCACACGTGGTATCTCCAACCCTGGCCTAACTGACTGCGTTTCCTGCCATAAGCAAACAAGTCACTGAAGAAACCTTAAAGGTCATAAAATCAGGCTTGCCGCTTGATCCTGCACCACCAGAAATACTGAGGAATGGGGACAATACAGTCCTGCCCATTTTAATGGACATTTTTGATTATTCCTTGGATAGTGGAAATTACCCCGTGCGTGGAAACCCGCAATCGTGAAAACCTTACTTAAAAAGCCCACTGAAGACCCATTACGTGCTGAAAATTGAGGGGCAGATTTACAAGCCCCTTGCAAGACATTTATGCCGCCCGTTGCGTCACTTCTGTGACGCAGCGGCAGCGTAAACCATGCGCCATGTTGCACCTTATTTACAACGTGATGCATCTAGGGAGATGCGTCACGTTGTAAAGCCCTGCGCTACATTAAACCTGCGTCAGGTTTATTGCATGCAGGGTGGGCGTTCCGTTGGAAAAAGCCTCGGAAAAGTGACGCAGTGAAATCTACAAGATTTCACTGAGTCACTTTTCCAACGCTGCTGCGTCAAAACCCTGCGCCTGCTTGAAGCAGACGTAAGGCATGACGCAGCATGTTAGGTATGGGCAGCCCCTGAGCATTGCTGGAGTTGCGTCGTGCTTGCGACACGACTCCGGCAATGCGCCGCCCTTCTGTCATCAGATGCGTCACGCATCTGTTTATCCTTGCGCCACGATGCGCTGCATTGTAAATGCGGCGCATCTGTGGTGGCACAAGGGTAAACTTGCGTGACGCATCTTTCCTGGCGCATCCCTGCTGATTTGCAGGGATGCACCAGGAAACATAAATCTGCCCCTATATACCTATCTCCTTACTTCCGGTAGGGAGCAAAGCCATAGACAAATATGTGAACAAACACTTCTCCTATCTAAAGACACAAGGCATTCTCCATTGCAACAGGCTTCAAACCGGGCAGCAGTTCTGAAATTGATCTGCTAGCAGCCACAGAAGAACTTAGGTCAATCTTCGATCAAAACGAAGCCTTTTATACCGTCTCCCATCCTATTTTTATTCAAAGGATGGAGGAGGACAGGATCTCTGGAGCTGCACTAAAATGGGCAGTAGTCTTCCTGGAAAATGGGAGCTTCCAAGTCTGCGAAGAAGCCTTGTTTTCTGCCAATCTTCCATTAGAACACAGGGCCCCACAAGGCTCTTCTCTTAGCCCCACATTATTTAATCTATATGTGCTTCCCTTAGCAGAGATTGTGTGAGCATGCGGCCTTCCACTAGAATCGTACGCAGATGACACCCAGATAGTCATATCTCTTACTCCAGAAATAGGAAAAACCTCCAACCAACCGGACTCCGGTCTAAAGCAGGTAACAGACTGAAGTGCCAATTACGATCCGGTAAAAAATTTCCCCGTCCGACTCATATCCGGTCTTTTTACCGTACGAATCGTACAAGTGCCGTACAAACTGCCAATTACGATTCGCATGGGAAAAAGACCATACGAATCGCATTGGGAATAACTCCCCACACGTCCTCGGGTCGGAAAACGTGTCAGACACGACCCCGGACGATTTACCGTACAAATGTGAAAAGTGAAGTCCGACCGCGGAATCACGATCCATCACGTGCGTCCGATCTTACAACCGCATGGAAAAAACACCGTCCGCACCGAACTCCCATACCAACCATGCAGACATGTGCCCGCATACGCACCCAACACCCCCTCAGCCCCCGTACGTTCGAGTCCTACCCCCACCCGTGTATGTACACCCGTGTACGTGTCGTACCCCCACCCGTGTATGTATACCCGTGTACGTGTCGAACCCCCCGTGTACGTATTGTACCCCCCCGTGTATGAACACCCGTGTACGTTCGAGTCGTACCACACCCGTGTACGTTCGAGTCGTACCCCCCCTGGATGTACACCCGTGTACGTGTCGAACCCCCACCCGTGTATGTACACCCGTGTACGTGTCGTACCCCCACCCGTGTATGTACACCCGTGTACGTTCGAGTCGTACCCCCACCCGTGTATGTACACCCATGTACGTGTCGTACCCCCACCCGTGTATGTACACCGTGTACGTGTCGTACCCCCGTGTATGTACACCCGTGTACGTGTCGTACCCCCCGTGTATGTACACCCGTGTACGTGTCGTACCCCCACCCGTGTATGTACACCCGTGTATGTGTCTGGTCCCCCCCGTGTATGTACACCCGTGTACATGTCGTACCCCCCCGGGTATGTACACCCATATACGTGTCATACCCCCGTGTATGAACACCCGTGTACGTTCGAGTCGTACCACACCCGTGTACGTTCGAGTCGTACCCCCCCCTGTATGTACACCCGTGTACGTGTCAAACCCCCACCCGTGTATGTACACCCGTGTATGTGTCGTACCCCCACCCATGTATGTACACCCATGTACGTTCGAGTCGTACCCCCACCCGTGTATGTACACCCGTGTACGTGTCGTACCCCCGTGTATGTACACCCGTGTACGTGTCGTACCCCCGTGTATGTACACCCGTTTACGTGTCGAACCCCCACCCGTGTATGTACACCCGTGTACGTGTCGTACCCCCACCCGTGTACGTGTCGTACCCCCTGTGTATGTACACCCGTGTACGTTCGAGTCGTACCCCCACCCGTGTACGTGTCGTACCCCCCGTGTATGTACACCCGTGTACGTGTCGTACCCCCACCCGTGTATGTACGAAACGTACCCTCACCCGCGGACGTATGGAGCGTACCCCAGGCCCCAACACCAGCACCTTCACACAACATCGCGCATGTACGAGTCGTACCAAGCCAGACACAAGGACAGCACTGTACAACAAAATGCCCGAAGTACACACCGTACACACTTTAAAAACGCACGTACACAACCAGGACAAAGCAAAACAACACAAGAATACACCATTCGAATGGCACAAAGCCACTAAACATGTCCAACAAGCTCAAAAACAACACAATCACTGACCTGCAACTGCCAAAATCCAAAACAGAGGCCCAAAACACAACCACTCCTTATAACACACCCACCCAAAGTTCAAACACAGCCACACCCACCAATGGACCAATAAAAAGGGACCACACACACAAACCATGAGCCTTTGCAACTCACTGCTGCCAGACCCCACAGACAACCTACAGCACCATACTAGAAGCTTTACCAAACCTTACACTAGCACACCTTCACACACACCCCTTCACAAACACCCCCACATCACATTCACACACACACCCAAACAACCACACCCACACACCCACAACCATCCACACCCATACCCCCCCATCCACACCCACACCCCTCACCATGCCCACTAACAAGAATCCAAAGTTCACTAGCCGAGAGTTGGAGGTCCTTGTCGATGAAATCCTCAGAGTTGAGCCACATCTCTTTGGAACATTGGTCAGACAGACCAGCATTTCTGAAAAAACAGCCATGTGGCAGACCATCGTCGATGCTGTGAATGCTGTTGCGGACACCAGAAGGACCAGGCATGAATGCCAAGCCAGGTGGTACGATTTGCGGAGGAGGGTCCGAGCCAAAATGACCGACGACCACATCCAGGCCAACGTCACTGGAGGAGGGCCGCCCCGCAGACGCGTAGAATACCATCCCTGGGAGGAGAGGGTGATGGCCATACTGCCGGTGGTGGCAGTCGACGGATTAGAAGGTCTCCGAGACCCGGGTGAGTACACAAACAACTCACCTCACATGGGGGGAACGTCATCCACAACCAAACTCACAAACAGGCACGCAACCACCCCAAGCTATCGCATGACTCAACCACACTCCATGAACACGCACATGCCCATGGCGCCACCATGCCCCATGCACCCAGCTGGACAATGTCAAGTCACAGGCCAAAGAAAACACCAACACATGACACGGTAAGCCAGATGGCGGGAGTGTGGACCCAAAAAATCACATAGTGCAGATCAGAAGCAGACAACAATGCCCTCTGCCCATATGGCCTAGGTCACAGCAAGACAAACAGTGTGACCCCACACAGGAAAGACTCGCCAGCAAATGGCGGACGCCTTGCATCAACACATGGGGGTGACGGCACGTTCTTGCACATGACAGCAGCCAATGAACAGCCAACACTGTGAAAGAGTGGCAGCACACACCACCACAGCAGCAGTGCAGACACACACACTACACCCAATGGGTGCCTGGAGATCACAAACAAACTCACATCAACAAGCCAAGGGCCATTCAAAGATCTGCTAACAGTGTGTGCCCAGGAAGCTGGGCTGAGGTGACAGAGGGTGACACACAGAGGGAGGGAGAGGGGGACAGAGAGGGAGGGAGACAGAGGTGGACACAGGGAGACAGACAGAGGGAGGGAGGAGGGTGACAGAGGGAGGGAGAAAGGGAGACAGAGGGAGACGGACAGAGGGAGGAGGTTGACAGAGGGAGATGGACAGAGGGAGGAGGCCGACACACAGAGGGAGGGAGAGGGGGACAGAGAGGGAGCGAGAAAGGGACACACAGGGAGAGCAAATCAGCCTTGTGGGGTGTGGGAATGTCTGCTAATCAGCAGGTAGACTGCATGCATGTAGACAAGAGTGGCCAGAGCCAGAACCCCCCCTCTTCTCCATGGCAAAACACAGGGCCATGTCACAACCTGTGCACGAGCACAACGACAGCTACCTGCATTATCCAAGTGTGTGGAACCACTCCATGTGCCCACGTACAGTGCAACAGGGAAGGCGCCAATGCATGGCTCGCCACACCTGCCCACTCCACTGCTGACTGCAGTCACAATTGACGCAGCAAGTAACACTGTGCCACACATAGGGAAAGTCACAAAAGCCGTGGCCAAGGGACCTACCCATGTACAAGTGCACTGTGAGTGGAATGCAAGACATATCCAAATTCCCAGAGGAAATGTGCCAACTTAGAAACCAATGAAACATGGATGTTGCATGGAACAAAATTAACATTGTCTCTCTCACACACAGGTCAATGTCGTGGATCACCCCCCAACACTGGGGGGGAAGACTCACAGGACCCGGCTCGGCGGGATGACGGAGCCACTGCCAGCGACGACTCTCACCACTCTGTGGACGAACCTGCCCCCGACCAACCTGGCCCCTCTGGTGTCCAACGACCTGCAGCTCCTGCGTCAGGTACAACTGGGCCAACCACCACCCCCACTCCTGCCACATCCCAGGAGACACCCAGGATCCCTGCCTCACTACCACAATGCAGCCAGGATGGCCAGGATGTACACGGTGTCCCGGGCACCCAGGAGGAGGCAGGTGGCAACGCAAATGCCACCCCTCAGGGGTCCCGGAGACCCGATGTGCCCACAACGGCAGGCCAGGTGCAAGTGGGCAGGGGTGGTGGGAGTGGAGGACGGCGGAGGCGCGATCCTGACCGGTTGGCTGCGGAACCGGTATATTCCCATGTCCGAAACATCCTGGACACATACCGGCAGGACACCACGGGCATGGCCCAGGTTGTGTCCACCCTCAATGAGATGAAGGGGACCCTCGATGAGATCAAGACCCAGCAGGCCCAGCAACATGCGGAGCAACATGCCTGTCTACTGCAACACCAACGGAGGATGGAGGACAGACAGGCTGAGCTCGTGACGGTGTTCACGGGAATTCACAGTACACTCCGTCGGATGGCCGACAACATGGGCAACCCTCCCTGTGCCAGCAGGCGTAGAACATCACCACCCACAGGGAGGGATGAGGAGGAGGAGGAGACATCCGACGGAGCATCCCAAACATCGTCACGGCCTGCTTCTGAGGGTCCCCGCAGGAGGGCGGGTCGTCCACGGAAAAGGCCGTGAGGGTCGGCGCAACAGCACCATCTCCCAGGACACCTGGCCTGGCACCTGGCCCACTGGAGCAACAGCAGCACAGCATCAAAAGACATTCTCTGCCACATGGCCTTGCCGGTCACTGTCTGACCAATGTTGACAAAGACTGTGGCATGGACTCTGAGGATTTCAAATGGCAAGGACACCAACTCCCCAAGTGAACTTTGGATTCCACACACCCGGAAAGCCCCTCATGTCAACCCTCCCCCCCACCCCAACCAAAATAAAAAGTCACACCATAAAGAGAAGATGCCTACTGATTGCATTATTACCTTACATGTGTCTTGTAAAGTCTAACTATGCCTGAGTTCTCATTTGACTTCAACCATCCACACCCTGGGGCCTGAGTCTGGCACAGGACACACATGGGTCACATTGTAGTAGGCAAGACAGACATGGAGCACCATACACACCCGTGATGGGCCCAACCAGCTGAGGGGGTGGCCGCACAACCGTGCCGAAAGACATATTGAGTAGAGCTACAGCCATGCGCAGAGGTCAGGGATCATGTGGAGTGTCCTGGGGGGCACCCAGGTATGTGTGGACAGGTGGCAGAACCATGTCCTGCAAGCGTGAGTCAGGTGGATGCAGTGAATGGTGGCCTGGCCAACGTGGGATGCATGGGGATGGCACATGTCACAATACCCACACAGTCATTGACTACATGCACAATACACAGTCTAATCCCACACAAACAGCTTGCATCTTGCTACTCGACACATAGACACATAGCCACTATCACGGAAAAACATGCCAGACATGCCGGATGCACCATGGCAACACACCAGCATTGACTGAGAAGAGGCACCTTGGAGGCATAGGGACAACTTTATTTGTCATGTATTCGGGATTGCAGAGGCAACTCGGAGTACACATGAACGGGTAATGTGGAGTTACATGTGGGTCCAACACTGGAACCCCCCTTCTGCAGCCCAAATGCGTGATAGCCATGGAACTGGCACACAAGTGTCGGCCAACAGCTAAACACCCCCTGCTGCTCACGGAGAGACTGCCATACACCATTGATCCGCTGATGTGGAAGTCCCACAGCATGTCAAGCCAAGGCAAACCGTATGTTTCCGAGGGCAGTGTAACACACATTGATGCCATCATCACATTCCACAATCCCATCACTGATGACTGTCAACAAGTCTGACCATCTATTCAGGTGTACCCAGCTGCATGTAATGTGTACCATGGTGATGCGACATGTCTGCAGAGGAACCAAACATCGACAGGGGCAGTGTGCATACATCGTGAACAACTGCCACACCCAATACACCCCTGATGCATCCCTTACCCTAAGGAGACTTCCAAACTCATCCGTGCGGGTAACGCTGAGTCAGCACACGATGACGTGTCCATGAGGAATAGCAGTGCCACAACAATGCAACCAGCAGACGGCATGCGCAAGTACCTGGGGATATGAGAGACACAAGAAGTCAGCCACAAAAAGCACAGCCACTTGCATGTGCATGTACTCGACACATGTAAGGATGACAACATGCTAGGTCACAATTAGGACTGGGGAAATACACATCACTGGCACCATCACTCGAGTGACACATCCACACACACCTCTGACTCACGTGCCATACATGCAGATGGACACACACATCGCAACACATGCCACACGGGGACCACTGCGTGCACACACAGACACTGGTACTCACCACTAAGCAAAGAAGTCACGTATGAGCCGAGTCCGGATGTCCTCTTGCGGAACCACGGCCTCCACATCACTAGCCCCATTGCCAAGCCCTTCGTCCTCCACGGGTGGATGGTCCTGATCATCTTGATCCAGGATGAGTGGCACAGCTTTCTCAACTGCCATGTTGTGCAGCATGCAGCAGACCATGAAGATTTTGCAGACCTTCGCCGGGGCATATGGGAGCGCTCCGCCGGTCTTGTGGAGGCATCGGAATCGGCTCTTCAGGATGCCAAACGTCCTCTCTATCACTCGCCTTGTCCGGCCATGGGCGGTGTTGTAGCGGAGCTGGGCCGGTGTGATGGGGTTGCGGAGAGGTGTGATCAGCCATGGCATGTTGGGATAGCCAGCGTCCCCTACATGGAAAACACATGGACATAAGTAGGACAGGAGAAGCGGTCGTGCTGGAAGTCTACGCAAAATACAGGACAGACAGACTGTACCCACCAACAACACATGCTCGTTCGTTGCGCAGCTGCGTCATCATTTCAGGCATCCTGCTACGCCTCATGATGTAGGCATCGTGTGCTGATCCTGGAAAACGAGCACAGACATGTGAAATCACCATGTTGGACAGACACACCACAAGGGCATTGATGGAGTGGTAGTGTTTGCGATTCCTGTACGCTACCTCCTGTGCCTGTGGTGGTACCAAAGCCACATGTGTCCCATCTATGGACCCAATGACATGGGGCATCCCTCCCAGGGCATAGAATCCACGCTTGACCCCAGTCAACATTGCAGGGGTTGGGAAATGGATGAAGTCATCCAGGTGAATCAACATGGCCTCTACGAAATCATGCAGCACACGGCAGAACATGCTCTGGGACATGCCACCAACATGAGCTATGGTGTTTTGAAAGGTACCCGTGGCAAGAAAATGTAGGGCTGCCATTACCTTCAGCTTGGGTGGCAGTGCCATAGGATACCTGTGCAGCGGTTGCAGGTGTGGTGCCAGTCTCGCCGTCAACTCCAGAATCAACCGTTGGGGGAAGCGGTAGCACCGGATACAGTCATTCTCCCGCATGGCAGCCAAGTCCGGAATTGGTCGGGCAAGAGGCGGCGCTCTGCAGTAATTTGGAAGTGACAAGGAAGAGTGAGTGCACCACAACAACAATTTATTTGTACTGAGCACATGTTAATCTGTCAATACACATATGCTACATACGGAGTCAGGTATGTGCCACATGCCCTGGACACGTATGGCTGCCAGGTGACACCCCTACCAAGACCCAGCTACACACGGAGAGCGTGAACCTCCACATGCCATGGCATGGGATTAGCTGTGTCCCAGTGTAAGTGAACAGCCAGACACCACACAGGAGTGACATACATCCACACATCAGCAGAAGTAGGATGTCGATTGCAGAGACTGGTAGCGGAACACTAGAGCCACAGGTCACATGACATTACACTAGGACAGCCCACACACCTTGCCATGAAGGTGTACATGTGATGACTCACCACACATTCATGGACAGGATGCAGACATGTCCTTGTTAGGCTACTCCGTGTCCCATGCATACATACGCACCTCACATCCAATACCACATGTGGCATGGTGTGCGGAACAGTGTGCCATGTCAATCTACACACAGACACATGTTGGTTGCTGCAACAGCTGCTGCTTCTGAGGGAGCTCCAACATCAACCTAATGTGAACCCCCCACACATACATGACATAGTCACATCGTGCACCGTGGGTAGTGACATGTCAGGTGTGGTAACCCCTGTACCGGGCCTCAGGGGACACTTGCGTGTGTTGTTGTCCGTGCCATGCCAGTGACGCTCAACCCAAGTGTGCAGTACGACATGCACACATGTCAAAGGAGTCAAGGGCATGCCTGGCACACATTGCACCGTCACACATTACATGTGTACACATCTCATCATACATCTGGTGCCTTCTCAACTCAGGAGTAATGTGCCACATCACAGCCTTTCACACCTGTGCCCCACACATGTAGTACTGCCCAGACAATGCCTTGATGTCCATCCATGGACAAGTATGTCAGCCCTATTCCTTCCTGTGTGCTGCCTGTCACCACTGTGATGTGTGAAAAGCACCGTACTTTTGCAAAAAGGGCCTGTGTACGTTCCCGTATCACTATGGGAGTGCTGCCGTATGTGTACCCCTAGGGATAGTGAGCGTACGCAGGCGTGTACGCTCCGTACCACTATGGTTGTTCTCGCGTATGCGTACTCATGGTGGTACGGACCGTACACACGCCTGTACGCTCACTATCACTATGAGTACGCCTACACGAGAACACCCATAGTGAGACGGGCCGTACAGGCGTGTGTACGCTCCGTACCACTATGGGTGTTCTCGCGTATGCGTACTCATAGTGATAGTGAGCGTACAGGCGTGTGTACGCTCCGTACCACCATGAGTACGCATACGCGAGAACACCCATAGTGAGACGGGCCGTACAGGCGTGTGTACGCTCCGTACCACTATGGGTGTTCTCGCGTATGCGTACTCATAGTGATAGTGAGCGTACAGGCGTGTGTACGGTCCGTACCACCATGAGTACGCATACGCGAGAACACCCATAGTGAGACGGGCCGTACAGGCGTGTGTACGCTCCGTCTCACTATGGGTGTTCTCGCGTATGCGTACTCATAGTGATAGTGAGCGTACAGGCGTGTGTACGGTCCGTACCACCATGAGTACGCATACGCGAGTACACCCATGGTGAGACGGAGCGTACACACGCCTGTACGGGCTGTTGCTATGCATTTGGGGTGCCCTAGGGTCACGGAACGCACAGTACCTGTGTGTGTAGCTCCAAATTACATAGGGGACACATGAGGGACAAGTATAAAGGCCTACATGCATGCTGGTTGTCATGGAGACCAGGTTTAAATTTTGAAATGTTTCCGGAAGGTGCACAGCAGAAGTCAGTTGGGATGAATCTACTTTGTTGCAATGTGGTTCTGGGGTTGACATCATGCTCAAGAAAAAACACATTAAGAACCCACTGACTGCTAGGTTTGAAGGGATTGGAGGAAACATAGGATGCAAATATGAGTGACCAATCACTCTGTACTCCTGTGCATGAAATAGGCCAGCAAGGTAGATATAAGGCAGCCAGGTCCCATGAGGGAGCACTTGCCTGCACATCTTTGTATTCCACGACCCAGCTGCTGCTACTGATTCCCTGCAACCATGTCAAGGGCTGTGGAGAGGTCACAGCCATTCACCCTGGAGGAGAACCTGGCTTTGCTGGATGTGATCCTCCCACAGTACCCCATGCTGTATGGGCGAGCAGGTTATCAGGTGAGTGCAGAGTCCTCCCAGCAGTGCCCAGAGACAGGAGGGGTGGGTGCAGAGTCCTCCCAGCAGTGCCCAGAGACAGGAGGGGTGGGTGCAGAGTCCTCCCAGCAGTGCCCAGAGACATGAGGGGTGTGTGCAGAGTCCTCCCAGCAGTGCCCAGAGACAGGAGGGGTGGGTGCAGAGTCCTCCCAGCAGTGCCCAGACATGAGAGGGGTGTGTGCAGAGTCCTCCCAGCAGTGCCCAGAGACAGGAGGGGTGGGTGCAGAGTCCTCCCAGCAGTGCCCAGAGACATGAGGGGTGTGTGCAGAGTCCTCCCAGCAGTGCCCAGAGACAGGAGGGGTGGGTGCAGAGTCCTCCCAGCAGTGCCCAGAGACAGGAGGGGTGGGTGCAGAGTCCTCCCAGCAGTGCCCAGACTTGAGGGGTGTGTGCAGAGTCCTCCCAGCAGTGCCCAGACGCAGGAGGGGTGGGTGTGATGCACAGTGTGAGCCTTGATCATTGATTGTGTCTGTGCCCTCATTCCACCTGTGTACTTTCACTGGCACATACTGCTTTTGCCCTTCCCCAGAGGAGAATGTCCCTATGGCAAAGGTGCAATGCGTTGGCTGCATGACATGCCTTGTTGTAACCAGCTAATTTCTTCTCATATGTGTCTCTGTGACATGTTGCAGGTGTATTGATGTAGTGTCACTTTTTCATCCTCACAGGTAGGCGCCTCTGCCAAGGAGCAGATATGGCTGACCGCCGTCAGCGCCGTGAGGAGTGCGGATGGTCGGAAGCGGCGCCTGTCCCAGGTGAGGAAACGCTGGCAGGATATCCGGTGCTGGACGCGGAGGATCGCACGGGTCCTGCTGGGGGACTCACCTGAGAGCCATAAGAACCGCGGGCGCCGCCGTCTCTCCCACATCCACAAGCGTGTGCTGGCGGTGGTATTTCCAGACTTGGACAGGCGCTTACAGGAGATACAGCAGCAGGAAGGGGGTAGGTACATGTGTGTTTGTTGTGTTTCACCAGCATTTGTAAGTGCACTGTGCCATGGATACACTGCCAGGGTTTAATGGTGCTGTGCAGATCCTGTTACCCACAGTATTGCAGTGCTCTCCTGCCTCCCTTCCCCTCCTTGCAATGTGTTCCCTGGTCTGTGTGTAGTCACTCCGTCACAAGGTTATGTAGCCTGGCACCTTCTCCACGTGTACTATGCCTGCAGCATCATGTGTGGGGGTGGTGTTTAACAGGTTTTGGGACCTTGCCTGTGCCCTGTCCAGTTCTGGACTTGTGGGTTCCATGTCAGTTGTCACTAATGCTGAGTCCAGACATGGGAGTTAGTCTCTCAAGTGTGAGGCCTTACAGCACGCATGTCCTATGTGGTGGCCTGTGACATGATGTGCATGAGTGTGCGGTACGCATAGTGCAGGGATGGTAGCGTGTGTTGCAGTCATTCCCATTCAGGAGCATGGAGTTGTGTGGCCACTACTGTCCCCAGGGGCATATTTTCCTAGGTATCATGTGTGTAATCCGAAAATGTCGACAATCTCTGTGTCTACAGCATAGGTTGTGCTCTGTGCCATTGTCCCCTGGCCCAATGTATATTGACGTGAAATGTAGTACAAGTGTCCACTGTACAGCCTGACCTGATTTTCCTTGTTCATACTCATGGTGGCCATTGCCTGTGTGTCTTGTTACAATCATCTGATGATGCCCATTTGAACATAATTATTTGGACAGGCGCACCTTGGGTATTTTGTGTGCAATATTGAATTTTTGCATCCCATGTGTATTTCACCCAGACTAAGAGATGTAAGTGCTTCCTGTGTCTCCAAAGAATTGTCTCATGTAGGGGGTGGGTGGTGCGGGCATGGCCTACATGTCAAAACCTGAAATCTCCTTGCTAGGACTGGCCAGTGTGTGATGTTTGTCTGGACATACACTCAAGGTGCAGTGAGCCAGTCAGGGTGGGCATGTTTTCAGTATTACCTATGCTGCATGTGCCTCTAGTTCCTGGATATGGCCCCTGCTCATCCCTATTTCCTGCCACGCTGTGTGGTGCAGATGCAGTGCTGGATTGTCCCCAGGGCCTTGCTCCTCAGTCAAAATTCCATTTCATGTCATTTGCTATAGTGTCATGCTCTCCATAGTTTTTCAGTGGCATGGTGGGTCAAACAACTGTGTCTTGCATGCCCTACATATGTACCTTGTTTTGTAGATGTAACTTCTTTTGTTTCAGGCTATGCACTGTAACCTATGTAGATTGGACTCATGTGACATATGTATACATGTGTATGATTAATTTCTGTCTCTTCACCCTGCCCACAGCATCGTCGGGGGACACGGAGGGAGACATGGGCACAGACGAAGCAGAGGGACCGAGCACCAGTGCCAGCGGTGACATCGTGGCTGGCACATCGAGTGGGACTGAGGCGGAGGAGAGTGAAGCCGGGGACCTGTCGACTGGCACAACAGAGTATGAAGCTGACGGGTCCGAGGATGATCTCTCCGAGTGGGCGGAGGCTGCACCACCATCTGACAGCAGCACAACATCTCGCCCCGCCCCCTCCATTGCCATCAGCCGCCTCCCACGTGCTCGTGTCCCTTCCCAGCGTGCCCAGTCACCGCATGTCTCCTTCATGCCAGGCACCGCACCCCCTGCCCCTGTCTCCACTGCTGCCGCCAATGCCGAGTCTGTGGACATCCAGCGGCAGTTGCAGATTGGTCAGGCTGCGATCCTAAATGTCCTCCATGACCACAGCCAGGTCCTCAACAACATGGAGGCATACTTGGAGGGCATTCACTCATCGCAGGCTGACCAACGCAGCTTGCTGAGGTCGATAGACTCAACACTGACTGCAGCAGTGGGTCTCCTGCAGCGCTTCATCCAACCCCCTACCCCTGCCCCATCCACACTTCCCACTCCCATGCCTGTCCCACGTACACCCAGACGTCAGCATGCACACACCACGACGGACACAGGCACCACACCAGCACGGAAGGTCACCCGCACACCTCCTGGCACGCACACACAGGGTGAAGTAGGCACACCCACTGGGTCGGGGGGCAAACGTAAGACACGCAGCCAGAGTGGGAGTCCGCATTCCAACAAATCCACTCCCTCCAAATCCCCTCCCCTCAGCTCTCCTGGCCACATATCCGGCAAAGACTCCTTCATGGCCGCTCTGTCCCTGAGCCCCACAGTGACACCACCCCGCAAGCGGTCATGGGAGTCCCCGGTCAGCGTGGTTGAGTCCCCCCCCCTGTCTACACCCTCCCCAGTGGCGCTGCGACCCATCCCTCTGACCCCCCCCCCTCCTTGGGGCCTGTGGTTCCTTTGGGTGCAGGGGATTCGCTGGAGGACCTTGCTAAGGTGTGCAGCGAGCTCCTAGAGTCCACCTTTGGCCCTGCCCCACCCCCTGTGGTGGAGTCCTCCATCCCTGCACCCACGATGCCTACCCTTCGCCCTCCTGTCCCTGCGGTGCCTGTTCCTTCCCCCCACATGATGCCCTCACCCCTGTGGAAGACAACGTTATCTAACTGTGCAGGCAAGCTAGGGGACACGCATCCCACTGTGTCCCCCATCCATCTGTGACTTCTGGACTGCCCTATGGGCTTTGTAAATATTGAACTTTCTACGAACACACTATTTAAGATCATGCTGATTAAAGCCATTTTTGTTTCCTTTGAACACTACTGCTTTTCTGATATTGCTGTTGGTGGGGCTGCTACATGATTTTGGGTGGTAATCATGTGTTGGGTGTGTGGGAAATGTAGTAGTGTGCTGGTCATAGGGGGGACCCTGGTATCTGTGTGCCATCACACGGTGTTAGCTAGGTTTCTCTGTTTATGTAAGCAGTTACTGCATGGTGAAATTGTCCCAAGGTGTATTCCTTCCTCTGTGTACCCTGACATCTTCCCTGCAGGGTGTTCCCAATATTTAGCGCTGAGCTGTGTGTACATTAGCTGGGTGTGTGATGGACTCCTTCAACTTTGCACATGCATGCTGAGCGATGTCTCCACCTGCATCATTCGTGGCATCCTTGGTAGTCATTGTACTTGTGTATGTGGACTATTGACATGACTTCATGTGGACATGTTTTCTTTTCGGTGCTATGCATACGTATACTCCAAGCCTCCCACACATGTGGTACATGTACTGCAGGGTCTTTGTGTACCTGACTGACATTTGTGGGCATGGTATCTGTGGCTACTCCAACCTTTGCGTTCCATGGGCACTGCTGGGAGTGTTAGGCACCCACCCCTTCTATGTCTGGGCACTGCTGGGAGTGATAGGCACCCACCCCTCCTATGTCTGGGCACTGCTGGGAGGACTCTGCACCCACCCCTCCTGTCTCTGGGCACTGCTGGGAGGACTCTGCACACACCCCTCTCATGTCTGGGCACTGCTGGGAGTGTTAGGCACCCACCCCTCCTGTCTCCGGGCACTGCTGGGAGGACTCTGCACCGACCCCTCCTGTCTCTGGGCACTGCTTGGAGGACACTGCACCCACCCCTCTCATGTCTGGGCACTGCTGGGAGGACTCTGCACACACCCCTTCTATGTCTGGGCACTGCTGGGAGGACTCTGCACCCACCCCTCCTGTGTCTGGGAACTGCTGGGAGGACTCTGCACCCACCCCTCCTGTCTCTGGGCACTGCTGGGAGGACTCCACACACCCCTCCTATTTCACAATATGTACGCTTAGAACATACACGGGTGTGGGTTCGCTCCATGCATACGCGGGTGAGTGTACGGGTCGTACTTACACTGTTGGCATGGGGGGTACGCTCCATACGTACGCGGGTGGGGGTACGTGTCGTACTTACACTGTTGGGGTGGGGGGTACGCTCCATGCGTACGTGGGTGGGGGTACGTGCCGTACTTACACTGTTGGCATGGGGGGTACGCTCCATAAGTACGCGGGTGGGGGTACGTGTCATACTTACACTGTTGGGGTGGGGGGTACGCTCCATACGTACGCGGGTGGGGGTACGTGTCGTACTTACACTCTTGGGGTGGGGGGTATGCTCCATACGTACGCGGGTGGGGGTACGTGTCGTACTTACACTGTTGGGGTGGGGGGTACGCTCCATGCATACACAGGTGGGGGTATGTGTCGTACTTACACTGTTGGGGTGGGGGGTACGCTCCATACGTTCGCGGGTGGGGGTACGTGTTGTACTTACACTGTTGGGGTGGGGGTACGCTCCATACGTACGCAGGTGGGGGTACGTGTCGTACTTACACTGTTGGGGTGGGGGGTATGCTCCATACGTACGCGGGTGGGGGTACGTGTCGTACTTACACTCTTGGGGTGGGGGGTACGCTCCATACGTGCACGGGTGGGGGTACGTGTCGTACTTACACTCTTGGGGTGGGGGGTACGCTCCATACGTACACGGGTGGGGGTACGTGTCGTACTTACACTCTTGGGGTGGGGGGTACGCTCCATACGTACGCGGGTGGGGGTACGTGTCATACTTACACTCTTGGCGTGGGGGGTACGCTCCATACGTACGCGGGTGGGGGTACGTGTCGTACTTACACTGTTGGGGTGGGGGGTACGCTCCATACGTATGCGGGTGGGGGTACGTGTCGTACTTACACTCTTGTGGTGGGGGGTACGCTCCATACGTACGCGGGTGGGGGTACGTGTCGTGCTTACACTCTTGGGGTGGGGGGTACGCTCCATACGTACGCGGGTGGGGGTACATGTCGTACTTACACTCTTGGGGTGGGGGGTATGCTCCATACGTACGCGGGTGGGGGTACGTGTCATATTACACTGTTGGCGTGGGGGGTACGCTCCATACATACGCGGGTGGGGGTACGTGTCGTACTTACACTGTTGGGGTGGGGGTACGCTCCATACGTATGCGGGTGGGGGTACGTGTCGTACTTACACTCTTGTGGTGGGGGTACGCTCCATACATACGCGGGTGGGGGTACGTATCATACTTACACTGTTGGGGTGGGGGGTACGCTCCATAGGTACGCGGGTGGGGGTACGTGTCGTACTTACACTCTTGGGGTGGGAGGTACGCTCCATACGTACGTGGGTGGGGGTACGTGTCATACTTACACTGTTGGGGTGGGGGTGCGCTCCATGCATACACGGGTGAGGGTACGGCTCGTACTTACACTGTTGGCATGGGGGTGCACTCCATGCATACGCGGGTGGGGGTACGTGTCGTACTTACACTGTTGGGGGGGTGCGCTTCATGCAAACGCGAGTGAGGGTACGGCTTGTACTTACACTGTTGGCATGGGGGTGCGCTCCATGCATACGCGGGTGGGGGTACGTGTCGTACTTACACTGTTGGGGTGGGGGGTACGCTCCATGCATACGCGGGTGGGGGTACGGTCCGTACATATCCGTACCCACGCTGTGGAATGCTTGTGCGGGCCGTCCCCAGGCCTTTGCCACGTGGGTACGAGCCGTCCCGCCATTGTTGGGGTGATGTAGGTGTGGGCGTGGTACGACTCGTACCCACGCTCTTAAGGCGTGGGTACGGGACGTACCTGTATTGGTGTGTTGCCGGTTCGCGTCGTCAAGCACTTCCGTTGTGGCCGTCGCTGGCTTTGCTGGACACGCCCCCACCCCCTCGTAGTGACCAGGGCCTGAGGGTCAGGTATGTCCAAGGCATGTGTGCTGTGTGACTTTGGTGGGGGTTTTGTGGCCTGCCCCTGGTCCTGCCACCCCCACCCCCTTTCCCCCCTCCCTGTGTTGTTCTGACCTTCTGCGGTGTCTGCTTCCGAACCTGTGGAGGAGGTCGACTGCTATGAGGGCCGGGATGACACATAGGTTCGGGTCCATGTCTGTCCGTCGCGCACAGGTACTCCTTGTTCGCGTCGTCCTGTCTGTCTGTCGCGTACAGGTACTCCTTGTTCGCGTCGTCCTGATTTCCCGGCAGTTTTTGGCAGCCGGAAAATATTCACCGTGCGGGAAGACGTCGGTGCGAATCGTAATTCCTGGTTCGTGAATGGCAGGCTGCGTGCGTCCCGACGTCACGTCGGCGCTTTCCCGGATCACATTTGTATGTTTATTTTCGTCGGTCGAGTTTTGTACGATTCGTACGGAAATGGTATTTCCGTGCGAATCATACTTCCATGTTTGTATATTTTTACGACCGGGTACGCGCCGGACGGAGAATGTGCTCCGTCCGACGGTTCGTACCCGGTTTTTACAGGATCGTGATCGGCACCTGAATGTCTGCAAATAACCCAAAATTGAACTGGAAGAATTAGTTGTTGGAAACAATCCTCAGTGGATGGAACTTTCATGGCCGGACTACCTTGGGGAGAATTCTCCCACCCACTCCAGTAGTTAAAAGCCAGGGCTTTTGGGTTGACAATAAAGTCTCCATGGAAATTTGTAAGAAAATTGCTACACTGACTACTGTATGCCTCGAGGAGAGTGGTTGTGCAGGGACTGGTTAATTCCCGCCTAGATTATGGAAATTCCCTTTATCTGGGGAGTCCTAAGTCCATGATAAAATACTACAAATTGTCCAGAATGCGGCAGCCCGGATCCTTTCAAAAAATCACTAGGCACCAGTCGGACACTCCGGCTTTGGCAGCCCTGCACTGGCTGCCAGTGCATAAAGGAATCCACTTCGAGGCACTGTGCTTTGCACATCGGGCTAATCATGGGCGAGGCCCACAGCTCATACAGCGACTACTCAACCCTTACATTCACAGGAGGTCTTGGCGGTTCGGAAATCTAAGGATGCTGACAGTTCCTAGGATAAACATGGCAAGGAACAGGGGTAGCGCCTTTGCCTATTTAGCGCCCAAACATTGAAACGACCTCTCTGCTGTCCTTAGAATTAACCAGTCTGAATCCAGCATTAGAGAACACTTAAAAACACATCTATTTTAGTAATTATCACCCACTTAAAATGTACTTGCCTGTTTCACTATACTAATTTAACACTAATCCTCTATGGGTCCCGGAGTAGCGTGCTACTCGCCGAAAAGCGCTTAGACGCCTCGTCAGGGATAGTAAGCGCTATACAAATGCAATTACAATGCAATACAATACCTTCAAGTGCATTTGAGCTATCTGCAAGATGTGTTGTCTTCAGCTCTGGGAGGCCAGTTTGGGTATATACACGCTATACAAATACGCCAGAATAGAGTAGGGCAGTAAGGAAATGACAAATGAGTTATGTTAGGGTTTTACTAATTCTAAAGGAAACAAACACATTATTAGAATTAAAACAAGCCATGCCACTCTTTACTTGTGAGATGTGCAGATACTAAACTTGCGCTGAAAGGCAATATCTGCAAGTTATAGGCAGTGGCCTCTTAAAAAAGATAAAATAAAACCACTCCGCATTAGTGATGTGGCGAGCACAAAGTAAGTGGTTTGATTTTTTTTTTCTTTATTTAATTTTACTTCTCCCATCGTATGACGACGTATCCGACCCCCACCCCGCCCCACTGCTCTTACCTATGCCGGCCTCTACTAGTTATATTTTTGGCAGTAAAAAGTATTGTCCAATGGAAATTATCGGCCCATTTCAAGAGGCCATTTCAACAGAAACTGTGCTCTCTGTAAACGGCGGTACCCTACCACACCATGCTTCAGTGACTTATTCAGGACATACACCACAACCATGCTTCAGTGACTTATTCGGGAAATACACTATTACACTGTAGTGTCCTGCGAGACACGTTCTAGTGTCCCGCAGGAAGCTGTACTTCCAGCCACTCCCTAGAGGGCTGGACACACTGCACCCCACACCCATCCATCACGGGTGTCACGAGTGACATAGCCCCGCTAATAAAAAGGCCCGGGTGCACGTGCTCGTGGCGAGTTACTGCTGTACAGACCCTGGCGTCCGTGTCCATCTTTGCCATGATGTGGGCCTGAGGCCCAACTTTACACTGGCGACGAGGCGGGTCGATAACCCCGCGTGCACACTGGCCGGCCCTTCCTATTGAAGAGGAGGGGCACCGTTCTCATCAACTGCCCAAGGCCCGGGGGAGAACACGATAGCCCTGCAACGACCGTGTGGTGCCCGCAGTCGCACCGAGGAAGCTGCCTCACAGGTCCCCCAAGGAGCAACGGTCGAGAGACACCTCCAGACGCATCCGTACAGCCCCGAAGCGCCGAACATCATGACGCAGTGAACGGGCGCGACACCGCGCCCGACAGCTCACGGAGCCTCGTCCGGAGTGCAGCCGTGCCTCACTCCCTACCAATTCCTGAAGGACGGACTGGCAATTGCGGTGAGTGTGGCCACCCCCGTTCACCAGCGTGCCTGCAGAGCCCAGTAATCCCCAAGAGATTGCCCGTGTCACCCTACCTGCCAGTTCACCAGTTAGCGAGACGAGCCCGAATCCAGGGAGGGCGCTGACCTCCGTAGGGCTAGGAAGACCTCCGCTCCACCTCACACGCAGCGAAGAGGGCCGCCCCCGTCAACCCCGCCCGGAGGGAGCAGCTGGTGAGCCGCAGCGGAGCAAGGACAGGGAGCTGGGGCATATCTCCGCCACCAGCTTACTGACCCCCCTTCTAAAGCGGGAGCCCACCCCGCATAGGAGGAGACCAACGTATGCCGTCCGGGGACGACGCTTCACCACAGCGACCCTGGCCACCCCAGCATGACGATCACGTCCAGCGCAGCCTGACAAAATAAAATTGTATGCGAGAGGTATGAGTGGCCGCACGTGCAGGGAGGCACCGGCAACAACAAAAGGAGCGGCAATTTTATCAACCCCCAAGAGACGCTGCACTAAAGAGACTCCACACCAGCGCGCAGACCTACCCCACCGCAGCAGTGCCATCCTGTTTCTTCGGCACCCACCTGCACCATGCCTGCATGAGCCACGGGGTGAACAGTCTTAATATCGAAAAAAAAATATCGAATGGACATAATATCGAGTCTAAAATATAGAATGGACAGAATATCGAATGGACATAATATAGGCATAAAAAATATCGAATTGCAGGTAAGTAATATCGAAGTACATAATATAGGCATTAAAAAATATCGAATTGTTATTAATATCGATTTTTTTAAAGTGTTTTGCATGTTAGTATATGTGTTAAAAGTGTATATTAGTTTTTGTAATGAATTTTATGTTATTACATTTTTGCGTAATTTAATTCCGTAGCGGGTTGTGGGTTTATAGGGGAATAGGGTGGGAAGTAATTTAATTATGGTTAATTAAATATTAATTATATTTATATGTTTTGATAATAAATTGATTGATAATTGGTAATTTATTTTTATTAATTGGTAATTAATTTATATTAATTGATTAATTGATAACTATGTTAATTAGATTTTTTAATATTAGGAGCAGGTTGTGGGTTTGTAGGGGAATTGGGTGGGAAGTAATTTCATTGTAATGAAGTAAACAATTATATATTTATTTATGTGTATTGATAATTAATTGATAATTAATTATTAATTGGTAATTCATTTGTATTAATGGGTAAATAATTTGTATGAATTGCTAATTAATATTTATTAATTGCAAAATTATTTTTATTAATTGATTGATTGATGATGTTAATAGTATTTTTTATTATTGGGAGTGGGTTGTGGGTTTATAGGGGAATTGGGGGGGAAGTAAATTAATTGTAATAAAGTCAAAATTATTTTTTTTATTTATGTGTATTGATAATTGATCATTAATTATTAATTGGTAATTAATTTGTATTAATTGGTAATTAAATTTTTATTAATTGCTAACTAATTTTTTTCAATGGTAGTTAATTGTTATTAATTGGTAATTATTTTTAATTAACTTTTTATTGGTATTGATAATTAATGTAATCATATTTTAAAATTAAATTATTACTTTCCCTACTTTTGCACTCTCAGGAGTGGGAATAGTATTTTTAACCCTCCCGCTATCCAACTCTTTCCCTACTGTTGCACTCACTGGAGTGGGAATAGTAATTTTTACCCCTACGCTATCCAACGCTTTCCCTACTGTTGCACTCTTTGGAGTGGGAATAGTAATTTTTACCCCTACGCTATCCAACGCTTTCCCTATTGTTGCACTCATTGAAGTGGGAATAGTAATTTTTCTCTTCCTTCTATCCAATGCTTTCTGTACTGTTGCACTCTCTGGAGTGGTAATAGTAATTTTTACCCCTACGCTATCCAATGCTTTCCCTACTGTTGGAGTCACTGGAGTGGGAATAGTAATTTTTCCCTTCCCACTATCCAACGATTTCCCTACTGTTGCACTCTCTGGAGTGGGAATAGTAATTTTAACTCTCCCGCTATGCAATGCTTTCCCTACTGTTGCACTCTTTGGAGTGGAAATTGCAATTTTTACCCCTACGCTATCCAACATTTTCCCTACTGTTGCACTCACTGGAGTGGGAATAGTAATTTTTCCATTCCCACTATCCAACCCTTTCCCTACTGTTGCACTCTCTGGAGTGGGAATAGTCATTTTTACCATCCCGCTATCCAACGCTTTCCCTACTGTTGCACTCTCTGGAGTGGGAATAGTAATTTTTACCCATACGCTATCCAATGCTTTCCCTACTGTTGCACTCACTGGAGTGGGAATAGTAATTTTTACCCCTACGCTATCCAACGCTATCCTTACTGTTGCACTCTTTGGAGTGAGAATAGTAATTTTTACCCATACGCTATCCAACGCTTTCCCTATTGTTGCACTCACTGGAGTGGGAATAGTAAATTTTACCCTCCCGCTATCCAACGCTTTCCTTACTGTTGCACTCTTTGGAGTGGGAATAGTAATTTTTACCCCTACGCTATCCAACGTTTTCCCTACTGTTGCACTCTTTGGAGTGGGAATAGTAATTTTTACTCCTACGCTATCTGACGTTTTCCCTACTGTTGCACTCATTGGAGTGGGAATAGTACATTTTACCCTCCCGCTATCCAACGCTTTTCCTACTGTTGCACTCTCTGGAGTGGGAATAGTAATTTTTACCCCTACGCTATCCAACGCTTTCCCTACTGTTGCACTCTTTGGAGTGGGAAAAGTAATTGTTACCCCTACGCTATCTGACTCTTTCCCTACTGTTGCACTCACTGGAGTGGTAATGGTACATTTTACCCTGCCTCTATCCTACGGTAAAATATTGATTATTTTTTTTATTAATATTACGTTAATATATATCTATTAAAAAATAATAATATAAGTTTATTTTTTTTAACTTACATTAATTATTTATTATTTTTAAGGTTATTTAAGTATTTTCATCTATGTTTTAGTTAATTATATTTATTATTTTATTATTTTTACATTACTTTTAAGACATTTAAAAAAATTCGCTATTTTGACTAACTATATTTTTGTACAACGATATTTTTGAATCGATATTTTTGTACTTACCTGTTTGGAGATAGGAATTCGATATTTTTGCATTCTATATTTTGGCATCGATATTTTTGTAGGTCTATATTTTGGTAGTCGATATTATGTCAGTGATCCGAGCCACGGGACCTCCAGCACCCGGGGACAACCGAGCAGTCCTCAGCACCGGCGAAGTGCAGAACCTTCCCGGAAAACTGCCTTCAGCGCCACCTAGTGGCCGCTGCAATCACCGCGCTGGAAGAAAACGTTATGCTGTCATCTAGTGGCCAGTGGGACAAGTTGCACCTGCCTGTTCGGCCCTCCGTAGCCTGCAGCAAACTGGCTAAGCAACTGCAGCCTAGAAGCAGATGACCGGAACCCAGCACCTGGGACATGGTGCTGCCACCAGGTGAATGTAAGGGAAACACACCCTCCTGCAGCTACGCTGAGCAGGCCCAGACAGGAGCTCCCAGCCCATGTCTTCACACAAAAGAAGCAGACACACACACAAGTTAAGCCCAGGTAGAACGTACCTAACACTGCGACAGCCCCCATCAAGAGCCTCAGTTCAAGCTGCTACAGGTCACTGAGAGATAGCGCATATACAGCAAAAGAACCATAGTACAGGTGACTGCAGCACCATCTAACGGCTGCTCAGGAGCGTTTTTTAAAATCCATGCCCAAGTGATGCTGCCAACAGGTGGAAGAGGGGAGATTCCAAACCCACACCTAGCAAGAGAATACCAAGGCCCCAGGACTGCCTCAACACAGCGGCCTCAGCACAAGAAAGTGCCAAAGAGCAGCAAAACCCAGCAGAACGGCAAACCCGAAAGAAGCACATAGAGAGACGGAGTGCATTGCGCGCCGCATCAAAAAGGCTGCACATCACCAAAAGCTCCCCGAAGCCCAAATCTGCAGAACAAACCAGCTGTGCCCCACGACCGTCAGCCCAGATTGCGCCGGAGGCGAGGCTCGGACACAGCGACAGGAGGTTGCTAGCTGATCCCAGCGAGGGGATCCACACCCGCGCATCCAAAGAGCGGTCCAACACACTGGCTGCTCATCGCTACCGATGTCAGCATATCATAGCACATCGTCCAGCTAACCAGCCTACAACAATAGCCAGAAGATCCAAGAGTGCGCACCGCCACCACCAGGAGGACGGCCTGCTCACACCCAGGGTGCTGACAGACCGTTCCAGGCACAGCAAGACGCGCCCTAGGAGGAGAATGCTCGAGGAGTGAACCTCTGCACCCTGCAAGTAAGGACAGCCAAGAGGCAACTACCTCGAAACACGTGTCCAGGGATGGCTAACTCGACACTCATTTTTATTTTAAACTTTTGGGCATAGGCGCACCCGCCGACGCTGCTTCATGGACCACAATTCTTTGGGGGCAACACGCTGATAGGACTGGCAGAGTGCGGCCAATCGGATTTTTGGTCCTCTGGAGACTGTTGTGCGCTGCGCCAAGGGGGGGGCCCTTATTTCCGATTGGGCCGTGGGGTCTACCATAAGAGGAATAATTATCACAGATCAATGTATAGTTTTAGGGAGGCTGGGGATAAAGATATGTCTGATACTGCGGACAGGTCTCGATAAGTTAATGGTTGTAACATAAAGTGAAGGTGCAAGTTTGAACAAGCGACTGAAGGGGGCTAATGACACCATACCAGGTGCAAGGTGGTTGGCGGGGATCATTGCTTTGCTCCAGAGACAATGGGGTGTGCGGCGGGCTCTGTGAATCGCAGAGGGTGTACAGCGCGTTGAGTTGCGAGCAGCCCTGTCGGGTCGAAATTTCCGCTGGCTGATGCGGCCCAGATTATTTAGTGTTGCACCATTCCACAGGGCCGGAATGCGGATACATTGCCAGCCCGCGGGGTAGCGCATTTTCCGGCGAATGTTGTCCTGTGAGTGTATATCATTTGAACGGGGCCCCTACGTCTGTTTTATGTGGCCGTCATTTGCATTTGGCACACTCTGGGAAGGGGCGCTCTTCGCGAGGCCCGGTCTTTCAGCTGTGTGTGCAATTTGAATGTAGGTTGTCATTTGTGTGGCTTTAAAATCCTAGGAGCCCATATGTGATATGGCGGGTGGGTATTTTGCCCTGGTTTGGTGACACCGCGTGCCTTTCCTGCCCAGCATGAACATGCCGTGACTCGGTTGCAGCTTCTGTTGCTTTCTGCTGTGCTCCGACCTGGCGGTGTTAGTCCTCAGCTTCTGGGCACTTCAGAGTTCGGGGTTCTGAGTGGTGGTTGCCTTTTGCCCCTGGGGTGCCGGTTTGGAGGTGTGTTGTGGTCAGAGCTGCGTCACGTAGTTGCGGAGCCCGGCGGCCCCTGGACAGCTGGTGTGCGGCTCGGTGGGTGGGTCACTGGTGAGCTCTCGCACAACTTCTAGCCATCAGTCAGGCTGATGGTCCCTGTCGTTCTGAGCTGCCTCATTTTCCTCAACAGGCTAACTCTGCGAGGAGGCTGATGGGAGCAGAATAGATCGAGGGTAGCTGCAGTTTTATTATAAAGACTCTCAGCTGGTGCTCAGCTTTGTTTCCACTCCTTTCAATACTAGGGATGCATCTGGTTGGAGTAGCACTCCAGAAGCTTAACCATGGCTTCTTTTGCGCTGCTAGTGTGTTTGATAACTGACCGCGTTTCTGCTGCATCCGTGTTTCACATAACGGCCCTCTTGGGCGCATGTTGCGCTCACTTTGGCAGTTTAGCGGGGGCCAGTGTTGTCTACAGACCCTCACACAGGTCACGGTCAATATTCTTACAACAAAGCCATAGGTTGTTGCTTATTTACCTGAGGCAACTATCAACCATTGAGAAGTCAATAGTCCTGGCTTGATGTAGGGGTCATGTTACGGTTCATTATATATCTGGACACAAGGATAGAAGAGACAGAACTATGCAGTCCACCATGCTAAGCAAAGATGTCCAGCTTGGATGTTTAATCCACGCCCTTCATCACATCAACCACCCCCCCCTTTTTTGAGAGACCCCAAGTTTTCATACCACCTACAGAGGTGGACACAGCCAAACTGGAGGAAGCAGTGCCTCTGTTTCGTTCAGGGGGTGTTTTGTCCGCAAGTCACTTGGCATTCTGTTAATGATATCGAGCCAAACCAAGGTCACATGACTACAGATTATGCGAAAGGCAGGTAAAGAAAGCACCGGATTTGAGGTTCCCTCTCATAGCAAGAGCCTCTGCACCGCGTGGAGCTGTTACAGTGGATGCCTCTTTTTAAGTCACTTGACACTCTGTTAATGATTAGCACGTTTCAGATAGAAGGGACAAGTTGTCCCAGGTAAACTGCTTCTAATAGTATATATCCAGAGGCAATGTCAGAAGCCGAAAATAACATGTTCTGTCTGCCTTTGCCACCGGTTACCAGCCCAATGGTGGGAAAGTATAATTGTACATAAGTAACAGCGTGGGGGTAGCAAATACTGGATTTCAACATAATACAAAAATTAGGTTATTGCCCAACAAGCACTATACACACCGAAACGTAAGACTAACAGTAAGGTAGGATGGACATCCCTTCCCTTCTACTTGCACATCGTGTCAAAAACTAGGCTCATGAAGAGGTATGCCCAGGTGTGATTGGGGTGCTTCTTTGGGTTCTCGTGGCCAATGCGGTTTGTGGTATCTCCTAGCGGAGCCGCTGAAGGTGTAATGCAGCGAAACAGTGAATTGGGGGTCTGGAATCATGACACTTCAGATAACTGGGACAGGAAGTAAGGCGGGATGGATAACTCCTTCTACCTGCATTGGCACATCCTGCCTGGAGGGATTGCATTTCAGCCAGGCATGTTAGCACCCATCCACACCAAGCTGATCGTTTAAGGTCCTCCGGGGCCTCATTTACACAGCCCAGGATGAGGCTCTTGTGGGTCAGTGCCATGAATTGCTAAATCCCAAGGGGCAGCAGGGGAAGGCAGGGCTCTTTTCATATCTGGCACCATAACACAAGGCAGCCAGGGGCAACGCCAATGTTGGGTATTTTGTGTAGGCAGGGTGAGTTGTATCCAATAATGGGCATAAGGCATATATTGTTTCAAACCAGATTTGACACCATTAAGGTGTTCACAAGGGTTTAGCAATCTAAGGAGTTTGTGCTATTGCCTGGTCAAAGGGGCAAGTAAGGGCACCCCAGCACCAAGAGTAGGGGACATGTTCCTGCACTTAAGCTCAAAAGCCCCGCACGGTCAGCTGCTCCAGTCACACTGGGTGTGGACGCTGTCTACCACCATAGCGTGCTGCTGTTTCAATAAAGGGGATATCAGGGTGGCAAGCACAAAAGGCTACTATGCAGTACGAACATTTGGCACGTCCAGTGTTCAACAAAAAAGTAAATCTCCGGAGCGGGGTATTTTCCACCGCCGGGACAGATCAGGGTAGGCGGGGTGAACCCAGGTGAAAATTGTGTGCTTCTCAAGGTTCTCATGACCAATACGGTTTGTGGTAGCACACCAAGCTGATTGTTTAAGGTCATCCTGGGCCGCATTTACATAGCCCAGTAGGAGCACTACAGCTGGGTGGAGCCAGGCCCATTTAGAGGTACGCCTGGGGGGAAATGCTGTGCTTTAAGGTTCTCATGACCTAGGCGGTGTGTGGCATCTCCCGCATCAAATGTTAGGCACCATATTACAGACAGTGCGCCCTGTATTGAATCAGACAGATTCTTCATGCAGGTATGCCTAGGGGTCTCCACCAGAGGGAGCTGAGCGGGCGAAATTCCCAGCAGGGATAAGGGTTGCAGGGAAAGTGCTGGAGGGCAGCCTTGCTCGTTGTCACAGTACGCCTAGTTATGGGCATTCCTGTGCGCCTTCATTTGGCAAGCACAGGGACTGTGCAAAGGTTAAGTATAATCCTTCTTGCCATAATAGCCAAAGTAGGCAGGCGGGTGGGGGAGTGGTCACCTAGCAATTGGGCTGCTGTCCCATAGACGGGCACGCAGGTGTTCAGGCACACTCGGTGCTAGAAGGACGGCAGCTAGGGAGATCAGCAAATAGATGGGGCATTGTGAGCCTGGGTGCCGGCATCCACCCCGCCCAGAGTTGACTTGGGGATGAGGCAAGTGATGCAGTGGAGCTTTCCCGCATGGGGGTGAATAGTTCTTGGCACAACTTCGCAGGCCTAACGGGCCTTTTGTTTCATCAGACACTATCTGACCCAGGCTAGCGTCTAGGGCTTTGGTATATAGAGGGGCCATCTATAACCAGTAGGGATGGCTCTCTTTCATCTAGATTTGCAGGAAGCTCTAGACCGAAGAGACCATAGCTGTGGTGGGGGCCATGGCGGTGACAGGGTCCACCTCCAGAGCTGCGGCGGAGTTACAGGGCGATCTGGAAGCAGGCCGGTACCAAGGGTACCTCTGCGCGGCACCATAGGGGGTGCTAGAGCCAAATCCGAGGAGCCTCGTGGGAGGGTCCATGAAACCGTGTCGGTGCCCCGCTAGTCCTTTGGGCGGTTGTGGGCCTGAACAACCGGGGGGTTTGCTATGCGACGCTCCGCCCTGAAAGGGGCGTGAGTAAGAAGGTACCAACGGTCACGTGATCGGAGAAGAGGATCACTAGTAAGGGCAGGACATGCGGGGTTCGCCCCGGTGCTGCCTGGCTCATCAGGAGGCCCAGTTGGTTGCCTGCCCTTGGATCACCCGTAAGATAACCCACCTATTACATAACGGTGGATGTTGAGGACGCGGAGTCTCGGACCCAGTTCGCTAGTTCCAGATGCAGCTCTGGCCATTAAACCACATCCTCTACCCTTCATCACACGCAAATTCATTTTTTTGCTCTCTCCCTTAAACATATGCAGACACTCACGGATGGCTATGTTTTTATGTTACTTATCACCTGCTTGAATGTTGATCGATCATTTTTTCCAATTATGCTGGTGAAAACAAGCTGTGTCCCATAATTTAACATGGTCTATTTAGAGGCCCTGCTGTTAAAGTATGAAAAGAAAAATCTGTACAAAATCAATGCAATGATGATTTCAAGATGAAATAGGTATTTAGTTGGAAACTGGAGAAAATGAAAGCTTGGCACCATATACAAAATCCTGAAAGCTTGAGGCTGCCCGCGGCCCCCACAGGGGGCCACTAAGAGGGCAGCCCTCTAGTGCCATCGGGGCACCCCACACCCCCCCTTATGGGCAGGGACTCAGGGAGGAGTCCCCACCCAGCCTTGTTGCTGCACGCAAGGCGAGTGTCACTTCCTGTGTGCGAGGACAGGGGGAGGTGTATATATGCCTCCCCCACCATCTGGATGTCCTCTTTTGTGCACTGGACATGCCGTCTGAGGCGTCGTGCTGAGCAGCTGCGACGGATCACTTCTCTGAGTTTCGGAGGTCGTGCAGACGGCAAGTTGAGTGGAGGTGAGAGCCCATGCCCAACACCTCTAATCGTCACCCCCCCCCCCATCCGGGTCCCACTATGCTGGCATGGACAGTGTGGGACTCCACCCCATTTGCATGTCCCAGGCCTTGGTCACGCTAGGGGCTGATGTAGTCGGCATCTGGGATGGGGGCGTGGTGGGGTCCACCTCCTGGCCCCAATCCGCGGCGGCATACCCGGTACACAGAAGTCAGTGGCTCGTGGCTGCCACTTACGGTTTCCCCCGTATAGGGGGCACTCTGTGGGCTGCACGGGTGCTACAGCTGGGTGGCGTGGCCACGGCTCCCAGTTATGGGCGCGAGTGGGCCGGCCGTCGGAGTCCCAGCCACTTGAAAGAGTCCCGGGTCTTGTTGGCGGCCCAGTCTAACACGGAGGGCTGATCGGCGATCTCGGCCCCTACCCTCCCTAGGGTGACATACTAGAGGCTCCTCCCCAGTCCGTTGCGCTATTAAGAGCTGGCGCGGTCGCCGACGGCCACGCGCCTCTCTCGCCCCGCTCGTAGGCTTAGGTGGTCCGGGGTGGGGCAGGAGAGACGGACATGTGTCCCTCCATGCTCTTCCCCCTCCCCTTCGCTATGGGTTCATTTCAAAGGCAGCGCGGTGGGGCCTGGAGTGGGTGTTGCTGGATGCCTCAGTTGTCGGGGAGGGGGTCAAACTCTCAGCTGCTTGCCGCTGCACCATGCAGATTTGCACGGCAGGCAGTGGCGGGCGGCGGCCTATTTCTAGTGCCCCCGTGTGGGGGGCTGCAGGGGCTCTGCTACGGGGTGGTGTTGCACACGGCTCCCCGTTATATGCATGAGTGGGCCAACCGTTGGTAGTGCTGGCCCTTGACAGAGTCCCGGGTCTTGTTCATGGCGGTAGCTTGGCAGGGAGGGCCGATCGGTGATCTTACCCCCCCCACAGGGTCAAAGGCCAACTGCAGGGGTCACCTGGGGGGAGGGGGCACGTGCTAGCCCGCCCCCCCTCCATTGGGAACTGGCAAACGTTGCGGCGGTGCGGGTCAGCTTGCCTCTCCCTCAGCCTGAGGGTTGCACACCGTGCAGGGTGCTGTTAAACACGTTACGGTGTAGCCTAGCGCTTGTCCCCCAAGCATGATCGGGGTTTCAGCCCACCCAGGTTTGGGCACACCGGGTCGCCATTGTGGGATCCACGTGCTCGGCCAATGAATCCAATGAAAGGAATAATAAAGCTGATTCTTACATGCTGACGGCCATTTAAACTGTTTACATCGTTTTGTGTTCCACGCACGAGTCAGGCATGGCAATGTTTGCGAGTTACCCACAGCGCTGGATCTGTATTTACATGTTTCAAAGATGTTTTAAAGGTTGCATTGCAGGTACGGGGCAGCGCGGAACAGGTAACATCACATGATGGATGTTGGGGGGGGTCCGGTTCAGGGACACGCTTAGGCGGCCGGAGTGGATGGTCAATGCCCCCCCCCTTATGTGGATGTAGTGGGAGCATTTTGTTTACGAACTTGTGCTCACTGCCAACTGCGATCCACGTGGCAATGTTATGTTTGTCGAGTCCTCGCATACACTGTAGAGAGATGCAAGAGCACTGTGACGATCAATGGTTTGAGTGACTAAAGTACTAGTTTCGGCAGGGGTGTCCCAGGTTGATCCCGGGTTTCGGCAAGAATCATCTTGTCCCTAATCCGCTGGAGTAGGGCGAGGCCAGCTGTGGTCATGCGCAGGGGGCAGGTCGCTCCACGTTCAGTGCTTTCAGCGCCTGTATAAGTAACCGGAGATCAGGGCTAGGCCCTGCTCCCAGGTGCGGCGTGTATAGTGATGCCGGCGGGTGCCAGTACGAGGGGTGCCCTATGACAGCGGTGCTCGTGTATGTGCTTCCCGAGTGGCGTGGCCTTCCCTGCAATCAGGGAGGCGCGCAAAGGAGTCGGTTTTCTCCCCGTGCTGCAAATCCATGGTAATTGCGCTTGGGTGCGGAGTCCCATCTAGGCGCATGACATGTACCAATGGGGCCTGGGGCTGAGGACAGCTGGTTAGTGCAGCATGAGTCATGATCTTTAGGATCAGTGGGGAGGGTCCGGTGCTCAGCCGGGCCGCACTGCGGGGAGCATTTGCTGCCGCTCGACTGGAGATGCAACTAACAGGCATGGTCAAAGCCAATAGTATGGGCTTGTTGGGAGTGTAGTGTTGCTTGGAGAAATATCTGGAAGCAATGACAGAAGTCGCAAACACCAGTCGGCGGCACACCGGGCTACGCTCATAATTTTAGCTTACATGTTGTAAGCCACGCCCAGAAGTCATTGATCGTGCTCATTGTTTCACAAATATTATTCAATAGGGAATATGTTAGACCAATGCCATCCATTGGTATGGCTACCACATAATATTATGGTGCCTGAGTAAATCATGGCGGCACTCCTCCCCTCACTGGAGGGAGGCAGGATGTTACGGGAGGACCAGGAAGTAAGACAAATCAAGACAGTATTTGCATTGCAACCGGGACTTATTACTGAAGTGCTCCAATCGACATGACAGTGTTTGTGCTTTTAACATGCCAATGGTATGCACTCTGGGGAATCAGACTGATTACCTCTTGATAGACCTTGCCTGGTTATCCCCTTCCATGGCGTCATCAGTCAGGCTGATGCTCCCTGCTGTTCTGAGCTGGCTCAGTTCTCTTCAAACACAGCAGCACCCAGCTCAGAGGGAAGAATTCATTGCGCCTGTTCCCCCTTTGTCGCGCCAAAAAGGGGTAACTCTAAGGTATCTTTGCAAAGGTGGCATCATGGGACAGCGGGCGTGCACCAGAGCGGGGGTGCTCTGTGTAGGAAAGTTGCGGATGGCACGGACCATTAATTTGGGAGCCGCCCCAGAGTTATTTACATGTTGTTCTCCCCTCCCCTGTAATTCTGCGAGTTTTCAGTCGCACCGGACCTGCCAGGAACAACTTGTGCCGCCGGGCAATGCGAAAGGTAAAAGCAGTAAGTAGGGTGGTGCTGTCCATGCCAAAGGGGCAGAGTGTCTAGTTTGGGACGGCACACCAAGGGTGGGTCTCCCTGGTGCAGTCAGCTTGGTACGCCTTACAGGGGGGCAATAAGGGTCGGAGGACTGGGCAAGTAAAGCTTGGACTGTGGCGCGGGCCCAGATAATTTGACATTGTGTGGCTGTACTAAGTAACTTTAAGCGGTCAGGTGGCACATTAAGATAGTTGTGCTGAAAATATAATGTAACTGGCACTCATGTATAGCGTTTCAATACCTTTGCATTGACATACGCGTTACATTTGTATAATTAATATGTAATTCTCAATGCACGTTAGATTAACACTATGAATGGCGGATCGGTCAGGCTTTTCAGGGTGTGGAATATCTAGTAAATGCGCGGTGTGCCGGTGGCCAGTCTGAATGCCATAGTCATTGCCTGAGCAAACTGGGTAGCCCTGCAGATTAGTTTTAACTCTTAAAAAATCCTTGAAGCATGCCCAGGGCTCCCTCAGCTCTGTTGGTGTCTTTTACATTGGGCAGGTCCTTCTGGAACTCTTCACCGCTATGTCCGGGACCGGGTGGAAGGTGTACACATTGCCTTCAGCACCTATGCTAAGCAAAGATTTAAGCTTAGGTGTTGAGGGTGATATAATGTTCCCTGGTCTTTCTGAGGGGCTCCAATAGGGTAGGATAACCCAGCGGTAGCTCCAGCTCAAATCATCAGGCAATACCACCTGCACTCCGTCTGAGCTCCCGGTGCAGACAATTATTATTCGGTAGCGAAGGAGCGCTGCCTCTGGGCCATTACCAGTTTTAAGGATTCTAAACCATTAGTTCCCTGTATAGTAGGCAGACACGGGTCTAGAGGCCACGGGCTAAAGCACCCAATGTAGGGGTCGTGGTATGACCTCATGGTCACAGGTTTTGATCCCGGCAGGCCCACCCAGCCTTTCATCCTCCGGGGGCCATTCAAATGATTTATAATTACCTATGGATGTAAGAAAGTATCACGGATAGGGAGTATACTGATCCCTCAGCGGGTGTAGCACAAGTGGAATGGGTATACGTTAATGTGAGACCTCATGACACCCGGTCTTAGCAGTCCAGATCGCCCCACAGAGGTCAAAGGCAAGGCCTTGGCCCCTGATGGACGATGTTTAATTTAGTTGTGTGGGAGTGGGGCTTGCAATCTCATCACTATTGCAGTCAGAAAGGGAAATGAAATGTTGTAAATATATTGGGCTCACTAAGTGATGTAGTAAGCGAGAGATTCAGCATTTCCCCGTGCATATGTCTGGTCGAAGCAGCGAAGAGGTGCACTCTGTAAACCAGGGCAGGTTACAGGTTGCTTCAGTTAAGCCATACTCACCCGCCCCTTAGCCATGGCAGCAGGCAGGTTGTGGTAGTGGGCATCTAACAAGTTTGCTGCTGTTAAAAAAAAAATGGCTGCAAAGTATTACAGAACATTTGGCATTCCCAATATTCAAGAAGGGGCAGGTATTTGCACACATTGTCCCTTCCTGTTCCCACAGACTTCTCTGCTCCCTTGGTTATCCTTCTATGGGTTAGAACCAGAGATGGGAAGGGGCATCTTCTGCGACCTATGTCTCAAATAAGTTGATGGTCAACGCTGGGGTAGGCGTACCATTAAGGGCATGGTTACTACTAAGGTTGTCCCGAAGTTTTTGGGTCAAACTGTGTTTGAGCAATAAGTCTACAGTCCTTAGGAAGCATTCAGCATTCCCTCCATCATGTAAGGGCAGTAGCTGTACATAATTATTAGGGTCATTATGATCAAGCAGAGGCAATACCTATTGGTATAGCTGGACCTATGATTGCCAGGCTAGAATCCAAGGGTGTGTAGAGCAAGTTTCCGTGTTCTGAGCCTAGTATATGCAAGTGTGAGTAGGAAGGGTAGCCGCCAGTTCAATCAATTCAAGAGAACATACATGGATTGAATAGTGAATTAGGCCCCATACAGGACATAGAGGGAACATTCACCTGGGCTAACGGGACTGTGCAAACCAGTATGATCCGGGTCAGATTGAGTGCGACAAGTGTGGGCAGTCCTTGCTGGGGTGGGAACTAAAGCCCAAAGACCGGGCTTCAGCTTCTGGGGCCCTCGTCAGGAGGGTTCAACTCCCGACCAGAGGCGACATGGCAATCTTTACCACAGACCCCAGTGGGGTTATCTGTTAATTTGTGTGCCATGACCCAATTAAGGCTCCCAGGCAGCAGTTCTTAGAAGCATTCAGCCGGTATCCTGGTACTGGGAATCATCTAAGTATGGAAGGCATTTCTCACACAGACAAAGATGCCAGTATTGCCTCGTAGAGGTAAAACTACGAACCCGATGGCTTCTACACAAAGAGATGAGAGCTGACGTAGTAAATCACAAAATGGCTGCCAGCACTTCCTGGTTTCAACCATTCACAGCCAATAAGCCACAAGCTGCTGCTTGTAACATCTCACCCAATCACATGTCAGAATTCTCAAATATAGATATCTGTAAAATTTGATATTTCTCAAAAACTACTGAATGGATTTACATCATTTAAACAAAAGCGTGCTTTCTGGACCATCACCTTTCTCCCTGCCAAATTTGGAGTAATTCCGTTCAGCAGTTTCACCTGTAGTCTTCTGTAAAGTTGCGTATGGAAATTGCATGGAAAAAACACGTTTTAGGAACCTCTTTTTTCTCAGCCCCTCCTACACCATTCACCCCAAAACTTTCAATGTAAGAGCTAATCCAAAAAAAGAGAAACTTTTTGGATAATTTCATAAAGATTCGTCAAACGATGCCAAAGTTACAAGCACATACAAAGCTCCAGAAGAGGGGTCGCGCAACCCCCCTCCCAACATGAGTGACGCCCCGGGGCTGCGCAGACCCCAGCGCAACCCCTGCGAGCCCGTGCATTTATTTTCAAAAAAATACCCCCGGAACCCAGCCCACCCAAGGGCCTCATTAAAATGAAACGCGAGAACCCGCGACACCAGTGCAAATTTTTGCTGAATTTTTTTTTTTTTTAAATGATTATTTGGGCCCTGGGGGTCCTTCTGGGACCCCCTGAATAGACTTAGGGGGTCAGGGTTTTTCTACCCTGCCCCCTTCTCTTATTTTATACCTTTGTTTCTCCGTTTTCGGGTGACTCGCTTCTACCGAGCCACAAGATGGCTGACAACACTTCCTGGTTTGGAGTGCTAGCAGCAAAACACAGTGAAGCTGGCGCACGCGACTTAGGCTCTGCCCAGATATCGAAACTTTTATTTTTCTAATTTCTCAGCAACTACTGAACGGATTTACACCATTTTTAACAAGGTCGCTTTCTGACCCAAGCATTACCTTTCTGCTAAATTTGGAGTAATTCCGTTAAGTAGTTTCAGCTGCAGCCTTGCACAAAGTTTCCTATGGGAAATTGATTTTTTGACTTATTTTTTGAATTTCTAAAAAACTTCTGAACGGATTTTCACCATTTAAAAAAAAGGTCGCTTTCTGAACCAAGCTCTACCTTTCTGCCAAATTTGGGGTAATTCCGTTCAGCAGTTCGAGCTGTAGCTTGTCGCAAAATTTCCTATGGAAATTATCATGGAGAAAATGACTTTTGGGGGCCCTCTTTTTTCTCAGCCCTCGCTTGACGAATCACCCCCAAACTTTCAGGATAGGAGCTGACCTGGATAGAATTTTTTGGGGGAGAATTTCAGGAAGATTTGTCAAACGACGCCAAAGTTATTAGCAAATCAAAAAAAGATTTTCCTATGGAAACTGGTTTCTAACTATAACTACCTACTGGCGACCGCCAGTAGGATATATATATATATATATATATGTGTGTGTGAAGAGGGCATGGTTCTATATATTGTGTGCGGCCACAGCGCACTTGAGCACCCACCCCAAAAATAGTTTGGCGGTAAAAGTGGCAGCTTTGTTTGTTTTCCTAATGGACTTGGGAACTGCCGAACCCCCGCTTTCCCCAACTACAATTTTGACATTCATATGGATTGTGACTACACGAGGAAATGCCATTTACTTAGGTGATGTTTTCAAGTTGGATTTGGGATCTTTGCGGCGGGGTGAGGGTCCAGGACAGTCGCTTTTCTCCACAGCATGATTGAGGTAGTGTGGAGAAGAAGCAGTCACCGCCCACTGGGGGAGCACTTGCGTTGATTGACTGCTTGACAAGAGACTCGGAGTAGCAAGTTTCTGGACACACCCCCCTCTACCTGCCATGATGCCTCATCCAATCGTAGCAAGGCATCTGTGTTCTTAATGCGGACACCTGGGAATCTGAACTTCATGGCGTCATTTGAGAAAGTCATTAAGACGAAACGCGTCATGCCGACGCCTTGGTTCTCATTAAAGCGAGTTTCCTGATGCACCGGCGTGGGCTTGTTCTTTTCAGGTGAAAAGAGCATGGCTTTATATATATATATATATATATATAAATATATATATATATATATAAAGCCATAGGTTTTAGGGGCGTTATAGTTAGCTGGACTTTTCAGTCGTACAAAACCATTGAAGTTCCCCCGTTATAGTTAGTTCAGCTAACTATAACTCGCACGCCCGCAATGCACTGCTGATGACGTCACATATTACATTACTCATGACATGGTCAGTGACATCACTCATGACATCACTGATGATATCTCAAATGACATCACTGATGACATCACTGATGACAACCTCCAGTGAATGTGTGTTTTTCTGAAAATTACATGTTTTATATATGTATATCTCAAGGTCGATGGAAGAATAAATGGGTATATAAGTGTCCAAATGGATTATTTGTTTTTGAAAAATTGATTGTATAACTGACTGATTAAGTGTATCTTAGTGAATACATGGCTTAGTGAGTAATGTTTAAATATGTAAATATCTGTATCAGTCTCTCAATTTGTGTATAAGTGGCTGCATGGGTTGGTGAGTAGCTACATGAGTGTCTATATAGGTTATTAGTTGTTTTTTTGAGTATCAGTATGAGTGTCTGAGTGTCTGTATGGTTCGGTGGGGGGTATTACGTAGTGCATAGGTGCATGAATGAGTGACTCACTGTTTGTATGTGTTGAAGACAGCATGTGTGCAGGACTGTATCGGTGGATGGGTGTGTGTATGGGTGTGTTAGTGAGTGAATGACTGTCTCAATAGTGTCTTTATGAGTAACTACATATGTTTTAAACTAGTATATGTGACTATTGGTGTATATAAGTGAGTATATGTGAGAGTGAGAGATTTGAAGAGTTCCTGTATGAATAAGTATGTGTTTCTATAAGTGATTGTTTAAAAGACTAAGTATGTGTACGTTTCTGTAGAAGTAAGTGTGGTGGTGTGTGTATAACTGTATATGCAAGTAAATGGATGTTTGATTCTTTATTAGCATGAGTGACTATGTGTGTGAGTAACTCTATGGATGAGTGGCATTGTGTAACAGGATGTATAGGTGTATGAGTACATATGATGAGTGAGTACATGTATGAGTGACTGTATAGGACTGTTGGTGAATGAGTGGATGTGTATGTGGATCTAAGAATTACTGAATAGGTTGTTGTAACTGGTATTGGTATGTCCATTGTTTTGAAAATTTTAGTTTCTATATTTGAATGTGTGTATCAAAGGTTATATTAGGGGGAGAGGAGGTCTGCCACTCTATCACAAGGATGATGTAATCAGTGATGTCATCAGTGATGTCATTTGAGATGTCATCAGTGATGTCATGAGTGATGTCACTGACCATGTCATGAGTGATGTAATATGTGACGTCATCAGCAGTGCATTGCGGGCGCGCGAGTTATAGTTAGCTGAACTAACCATAACGGGGGTGTTGTACGAGTGAAAAGTCCAGCTAATTATAACGCCCCTGAAACCTATGGTTTTTTCAGTGAATTTTTAAGTTTTTTTTAAAGCTAATTCCTAACTGTAACGTGCCTGAAACCTATGGTTTTTTCAGTGAATTTCAAAGGTGTTTTAAATGCTAATTTCTAACTATGCCTACAGAGATAGGACATGTGAAGAAAGAAGAAAAAACGCACAGAAAGAAAAAAAAGAAATGCAGAAAGAAGCAACAGAAGCCCTCAAAGACGAAGAAAAGTGCAGGAAGAAGGATAACGTGCAGAAAGAACAAACAGAAGAGCAGAAAGAATCCTTGTTGCAAAATCATCCTGTACCCTCAACTTTTTCAGACGGATACTGGTGGTAACTGAGTCTGACTAACCAGTCCTAGAGCCAGTGCTATGTTAAAAGAAACTCAGAATACAGTGAAAACACCTACATACACTAGGGAACACTATGCGTTGGGGTCCCCCCGTGATTAGCATGACCTCCTCTGTAAACCCCTAGTATATAATAGAGCAGGGGATTAAAACTACCTCTTAAAACGTGCCACAGGGCGTGTTTGCATACGTCACCTCAGGCCCGTCCCCTCCCTTCCCCACTGTGTAAACACGCCCTGTGGCTGTTTTAAGTTGGGAGATTAAGTCCCCTTGAATCCTGAGGGTCCCTAAGGTCCAACTAGACCACTAGGTACCTCCAGTGAGTGCCACAGAGCTGCGTTGCAGAGAGATGTAAAAAGGGGCACGGCCTAGACCACCTTTCTGCAACTCAGCGCAGTGGCGCTTACTGGAAGCACCTGGTGGGCTAGTTGGCCCCCCGGGTCCCTCAGGATTGAAAGGGAATTATTTCCCCAACTTAAAACGTGTCACAGGGCGTGTTTGCACATGTTAACTCAGGCCCCGTCCCCTCCCTTCTCCACTGTGTAAACACGCACTGTGGCCGTTTTTAGTTGGGAGATTAAGTTAATTTGAATCCTGAGGGTCCCTAGGGTCCAGCTAGCTCACTAGATATGTCCAGTAAGCGCCACAGAGCTGCGTTGCAGAGAAGTGTAAAAAGTGGCACGGCCTGGACCACCTCTCTGCAACGCAGCTCAGTGGCGCTTACTGGAAGCACCTGGTGGGCTAGTTAGCCCCCAGGGGCCCTCAGGATTGAAGGGGAATTATTTCCCCAACTTAAAACGCGCCATAGGGCGTGTTTGCACACGTCACCTCAGGCCCTGTCCCCTCCCTTCCCCACTGTGTAAAAACGCCCTGCGGCCATTTTAAGTTGGGAGATTAAGTCCCTATTGAATCCTAAGGGTACCTAGGGGCAAAATAGCCCACTAGGTACGTCCAGTAAGCGCCATTGCAGAGAGGTGTAAAAAGGGGCACGGCCTGCACCAACTCTCTGCAATGCAGAGCAGTGGCACTTACTGGAAGCACCTGGTGGGCAAGTTGGCCCCCAGGGTCCCTCAGGATTGAAAGGGAATTATTTCCCCAACTTAAAACGTGCCACAGGGCGTGTTTGCACACGTCACCTCAGGCCCCGTCCCCTCCCTTCACCACTGCGTAAACGCGCCCTGTGGCCGTTCTAAACTGAGAGATTACGTCCCCTTGAATCCTAAGGGTCCCTAGGGTCAAACTAGCCAACTAGGTACCTCCAGTAAGCGCCACAGAGCTGCGTTGCATAGAGTTGTAAGAAGGGGCGTGGCCTCGGAACACCTGTCTGCAACGCAGCTCCCTGGCGCATACTGGAGATACCTGTTGGGCTAGTTGGCCCTCAGGGACCCTCAGTATTGAAGGGGAATTGATTCCCCAACTTACAACTGGCCAGGGGGCGCGTTTGCAGAGTGCTGCAAGGAGGGGGCGTGGCCTCCGGCGCGATGCCGGTCTTTTATTTATTTTAGTTTTTTTAAGAAAGAGGGCTGTGTGGCCCCCCTTCTTTTTCTAATTTATTGGCTCTGCGGACCCCATCCCCCAGGGCCTGCACCCTAATTTTTTTTGATGAAAAAAATTAATTTGGAAGGGGACCTCATCCCCCGGGGCCGACCTTTGTTTTTTATTATTTTTAAAAAATATATATAGAAACACCTAGGACATACTGGACAAACCATATGTACCTATCACCATGACGATTTGTGTGATATTCATTAAAAGGAGACTATGCATACAATGAATCCACGTGGAATGTATTTACACAGCTAGTGAAGCTCTGACGAGTCTGACACCCTACCGTGCCTAATCCCGGCGCCCCTGCCAGTGGGTACTCTCCAAGTAGACACCATTGTCGTTTATTTATACAAACATGGGTAGCTATTGACGGGCACATTTAATACACACGCACACCAAGCCATTCAAAGGGGATTCAACAAAAATTCGACCAAACTATGCAAGAAACCCCCCTCACGGTTAATACAACACACATCCCCTGCCGGATGTGTAATACTTTTTATTTTACTCTCTGGAAAGGAAACGAACCTCACTTGAGAGTCACAGCGTGCTCCTGGCTGAGCCCAATGCTGTGTTACACCCACCAGTGCCCGCCGAGTGCCACACACCTCTGTGTTGTATTCCACCAGCTAGTGCGCATGCTATGACACTCTCTAGCCCATGTGCACTGTAACACCACCCGTGAATATGTCATGCCACACTTGCCTTCGCACGGGTTATATTGCCCCATCTAACGTGCCTTCCTCGATGCATATGTTATAACGCACAGCGCTATGCCATACATATTACGATCTGGGATCCATATCTTTGTCACAGTACATATGCAACGTTACACTCCCCGGCATATATTTTATATTACAACTTTAGAGACTAGTTAGGTTACTCAACACTGCCCTGTTCATATTACACTCCAAGGCGCATATCGCATAGCACGTGCTAGTGCCTGTGCTATCTCGCACTCTCCAATGAATCTGTCATTGCGAACAATGTATTGCATATTATATTTCACGCCCCGGTTCATCTTATATCACACTTTTTGGTGCATTGTTTATACCATATACTATATCTAGTTTTCATTTTCAATCGTGCTCTCAGGACTATGTTCTATATAACACTGCGTCCACCTACCCTTTTCACAGGCATTACATTTTGCGATGGGGGTGGAGGGTCAGGGGGTGTTTCTGCCAAGTGAGCCCGGAGTCACAGTCACAAACGTCCTCTTCTTCCTGAATAAAAGTGAGATTATGCTGCATACTTGTTCATATTTTAAGTTGTTCGCACAGGCACACATTTTAAAAACAATAAAGTTCCTAATACCCACCTTCTCTGAACAGTTAGCTTGCTGCCCCATCCACCTCCTCCCTATCCTCTGTTGTCTGAATCCATGGACTAGCCTCCTCCCTCCTGCCATGCATGGTTTGATGTGCTGCCACTGCCCTCCATTTAGCATGATGTACCAGTCCACTCCTCCTGCCCTCCATTGCCCAATTCTATGGCCCATCATTGACCTCCTGCTTAGCCTCTGTACTTAGCTTGCTGCCCCTATTCTCCGTCCCCCTGCCCTCCGATGTCTTTGGGCATGCCCCTGCTCCATCCTTTTTGTGCACCATGTTCCATGGACCTGCCACTCCTATCTACTCTTGAGTGTTCTGTTGAGCTGCCACTCCCCTCCCACCTGCCTAGCATTATCAGATGACTGTAACCTGTCCCTACCACTTCCACCCTGCCTGTCCACATGCCATGCCACTATCCCCTTCCTCCTGTCCTCCATGGTCCATTTTACTGCCACACCCTTCTGCCCTCCCTGGTCTGTTGTGCTGCAACTGCTCTTCCTGCCTGCCCCGCGTGGTCTGTTGTGAGGCCCCTTCATCTGAACACTCTTGTCTGTGCCCAGGTCCTGACCCTCCCTTCTATACTCCATGGTCCTTTGTGCATGCCCCTGAACCCTCCTTCTTGCCCATCATAGCCATTGTGCTGCCACTAACCCTCCTGCTTGCCTTGCATGGTCTTCTGGGCTGCCATGGCCCCACCCACCTTCCCTGTGTGGTCACCTAGCTGCCCCTGACCCCCTCCCACCTTCCCTCCTTGGTCAGTGTGTATGCCATCATATTCTCACTGTTGCTTTCCATGGTGTGTCTTGTTTCTAGTGCCCATCCTGCCTGACCTCCATGGTCATCTTGCTGCTCCTGCCCTGCCCCCTTGCCCCCAGCCCTCTGTTTCCATGTGCAGACCCCTATTCCCTCCCTCCTGGCTTGTATGTTCCATTGTAATGTCCCTGATCCATCCCTCCTGCCCTTTATGGTCTGTTATGCTGCAGCTTTCTCTCCTGTCTGTCCATTATGGTCAGCTAGCTACCATTGCCTCTTTCCCCTCTGTTCTCTGTTGTCCATGTGCATGGTCCTGTCCCCTCCCTATTGCTTTCTATGGATTGTTGAGCTGCACTCCCGTCCCGCATGCCCTGTGTGGTGTATTGTGCTGCTGCAAACCCTGATGCCTGCCCTTTGGGGTCAGTTTGGTGCACCTCTCCATGTCCCTCCTGTCCTCTGTTATCCGAGTCCATGTCCCTACCCCAATTCCTCCTGCCTACCATGATCCAATGTACCATACTTGAGAACATTTTGAACTTGGTAAGAGGAATATTTTGAAAAAAAAACTGGGGTATTGATTTTCCCCTTTGAGTAACATTGAAAAAGAGGAGATTGTAGACAGGAGACAGATCAAGTAAAGCCCATTTGAGCTTACAAACATTGGACGTTTCCTGGCTGAACCGGGTCTGTTGGCATGTATGGTTGTACTACCACTGCCTCTTCCTTCTGCCCACAATGGTCTATTATATTGCCACAGCCTCTCTTGCCGGTCCTGTATTGTTGGTTTGTTGCCCCTGCCCCCTTCCACTGCCCTCCATAGTCTGTTGTGCTGCCACTGCCCTTCCTGCCTGCCCAGTGTGGTCAAATTGTTGCCTCTGCACTCTCCTACCTGCCTTCAATTTTCAGAGTCCGTGCCCCTGGCCTCTGCCTTTCAACAGTATCCCAATGAACAACTAGATTGCTAACTTTCTATATTTATTACAAAAGTGTGGAACGCCTGACGTCATCTTGATGTAATCAAAACTGTAATACCTAGAGCATTTCCTTTAGAAATTACATATACGAGAGGGTCTTATTTGCATCAAAATTATGGTTAGTCCTCTAAAAAACTAAAATGAGGACATATTTTCTGAGTTTTCAAATAGCGACAAAGAACTTTTAAATTATTTGTAATCTTTATGTTTTTTTATCCAGTTGACCACTTGATTAAATGTTGCACTTAGGGGAGAGGATGTGGTGTTACTTTCAGAGCTGCAGACTTTGCAACTGGGGAACCAGGATAGAGTTTCTGCTTCAGCTCAACATTCTGTGATTCTGGTCAAATCACTTAATCTCCCCATGTCTACAACCAAAATGAATTTGATCTTGTGTGATGTAACCAATGCCCATGTAAAGCACTCCAATACCTGACAAGTCTGCACCATATAAAACTGCAAATACACAAAGAATAAGTGTTTTGCACACTTCTGTCATTGGGCTACATGTGGGCTACATCTGGGTGATATTTGTGCTGCATTTGGGCTCTTTTGAATCTGGTGGCCATCTTGGGAGATTGATTTGTTATGAAGTTTCCTAATTTCCTCATTTACTGCAGGCTCCTCAGTAGGAAATGCTTTCAGTTTTTTACTTTGATTCCATCAAGAAGGCATTCAGATGTGTCACACATTTGCCATACATTCTGAATGATAGCACTCTAGTTGCTCATTAGATCACTGTAGTAAAGATACTGCTCACCATGGAAGTCTGCTGCTGGTATTAAAAGTGCATGTTTTAGTCTGCATATCAGAATTTTTTAATGAAATAGAAGAGGATTTGAGAAGTCACTCAAAATGTGCACTAATTTTTCTTTCTTCGGCAGTAATCATAATTTCTATGGCAAAATGTCCCCCTCATTGTGTTCCTTTTTAAATTAAATATTTTAAGTGTTACCACTTTATTCCAATCAAGATGGCTTCAGGTGTGCCATACTTTTGTCATAAGTAAGACTGTTAGCGCTCTAGTTGTTCATTAGAACACTCAGGGACATTCTGTCATTGGGCTATACTTGGGCTACATCTGGGTGATATTTGTGCTACATTTGGGCTCTTTTGTCTCTGGTGGCCATTTTGGGAGACTTATTTGTTATGAAGTTTCCTAATTTCCTCATTTACTACAGTCTCCTCAGGAGGATATACTTTCAGTTTTTTACTTTGATTCCATCAAGAAGGCATTCAGATGTGTCACACATTTGCCATAAATTCAGAATGTTAGCACTCTAGTTGCTTATTAGATCACTGTAGTAAAGCTACTGCTCACCAGGGAAGTCTGCTGCTGGTATTGAAAGTGCATGTTTCAGTCTGCATGTCAGAATTTTTTTAAGAAATAGAAGAGGATTTGAGAAGTCACTCAAAATGTGCCCTAATTTTTCTTTCTGCAGCACTAATCATACTTTCTATGGCAAAATGAACCCCCTCATTTTGTTCCTTTTTAAATTAAATGTTTTAAGAGTTGCCACTTTATTCCAATCAAGATGGCGCTCTAGTTGTTCTTTAGAACACTCTGGGAAGCTGCAGTAGAACACAAAGGAATCAACTGACAGTCTCTGCCCTTGTTGGATGTACATGTTTTAGTGAGAATGTCAGATTTCATTCTCACATGACTGAGAAAGATAATGTGAATTTACAGAAAATATGCTCTCAGTTTAGCTTATAGATCACCTTCCAAACCTCTGTGGGAAAAGCATGAGAAAATAGTTTTCTCTCAAACATGATTCATGATATCACAGCAGAAGGCTTTTTCACATGGTAAAATCACCTTAGAACACACCACAATTCCTAAAATGAGTATGGTATCATCAACAAATGATTTATAATGTAACTAAGGTCTTAAAACCTATTAACTGCAATGCTTTTTAATGAGGTGCTATCATGTATATTGGTCTCAAGATGGCTGCCAACACTTCTTGGATGAAGTACTGACAGCCAATCAGATCTCACGATGAGATGTGTGGTTAGGCTCCGCCCAGATATATCTATCTTTTTAACTCTAATTTTCTCAGGAACTACTGAACGGATTTGCACCATTTAAGCAAAAGGCATGAGTCTGAACTGAGGACTACCTCTTTGCCAAATTTGGTGTAATTCCGTTCAGCAGTTCGGGCTGTAGCTGCGTCAACAGGTCCTATGGGAAAATGCATGGAGAAAACGCGTTTTGGGACCCCCCTTTTTTCTCGGCCCCTGCTTGACGAATCACTGTGAAATTTTCAGAATAGGAGCGGACCAGAGCTGGCCAAAAGTTTTGAAAATTTCGTGAAGATTCGTCAATCGGCGTCAACGTTATTCAAAATAGAATGTTGCGGATTTCCTATGGAAAATAGGTCCTAACTATAACTACCTACTGGCAATTGCCAGTAGGTAATATATATATATATATATATATATATATATATATATATATATATATATATATATATATATATATATATATATATATATATATATGCATGAAGCTACATACAGGGGTTGAACAAAGTCAATAACCGGTCTTCAAATTATACTTTCTCTGAAGCATTTATAACAAACTGCGCACCTTTAGGTCCCTAAATTGCACTGGCATCTAGGTGTCAGGCTCCGGATAGCGCCCAACCATGATGAGATGGCAATAAAAGAAAAGGTGATGGCCCTTTGAGTGAGGCCTTTCTGCTGGGCCATGCTGGACATGACAATAAGAAACCACCCTTGCCCCAGGAGTGTAACACAGGCCCCCGCATCCCCTGCAGTGCGGGGGGGGGCCTGCTGCAGGGGGGGGCCCTCAGAACAGTACTCAGGTCTGTGCGCTCCAGATAGAAACCGAAGTGGTGGCCCCTCCGTGTATATTGCATGGTGGTCCCTTAAACTTTCCTTATGCCACTGCCTCGCCCCCTGCTGATTGCTCCGCTGAACGGAAAGCAGACATCCTACGAACAGTGCTGAATGTGTTCCAGCATTGGCAAATTTTACCAGAACAAATTCAGAATATTACAGTGGGGCTCGCCCAAATTCCAGGTCTAGCTCAATAATTGCTTCCGGATCTGCGATCCAGCTGGATCGTCCCTCTTTTCCTGCCCTGACCCCCAAATCAGTGGTACTCATTTTATCAACCTCAGTGCCATGAAAAGCTGAGTGTACTGGTCGGAGATTAAATCAGTGACTATGAGGTCAAACACAGATCCCTGCAGTGGATGCATTATCCCACTGCATCACCGGACCATGCTTCTCATCATGAGACTTTGCTTATGCTGCGATTATGTTATTAGAGGAAATACTTCTCTGAGCATTAAAGTGTAGTTGGTAGCCGATGCAGGTCAAACCGGGAAAGAGCAGAAGCCTATCTCCACTCACTGCCTGTCACTTGCAGACGGACATAGCTGGCCTAGCCATTCAGTGACCTGCTGAGGCTGGAGTCCACGCATACCTACTACCCAGTGCCTTGACACCTCACCTCCAGGCTGCTTTTCACACACTGTCAGCTCATACTTTGTTGCTCAGCTGGCTCTCTCAGGGCTTTTACTCCTTGGAACCCTTACATAGCACTACCTGCCCAGTCCCTAAGTTGCAATCTTCACCAGCTAAGCAAGACTGGAAATAGGGAAGAAAGCTATCAACCTTTCCTCAAATATGGCCAATGCTGAATTGGCATGCACCATCTGCCAGTTGCACCTGTCTCTAAACCAGCCTTGTCAGCTACTTCTGTTGTTTCTCCTGGATGGTGGCATGATGATCTTTACTAGCAAGGCCCCCCTTCCTGCTCTTGAAGACTAGAAAAAAGGGAAGGCTGTTTGAAAGAGTTTGGAAGTTATATATTCTAATGGCTGATTTTTAAACTCTTACTTACAAACATTGAGCATGTATTATGGAGAGAACTCCAGATAATCTCTCCTACTCCAATTTCTAATCACCTTTGCCTCTGAGTGCCTATGCCAGCCATTAGACAGAGTTACTGACTCAGGATAAAGCGAGGGTAGGCATATTTTTATTGTACCACAAGTAACTAATAGATTGTAATTCATTGCTGGTATTGTAAAGAAAAAGGAGCAGAAACAAGGGCGAACCACAACTGAAAATTTCTGATTTCTGATTTATGTGATAACAAGAGTAAAGGACACCGTTAATTGGGAGATGAAATGCTCACAACCTTCTACAACGAGTTTGTAGTGACCCTAGCACCACAAGAGCGGGCCTAGGGAGTGAACCAGAAGCAAATTGCACCCCGTAACACCCTCTGGCCAGGGGTGGCTAGAGGGCATAAATAAAGGGGGTGAACACCACTCAGGTCTTTCACCCAGAGTTATAAAGCAGAGCGTGTCTCACTGTTTCTGTGCACACCCAAGCCGCACTACTGTTACTGCCCGCGCACACAGAGCCACACTGGCGACGAGGGTGGTGACCACCCCCGAGGCACCATACTATTGAAGCCGGGAGCATGGACCTACTTCAACGCGAAAGCCGCTGCACGGTAGGCCCGCAGGTCATCTATGCCTCCCAAATGCGCTGTGTGCCATGCGACTCCGTATCTTTGTTGGAGCAACCTCTGCCCCACTTTCCTGACTGCTGACTGCGACGAGGCGGCTGGACACAAGGCCCGCAGCCGCTCAGGAGCCCGCCGGCTAATGCAGCTCCTACCCTGCTGACACGCGGCCGTCCAGTGACAAGCGCATTGGACCGCATCCCTCAGGAAGCATTCTGAACCACGGCAGAAGGTACAACGTGGGAGCACTGGGGGAAAATGATAGTAGCACTGCCAAATCAGCTGTCCCATTAGTTGCAGACATCTGGAGCCTTGAGCTACCCTGCCAACACCTGGAGCCTTGAACAACCCTGCCACAGAGCTCCTAATGCCAGGCCAAGTAGAACAGAAGGGATAAATACAGCATACCTACCATGTGACGTCATACCACGCTTTCCAGCTCAAAAAAGGGGACATAGGAGGCTCCACCGTCTCCACCACACCAACACTGCTAAACAGCCAAGGCAGATGACGCAGCAAACGCGGGCCCCCAGCAAGGACCACCTCAAGTGCAGCATCCTGCAGTAACACTCACGCAAGACAGCACACTTCCACCATTCAGTGAGCTTGCTGACCCGGCCACAGCCTCCCCCCACTAAACCACTATTTTGTCGCGACAAGAGAGACGGACAATACAATCAAGAAGTCACTACTACTGCATTTCGCAGGTAAATAAATCTACAAACTTTTTGCACACCTGCCGAACAAGGAAGCAGCCAACGACTACAACTCCGCAGTCAGAGCCATCCATGCAAACTTTGACCCGCAACTCAACCTGGACAATAAGCGATTCAAACTCCACCAATCTCGGCAAAGTAGGGGCGAATCCATTTATGCTTTCCACACATGCCTAAGAGAAGTAGCCAGTAATTGCATGGCAGACGACCAGAAGAAAGAGGTGAGAGCCCAAGTATTAGAACTGGGGGTCTCTAGTTGGCAATGGTATACAACTTTGTCCAAATAGGGACCCTTGCTTCTAAGTCAGGATAAGGGGGTTACACTCCTAGATAACCCCTGCTCACCCCCTTGGTAGCTTGGCACGAGCAGACAGGCTGATCTCAGAGGCAGTGTGTTAAGCATTTGTGAACACATACACTAATACAGTGAAAATACAGTGAAAATACTACAGATGGACTCCACACAGGTTTTATAAAAATAAGTATTCTTTATATAGACTTAACACAAGACCACAAACAACAAAAATCCACAATACTGTACTTTAAATTGGTTTCAATATGGTAAAAGTTACTTAGTTCAAGTTGATGATAAATGCGACACAGTTCTCACAAAAGTACCTGGATGCTTAACGCAAAATAAACAAAAAGCTCGCAAAGGGAGATGCGTCGGTTCCGTGCTCCGGGGGAGATGATGCGTTGCGCCTCAATGCTTGGGCAGAGTTGGGGATACGTCGTGATCCTTACCGGTGCAGGGGTGATGCGTAGGTTCTCGGCCTGCGGCCCGGTTTCGATGCGCAAGATGGCGCCTCGATGCGATGCAACAATCCTGGTGTGATGCGAGAAGATAGCGCCCTTGATGCGATGATGCGATGCGTTCATGCCCTTGCAGCCTTGCGACGACTCTGTACTTTGGAGGTGCGACAGGCCCTGCGACACGCTTCTCCGGTGATGCGATGGTGACCCTCTCGATGGCGTCACGCTTCTCTGGTGATGCGACAGCAGACAGCTTCGACGAGGACACGCTTCCTGGGAGATGCGGCGGCAGCCTGCTTCTCCAGCGATGCGACGACTACAGCTGCGGCAGCGACACGCTTCTTCTCGTTGCGTCACGCTTCCAGCTCCCAACGACACGCAGGCTTCTGCAGATAGAATTCCCAGCAAGGAAATTCAGAGGGGAGCTGGTGGTGAAGTCTTTTGTCCCAGAGACTTCAGCAGGAGCCAAGCACAAGTTCAAGCCCTTGGAGAAATATTCTGTAAGATGATGAAAGTCCTTTGAAAAGTTCCTTCTCCGGTCCTTGCCTAATGAAGACAACACTGCAGGCCAACCCAGCAAACAGCACACTGGCAGAGGGGCAGTCCAAACTCCTGCAGCTTCCTTGGTTCTTCTCCTTAGCAAAAGGTTCGTCTTGTTCCGAGAAGTGATCTAATGTTCTTGGGTCTGGGTCCCAATATTTATACCCCAAAATCCTTTGTTCTCTGAAGGCAGAGAGGCCTCTGCCTAGTCCAAACCAGTTCTTGAGCACTTTGTTTACAGAACTCATTCTTTCCTTTCACAGTGCAGGGCAGAAACATCAGACGCCTCACCGGAGGTGGAGCCAGCATTGTGGAGGGAAAGCACAGCCCTGGAGCACTTTGTTGACATGTTTCCTTCTCTTCTTTCACAGTGCAGGGCAGAGACATCCGCCGCACCCCAGGAGGTGGAGCCACCATTGTGAAGGGAAAGCCCAGCCCTATTCAGGTCCCAGGTGCAACTCCTCCCTCCCATCTAGATGCAGATCTCCCTATTCACCACTGGGCTGACTCATTCTATCTCCTGGAATTCCACTGCCCTGTCACTCAAACTCCAGACAAGGAATACACAACCTAGCAGAGGCAGGCTCTGGATAGTTAGACAAGAAAATACCTACTTTCTAAAAGTGGTATTTTCAAACACAGAATGTTAAAACCAACTTTACTAAAATATGTATTTTATCATTCTGATTTCAGGCATACTAAATTCGAATTTCTACCATGTTCCATGAGTCAGTTAGGAATATAAGATGTAATAATCTAACTGCCCATTCTGGCCTATGGAGAACAGGTAGCCTTGCAATAGTGAAAAACGAAAATGGCTGTAATTCACTATTAGGACATGCTACACACACCAGGGCATGTCCTACCTTATACTTACAATGCACCCTGCCCTTGGGCCTACCATAGGGGTGTCTGATGAAGAAAAGGGAAGATTTAGGGACTGGCAAGTGGGTGCACTGGCCAAGTCAACATGACAGTACTAGACTGCACCTAGGCTCTGCAATGGCAGGCCTGACACACAATTTACAAGCTGCTTCTGTGGGTGGCACAACCAGTGCTGCAAGCTGCCAGCAGCATTTGATTTACAAGCCCTGCGCACACATGGTGCACTGTACTAGGGTCTAACAAGTAAATCAAATAACCCAATCATGTATGCTTCTTCCTCGCTTTGTTCGAACTGGTCTACCGCTAATCTTTCTTCGTGTAGGCGTTCTATTTCTTTACGGATCTTTCGGCACATGGCTATTATACAGTTTCGCTTATCATGTCTCCCTTCTGATATATTCTGGCTCCATCTGGTAAGAATCTGCATTGCTTCCGGGTCTACCCCCGGTCGGTCTTGATTTCTGATCACACAATTTATGAGGAAACGCAACAGTTCCCCCTGTATCTCCACTTTCTGATATTCCATAGCTCTGTTAATACATTCAGAATCTCGCCCGGTTTGGACAAAATGATATATATTATCTAGATGTGCAGTCATTCCTGGTAATTTCCCTAAATACACTGCGGCTCGTCTGATACGTAATGATGCTAGGGTCATTTCGTCCTCTTTTCCGGGCACAGGGTCATATCTTCAATCTACAAGAAGTTCCTTAAGCGTACGGGCGTTTATGAGTTTGGGGGTACGTGAATGTGCTGACTCTTGAAAGGTAAGTTTATTTATTCTGGGTGGCGTAGAGAAGATATTGGTAGCACCTCCCGTAGCCCCGTCTGGGGTATCGGGCGTGAAAGGATTCGTTGAACGCGATACAGCAACTATAGGTGTGGACACAGCTATAGAAGTATCTGCAGGGACAGATGTAGAAACAGATGTGCTTGCCGGAACTCGTTGCTGTAGAGATACGGGTACTGGATCTTGGCGGTGAACCTCCCTGGCAGGCGGTCTATGTGGGGCGGAATTTGCATACTCGGGAGCTGCGTCATCTAAATATGAGGAAAGAAAAACATCTTCTGCGGTTCTAGGATGCCCCTTAGGCTGTACCTTTATTGGAAACAATGGGGTTGGCAAGTCTTTTGGTATCCCTGGAGTAGCCTTAGGTAATCCTTCAGCCAGAAGGGGATACATACCATTCATAAGGGCATTTCTTTGTCTGTCTACTTGTTCTGATTTCACTCGTGCACCTTCTTCAATTAATAGATTTTCTCGGACTTCATTGGAATTCTCTTTACTCTTCTCTTCCTGTCTACGTGCTTTTTCTGTACGTCTATATGATTCTTTACGCCATAATTCAATGGCGTCTTTCTGTGATTGTCTAGCTTTCTTTTTCCATAATTCTTCCTCTACTTTCACGATGCACTCTGCATCCCAGGTCCCCGCTGCGGGCCACCTCTGACTTTCTGGTAATTCCTTGGTGTAGTCTACCCATAAATCAAGAAATAATATGGCGTCTAGGCCATGTTTATGATACATGAAGTACCCTGGAGTGTCCCTAGGAGGAATGGGAACAGCTTCTTCGAGTACCCCTTTTCTAGTTGTGATCTGTCTTAGTTTCGAAAAGAGCGGCATATTGAGAACTGATCTGATACTTGATCTTGAACAAACTTAATACAGTAATCACAATAATGAACAGTCATTCATACCACAATATGCAGAACGTACTTAAAACATTTAACATTTTAACATTTAACTGAGCAACAATGATGATAACGATCTAAGGAAAACTTAATCATTAAACATGATACTCGACTTGAACTGAATTATTCTGAATTTATATACTTGATATACTAGATATACTGCTAAACAGTACAGATACACTGCTGAAACAGTGCAGACCGAGTTTGTGTACCCAAACCCGTCTGGACCGGCACAACTTATGTGCACGCCAGAACGCCTCCCCAGTAATGGTACTCACCGGGTAGCTCGGAAACGGAAGGCCTCAGAAACTGGACTGAACTTGAACCGGACTGGACTCGACTCGAACGCTTCGGACACTGGACTCGACTTGGGACTTCGGAAACTGGTGGGCCTCTGTATACCTCGGATCTTGCTCTCTCAGCTAGGCTCTGGTCGGGATACTTCGCACTTCTCACCGCCTCGTCTGGGTGTTGATCGCAGCCTCAGTCGCCCCCGCTTGACCGGAGGGAGATACAGGAAATCCTGCTGGTACGCGTTATTGTCCGTCCAGCTGTGGCAGGAGACCGGGCCTGCAACGCACCGCCGGCGCGTGAGATGAGAAAGTGTCCCTATTCGGGCGCCATTCATGTGGTAAATAATTTAATTACCGGGACTTAATTTGATACGGAAACATAATAAAATAGCTCAGTAAATAAGAGGCAGAATCCGTGGTATTAGAGGTTCGGAATGGGCTTTATTCCAATGATCGATTATAATCGGTTGCTCCAAGTTCCATCACCACGGAGGTTCAGGAAGTGAAGTACATACATTATTGACAAGAAATGACTTTTATAGAACATACATTACAATGAAATAGATACGGGAGGCGTAACAATTGATAAGGAAGGTGACGATTCACATGCGTAACCGAAAATGGGTGTAATGAGGAGTAAAAAGGAACATAATTGGTTATGATGTCATATATAGGTGGATCTATAAGATTATACTTGGCATAGATGCGCGCGCAGCAGTATGACGTGTGATTGACGTGCAACTAGGGGGTGAGGGGGACTTGACATTTAGCTCTACATGTGGAGACAAGAAGTCTGGGGGGTCAAGTCAACCTAATCCCAAATCATATCTAACATCCTATGTTTAAAGAACTATGTTATCCACAAAGGAAGGACTCTTGGACAAAATCTATTCTATACTGACTGTGTGTGCATGCACAAGCGTCTAAGTGTCTACACTAGATGCGAGGGCAGGAATCTTCCATAGTAACAGGGCTATGAATTACTTGCATAAAGACAGAGAAGCCGAGCCTTTGCTCGGTAGCTGGAAGAATGTTTACTTAAACTACTAGACAGGAATGCATCGGGCAGGGAACGGAGCAGATAATTTTCGAAGGTGAAATACAGTTCTTGGCAGGCAGCAAGCTGATGTCAGGCTTCGTGAGCCGCGCAGAGAATGAGACAAAGTTCATGGTCACAGATGCAGGCTCGGACTGGAGCTTTCAGAGACAGAAAGCAAGAGAAGCTTGATGACAGAATCAGGGCCTACTTGCCTGGACTGTAAAATGGCATAAGTGAACCATATAAAGGCGGTGGCCTTTCGTACTTAGGAATGGAATATCCGGCCCATTCATGGCGGATCAACAGAGGACATGTTAACGGTGGACGCACATGTATTTGCGTCTTCATAACTGGAACTGGAGGGAACATACATGTACTTGTAACATGCACATAGAACCGTTGGGGTCCAAGATAGGGGACATAACTGACCAGAAAAATCCATATTTCCACAACACGCAGTATAGGAGATCCCTTATTACAACATGGGAACTTACCTATTTTTTCCCAAGACCAAAGCCAGTTGTTCTCTCTGGCTTGGGGGGCTTATCTAACACCCAACATATTCCTGTGATTCCTTTGAGAAATAGATTTGAGGTGTTAGAAAGTCTAGAGGATGTTGATTGACTCAACAACCATAAGTCTAGGACAGTACTATCTGAGGAGTCCCAGACTAATACAAATATACACCATAATGAGTCCAGCACTGTACTACTCGCAGTAGGGGTAGAACATACCTCCGAGCATCTTGTTGATTCCGTCCTGCCTACATCAGACAATGATATGGTTAATACTCAGGAATCATTGGGTAATTTATTCTCATGGAATATTGCTGGGTTGACCTCCAAAATGGAATCTACGGAGTGGATGAGTTATGTTAATAAATTTGACCTATGCGTATTCCAGGAGACTTGGTCCTGTGAACCCGGCTTCATTCAGGGATATTTGAACTACTTTGTCCCTGCGGTAAAAGGCCCTAGGGGCAGACCAATGGGGGGCCTAACAATATGGGTTCGCCAATCTTTAAAACTGGGCATTAAAGCTGTTGATACCAAAAACAAGGATATCCAACTAATTAGATTAGACTTGGATAAGCTGGGTAGTGTAGACATCTACAATGTATATGTTCGGAGGAAGAGGAAAGGGAGGTCTGAGGTATTAGAAGCCCTGGATAGTCTTATTGATATACACTCGTCGACCAATAACATTATCATTGCGGGTGATTTTAATAGCACATTCGAACCCCTGATAAGCAATGATGAGTTGTTTGGAGACGAGGAGGATCGACTATGGGGTGTGCCTAAACTAGAGTTGCCTCCCATAGTGCGATGGTCTGCTGATGCCATTGGTCTAAATGCTTTATGTTACGAAAAAGGGTTAAGAGCACTGAATGGCAGGACTAGTGGAGATAGGAATGGTGTAAGCACATTTGACAATGGTCGACATAACAGCAGAATCGATTATGTGCTGTGCAGTCTAAAGTTATGGCCATCAATTTGTAACATGACGGTGGAAGGGAGGCTCGAGAGCGACCACAACCCTTTGTGCCTGTCGCATAAATGGTGGTCTCACATTAGCTTGCCTGTGGGACTTCCTGTGTTCGTCCCACCCCGGACTGTTCCTACTAACAACATGAGGAGATTAAGATGGGAAAAGGTAGCAATTAATCAACAGGCTATTGCTAGTATTAATAGTTATGTTGACCAAGCTATACTAGACCTAGAGTACTGTAATTCACTTAGCAATGGCTTAGATAAGGTTGAAGGAATTCACAATTCTCTTTTTGACACAATTAAGGGATATTTCCTTAGACCTGTGAAAAGTAGAGGTGATAGAGTTCCAAAGCCAGCTAAATGGTATAACGACGAATGTAGGGAGTCACGACTTGCTCTGGGCAACGCTATCAAGGGAGGGCAAACAGCTTTAATTCAAGCCGCTAGGAAAAATTATAAAACTAGTATCCTCAAGGCTAAACAAGCTTGGGATGAGCAACACTGGATTGAGATAAAGGCAGCTAGCGATAGCAGGGATTCTCGGCTGTTTTGGCACATTGTTAGGTGGGGAAAATCAGGTGGCCCTGAGTCCCCTCACAACAATGTCCCTGAAGCTGAATGGATAAAATTCTTTAAAAATCAATATGCTGCTTTTAACATCGCAGACCTGCATGAGATAATTAGTGTAGACCTCCCAAAAGAAAACCTTTTTTGCCCTAGTGAAATCATGATGGCCCTTGATGCAGTTGCTTGCGGTCGTGCCCCCGGCCTTGATGGAGTGCCAGCGGATCTATTTGCTAATGATAAGGAGCGCTGGTGCCCATATATCCATCACCTTATTAATGCTATTGCCTTGGGTGCATCAGTACCAAAATCCTGGCAGGGTGCTGTAATTATCCCCGTTTTTAAGAAAGGTGATCGATCGCTGCCAGGTAACTACCGGCCTATAAGCCTTATAGATACCATCCAAAAGGTAGTGGGGCGTGTGATCGTCAATAGGCTCCTGGACTGGCGGAAGAGACTAATGCCCTTTCAACTTTCCAGGCTGGCTTCCGACGATCCACAAGCACGGTGGATCAGGTCTTTCGTTTCACCATGATACAATGGAGGACGGTAGTGGTCGGCAAAGGAAGCCTGTATGCGGCCTTTGTCGATCTACGGGCTGCTTTCGATCTTGTCCCCCGACTAAAGCTATGGACGGTTCTTCAGAAGCAGGGCATCCCAAACGATTTGTTATCTATGATAATGATGCTTCATGAATCAAATTATGCAAGAATCCAGTGGGGTGGTTTAGGTTCGGTAACCTCAGACTTCCCAGTTGAGAGGGGCGTCCGGCAGGGATGTTCGATGGCCCCAGTTCTTTTTACACTTTATATTAATGATGTTGTAACACGTATGACTTCTGCACAAGTGGATGCTCCTTTTTTAGACGGGATTAAAATCCCCATTTTAATGTTTGCTGATGACACACTCATCCTAGCTAAAACTCCTAGCGGATTGCAGTGTGCTTTGTCCATCTTTGACCAATTTTGTAGTGAGTACGGCCTAGAGGTAAATATTGCCAAAACCAAGCTGATGACTTTCAACCCCTATCGTAGTTCTAAGACAAAAATTACCTTAAATAATCGACCGCTGGAGGTAGTGAACAATTTCATTTACTTGGGTATGCATATATCTAATGCGAAGACCTGGCGGCACCATATCGAAATTACAACAATTAAACATAGGCAATTGGCAGGCGCAATTAGCTCAGAGCATAGAAAATCCTTCATCAAACCTGTGAAACCTGTCTTACAGGTCTATGAAGCAAAAGCTCTGGGATCTGTACTTTATGGGGCAGAGCTGTGGGGTTTTGAAAAAATGCCTGCTCTTCAACTTTCAGAGAATAAATTTTTTAGGGCCATCACAGGTGTTCCCAAAAGTACTCCACTGTTGCCCCTTAAGTATGATTTGGGCAGAAGAGCCATTTTAGATTTGGCGCGGCTCCGCCCAATATTGTACTGGCGCAGGCTATGGACAACACCTGCGCTTTCTCACTATGCAGGGGGTTTCTTAGATATTATAAGAACCGATGTCCATCACAAAATAGGTTGGTTAAATGCGCTTAGGGCATCCTTGCTTGAGCTTGGTTTGAGCACACTTTGGGAAGATCCTGCAGGTTCAACCTTCCCTTCTAAAAGTATGCTTAAGACCATTTATTGGGAGAAGGTTGCCCAGCGGCATTGGTGCAGCTCCAGCACTGGTAATATGACTAGAGAGTTCCTAGAGGCCAAGATGTATCCTCATCTTGAACCTTACTGGGACATTATAACTAAGCCCAGAGACAGGAAGCTTCTCTTCCAATTGAGAGCTGGTGCACTCCCCCTCAGATTTTTGACATCAAAGTGGGAAGCGGGAACTAGTGCTGTCTGCCCTGTCTGTGGTACAAACAAAGAAACCATTGGTCATTTTTTGTTTTCTTGCAAAGTTTATGCTTTACCAAGGCGTATATGGCTGTCCCCGATGTGCAAACATTTAGGAACTACCAGTAGCACTGTTGCTTTACGTATTATATGCACCAGTACATTGCCCTGGATTTCGGTTGCTACTGCAAAATATCTAGGATGGGCGTGGATGATTAGATTGAGACTGCTAGTCATTTGACTATTCTCTCGAACAGGGAGAGACTGCTAGTCTTTTGACTATTCTCCCCCTTGCTATTTTTAGCATTTTACTATTTGTAATCTGTTTTAAAAAAAATTTTTTATCAATTAATTCTTTCTGTTTTTTAATAATTAGTATCCACTGTTATTAATGCGGAATGTTTAACCCAGGGTTTCAAACATGTTTACCTGCCTGAAGTTAACAAATAACACTTGTCGCTAATTGACTATAATGTCTCCCTTATGGACGTAATTCAGCCAGAATTTGTTTAAGTATGTATGCATCGAATTATACTGAATTTAATAGTTTTTTAACTTATTTAATGAAATGTTTATTGTAAATTGTACTTTGCTTTTATGAATAATATTCGAATAAAGCATACTTTGATTTGACTTGACTTGTATCTCATTCTCTCTTTCATAAGAATCTGTCTCAGTTGCCTCTTGTTCATCAACAGTTTTCTTTTCTCCAACAACTTCCTTTTCTCCAACAGTCTCTTTTTCCTCCAATTGAGATTTCCCTACTTCTGTCCCTCCTCGGGTCTCCGACACGCAATCTTCTTGCTGTCTACTTGTACCTTCACCTAGCTTATTGTTGATGTTCCCTACACCTCCTCGGGGTTTTTCCGCAATCTGTCCCTCTCTGTCTTCGTCTGTCCCTTCTTCTCCAATATTTATCTCAGGTGGAACTTGTCCAATTTCCTCATTTGATTCAGGTGTCACTTCTGTTGGAATGTTCTTTTCTTTTCTTTCTTTCATTTTGTGTTGGTCACTGTTAGTCGAAATTTCAGGCACTTCTTCAGAATCTGAACTCGCATCTGCGGTTTGCACTGTTCTTTTCAGAACCTCTTCTGGTGGGATGAAAATTTCTCTTGACTCACTTTCCCCACTTTCAGGATTCTTTTTCCTTCTTACTGTCTCGCTGTCTGCATCATCACTGGAATTTGATTCTTCAAAGTATTCTTTTCCAGTGCCGTCTCTTGGATTTGGAACTCTCAGTGTGTGACTTGCATGTATCCAATTTTTCACTCCAGCACACTTCACAGCAGTCGTTGTGGTCAGAATGACTTGTCTTGGCCTTCCCCACCTTGGAACCAGGCAATTCCTTCTTCTGTGGACTTTTATCCTTACCCAGTCCCCTGGGCTCAGATCATGGGCTGGTTTCTTTTCAAGTGTGGTGGCGTCTTCTCCAACCTGGTGAAACACAGAATGAACTGCGTCAGCCAGGCCTTTACAGTTATCCAAAATCATGTCATCAGTTATAGTCATCAGCTTGTTGACGGGTACAAATGCATGTCTCATAGCACGTCCCATGATTATTTCATGTGGACTCAAACCTGTTGTTCTGTCTGGAGTAGACCTAATGGTCATCAGGACTAGAGGCAAGACATCGGGCCATTTCATTCCTGTGGCTAGGCACATTTTGCCAATTCTGTTTTTGATGGTACCATTCATTTGTTCAACCACACCAGAAGCCTCTGGTCGGTAAGGACAATGTAGCTTCTGCTGTACACTCCATGCTTCACAGATGAGACCCATGATTTCATTATAAAAATGTCCTCCTCTGTCTGATTCAATGGTTACTGGGAACCCATACCTTGGGATGAACTCTCTTAACAGTAGCTTGGCCACTGTTATCCCATTGTTTCTTCTTGTTGGATATGCCTCCACCCACCTGGAGAACAAACAGACCACCACCAGGACATACCTTAATCTATTGACTTGGGGCATTTCAATAAAGTCTATCTGCATTCTTGTGAAGGGTCCTCCCTCTCTGCCTATTGTTCCTAGGCTCACCACTGTTTTCTTTCCAGGATTGAATTGCTGACATATCAGACATCTCTGACAGAGACTCTCTGCTATCAGCCTGAATTTTGGACTATACCAGGTCTGCTTAAAAGCCCTTATCATAGCATCCCTCCCCAGGTGTCCTTGGCCATGATACATCCTTGCCATTGTTGATAGCATGCTATTTGGCATGACTGGTCTTCCATCCCTATAGACCCACACATGATCTTTTTCCCTAGGTGCACAACCTGCTTTCACCCAATCTTTCATATCCTCATCTCCTGCCTCATCCTGCAGCTGTTTCAATTCCTCCCATGTTCCCATCTCATTAGTAAACATTAAGGAACAAGAAGACATTTCTCTTTCTTTACTCCGGTTAATGGAATGATTGTTTCTTGCACAATATTGTGCAATGTCATTGGCAAATTTATTTCCAACGGTGACAAAATCATCACCTTGACCATGAGCAGCACATTTTACAACTGCTAGTTCTTTAGGCAGCTGTATCGCCTCTAGCAATTTTCCAACCACTTGAGCATTCTTCATGGGAGTTCCACTTGAGGTCAGGAAACCTCTTTGTAGCCATAGTTGGCCAAAATCATGGACAACTCCGAAGCCATACTGGCTGTCAGTCATCACAGTCACTCTCACATTTCTTCCAATCTTGCAGGCTTTTGTTAGTGCCACCAATTCTGCCACCTGAGCGGATTTAACTCCTTTCAAAGGTGATGCTTCCACAACTCCTGAAACTGTACACACAGCATATGCAGCACTCAGTGTTCCTTCATCCGTTCTCAGGCAAGATCCATCCACAAACAACACATGATCACTCTCAGGCAGTGGTAGATCTCTTATGTCTGGTCTTGGTTTTGTACAGTAATCAAGCACATCCAGGCAGTCATGATCAACTTCATTTCTCACTCCCACACATTCAGCATCAGGCAACAGTGTCGCTGGATTCACATTCACACATCTCTCCAGGCTCACATTGGTTGCACCAAGAATGACTTTCTCATATTTAGTCAGCCGACTATGAGACATGAACTGTGTCCGGCTCCTTGTTAAAAGGATTGCCACATCATGAGGTACAAATACCCGTACAGGATATCCCATTATGATTCCCTCACTTTGTTCCAGACTTTTACAGGTAGCAGCTACTGCTTTTAGGCAACCTTGTAAACCCACAGCTACTGGGTCAAGTGTTGATGAGAAGTAGGCAATTGGCCTTCTCAGACGTCCATGTTTTTGGATTAACACTGAAAGTGCACATCCATTTCTCTCACTACAATACAGCTCAAATTCTTTTTCGTAATCTGGCATTCCTAGAGCAGAAGCTTCACATACTCTGTCCTTTAATTCTTTAAATGCAGCCATTTCTTCTGGGTTTAGTTCTAATGGGTCTTTCACCTCACTTTTGGTCAATTTAATCAATGGCTTGGCAATCAAGGAAAAGTTACTTATCCACTGACGACAGTAACCCACCATTCCCAGGAACATTCTCACTTCTCTTTGTGTCATTGGGGCTCTCATTCCTCTAATGATTTTAATTCTGTCAATGGTCACTTTTCTCAGGCCTTTCTTAATGTTATGTCCCAGATACTGGACTTCTTTCTTGCAGAATTGCAATTTGGCTGGAGATACCTTTAATCCTCCATCTGCCACGTGATTCAGTAAAGCAATGGTGTCTACTTCACAGGCTTCACGTGTTTTTGATGCCACAAGCAGGTCATCAATGTATTGGACCAAAACTGAATTTTCAGGCATTGTTAGACTCTCCAGAGATTTCTTCAGCAATTGATTAAATATCGAAGGGCTCTCTGTATACCCTTGTGGAATTCGGCACCATGCCAATATTCGCTCTCCAAATCTAAATGAAAAAATCGGCTGGCTGTCATGATGCAACGGTATTGAAAAGAAAGCATGGCACAAATCAATTACTGTATACCATTCTGCATCATGGGGAATCTGATACAAAATCACTGATGGATTTGGCACAATGGGACAGCATGACACAACAATCTTGTTAATTTTTCTCAAATCCTGTACTATTCTGAACTTTCCATTAGGTTTCCTCAGTCCCATTATTGGTGAATTACATGGGCTGCTCAATATTTCCCTTAACACCCCCTGCTGAATCATTTTCTCAATTATGGGTGTTATTCCTTCAATTATTTCAGGTGTCAGTCTGTATTGTGGGATGTTTGGGTAAACCACTCCTTCTTTTACAGTAATTTTTACTGGGTCTACATTTCTCATCAGGCCCACATCCTCTCCAGTAAAATCCCAAACTGCTGCTTTCACTGTCTGTTTCAATTCTGGGGGTAATGCATCTGGATTAAACACAGCATATGTTCCCAAAGCCTCACATTCCCTGTTATCCATGGTCATTCTGTATAGAACATCCTCATATGGTGTTTCAAAGGTTATTCCATCTGGAGTACAGAAAATAGTGCAATTCATCTTGCACAGCAGGTCCCTGCCTAGCAAGTTCACAGGACTAGTGTCACACACCACAAATCGGTGCATGTCTGAAAATTTCCCTATTTTAACCCTTACTGGTTCAGTAAGAAGGGTTTTAATCTGTGTGTTGGACACACCAACTACTTGGATTGCTTCATCCGAGAGAGGAAGATTCTTTATATCAGCTGACCTGACAGTTGATCTCGTAGCTCCTGTGTCAACTAGAAAAGTAACACTTTCACCATTGATTTTTCCATGTACAAAAGGTCCAGCCTGGTCTATTTCTAGAGTTGCGCCAAGTACGCACTCCTCCTCCTCTCTTCGGCACCGTCAGAAATCTCCCTCAGAATCACTTCCCTCATTTTTCAGCCAATATTGAGATACAGCGCTTGCACGTTTTGGCTTGATTACCTGCTCTTCGTCGTAAAACCCCGACTCTTGGCTGTACTTCTGGGATCCTCTTCTTTGTGGCTAGGGTGGTTTTGGCACCTGATTCTGCTGCTTAACAGCCTTCTGCTGTTGCTGATGCTGACCACACCCCTCACTCTGCACCTGTGAATTCAATGATGGATTGTCATCATTAGTCGACGGTGGATTCTTACACTCGGATTTCCAGTGCCCTAATTTTCCACAGTTGTGGCAAGGAAATTTCTTCTTGGCTTCCTCAATATTTCCTTTTACTTTTCATGCACCAAACCTGGGTTTATTTCCTGGGTTATTTGCTTGTTCAACCAACTGAGCTTCCTGTCTTTCTGCAACTTTCACCTGTGCCCACATTGCCTTTTCTTTCAGTTTCCTTTGCTTTGCCTCAATCTCATCACTGAAGTATTTTGCATGTCTCAGGATCTCATCAATCTTTTTGCTCTGCCAGTCTACGGTATGCTGCCTTATCATTTCACTGATTTCAGGTCGCAAGCCATATACAAATCTATATACAAAATGGCTCAGGTCCTTGTCACACAGATGTTCATCTCCACTAAACTGTTTGAAAGCCAGTATTAGTCTTTCATAATATGCATGGACTGATTCCTTCAATTCTTGATGTGTTCGATCTATTTTAACCCAGTCTGTTTCCTTGGGGGGTACCTTATTTTTCAAGAAGGCCATAACCTGTTCATACTTTTTCATGACCTCCGGATCTGGAGCTCCTGTCTTTGGATCTCTTGGGTATTCTTTAGTGGGCCAGTCTATGATTATTTTACATTCTGCCCACAGGTCTGCTGGTACAATTATATCAAACAGACTATTCAGGTCGATCCACAGCACTTTTGACAACTTCACAAATCTGTCGACCTGTCTATACCACTCGACGGGCTTCTCCCTTAGTCGAGGGAAATCATTTGTAAATGACAAAATATCCTGTCTGGTCCATGGGACATGTACATACCCACCTCCTGGAATCTCCCTCATGGGGTAAGCTGTCACTGCTTTCTCCTTTTCTTTCAGAGGGAATGTCGAGTAAGTTCTATCTGCCCCATCCTCTCGCTTTCTGTACCATCTATCTTTCCATCTTTCTACATCTCCCCATTTCCTCAGCAAAGCAATCATCTCCTTGATCTGTCCTGTTCGGCCTGCGTTGTTCAGATTCTCAATGACCTTATCTGTAAAATCTACTCTGTAAGGCTTTTGTAAAGCTTTAACCTTGTCCATGTCAATCCCCAATTCACTGGCTATTCCTTTCAACCTGTCATGTATGTTCTTTGCTCTCCATGTGATACTTTTGCACAGGAATAGGATCTCCCCTTCCTAATAATTTTTAAGCGTTTCTGTAGGGATTGTTCCTACAATCAGCTCCTCCATTTCCATGCGTAGTCTAGCTACATCAATTCCCTGGGATTATTTTTCTTTCCTCTGCAAAGCCTTCAGCCAATCATTCAAATCTTCAGCAGTTATTCCCACAGATTTTTCTGCACCCCCTGGTTCTGTCACTCTTTGTGGTTCTAAGATCGATCCTCTGTTCCCTTCCACACATCCAGAATTCAAACTTGAGTTAGTCTGCACACTCAATTCTCCTCCACATATGGTATGTCTCCACTGATTTTCTCCCGTTCTCCACTGTGTTTCTCCTGCTCTCATTTCTGCCTGCTCCGGAGGAACAATCAATCTATTGCCCACATATGGTACTGTCAAACCACTTTCGCCCGTCCTCTGCGTGTCAAAAATCGGCATAACCGGACCTATTGTCACAGGCACTGTAACTGCCTCAAGATTCTTAGTCAGTTCCCTGATTTTCTCTGTCAATTCAAAGGTAGTCCTTGCTAGTTCTCTGGTCTTTTCATCCTCAACTTCATTCTCCCTTTCATTCTCTCTTTCTCTCTCTCTCTCTCTCTCTCTCTCTTTCTCTCTCTCTCTCTCTCTTTCTCTCTCTCTTTCTCTCTCTCTTTCTCTCTCTCTTTCTCTTTCCGCCAGAGAACAACTGCTTTTCAACCCAGGGGTGGTACCCTCTGTCTTAATAATTCGCAGGGTGTCTCTCATTGGGGTCACTGCTGTTCCTACCTCTGGTTCTCGTCTATACGGGGGTGGTCTTTTGTAGAGCATGTCCTCTAAGACATCATCATCAGACTCATTCGCCCCATACCTTCTTATTTCTACATTATGTTCTTTCTCTGTACAATTTCTCCCTTCCGTCTCCTCTGCTGTTCTTACAGGATATAACCCCTCAGTCATACTGGCATCACGCCATCGTCTCATCCGGTCATGATGGGTTTCGCGATCATACTTTCGCCCGAACATATACCTGTAACTTCCCCCACCCCTCTGCTTTTCTCGTTCATGCATTTCATCTTCCCATTCAGTCAATGCCTCAAACTGCGTCGGCCTAGGCCGAGGCTCTAGACTCATCATCCGTTCCCGTAAGTTCCTCAGTATGGCCAGATTAAATGAACCATGTTCCGGGAAAGCTAAAACTCCATCCTCTTTGGTATACTTCACCCAGTTATCTAACCAAATACAGGTATGATACCCATACTTTGCAACCATGAAGGATGCGGGGGTTCTTATCGGGGGAAGTAACTGTCCTTCCCTAGTCACTATATCCTTATCCTTGTCAAACCAGTTCTTAACCTTACTAAGCAAGGATTTCTTTTTCTCAGCGTGGTAATACATTTTCTTATTTTCCGCAACCCTTTTGTCTTTCTACAACTGTACGATCTCCTGTCCAATTGCAGCGTGACTCACACCAACGCACCAATCCTGGAGCGTCTACGTCACTAACTCAGTCCACGAATCCCAGCGCGACTCACACCAACGTACCAATCCTGGAGCGTCTACGTCACCTTGTATGTCTCCCAATCCTTACGCGGCATACACTAGCACACCAATCACCGTGCTTCCACCGTTCCAACCCACTGTCCAATCACAGCGCGGTCTCCCTGACGTCAGCAATCGCTGCAGCAGCTTCTGCTCCTGTCTCCTGTCTCTCTCGTCTACCCCTCCTTTACAAAACTACTCGGTAGACTTTGTTTCAACTTCTACGAGTCTGTTAGTTACAACATACAAACATCTCCATTGTCTGCTTCGCTAGCCACAGAACAGCAAAAGACCTTTCCCACGAGAATTCTGCCTTTCCCGAGAGCAGCGCTTACCTCTGCCCTACTACAGAATCGTTACTTCCGTTGATAAAGTAGCACATCCCTCTACTCTACCCTTCTAACAAGCACCAATTAACTGTTTTCTCCGGAATGCTCCTAAGAGTTTCACAATTAACCAGAATGCCTTCTCATTCACGCACTTTCACACCAGAAAATATAGTACATTCACACAGAGTTCTGTCTTTCCCGAGAACAGCGAACAGTCTGTCCTACTACAGAATTATATCACACGTTAACAAAGCAGCGCTTACCTCTGCTCTGTCCTTCTAACAAGCTCAGAGAATACCTATTACCTTTCTAGTGATAAGCTTTAACGGAATGCCATATGGATCCCTGAGACTTAAGACCAGAACTTCACAGATAACCTTTGCTATCATATACACTTCTCTCACACAGAAAATACGTTTCTAATGGCAACACACGGCGATGCTACCTCATCGAACCCAGACAATGCAACGCGCAACTTCAATTGTCACACGTTTTCCCCTTTCTACATACAGGGTCAACAATCCCGCCTTTTCCCGAGAGCAGCACTCCCTCTGCCCTACTACGGAACTGTCACCGACTCCCTACATCCCAGAAGCCGTACACACTACATAAAACTCAATACAACTTCGACATACAGTGTTAGTACAAATATCAATCAATAATCAACAAGCCTATATACACGCAAATTCACCAGACCAAGACAATAGTTAACCATCATTCTGCTACCAAAAAACTGGTGCAGATCGGAGCTTCCGAATCCCCTCTACTTCCACGGACGGAGTGATCTCACAGTCACACACGCACACACACATCACACGCTGGTGGGGCCCATTACACCAACATTCATCCTACCACTCTATCCGTAACATGTATAAGGGGAAACACTTTCAGATTCCTAACCAATCTGCATGTACCCTGAGGTCAATGGTATCAACTAGTTGCTATAGATCTGGTGAAACATTTCTTTACAATATGCAAATAAATTCAATAAACATGACAATAAAATAACCACCCGACACAGAGATTCAAACAGAATATTTGTTTATCTAAAATTGTAAGACAAGCCAATTAAATGCAAATTCATTTCTCTCATATTTATCTATTCTGGCTAAAAGTCAGATCCTAAGTCAGAACCGGTCCTCAGCAAAGACAATCAAAGTTTCTAGCCGTCATGTAGAGTCACCGTCCTCTCCGTCAGCATCGGGACCTCAGATCATCAGCTCGGGAAGAAGTGGCGCTAGACCTCTCTAGTCTACTAATATTTATACTAAAATTACATTCCAAAATGTAACAATCATATCGTACAAAACGGATGAATGGCGGAAATATGTCGTCTTGGTACATTGGGATACTTTCGAATATTTTCACACACATTGATCATCTCAAATAATGAATAGAAAATAAGGGGTCCACAACTAATTCGTTACTTTTACGGATGTCTCTTCCGGATAAATTATATCCCATTTGTGGGATCATTATAAGTTCATAACGTCAGTTTTTTATGTAGCAACACATTTTATGTTCAGGGGCACTTGGCATCACTCCTGGGTTTGTCGTCATGATCATGGCTTTTCAGTTCGTCAAGAGGGCAAGGTCACAGGCAGCGCGAAGCCTCCTTGCAAAATTTCCATCAACTCGAATGCAGGCTGCGGGTGGTAGCCATCTTTTGGTAGGCCACATTGGTCAACTTAAGTGAAATAAAACATAAAACAGAATTACTGCACGGAAATGATTATACAGTGTTATTCCCCTGCTAATACCCTTATGTGTATGTATTTATCTAGCCATTTGCGACATCAAAAGCCATTAATGCATATTAATTATAAGCGCAAAACACAATAACATCACATAAGCAACATCTATTTAGTCAATTTGCTCACCAACTTAGTTCATTTATTAATTTAGCCATGCAATAGCGTTCCCACGTGTATCTCTTCTGTTAATAAGATTGATTAAACCAGACTCGACAAACTTTTAGTAGTTATTAATTAATCAGTAGTACTTTTAATTATAACATGCGAAAATGAAACAGGTATTCGGTTTTAAAGAAAAAACCCTGCTCCATCACATGCACCCCTTACTGAGATATAGGTTCCCTATATCTCTCCATATCACTGCACATATAAACCTATCAGTCACCCCTATGGCAGGCCTTACCAATCCTGAAGGCAGGGTGCTGGATTTTATGTGAGAAGGTGCCCATGCATGGGCAGAGCCCCTCTGCAGCCTTCAGAACCTTTATTCTGGGGTTGTTTGTGATGCAGCCAAACCATACACTCTTAAGTGCATTATAACCAAACGGTAAATGCTAACTTTGGGATGGCTGCATGGAAACATGTTGTGTTTGGTGTCAAACTCTTTGGAATCATACCCCCACACCAGTAACTGGTGTGGGAGTATGATCCAACCCTTCTAGAGGGAGAGACATGACAACACCGGTATACCTGGGATACCCGGTACCAGCTAACAGAGCCCTGGCATCACAAAATGGATGCTGACAGCCACAGACACAAGTCTGCCCTCCTGCTGCTGGATGAAACTCCGGCAGGAGAGGCCTGGACAATTGGTTTCCTGTCACAGGGAGGTGTCACCACCTCCCAGAAAGGCTTTAGTGTATTGGGGCTGGGTGGGTGCACTCCAAGAGTGCTTTGAAGTTCAGCACTGGGGGCACATTTGGTGTCCCTGTGCATAGTCCAGCTGAAACCGGTTGCAGCGGCTACCAGCCCCTGCTCTGGCGCAAAACTGGACAAAGGAAATGGGTGTAGCCACTCCTTTTTCCTGACCCTCCCATAGTTGGGTCCCTAGAGTTTGTCCCACCCCTTCCTTGGGTATAAGAAAGGAACTATCCACAACTAGGAGCCAAGGGGGTGAAAAAAGAACAGGTTGCCCCCCACTCATGGAATTCAACACAAGAAAGGACCTGTTCTGTCAACTGTCTGGACTACTGTGAGCGTCCACCATATATTTTCACAACCACACAAATTTGTGTGACACAACAGTGGATCAATATCTCCCATCTGCCATAGAGTGACCTCAATCACTAATTTGTTTAAAACCTGGTGTTTAATGCTGTGTCTGCTTGTGTAACCCTCCTTCAAGTGTGAAGAGGAACTCAAGGTGAAAAACAGTGAGGAAAAGGTGGCAGTGCCTCACGGGAGTAACACCATGGGAGTTTACAGACTGGTACTCGCCTGTATCCTCAGGTTCTCATCATTAGCAACTGCCAACTTATAAAGCAAATAAGTGGTGAGGAAAAAAAAAAAAAAAAATGTTGTGTTCAGTGTAATATGTATAAACCCTATAAGGAGTGCCGGGATCTAGCGTAGAAAACCTGGTACACCTAGTCTAAAAAGGAGCTAGACAACCACTAGCTGTACTACTTTATTCCTTGCTGTGTGTCTGCTCAGTTAAAACCAACATGTTTCATTGCCGGTGTAGTCTCGCTGCAATTTCGTCTGGGTTAGGGTCAGTGTCCTAACTGCACCACTTTTCTCTGTTTGTTATACCTGCAGGAAACAAAGCCAGCACAACACATTTCATCAACACATATAACAGACATTGCATCAAACTAAAAAACATTGTTGTTAGTGGGGAATGTCGACATCACATATGATATAAGAAAGGAACCCCTGGCTACAGGACTTTAGATTACAACTGGACGAAACTCTGATACTGAATCCTGGAACGTCGACGATCTACATTGAACTAGATGAGTAAAGAATCTCCCTTGGAGTAAAGGAGTTACTCCCCTGCAAGGCAGGCACCAAAGACACATCTGACCGGTTTGCATCTCCGAAGCTCCCGCCAGAATCTGAAGAATTTTGCAACACAGGAGGTGGGTTTCCGTGGTCTTAGAGGTTGATCAGTGCCCATAGCAAGTCTGAGGCCCGTATCCCTCGTGGCGACCGTACAAACCGAACCCCTGGACACCACGTTACTTTGCAGAAGCATCAGCTTTCCAACGACTCCTGCAGCTGAGCTTTGGATTACTTATAGCCCTGACCCCGAGCAGTATTTGCACTGAAGATTGCCTGCCTACAGTCCAAGAGTGTTCCGTGAGCTGGCCCTTTGTGTTTTCTCTCAAGGTCCCTTCGCAATCCCTCGTCCGTCGACTGGTGGGTCCCTGTGAAGGCAACTTTACTTCTAATTAGGCTTACCTGGTTGCTCCAGACATGCCCTGACTCTCAATTGCTTGGAGAATCCCCAGGACCTTGCTGGTCCGCACTGAAGCATCTTTTCTTTTCCTGCATGGGTTGCTGTTGCCAAGGCTTGTTGTGTTCAATCCGAGCACTGACACCGCAGCACTTAACATCCTCCATGGGACAGCTCAAATGCAGGCTCTGGTTGTCATCGACACCTCCTGGTCCTCGTGGCTGCAGAGTCAAGCTTCGCCTCTTTGCACCTGAATCACCCAACATCGGTGGGCTTTCGTCTACCGTGCCCCTGGTCACTGGCAAGTGACCCAGACTCTGTCCCCTCTGTTTCCAGGCGTGGATCACACCGGACACATTTCTCCTTCCCGGCAGCAGCACTTTGCTGCAGATCGCCATTTAAATCAACGATGATTCCCGACACCGTTTGACACCTATGCACCCGGCTTCCCTGGGTGAGGTAACTCGAGTACTCCGGTGCTCCCGTGGGTGCTGGCCCTAGAACCCCCTAAGTCTAAAGGAGTTTGCTCAAAGTCCTCTCCTAAGTGTCCTTAACTTCTAAAATTCCAATAGAATAGTACAGGGCGCGCGCCTGTGTTCTCACACTGCACGCGTCCCCCATGGGTCTCCGATGGTGCCCACTATAACTAGTGGACAGCATATACCAAGCCAACTTCTCACAATCTGCTCTGCATGGTTCATGTTCTTTGCAGCAGGCACATTAACCCTCTGAGCTACCTTTCGATGAATCAAAACTTCCACTAGACAAAATGATCTCTTTCTAGGAAGAACATTAAACACCAGAGTCATCATGACATTTTTATTGTTGCCGAAAATTGCTGGAGGCCAGGAAGGAGGCAGCAAGCACTTTTAAAACCTTAATATACTTGCAAACATAATGCCTCCACCCAAAGTCAGCACCCAGTGCGGTCACACCGGTTGCACTGCCCTAGAGCTGGCCCTTCTCAAGTGTCGTGTGACCTCAGTGACAGAGTCACTGTCGCTCTAGGGTGTGCTGCTTCATAGGCCTGTCTGCAAGACTGGAGGTGAACTTCAGTATGGATTGTGGTGGACAAACCTTGAAGGTTAACCCACACTTGCCACTGCTACGGTCCACCTACTGGTGCTAAGACACCAGGGCTTCTAAGGTCTTGCGCAGCCTTCTAAGGTCTAGCACACGAATGTGCTCCCTCAGGAGAGTGGTCTGGTGGACTGGTTATTAAGGCTGAACCTGGTTCCCCAGTTCCAAATTCAGTAGCTCTGGCCATAGTGCCACATCCTCTCCCCCACTGAACACCATACTGCCCCACTAAGAAAAACTCACACTGCCTTCAACTACAACCCAATTGCTGCCGGCTATAAACACCTGGATGCGGCTCAATTTAAATGACGCACTAGACGAGCAATATGCGGCCTACAAAAAAAAGTAACAGCATCCAAGAAAAAGCAAACCCTCATAGGGAATGCAAAATTTAGCAAACCATGTGAAATGTAAGCAGGAACAACATGGTTACCTTAACGCGTTTACACTCACTATTCAGAAATCAGTAATCAATGAGTGCTTTTGCCTGAAAAGTTAAGGACATGACTACAGGGCCCTGAATGGACCCATTTCAATGTCCATTGCTTATATCCTTACAAAACGTAAGCAGTATGGTAAAAAGACCACATCCCTGGACGCAGAGCCGCAGTACACATTTTGTTTTCCAATCCACACTTTGCAGTACCTCCAGGATTGGTGCACTAGTTGCGAGTCTAGGGAAAACAAAGACAAGAAAACAAAAATAGTGCTTCACTGGCAAACTCTGTAAAAGTGGCGCTAATGTGCTTGAGTGTGAATAAAATCAATCTGGTCAGTTTGCTACCACTCTGTCTTACTTTATTCAGTTATTTTTCCTATTTTAAACCTTTTATTCCACATGCTGCACTTTGGAATTAAAATACGACATTTCCAGCAAAAATGATTTTCCTTTTTGGATCCATTTCACAGGGGAGCAAATAAAAGAAAGGAGAGGAAAAAGTGTGAAAACCCCGTCTTGAAGTCACGATTTTCAGTAAGAGAAGAACTGCTAGACAGAAAGAGAGGGAAGAAGGAAAGAGTGGGGTTGGGGGGGCAGCTGAAGCGACAGAGCAGTAGTGAACACTGTATTTTTCTTCTCTGGGCAAGAAGGAAAAGACAGAGTCCTGTTACTTCTCTGCTGCCCCTCCTCGAACGCCAGGAACGGCGATCTTTATTTATAGGCGATGGTGATTTCTTGCGTCATGGGACACATTTTCAAAATAAAAAAGTCCTGGAATTGAAGAAGTAGGGGCACGCCGTGCCCTTCCGATCCCGCCCACTTTGACCACTGCCTCTAGAGTATTGATGTGTCGGGTAAGGAGACACCGCACTGTTTTCTCCGGTAAAGTATTTTATTTATTTAATGGAGGGAGAGTGCCGGGTCACTCCCGCGTATAGAGCCCTCCGTGCGAAATGCACAACCGATGCTCCCAGAGTGCCTCTGGCCGTCACGTGGTGTTTAGCACTAGAGCGCTACACCGCATATCTCCCCCCCTTTACTAACGCCTAAACAACATAAACTGTAACCCATACAGTGGTCCCAAGAAGGTGCTGTTCCAAGGCACTGATACTGTACACATTTCAATTAGACCTGGGCTAAAATTCTGCTCCGCTCGCGGAAATTGCGATATTTTGACATTTTCGCGTTCCGCGTAGAGCGCGAAAATGTCAAAATTTCCGCAATCCGCATTATACCGCAAATTTTTTGCATGCTTGCGCTGTAAAATAATACATTCTCGCGTGCGCGCGATCACCTCACCTGAATCCCCGCGTTCGCCAACAAGTTTTCCTGATCCGGTCGCGTTCTCTACGAGATGTTGGATTGTTGGTAGCCATTTGCGCTGTCTCGCGACAGTTCGCGCCCGCAGTAACGTCATTTGTCGCGCGATCACGTCTTTCTTCTCGCAATCATGCACCGCGAGACAAGTGAAAACAAGATGGCCGCACCCGTGAGCAACCGCATGGATAAGTTGGCGAGCCGCGACCACGCAGAAAATACCGCGAACGGGCGGGTATAAAACTTCTGCATCTTCGCGATATTTCTGCGTGTTTGCGGAGATTTTTTACATTTTCGCGATATTTTGCGAAAGTGAATTTCGCAAATTCTGCCCACCCCTAATTTCAATACTCTGTGACCAAGGGGAGAAAGGAGATGGGGGGGAGACATGGGAAGGAGACGTGCATACATACACGGAAGTTACATATCATATTCTCTGTATCTTTTTGGTAGCACTACTGCCCTGCCTGTGCGGGTGCGTGTAGTGGGTGCTTGTGTCGCATGTGTCTCCCTCGTGCGTGCCCTGGTTTCTCCTATGCTCTCTTGCTGGTCGCTATTGGGAGCTGTGGGGTTTTGTTACATAGTGTCTGCTTCACGGGCTTTGTGGCCTTCTTGTGGCCTACGTTGTCGTGTGGTCTCGGGACTCCTCTGTTTGTGTGTGTTGCTACTTTCACCTTCATTATCTCTTGCTGTGCTGTTTCTCTGTGCGTCTGTCTCTGGTCCGTCCTCCTCATTATCCAACTCCCAACTGGTTGTTCCTGTGCTCATTGTGATGTCTTCCTTGTTCCATTCTATCACTTTATTACACTTGGCCATCCTGCTGTGGGACCATATTTTGCCATCACTTAATAAGGCGGATCTCGAGTAGGTTTCTTTGACTTGCAAAGGTTCGCTGAACTTGCTTTCGCCTTTCCTACGTAGTTGGGCCAGCTTCACTCGGACTAATTCCCTTTTTTCCAAAGAGACTTCTTTCACGCTGTGTTTCTTGTTGTAGTGGTCCGTGTAAATTTTCTGGGCCTTCTCCAAATTGCTACGGACCATAGCTGGGAATCCCTTACTCTGTAGTGTAAGGTTCAGCCACACTGTGTTGTCTCGTGTGAACGGGTCCTTGCCACGTAAAATCTTAAACAGACTGTATCCCGTCGTTGTGGGTGTGATGCGGTAAGCCCATACTGTCTGTCTCATTTCCGTCTCCTAGTTCTTCCCTGCACCGATGGCTGCTTGAACGGACCCCATGATCACGCGGTTGAACCTTTCCACGAGGCCGTTTCAGGCCGGGTGATACACCGGGGTATGTCTGGTTAAGATGCCGTTCCGTTTGGTGAATGCAGTCCATTTTTCTGATGTGAACTGAGGGCCGTTGTCACATGTGATGGTTTTTGGAATTCCCTCTCTCTAGAATGTGGCTGTGAGGAAGGCTACGATCCTGTCTGTGTCCGCCTTTTTACATAGTTCCACTTCCGGCCACTTTGAGTATCGGTCCATTAACACAATAGCATACTTGGGTACGCCCCACGAGTCGAGAATGGGACCCAGAACATCGACTGACAACTCTTCCCATGGGATGGTGGGAGTGGTGAATTTCCCCATAGGTGGCTGTAGCATGGTCTGCTCGCATGTCCTCACGTGCTTCTCCACGTGGTTGTCGATTGCGGGCCACCAATAAGAGTGTTTTACTCGACTCTTTGTCTTCACTATACCTTAATGGCCTTCATGCAGGATCGTGAGTAGTCGTTCTACTAATTGTTGCGGAGAAATCACTTTGTCCCCTCTTAAGAGGAATATGGCATTCTTGCTGATGGACAGTTCCTCCCGCACTTCCCAGAATTTCCGGAGGTCGGTATCCAAATGCCTCTTCTCTGGCCACCTCTGCGTGACAAACCTTTTCACGCTCTCAAGGTGGGTTCTGTCTCGTACGCTGCCTTCCATTCTTGCGCGCTTATGACCTCTTCCTGATCATTTGTGAAAGCTATCATGTACTCGTCCCACGACGTGTGTGCCGGCGCTTCTTCCTTTGCCGCCGATCTGCTGAGGTAGTCTGCCACTTTATTCTTGTTGCCTGGTAAATATTCAACATCATATACATAGTCCAACACTCTGAAGGTCATTTTTGCAATGTGTGGTGTGGCGCTGGCATGGCCGCTGGATGTAAGAACTTTGATCAGCAGCTTGTGGTCCGTCCGGAGGAGGAACTTGGAACCCCAGAGAAATTGTCGGAATTTTTCCATTGCCCAGACAGCTGCCAGCATCTCCTTCTCTATGACGCTGAACTTCTCCTCATTGGGGGCGAGAGAGTGGGATGCAAAGCTGTCAGTGGTCACCACATCTTCAGAGGACTGTTGCGACAGGACGGCTCCCAGACCCTTGTCACTGGCATCCGTGGTGAGGATGGAGAGGGCCGATTGGTCGAATCCGTGTAGAGGCACGGCATCACAAATGTCATTTTTGATTTGTAGGAATTCCTCACTGGAGTCGGCCGACCAGCTGAAGGCATTTTTGTCTTTAAGTAACTGCCGCAGGTGGTGTGTCTTGGTGGCAATTCTTTTTACAAATTTGCTGTAGAACTCGGCCAATCCTAGGAATGAGCGAACTTCTTCCTTGTTCTGAGGAGTGGGCGCAGACTTGATTGCCTCGACATTGTCCCTCTTGGGGGAGATTCCTTTATTGCTTATTTCATGGCTAAGGTATGTGATGGAGTGAAGGCCGAACCTGCACTTTTCCCACTCTGCAGTAAGACCGTTCTGCGACAGAATCCGTAGTACTGTAGTGAGTTTCTCGTCGTGGTCTTATTTGGTTGTCCCCATGATCAGAATGTCGTCCTGGAAGTACTGCACTCCACTGACGTATTTGAATAACCTGTGCATAAGTTTCTGAAACACAGCTGCAGTGGACGCTAGGCCGAATGGCATCCGCCGGAACCTGCAGCATCCAAATGGTGTGATGAAGGATGTAAATTTCCTACTTGAGGGGTGCAGAGAAATTTGGTGATACGCTGCTGTGAGGTCAATGGTTGAAAACCATTGGATTCCCTTGGTCTGGGCCCCCATCTCGTTAATTTTGGGCAGCAGAAATCTGTCCACTAGGATGTTTTTGTTAAGTTCCCGGAGGTCAATGCAGAGACACACATTCCCATTGGGCTTGCGTGCGACCATCAAGGGCGCCAACCATTCAGCACTCTCAACGGGTTCGATCACACCATTGTCTTCTAGACGCTGTAGTTCTCTTTGCACTGCCTCTCTGCAATTGAATGGGATGTTCCATACTTTGTGGCATACCGGTGAGGCCCCTTCCTTGAGACAAATTCTGTGTGTAAATTTTGGAGCTTGCCTATGGTGCCTCCGAAGACACACGGAAAGTCTTCTCTCAGTGTTTCGTCATCTGGTGTAGGTGGATTATCTGTCATGAGAACTTGGGTTGCGCCTCCTGGATTAAGTTGAATCCCTAATGCCCCTTGGTCTGCCCATCCCAAAACAGAGGGTCCCTTTTCCGCCACGTCCAGTTTGCCAACTGATGTCCGTCCCTTGAACTCAAAGCGGAGTGGGCGGAAGCCTACCATGGGGATCTTTTCTCCCGTGAAGGTGACCGGATGGACGTCCGTGGGGTGTAGGTGAGTGCCTAAGGTGCGCATGAAGTCTGTCTCCCAAATGTTGCATTGAATGATGGTGTAGGGGGACCCTGAATCTGCCACCATGGAAACCTATATTCCCCCTATGGACAACAAGCAAGAGGGTTTCTTAGTACTGTAGCAAACAATACCCAAAATCTGTCCATCTATGCATAGAATACTGTCCTCGTCTGCTTTTCCCTCCACCCCTTCAGTGTCAGAATCCTGCATAACACATTTGACGGAGGTGTGGCTAGGTTTACGTTTGCACACTTTCCCAAAGTGGCCCATCACCCCACAAAAGGAACATTTAACACGAAATGCTGGACATCGTCTATCATTGGCTACGTGTGCTTGACTGCCACACCTGTAGCAACTAGTCTTGTGGTCATAAACAAAGTAGGTCGCACACTGCTCGTCATACCAGCAAATAGCCTTGGTTCCGCACCTGCGTGCCGTGAGAGGTACTATACCTTTGATATTTTGGCAGTCTACTCGGCACCCCACATACTTACCTGCTCCCTGCTGACGAGAGGCAATTACCTCGAAACACGTGTCCAGGGATGGCATAATAGTGACATACTCGTGGCATAGGCATACTCACCGCTGCCACTACATTATCCAGAGTTCTATGGGGCTATTTGCTGGTATGACGAGCAGTGTGCGACCTATTTCGTATTAGTCTTGTGGTCACTAGGTGCTTTGTGGAGTCACACTACTTTCGGCATGGACTTCCTGTTGTACTTCGCTCCAACCGAGGGTGGAGGCTTGGCAGTGTGGGCTTTGGTGCCAGTCACTTTGCATACTGTGGCCTTGCTGTCGCTATCCTTTTTCGCAGCAGCTGCGCATCTTTTTGACAGTTCCGCTTTCTTCACCACGGCGATGATCTCGTTGAGGGGGGCATCTCCACTGACCCACAACATCTCCTGTATATTTGTGTTGACAGTGTGCATTATGATCTGGTCACGTACTAGTTCATCGTGGAGGGGGACAAACTTGCACGTGACCGCTAACCTCTTCAGCGCAGCTACGTAATCTTCCACAGACTCAGTGTCCATTTGTTTTTGTTGGAAGAAATGATAGCTGTCTATGGCAGTGCAGACCACTGGTTAATAGTGACTGTCTAAATCTTCCAACGCATGGTGAAATACATCGTCATCATTAGGGAGTCTAGTCTTTTTCACCATATTCTCATATACCCTAAGACCCTCCGGCCCCAGATTATGCAACAGGATTTTCTTTCTGCGTTTGCTAGAAAATTATGCTTCCCCTTCGTCTTCCAGAGCAGACAAATAGTTCAGGAAATAACCCTTCCAGTCCTCCCACTTCATGGCTGGCTCCCCTGGTTTAGGCAGGAAGGGGGCTGGATTGGTGAGAGAAAATGTCTTGCCACACATGCTGATAGGGTGATGGGGCCGGGGTCCGCAGGGTGGGCGCCAGTAGATGCAGGGTGGTGATTAGCCAGTTAAATGAACGGAACCTGCCCAGTGCCTTGGCTGTAGGTAGTGTGAGCTCCTAATGCCTCTGCTCCAGGGGCCGCTGTGTGATTGGCAGGAATGCTTCACTCCTCAACTCTGTCTCTGCCCATTAGGTGCTCTGGGGAATAGCAAAGCATGGATGTAGGCTGGGGTGATCCCTGTAGGCAATCAGCTCCCGGGACAGCACCCAAGGATAATCAGCAGGGCCAGTTGCAGGACTGTCAGGTGTGGCAACTAGCGGGTATGGAAGGTCCCTGGTGCTGAACCCCTCCCAGGACTCCTCTGGCACTTACTTTGGAGCAGCATGTTTTGGAAGGCTCGATTTTCAGGGCTGCAGGGCTCTGGAGTCTCAGTGCACAACACACTGCCCGCTGGCTGCCTCCAAGCTGTGAGCGTGCCAATCGCCGTTGGTGGTGCCTCGTGTGCTCAGGATCCCTCTGCCACGCTCTCCCTCTGATACCGGATCTCCGTGCCGAGCGCGGTAGCTCAATAGCACGTGCACGCGGGTCAGCGCTGTAGCGGCGCGACTCGAACACCAGCCTCCTCGTCACTTTGTAGAGTATTGATGTGTCGGGTAAGGAGACACCGCACTGTTTTCTCCGGTAAAGTACTTTATTTATTTAATGGAGGGAGAGCGTCGGGCTCACTCCCGCACGTAGAGCCCTCCATGCGAAATGCCCGCCAATGCTTCCAGAGTGCCTCTGGCCATCACGTGGTGTTGAGCACTAGAGCGCGACACCACACAGCCACCCTACCACCAGGGCTTTAAGTGAGATAAAAAATAGTGGGGGTACCTGGAAATGGTGGAGCCTTTAGGGCGCAGCCTAAACAAATACATTAAAATTCCCGTAGTGGGCCACCTTGCACACACATTTGCATAGAATCCCAATTGCAAGGACCATATGTGACCGTTGCTCTGAGCACTTTTCAGAGAGGCCAAGCATTGGATGACCACGTATTCTGAACAGCTTTTTGCCTCTGATAGGCAATGAGAAACTCGCACTGCATCCAGCTGAAACTCAATTGTGCCCCTTTATAAACACCTGGATGCCACTCACTTCAAATTATGCACTAGACAAGAGTAATATGTGCAGGGGGAAAAACCAATAACACAACATCCTGGAAAAAGCAAACATGCATATGGAATGCAAGATTAAGTAAATCATATGGAATATCAGCAGGAACAGCATGGATTACCTTAATGTTTTAAAACAGATTGTTCAGAAATCGATCAGTGCTTTTCCATTAAAAGTTAAGGACATATCTATGGGGACCGAAAGCGACCTGTTTCATTGTCGTTTTAAATTGCTATCAGGTCTGAGTCCTGGAGGGACCCGGCCCACTTAAAGCCCTGCCTATCACTAACCCTACTCCTAGCCCAGATCTTGTTTAGTCAGTGGCGGCCGCTATTTACCAGAGGTGGTGAGGTGGGGGAAGGAGGAAAGGAGTTGAAGGGGGTAAATTAAAATAATAAATGATAATAAAAAACAATGCTTACCTTCAGGCCGGCCACTCGACTGGCCGCCGCCACTCAGTCCGCTCGCCGCAGACTCTGATGGAAGCAGGAACCAGGAAGTACCCAGGCTTCTGACTCCCCTAGCTTTTCAGTGTTATGATTGGTTTGAGTGCCGTGGTTTGGCGCACAGATGGGGAATGGGGGCCTGGGCATGTTCTGCACCCAGGATGTAATGCTGGATGCAGAACATGCAAAGTGTGCATGACCGTCCTGGTCTGCCCGAGAGGGCCGGCCAAACAGTTATGCGCACTTTAGAGTAGAGCAACCACTCCTTCTCCTGGCCTCTGCCCTGCAGTCCAGCCCGCCCACACCAGGAAATGGAAAACAAATGATAACAACGCTAGCTATTATCATTTGAGTTTTCCTTTAATTACTGCTCTCAGAGCAGTGGGGCAACGCTCCTCCGCCTTAGTTGAGGAGCCGCCCCTGCATTCAGTCTTCATTATAACTCACTCCAACCGCAACTGCTTCTCCCTTCAAACACAAGAATACTCACTCATCCTAACCTAACCCTACACCCACCCTGACGCATGAAGCAACATGACCAACTTGAAAGTATTAGAAATAACAATGTCATATTTTCAAGATGGCTGCCATGCAACTTGATACAATGTGGTGGCCATCTTGAAAGTATACAAAAAACACTTTCAAGATGGCCGCTACTACTGACTTTGACAAGGCTTTTAAATTGTGTCAGCAGTAGCAAAGCCCTAAACTGCAGTCAAAAAAGCACTTTTTACCAATGCTTATATCAGCTGTGTTCCTTTTGCCATTGTACTACACCTGGGGTGGAAATAACATAACATGTATTTGTAAAGTGTGAATTAACCCAAGGGCATCTTAATGCTGAATAACAGATGTTTATTGTAAACCCAACTCAATGGTACTGAAAATCAAAATATACCTCTTCCCTACAAATTTGCCAAATGCAGTGAGGGGCTCTTCCGTTTCCAGCATCTCATGGACAGACAAGGGTCTTCAACGGAGTGAGGGCCCTCTGAAGGGTGGGGTCCGAGCTGCGCACTTCTCCTGTGTGTTGACACTATGGTTGAAAACAAGAATAAGTGGGAAAACACGCACAACTTTTTCTCCATGATATTCAATGTTCTCAGTTAGTAGTGTGCTCGCGGGGTATCATTCTCTGATCCAAGAGTGCGGTGTCCACTGTAGAAACAGCGTGCCCTAGTAGGGTCTGTCCCCTTAGCACTACCAGATCCCCATTTTCTGGGGTTGCTTGGTTTTTCAATGTTGGACATGAATGAAACAAAACATACTTTTTAATCCGTAGAGAATGTTTAATCGTTTTCTGTCTTTATAGACTCAATTTTCATTCATTGCTTAGTTTTAGCAACAATATGTACATCCATTACATTGTTAGATACAATCCTCTATCCTTTTTCTCCATCCCTCCCGATGCATTTCGGGAAACGAGCCCTTTGTCAGCGGATAGTTCTAGAGGAAAAGATATGTTAAAAAAAATTAGGAAAATTAAAACATCATACAATCCGTGGTCAACCGCCATACATGGGTGTGGTGATCGATGGTTCCGGGCTAACGTAATGATGTGATTGCAGACCTCGAATGTTAAGCATAAGGGCCCACTCCATGCGGTGATATGCTCATTTGTCCAAATCGATGCAGTAAATTCGATGCCAACGATAATAATGTGACTGAATCATGCCATACCCCCAATCATGCAATAGATAACAAGAACAACGATGCCTCAAATCCTAAGCATGCTGGTACTTGCGGAGTGCCTGACAAACTAAACACTATGGTGGCCTATATAAGTGAATGGTATCTGTGGTACGGGTGTGAGTCTATATGATAGGATGAGTGACTCAATGTGTATCACACACTAATACAGCTCATGCAGGACGTTAATGCCTGAGGTGTGTCGTTCATAACTCTGGTGACAACCGGGGTAAGTATACAGCAGAATACTAACTCATGCAGGTTAAAATGTTATTTACGGGTGAAATGGTGAAATACAAGACCAGTGACTGCAAGTATATCATGTGGGAGAATGCCTTCATTGTAGGCTGTGTACGATGAAGGCATACCTCCGTATGTTATACTCGCAATCAATCACCGGTCTTGTATTTCACCATTCCACCCGTTAATAACATATTGACTTGCATGAGTTAGGATACTGCTGGATACTTACCCCAGTTTTTTTACCAGTATTTTAATGTCCCTGCAGGTAAAAAAATTGAAAACTCCCCTAAAGCCGGCATTTGTTCCCATTATTAATGCACACTTTAAACAGTAAATGTTAGAAGAAAACACTTTAAAATGTTTTCTGCAGCTGCCTTAATGAATACTGACTGATAAACAAAGACAGAAAGGCCATGTTAAGACTGAACACAGAGGACTTCATGTACAGTTCTACTTAAGAATTATTTCAAACAGGAGAGCGAGAGACAAACACATCAGTTGCACTCTCCCAGCTACAATAGTTGCACACAATAGCAACTGATAATCTTGAAGGATGAATAAAAGGGGTCCCACTCTGTTTGAGGATATTTACTTACAGCCAGACCTTGCTAAGATGATACCACCAGGGCGGACTCAACCGTAGATGAAATGAGAGTTCTTAGATCAAGTCAAACTGGACAAGCAGGGATCCAGAAGAGTTGTTAAAAATACCTTCTACTATACCAAAAGATTTTTCTTTATTAATAGGGTACCTGGCTTATGTATAAAATTAAATGTAGTGTGGGGTTTTATTGAATATAATCATTCAATTGTACCCCCATGTGCCAACATGTTTCGGCCCATTCCAAGGGCCCAATCAGGTCTGAGACCTTCGTCAGGGCTGAACTCTGAATGCGCATTAATGAACACAGGAGTACGTTTAGATGTAAAAAAATGATTACGAAGCTAATGCGCCATTTCTGTACAGTTAGTCACACAGAGGACGATTTTGCATGGACATTTATTAAAAAATTGCCATCTTCACCTAGCAAGAAACAGTTAGTGAAACTTGAACAAAGATTGACATACAGACTCTCCAGTACCACAAAAAGATTGATCGAAGAAATCCCTTGGACTTCACTTTTATAAATGTGGCACACAACTCGATAAGGAGCTCCACACCAATCTATAAAAATAACACATATCTTTATATATTTTTAGGCATCAGAATCAACAAAATCAGGTAGGTACATTTTCAAGAGAAACAATTTAGCATTTAAAAAGTCGACAGTGAGTTTTTCAGAAGCTGCAAAGTTATCAAATGGGAGGAATAGCAAGTACAGCATTCAGGTGCAGTATAGCGACTTACGAGACCAATCTCCTTGACTTGAGGCAAGGTCCAAGACAGCATCAGCAGGTCACCTCCAGCAGCAATAGGGTGGCCGGCTGCAGTGGTGCTAAACAGCATTGGGTGCCCAATGTTAGTCGATGGGGATTGGTCTGCTTGAAAAGAGGCTTCAGGTTTTGACTAGGAGGCCAGTCAGGCTGAACCAACAGGTGGGCTCAGACCTCATCGTGCTCGAGGACGGGGTACACCTTTGGTCCACTTCTCCAGGGGTGACAGGGGCAGAAGTGTCCTTAGGCATCGGCCCATCGTCACCGGGAGCAGTCGTGCTAGTTGGGGCCTGCAAACAGAGAATGCAGGTGCATCGAGAAGTTCACTGCGGGGAGACCCCAGGTGGGCTTATAGTCTGGAGGGTCCAGTTTGGCACCCTTGGCCCACTTCAGCTCGGGCTAGGCGGCTCGGGTGCAGTGGTGCTTCCAGGTGTTCGATTTCATGGTCTTGGATGCAGGGGAACAGCTCCGCTATCCCACAAGAGTTTATGTGTCTTTAGAGAACTGCTAGCTGTCCTGCCAGGCTTTGGAGGATCAGCCGCGTGCAGGACGAGACGACTTTGGTGCAACTGTGTGAGAAAGGCAGATGAAAGATAGCAGAAAGATGTGGGGAGAAAAGAGGCGCAAGTGTCTAAGAGAGATGCAACACGGCAAAGTGGTGTGACTGGAAGACCGGGTGGGAGTGCTTGAGACAATTACAGACCTTCTATTGTTTAATTCACTCAAATTTTCAAAATTGACAGTATTTTTTAATTCAAATTATTCACTCTAAACACCTGGATACCCTCTCCGGTGATTAGTATGCTATACAAAATAACATACCTTTGTTGTAAGTCATTTATGTGATACTGGTTACACACACTGGTTAAGCCAATAGGTTTGGTTTGTTTTAGGTGTGTGTCTGTTAGTGTGACATGTCTTTTGATGTAAGCTCACAAAAAGGCACCAAAATACTGGTCGGGTGGTACTATGGTAAGCACAGAATGTTACTTCCCCTGTTTATGCCTCACCATTAATTATAAACCACACCCCTAGGTAAAGATACCTTGTTACACATTTTAAGCCACGCCCCTTCTAGAGACGCCCCAATTTTACCATCCCACTTAAAGCGCTGTAAGCCGTTGTAACTTTCCATCATAGGCCCCAGCATGGGCTAACCCCAATGTAGTTTACCGCCACTCTAGGCTGCGAGTCCCTTCTCCAAGGTCCTGGTGTGGCACAGCTTCCAGCTTCTTTCATCGCTTGCCGCTGGAGCAGAGTCTCGATTCTGTGCTGCTAAAGTGGTCTCTGTTTTTGCTATTAAGGTTTAATTCCGTGGGGGATGAGGTTTGACGCATGGCAAGATGGCCGCATAATATCGCGGCTATGCCAGACACCGATATCATCGTGCAATAATCCTGATTCTCGGACGTCACTACGGCACTTGCTGCCCTGAATCTGGAGGTGTGCTCATCTGCGAATTTTGCTGAGGGGAGAGACGCTAACACAGCATGTACTGGTGATCCTGAGGGACGCCGCGCTCGAGATAACATGCCAGCCCTCATCTCCCTGTCTTGAGTGTTATAGTCCGCGGATCGTGCGATGGCCGGATCGGCTGCATTGGCTCCGATTACCGCCTCTATGATATCCTGCCTCCCTTGTCGCCCGGATTGAGTGGACCTGAGGTGCCCCACATTGCTGTGTTGCCGTCGGAGGGGCCTGCCAACAGCTGTGAACGGGATGTGTACCGTGGCCTAGGCGCACTGAAGTGAGCTTTATGCTCTGCGGACCGTTCCGCGGGACCTGACACAGGTGAGGGGGCGCCGGAGTGGTTTGGTGAGAGCCCAATGGAGGGACACTGAGGCGGCATATTGATTGTCCCAGAGGTGGCAGCCTGGCCGCATGGTGGTACTGCATGACAAAAGAGCGAGGAGCAGCTGTAAAGCAAGAGATGCACACATAACGGGGTCACTTCATGGAGGCTTGGTGAGACTATTGGCATAACCAGACAGACACTTGCACTCTGTTGGGATACAGATCAGCATCCGGAAAGCGGTGATTGCCATACTACAGCTTGGTTACCCCTGACTACTATTCAAATATTGCGCAAAAACTGCTTTTGTCATCAGGGCTGGAGCTGGGGTACGTGCCACAAAGCTAGTATGCCTCACGTTGATTGATGACTGACTAAAAGTGTATATACTATCCTACGGTAGTGCTATAGCGACGTATTGGCGTATGGTCATGTTGGCGGGCGGTCTGGGATATCTACCAGGTACATGCATATTGTTCCCTAACAAGTTGGAGAGCACAGATTACCGCAGGTTCTTTCATCACTGGAAGCGTACAATGCCACGCTTTATCCCCGCGTGGATTTCTGAAAGCCCCCCATGTCTATTAATAAACTCGTAGCCTGGGCAATACCAATGCAAGTGTATTGGGGCCTCCACACAATGGGTAAGCTGGACAAACATCAACCGCGACTCACGTTCAAGCTGCGCAAATCTGGTAAACCCCAGCATGTCTCAGACTCAAAACTGGACAGTGCCACCCCAACCCCGGCCACGTTGGAGAAGTCCCTAGCTGCTATAACCATGAGCCTACAATCCATAAATGACAATATGGAGGCTCTAAATGATCAAATTGATAAGATTTCCGCCAAGTTTGACAAACAAAGCCTGCGTATTGGAGAAGCGGCGGCAGAGAATCTCGAACACAGAGGATGGCCTACAGAAAATTGAGATGAAAACATCTGACATGGAACAAATACCAGCGGTCATCCAAGCCAAGAATGAAGACCACGAAGTGCGCTCAAGATGCAACAATGTACGCATTTTGGGGCTTCCTGAATCGACCAGTGTTGGGCGCCTGGAAACATATATCAAAAATCTGTTCCGAGAGGTATAAGGGAGGGACACCCTATCTAGTATGTTTATTGTGGAAAGGATCCATTGATCATTAGCAGCGCGGCCGCCTCCGGGAGCCCCACCCAGACAATTATTGGCCGCTTGCTCAATTATAGAGATAGAGACGCTATACTGCGAGCTTCCAGACAAAAAGGAAATTTCACTTATCAAGACAATGCACTCTCCTTCTACCCTGACTTTACAGCGACAGTGCAAGCCGCGCGTAAAGAATTCCAGGCAGCCAAGAAAATCCTGTTGGCAGAAAAGATCCCTTATGTAATGCTTTACCTGGCACGTCTTCGTATTGGAACCGAGGATAAAGCTAAGATATTCACAAATCCTAAGCGTGCACTGGATTGCGCTAAAATGCTGCATCGCAAAAATACACCATCTCCCACCACCTCGGATGTCCATGACTGAGGAAAAGATCACTATACTCCTGAGATATGTACTGATGAAGGATCTGCATGACGATCCGACCCTACTGTTCTATTCAACACCATTGTCTATGGACGGCACCACGTAAGACTCATTATCAATGCCCTGTGCATTGGAACTGCAATATTGAAGCTTTCTGATGTTTCGGTATCCTTTTCTGTTGTTGACTATCTGTTTTATGCAGGATTTTCCTTGCACAGGACCTGAATTGTTGAATGCTGCCGTTATTATAAGTCTGTAACGATGGCTTGAGTGCTATACATGGACACTCGGTGGCCACCTCCCCTGCTTTTTGGGAGGCTAGTTGTGTTGCAATGCCCCCTGAATGGGTAATCCCCACAATATTGTACTATTGTTGTTTCTTGCATTGGGGTTTGCTAGGGATGATGGGTATGGCTTTAGCAAAGTTAGGGTGCTGAAGTGGGAGGGGGTGGGGGGGTTCTGTAATGTTGTTTTTAATTTTATACGAGGTGATCGCACAAATAGATACGATGAGGTTACGTTTACCAGGGATTGCACAGAGATAATTTGCATTTTGGATTCTGCTCTCTTTTGCATGTTTTGTTTAGTGGTCAGTAGCTATTGCAGGGAACTGAGACATGGGGTATCGAAGCACAACATGAGGATTTCTGAAAAAGGTCTGTATTTATATGCTGAATTATTGTACAACTGCCCATCTGGTTACACAAGTCCTAATTCTGACTCACGTCCACATAGCTCTGATGCCTTAGGCTATGCACGTTGATTAAACCTGCTTGATGTGGATTATAAGGGGGCTCAATACACCCAAAAATATCCGCCAGGTCCGATCTTATTAAGACAGACACAGGTTCAGATAGCCCTTTTACAGGAAACGCATCTGACCAAGGCCTCGGAGGCCAGAATTGCGACTGGGCAGGGTACAAATTAGCATCATCATACTCCGCATACGCAAGAGGGGTTCTTGTCTTGTTTAAATGAGGTCTGCAATTCACAGCCCTCAAAACATATGTTGATGATGAAGGACGGTGCGCTATGGTCCATGGGAAGTTAGGACAAACTATGATCACTGGCATTAACATTTATGGCCCAGTTTCAGACGAACCACAGGTATTTCTCCGCATGCTAACAGTGCTGCGCACTTGGCCAGAGGCAGCCATCTTATGGGGGGGAGATTTAAATACACATTTGGACCCTACCAAGGATAGGTCGAACCCGCAGGGTGCACGCAATGTGAAGGTAGCTCAGTGTATACGGGATGTTATGCCGGGGATGAGGCTGGTGGATGCCTGGTGCTTGCGTAACGATGAAATGAGAATAGGCACATACATCTCACCGGCATATGATACGTGGTCTAGACTGGATTACTGGCTTTTAAATTAAATGAAGAATGCAACAATTGTGTTACTGATGTAGTTCTGCTTCCACAGACATTATCTGACCATAGCCCAGTAAAGCTAAATATTAGTATATCCACACCCATACACCGCCCGTTCACATGGCGATTCAGAGCTGAGGCCTTGCTAGACCCTATTTACAGTGACACCATAAGGCAAGCAATAACACAATTCTTTGAAATAAACGTGGGCACCGTAGAAAGTGCTGCCACCCTGTGGGAGGCCTTTACGGTCCCTGTGAGAGGAGTATGCATAAGCACTACAGCCGGCATACTGAGAGATATATGAGGCCAAGTTTCTAACATTGAAGCTACGTTAGCGAACCTGGAACGCAACTACACAGCCAACCCCAATACCATTACATTAGTGTGCATACAAGATTAGCTAAAGGAATATAACACCATGGTGGAAACCGAAACCCGTTATCTATCACGTCATCATATTGCACAAGCATATGGCGAGGGAGGCCGACCTGGTCGTCAACTGGCCACCAGACTCAAATTCCAAACTGAACATTGTCCCATCATGAAAATAGAAGATGCACAGGAAGACGAACACTACACACCTCAGGGGATAGTTGAACAGTTTAGATCTTGTTATTCCGCGCTGTATACATCGCAAGGGAGCACGGATGAATCAGCGCTTGATGACTACCTCTCTGATATTCATTGTGCCTGGCTGGCTGACGGCCACCGGGAATATCTCAGCCAACCAATAGTCGAAGAAGATATCAAAGCAGCAATCCGATCTTTACCAAACAAAAAGGCCCCTGGTCCGGACGGACTCATAGCTGAATTTTACAAGGAATATGCTGATCTTTTAACGCCCTATCTATTAGAAGTATATACTGAAGCCCACAAAGCGGATATTCTCCCCTTATCGTTGAAACTGGTCTTAATTATTACCCTACTGAAAAAAGTTAAACCCCCGTCCCAATGTGACTCTATCGTCTGCTGTCATTAATTAACTTAGACGCAAAAATATTAGCGAAATTTTTGGCCACTCGACTTCAGCCTTTAATGACCTGCCTGGTGCTTCTGGATCCATCTGGTTTTATACCTGAACGCTCTACGTCACATAATTTAAGAACGCTTTTTGCCATGTATCATATCTTAACATCAGACCTGCCTGCTGCTGCGGTAATGTTGGATGCAGCTAAGGCATTCGATTCCATTGAATGGTGCTATATGTTTTATGTATTGAAGCGAATGGGGTTTCCACCCATGTTTATGCGCTGGGTGCAGCTTCTATACAATGAACCTTCGGCAAGTGTCCGAGTGGGGGCCTCACTTGCGAACCCCTATCCATTAACAGAGGCACTAGACAGAGTTGTCCCCTGTCGCCACTACTGTTTGCTCTCATACTTGAGCTCCTGGCTTGTGTAATCCTGCAGCGTAACAGGGAATCAGTGCTTAATATCCCTATATGCCGACGACATGGTGCTTTTTATACGTGAGCCACATATATATTTAGCCCCAATTTTGCGGGAATATATACGTTTCGGTTTATTCTCCGGACTTTCAATAAAGTGGGATGAATCAGTAATTGTTCCCTTGACGACGATCACCACGCCTCCACAAATGGAATATCCGCTGATTTGGTCCGCGGATCCTGTGAAATATTTGGGAGTGTGGGTGCATCGTGACCCGGAGATTGTAATCAGGGAAAATTATGGTACAGCATGTGCGACATTAGCATCTCAAGTTGATAGGTGGTCCTCTCTGCCCCTTTCCTTGGCTGATCGCATCGCCAATTATCAAAATGATGGCGTTACCTCGATTTCTCTATCTCTTTAATAATATTCCGATGAACCTACCAAAACAGCTATTCCACACTATTTGCACCCAACTGCTTTGGCTGATATGTAATGGCAAGCAGGCTAGGGTAAGCTGGCACACACTCACTTTGGATTATGCACAAGGTGTCCTTTGTGCCCTGGATCTATATGTTTATTATCTCTGCGCACAGGCACAATATGCCTATTATTGGCATCACCCGCATGCCTTATCGCCACATGTGGAGGTAGAAGACAGAGATGCTTACCCCACTTCACTGGCCAGGATACTCACACATACACGCAGAGGCATGCCACATACTGAAATAAATACAGTGGACACCACTATTGCTGCCTGGCAGGCCATTGGTAAAATGTCAGCTAAATTACCGTTATACGCTCCAGCGCTGCCACTTGCACACCATGCTTCCCTCTCAGTGACTCAAGAAACAGGGGCGATCCGATCATTGCAAACTGTGGGTATTCAACACATGCAGGATGTCTTCATAAAGCATCAGTTTCTCACAGCTGAAGACCTCCAATGCGTTACTAATCAATCGCTGTTATTCAGATTCACTATTCACCGATTGAAACTAGCGCTTAAGGCTCATTACAGCTCTTTCCCAGAGGAGCCACCTACACCTCAGTCATTGCAGCTTCTATTAGTGGCACCTTCAAAATGTAAACTGGTGACTAAATTATATAAAGTAGTGCGCTCCGAAATGGTGAGGGTGGGAGACGATAGCCTAGACCAGTGGAATAGTAAACTAGATCCTCCACTGGACCTGACTGCTTGGGAACACGTATGTACATTAACTGGTAAATTGACTCCAAATGGCAATATCAAAATTATCCATTTTAAATATATACACCAGGTTTATCATACACCTTTGAAACTGTATAAAATTGGTCTCCAGGATACCAGTGATTGCTTAAGATGTTGTCAACCTGACGCAGACGTTTGGCATTTGGCGTGGCATTGTGCATCTGTCGCAAAATTCTGGGGGGCTGTTATACACTGTTTGCAGACTATGTCTGGTCAACAATTGCAATGTATACCTGCAATGTGTTTATGAAGCTATGGGCTTCATGATAAAGGTGCACTGGGAACATTTTTACGGATTGCTTTACTATTAGCAAAAAGACGAATAGCGTTGACCTGGGAGAGCTCACTGATCCCACGATGTGATCACTGGATAAAGGACATGGTTTATTGCAAAGAATCTCTTGAGTTGTATGCAGAAGAATGACCATCATCTTCTAAACCTAAAGACATTTGGGAACCACTACAGCAATATTTATTGACGAACAATCAGCAGAGCCCTCCGATCACTCCTTAAAGTGACATTGGCCAATACTATGTAATCCCTATGTTGTATCAAGTACATAACGAATGATAACCTATCTCCTATCAGTAATGGGAGATGGGTTCGAAATAGTATCGATCACTTCTAGTTGGTTGTGTTGATTGTTGTGGTTGATGGTATACCACCGACATGGCGGCTTTATGTACTAGCCCTGTTTGAAAATCAATAAACAGAATAAAAAAAAAAAAAGGTTTAATTCCTTGGTCCATGTGATTAAGGATTTTTAGTACCTGGTCAGGGATACCTTTACAATTCAGCAATCTTAGCTGACGTTCACTTTTAATCCGGGGTCATAATGTGGACCCCTGGAACCCGGGCGTTGCAGGGTGGCACCCAACACTACAAGGGGCCCCTATTCACCCCAAGACCAATGAATATCTGTGAGATATGGGAGACTCAGGGGTCCTTTTCACATTCTGCAGGGGGGCCTATCATTTTGCGTCACTCCATTGTTTCAATCCTGGCGAGAGTCAAGGCAAAAGTAATACATCACATTGTCCACGGTTTATGTCTCCAGATAAGACGTCGCAAGGGGGATCCACGTTTGACACTGTCCCAAAGTGGTCCTCCAAACTCAGGTAGCAAAAAAGGTTGTTACCGTTCCCTCAGGTTTGGGGGGCGGGGCTTTGGCATCAGCACACCCTCACCTACAGCTCCCAGAGAGGTTGGTTACATTGTGGATTTGATCACTACAGGAATCGTATCAGTTTTCCCATGGTTATGGTTGGCCCTACTCTTTCTGATGTTGTGGGCAAAAAGTCCGAAGTATGTCCACTCCTGCGTCCCCCTTAATGCCACATACGTACACATGAACACACGCATGCACAACTACCTGAGCAAAACCAGTGCCATTTTCACTTACGCTAAATCAGAGGCATCCCTTTCATACATAAAATGCTGACATCCCTTTCATACATATAATGCTGACATCCCTTTCATACAAATAATGCTGGCATCCCTTTCATATATACAATGCTGGTACCCATTTCATATATATAATGCTATCATCCCTTTCATACATATAATAATGACATTCCTTTCATACATATAATGCTGACATAAAATGTAAAATGTAAATTGATACTTGTATAGCGCACTACTCACCCGCAAGGGTCTCAAGGCGCTTGTATGAATACCGCTGTGGAACCCATCCTGGCTTTCCCTGTGAGGCGTCCACTCCTGTGTGGACCAGGCATCCTTAGCGTTGTGGGGGCCATTGTGGAGATTAAGCAAACTATTTCCCAGAGTTGCAGAGTGGGACTCCGTGATTGGAATAGGCACTGAGGCGAGAATTATCAGGTCTGTGGAATTTTGAGCCCAAGACCCACCGAGGCAGGGAATTGACCCCTGGTCCCGGGCCAGACCTCTGCATCAGGGTCTGCCGCTCTAACCATTGAGCTACACTTCTCCACCCCTTCCATACATATAATGCTGACATCCCTTTCATACATATAATGCTTGCATTCCTTCCATACATATAATGCTGGCATCCCTTTCAAATATATAATGCTGGCAACCCTTCCATACATATAATGCTGGCATCCCTTTCATACATATAATGCTGACATCCCTTTCATGTATATATTGCTGGTACCCCTTTCATATATATAATGCTGGCATCCCTTTCATACATATAATGCTGACATTCCTTTCATACATATAATGTTGGCATCCCTTTCATATATAAAATGCTGGCATCCCTTTCATACATATAATGCTGGGATCCCTTTCATACATATAATATATAATGCTGACATCCCTTTCATACATATAATGCTAGTATCCCTTTCATACATATAATGCTGACATCCCTTCCATACATAAAATGCTGACATCCCTTCCATACATATAATGCTGGCATCCCTTCCATACATATAATGCTGGCATCCCTTTCATACATATAATGCTGGCATCCTTTTCATACATATAATACTGGCATCCCTTTCATATATATAATGTTGACATACCTTTCATACATATAATGCAGGCATCCCTTTCATACGTATAATGCTGGCATCCCTTTCATACATATGATCCTGCCATCCTTTTCATACATGTAATGCTGGCATCCCTTTCATATATAAAATGCTGGCATCCCTTTCATACATATAATACTGGCATCCCTTTCATACATATAAGCTGGCATCCCTTTCATACATATAATAATATAATACTGGCATCCCTTTCATACATATAATGCTGGCATCCCTTCCATACATATAATGCTGACATCCCTTCCATACATATCATGCTTGAGACTAGATGTCACTCAGAGTGAACTTTGAATCAAACTGCAACTTAAAGTAGCACAGTTAAAATGTCCACTGTACATGGTCAGTAACAAAATAAAATGTGATGCTGTATGTTTTTTAAAAGAAACGGTTCTGTTTGTTTATAGTGATGGATGGCAAAAAGCATTGGCAAATCCAATAGCTCTTCAGCTCAATATCAACTTTTGGCTTTGTCAATTCTCGTTTTGCTTTGACATGGTTTTTGTAAACATTGTAGGCAGGGTAGCTGTTGGGCCCTCTCTAATATAAGAGACGAACATTAGTTTGGGCTAAAATAAAAAAAACATTCTGTATCAAAAGGTACTCTTTGCAATCATGGTCACTGGTACTGTAGGGAACTACTCTGTGTGTGGATGCACTTCTTGTGAAATAGCAGAATGAAGTCACTCACAGCCAATGGCTGAAATGGGTTGCCCCATGCTGTACGCTGTAGTGGGCGAAAAAAATAATTGAATGACATAGCAGTAAACTAATGAATGAAGAAGAATGGATGTTTGGCTTGACGACACTCGTACATTTGAGGAACAAGTCAAGGGATTATCAGGAACGTGCTTTGGTATTTTTAAAAGCCTTAAATCAATAATTTGCTTTATCCATCCCCTGCTTCGGCAAATGACTCTACAGTCTTTAATCATCTCACCACTTGACTATTGCAACATTCTTTATCTGGGCGCTACCAGGGGCAGTATTACACAATGCCGCGCATTTTCCTTGTTTGTGCCTGGTGCACCCTTCAAAAGGTGGGTCCTGCGCAAACAAGGATAGTGCACCATATTATATTGAATGCAATGCCCCCAGAGCAGCCGCAAAGTCATGCTGCCTTGGGGACAGCGTATTTAGGTGATATACGGAGTGGCTTTGTAGCAGCCGCTCTGTGTTTCACTGTGCAGACGGCAACACACCTGCACTGTTAAGAGGGGTGAAAGATCCCTTTGCAGGTGGGTGCAGCGAGTGACTACACCCACCTCTAAGGGGATGTCTAGGGGTTCCATAAGTTCCCCTTCTCCCCCTTCATAGGGCGGCCATCAGGGGACGCACTGACGGTGCGCCTCCTGACAGATTCTGTGCTTCTGCACCTGCAACTATAATAAGGTTTGGGCACACAGAAAAAGAGATTCCCTCATTTGCATGGGGTCATGCACCTATGCAAATGAGGGAATGCCCTCAGATGATAGCACTGCCACTACATGTGCACCAGTGCTATCTGAAGATGGCACACAAGTGTCTGCGGCCCCTTCTATAATACCAAAGTGCCCCAGGGGTGCGCAAAGCAGGCACAAACGTTTGTTGTGCCCCAGGGGCACTTTGTATAATATGGCCCCAGATCTGTAATCTGCAGACTGTTCAGAATGCGGCTGCCAGATTACTCTTCCATTTACCTAAATTCTGCTCTGTCTCTAAGCTGCGTTGCAAACATCACTGGCTTCCGATTGAGAAACGTGTCCAGTTTAAAGCTTTGTGCGTAACTCATCAGATTATCAACAAGCAGGGGGCACTGAGTTTGGCTTTCCTTGTGGAGTAGTACATACCTACTAGGGTGATAGAGCGTCATATGTACTGAGATTTGTAGGGGTGCATCATATTCACCGTTAGTCAGCACCCATATATAATCAATGTATTTTTAGAAGTGTCATAAGAAATGTATTGGCTGAAATCATTTAACGTAGAGGTGTTAGAATTGTAATAATGTTTTGAGAGAAATTAACGTCATTAGTTATTGTGAAATGTATCTGTAACAAGTTTAATGATTAGTTCCGTATAATGCTAGGTGTTAGGTAAATCGTATGCAATGTTAAGAATTAGGAGCGTAGGTTACTTATGCTTAGCTATAAGATGATTATGTTGAATTAATGCATAGAATGTAATTGTAATGTGTTTAAATTTGCAAGGCCTAATTTCGTATGCAGGAGAGAAGGCCTGTTTGGTCCTTATATTAGCTATATTTTAGGCTGACAGGGATTTTTAGTAAGGCTTGAATTGTAGTGAAATGTAAAACTTCACGATGCGAAGCGTCTCTTTTTCCGTTCCCATGTTTCTGTTGCAGGTGCAAGGACATTTAGCTCGTTAGTTAGAATAAGTCTTTGAGTAGGAGTTGAGATACGGGGAGAAGACTGTAGGGGAGTGCATTGGAATGTGAAATTGTAACTCCTAGTACGGAAGGTGCCTGGGACCCAAGGTCAAGCTAACGGACAATGGAAGAGGAACAGCTTTGGATGGAACTTTACAGGAGGAAGACCTTTCTGAAGAGGTGTGCCGAAGGGCGTGTTCGACGATTTTTGGGGTTTGTATTAGGGACAGTGCCCCGTGGGTGGAGCAGATGAGACTTAGGCGGGAAGCTTGAAGGAGCATCATAGATCGAGCTCTCACCAAGTGAAGACTTCTTAGGAAGTTTCACTCCTGACACCTCTTTCTTGATTTTCTCGGTTGGGAGGGAATGCTAAGTAAGGATGCCACTTAAGAATAGAGCAGGGACAGAAATGCTTTGATTAATGAATTCGAAATTTGATGTTACTATAGCGATTCTGTATTTGATGCTTTTAGAAGCTGTAATTCTTTTTATTTTTAGCCGAATGCGGATTCTTCGTAGGTTAGCATTCGTGCTAGTGCCCATTTATCTTTTGTGCCTTGTATTGAGGTGCCTTTATATTCAGATGTTTTTGCTGTTAATAAAATCTCGAAAACTTTAGATTCTGAGTCCTCTATTCATTCACAATTTCAAATTGCGGTAGATATATTCTGATAATTGTGTTTACTCCCTCTACGCTATTTGGCAAGTAAAAAGATCCTGGCGACCTGAGAGGGTTCTTGTAGATAATTGGGTAGACAAGAAGTCCTATCAGTTGGAAGCAGAGACGGATGGTTATTTCCAATAGCGAGTGAAGATTTAGATTAGGATAATTGATCCTTGAGGCCCATAAACGTTAAGTGATGGTGAATCATCAGATGGTGAGCAGCAGACGACGACGGCTGATGGACATTGACGGCGAGTAGCAGTGCGGCAGAAAGCAGCAGTCCGAGGAGGGAGTATGAATAGGGCGAGATGTTGTAGATTGCGGTGTTGATTTGTTGTGTGATGTCTTGCGGAGTTGGTGTGAATGTTGAGTGATTGTGAGATCAGGCTGTGAGCGCGTGCAGCCCGGGAAAGTCTTTGGCTCGACGAGTAGCTTAAGCGATTGGGTGTAGAAGACACCCGCGGTAGATTTTGTTGACCACCCGAAGGGGATCGTGGGGCGCCATCGATCACCTGGACCGAGATAGGGGGAGCGATTGTGTAAGTGTATGTCAAACCGACGCTGGTCGTGGGTTGTTGTATGTGAATTGAGTATTTGTAACCTATCAGAGGTGTTTTGTCTGGCCGGACGGGGACAGACAGTTGCCAACCGAGGTCGACAACTTCAAGAGACTGTGGACGTACAGTCAGAGAAGTAACTTGTTTGTGACAAACGGTTATTTCAGCGTATGAATGGGACGAATGCAAGGGTAAGACATGAGTTGTGAAGGAGGGGAGCAGCTGCGAGTGGAGGAAAAGTGACGTCAGAGGCTGTCGTGCAGCGATAGGTCGGTTGGTGTGAGTCGTGTTGTCATTGGTGGATTGATACCAGGAAGTAAACAGGAAATTGTGTGTGTTCAAAAATTTGATTATCATGAAATGCTTTAAAGCTTTCCGAGAATTGTGTAGAGGTGACAAACATGTGGTTACTCGTGGGGGAGAAGAAGCCCCTCCCCAGGATACTCCAGCACATTACATGGCAAGAAATGTGGGGTTGCATACTATAATTTGGCTTGAAAATTGGCATAAAATGACCCAAGGTGAAGGAGAATTAGCTTTCCCGAGATATGGTTCATTCAGGCTAGAAGTGTTGTACCAGTTGAAGTCCGTGATGGCGGATTTACAACCTTTGCCAAGGCCAACACAATTTGAAGCGTTGCATGCATGGATTAGAGCAGCGCATGATAGGAAGAGAGACAGGAACCAGGAACGAGTGAAAAAGTCGATTAAGGCGCTCCAGGATGCGAGATGGGATGCAGTAGAGAAACGATGGAGAGTACAGACAATAGAGGTACACACACTGTATCCCTTATTGGTAAAGACTGATGGATCAAAAGTAAAGGCAGCAGATGAGGAAGATGACAGTGAAACTGATGATAGCCTATTAGAGAGGTTATTATCCAAGAGACCACCTCCATATAACCCAGATGCCCCGAAAGGGAACTCAGTTCAGATGAAAGAGACTAGGGGAGTACCAACCCAGTCAGACGTGAGAGTAGAAGGAAAGATCTCGACAGGAGCCGAAGATACGAGGAACCAGCCTGTAGCTAGCGTAGAGGTTGGGAGAGGTGTGATTTTACCGGATGCTCTGAAGATACCGGTCACTATTGACCTATTGTTTCCGTGTACGATCCAGATCAAGAAAATGTTGGAAGCTCAGTGCAGTCAGCGGTAGGGGCGAGGAGTGTGGTCGAGGGAAGTGGGTCAGTGAGTGAAATGGGGCAGACTCCGAAGCCTACAGAATGGAGTACACCATTGCTAGCCACAACAGACTCCTCTAGGGGAGAGGGAGAGGGAGAGTCGAGACCAGTGAGACCGAGATCTTTGGTCGAGTCAAAATCAGACTTGCGAATGTGGACACAACCAGTGAGAAACCAGAGCCAGATGATAACAACAGAGAGTGAACGAGGCACAAAAATGAATCGTTCCATTCCTATGAGTATGTCAGAAGAGAGTAGGTCACAGGAACGAGAATGTGAGTACAACGAAAGGGATGGTGCAGGTTGCCGAGAAGTACTGAAGGGAGCCCTGAGAGGGAGAATGTTAGATGTTGTAAGATTAAAGGCAGAGGTAGATGAGATAATAAGTGGAAATTTACCTCTTGAGAGAATGTTAATGTACAAACAGGATGAACTACTTTTTGTAGCGAAGGATATGACTCGCAAAGCACACACTGCTCATGCAAAGTTGTCAGATTTGGCCAAGCGATACGAGGTGGATTTGACTAAAACTAAATCATTGCAAGGAAGTCATAGGTTGCAGTACAGTGAACAGGAACTAGAAGAGAAAAGAGTTATGGGATTGAGAACTCATATCAAAGATCTAATCATAGCAATGCGTGCATGGATTATGCTTGATACGTGGGAAGAAAGATGGTCCAAGAAGAAAAGCTCTAGGAGAGCAATAGGAGAGACACCACCTCCGGGTGGAGGGACGACGGAGATAGGGAATTACCCTTTACGGGAAGTGCAGAATGGAGGATACGTACATGTACCTTGGAGTAGGGGTGATTTGGCTGCCTTCACAAATGATTTCCCTCAGCTGAGGGAGAAGCCTGTAGAGTGGTATAAGCAAGTTGACCGCTCTGTCAAAATTTCGAAAGTATTGTGGATTGATCTGAACACCTTGTTTGATAACGTGGTTCCGAGTGATTTGTGGTCGGCATGTAAAATTGCTGTTGAGTGGCCGACTTCAGAGCCTGATAGGAACCCGATTTCAAATGGCCCGTCAACGATAGTGATGAAAAAGTTTGAACAAGTGATTACGTGGTTGAAATCGAAAATCTCACCTCAGGACATCGATTGGGTGAAGATAGATAGGACAGTGCAAGAGCCTAAGGAGACTGTGCATGAGTTCTATGAGAGTCTTTTGCAGGCTTTTAAACAGTACAGTGGCCTAGATGTGTTGGATACCAAGGACATGGGACAGTTCGTTTCTAAGTTTGTGTTGGGATTGAGGCCAGAGGTTAGTCTCATGATACAGCAGCATTTAATTTGTTGGCAGAACAAGCCTGTGGATGAGATTTTACGGTACGCTAGATACTGTAGTGATGAGATAGAATCCAAGCACGGGAAGTTGAAAGATAACTTGATGCTGGTGCAGATGCAAACAGCCCAGGGACAGCCTACTGGGGGAACATTGGGAAGGAGACAGGGAAATAATCAAGGAGGAATCCAGAATACTCAGGGACAGGGAAGGCCAAAGTCAATAGACCCTAAGACAGGAATGGATGTGGCAACATTGAAAAAGACTACAGCATGTCATCTTTGTCACCAGATTGGACACTGGAGACGCGAGTGTCCTTTGAACCCGTTGAACCAAATACAGCAAGAAGGAGAGATAGTCCAGGTTCCTGTGGCGGACACAGACCCTACAGTGAACCGACCTAGGATGGTCAAAGGGGGGAAAGGTGTTCCGCAGATGCAGGTTCCCCAACCACCCAAGATACCGAATATACAGCAGGGAGCTCGGACATATTTGCAGATGTCTATGTTTGAAGTGAGTGGGGAAAACGACCCAGACCCAGTGGCACGACCCTGCTCAAGGGGAGAAAAGGACTGTGCGCTTGGACCTGTCCTAGAGGTAGATCAGAGGGGACCCTTTGTAGAAGCAGATATTGACGGTCACCCTACGACCTTTTTAGTTGATACGGGTGCTACGTGATCGACTGTAACGTCTGCAGTTGTCCCAGACCTGCCCCTTTCTGGACAATCGATCCAAGTTGTTGGCGAGGCAAATAGGAAACTGACTAGCCCGCTGACAGAGCCAATACCAGTCTGAAGAACCTAGACCTTATGGGTCTGGCGGCGCAGGGTACATATTAATCTCCTGAGTTCACATGCTTTGTCGAACAGAGACACAGGACACTCCGTTAGGCGTAGAAGATTTGGTTTATTAGCTGCAGCTAAGTACAGTTGTCCCAGAAGTACACTCGGTATGTTCTCAGGAGACTGCCCCTTTACTTTGTGGCGCACAATCTTTTATAACACACATATTCACAAAGAACACTCCCAATGCATACAGGGTTAACCAAGGAGAAGAATGTGAAAACAAGATATTAAGTTACTCATATAAGCCTCTCTTCCAACTGTGTTTGTCACCCTTCCCCACAAGTTAATCAGTGGTAGTGTTTATAAGTCGACTTGCAGGTGGCAGGACACATTTGTATGCCCCGGAGGACAGTTGTGAAATGGGAGAATATGAGTAAAGAATAGTGAAGGCCAGAGGATAAGATAAAGTCAGGAAAGAATGGTGCGAACCAACAGATAGTTGAAACAGGGATCAGTCAGACCAGACGAGGATTAGTGGAGTAGGCCGGACCCTGACACCAGCTATAAACAGAGGCAGGAGGTTATTTGACACGTTGCAGTAGGATGAGGGAAAACTACACTTCGTTCACCGTGCCGCCTGAGTGAGGGCAACACAAAATGGCGGAAAGACACAAAATGGTGGCTAAATACAAAAACTGAATTACCTCAGACCCTCCTTTTGCCATTACTCAGGCAAGACACACAGACTTATTTTAATCTGAGTCAACGTCAATGGCCATGAGGTCATCAAGCTGTTGCTGCAACATCATTTTAATGCTCTCCGTCTTCCGTGGCACAGGCCTTGGGACACACATAGTGGCACAAATACCACAGATGGAGGGGCCACACTGCATACAGAGACAACAGGAAAAAAATGATGGCCAAAACCACTCCAAGGAATGTTGATACCTTCCATCCCCATTTGGACAGTAATCCCCCAAACCATTCCAATAACGACCAATCTCCTTCGTCCTGATGAATCGACTCGGAGATCACATGTAATTTGGAGATGGCTTGGTATACCGTAGGGGCATCGTCAGGTATATAAATGCAACAGCTAGATCCGGTCAATTTACAGACTCCACCATGATCCGCAAGAATAACATCCAGAGCAATCCGGTTCTGCAATGTCATGAGACGATCCGCCTGAAGTTCAGCTGTGAGATTACTCAAGGCTCCCACAGTGACATCTATGGTAGTCTCAACAACACAAACCAATTGTCTCATGTTTCTACTGTTGGCCATTGGGCCCCAAAAAGGAAGAAATCCTTTAAGGAAATCACCTCCCTCTTGTCCTGCCGTGTCTTTAGAATCGATAATCCCTCTGCCATATCTGTTTCTGTGATGTCCCGAAGGAGCAGTGTATGTAGGGGGAAGAAGAAAGGCTATATAGCATGTTCCTGAAAAATCAGTCGGTAGCCACGTGTACGCTCTATCGTGGCAGACAAAATACGTGCCCTGGGATGGTACTAACGGTGGTGAATTCTGAGATGTGTGAATGTATGTATGTCCAGTGTCAGTAGTCTGGCCATTCATTTGTAAACAAAAGTTACCTCGATGAGGCACAGTCCAAATTGGTGGAGATTTTCCCTGTTTAACTCTATCTATAAGGCTAGTAGCATAACGAGTCATGTTCCAACCATCGTATGCCCGTTTCTCATCAACAGGAACCCTACTATCCTCCACAATTCTAGCCATAGCCACTATTCCTTTTATCAGAGAACTATGACTAAAATCTTGCCCACTACCATATGAACCAACTGGACGTCTAAATCGGTTCTGATATGCATTTGAAAACATCACAAAATAGGCCCAAGCGGAACCTTCATAAGAAAATGGAAGGGCTAAATATGGCATCCCTTTTTCTGTGGTATGAGGCATAAGTCCACACACCCAACAGTCGGTTGTGTTGACTACCAATTGGTGTTGATGCAACAACTGGACAAATGAATTGTTAAAATATTCTGTTCTCCTGATTAGTTCATGTTGGGGAAGCGTATATAACTGATGTGGGGAGATAGTAGAATGAAAAGGCAAGGAAATAGAAGTAGGGACAGATTTGTGCTGCATATCATGAACAATCCAACCTATACAAGCCAATAAGATACTAGAAAACATAAGAACACACAATGTTATGCCACATTGACTGTACACTAAATTACAATATTTCTTTCTCATCTCTTCCTTCTTATTATTTTTTTTCCAATTTGACATCCATCCTCTAAAATTGTTGCTCACAGCAATCTTCCTTACTCACTTGGCTGTGATTATTAGCCGTCCTATGACACTGCAAGTCCTGGGGGCCTAGCCACTATACAGGTCACGAACCAAGACTCCTACCGCGACCCTGCAACCTGGACAGATGATACATGTCACGAAAGAGATGAAAATCTCAGGTGTCCTTGACCAGTCTAGGCCTGTTCAGTACAGTTTGGTCCTGAAATAGTGTCTGTGGATCTGTAGTGTTCAATCGGAGATGTGGCGGTACTGCTTCTTGTAAAACGTCGTCATCTTCCTTCTCAGACCGAGCTCCATCTAGGTGTGCACTACTGAAAGGTACAAACCGAGGGACCCTTTCGCCTTTAAAATCACGTACACCCTTACGGACCCACTGGTCAAAAGGCAAGGGCAAGGGCACCTTTTTGCAGTGCACGCCATGGATCCAGTTCTTTTTCCCTTCGACTTTCACTGCTGTACGTGTCACCAGAAGAACTTGTCGAGGCGCCCTCCAGCGAGGTTCCAAATTCCTTGTCCTCTGAAAATTTTTCACACAGACCCAGTCTCCCGGTTGGATAGAATGACCTGGGTCTGTGGAGGCCTCTGGTAAAGTGTTTTGAACCTGTTGGTGGAGAACACGTAATTTAGTGGTGAGGTCATGGAAGTAGTCAATCAGCATTGGATACTATAGGTCAGAATACTTTTCAGGGCGAGGGACTCCCCAAACATTAGCCGGGCGCCCAAAAACAACCTCGTATAGGCTGAGTCCCAAACGAGAATGTACAGCTGTTCTAGTGGATAGGAGAGTCAAAGGTAAAGCATCGGGCCAGGCAAGTCCTTTGCTAGCCTGTACCTTTGCAAGCTTAAGTTTGAGAGTGCCGTTATAGCACTCTACCAAACCCGCTGATTGGGTATGGTTCGCCGCATGGAATTTCTGCCAAATACCAAGACCAGCGCACACCTTTTTCATAATTTGGCCCACAAATTCACTTCCATTGTCACTCCAGACAATGCGTGGCAAACCAAACCTAGGGAAGAACTCTTTCAGAAGAACTTTGGCAGTGGACAAAGCAGTGTTGTCTTTCAGAGGGTAGGCCTCTATCCATCTGGAGAAGGCACACACCACCACCAAAACATATTTGAGATTGTTGCACCGTTCCATGTGGATATAATCAATTTGCAACACCTCAAAAGGATATGTTGGGGGAGCAAAATGACCTGCTGGAGTTGGGGTTCCCTTTCCTGGATTATGCATTAAGCAAACGATACAATGCTTCACTAAATTATCTGCACATTTTGGAATCCCTTCGTTCAGCCACACTGGAGCCAGAAGCTTACATATTCCTTTCGCACTGATGTGGGCTGGACCATGTGCCATATCAACTACAGGCAGTACATAGGCATCTGGTAACAGCCAACGCTGATGTTCTGACAATTCTATCCAACATCCCATCGCGTCTAACATTCCTGCACTCTCTTTCCACTTACTCAACTCTTTCTCTGTAGCCTCTCCTTGAATCGATCTCACACTTTCTATTGTATCCTCACACATTCCTTTTTCCTTGACCCAATTTGCAGGGCCGCAACATACATGCGCGTCATAGCATCTCTGGCTGTTTCTTTCGCTATCTCATCGGCAAAAGCATTCCCGCGACCAACATCATCAGTAATCTTCTTATGTGCACTACACTTTATGATTGCTACCTGGGTAGGCAAAGCAAGTGACTCAAGAAGATCAGCTACCAACTGACCATGCTGTATTTTAGTACCGTGGGAGGTAAAGAATCCTCTTTCCTTCTACAAACGACCAAAACTATGTGCCACACCAAACGCATACTGGCTGTAGGTATATACATTCACTCTCTTCCCCTTAGATAACACACACGCTCTGGTCAAAGCTATCAGTTCAGCCACCTGAGCTGAATTATGTCTGATGCGTGCTGTCTCCACGATTGTATGCAAGGTAGTAACAGCATAAGCTGAAGTTGTTTCACCATTAGGGAGTTTAAAACAAGAACCATCCACCCATAGGATCCCATCCGGGTCCATTAGTGGTGTATCTTTCAAATCAATCCTACCTTTTGTCTCCTCCTCAGTACGGAGAAAACAATCATGATGTTCCTGAATACCTTTCTCCTCTGGAAGAGGTAACAATGTGGCTGGATTTAAAGTGTTACATCGTTTGATGTGCACATGACTAGCCAAGAGCGTCAGCTCATACCCAGACAAGCGAGCGCTTGTAAGATGCTGCGTTTTTGTCCTGTTTAGCAAGGTATCCACTGCATGTGGTACCATGACAATAAGAGTGTTATCCAGCACCACTCCAGCAGACTAACAAATAGAAATTGCTGCTGCTGCTGTAGCTTTAAGACAACTAGGCAATGCCTTGGCCACTGGATCTAATGTAGCCGAAAAGTAGGCACATGGCCGCTGCTTGTCTCCAAATCGTTGTGTTAAGACTGACACCGCACAACCCTCTCTTTCATGGACATAGAGAGTGAAGGGCTTACTGTAATCCGGAGTACCCAACACAGGAGCAGAGCACAGGGCAGCACGTAAATCAGAAAAACTCTTCTGACATTTGTCAGTCCAAGGAAGGGGTTGGGGTGTGTCTTTCAAAGTGAGTGCCAACAAAGGTTTAGCCAACAAAGAAAAATTTGGAATCCACTGTCTACAATAAGAGGTAATGCCCAGAAAGGCACGCACTTCTCTTTGTGTGCATGGCACAGACATTTGTGCAATTGCTTGAATACGTTCTAGGGTCATGCGCCTTCCCTCCTTCGACAAGAGATGCCCTAGATAGGTAACCTCTTGGCGGGCATATTGTAATTTAGAAGGTGAAACCTTATGGTGAAGGCCAGACAAGTGACTCAATAGTGCAATAGTCACGTTCTTGCAAATATCCTCTGAATCTGCAGCAATCAATAAATCATCCACATACTGAATAAGGGTAGTACCTGGTGGCAAGGGGAAAGCATCAAGCTGGCATTTCAGAGCTTGGCTATAGATGGAGGGGCTTTCACAATAGCCTTGGGGTGCGCGCTTGAACCGGAAACTTCGGCCTCCTAAAGAGAAGCCAAAAATATCCCTACTCTCTTCAGCAATGGGGATGCTGAGGAAAGCATTTTTCAGATCAATAACAGAAAACTAAGTCGCCGAGGCAGGTATCATAGTTAACAGGGCAGTGATATCTGGAACACCAAAACTGTGGTACAACAATTTTATTAACCTCCCGGAGGTCAATAACAAAGCTATAAACAGGAGGCTGAGAAGGATCAGTGCGTTTAAGAACCGGGAGAACAGGACTATTGCATACATTTCCCCTCGTCTCCTCAACCACACCCTTCTGAACCAAATCATAAATAATAGCAAAAAAGTGCTCTCTCACAATCATTGGGAATCTTGTATTGAGGGATGCGTGGCAATTTAGCATTGGGCTTGAGGGTAACGACATAGGGTGGGATCTCAAGAAACCAACATCATTTGGACCCGTAGCCCAAAGTGTTGCAGGGAGAGAGAGCAATTCAGGTGGAAATTGATCTTTAGACAAGTACATTGGAGAAGTCAGTTTCTGCCCCAAAACGAGATGTACACCAGAAGGAGAACAATATATCGTTGCATGCAATCTTTTCAATAAATCCAAACCCAACAGATTTTCGCCGCAACCAGTCGTTAAAAGAAGCGGAGCTTCCAAATCATAAGAACCAATTGAAATTGGCAGATCTCTTCCAGGGGACATGTACCCATATACGCTGGAAGTGAGCGGGAATAGCTGGATTATTACCTGCTTGCGCAACCTCTTCCCTCCATATCGGAGGAACCTCTCTCATTGGGTAATGTTTCAATGTCTGTCGAACAGCAGGATCAGAATCAAGAAAAGTTTGTGAAGAAAATAACGACCTAAAAGTAACAAGTGTCCTTACGGCGTCCTCAACCTTAGAACCCACAATGAGTCCTTTATCGAAATTAGCCTGAACATCCAACAGACCCTGGGGAAGTAAACCCAAATCCATCACACATAACATTAAATACATATCTCTGCGTGGGCACATCCCACTGATGAAAGGTGATCATGATATCTTTTACACTATACTGGGGACCCTTCTCGATCCATTTGCGAGCGAGAGTGTCCAATACCACCAGTTCGTCGGAACCTGGAAGTTGACTATGAGACTGTCTTCGAGAGAAAGCCGGAGACATGTTCAGAGTCCCAAAGAAAGGGGACAAAAACCAGAGTTAGTATCTGTTATTCGTTTGCGCACAGTAGGAGAATTAGACATAAGGACAGGGGACAAGGTATTAGGCGATACAGGAGAGGAACTGGCAGTTATAAGGGGAGCCGAAGGCAAAGAAGATTGAGGTTCAGGAGATGGAGACAAAGGAATCGATGGCACGAGAGGTGGGAGTGGCAATACTGGAAGGGGCAAATGTGGAAGAACCGGAACAGGTGGGGGGACAACGGGCAACTGAACAGGTTGTAACATCGGGGGTGCATTAGCACCTTGTACATAGGGTGGAGGCAATCTCAATAGGTGAGACATCAAAGGGTCTTCCTCCAGATCCTTACTTTAATCAGAAGGGGAATTAGGTATCATAGATAATAGATAGCATCCATCTATTGCCATACGATGCTGTCTCTCTGAAATTTCCATTGCATTATCAATCTCATTATCTTTAAACTGCTGGGCAGCCTGTATCATCGTCATATTTTGTGCTTTCTTATCTCGTTTTGCCTGCTTAATTTCTTTCTGTTTGGCTTCCTTATGCCAGAGGCGGAAAGAGTCCAACATTGCCGGCTGGGCTTGTCTTTTGAACAATATTGCTTCCAAATTGTCTAATATGTCAGGCTCAAAACTACCATTTTGTGGCCACTGTAGAACGCCATCGTTCTTCGTGTATCGGATCCATGCCTTATTAAAGGCAATCGGGCCGACATCATGTTTTGAATAAAGCTCATAGGTGGGAGTTCCAACCGGAGGAATCGGACAAGAGTCCTCCAGCCGGGAATCCCTATTACAACCAAGGCAACAGAACTTCCTAAACTTACTCAGACCAGGCATCGTTATTTCCCTGGACTGTTCACAAACATCAAGGGGTTAAATCAAATAATACAGCACAAACGTACTCACCCCTCGGCTTTGGCTTTTGCAATAGCCGAATCAAAGACCCAAATCAAAACAAAATAGTGGGAACTACCCACCAATACTTAACTAAGTGTCTTTTTACGCCAACAGAGGCCCGTCTAATGTCTCGCGATACCAAACATCATCAAAGGGACCAAAGCAGGTCGGCAGTCAGGGCAGCAGTCATCAGCAGCCGTCAGAAAGGAGAAACTGCGCTGCAAAAGACCTTCGGACCACTTCGACATACAGGGGTCGCTTGACGTGGTTCGTGATTCCTCCAGAATTTTCCTGCGTGGCTCCTCACGATCCTCGGGCAGAACTGCTACCTCTGAAGCCGGCCCACGTTCGGGCGCCAATTGAAGAACTTAGACTTTATGGGTCTGGCGGCGCAGGGTATGCCTTAATCTCCTGAGTTCACCGGCTTTGTCGAACAGAGACACGGGACACTCCGTTAGGCGTAGAAGATTTGGTTTATTAGCTGCAGCTAAGTACAGTTGTCCCAGAAGCACACTCGGTATGTTCTCAGGAGACTGCCACTTTACTTTGTGGCACACAATCTTTTATAACACACATATTCACAAAGAACACTCCCAATGCATACAGGGTTAACCAATGAGAAGAATGTGAAAACAAGATATTAAGTAACTCAAATAAGCCTCTCTTCCGACTGTGTTTGTCACCCTTCCCCACAAGTTAATCAGTGGTAGTGTTTATAAGTCGACTTGCAGGTGGCAGGACACATTTGTATGCCCCGGAGGACAGTTGTGACATAGGAGAATACGAGTAAAATGCTTTACACAGCTCTCAGTCTGGTTTTAGATCAGGCTATTCAACAGAGACAGCGCTCCTGAGAGCGTCTGAAACTTTACGGGAAGGCGCAGATGAGGGTAAGACCATGGCACTCATTATGCTGGACCTCAGTGCTGCGTTTGACACTGTAGCACACTTCATCTTGCTACAGTGTCTAAACAAAGCTGGGGTCACCGGGAAGGCACTGGGCTGGCTGAAAGCTTTCCTAACCAACCGGAGCTTTCAGGTTCAGAGAGGCAATTTTCTCTCGGACAGCATAGCGTTAGAACAGGGGGTACCTCAGGGCTCTGCCCTGAGTCCCACCCTGTTCAACCTGTATATGGCCCCATTGGCAGGGGTGGTCCAATCGTACGGCGTAGAGCTAGTCTCTTACGCCGACGATACTCAACTGCTGATCTCCCTGTCCCAAGTTCCCTCCTTGGCTGCTGAAAATTTTAAAACCTGCATGAGCAATCTTGCAGATTGGATGACCCAACATTGCCTCAAACTTAACGGCTCGAAGACTGAGGTGTTGATAATTGGAGGCAAGGACACTAGCTGGACCAAGGAGTGGTGGCCATCCTGTCTGGGGCCTCTGCCTACTCCCGGCAGAGAAGCAAAGAATTTAGGTGTCTGGGTGGATACCAAACTCTCCTTTGACAGCCATGTAAATAAAATTGTAGGGAAGTGCTTTGGGGTCATGAAAACTCTCAACCGTACCCTGGACCTTCTCCCTTTGGAGGCCAGGCGTACCTTGACTCAGGCCCTAGTAACCTCTCGCATGGACTATGGCAATGTACTTCTTCTTGGTACTTCGGAAAAGAACATCAGGAGACTTCAGGTACTACAAAACTCGGCAGCACGGCTAGTATTGAGATTACCCAGAAGAGTTGCTTCTAAATCCACCTTGGCAACCCTTCATTGGCTGCCCATCAGGAAGAGAATTCTTTTTAAAGCCCTTCTTTTATGCTTTAGAATTATCTCTCACAGTGCACCGTCCTACTTGTCTGACCTAGCTGTCCCATATGAGCCTAACAGAGCACTTCGCTCGATGGGAAAGGGCCTCCTCATGATCCCCCGTATAAAAAAATCCAGAATGGGAGGTCGATCTTTTCGTTCCCTGGCAGCAACCAAATGGAACACCCTTCCCATCAATATTAGGTTAGCAAAAAATGAAGCCACCTTCAGGAAACTTCTAAAAACACACCTATTTGCCCTTTAGGCTCTTCCCCTCCTCTGATCTCTGACTCTATTCCTCAGCGCGGGGATACGCCGGTAGGCGTCACCATGCGCTCTACAAACCCCTTTATTATTATTAAAGAATAGTGAAGGCCAGAGGATAAGATAAAGTCAGGAAAGAATGGTGCGAACCAACAGATAGTTGAAACAGAGATCAGTCAGACCAGACGAGGATTAGTGGAGTCGGCTGGACCCTGACACCAGCTATAAACAGAGGCAGGAGGTTATTTGACACGTTGCATTAGGATGAGGGAAAACAACACTTCGTTCACCGTGCCGCCTGAGTGAGGGCAACACAAAATCGCGGAAAGACACAAAATGGTGGCTAAATACGAAAACTGAATTACCTCAAGTCAAGATAGGGAATTTCAGCGATCGACACCAGTTTGTGGTGTGCGATTCTAGTCCAGTTTGCTTGTTAGGGAGAGACCTATTGTGCAAGCTTAACTGCACAATCTACTGTACCCCGAAGGGAGTGGAAGTGCAGACGAGGGACGATGATGCGACCTTTAAAGTTGCGAACCAGCGTGTGTGTGTGGAAATGTACCCAGCACTGACGGTGGATGAACTTCCACTCGATCTGAGGGATTCCGTGTCCATTGATGTATGGGATCTTAGTGGAGAGGAGATCGGACTAGTCAAGGGAGTAGACCCAGTGAAAATCCAGATTAAGCCAAATGTAGAGTACCCGAGGACGCCCCAGTATAAGTTATCGCCCGAAACTATTGTGGGGATTAAGCCTGTAATTGAGTCTAAGATCAAGCAGGGAATTCTGAAGGAGATCATGGGTAGCCCATGCAATTCACCTATTATGGGACTACAGAAACCGAGCGGGAAATTCCGGATCGTACAAGATCTGCGAAAAATCAATGAGATAGTTGTCCCATGTTGTCCAGTGGTACCGAATCCATCTGTGATCCTGTTCCAGATCCCATGTGAAGCTGAATGGTTCATAGTGGTTGACTTGTGTCAAGCCTTTTTCTCGATTCCTCTGCATGAGGAGAGCCAATTTCTTTTTGCTTTTCGGCTGGAAAACCGTGTGTTAATGTGGTGTCGTATCCCACAGGGATATACAGAGAGCCCGTCTATTTTAAATCAGATCTTGAAGAAAAATCTCGAAGGTCTCATGCTGCCACAGGACTCTGTCCTCGTGCAGTACATTGACGATCTGCTTGTGGCGTCAAAAACTGAAGATCCCGATACTGTAGCTCTGTTGAATTACCTGGCGAAGAATGAGCATAAAGTGTCTCCGAATAAGCTGCAGTACTGTTTGAGTGAAGTACAGTATTTGGGTCACCGGATTGAGAAAGGTAGAAGGAAGGTGTCACCAGATCGCATTGAGGCTATTCTGAAAATGCCTGTTCCAACTATCCAGAGGGCCGTTTGAATGTTTTTAGGAATGGTTGGTTACTGTCGCCAATAGATGCCAAACTTTTCCTTTGAAGCTAAGCCTTTACAGCGGCTGACGCGTAAGGGTGTGAGTAATCCGGTACCATGGGACGAAGACTATTTAAGGTCATTTTTTAAACTGAGAGAAGCCTTGTGTTGCGCTCCAGCTCTGGGGATGCCTGATTATAACAAGGCATTCGCATTATTTTGCTGTGAAAGGGAATGTTGCGCATTGGCAGTTTTAACTCAGATTCATGGAAATGTCCGTAGACCAATTGCCTACTTTTCAGCTACTTTAGATCCAGTAGCTTCTGCGTTGCCCGGATGTCTCAGATCCGTTGCTGCAACAGGTGTCAGTATCGAGAGATGTGAGAGCATTGTAATGGGTCACCCGCTTACTGTGCATGTACCACATTCTGTTGAACTGTTGATGACCAGGACTAAAACACAGCACCTCACGAACAATAGGTTGACGCGTTATGAACAAGTCATCCTTGCTGCAGATAACGTGACGTTGAAGAGGTGTTCTGTTTTAAATCCTGCCACACTGTTGCCTATCCCAAATGTAGACGATGAAGACTGTAAGGATCATGATTATCTTGATGTGACTGAATTGTGCACCAAACCGAGACCCGACATTGTCGATGAACCGCTTCCAGATTCAGATGAAATTTTCTTCGTAGACAGTTCATGTTTGAGAGACAGTGCTGGTCGACTGAAAGCAGCGTTTGCTGTATGTACAATCACGGGAGTGGTTGAAGCCGCCTGTTTAGAAGGAGTATACTCCGCACAGGTGGACGAGCATATTGCCTTGACCCGTGCCTGTTTGGCTGCTGACAAGATCCGTATAACGATTTATACAGATAGTCAGTATGGGTTTGGTGCCGTTCATGACTTCGGACAGCTATGGTCACAGAGAGGGTTTATGACATCTTCTGGTTCACCCATCAGGAATGGGGATTATGTGAGGCAATTGTTGGAGGCATTGCAATGTCCAGAGGAAATCGCAGTTGTAAAGTGTTCTGCACACACCAAGGGAAACGATTTTGTGTCATTAGGTAATAACTATGCAGATGAAGTTGCTCGATTTTGTGCAGAACAGGGATGTACTGTCCTTTACTGAAAGGCATGTTGAGGGAAGCCAAGAGAGAGCCGATTTCAACATGATGTTAGCCATGGCTGACACATGGGAACAACTGAAACAGTTGCAGGACGAAGTTTCCGACCAGGAACGGGATAGTTGGATACGAGCTGGATGTGAGAAGGGAGATGTGGATGTGTGGGTTTCGAATGATGGACGAGCTGTGTTACCGGAATGTCTGTTAAATCCAATGGCGAGACTTTATACATGGTGCTGTACATCTTGGTAGAGATGCAATGGTGCGAGTGTTTCGCCAAACGTGGTACAATGCGAAGTTTCGTGCAGTAGCCGAAGCTGTGTGCCAGAGGTGTGTCACGTGTCAACAAATGAATGTAGGGAAGAGGACAGCAGTGACGTTGAGTCATATAGGGAGGTCAGGTGGGCCTTTCAACAGAATGCAGTTGGATTTCATTGAGATGCCAAAGTGTAATGGGTTGAGGACGGTACATATTAGTCGTAGTATGTGTCTTTTCTAGATGGGTGGAGGCTTACCCAACACGTAGATGTGACACACTCACCGTAGCCAAGCTACTACTGAGAGAGCTTATCCCAAGGTTCGGTTTTCCGACCTCTTTTGAATCAGACAGAGGAACGCATTTCCATAGTGAGATCATGAAATTGCTTTGCGCTGCCTTGAATGTAGATCAAAGGTTGCACTGCAGTTACCGACCAGAGGCTTCTGGGATTGTGGAACAAGTTAATGGGACCTTGAAATCCCGAATGGCAAAAGTGTGCTCTTCGACATCTTTGAAATGGCCAGACGCATTGCCTTTGGTTCTCATGAGTCTCCATAGTGTGCCTGATAGGAGGCCTAGATTGTCACCCCATGAGATCCTCATGGGGAGAGCGATGCGTTTGCCCGCGATACCCGCCACTGTTTTGATTAACATCACCGATGATTTGATTCTCAACTACTGTAAAGGCCTGGCTGATGTGGTCCGTTCTGTGTCCCAGCAGGTGCAAGCAGCAGCTGTTCCGGCCGCAAGTGACCTGTGCCACGACTTGTGCCCAGGGGATTGGGTACTTGTGCGCAAACACGTGAGGAAGAGTTGCCTGGATGCTCGTTGACGTGGGCCGTACCAGATCATCGTGGTTACGAATACAGCAGTGAAGTGTGGGGGACTGCTGAACTGGGTGCATGCCTCCCATACCCGTAGAGTCACAGCACCCTTGGAAGATACAGCCCCTCTTGTGAACGAAAATCCAGCGGAGGGGGCAGAACCATCTGAGAGGGCAAGTCAAGCTGTAGGGGTTGCTGACGCAGTTGGTTGTGCACTAGACCGAGCTGAAAGTGAATGTGAAAGTAGCCCCGAATTGGACTCAGAAGAAGGAAGAATTGCAGTGGGCGGAGTAGAGTCAAATTCTGCCGAAGAAGAAAGCAGGTTTACTGAGCACGGGGAGGCTGAGATCGTTGACACTGGTAAGCAGTTCTCCGAATCTGAAGGTGGAAGTGCTGCTGAAGATTCCAGGATTGGAGATCGAGGGGATATTGACCATCAATATACAGAGTCCACCGCTTCTGAGTAACGTCCGTGGACTGATCTTGGGCACCCTAGTTTTCCCGACTTTTGCTGTCATACCAGCTCCTCAGGAGTTGAAAACCCTTAAAATTGAAATCTTGCAGGGGGTCTTAGAGCTGTTGGGACCGGCTATTATTCTGGACTGATGGTGAACTTTTATTGTATATAAGTCTGAAAAGAAGATAACCTAGGCCCGAGTGGAAGAAGAATAAACTTAGGGACTTTCCGTTGGAGAAAATGAAAAAGGGTTAGGGAAGGCTTTTCTGGACGGTGTAAATAAGGAACTGAAAATTGTTAGGGGTTTCCCAGCTTCAAGAGGGCGATTGAACTGAGTTGACAAGAAACTCTGGATGAGAAAGAGACTTTTACCCATTGTCATTGAACTGAACTTTGAGCACCGTGCGAAGATGGCGGAAGCTGGAAATACTCACCGTAGAGCAAAATTAGTGATAGGTACACTTTTAGGGGTAGTGATAGCTGTTATATTTGCGATAGTTGTAGCCTCTTATATAGTGTCACACGAGCAGGAGGGGGAGGTTCTGGGGACACATACACCTACCACTTCCAGCCAAAAAGGGGTTACTATAGAAGCTCGAAGAGCTTTGTCACTTGAAGAAAGTCATATGTTTCATATAGATTTATCTAGAGCTGACTTCAAACTTAATGCTTATGCAAAGCTGTTGTATGAGTATGTTGACGCGATGGATGCGAAGGATTGCTATGTGTGCATGCAATTGAATTCTTCTGTAGACGAGGGTATTAGATACCATCACCTTCCACTAACATATGGGATTTCTTGCAGTTTATTGCTTAGCCTGTTCTATGAAAGGAAACAGTTTGAGTATTTATTTTCTAATTATGATGCAGTACTTCCTGAAGTTCCAGCATTTAAGCATTTGAATAAGTATGATTATTATAAGTCAGAAGATAGACTTCGGACTTATTTCATACCGACTACAAGTTTAGATACAGCTTATGCGCATAGACATAATTTGACGTGTTTATTGTCGGAAACTGAAAAGAAGTTTATTGGTCAAATTGAAGATAGGTATAGAAAACTAACCCAGAAACGAAACGCAGGAGACAGTTCAGTAGATTGGACTGACGAGGACAAATTACACAGATCAAAGGGAAGTTATGGACCTATAGCATTAGATCAAGTACAGAAGGGGAATTTGTGTGTTGGACGTCCTCAGACCTATTATGAAAAGGTCTCAGTGGGACATAGTACGTGTGACCATACCTTTACCATGGAAGATTCTGCTAAGAACTTTTTGCAAGGTCAGGTACAAGTGATTCCAACGGTGTATTTTGTATGCAGAAAGAATGCTTATGTGAGATTGCCTGCGAATTGGTATGGTACATGCTACTTGGCTATCATTTTTCCGAAGATTTATCATGCAGAAGACTTAACTTTGCTAGAGACAGGACATCATTCTAAAGTGCGAAGAGCTGCGAGTGCAGGAGCGGTGATTGGTGATATCTTTGGAGCAATGATACCCAGTTTGGGCGTGGTCTTGAATGACGTGAAAATAAGAAGATTGGCGACTGTGGTTGATGAATTGTCAATGAACACGGCGAGGTCATTGCTGTTGGTTGATGGAGAGATGTTATCGATAAGAACGATGGTTTTACAAAATCGTCTTGCATTAGACGTATTATTGGCAAAAGAGGGCGGAGTCTGTAAATTGTTGAAAGTTCAGGAATGTTGTACGTATATTCCAGACAATAGTAAGGATCTGGAGAAATATATAGACAACATTACCACGATTCATCAGGAGATTGTAGATTTGACGGAAGAGAATGCGTGGGAAAAGATTGGCAAGGGATTTGGTCGAATGGGGACTTGGTTTGCAACCTTGGGAAAAGGGTTCCTCGGATTTGTGCTGAAGCCATTAGTCATTGTTGTGGTTAGTGTGATCTGTCTGTGGGGACTTATAAGAGCCTTTATGTGGTACAGGGGAAATAAGGTTGAGAGAACTCTCAGAGCGAACGAGAGACGAATGGCGAAAATGCAGGATAGTCAATATCTGAACCTTAAAAGGATGGAGGGGTTCCGACAGAGCAGAATGGCTACCACCACTGTTTAGGTTGGTTCTTTCTACGACGGAAATGAGGTTGTGATGGTGTGATGACAATTGTCATCAAATGGGGGAACTGATAGAGCGTCATATGCCCCAAATGTCATGGTAAGTCTTCAACAGAGGGGGTGAGAGTGCAGGGGGCGCACATGTAGTCGGTCTGATGTAGTATGTGCCTGAGAGTGTGGGGTTGTGTCATGCACTGCCTAACATGCTGTTTCCTAGGGTGAAGGGGGTGTACCCTACTGCACACGTTTCCCTGCCTGCACATCGAGATTGGAGTGACATGCCTTGTCTTGTCTTGTCAGCCATACAGTGATGCAGCAAGTTGGTAATGCAGGAGTCAGGACAGTGATTGCTTGTGTGAATGGCTGTGTGGGTCCCTGTTGTCCATCTCAGTGTGAACCCACCTGGCATGCACAGTCACCGCCCAATCTGACTTGGACACAGAACTGAATGTACAGAGTGTTACATGTGTGTTTTATGCAGGACTCTCCATCAATGAGCCATATCAGTCCTGTAGATTGCACACGACTGGCCCTGTGAGAATGGTGTGGGTTTGTGAGATCAGGTCCCTCAATGTGGCATACATGACACAGTGAGCTATTCCCAGGGCAAGGTCATTGAGGCCTGCACAGTGTTGGACACAGTGAGGCTCCCCCAAACACATGTTGATATGTGACGTATGTCTTGCTCTACCTGGAAATGGACAGTAGATGTGGGCAGACTACACATGGCTTTCTGTGCTGGCATCCTGCTTGTATATGAGGTGTGCAGGTACTGTGTCCTCCCTCACACATGCATGCATTTATGTGTTCTTCTCACATGCAGATGTACCCTGTGAGATGCATTCCTGTCTCTGCAAGACATATGTGGAGTTGGGATGAGTCAGTATAATGCTACTGTACTGAGAGATTTTGTTACATAACATCGTGTCACTGATGTTTTTCCCCTCTTGTCTCCCATGGCTGCAGCTCAAAGTACACCAGTGTAAGGTCGTGTGAGGGGCCTTTGCAACCAAGGGGCAGGCTCTGGGTGTCTCAAACTGCCAGCGCACCCACTGCCACAAGAGGTGGGACGACATTTCACGGCTGGCAAAGAACGTTGCGGAGATGACACTGGGGCTGCTCCCTGGCACTCGCAGGTTGGCACGGTGCAGCACGACACGATTAATGTGCCGCATCTTGGCCGTGACACAGCCTGAGCTGGATGCATAATTGAAGGAGCGTCAGCAGCAAAGTAGGGGGGAGTATTCTAAGAAGGGTGACTTTGGCTTTGAGTGGCTGCATGTGTAACAAGGCTGTGCCAGCACTGGGATATGCGATGTTGGTATTGTTATGCAGTGGCTTGTAAGTGGCCTCTGTGCTGGGTGCAGCTGTCATGCATTTGTCCTACCTGTAATTCCTAAGGCAATTTGAGTACTGGGCATTTCAATGACAATCTGGGTCAAGGGATTCAGGTCAGAGCTATTTGTGTTAATGTTTGAATGGAGCCACATGCAGGATGTTGTGCTGTGTGGTCATCACATGTCTCACTTATGCCTGCTTTTCTTGTTTACGCGCACTGTTTGAGTAACAAAAGTCTGTTTGCACAATGTTATTGCACAGGGTGGCGTGCAACATGTCGATTTAGTCATCCTCAGTGTTGCTTGCTTGCATATGTTTGTTCGGTTGCTGACACTGAACTGACACTACGTCTCTCTTTTTCATGCAGCATCTACCGTGATCACGGAGGGACAGGGTAAGGACACCAGTGGTGGGGAAACAAGCACAACAGCTGCACAGAAGCCCAGTGACACAGATGTGACCAGCGCCTCGGATGGGGACAGGAGTCTGATGGAGGAATCACAGCCCGAGACACAAAGTTCTACGTCATCTGATGCCAGCGGTGACACAACCATGATGGCGGGCACAGGGAACGGGGCATCATCTTCCACAACACAGCGAACAGTGCCCACACTCCCAGCCACTTCCTCTGGTGATGCATGTGTTCGCACCAGTAAGAGGGGAAGAGTGTCCTTCACCCTGGGCACCGCTGCCCCTGCCCCTGTCCCCCCTGCTGCCATCAGTGCTGAGTCTGTGGACCTTTTGCGCCAGCTGTGTGTAGGCCAAACAGCTTTCCTCAATGCATTCATAGACCATGACAAAAAATTGGCACAGGTGGTTTAATGGAGGGCATACATTCAGACGTGGGTGGGCTGCACCGGACTGTCCAGTCTATGTCCTCCGCAGTGACGGCACCCCTTCAACTGGCACAATCTCGTAGTCCAGCTCCAGTCCCTTTGTCCACCCCCATGCCAGTGGCCACGGCTGACGATAGTGACCACACTCCACAGACCTCAAGGTCATGATACAGCACACGTAGCACACAGCAGCAGCAGCAGCCCAAGCGGTCCAGGGCGCAGACACCATCCCCACAGAAAACCGAAGCCACCCCAGAGCGCAAAGACCAAACCTCGTCAGGTGACACCAAGGCCCAATAAGCAAAGGCGCAGACCTCAGGGTCACATGCCTCGGAGCCATCCCCAGCCAAGGACTCTCCTGTTCCAAAAGCATCTCGCAAAGACAGTTGCCGTGCCCACTGAGAAGGTGGTGCCTGCCAAGGCTACAAATAAGAAGGGCTCCAAGGCAGATTCACTCACTATCTCGACTCCCATTCCAATCACAGTGAAGCAGGGAAAGAGGGGCACTGTAGGGGGAACACCTTGGAAACAGGGGATGAAGGGGCAGAGGCATAGCCAGGTGAAGCGTACCGCTGGATCTAGCATGTCCCCAGAGGGAGGCCCAGCGTCTGCACCTGCTGCAGCCTTGGTGTTGAGTGTGCCTGTTGTGTCCATACCACTTCCCATTGATCCAAAGTCAGGCAAGCCAGTTAGAATCCCCAATAAGTGGAAAGGCACCCCTCCACAATCTCCCACCCACACTGTGTCTCACATCAGCATGACTCCTCCTCCACGTGTCACTACCCTACCTGGTCCAAGCAGCCTTCCGGCTTCCCAGGCCACTGATAGCTCTACCTCAGCTGGGCCTCTCTCTCACCAGTCCAGTGCTCTGACTGTGCCCGATACACAGCCAGCTCCCAGTCCGACTGACAGACAAGTCTGAATGTTGGTCAACCTCACACACCTGTCTCCCACAACGGTGCCTGTGCTGCCCATCATGACACCCCAGACTGTGTTGCTGACCATGGCAGGGTACCGTCATACACATTCCCTGTGCAGCTTCTAATGGACTCACTCTGCACCTTGGACTGGCCACTGGCTTTGCTGTGTGCCCCCTACCTGTGCAGCTTCTCATGGACAAGCTCTGCACTTTGCCCTGCCCACTGGCCATGTCGTTCATTGCAGTGTGCCCCCTGCCTGTGCAGCTTCTCATGAGCTCACTCTGCACCTTGGACTGGCCACTGGCCTTGCTGTGTGCCCCCTGCCTGTGCAGCTTCTCATGGACAAGCTCTGCACTTTGTCCTGCTCACTGGCCCTGTCGTTCATTGCTGTGTGCCCCCTGCCTGTGTGGCTTCTCATGGACAAGCTCTGCATTCTTTTTTTTACAACTGGCCTTGTTGCTCCTTGCTGTGTTGAAGTATTCCCTGTGCAGCTTCTCATGGACTCACTCTGCACCTTGAACTGGCCACTGACCTTGCTGTGTGCCCCCTGCCTGTGCAGCTTCTCATGGACAAGCTCTGCACTTTGTCCTGCCCACTGGCCCTGTCGTTCACTGCTGTGTGCCCCCTGCCTGTGCAGCTTCTCATGTACGGGCTCTGCATTTTGTGCCTTGCTCTTGTCTAATATTGGTGCCTATCTGTGCAATTTTTGAATAAAGACAGTTGCTCCTGTTGTCTGTTTGGTCAGTGTCCTTACAAAATAAAGTGTTTCCTGTGCGTATATGTTTTACTGTGCCACATGCCCTGTGTGCCACATCAACATTGCCAATGGCTTGTCTGACTTGCTCACTTTTGTACAGGGGTGACAGGGACTTCAGTTCTTCCTGACTGTGATACTTGTGGGTGCAATGATGTTGTTTTTAGATGGTACACCGTTGTAATTTTTATTCTTTGTTCATGTTGGCTATCTTGTATACATGTCAGGTTTGGGGGCACTGCTAGCACAGTGTGGGATTCTTTCCAAAGGCTTGCAGGCAGACTGGCCAGGGTCATCATATATTTGTGTTCTTACTTTTTGTGTACCCAGCAGTGTAGGTGTATGGTCATGTTGTGATGGGCGGTCATCCTAGTCTCATGGGTTACTTTTAATATGTGCACTTTGCTGGTCAGGAAGTGAGCAGTGTGAAGGGTGTGAATTTGTCAGGAGTGTTGATGTGTGTGTGCCCATGCAATGTCAACTACATACATGTGTCACCCAGGAGTAGAGTGCCTGTTTGTGTGATTGTTCAGGCTTTTGTTTGTGATTGTGTGCACATGTGTGAGTTGTATGTTGTGCACTGTGCTGTGTGTTGGTGTGTCCTTGCAGTTCTGGCTGACTCCTACTTGTTGCTTTTGCCAATTGTGTGTATGCAGTGTGTAACTGGCAAGTCAGGGTTTTGTTTTGCTGAACAGCCATGTGTCTTGATCCTGTTTGTACTCACTGTGCATACCTGCTCAACCACACTGACATTGTGGGTGTGATGTTCTCATGCATTGCTGTCACATGGTGCTGTATTGCCTCCAGTGTGGCATGTGGTGTGCGGTGTCATACAATCCTCTATCTGTGCTTCAGATGCCTTGATATTGTGAGTCAGCACTCCCTCTAATTGTGTATGGTAGACACCTGCCATGTCCACTCATGAAGTGCACACCACTTCACTTTGATGTCAGCTGTCCCCTTGTGTTGCCTGTGTGTGTGCCTCCCCATCACTTCATTTGAAGCACTGTTGTTTGTGGTGCAGGTCTTTGGCCAGGAGCACTGTGCCACTCATGACATTTCCCCAATTAGTTATCTGTGTTGTTCTAGTACTGTTCAGCAGGTCTGGTTGCTCATGTGCAGATCAACTGTCTGTGCTGCCCAGTCCACTGGTCAAGTTGTTTCCACTTTTGTATCCCAGACTTGTGCATCTGTTGGTGTTGTGTTAGATGTATGCGTGTATGCTGGGGTACTGCTTGACTTCCTGAGTGTGATGTTGTCAGTGTGCTGTTTTGATTGTAGTTGTGGGTTTTCATGGTGTGTCACTCATATATGTGTGGGACTGTTATGTTTTGTGTGCACACACTGCTTGTTGTGCATACAGTGCTGTGGGTGTATGTTGCCTTGTCCTGGCCTGGTGTGCATCCCCTGATGCCCTGCTGAGTTTGCTATGTGATTGATTGTCATGTGCATCTGTTGTGTGTTTGATGTGGATGTGTTCTGTGATGGTGCACTTCTTGTCTGTGTTGTGATATGTTGAATGTGCATTGTTCCTGACTGATGAGGTTGTGCACTCCTGTTGTGTCTGTGCTCTCATTGCCTTCCCACAGTTTGGCTGCACAGGTCATGTGTGTTCTTGTTGTGCTTCTGTGTGTGTTTCTGTTGAGTTATGTGTTTGGCTGTTGTTTTTGTGCAGACATTGGTTCTGGCATCACTGTGTGTGTGTGTGATGTTTGTGGATATCCCCAGTGTGTGTGATTGTTTGTCTGTGTATTGACTGGACATTATTGACACCCTTCTGTGTGTCTGACACTGGGGTTGTGTGCTGCAGGTGTGAGGGGGGTATGTGTGAAGAATCCTACTTGTGTTTGACAGTTATGGAGTGTGTCAATGTGCCCTGTGTGTTGTGCTGCTGGCATACTCCTGTGTAGTTGTTGTGTACATATGTGTGGCTGTTCACAGTTTGACTTCAGGGCCTTTCTTTCATCCCTGTGCCTATACATGGGTTGCCTTGCTGTCTCCCTGAGTTCTGGCACTGAGGTGACTGTGGTTTCAGTTCACTCGCTTTGCCAGCCATGTTTGCTTTGCCGGGGGAGAGGGTGTTGTTCTCTGTTCCTTGTATTGCATGTGATGTTCACATGCTTGTTGGTTGTCTCCTTGACCTTCCATTTGTGTGCACCTCACTTTGTCGTTTCTATATGTTGTGCTCCATTGCTGATGGCATGTGGTCTGTGTATGTGGCTGTGTGTCACCGTGGGGTATGTCTGTGTGACTTGGCAGGCTGTGTGTCCAGTAGGATGTTTGATCATTGTATGTGTGTGTGTTCATTCGGTGCGTGTACTCAGCTTTCATGCCATGGATGTGGTGTTGTTGTGGTGTGTGGGTTGCCCTGGGCCTGTTCTTTCGTGCTGTGTGTTCCTCTGCAGCCACTCCTGCTGTGGCTGTCTCCCTAGTTGTTTGTTGTGTGGTGCAGGGTGTGGATTCGCCTGGCTTGGTGTTGGGCATGGGGGTGAACAGGGGGGTGAACATGGCATGTCCATTCATGTTGGGGTGGGCAGTGTGAGGAGTGGGGAGATGTGGCCCTGTGTACTTTGTGCCCTGTCCATGCCTGGCCCTGCCTTTTGCATTGTGCACATTTTTTCCCTTGTCTTCACCGCTGCTGTGATGTGACCGAGACATTACTTGGAGATCACAGTGATGTGTGACCTGGCTGCAGAGGGGTGACTTTGTGGCAGGTAGGACATATGTGGATGTGTGGATGTGTTCCTGTTCCCACCAGGGTGTCTGGTGTGGCCAGGGACCCTGTATCAACCCATGAGTTGTGTGTTGCTGGTTGTGTGCGGGATTGTGTTGTTGCGTACCTGCGGCGGCGCACGCGGTGGTCCATGAGTTGCTGGTGATGTATCAGGTACAGCACCGGAAAGACGTGGAGAGCTGGGTCCATTGCGGTCGGGACCGGGAATCAGGTTTCACGCTCCGCTGTCAAGATTCCGCCGTCTCTAGTTAGGCGGTTTCTCCGCTGTGGTGCGACTGGCTTTTTGAGGCATCCTGATTTGTACAGCGGATGGGACATCATTCCGCATGGCGGTGAGTTTCCATTGGCTCCCACCGCCGCGGTGGCGGGGGCACTTTGATGGCGGTGCACGTCCCACCGCGATGTATGTTAAATTAGCTGTGCTTGGCCATACTAATGTGGCGGGCGTGAGGCTCGCTGCTGGCGTGCGGAAAAAGGCATTTTCCGCCACCCCAGGTACCGTGGTGGCACCGCCCGCCATCCTAATGGACCCCTTTGTTCTTTTTGGAGGACATGGAGTAGTTTATGTAGGGTAGGTATCCCTCTTCTTGTTGTTGATTGGAAGGCATTATGCCATCCTTCAACAGCATTGTTTGGGTTTGGCTTGTTTGTTTAGTGTGCTCAAGTACACATTCCTCCATGGAATGGGGAATTTGTGTAGTCTTCTGTGCCCTGATCTGTGGAGTCTTCCCACCTAGGTATCTTCAAAGTAATCTAATAGTGGGCTTAGTTTTTCTTCATCTCTTTTGTAGTAGGGACTTTCTATTAGGAGGTTGTAGTGCTCTGCTACCTCAGTTACTGGAACATAGGCCAGTGCAAATAATTGTTTTACTTGTTATGCAAAAGTACTGTTGGTTGCATATTCCACACTTATGGGCCCATTACGATGAACGGGACCGACCGGCAGGGGTGCGGTGGTCCTGCTGTGCCCATTAGGATGCAACCGCCACCCTGGCGGTCGTATCCCATATATTTAACATTGTGGCGGGCGGTGCTGTAAGCAGCACCCGCCACAATGTTAAAAATTCATGTTGTGCATTGCGGTGCCTGCCACCTTGTGCATGCCAATGAAGGGGGGTACCATAGGTACCCACCAAGTGCAGCCCCTCGCCCCCCACCCCTGGGGACCCGTAACGGGCTCCCAAAGCAATCTCTTCTGGCCTTTCCATGGGGGCATCACCACCATGGCAAGGCCTTTCTGAATGTCCATGATAATATGGATGGCGGTACCTGCATGGCACCGCCACCATATTGTCTCCCTTTTCCGGCAATCCGACTGGCGGAAAAGCAGCGGACGCACTTTCCATCCGCCATGCTAATTTGGTGGGGGGTAAATGGCAATCTGCCCGCGATCATAATGACCCCCTACGGGTTGACTTTTGCAGATGTCTCCATAGACATTGATTAAAATGGTAATGGCAACCCTGGATTGCTGCATGTCGGTAGCATTTTAGTATAGTATTAATCATGGCATGCTCAAAATCAATAATTATTTTCTGAGGAAAATTATTAATTTTATCTTTTATTTGGTTTAAAATTTCAAGGCACGTTGCTTGTTGTTTATTGGGGAGTAGGGTATAGATATATGGAATATTAGTATTTTGGAAAATAACATGTATTGGGTACAACTGATAAAATGGTTTGGGACAAATTTTGAAGGTCCCATCCATCATCCAAGTGTTACATTGTTGTAATTTAAGTAAATGTTTGCAGTAGCAAACATAATAATTTGTTTGTCTTTGCATTTACTATCAAATAATATAAATGGTTCATTACTGTGTGTTAAACTTAGCTCAGGGGTAATCTCTACCTCTTGAAAGGCTTTAGGGGCAGGTGTAGTAGTTGTAGTTGCTTTCTTTTGTCTAGCTATTGTCCCTTTTAAAGAATCAATAGATGGTAATTGACTTGATGCATGTTGGGGTACTGTTAATAACTGCTCTTTCAGTATTTCTGTGGTAGTTCTATCTGTACTAGTGCTAGCTTCTTTTATTGTTTCTAGAGCACCTCTTGTTTCAATCCCTGTTACATTTGGTGGGTGGTTATGTACTTTAACAGATATTACAGTGGTTTCCTGTGTAACAGCTCTTCCATACCATTTATTCGAATAATATCTGCTGCATTTCCAAAACATTTTTAAACCACTTTTTTTTTCTTGTGTGTATACATAACTAAGCCTGGGCAAAACACTACGCTACGCTTGCGTAGTTTGCGAAGTTCGCGCTACTTCGCACTACGCGAATTGCACGTAGCACAGTGCGAACACGCATAGCGTAGTGTTGCATAGTGCTGCGGTCATTTTTTGCTTGCTCGCGGTCCTCAACGTCAAGTTGGCGACCGCGAGCAAGCAAAATGACATCCCAGCGAGACTTTTTCCTTGTTCGCGATCAGCAACATCAAGTTGGCGATCGCGAGCATGGAAAATAAACCTCCCGGCGAGATTCCCAACGCGAGGAGGTCAGGTTTCTCATTGCGAGTGGTCGCGTATGCTCGCGACCGCTCGCGATGAGAAACTACCAGTTCGCGTTGAGAAAGCTGCCGCTCAAGTAAAAACCTACTCGAGCAGCAGAAAACTACAGTTCGCACTGTGCAAGATGCCATTTTCAATGATTGCACAGTGCCGGTTGCTTCTCCGCACTGTGCAATCATTGAAAATGACATCTGGCAAAGTGCGAACAAGGTACTGCGCAGTTCGTGAAGTGCTACGCGCAGTGCGAACTGCACTTTGCGTAGCTTGAACTACGCCCAGGGTTATACATAACACATATAACACAATAACATTTTCCCTTTTTGTGACGTAATAAATTGGGCTCCTTCAGTCATGGTGGTCTTTTAGTTCCAAGGAAAATATTTATAAACATTAATTGAAATAATACAGTGCACTTTTTAGGTAAATACTTACTTACATATAATGTTAAGATTTCTGTTCTATTAACTTGTAGGTGATGGGGACATTGTGGATAAGTGGGTTTGTGGGTGGGGATTTTAGGTAATTGTTGAATATAAAATTGAAAATTACTTACTAATTTAGTAACTTTTTTGTTGATGCAGCAGAAGTAGTTTGAGTTGCTTTTTAGATTGTATCTGTAGATGAGATATAAGTTTAAGATAGATATATTAGTGAATTATATTTTGATATATTTTTTAGTGAAGATTTTAAGTAGTGTTCTATTCTAACTGCCGTTTTGCTTACTTAGGGGTCTATTAGGATGGCGGTCGGAAAATCACTCCGACCGCCATGGTAGCGGGTATAGACTGCCCGCCAGGACCACGGCATAACCTTTGGTCCAATTAGTATGCTCTGCACTCAAAATCCGACCGCGGCGGTATGATTGCGGCCTTTAACATTGCAGCGGTTGCTGCTTCTAGCAGCACCGCCACGATGTTGAAAGGAGCATGTCCTGCATATCCCTGCACTGCATGGCAGGCACTGTACAGTGACTGACAGCTGGTACAGAGATATGTAGGGGGGTACTTACCCCCCAACACATTGGGGGCTGCAATGGCCCCCGGAGACATTCTCTGCATGCCTTTCCATGGCGATTCAACCGCAGCGGAAAGGCTGGCTACCACCGGCATCATAATCCTGACGGCGTAGCCTGGCCCTGCACCAGCCCCATTTTAGCCATCCAGCTCCACCCGCCAGGCAAGCGTGTGGACTGCTACAGGTGGAAAAGTGGCGGGCGGAATTTGCTAATGTGACCGGCAGTTTCCCGGGTTTCGATCGTGGACGGATGGCTGCCGCCGGCCCGCCGGTTGCCTGCACCGGCCCGGCAGCGGCCATACGTCCGCCATCCTAATAGACCGTAAGTGCTGTTGTAAAGTTTCTTTCTGAAATGTAAATCTGCGTTCTGGAAATAATCTGGCAGAGTCTCCTCTTCTTTTTTCTGTAGAGATGTAGTTTATATTATATGGAAAATGTCATTGTTTATATAGTGTTTGTTTAATTGATGGTTTTATTTCATTGGAGTATTTGATTAGTGTGAGGTTTTCATTCGTTGTTGTTTATTTTTTTTTAGTTTCTGGCAGTTAGTTTCCATATATGGAAAATGCTAATTAAGAAGATGTTAGTGCTAATTATTTTTCTTTAAACTTATTTATTTGCTTCTGTATGTTTTATATTGTTTATAATGTTCAATTTTGTATGTGTTATGTGTAATAATATTTTATGTAAACTATAATAGTGTGTTTTTAAAAATTCCGATGTTTTATATGTTTATATGATATAATAAAATAAATAATAGTTATAATGTGCGTAGTGATTGGTTATATTGTGAAAATACGTTTTGAGGTCAAGATATCTTCATTTTAGTTATTTTTAAAATGTTGATATTTGTATAAAATGGATAAATTTGCTGTCTATATTTTAGTATTCGATATTTAGGACATTTTAATGTTTATTAAAGAAAGTTTGATAATTTATTCAACAGTATTTGTGTTTTCGACAATGTTGTATACGATATTTTTTATTGACGATAGTATCGTTTCAATATTTGTGTCATTTTTTTAATAACTATTGGTAGTTGATAATAGTGTCATTCATAATTCTGTGCCGATATTTTTGCATTTCGATATTGTGCTCGTCGATATTATGTCAGTGATTCGTCAAGCTAACAAAGGGCAACATTTAGAGTTTGTGGGACAGGGTTTTCAGTCAGAAATAGAGTAGCGGCTGTCAAGAGTTGGAACATCAGATGACTTGCCTTAATTAGAGCGAACAGGAAAACACTGGTGATTACGAAAACGAACAATAATAATCATCTCCACACCCATAGGTGTGGAGGGTCATAAGTATGTTGGAATTTGAAATTTGTAAATTATAAGTTTGGTGAACGGCTGCCGAAAATAGTGTGGGTGTCCACCAAACTTTCATTGCCTTCAGATGAGGCGTTGCAGCTGTGACTCCTCTAAAGGGACTGAGATCACCACAATACTGGCTGTGTTCTTGTAATTTGTCAGGCAGTAGTCCGACCCGGCATCAGGGAGTTGGAGATGACCTCCGCCACCCTGATGAATGATGAGCCACCCAAACAGGATCAAAATCAGAATGAAATTTCTTTTAGAAAGTTGTATTCAACAGCGGCAGAAGTCTCACATTAATGGGCAGATATGTTGGTGTTGAAGACTCATTAATGGTAGCAGGTAATATACCATGACACCAGCCAAGGTCCTGTTTCTCTGTCGCTAGATTTACCACGTGCCCCTACTCTGTCATGCCAGTAGAGGACGTTTTTCAATATCATAAAAACAATTTGAGTTCGCCCGACTCAAATTCAGGGGGGCAGAACTTGAGTTTGGCAGACAAGGTACTCTGTTACCAGTGAGACAGAGTACCACGACCGTCAAACTCTAAATCAGCCCCAGAGGCCAACCTAATGTAAATCACTACTGACCCTGTTTCTAGGAGGAGCGGTCCATCCTAAACCTAGGTCATCTGACCCACTCACCTTTGAGCCCGGTTCTATTTCATTTGGGAAATTTGCATTCGCCACCACGCCCCCGAATCTCACTGACTAAGCTACGCCCCCATGTGGCTGGAAGACTTTTGTTTTTGACATCATAGTAAACTACAAAACAAAAAGTTAAATTGGCGCAATAGTAAATCATCTTGTTAATTTACTTCTTGAACGCAAAGAAAAAGATGGGATGCTTTTGATGACAGATTGAACAAGTCCCAATAATTTTTGACATTTACATTTTTTGAAAGACACATTTCTGGAAAAGTATTGCATGTGCTTTTAATTTGACAGTTCGTTTTTTTTGGGGCATCATTTATGAAAAGTGATGCCCCTCTCTCCTCCACTTCATTGTACATATGGCCCCATGTTTTTCCCTGATTCACTTTCCAGTGCAAAACTTGTTTTGTGCTGGAAAGTACCCAAAAGTAAGCAATGCAGCTCAAAGCGTTACTTAGCACCAAGGCGGAGTTACATGCAGGACCGGACTGGCCATAGTGGACACCAGGCAGCCGGTTTCGGGCCCGTGCGAGACGTTTTTGTTACAGGGCCGTTTTTGCAGCATAGCTGCAAAATCAGCACCTGTAACAAAATCGACCGAAACCGGCGGGCACTGTGCCAGGGCCGGTTTTGGTTCCCAGTCAGGCCCTGGTTACATGGTTGGTACAGGAGCGTTCCCATGCAACGACCCATGCCTTTTAAGGCTTAACCCTATCTTCGAACAATAGTAATGAGGGTTTAGCGCCAAAAGGTAACACCATTTGAAAGGAGTCGTTATATGAAGAAATGTTTTTATTTCTCCTTTCTTTTCTGACTTTGCATGCATGCTGCACTGTGCAGCACACATACAAAGCAGGAAACGTTTGAAAGTGTGTCTAAGCATAGTATTTTTTACTGGAAAGGTATCCTTCCAGTACAAAATCTATGATAGGTTCAGGCACGCGCCCTAGCACTATGGCGCTAAGGTGTGTGCCTGGTGCACGGCAGCTAAAATCACGGCCAGTTCTAGGTAGAGGAAAGGAGAGAGCCATATCTATGTAAATATGGCGCTCTCCTGCTCGCTTCTCGCCACACAATTTTGGGCTGCTTCACTGCATTCCTTGATCTTTTTTAGAATCTGGGTCCTACTGTTGGAAATGTGGTGGGTGGACTTAGGTTGCTCCTGCAGAAACCTGATCGCTGGAAGTACAGGTTAGTATTCAAAACTAGACAGTCCTGATCATTATATATAGGTAATGATTACAAATACACGTACATCATCGAATGTTGCAACAATATGATTTTTCGGTAGAGCCAAAGCAAAAAAACGAAAGGGAAAACCTTGTACACCTGCAACACCCAAAACATCAACCCCAAAATAGAACTAGAACTCAAAACCTGGGCTCTGCAATGATTTATGAATGTTTTAGGGAAAGACCATTTCACTACATGACATACTACCAAAATAGAAACAACTCTCCCAGTAGCTCAAGAAGCTGTCATGCCCCTCGTAGAAGTGCAGAGGAAGCTTCTAAAATCACATAGGCCATAGAGACTGCATACTTAACTATCTGTTTCAATGAGAGACAAAAGGATTTTGACCATGCCTATTCGAACTAACTGTAGCAACAAGGGAATCAGATACTCTAAAATCTGAAGTTCTCTTTCAATAAACATGTACCGCCCCACCAACATTCAGAGTTCAGAACCCACACTCCTACTGAAGACTGGAACAAATAAGGAGAACAGTATCAAATTGAACCACAGACTTCTTCATGTTTAAATGCTGCGCTTAAACTGACCTATGTTATACAATGCTTTCTGCACTTTTACTGAACTATTAATATACTGCGCAATTCACTACGCTTCGATGTTATAAAGAAACTTACCTACTACAGTGATAGTGAAACTAACTTACATTCCCTCACCTGTGAAGTTTGTGCGTGGGACATCTTTTACAATTATGGCAAACAACATGTCACAACCTCCGGCCTTCTTCTCTGAAAAGGATGAATAAGCACTGCCCTGGAAACAGTGGAAAAAGATGTTTGATTCATACATTGTGGCAATTGGAGGAGAGAAATTCTCTGCACGTAGGAGGCAAGCCATTCTTTTGCATGATCCGGGTATTGAAGGGCGCAACATCTACGATAGCTTAGATGAATTATCTACTGGTGAGGGTGCTGGGGAACCAGCAGATGCATTTGAAATGCCTCTTCTAATGCTTGAACGTTACTTTGGTCTTCGCATCAACTTAGTTTTGGAGGGACATCATTTCTTCATGAGCGCACAAGAACCCAACAAAAGAATAGGTAATTACAATCCTTCTTTAAAGGTGCTGGCTTGCACTTGTAAATTGGGCAAACTCACAGACTCCTTCACCCGTGATTAATTGGTAATATGCACTAATAGTAATAGAGTGCAAGAGAAACTGTTGGCTAAGAACCTTTCTCTTAAAGAAGACATTGCCATTGTCAAAGGGCTTGAGAATGCATTGGGCTGGGTAACGGAGATGAGGAGTCACACAATCACTCCCAATTCCGAGATAAATGTTGAAAATAAACCAGCGCCAAGTAGCACACATAAACTCGAGACAGAGAGAAGCAGATGGAACCGGACAGTGTTTACAATGTTGCGGTGAAACCTCTTCTGGATAATGTTAAAAAAAACTTAGTGGTATAGATGTGCAAACTTCACTCATATGGCTAACAGCCCCAATTGTAATGCAAGACATTTGACTTGTCGTAAGTGTGGTGTCAAACGGCATTATGCAAAAGTGTGTAGATCTGGAAAAGAAGTTCGGATTGTTGAAAATGTGGATGTGATCACTGAAGGCTCATGCACTATATTTCTTTATATGAAAAATGGAGATGGTTATGTGGATATCGTGACCATGCCCAAATGTACTGAGGAAATTGATGGTGAGCAATTTGTGGTGCTGGTGGGTTCAGGTTCACCATTTACCATGATTGGTAACAAACTATGGGAGAGTAAATTTCCTGAGGAGGTATTGCTTCCTCCGGATATCAATCCTGTCAGTTTTGATGTCCCACGTATTGATGTGCTTGGCTATGTTGTAAGGAAATTGTGTTCAAAGGCAGGGAGACTACAGGCAAAGTGTATTTAGCCAAAAAGGAGATAACTGGTCAGGTTGGAGGCACCAAAGGGATATGGGTATTATACTCAATCCCTATGCCAAGGACCAGGTGATGTTGGTTGAATGTGGAAATGGACAAACATTTTTTGATGAATTCCCAGAAGCTTTCAAGGAGGAGTTGGGTCTACTGAGAGGCTTCGAATATCATATTGTTTTGAAGGGGAATGCTAAGCGTGTGTAGACAAGGTGTGTAAAGTCCCACACCTGATGCTTAAACCACTCAATGAAGAGTTGGATAGATTACTTAAAGCTCAAATAATTGAGGTGATTGAAGCCTTTCAGTGGTTAGCGCCAGTTGTTTTTGCACCAAAAGATGGGGCCAAGTCCATTAGGATATGTGTAGAGTTGAGGAGTCTCAACAAGTGTATTTAGGTGGATCACCAACTACTGCCCAACATCTCTGAGTCCCTCACCATGCTGAAGGGAGCTGAGTATTTTTCCATTCTCGATCTCTTTTCAGCGTACCACCAAATTTTACTTCATCGTTATTCTAGGCACATAACATCCTTTGTGACACCTTAGGGGGCTTATCGATTTGTCGGAATGCTATTTGGATTAGCCTCTGCGGCTGCTTGCTCCCAAAGAATCATGAAACTGGCTCTTGGGAATATACCTAATATTTTATTTTTTCAGGATGACATTCTTGTATACGGTAAGAATGTAAGGGAGCATGACTCGATGTTGAGGAAGATGTTGGGGAGGTTAAATGAGAGGGGTTGGACAGTTAAAAAGCAAAAGTGCAAATTTGGTGTAACCTCTGTGACTTATTTCGGTCATGTGTATTTCAGGTAAAGGTATTCAACCCAAATTAGAATTAGCAAAGATTTTTGTAGCTCCCCAATTCCTGCGGGCAGAGAGCAAGTAAGGTCCTTTTTGGGACTTGCTGAATTCTATTCAAAGTTTGTCAAAGGTTTCGCTAGCGTTGTAGAACCCATTAGAGCATTACTTAAAACGGAGGTTCACTTTGTATGAACCGATGAATGCCAATCAGCCATTCACACCGTCAAAATAGCCATCAGCAAGATGCCTACCCTAGGTCATTTTGACACCATGATAAAAACTATCCTAACCACAGATGCAAGTTTGAAAGGGTTAGGGGCTGTCCTCTCTTAAGTGGAGACAGGAGAGCAAAAGTTAGTGGCGTTTGCATCCCGAGCTCTCAAAAAGTGTGAAGAACATTACTCATGCATTGAAAGGGAAGCTTTAGCCATAGCTTGGGCAGTGAAGCACTTCAGGTTTTATTTATGGGGAATTCCCTTTTTATTAAGAACAGACCACAGATCACAAGCCATTAGTCCAGGTATTTTCGTGTGGTGAAAGTGAAAGGGCAACTCCGAGACTCAAAAAGTGTAGTGAGGGCTTAGAAAAATTCAATTTCCAGGTTCAGTATCTTCTGCACCCAGTAAACAAGGCTGTGTGGTACTTTGAAATTTGGGACCGCGTGGGAGACAGGGCCCTACCCCTGTCTATCCCGGTATTAGCGAACCGCGAATGGTCAATGCGGTATGTACAAGTGCTTTATATAACGTTTCATTGATAAATGCACTATGTATACGTTATTATACATTGACTTCGTGGGTTCCATCTTAGAGCGGTGGCCATCTTATGGTTGCCCTCACATAGGCTACATATTACGAGCAAATACGGGCCTTTAGAACACATGTGCCTTCCTTTGACTTCTCTGTGACCTGGGCAGCTTGGCTCCGCTGCCCCAGGTCTCTGCGGTCTCACGAGCTCCCCATCCTGCGGCCACCTGTGATTAGCATCAGGGTTTGACACACCATAAAGCCTTTTCATCCCACACAAGCCTCCAGCTAATCTCTTTCACACCTGACTCTTCCTGCTTTATGGCTTGTTTTCCAAACAGGAGATGCCCGTGTTTATTGGGGCCTGTGATATCTGATGTGGGATCTGAGCCTTGCTGGGTAAATAATTGTGGGCTGGTTTAACTGGAATGTGGGATGGTCATCATGACTCTGCCTTTTCGTTTGTAATGAATACATGTATATGGCCATATCGTAAAACAAGGAATGTGTGCCTGAAGCATGATATTTTGTATTTAAGGAGAAGCCCATTTCTGTAACTTTAAGCAGTCTCCTGAGAACATACATTGTGTTGTACTTCTCGGATACCTGTAATTGGTCTGCAGCCAATAAACTGATCTTTGGCTTCACCCAGAAGACTCTGTGTTTCTGTAGGTCTGAAACAGGAAGAACCCGAAGTCTTAGGGTGTGTTCCCCTGCACCGCTGGGCTTAAAATTCCCAGTACTTCAGTTGGCGCCCAACGTGGGGCGATTTCAGCGGTACCAGTCCAAGCCAGAGGTTCGTGAGGAGCTTCGTGTGGAAATTCCGGAGGAAGGCCGCCACTTCATTGACCCCTGCATGTCGACGTGGTCCGAAAGTCTTTTCTGCGAGGTTCTCCGCGTCCCGACGGCTACGAAGGACTGCTGCCCTGATTAATCGCCCTGTTTTGGACCCTTGACGATTTTGGTAGAGCGAAACAATCGAGAGAGTCTTCTGGTGACGCCATCGATCATCGATATTCAGTTAAGTATAAGTGGAGCGTCTCCCAGTTTGTTTGGTATCCTTCGGGATTTTTGGTATCCTTCGGGATCATTTCGATTTGGAACTTGCAAGTCCCAAAGCCAGAGGACTCGTGTATTCACAAGACTATCGTAATCGATAATCCTTTGAAGTTTGAAACTAGACTAGTGAGCGAAGATGCCTGGTTCTAGTGTATTTGGAAGATTGTTTTGTTTGGGTTGTGGAAGGGATTTCCAGTTAGAGGATTCGTGTCCGGTTCCTCCAATTGGAACTCCAACTTATGACCTTTATGTAAAACATGGCGTGGGCCCCATTGCATATAACGAAGTATGGATCCGATACACCAGAAAGGACGGTGTTTTAAAAGGGCCCCAAAATGGTAGTTTCGATACAGATATCTTAGATAATTTGGAAGTTAAGTTGTTTAAAAAGAAAGCCCGGCTGGCGATGTTTGATTCTTTCCGCCTATGGTGAAAGGAAGCCAAACAGAAGGAAATTAAGCTAGCGAAAAGGAATAAGAGAGAAAGAGGTATGTCAATGATGCAAGCAGCTGTGCAATTTAAAGATAATGAGGAGGAACAAATGAATGAACAGTTACATAGACAGCGCAAACTAGGGATCGATAAATGTTACCCTGTTTTGTCACCCCTTTTGCAAGATGAAACAAAAGAGAAAGAGAAAGAGAAAGATTCCCTAATGTCCCATTTGCTAAGTTCGCCACCCCCGTATGTGCAAAATGCCACAGCGCCTCCACAGCTTGTAAATGTGCCGCCTCCAGTAAATATGCCGCAAGCCTTCCCACAACCGCCAGCTCCTCCTCAGCTGGCTCCTATCCCTGCAGTGCAGCCCTCTCAAGGGCCGCCAGTTTTGTTACCTATTGCCCCTGCGCTTCCTGCGACTTTGCCTAGCACATCAGCTGCCTCCCCTGGCGCTCTTTCTTACACTACCCAGGTACCTGTATCTGAATCCGCTTTTCTTCCCTCTATCTATCCCCCCGTTTTCGCCTTATCTTCTCCTTCAGCACGGCAACGTCTAGCTAATGTAGTTACTAGTTTAATGTCGCCTCTCTTTGGGTCATCTAGTGTGACCCCTGGTTTACAGCGTAAGCAATTGCGTAGTCAGCTGCCTGGTCCTGACGAGAAAGAGGTGTTAGATCATTTGGCGCGTAGGTGGATTGGTTTCCCTTCACTCTATAATATGGAATCGGTTGTTAACGTTTTCCACCAATGGGATGCCCCAAAACAGAGGTATGTCTTTGACAAAATGTGTGAATTCCTCTGTGAGGAATTGGAGGATAATGGTTCAAACCCAAACCCAAACCCACAGGAATTATGTCGCGTGCAATTTGATTTTGGAACAGGTACAATTGTGGGCCCCGATGTAGATAAAGCAGTTGCGACTTTACTGTCCTTCAGAAATGGCGATTGTCAACAATCATTGTTCGAACAGGAATTCCCTGTGGGGAAAAAGGTAAAAGCGCGCCAATATCCAATGCGTGAGGTTCCCCCAGTTTGGAGACCTGCTGAGCCAAATGCTGTTCCACCTGTCTTAGCACATTTTCAGCGTGTTTGGGTGCATGTCCCTTGGAAACGATCTGAAGTGTTAGCGCTTAAGCAGACATTGCCTGACCCCCGTAAAAACCCTACAGGATATTATAAGGAGTTATCACAAACTGCAGAATCGTGTGTCATGAATCTGGCTGACATAGATATGTTGTTTGGGAATGTGGTTCCACAGCCTTTATGGGGATCCATTCATAATGTAGATCACGCTGCAGAATTGGGTAACACATGGGCTAATATTATTGCTGCAGACGCTGGACAAGTGGTGGCGGGAAGCCTGACCCTTTGGTAGCAGAACTCCCTGGTAGAATTATTACCTACATGAAAACTTTAATGCCCGCGATGTGCGTAAATTGGGATAAACTATCCGCATGTAAGCAGAAGAAAGATGAGACAGTGTCCGATTTCTTTACAAGGTTTGAAGAAACGTTTATCGACCACAGTGGTCAAGACATGAGTACTGAAGGTGGCCAACGGTTATTTGTTGATAAATTTGTGCAGTATCTACTTCCCGAGTTGTGTAAGAAGTTAAAAGATTGAGAAAGTTCTTGGGCTGTTTCCTCTTCAGCGCAAATACTGGCTACTGCACAGTATTATGAAAATAGAGATAAAGACGAGAAAGATAGAACAGATAAGAAAACGAAAGAACTGAAAACGAAGGTCCTTTCACAGCAGGCTTATCCGCCACGTGGAGGACAGAATAATTATAGGCAAACCCAAGGTATCTATCAGCAGCCCCAACAGTTTCAGAATAACCAGCAAATGAATGGGTATTATCAACCACGTATTCCTATAGGTCCCAATCAATGTTCATATTGCAGAGAGGAAGGTCATTTCAAGTATAGTTGTCCTAAATTAATGCAGCGTACTAATAATGCGTATGGCGCAAGAGGTAGAGGTGGTCAACAAGCTCCTAGAGGTAGAGGGCGTGGAAATGTTCCCTAGAACGCGCGTCCTCTTCCGCCTCAAAATACCATAAATAGCTTTGATCAGCAAGCCAATGCAACTGGTAATACAGCTCAGTGCTATAATAATGATTATTATGCAGAAGACGACAATGTGGAAGGTAATGATTACTAGGACAGCCATAGACAGAGAGAGGGAGTTGTTTCAGTACCAGTGGATCAGAGCGGACCATATGTTAAAGTAACTACAGCGGGTGTAACAGAGCCCTTTCTGCTGGACACTGGTGCTGCAAAGAGTTCAATTATGCATTCAAAACTCCCTGGCGCGCCTTTGTCTGGCAAAATGAATGTTTCAGTAGGTTTTTCTGGCGCCCCAGTTAGGAACCGGATTTCCAGTCCTATGCCCCTTTCTGTTGGACCTTGTGAGCTAAAAGCACCTCTCATCCTAACGACAGGTTGTGGTGAAAATTTGTTAGGATTAGATTTGCTAAAAAGATTGCATGCAACACTGTATTGTTCTCCCTCAGGAGTACAACTTACATTAGGTAAGGAAGTGATTTCCCCGGTGTATTTGTCTAAGAATGCAATGCCACCCAAATTGTCATCCCTTCCGGATGTCCTTTGGGCTACTGGTCCCAATGATGTGGGTCTTTTGGAAATACCGCCATACGTAGTCACTTTAAAAGGCAATGTCAGATTGCCACGTACTCCCCAGTACAAGATCTCCAATGAAGGTCAGAAAGCGTTGTTAGCAATTGTCAGTGATTTGATTAAAAAGGGTGTAATTGAAGAGACAAGAGGCAACATTTGTAATAGTCCTGTTTTACCTGTCTTAAAACGAACGGACCCTTCACAGCCACCTGTTTACAGATTTGTGATTGATCTTAGAGAGGTTAATAAGATTGTTGTGCCACAGTTTCCAGTGGTCCCTGATATAACTGCTTTGTTAACTATGATTCCAGCCTCCGCTGCATGGTTCTCAGTGATCGATCTAAAGAATGCTTTCTTTAGCATCCCAATTGCAGAGGAAAGCAGAGACATTTTTGGCTTCAGTTTAGGAGGTCGAAGCTTCTGCTTTAAACGCGCTCCCCAGGGCTACTGTGAAAGTCCATCAATATACAGTCAGGCTTTGAAAGCGCAGCTAGATGCGCTTGTTTTACCCAGTGGCGCTATCCTCATTCAGTATGTTGACGATTTACTAATCGCCGCGGATACTGAAAAGATTTTCAAAGAAGCTACAGTGTCATTGTTGCGTCATTTGTCTGCCTTTCATCATAAAGTGTCTCTCTCAAAACTGCAATATTGTCGACAAGAAGTGACCTACTTAGGTCATCTCTTATTGAAGGAGGGAAGGAAACTGACCCCAGAAAGCATTCAAGCCATTGCACAATTAAGTGTGCCTAGAACACAGAGAGAAGTGCGTGCTTTCTTGGGCATCACTTCATACTGTAGGCATTGGATACCAAATTTTTCTTTGCTGGCAAAACTTTTGTTAGCATTAACATGCAAAGACACACCGAATCCCATCCCATGGTCTGAGGAGTGTCAGAAAAGTTTTTTGAAATTGCGTAATGCATTATGTTCAGCTCCTGTGTTGGGTACCCCCGACTACAGCAAGCCTTTTACATTGTATGTTCATGAAAAAGATGGTTGCGCATTATCAGTGTTAACACAGCCTTTTGGCGACAGACCGCGTCCATGCACATATTTTTCGTCAACCTTGGACCCGGTAGCTAGGGCATTGCCAAGTTGTCTGAGAGCTACAGCCGCCGCAGCTATGTCTATTCGACAGTCTGCTGGACTAGTGATGGATAATACATTGATTGTTATGGTTCCACATGCTGTGGACACATTGTTAAACAGGACCAAGACACAGCACTTAACTAGTGCGCGATTGTCAGGATATGAATTGACATTATTGGCAAATCATATACACATAAAGAGATGCAACACGTTGAATCCAGCTACATTATTGCCGATTCCAGCAGACCTAGATGAGATTGAGCAACATGATTGTCTGTTCAGAACAGAAGAAGAGACGAAAGGGAGAGTGGATCTTAAAGATACTCCCCTGACCGAGTGTGATGGTACCTTATGGGTGGATGGTTCGTGTTTCAAGCTTCCGAATGGTGATACGACTGCTGCATATGCTATCACGACTTTGCACACGATTGTGGAAACTGCGCGTGTGCCACATAATTTGGCCCAAGCAGCAGAATTAATTGCCCTTACAAGAGCATGCGTGTTGTCTCAAGGGATGAAAGTGAACATATATACTGATAGTCAGAACGCCTTTGGCGTGGCGCATAGTTTTGGGCAATTGTGGAAAGAACGTGGGTTCCTGACGTCGCATGGAGCTAAAATTCAGAATGGCAAGTTGGTAAATGATCTCCTTGAGTCACTGACCCTACCGTTACAAGTTGCGATTATGAAATGCAGTGCGCACAAGAAAGTCACTGATGATGTTGGTCGTGGTAATGCGTTTGCTGATGAAATCGCGAAAGAAACAGCAAAAGATGTGAAGACTCGAATGTATGTTGCAGGCCCTGCAAGATGGGTTGGTGATGATGGAATGTGTGAAAACACGATAGAGAGTGTAAAGTCCCTTCAAGCTGAAGCCACAGAGAAAGAGTTGAGCAAGTGGAGAGAAAGTACGGGTAAATTGGAAGAGAATGGTTGTTGGGTTGATTTGTCAGAACATCGGCGATGGTTGTTACCTGATGCATATGTGCTTCCAGTGGTTACTATGGCACATATCAGTATGAAACGAATCTGTAAGTTGTTGGCTCCAGTATGGCAGAATGCTGGAATTCCCAAGTGTGCAGAGAATGTGGTCAAGAATTGTATGGTATGTTTGAAATACAACCCTGGTAGGGGAACCCCAACTCCAGCTGGTCATTTTGCACCTCCATCATATCCATTCAAAGTTTTGCAGCTAGATTTTATCCACATGGAGAGGTGCAACAACTTGAAATATGTACTGGTTGTTGTTTGCGCTTTTTCAAAATGGATAGAAGCACATCCCCTAAAAGACAACACTGCTTTATCCACAGCCAAAGCCCTTGTGAAGGAATTTTTCCCTAGGTTTGGAATGCCAAGAATGGTGCGGAGTGATAATGGGAATGAATTTGTGGGTCGAGTGATGAAGAATGTGTGTGAAGGGTTAGGGATCAAGCAAAAGTTTCATGCTGCAAATCACCCCCAATCAGCTGGATTAGTAGAGTGCTACAATGGCACTCTAATTCTAAAACTAGCCAAAATCCAGGCGAGCTCCGGTCTTAAATGGCCTGACGCTCTGCCTCTAGCACTCCTGTTCACCAGAATGACTGTCCATATGAAGTTGTTTTTGTCCGCCCGGCCAATGTATGGGGTGTGCCAAGACCGACGAAATTCAGCGAAATCGAACATCCAGTACTGCTTGATTATTTGTATGAATTGACGGCTAAATTGCGTGTTTTACACCAACAGGTGCATGATACTCTCCCCCAGGCCTCTGAAGCTCCAGGACATCCTATTGACCCTGGCACGTGGGTGCTCATCAAGAACTTCCTGCGAAAGAGCAACGATGAGCCCCGTTGGATTGGCCCTCACCTCGTACATCTGTCTACAAGATCAGCTGTTCGAGTAAAGGGGAAGAAGAATTGGATTCACGGCGCCCACATCAAGAGGATCCCTTTGCCTCTACCATATGACCAGTGGGTCCAGGAGGGTATTGCCGATTCTGAAACAGACACTGTACCTCGTTTTGTACCATTTAGTGATGCACGCGTAAGAGGCACAACTTCAGCACAACAGAGTGACGATATTTTGCAAGAAGCTGTGCCACCGTCAATTCGATTGGACACCACAGAGCCTGAACTCTTGTTTCAAGATCAGACAGTACCTGGCCGTTTCTGCTACAAGTTGAGACCAAGGCCTATGGACAAATAAATATTCTTTTCCCTTACCTTTTTGTTTTTGATATCATAGCTCTCCCATCTGAAGGACTTTCTTGATTGTTGTTTTTCGAACCACCATCCGGGTTCAGCCGCAGGGTCGCGGTGCCAAGACTTTGGGGTACAGGCCGAAGACGTTAGGTTAACGGTTCTGGTTGGTCTAGGGCGTTTCCTGGACCGACAGGTGTACTCCTTAGCAGAAGATACTCACCCGCCGCGAGCGGCACGATTAGAGGATGGAGTTTTTCAAGATGGAGAGACCCGCTGAGGAAATGAAATTTAAAACGAGAATATGTAAAATAATGAAGAGCAAACGTTTTGTATTATTATGTTTGTTTGTATTATGTAGTATGATGGTGTTTACTGTAGGATTTGTATTCTTCTCCTCTCAAGAGCCCATTGCACCCACTGTACAGCCTATACCTCCTCCTACTGTCTCCTCACACTCTTTTCCCCTCTGCCTGAACACGAACAAGCTAGATGATCAGAGTTTGTAAACAACTCGTTTATTCAGCTCCAGCACCAGCACCAACTAGTCATGAATACAACCAATTGCTGGGTGTGTGGTTTAATGCCACATACCATTAATAAGGGTATTCCTTATCTAGTGCTGCTGTTTAGTTACAATGGATCGTCATGGGCATTCCAGACCATGTTCCTTTTTTCACTAGATGCCTACTCCCCGCGACAACCGCGTTCCATCAGACCTAGCACCAATAATAAAGCTTTAATGAAAGGAGTTGCCAATATGAGCAGAGATATCGACGCATACTCATCTATACCCAAGGATGAATTGAGAGCTTATGTAGGGTGGAACGCGACGGAGTATAGTATTAGTCTGGGTGAAAGACAGTGAAAAATGTCATCCCCAATTTGGGTCGTACCCCACATAGGTTGGTTCTGTTTACAAGGTAATGGTCAGAATCCAAGAGCTCAACTGGGGAGAAGTGACTGTACTGAAACGTACACTTTTCCATCGCAGTTTTCCCCTGCGTTTTTGGCTGCCAAGGGTACATATTTTGTCTGCAATGACCGAGCATATACATGGTTGCCCCCTGATTTCTCAGGCACATGTTATATTGCAAATCTGCTACCGCCGACATTTACTGCTGCCTCTGACTATCACAAGACCAGAGTTGTGAGAGGCGTGATTAGTAAGGAGGATACTGCCGGTCAGGAAGCGGGAGACTTCTTTTTGGGTTTCCTGCCATTTTGGGGACCTATGGTCAATAGTAGGAACCTGAGACAACTGACTCGTGTGGTTGAATCCACTGTTAATGTTACGGCTGGTGCCCTTGGTAATTTGACAGCTGAGCTCCAAGCGGATCGCCTCATGACTTTGTAGAACCGCATGGTTCTAGACGTCATACTTGCAGACCGCGGTGGGGTATGTAAGGTTATCCAATCTAGTTGTTGCATTTTCATACCAGATAACACTCCAACAGTTTATCAAGCCATCTCCAAACTGCATAAAATATCTGAATCCATACACGTGGATAAAGGAGATTGGTCACTGGTGGGGTGGTTCTGGGAACTGCCTGGGGTTGGAAGATTCTGATGGTCATTGGAATGATCTTAGCCATCCTTTCCCTATTCTGTCTGTGCATACAGTGTGCTCCTGCGATATGTGGCCTCTGTGCTACATTATGTGTAAGGAAACCTGTATCGAGGGACGAGCTAAGTAATAGGATGATGCTACAGCAACATCTCCATGACTTCGTGAATATTGACCTAGACTCGGACTGATGTGAGTATAGTTATTGCCTATGTAAGGGCAAAAGGAGGGTCTGTGGTACTTTGAAATTTGGGACCGCGTGGGAGACAGGGCCCTACCCCTGTCTATCCCGGTATTAGCGAACCGCGAATGGTCAATGCGGTATGTACAAGTGCTTTATATAACGTTTCATTGATAAATGCACTATGTATACGTTATTATACATTGACTTCGTGGGTTCCATCTTAGAGCGGTGGCCATCTTATGGTTGACTTCACATAGGCTACATATTACGAGCAAATACGGGCCTTTAGAACACATGTGCCTTCCTTTGACTTCTCTGTGACCTGGGCAGCTTGGCTCCGCTGCCCCAGGTCAGTCCGGTCTCACGAGCTCCCCGTCCTGCGGCCACCTGTGATTAGCATCAGGGTTTGACACACCATAAAGCCTTTTCATCCCACACAAGCCTCCAGCTAATCTCTTTCACACCTGACTCTTCCTGCTTTATGGCTTGTTTTCCAAACAGGAGATGCCCGTGTTTATTGGGGCCTGTGATATCTGATGTGGGATCTGAGCCTCGCTGGGTAAATAATTGTGGGCTGGTTTAACTGGAATGTGGGATGGTCATCATGACTCTGCCTTTTCGTTTGTAATGAATACATGTATATGGCCATATTGTAAAACAAGGAATGTGTGCTGAAGCATGATATTTTGTATTTAAGGAGAAGCCCGTTTCTGTAACTTTAAGCAGTCTCCTGAGAACATACATTGTGTTGTACTTCTCGGATACCTGTAATTGGTCTGCAGCCAATAAACTGATCTTTGACTTCACCCAGAAGACTCTGTGTTTCTGTAGGTCTGAAATAGGAAGAACCCGAAGTCTTAGGGTGTGTTCCCCTGCACCGCTGGGCTTAAAATTCCCAGTACTTCAGTTGAGGACTGTTTATCACGCCTGCCATTGAGGAGGGTGGAGGATCTTGAAGATGAGAGTGTACCTGAGTGTGTGAGATGGGAGATATAATCCTCCATTTCCAAAGAAGAGTGTTATTTGTGTGCTTCCAATGATAAGTCACATAGTGTAAGGCCTCTTTGTCTCCAGTGTCGGTACCTGACAAGTCTCTGAAAAAGTTAGGCCTAGATATTGATCCAGCGCGAGACTGGGAGAAAATGAGGAACAACATTTACCGATACCCTCCCTGCGTCACAGACCCGACGTCACACTAGCTCATTCACACACACAGTCATTGGTGGGGCCCATAACACCAAACACTCACACGCCTCTCTCTCACGAGTCTGCACACACAGGAGGGATGAGTAATTCAAGCGCTGGACATGTGGGGGGAAAACACCTTGTAACCTATAGGGAGAGAAAAGTTATTTTACAAAATATACATTATCATCCTTTGCCTATAGATCCCTAATCTCAAACATCAAGGCACTCCTTCCACTTGGTCGAATGGACCAAATTAGTTGGATTGGTTGATGGTGATTTAGAACCAGCTAAAACACATTTTAAGACTCAGAATCCTTATCTTTCTTAATGAAAAACCACAAACTCATTAATTCTCGTTAATCAATAATGGTTTATCTAAATTTTTTTCATAATGATTTATATTTGCATTTTTCTCGTCAAAGTTTAGAATTTCTTGATTTATTCAGGTAAATCACAGAACATCATATTTACCTAATCTGGATATTTGAAGTCCTCTAATTCATTGGCTCTGCATAAGCAAATTTTGTCGTAAATTGTCCGAAAAGCAGGCCAAAGCTCAAAGTTCTTTGCTCAGCACGTTACAGTTCCAATTTCTCAAAGGACCAGAAATCGTGCAAGCATTTCATAGTTTGTAGATTTAGAAAAAGTTTGCAGTCATCAAGCGATCGGGCAGCATCTGGATCATCAGGAAAGGCGTCACAACGAACGTGGAAAAATTATGAATGGGAAAAGAAAGATCTGCGCCTCCTTCCCTATTCTACTACCCTCTTTCATAATAGATCAAGTCAAAGAAGATACAATTTTTAAAATTTAGAACAGTCATGATTGGCTGGTTGAGATCGTTCGACTAATATTCCAAGATTTTCAGTACAGTTCGAGGGGTGAGGTCATTGGTTAGCGAAGTATCGGCTTGTTGCGGTTTACTGTAAGGTTGATTGTTCCCGTGTCTTGGCAAATGTCCCGTTCCTCTCCTTGACCAGGGACACTCTGTGCAAAGGTCGCTACGAGGTTTAGGAGATTTCTTGCACATGCGCAGCTCACTCCGCGCCTCATGAGACAGTGGCCACTTCGTCGTGTGGTGACAGCAGCCATCTTGGATTTAGGCCCAAATGCCAACTTATGCGAGAAGTGGAGAAGTGTAGCTCACTGGTTAAAGGAGGCATACCCTGAAGCAGAGGTCAGACCCGGGACCAGGGTTCATTTCCCGACGCGGCAGGGTCCGGAGCCCAATTGTCCACGGACTCGATAATTCTCGCTTCGGTGCCCACTCTAAGCACGAGTTCACACTATGCAGCTCTGGGCAACAAGCTTGCTTAATCTCCACAACGGCCCCCCCCCGCGGCGGGATGCCTAGCTTTCACCTTGGGGATGCCCAGTATGGGTTATCTCACAGGGAAAAACCAGGACGGGTTCCCAATGCAAGCGCCAAGATGCCCAAGGGTAAGTTGAGCGCTATATAAGAACACATAATAGTAATAATAGGCGAAACAAACACAAAAGAGTAATTAATTCATAGAAATGGTGATTCTAATGTTAACCCCTTGCTAATCCCTCTATGTGCTTGTATTTATCTAGCATATAGCGACATTTAAAGGCATTATATTCACCATTTCGATCCAATCAGGAACGCAAACATCACAAAAGCAACATATATCATGCAATATTCTATTACCACATATACTATTGTTAATATGCGTACAGATTTTAGTTATAAGAGTTATTTAGCCATGCAAATAGCAAATCCCATGTGTAGTTCAAGTTTTAATAATGTTGATTAGTATACATGCAATACTCGTTTAATAATATTATAGTTAATAGATTATATAATTAGTATTTTCATGCAAAAATAGAGGAGGTATACAAAATTTTGCACTACCTGCTCCATCAATATCATCGGTCCTTTTGAGCTGTTACCATCAACTGAGCATTATGTGTTGCTGTTGGTGGATTATACATCTAAATGGGTGTCTACCAGGTTTGTGAGTATGATTTCCACCAGAACGGTAGTAGAGTTCCTGAGGGATGAATTTGCGAATGAGGGTGTTCCTGAATATCTAGTCACAGATAATTGGGTGCCGTTTACCTAGCAGGAAATAAGTGATTTTCTCAAACAGTTTGGAATAATACACCAGAGGACAAATTGAGTCAAGGTTGCACTCACAGGGGTAATTGAGGGTGATGTGGTGGCCACATCTCATCACTCCCAATTGTGTGACTCAAAGTCCCCATTTACATTTCTGAGGTGTAGAACTACCACTTCTAAATTACATCCGATGTGTTTGCCTGCTGGTGAGATGCCCAAGATGAGTGAAGGGGAGATCCGTGAGAAGGTGACTGATTATCAGAAGAAGTATAAACTGAGATATGATGTGAAGAATTTTGTGAGGTAAATTAAGTGGTGTGTTGGTGACATAGTGTTGGTAAAGAAACCAAGCTGGGAAAGGAGCATGTCCAGACTAGTGCTGGGGAGGGGGGGGGGTCCAGTGTTTCTAGTGGTGGTACTGAGAGGAATGTGGTTGGTGATGGGAGAACCGAGGGCCTTCCTAAGAGGCACAGGAGTATTCCGCCTAGGTTTAATGATTCTGTCATTAAATAAGTAGTTTTCCATTCTGTTCTGTTCTATTCCATGTTTTGTACTTTATGCTAGACATTGCGGTTGATGTTAGGCATTGTGTTCTTATCTTTTTCTTTTGTAAGAGGAATGTGTTGTGATCTTATGGGTGCACATGTCTTTATCCTTATGTATGCATGCTCCTTTAAATGCACCTGCACACCTGGAGTTTAGAACCCTGCTCCAGTGTAGTGTGCTCCATAACAGTCAGTTGGACACTGTAGCTGACAGCTGGCTGTGTGTTGGTGGTGCCAGAAGACCAATACAAGAAGAAGGGCTAAACCCTTGTTGGAGTCATCTTTTGACATATACCCAACAGATGATATTGCCAAGCACTCAGGGGCTGAGATTCATTGGCATGACAACCCATGTATACCTAATGCAGAGGTGCTTAAAGATTGAGGCTGTTACTGGGTTCAGCAGTAATGTCAGGCTGGTGAGGCGAATCAGGGCTACACAACAGGGTTAAGGCAAATTGGGGGCAGATGAGCGGAGGATTGTGACACCCTCCAATTTAGCCTTATCCAGTCCTGGACCATTGGAAGTGATGCTAAATGTGCTCTTGCTACATTCTTTAATACAACAGCAAATCCTGTTCAGCAGTTCCTCAGAGAAGAGGTATCTGGCATCATCATGAAGCCCTCTTGCAGCTTTGTCCCACTAGAGGTCTCCGACTTCCAACAAAAAGAGACTACGTCCTTATGAAGAAATCCTCACTGCGGCCTCGTCCAGCGGCACCCTGATGACGATGCCTCCTCTATGGACACCGCTGTCTGCCTTCCCCGCTAAACTTTACCTTCTCAAACATTTTCTTCAAAAGTTCTTCTAAGTCTCAGAGGCAGACTCAGAGGCAATGAGGAATGGAAGGCAAGTTTCCTACATCCTCCAAGACAGCAGCGAAATTTCAGAATTCCTGGTCCGAAAATATGTCCATTGTGCAGAGAGGCTGGACCTAAGTTTTATCCAGCTCAGGATGGTGTCACAGGGACAGAGATTAATGTCCACATATGGGACTATCTGTCCTAGGTTCCTCAAGACTGCCCCAGGTGAGTCAGAGGCAGAGGAGGGGCAATCTTAATCTGCACTATATATAGCACCTTCAGTTGTTCCACAGCGCTGGGACACAGACTTACGGCAGATTCAGGGACTACATTTCAAAGGATCTTCAGCACTGCCCTAGGGGACTCAGGTGAGAGGAGAGGCAATCTTCCTCTGTGCTATATTACACCTTCAGTGTCCAGCAGTACAGCAACACAGATTGATGCCAGTTTCCAGGACTACCATTCCCAGGATCCTCAGCCCTGCCTCAGGTTACTCAGAACCAAGAGAAGGGATAATATTCCTCTGTGCTATTTATTGCCTTCAGTTGTCCTGGAGCATGGTGATATAGGTTGACACCAGCTTTAAGACTACCTGTCCCAGGATCCTCAGCACTGACCCAGGTCATTCAGATGTGAAAGAGACAATCTTCATCTACACTATATAGCACCTTCAGTTGTGCCCCAGCGGGGGGACACAGTTCAATGCCAGCTTCAGGGACTACCTGTTCAAGGATCCTCAACATTGCCCCAGATGACTCAGAGGCAGGAGGAGGGGCAATCTTCATCCGTGCTACATAGTGCCTCCAGATGTATAGCAGCATGAGATGTGCCTGGGCTGTGCATTGGTAGGTCCATCCACACTCGTCAGAGCCCAAAGGACGCTGGGATGGCCTATCCCTTTAACAACCCTCTTTTTTTCTTCAATCTTTTAACAAGTGTGACTTTTCTGGATCACTTAATATTATTGTACCCCTTTTGTTTCTCTGTCATTGTTTATCATTATTCGTCAATATATTTGATCAAATCTTCAGTTTCTTTGTGCTTCAGCTTTAGTTCTTGTCATAGGCAAATGAAAATTGCCCCCATTGCCTTGTGTCCAAAAACAACAGTGTAGTGGTTCCAGTAATTTAGCACATTTGAACTCTGCAGTTGGGGCAATAAGCAGTAAAATCATCTCAGTTGAAAAAGAACTGGGTCTAAGTGCATCCGCCATCAAACAAACAGAATGCCCCACTGACTATAGGCCACTACTTGCAGGGAGTGTTTCTACATCAGATGAGGTCTATAGACATCCACAATGGGAAATGTACATTCTGTTTTGCCTTACCTTCATTCTATCAGCCTCTTTGGAAAACAAAGAAAAAAATGTTGGAAAATCTAAGAATACATTTGTGACATTAGAATTTGTGGGTGACCTGCTTGCAAATCATTTTAGCAAAATGGAAAATGTTATTACAGCGTCCTTTGCAGCTTGTAACAACAGGCTGGTTAAGCCAGAAGTTGCCCATGCTAACTGGGCTGAAGCATTATAGTCCACGCAGCGCTGCCCCTTGGATTTTGCCATCTAATATTAATTTACCAGTATCATCAAAGGATTTAACTTAATTGAACACAGATGACTTGCATATTATTCCAGAACATCCTGTAAACTCACTTCCATACAGGTCCTGGACTTGAGGAAGTTACCAACTCTATCTCTGCGCCCTGTCCTACTGGAGGAGGGGGGGGCACACACATTTCTGTCCAAAATTCGGTGCGTTGGCAAGATAGCTCTAAAAGATTTGTTTCTGGGAGGAGAGCACTTTGTCCAAACAGCCAGTGATGAACATTTTAGTTGCACCCTACAGAACCTTCATTTACCTGCTGTAGGACTTGGCCTTTTTGGCTAAAGTTCCCTAAACTTTTTGCTTTCCCCCTAGACCGTTTTCCTGACATAGAGATGCCAATTTAGATGCTTTGGGTACTTTGCCGCTGCTGATCAGTGTCAAAGTACAAAGGTTCCCTATGTAAAGTACAATGGTAATTGGTTGGCCATGATTGGTAGGTTTGCCTTACTAGTAAAAGTCCCTAGTGATGTGCACTGTGTGTGCAAGGGCTAGTAATGCAAAGGCGTGCAGAGAAGGGAACTCAGGACTTCAGTGTAGGGCCTGCGTGCAGAGTGCTAAGTTAGCATGCTGTCCTGACAATTGTAAAAACTTGCCAGGCCTCACTTTCCCTTTTGCATACACTGTGGGCACCCCTGTGGTAGGTCCCAGGTAACCCCTGGGCAGGGTGCAGTGTAAGTAAAAGACAGGACATATACTGAGGTGTGTGTTATGTCCTGACAGTGAAAAACACTCCATTTCGTTTTTCACTGGTGAAAGGCCATTCTGCCCATAGGACAGAATGGGGAAGACTGGGAATTGTGTTTGTTAACCTAGTTTCTCATAAGTTTAAAATGGAGAGGTGAAGTTTAGTATGTATGAACTCACAGCGTCATAACACAACTTTCTATTCAGAAACCACTCTTTTAGAAAGTGGCTGAGTTCTGTGCTTTAAGCATTTCTGGGTGTCTCTGCTGAATGTGGATTGACTGTCTGGATCTGAGAGGTGCGAGGAGCTGGGAGAGGTCTTGACACAGGGAGGGGTTGAGATGGCACCAGGCTGCCCTGCATCTGGAGAGTAGCGGGAGGAGAAGCCCGGGAGGTAAAAAGGCCTGGGCTGGTGTTATAAACCAATTGACCCATCTCCTGCTGAGTGGTTAAGGATCAAAGGGAGAAAGGTGACACTAGGAGGGAAACACCCAGAACTGATTTAGGAAGGGGTCAGGGACCCCTGAGCACAATGAACTTCAAAGACATTTAGGGGTATAACTATGAGAGCTGAAACCCCTGAAAGCTGCAATGGAACAGAAATGGATTGAGACTGAAAAGGCTTGGACCCATTTTGTGGTCAAGAGAAACCTCTGCTAAGGAATGAACTACTGAATAGACTGTTGGGGAAAGACCAATCATTGCTTCGTGATCTGGGGCTGGTCTGCAGTTTGCTGTTTTAACCAAGGAAGATGCTGTTGGGACTGTGCTTGGTGCGCTGTGTCCCCCTGCTCGACAAAGACTGTGCTTTGTGCTGTGTCTTGTAACCCCAAGGGCCCGAGGTGAGCTGGCTCCCTGTTTGGAAACACAGGAACATAAAAGTTTCGGGAGAAGTTTCAAGCAACGCGGTGGGCGCGTGTTGTGGCAGCTTGAGACCCTCGGAAGGTGTGCCCTGTGATCTTAGACACATGGAGGAGAAGTGAGACTCGGACACGCTGGGTGCATATTGTGGTGCATAGGAGGCACTAGTGAAGAGCGCCTAGGCAACGTGTGCACTGAAGGAGAAGTGCGTCTCGGACACGCAGAGTGCGTGTCGTGGTGCACCGCAGGTGTTGGTGAAGAGCGCCTGGTCAGCGTGTGCATCGGTGGTAGAGTGAGACTCGGATGCGCAGGGTGCATGTTGTGGTGCACCGCAGGCTTTGGTGAGGAGCGCCTGGTTGGCGCGTGCATAGGAGGAGAAGTGAGTCTCGGACGCGAAGGGTGCATGTCGTGGTGCACTGCAAGCGCTGGTGGAGAGCGCCTGGTCGGTGCGTGCATCGAAGGAGGAGTGAGTCTCGAATGCGAAGGGTGCGTGTCGGGGTGTACTGGAAGCACTGATGAGGAGTGCCTGTTCATCGAGTGCACCGGAGGAGAAGTGAGGCTCGGACACGGTGAATGTGTGTTGAAGTGCGGCCGGAGGCGTTGGTGAAGATCGCCTGGATATCGGAGCATCAGAGTTGGATTAAGTCTCAGTGAAGCAGTGTGCGTGCTTTGGTGCAACCTGGGACTGTGGAGGTGATTGGTGGATCATCGTGTGCACCGGACGAAAGTGAGTCTCGGCAGCGCAGTGTGCCTGTCTTAGTGCCAACTGAGACCGTGGGAAGGAGTGCCTGGTGAACGTGCACTCGGAATCAACGTAAGGACTCATCAGCGTTGTTTGTGTGGCTTCGTGCCAGAAGAGACCCGGAGGGTGATATGGTGAACGTGCACCCAGAGTAACACAGTCTTAGGGGCATGTGTGCCCTGCAGCCTCCTGAGACCTTCCCAGCAGTCACGGCCCGGACCTGCAGCCCCAGGGAAGCTGAGCTGCCAGGCCGAGCCGCTGAGACCATTGAGGAAGTTCCACACGGCAGGCTCAATCCGTTGAAGGAGGAGAGGAGAGTGGGGTCACGCCCCCAGGTATTGTGGAACACTGCCTGGGTGGGGTGTGGGCTCGGAGAAACACTCACTCCGCCTTTCTGTCCTTCTGGCGACGTGAGCCTTTGCTTCGGCTCAGGGTGAGGCCCGTACTGACCAAAGGAGTGGCGGTACTGAGGCCAGAGTGAAAAGCTGTGATTCAGGTCATCATTGATCCGTGTGGGGGCAACTGTTAGGGAAGAGGCTGACTGTCGTAATACACATTGCCAATATTGCTGCTACCGAACTGCCGAACTGTCTTATGACACCCAACTGTATTTCTGCATAATGAAATATACGATTGTAGCGCTACACATTGCATTATTTCTTCATTGCAAAGTACATGATTGTAGCTACGCATTGCATAATTCCTTAATTGCAAAGTACATGATTTTAGCAGTGCGTATAACAGTATTTCTTCATTGCAAAGTACGTGATTGTGGTGTGACACATTGCATTATTCCTTCATTGCGCAGTACATGTTTATAGCGGTACGCATTGCACTATTTCTCCCATGGCAAGGTACTGGGGTGTATAGTTACGTATTGTATTATTTCTCCTTTGCTCAGCACAGGATTGTATAGTTACGCAGTGCACTATTGTCTGTCCATTGAAACATGTGTGATTCTAGCATTACGACCAGCATAGCATTTTAAATGCGGCAGTTGGGATTTGAACCTAGCAGCCTGCCGGGACAAATATTACCCTGTATTATATGTTGATTCTTGTATCATGTGTTCTGATCGTATATCTTTTTATATACTCGATTTATCAAACTCGTGTGGAGTCCATTTGTGGTGTTACCAGTTGGTTGCTGTGGGTGTGGTTGCACATACTATACACTCGTGACTTGGAGATAGGCCTGGCTGCTCGTGCCAATCTACTAAGGGGATGAGCAGGGCTATCTCAAGCGGTGTCCTTACTTGGCTTAACGTTGAGTGGGGAGTCCTGTGTCGTGCATTTTGTGACAATATTGCGGACCTGGGACTCCGACTTCCAACACCTGCCATATGTAGTTGTTCTTGTTAATGTGCCCCCACTTAAACCCATGATGGTCAAACGTTTCTGACAGTTAAAAAATAAAGTTTTACACTGTTCAGAAAGACAGTAAGGAAATAAATAAATTGAATTTGAGCAACTCTGTCATGATGGCACGAAGATTCAACTGGTTAGGCAGGCTACCCAAAACAATGGATAGGGACTGTATTGTTGTGAATTTTAACAACTCTAGTATCGCCGTCAATTTGCTCATGGACCTCTCTAACCCATGTTTGTCTCTGCAGCCACTCCTACTGGGTTATTTTTTTAGACCTATGATTAAGTCCACTGCGTCCATATGCCCCCTCAATTGCCCCTACCCACTCAGGCGGAGCAGTTGATAGAGATTTCATCCAAGGTATCCCCACCAACAGTAGGTTCTGTCTTTCCAGTTCTCTCAATAATAATGATTGACTTCTCCCTGCTCCCTCACCTCCTTGATGTTGCATCCCAGAGAGGACTCCGGAAAACATTGCCTAAGGTTAACCTAGTCATTTTAAGTTGGAATGTGGCTGGGGTAGCCTGAAATGTTAATAATATTGGCTGGGTCTCTTTATTAAGGAAGCATAATTTGATCTGCCCACAAGAAACTTAGGGGCATATCATCAAGGGCTGGTGATATAATTAGCGCCGCTTTTGCGTCCGTTTTCGGCCAAAAAGTGGCGATAATTATATTGCATTATTTGCAAGCTCACGCTAGTGCGTGTTTCCTTGTTTCAGCTCCCGTTTTGTTCACGCCTCACTTTGCATCTCTAATGAGATGCAAAGGAGGCGTGCCTAACAAAACACCATGGGAAAATATCGCTACCCCAGCTTCTTGATATCATCAACGAGGGGTAGCGATATTTTAAATCCAGTTAACTATGCCTTAACACAGGAACTTAACGTCTGTTAAATTCCTAAGGCATAGCTAACATGGGAGGTGGATTATGGTGATACGACCACAGGGTCGTATCACCAAGGCTATCTCCGTTTTGGGTGCAACATCGCTGGTTTTCCAGCGATGTTGGCCCATTTCCCCGGAATATTATCGCCCTGGAGTAACGCGTTGTTAATAACGCGTTACCAGGGTGATAAATTCCTGCGATAGACGGCGATAAATAAACAAGCGCTAAGCGAGCTTTGCATTTATTTATCACCGTCCTAGTAAATATGCCCCTAAGTGGATCATCAAATTATCTGTTACTGGAGGGTTACAAGGGTTTTGCTCCGACGGCAGGCTCTAGTTTGGGTAGAGCTAAAGTGGGTCTCAGTTTTTATCTCTAAAAGTTTGATTTGCTTCAATGAATTTACTTGCTGTTTGTCTTTTCATTTCGGAATTATGGCAGTGTTTTGCTTGTTAATTTTTATAATGTTGATCTTTGGGCACCCCTTTGACTCTTTGCCTCAATATAGCCGTTAGGTGATAACTTCCACCATCATGGGCACATTCTGTTATCGGCCCACTCTTTTAAAGGGGTGACAAAAAAGAATACAGGTGCTATCCCCCATCTCCCAGATCAATTCCACGGCTAAGGTGATGGGAAGAAATATATTAAATCGGTTAACTGAGTGGGTAAAAGAGCATCAAATTCTGTCGGAATTACAACATGGGTTATAACCTGGAAATGGTGTGGTTGACCAAGGTTTATACCTTTCTCTACTTCTAACTAAGCACACCAAGGCTAAGGAGATCTCACTCCATCTAAGGCTCATGGATGTATCCTCAGCCTTTGATTGGTTAATAGAGCCAAGCTCTGGAACATCATGCTTGGTGTGGGTTTCTAAGTGATCGGCATTCTGATCTTACAGCTACTGTCCGTTATGGGCCTTCAGGGGTTAGTGCAACAAACTTCGGGGCATATTATCAGGAAACGATGTTACAATTATCGCCGCTTTAGCGGCAGTAAAGCGGCGATAATGGGCTTGATAATATGCCCTGGAGAATTCCCATAGACGCCCATGTTCTGGTGTCAACATGGGCTTTTATTGGAATTCTCTGCGGCATATTATCAATATTTGTATTGAATTATGGGTGTTAGACAAGGTTGCATATTAGCACCCCTTTTACCCTTTTTTGTAAATGAATAATTTTGATAAGGTTCTCAGCATTGAAGGGCGCGACCTACCTAATGTGGGAGGTCTGTCAATACCTGTCTCACTTTATGCCAACACTGATGCCTTGGTTTCATGGACTTCCTGAGGTCTACAGCACCGTTTGAACAGCTTTGCTGATTTTTATGCACAGTCTTGATCTTAGCACAAACTAAACTAAGTCTAATATTATGATATTTGGACCGAGAAATCATAAAAGCATATCTGATCGCATCATGGGTGCAATGCTCAGCAAGGTTCAAACTTTTTCTTACCTTGAAATTATCTTCGATACTTCCCTTTGTTGGTCCTCTGATTAGCGCCAGATGACACGACTTTGCTAAAAGCCTTGCTTTGGTTTTTGTATTGACTTCCAAACTAGGGCAAAGCTGTGTTAAAAATCAGTCAAGCTTCTTATGTCGCTTTGATCTGAGGGTATTACAAGTCAGTGCAAATACAAAACACTGAGAACAGATTTCTTGAATGTTTGCTTTCGCTGTCCTGCAGTGTGCCCACTGTCAATGTTCATGAAGGACTAGCAGTGGGCTATGTTACTGATTTGACCCAGCTCCATCCCATAACTTTGTGTTTGACTGTATGGTTTAAGAAAAATCATGAGCTTAACAGTGCAATCATTAAAGATTGCTTGTCCCTTGAGAGCCCCAATAAGATCCTGTCAGTTATGTATGTCAAGGACTGGTTTCTCAGATTAGAGCCACCTGACTTGTTTTACTAACATGACATTATAAACAAGGCTTATATGGTTTGGGTCAAGGCAGCATTTATGTCAGTTAAATCTGAAGAAAGATAATCTGGGGCCAGATATCCAACTGTTTTTAGTGGATGCAGTTGGGCCTTTTGACACCACTAAAACAGCTGTCAGAATATACAAACCCTATTTTGCGAATCGGTAACCTATTACCGACTCGTTAAATAGGGTTTGTGAGCTGTTATTAGAAAGGGGCATGCCAAGTGCTCCCTCCTTATAAAGAGTCACAGGGGCAAGGAATGACATCCTTTCTTGGTCTGCCAATGGTAGAGGCCCATTGTGCTTTGAAATGCTTTATATGTGTTTTGTTTATTTAGAGTGCTTTTGGAGTAGGATCTCACAGGCTCCAGTTAAAGAGGTATTTATGTTGCATTTGCACAGGACGAGCACTTCATTGAGCTGGCCATGTAAAGAAAATTGCAGCCAAGAACCATTTAATGAGCAGACCTTTTGAAGAAATTGCTATTAAATTCACTTTACACCACAGGACATTTAAAAGACAGGCACAGTCAGGGATTCTTCATTGAAAGTGCACTTAAAGCAACTTACTACAAAGACCATCTGAGCAGCCAGAGCTTTACATAAAGTCATTGCCAGCACAACACTCCACACAGAAAAGCATTTCACCAAACAGGCACATTAACTCACGTGGGGGCATATTTGCAACAGGCAGCGATAATTATCGCTGGAATATTTTGTCAGGCTAGCGATGTATTAACAACGCTTAGCGCCATGGCGATGTATATTCCAGCGATAGTGCCCTTTTCCATGGACCATCCATGGTTTTCCAGCGATGTTCCATGTAAAGCGACGACGATATGCTTGATGATATGACTCATGTTAGGTATGACTTAAATTCCTGCGTTAAGGCATACTTAGCGCGATTAAAATAATCGCTTCCCACATTGTAAATATCGCGAAGCTGCCTTCGCGATATTTACCCATGTTGTTTCCACAGACACGCCTACTTTGCATCTCATTAGCGATGAGAAGTTAGGCGTGCTGGAAACGGGAGCAAAATCAGCAAAACACGCAATAGAGTGTCTTTGCTGATAAGGCGCTAAAATTATCGCCGCATTGTAAATATGCCTCAGAGTAATAACCAATTGCTCACTTGACATTGGAGCAGCATAATTGTAACTCAACTCACATAAATATAAACATAAATAGAAGAAAGGGAGGGCAAGATTTAGCATAAGCCCATGTCTTGCACCATAACCACAATGAGTTTATGAATGGGTAGGCAACTGCATTGTGGGCACTGCATTGTGGGACTGAGGAGAAGAGTGAGTACGTGTTCTTTATGTTAATAGTTCTTAACCTGTGGTCCAGTGACCGTTGGGACTCAGCAAAGTCTACTTAGGTGGTCTGCTTCGAAAATTAAATAATATTAACAGTCTAATAAATGATATATAAATAAAGAAGCAAAATAGAAAATACGAAATATTAAAACAATCTGTAAATGTGAAACCATTTGATATTGGAGTCAGTCTGAACAGGATTCGATAGAATCCACCCAGGTACAAATGGAGACAAGCCATGGAATAGCTTAAGTCCCCCAGGGTGATGGATGAGTCACCTACAGACATGCAATAGAGACAGACATGGTAAATGTCGTTTGAGTCTATTCAGGAGTATTACTCACAGGTATGCACTTGATGTAGAAATGGTAAAAGATCTCAAGGGTCTGTCCTTGGGTGCTGAGGACTGACTCACAAGCTTGCCCAGGAGAGACTCAGTCATAGTAACTGCTCTTCAGAGACTAGATAGGAGAAATAGTGTAGAAGTCCACAGAAGTGATCTGGTTACATGCAGCCGGTAGAAAATACTTAGGTGCGTGGTCACGCTCGCCAAGATGGCAGACGCTACTTGCTAGAGCTCCGCCGTCTATCCCTTATAATCCGGAATACATCCAAATGGAGTCAGGGCCCAGTGACACTTAATCATGCCCACAGCTACATACAGCATGGTGTAGCAAAGATCCGAGCTGTGCACGGCCTAACTGCAGCGGAGGTGATGAACCCACCCCAGACTGCAACATACTCCGCTGCAGCACTGGGAGTCCTGACAAGCGGGCGCCAGTAGGATCCGGAGTGGCGGGGAGCTGTCCTGCAGCCGACTAGACCTTTGTACCGGGCCCCCGCGTTGGCACGCTGCTGAGGCTGTGCAGCCGCTGTCTGCCACAAAGGAAATAGCTGAGAACCGGAGGAGGCTGCAACACCATGTGACTCAAGGCAATACGGCCTTCAACAGTCAGGTACCGCTGCATAGCTATTTTGTTACCAGGGAACAGGAGCAGAGCCAGGACTGAGGCTTCGTCCCCACACTGCGTTGGGTCGTGCAAGGCACTGAGCGAACCACGCAGTGGTGCGAATACGTAGAGTGGGCCAACAGGCCAGAGAACTGCAGAGGCCTCATCCCACCCGGACCCGCTTGTGCGTAGAGCGCAGGCACTGGAGCTCAGGCGCAGCGCTGGCAGACACCGTTGAGCACTCTAGCTGGAGTGCGGTTCTGTGCGGGCGGGCCGAGCGGTTGAGCTGACTGGTGGCCAGGGGAGGCCCCGTAGCAGCTGAGATTGGAGGCGGAGCCCACAAGTGATGAAGCCTTGCCGCGGCCATTAGGTACCCAGATAGTTCTTGCTGCGGGCACAGTTGAACAGCTCCCCAGACCTGGGGCAGTCTCTCAGGAACACACTGAGAACCAACTGCGAGGGAGGGAGTGGCAGCTTCCTTGCACAACTGCGTCTAAGTCGAAACGTTATACGCTGCAGGAGATCATGGCATCAACCGTCTCTCTCACACCTCAGCCTCGGCGTGCAGAGGCAACACTAGACGACCCACCTAACTGTGGGGCCCACACTGGGGCTACCAAATCCACTCACTGTTCCACAGGGCACCCGGCCTGCGCTGGCCCACAAGCTGAGCCCCTTTCCCTAAGACTCTGGACAGATGTGGCCCAACCAAAGTTTTCAAGACACAGCAATTTTGTTGGGAACAGCTGCATCCTCACATACAGAACACTTCGTGGGGCCGCGATCCCACATCAGCTCCCCACTAGGACTAGTGTGTGCTCACAACACTGTCTGCACAGTAAGTGGAGTAAAGAATCCCCCCTCCCAACGACAGTAGCATTGAGGCTGTAACTACTGCTGTAGCTCATGTCCAATATGGACCTCCTTCGTTCTGGCACCGGAGTGCCGTCCAGACCGCTGAAATCTACCCAGAGCCTAGCAGACAAAGCACAAAATGTACAACCCAGTGACTATGTCCCACAAAGTGGATGTCAGTTTTGCAGCAGTTGAAAATTTGGCGACCTCCCTAGAACAAACACGTTCATCCCTCGAAAACTTGATCGATGCTGTTGTGACAGATCTCAACCTTCTGCATGCAGGCCATCGTAAAATAGTGGATAAACTCACGTAATGGAAGACACCCCAGATGAACTGACGCCGTAGAGGTGGGACGCAGAAACACAGTTGACGGATCTGACAGCGCGAGAGCGCATCCTGGAGCGCCGGGCAAAAGACTCAGAAGGACGTTCCAGGCATAATAACATCTGAGTCATCAGTCTGCAGGAGGGTAAGGAGGGAAAAGATGCTCCCAACTTTGTTGAGAACTGGATCCAAGAATTCTGACACAATACTTTGCAGTGGAACGAGCGCACATGGTCCCGACAAGACCCCCCTTCGGGAATGGGCCCCAGACCATTCTTGTTTTGAGTCTTGCACTATAAGGACAGAAATTTCTCCTGCAAAAAGCCTGGAAGCTACTGTCAATACAAATTGACAACAGCCAAGTCATGCTCTTTCCGGAGTACGTGGCCACAGTAAAGAAACAGCGACACTTCTTCCTGGAAGTGAAGTGTTGTCTGCGCAGCCTTGATCTTAAATACTCTTTACTATTCCCTGCATGCCTAAGAATAGTAGCAAAAGGTAAAACACACTTTTTTGACACCCCCATAGCCGCCTGGGAATGACTGGACTTCGTACACCTTGGGTGCTCCACCACACCACTTGAAACACGTGTAACGGCAATGCCAGGAGCAACTTCCGGGAATCATCGATGGAAAAGACGCAGAGCAAGAGAGCACCGGGGGCTTAGTCCCAATCCTGAGCAAATGATCCAGGACCGGCGCAGAGCACTACAGGCAGCAGCTGAAATAAGTGACACCCAATAGAGTTGGTTTCCTGTGAGAGCCTCGAGGACCGAGGCAGTGATGAGGAAACTGTGAACTCCATTACACCACCTGAAGGCACCCCACAAACAGCAGACAATATAATATAACTGCATATAGAAGAACAGACTGTTGCATGTGCCTGTTAGGACTCTGGGGACACGCAAGTAACACTAAACTGTGCTAAGTTAACTGTGCAAATAGTAACACCACTCGACCCCACTAGCCATAGTTGGCTTTAGGTTCTGGTCCACATTTTGGACGGGTGCTCATTGCAACTCCGCCCCTATGGTATTTGTAGAGTCAGTTGATGTTTGCTGTGTTTACACTGTTTGAGTTGCCATGCTACGTGCCCACAACAGACCTCAGACAAAATACCCCAACACAACCTAGACACTGCTACACCCCATTGTTGGAATTACATCCATTAATGAATACACCTGGAATATCCGGAGCATACACACACCAGCCCGCAGATTTGCACTTTACTCCTACCTGAAGAGACATATAGTCCTCCTGCAGGAAACGCATCTGAAATAGCACATCTACAGAGGAGATGGTGAGGTCAATTATATGCCACTGTTATTTGGAATTTGCCCGGGGGTATTATTTTGGATCAAGCCGGATAACCCCATCGCAGACGATAAAACAGTCATTGATGCTGAGGGCCGGTATGTACGGTTGAAGGGCCAGTTGGATGGTAGTCACATCATACAGGTTCCTTATACACGCCAAACACAGATAAGTCATCCTTCCTCGACGCACTGAATTACAAACTTCCCAATTGACATGGTTTGCTCTGGCTGCTTGGCGGCGACTTCAACTGTGTGCTGGACACAGCCATTGATCGCTCTTTTCCCCACTTCCTTACACACCCACAGTACTTGCCACTAAAGCATTGAAGACATGGATGGAGCACTGTGGACTGGTAGACATTTGGCAGCAGCGCCACCCTTTAGACAGGGTATATTCTTACTACTCGGGCTCACACAGGCTCCACTTAAGACTGGATAGACTGATCTGCACAAATGAGTTTTCCTTGGCGGTGACCAAAACTGAATACATGGGTAGGACTCACTGAGATCACAACCCCCAATACATTTTAAATGTCGTGGGACTTTGTCCCAGCCGCCATTCCTGGATGGCACCTACAGCCTGAGACATTGGAAGATCAACCATTTCGCTAATCCTTGAGCTTTGCAATCGATAACTACTTTAGCGATAACGCGCACACATGGAATGGGACAGTTTTAATGTAGTCATATGAGGCCAATGTCTAAACATGCAAATAGGCCTATGTAAGTCCACAGAAGCGGATCTCAAGAAGACAGAAGACAGGTTACTCTGCTTAGAAACTCAGGTAGTGGAATACTACTATGCAAACGCAACTCACCGCCAAAAGAATGGAACTTAATTATCTACTGGAGAGACTGAAATGCCTAAACTACAAGTCACATTCAGCCCACACACACATCACTGTGGACCGAGCAAGTCACTTACTGGCCTGGCTCATCCGTCATATGGATGCCCGGACACCCATAACAGAAATCTGCACACTGGATAGCACGCTGAGATGTACACAAACTGAGATACATACTAAATTCCCACAACATTATACAGAGCTATACAGGCCAACACTTGTGGCCCCACCGACTGAGATCCAACAGTTTCTCACTATGATTGGGCTCCCCCGTTTCACCCACAAGCAATGAATGGCTAGAGCTGGTAAACCGATCACACAAGAAGAAATACATGAAGGTATCTGCGCATTAGCCACAAGAGAGTCTCCGGGTCCAGATGGATTTCCAACAGAATTTTATAAGACCTGTGCTGCACTGCTTATGCCACAGTTGAAAGCAGTGTATGGTGCCGCACTCTTGGCCTCTACCCTCATGGCATCGCAGCGCAAGGCACTTCTAATTTCTCTCCCCAAACAAGTCTGAAGGGGGGGTCGTGCAGACCACTAGCAATGCTCAACACTGACTACAAAATTTTAACCAGCATCATTTTGGCCGGATGGCCCCTCTGGTGCCGTCTCTCGTCCACCCTGACCAGAAAGGCTTTGTGCCAGCCCGCAATACCTCACTTAACATACAGCATTGCTTGAGACTCCAGGATTATACTCTAGCCTAACCTGGGCTGTTTGGTCCTAGACCTAGAAAAAGCCTTTGATTCATTGGAATGTCCCTACTTATTCTCGGTCCTCCACCAATAGATATTAAAGGATCGATTCATGGATCTCACATGGCTATTATATACAATGCCTCTCATTAGGATATGCATCGGTCAACAAATATCCAAGTCTGTCCCAATAGGTAGAGGTACCAAACAAGGATACCACCAATCGCCCTTGATATTCACATTGACGATGGAACCCCTGGCGGCGGAATGACATGAAAGAGGTGAAGATTGGGGCATTAGCTTTGTTGATGCCCAACATGTAGTGTCTCTATATGCAGATGTCCTTTTGTTATATTTGAGAGACGTCCACAATGTACAGGTCACGGTTGCAGAGATCGTTCTGCGTTTCACCGGACTATCAGGGCTTGGGGTGAATTGAAGGAAGTCCTGTCAATACCCATTGAGCCTGCACATCCAAGACCTGGGACTCACGGTCAATGGGGTGCTCATACCATGGCGGCCGGCATCCTTCTGATACCTAGGCATCCTCATCTATCACTCTGCCAATGATATCTTGGATGGCAATCTTACCATAGCAATATCATCTATCAAATCTCAAATAAGATTCCATGATTTAGAACAGTGGACTACAGACTATAATTTGTATGAGGGGTGTCACAGGGTAGCACTGTGGAAGTTATACACACCGGTGGAGCAAGGCGGGCTAGCAGTTCCCAACATGGAATTATATTGCCTAGCTGCATAACTGCAGTGGATGTCAAAATGCCTGGTGTGACTGCAGCTAGAAGACACAGCAAAGGTGCAACTGGCATGGTCGCTGACCAGCATCCATCGCCTGTTCCATCCCATAGCTAGAGCACCCACACCACAGCCAAGTTCATTGGCCCTGGCTCACCGCTGCTATAGGTGCAGTTTGTACCTTACTCTGGAGACAATCCTAAATGCACCAACACTGCCCCTACACGGCACGCCAAGGTGCAGGGCGGACACATTGGGAGAGGAGCTTGTACCCTGGTGCACAGCTGGGATACAGAGGATGGGCGACCTGTGTGAACACAGGACCTTACTGACATATGAGGAATTGACCCAGGGCACAGATATTCCTTAGGGCCAAGTCCTACTATACAACTAGATAAAACCACACCTACGCGAGTCTGGGAGACCTGAATACCGAGCCTCAACCTCACCTAGTTGTACAATATTTACATGTTATGGGTTCGGGCAGCCACATAATACACTGGTTAACTGCTGCGTATTAACACACTCGATAAACCCACTCACACCCCTACGCACCAAATGGGAAGCAGACAGAGGGAGGCCATGAGCGGACAAATAATGGGAAATGATACTAGCAAGCACTGCACAAATCCCACGGAATGCTAAATTCCGCCTTATACAATTTTACATCATCCACAGGGCTTATCTATCATCAGATAAACTAAATAGGTGCTGCCTGCCCCCACTACAATCTAGCGGGTGCTTACCTCCTCCATATGTTGTGGTCCTGCCATGCTCTACAAAGGTACTGGCAGGAGGTAACGTCCTTCTTATCTACTTGCACAGACCAAGTAAAGCTGCTCCCTTGGGAGCAGTGTGTCTTGGGGCTATTCCCCAGGTCCCAAAAACACAGGGTAACATCTAGATTTGTTGACCTGGGACTTCTAACAGCGAAGCAGCTGATCATCTGCAGATGGAAGAATAAACTTCCCCACAGCCCAAGGCCTGGAACAATCTCTTCTTGTGTGGGCCCATGCGGAACGTGTTGCATTACACAAAGAAGACAAGTTAGGGCTAAGGAAATACCCAATTGCACGATACTGGGACTCCATATTAGTGGGACTGCAACTCACTGCACAAACAGGTGAAGGAGATTCCTCTGATAGGGACTGAGGACACGTTAAAAAAACCTGAGCCTCATTACTGCAGATGCACTCCAAGTGGGTGCCAAAATGATCAGGGGATCTAAGGGTGTTAAATGAATAAATCTATATGAGAATACACTCTATTGACATGGCACTATACATGGAGAGGTTGGGCCGGGGCTAGGCTAGGCAACTTTGTTATATTAAAGTTTGAATTGTTGGATATAAAAATCTCTGGATTGCAACTGTTCAAGCACTTGGCAAAGATAACTCAACTTTGGAATCCAGCATGCGGACTCATATCAGGGGACCAATAAGAAGTCAGAAAATATGATCTGTATAACAGACACGCCTACACTTCCTGCATGGTTAAATGACGTAATGATTGATATCTCTGTACCATAATCCAAATTTGCTAACTGTTGGGCAATGTCATGTGTTAATATCTTACCCGTATGACCCAAAATGGAAGTAATAATACAAAATGCCAATAAAGAAATTTAAAAATGAAAATGCAACCAGTGAACTACTCTATAGGATCCACCGAGGAGGTGCGGGGGAGAGACACGGACAAGCACTGGATACAGTCAGCTATATTAAATAATCTAAGGAGATTATCCAGAAACAACAATCAATGACCCATAGACATGCACAGGAAATAACAGCCTGAGTAAACCCTTCTGAGAAACTTTCCAGGAACGACGTGGGAGAAATCATCAAACATAAACGAGTACTGGAAACCAGTGTCCTAAAGTAACAGCAGTGTGTGGGCTGGCAATCACTAGGATCTAGACGCTCTGAACTGTACAACTTCCCAAAACCTATTTGGCAGCATATGTATCCGGGAAACTTTTTTAATGATGTTTCTGCTGGGTAAGCCTCAAGACGTAATCATGACCTCTATAATGAACTATGACCAGGACAGAAAAGTACCACAAATCATTGATGATACAAACTATACCCTGAAGACAACCATATACAGTTGTTTTATAAAAGCAAGTTTAGACCAGGTTAATATTATTACTGCTGCTAACGTTCTTGCAAGCATAGGGGCATATTTACAAGAACTTAACACCGCTGTATTTATATTTTTTTGATGTTACAGGGGTTTTTTTTTCTATCCCCTTTTTTACAATTTTAAAAATCGTCACTGCAGCTAACCACACTTTGCAATATTTAGAGTGAAATTACCATACGTCGATAACCCCACAAAACTGCTGCTAAATCCAGTTAGAGGCAGGTTTTTAAGGCCAAAAAATAACTGGTCTTAAAATTGGTGCAAACACTTCGGTCGACATATAAGATGTTTGGGTGCTGGGCAGTGGTGCAAGGAATATTGCTGTGCTGTCCTGCGTCAAAACAAAAGATCAGGAATGCGCCTATCAATAAGATAGGGTGCATTCCTGGGCCTCACTAATGAAAAAATTTGCATTGCTGCCTGTTAGATTTGGGGGTCTCTAGTTGGCAATGGCATACACCTTTCTCCAAATAGGGACCCTTGCTTCCATGTCAGGGTAAGTTGCTACACTTCTAAAATAACCCCTGCTCATACCCTTGTTAGCTTGGCATGAGCATACAGGCTTAGCTTAGAGGCAGTGTGTAAAGCATTTGTGAACACATACAGTAATGCAGTGACAATACTACAGATGGACACCACACAGGTTGTGTTATAAAAATAAGTGTTTTTATATAGACTTAACACAAGACACAGACGACAAAAATCCACAATACAGTACTTAAAATACGCTGAAAAATAGATTATTCACTTAAATGCAGTCTCTAGCAACAAATAACTCCACCTTGAGTTATTACAACGACGTGATAGAAGAAATCCCAAAGTACGGCGTCAACAGCAAGGTGCGCGGTGTCGGGCCCGGAGTCAAACAGACCCCCAAAGAACAGTACCTTGGAAAAGCGATGAAAAACAAAGACAGGTCACGGCGACGGGGAGGTACGGCTTCGTTGGTGCTGCGCGGCGTCGGTTCATTACGACCCCAGGGGAGGTGTAGACTTGGTTCCTTACTGCAGCGCAGGGGAGGTGAAACGACAGTTCCTTACTGCGTAGGGGAGGTGACTCCACGATGGTGCAGACACCATGGTTCCTTACAATGTCACATTTTCGATGGATTCTTGATCACCCACGTTGAGGATCGGCTCCGCGATGACGAGGTCGGCTTGGGAGTCGATGTGGCACGGCGGCCAGCATCGTGTCTACTTTTCAAGTCGTAGCAGCGCTCATGGCTTCGGTTACAGCGTCGCTCGCCGATGTCGGTGTTGCAATTTCCTTCTGTAGCAGCTAAAACCGCAGTTCTAGATGCAGGCAAACAGAAGGGGCGAAGTGTTGTATCCCTGAGACTTCAGGCATGAGGCAAGCACAATTTCCAGCCCTTGGAGATCTTCCTCAAGATGATGAAAGCACACTCAGTCCTTTTCTCCTTCCTTTGCCAATAAAGTAACCACTGCAGGCCAACCCCAACAACATGCAGCATGGGGTAGTCTCCTCCTTCAGTTTCTTGCTTCTTCTCCTCAGCAAAGGTTTGTCTTGATTCCCAGAAGTGATCTAACGTTTTGGGGTCTGGGTCCTCCTATTATACACACAAATCCTTCGTCTCTGAAGGCAGAGAGTGTCTTTACCTAGTCCAAACCAGTTCTGGGTGCATTCTGCCAGTGCACAACTTCTTTCTTTGTCAGTGTAGGCCAGGGTAAGCAGACGCACCACAGGAGGTTGAGCTAGCATTGTGGACGGCAGGCACAGCCCTTTTCAGGCCCAGGTGCTACTTCTCCCACCACTCCCCATGCAGATAGGTCTATTCAGCCTAGTGCTGACTCACCCTGTCTCCTGGAGCCACCCCAGCCCCTGTCACTCACAAACCAGACATGCAATACACAACCTAGGCAGGCTGGATGGCTTGGCAAGAAAATACCCACTTTCTAAAAGTAGCATTTTCAAACACAGAATGTTAAAACCAACTTCACTAAAATAACTATTTTAACATTCCGAGGTCAGGCGTACTAAACTCAAATTTCTATCTTGTTCCCTGGGTCAGTTAGGATTATAAGATGTTATAATCAAACTGCCCATTCTGGCCTATGGGAGCAGGTAGCCTTGCAATAGTGAAACATGAAAATGGCTGTAATTCACTACCAGGACATGCCACACACATCAGGGCATGTCCTACCTTTCACATACAATGCACTCTGCCCATGGTCCTACCTTAGGGGTGGCTAACATGTAGAAAAGGGAAGGTTTGGGGACTGGCAAGTGTGTGCACTTGCCAAGCCGAAATGGCAGTCCCAGATTGCAATGGCAGGCCTGAGCCATAGTTTACAAGCTGCTCAGGTGGGTGGCACAATCAGTGCAGCAATCTCACCAGCAGCATTTGATTTACAGGCCCTGGGCACACACGGTGCACTGTACTAAGGTCTGACAGTAAATCAAATAAGCCAATCATGGAGTCACTAATCCATACATCAGTTTACAATAGGGAGAGCATATGAACTTATGAGCACTGATCAGCAGTGGTAAAGTGTCCAGAGTCATAAAACCCACAACAACAGGTCAGAGAAAATACAAGAGAAAGGCAAAAAGTTTAGGGATGACCTGGCAAAAAGGGCCAAGTCTAACACACGCAGGGTAGACCAATCACTACCTTGATGGGCTTCCCTGCTTTGGGCGATAGAACATGGACCCTGGCCCGCAACTGCAGGGGCATATTCCAGTTCTATGCCAATCTGAACCCATTTAGATCCCTCTGTCCATACTCTCAGGGCCCACCAAGCTAACCCATGGGGAGCCCTTCTCCTCATCTGTGGACACCATCTGTGCGGCACCTAACCTTAGCTTTCTCACAGGTGTGTCCCAACAGACAGACAGCAAGCCTCAGTAGCTACTGACAGTGGTCAGTGATGAGACCCAGGCCTTATGACTCTCAGGGCTTTCAAACTAAGCCTGGGCGGTGAACTACGCTCCGCTCACGGAGCTTGCGAAGTTTAGGTAACGTTGCGATTCGCGTAGAGTGCGTAGTTGCAGATTGCTACGCAATCTACAGCGCAGCGTAGTTGTTTTGCTTCCTAGCGCACTCAATATTCATTCTCGCGCGCGCGATAACGTCTTACCGTGATTCTGCGTTCGCCAACTCGATTTTCTTTCCGTTCGCATGCGCCATGAGATTTGTAATATGGCCGCCCGATCCCGCGAGATTGTGCGAACGCGAACATGTCATTCGGAAGCGCAAGCTGACTTCCCGCGGCTGTCTTGGTAAGATCGCGATCCCGAACATGCAAAAACTACAATCTGGCGAAGAATATCTCTCAAGCATCATAAAACCTTCTCGAAAATGATCATTTTGCTCAGAAAAACTCCTCAGATTGTGATTTGGCTGTAGTCTTTTGTGCAAGGAGTCCCTTTTATTTTTACTCTTTTTTTTCAAGAGGAAGAAAGTGCCCCTGAGTCTCCAACTTCCTGTTCCTGTGCAGCAGGCTCCTCCCAGTGCTTAGTCTATGTGCTGTTCACTTTCATTTGGATTTGGAGCTGGAAGGATCACTTTTTGTGTCTGTCTGCTGCATCATATCATTGGATTGGATTTATTTGAGGATTTTTTGATTTGAGATTTCATTTTACAAGTAAGTTGGAGAATTGATGTACATGTTTGTTTCATTGGGGCTTGTTTGTACCTACATTTTTCTGGGATTTTCATTGTTTTTAAAATTAATGTTGTGGGTGGCCTGTACTTTCAATAGGGGCCTAGTTGGTTTTATTTGCTATTTCAGCCAGTAGGGTACCCATGGGTCCATGTTTCTGTGGTGTCTGTTGAATTTAAACATCATGTAGGGCATGGATGGCATAGGATTGAATTGCTAAATGTGGTTGTGGTGTATTTCACTGTTTGGGTGTGTGTGTGTTAAATACCTTTGTTGGATGTGTGTGTGTGCTTGATGTGTAACTTCTTTCCAATCCTTTTGTAGCCCTGTTTATTTTCATTTTTGTATTAAAGCTGTGTTGTTTAGCAGGCCTCCTTTGTCCGGTCATATATAGGCCTGCTTCAGTTAATTGTTTTCCATGGCCTGTTGTGACTGTGAGTGCCCATGTGGCTTGTGGCAATTTTGTGGTGGTAGTTTAGTAGTGTGCTTCTTTTTCCATAAAGGCCTGCATGTCTTTTCTTTGTTCCCCTTGGCTTATGCTTTTTGTTGTTGTGTCCTGGCCATGTGTGTGGCAGCCATTTTGTGAAGACAGGCAGTGTGCTTTTGGCATAGGCTTACATTGTCTGTCTTCCATTTCTTCTTGTTGTGGGTGGCTAGCGGCCATTTTGTGGAGGCATCCAGGCAGTGTGCTTGCTTTTGCCATTCTGTTCCAAGCATGTGGCCTAGTCTGCCAGTAGGCCCAGAGGTAGATATCATCAAATCATGGGTGCATAAAAACTGTTTGTGTTGTCTGTTGAATTTTAACACCATGCATGGCTTTGGATTGGAATTGCAAAAGGTGGTTTTTGGGGTGGAATTGCAGTTTTTGGATGTGTGTTAAATAAATAGGGCTTTTCAGCCAGTAGGTAACCCTAGGAAATCAGCTCACGTACTTTTGGCAAATCTGCACAGCGCAACAACGCGGGCTTACAGTTTTTGTCGTTTTCGCGCTCTCAATATGCGTGTTCGCGCACGCGATAACGACTTTTTGTACAGTTCGCGATGCCAAACACGCAGAATTTGCAATCTGGCAAACAATTTCTCGCGAGCAACATAAAACCTTCTCGAAAACGATGATTTTGTGCATTTTGCTAAAAAAACTCCTCAGGTTGTCATTTTGCTGTAGTTTGGAGCACGGAGTCACTTTTATTTATTTTTTTATTTTTTAAAAGAGGAAGTAAGTTCCACAGAGACTCCAACTTCCTGTTCCTGTCCTTTGTATTCACTTTTATGTTATTATTGTGGTGGGTGGCCTGAGCATGTGTGGCGGCCATTTTGTGGAGGCAGGCATTGTGCTTTTGCCATAGGCGTACATTGACTGTCTTCCATTTCTTGTTGTTGTGGGTGTGTGGTGGCCATTTTGTGGAGCCATCCAAGCAGTGTGCTTGCTTTTGCCATTCTGTTCCAAGCATGTGGCCTTGTCTGCCAGTAGGCCCAGAGGTAGACATCATCAAATCATGGGTGCATAAAAACTGTTTGTGTTGTCTGTTGAATTTTAACACCATGCATGGCTTTGGATTTCATTGCAAAAGGTGTCTTTTGGGGTGGGATAGCAGTTTTTGGGTGTGTGTTAAATAAATAGGGCTTTTCAGCCAGTAGATAACCCTAGGGATTCAGCTCGCGTACTTTCGGTAAGTCTGCACAGCGCGACAACGCGGACTTACAGTTTTCGGCATTTTTGCGCTCTCAATATAAGTGTTCGCGCACGCGATAAAGCCTTTTGTACAGTTTGCGATCCCGAACACACAGCATTTGCAATCTGGCAAACACTATCTCGCGAGCAACATAAATCCTTCTCGAAAATGCTAATTTTGTGCATTTTGCTAAAACAACTCCTCAGGGTGTCATGCAGCTGTAGATTTGGAGCACGGAGAAGCTTTTATTTTTTTTAAAATATTTTTGAGAGAGGAAGTAAGTCCCACAGGGACTACAACTTCCTGTTCCTGTCCTTTGTAATCACTTTTTGGTTATTATTGTGGTGGTTGGCCTGAGCATGAGTGGCGGCCATTTTGTGAAGGCAGGCATTGTGCTTTTGCCATAGGCCTGCATTGTCTGTCTTGTATTCCTGACCTTCTCTTGTTTTTGTGAGTGGCCTGGCCATGTGGTGGTGGCCATTTTGTGGGACCAGCCACTGTGCTTTTTCCATAGGCCTCCAAGCTTGTGGCCTAGTTTGCCAGTAGGCCCATGGGTACTACTCATCAATCATCACGGGTGCATGGAAGTTAAACAACTGTTTTTGTGTTGTGCGTTGAATTTCAACATCATGTGTGGCTTTGGATTGAATTGCAAAATGTGGATTTTACTTTTTTTCTGGATATATTTAACTTTTTGGGTGTTGATAAATGCCTTTTTATGTGTGTATGTTTGTTGTTGTTGCTCCCTGATGCTGCATCCATCCCATGTGATGCACACATTTTTATTTAGGGCAAACAGGCTACACTACATTTATGTTTTTGTTCTTTGCTATTCTTATTCTTCCTGAGTGTACACAGTACAGTAGTACACCAGGAGCCCTGGCCTTGTTGTGAAAGTCTCAAAAATGGCTACACTGTTGTTGTTCACTGACTTAATAAAATTTAATAATTGTGACCACCGACCCACACACTAAGAAGTTATATATTATATTAGTTTGATTGTACCAACTTTTGACTGATGTTCTTCTGGCTTCTTTGCTTTTAGGTGCACAAAAGACTGAGGAGGAGGTGTGTCATTATCGCCCGTTGTGCTGCCAGACCGACGTCCTGCTGCTGTACACGAAGTGACGTGTGAGTGACCTGACCAGCCATCTCTGCAACTGGTGTAACTGAGTGCTGTAGACATCTGAAGAAGATACCCCCAAAGAAAGCAGGTAGCAGGTCCTCCAGTACCAAGAAAGTTGCCATTGAGAAGAAGGAACAGAAGAAGAAGGAAGTGTCACTTAAGTCCGGTGTGCCGCCCAAAACCTTTTTTGGGACACCAAAAATGACGCCTGCAGCAGCGGTGTCTGGGGGTCAAGCTGGGGGCAGCACCTCCGCATCAGTGGGCCCAACCCACCAACCCAGGCCCAAGCAGATGAGTGTGGAAGAGGTAACCAGCCTAATGGTGGAAAGCAGTGATGCTGAGCCTGAACTAAACTTATCGCTATCTCAAAGTAGTACACAATCAACGCAGGAGGGAACACAGCAGATAAGTGGTCAACAACAACAGCCGCAGCCACTGTCCGCAATAATAGTTGTTGTTCCTCCCGAAGTAGGGGCAGTTCAGGAAATTGAGCCTCAAGCAGAGGAAGAAGAGGAAGCCACTCCTTCAGAAGTTCCATTGTCTTCCAAATCCCCAGCAAGGAAAAGGAGAATTAGTCCATCAAGTTCTTCACCAAGCCCCCCTTCTGATGATCTAGATGCCACTTGGAAGCAACAAACTGAGTCTGAGAGGGAGACACGTCACAAGAGCAGGCATGGGAAAAGGAAGGTTCCGGAAGCCTTACACTTATGGAGGTTGATGTAAAAGAGCAGGATGCTGATGATGATGATGAGCCAGTCATCACGAACGTCACTCCTGGCCCAGAGGAGATGGAGACCAACATTTTTACCCTATCCAAAATGGCTGCGAGGGATGTAGCACACATACCCCCAACACAGGTAACACCAACACAACCTCCAGCTTCCATATTTTCATTAGCAAAGGGCCGGCAGCGTCCTACATCCAGCACAAGCACCACCTCAGCAGAAGCAGGTAGTGGTACTGCACAGAGTTAAATTCAACGCACACCCTCCAGTTCATCCGGCATTGGAAGTGGCACCTCCAGCATGAGACAAAAGTTAAGCACCCCAGTGTGGGACTGCTTTATGGTTAGCGAAAAGGAGGAGAACATTGCTATATGCTCCATTTGTCATACTTCTGTTAATAGTGGTAAGCTTGGTACAAAATATGGTACCGGAGGCCAAATGACTCATCTGAAAAAACACCACGCAATCCAGTGGGAGGAGCACCTTTGTCGCATAAAACTGGAACCATTGCTGTTGGTGGGGATAAACGAGTAGAAGGTCCACTCATTGTGGAACAGGAAGAAGAATAGGGAGACATTCTCTGTGGTAGTGGTACACAAAGTAACCCTGTCCCCAGCACTGCTGTGGTATCGCCCACATCCTCAGCAACATCTCAGTGGCACAAGAGTAAGGGTCAGCCTGAGTGTGAAGTTGAGCATAACAGGAAGGAATACCCCGCAGCCTACCATTCTCAGCATGTTTACTAGGCCAGAGGGGCAGTACGAATGCAACCACCCAATAGCATGTTTGTACAATGCCAAGCTGGCTAAAATGTTAGCACTGGACCTTCTCCCTTTTTCTTTTGTTGAAGGAGTGGGTTTTCTGGAATTTGTGACAACCATCTGCCCAAAATGGAAGGTTCCCAGCTGCTACAATTTCGCCAGAGTTGCTGTTCCAGCACTACATTACAACGTGCTGGAATTGCTTGGAAAAGCCTTAAAACAGAGTGCTGTTCAGAGTATCCACCTGATAACAGACATGTGGACCAGTTGCCAAGCCACTGATTACATGTGCATCACTGCACACTGGGTCTCTTTTTTGGGTGTTAAAGATAAGATATCTGGAGGTGTTGTTGACACTGCTGAGATTTTTAATGACACTCGCAAACATGCAACTGTAGCCATGTTTGCTATGGAGAAATATCATACTGCTGCAAACATTTTGGATAAGTTTAACAGCAAGGTGTTTGAGTGGCTACGACCAAGAGGGCTTATCATTGGTTTTGTTGCCACGGACAATAGCAGTAATGTAGTTAGGGCCATGAAAGATGGTGGCTATTTCAGGGTCCCGTGTTTGGCGCACTGCATTAACATTGTTGTTCAAGACTTTCTGAAAAATGAAAGCAAAGTCAGCAACTTACTGACCACCTGCAGAAGAATATGCACACATTTCAACCATTCTTTTAAAGCCCGGAAGCAGCTGAGGGTCATTCAACGTGAGCAAAAAATGCCAGTCAAAGCACTCGTCCAGGAGGTGCCAACACGTTGGAACTCAACTTATTACATGCTTGAGCGTCTGTTTGAGCAGTACCTACCCCTCAATGCTTATTTCATGAAAAGGTCAGGAGATCCTACTGTGAAAGGCATTACCGTTGAGATGGCCCAATGGGACCTTGTTAAATGCCTGACAGAGATGCTACTTCCTTTTGAGGTCTTCACACGTGAAGTCAGCAGGGAGGACTGTACTATGGGCCAAGCTATCCATTGTTGTACATGCTAGAGCAAGAGCTGAAGGAGGTGTCTGAAATGTACGCAGGTGCTGATGACAAAGTAGACACATATTATTTGGCGGGCACCTTAGCCGTTCGCTTATCTGAAAATACAAGGATTCAAAATAACATTGTCTCACATCGACATTACATTACAGCCTCAATTTTGGATCCACATTACAAATTATTGCTGAGCAGTAATGAAGTAATTCCTTTTTCAGAAGTGGATGTTTCCAGGTACAAAACTTTGATAGCTGAGGAAGCCACTGACTTTGAAAATGAACGGCTCTTAATTAGAGGCCCACCACCCCAGGCCAGAAAAAGTACTACAGGGCATCCAGAGTCAAGTTCTACTTCAGAGCCTGAGAGCAGTGCGTTTGCCTCCCAGCAGTCACCAACACTACCAGCAATAACATCAACAACAGCACCAAGAGGATCATCAGCCACATTAAAAAAAACGGCAGGTGATTGGTTTCTACGGAAAGGGTTTTGTAGGCAAAAGAGGCCAAGCAAATCGGACCACCCCTGAACATTGAGAGGATGGTTCAGGCCTATCTGGATGACACAACCGAGTTCTTCATGGAGCAAAGCCCATTGGTGTATTGATATGGTAAAAAAAGCTAATGGCCAGTGCTCAGCAGGCTGGCGATAAAGTATGTGGCTTGCCCTGTTGCAAGTGTCTCTTCAGAGCGTGTTTTCAGTGCTGCTGGTGCCATTGTTACTTTGAAAAGGACCCGTCTCTCGCCCAAAAGCGTGGAGAGGTTAACCATGATCAAAATGAATCAGCACTTTATACCACCGGAGTACAAAATACTTGAATCACAGCAGGAAGAGGAGAGCGACTTCGATGACATAAGTAGTGGGTTACATGACGTACTTCTGTCCGAACCACCAGAGTTTGAGGAAGAGCTCCTCTTCCCTGACAACTAGGCTTTCAAATTGTTCTTCCATCCTTTATTTGTGTGTGTATCTGTTTTTCTGGTTCAAATCTAATCACAACAAATCCATCAACACCGTCTCCTCTTTTTATTTCTCTATTGGAGTTGCACGTCTGTGCATAACTGTCCATTCCACTCCTCAGAGTCCTGCTCCATCTTCCTTACTCTCCCTAAATACATTTCAAGCAAGCCAGACATTGGATGGAGATGGAGAATAGTACAATACATGTTGCCTCTAACAGTCCCTCCATAAGAAGTGAAACGTGACTACAGCTATCTTCCATTTTTTTTCCGAGCCGAAACTCATCACTGTCAGAAGGCTAGGCATCTGATCTGACAGCCAAAGAGAACAGCAAGACGGGTAATGATTATTATGAATGATGGCATGCATTGCATTGGATTCTTGCTGACTACGAGTGAATGTGCATGAAGTCGAACTATACTAGTTTATCTACAAAGTAAAAGTGACTCAAGTGACAGTCAATGTTTCCTTGTTGTTTAATAACCACATTGTACACCTACTACTGCAGGTGCAGGCCAATATCTGTTGCAATTTTGCAATATGGAATATATTCTAAACTTAATCAGAGTCACTACAGACTGAGTTGGTGTTGGAGAACACGTACCACACGGTCATGATGCTGACCATACTATCTTTACACACAGTCAGTCAGTTGGATCGGAGATAATTGATGGAATAACTGTGTTTCAGTGACTGGCATAAAAGGTAAACACAATAATTCAACAAGAACCACAGCAGACCTAGGCTACATGTCCATGTAGTGGTGTGGACTGGAGTAGAGTGTAGTGGTATAAGTGACAGTGGCGCATTGATTTAGTCACTTGATTTGGAAAATGCTAGGTTGCTACATATGCCTTTTGTCAGGCTCTGTCAAAATTTATGGTAAATGGGGGTTGGGTGCCGGGCCTGGCCTGTGCCGTGGTTGGCCTGTTCTGTGCTGGCTCCTGTCCTGTTGTTGTTGTAGCTTAATGCTGTAGAGTAGATACGATGTATCCAAGCCGCCTCAGTCTGAAAGTGCTCTCTCAAGAGTCTTTTCTTCTCTGTAATTGAGGTTTTTTTTTTAATTCATTTATTTTTCAATACCCCTTTTGTTTTTCCATCTACACTTACAGGCCGGCCTTTACCCTGTGCTATAGTGGGAGAAACAACTCACACTTACCTTACCAATCCGCATCAGGCAGGCTGTGGTACCCAAGATTGATGTGTGGAGTGTCCATGGAAGGGAGGACCAAGATGAATGACGAGAATGATGCAACTCCACAATTGGACCAGGATAATACAGTAACTTTAGTATCATTCATCATTCGTCTTTTAATTTATTTGATTCCTTTTTTCTCTTCAATCATTACTAACCCTGGGCGTAGTGGGCGTAGTGGGGCTACGCAGAGCATCACGGAGTGGGGCCAAATCTACACGCACCCGCACACTCCGCATAGCCCATCTACGCGCCGCTCGCCTCCCTCCCGCCCTCATTCTAAAATTACTTACAACCTTAAAAGTAAAGAAAATGGCTTACATGAGCTGCGGCGTCCCGGGGTTCCCTCTTCCTGCTTCCTCACTAACTTCTTCCTCACACATGCGCATGCGCGGGTGCCCACGCATGCGCATTTCTTGGGTGCCCGCGCATGCGCATTTCTCGGGAGAAATACACATGCGCGGGCGCCCACGCATGTGCATTTGTGAGGAAGAAGTTAGCGAGGAAAGAGGAAGAGGGAGCCCCGGGACGCCGCAGCTCAGGTAAGTAATTTTCTTTACTTTTAAGGTTGTAAGTAATTTTAGAATGAGGGCGGGAGGGAGGCGGGTGGCAGGCAACTCTGCTCTGCTCTGCTGTGGTGTGTGCGTAGTCTGCCAGCTACGCCTACTTGCGGACCGCGAAGTAGGCAGCACTACGCACACTCCTCGGGCGGAGCGGAGCACTACGCCCACGTTTAATCAATACGACTGTGTGTTGTGGTTTGTTTGGTAATTGATCCCTACAACTATTTTTTCATGTTCTGTGCTAGCTTTAAAAATAAAAGTAAGCCCGGTACAGCATGTAATATGGTTCGCTCTGAGGGCAGACAGGCAAGGCAAATTTCATATTAATAATTTCTGCCCTGTACTGTCTAATTGTGTAGTAGTAGTTAGCAATTACAACTCATTAACCATCAAGTTCTCTTCATCATCATGCATGCATTTCCTTTTTCTCCCTTTATAGATTTCTTGGATAATGGATCATGGTCGTCTTCCAAGATTGTGTTTTACTTTTGTTGTGTCCATGCATACTGTCTGTTTTTCTTTGTCAAACCTTTCCCCAAACCCCCTTTCCCATCCATTCATCAATCCCTAACCCTCTTCTCCCGGGCTGTGTAATTTATATTGAGGTGTAATGTGACTACATTAAATGTACACCAACAATTGATCACACGCTTGCTGGGGCAGATGTGGTGAAAGCAACACTAATTGAATTTCAAGGCAGGGCAAGGATCTTCTTCTGCTTGCCCACCCATGCTGTACTTTACTCCTCCCACAGTCTCTCTCAGGCAAGTGACTGTCTCTTTAGTGCCAGTGTCTACTACTACCACAACAACCATGGCATCTTCTCCATTCACTTGGGAGACAAACCATGCAGTCATCACTGTGCCGAACATCATCATCATCAATCACAGGTAAGATACGTTTGGTGGGAGGTATAATGGACTAGGAGGAGAGACTGACAGTACTAGTAGGACCAATAAAATAACTCAGTGAGGGGTACCACATCTATCTGTTTGTGTGTTACAAAATCAGCAGATCTTTTAAATCAAACACTGGCTGCGGGCTTGCAGCAGCAAGGAAACAAAGTAACAAACCAAGTGACGTAAATTCGTAAAACAGTAACCCACCAAAAAAACATTAACATTGTATCTTTATGTAAATAATATATCATTTAATACCCTAACAAAAAGAAACTATCCCACTCTGACCTGACCCACACCCTCCCTAACCCCAACCAATGTCCAAAAGTGAAATTCCCAAATGTCCAGAAAAAAACCCAACGCCCAAAACCCACCCACCAACAAAAGGAATTAAAAAAGGGGCAAATCAACAAGGTCCTAAATTCAGCGGGCTTTCAGGTGTTTGTCAACCAGGATCTTCACCCGCTCCTCTAGGTGCTCCTCCAAGCGGGCCATCCGGAGGAGCATCTGGCGGCGAAATGCCCTGCAGTTACATCCAGTGCTTGATATTGAGGCACGGTGGCGGGCGGCTGCCTGACCACAGTGCCGTAAAACTAGAGGCGGGGCCTGACTGGGGCCCAGGGCATTGGAGGAGGCTGCAGCTGCAGCCTCCTCCTCCTCCTCCTCCACCTGAGCCACCAGCTGCCGGTATTCCTTGCAAATGGCCTCCAGTTTACGGCGTCAGGCCCTGGCTGCCAACTCCTTCCTCGTAGGTTTTGGTTGGGAAGGAGGATCTACATCAAGAAAGAAAAAGAAAATTGTTGTAACCAATAGTCTTAGCAAAACAGTAACACAAAATTCATTCAACACATAGTGTCACAGTGTCACTAGCAAGCACAGTACATAACATTTGTGGTAAGTATCTATACTCCTACTTCCTCGGACTCTAACATTTGTGGGAGTTTCCGGCATTATACTAGCACTATGTACTCCAGTACACACCAGTCGTCTTGTTCTTATCTCTAGTTTAGCGAAATTACTTAACCTTGTTGTAGCCGGCATGCCAGCTCAGTCAGCTAAGCTTGCTCCCAAGAGAAACAGATACGAGTCACATGATGCAGACTCACGTTAGTTTTATTTACTACTACTGTCTGCAGATGGGGAAGCTCATATTTTTGTATTACGGGTGGCACTGGCCATACTCTCTCTGTAGTACAGAGAGTCATAACAGTGGCAGTTAGAAGGAACTTAGAGGCAGGGATAACCAGAATTTGGAAACAGATAGTCCAGGTCAAAGAAGCTTTTGTAAAAAATAGAATTAGAAAGTAGAACTATAATTAATAGTTCGGAAAAAAAGATACAGTACAAGTTAGAGAAATATAATTGTTAATATTAACCACTGGAGGACTTATTGGGGCCAGCAGCAGGAGCCTCGGTAGAGGAGCGGTCCTCTCCTGGTTGTTGTTGTCCCACCGACTCGGACCCTGTCTTCTTGCCCCTGGGTGGTGCTGATGTTCATGTATGATATAATAAAGAAAGAGACAAACATTAAGGAGTGCTGTGAAACAAAGAAATCATTTGGAAAAAAAAGTCAAAAAACATTTTAGGAAACAACAATTGCAAAAAAATTGACCTATCTAATCAGATGGGTCGACTACTGGGCTCCTTGCTGGATTCACGGATCGTCTACTTATTTATGAACACTCCAGTGTTCCATAATCATTCTGATTCCAAATACTAACGAAGCCTAAGTACCACCTGACCTAGACCACCTATTCCAGACGGGTAAATTGTTCACTAAGTCTGCATTTCCATTTTTTTTAGCCATCAAATGCATAGATGAGATGGAGGACACATGCATACATTTGTGCATACACCAAATTGTAGGTTGGTTGCACCTGATCTTGTTCTGCTACTGACTGACCCTGCTAAGCCTACCACTCACTAAACAAACTACAAAAGGTTCTACAGAGGACTGGGGTAAGCAGCACTCAGTGACAGAGGAGGCGTCAAGCAGACCGTAAAACAATTATTAACTAATACTAACTAAGCCTAGTATCCATCCACCACTATTTCACAGGAGGACAATGGAAGGACTAGAGTCTCTCTAGCAATAGCATTACCTAACTTCAGTTCTCTAAAATAAACTCTTACATTAATCAGCCCAAGCTAGCGCAAAGTTGCAAACAAGTAAGAGAAGCACCGAGCACCTGGGTCCTACAATCACAGAAGATTTTGAAACGTAATTTACCAGCAACTTTAGCAGCAGTAATCTTGTTATTCGTCAAAAATGTATACACAACAATACTTATAGTAAGTTACTCACCAAGCCCAACAACCTCGACACCTAGCAGGTCCAACAGGTCCTGCTGCCGGTCCAGGATGTCAGACCACCGGTGGGCCAGCTGATTATGGGTGCGCCGGACCCCTGAGCACCGAACCACTGCCCGGTGCACCTTCGCCCACCGACGGTGATGCTCCTGGGTAGCGTACCCAGAGCCAGGCCTGCCGCCTGCTGCCAAGGTCAAGGGGAGGTGGCGCTGGATGAAAAAAACAAGGGTGGCCACCACCGCCTCACCAAAAAGTTGCCGGGCCTGCACCCCTGCAGGACACATTCTGCTGCAAGGCAGGCGGCTCTTGGGCGCAGGCCCCTTGCCCTTTGAGCCGCTAGTGGCAGTGCCCTTGGCCATGGTTCTGGGGTGGGTGGGAGGCGGAAAAGAAAAGTTAGAAGGGAAAAAAGAAAGTTAGGGGGAAGACGTAAGAAAGAAGTAATAACAATAAAAAAACACAGTAAATTAGAAATAAAATGCAAAATATAAACTTAGGGACAGAGAGAGATAGATGATAACTAAAAAACAGTCAGAAAAACTGTAAAAAACTAAGGATTCCAAAGATTAAGAGAGGATAGAAAAGTAGGCCCAGAGCCACAGCATGGAGTGAAAAACAAGATGGCCGTGCCCATTCGCGACCGCGTGGGTAAGTTTGCGCGATATTTCTTGCGAACATGCAATAATCGTAGCGAACAAGTAAAATGCGCTCCCGAACACGACATGCGCATCGCAAACACGCTATACGTGACCCGGAACAGGAAATAAGGCATCACGAGCGGGCGGGATAATTGAAAAACAAGATGGCCGCGCCCATTGGCGACCGCATGGGTAAGATCGCAAGATATTATCCCCCGAGCATGCAAACAGCTCCCCGAACATGCACAACGCGCTCCCGAACGTGAAAAAGGCATCGCGAACGGCCGCCCCAAGCAACTATGCACGCTCGCGAAGCTACGCGTAACTCGCGTAGTGCAAGAACATCTTCGCGTAGCTTCGCGTAGCTTCGCGTAGTGCGACTACGCAAACTATGCCCAGGGTTACTTCAAACCTCTGTGGCATCAGAGAGCGGGGGCCAGTAGCCCCAGGTGCTTAGCACCCTTTGTCCACTCTCCCTCCTGTCAGGTCAGGTATGACATCCTGGCACTGACCCACCATCAGTGCCAGTGGCTTGACAGGGGTGAGCTTTCCCACACCCGGTCCTCCTCCTCCTCAGGGCTCTGCACCCTCCCACCTAGAGCGGTACCCCTTTCCAGAATTGCATTGGCACCTGTGGCAGGTGTCCTGCGCAATTCGCTCACCATTTCAGGGGTTCTATCCTGCAACTGGTATTCCAGGTCAGGTGGGACACCCTGAACCTGGCCCTCCAACCAGGGGTCTAAACCCTCCAGTTGAACCGGGGTCAGAGGCGAGGACTACCTCCCTTTGCACCCCCTTCCGGAGGGCTGTACCCTTCCACCTGGAGTGGTACGCCTAGAAGACAACTTGGTAGGGACATTCGTTGCAGATGTCCCTCCTTCCAGGTCAGGCAACACTTGAACCTGGCGCCCCAACCCACAGACCAACCCCTGCGGTTGAACATTTGCCCATCGCACCAGGACTTCCTTGGGAGCACATATACCCCCCGGGGGTGACAAACAACTCATGTGTTGTGTGACAGTCTGCCTGGCGCAGATCTCCCGACCCCTGTCCATCTGACAGTGCGTGAAGATCCCCCGGGACAGAAGAGGTGTAACCATAGTCATTCATTGGTGACTCAGCCCTTCTGGCCGGCCCCTGACCCACTGGTTCTTCCACTGGGGACTCTTTCCCCCACTCACCCCTCAATCTGGACTTCTGCACCCTCCACTTAGGAGTGGCACTGCCAGACACCAAAACCACTGGAGCTCCGTTTATAGATGCTCCAGGTTCTCTAGACAATTGGAGATCCCCCTCAAATTGCCTATTAGTACAGCCTAGGCCCCCAACATGGTCTTCCCTTAGGGAACCCACCGGGCCTGGAACTGAGCTTTGGGCGGTAAATTCCGTCCCGCTCACGGAATTTCTCATTCCGCGGAGAACGCGGAATTGGCCAAAATTCTGCGTTTCGCGGCTTCGCAGAATTTTTTGCTTGTTTGCGGTCTCACAATGTGTGTTTGTGAGATATTTCCCCCTGAGCACGCAAGCAGCATTCGCGAACAGGAAAAAGCATCGCGAACAAGCAATTCCGCTTGTTCATGGAATTTCTGCGTGCTCGTGGAGGTTTTTTACAGTTTCGCGGAGCTTTGCGTAGCGCAACTACGCAAATTCCGCCCACCCCTAGCTTTGGGCACCTTGGGAAACGCAGCCCCACACTCACTCCTTCTTCTCTGAGACAGGGCGTGAGCCCCTACACCCTTCCCACTTCGCCGGGACATAGCTCGGCTACTCTGAACCTCTTCCACCACATAGGTCCGAAAGATACCTGAGCCCCTCCTTTTAGGATCACCCCCAAATGCCTCTTCAGACCATCTCGCATGCAGCCAGAGGTCTGCCTCCCTGGTGAGCTCTCTGGGGTCAGAGAACTAACTCTCCAACAGGTGTTGTTATAGCTCTGGAAAACAGGGACTTACAATATGCTCTCCCACAATTGGATCACAGAGCCCCCCACAGGGGTTAACCAAGCTATCCTTCACCTCACCATCCAGTGCCTCGCACACGTACTCCACACCACTCTCCTGAGATTGGCAACACAGTATCTGACTGTCTCTGTCACTCAACCCATACTCTTCTGGGCGGTCTCCACATTCACACACCAGGATTTCAACCATGGGAGAACCCCTCTCCCTGCACCTCTCATCTTGAGTCAGTAGAGTGTCCCACCCACCACTAGGACCATGAACCCCTGTGTCAGTTTCCCAATTCACCTCGGGGACACTGCGCACCACTGGAGCTACCTCACATCCTAGAACCCCCTGGTGTATGTTAACCCCCTCTTTCAAGTCAGGTGCCACATCTCTGGGTGTGTGTACTACTCCCTCAGCACTCAATAATACAATTTTGCTGCACCAGAGGGAGGAACCCCTAAGTTCCTGGCTTTCAACTCCAACTCCCTCATCACTCTCTCATGCTCCCAATGCATTTTCTTTTCCTCTAAGGCCAACTTCTTCATTTCTAATTTAATTTCAAACTCTCTTTTCTTGCTCTCTATGTCCTTCTGACCATCTATTTCTAGCTTGGCTAGCTCCAACCTAAACACTCTCTCCCTCTCCCTGTCCTTCAGCTCTCCTGGAGTCAGGCCCTTGGAAGAAACACTGCTGGCCACCCTGGAAGGTACTTTCTCCCCGGTTCGGCCCAATGGTCCATCAAGCTACCCATCTAAATTCTCTGCCTTTTCCATCGGCTCTTCAGGATGCTCACTGGCATTCCTAGATTCTACCTAGGCCCCTACTCACCCCCTTGGTAGCTTGGCACGAGCAGACAGGCTTATCTCAGAGGCAGTGTGTAAAGCATTTATGAACACATACAGTAATACAGTGACAACACTACAGATGGACACCACACAGGTTGTGTTATAAAAATTAGGTTTTTTATATAGACTTAACACAAGACCCAAATGACAAAAATCCACACTACAGTACTTAAAATATGCTGAAAAATAGGTTATTCACTTAAATGCAGTCTCTAGCAGCAAATAACTCCACCTTGAGTTATTACGACGTCGTGGCAGAAGTAATCCCAAAGTACGGCGTCGACCGCAAGGTGCACGGCGTCGGGCCCAGAGTCAAACAGACCCCCAAAGAACAGTACCTTGGAAAAGCGATGAAAAACAAAGACAGCTCACGGTGTCGGGAAAGTGCGGCTTCGTTGGCACGGCACGGTGTAGGTTCTTTACGACCTAAGGGGAGGTGTAGACTCGGTTCCTTACTGCACCACTCAGGAGGTGAAATGACGGTTCCTTCCTGCATCGGGGAGGTGACGTCACGATGGCGCAGAGACCATGGTACCTTATATTGTTACGTTGTCGATGGATTCTTGGTCACCCACGTGGAGGATCGGCTCTGCGATGACGAGGTTGGCTTGGGGGTCATTGCGGCACAGCAGCCGGTGTCGGGCCCATGGCACAAGTCAAAGCAGCGCTCACGGCTTCGAGCAGGTTACGGCGTCGCTCGCTGGCGTCGATGTGGCACGGAAGCCGGCGTCGGGTCTACTTTGCAAGTCATAGCAGCGCTCACAGCTTCGGTGCAGATTACGGCGTCACTCGCCGGTGTCACAATTTCGTTCTGCAGCAGCTAAAACCGCAGTTCTAGACGCAGGCAAACAGAAGGGGTGAAGTCTTATATCCCTGAGACTTCAGGCAGGAGGCAAGCTCAATTTCAAGCCCTTGGAGATCTTCCTCAAGATAATGAAAGCACACTCAGTCCTTTTCTCCTTCCTTTGGCAATAAAGTAACCACTGCAGGCCAACCCAAACAACACGCAGCATAGGGGTAGTCCTCCTTCAGCTTCTTGGTTCTTCTCCTAAGCAAAGGTTCATCTTGATTCCCAGAAGTGATCTAAAGTTCCGGGGTCTGGGTCCCCCTTTTTATACACACAAATCATTTGTCTCTGAAGGCAGAGAGTGTCTGTACCTAGTCCAAACCAGTTCTGGATGCATTCTGCCAGTGCACAACTTCTTCCTTTGTCAGTGTGGGCCAGGGTCATCAGACGCACCACAGGAGGTGGAGCCAGCATTGTGGAAGGCAGGCACAACCCTATTCAGGCCCAGTTGCTACTCCTCCCACCACTCCCCATGCAGATAGGTCTATTCAGCCTAGTGCTGACTCACCTTCTCTCCTGGAGCCACCCCAGCCCCTGTCACTCACAAACCAGACATGCAATACACAACCTAGCAGGGGCAGGTTGCATGGTTATGCAAGAAATTACCCACTTTCTAAAAGTGGTATTTTTAAACACAGAATGTTAAAACCAACTTCAGTAAAATATGTATTTTAATATTCTGAGTTCAGGCATACTAAACCAGAATTTCCTTCCTTGTTTCCGGGGTCAGTTAGGATTATAAGATGTTATAATCAAACTGACCATTCTGGCCTATGGGAGCAGATAGCCCTGCAATAGTGAAAAACGAAAATGGATGTAATTCACTATCAATACATGCCACACACATCAGGGCATGTCCTACCGTTCACATGCAATGCACCCTGACCTTGGGCCTACCTTAGAGCTGGCTAACATATAGAAAAGGGAAAGTTTGGGGACAGGCAAGTGTGTGCACTTGCCAAGTAGACATGGCAGTCCCAGACAGCACACAGGCTCTGCAATGGCAGGCCTGAGCCATAGTTTACAAGCTGCTCCGGTGGGTGGCACAATCAGTGCTGCAAGCCCACCAGCAGCATTTGATGTACAGGCCCTGGGCACACATGGTGCACTGTACTAGGGTCTGACAGTAAATCAAATAAGCCAATCATGGAGTCACTAATCCATACATCAGTTTACAATAGGGAGAGCATATGCACTTTAGGTCAGATCAGCTGTGGCAAGTGCCCAGTGTCATAAAACCAACAAAAACAGGATAGAAAAAATACAGGAGGAAGGCAAAACGTTCAGGGATGACCCTGCAAAAAGGGACAAGTCCAACACTGCCACAAAACAGTATTGCAACACTTTTCCCTGTGCCCTCCTTGCTACACCAAGGATGCGTTGTATAGACTATATTGCGCAATCAATTACAGATACGTTTGGAATCCTGACGTTTCTGTCAGCGCTAAAGTCATGCATTGCTGCTGTTGTATTACAAGCATGACGCAACTCCAGCAATGCATGGGGCCAGCCTATCCCTATGGCACTGTGTCGCCCTCACATCTGCCATGAGGCAGGCTTAGTGTTTTGACACATTGGCGTTCTAGAATTGCCGCAGTGAAATCTGAGAGATTTCACTGCGCCACTCCCATGAGGCTTTGTTGCATGGGAACGCCCACCATGCATACATCTTACCTGACACAGGTATAATGTGCCACAGGGCTTCACACAAAGTCACACATATGCCGAGATGCGTCACTGTGTAAATACAGCACAGCGTGGTGCAATATTCCCGCTGCAAGTACATCAAGTAAATGATGCACCCGCATCTTTAAACTAGTGGAAGGGGCTCATAAATAAGCCCCACTGTATTTTTCCCCTACCTTGATGCACAATGGCTGCCAACACAGGCACCCTTGCACCATGGCTGTGTTGCAGAGTTGATTGATGTTGTGGTTCCACCTCTTCTCGGGACGTCTGCAGGTGGGGCTGGACTAGTGGAGGGCGGCAGTGAACCAGTTGGCCTTCTTGGAGTGTTGTTGGCCTGGTTTTCTCTTGAGGGGTGCCAGGGTGTTGGCCCGGTTGGACATCCTTCGGTGGCAGTTGCACTCTCTGGAGTTGGCGTATGTAAGTGCTGGCATAGTGGTGGTGCTGAGGGACTTGATGAGAAGTTATTCTGTGGCCTTGATCCAGCCGCGACGTGGGGCGATGATGGCGGTGGTGTACAGTGGGCAAGGTGAAGGCGTGATGTATACAATGATGGTCAGTCCAAGAGAGTTCAGTGGTGTGGCTGTAGTTGAAGTTCCCACTGGTGGAGAAGATGGGGTTGAGCGTATGTCTGGCTATGTGGGTTGGTGCAGTGACTAGCTGCTTGAGTCCGATGTTGGTGAGGTTCTCCAGGAGGGTGGTGGTGTTCTGGTCACTGGGGTTGTTCAGGTGGAAGTTGAGGTCTCTGAGTAGGATGTAGTTGGTGGATGGTAGAGCCTGGGATGTGATGAGGTCTACGATGGCATCAGTGAATGGGGGGTCATGGGACAAGGGTGCCTGCTGAGCGTGGTGTTGGGCTTGGTCCGCATCTGGAAGTGGAGGTGTTCCATGGTTGCCATTGGGTCATTAGAGTGCGTAGTCAGTCGGAGTGTGCTTTTGGAGATGATGGCAATGCCTCCTTCTGGGCGGTGGGGTAGTCCTTGCGGGTGATGTTGTAACTGTTGGGGATGGCGATAGCGATGTCTGGAGCAGAGGTTGGTCCAGGTTTCCATAAAGAAGGCATTGTCTGAAGAGTTAGCGTTGAGGACATACCAGATTTCTGTGGCGTGTTTGTGGAGGGACCACACATTGAGGAGGATGCAGTTGAGCTGGTCGGGTCCGCTGTTGGTCGGCGAGAGTCACTGGTGTGTTGATGTGGCAGAAGTTGCGTTTGCTGTTTCAGCAGGCAAAGGGTGCAAGGGTAATCTTTAGTGATGCTAGATGGCAGGCGGCATGGTGTCCACGGTTGAGGGTGAGGAGGGTGCTGGCGTCATAGAGGTGGAGTGTCCGGGAGGCAAGGTCCCTGGCACTGGACATGGTCTATACGTGGACAGCGCCGATGGGCTTGCCTTTTGCGTGCAGTCAGCCCACCAGTGGCACACCTGCTACGCATGGCCGCACAGTGGCTGCCATTAAGTAGAGCTGTGGGGGGACTGGACAGCTGGGAAGCAGGAAACACAGAATGGACACTGGAGGGGGGCTGTGGGGGATCACAGCATCAACGAGGGAGAGGACAGGTTGAAAAGAACTGTGCAAAAGCCAAGGAGAGACAAAGCCAAATAAAGCAAAGAAAAAAATACAAAGCCAAAGGTAGAAAGCAACGGAGAAGAGCAGAAAGAGGGAGAGGAACCGCAGAAAAGATGTACAGGAGGGCAGTCATGCAGCAGAGCAGTGATGCTATACCACTGGACCATCAATGTTGAGGCGCATGCAGGAGCCTGTGGGGGAAGGAGGGCCACGAACAGCTGACCTCTTGGTCAGAGGAACTAGCAGCAGCAGATGGGACTGTAGCAGCAGTTACCAGACTGCGCTGTGCTGTGGGAAGAGCAAGGCCTCTAAGGGATAGTCCCCTGTACAGCCAAGAGCTCACTACCAGGGTATGAGGAAAGGCAGCACAACCGAGTTTCCTCTTCCAATCTAACAGTTGCAACCAAATTCCGTGTTCCCCAGTTCCCTAGAGAGCAACTGTGGATTAAGCTGCTTACCCAAGGGCCTGGGTCCGAACCGGCCACTGTGTCCCTGGCACCTGCTGCCAACAATAGCCAATCTTAGCAACTAGAGCCAGTTAGTGGAGTCCCCTACCAGTCTTGTGCGGTGTCCTCAGCAATGTGCGTCCTCCGCGGTGCAGGTTTTGCTCAGGCCACAGTGTGCGCTACCCACCAGTGCTAGGCTTGGGTCCAGCACGACCCCCAGGCCTTCTCGGCTCCCTGTCCCACCTTCTCCTCACCTGGACATCAACACCAGTGCTCAATCTTCCGCGCTCTCTCCGAATCTGTAACTTAGCCAGCTGGAGTCTCAGCCAGATTGGTTTTTACAAGCCTGGGTACAGAAGTCACCGCCAAGTCCGCTGGGGAACCTCCTGATGCAGTTGATGCAACAGGGCCCCCTTAGGCGTGAAGTTCAAGCACTCCTGCCCCAAAAGTTTGGCGCACCTCAGGGGCCTCACCCTCCACAGTGTCCGGGCAGCACAACATCCTCCGGCCTGTGATGCGGAGAAGGGCGGCCTGCCATTGGCAATCTCCCCCATGCACCCCGGTGTAGTGGTGGCGCATGTTATGCGATGCAGACCTACCTACCTTGGTGCGCAGGAGCACCTCTACCAATCACAGCTCCAAGGGGCGCCAGGCGGTCTTCTCACACAGGTCAGCCACGTGTCTCCATGCAACCTGCCAAACTTCACTACCAGGTCAAAGTGATCGCTGATGCCTAAATGTCTACCACCCAAAGGGTTGGTCCTGACACAGCCCGCCTCCACTGTCAGGCCGCAGCAACTCCATAGCACCTCCGCCTCTCACTTCAGGTCTCAGGCACAGGGCCGGTGAGGCCTCCGGGCCCGTGTACTGTCCACACTGCCAGGCTACGGCTGCCATGGTGTCGCAAGGAAAGTGCTATGAAAAGTGATGCATCACTAGTTTTCCCCAGCGATGCGCCTCTTTACATAAATGGAGCCCTGAATCTGCATTTCCTCTTCCCCTCGGACTCTGTCTGGTTATCCTGGCTGCCGGGGTGTTTGGGGGAGTAGTCACCTGTACTTTTTTGCCTCTAATTGGCTTTAAGTCATTTCTCTTGCTAGCAGCAACATTTTTAACGCCTTGGGGCTACTGATAGCGGCAGTTTTCGACGTGGGTTATTGATACTATCCCCCTGTAGCGACGTCTTGTACACACGTTGGAAAGAAGGTGATCGTTTTTGGCGATAGGCAGCGTAATGAAAATTGCTGCTAACTAATGTTAATGATAGTTAGTGACAATTCTTGTAAATATATCCCATAGTTGCCCCAAGAATCTCGAACAAAACTTCACAGTTATCTTTGGACATTAATGAAATGGATACTTCTGATCAGCAATAAAGTGAGCTTACTCCTTTACCAGGAATCTGCAGCCTACATTGATGCACTATGGTACAATCTGCACTGCTTTCTTCTAAATCTATACAAAACACTAGGTGCAAGCAACATTTATAGCAGAATCAAGAGTGGGTAAAAGCAGCTCAAGGTTTACATGCACCATAGAGTGAACTTATGAAGTTATGAGGCGTCTGTGTCAATACAACACAATGTTTGGACATGAGATGTAGCTTAATTTACCAATGTCAAGGTCTCATGCATCAAATTGCTTTCTGATCTCCAGATTTACCCTTCCTATCACAACAATACAGCAGTTGCTACCCGATGAATAACAGGTGCAAATATTACACATGAAGGGCTCATTTCACAATTGAGAACAAAGCATGAATGGGTATGTTTTGACACAGTCCAGTGAATGTTGCAAGAAAGAGCCAGTTAGTCAAAAGTCAAAACTCTGTCCCAATCTAAGTTAATATTAAGAGTCTCTTTTGCCCATTTACCGTCATTTATAAAAGTTTACAATACTCAGTAACACCGCAAGCTTGAACGTTATACTGTTGAATGCTTGCGTAGTCGCAAAACACAATTGGCAGCCCTACAGACAAAGTGCCCTGCTTTTAAACATCTCCATAACATAACTGCCCTTCACTCTTCCACAGTTCCACCTTCTACTACAGCACAGTGGCTTCAAGTACTACAGTCACCTCCATGACAGCTGACTGATGCTTCAGTCTAGGTGTGACCACTAGAGGTAAATATAGCACACTGTGCTGTTGGCCAAATACTAATACTAATTTTACCCAACACAATGTATCAAACCAATATCAGAGTCATCAGGACTGCATCCCTGCCACAGTGTGTCACATTCCGTGTCAATCGCAGCAGAAGTGCTCATCTGCCAAATGTACTGCGGGGCTGTTTATATAATAAAAGTACTGTTCCAATCACACTGTATCAAATGCGCAGAGCTAAGGCGATGGTGTATCTGGAGCCGAAGAGCTGTCTCCAAGCAGGCAACTGAATACAAGTGCATCGTGTTCCAGGTGCCTAGCCTTGGACAGAGTGTACAAGCCACATCATAATACTGCTCACTAAGAACAAAGCTGCATGCAGAATATTTTTTAAGTACATCATCTTGTAAGTGTAAAACATGTAAAAAATATCCATTAGAAAAAGATGCCAAGTTAAAACGTGAAACTAAAATGGAGACTAAGTGAAGGCCCTGTTGCGCCTCAAAACAGTTGATTAATATTGCAATGTTAAGAGTTACGGAACTGAATTCTCTGCTAGGTAGGGAAGTTCTTATTTTTTGGAGTGTGACATACTGTATGCGGGTTGGGCATTGTTGCTAAAGTCAGGGGACTGAGCTGGCTCAGATTTGTTTCTATCCAGGTCAGGTTGGATAGCACTGCCGTTCACTGCCCTAATGTTGTGGCGTTTAATACCCTGAGAATCTTGGTTTGTGGTTCAACGTTTGCGTATACAAAACCAACACTTTTTTCTGGATAGCAAATACTGTTGGAGGCGGAATTAAAACCAAACAGTTTTACAACCATTCATGTGTCTGTCTGTGAGTTACTCTAGTAATAAATATTTCTATAGCAATGTAGCACTCAGTAGAAGCTGACTTTTTACCACTCAATAGAAAGTGTGTTTTAGCACTCACATGAGCCAATTTTATGAACTCTGGGCTAAGAAACGATTGAGTAATTCTGCAAGCATATACACTAATAGTTTACTGGTTACCAATCACCTAATTTCAGTGAGATGTATTACAAAGTTGGTAACTTGTGACCTGCAGCTTTCATGATGGTTTGTGTAAAAAGCAATGAGCCACGAAGGGCTAGATTAAGAATTAGCCACTAAGGGCTAGATTGAGAATAGTGATTTTCAAATTGCAAATCGCTGCAAATTGCGTTTAGGAAATCACAATTCAGTATGTACATATGACTTCACCTATCAATTTGTGAGTTGCTACTCAATCGCATCGCAATTTAGGAAATTGGTAATAACAAATTCAAAACCGAAATGGAGGTCGTAAATTGCAATCGCGATCAGAGATAGAAGAAAAACACTTGCTGGTCATGGGTAATCTCCTCTGAACCAGTAAGTGCTGTACTGTACATGTCTCGAGATCAGCCTGAGTGTATGTGGAGTGGAGGTGGGGAGCAGCTGCCATTTCCAATAAATATTTGTGAAGTGCATAGCAAGTCTTAGAAACAGCAATGGCCAGACAAAGTACATAAAAGAATGTAGGAGGCAGAAAGAGAAAACTAAAGTATTCTGAGAAGGAGCTGGAGATCCTGACCAAAGAGTGCTGACAAAATCATGAAATGCTGTTTGGAAGGGCCTCCATATCTGTCCTGGAGTCCCAAAAAAAGAAAATATGGTAGGATATGCAGTGCAAAATCAATGCCATTGGAGTCACCCACTGCTCCATTGATGAGTTTAAGAAGAGGTGGCATGGCCTCAGGTCACGAACAAAGGAGAAGGTATCAGTGTACCTCTCAGAGTCCTGGGCAACAGGATGTGGCCTCCCTTAACTGCCCAATGTGGCACTGCTTAACTGTCACCACAGGCCCCATTATTGGAGAATGATGATGTCACTCTGCCTAATAGTCCCACCTGGCGCTGAGGCATGAGCCAACAAAAGCAGCATTTCCCAGTTCATTGAGCGCAATCAGCAGTGTGAGGGACATCATGCTGTAGACTCTTAAGCAAATAAATAGTTGTTTGGAGGCCTTGAAGCAGCCATGAACCAAATTCAGTGCCTGCAACACAAGCAGATGTAGCCAATGAACAAAAAGCTGCAGAAAATGTAGCAATACATGTCATTTGGATTTGGTATTCTTGGAACTCAATTGTCTAACATGAACAGAAAAATGGACAGCCTCAACACAGTTATTGAAAAATTATGCCAGCACATGGTGGATTATCATGTGTATCAAAGACGTGGAGACGGGAGCACTGTGGCTAGAATGGATGGGTTAACCAGTTGTCGTACTTTAATATTCGTGACCGCGTAGGGGACAGGGCCCTACCCCTGTCTATCTTGGTATTAGCAAACCGCAAATGGTAAATGCGGCATTTACGAGTGCTTTATATACCGTTCTAGCTATGAATGCACTGCGTACACGTTATTCTGCTTCACTACGCGGGTTCCATTTTGGAAGCAGTGGCCATCTTGTCATTGCCCTCACATAGGCTATAATGGAGTAAATACGGGCCTCACAGTACATGGGCTTCTCCCTCTGACTTCTCTGTGACCTGGGCAGCTGGCTCTGCTGCCCCAGGTCAAACCGGTCTCACGAGCCCCCTTCCTCCGTCCACCTGTGATTAGCATCAGGGCTTGACCTGTCATAAAACCCTTTCATTCTACACAATCCCCCGGCTAATCTCTTCCACACCTGCTTGTTCCTGCTTTATGACTTGTTTCCCAAAACAGGAGATGCTCATGTTTATTGGGGGGTCTATTGACATCCGATGTGGGATCTGAACCTTACTGTGTAAATCATTGTGGGCTGGCCGAACTGGAATGTGGGATGGTCATCATGACTCTGCTTTTTCGTTTGTAATGTATACCTTTATATGGCCATATCGTAAACCAAGGAATGTGTGCCTGGAGCATGACATTTTGTACTTAAGGAGAAGCCCGTTCCTATGATTTTTAGCAGTCTCCTGAGAACATACACGCTGTTGTACTTCTAGGATACCTGTCATTGGTCTGCAGCCAATAAACGAATCTTTGACTTCACCCAGAAGACTCTGTGTTTCTGTAGGTCTGGAACAGGGTGAACCCAGAAGTCATAGGGTGTGTGCCCCTGCACCGCTGGGTCTAAAATACCCAGTACTTCAGTTTGGCGCCCAACTCGGGACGATTTCAGCGGTACCAGTCCAAGCCAGAGGTTCGTGAGGAGCTTCGTGTGGAAATTCCGGAGGAAGGCCGCCACTTCATCGACCCCTGCATGTCGACGTGGTCCGAAAGTCTTTTCTGCGAGGTTCTCCGCGTCCCGACGGCTACGAAGGACTGCTGCCCTGATTAATCGACCTGTTTTGGACCCTTGACGAATCTGAGAGAGCGAAACAATCGAGAGAGTCTTCTGGTGACGCCATCGATCAACAATATTCAGTTAAGTATAAGTGGAGCGTCTCCTATTTGTTTTTGGTATCCTTCGGGATCGTTTGATTTGGTAATTTGGTACTTTGGAGTTTGCAAACGCCAAAACCAGAGGACTCGTGTATTCACGAGAATATCGTAATCGATAATCCTTTGACGTTTGGATCTAGACTAGTGAGCAAAGATGCCTGGTTCTAGACTATTTGGTAGATTATTCTGTTTGGGTTGTGGAAAAGATTTCCAGCTAGAGGAATCATGTCCGGTTCCTCCGGTTGGAACTCCAACTTATGAGCTCTATGTAAAACATGGCGTAGGCCCCATTGCATATAACGAAGTATGGATCCACTACACTAGGAAAGATGGTGTTTTAAAATGGCCCCAAAATGGTAGTTTCGATACCGATATTTTAGATAATTTGGAAAATAAATTGTTTAAGAAGAAAGCCCGGCCGGCGATGTTTGACTCTTTCCGCTTATGGCGAAAGGAAGCCAAACAAAAGGAAATTAAGCTAGCGAAAAAGAATAAGAGAGAGAAAGGTATGACAGTAATGCAAGCAGCTGTACAATTTAAAGACAATGAAGAGGAGCAGATGAGTGAGCAATTGCACAGGCAGCGCAAGTTAGGGATTGACAAATGTTACCCAGCTTTACCACATTCTAAGCAGAATGAGTTAGAAGAAAAGGAGAAAGATCCCCTGATGTCACATTTGTTGAGTTCGCCACCCCCGTATGCTCAGAATGCCACGGCGCCTCCCCAGCTTGTAAATATGCCACCTCCAGTGAATATACTGCAAGCCTTGCCGCAACCGCCAGTTGCTTTGCAGCCGGTTCCTAGCCATGTAGCGCAGCCCTCTCAAGCGCCGCCAGTTGTGCTTCCAACTGCCCCCGCACTTCCTGCGACTTTGCCTAATACAGCAGCTGCCTCCCCTGACACTCTTCCTTCCACCACTCCAGTACCTGTCTCTACATCCTCTTTTCTTCCCTCTGTTTTTCCCCCTGTTCTCGCCTCAGCTTCTCCTTCAGCGCGACAGCGCTTAGCTAATGTGGTTACTACATTAATGTCTCCTCTCTTTGAGTCATCTGGTGCGACTCCTGGTTTACAGCGTAAGCAATTGCGTAGCCAATTGCCTAACCCCGATGAGAAAAAGGTAATAGATAACATGGCGCGTAGATGGATTGTTTTTCCTTCACTGTATGATGTGGAATCAGTTGTCAACGTTTTCCATCAGTGGGATGCCCCAAAACAGAGATATGTGTTCGAGAAAATGTGCGAAATTCTCTGTGAAGAATTGGAGGATAGTGGTAAAAATCCGAACCCGCAGGAGTTGTGTAGCGTGAGGTTCGATTTTGGAACTGGTATAATTGTGGACCGCGGGGTAGATAAAGCAGTTGCGGTTGTATTGTCCTTTAGGAATGATGATTGCCAACAATCATTGTTTGAACAAGATGTCCTTGTGGGGAAAAAGGTAAAAGCGCGACAATACCCTATGAGAGAAGTTCCCCCGGTATGGAAGGAAGCGGTTGCAGCTGCCGGTGGTAACCCCGCTGTGGCAGCGCATTTCCAGCGTGTTTGGGTGCATGTTCCATGGAAGCGCTCAGAGGTGTTAGCGCTTAAGCAGTCCTTGCCTGATCCCCGTAAAAACCCAGCAGGTTATTATAAAGAGTTATCACAGACGGCAGGGTCATGCATTATGAATCTGGCCGACATAGACATGTTGTTTGGTAATGTCGTTCCACAGCCTCTATGGGGGTCAATTCGTAATGTAGATCACAATGCAGAACTAGGGGATACATGGGCTAACATTGTTGCTGCTGATGCTAGACAAACTGGTGGTGCGAAACCAGAACCTTTAGTAGCTGAACTGCCTGGTAGAATCATCACGTATATGAAGACAATAATGCCTGCGATGCGCGTAAATTGGGACAAGTTATCTGCATGCAAGCAGAAGAAAGATGAGACAGTGTCAGACTTCTTTACTAGGTTTGAAGAAACGTTTATTGACCACAGTGGGCAGGATATGAGTACTGAGGGTGGCCAACGGTTATTTGTGGATAAGTTTGTGCAGAATCTACTTCCTGACCTGTGTAAAAAGTTAAAAGATTCAGAAAGTTCTTGGGCTGTTTCTTCTTCAGCGCAAATACTGGCTACTGCACAGTATTATGAAAATAGAGATAAAGACGAGAAAGATAGAACAGAAAAGAAAACGAAGGAACTAAAGACAAAGGTCCTTTTACAGCAGGCCTATCCGCCATGTGGAGGTCAGATTAATTATAGGCAACCCCAAGGTGTCTATCACCAACCTCAACAGTTTCAAAACAACCAGCAAATGAATGGGTATTACCAACCACGTGTCCCTGTAGGTCCCAACCAATGTTCATACTGCAAAGAGGAAGGTCATTTTAAATACAGTTGCCCTAAATTAATGCAGCGTAACGGCAATATGTATGGCGCCAGAGGAAGGGGTGGTCAGCAAGCTCCTAGAGGCAGAGGGCGTGGAAGTGTTCCCCAGAACGCGCGTCCTCTGCCGCCTCAAAGTACCATCAATAACTTTGATCAGCAAGCTAACGCAATTAGTAATACGGCCCAGTATTATAATAATGATTATTATGCAGAGGACGGTGATGCGGAAAATAATGATTACTAGGACAGCCATAGACAGAGAGAGGGAGTTGTTTCAGTGCCAGTGGATCAGAGTGGACCGTATGTTGAGGTGACTACAGCAAATGTAACGGAGCCTTTTCTGCTAGACACTGGTGCTGCAAAGAGTTCAATCATGCATTCAAAACTCCCTGGCGCACCTTTGTCTGGCGATATAAATGTTTCGGTAGGTTTTTCTGGTGCCCCAGTTAGGAACCCGATTTCTAGTCCCATGTCACTTTCTGTTGGACCTTGCGAGCTGAAAGCACCCCTGATTCTGACAACAGGTTGTGGTGAGAATTTGCTGGGATTAGATTTGTTGAAAAGATTGCACGCTACACTGTATTGTTCTCCTTCAGGAGTACAACTTACATTAGGCAAGAAAGTGATTTCACCAATGTATTTGTCTAAAAACACAATGCCACCTGAATTGTCATCCCTTCCGGATGCCCTTTGGGCTACTGGTCCCAATGATGTGGGCCTCTTGGAGATACCGCCATATGTGGTGACTTTAAAGGCTAATGTCAGACTGCCACGTATTCCCCAGTACAAGATCTCTAATGAAGGGCAGAAAGCATTGTTAGACACTGTCAGCGACTTGATTAATAAGGGTGTGATTGAAGAGACAAGAGGCAACGTTTGCAATAGTCCGATTTTACCTGTCTTAAAACGAACGGACCCTTCACAGCCACCTGTTTACAGATTTGTGATCGATCTCAGAGAGGTTAATAAGATTGTTGTGCCACAGTTTCCGGTTGTCCCCGATATAACCGCCTTGTTAACAATGATTCCAGCCTCTGCTGCATGGTTTTCAGTGATCGATTTAAAGAATGCTTTCTTTAGTATCCCAATTGCAGAAGAGAGTAGAGACATTTTTGGTTTTAGTCTGGGAGGCCGAAGCTTCCGCTTCAAACGCGCTCCCCAGGGCTACTGTGAGAGTCCATCCATATATAGTCAAGCTTTGAAAGCGCAGCTTGATGCACTTGTTTTACCTAGTGGCGCTATCCTGATTCAGTACGTGGACGATTTACCAATCGCCGCGGATACTGAACAGATTTGTAACGAAGCCACATTGTCATTGTTGCGCCATTTATCCGCTTTCCATCACAAAGTGTCTCTCTCTAAGCTGCAATATTGTCGACAAGAAGTGACCTACTTAGGTCATCTCTTATCGAAGGAGGGAAGGAAACTGACCCCAGAAAGAATTCAAGCCATTGCACAGTTGAGTGTGCCAAAAACACAGAGAGAAGTATGTGCTTTCTTGGGCATCACTTCATACTGTAGGCATTGGATCCCTAGTTTTTCTTTATTGGCAAAACCTTTGTTAGCCTTAACATGCAAAGACACACCGAATCCTATCCCATGGTCTGAAGAGTGCCAGAAAAGTTTTGTGGAATTGCGTAATGCATTATGTTCAGCACCTGTGTTGGGTACCCCTGACTACAGTAAGCCTTTTACATTATATGTTCACGAGAAAGATGGTTGTGCGTTGTCAGTGTTAACACAGCCTTTTGGCGACAGACCGCGCCCATGCGCATATTTTTCATCAACCTTGGACCCTGTAGCAAGGGCATTGCCAAGCTGTCTGAGAGCGACAGCTGCTGCAGCGATGTCTATCCGACAATCTGCTGGTTTGGTAATGGACAACACATTGATTGTTATGGTTCCACACGCTGTAGACACATTATTAAATAGGACCAAGACACAACGCTTGACTAGTGCGCGATTATCAGGTTATGAACTTACACTGTTAGCAAATCACATACACATAAAGAGATGCAATACGCTGAATCCAGCCACATTGTTGCCAATTCCAGCAGACTCAGATGAGATTGAGCAACATGACTGTCTGTTCAGAACGGAGGAAGAGACGAAAGGGAGAGTAGATCTAAAAGATACTCCCCTGACTGAGTGTGATGGCACTTTATGGGTAGATGGTTCATGTTTCAAGCTCCCTAATGGTGACACGACTGCTGCATATGCTATCACGACTTTGCACACGGTCGTGGAAACTGCACGAGTGCCACATAATTCGGCCCAAGCAGCAGAATTAATCGCCCTCACGAGAGCATGTGTGTTGTCTGAAGGAATGAGAGTGAATATATACACAGATAGCCAGTACGCCTTTGGCGTGGCTCATAATTTTGGGCGTTTGTGGAAGGAGCGTGGGTTCCTGACGTCGCATGGAGCTAAGATTCAGAATGGCAAGTTGGTGAATGATCTCCTTGAGTCACTGACCCTACCATTGCAAGTTGCGATCATGAAATGCAGTGCGCACAGGAAAGTCACAGATGATGTTGGACGTGGGAATGCGTTTGCTGATGAGACCGCGAAAGAAACAGCACAGAATGTGAAGACTAGAATGTATGTTGCAGGCCCCGCAAGATGGGTTAATGATGTGGGAATGTGTGAGAACACAATAGAGAGTGTGAAGTCGCTTCAAGCTGAAGCCACAGAGGAAGAGTTAAGCAAGTGGAGAGAAAGTATGGGTAAGTTGGATGAGAATGGTTGTTGGATTCATCTGACAGAACATAGGCGATGGTTGTTGCCTGATGCATATGTGCTTCCAGTGGTTACTATGGCACATGGAATGGCACATATCAGTACGAAAGGTATATGCAAGTTGTTGGCTCCAGTATGGCAGAATGCTGGGATTCCCAAGTGTGCAGAGAATGTGGTCAGGAATTGCATAGTATGTTTGAAGTACAACCCTGGTAGGGGAACCCCAACTCCAGCTGGTCACTTTGCACCCCCATCATGTCCATTTGAAGTTTTGCAGCTGGACTTTATTCACATGGAAAGATGCAACAACCTGAAATATGTACTGGTGGTTGTTTGTGCTTTCTCAAAATGGATAGAGGCTTATCCTCTGAAAGATAACACTGCCCTATCCACAGCCAAAGCCCTTGTGAAGGAATTTTTCCCTAGGTTTGGGATGCCAAGAATGGTGTGGTGTGATAACGGAAGTGAGTTTGTGGGTAAAGTGATGAAGAATGTATGTGAAGGGCTAGGGATAAAGCAGAAGTTCCATGCTGCAAATCACCCCCAATCAGCTGGATTAGTAGAACGCTACAATGGAGCCTTAAAGCTCAAGCTAGCCAAAATTCAGGCGAGCACCGGTCTTAAATGGCCTGACGCTCTGCCTTTAGCACTCCTGTCCACCAGAATGACCATACACTCACGAGTGGGGCTTAGCCCTTACGAGGTTGTTTTTGGCCGTCCGGCCAACGTATGGGGTGTACCGAGGCCTATGAAGTTCAGTGAGATAGAGCATCCAGTACTGCTCGATTACCTGTATGATTTGACTGTTAAACTGCGTGTTTTGCACCAACAGGTACATGATACTCTTCCCCAAGCTTCTGAACCTCCTGGACACCCTATCAACCCTGGTACGTGGGTGCTAGTCCGAAATTTCCAGCGCAAGAGCAACGACGAGCCTCGCTGGATCGGCCCTCATCTTGTTCTTCTTTCGACAAGATCAGCAGTGCGAGTGAAAGGGAAGAAACACTGGATTCATGGTACCCACTGTAAAGTAGTCCCCTTGCCTCTGCCATATGACCAGTGGGTCAAGGAGGGTATCGCCGACTCTGAGACAGACACTGTACCTCGTTTTGTACCATTCAGTGACGCATGCATAAGAGACACAGTTTCAGACCAAGAGAGTGACAATATTCTGCAGGAAGCTGTGCCACCATCAAATCGACTGGACACCACTGAGCCTGAACTTTTGTTTCAAGACCAAACAGCACCTGGCCGTCTCCGCTATAATTTGAGACCTAGGCCCATGGACAAATAACGATTTTCTCACTATTTCCTTTTTAACATTTTTGCTCTCCCATCTGAAGGACTTTCTTGATTTTTGTTTTTCGAACCACCATCCGGGTTCTGCCGCAGGGTCGCGGTGCCAAGACTTTGGGGTACAGGCCGAAGACGCTAGGTCGACGGTTCTGGTTGGTCTAGGGCGTTTCCCTGGACTGACAGGCGTGCCCCTCAGCAGAAGAAACTCATCCGCCGCGAGCGGCCCGAGTAGAGGATGGAGTTTTTTAAGATGGAGAGACCGATTGAGGAAATGAACTTTCACACAAGGATGGGTAGAATTGTAAAAAGTAAATGTTTTGTCTTTTTGTGCCTTTTTACACTGTGTAGCATAATAATGTTTATTGTAGGATTTGTGTTTTTCTCCGCTCAAAAGCCCATTACACCCACTGAACAGCCTATACCTCTTTCTACTGCCTCCTCTCACTCTTTTCACCCTTTGCCTGAGCACGAACAGACCAGACGATCGGAGTTCGTAAATAACTCGTTTATCCAACTCTTGCACCAGCACCAACTAGTAATGAATACGACCAATTGCTGGGTGTGTGGGTTAATGCCCCATACCATTAACAAGGGTATTCCCTACCTGGTGCTGCCGTATAGTTACAATGGATCGTCATGGGCATTCCAAACCATGTTTCTCTATGCTCTAGATACATATTCCCCTCGCCAACCGCGTTCCATCAGACCCATCACCAATAATAAGGCTTTGATGAAAGGAGTTGCCGATATGAGTAGGGATATCGATGCATACTCATCCATTCCCAAAGAAGAGTTGAGACCTTATGTAGGATGGAACGCGACGGGGTATAGTATTAGTCTGAGTGAAAGACAGCGAAAAATCTCATCTCCAATCTGGGTCGTACCCCACATGGGTCGGTTCTGCTTACAGGGTAATGGTCAGAATCCTAGAGCTCAACTGGGAAGAAGTGACTGTACTGAAACGTACACCTTCCCGTCACAGTTTTCCCCTGCGTTTTTGGCTGCCAAGGGCACATATTTCATCTGTAATGACCGAGCATATACATGGCTGCCCCCTGATTTCTCGGGCACATGTTATATTGCGAACTTGCTACCGCCGACATTTACTGCTGCCTCTGACTATCACAAGACCAGAGTTGTGAGAGGTGTGATTAGTAAGGAGGATACTGCCGGTCAGGAAGCGGGAGACTTCTTCTTGGGTTTCCTGCCGTTTTGGGGACCTATGGTCAATAGTAGGAACCTGAGACAGCTGACTCGTGTGGTTGAATCCACTGTCAATGTAACGGCTGGTGCCCTTAGTAATCTGACAGCTGAGCTCCAAGCGGATCGCCTTATGACTCTGCAGAACCGCATGGTTCTAGACGTTATTCTTGCAGACCGCGGTAGGGTATGCAAGGTCATCCAATCCAGTTGCTGCATTTTCATACCAGATAATGCTCCAACAGTGTATCAAGCCATCTCCAAACTCCATAAAATATCTGAATCCATACACGTGGATAAGGGAGATTGGTCACTGGTGGGGTGGTTCTGGGAATTGATATCTGCCTGGGGTTGGAAAGTTCTGATGGTCATTGGAATGATCTTAGCCATTCTTTTCCTGTTCTGTCTGTGTATACAGTGTGCTCCCACGATATGTGGCCTCTGTGCTACCTTATGTACAAGGAAACCTGTATCGAGAGACGAGCTAAGTAATAGGATGATGCTACAGCAACATCTCCATGACTTTGTGAACATTGACCTAGACTCGGATTAAGATGAGTATAGTGATTGCCTATGTAAGGGCAAAAGGAGGGTCTGTCGTACTTTAATATTCGTGACCGCGTAGGGGACAGGGCCCTACCCCTGTCTATCTTGGTATTAGCAAACCGCAAATGGTAAATGCGGCATGTACGAGTGCTTTATATACCGTTCTAGCTATGAATGCACTGCGTACACGTTATTCTGCTTCACTACGCGGGTTCCATTTTGGAAGCAGTGGCCATCTTGTCATTGCCCTCACATAGGCTATAATGGAGTAAATACGGGCCTCACAGTACATGGGCTTCTCCCTCTGACTTCTCTGTGACCTGGGCAGCTGGCTCTGCTGCCCCAGGTCAAACCGGTCTCACGAGCTCCCCTTCCTCCGTCCACCTGTGATTAGCATCAGGGCTTGACCCGTCATAAAACCCTTTCATTCTACACAATCCCCCGGCTAATCTCTTCCACACCTGCTTGTTCCTGCTTTATGACTTGTTTCCCAAAACAGGAGATGCTCATGTTTATTGGGGGGTCTATTGACATCCGATGTGGGATCTGAACCTTACTGTGTAAATCATTGTGGGCTGGCCGAACTGGAATGTGGGATGGTCATCATGACTCTGCTTTTTCGTTTGTAATGTATACCTTTATATGGCCATATCGTAAACCAAGGAATGTGTGCCTGGAGCATGATATTTTGTACTTAAGGAGAAGCCCGTTCCTATGATTTTTAGCAGTCTCCTGAGAACATACACGCTGTTGTACTTCTAGGATACCTGTCATTGGTCTGCAGCCAATAAACGAATCTTTGACTTCACCCAGAAGACTCTGTGTTTCTGTAGGTCTGGAACAGGGTGAACCCAGAAGTCATAGGGTGTGTGCCCCTGCACAGCTGGGTCTAAAATACCCAGTACTTCACAGTTCCATTGGTAGATTGGCCAATGCCACTTCCATCCTATCCAGGAGAAGAGTAAACCTGCAGGTGGAAATGAGACACTTTAGTGGGGATGTTGAAAGGGGCTTAGGGAGATCCCCTCTACAGCTGAGGTGCTCCAAAATGCACAAAGAGCAAGTGGTGTTACAGATGCCTTTAAAGAAAGCAAGGCCATGTCAAGTGTAAGAAGTGTGTCTGCCACTGATGCACTTGTCCTGTGAATAACCAGTAGTCATACCCAAGCTGGAGAACAAGTAGGGTCAATCCATGTTGGACTTAAGTTCAAGAGGCATTAAAGGACACAAAATAGTGTGTTCAATATTTTGCAGTGTAATTGTACTTTTGGTGATGTAACCAACATTCCTGTTGTACTTTTGTAATCATTAGGATGTCATATAGTTGAAAATATTATAGCAATTTTAAAAGTAGCCTGACAATAAAGTTATTTCGACTTTGTTTCCACAGCATCTATCACCAATGTTATTGAATTCTGAAAGAATGTTTTTGACATAGATGGTCTACCTTGAGAGTTAGTCAAAGACAATGGTACCCACTTTACCTCATACCCCATGAAGAATGTTATTGATTGATACCACATCAAGCATTTGAAAATAGCACTATATTCCCCTACCTCTAATGATTTTGTAGAAATGATGAATAGGTTTCTCAAGATTGGTATTCAGAATGCAGTTGCAAACAAATTACCTGTTGAGGATTTCCTGAGAAAAAAGATTGGAAGAATCAAAGTCGGAGAAAGACTCAGATGAGAGTGAAATGATGGAAAATGTAATATTACTTGTGGCCATCATCAACAAGGAAGATTTCCAGAATCAAACAAAGTGCAACGTTCACATCAATGGAAAAAGTGTGGATATGCTAGTGGACACTGGTTCCAGAATCACCATTCATTTAAAAGACACTGATGATAACTTAGGATGCAAACCTCAACTACAAGCCAGCAAGATCATCCCAGGAGCATATGCAGGCCACAAAATAAAACATTGGAAGGAGTATTCAATTCAGAATCAGCATTCAAGGAAACAAATATGTCAACAAAAGTTTACGTAGTAGAATACAATGTCAATATCCTCGGCTGGTTAGAACAGCATAATTGAAGGATGTTAATTAATCCATGCCAACCACCTTAAGTGTTTAGCTTCCAGGGAAACAATTTAGAAACAGTTCTTGAAGAGTACTAAGAAGTACTAAGTGAGAAATTTGTCTGCTTAAAAAATTTCAAACATTAAATAATTGTAAGAAAAAACATGCAACCTGTCAAGCAAGGTGTAAGGAATGTATCTTTATCAGCACAAACTGAAGTCATTGGTATGACAACTGAATAATCAAACCTAACAACGCATCAGAATTCTTATCACCTGTAGTTATTGCAAAAAAGAAGACTGTCTCAATATATATCTGTTCATTGATCTTTGCCAACTCATCCGCCATGTAGTAGCTGATTGTCAGCCTTTGTCTCTAACATTAAATGGTGATGACATTGGACCAAGCAAAGTTCTTTAAGACGCTAGCTTTTAGTGCAGCCTACCATCAAAAACAATTGGACAAAGGGTAAAAAAATGTTACTGTGTTCATCACTCTCGAAGGAGCATACCAGTTTCGCAGATTGCTTTTTCTTTTTTTTTTTGTACAGTGTCTGCTGTCTTACTGCGTGTAATGAACCAACTTCTTTCAGGCATGGAAGGTGTAAGGTCATTTTAAGATGACATGAATGAATGAAATTACATTTATAACGCGCAAAACTCAGCCCAAAGGGCATCAAGGCGCCTAACATAATAGCTAGAATAGTCCTGCAATGTTAGTGATATGCTTTCCTAAAGAACCAGGTCTTAAGGGCTCCCTTAAAAAGGGGCAAGGATGAAATGGCCTTGAGCTCAAGGGGAAGCGCATTCCACAGACGCGGAGCAACCAATGCAAAGGCTCTCGCTCCCCATCTTGTCTTCTTGGTAGGGGGGATGACAAGGAGATTCTGTTGTGCAGATCTAAGACATCTGCCAGGGACATATCTGAACAGCAAAGATCCTAATCCATCAGTCGGTCCTGCCATGAGTGCCTTGTGGACTAGACAAACAATTTTAAAAGAAATGCGATGTTCAATGGGCAACCAGTGAAGATTCTTCCTAGCCAGAGTGGCGGAGGCTGAACTAGGAAGGTCAAGAACAAATCTTGCTGCTGCATTCTGTGTTACTTGTAGACGCAGCAGCAATCCCTTGTTGATCTGAGTGTATAGTGCGTTACAATAGTCTAAACGAGACCCGATCAGTGCTACAACTGTTTGTTTTCTTGCTTGTGGAGATAGATAGTGAACTATTCTACGGAGGATTTTTAGAACTCCCCAGCAGGTAGCTACAGTTCTATTTATCTGCAGGTTCATGGCCAACTCCGTGTCAAAAATGACCCCCAGGTTCTTTGCCGACTGCGAAGGGGTTGGACACGTCCCCAATGATGGCGGCCACCTTTCATTAGACCAGGCATCCCTATCCTTTCCAAAAATCAGCACCTCAGTCTTGTCACCATTCAACCTCAAAGAATTGAGGGTCATCCAATCGGCAATCGATTGCATGCAGCTCCTAAAACCAGATGCCGAGGTGCTGATAGATTGTGATAAGGACACCATGATCTGCGTGTCGTCAGCATACGACACCACCTCCATCCCCTGGGATCATACTAGTCTAGCAAGTGGGGCCACATAGATGTTGAAAAGGGTCGGACTTAAAGCCGACCCTTGAGGCACTCCACATTGCATAGACTTTACAGGGGAGAGGTAATTATCCATTTTGACCCTCTGCTCTCTGAGGTCTAGGAAGGAGGATAACAGGTTAAGAGCGGACCCCTCTACACCCATCTCCCTTAGTCGAGATGTTAGGACCAGGGGGGAGAGGGTGTCGAATGCAGCGGTCAGATCCAGTAAAACCAGTATTGTGGTCAGGCCTTTATCTGCATTCATCCTGATGTTATTGGTAACAACAGTGAGTGCAGATTCTGTGCTATGTAGTTTTCTAAACCCATGTTGAGTTTGGTCAAGATAACCGGAAGACTCCAAGAATGCCGACAAACAATGGTTCAGATGCATCTCAAGCATTTTAGCTGGGGCCGGCAAGAGAGTGATTGGTCTGAAATTTTTTAACACTGCCGGATCCAGAGATGGTTTCTTCAATAACAACTTGACAGCAAAACAGAGGAGGAACACATGTCTATTTTAAGGAAGGTTTTACAAAAGGTGCAAGACAGCAGTCTAACATTACAGAAAGACAAATGTAAATTTTTTAAAGGAGCAGTTGAATACCTTGAGCACCTCATTGACTAACATGGTGTTCGGCCAAAGCCATATTTAATATCTGCAATCTCCAATTTACCAACACCAACCAACATGGAAGAACTTGCATAATTATACAGAACTATGCCATCAAAACTGCACAACTTCGGTAAACTGTTAAAGAAAGATGCAGAGTTTATATGGGATGAAAAATGTGAACAGAGCATGAAGGACATAAAAAGAAAATTTGTGTTGGCACCATCCCTACAGTCATTCACTGAGAAATTACAAAGTATAGTTAACTACGGATGCTAACCAGATTGGGTTAGGGGTGGTGCTCAGCCAAAAAACAGAGAAAGGGGAAAAAACATCACATTTGTATCACGTGGCAGCTGTTAGATAGAACAATGTATATGCAGAAATAAAAAAGTACATAAAAAAAGAATGGCCACAAGAAAAAATATTGACCAAAGCGTTAAGACCATACTGGGAAATAAAAGACAGCATCACTGTTAGATCTGGGGGTCTCTAGTTGGCAGGGGTAGGTACCACTGTCCAAATAGGGACCCCTGCTTCTAGTCAGGGTAAGGGGGATACACTCTTTAGATAACCCCTGCTCACCCCCTTGGTAGCTTGGCACGAGCAGACAGGCTTATCAAAGGCAATGTGTAAAGTATTTGTACCAACACTCACAGTAACACAGTGAAAACAACACAAATGGACTCCACACCAGTGTAGATAAATAAAGTACTTTTATATAAACTACACAAGACCAAAACGACAAAAAATCCAACATACACAGTTCAAGAATATGGTTTCAAAAGAGTTCTTAGCTTAGCGACAAAATAACCCACATTAGCGTCGATTTTAGCCAACAGTACCTGGTGATGCGATAAAAGTTCCTAGCGGCGCTCAGGCATCGAAAAACAAGCAACATCGTCAGTCCTGAGACCCTGGGGAGGCAATGCGACAACCCCGCTGCACGCAGCGGGCGTGTGCGACAAATCCGGCCTGTATGGGGAGTGAGGCGATACTTGTATGGATTCCAAGGCGTAGCTTCTCCGGTAGAAATTTTCTGACAAAGGCACGATGCGACGATCTTCGAGGTTTCTGCGACTATGTTCGCAGCGATGAAATACGGCCCGCTAACGAGCGGTGAGACGGTCTTCGATGGCTCTGCGACGATGTTAGCAGCCGCGAAATGCGACCTGCTAACAAGCGGTGCGACGATCTCACTCAGCGGCGGTAGACTCTGCGACGATACTCGCAGCGACGGGAATCTTCCCACTCCGAGGGCGATGTGCTCCGAAGATGAGCGCGGTGTTGATGTTGCAGCAGCGACAGGCGCTGCGACGATCTTCGCGGTGACGGAAATGTTCTCGCTAAGCCGGCGGTGCATGAAAAAGTTGTAGATCTTTTACTTCTTTTCTCTTGGTCAGCTTCCCAACAGCAGGCACCACGTCCAGAGGCCCCACAATTGGATCAAGCACTCTAGGAAGGGCAGAACTCACACAGCAGAGTTCAGGGGGAAGCTGGGGGTGAAGTCCTTTTGTTCCTAGGACTTCTTAACAGGAGGCCAGTTCTACCCAGGCCCTTGGAGATTCCTTCAAGCCAAGGGACACAGCACACAACAAAGTCCTTCCCCTCTCCTTGGCAGCAAAGCAACTGCAGGTCAGCCTTACAGCTGGTCAGTCCTTCTTCTTCAGTCTTCCAGCTTTCTCCTTGGCAGAGGTTCCTTCTTGATTCCAGGATGATCTCATTTTCTGTAGTCTGGGTCCCAATACTTATACCCCAAATTCATTTGTCCTCTGAAGGCAGAGGGGCCTTGGTCTAGTCAGAACCAGTTCTGGACAGTTCTGGAGCACTCTGTTTACTTGGTTTCTTCTTTCCTTTGAGAGAGAGGGGCAGGGTCGTCAGCCGCCCAGCAGGGGGTGGAGCCAGCATTGTGGAAGGCAGGCACAGCCCTATTCAGGCCCAGGTGCTACTCCTCCAACCCATCCACAGGGGAATCTCCCTATTCAGCCCTAGGCTGACTCATTCAGCCTCTGGGAGCCACCCCTGTCCCTGTCACTCACAAGCCAGACAGTCAATTCACAAACAGGCCAAGGCATACAGAAAGGGCAGAAAAGGAAACAGACACTTTCTAAAAGAGCTGTTTTCACACACAGGATTTAAAAACCATCTTTCCCAAAAGATGTGTTATTAAATTCTGAGTTCAGGGATACCAGACTTTAATTTTCTATCTTGCTCCTATGGGAAGAAATGGAGGTAAACATTATACTCAGCATTCCCCATTATAGCCTATGGGCAAGACAGCCTTTCAATAGTGAAAAACGAAAATGGCTGTAATTCACCACCAGAGCATGTCACCTACACCAATACATGCTCTACCTTTCACATACATTGCACCCTGCCCAGGGGGGTACCTAGGGCCTTCCATAGGGTCGTCCAATGTGTACAGAAAGGGAAGGGTTAGGCCTGGCCAGTGTGGACACTGGTCAGGTCAGCTTGGCAGTTAGCAACTGCACCCAGGCACTGCGGTGGCAGGCCTGTGACACCATTTTAGGGCTACTCCTGTGGGTGGCACAATCAGTGCTGCAGACCCACTAGTAGCATTTGAATCACCAGCCCTGGCACACTCAGTGCACTTTACTAGGGGCTAACAGGAGAAACAAATATACCAATCATGGATAACCAATCAATATAACAGTTTACCTAGGGAGCACTTGCACTTTGACACTGATCAGCAGTGGCAAAGTGCCCAAAGCATCTAAACCAGCAAAAACAAAATCCAGTACAGCGCCAAAAATACAGGAGGTAGAGGCAAAAAGTCAGGGGAAACCACGCCAAAGATGCCAGGTCTAACAATCGCTATTGTTAAAGAAGTTATTCTCCATAGTGAGACAATGATTGCACCCCCTTCCTTAAGAGGAAATCTAATATCCCTCACACATGAAGGCCATGTTGTGATGCTAGGAACAAAACAAAAGCTTAGAGAAAGATATTAGTGGCCATTCATGGACCTTGATATGGAGGTGTTTGTTAGCTATTGTTCCTTCTGTGCCAAGGCGGATAAAACCATGGCCGATGCCTCATGTCATCTGTAGAGTTACCTGAAGGTCCATGGATAAAGGTCAGGATTAACTTTATTGGTCCAATGAATGCTCTGCATCTAAAAATGTGTAATGCCATTTTTTATTGTAGACTACTTCAGTAAGTGGATTAATGTTTTTGTCAGAACCCACCACATCTGAGATGATAAAATTCCTGAAGGAGTAGTTCTGTAGAGAGGGTCTCCCTCAGCAGTTAGTCTCTGATAATGGGGTGAAATTTGTGTCCCAAGAGATAGTTACGTTCTTGAAAATATATGGCATAGAACATGCAAGGTCCTCCCTGTACCACCTTCAAAGCAATGGGTAGGTTGAATATGCCAATTGTTTTATCAAAGAAACCATTCAGATGGCTTTAAGGTCTCACATTCCCATAGAGGTGGCTCTTAGAACCAGGCTATGGCCATATCGCACCACTCCACACAACACCAGAGGTACAAATCCCTTTGAGTTGCTAAGGGGTGGATTAGCCATCACACAGTTGCAACCATACTGGTCTTCAGCGTGGAAGAAGTGGGAAAGGAGAACATGAAGGAAAATGAGACCAAAATGGGTAGCTTGTTAGAAAAATTCCAGAAATGTATGCACAGGAACTATGATGCTAGGAATGTAGTCAAGAAGATGTCTGTAAGGGATGGTGAGGTGGTGATTGTGAAATATCCTAGAAAAGGAGCTAATATGAGCACTAGTGCGTGAGCCCAGACGTGTGGTTAAGACCAAAGGCACTGCTGTTTTGTTAGACAATGCCCAATGGTGGAATGGATCAAACTTTGTTGGCATTAGTCCTGAGGAACCACTGAGTGGCCAGGAAGCTGTTCAAGGTAGTTTACCTGAGTCAATGAAAAACTTAACACAAAAGTGAGCAATGCAGTACAAGCAATGCTAATGATACATGTGGAAATTTGTCTTCTATGATTGCTAGTAACCCTAGTGGTACCGTCATGACTAGAAGAACAATTGTACTACCTGTCAGATTTAGAGAGTACGTATTGAACTCATTTTGATAAAAAAGTAAAGATGTAATGTCCTGAAAACCAATTTCACAGTATTATAGTATTGATGGTGTCATTTAACTCTTGTACAGTTACTTCATTTTCTTCCCTTCTACCCTCATGTGTGTGTATGTGTGCATGGTGAACACAGCGCTGCTTGCGAATCTTGAGGAGAGCGGGTGATCATGAGACCTTTAAACGGCATTCAGGGAAGAACGCAACTCGAATAAACAAGTGCTTAACTTGGCTCCCGCTGCCTCGTTACTATAATCTCTGGATTCTCTTGTTGTTATGGTGTCATTTGGTGTCAATTGTTCATTAAACTATTGTCTATTCATACAACTTGAAATAGAATTTCTATTGTGTTATGTTTTCTAATTTTTAACTGTTTAGGTACTTCTAAAAACTTTACATATCATCTTAAATTAAGCCTGTCCTCTCTGTGTCATAGCTACCAGGAGTTGAGCTAAAGTTAAACCTTTACTGCATCTAACAAGAATAGTGGACTTGTCACTTGAGGTGAACTACCATCCACCCTAACTATCAATCCACTTTCTCATATGAGGGCTAAATTGTGTGTCACTGGTAAGACATTTTACTGATATTATTACCTTGGTGCAAGGGGCATTGCAGCAACTGCCTTTATGTATTATCCATATATAGCCATTCCAAATTTATGAAACCTTTTTGACATTCCTGCAGGAAGCCATGCAATATGCGCTGAAGTGATCACTGTTGGAAAGCTTGCATAGGGAGGCCACTAATTATAATCTAGCCTGATCTGGTCAAGATTGCAATACTAATTATATTAACTGTGGATGCTTTTCATTGTATATGTGTAACTCCTACTACACAAAAGGTTGGAGACCCCTGCTCTGGGGTAAGTAGGATTCCAAGGGTGACAAAATAAGTAAGAGAGGTGCATAAATAGCGATGTGAGACATCAGTACCAAGCAGCAAATTCCACTCTTTAGAAAAGCTCATGCAGGAGTGCGAGAGATTGTGGCACACAACGTCAGGAACAGGAGAGCTACTGCAGAAATGACAAACTGGTCAAAGCCTGCCACTGCATGGAGGTCACTTGTGGTCAGCAAAGCAGCATAAAATAGTACATGACATGCAGGGGCCTGGCCAGCAAGCAATTTTAAAGAAGACACTGTTGAAGATTGCATTAATCTCTTAGCATGAGCTGAAAGCCATTTTGTACTTGGCAGCCATTTTAGTTAGCTATGTGCTGGCCATTTGCTGTTTCCCTCTCCCAGAGTCTTGCACATGCTCAGATGTGCATAGCTAGTAGAGTGCACCTGTTCCTAGTATAGAACTGTCAGGCTGTTCTAACTGGGGGAACAACCTTTACAACACAACTTTTACAACGCACTACACTTACAACGCATTTTTTACAACGCAAAATCCATTACAACGCATTCCATTACAACGCATGACACTACAACGCATTTTTAAAAACTACCTTTACAACGCATTCCATTACAACGCATACTACCTTTACAACGCATACCATTACAATGCATAATATTACACTACACTATCCAACACTTACCCTACTGTTGCACCCCCTGGAGTTAGAATAGTAATTTTTACCCCTATACTATCCAACACTTACCCTACTGTTGCACCCCCTGGAGTTAGAATAGTAATTTTTACTCCTATACTATCCAACACTTACCCTACTGTTGCACCCCCTGGAGTTAGAATAGTAATTTTTACCCCTATACTATCCAACACTTACCCTACTGTTGCACCCCCTGGAGTTAGAATAGTAATTTTTACCCCTATACTATCCAACACTTTCCCTACTGTTGCACCCCCTGGAGTTAGAATAGTAATTTTTACCCCTATACTATCCAACACTTACCCTACTGTTGCACCCCCTGGAGTTAGAAAAGTAATTTTTACCCCTATACTATCTAATACTTACCTTAAATGCAATTTAATATTATGCGTTGTAATGGTATGCGTTGTAAAGGTAGTATGTGTTGTAATGGAATGCGTTGTAAAGGTAGTTTTTAAAAATGCGTTGTAGTGTCATGCGTTGTAATGGAATGCGTTGTAATGGATTTTGCGTTGTAAAAAATGCGTTGTAAGTGCATGCGTTATAAAAGTGTGCGTTGTAACGACATACATCCTTCTAACTGATGTCAGCAACTTATTACTCCTCCTACTTGTTGACTGTGTAGTTTCTGTATGACCATCTATGTGCATAACTATTCTCATGTGTACTTGTACCACCTTTTTTCAGCCCCTGTGTGGGTATATAATGCCCATGTTCTCTGTACTCCTTAGAAAATGTCTCATACAGTGATTTGAGAATGCTGTGTGACACATTTTTTTCCCTCTTTAGAGGTTAAATAAAAAGATGTCTTTTATATTACAGCTTCTGTGCCAATCACTTCATTGTTGGTTTAACCTCTTGAGTGCCCATGACGAGCTGGTCTCGTCATGGGCCGCGGTTGCGCTGTGCCCATGACGAGACCAGCTCGTCATAAACCCCGCCCGCTAATGAAACGGCCGGCACAGGGCGGGGAAAGGGCGGGGCACTCAAGGGGTTAAAAGGACCAGGTGTATCAGTGAAGCCCCTGAGAAGGTTTCGATTTCTACAACACAAGCACTTGCTTCTAGGGGTTTTACCTATGCATCAGTAGATAGTGGTTCATAATGCTAAACACTCGTCATGGACAAAATAATGTGACTCCCAGACTTAACAGTCAGGGGATGGTGTGACCAGAATGCAAAGATATTTAGTGGGTGTTCTACCCTAAACACTGCCTGAAGATATGTCCCAGGGAGCAGCTTTCATTCTGCGGTCTCTAAATCCTCGTGAGCTCCATCCATCTACTGGTGGCCTCCTTCACACATACAACCAGCTTTTTGATAAGTTTAGTTCTGTTTTGAAAGCCCTGTCAGAGAAGCACCAGTGAGATGGAAACATTGGGAGATATTTACAAGAAGATGCCCGGAGTGCGGTGTTACAACAAAATTGGCAAGCGGACCGCTCTGATATTTCAAAAATGCACGGATGCACCGTGTTTGCAAAAATACAACCCATCCCTGGATTTCCCCCAGTGCTACTTCTAAAAAAAGCTGCGTAGCGTCAGCATAAGAACGCTTGTACCATGTTGCAAAGGTGCCTGTGCTGCAGGGGCGATTGTTTATGTGCAGGAAGGGACACCGCCCTGTACATAAACAATTAATAAAAGAGATTTGTTCTTTGTGCTGCAGAATGCGGCGCTCAGACGGGGACATGGGGATCATGCTAAACTACGCATAACAGGTTGACCGCCCCGAGAGGGCAGGCCAAAGCATCATGTGCACTTTAGTGGCCCACCACTTCTCCCCTGCTCCGTGAGCAGAGCAGCCCCGCCCTCACACTGCCATAGTCTGGGAAGAATAAAATGATAATAACATCACGTTATTATCATTTTATTTTTCCTTTATTTTAATGCTGCACAGCAGCAGTGGGTCGACGCTCCTCCGTCTTATCGTATTGTCAGGAAACAATGTGCTACATAATTTTGAATACCTACAAATTCCGTGTTGGTGTGTGTTCACCACAGTTTGCAGGTGTCTCCACCTTGAAAACAACCTGTCCCTGTGAGAAGATATCATATTTAAATTCCACTATGTTGGTGTTTTTCATGTGTGAGTAAATTCAGTATTTGCTCAGTTCAAATTCCCGTTTTGTGAAATTGCACTTGTAAATACTGCTGTTTTACACATTCGGCGAGTTCACATATAGATTTGTGAGACAGGCCCTTCATTCTCAGGCGAAGGTCTTCATGATACCGTGCATGCTACTGCAGCCATGGCACATTCAAACGACAGGTAACAGAGGATGGGCCCAATTCACAGAACTAACTTAAGACAAAATCCTAAACTTACTACCATTTTGGTATTCACAGATGGCACTTACTGATTTTGGTATTCAAAGAAGGCACTTACTCATTTCGGCATTCACAGAAGTTAGGAGTCCTAACTTTAGAACTCCTAAATGACTTCTGTGAATACCGACAGTCTTAAAGTTAGGATTTTTCTCAGTTTAGGAGTAGTAAAGTTAAGACTCTTCACTTTGCTACTCCTAAACTGAGAAAAATCCTAACTTTAAGACTTTTGGTATTCACAGAAGGCATTTAGGAGTCATAAAGTTAGGACTCCTAACATCTGTGAATACCGAAATGAGTAAGTGCCTTCTGTGAATACCAAAATGAGTAAGTGCCTTCTGTGAATACCAAAATGGTAGTAAGTTTAGGATTTTGTCTTAAGTTAGTTCTGTGAATCGGCCCGATGTTTTTTAATCACCGCAAAAGGGCATGTTTAATAGAATTAGTTTACACTGAAGCAATTATGTAGTAGCACTTTCATAATTTTCATGAACTGTCTTCTGACACTGAAGCAAAGCCTTCTTTCACAAGAGTGAGATTTACATGATTTATATTGCATGTTTCTCATACATATGGAAAGATGTACTCTTGCCACACCATACAATTTCAAAACTTTACATATATAAAACGTACTTCTGCCTCCTGGGTTCCCGAAACTCTGCTTTTATTAGTGTTGCAAATCAGACTGTCTTAAAGTGAAGCAAAGAACACATGGGCTACTGCTTATCCCCAAAGGAATGAGTTTGTGATTTATTGTTTTCCCATGCAGATGCCTCTCCATGAATCCGTCTCTGGTGAAAGGAAAAGCATTTGTCCTGTGCAGTATACCACTCTCGGTCTCCCACAGAGCACAGACAAGGGTGGAAAACATGCTTCAGACCCACGTTCAGCACAACACTTCGAGAACACGGACAATCTTCAGCATGCAGGACAACAATAGGTGACAAAAGGCATCAGTTCTCTGGGTGAATTGTAGGCTGGGCACAGATAATGTAAGGCATTAAAGGGAATTTACCATTTGGTTGTTCTCTGCAGTGTTTCCGGGCCATATACAAGTCGATGGTATGTTGTGCTATGGGTTTTGTATAGATCCACGTTGGTATTAGTGTGGCATTACACTGGCCAATACCCGGGTTTGCCTGACTACAGAAAAGTGGCCTTTCCATCACAGACTCCCAGATCTGAGTTGTCCTCCGATGATGTGTTTTGGGTTTTGTGTTTTGCTCGTCTGGCGTTGAACTGCGTTGAGCATATTAACAACTCATGGAAAAATCAGGGTTGAAGATGCCAGGGAGTTTGAACACTGTGCCCGAGATAGAGTACTTTTCCCACAATGGGAACAAAAGGCTTCATGATAGTGCTACAGCAGCGCCGACAAACTTTTGCTGGTAGGGTTCCTTTTATGTCTCTTCTCTTGTATCCATCACCCGGTCTGGAGTAATCATTCAGAAATGTTGGTTGTGGAGGCATCAGACATCCACGCAAGGGAAAACATCCCATAGGTATACAACTTAATGCTGAGGCCGCCTAAACAGTAGCATGAGGTTTCAGATAAATGTTAGGCAAGATAGGTGGCGACACACCGCCTCGTGTGGCGACGGATGCGGGACAGTGCACAAGGTCTAATGAGGAGGAGTGCAGGTAGGTTTCTTGCAGGCACATGGAAGTTATGTCGGTGGTACATGCAGGCTGGTCCTTGATTTTGGATGGCTTTGTAATTGTGTATGAGGATCTTGAACAGAAATCTCTTCTGGATGGGGAGCGAGTGGTGGGTTCTGAGGTGGGGGTGATGTGGGACAGTTTGGGGAGGTCCAGGATTAGTCTGGCTGCAGCATGCTATATGACATGCCCTAGACACAGCCAATTACGCGTACCCCAACAACTGCAGTAGTATTGGCTACAAAACGTAAAAGGAAGATTGGGAAGCCTGTCTGTAACAAAAGAAAACAGCCTCCATGCACTAGTTCATCCTGCAGCTGTTTGTCCTCCTGGATGCAATCAACATCTAGTGTTAGCATCTCGGGACCAGCGTCAAGCGGGAAGTCTAACCATTCTATTTGCACTCAGACGGAAGTTGCACCCGCCTCACCAGATCTTTGGGATGCTTTCATTATTACTGTATGCTCACGGATCAGTGATATGATAGACATAACATTTCCATTTCTATAGAAGTGTTTGAATCACTTGGACACTGTTATGAACAAACTCACCAAACAGGGAGACACAGCCCAAACTAATGTTGTCCCCGAGGGGGTGTCTGTTTCTTCACCCAATGCTTTATCTAAAGTCAACCCCCCCCTTTACTGTTACGTGCCCATCTGCTGACCCCTTAGTTGTATCCTCTTGTAAAACATGCGGAATAATACAGTGCAGAAACCTCTTTTTTCTTTCAACGGCCCACCAACCTCGGCTGGGATCGATCCATTTATGCCGCTGGTTCTTACACTCAAACCTATTAATAGACCCGTTGGTGATAGATTGAACTTGGGCATTTTTAGCAGTATTAAATCTGACCCACCGAGTAGGATCTATCCTAGGCCTAATACAGATGTGCTGGGACTGCCTCAGGCAACCTGCCCCTATGTTTTTGTGCTAGCAGGGGTACCGACCCTCAAGAAGGAACAAAGGGAAACCTGGGATCAACTGCACAACCAATGTGTGGACTGGTTGCCTAAGAATAAGAGGTTCAATTTGTTAAACGCAAAAGAGACTCCTAACTTTAGGACTCCTAAATGCCTTCTGTGAATATCGAAAGTCTTAAAGCTAAGTTTTTTCTCAGTTTAGGAGTAGTAAAGTTAGGACTCCTAACGTTACGACTCCTAAATGCCTTCTGTGAATACGAAAGTCTTAAAATTAGGATTTTTCTCAGTTTAGGAGTAGTAAAGTTAGGACTCCTAACTTTAGGACTCCTAAATGACTTCTGTGAATACCGAAAGTCTTAAAGTTAGGATTTTTCTCAGTTTAGGAGTAGAAGAGTTAGGGCTCCTAACTTTAGGACTCCTAAATGCCTTCTGTGAATACCGAAAGTCTTAAAGTTAGGATTTTTCTCAGTTTAGGAGTAGTAAAGTTAGGACTCCTAACTTTAGGACTCCTAAATGACTTCTGTGAATACCAAAATGAGTAAGTGCCTTCTTTGTATACCAAAATGAGTAAGTGCCTTCTGTGTATACCAAAATGAGTAAGTGCCTTCTGTGAATACCAAAATGGTAGTAAGTTTAGGATTTTGTCTTAAGTTAGCTCTGTGAATCGGGCCCTCAGTTATCTGTCTGAGTATGTACTCTGTGGCAGTATATATGTCCAGTAATCTGCTACCTCAGTTGTGAGAAATCTATAGAAACTTTATGTATATCAACCTTTTCTCTGTAAATGAGAGAGCTGCTGTTCAAATTCTCATAGCATCCTTGACCTTGTTAATAATGACAACAGCTTACAATTGAAACTTGGATCCTTAATGACTGTTTATGATCATGATTGTGATTGAATAAAGATAAGTTGATGATGTCTGTAGTTAGATACTGAACTCTGACCTACTGCCTCTTTATATTTATTTGTCTGTGATGCAAAAGAGGTACAAAGAGGCATTATGCTGTATGGTAATCAATGTTTCTGTTCAACAGTAAATATGTATTTCCTCCAGGTTTGAACAATAACATTCTCAGCTGAAGCAGACTTCTGCACATTTATAACAGTTTTATATAACCTGCCTAAATATAACAGCCTGTTTTTAGTTTATTTGAAAACTATGACAAGGCCTATGCAGACTATTTCAAAATTAGGGTGACGTTTAACTTTAGAAGTGACAAGGACTGTGATTTTATTTATTTATAGATTTAAAAAGTGCACAGCTACCTAACAGGGTTTCCCGGCACTGAGAAGGATAAAATGCAAGCCACAGGTTGTGGGAGGAAGCGCAGAAGAGTTAACCTTTGTTGAAAAGGAAGATCTTTAATTTCTCGTGAAAGGCTAAGAGCGAGTGACATGACCTAAGTTCCGAATGAAGAGAATTCCACAGTTTGGGGCCGAGATAGGTGAACAAGCGGCCTCTCATATGAGTAAGACCGACTCTGGGAACAGAGAACAGAGAGAGGCTTGCTGATCTCATCTGTCAAGTAGGCACAAAATTGTTTGACCAGGCTTTGTATGTAGGGGGGGCACCAAGCCATTTTTGGCCCGGAACATGTAACATAAGGCCTTAAACTCAACGCCTTTGTTCACCTTGAGCCAATGGAGTTGATAAAGCAAAGGTGAAGTTGAGGCATGTAGAGGCATCTGAAAAACATGGCGTGCAGCTGCATTTTGCATAAGCTGTAAGCGCTGGAAGGAGGCTTTATCAGCGCCCAGGTACACAACGTTGCCATAATCAAGTCTAGATTACCGTTCTCTGAGCAGCTGGAGGAATTAACCAGAGGATTTCTTTGCAACTTGAGGACCACAAAGCAGGTCGCAGTGACCACAAACACCTGGGATCTAAGGGAAAGATTGTTTTCGATAGTAAAGCCCAGATTCTTGACATTACGGACGGGAGCAGGTAAAGGTCCCAGAGAGTCAGGCCAATGAGTAATTCCCCAGAGTTCAGGATGTTTCACAGAATGAGGACCTCAATTTTAGAGCCGTTTAGCTTCAAGGTGTTACTGGACATCAACAAAGAGATGTTACTCAGTCCAAGCTATAGCAGGGAGGGCTCCTGATGCTGAGCGGCTGAAAGAGAAAAGATGATCTGGGTATCATCTGCGTAGGAAAAAATTGGCAGTCCTGACTTCTCTGCAATGTCCGCCAAAGGGCGAACGTAAGGTTTGAAAAGCAAAATGCTAAGAATCGAACCCTGTGGCACTCCTAAAGTTAAGGCTACTGGATTAGATTTTGTGGTGTGTGAGAAGACTTGAACTGAGCGATCCTTCAGAAAAGAGATCAGTCACTCCAAGGCCACACCCACAGTACCTGAGGCTTCAAGATGATCAACCAGGATGGAATGTGAGACCGTTTCAAATGCTGCAATCAAGTTCAGTAAAATGAGAGCTGCCGTGCCACTCCAATCAACCTTCTGCCTGAGGATTTCAGTGACCCCAAGCAAGCCAATTCGGTGCTGTAGCCAGATCGAAAGCCAGACTGTGATGGATGAAATAAATTGTGAGTACCCATGTGAGAGGAGAGTTGGGAATTGATAAGACTTTCCAAGACTTTTGAGAAGACAGAGAGGAGGGATATAGGATGATAGTTTGACCAGAAGAGAGGATCAAGGCTGGCCTTTTTTAGTAGAGGGAGCACCAGAGCGTGTTTCCATTTCTGCGGAACATGCCCAGAGCTTAAAGAGGTGTTGAGAAGATTAAGACTCACACTAAGGATAAGTGGGTAGCCGGACTTGATAGTTCCCAGTACATATTGAAAAGTGACCAAGTCCAGTGCGAGCCACGCCCTAATTTGTTGAGTCATGTCAAATGAGGAAGCCTGGGAGAGTGAGTCAGCTTGATCAACATGAGAGGTGGCGGGGAAGGTAAAGTTATCCTGAAGGGATGAGTCAGAATCTAGCTGATGGTGAATAGACTCTACCTTACTGAGAAAAAACAACGCTAGCTTGTTGCACTTAAGAAGCGAAAGTGAGCCAGAAGGCAGAAAAGTACTAGCAGCTGAGAGTTGTTTCACAACCTTAAACAAAGTTTTCTGGTAGTGTTGGGAATTCGTGATCCTATCCATAAAGAACGTGGCACAAGCTGAACTACACAGAACATGGCATTTTTTCAGTGCTGTCTGATAGATTAACATAGCCGGTGGCGCATAGTGCTTCCTCCATAGTCTCTTTAAAACATTGCAGTGTTTTTTCACCTGTTTGAGGGAGTCATTGAACCACAGGGCAGGAAGATGCACCTAAATTGAGGTTTGGCTGACAGAGAAAGGGTTGAGTCAATAGCCTCTGAGAGCCAATAGTGCACTGAAATTTGATCGGGGTCAGGCGGGGATGTGAGGGTAGGGATAGTGTTTGAGAGCCGCTCATTGAGCGCTGGTATACTACGTTTGGACCAGTTCCTGGCTTTAAAGTCGGATGGGAGGGAGGGGCCAGGAGGGATTTGATAGTGAAAGAAACAGCAAAGTGGTCCGACCAACTAAGTTGGAAAGGAGGTGCAGCAGACAAAGTTGACATATTGGAAAAAATGGGGTCCAAAAGGTGAGAGAATGCTATAAAGTTACCACACCCAAAAAGGGGCTTATTTTACAAAACATTACGCTGCATTTTAATCTCCAAGGTTCTGTCCCAAAAATCACCCTTTCAGTTCGATTGGTTGTTTATTTATTCTGTTTACTTTGTCTACTCCTTCGTCTGATACAGTTTCCAAAAACTCAATCTAGAGACACAGTGACTAGAGTTTTGAGAAAAGTAGAACCATCAGTACCAACAAATAATGTTTTTTAGTTATTTAATCGTGACAGTTAAAGTGCTTAAAATTTCTCCAATCAAATCCAAAATGAGCAATACCAAACAAAAACTTAGAAGTTGTTTGTCACTGTTTGTAGAAGCTAAACATTTATGTATGCTGATGCCACAAACTTTCATTAGTCGACTCCTCCTTGTTGTAGGTGGATAAAGCATGAGTATGAAGAGGGCGACAGTGAGCTAAGACTAGAGGTCTAAAATGCCATTGTTAAGACACCATATGAGGTAGCTGCATATGTTGTAAGCTGTTGTTTTCCCTCTAAAACTATTTTCTTATCTGTGTTCCAATAAAAATGAGAAATATGTGTCTAGGTAACTTGACTTGGGAACTGTTAAATATCTCTACAGTTTTGTAGGATGATCAAAAAATGTGGCCAGTTTAATTCTTCCAGCAGCAAATGATCTGCAACAAGCAATACTTGAAATTCTACTGTCACCAGCAGACTGGACTATGGAAACGCACTCTACGCCGTCATCAACAAGTCCCTACTCTGCAAACTCCAGACAATACAGAACACCGCCGCCAGACTCGTCCTCGTCATCCCCCGGCACAAACACATCAGCCAACACCTACGTAAACTCCACTGGCTCCCCATGGAGAAAAGAGTCACCTTCAAAATCTTCACTCACGCATACAAATGCATATACAACAAGGGTCCCAAATACCTCAATGACAGAATCAACTTCCACGTGCCCAAAAGGAACCTCCGATCCTCCAACTTTGCACTGGCCGAAACCCCGCGCATCCACAAAGCCAGAGCAGGTGGAAGATCCTTCTCTCTCATTGCTCCCAAGACCTGGAACGAGCTACCAGCAGACATCAGATGCGCCTCCTCCCTGAACACCTTCAGGAAGATCCTCAAGACCTGGCTCTTTGGCTAAACAGAACTGCGGACCCCCCTCACCCTCTTGGCACCTTGAGACCCTCACAGGAGAGTAGCGTGCTTAGGGTTCCCCTGAACGATTGATTGATTGTAACCACTTTTTGGAGTCTAGCATTTTCATTTCCAAGTCTGTTCCAAGAGCAGGAAATTGGAGATAATTCAAAACAGTGTTTAGTTACGAATTTTCAGAGTTGCTGGTTATTTTATTTTTATTTATTTAGTGTTTTCTGTAGCACGAACATGAACCAATCCCGAGTGTCAGAGTGCTTTATAATTCAACAGCACTAATTTTTCTTCAGTGTTTACAAATTTACAAATAATATACATATTACGTCTCGGGTTATAGTATTACATGTCATGACATACTTGCATTTAAAATGTAATACCAATCCTAAAGAAACCGTGGAGTCAATAACTGGATACACAGTTAGAAGTCCAGTCCAATAACCATGTGGTTCGACAGAGGTATCTTAATTAGCCAACTTCCTTGGATCTTGCATGTGGACTTGAGGTATCCAAACGGCTGATTGTGGCCCATACGTAAGAATGGATGAAGCCCACTGACTTGTGCTATCACCGGAGTCATTGCAGTACGATCATCCTGTTTATCTTCACCGATTAGCACAGCTGAAAGTAGCAGATTCAGGAATGACTGAAGGTCAGCAAGGAGCCAAGAGTAGACAGCAGTTAGGTAAGGGAAGAATTTACTCCTGAGAAAGGACTTAGCCTCTTTTTTGAATTGGGAGACAGATTAATTTAATGCCTAATAAATAATTCTCTCGTCTCTTGTTGGTCTTCTGTCCATGTCTGAAAGTGTGCGTTATCAAAGGAGTCTGTCATCACATCCAGATTCAGCATGGTGTTGTGTACACATATCTTTGTGAGGTAGTAAATGCTTTGTTCATCTGTAAATAGGAAATCACTACTTTACCCTGCTGATTGTGGGATGCCATTATGGGCGCCCCTGTATAGAAACAATGCTAGTAGTCTGCCCACCCTTTCTGCCAGTATCCCTTGTAATCAACGTTGTTCAATTTTTCCTGAACATCCGTCAGTTTCTCATTGCTGACTGCAAAAGTTTAGGGCATTGTTGGTTTCAGAGCCCTGATGGTTTTTTCTTATGTTAATCACCATGTTCAGGTCCATATATTATAGAAATACAGAGGCCCCATGGTACCACCTTGAATACCTTCGATTTCATCCATAATAGGATGCTATGTCCTCATTTTCTGCAAAGCAGTTTCAACTACCTTACCTAATAGCTTGCTTGTTCCCAGGATCTTCCACGAGCACTATAGATCAACATGGCATTCTCTCAATTGCAATGCATTTCAAGTGTGTTATGGTAGGGCAAATACTTACTTTGAATTTGTTATTGTGGTAGATATATTAGGGATGCTCAGGAACATGCCCTATCTGATGTGTGAACCATGCACTGGTGAATAAAATAAATAGTCCCTCCCTTGCTGGTATTTATTACACCATGTATCAGTCAGGCTGTAATGACTGATTTAGTCATGAAATGTTTTCATCCCTAGCCCTTCAGGGGAGTCATCCAGAAGAGGATGCCACCTCTCTTTCAGTACAGTGTCAACAAAAAATGGGGCTCCTGGCCGTACCCAGGTTAAAACAACCCAGCCATATACTGAATAAAATGTTTGGGTTAACTACCCCCTCCATCACTTCCTAAGTTTATCCCATTCCTGTTTTGAAAAATTAATTTCCTGCAAAATGGCGGTGCTTAACCCCTACTTTTTTTATATGAATGCATTTTATGTTTCTTCACTATATGATTAATTTTGCTGAGTCCCCATGTGAGCAACCCTTCATTGATGGAAACATGCATTTAATCATCTTTGCCTCCTGCTCACCCTGTATTTCATAGCCAGTGCTCTGTAACCATCTTTGGGGCATATTATCAAGAAACGGCGTTAAAATTATCGCCGCTTTAGCGGCAGAAAACTGCCACTAAAGCAGCGATAATGGGCTTGAAAATATGCCCTTGAGAATTCCCATAGAAGCCCATGTTCTGGTGTCAACCTGGGCATCTATTGGAGTTCTCTGTGGCATATTATCAAGCGCATTATCGCCACTTTAGCAGCAGTTTTCTGGCGCTAAAGCGGCGATAATTTTAACGTCGGTCTTGATAATATGCCCCCAAGTGTGAGCCTGGTAAAACCCACTCATGGGCAGGCTGAAAAATGCAATTATCCCCCTATTAACAACATATAAACTAAGAATGTTCCAACATCATATCTTCATGTAGGAATAAAAGTAAATTCCCGCTCTATCTTGATTGACAGCTGTTTTTGAACAATCATACCTAAGCAATAGACCTCATCACTTTTGATCTTCACCTAAACCTCTTTCTTGTGGGGTCTTTCAGGGATCTTCTCGGAGCTCCACACTGTTCAATCTTTACGTCTGTCAAATTTTGTTCAACCATTTACCTTCTACCTCAAGGCATATGTGGATGATGTTATAATCATTGTAAATTTCAAAGGTAACATACACAATTTACTATAAAAAAATGGTCTCTCCCAGCTATCAAAAGTCATCTCTTGGATCCCATCTAATTTTCTATAATGTAATGTTGAAAAAATGAGGTTATTTTCTTTGGGTGATCTACATCTATTTGGTCGTCCCTTTGGAGGTCACTTGATTATGATACTCAGCTGTCTCCTGTCACACGGGCCAAAATTTGGAACTAATATTTAATCAATCAAAATCTATCTTTTGTACATCAGATCTACAGCAGGAATTTGCGTCTCCTAGCATGATTTTCGGGCACTAGAACGCATCTCAGCGAGATGTCCCAACGTGGGTGGTTGCGGCAGGTAGCAAGCATTCACATAGAGTAAGCTGCCACTCAAGCTAATGCTTGAGTAGAAAATCTACTAGAGTGTCAGAAGTAGCAGTGCACTCTGGCATGCCACATGGTGCAGTTCATGCAGATTTTACAGTGCAGAACAAGTTCCTGGTGCTATAAATCAGTGTGATCAGCGCAATGTGTTGAATTCCGCCAGGTCGCGGAGCCCTGCGAAATCTCACAGCATTTTGTGTAACTCCCAGTGTTCTTCCACAAAGACTACAGTAATACTCTACATGCGGGCCTCCTAAAATACCTAAACTAGAAACTTCAAATTGAGGTGAATGTGGCAAATATTTTGTTCTTGTCATTCTTGTCCGCTATCCTATTTTTCACAAGTCCTGGTAATATAAACATCCGTTTTTTTCCTCATGAAGCAGCACTCTGCCTCTGCCTGTTTCCTACATGTCATGATGATCAAGAGGAACCGCCTCTTTTTTTTCTTGCTTTGTAGCAAAACACTGTAACCATCTACCTATGGATATTTTCTGAGTCTAACCACTTATAATTCAGAAAACAAAAATAAATATATGCTTAGTCTCTCATGATGAGCTTGTTGACTCATTCCATCAATCTCATGAAGGTGCTTTGTCTAGTGCAGCAAAGTGTTTTGCTAAATTATTTTAATTTCATTTTATGGACAAGTTTCTATTTTATCCCTGTCTCTAACTAGTATTAGTACAGCAGCTATTTGCATAACACTAGTGACAAAAACATAATTGGAATAGAAATACAAGCATTGGCAATAACAGTTTCACTATTTGGCTTGGTCAATGTTTTTTGCCAATTCCATTCAGTATTGGCAAAATGAAAAAAAAACCTGTTATTTGCTGATGCTGGATAGAAAAAAATTGCAGTAAATATTATGTGTGCATGCATCATTACGTATGCACACTCGTAACTCATGAACCGGCATCCATTTTCTTTTTTTTTTTTATTTATCAGTCAAATATGGCAGAAGTCAATCTCGAAGCGGTAAACCTTTGGTCACACTTTAATTTGAAAAATTTGTATGGTATAGCCAACAAATTATTTGTATTGTCACTAAAATCTTTTATCACACTTCATGTGCTCCCTTTGTGACATTCAACAACTAGCATTTACTACAATGCATTTTAATGAGGACCATATCCTAAAGTCCTGTAATGGCTGCCAGTTCTGGCCATCCACTCCACAGGGGTTTCCTTTGGAGCCACTCACTATGTACTCCTTGGGGTCAGGGTGTGCTCACTGTGTCCATTATATTTTTAAACTAATTTTCAGGATGAAGAGATCATGACTATAAATCCTGTGATGGCTGTCCCATCAATTTGTTAGGCTGTTGCCAACCAATCAAGATTAACTAGGCCACTTTAAAGTGGCCAATCTGAGAACATCTGGACTCTAACAGTCTATATATCAAATGTTTAACTACTTTATGACCGCCTCCAACACTTTTCTAAATATGGATTTCTCAAAATGGCTAAATGTATTTACACCAAATAATGAAAACCAAGATTTCTAATTAAAGTTCAAACTTTCTCCCAAATGTGGTGTAATTTCATTTAGCAATCATTTCTGTATTGCTTCCCAATATTTTCACTGTTAATAATTATGGCAAATCAATGTATTGGGACCTTTTTCCTGTCCCACGCTTGATGGATCAGTGCAAACCTTTCCATTAAACAGCCTTGGGGGATGAATGATTTTTTGGGGGGGGACAACTTTGTGAAGATTCATCAAACTGTGCCAAAGTTATTAGCAAAATACAAACACTCTTCTTATGGAAACTCTGACATAACTATAACTACATATTGGTGACACATAATGGGTCTACGGACTTGCGCAGTGGCAAGAAATGAAAATATAGATAGGTGTTTAAATGAGACAAGAACGTACACCTAAACCCACTGAAATACTCCAATTATTGTTTAGTCAATTAACTATAACATGCACCCCGTCATGTACTGCTTAGTGACTGTTAGACCTGACACTGTTAGGGTAGTCCACACTAAACGTTTTGTGTGCTTGCCTCATATTTGCTGATTCTTTTTTGTTGACCTTAGAACTCCAAGTACTTTGCCACTGCTAACCAGTGCTGATGTGCATATGCTCTCTCACCTAAACCTGGTGTGATTGATATATCCACAACTGGCACATTTAATTTAATATACGTCCCAGGTGAAGTGCACTACATGTGCCCAGGGACTGTAAATTAGATGCTACTAGTGGGCCTGCAGCATTGCTTGTGCCACCCTTAAAAACATCTCACGCTTGCCGTTGTTGAGCCTGGTTGTGCAGTTTACACAGCCATATCGACTTGGCATTTAAAACCCCTTGCCAAACCTTAAACTCCCCTTTTACTACATATAAGGCACCCTTAAGATAGACCCTAAGTAGCCTATAGGGCACGGTGCTATGCAACTAAAAGGTAGGACATGCGCTTTTAAGTTTTACATGTCCTCGTAATGAAAACCCCCCAAATTTGTTTACACCACTGAGAGGCGTACCCCTCTCATAGGTTAACATTGGGGATTTCTTATTTCATTTAATAAGCTGAAATTCCTAATTGAGAGAAATGGAATGGGAATGAAAAATACTCTTTAATAATAAAGTTGGATTTCTTGTTACTATTTTGAAAACTCTACTGTTAGAAAGATAGGCATTTTCCTGCTCCTAGCCATTTGGTGCCTGCTGCCTGTCTCTGATCACTGACTGGGCTGGGTGACAGCAGAACTTTGTGTATTCCCTCTAGACAGCCACACACAAAGGGAACCTGGGTGTGACTTTGGATGATGGGAGGGAGATGATGGACACAGTCTCACGCTTACACCTGAATAGGCTGTCCACACACAGAGGTTTGCATGCTCCCTGTAGTGAGTCTGGATCCAGGGCAGGAAGAAAGGACATCTGTGCACCCCCTTTTTAAAGACACAGCTGGGTATAAGTACCAACTCAGTACACTTCTGGACCTGAAACCAATCTGCCAAGAAGAATAACTGCTGTGCTTAAAGACTGCGCTCTGGAAGACTGCTGCCTTGCTGCCTGCTGCTCTCCTTGACTGGACCACACTCAGTTGAAACAAAAGTGTCTCCAAGGGCTTGGTGACTAGCCTCCTGCTTAAAGACTCAGGGACATCAAAGTATGATATTCTGCTTCTGTGCGTGGCCCACTGGAAGTGGACCCAGGTGCTTGCTTCAGCGGAATCGACGCATCCTATCCTGCATGAGCAGAATCGACGCATCGCCACTGTTGCGGGAACAGGCCCGGTGCATCGCACTCAGAGACAGTGCATTGTCAGTGAAACTGTCACATCACCGCCACTGCATCCCCTCGACTGCGTGGAGTGGCCTGGGCATCAGGTTCAGAACCATCACATCTCAGAACTGGTGCTTCATCTTCAGAACCGGAGCATCGCCATCATTGTTTGGAGAAATGGGAGGCATCACTCAATTGCATTTTCAACTGCACCTCAGATCTTCGTTTTGTGACAAGGATTTAGGTACTTTTGTTCAGCAGGCCTTGCATGGTCCCTGTATCTGGCCTGCGTTTGTGGTTAGCCTGAACTTTTGACTTTGTCCTGGTCCAGAGCTTCTGGGTACCCCACATAGGCAATATTTGCTCCTTAGCCCTATTTTCACAATTAATCTTTAAAAATTAATATCTTGATTTCTACTTATTGGATTACTTTTGTCTCAGTCTTGTTTTATTTATTAAATTAAGATCTATTTTTCAAACTTGGTGCGGAATCTTTTTGTGTAGTATTTTCTCTGTTTTACTCTTTGGTGTGTTGCACAAATAATTTACAATTTGCCTCTGAAGTTAAGCCTGACTGCTCGGTGCCAAGCTACACGACGTTGAGCACAGCATAATTTAGGGGTTGTTGTGACTTACACCTACTAGGATTGTAGTTTTGGCATGGACAGGGTGCATACTTCATCCAACCAGAAACCCAATTTCTAACAATAACTCAGATGTATTTTTGAATTTGTTCCCCTTAAATTCTTGGCTCATTTTTACACCTAACTGTAACATCACTGTTCAGTGAATATTTCAATATATATGTATATGTGTATTTATACTGCTACTGATAATAATAGATAATAATAATGATTACCATTGTGATCATCATAGTTTTTAAAATATTTAAAAAGATTGATATTTATTTGATAGAAGAAGGATAGTAAGGATTAGGGGCACATGCTTCATATCGGCCCATTTGCGACCAGTAAAAAGCCATTTCCAATGCATCAAGCCAGAATACATTGGCAAAATAGGTCATTGCAATTTTTGCAATTAGCTATTTTGTGAATGCATTTAGGGAATCGCAATTTGCGATTCCCTAAATGCAATGCATGAAGTATTGTCAAAATGCGACTTTGCATTAAAGAATCGCAAATTACCATCAAATTCAAGTTGATGGTAATTTGCAAATCCTTAGGAAAGTGCACAAAATTGAATTTTTCTAAGTGCCATGTGGCGCATACACATGTATCTGCGCCACATGTGCACACTTACCTCTTTTGGGGGTGCATCAGGGGGGCCTTTGGCTCCATAGCACTCTTGTATATGCATTCGCAATTTGCGATTACCTATTTGGTAATCGCAAATTGCGAATGCTTTCCCATTCATTCCTATGGGCCTCTAGGCCGATAGGAATGAATGCGAAAACATTCCCTAACAGCGAATCGCATTTTGTGATACACTATGTGTAGGATTCGCTAATATTTTTGTGAAACCTACATGCATAAGGAATTGCGACTCCTAAATAGCGATTCCTTAAAAATCGCTATTAAGGAATCGCAATTCCTTATCTTGATGCATGTGGCCATTAGACACCTATTTTCATCATTGATCTTGTTAAGTTATTCAGCGCTTGTCTTGATTTGGATAGTATAAGTGCACTTCTTTAAAGCCTCTACTCTCCATAGAAGGACATCAAATCAAACATTGCTAGGTCTGACACATCCAGGCAAGCCCTCTGCCTTCTCGAATGTTCTCTGTTCCGCTGATTACCTTTGATTGACTTCAGGGTCACTTTTTTGTCAAGCAACTAATTATTCTATCAACTTGGCAACAGCAGCAGAAGACTGGTCCTGTCAGTATGTGTAACGTGCTGTACAGTGAAGATGTATTCAACTAGACAGCAGCAAATTGGTTTGTAAACAATGCCGAAGCTCTATACAGTGCTTCAACTGACACTGGTGCAGTCCTCTGAAAATAAAACTAGTACTGATTTAATATGTGTGTATATGAGTCAATATATTATTTTTGTAGGACTAGATAAATGTATTTTACGAGCAAAATATTGCAGAATATTTTCCTCATGGCTATGCTTCTTCACCAAATGTTTGCACGTAAAAGACTGACTAAAAAAAAGGGGCAGATTTATAAAGACTTTGCAATGCTGTAAAATGGTGCAACGTGTTGATAGGGTATTAACTTGCCAGTGCACAAAATGATTTTTTTTTCACTGGAAAAGTACCTTTCTAGGCACACATGTGCGCTGCTATTTACTAATTTGTGTCGAAGGGCTTTCTTTTTTTTTTTTTTTTTTTATACCTACTTTTTTTTTTCACAATGTACAATGCTTTAAGAAAGACAATGATTTAAAATACAAGAAAATATATTAAGAAACACATTATTACATGATACATAGATGCAGGTGGCAATACGACAAACATAGAATTCATTAAAGTGCAAGTGCAGGTATATAATGTCATATATATCTCTCCTCAAGCTAATGCCTCATTCATTCATATAAGATACCAGTGGTACCCATATCTCCATGCCCAATTTCTTTTTCCGAATGTCCTTAACTTCATAAAGGCTATATTCTATATTAGACATGGAGAGAAATCGAGCCCTCCAAAGTTCAAAAGTAGGCACATCTTTCTGGAGCCACATTGAGGCAATGCATAGCCGAACTACAGCTGTTGCAAGAAAAATAAAGTACCTGTATTTACATGCTAGTTGATTTGCTGCCTCTCTCTCAGCTACTCCCAGCAATACCTGCGCAGCCGACAAACTGACTGGGCTCCCCAGGATTGTCGTTAAAAATTTCTCTATGTGCTCAAGCAAGTTCATTAAATGCCTACATGTAAAAAAGATGTGTACGATATCGGCATCTTCTGATCCACATCGGAAACATTTCCCATTATTTGTTCCCCCCATTTAAAGAGCTTAGCTGGGGTGTAATAAAGATTGAACACCGTCTTTTAGTGTTGTGCACGGAGATTCGCAGATATTAACATTCTCCCTGCCACTTCAATAGAGGTTTCTATCCGCACACCGGTACACCCTAGCCTATCATCTCAATCGTTACCCTTAGTGTCTAACAATATATTATACAATATCCCAATGCGTGCATTCTTCCTCACAGCCTCTATAACAGGGTTTAATCCAATTTTCAATTGATGTTTCCCTAGATAGTCACGCACTTGTAGATATTTAAAGAATTCAGACCTATTAAAATGAAATTTGTCTGTTAACATTTCAAAAGACATTAAACACCCATTAGCATATAAATCTCCTATATACTGGATTCCATTAGTTCGCCATCTATCTATAATATTATCCCAAAATATCGATGGGAGAAGTGTCGTAGCTGTAAGGGGGGTATACTGAGATATCCTCTCTATCCCATACTGCCTTCGCACAGTTTTCCAGACCTTATAAGCTGTGTTTAGTACCTTAAACGTAGTTTTCTTATAATAGCTTGGCTCTACGTTGATAAACAATAGGTTTTTAGCATCGGTACCAAGTAGCATTTGATATATTGATGGGACCTCAGCAGCCCTAGCTGGATCACCCTCAAATAGTAAAATATTCATATGTTGCAGAATACATACATAATGATACAGAGTAAAATCTGGCACTGCCCAACCTCCCTTCTCACGAGGGAGAGTCATATAGCGCATAGCTCTGCGAGATTTACCCTGAGCCCATAGAAACCTGGCACACATTGACTGTAATACTGCAAGTTGGTTGCGAGGGATTTCAAGCGGCACTGATCTTAAGAAATATAAAATCTTGGGTAGGATGAGAATTTTAAGGATATTACATTGTCCCACAAGTGAAAGATGTAGACACTCCCATTGGTCCAATTGCTTCCGCACACCACTTAAAATGCTACCCCAATTAACCTCGACCAGTGATTTTAGACAGGTCCTTAACTTGACACCCAGATATGTTACCTAACTCACAACCCCTGGGTCTTCAAATGCAGCATTATTAGAACAAAGTATCTGTGTTTTGACACGTTGAGCTTGTATCTGGATGCAGCCACAAATTCCATTGCCAACCGCCCAATTTCAGGCATAGCCGCACTGGGATTCGGGGTTACCACTGTAACATCGTCTGCATATGCAAACAAACGATAATGCTCCTAATGTAATTTCATATTAAAAGTATTTTTTAGCTATCTCTCTACTCCAATATAAATTTATTTTTGCTTTACCCTGAGCTACTTCTGTCTGAAGGTCTGCAATCTCCTGACCCTCATGTATGCCCTGCATACGTTTTTCTTCAGCTACTATTAAAGAAGCATATAATCTATGTAGTTCCGCTCGTATTTGTTCTTGCTTATATAGGCCAAAACTAAGGGTCTCTCCCCGAAACCCCACTTTAAAAGCATCCCATACACTCCCTGCTGTATTACGGTTTATGGAAAAAAATTGCTCAATCCATGTCTGCATGTGCATCAAATAGCTTTCATCCAATAACAATTTCTTATCAAATGAAAAAGAATGCGGCTGGATCCCAGACCTAGACATTCTCAAATTCAACACTAGGGGTCCATGGTCTGAGGACACCCATGGATACACCTGTATTTTGGCCCCTGAAAGCAAACGACCTGATACAAAAAAATAATCAAGCCTTACTAGTTTCTTAAGTGGGTGTGAATAAAAAGAATACCCTAGATCTGTCTGCACACACAAGGGGCCTGTCGTAAACTCCAAAACGCTGTCCGCAGAATTGCTAAATCATGTTCCGAATTTGCTGAAAGGTTCAATGAGGCAGAGACCCGCATCTCGAACTTGGAGGATGAACTCGCGGTACAGAAAACAACCACAGAGGCTCTGCGCTCTGCCAAGGATGACACCCTCTGGAAAATTACTGACTTAGAAAACCGCCTATGGCGAAATAATCTTCGCGTATTAGACATTCCAGAGGGGTCCGAAGGACAAGACCCACGAAAATTCATCGTTGAACTCTTCTCGGAGGCATTCCCCAGGTTAACCCAATGGGATTGGGCCCGGGAGATCCAGAGAGCACATAGGTTCCCATTTGTGCAACGCAACAGGCCGGGCCAGAGCTCCCCTAGGCCGAGGGTGATCCTAATTTCAATTAATAGCTATCTTTCGAGAGAAGCGGTCTATGACCTTGCAAGTCCGAATCGGAAAAAAACTGGGAAGGGGATCGAGTTTTTTGTGCGCCCTGATTACTGTCCCCTTACTGTTGAGAAAAGATGGCAACTACGCCAGCTTATGACTCCATTTCGCGACAAGGGGGCACAAGTCTTTTTGCTGAACCCAGCTAAACTCAAAACTATATACAATGAACATGTGCGGTTTTTCACAACAGAGACAGCTGCTAAAGAGTATTTACAATCCCTATAAAGATAATGGGGATAGTTTGTGATACCTAATGTTTCTCTCTTTTTTCTGTTTTTGAGAGGATGCTATAGTGAGGTTATATGGTGGTGGGCGGCGAATACTTTCATATATTTGTGTCGAAGGGCTTTCTATGGGTGGTACTTGGGCGTTCCAGCACAATAACCCATGGGTTTTGATGCAAAGCTCTAGCTACAAAAATTGTTAGACAGGGCTTTGAGTGAAGAAATCACCCCCTTGAGACCGGTGCAAATGTGGAGACTTTATTTTTATTTCTACTAATGGTTAACACATTGTATGTTGGCTATACTGTACAGCTAATGTTTGAAAGCTTGTCTAGGCATAGGATTTGTTCACTAGAAGGGAACATTTTCAATGCAAAATCTATGCAAGATATCACACAAACATCTTGCACAATAGTGGAAAGGTGTGTACGTGGCACTAGGCAGCCTGTTTGTGTACCAGCATAAAGGAAGAGAGCAGCAGCAGGCCATGGGATGTGTTACATATGATGCATTTTCCTGGTTAACACTAGAGGGACCTTTCTAAAGGTGCGCCCTGCGATAACCAGGAAAATGCGCCACACTATGGTAAATGCACTGCCCCTAGGGTAGCCGTGAACTCGCGCTGGCCTGGGGGCAGAATATACAGGTGAAAATCGGAGCGACTACTTTGAAGCTGCCCCATGTTTCAGAGTGCAGACGGCAACCCAGCTGCACTTTGAAGGAGGATGAGAGAACCCCTTGCAGGTGGGTGAAGTGAGTGACTTCACTCACCTGCAAAGGGATGTACGGGGTGATCCATGGGACGCCCTCAGGCAAATGAGGGAATGCCCTCTGAGGATAGCGCTGGCGCTTTATGTGTGCCAGTGTTATCAGTATTACAGAAGAGGACACACAAGTGTCTGTGGCCCCTTCTATAATACCAGAGTGCCCCAGGGGCGTGCAAAGAGGGTGCAAACGCCGCTTGCACCCCTGGTGCACTCCAGTAATGTACCCCCATATTAGTTAACTATGACAGTATGCTGCTCTCTTTCTCTACTGCAGTGCAGCACAGCAACTTCAGCAACTTTGGTTATTGTTCTGCATTGTCCTGTAATTTGATAAATCTGCCCCTTTGTGGTGACAAAGTATTTTTTAGCTCAGTCCAGTGTCCCGACTATCGTGACTCTGTACTCGAGACACATCCTCATATTCAGTTTTCATACTGTCAACTTTAGAAATATATTTTGCCTAATATGTTTAGAATTTTTTTTTTAAGTATAAATATTAGGTTTTGAAAAACTCTCAGACCCTCCAAATAACCTGCCCTCACTGCCATGTTTTTTCTGGTGGTCACAAACAGGAAAAGTGGGCATTACTTTGTCCAACCGAAAGATGACAGGCTGTGCAATTTCCTTCTCCAGCTGCCTGTACTGCATCAGTTATCAGAGGAAGATTTTGATTGAGTAAGCCAACTTATTCTCTCCATGAGGCAGGCAGACCGAAGGGTTGGCAGACACAGTACTCTTATGCGTTTGTGATGTAGTATCCTGTTTGCCAGGCTCTAAATATGGCCCTTTGACTCTTATGTGAAAGTCATGGTCTGCTCCTTAGGACCTCCCTTGACCTATGGTCCGAATTGAACACTGACCAATGAGATCACAGAGTTTCTTAAAGCTAGCAAGTAGGAAATTTAACATTGACAGCCTATGTCCCAATGGCCAGCTTGCTTTGTAGCAGGTCCCTGGGAGCCCACAGTGCTTACAAACCTGCTGACAGTCCTCGACCATCTGTGCTCTGAGTTTCAGTAAATAGCATGTCAGTGCTAAAGATCATATCATCCAGTGTGAGGAATTGCGTTGGGGGTGGCATGCCTAGCCTAGGCATGACAGCCATTGAACAACAGTGCTAGAGAGGGCTTGAATATGCTAATCATAAAAATGCCTGGGTGTGGCTGGTTGAGGGAAATATGCATACACTGCAGATTTATTCTCCTTTGCAAAGTATTTTCTCTATATAGAGAGATGATGTTCACACTGATATAATCCAGCTACGCCAAAGATGAGGTTTGGGCTTGGATTAACTTCCTGGATCCGTTTGCTGTACAAAGCTGCGGTAGCAGCAGTTAGGATCAACGGGACGTTTGGAGAATTCTGACTGGTTTGAGGAATGAGACAGGCGTGCTCACTTTCCCCTTTGTTGTTTGCGTTTTTACTTGAGCTGCAGGAGTGTTGGGTGAGGATGAATATGCAGATCATGGGCCTATGATGGGATCATGAATGGGAAAACATCATCTCCCTTTACGCAAACAACATTCTGTTATACCTGGCAGACCCACACACCTCCATAGCAAGAACGATGGAGATACTTGACATACTCTTTGAGAAATACTAGGGAGTAGGCAATAACTGGCACAAGTCAGTGGTGTTTTTCCCCACCCTGGTTCCCCCAAAAAGATAAGAGGCCCTACCCTCTCCAATGGGCCACATTAAATATTTAGGGGGTCTATATTAGTCTAGACCCAGACAACTTTCACAGACTCAATCTTGGTTGAACCCTCAATGACTATAAGTGCGACTTGAGGCACTGGAAGAAACATCCCCTGTCTCTGATTGGTAGAGAGGCCCTATATATAAAATTATAACACTACCCAAATTCTTCGATATGCTCCAGAACTCATAATACCAAGTCCCAGAGGGGCTCTTCGGGACAATTTATCCGGTCAGACATGGGGACACCGCGCATCTCCATGCGAACACTAATGAGAAATCCATACGAGGAAGGGTTGCTCTCCCCGACCTATGACTTTATTACTGGGCAACGCAGCACCAGATGGTGAGATATTGGGTCTATTTAACATTACGGGAGCCCTCATTGATGCCAGGCAGATGGGAGATAGAGCCGGGAAAACATCTACATAGGCTATATGGCAGGACTCGAGCCCTACGCTCCCTGTTGCCAACTGAGTCAGTGATAAACCATTGGAAGCATGCTAGAAGCCAACTGGAATGGGTTGGGATGGCTGGTGCTCGAGACCCTCTTGTGGGGAGTCAGATGTCCTGCCGGAACTAAAGAATCTGGAGGGTAGAATTCAATGGGATATAATAGGGTTTACCAAACTTGGGGACATGTGAGATGTGGAAAGCCTCTGCCCCTTTGAGGAGATGCCGGTAGAATATGACTTGACAGTCAACGCTTTTGATAAGTGCAGATGAAACACGCCTTGGCCTGCTATGGGGAGGCTTGGGAAGAGGCTGGGGAAACTCTACACAAACATTGGGTTCTCTATGCCCCCCTTCATAAACATATAGCTTCTTCGCTGATTTACAAAACATTACAGACCCACAGACACACTCGATAAACAACACACCAAATGGTAATGTGACTTGGAAAGGATGGAGGACAAGGACTGGAGAAACGCCTGTTGATACCCAAGAGAGATAGCCATTACAGCAGGCTTTAGACAAGTGCAACTCAAAGTATTACATCAAGTGTACTACACAAGTGCTAGATTGTATCGCATGGGGAAGATCGACACTGATAAATGTGCAAGGGCTGTAGGCAGAGAGGACACTATTACATACTCTTTGGGAGTGTGGGACAGTGCATTTCCGAAGTTCAGAAAGAAAACAATGAGGCTGGAGCATAGGTGGCTACATTGGGCAACTGGGGGGAGGAAGTGGGGTCCAAGTATGGTAAATTGTTTTGTAATGCAGCATTTGCAGTGAATATAAGAGACATCACCTGTTTGTGGGGCAGCAGAAAATCTCTGACACTAGTGCTGTGGAGGATCATCCTGAACTTGTGAATATGGGACAAAGACAATACATATAATGCATTGGGGTGCCTACAGAGGTTTGAAAAGTTATGGGGTGCATGGGAAGAGTTCAGCAACACCGTGTGAAGCTAGAAAAAAAACATGGGGGGGACCTGCAACTGGCCCTGTGGAAGCAATACATACAGATTTGATGCATCTGGGCAAAGAAGGTTCACCGAAAGGCTTTCATAATCATCCCCTCTACCCTCCCTAGGAACAATTCCCCAACCCCCACAGGGCTTCGATTTGTCTCATCACATCGAAGGTGCGAACAGAAAGAATCCTCGTATGGGTAGGTGAAATTATCGTCAAACCTGCAGGTCGACTCCGGACTAACGTCTGTCCTCATAGGATTTTATTTAACTACCAGGCTTAATGTCAAGGTCTTTGATGGTGATTGGGGCTATGAAAGCAAATTAACACAATTGGCCACAATGTAAGTCATGATTATGGGTTTCTAGGGGACTGGAGAGCTCACTGCTAAGAACATGGGGGCATATCAGCAACAACCGGCGATAATTATCGCTAAGTGCACTTAGCGCTAGGATCATTATCGCCGGCTAGCGTGGATTTTTATCGCTGAGATAGCGTGCTATTAGCAACACTTATCTCAAAAGTTATAAAAATCCTAGCGCTAACTGCCTAACGTGAGATTATCGCTGGAAACCCAGCGATAATCTCATGAAATGTGGCGTTAGCTTGTTGATAGGGACTCACAAACTTAGACTACCAAGAAGAGTTTTACCTGCTGTTCCTCAAATGAAAAAGAAAGTGGGGAATCAACAAGAAGGCTGTATTAGACTACATGCACTTTGTGTATGAAGTTGGTAATCCTTTTGTTGGATATTAATGCCCTCACACACCCTTTCAGGTGTCATGCTTCATCATCTGGGCTGCTCCTCGTCGGGCCGGCGGTGCAATGCCTAACGGGCTCCCTAAAAAGGGGCACTTTATCGGAGTTCTTCAATCCAACAGCCGTTTGGTGAAGTGCGGGTATGGGGGCCTGGTTAATGTAGATGTGAGAAAGTGATTTAAAACAGGGTTGGTAGTACCAGTATAGGAATTAGATTTTATTCTGAAGGTCTCCTTCCCTGATTAAAAAGGTGTAAGTGGCACTCAACAGAGTATAATGTCTCTAATTAGAGTGCTTGAAATTAGTGTTAAATGGTCAACATGTTTCTTGCTCGGAGCTCATACACTCGCGATTCTTCAGGACCTATGATAACTATCTACAAAAAAGAGGAGAACTATGTGGTATTATAAGTCTCTCAATCACAACAAGTTAAATGGGAATCAGTATCACTTAACTAAAATACCTGTCATGGTCTTGTGCTACCTGTAATGAAAGGACGGTAGGTTATATTGATCATAGTTTAAATTAAACTAGACATATCAACAGGCAAGAGGTAAATGAAAAACGAAAAAACAGCCTTCGAGGTGACTCATTTAAGCCAAATTAATAAGGATCAGTGGTGATTACTGATGCGTAGGCGTCACAGGACGCAATTATTAAGTGGTGTACCATCAGAGTGAACTAAAGTGACTATTCACCTATGTGGAATACGTTAAAAATAGCAGCAGCAAAGTTCACAGGACTCACCCTATTTAGTAGGACTGCGGACCACAACAGTACTTGGTGGATTAAGCATGAGCCAAGGATCCTCTAAAAGTAGGTCTGGACCAAAGGGTAGTAATAGAATTTATGATGCATAAAAAAGATTCACATGTCATAACAAATAAATGAACGTTAAGACAAATGAAACACATCAACATATAGTGTAAAACATGACAAAAATGATAGGTGCTGAGTATCCACACACACAGAGAAGGAACCAAGGGTAAATGGTCAAAGAGCATTAAGAAGTTCGTAGAGCAACCAATCTACCACAGCAACCTAAGTGTGTCACTCTCAGTAAAAAATCTGGTAGTGTTTGTAGGACATAAGCATAACCTTGTGGTTACTATTCGTGTAGCCACAGTGCAGGCGTATCATATTGATTTTTCATGGCAGTTGTCTAGCGTCATAATGCCGGTGTATGTATAGACCTCCTAGTTGTGATCCGAAGGAGAGGTGCAGCGAGAGCAAGCGCTGTCTCCCGGATGCATCTCACAGTGATGGCAGTCAAGGACATATCGTATTAAAATGCCGAGTACTCCTAACACGGTCACTTAGTTGTTAAAAGAAGCACTCTAGCCGGTGTAAAGTTGAAAGAGTAGGAAGAACGTGAAGGGTGACTGCCCTGTAAAGTAACGCTAGAGACAATAGCAGCCCACTACTAACGAACATAACAATGATAGCAAAAGGTAATGGGGTTTCAAGTGACCATGGTACTCACGTCTGCCCCGCTCACGCCGTGCTTCTTGACCTACCCGCGCCACCAAGTCTGGGAAGTAGCGTCAGAGATACAGCGGAAGGATTTAAGCATCCGGCCGTACCACGTGACAGCGAGTGAAGACGTGAGAGCATAATAGTAAATAGAGAAAGGCAAACAAACTTCATGAAGGGGGAATTATTTAATAGAAACATATGGGGCAAGATTTGTACAATAAATCCCCTTACAAATAACGTTAACGTGGTTTTTTCTGGTGATGCCGAAAAAACGTGTCGGCCATTTTGGAATGGGAAACATGGTTCAGTGTGGATGATATGTAGGTTACAGAAGCACAGGAGCGAAATTGAATAAAATGGCAACACTTGTATGGTATTGATGGGCACTTAAAGGGATTAAAGGATTCCCAAAAAAAAAAAGGGGATGAGTGTGAGTTAGAAAAATGTTAAGCTCCGACAAATAAAATAAAGGTGACATGTCATTTAAATTGCCAGACAAAAGTAATGTCTCATACAAAAAGGGGAACATACCAGTTAGGACTTAATTGCCCCGCATGGGATGTCGTCGTTGAGACCAATGGTATTAGAGGACAGACGGTGTATCCATCTCTGTTCTTTCTTGAAAAGATTCTGTTTAGACAGATGGGGGTTGGCTTCTAAAATGAGCCATTTCACTGAGTCTGGCGAGTGTGTTTTCTCCAAAAAATGTGCACAAATCTTGGTGTTGTTCTTGTGACACCGAAAATTGCTGCGATGTTCTGAAATGCGCAATTTAATCGGTCTGGTCATCATCCCCACGTAGTGTAAGTCACAAGGGCATGTTATGAGGTATATACAATTGGTAGTATTGCAGTTCGTATGTGACCTCAATTCCCAAGTGAAGGTAGTGTTGAGGGTGACGGTTTTGTGTATAGATGTAAACGTACAGGCAGTACACATACCACATGGATAGTGTCCTTTTACTGCAGGCAATTGCCAGAGTGTACTCTGTGTAGGTTTGGTTTTGGGTTTGGGTCTAGTTTGTATAACCATATCCTTAATGTTCTTGGAGCGTTTGTATGCGAATCGGGGTAGTTCAAGATTCATTGCTCCTGTGTTAAGGATATTCCAATGTTTTTTTAACACCTTAGTCACTTGATTGGTGGTCGGTGTGAAAGTCGTGACACAGGTCAGGATTTGGGAAGTAGTTTTTATTTCTTCTTTAGGTTCCAATAGTGCTTCTCTGTTGTTATTACGAGCCCGTTTTCTAGACTGAGTAATGCTCCTCGTAGGGTATTGTCTTTCCCTGAGATTGCGGGATAGAATTACTGACTCACTTTTAAAAGCATCTACTGCACTGCAATTCCTTCTTACTCTAAGAAACTGCCCAAAGGGCAAGTTCTCTTTAAGTGCTCTGGGATGGTAACTGGTAAAATGTAACAAGCTGTTACGATCAGTAGCTTTTCTGTAGAGAGTCGTGGAGAAAACGCCTTGAGTGAGTTTAATGGTTAAGTCAAGGAATGCAATCTGGGAAGAGGATGCTGTGATCGTGAAGTTAAGATGAGGATTAAGATGATTAATCCATGTGAAGAACGCTTTGTAACTTGCACAGTCTCCTGTCCAAAAAATCAGGATGTCATCTATGAAGCGTTTCCATAGTCGGATGTTGTGGCGATATGGATTCGTATCACAGAAGATGTGTTCTCCCTCAAACCAGGCCATGTATAGACAGGCCAGGCTTGGAGCAAAGGTACTCCCCATGGAAGTACATTGGGTCTGGTGGTAGAGTTGGCCTCTGAATTCGAAAAAGTTCTCAGTGAGGGCTAAAGTGGCGCAATCAATGATGAAAGAGGGTGGAGTAGATGACTCCCAAGAGTTGCGTCCCAATACTTCCTCAATCACTTCAAGAGTAGCCCTCTGTGGGATGTTTGTATACAGGCCTTCGACATCTAGAGTGATAAGGAAGTTGATGTCATGGGTATCTTGGATCTGGTCTAGTAGGCGTAATACATCGGTGGTGTCTTGTATGTATGAAGGTGTACATCTCACCAACGGTTTCAAAAAATGATCGCAGAATTGCGATAAAGGTTCGAGAATTGAATCAATACCCGATACTATGGGGCGTCCCGGTACCGGTGTGACCCCCTTGTGAATCTTGGGTAAAATATAGAAATAGGGGGTCCTAGGTTCTTTTTTAATGAGAAAGAAAGCCTCCTTCTCACTTAGCCAGCCTTGACTCTCTGCTGAGTCAACTAAGCTGGTGATAGTCGTTTTTAGACGTTCTGTTGGATTATTGGGGATAGGAGTATAGTACTTCCTATCACCCAATTGTCGTAAACACTCATTGTCGTAATCAGTTGTGGTCATTATGACAGTGGCACCACCTTTATCGGCCTGTTTGATGATGATGGTTGGATCATTGGCCAATGTTGTAATAGCTAGCCTCTCTTTCTTATTAATGTTGTTGGACTGTTTATGTCCAGAGATTGCTTTTACGTCCTTGAGCACTGCCTGTTCATATGTCAGGACTTCATTAGGTATCATCCCCGCATGGGGGGTGAAGGATGAGGGATTATGTAGACCTGAGTCGTTGTCAGGTACGTAATTTTTGCCCTCAAAAAAGAATCTTAACCGGATCTTACGGAAGAATTGGTGTAATTTACAGGTCTGGGTAAAGAGATCCACCTTGGGGGTTGGGACGAATCCTAATCCTTTCTGGAGGACATCATCTTCTGTTTGTGTCAATTGTCGGGATGACAAATTGACAACTAAGTTTGTTTTTTGTTGGTGTGGTTCCTGGTCTCCATTCCCCGTTGAGGAGGTTCTTCCCATTGTACTCTCTTCTCTTGTGGGGCCCCTCTTCTTTGCCCTCGCTCTCTGCCCCAACCTCTGCCTAAAAAAGGGGGCTGGTTCATGCCCTGGGGTACAAATTGAGGTAAGCCGTGTGGACCAAATTGGGGGGGGCCCTGTGGGTACATTGGGTATTGCCAGAAGGCAGGGCCCTGGTAGGGTGGTGGGGGAAAGAAATGATATCCACGTCTGCCTTTCTTCCCTCTATGTTGATTGGATCTTGCATTCTCAGTACTGGAGTCACTGTTAGTGGAAGACCCTCTCCTTGATGAGTCTGTGTCAGTGTCAGATGAGTAGTTGGTGTTTAGCGGGATATAATCTGCTTTTAGATAGGGATAGACTTTCTCCTTATCAAAGCGTTTGATGTCTTTCTGTAGCTTCACAACTTTTTGTTTCATCAAATATTCTTTGTGTTCAGCTATTTCGTTATTGAGTTCAGTTAGTTTTGATTTCACGTTCTTCCTCCTCTTTCAACTTTACACCGGCTAGAGTGCTTCTTTTAACAACTAAGTGACCGTGTTAGGAGTACTCGGCATTTTAATACGATACGTCCTTGACTGCCATCACTGTGAGATGCATCCGGGAGACAGCGCTTGCTCTCGCTGCACCTCTCCTTCGGATCACAACTAGGAGGTCTATACATACACCGGCATTATGACGCTAGACAACTGCCATGAATAATCAATATGATACGCCTGCACTGTGGCTACACGAATAGTAACCACAACGTTATGCTTAGGTCCTACAAACACTACCAGATTTTTTACTGAGAGTGACACACTTAGGTTGCTGTGGTAGATTGGTTGCTCTACGAACTTCTTAATGCTCTTTGACCATTTACCCTTGGTTCCTTCTCTGTGTGTGTGGATACTCAGCACCTATCATTTTCGTCATGTTTTACACTATATGTTGATATGTTTCATTTGTCTTAACGTTCATTTATTTGTTGTGACATGTGAATCTTTTTTATGCATCATAAATTCTATTACTACCCTTTGGTCCAGACCTACTTTTAGAGGATCCTTGGCTCATGCTTAATCCACCAAGTACTGTTGTGGTCCGCAGTCCTACTAAATAGGGTGAGTCCTGTGAACTTTGCTGCTGCAATTTTTAACGTATTCCACATAGGTGAATAGTCACTTTAGTTCACTCTGATGGTACACCACTTAATAATTGCGTCCTGTGACGCCTACGCATCAGTAATCACCACTGATCCTTATTAATTTGGCTTAAATGAGTCACCTCGAAGGCTGTTTTTTCGTTTTTCATGTACCTCTTGCCTGTTGATATGTCTAGTTTAATTTAAACTATGATCAATATAACCTACCGTCCTTTCATTACAGGTAGCACCAGACCATGACAGGTATTTTAGTTAAGTGATACTGATTCCCATTTAACTTGTTGTGATTGAGAGACTTATAATACCACATAGTTCTCCTCCTTTTTGTAGATAGTTATCATAGGTCCTGAAGAATCGCGAGTGTATGAGCTCCGAGCGAGAAACATGTTGACCATTTAACACTAATTTCGAGCACTCTAATTAGAGACATTATACTCTGTTGAGTGCCACTTACACCTTTTTAATCAGGGAAGGAGACCTTCAGAATAAAATCTAATTTCTATACTGGTACTACCAACCCTGTTTTAAATCACTTTCTCACATCTACATTAACCAGGCCCCCATACCCGCACTTCACCAAACGGCTGTTGGATTGAAGAACTCCGATAAAGTGCCCCTTTTTAGGGAGCCCGTTAGGCATTGCACCGCCGGCCCAACGAGGAGCAGCCCAGATGATGAAGCATGACACCTGAAAGGGTGTGTGAGGGCATTAATATCCAACAAAAGGATTACCAACTTCATACACAAAGTGCATGTAGTCTAATACAGCCTTCTTGTTGATTCCCCACTTTCTTTTTCATTTGAGGAACAGCAGGTAAAACTCTTCTTGGTAGTCTTACTGTCGGGGCACCTCACCTGGCTGGACCTCCCACTCCCCTGTGAGCGGAAATAGCCCCTTCTGTCCCCCCCTTTGTAGTCAACTCACAAACTTAGCCATGATATCCACCTTCCATAGGATATCATGGCTAAGTCAATCCTGAAGCAGGCGTAAGGAATGGCCGTGCGGTTAAAATCTGACCAAGAAGATCGTAATCAATTGGGCGGATTGTAAACTGGCCGAGTCGGACTGAAGGGTTTCGACACGGTCTAGGAGATTCCGAATGTCAGGAGGAGGCATTCCGCCCGACATTGCAATCAAGCCATAGGTAAGGTATTATCATCTTTGTAGCACCACATTATTTGTAATGAAAGCCTCACAAGTATATAAATATTAAACCCATTTATTTATCAGTTTGTTTGTTTAGATGTTTAATATAGCTTATATCAAACAGGCTTCTTGGTGCTAGATAATAAACCTGAAAAGGCCATGAAAAGAATTGCTATATACCTCTCTTCTTTTTGCGATCTTTCTGTTTTCTTCTCCAAGGCATAGAAGCCTTTTAGATAATAATGTGAATTAATAAATAAGGAAGTATGTAAGTACATGGGTTTAATATTAATACTAATAATAATAATGCAAATGAAGAAAAATGATAAATGCACTTTTGTCAGTTGACATATCAATGCCTAGGAGAAAAAGAAGCATTAAGGAGATATGGTTAATAATCCCAAATTTTGATTAGTATTTGGATGAAATGACTGAAATAATGTTGATACAAGTGGTCTGTAAATGTCGCTGTATGCATGTGGGATGAAGAAGTATTGTATTATTTTAGAGTTAATATGCCCAAAACTTTTTTTTTTTAATTATTTTAAATTTACACAAAGCATACAATACAAATCAAAATCAAGAACAAAAACAACAAATAACAGCAAATAAAAAAAAACAGTGGTGTGTAGTGGACCTCTCTTGTAATCAGAGCATGTTACAGAACATTTTTCCCAAAAACTTACTCAGCAAAATAGTACACAGCAGGCTCAGCGATGCACCATACAACAGACAGAGACGACCGCTGCCTTCTAATAAATATCACGTAGAACTATACAGATTCTGACAGTACTAGACACTCGATTACCACAATGTCCACATGTAGTGCAAACATGTTACCCTTTTCCAGTACGACATAAGGGACTACGTCCTAGTGCCTGTACACAATAGATCACCCAGGGCCGACAGTGCCTCCAACTTCCGTGTCAGCCACCGAGTTAGTAGATCTGGCACGAGCCCAGTCAATAAACTGTTCCCAAATATCCCTGGGCCTGGAGGTAGATGGCATTAATTCCCAAAATACAGCTAGCTGAGTTTGTCCGTATGTGACCCCCCGAACCCAGTCCTCGACCGTGGGTTTCCTCTTCCTACCCCAACATATAGCTATCTGTCGTTTGGCACACAGCAATAGCAGCGCATGAAGTTTACGTTTTCTGACATGTGTGTCTTTAACATATCCCAACAGACCGAGCAATGGTGGTGGGCCCAATGCCAGCCCCAAGATTTGATTGATGGCTTCAAACATTTGCGACCAATATTCAGTAACATCCGGGCAAGCCCACGCCATATGGAGAAAGGAGGCCTCAGGAGCTCCGCATCGCCAGCAACAGTCGTCGTCTCTAATTCCCATTTTAAATAAACTAATCGGCGTTCTATAGTAGCGATGAATAAATTTGAAGTGGATTAGCCGAAGTTTATAGTTCGGCGACAGTTCCTTCATCTGGGCGCAGCAGTATGCCCATTGGTCATCAGACAAAGGGGGAGCCAACTCCGTATTCCATTTAATGCAAGCATCGGAAACAATCACAGGTGTGTCTTTCTGCATATGAGTATACAGTCTGGTGATCAGTTTACATGGTGATGGCGTGACCAGCAGATTCTCCAGGGCAGTCAGTGAGGCGGGCTGAGATGGAAAATCAGCGTGTAACTCCCGACATGCCGCACGTATTTTATGATATAAAAACATCTCTCCAAAAGAAACCTCCTGACCCTCCACCGCACTCGGGGGATCCCTGAATACTCCGCCTGGGTATAGACTTGCAAAGGTGTGAAGCGACATAGTTTGCGCCACTTTGGCAGTGATTTCATCCCTGACATTGGGGAGCATGGGATTCTGCGCTAATATGCCAAAAACGTTAATTAATAGTAGAAAGAGTTCATATTTAACATTTAATCATAATATTGGTCAGAACTAGAAAAACTAAGAATTGCATGACCAGGAAAATTATATGAAATGCATATGGAGAAAATTGCTACCAGCAATATGCATGTTACTTTTTGTAATAATAAAAAGTAAGTCAATCTGCATACAATTTAAATCTGTGCTTTCCTCGGGAAAATTATTGCATATAGTTATGTGAAATGAGACAAATATTGTATTTCCATGTTCCATGTTTATTTACTTTATTATTAATTTTAATGATTAAGAATGGTTCCACACACTCTATGTGAAATAGTAATGTACTATGATATTTATTGCCTGTTGAGTGCTATTGAAGTTTTAGACAAGTTTTGAATACATATTCCACTCAAACCATATCATAGGAATTTGAAATTGTACCTGTAGTTTATTAAACATTATGTTCGCATTTCAATCACCACCTGTCAATTTTTCTACGAGATCCACATGACTTAGACTGCAGATTACATTAGTATTGCCCTCAAAGTCATTTATGAAAATGGGTGTAATTTGTTAGATTTGCCATCATATACTCCGGGCATATGGTATATTTTAACTGCGTATGTGATTACCTGACTGCTGTTAAAAATCTAGTGTTGAAATTAAACCAGCTTACTACACATTCGTGATATTTGCATTTTATTGTTCATAGCTGCTCAGTACTACTACTAGTAAATTTTTGTTTTTGGATTTGTTTTTGGACAGAAACCTCTGGCTCTTGAATGGAATACATGGAAAAAATGGACAACATGAAGAGTCACGGCAGGTGAAATTCTATTTTTGCAAATTTCCAAAATAAGGAACAACGGTCTTTCCTTAAAATATACTACACAATAATTGAAGACAATTTGGATTTTAACAAACCCACAACATAAAAAGCCCACACTGTGTCTACGCAGCCGGCATTAGGAAACACGTAAGGTGATATTTGTGTTGAGCTTCATGGCTTCCCCATTACCCTCCAGGAATGTTTGTCAGGTTTCCAGTACATCGCTTTCTGCCCAATCTTTGTCATCCAAGGGGTGAGTGATCCATGCAAAACGTGCAAGAAGTATCACAAAGTCTTTTACTCTCAGCCTTTGTTTATGGGGAAAATGGAGAAAGGGGGAACAATTTATTGGGCATATTTACAAGGCGGCGATAGAAAATTATCGCCGCTTTTGCGGCCGTTTCTGGCCGAAAAGCATAGATACTTTTATCGCCTAATTAGCAAGGTCACGCTGACGCGTGAAACTTTGCATTAGCGCACCTATTCTTAACGCCCAGCTTTGCATCTCTAATGAGATGCAAAGTGGGCGTTCCTGACCTGACATGACAGGAGAAATGTAGCTAAGCAACATTTCTCCTATCATCAAGCCCCACACTACGAAGCATAGCGGCAGGAAAAGTAGCGATAACAGGGGTTGTGTCATTTATACACTATAAAATATAGAAAGAAAAAAAGGGATTAATCCTTCAATACATTCCCTTGATCTACTCATGATTGGTGTGTTCCTTTGTTCTCCTTTTTTTCCATTAACTGCTATTACACAGATTTTTGAGTAATTGTTTCTTTCGCTATTGTTGTTTATTCAGTAAGCAAGAAAGCAATTCTGTACCTGACAGAACCAAAATTTCTCCATAAACCCTAGCCTCCGCGGCAATAGGGTGGGGGGCCAGGGGGTACCTAGGGTACCCCCCTGTCATTCCCTGCACTGTGTGGCAGGCAGCACAGGGTGCCTGCCACAGAGTGCAGGGATTCCCCAAAAGTCACTTTTCTATAATGTGACCTTGTGTTCCAGCCAGTTTCCAACCCACACACAAGCTCCCATTAAGAATAAAAACAATGCGGTCACGGTTTAATCAGTCGGTCAGGACCACTGACCTTAAGTCGTTCGGAAATGATTCTGAGACGGTGTCAACAACTTAATCAGGTCCCTAGTGTTACCGCTGGCAGATGTATTGGTAATACCAGGTCTCATTATTACTGGGGTTCATGAGTTGCTCCCCTATAGTTCCCCATGCAATGAGGACTATCATGAAAGAACAAAGCAAAGTTCCAAAACTGAGAATTATATGGCAGTCAAAAATGTTAATATTTCTGTAATTATGTTGAAGCCCACAGTTCCTATTTACAATAACTCAAGTGGGATTTGCATGGCATTTTGTGCACAATCATATCCTCAGTAAAGGCAAACAATTTAGCTCATGAGGCATCTATTTCACTTGTTCCTGGCCATTGAATCAAATGCAATATCTAACTGCAGGACAAGTTTTATTTCCACAACATGCCCAGCAGTACAGTTTGCTTTGGTCTCTCACCATAATAATTATGTTCACCAAGCTTACTTTATTTTGGACTGGTTGCCTGCGAAATGTTTGATTGCAATGTTCTGAAGTGACTGAAACCTAGAACACAAGTAAGATCCATAAGTAAATAAATAGAAAATAGATAAATATTTGTATGATAAGATACACAGTCATTGCTAGGATGGGTAAACAGGTTTTTCGTATCTGAAAGGGCAAGTATGAAATAGTGGAGCATCTCTTCCTTGTCTCCAGGTATCACTGACAGGACAGTACTTTGTATCACCTGACAATGTGAATAGCATGCATGTTCTCACTGTAAACATCCTCATCTTCTCTAGCAATTCCCCTTTCTATGTTCAGCCTTGCAAAGTACAAATCCAACTCCTTGAGTTATAGTGCAGCACAGAAAATGCCTTGTTGACATTAAGAGGTTCATAGAATAATATGGCACTAAAATGTGTGCCTCCCTGCAGGTTCTATATTTTGATTGCACAGGGGAATGGTAGTGAAATCGGGAATGCCTTTCTTTACTTAGTTAGTTGAATGCTCCATGCAGCACAGTGCCAGGTGCCCGATTCTGTAATTCAAGCAATGCCCAACTAAGCAGCCTACGGAGATAATGTAGCCCATTGTCTTGCCGGGCCTATATATTAAGAGGAGTAAATGAGGAAGGTTTCTGCATCCCTCTGGGACGACCTTTCAAGAGTCATAGCTATGCACGGAAATACCCATCTAGGTAGAACCCTGGAACCATCTCAAACTCCATCCAAAGTGGTGTAGTGCCTGCCATCACCAAGGCCGAAGTGACTGTACTGGACATTGAGCATTTCCCCTGGATGCTGGAAGGGTGGTGGCTGCTTTTGTTACTGGGGCCTAATTTGTAGCAGTTCAGCATTTTTTGAGTTCAAAAGAGTTTATTACATGGTATAATAATAAACAATGACATTTCAAAAAAGAGCACCATGTAGAGTACCCTCAAAGAAACTTATCTATAAAGAACCTTAATTAAAAATAAAAGGGATACAATATAGTATGAATGCAATAATCATAAAATAAAAAGGAAGGGGAAGAAACAAGCAGTTATTATCGTAAAAACATTTTTTAAAAGAGCTACTATAAGGTAAACATGTGAAATATATAATGTAGGGCAATACATAGGAAGGGAATATAACTAAGAAGATAAATAATGATCAATTGGTTTCCAAAATGAATGATAAGAGTCACAATTATGAGTAATACCAGACAAAGATAAATTGGCACCTCTTCTAGTGAAAATAATGAAACATCTTTCCAAAAAGTTGTAATAGACACCAAAAAATTGAAATGTTTACAATCTAAATCAGGCAATTTTCTAGAAACAGCAACAGATTCACATATCACCATGTTTAATGAAAGTCCATCGGAAATACTAAGTATTTTTTGTATAACATCCCAAATGTCTTTCCCAAATTTTAAGACAAACGTACATTCAAAAAGCAAATGTTTTAACAAACCTGTATGCGAGTTACAATGCCAACAATTTGAATTCTGAAAAAGTTTAGCTTGAAATAACTTTGAGGGGGTCCATAAGCAATTAAACAGAATATAGGAATTTGTTTAATAAAGTGATACAGGTAACCATCCTGAAATATTAGTCAACCATAGTTTTTTTCCATGTTTGATATGAAAAAGATATTGAAAGTTCATTATTCCAAAAAGTTGAAATGACATAGATATTTTTACCTTGAAATGTATTCAGTTTCTTGTACATTAATGAAACAGCATGAGACGAAGAGGATACCGTTTGAATATACATTGTTAAGTCTGAATTTGTATTTGAAGGATATTATTAGGAAAGGAATCTAGTATAGAAATACATATAAGCTCATATTAAGGAAAATCAGAAGAAGGTGAGTGGAAGTTTGCCTGTAATACATCAAACAATACAAAAGTATTATTATGGTGAATATCTTTTAGGTAAAAACATACCTGTGTTAATCCATGAATGCCAAAATGTAACAGATCAAGAAAGTTTTAGTCGTGGATTTTACCATAATGACCTCTCTACAGTATTTGAACTAGATGATTGAACAAGTGACTCTAAATCATTTAATATTAACTTTGTGGATTTCAAAATACTAGGTTTATTAAATAACAATGAGTTGTTAGACATAGTTAGCAAGGTAGACAGTGGAAACAGAATTTCCATATTCTTTTCTATAAGAAGCCATGTAGGAGGATTATTAAGGTGGGAGTGACTAAACCAAAGAGAGCTTTGTTTTAAGATAAACGCTTAATGATAGTTTAAAAAATCTGGCATATCAAATCCTCCATTACATTTTGCATTTTTTTTATTTTTATACACACCACTACCTAATCCTAAACTCCGTCTGGCTCCTGCAATTACCCCAATCTATAAAATGCTGTCCCTAAACTGCAGATCCTTACCCAAACATGGCACTCAAATCTCTATCCTGCTCCAAGAGGAGCGCCCGATGTGCTGTTTCTTACAGAAACCTGGCTCCATATTAAGTCAGAACCAGACCTGGTGCAATGTCTCATACCGGGATGTTATGTCATGAGGAGAGACCGAGAACAGGGGAGGGGAGGAGGCATTGCCAATATTTTAAAAGAGGTTTTTAAATGTTGCATTGTCCCTAACAGTCTATTGGATTGTGAAAGTTTTTCCTTCTCCATCACGCTTCCCCAACCCATACCTTCTCGGGTATTCTTATATACCGCCTCCATGGACCCCATGGACAATTGTTCAAAGTCTTACCAGAAATTGTTGCCAACCTGGCTTGTTCTCCCTCCAATTTCACTGTACTAGGGGATCTCAACTTGCATTTCGATGATCCTTCGGACCCAGTAGTGGCTAAACTAATCCAGAATCTCCTAGCTATTCAGATTAAGCAAAGTGTCACTAGCCCCACCCATGGAAAAGGGTACCTCCTAGACCCCAACTTTTCCAATTGCAGGGAACTCGTAGTAGGAGACCCAGTCCCAATGCCATGGTCAGACCACTTTCTGGTCCCCTTCTACTGGGATCTGACGAAACACCAACTTATCATAGGCACGACCAGTAGCTGGAAACGCTCTTGGTCCAACCTTTCGCTGGACTCATAGAATTCAGCTCTGAAAAATTCCATACCTACCTTAGATTCCTGCCCCATTGTAGCGTATGACAATTTTAACCATTAGATCGATTCCTCCCTGGACCTAATCATACCTAGGAAACACATTCACCAAAAAACTAGGAATAACCCCTCTCTGTGGTACTCCCCCAAGCTGCATGAGTACAAACAAACTTGCAAGAGACTTGAAAGGAAATGGAGAAGAATCTAAGATGCAACAAGTAAACTGGAATAGAGGGACTTCATTAAAATGTATCAATCTAAAGTGAAGGAGGCACAAGCATCATTCTATGAGGAAAGAATTCATTCAGTTTCAAACTCTCCAAGCGAAATTTTTAAGATTGCTAAGCATCTTTTTGAACTACCGGTCAGGGATAACCCCCCTGAGGGCTCGCACACATGGTGTGATGAACCTGCAGAGATCTTTTCTAATAAAATCAAGGATATCTACAATTTCTTTCCCCCTCCCGCCTCCACTGTTAATCCGCTGTTCATGGAGAACTCCGTGCCCAGTGAGTATTCTCTCAAGGAAATTCCCTTGATGGGTATGGACACTTTAGTGAACATATGTGCCTCATTAAAATCCGGCTCTTCCATTGACCGGGCATCCCCTCAATTCCTAAGCAAGGCTAGGGAAGTAGTCCTCCCGGTGTTACTGAAGCTGATTAACTCCTCCATCTTGACCGGACAAGTACCTCCTCTGTGGAAACACTCCATGGTGAACGGGCTATTGAACCTTAACCCCAACACTCTTGGAAATTACCGCCCCATCTCCATCCTTCCCGGGATATGTAAAATGTTAGAAAAGCATGTTAATTCAGTTATCTCCACCTTCCTTGAATCTCACAACATACTTCACCCCTCGCAAACCGGGTTTACCCCCCAACATGGGACTGAAACCGTGCTACTTGCAGTGGTTGAAAAGGCAAAAAAGATTATTGACGAAGGTGGATCGACAGCTATCATCCTTTTAGACCTCAGTGCCGCTTTCAACACTGTTAATTATGACATTGATCCACAGACTGAGGAATGTCGGACTATCAGGCAGTGTTATCACCTGGTTGCAGTCCTTCCTCAAGATCACGACCTTCCAAGTCTTTGAAGGAGATAACATTTCATACTGGATCCCACTGGCTGCAGTGTCCCTCAGGGCTCGTCCCTGAGCCTGACGCTGTTTAATGATTACCTGAGCCACCTGGCACAGATTTTCCTCCCTTTTGGGATAGAAATTGTCACCTACACCGATGACATCCAATTAATGGTGGCCTTAAATCATCCAGAAAACACCTCGCCCCACCTAGGCTCCTGCCTGAAAAGATTTGCCAAATGGATAGAATTCTCCTTCCTCAAATTGAATGGAAATAAAACGGAGCTCATGCTGCTCGGTCCAGCATGGCCAAGCTGTCTTGGCTCCCCGCCCATGCCCAAAATCCAGATCAAAAGTCTCGGCATGTGGCTAGACCGGTCACTCACATTTGATCATCAGGTAACAAAACTGGCCGCATCCTGTCATGGCATCCTACGGATGCTCCGCAAAGTTCTTCCGCTCCTCCCCTTCTCAGCAAGGACACTCATGGTCCAGGTCTTAATCCTCTCCATCCTCGACCACGGAAATGCTCTGTATCTAGGCGCTCCAGGGGCGACCACAAACAAACTGCAAGTCATTCAGAACTGTGCAACACGCATGCTTCTTAAGATCCCCCAACAGCTACTCTGCAAGACCTGTTTTCAAAACCTTGCACTGACTCCCGATTGTGGAAAGAATAAAATTCAAGTCCCTATATATTCCTCATAAATCCTTCTGGAAGAAAGGTACCTCCATCCTCCAATCCATCATCTCCCCTTATTGTCCAAACAGATGCCTCTGATTATCAAGTCTCTACCTAGCCTCGGTACCCAAAATCAATAGGATAAGACATGGTGGCCGGTCTTTCTATTACACTTCTGCCAAGCTTTGGAACACTCTCCCCCTCCATTTACGCTCAGAACCCAATCTCCTCCCTTTCCGTAAACTTTTGAAAACTTGGTTCTTCCAAAACCCCACCTACTAAGCTATTGTGACCTGCCCTGTTTCTCTGCTAGTGCTGGGATGCCTTAGGGTAGCCATGTGCTCTACAAATACCCTTAGCAATAACAATAGCCAATATGAGGTGATTTATTATTCCAAAGAAACTTAGAAAGATGTATAAAACGTCATAGGAAATTGACTAGGAATCATAGCTAGAAAATGAAAGAAATTAGGAGCTATAGTCATTTTTATTGAGTTCATTTTACCACACCAGGAAAGGTGAAGTGGAGACCATTGCAATAATTTATCATTAAGGTAGTTTATAATGGACTCACAATTTAATGTAATTGCTTTTTTTATAGACGAAGAGAACAAAATGCCAAGGTATTTGATTTTATCTCTTTGCCAGATTATTTCTTGTATGTGTAACATATCTGGGGTACAATGAGGATTTAATGGGAAAACAGTATTTTAGCTGGGTATGGTGGCTTAGTGACCTAATGTATCCACTCTGAGGGCCTGTGTTTGACCTCATGGCCACTGATCCCAGCAGGTTCACTCAGCCTTACATCCTCTGTGGTTGATAAATTGAGTACAGTTGGGTAATAATAAACATCTGTCATTCAGTGCCAAAATACTCTTCTGGGTGAAGATGCGCTTTACAAATACACGCTATCTGCATTGCTCAGTGGGTTACTGCTTTTGTAACAGAGATATTTTTGTTACTGCGCAGTTCATGTTATAATCGTAATCTAGGTTAGAAAGTTATGTTTTTTTCCCAGTCTTTCATTATCCTAATTTTTCTAAAAAGAGTTTGTTTCGGTAGAAATAAATTCTTATCAGTAAAGTCAACCCTAACCACTGTGTTATGTTATGAACCTTGGGGCAGATTTACAAGCCCCTTACGCCTCCTTGCGCCGCCATTACGTCACTTTTTTTGACGCAACGGCAGCGTCAATAATGCGGCAAATTTACAATGTGACGCATCTCAGGAGATGCGTCACGTTGTAAAGCCCTGCGTCACATTATACCTGCGCCCAGTATAATGTATGCAGGGTATGTGTTCCCATGCAAATAACCACGTAGAACTGGCGTAGTGAAATTTACAAGATTTCACTGCGTCACTCCATGCCTTCACTGCATCAAAATCCCTACGCCTGCTCAAACCAGGCATAAGGATTGACGCAGGGCATTTTACATGGGAACTACCAATGTTTTCTGGTGCATTTCTGGAGTTGCGTCACTTTTGTGACCAACTCCAACAATGCGTCACTTTCGGCTATGAAGAGATGAGAGGCACTGTTGGAGGGTGATAGTGAGGGCATTAGAAAGATTGCTGTATTCTGGTGCACTGTAAGGTCATGTTTGAAAAAGGAAAACAATTGAATATATAATAAAAAATGTGTCGTAGAATGCACCTTTCTTTCCAGCTTTCTTGGGTGAGGAACCCTTCCCAAACCCCCTTAGTGGTGCAGTGGTCAGACTCGCTGTGCTTGCTCGTTATGCACCATATGGGGGCTCGTCTGGCAAACTTGCCAGGGCTGCTTTGGGTTCCCACTTCAGCCCTCGCAAACACCCATGGGGACACTCTCCTCTGCCTGGTACTAGAAATGCTGGTACTGGCTGACAACCTTTTGGCTTTGTCAATGCATGTTTTATTTTTAAACATTATTGTTGAAGGAACTTCCGGTCTAGACGAAAATGAAAACGAGTTAGCTAAAAGCAAAACATTGGGACATATTATCAAGGACGGCGTTAAAATTATCGCCGGGTTAGCGGCAGAAAACTGCCGCTAAAACGGCGATAATGGGCTTGATCATATGCCCTGGAGAATTCCCATAGAAGCCCAGGTTCACACCAGAACCTGGGCTTCTATAGGAATTCTCAACTGCATATTATCAAGGCCATTATCGCCGCTTTAGCGGTAGTTTTCTGCCGCTAAACTGGCGATGATTTTTAACGCCGTCCTTGATAATATGCCCCGTTGTTTTTAACCCCGTGAAGCATACACGGTTGTCTCTGACCCTGAAAGCATCTGCTTAGTGTGCTCCTGAAGGAGCTGATTTCCTCACTGTGGTATATTCTGGGACAGTGGACGAAAAATGGGCAAAGGCATGAAGAGGGATGGCTGAAAGCCCCTGTAAGTAAGTATTTTATATATTTAATTTTACTAAAATCAATAGGTCTTTGCTAGAGCCAAATAAAAAGCTTCTTGGCTGAAATGTCAGTGACCAGGCTTGAGCTGAGGCAAAAAATAGTCCCAAGTGCCAAAATAAAAGTGGTCCGCATTAACGAATCAGACAGCTATAAAAATGCACCACCTCCAGGAAATCAGAGCAGTTTTCAACTTGTGAAGACGCGCTTTATAAGTGTTTTACAAGTTGTGGGAGGCCGCATGCACTTGTGCTTGCTGCAGGCAATGGGGCAGATTTATGACGTCTCGCGCATCCCTGCACATCAGTAGGGATGCGCCAGTTATTATGCGCCACTGCTGCGCCACCATGGATGCGCCGCATTTATAATGCGGCGCACCATTGGGCAAAAACGGCACAGATGCGTGACGCATCTGTGCCGAAAAGTGGCGCATTGCTGGAGTTGCGTCGCAAGCGCGACGCAGCTCCAGCAATGATCTGGGGGGCCCTATCTTTACAATGCTGCGTCAATCCTTACGCCTGCTTCAAGCAGGCGCAGGGTTTTGACGCAGCATGGGCCTAAAAGTGACTGAGTGAAATCTTGTAGATTTCACTCAGCCACTTTTAGGAGGCGTTCATGCGCCGGAACGCCCCCACCTGCCCTGGAACGCCTACATGTGGCGCAGGGCTTTACAACGTGACGCATCTCCCAGATGCGTCACGTTGTAAATACCCCGCACCATGGCGCAGGATTTGCGCCGCTGATGCGTCACAAAAGTGACGCAACGGCGGCGCAAAAGTGGCGCAAGTGCAACATAAATCTGCCCCAATATGTGTAGTGATACTGGGGGAAATCAACAGCAAACCGGCCCACTAGACCATAAAACAGAGCCACTTACAGCCAAAAGCTATCCCACTCATTGACCTGTCAGACCAGCTCTTCTGGCACTGCCACACAGTCCAACTCTGTGAGTGTCCATCACTGACACCTGCAGGGCCTGCTCCAATCAGGAAATCGGAGCCTGCATGTCAACTTGAAAGGGAGAATGTGTCACAGCTGTGGGGAAGAGTCCAGGATCCCTGGTATATTTGAGCAATTATCTTCCTCTTTGTTGGGAAAAACAAGTCTGATTATTTGCCCAAGCTCTTTAAAAGCCTGGCTTGGGCACAGTTGATCCCAAACAAATCACCCGACGTAAAAGATGCAGCAGTGGTCTGTGTTTAAGCTTCTTCTCTCGCTGTTTGCGATGCTTCTTTTGAATTTTCAGACACCTCGCTCAACAGGGTTTAACCTCTTGTAGTTTACCGAGTATCAAGAATAAAAGCCATTTGAGAACAGCCTGAACTTTGCCCGAGTCACTGGCATGCAGTTGTGACAGATAAAAAGTGCAGAAATCGATCAGACGCACCGAAAATCTAAACTTGAAATATTTCATGTTGAAAACACATTTGAAGATTTCTTAGGAGTGGCATTTAAGACAGTACAATAGCTTTAGCTTTCTCGCCAGACTGTTAAAAAACACATTAATTTACGTTAAACATATCTAGAGGGGCTTTACATTTGTGTTTTCTTTTTCTCCCCATGCCATTCCAGTTTGAACCCAGCCATATGCAAATCAATAGTGGAAGGTTCAGATTAAGGGGCAGATTTACAAGCCCCTTGTGCCACTTTTGCGTCCCTTTTCCGTGTTAAAAGTAACGCAAAAGTGGCGCAAGGGCCTTGTAAACTGCCCCTGTCTCTTGATCTCACTATTACAAGTTCTTCAGGGCATATCAGCAACGAGGCGATATAAAATTATCGCCACATTTGCGTCCGTTTTCGGCGAAAAGCGGAGATAATTTTATCGCCTAATCAGCAAGGTCACGCTATCGCGTGAAACCTTGCATCAGCGCCCGGATTCTTAACGCGCAGCTCTGCATCTCTAATGAGATGCAAAGTGGGTGTTCCTGACCTGACATGGCTGGAGAAATGTCGCTAAGCGACATTTCTCCTATCATCAAGCCCCACGCTATGAAGCATAGCGGCAAGAAAAGTAGCGATAACCCTTGTTATCACTACTTTCCTTACGCCTGCTTTGAAACTGACGTAGCCATAATATCCTATGGATATCATGGCTAAGTATGTGAGGCCCTATCAGCAAGATAACGCCACCAGCGATAATCTCACGTTAGGCAGTTAGCGCTAGGATTTTTATCGCTTTTGAGATAAGCGTTGCTAATAGCACGCTAACTCAGCGATAAAAATCCACCCTAGCTGGCGATAATTATCCTAGCGCTAAGTGCGCTAAGCGATAATTATCGCCGGTTGTTGCTGATGTGCCCCTTCCTCTTTTTTCTCATAGTCAAAGTTGTTGTACCATTCTCGTTCTCCCTTCTTTTGCATTTTCTCTCTTCTTACAGTTCAATGTGATGTGAAAAAATAAGTCTTAGGGGCTTAGTTACAAGCCCCTTGCGCCACTTTTGCGTCACTTTTAACATGGGAAAAGTGACACAGAAGTGGCGCAAGGGGCTTGTAAATCCGCCCGCCAGTCCCTAAAGATGAGCGTTGGTGCCGTATGGAGGTGTCCTAGACACCGGTACCTGGAGGCACCACAAACCCCTGAACTGCAGAGGTCGAAGCCACATATCTGGTGTGAAACAAAGCACGCAGCACCCTGTCCCAGATGCGTTGTGACAATCTGGCACAGGGCGAGCAGACTCCACAGACTGAATACATTTCCAATGGCAACTACTTGCGCTTAAAGCAACTGCACGCAATAATTCAATATGTCACGGCCTGTCAGCATCGGTTTTCTTTCGCGGCGCGGAGCCTGCTCCAATTGCATTTTTCCCCTGACTTTTAATGGAGGCTAAGTATTTCGGTGACAAGTCACCTGCAGCCCTAATGAAACGGAGTCGAGTTTTTCATTCTGGTAATGTGACAGACATTGAAAATCATTACCTCACTGCTCCACACAACCATCGTGTTAGACGTGAACTTCAACCAGCCTTAATGGAAGAGAATTTCTTCGGAAAATCAGGCGCAGCGTTAATCTCTAAGACTAAAACAAGCGTTGCGGGGAAAGGGTCACTTGTCAGGCTAACCTTCTCTGTGATTGCCTGCCCTTAATTTAACTTACTGTAGCTCCATAGCCTTGTTTCCCTTTGCTGTTTTTATTGTTTTCGTCCTGTGGATTCTCTGTGCTTTTTTTCACTTCCAATTTGTGTTACATAAGTAACAAGACGCGTTGGGCCTGTGTTTTTATCCAGAAGTATCGCGGATGTAACTTGAGTGAATATTGACATTCACGGTTAAAGGTGAAGGGGCAGATTTACAAGAAAGTGACGCATCTGTAGAGATGCGTCACTTTTCCTGCGCCATCATGTAAAACCCTTGCGTCACCATGGATGCGCCGTATTTACAATATGGAGCACCATGGCGCAAGGATTGACAGATGCGTCAGAAATTCTGACGCATCTGTTGACGGAAAAGTCACGCATTGCTGGAGTTGTGTCGCAAGCACGGCGCAACTTCAGAAATGCGTGTTGCGGCCTATTCCCAATACACTGCGTCACTCCTACGCCTGCTTCAAGCAGGCGTAAGGTTTTGACCCAGTGGCGTCCTAAAAGTCACGCAGTGAAATCTTGCAGATTTCACTGCGTCACTTTTAAGAGGCTTTCCTACGTGAGAACGCCTACCCTGCATACATTATACCTGACGCAGGTATAATGTCACGCAGGGCTTTACAACGTGACGCATCTCCCTAGATGCGTCACGTTGTAAATGGACTGCAACTTTTACGCTGCCGATGCGTCACAAAAGTGATGCAACAACAGCGCAAAGTGACTCAAGGGGCTTGTAAATTTGCCCCCAAGTGTGTTGAATCAGCGGAAGCGGACGGGTCTCCTTGTATACAAGCGTTCAGTGTGGCGGTTTCATGGCTCTTTTTGTGCATCAACAACCCGTGCCTAATGTGAGCATTCTTAATCCCCAAGATTCTTCAGAAAAACTATTATTCTCAAGAATGTGTGTTAAATTTGCTTAACGCAACTTTGCACATCGAAGTCTATCACGGGAAAATAACACAGGGTTAACATTGTATTCTCAACCCGGCGGCACAATGCGATATTCTCACGATAACGTACCAAATGACTGCGTTAAAACGAACGCGAGGACAAAAAAACGTGAAACACGAACGCGAAAAAAGTTGTTATATGGCCAATCGCCTTACAAAAATCACCGATAACCAGCGACAGGCCTGCAATTCTCACGTGTCATGCGAGAAAATGCACTATAAAAACACAAACAAAATAATAAAAACTGCGTAGCACCATGGAGGATGCAGGAGCAAGTATAGAGGATGACCAGAACTCCACAAGCCACCAGGAGGACCCACCTGGGACCTCGGGATCATGGAAGGGCAAGGAGAAGAAGACGAGGAAGACGAGGTTCAGTCCGCAGGAAAACAGTATCATCATCAAGGAGGTGATAGAACACCACCAAAAACTGTTTGTCACCCCCAACGTGCCATTGGCAAATAAAAATGCAATATGGCAGAACATCCTGGACAAGGTGAATGCAGTCGGAGTGAGGAAGAGGACGATTGGAGAGGTCAAGAAGCGCTGGAATGATGCGAAGATCAAAACCAAGAAGAAACTCGCTGACAACCATCAGGCAGCAATGCAGACTGGAGGTGGCAGCCCAGCAGAACACCAGGAGCTGGATGAGATGGAGGAACTGGTGTCCACAGTCATCAGTGGGGAGACGGTGACAGGAGTTGGGGGTCCGGACACTGCTCGACATGACCTGACACAACAGCACCAGGGTGAGTACCGAACAGGGACTGGGGGATGGGGGGAGATGGGTACAATGGTACACATGCACAATTTAGTAGAGCACACTGCACACCCACAATGACTCTAGAGCATGTCCCTGATCCCCTTGGCAAACTGCAGCACACATACAAACAGCAAGTAGGCCCACATCCACTATGGGCATAAAGGTGTCCCCCCCACACACCACCAATCCCACAACCAACCTATGCACACGTGTGAAAACCAGCAAATCTGCATGTCTGTGAGCCACACTGACAATGCAAGTGACACTGCATGACGAATAGCATGGCTGCAGTCCAATTATCATGACATGCTGCACGCCACGACACTCAGGTGGCTGAGTTTGGAACACATCCGGAAAGGAGCAGGTCACACCCTGACACATCCACGTGCACAGACAACCCCTGACGGCAACAACATATCTGTGGATAAACCATGCTCAAGAACCCAAATCAGGCAAGTCTGCCAAATCTCAGCACAGTAGGAGCACAGAAGTCAAAGGCACACCGCCCCAAAGGGATAAGGGGCAGCAAAATCACAGCTTCAGGGGCGACTAACCCACAATGCAGCACACACACATAGCAATAACAGCACATCAACATCAACAAGAATGTGGTACGAAGTGCAACACTTTCACTGAAGAGGGGAGAGGAGTTGGCCTAACGGCTAGGGCGCTCGACCTCAGACCTGAGGAACTGGGTTCGAGTCTCGGTAATGACGCCGAACATCCTGTGATTCTGGGCAAATCACTTAATCTCCCCGTGACTGAAAAAAAAATAAAAATGAATGTGTGTCCTCCTGTAACGTGACTGGTGCTATGTAAAGCACTCTGATACCTGATTGGATTCGGGTCTAGTTCGCGCTATATAAAACTCTGCAAAAAAAAAAAAAAAAGAACAGAGGACACAATTGGTTCCGCTTGTGCATAGAAACTGGTCAATCACATTTGGCAGATCAGGGAACTGTGAGATGATAATGTAAGTGTGCAACCTCACATCCCTGATGTAGTTAAAATGTCCACTGTCCAGCATGAAATAGTCAGCTACTCCCAAGCAGTCACAATGCACATTGTCATGCAGTCTGCATGTAAACATGTACAATGTGTAAACATACATGGAACACACTGTCAACCAGCATCTCCCCTTTACATTGCAGAGGGACAATCAACACCTCCTGCAGAGCAGAGCAGTCATGTCTTCAGTGATCATGAAGAAGACTCCCCGGACATTTGCCCTAACACCCTTTGGCGGCTCGTAGACAGCCTCCGCACCCCACCCCCAGGAGCAGTGCAGGCCAGCTGCATCGAGGTGACCCCACCCCCTGCATAGACCACACCGCAAGAAGCAGCCACCACCACGGCTGGCTCCCAGAACCTCACCCAAGAACACATGGCATTCCAAGGACAGGTGTTAGACTGCCAGAAGGAGGTGGCTGAACATGTGCGGATGGGGTTCGCCAACATGGCAGCCAAACTGGATGACATTACGTGGGTGTCTGAGTCACATCAGGGACCACTTACACTCACTAACGGACACCCACAGTTTGCACCATGATGTCCAAAAATCCATACCCGACACCACTGGAGTCATGCCTCTGAGAGGTGAACAAGTGCCTACTCAGAGTGGCCTCAGCGATATCAGCCAAGAGTTGGCACAGATGATGAGGATAATGGAGAACATGGAGCTCGAGTTGAGTGTGTGGTGATCAAAACTGTCAACTCTAATTTTTAACTTGCTTTTATATTGCCTGAATTTATTTGACTGTCTGTTTAGCACCGATCCTTTTTTTTTAAACTGATCTTTTAAACGTTTTAAAAACGCTTTTTTCATTGTTACTTACTTCTGCTGCTGCTGCACTTTGTCACTTTTTGGGGGCCACTGCTTGGGGTTGTTAGTATCTGGGCGGGTCGCAGTCCTCGTTCCGTCACGGCATACCAGTGCCGATTGTTGCGGAGGGACTGACGCGACTCCGCCCACTTCCCACAGTACTTCCGGTGCAGGGGGCATATGATGGGCGAGACTCGGTGGCCGCGCAGCCCGAGTTGAGTGTGTGGTGATCAAAACTGTCAACTCTAATTTTTAACTTGCTTTTATATTGCCTGAATTTATTTGACTGTCTGTTTAGCACCGATCCTTTTTTTTTAAACTGATCTTTTAAACGTTTTAAAAACGCTTTTTTCATTGTTACTTACTTCTGCTGCTGCTGCACTTTGTCACTTTTTGGGGGCCACTGCTTGGGGTTGTTAGTATCTGGGCGGGTCGCAGTCCTCGTTCCGTCACGGCATACCAGTGCCAATTGTTGCGGAGGGACTGACGCGACTCCGCCCACTTCCCACAGTACTTCCGGTGCAGGGGGCATATGATGGGCGATACTCGGCGGCCGCGCAGCTCGAGTTGAGTGTGTGGTGATCAAAACTGTCAACTCTAATTTTTAACTTGCTTTTATATTGCCTGAATTTATTTGACTGTCTGTTTAGCACCGATCCTTTTTTTTTAAACTGATCTTTTAAACGTTTTAAAAACGCTTTTTTCATTGTTTCTTACTTCTGCTGCTGCTGCACTTTGTCACTTTTTGGGGGCCACTGCTTGGGGTTGTTAGTATCTGGGCGGGTCGCAGTCCTCGTTCCGTCACGGCATACCAGTGCCGATTGTTGCGGAGGGACTGACGCGACTCCGCCCACTTCCCACAGTACTTCCGGTGCAGGGGGCATATGATGGGCGAGACTCGGCGGCCGCGCAGCGGCCGCGCGCAGCGGGCGCGCCGCTGGCGCGCCGAAGGCGCGCCTAAGGCAAGCCCGTCTGCGCCCGTCCGCCGCGCGGCCAGCGCCAGCCACGCTGCCGGGATGGTTGGAATGAGCCACCCCGATGGTTGGAATGAGCCACCTAAGGTGGTCACGAGAGTTACTTTTAAGCCTCCAGGGCGCTGTTTGTAGGAGGGCACATCAGCTTGATCTGGCTCGTTCCCGATTGCCACACCATTGCATAGAATGTGGTCAGACGCTGGTTCAAAGTAAGGTGGACAGGTTGGGGCAGGCTTCCCAAAGCTCTCTTTCCGATCAGAGGGCCGTACTTAGTTTGGGATTGGTTAACTGCAGGTCGTTACCTAAACATGTCGAGGAGATCTGGTCAATTTTAATTGCAGAGAAGTGGGATGCCCTGTTCCTTACAGAAACCTGGTTGAGCGCTGATGCAATAACATCGATCTCACTTGCTACCCCACCAGGGTTCAAAATATGTTTTGTTAATCTTGAAGGGGGAAAAAGAGGTGGAGGGGTAGCGATTATCTTTAGAGATTCCTGGGAGCTTGTGTCTTCTGCCTCGCTGCTCCTGCATGGTATTGAAGGCTTACATTTTTGCTTCCAGATTACCCCTGCATTTGCCCTAGCTGGCATTCTTATTTACAGACCGCCTGCATGTGCAGCAACGGCCGTGCAGTCTCTATGCGATCTGATTGCCCAAAAATCAGTGCTCTATTCGAATTTTTTGGTTTTAGGTGACTTTAATTTACATGTAGATGACCCAGATTGTGTACAAGCAGCGCAACTTGTGTCATCTTTAGAGGGGGCAAACCTCCTACAAGGGGTGCTTTTTCCGACACACATGGCAGGTCACACTTTAGACCTTATTTTTTCGAATATACAAAATACCGTAATAGGGCCCCCACTACCACTGACCTGGTCGAACCATTCCCTAATCCCCTTTTCAATTATTCTCCTGACTGTCAAGTTAGTAAAAAATATCCAGATGGTGCAAAAAAGAGACTGGAAGAAACTGTCGGCGGAATCCTTAAGCCCCATAATGAGGGAGAGTTATCCTCAGCTATCCTACGACCCCACTCTAGATGCAGCTACTCTGCACAAATGGATTGGGGACGTAATGGAAGCTGTTGCACCAATCAGAATGGGGAAACCAGACGGAACCTCTCCCTCGGCGCCCTGGTTCTCCGCGTGCCTGAAAGAACAAAAAAGTCATTGTAAAAAATTGGAACGCCAATGGTGAGTAGCCTACTGTGATTTAGCCAAAGTGGTTTATAAAAAAGCGATAAAAGAACTTCATAAGGCTTTAAAAGTTGCTAGACAAGATTACCTTGTAGCACGCATTCAGAATGCGAACCACTCTGGCACAGAAGTTTTTAAAGTAGTTCAATCCTTTTTTAAACCTAAGGCTAGTGAACTCGAGGTTACAGCCTCTGCAGAAGGGTGCGAAAAAATCGCTGACTACTTTGACGACAAAATCTCTAAAGTCTATGACTCTTTTACTCCCTCCGAGGCCACTGTAAAACTGGAAACAACTGCAGATGGTGGCGGGAGGGAAACATTCTTACATTTTACCCAGCTATCGCACCAGGAGGCATTAGCAGAAATATTGAAATGTAGGTCGGGCGCACCAGATGACCCTTGCCCTTCAAAGTTTTGGAAAATGTTAGCTCCATCTTTGATCGAGGGACTTCGCCATATCTGAAATACCTCCTTAGAGACAGGTATCTTTCCCGATTCTTGGAAACACGCATCTCTCCTCCCTCTGAGGAAGAAAGTTAATGGTGACCTTAGTAATTTGAGGCCCATTTCTCTGCTTCCTGCCCCGGGTAAGATGTTAGAGAAAATGGTTCAACGCCAATTGACCCCGTTCTTAGAGCAGAACCGAGCTCTTCATGACACGCAATCGGGTTTTCGGGCAGGTTTCAGTACCGAGACCGCTCTTCTCGAGGTGGCAGAGTCGGTAAAATGGACATTGGATTCAGGAGCATCGGCATTGCTGGTGCTCCTGGACCTGTCCGCAGCCTTTGATACGGTAGACCATGGCATCCTGATCCAGAGACTACAAAATGCGGGTCTTGGTGGGACGGTGCTAGCTTGGGTTCAATCTTACCTAAGTGGGCGCTCCCAGAAAGTTGTTCAACAATCATTTGTTTCTAGACCTAAGCCAATTAAACGTGGCGTCCCCCAGGGCTCAGCCCTTAGCCCCCTGTTGTTTAATGTCTACCTAGCTCCGCTTTTCACTCTTATTGCCATCTGGGGGGTCAAGGCGATTTCGTACGCTGATGACACCCAGTTGGTTTTTCCATTTAAGGAGCGGTCGGTAGATACTTTCAAGAATTTTAAGGGCTGCCTTCAAGATATAGCATGCTGGATGAATGCTAATAAACTAAAGCTCAATGCCGGAAAAACTGAAGTCTTGTTTTTTGGCAAGGGCTCAGCTCCAGATCCAGCACTGTGGTGGCCATCAGAGATGGGGACACCACCAATACCTGGTTCCTGCACTAGGAATTTGAGTGTGAAATGGGAGGCAAATCTCTCCTTCTCTGCTCAAATTAAGCAGGTGTCTGCTAGATGTTTTAGCACCTTGAAAAATTTACGGAAAATTCTGCACTTTGTACCGGAGGATTGTTGAAAAACTATAGTACACGCTACAGTCACGTCCAGGTTAGACTATGCTAATAGTCTCTATTTAGGCCTACCCAAATATGCCATAGGACGTCTCCAGATGATTCAGAATGCGGCTGCGAGACTGGTGTTACGAATACCTTTTAAACAACATGTCTCTCCGTATTTACAGAAGCTCCACTGGTTGAAAGTGGAGAAGCGAATCCAATTTAAGGCCATCATTCTGGCGTATCGGGCACTAAATGGGAATTGTCCTAAATATCTGAAGCAAAGATTGAGCATATATAAACAAAATCGGGTGTTACGCTCAAACTCTCAGACGCTGTTGCAAGCCCCGCGCTTTGCGAAGGCCCGTTTGGGAGGAAGGACGTTCACAGTGGGTGCTGCATCATTGTGGAACAACCTTCCAGAGCCCTTGCGGAAGGTAAATAGTGAATCTAGCTTCAGAAAATTATTGAAAACATGGCTTTTTTTAGGTCCCTTTGGCTTTTTTTCTGGTCACCACTCAGCTATCTCTAGCGCCGGGACACCCCTATTTGGGGTAGCCGTGCGCTCCATAAATTGCACTAATAATAATAATAATAATATGCATGCGGAAAGAATGGCTGCAACGGATGAACACCAGCGAAAAGTTGTTGGTATCTTCCATGCCCTGCAGATCCTCATCATGGCATTGCTGCCACTAAGGCAGTTGCAGATGAATGCTGCTGGTACTTCCACACACACATCTCCGGCCCCTGTTGTGTCAGTGGCACACAGTGTTGCAGACCAAACATCAGCACCCACATGTCAGACAGATGACATAGAGGACGAAGATGCGGGTGATTCCACCTGTAGAGTAGTAAGAAGGAGACAGTAGCAATCCTCTCTGCCATATGCCCTGTTTCATCATGCTGCTGTCCTCTGCATCATGCCCTGTAACAGCACCTCCCACAGTCCCCTGAAACACTGTGCAACACTCACTATGGACCTCGACATGGACTGCCATATTCTGTTTGCTCAACAATGACACAGCAATCACACTGCGGACTGTCCTCTACCTCTTCCGATGTACTTGTCAATCCCTAAATGACTCTGGCTGGCCAAACCCTGGTCTACAATGCAATTTGGTGTCTGCATGGCCATGTACTGCTCCAGTTCCGCCAACCCCAACGAATGTGAATAAAACATTCAAAATGACACAGATGTGTCATGTCCATAATCGATCAAGTCTGAAAGTATGGATGAATGTAAGGACATTGATTGAACTAAAAGGTACACCCTGGGAAATGAAAGCAATGCGCATTTGTGACTGTAACACACATAGGCAGTAAGATGACTGGGAATGTGTGAACTAGCTGTGGCTTCAATGCACAGAAACAACACTCGCTCACTTTCACAACTTGGCCCCATGCAATGTTAGGAATAGGGCTGTGTATGTAATGTCTAAGTCGCTGGCAGGCCTAAAGTAGTGTCCCCCATCACATTTGACAATAGAACATCTCTTCGCATACCTACTCACACTCAAATGGGTGGACACAGCCTGTAGTGATGGATCACATTGATACACATGGCAAGTAGTTGGGCACCATGCTCACATTGCTGAAGACACATAAGAGCACAGGTCTATCAGCAACTATCCCAACCACAATGTCTGGCTCACAGAGGTGGAGCTGGCAATAGGGACTCACCCCTCAGTGAAATGCGTCAGTCAGTCCCTCACTGTGTACGTACAATGCTCATTGAGGCACACAATTTGTCATTCTAATCAACACTCATCACAATTGAACAGTAGTGAAGTTGCGTAGTCTTATTTTGCATGTGGGTGTCAGTACGGGCAGGACAAGGGCCACAATATGCAGAACAATGCATCAGACACGAACAGGCAGCATTCGGTCACGGTACAGTTCCATGTGACAGCCATTGTGCATGTGCCCGGGATGTCCTGCCATTGCGTTGGTGGCTCTCGTAATACTGGCAGTCTTCTGACATGCGGCAGTTATGTGGATGACATGCCACAGCTCGGAGCAATGAGTTGTATGTGTGTGCAACGTTTGGACGCATGGGTAGTTGTGTACGTAAGGGTCAAGGGCATTCCATGGTAGAGTACCTCGATCCAGGACGTCTGTGTCTGTGGTGTGGATACATTGCTCTTTCATTTGCACTGCGCGTAGTGTGGAAGTCGACATAATCTGCTATGGTTTCTCTCTCGGGGTGCCGGCAGCATGCAAGACCAAGGTCGGAGGTGCAGATGTCCTCCAGCATTATGTATTGAGACAAAGGTGCTTTCATCCCTAATGTTAGTCCGACAACTGCTTGCCTTCTGGAAATGTGATGTTGGTTTCGCGCTGGAAATGAGGCTAGGCCTTAGGCTTATGGTGCACCACTGGCGAAACACACACAACAGTTGGCATGTATGATCCAAAAGCCCAAGCGGTCTTGCGCTCCTTGTACAATCCCTTTGTGTGCGGCCGCCCTCCGGGTGCATGCAAAATTCCAACATTGTCAAATGCGGGTGGTGTGGCACTGACACAGTGACAAACACACACACATCAGTAGGTTTCCTGTCCAGCCCAGAAATGAACCACGCCCAGAGCCCAGGGAAAATTATTCACATCCCTATGCTGGCCTGGCATACGCCGACCCAGCCCACTCGGCTTGCGTATAAAGGGGGGGACGACATCTCTCAGTTCTTCCCCACTGCTGGAGGTGACATAGCTGCGTCCGCTTGGCATATCACGTGACTAAATCATAGAGGGTCCATGACTTGCGTTGCACTGAGTTGGTAGCACCGGATGCACTGCAGCCGGCATGGGCCTACCGCCACCAGATGGTGACTTTCGGAGCACTGAGGTAGGGGCACCGTAAGTGCTGAGTGGGTGTGCAGCCTGTGATGATGCGCCGTCCTAGCGGTCCGGATGGGTAGAGATTTGTGTGAGCCCTGCTGGACCGCAGTGTAGGCCTGAGCCAGGGGGCAGTGCGGGCCTCGCAGTTCACCGAGTTAGTGGCACCTAAAGAGCTGGGCGGGTGTGCAGCCTGTGATGATGCCCTGTGCACTGATGTGATCTCTGCCATTGTTTAATCAAGACCCAGAATCAGGTGTGTGACCTTGTGGCCCGCGGTGCGGGGCTGCATGATGTGGAGGCTGCCAAAGTCGTGGGCCCCGGGCTTGGAGTATGCACCGGGATGTGATGGGGCCTCTTGGAAACACACCGTTGGCGGAAGGTGAGCAGTGAGGCCTGGTTGCGCAGGTGTGACTGAGGAACTTCGATTTTCGATCACGATCGTATCGACCCGCCATTTTGTGACCCGCCGCCATTTTGTGTTGCCATCACTCAGGCAGCATGGCGAACAAAGTCTATTCTGCCTTTTCTGTAGCCTGATGTCGAAATACGCCCTCGGCCTCTATTTGCAAAGCTGGTGTTAGAACTAGCCGAGTACACTAATCCCTGTCTGGCTCACACTATTCTTTCCTGACTTTATCTTATTGACTGGCCTTCACTGTCTCCTGCTAGCATTCTCTCATTTCACGACTGTCCTCCAACACACACAAACGTATCTCGCCACCTGCAAGTTAGTTATGAATCTGTTAATGTATTAGCTTGAGGGTGGGGTGACAAACACAGTTGGAGGAGAGGTCTCTTCGAGTCATCTGATATTTCTGTTTTCAAACCTTTCCTATTGGTTCCGCCTTGTTTTCCAACTTTCCTTATTGGCTCTTTCTTATATGCTCTGGGAGTGTATCTCGTTCATAATTGTATCATTGTATAGTATTTAACCTGGTGCGCCACAGAGTGAAGTGGCAGTCTCCTGAGAACCTACTTTGTGTACTTCTAGGATAACTGTACTAGCTGCAGCTAAATAAATCTGATCTTCTAACGCCGACAGAGTGTCCTGTGTCTCTGTGTAGCGAAGCAGGTGAACTCCGGAGACATTGGGCGTACCCTGCTCCGCCAGGCCCAAAAGGTTCTGGTTCTTCATGACCAATCACCGCTGGGCGGCGGGAGGGGCTGGTGTGCAGCAGACTGTGTGCGCAGATGCGGGCAGGAGCTGATGGCGTGTGCAATGATGTAGACTCCGCCATACATGATTCGGTAATCTGTTTCAGATAAGGGATCTGGTGGACTGCAGTGTGTACTGGCACATGGTTGGAGACACACCGGTGGCAGCAGGTGAGCAGTGAGGCCTGCGTCCGCAGTGTCAGCACACACTCACCCTCTTCCCCTTTCGCTGTCATGCTCTTTCTCGCTCTTTCACGCTCTTTCTCTCTCTTTCTCGCTCTCTTTCTTGCTCTCTTTCTCGCTCTCTTTCTCAATCTTTCTCTCTCTCTTTCTCTTTCTCTTTCTCCTTCTCTCTCTTTCTCGCTCTCTTTCTCACTCCCCTTCTCTTTCACTCTCTTTCTCTTTCTCGCTCTGTTTCTCACTCTCTGTCTCGCTCTTTCTCTCTCTCTTTCTCTCTATCTTTCTCTCTCTTTCTCTCTTTCTCTCTCTCCCTCTCTTCCTTTCTCTCTCTCTCTCTCCCTTTCATGCTCTCTCTCTTTCTCTCTCTCTCTCTCTGTTCTTGGATGAGCGCATGACACACCTTCTTATCTTTACATTTTGTCTCACTGGCTGTGACTTACAGATTGTCCAGAGAAGACACGCCATGACTCTTCCACACAGTTGTATTTGGTTCAATTTGAATACATTGTTTTGTTTTGAAATTCAAAGATGAATGACTGATTCGCCTTTTTCTGACCACACATGATTGTTGATTATTGTGATTGTGCGACATCAGGCGAATTGTTTTGTTCCAGATTTCGTACAGTTGATGTGATGTCTCTTGTCTGGGGTGGGGAGGGGTTGCCTGGGGGGTTTACTGGGGGTGGTGGCGGCGGGTGTAGTGTCCCTCTTGGGGCTCCGAGCTGCATGATCAGTGGCTCCATGGCATCTGTCGTTCTTCAGGTGTGGCTCTGGGCTGGGCTCTCCTTCATGGTGCAGGTTGTCGTCCGACTTTACACCAGGTAAGAGCAGGTGTTAAATCCCTGCTGCTAACACGCCTTATCGCATGTTTTATGAACTTATCGCCGATCTGGCTGGTCGTTGAGAATGTTGCGAAGTGGTGTTGTTGCGGCTTTTTGCACGGGAATGCCTACTCTGCATCTCATTAGCATTAGTTGCCGGTGTCATCTGTGGCGATGTTTTTTGCGGCTGCTATTGCCGGAAAACTGGTGATATCGGCTGCTAGCACCAGCTTGTGAATGGTGCGATGGATTTATCGCCACTTTGGTGGCGATAAAGTGCAGCTAACTCGGCGATAGGTCCTTGAGAATATATCCCTATATTTGTTATTTTAACAGCATTAGGTGCCCTCTGACAAAAGCAGTGGATGCCTGTTTAGCCTTTTAATGATTTAGTGGTTTTGCAGCATGCCGGTGTTTGCTTTTCTTTACTTCAGAGCACAGTGGATTTTGGTAAAAGGAACCAACCATCATCCAGGGATGATAGAATTCACAGTCCAATCAAATGAAGGGGAAACCTTATTTGATATTCTTTATTAAATTCAGTGGTTAATTTGAACTGGTGGCTGATAGTGCGGGCACAAGCACTTATTTTTGGGGACCGGGACTTATTTTCCTGCAACAGATATTTGTCAATGGCAACAAAGGGGAAATATGTACAGATTGGATAGATGGAGGAAGAGGAAAACAGCAATACTATCACACAAGGAAAAAACGGGAATCTGAAAGAGAGAGAAAAAGGTGCAGGCAAGGCTCGATTGGCCATACCAGACATCGTATATTTCCCCAGAAGGCTCGAAGGGTGGAGGTTGGTCGAGTTCATGGGGGTCTCTTTATTACTCAGCTGGGGGCACTGTGTTTTTCAAATTATTATGTGTTTCAAAGCACCTGCTGCAGAGTTCATTTTATGTCCAGCAGTTTTAAGGCTACAAAAAAAATGCCAAGATAACTCTGGTGGTTAATGTTCCTGCAGGAGATGAATCAGAGTTTTGTCTAGTGGCAGTTTTGATTAATCTAAAGTAGCAAAGAGAGTCTACATGCTTGCTGCAAAGAACATGTACCATGTAGATCACATAACTGTATTTTTTGTGGATAGCTCAATGGATTACTACTTTTGCCATTGAGATCCGTTTGTTACTTGCAGTTTATAAGTTATAAGCGTAATATAGAACAATGAGCCATGACCTGCCATCAAAGAGCTGAATGCAAACTGCATGATACAAGTTAGAAAGTTATGTTTTTCTCAGTCTTCCTTATCCTAATTTTGCTAAAAAGGGTTTGTTTGTGTAGAAATAAATTATCATTAGTAAAGTCAACCCTAACCACTGTGTTACATTTTGAATCCTTAGTTTGTGCGTCTCTAGACTAAGCACTCATAAAAAATGGCTACCAGTATGGATGACATTTGAAAACTACAACTTATAGTCACCTTTGTCTTTAGTAACATTTTCTATACACTGATTGTAGGAAGGTGACATCTGACTAATGGTTGCCCCCAACTTTTTGCCTGGTATTTGAGTGTTTTTCAACTAGTCTGGCTGGGATCCTGCTATCCAGGACCCCAGCCGATCTGCTTTCTCATTAAAACTGATGTGAGTACCCTAGGTACAACCCAATTGGATACTGAGGATACCCTGTCAGCCCTTGTAGATGGTACCCTAGGTACCCAGGGCATGGGTTCCTCAGAGGCCTACCAGGGCTGCAGCACTTATTGTGCCACCCTGGGACAGCCATACCAAATGACACCCCCAGGCCACTACTGTAGTCTGGGTAAGGTGGTGCTTGCACCCCCTTACAGGGATACAGGTACCCTGTCTGCCACCTATGTACAACACATGTACTCTCATTGGTCACCCCTCAAGCAGGCCTTGCTAATCCTACAAGGCAGGGTGCTGAGATATGTGTGAGGGGGGACCCCTACCTGAGTAGGGCCCCTCTGCAACCCTCGTAAAACCATTGCTGGGTTGTTTGTAGTGTAGCCATACCATATACTCTTAACCGCATTATAAGTATATCGCGATAGCGTGATAACTTGAGAATGGCTACACAGAACCATATCGTGTTGGGTGTCAAACATGTAGGAATCATACCCCCAGTCCAGTCATGGGCATGAGGGCATGATTCCCCCCCTGCTAGAGGGGCGATATGGGAAAAGCGGCAGAATTTAGACACCAATTTAAAAGTGCACACGTATCACAAAATGGATGCTACTCGCCACCCACACGACTCTGGCTGCCTGTTGCTGGGGAAAATCCCAGCCTCGCCAGCTGGACAATAGGGATCCTGTTGCAGGGAGGTGCCAGCACCTTCCCAGACAGGCTATGTGGATTGGAACTGGGTGGGTGCACCATAGGATACCTTTCAGAGTTGCACATAGGCTGCCACAGCGCCTACATTCTGCATACACCACCTGGAACCGGTTCAGGGGCATCCTGCCCCTTGCCCAGGTGGGAAACACACCAAGGGAAGAGGGTGTAGCCACCCTTTCCCGCCTCAACTACCATTGATGGACACTGATCTGGACACTCCCCTAATCTTGTGGATAAAGGTGAATAACGTGTCCCCGGAGGATCAGATTAATCTTGGACCTCACAGACTTGACCTTCAACGAGCTGCTGCCCAGCTGACTGAAGAAATCTCCCTTGGGGTAAAGGAGTTACCCCCCTGCTTGGCAGGCACCTGAAACACTGCAAGTGACCCAATTGGAACTTTGCTGCTCCTTCGGACATCGACGACTCCTCTCAACCTTGAGGTGGGTTTCCTAGCATCCCAGAGGCCAGTGAGCGTGTCCAGCAAGTCTGAGCACCGTGGACCACGTGGGTGCCGAGATCCCCAATACCCCAGGACACCAGCTACCTCTTGCGTAGCACATGACCCTGACCAGTGGAGAAGTTGTGCTTTGGCCCAATATTGAGCCAATCCCTTAGCAGCAACTGTGCCAAAGATCAGCGCCCTAGCTCACTCCGGTGGCCCGTGGGCACCCTTTTACGCACTCCAAATTGGTTCGGCGGTCCCTTGTCTCTCAACTTGTGGGCCCTGGCGGAAGACAATCCTTACTTTTAAGAGTTCCCCTAGTTGCTCCAGGCCTGCTCTACAGTCTCCTTGAAGGAGACCTCTCACAGACCTCGTGGGTCTGCACCAGTAGCTGATTTATTTATCTTGTGTGGGTTGCGGTTGCAAAGGCTTAATGGATGCAATCCGGATACTAACACCGCAGCGACCCTCATCCGACATGGCACAGTCGCCTTCCAGAAGCTGGCCTTCCTTGAAGCCTCCCAGAGCCCGTGGCTGCAGATCCAAGCTACACCTTTTCCACTTGAAACACCCGACATTGAAGGGCTCTTTTCCTTGAGCTCCCTGGTCACTGTGCCGTGACCCAGACTCTGTCCCCTCTGCTTTCAGTTTCTTCTCTACAAGATCTACAACTTCAATCTTCACGGCATCATCGACGCTTTTGGCTAGCAGAAGTTTTGTACATTTTCCCATTGAAAATCAGCCCGCGACCTGACATCGAAAACGACCTATGCACCTGGCCTCCCTGGGGCAGGTAACAGTGGTACCTCGGTACTCCCGTGGTAGTGTGCTCCTCAAAAGCTTAACTCTAAGTTTTTAACTTTGAACTCCTGCTAGAAGTGTCTTTAATCTGTTTAAATCAAACCGCGCCATTCTCCATAGGCTTTATTAGAGTTCCCGATAGCAGCTATTTCCACTGCACGCGCCTCCCATGGGTCCCCTTCCTCATAACCTGGGGAGGATTCTTGAGGGGCCAGCAATCCTAAATGCCCTAGGCATTGTCTGTAGAATTGTCGTGGTTCTTATACCACTTTTTTAATATATGGTTTGGCCCCCCCCCCGGGGCCCTGTGATTCCGGTGCTATTTATTGTATCTATAAATGCTTGTTTGAATTGTAACTTTACCTCTAGCCTCATAAAGAGACTTGTGGGATTCTGTTTAGAATAAATACATATATTTTATATATATACCTGTGTGGACTACTCTTTCATTTGGTCATTCAAGAGGTTATCTATGGTAAAACAATAAGCTTAACACTCCTTCAAGACTTAGCCTAAAGGCTGCTCTCCACAGCTACCACTAGGATAGCTTTCTTTAAAGGTTGCCTTTTAAACCTATCACCTTAAGAGTCGAATTGGGCTGGTGCAAGGGGCCACTATAACTAGTGACCAGCATATGCCAGGCCAACTTCTCACACTGATTTACACATGTGATTGTCTCTGTATGTTTGTGTGATGTAAAGGTCTACAACACCTTACACTTGTATGAGAGGCGCTATACATCAACTGTAATACATGTGAGAGAGGGGCTATGGAGAGATGAGAGGCAATGTTGGAGGGTGATAGATAGCTCTGGGTGTGAAATTCTGCCCTACTCTTGGAGTTTGCAGAGTTTTTTCTCTCACCTGGCTCGCCAATGTTAAGTTGGCAAGTGCAAGTTAGAAAAATCGTACTCCAGACCACCCCCTGGTGAGATTTCTCAATGCGGGCGGTCGAGGCAGGCTGCTACGGCTTGCATTGAGAAACCTTCTGCTTGCATAGAGAAAGCTCCCACTTGAGTAGAACATTGAGCATCAGAAATAAACAGTGCCCTCTTGGGCTGCACATGGTGCTGTTTGCGCTGTTTTTACAGCACAAGACAAACACCCGGCACTAAAATTCAGAGTGAGCAGCATGACGTGTCGCACTCCGCATAGAGCTTTGTAGTTTATTAGGCACTATGCGGAACTCCGCCCAGGCCTAGTGATAGTGAGGGAATACATGGAGAAGGAGGCCATGAGGGGGGATGGTACCCAAAAATATTGTCCCATCGAGAGCTGCTGTGCTGCTTATTGGGGTGGAGAATGCGAACATCCCTCAAAATGGTCTTTCATTGTGTTCTCAGCTTCTTGGCTGTGGTTAACAGTGAATGTGTACACCTATGTCATATTTATATTCCCGTTTCATGCTTGACATAATATATATTTTTTATCTCCATAAGAATGTCTGTGGGTATGACTGGGTATCCTGATGCACAGTAAGGGCAATATTCACAACGCTTATACAATTGAATATATAATGAAAAATGGTTTGTAGAATGTACAATTTTTTGCCATTTTTCCCAAACTTCCTTTGGGGTAACCCCCCAAATTCCTTTTGTAGAGGGTAGGCTCACTCACTGTACTCACATGCAGGGGGCTGGTTTGACAAAATTTGCCAGCGATGCTTTGGGTTCCCATCAAGGCCTGGGAGTAAAGACATTCTGGTAGTGGACTAAGCTAAGATATAGCGCTAAATGCAGCAGACCACAAATAGAGAGAACTAGCTGTCGCTCCCTACATACTAGTGATCATGACTGCATTGTAAATCACATTTCCACCCCATCAGCATATGGATAATGTAAGACCCCATTTGGAGCGACAAAGGGCACACAGGCAACTGGGCCCCAACCGTGGTAGTTAAGGTTGCTTAACACTGATGTAATGGGGCCTACCTAAGTATTGCTCTGCAAAAGGAGCCAATTGCAATCCTTTCATCACTTGACTGTTATGACAGCGATCAAGGGCAGTCACCGAGTCTCAGAAATGTAGTGTGGGGGCAGACATGAGCTCCGAACTCAACAATAGACCCACATGGAACATAGAAAACTATGATTGAGGGACGCCAATCTCCAGAAACATGTCCCTTGATATCCCCATGATCTTGACGGCTTGAAGGGAATGGAGAGGCTGCTGGTCAGAGTCATCATGGTAATCTGCATCTCTAAGTGGAGTAGGTGGGCACCCTTTATCTGAGTGATGGCAATGGTTGGAAGTGGAACGACAAGAAACACTGGTTGTGAAAAGTATTACTCAGTATTACTACTGTCTATCGGGGTATGAGGGAGGAGGTGGTACAATTGGGGAGAAGGGAGTTAAATAGTCCTGGGCATAAAACTCTGCTCCGCTCGCGGAATTTGCAGAATTCGGGAACTCCGTGTTCGTCAGAGAATGTGGAATTCCCTATAAATTCCTTATTTCTTCCTCGTAGAAAAAATGTATTTTCGATTGGCGTGCTGAAGTTAGGTTTGTGTGCATGCTGGTAGAGTAAGCTAAGTCTTGCTGAGTGCTAGCAAGATTCGCCGTCTGCCCAGAGCACCAGCGAGACTTGCCGACCACCCATGAGAGCTCGTTGGACTTGCCGGCCCCTAGTGCCACATTAAGCCGCTCCTGCAACAAGCATCGCCCAGACCTATTGCTAATGGTATGTTTCATTGTGGTGCCAAATGGCCAGAGGATGGTCAAATGTCCTTTCATAACTCCTTATGTATTGTGTGCTTTGTATTGATAAATGCCAATAAAAAAGGTTAAAGACAAATAAACAATGAACCCATAAACACAATGGGGGCTCCTCACCAAGGAAATTAACACTTTTGACTAACACACATATGTACATTTACTCTTTTACTTTTGAGTAACTTCACTACTTTTGATTATTCACAACATTTTATATAAAGTTAATCAAAAGTGTAGACTACATGTCTCCATCTCCTGAAAAAGGGGGTGGGGCCAAATTTACGAGTGTAAATTATTACTGCAAAAAAGAAACAGTACCAAGTGCAGCACCACACATGTACAACCATGGTACTACAACACCCCCCCGTAGAAATCAATAGGGTTAGGGAGCTACAATAGGACTGCATAGCCAATAATGTTAAAATTTATTATTTTACATAGCGAAAATATATATAAACATAATTTAATAATTAAACTTAGTTTTAAAAAAATCTATTCATAACCTTTTTCAATTAAAAAATAATCTATCATATTTTTATTAAAATATACTTAAATTAGTTTAAACTAATTCCACACAATACTCTTCAAAATTATTAATACTTAAGAGAAAAAAAAGTATACATTTTATTACTTTAAATGGGAATTTAAACGTCAGAATTTTGTTTTATTTTAAACTTGAAATTTCCTCACCTTATACAATGGAAACTGCAGCTCCACCCCACACCATCACCACCATAACCCAAATGGCAGTGCTCGCGATAAACTGATCAGCAATCATACTAACAAAAGCAACATTGGACTTCTAAAGTTATCCCTGTCTCCATCCTCCTCACTTCAATGTCTGGATCTCCTCCCTGCAGCCACGAAAGTGCTGGCAATCCATTCAATCAATCAATCAATCAATCAATCAATCAATTAATCAATCAATCAATCAGGCATTTGTGAAGTGCACTACTCACGCCAGAGGGTCTCAAGGTGCTGGAGAAGTGGGGGTTCGAGCAGCTCCGTCTCATCCGAAGAGCCAGGTCTTGAGGCTCTTTCTGAATGCTTACAGTGTGGGGGTTTGTCTGATGCTGAAGGTGAGTTTGTTCCAGGTCTTGGCCACGATGTGGGATAAGGCTCTTTCTCCTCTTTTGGCTCTGCGGATGTGTGGGATTTTGGCCAGGGAAAGGTCGGTGGAGCAGAGGTTTCTCTTGGGTGCATAGAAGGCGATTCTTTCATTGGGGTCCAGTGTTGTGGAGGGATTGGCTGAAGACGGCTGAAATGCCAGAAACCGGCCCTAGGAAGCTTGTTTCCGGTCCAGGGAAAACATGGCTTGGCAGTTCGGGCTGGACTGTTCCCATGAGGCACAGGGTCAGACTGATTTGCATATGGCCATGTCTGAACTGGGGTAGCAGAGTGGGCTAAAGAACGGTGATGGATCAAACCCAGATCTGTTGACTGGGTGTGAGTGTTTGATTCGTTCTGATGCTCCGTCCATCACCATCCCCTTTTGTACCGTGGAGGGATTTGTAGGCATGAGTGAGCAGCTTGAAGGTCACTCTCATTTTGATGGGGAGCCAGTGGAGGTCTCATAGGTGCTGGGTGATGTGGTCTTGTCGTGGGATGCTTAGGGCAAATCTGGCTGCGGTGTTTTGGATGGTCTGGAGTTTGAGGAGTAGAGCTTTGTTGATCCCGGCGTAGAGGATAGTCCCGTAGTCTAGTCTGCTGGTTATGAGCGTGTGGGTGATGGACTTATGACTTTGGGGGGATCCATTTGAAGGTCTTGAGGAGAATGCAGAGGGTATTGAAGCACCTGTTGGTTCATGGTGAAGGAGGAGTTGGGTATGATGCCAATGTTGCGGGAATGGTCTGTGGGAGGGTTGCAGAGGGCGGTAGACTACCAGATGTTGTCCCACGTGGAGGGGTTGGATCTGAGGACAAGGACTTTCATTTTCTCTGAGTTAAGCTTCAGGCAGCTGCTGCTCATCCAGGATGCAATGTCTTTCATTTCTTCCTGGAAAGTGTATCTGGTGATGTCAGGTTCCTTAGTGAGAGAGAGGTTGAGCTGGGTGAGGTCAGCGTAGGATACTATGCTTAGTCTGTGCTTTCTGACAATAGTAGCGAGGGGGCCACGTAGATGTTGAAGAGGATGGGGCTGAATGAGGATCCTTAGGGTACTCCACAGCTGATGTCTGTGGACTCGGAGAGGAAGGGTGGGAGTCTGATTCTCTGGGTTCAGCCGGTGAGGAAGGAGTAGATCCAGACTACAGCAGTTCCCTGTATGCCAGTGTCATGGGGTCTTGTGGTTAGTGTGCGGTGGGTGACTGTGTTGAAGGCTGCTGAGAGGTCTAGTTGGATGAGGGCCGCCGTGTGGCCCTGGTAACGGAGAGTGCGTACTTCATCTGTGGCGGCTAGGAGGGCAATCTAAGTGCTGTGGTTGCTGCAGAATCCGCATTGGGAGGTGTCGAGGATCGAGTTGGATCTATGAAGTTCACGAGCTGGTTGGTGACGATCTTCTCAGTGGCTGCAACGCGGAGGAGAGAGGTGTGTCCGTAGTTCTTGAGGTCCGTTGGGTCTGCGGAGGTCTTCTTGAGGAGGGGCTGGACTTCTGTGCATTCCCAGTCATTGGGGAACATGCCTATTTTTAAGGTGAAGTTGATGGTACGTTGTAGTACGGGTGCTATGGTGGAGGCTGTCTGTGGAAGATTTGCGGTCTTAGGGGGCTCCTGAGTGTATGCTCCTCATGGTCATAGCTGTGTCTTCTGTGGTGTCAGGGGTCCAGGCAGTGACGGTAGGCTTGACAGCGTTGCCGATGGTAGGTGTAGTGTCTGTGCCTTGGTTCTGTTCGTTGAAGTTGTAGTAGAGAGTCCTGATCTATTGATGGAAGTAGGAGCCGAGTTGGGAGGGAGGAGTTTCTGGGGTTTCGCTGGGGGTTTTTGTGAATTCTTGAATGAAGCTGAAGAGTTCCTTAGCGTTGCGGGGCTTGACGAGGATTTTGTCCTGGATGAAGTTCCTCTTCGTTGATCAGATGAGTTGGTGGTGCTCTGCGGTTTTGTAGGTGGTGCATGCTTCCGTAGTTTTGCTGTTCCTCCATGATTTTTCGAGTCATCGGCACATGCGTTTGGATTCTTGGATTCTTGTAAGTCGGTGGTGAACTAGGTTGCTTTTGTGGGGCGTTGTCTGTCAGAGTTCTGGAGGGGGCGAGTGAGTGTGCGCATTCGGTGATCCATCTGTGGAGTTTGTGGCTGCAGAGTTGGCGTCGGCCGTGGTTCGTGGAGCAGCCCGGTTCAGTGAATTTGCTCTAGGTCCTGCATGGGGGCAGGGTGTAGGTTTGCATGAGGTGGGTTTAAAAAAGGATGAATGGAAGCAGTTGTGGTCCGTCTGGAGGGGTTGGGTGCTGTGGCTAAAGCAAATGTTGTTTACTCCTGCGAAGATGGGGTTGAGTGTGTCCTGCCTTGTGGGTGGGTATGGTGATGAGCTGTTGCAGTCCGATGTTGGCGAGGTTGTCCAGGAGGGTGGTGGAGTTGGGGTCGCTGAGGTTGTCGAGGTGGAAATTGAGGTCTCCGAGCAGTAGGTAGTCCATGGAGGCGAGGATGTGGGGCGCAATGTGATCTGTGATGGTTGTGGTGAACGTGGTACATGGTCCTTGAGGTATGTAGGCGAAGGTGCCGTGTAGCAACTTTCTGGGGTTGGTCTGGATCTGGAAATGGAGGTGTTCCATGGGAGATGAGGGGTCGTTTGTGCTGGCTGTGCTGAGAAGGAGGGAGTTTTTTGTGCATGATGGCGAGTCCACCTCCAGGGTGATGTCCTTTGTATGATATTGTCAGTTAGCATATATTTTCATCTTCTGTTTTCAACCAAAGTCCATAGTGTGAATGTTTTCCTCATTCTTAGATCTGAGGTTGGTCCATTTTTGGCAGCATGGTTGTCATGTCTCTTCTAAACTTGAGAGTTGTTGGGATTTCTACTGTCTGTTGAGTAAGGGGTCAAAAGGTAAGCTCGAAGAGTAGTGTTTAAAACAGCTTTGAGGTCATACTTCTCCACTGCAGCATGTTGAACAATTTATATAGAATATTCATGAATCGTTCTATTAGGTCATTGGATTGGGGCCAAAGAGGAGTCCTTTTTTGAAGCTTTATATTGAGGTGATTTAAAAAGTATTTAAATTGTTGACTATTGAAAGATGGGCTGTTGTTAGACGTTAATACTGCAGGTACACCCCAAGTCGCAAAGATGCAATCTAGTTTTTGAATGACCTTTTCATGTGTAGTGGATGAAAGCTTTTCCACCAATGGAAAACAGGAGAATTCTTCAACAATGACTAGAAGATGAGGTCCATTCTCAAGAGGACCCGAGAAATCAATAGCAATACTCTCCCAAGCATAATGTGGCAATTCTGACATGTTCAAAGGGTGCTGATTGACTAGAGATGAGAGACAGTTGTATATAAGGCAAGTCTTTAATTCTGTTTCAACTCTTTAGTTGAGATACATAAACCAGACTCGGTCATGGTGAGCTCTCTTCTTGGCAACCACTCTTCGATGTCCCTCATGGGCAACATTGATTGCTTGTTGATAGAGACTCTCAGAAATAACAATTCATGTACCTCACAGAATGAGGTCTTCTTGAGCCGATCTCTTCCATTTTTGAACTTCAAATACTAACTGTCATTAGTGAGAGGTCTGGAGTGCTGGTTCCACAATTGATGAGAAATAATGTATTTTAATCTTAACATGTCAGTACCTTGGGTCATGGTAGTGACAATTTGTTCTAAAAACATGGCAGCTGGTGTGCTCGATTTCACAATAAAGTTGTTATAGGCCTCCGTTGTCTTAGCTGGGGTACCAGGACATTGTAATTACACCCTTGAAAAATAATCACCTGGATTCTGATCTTCCCCTGGATGATGAATAATTGTATAGTTGTATTATTGTAACCTCAATCCCCAAAGTTTAATTTAAGGATACATTTTGGTTTTGGGATTACAAAATATCATCAACAGTGCTGGATGATCATTCACTATAGTGAAAGGCTTTCAGCCCAAGAAAACATGGAAATATTCACAAGCCAAGACTTTTGCCAAATTTCTTTCGAAGGTTGCAAGTAAGCATGTTCTGTTTTTGACAGGCTCTTACTGGTGTTTGCTATGATATGTCTCCGGGCATTTGGCTGTCCACTGTGCTGAGCAAGGATTGCCTCGAACACATTAGAGCTGGCATCAACTGCAACCTCTGTATGTAGTTTGGGATCAAAGTAGGCCATTTCAGTGGCACTCTCAATAGCTTATTTGATGTGTTGGAACCTCTTCTCACACTCATGTGACCAATGAAAAGATGAGTGCTTTTTAATCAGTTATCGTAACGGTTTGCTGACCGTAGCAAAGACTCCTATGTATCTTGAACAGTAACTGGCCAGTCCAACATAGAAATGTCTTGTGGGTGATTTGCATACACAGGGCTTGCACTTTTGCTGGATCAGGTTTTATACTTCTATAAGAAAAGACATAAGAATGTCAAGCTTTTCCTGTGAAATTCACATTTGTCAGCATTTAGAATTAAACCTGCATTGGTTAGCAAACAAAATACTTGCATGAGAGCTTTGTCATGTTCTTTCTGTGTAGCTCCGAAAATAAATATGTCATCACCATATTTAAATGCATTTCCTATAGGCTGAATGATAAGTCAAACAACATCTTGGAAAAGTTCAGCAGCAGAGGATCCACCAAAGCTCAATCGCTTATTAGGAAACAGACCAATATTTACAGAAAAGGTTTAATTGTACCTGGATTTTTCTTCAAGCTTCAATTGGTGATATCTTTTATTTTCTTTTTAAGTCCAGAGAAAAACTTTGCACCATTCAAGTGGGTTATGTACGGACCAGGATGCCTCTCTCTCTCAATTTCCTTGTTGGCCTGATGCATGCAAGGCATATGCACACATCTCCTGTCTCTTCAGACCAGTGGAACATTCAATGATGTCACGTTTAAGTAACAAATTAAGTTCCTTTGCTAGTGTTCATTGTTTCGAATTTTTCTAGTCCATGAAATAATGAAGGAAACTAACTTACAATTTAATGATGAGCATTCATATATTAGTACACTGATATCTTCCCATATCAGCAGCTCAGTAAACAGGCACTTAAAGCTGTTCCTTGAAGAACATGAATAGGTGTTTGTACCACATTTGTCCTGTATGTCATCATGGCTACAAAGGATCTTTGACTCCTTAAGGGCTTTGAAGCAGCCAAGTGTATACTTTTGTTTTTGACTTAGTACATTTTGGTAACGGAGAAAGTTCTTGATACTTCCCCTTAGGCATGATTTTCAACGCACAACTGTCAATTATGAATAACATTGATCACCAATTTATTTTTAGAGGGATCTTTGGACCATGTTTGAGTGTGTTTGGTGCTTCTTCATGTTTATTTTTCTTCACTTTGAGTTTTTTCTCACTTTTGACCAGTTCCACATGTGCATGCCTTTCTGAGGTAAACATCAACATCGCACAATTTTCTCTCAGTTGGTGTGACCGCTTGGCCTTGTGGGAGCATGTCAAATGTCACTGAATTAGCGTTCAGTCGGCCATTTTGTCTTCACACTGTGACGCACTTTTGTCCTGCAAGTAGTCACGAAATGGTACACTTTACTATAGCCGAGACATGTTTATCCAATGGCAGAACATTTGCCTTTGTTTGGAAATGACAGCCCACAAATGAAACACGTTCTAATTTTCGGTGGAGACATCGTCTTCTGCCCCTCAACCTTGTACCTTGGCTTACATTTCATGCTCATGACTGATGCACTTTGGGCTCCTCTGGCGTGAAAGTTAACTGCTTGACAATCAGCAAACTCTTCAGCATGAGCAGCCTTGAAGACTTCTTCTAAACTCAGAATTTCCTTGAGCATTCTTCGTCGAAAGGAATCTGACAGACATTTGTCGATTACTCTGAGGCAGGTAGCTTCCTCATCATTAATTTCATTGATTTTACAGTGCTTCACTAGAGCATCCAGTCTCTCCACAAACTCATTGATTGCCACACCTTATCTCTGGTGCACTTGACTGAACATGTATCTTTTGTATTTCGCATTTGGCACTGGATTAAACTTGACATTCAAGACTGGTTTGATTTTTTCGTACATCACTTCACTTTCTTGTGTTTTTTTTAATGGCTTCTTTCACTCCTTCATCAGCTATGTTCCTGAGATACTTAATAATCTTCTTATCATCTTTTTCATCCATTAGATCTATGAAGTTTTCAAAAGTCTCCACCCAAGCCATTCATCTGTTGCCAAAATCATGTTTTTTGGCAGTGTCAAATGCAGTTGGTTGTTTTAAGAATGCACAAGCCGTATGTACATTGGTGGACAGTAGTGGTCTTTCAGGCCATTGTTATGGAACATGATCAGGCAGAGCTTCTCCACAGTCTTGTGACAGGTTGGCTTTGGGGCCAGCCTTGACAATTTTTGAAGCTTGGATTTTGCCCTTGCTCTCACTTGAAGCTCTTTACTTGATGGTCATGGAAGTTGTTCTGGGCCTCAGTAAGGCAGCTAAGGTGGTGGGCCACTTCATCTGGAGAGAACTCCGCATGCAAAACGCCTAACCCTGCTTCTGTGGCTGCTTCTCAGCATGTTGGGGACTTAGAAGTAAATTAAATATGCCAATTGTGGATAAGCCAATATTACTATGCTTAGAGTACAGAGCAGATGCCTTTTAGCACTGGTTAGCAGTGGTGAAATGCCCAGAATCCTAAAAACAGCAAAAATGAAGTCATCAAAACTGGAGGTCACAAGGCAAAAAGTCAGGGGAAACCAAACCACACCAAGAATGCCAACTCTAACAGTCTGTTATTGTCACATGTCCATGTGGCTGATGTCAGCTGCTAATACCAGTGCATAGTGCAGGGGAACTCTTCCTCATAGTCAAGTACTTGTGGATGGGTCTATGGCTTGTGAGGGAAATGGACTAAGACTGTGGCCTTGTGAAGATCACATTGACTCTACATAGAGTTCACATGGTCACAGTTTTGTACGATATGCCCATCCACACATGTGCTACCATTTTCAAAAGGGGAGGAGTGGGGATGACAGATGATAAGAGTTTTGAAATGCCCTGGAAATTACTGAATATTCCATCCTTAAATGTGAGTAAACTCAGTTTTTCATTGTTGGAGTTGCATACAATTACAGGCCATAATAATACACTAACCCCCATTGAAACTGAGAAAAGACTATAGCCCAGATTTGCTAAGATTTTACATATGAGTTGCATCACTTTTATGGCATGGCCCTCACGCTTAATCTATTTTGGGATTTACAAAGCCGCGCAAATCCAGATTTGTGTGGTTTTGAGTAGCTTTGTAAAAGTCAAAAGTAATGCAATGCAGGGCATACTACTGCATTTTGTTACCTTGTGTTTCTCTCTTGGGCGCTCTCATGCATCCATATATGTATTTTGATGCAAACCAATATTTACGTAAGCCGGTAAGCATGGGTTTGCAGGTAAATGTTGAACCTTTCCATGGCTAGCATAACTAGGAGACCTGTCTTTAATTCTCCTTGTTACTTCATCTATGCATGTCTGCTGATTTCTGCAGCACACATTCAAGATGAATAAGCCTCTAAAAGTAGTTTTTGTGCAGGAAGGTATCCCTTTCTGTAGAAAAACTATTCTGACCACGAGAGATGCACCCTTGTGTCATTGCACAAGGATGCTTGAATTGGCACTGGGCAGCCCGAAGTGTGCCATTGCTACCAGAAGGCTGAGCTGCTCCGTATCTTAAAAGATATGGTGCAGTTCTGCTCTCGCCCTTTCACACAACACAGTGTAGCAACTTCTCTTGTTGCACTGCATAACATCTTTCTAAATATGTCCCTTAGTCTACAGATATTGTTATGAAAGTTATTGAGCATTCTGTGTACAAATACATGATGGAGCACAGTCAAGTTATCTCTTCATCACTTGTTGAATGCACATTTGCCTTTGATCCTATACAGCACTCTGCTGCCCTTCAGGTAGGCTTGCACTAAACAAATACTATATATTTATATATATATTACACATTGGCAATCACTACTGTGTAGTTCTATTTAGGTGTGAGTTTTCATAGCAAGAGCATTTTTTGTTTTGCTGATAACCTTATTGCTGTCTGCCGAATCTGCCCAAATGGAGCTTTTTCTCCCAACAGCCATTTCGATATCGCAATGATGCTAGAACCGTACTGAGTGGCCTGATTGGCTGCCCGCAACTCTGAAAAAATGTACGTAAGTCTGCAACTTGGTCCCAGTGTCTTGATTGATTAAGCCCATATTGGGCTTCTAGTGCGGCACCCCTTTTGGTTCCTTGGTACCAGTACCCCTGTACCAGAATTTTTTTTTTTTTTTTAAACAAGGGGCTGGTAATGCTCTTCGAATTTTTGGCACATAATGTAGGTTGTTAAATTGATGGCATTTGAGAATGTTGTCTGTGACATCATAAATGATGGTTTTTAACATGTAATTAGAGATTGAATATGACGCGGGTGCAAGTTATAGTTAGCTCACTGAATTATGTCTGGCAAATTTCAGGGTTTCGTTTTACTTTTTAAATGTAACCACTTGTGTGGCTTTGTCATATACATTTACATTACTTAAACTTTTTTTAAAGTATATTTTTGTGTTTTTTTAACTTAGGCTAAGGTCTTATTTCCATAGCTATGAAATCAATTTAACCTTTGTTTTGTTCAGTGAGTTTTTGTGCTTTTTTTGTTTAAATGAAGCTGGGGTCTTATTTCCATAACTAACAAAAAAGTCAATTTATCCTTTGAACTTTCAGTTAACTTCTTGGGTTTTTGATCATATTTTAATTGTGTTATGTGTTCAAACATTGTAGGGTGGGCAACTACAATGTTGTGCAACCTATGTCTGTGTGTAAGGAACAGGACCAGGGATCCAGCCTCTAAGTACATCAAAACCTTTCCAGGCAATCTAGCCTATCCCTTCTACACAGTTAGTTTTATGATGGTAATTTCCTGCTTAATATTTTTCAAAGGTTTTAACAATGTTAATCTGTTTTGTAACTATTTTATATATGTTTTTTATGAAACATTTTATGGTGATCTTTGTGGTCTTTCAAGTTCATGCCCTACGCTTTGGCGAAATCTCTTCTGTTATAGACTACCATAGAAGACAATGCTTCAAGGTAGTAAGTTAAAGATGAGGACCTTTAACAAGGAAGTTGGACTTTAATGACCAGTGTAGCCCATTATTGGAATATTCCGTCCCATGTGGGCGGAATACTCTGATTACAAACATGGTTCCTAAAGGTCAAAATGGCACAGATTTGAACCCCCTCCCTAGCTCTGAAGTCTTTGTCTGTGTGCAGCTGGGAAGCTTGGTGCTCAACCCCACATATGTGCACATCCTTCAGCCATGTGCACTGGAATGGTGTAGCGCCGGGTCTGCCTGTGGCAAGGCCCTGTGCTTAAACCAAGGGCACTTCCAAAACATTCTGCTCACAGACTTTGATTGTTTCCAGCTGGTTGGCAACAGCGTCTTACATTAACCAGGTACATCAGTGGGTTGGCCACAACCTTCACTGCCTTAGGCCAGGTCATACACCCGACCTCTTGGGGCACCCATTCTGTGCTGTGCCATGCACCAAGTGTTAGTCGCAGAGTCTCGGCTCCTGCCAGACCCTGCACACAATCCCACTTCAGCAGGCTAACCCCTATGTTGGGCATAGACTTCAGCTGTGCACAGCAAGGATTTGGTGCAGTTCCTGGCTCCTGATGAGGCCCTGTGTCCCACTCCACTGCAGCGGCCAACCACAGCCGCACATGGCATTTTCCATGTACAGCAGGTAGTTTACAACAAAGCCTTCGACCGGGCCATGCACACTACCCCATCATGGGTACTCAATCCCCACTGCCTTCAGCCAGGCCCTTGGTCCAAACCTGCTGGTGCTGTCTAGCCTCCCCTGCTGTGTATGGTCTTCATCAGTGCACAGCAGGGGTTGTAGCAGATTTGACCTCTGGCCAGGCCCTGCACCCAGCAGTGCCATGTGCACCCAACCCTCAACAAACATAAGGTAGGCCCTACACCCAACTGGCTTCAAACAGTCTTTAGCCAGCCACCCCCCGGCCTTCGATCAGGCCCTGCACTCAATCATGTCACAGCATGTCATACCCGCTTGTGCATTGCCTTTGGTTGTGTGCAGTGTGGGGCTGGTCACATTCCCTGCCCGCTGACCTGGCCCTGCATCAAACTTCATTGTGTGTGCCCAAACTCCCTGCTGCACATGATCTTTGCCGTCTGGTCAGCCCTTGTGCCCAACCCCGCCCGGGCACCCAACCCCCAACTACCTTCAGTCAGGGCCTGCACCCAACCCTACCATAGGTGCCCAACCCCCTGCTGCCTCTGGCCAGGCCCTGCACCCAATCCTGCTGTGGGTACCAAGGTCCCCACTGCCATCGGTCAGGCTCTGTGCCAAACCAGTCATAGCTGGTAAACCCAACTGTGCACAGCCTTTAGCAATGCACAGCAGGCTTGGTCCAGGGCCTGGCCTCCTGCTAGACACTGTGCTCAACCCCCCTTTCTGGCCTGCCAACTCTAGCTGCAGATGGAATTTGACTTTATGCAGTGGGCAGTTGGCTACAGAGCCTTGCCTTTGGCCATGGCCTGTGCTCATCTCCGTTGCAGATACCCAACCCCTGATGACTTTGGCCAGGTCTGGCTCCCAACCCTCAGCCTCAGGTTCAGCCTGACACTCAACCCTGCCTCAGGCAACCAAGCCCCCACTGCCTTTGGCCATGAACTATGCCCAACCCCACTGTGGCCAGCAAAACCCTCTGCGCCGAAAACCACTGCAGGTACCCAACCCCCACTACCTTCTTCCAGGCCCTGGTAGACATAAAATTTTACCCACTTCATACCCACCGGAATGCCTCCTTTAAAGGGTAATTTTTCAAAAACGACTGAACAAATGTTCACCAAATTAAATGAAAGTACACTTTCTATGTTAAGTTCTAACTTTCTGCCAAATTTTGTGCAATTCTGCTAACTCTTTTTTCTGTAGCAGAAAGTAAAGTTTCATATGGGAATTAACAGGGGAAATTAGCTTTTAAAGACCCCCTTTTTCTTGGCACCATTATGCAGGATCTTTTTAAAATATTTGTCTTATTTAGCAGATACAAAAATAATATAATCCTCAATATGTGAAATCCCAGACTGCATAACATATAGAAGGTAATTCTTCAGAAGTGCCAGAGTGCCTTACCAAAATCACAGTAAGAATGAAGTGCAGTGATAATCCTATAAATAATTTTTCTACATAATTAAATAACGTTGCCTATAATGCATTGTTGGAAAATGTCCTAATCGACATGACACTAATATAGAATAAAGTGCATTACTACAGATTCAGATGCAATGGGAAGCAAAGTGCAAGAGCGCTAAAGCGCGAACAGGATAGTATATAAACCCATAAATATCTCCTCTTCATATAAAATCAGATACATTTGGCATCTTCAAAGTAGAGTAATAAAGAGCAATAATTATCCTAGGAAAGATCATCCTACCAATTTAAAAAGCTTGACTTATAAAACACCAATAAGGAAGAGAGATAAAGTAGAGAGTGTAACACTGTAACTTAGGCAGCATAGTAGAATTAAGTGCAAAAGTGCGAAAAACATGAGGAGTAATCACATATATTTACCATTTTAACAATAACTAGAAATATCAAAGTGCCTTGTTTCATTTTATCATACCAAATATTAGCAGTGGGGATATTAAACGACCTCCAATATTAGAGTATCAGAGATTGAGCCACAGCTAGGACCATTGAAAGGAAATATTGAGCTTACTTGTTCAACTTTCGGCTAGTATAAGATGCACCCAATAAAACTAAAGTGGCTTCAGGCATAATCGTAAATTGCAGATATTGACTAAAGGTGTGAAATAGTTCCTCCTAAAATTGTTAAAGTTGAGGGCATGAAAGAAAAATAAGAAGCCAATCACCCATATCATTTTGCTGAAAGCGGAATCACTGATCAGGAGTCAACAGGAACATCTATGCAATGCACGTGGAGTATATTATGGCATCCATATGGAAGAAAGGACATCCTTCTAAAATTGGCAGCTCTAAGAGATTTATGTTCCAATTCAGAAATAAGTTCTCATTCAACCATTGATACCCTGAAATAGGTTCAATTATATATTTTATCATGAAATTCAGGAATTGAAGCCTGATCTGAGCGTTTCCTTCGAACCCTATTCCATTTACCAACTCCTTTCAGCACAGTTTTTACTAACAGATGGATGAATACCTGAGTCTTTGCAGGATCAGTGTGCAATCTTCCATGAAGGAGCAGAGGCGGATAAACGTTTTTGTAAAGCTTTGTGAAGACTCATTAAACCAAGTTATTAATCATTCCTATGGAATCTCTGACCCTACTATAACTATGAAAAATCTATATATGTTTTAAAAAGTAAAATGATCTGGGTGCTCACAGCAAGATCCTCACCAACATTCCAGGCACTGTGGGGCAGATTTACAAGCCCCTTGCGACACAGTTACGCCGTCGTTGAGCCACTTTTGTGATGCAGCGGCGGCGTAAACCATGCGCCATGTTGCGCCTTATTTACAACGTGACGCATCTACGGATATGCGTCACGTTGTAAAGCCCTGCGCTACATTAAACCTGCGTCAGGTTTAATGTATGTAAGGTGGGCGTTCCATCGGAAAAAGCCTCGGAAAAGTGACGCAGTGAAATCTACAACATTTCACTGAGTCACTTTTCCGACGCTGCTGCGTCAAAACCCTGAGCCTGCCTGAAGCAGGCGTAAGGCGTGACGCAGCATGTTAGGTATGGGCAGCCCCTGAGTATTGCTGGAGTTGCGTCGCGCTTTTGACACAACTCCAGCAATGCGCCGCCCTTACGCCATCAGATGCGTCACGCATCTGTTTATCCTTGCACCACGATGTGGCGCATCTGTGGTGGCGCAAGGGTAAACTTGCGTGACACATCTTACCTGGCGCATCCCTGCTGATATGCAGGCAAACGCCAGTCCTTGTAAATCTGCCCCTATAAGTCTTGTATCTGGGCTGTCATCAGACTCTCAGCTGTGCCCTTATCAGAGGGTCCTCTGTTTATTGTTTTGACTTTGTCCAGATCTGGTCCAAGGCACAGACCAACAGGTTTGGAGTTGAGTTGTTTGACTTCCCTGTTTTCGGCAGACCTTGCCTGGGTGACTGCGAGGTAGTGTGTACTGTGGTGGTGGGGTGGCCTCTCTCCTGCTTTCTTTAACACCTCATCCCAGAATTTGTGGTGGAACTGTAGGTGGCACCACCCGCCCCTCATGGGTGTCTGTGGTGGGCGTGTTGCTGTCGTACTAGGCCCTGAATGCTTACTTATTGGCTCCTGTACATGTTCTGCTTCATTTTTTGCTCCTTTATTTTGCCACAGGCAAGCACATAGTGCTTTGGATTTTTCTTCATCTTTCTAATTTAGAGGTGTGTGTGATGTGCACGTGCAGTGTTGTAGAGCTGCTAAATGATTGGATTGTTCCTAGTGCTCCAGAAAATCTTGAATCTCTGCAGCACATTCTATTCTTCTGTGTGTTGTGTGGGGCATGGGATGGGTGCACTGTGTTTCATGTGTGGGTGCTATCTTGGATTGAGTTGCATAGGGCATGTAGTGCTTCCAAAGGCTGGAAGATGCACTTGCGGTGCTGCATTTTAGTTTGGTAATTTCTCGATTGCGTAGCTGGACCTAACTGCTTTGGCGTTACTTTTTTAGGTCGAGCATTGAAGACCTCTTGTATATTCTTTAGTATATAATTATATGTGTATGTACTTTGAGGGCTATGGAGAACAGCCCTAGGACTTGGCTGCTTCCACTGAGGGACTTTTCTTTCTGTTCAACTGCCTCCATCTAACTGTCTTGACAGAAAACGACCAGTAGAGCTCAGTAAAACACCAGAATTGCTCTATGCTTGTTCAACTGCCTCTATGTAACTGTCTTGATAGAAAACGACCAGTAGAGGTCAGTAAAATGCCAGAATTCCTTTCTGCTGAGGGACTTTCTTTTTTTATTTTTCTGGCAACTCCCTCTATATAACTTTCTTGATAGAAAACGACCAGCAAAGGTCAGTAAAATACCAGAATCACTTTAGCATTTTCTAGATTTCAGTCCATAGAAATTGTCTTCTACGAGCACCCATAGACAATAATATTTTTTTCAAATCTTCTATTCTCAGTGATAAGACCACCGAAGGCCCTGATTTTATATTTAAAACAGAGCTTTGGACTATACCATTTCCCTCTGAAAGGCAATATTTCTCTCCGTTTGTTCCCATACCTGGCATATCACGCAGTTTGGTGATTATTTTCCCTCCATGTTGAAGAACAGTAGATGTTTCAGCACCCAGGATAATGTGCTGCATAGCTAAATACATATAAGGTCCCAAAGGCGAGACTGATTGCATTGCAAATGCTTGTTTTACTCATGGGCTAACGACTGCCTGGACTGCCCCATTCCATCCTTGCTCTTGGAGATCGCTTCCATGGCGGAACCCACCCATTTTTTATTTTGTTCAAGTGGACAGCAGGTGCTTGTCTGAGAGCTCCACACACCTCACCTTTGTAAACACTAGGATGTGGAAGATGGACGTGGTATGGAAATTACGCACAAGTAATCGAAGCAGACTGACACAAACAACACTCAGTTCTTTGAAGCCCAGACTGATGCATGCAGCACACAGTAGCTTACCAATTGGCACACGCATCACCCATTCACTGAATTTTGAGTTTACACGTGTAAGGCATGAGAGCTTCAAGAACTCTGTCTCTTTTTTTGCATTAATTGGAGTTAAACAAAAAAAATGTGCTAGAGATTTCACAAAAACATACAAAGCATCATCTTTAAAGCCTTTTTGGTTGAACACCAAGCTGACTTTAAATGCCAATCCTGTCCACTAGATTAATCTAACCCAAGCACATTTGCTTTATGAATAAAAGTAAGACTCCACATGCTGCCAGTCATGCAAAGAAATTGCATATTGTGCCATCCATCTTCCAGACTGGTAATGCTTTTAAAAGAATTGTTAGAGAACCTTTACTCATTTATTTTTTATAAATACCTTAATATTTTTGGTCAGTTGTGCATGAAATGTAAAATTTCTTGCTGTATCGTCAGGTCAACATTTTATTCACCTTAGGAACAACAATTTTTTATTCTTTCAGTTACAGCTTTGAAAGTAGATGCCATGGGCAGAGCTGTATCATTGTCCGGGCTACTAGGATTATGCTGCACACAGGACCAACACATGCAAGAAGGTTATTTAAATTATGCAGCTAAAATTTTGAATTATGTGGCATGCTCTCTAGTGCTTTGTTTTTTTTACAATTTTCAGTGGGATCCGCTGATCCAGCATGGCTCCCAATGAAAATGTTAAAAAAAGCCTAGAGGGTCAGGGTATTTATACCCTGCCCCCTTTCCTTTTTTTACATTTTTTCTGGAACTGATGGCTGCCAACACTTCCTGGTCTTAAGTGTTGGCAGCCAATTAGATCTCTTCACAAGATCGGAAGGGGACGCGGATCCTCCCCGTCCCTATATATACTTATTTGAATTTCTTTTGATAACTCCGCAAGTACTGAATGGATTTACACCAAATCACAAAAAGGCACTTCTCTTGACCAATATCTATCTTTCTGTCAAATTTTGTGTAGTTCCGTTCAGAAGTTCGGTCTGTAGACGTGGCTACCGTTCCCATGGAAATTAATATGAAGAAAATGCATTTTGGGACCCCTCCTTTTTCTAGGCTCCTGCTCAATGGATCACCCCAAAACTTTCAAGGTAGCAGCTGGAGTGAGAGGCGAACTAGTTTAAAAATTTTTATGAGGATTCATAATACAACTTCAAAGTTATTGGCAAATGCAAAAATGCTCTTCCTATAGAAACTACATCCTAACTATAACTACCTACTGGCGACTGCCATATATGTATGTATATATATATATATATATTCACTGAAAAAACCATAGGTTTCACACATGTTATAGTTAGCGGAAATTTTACTGATAAAAAACCAATGAAATTCCCCCGTTATAGTTAGTGCAGGCAACTATAACTCACGCGACCGCAATCCTCTGCTGATGCTAATACTGTATTTAGACACTTATTTGCCCATGTCTTCTTCCATACATTTTTAGCTATACATATATTACAAATATTTTTTTTTCATAAAGACACATATGTCATCAGCAGAAGATTGCGGTCGCGTGAGTTATAGTTGCCTGCACTAACTATAACGGGGGAATTTCATTGGTTTTTTTATCAGTAAAATTTCCGCTAACTATAACGTGTGTGAAACCTATGGTTTTTTCAGTGAATTTGTACGGTTTTTTAAATGCTAAGATACTTTACGCCATTCGTGGCGTGCGCGCCCACTTAACGCAGTTCGTTCCGTGCGCGCACAAATATTTTTTTTTCATAAAGACACATATGTCATCAGCAGAAGATTGCGGTCGCATGAGTTATAGTTGCCTGCACTAACTATAACGGGGGAATTTCATTGGTTTTTTATCAGTAAAATTTCCGCTAACTATAACATGTGTGAAACCTATGGTTTTTTCAGTGAATTTGCAAGGTTTTTTAAATGCTAATTCCTAACTATAACGTGTGTGAAACCTATGGTTTTTTCAGTGAATTTGTACGGTTTTTTAAATGCTAAGTTACTTTACGCCATTCGTGGCGTGCGCGCCCACTTAACGCAGTTCGTTCCGTGCGCGCACAGTGCGCTTTGCGCACCATGCGCGCACAGTAAGCACGCGGTGCGCTTCGCGCACCGCGCGCCCACTTTACGCAGTTAGTGCCGTGCACGCACGGTGGGCACGCGGTGCGCTACGCGCACCGCGTGCCCACGTTACGCTAGATGGGCCATGTACGCACGATGCGCTTCGCGCACCGTGCGCACATGGAGGACATATGATGCACTTCGTTTTGAAAGGTAATATTTTCATTTTTCGTAATTTTTATAAGCCATGCACAAATGGTGCCCTTCGGGCACCATTTGCACACGGGGTGGACAGAGTGTGGATAATTTTTTTTTTTATTTTATTTTTTTTAAATATTATAGTTTATCTCATTAATTATAAGCCATGCGCAATTAGTGGCCTTTGGCCACCAATTGCACACGGGGTGGGGAGAGTGTGGATAATTTTTTTTTTTAAATAATTTTTTACCGTATGCGTACGTTAAGCGTAATCGGCGAAATTAGCGGAAAAAAAAAATTCCGTTTTTGGCCTTGGGGGATCTTTGGGGACTCCCTCAACATGGCTATGTGTGTGGGAGCTGTCTAAACAGCCCCTTTACATGTTTTTGTGCTTTGTATTTTCATCATCAATCTCAGTGCGAGAGAGAAAATGGCGGCCGCCGCTTCCTGGTTTCGGCCGATTCGAATGTTTACTAAGATCTAAGAGCCAATCAGAATCGCGCTCGCGCACGCCACCGTACGCGTACGGTAAGCGTACCGTAAGCGCACCGTAAGCTAGCTCAGATATATATATTGATTTAAAGGCTATTTTCTCAGAATCTACTGAACAGATTTACACCAAACCTACAAAAGGCACTTCCTTGACCTGAAGACTACCAAATTTCAAGTAATTCTGTTCAGCCGTTCGGGCTGTAGCCCTGTCTAAAGGTCCTATGGAAAAATGCATGGGAAAAACGCGTTTTGGGACCCCCCTTTTATCTCAGCCCCCGCTTGACGAATCCCCCCGAGACTTTCAGGGTCGGAGCGGAGCGCCCCACCTATTTTGAAAAATTCGCGAGGATTCGTCGACCGGCGCCAAAGTTATTCAAAATAGAATGTTGCGGATTTCCTATGGAAACGTGGTCCTAACTATAACTATAACGACCGCCAGTAGGTAATATATACATATATATATATATATATATATATATATATATATATATATATATATATATATATATATATGAAGATGAACAGAGTGTAATATGCTGTATATGGCCGTTGTTGAGTGTGGGGTACGGGTATGATTTATTGCAAGAATCTCATCAAATAAGAGCAACCTAAATGTCCACGTGAACATGGGTATCAAGTGTAAAACTAGCACAAATGTTCACATGAAACACATTTTTGACAAAAATGTAATAGCATAGGAAATCCTGTGTAGACTTAATCTGAATCAAAATAATATATATTAGGCCAGACAAGGTTCCGTCTAGACTGAATCAAGGGGAAAACAAACAACCAGTATCTCATAGTTGTATTTGATTCAGCCGAATCGAAATGTATTTTCATGACAAAATAAAGTAACGAATAAACATCTGCAGTCAAGTGAGTAGTGGTGAGATTTTTGTAAGTACCCCAATTTAAAGAAACCAAAACCAGACAAAAGAATAAGTGAACATAAATGGTATATTGTTTTTTGTTTAGAAAGACAGCCAGATATATTTCGTACAATTAGACACAAAGGATAGGGTTCCAGTGTGTATTCACAAATGAATACGGTTTGTGTTTTTGTAGATGTCGACAGCATTTTGACCCTTTACAAGATACTAGGGTCTACATGAAATGAACCTACTTACTTGACTTCAGATGTTTAGCCGTTACTTTATTGTGTCTCAAAAATACATTTTGATTCTGCTGAATTGAATATAAGTATGAGATACTGGTTGTTTTCCTTGATTCAGTCTAGACAGAACCTTGTCTGTCCTAATATATATTCATTAGATTCAGATTAAGCCTACACGGTACTTCCTGTGCTATTACATTTTTGACAAAAATAAGTTCCTTGACTGATTGCAAGATACCTTAGAGTTCCATGACCTTATAAAGGGCCTTCAGCCTCATTCCTCTATGTGGTCACAGAACTCCTTGGTGACTTAAAATATCCTTAAAATATATGGCAGGGGATACTTTATCCCATATATGCCTACTGAAGTAAGAGGTGAGTCAGTAGGATCTGTGTAACAAAAATGTTGTTTTGGTCTGTAATATCTGCTAACACCTGCTAAACCAACCTTTCATTAGAGACATAATCACATTGGCCCTATTCTTACTTTGGGTTAAGATATGGACTAATGCCGAAGCTAGTCTGTGCAGGGGCGTTATCTTAGACTGTCTAAAACTAGATAGGGGCCGGTCTATGCCTTGGCTACTATACGTCTGCAAACTATTTCGTGAGGTAGGTTTATCTGATATGTGTCATGCACCAGGCACTATATCAAAATGTGACAAGAAAGTGGTTAAGGCCAAATTTCACAATTTCTTGCCTTCCTAAAAGATTATGCTTTGAGACTGATAAAAGCACAGTCAGGGAGTACACCGTGCTTAGAATGCCTGAGATACCGGTGATCTATCTATCTCTACCCTGCTCTCGGTGGGAGAGATCGCTCTTATTCCATTTTAGGGCGAAAACTGTATGGCATCTTTTTAGTTTTTAGGAAGGTACTTTTAATAGGGGACCATGCAATTTGGCCCACCCTTGTGACAACTCATTGGAACACACCTTGCTGCACTTTAAGTGTTTTTGTAAATATTATAGAAGATTATTTGTACTTTATTTAAAGCCAATTTTAAAATGCCTCGATTTTAGGAAATGCAAGAATGAGTTGTATGTCTTAGTGTATGTTTATTACTTATAGCGGCTGCAAGAACTAGGAAGTCAATGGAGAGTTGATTCTATTATGAACCTCCTGTTCATGTTGCCTGTTTTGCCCAGTTGGGCTGAAAATGATCATTTTAACTATGATTTTAACTGGCAATGATGTATTGTACTGACTTTTATGCAAAGCCGAATAAAGATGAATTGAGCTTGAATTGAACCTGACTGAGATCTATTTTGAGGGAGCAGAACAGAAAAAGAAAGGAAGGGGGAAAAAGAAGTGAAGAAAGATGCATAGTTTGGAGTAGAGGATGAAATATCCAGCACCCCTGAGGAGTGGCATGTTATGCTTCATTTGCGCACAATGTATGTGCTGAAATATGTCATAAGTACCATTAATGATCTAAGGCCTTTTCTTTAATCACATGTAAAGCGTTTGCTGACAATGCTTTATTTGGACACATGTTTTCAAAACATTCTAAGACTTCCTTTTCCCCCTACCACCAACTTGTCATGGAGAAAGACAGGCCCTTTCATTGCAGTTCAGGGCCATTCATTTAAGAGCGGGCAGAGAACTCCGCTCCACCAACAGAGTCTGCGGAGATTTCCCTACTCCGCTCTCTGCTGAGAAGCAGAGTAGGGAAAAAATACTCTGACTCCGCAGGGAGCGGAGTAAGCCAGCCCCCTCCCCGTTAAATTGGGCCCCTGCCTCCACCCCGCCTAAATTAAAATACTACTACACATAATTTAAAAAGAATAAAAGTCACTTACCCTATTGCGGGGTCCCCGGGCAGCCCTCCCAAGGTAAGTGACTTTTATTCTTTTTAAAATATGCGTAGTAGTATTTTTATTTAGGCGGGCAGAGGCGGGTAGCGGAGCGGAGTTCCACAGAGTTTCCTCCCAACTACGTGGAACTCCGCTTAACTGCACTCTGCAAGCTCCGCCCCGGGTTAGGATCTTTACACCCCAGCACTCCCAGTGTTCCCCAATCTCCACTGATTTTCAATATTTCAGTTACACTTTTTTACCTTCAATAAATTTGGGTTGGGTTCAGAAAATGCTATTTTTGCCTCAAAAGTCCACCAGGATTAGATCTGATCACCGCTCCTTGCAGCGGGTATGATCTGAGTTCAATTAATTGCCGTGCTAATGCAGCTTGTTGTGAGCAGCAGAGATTCACACAATCGAGGCACACACTGTCCTCATTAATGTATCAGCATGAAAGGGAGTTCGGAAGATTCATTGCCGCTGTAGGAGGCTGGCAAGGATCAGTGTGTTCCAACACATGTTGTAATATTTCCTGGGCTCTCATATCTGTCCTCAAGGGTCCATTTTATTTATGTTTTTTTCCTCAAGGTTATGAAGCCAACTGTTTTCTTGCGCATATAGATGTTCTTTGAGGCGCTGAATCAATTTTCCCAATAAATCTCTCGCTTTGGGAGTTGCATTGGGAGCCGGGCTCCTTATTCTTGTTCTAATGTTCCCCGGTGCGACCGCGCTTAGCTCTAGGCACTAGACTGTTTCCCCTGTGTGCCGCTTAACCACTGCCTGCACGTGTGGGTTAGACCATTGTCCCGGAGAAAGGGGCCAACACATTCACAATTCTCAAAAGGGCTGCTCGGTTCCCCTCCACAGCAGTGGGGAAGTGGAACATAGATATGTTTGTGCGCCTAGCTATGTTTTCTTGATCATAGTGCTTTGCAATATTGTATGTGCGTACTCCGAAGTATTTTGACCTCCCAGATGATGTAAACCGAGTCAAATAAGTGTTTCAGCCTCATCAGTGTTTCTGTGAGACAATACAAGGATGCAGAATGCCTGAGGTGTCATGAACATACATGGAAGGGTTGTAATTAGGGGTGGGCGACAATTTCCGTTCCGCTCACAGAGATTGCGACATTTTGACATTTTCGCGTTCCGCGCGGAACACGAAAAAGTCAAAACTTCCGCGATCCGCGACCGGAACGGACATATGCAGGTGCAGGACAGGATTCATTCTGGCACGATGCTCCTGTCACAAAAAGTAAACCTCAACAGGAAGCACTTACAGATATAAATAAAGCAGGTGCCCGAGTTGGAGCTCAAATTCAGTAACGCATTTTAATCAGCACAAAACATTCGGGAGCTGGTCGAGGCTGTGCAGGTGTGCTTTTCTCCCCACATCTACCGTCAAAAATTAGTTGTGATCCTTGATGGAGCTCTGTGCATCCACGACTTTCTCAAGCGCAATCCCCTTGTAGCTCCTGATGCCAGGAGGTTCTGTCTCCTCATCTGCTGCTCTGATCGGTCTCTGGCCCTTTATAAACAAGAGGCATGTGAACTGCGATGGACAGCTGACTCGAGGGTCCCCGGGGCCCGGGGCCCATCGACGTGGTGGCAACGTTAGAGACACACATGGTCACCATTCGTAGACAACTCTTCTGGCCCTTTATGCAGCTGTTGTGTGGGAAAAGCACTATACATTTACCCAACGAGGTAGCACTTACTGATTAGCCAGTAGAAAGTACTCCAGTTGGTATTGCACAAAACGGTGGCATCTTCTTGGGTAAATATGCAGGGCAGGATTCATTCTGGCACGATGCTCCTGTCACAAAAATGAAACCCCAAGAGGAATTCAGTAACGCTTTAATTCAGCACCCAAAAATCTCCGCGATCACGCAAAATTTTGCGTGATCGCCGAGATTTTTTGCCGTTTCGCGATAATTTGCGAAAGGCACTTTCGCAAATTCCACCCACCCCTAGTTGTAATGCCTTAGACCCCCATGCTGGCTGATCCGTATGTTCCAGTATTGAGCTCAAAAGGAATCGACCATGGTTAACTCCAATAGGTCTGGGTTTGATAGTCTAATGCATTCTAATGTACTCGGCGTTAGCACGTTTGAGGGAGACTCAAGGGAGGGATCTAGCCATTTGTGGCTGCTTTTCTTAACGGTTGGTCGGGAGGTGTGGGGGGAGGGTTTAAATTTTGTTTTTTAAATCATTTACCTGCCACTGCAGGCCACCGTCTCTGGGTTCTTCTGCTCTGGTCGAACTCCGATTCCCCGGGGGCTGGTGCACACTGCCAGGCCCCTAGACACCAATCATGGTGCTGCTCTCATGTTGATACAGAATGAGAGCAGCACTGTGATTGGTGTGAGTGGGCTGGGGTTTACGCTCACTCAGGTCCTAGGAGCCTGTGCCTCTTCTCCACCGACAGCGCAGCAGAGCTCGGTGGACAGAGATCAGAGTGTCCATGACGTTTGGCCAACCTTAGACAGCCGGCCACACAATCACGTGCATTACAGGGTGCACTACTCCCCCCGGCCCTTGTCATGGCTCACCCTGCCCAGAGTTGGCTTGGTGGCTGAAGCTCGAAAAGACAAATAACATGATATTAAAAGCATTTTGTATCATTTTATTTTTATCATCATTTTATTTTTCCCTCCCTCAGCTGGCTCTCAGCTGGGGGACGAGGCTCCTACGCCATCAGAGAATAGACACCGCTGGCCCTAGTAGGAGTGCACAGAGAGGGCAACAGGGCTATCCTTCTAAAGCAGTCCCTCAGGCAGTTCAAAGCAAGCACTCGAATGGCGGTGATAGGATGCACCAGGGCCGGACTGGGAACCAAAACCGGCCCTGACAAAGTATTTGGCCACCCCCCTTCCCCTCCCCCGCGGGGGCTTGGGGGTGCCGCCGAGCTCTTTGCCAGGGTCGGTTTTCAGCCGATTTTGTTACAGGGCCGATATGGTCTGGGACTACCGAACTTCCCCCTCCCCCGCCCTGCGCATAACCACATTTACTAATGATGGACATGAGAAGGGAGTTTCTTTGGAGGCGGGGGTCGTACAACCCCCGGCCGTATTTATTAAAATATGAAACCAAAATTAAATTTTAAATAAACAATATTTACACAATTACGCAGAAACATAACACGACATTTGATCACAATTCATATGCACAGATATCAGATGGCTAACCTCAACATATTTCTAATACATAGTTTTCCTATCCGAATCTAACATCTGGATCATAATCATACATTAAATACTTTCTGCGTATCCTATTTGGGCCTACGGCAAGGTCGCTAACCGGTGTCAATTATCAATTAGCCACGCCCTCCCGTAAGAGTTGCGCATGCGCAGAGGGCCCGCTTACGGAGAGGGTACTTCCCCCCCCGGTTACCCCCATACATTCCCTGAGCTCCATTAAATTTGGGGGCTCTTGCACTCTGCGCCATTTAGTGACGTCCATGCCAGTGCGGGGTGGCCAACCAGCCTAAAGAAAGCGTGACTCCCCCCTTTCCCCGCACCCATCCAGCCAACCGGATGTACCGCCCCTGGAGTTATAGGAGAGACCCCTTGTCCCTCCCCCTGGGCGACCCCATCAGAGAATGGCGCCGCCCCCTAAGGACCTTAAATTTACTGCTAACCAGTCATGACCTTACCGCCACAGTCCAGCGTAGTTGCCCGACTATCTGACCCCCCTCCTGTCACCCTGAAAGGTCATGCCCCACCCTTACACTCCCTAGCCAAGCTATGAAATTTTCAAACATTATTTCATTACCTAACCTAGTCAAGTGGACCCCATCTTTTAAGAAGCACGGTTCTTCCCTGACACACCCATGTGCAATGTTCTGTAATTGAGGGGATCTGAACAGTTTCCCTATTTTATTTTTGGCCCTCCTTACCGAGAGATTCAACGCTTTCACAGAATTCCCCCCCCTCCAATTAAATCTGCGTATCATCTGCGACCAAACTATGGTGCAGCCCTGGCACGCCTTAGCAAACCAGCCAACTTCGGGGATTATGTCCTCCATCAAGACCCTTCTGCCTAATGTTACCAAGTCATTCCCACCCAAATGCAAAATAACTATTGTGGGCGGAGGACTGTGTCTATTCAGAAGACCCGTCATAAAACCCCTAAACTGAGTAAGGCAAAGGCCCCCTTTTCCATGGAAAGATACTTTGAAACCATCCTGCTCAGCTCTTTGTCTGTAATTACCTGAAAGGAAAACAGATTTAATACGCCGTATATAAGAATGACCCACGACCCACACATTTCGTGTTCCTTTGCCCTGTAGTTCTGACCGCCGTTGAGAAGAGTCTTGCTGTTGTGGCAATGGCAGTTTCCCCCCTGCGTAACAGGTTCGAGAAACTGAAAGCAAACAAACAAACAAGACAGGCATCAGTCCACAATTGTATTGTGTATTCACAACATGTGCAGCCGCACATAACACTTATAGCTATTGGAAGCCCATCGTCCAATCCTCTTTACACTACTGCAATGCAACCCGCTAGCCGTTGCCTCAGTGGCAGCCCCTATCCTGAATGAATGCGTCCCAAAATCCTTTGGATTCAGACCTGCTTTGCTGATCGCCATTGCCAATACCTTTTTAAACTGGAACATGGTAAATGGGGTACCGTCCGCGTGTAGTAACAATGTCCCACCTAGCGCACTGCTCCTCTGTCTGAGGTAAGTTTCTAGGTGCATCACCGGGCAACATGGATTGTTTTGCACCCTGTGAAGTACCACCCCCTCCCCCCGAGCTTCCTGATCGGTTTTTGATTTTTTAATGGTAAGTAGCATAGCGTCAACCTGTATCTTCACGTGCTCCAGTAGGAGCTCACCCTGCACATCCAACTTGTTGCATGCCACCGATTCCCCTACCCTGAATGCCCCATAGAAAGCTAATGCAAATGCAGCTCTGAAAAGTAATGTCTCCCCAATTGAACTGCAGATGACGCCCAATGCCGTCAGCAAAGCACTCAGCCGCTCCAACCCAATCGGTTGCCTGGTGTCAGGAGCCGCCCCCTGGATGCGTAGCCACCCCTTCAATGCCTTCCTTACAATGAAACTGTTCGTGGGGTCTTTTGTGTCCCTGATCTGTGCAAAGAAAGATACTGCTGCTACGTGACGCCTGGCTGCCGCCGCGGGGCGGCCCTCCCTATGCAAGTTGTCTAAAAACAAGAGGAATGCACTCGACATATGCCAGCTATCCTCCCAGTCCTGCCCCAAAAAAGTGCAGCCCCAAAAAAGTGCATTAAGACCAAAACGCCCCTTCGTAAGCTTTCCTGGTCCTGGGTGCTAGGCTTGCAGCCCCGAGGTTCTGTAGTTGGGGGCAACAATCTGCCAAAGTACTTCGGGGAAGTGTGCTGGTGCTGTCTCTGCAGATGGTAGATGTTCCCTGAAAATCTGCATCTTGAAGCGAGAGAGTGCGTCAGCAGAATTATTCAGCACCCCGGGACATGTTTAGCCTTAAACTGTATGTTCAGCTTCATACATAACAGCACTATCTCTTTCAACAGGCGGAGAATCATTTTACACCTTGCCGCCTGTTGATTGATGGATTCGACCACTGTCATGTTATCCGACCAGAAAATAACCGACTGATTCTGCAGATGATGGGGCCAAACCGTCAATGCCACCCAAATGGGGAACAGTTGCAAAAAACCTATGTTGGCTGTTAAACCACTCTCGACCCACCAAGCCGGCCACTGTTGGGCCACCCACTGGTTCCTGAGTATAGCACCAAATCCCACACTGCCCGCTGCGTCAGTCCATAAACCCAACTCAGCAGAAGTAGTGGGGGGACCGGGCCACACTACCCTGCCATTGAAACCCTCCAGAAATGCGATCCAAATCCGCATGTCCTGGCGAACCTCAGATGAGAGTCTTGTGGATGATGTTTTTCGTGCAGGCCTGTCATGGCCTGTGAGATGGAACGTGAGAATGGTCGTGCCATAGGTATTACCCGTAGCGCAAAGTTCAACTGTCCCACTGCCTGCTGCAGCTGATGTAAGGTTACTTTATCCTTTGACAGACACTTTTGCAAAGCTGCACGAAATTTCATTATTTTTTGTTCAGGTAACCTAAAACACCCTTGTACTGAATCCAATTCAATGCCTAAAAATTCAATTGTGGTTGCTGGCCCTACTGTCTTCCCTGGTGCCAGGAGCACCCCAAATGTACGCATGAGCACACAAAATTCCTCCAATGCCCCTGCACATTCCCGGGAGCCCGCCGACCCCAGAAAGAGAAAGTCATCAAGATAATGCATGACAAATTGGTGTCCAGTCACCTGCCTGAAAACCCATTCCAAAAATGAACTACATTTTTCAAAGTAAGCACAGGAAACAGAACAACCCATGGGCATGCACCTATCCATGTAGAATTTCCCTTGAAATAAAAAACCTAGCAGGTGATGATCTAAAGGATGAACCGGCAGCAGCCGGAATGCAGATTCAACATCCGATTTAGCCAGCAAGGCCCCTGGTCCCAAAACCCTTAACATCTCCACCGCCTGATCAAAGGAAGCATATTTCACACCGCAGAGTTCCTCATTGATGGCATCATTCAATGAATTGCCTCTAGGGGCTGATAGATTATGAATCAACCTGAACTCCCCCTCTTCCTTCTTTGGGACCACCCCCAGGGGGGAGCAGACAAAGTTTGGCACAGGGACGAAGTCAAATGGACCCGCTATTCTACCCAAGTGCAATTCCTTATTAATTTTTTGCGCTGCCACCCCTGGGTTTGATCTTACCGACAGCTGATTTTTGCACTCTGGTGTCCCTGTGCAATTCCCAACTGGGATCCTGAAACCATACAAAAACCCCTCCTGTAACATCCTAGCTGTGGCATGATCTGGGTACCTATTTAACCAGGGAGTCAACGCAAATACGTAAATGGGTGAATGCGCAACCTTTTCTCCTTTTTCTTTATTCTTGCTTCTTCCTCCCTCTATTTCCTGAAAAGGCATTCCCTTTTTTAAGGCATTTTGACTCTGGGTGAGAGGGGTGGTTACATATGGGGCATGGTGCCTGAATTTACAGGTGCCTTGGGCTCTGGTGCATGACTTTCTATTGAAATCCCAGCATACTCCTTTTCGCCCTCTCCCATTCCCTGTACCCGGGGCCGTGCCCCCTGTTTGTGTTGGCCGAAAGGACTGAGGTGGCTGAGAAGTGTGACCCTTGCCCCAATTTTGGCATGATTTGCCCGGCTGTCCTGGGCCAAACTGGTCAAACCATGAGATAGAGTCCACCCGGTCCCATGTGAGTGAAGGATCAAATTCTTTTGCCTTCCTGAAATTCATGTCGTATTCTTTCCAACCTACGCCACCATATTTATCATGTGTCATTGTTACCCTGCTCTGATAACACGCCATTTCTGCTTGCAGATTAGGTGAACGTTCAGCTATTATGGCCATAAACACTGAAAAAGCCCTTATCCAGTTGGTCAATGTCTCCTCTACCCTGAATCTTGACATTTCTACCCGCCACTCACTGGGAAGCATCCAATCTTTTTGCCTCTTAGCATACTCCATTTCCCTGTTGTCAACCAGTAAAGAAATCGTGTTGACATACGCACTAGACCAAATCAATTCCCTCACTTCACGTGTTACATGCCGTGCTAATTTTTTCCTCCTGGAGGGTAACACCCCCGCGCCCAACAATGGCAAAGCCAGCTCCTTACCTATTGCCCCAACTCCCGCTGGCTCCGCCGTCTTGTCTTTTCCACTGTCGCGCTCCTGCAGCGCTGGTTGGGGTTGACTGGCCTTATTCGCGCCCGGGCTCGGCTCCCCGCTCGGGGCAGCCATAATCCTTGCCACCATTCGTTGTGCCTCTGCCAGTGGGTCCTCCCCTACTGCTTTGGCGCCCACGGACAGTGGTAACTTTCCCCCCTTACCTAACCAAAGAAGGACTGCCGCTATATGTGAAGCTAATTCCAGCGGGACTTGCCCACCCCCTGCTGGCGCTAAAACCGGGACCAGGGCAACAGGGTTCAGGACCGGGACACTTGGGCATGCTGTGGGCAACACTGGTATGACAATTGGTACCACCGGGTCAACTGCTGGAGGCACCAGAATTGGTGCAGGTACTGGCATAGGGGTCACTGGGACATTTGGCGCTACATCAGGAATTACTATAGGGCTCTCAGGTGTAACCGGAAGACCGGCGGGAACGCCCCCATCAGGTGTCTCTATAGGTTGCCCTGTTTTTGGGTCCCGCTTGGGGAGTGCTGCTAATTCCCCCCTGGGCTTTGGGGGCACTATTGTCCGCTTGGGCCTGCCTGAAGGCCCACCCTGCTCCTCCACTTTCTGCCTGAGCTCCGCTAAGCTGTGCCCCATTTGTTCTACCTTTCCCCTTCTCCTATCCATTGTCGCCATCCTGCGCATCATGGCCTCCAGCATATACTCCATGCGAGAACGCTAGGCCCCCCGTTTACCAGACATGTTTTTTCTGAGCCCCAAAATGTCCGATAACCCATACACTGATTGATAAATACCCTGCAAGTACAATGCTATTCGTCACTTTACCGGGACCCAACAGGCCCTTTCCTTATGTTGAGAGTACACAGACTGGCCACAAGCACCACGCAACCGGGACCGCACCACACCAGCTACCCTGGGCGGTAAGGCGAGCAAACTCTTAGCCCCGCGGCTCACAGAAGCAGTGAAGTGCAGGCCTACCTGTGTACCCTCACTGCGACGCCGTCAGTCACACCTCCTTGTCTGGCATGATGCGCACCCCTCAGTATTCCTACGGTGAAAATCAAGTTAGCATATGTCTTTGTCTCAAGTATTAAACCACAGTTTTAACTTTAATACCCTCTATTCTCTTTGGCGTTGCGAATAACTTACACTGCCCCCCAGGACTAAAGGTGCTGCTGGCCACAGATGGACAAGAACCCTGAATCCCCACACTTTATATATTATTCCCAACTGATGATTTTTTGCACACCTTAAAAGAGATCACACTGAAGAGAATCAATAAATTGAACCTGTAACCTTGCCAATAAGAGTCTCACACATTAATCCTAATGCTACAATGACTCTCTTTTATGTATACAAATCCCCGTGCTCTTGCTGAATTTCACATGCACCCTCTTCAGAAACGATCTCCTGAACAGTATCAAGGGGATTTGAACCGGTAAGCTTGAGAATCAGAGCCTCAGACCTTTACCATTAGGCCACAATGACTCTCTATTGAATCACCAAATCACTTCTTTACAGTTGCTAAACCCCCAGCACTCTAGCTGAATCAGAATCAATGAGAATTGAACTGGTAACCTTGAGAGTTAGAGTCTCAGACCTTAAGCTTTAGGAGTGACTCGATACATGCCCCGGGCCTCTCCTCATCAAATACCTTATCGGCGCGTGCACGCACCTTATTCCAAAACCCCCGGGGCTCCCTGGCTGGCGATCCGCTCAATTGCTCCTCCGCGCCGCTCGCCTCGCTCATGATTCTCCGCACGCAGTCGCTGCCCACGCCGCCAGGAAAACGCCTCCCAGCTGTCTAGCTCCGTCCTCGTACGAGTCGGGTGTCCGCTACGCCGCCCACGAATCTGGAACCGTCGACAACACGAAGACATGAAGACCTGTAAAATTAAGCAAACAAAAGTTAGCAGCCTCCTAGAGGCTGCGTGCAGTATGCCTGAGAGCGCGGGACAAAGAGTCCGAGTCCCGCGCTCCCCGGCCTTTTATTATTACTACTGGGGGCAGACCAGTTCTAACTGGCCTTCCCCCTGCCCCCCCTCGACCCGGAAGCGCCTTAATCGCTTCAGGCCGAGGGATCGCCCCCGCCAGCCAATCCCCGCTGCGGCGCACCCATGCGTAATACTGACGCGGTGGAACGCGCCGGGCCGGGCAAGCAGGCGAGGGGGGGGGAGGGGGTCGGTGCCCCGCCATATCTGCGGCAGGGCCGATACTGGCCCCGCCTTTCCCTTTTGCGGCTGTGCTGCAAAAACGGCCCTGTAACAAAAACGGCCCCCACGGGCCCAAAACCGGCCCCCACCCATGCGGCGCACTGGGGGTTGCCCGGCGCCCGCTACGGCCAGTCCGGCCCTGGGAGGCACTCAAACAACGTGTGACATTCCGTAAGAGATGACTACTCCATTGAGCAGCACCAAAGGAATCCAGCCAATGACTGACAGAGGTGGTTTGGAGACAACCAATGGCTGAAAAGGAGCTGTTGGTCTGTTTGACAGCTGTGCTGACAAAACACAGGCATAAAAAGGTCCAGCAAGCAGACATTATTTGCATTATGGCGCGTTAAACACATTTCTGGTGAGCACCAGGAGAATTCATATTATGATATCCACTTCCTGTTACATTCCAGACATTCCTCAGGTGTCCCTGGCACATATTTGCTGCCAGAGGAGACATGTACTAATGACTTGAGGAAAACAAATTGTGGTGACAGTTCGCAGTCTTACTGCTTATAATGTAGATAACAGACCTGGAATTTCTACCTCATTTCTGCTCACAAAATGAGTCATACTACGTATCCCAAAATATCTGGAAAAATGAACACAGTCTTTCAGAGGACTTATGGCCTCGTAAACAAATGAACTATGCTCTCACGAAGGCTGTCATTTGCAAAAACACAGGGCTAGTTGGTGCATAGCAACTTAAAAAAAATTGTCAAAGTCCCTTAAAGTCTTTTGACTCATAAAATCATAAATCACATACAGGACGGGACATCAAAGAGGCATACGTTTCATATTTTGGATTTCCATCCATCCATCCATCCATCCATCCATCTAGCTATAGATTGATAGGCCTATAGAGAGAGAGAGAGATAGATAGATAGATAGATAGATAGATAGATAGATAGATAGATAGATAGATAGATAGATAGATAGATAGATAGATAGATAGATAGATAGATAGATAGATAGATAGATAGATAGATAGATAGATAGATAGATAGATAGATAGATAGATAGATAGATAGATAGATAGAGTTGGGGTGGTAACTGATTCACAAAGGGAAGTCTGTTCCTAAAGGACAGATTTCGTTTGAGAATCATGTCAGTGTCCTCAGAGCCGAGACGCAGTGGTCCACAGAACCACTACCTGCTACTCCTAATGTGCTCCCAAATGGGAAACATTTTTTAAAACAGCACATGTCCCTTTAATGGAACAGGCTGCTTTGTTCTGTGTTTTCCGTTTGGAAAGGATCAAAGTCACCTATACCTTGCATGCCTCTGTCCCCGCATTCACAGTTAATGACAGGGTGTTGCATATTGCAACCTGCCTTGTTAATGTTCATTAGGCAGATTATTTTGAGACCCCCTCACCCCCCAACCCACGACTGTGCAATTTGAGATATGACCTATTTGTGTACTAGTCGTATTGCAAACTGCATTCCTATTCCCAAACCAGTCAGCACATCCCTGGTTTATGAATTGCAATAGTACAGCAGACACCTGGGGCCTTATTCAGCTTAGCAGGCGGCTGACCCTGTGGCAGGGGGTCCGCGCCTGTAGCTAAAGGAAGCTGCACTACCTGACTTGTTTCCCAGGAAGAGACGCTGTTTTAACTAGCGCTCCTGCATAAAGCGCAGAGGCGCGCTTTTAATCTTCTCTGCTCATCTCTTCCCCCTCGGAAATCCTGACGCTCACCTTCCACTCCTTCTGAGTGCACCGGCACGGCACAGCGCTGAACACAGCGGCGGCTCGCAGCAGCTGGGGCCGACATCTTGGATTGGGCTGCTCGGGTGAGGCGAGGCCACGGTCATCTTGGCCACACCCCCACGAGTACCGCCCCTACTTAGGAGTACTGTTCATTGCAATCCTTTGGCACTAGCAGGCGGCTGACCCTGTGGCAGGGGGTCCGCGCCTGTAGCTAAAGGAAGCTGCACTACCTGACTTGTTTCCCAGGAAGAGACGCTGTTTTAACTAGCGCTCCTGCATAAAGCGCAGAGGCGCGCTTTTAATCTTCTCTGCTCATCTCTTCCCCCTCGGAAATCCTGACGCTCACCTTCCACTCCTTCTGAGTGCACCGGCACGGCACAGCGCTGAACACAGCGGCGGCTCGCAGCAGCTGGGGCCGACATCTTGGATTGGGCTGCTCGGGTGAGGCGAGGCCACGGTCATCTTGGCCACACTCCCACGAGTACCGCCCCTACTTAGGAGTACTGTTCATTGCAATCCTTTGGCACTAGCAGGCGGCTGACCCTGTGGCAGGGGGTCCGCGCCTGTAGCTAAAGGAAGCTGCACTACCTGACTTGTTTCCCAGGAAGAGACGCTGTTTTAACTAGCGCTCCTGCATAAAGCGCAGAGGCGCGCTTTTAATCTTCTCTGCTCATCTCTTCCCCCTCGGAAATCCTGACGCTCACCTTCCACTCCTTCTGAGTGCACCGGCACGGCACAGCGCTGAACACAGCGGCGGCTCGCAGCAGCTGGGGCCGACATCTTGGATTGGGCTGCTCGGGTGAGGCGAGGCCACGGTCATCTTGGCCACACCCCCACGAGTACCGCCCCTACTTAAACGGGCCATCATGTGTCAGCGCAGCGGACGAGCGCAGCGGGCGCGACGGAGGCGCGCCGGAGTTGCGCCTGAGTTAAGCCCGTCTGCGCCCGTCCGCGGCCGACCGGGACCCGAGCCCACTCCTCCTGGCCATTTTTATAAATACTCATCTCAGGAACTCCTGCTTTTACGCCCTCACAATCCTGATGGTCCCTGTAAGCACTCCCTAGCCCCACGCACATTGACTTGCATTCAAAGCCTAGGGCTTTCCTCTTCCATCAATGCTGTGCCTCATGCTCAGCCTTTAAAACAACCTTTTCCTGAGCCTCAAACTGCACCCTCTGTAAAACACAGCTTGCGCTGTTACTACCTCAATACTCGGTCCCTGGTCAAAAACCAGATAGACATTTTTCTTTTCCTGAAGGAGGTAAAACCTGACATCTTCTTATTAGCTGAAACTTGGCTAACCCCTCACTCCCTCCCCGACGTACTCGTGGCTCTTCCTGCAGAATACTATATTCTGACGGCCAACCGTACACCTGGGAAGGCCGGAGGTGGAGTAGCAGCTATAATCTTGAAATCCCTTCAGGTCAGGCAACTGCCTTCTTTGATCCTTCCGGACACTGAGAACTTGGTGATTAATCTCGACACTGAAAGTGGGTCCCTCATTCTGGTCCTGATTTACCGACCCCCCCAATACATGGCCAAATATCCATCCATTCTGGCAGAGCAGCTGGCTTCATATGTAGTCAGCTACTCTAAAATCATCCTTATTGGGGACCTAAATTACTGGCTTGATAGCATAGGCACAGATACTCAAGCTGCTGAATTGATAGATTTGCTAACAGACCTGAATCTAAATCAGCACATCCATGTACCCACTCACCAGAAAGGTCACAGCTTGGACCAGATATGGACGCATAATCTATCTTTATCCAATCCAGTCATCAGCCCATGTATCTGGTCGGATCATTTCATCATCTATTTCACACTAGAAGTAGGCGGAAATGTCAAACCCAAGCCATGCAAGAGCAAAGAATTCCGCAAATGGAAATCTATGGACCTTCCGGGATTTATTGACATTTTAAACAAAACCGTACCACCACCGTACGATGATCTGGACACTAGCGAGAGAGCGCTGTCTAACTGGTTACTTAACGCAGCTGACCTCTCAGCCCCCTTAGTACGGGTCCCTAATGTTAGAGGAAATGAAGCACACAAATGGTTCTCCCAAGAACTGAAAGATCTTAAACTGGGAGTTCGACAGAAGGAACGGAAATGGAGACAAAGCTACTCCCCTCAAGCCAGGACAGTGTACTGTACCGCAAGAAAGGAGTTCCAAAAAATCTTGCTCCAACATAAATCTGACTATTTTTCTCAAAAAATTTTAAATTCCTCAAATAAAACTAAAGATATTTTTAACATAGTCAACGAGCTCTGTGACGATGATAGGACAGCCCCATCAATAGCCCCTACCCAGAAGTTGTGTGACTCTCTGAATGATTTTTTCAGAGAGAAAATTGTAAATATAAAACGCAACATTGCTAGCTCTCCTAAATCGTCTCCTTTAGATGATATTTTTAATAACCCCACTACATTAGACACCCTTCCTGCTATAGATGCTAAAACTTTTTCAACTCTCCTGGCACGGGTTAAGTCTGGATCACCCGATGACATCTGCCCACCCCACATTTTTACAGAGATTGGGCACTCTATCCCTCACGGGATCCTCTCTCTGCTTAACGACTCACTTAACCAGGGAAAGGTACCGGCAGGATTTAAGCATGCTCTATTGATTCCCCTGATCAAAAAACCCAGTCTTGATCCTCACGATCCATCTAATTACCGCCCGATATCCCTGCTGCCATTCCTATCAAAAATCCTGGAGGCACACGTTGCTAGCTGTCTTTCTAGCTTCGTTGAAACCACTGGATATCTGGAGCATAACCAAGCTGGGTTTCGACCAGGGCATTCAACCGAGATGGTGACACTGGCGGTCCAGAATGTACTAAGAAGCAATGCAGATAGGGACATTCACCAAGCATTGGTACTTCTCGACCTATCGGCCGCATTCGACACGGTCGACCACACCATCTTGGTCGACCGTGTCGAACAGGCTGGCCTGAGAGGCTCGGCACTTAGATGGCTGAAGTCATTTATCTCGGAGCGTACCCAGGCAGTGAGATTGGGAACTTTTACAGCGCCCAAAATCAAAAATGAATGTGGAGTCCCCCAAGGCTCGTCCCTGTCCCCACTTTTGTTTAATTTGTACTTACGACCCTTGTTATTTTCATTAAAAAAGTTTAGCGCCTTAATTTTTAACTATGCAGATGATCTGCAACTGATCTTCTGTCTGGACTCCCCTGGCGCTGCCACCGAATTTCGGGAGGTCATGGTTCACATTCAGAGATGGATGGGCCTAAATCATCTGAAACTCAACCCAGGCAAAACTGAACTGATTTTGCCCGGGAAGAGTGAACTGCACTGGGGACCACACTTCTGGCCTCCAGAAATGGGAGATCCTCCAGCTAAATCCCAAACAGTTAAGAGCTTAGGTATCACTTTTAATGAAGATCTTTCGCTCAAAAGCCAGGTAGGGACTGTGGTATCTGCAAGTTTCTTCCAACTTTGCAAGATTAAGAAGATCGCCCACCTTTTAACCCACCCTGCTCTGATCCAGGTCATCATTGCTCTTGTGCTGTCCCGTTTGGATTATTCCAATAGTTTATATCTGGGCCTACCGGCGGGGCAGCTCAAGAGACTCCAACTGGTTCAGAACCAAGCGGCCAGGTTGATCTGTAAAATTCCTAAGTGGCAGTCTATTAGACCTGGACTGGCCAGTCTCCACTGGCTGCCTGTAGCGCAGAGAGCAGCATTTAAAGCGGGATGCATTATCTTCAGGGCTCTACAAGGTAAGGGCCCTGGATTCATTAGCTGCCTGCTGGTCAGTTACACTCCCTCCCGTGCTCTCCGTTCTGGCCAAAAGAATTTGTTAGTCGTGCCCCGGATCAGGAAACAACGCCAGGGAGGAGGATCTTTCCACTTCCTGGCTTCCTCCCTGTGGAACTCCTTGCCACTGCCACTAAGACTCCACGAAGATCTGTTAGCCTTTAGACAGGCTTTTAAGACTTGGCTCTTTAAGCAAGCTTATCCTTAGTTAAATTTTCTTTCTTTCTGTCACATGTTATGTTTTGCTAGTCTTCCACAGCGCCATGAAGCCTACGGGCGTACGTGCGCTTAATAAATTTAATTTAACATAACATAACATAACATTCACGTACGTTAGGTTTTACAAACTTCCTGTGCACCAGGTTGGAGCCTGCTTACCACCTTATTTTGCATCTTTCACTGCTAATGGAGATTGACCGGTGTAGGCAATTGTTGTGCCTATTGTGTGTGTGTGCAGTGCTAAATCCAGGAGGCCCCATGGCAATCAGACGTTGCTGGCCCCCAATTCTAGCAATAGGGGATGTTTACCTTGAGCCTTGGAATCGTGGACCCTCATACTGGGGTTCAAGTGTGACACTTTGAGGTTACTGATTAGCCAGTGCTCTTACTTTAAAAAGTGAAAATACTTTTAATGCAAATATAACGATGCTGTTTACTAAATTTCAAGTACATACATGATCAATATAATAGTTTGTAACCCCTCCTAAAGGTGCCTCACAAAAATACAAGGGTGCATATCAGCTACACGTATAATTTGTCACAGGAGAAGCTCACCAAATAAACCGCATCTCTTCCCATTATTTGCAAGGTACCATGTGACAATTTGTGCCCCTTAGGCATAAGCATCGAAAATGAGCAATAACTCTATAGACCTATTAAATAATATATTTAACAACACCAAAAGGTTGGTCCTAAGGCTTTGTCAGATGTTCACAATACCAAACAAAGGCCTACGTTTGTTGACTATACATTTAACAATTTATAGGAAAACTGAATTACATTAACTTAATCAAAGTGCCTCTACTTTCAGGCAGATCAAACATATTTAGTGATACATCGACATGACATGTCTGGAGACACCACATTACATTTGGCCAGACCGAAACGAAGCACCCGCAACATTAACCTCTACTCCGATACGAATGTTCAACAAAACATTTGTCATTTATTGAATATTGTACTATGGGTTTGCAAGCTCCAGCCCACATATTTATAGGTTGCCTAGCAACCTTTAGAAATGCTAATCATAACTGATTATTGTTAATGGTTTTACTATTTCAGACTGTTGGCTTCAGGGGTCACCTGGACACAGTTATAGTGTGCAGTTGTGTCGGCTCCTTCCTCTGCCCAACACTTTTTGCCTGGTAGTTACTAAGCTATTCCTGCTCTCCTTTCTGCCCTGTTTCTCTCTTCAAGCTCTGGTTGTGATGTAGCAGGGGTTCGCAAAAAAGAAACCTACTCGAATTGACACCCCCATGATACGTACTAACAGTAAGGGGTTCATTCCGATCCGGGTCGGACAGCTCTCTGAGAGCTGTTCGTAGCCTTACCTTGAGACCGACTCGTACCCGGAGCCGGTCTGTCCTGGCGATGAAGTATGATGCGCATAACTGACAAAAATCCGACCGACACGTAGGCTGTGATTCAAGCTTCATTCTCCGTACCTCCGAACGCCGAACCGAGTCGCTCGGAATTAGTATCCATAGCAGATTCCGGCCGAACAAGTACGATGCGCACATCATACGCACAGGATGGGTCACCACATACAGCACGTCACAGCATCTGGAAAAGAAGCATATCAGGTACGATTTGCGCCAGAACTCAATCCACGGTTACGAGACGGACCAGCTTGCCATGGGTACGAGATGGAGCAACAAACAGCGTGTACGAGACAAACACATCATGAATCCCATTGCGCAGGTCATACCAGTACTGTACATCTATGACCGGATCAGGAACAGACGCGAACGGCACAGACGTTAAGTCAGACACCCACCACACAAACAAACGACACGTATCCACCAAATATCACACACACCCAGAGGATCCATATCCTGTCCATGAGCAACAGGCCACCATAGGGGTTGCATGGCCAGCACCACTACCACCCCAACTCATAGGGCTTATGTTGCCCATCACTACTGCCACCCCCACCCATAGGGGACCTGTTGCCCATCACTACTGCCACCCCCACCCATAGAGGACCTGTTGCCCATCACTACTGCCACTCCCACCCATAGGGGACCTATTGCCCATCACTCCTGCCACTCCCACCCATAGGGCTTATGTTGCCCATCACTACTGCCACCCCCACCCATAGGGGACCTGTCGCCCATCACTACTGCCACCCCCACCCATGGAGGACCTGTTGCCCAGCACTCCTGCCATCCCCACCTATAGGGCTTATGTTGCCCATCACTACTGCCACCCCCAACCATAGGGGACCTGTTGCCCATCACTACTGCCACCCCCACCCATAGAGGACCTGTTGCCCAGCACTCCTGCCACCCCATCCATAGGGCTTATGTTGCCCATCACTACTGCCACCCCCACTCATATGACTTATGTTGCCCATTGCTACTGATACACCCATAGGGGACCTGTTGCCCAACACTCCTGCCACCCCCACCCATAGGGCCTATGTTGCCCATCACTACTGCCACCCCCACCCATAGGGTTTATGTTGCCCATCACTACTGCCACACCACCCATAGGGGACCTGTTGCCCATCACTACTGCCACCCCCACCCATAGGGCTTATGATGCCCATCACTACTGCCACCCCCACCCATAGAGGACCTGTTGCCCATCACTACTGCCACCCCCACCCTTAGAGGACCTGTTGCCCAGCACTCCTGCCACCCCCACCCATAGGGCTTATGTTGCCCATCACTACTGCCACCCCCGCCCATAGGGCTTATGTTGCCTATCACTACTGCCACCCCCACCCATAGGGGACCTGTTGCCCATCACTACTGCCACCCCAACCATAGGGGACCTGTTGCCCATCACTACTGCCACCCCCACCCATACAGGACCTGTTGCCCATCACCCCTGCCACCCCCACCCATAGGATGGGTGATGCGCCACACATCCATCATACACCAACATTAGGTATGTCAGCAAAATACATCCCCCCTAACATCATGACAACAGTGTGTAGTCTGTGACAAATGCCCAAAACAGTGATTATGACCTTGAACATACAATGTAACTAACAGCACATGTGTGACCAAAAACTGAGTGTGGCCTACACAAGGCAAGCATCACCATAGCAATGTGTCAATGTAAAAATAACACCCCCTCACTGTGTAGAACAAAAGTTAAGTGTGTGCTTCCAAATTGCAGCAAATGTTGAGCATTGTGGTGATGGGGTCTAAAACCCCCTCATCACAGTGACCAAACGGTAAGTGTCATCATGGTCAAAGCTGCAAATGCCAAACAGCATGTATGATTCCTGGTCCCAACACCTGAAACACTTTTGGAGCAAAGTAGTGGTTGTGTCCCATATCCACAGAGATGTTGTGAGGCTATCAGTGCTGTTAAAACCTAACATACTCTTGGCCATGTGCAGACAAGCACCACCCATGGGGGCTGACAATGCATACAGTGTACAATGACACAAAAGCAGAAGTGACCATCATAAAGCATACATACATCTTGAAAATAGACACACAAATCAAAACAACCTGTGTAGACTGTAGGTGTAAGGTCACAAACTCCCATTTCATGCCAGCAATGGGACCTAACAACCAGGATGAATGTGCAGAATGATGTGATATGACTCACAGGGACAACAGGGTAAATCACAAAAACAACATCCAGACAATGGCCCACAACAGCAATACCAATGCACTAGTGCAGATGCACAAACACAGACAGGCAACATCACACTGCACATCTGACACAACGTGTGTGTGTGTGTCTCAGTATCCCCAGGCAACTACACAACACATGAGGGGTGCTGAACCACAGTGACACAGATGTCAACACAGTGCCATACAAAAGTAAACCATCATTGGGACACCCTTAGTGGGCAATCAGGCATTGGGAGATGAGAGGGAGCACAACAGACACATGTGACACAAGCTGGGATAAACAGCAACTAACACAGCAAGAGACTGGCACACAACAGCACTACCCCTAGGGACCAGACATTGGGGTGACACAAGCATGCATGACACGTCCACTGTGCTGACAAAGGTAGATGTCGTACAAACTGTGAAACCCAGACATGTGTCCTATGCCACAAACATACATCACACCTACAAAAACACAAATCACCCAGCATAGCCCGTCATCCATGGACAAACGGGAGCTATGGACCCATCCATGCAAACATTTACATCAGTCCACCCTCAACACCACACACCCTGAACTGCACCAATGTGCATCTGTGAAAGCCCACATGGACCGCTGACATTGCACATGCACCCATGTCAAACACAGTAATGTTGGGAGGAACTAAGGTGCACAGACTCATCACACATGGACAGTTTACAACCTTGGTGAATGACAGACATACTGCACAGTATGTGGTACATGGCCACGACTTCAAAGCTCACGTAACCTTTGGAATACCTGCCACAGTCCCAGGACAATGCAGAAGCCAAAGCGAACCACAAGGCACACATGCTGACACCTGCAAACATTGCAGCCCTGAACCAGACAAGTGGGAGCAGTCACACACACATACACATGTCTCAATCACTGAAAGGTACCACCTAGGGACAACTACATGATATTGCGAACAAACAAGGGCCTTGTGGACCCCTGACTGTGTCCCATCTGTGTCTGACCACATCATCACCACTCAGAACTGACAAATTCCAATGATGAAACACCAATTAACAGTAGTGTGTCATGCACCCCCACATCTGGTAGCCCATGGCAAGTTGTGGGATGAACACAGTACAACTCAGCAAGCATCAACAACAGGAACATATCAAGGGAACACTGCCTGTGTATGAAAAGGGATGTGGACACACACACACATGCTCACACAACACACACCATGGGCCCAGGCAATGTCACGGAACAACACACTTACTTGAGGGGACTCAACTCCTGTGGAAGCTCAGCTGTGCCAAACATAGTCCCAGCAGGTCTCAGTCATGTCAGCAGAACACTTGGTCAGTCAGCCATCGGTTACCACACAATGAAAGCTCTGGTCACAACAGCCTGGGTACGTGAGTCTCCCTTAAGTCATCTGCACATACTCAATACATATGTCCAGCAAGTTGCACAGAGGACCCAGTTGCTCCTACACCAATGATGCCCACACTTACATGTCCAGTGGAGATGCGCCCACAGTCAGGGAAATAGACAAATTGGACAATGGGAAGCACATCATATGTGCATGTGTGCAAGCCACAGATGTGACCATGCAAATGAAATGTTTACAGAGATGTTCACAAATTGTTAATCAAGACACACCCATTTAGCTGCAAAGGATGATATGGATAACGACCAGAATAGGATACATATCTCATGGACCACATGGAGTACCTCACATCAACACCTCAGTATTCAACATTGGTAATCCAGCATTACAACTGCAAGGTCATGCTAAACATCAACATAATGTACAGCTAAATCAAATTCACTAGGATAAAAAAAAAAATGCTTTATTCAGCAATTTTAAAATGCAAAGTCCATTCAAAACAAATACCAATGGCCAGTCCATATCCAAATGACAAAAAGTTGCTTGCCTGCACTATTAAGGACAGGGGACATCCCCTCGGATGGGCATACATGGGTGCAGGCCAGGCCCCGCAGGGACAGGATCAGGGCGCAGCAGAAGGAGGCAGTGAAGGGATGGTGGATGCAGGAGAGTCACTGGCAACTGCAGTGGGGCTGACTGAAGTAGTGGGTGCAGTCACAACTGTGGGGCACAAGTCAGATGCAGTGGGTGCCGTCACAATTGCAGTCGGCAAGTCAGATGGAGTGGACTGGGCCCCCACTGCAGTGCCCAAATCAGACGGGATGGTTGTGGACTCCACTGCAGTGCCTCAATGGTGGCGGAATGGGGTTCAGGTGGGGTCGGCAGGACAGAGGGGGGGACACGGTCCCCACATCAGTGGCACAAACTGTCTGACCGGGGGTGGAAGAGAAAGTGGTAGGGGGGGCGGCCTCAGCATTTTGGGGATGGTGTATCTATGGGTGGGGGAACCTGGGGCAGGGTGTGGCGGGGGAACCTGTGGAGTGGTGGCCTGGGGAATGGAGGACGGAGACTTCGTTGTGGATCTGCGGGGTGGGGGTGGGGTCTTGATCTTCTGGCTCCTGGGGGACTTGAGGGTTGGGGCCTCAGTCTGACTGTGCCTGGGGGAGGGTGTCCGGGTGTGAGGGGCACTCCCCTTTGTGTGTGGGGACTTCCTCTTCCCCTTGTAAGATGGATCTGCTGAGTCGGTGGGGAAGAGGCCAAGGTCACAGAGGAAGAGCTTCTGTGGAGATGGGGTTGCAGGTGAGGCAAGGGAAGGGAGCTGGGAGGGAGAGGTATCGGAAGACTGCGGAGTGGCTGTGGGTGACTGTGTGTGTGTCTGCAAACCATCCCCTGTGAGTGTGGTATCAGTCCCCTGCGCTTGCTTGTGTGCATGTCTAGCCCTTGGTTTGGGTGTTTGTGTGCTGCCTGTGTCTGTGGGTTTGTGAGAATGTGCAGGTGTGTGTGTGCTTGGGACAGGTAGGGTGCTAGGAATCATGGGTGGTGCAGAGGTAGGAGGGGTGCAGGACTGTTGGAAGAGGAACACTGCTGCCGTCAGGGAAGAGGGCACGGACTGATTGGTCCTCTGTAGGGCAGACATGCCTGATGAAATGCCCTCCAAGAATGACACCAGTTGTGTCAACAGACTGGTGTGTGCATGGAGGACACTCAGCATTGATGTCTGCCCTACATGGATCTGTCTAAGCAAGTCCACAGACTCCTCACTCAGGGCAGCAGGGGACACAGGGGCAGGGGGTGCGGTGCCTGGCACAAAGGAGACATGCTCCCAAACACGGGAGCCTCCACGGACCTCTGGGATGGGAGTCGATGGGAGGGTGGTGATGGTGGTGGTGGGGGCGGTGGCGGGTACAGCCTTACTAGCTGGGGTTTGGTGGCTGCTGACACCCGCCTCCACAAGGTAGTCATCCTCCAAGCTGCTGTGGCCATCAGCTGAGGTTGATGTTGCTGAGCAATGCTCGGGGTGGCTCCACTCGCCCTCCGTGCCGCTGGGTCCCTCTGACTCCTCACCTTCTGTCCCAGTCAGGCTCTGTGGCTCCTCCTGGTCTATGGAGCTGTCCCCTCCTGTGGCCGTGGATGTATCTGGATAGAATTAGGAAAAAAGAGAACAACATCAGTCACCTGCACTGACTGCACACACCACAGTGAGTACATCACATCACAGGGCAAGCCCTGTCATCATCAGCTGAACACTGCTCAAAGTGCTCACACTGTTTAGAATAAGCCAATTGTCAGTCTCACCATCAACCATGGCACTCATATCCCTCCTGGACTTGCACCCATATGTCTGTTGCATGATGGATGCTAATACCCCAATGTGCCGACATGCACCACCTACACATTTGTTGGACATGCAAGTGAACATGTAGGAGTATGTCACTTTACACACATCACATCTCTTGCCACTGCCTCAGTACAGGTGTCAGGATGAAGGGATGGGCAGAGTCTCATTTCACATGCTTGTGATGCATGCCAGCAACAAACACTATGATGTTCTCATGTCCTGATAGTCAATGCCACAATGGGGTGCATGGAGCACATTTGAACACAATGCAGGATCACTCGTAGCAAGTTAAATGCCATGGCACTGGCATGCCTGGAAAGTCAGTCAACACTGTCTCCTGTCATAGGGGCAGTGCATCCAGACAACACCAGTGTGCACTGTGTCACAATCATAGCTCATGGGTAAAGCAAACTCTGCAGCTGACAAGTGCATTTGCCCATCCCCTGCAAACAACATATCCCGGACCCAGAAGACCCAACAATATACAAAACAGATATATGAGTCTCAGCGAACACAACTCCCTGTACATTAGCACAGCACAGTCTGCTTTGCATGTAACACAGCTGCATGAAGTGCACCGTTGCATACACCATTGTGCACTGTCAAGTGATCACACACCTAAATGTCACACAGGTATTGTCTCTCATAGTCACATCTCAGATGTCCTGCTGACCCTCAAAACTCATGAACACCACAGTTGTACGGAAAAGGAAGTCACACCACAATGACACAGAGACAGACACCTGAATGCACATGTCACTAAGCACAACCTGTAAGTTGATACACAGGAGTGGGATTACAGAGTGTTTGGAAATGCCCTTGAGTAGGCATGACTGCCCAGGTCTACGTGAAACAGTGTTTAGCCCTGGACAGTAGTCAGGTGGCTAAGCAAGTGTGACACACTTGATATACATACTCATGAGGCACACAAATTGGAGTACCCTGCTGCATGTGTATGTTTGAAATACCCCAGCCACATGTGGCGAGTCAGACCAGCAATTGTAACACATATCAAGGGCACACTCAGATTACATGTCAGATCTCAGGAATTGTGTAAACAATTGACCCACCCATGAAACACACAACAAAGTCACGGTAACAGATGCTATCCGGAACCTGAAGCATAGCTGACTGCAGGGACACAGTGCCCTAGTGACACAAGCAACAGACTGTGGGGTCCACACTTGTGGATCAGATGAGGAGGGTGCATCACACAATTGAGAGACCTGAGTATTGGACTACAAGACCTATGTAATGTGGAATTGTGACCAGGCCAAAAGACTGCAATTAGCATGTCAGACATAGTACACTGATTAGGCATGGACTTACCCCCTCCTTGCTGCTGTCTGGCCTTCAGCTGTCCATCCAGGTCCGGGAAGACCATCGCCAGTATCCGGAGCATGTGGGGGGTCAGGGTCCGGTGTCCGCCCCTCCTGCGAGGAGGCGACAGCTTCAGCTGGACCCTTACGATCCTCAGGGTCCAGCCCCGAAGGTCCTGCCACCTCTTCTGGCAGTTGTGCATCCGGCGCTTGTAGACCCCTACAGATCGAACTGCCCAGGCGATTGTCAGCCATATCTGCTGCTTTTGGTGGGCATCAACCTGTGAGGATGACAAAGTTAAAAGTCCATTAACACACATGGCCCATATTTGTGCTGCACACAGTTGGATATACATGTCGTCATCACAAAGGAAAATGAGTTACACAGGTAGTGCACCCATGGGAAAGGACAAATGCCATGCATGTCTGACATGTTAACAATTCCTGGTAAGTTTAAGCTTGACCAAATGTACTTTAGCTGTAGAACACCTGTTCATTACATGTACCTACACACTTTGGGGGATGAAAGTACTCAGTAAGTTTGCTTGCCACTGGTGTACACACTACTAGTACTGCTAATCAGACAACATGCACAATTAGGAAGGCCGTGGACTGCACACTCACCTGCTCCCCTGGTTTCCCATACAGCTTGCTGTACTGTGGAAGGAGCCCGTCCAGCAGGGCCTGGTTCTCCTCCTCAGTGAAGGCTGGTGCCCTCTCCAGAGTGTGTGCCATAGCAGTAGCCAGAGGATGCAGAGACAGCAGCAGTGGTAGCAGGGATGTGGTCCAGTAGCATGTAGTGCAGGCAAGTGAGCTCCCTGGGGGCCAGCCAGCCTTAAATCTGTGCTGCAGATGCAGAATCTGGGCCATGTGTCCCAAGTGATAGGTCCAACATGGATGCATTCTATGAATCTGGCCAATCCAGGTAAATGTACGACTTGTACATGTCTTCCGTATCGTTCAAATCTTCATCTTCATAAAACCCTAGGAATTGCAACATTGTTGTAGGCATCCAACTGAAGTTCCAGCGCACAATTCGTACAAGTTTTGAATCTGCATCCGTCTCCATGACAGTCCAGAGCCAATGGGTGCGCCCGGCTCGGTCAACTGACTGTACAACGCGAAGTTTGAAAATACACATGCACCCGTCTCTATACAGTTCAATGGCCAAGGCGTATGCCGGGCTCGGTCCATGCCTTCCCGACGTGTATGCATGATAGTCACCCGTGTCGGACCTCATTGCAGTCAATGGCTAAGCGTATGCACGGCTCAGTCCTAAACTGTGCAATGCATACGCATAGTCACCCGCGTTGGACCTCATTGCAGTCAATGGCCAAGCGTACGTATGGCTCGGTCCTGAACTGTGCAATGCGTACGCATAGTCACCCGCGTCGGACCTCATTGCAGTCAATGGCCAAGCGTACGTATGGCTCGGTCCGGAACTTTGCAATGCGTACGCATAGTCACCTGCGTTGGACCTCATTGGTGTGACTATTTGACGACTTCAACACAAAATTACTTGCCTGGGACTCAGGTGCACACCTACCACACTACAGCATTGGCCACACAGTGTTCCATGGCATGTAAGGCTGCATTCCCTTTGTGTTTGGGGGGAGCAACATTTGGTTTGTTGTGTGGCACTTTTGTGCAGCCACTCCCAGGTTGTGCACATGTTCATGGGGACAGAATCCTTTGTGTGTTGTGCACATTACCACTGTGATGTGCATCTGTACAGTTATGGGCATGAGTCATGGACACAGTTTCATGTTGGATATGTTTAGGACATGTCACATACACCCTGAGTCCTGGGGGTGATGGTATGTACGTCACAGTGAGACCTATAGCCACAATTCTAATGTACACCCACAGTCTGTGTGCATGTTGTGTCTCAGATGTGGCTGATCAATTGTGCCCAATGGGAGACAGTCTCCACATCCATGTGGTTTGTGCATCATCATTGATGTTGTGTGTGTGTATACAAGACGTACATGTAGGGCCTGCAGAGACAACAGTGGGCACTACCTTTGGGACTCATGGTTGCCTTGTGGCGTGTACATAATACGCCATGTCATGCCAGTGTCCATGTGGCAATACAGGGACCCTGGGTATCTGCATGGCAAAGATCTGTGATGCCTGGGAGACATCAGGCCTCACTTGTCAATGTGATGTGTGTTTGCAACGACACAGCAGTACATAGGGAGGGTGACACAGCCCAATGATTGGCCATTGCACTACATGGGACTTATGTGGACATGTGTACTTGAGATATGAGGTGATGGGCATGTAGGTGACATATGTGTCCATGCCCAACAGCACACACCTCAGTACATTGTGTATTGTCATGATGTATCATATGATATTTTGCTTGGTCATAGCCACATGGGTGGATGAATCGACAATCTTCCTTTGTGCATCTCTGTTCTGCAGGGCACCAGCTGTCCATAGACCTTTCCCAGATATTGAAACCATGCAGGAACGCGACTGCATCCAATGGTACCGCTTCACCAGGCCACTGATTGAGGAGTTGGCGGAGCAGTTGGCGCCACATCTGCTACCTGGCCAGACATACCCTACAGCACTGACCCTAGAGGTGAAGGTGATGGCAGCCCTGCACTTCTTTGCTACTGGTACCTTCCAGTACACTGTGGCTACTGCTGGTGGTATGTCCCAAACTATGTTTAGTCATGTGCTACGCGATGTCTTGGAGGGGATATTGCATTTCCTTGACCTGTACATCAAGTTTACTAGCCCAGGTCAACTCACTGAAATAAAGGATGCCTTTTATACACTGGGGAGGATGCCGAACGTCATCAGATCTATTGATGGTACACATGTGCCAGGCACATGAGCAGGCATACCGGAACAGGAAACATTTCCACTCCATCAATGCTCTGGTGGTATGTTTTGCAGACATGTGTATCACACATGTGTGTGCACGTTTCCCCGATTCTGCGCAAGATGCCTACATCATGAGGAGTAGATGCAATGCAACGCTGATGTCACAGATGCCAGACCAGCGTGCCTGGCTTGTCGGTGTGTACTGACTGTTTACCATTGTGTGTGTTTGGCAATGTTGTATTCCACCCTCCTTCAAACTCTGCTAATTGTTCAATTGTTTGTGTGTAGGTTACTCCGGATATCCCAACATGCCGTGGTTGCTGACACCCCTCAGGAACCCTGTAACACCAGCCAAGATGTTCTACAATGAGGCACATGGTCGGAGCAGGAGGGTGATTGAGCGGACATTTGGTCTCCTGAAAAGCCGCTTCCGCTGCCTGGACTAGACCGGAGGGGCCCTTCCATATGAGCTTGCAAAGGTGTGCAAAATTATCCTTGTATGCTGCATGCTACACAACATGGCAGTGCGGAAGAAATTGCCTCTCATCCAGGATGACGATGACCTACCTCCGCCACCTGTGGAGGATCCAGGCCTGGGCCACGATGCCAGTGATGATGATGATGAGGGTGACGTCCGCACATAGCTCATCAACAACTTCTTCACCTGAATGTGAGTTTACAGGGTTGTTATGTCAATGTGTTGAGTTAGCCACAAATGTGTTGTGGCTGCTCTATTGCTGTTTGAGTGTGTCTGTGTGCTACTTGACTGGATGCGTGCAGTGATGTGTCCTTTCAGGTGGTCTGTACTCCACTGTAGTGTAGAACTGCTAACTTGGTTCTGTGTAGGTTTCTTGTGACATGTTTTGTGCATGTGTATTGCATTTCTCTCCTGTTCTGCTGTGCTTTTGACTGTGTCTTGTGTCTGTCCTTCCCAGGGTACTTTGCCTGTTGTTTGGTCAACAAAGACCACCAACACCCAGAATCCAACACCAGTTTGGAAGTTGTCAATTCCCATCAAGTGATGTGCCGCACACCTCTGGACTTCAATTCTCCGACACTTTGTGACCGTGTGTCCACTGTAACGTACAATTACCTTGCAACTATTGTGGAATAAACATGTTGCTGATGTGTAATGAACCTGTGCTACGCTTTGTTATGTGCATTGTCTGTCTTCCCACATCCGACTGACATTTGCTTACCTCACCTGTGGACTTGTTACCACTGACTGTGGATAGGTGTTGTGTCTTTGCATACCAATGTATTTCAGGTCAACATCATTGTGTGGGATGAGTTACATGGCCATGGTGAGCACGTGTTGTGGCGCCATAGTGGTGTGTCTCCCTCACATTTGTCACATCACCATGACTCACATAACGGTGGTCACATTGTTGTAGTATTTGGCATGCACTGTGTTGGTTAGCAGATCAACATCTCCATGACACATGACAAGTTGGAATCACAACAGAGGCAAGTATGGTGTACTGGTGAGTTTATTTACAAACATGTGTGAGGATAGTGCACAGGATGGTGGGTGCCATACATTGGGTTTTGAATCCAAAGTTCACAGTAGAGTTGGAAATGTTGGTAGCTGAAATGTCCAGAGTAAAGTCCACAGTCATCTGCTACATTGGACCAACATGAACCCTCCATGTCATGTAGGTGAGTTGTGTCAGATACGACAAGGTGAATGGGTTGCACACAAAGAACATTGTCCAGAACAGTTTTAGAGGACCTGGTGGATGTGCAGGGACATCTGCGTCTCACATGTCCTGCTTCGGACGACCCCTCTTCTTCTTGGGGGGGTGCTCAGGTGCAGGCATCTGCGGTGCAGGGGACTCTCCGCCAGAGTCATCCTCCCTCCCTGTGGCACTGGCAGATGGTGTGGCAACAGGTGTTGTGGCCACAGAGGGAGGTGTGGACATATTTGTGCTGATCTGGCGGAGGCATAGGAGTATATCCCGATGCACCGCAGTAAGTGCATCCCACTTTGCCTCCATGCGGGCATGGTGGGCAGCCTGCTCCTGTTGAATGTCCTTGAGGATCCCCACTACCTGGCGAAATCCTCCGGTGCTATCTTGGTATGCATCTATGATGCGTGCCAGTTGGGGGTCATCATGCAGTCCAGACCCCTCTGCAAGGCGCACCCTCTGCCTCCCACCCCTCCCAGCACCCCTATCCACATGGGGAGGACCTGCGGCAGCATGCACTGGTGACACTGGGACCTCTTGGGTGTTGTTGCTGGTGGTGTTGTCTGTAGCTTCCTGGGAGTCCTGTGTCCCTGTGCTGTCGGTGTTCCTGAGGCCTTGGTCTGTCCGTGTTGGCAGGGGTGCCCTGACTGTTTCCAGATGCTGGAGGAGTGGGTACAGTGGGTGCAGATATTGGTACTGCTGGTGCTGCATGATGACTCACACACCGGAGGTGCCAGGTTGATCGTCGTCATCCGAAGTGGACCGAGACAGATCCACACCAGAGAGCTGAGGGTCTACCAGAGTCTGGGACAGGGACTCGTCTTCATTTGGTGCTGTGTCCCCAGCACTACCTGTGTTTGGAAGAGACACACAATGTAAGTTAGGTTTCTACAGGCATCAATGCTTCACATACATGACATTTTCTACTGTACGTCCGGATGCCTGCCTGTACACTGCTTTGTCCAGGGTTGGCACGGACAGAGATTGATATTGGTGTTACACATTGCTCAGCCAAAATGAAACATTTCAATGTGCATGTCGAAGTGTGTGCATGCCCAGCTCATTTATAGATTTGTCTGTACATGGCCATTACTATTCAAGGGCCATCACGTTGCTAACACAGGTGTGTCATCCCTGTACACATGTGAGCTTTAACGAGGAATTACGTGCTATTCCACTGAGGATATGTTGTAAGATTGGGGCATGTGTGGTAGCAGATTTTGCTAGTCTGTGTGTGCCACATTGGTGTATTGGTACGACATGGTCACAGTCCGGTATGCCTGTGATCTCTTTGGAGGAAATGTTTTTTGACAGTGTTCCTAGTTCCCATCTCATTTCATACAAGTGATGATGTCACCATTGTTAATGAGTCTGGTGATGAGTTTTGTACGTGCATATGTGATTTGACTTGTCAATGTTCTCCATGGTGACATGGATTGGGCAAGTAGTACTCTGGCTTTTCAATGCTCATGACAGTGAGGGCCGGTGGTGTGTGTGTTGCAGTTTGGCTGCTGTGAGTAGCATGTTTCCTCCAATGCAGTCCAGGTTGGACCTTGTGTCTACAGTGTCTATGTCAGTGAGTGCTGTGTTGTGTGAAGGATGCATATGTTTCAGTATGATGTAGGAGTGGAATGCAGCTCACAACAGCACCGAGTGTGAATGAGACCATGCTATGGTTTCGGCTATATTGGTGTGGTATTCCATTCACTGTCATATGTCCCCTGTCAATGATGTATATGTGAGTTCTTGTGTGTTTTGTGCAATGTACCATATATGGTCCTCCACACTTTTCATCTGCAAGACACACCTCCTCAGCCAGGCCAGGGGGCACCCCTGGACACGGCATTCCCAGACAATGAGTTTGAACATATGGTTGCAATGGCTGTGTGTGCGACCGGGTTTTGTTTGGCCAGTGCATATGTGTGATTGTCAGCCACACCATTTCTCAGGCCAACGTGTCAGACTTCTTGCCCGGGCATCATCTTTGTGGGTGACTGGTACCACGTGTGCAATGTGTTTTAGCATAGAAGGTGTGTGTATGGCCAGCATCGGTGTTATTTGTTTACATGTCAGGGCCTCCTTCTCTCCCAGGCCAGTTAACCCATCATGAAGTGTGCCAACATTGCAGTGGGTGCAGGTTAACTTTAAAGATATCAGTCAGTGCAGTCCTGGTGTTTGTTGGTGCCGAGTTCCCAGCATGGCCTTGTGCTCCCCACAACAGAGCCCAGTGTCAGACATCTTGTCAGTCCATTCCCACTCCCTGTGAGGCGAGCATGGTTCAGTGTGAGCTTGATGGGCCATGTGGGTGGGTGGGCAATGTCTATGACTGCAACTCCGATCATGCTCTTGGCTACACCCCCCTTCCCAGCATGCCCATACTTCCTTCCTTTTGACTCTGCTTCCCTGTGAGGGGGTGTGACAGCAATGGCAAGATTGCTGACTGTGCAGTCCTGGTGTTTGTTGGTGCCCAGTTCCCAGCATGGCCTTGTGCTCCCCACAACAGAGCCCAGTGTCAGATATCTTGTCAGTCCATTCCCACTCCCTGTGAGGCGAGCATGGTTCAGTGTGAGCTTGATGGGCCATGTGGGTGGGTGGGCAATGTCTATGACTGCAACTCCGATCATGCTCTTGGCTACACCCCCTTTCCCAGCATGCCCATACTTCCTTCCTTTTGACTCTGCTTCCCTGTGAGGGGGTGTGACAGCAATGGCAAGATGGCTGACTGTGAAGTCCTTATGGTTGTTTGGCTACAAGTCCAAAGAGAGCCCCTGTGCTTCCCACAGCAGCACCCAGTACGGTGTATCTTTGGCTGATATTTCACTACGGTGTGAGTCAATGCATTCTACCCGGTGAGTTGTGTGGAGTTTGTGTTGAGGGGTGTGTGTGTCTCCACTTGCTGGTAAGTATGGTCACAGCTGTCAGTCCTCTTTCCCACCCGGCCAGACATCCCACCATGAAACGTGCTTCCATTAGAGGGCGTGCAAGTTGTCTTTCAGGATGTCAGTCAGTGGTGTCCTGCTTCTGATTGGCACACAACCCCTACCAGGGCCTTGTGCTCCCACAGCAGGACCCAGTGTCAGCCATCTTGTCATTCATTTTCCACTCCCTGTGATGTGGGCATGGTTCAGAGAGGTCTTGATGGGCAAATTTGGAGGGGGAGCATTATCTGTTACAACAAACCCCATCATGCTTTTAGATACACTCACTTCACCTGCATACTCACTATTTCTTACTGTCAGTCAGCTGCACTGTGAGGTAGTGTGTTTGTGGTGGCAAACTGTCTGACAGTGTTTACTTGGCTTTGTGCCACTGCCTTGCTCTATTTGTTTATAGGTTGGTACATGTCATGACACAGTTCCAAGTCACTATGAGATGGTAGGTATTGTGTTTGTCTGACTAGCATACACATCTTGGGATGATTATTGGGTACTGTGGCTTTGCTAACGGTGCATGGTTTCACTGACCCCTTGCCACACAATATTTAGTATCTTGGTTGTGTACTCACCAGCCTCTGGTATGTCTGCTAGACCATGGACGCTCTCTGTTGGTAGGATGTCCCGCACCTTCTCCTCCCTGGTCCTGAAGTATACTGGTTTGGCAGAAGGGCCACCGCCAGTGCGCTGACTCAAGGCGTGATCTTTCTCGATGAGTTTTTTGACCCACCTGCACATGTCATAACACCTGTTCTGGATATCGTCCTCTGTGCGCAATGTTGGTGCTTGTGCGTTCACCTTGTCCACAATCCTTGCCCACATCTTTGCTTTCTGTGACATTGGGGTGCTTTGGACCAATGTACCAAACAAATGTGGCTCTACTCTGATGATCTCGTCTACCAGCACTTCTAACTCACTATCTGTGAACTTTGGATTCTTCTTTGGGGGCATGGTGATGGATGGTGGTGGTGAGTGATGTGTGTGAGGGTGCAAGTGAGGGTGGGTTAGTGTTGGTTTTGCTAGCTGTATGTGTGGGTGCTTTTCGTGAGGTGCTAATGGTGTGAAAGCTGTGTGATGGGTGAGTTGGGAGTGTGTCTGTGGTTGCTGTGTGATGGTGTTTTCTGCTGGCTTTTGTCTCCTATTTGCAAAGGATCATGGTAGTGATTGATGTCCTTTAAATAGGTGGAGTTGTAGGTTTGTCTTTGATCCAGGTTTTTTTTAAATATTTATTGACTTTGTCATTGCTTTGTCATTGCTTGTTTGGTCCTTTTTTGTATTTTTTACTTTGGTTTTTCTAGGCATGAAGGAGACGTTCTTCTGACCGAGACGGACGCTGATGTTGGCTCATGCGGGCTTCTCTGGCTCATTCACGCTGACTTTCTTCTGTGTTTCATACGCGTTGGTTGCGGAGATCTCTATTGCTTGAGGTCCCTGTTTTCTGTGCGTGTTGGTCATGTAGCTTGGGCTCCGTGCGTGTTGGTCTGGGTTTACAAGTATTGCATCGTACTGCGCAGATCGGACATCGTGGGTGCATTCCTGGTACGTGCCGGTCGGTGCAAATCACGTTGGTTTTCCGGGCGACTCACTGTTTTCCCTACAGCTCGGGCGTGCGGCTTGTATTCCGTACATGTCGGTTGTAATTCATACACGTTGCATCGTACTGCACGGGTTGTACGGTGCCGATCCATGTCGGTCGGTCTCCGTTCCGGGTCCGTGTCGGTCGGTACGTTTTGCGGCCGGAATCGGCCCCTGAGTAGTAAAAGAAAAGTAACATGCACTTTACACAAACACGAAGGAAATAGCTTTGCGCATGTATGCACTAATGTTAAATAATATATGAAAGAACTTAAACCCGTAATAACATTGTGCTTTGAAAGAATTGAGAAATATTGCATGACTAGGCCGCATGTGCATTTTGTAGTTTGCATGTTGCATCTTGCTTTAAAATAATAACTAATACCGCTTTTGCTGAAAGCTGTGCTAGGAAATATGCTAACAGGGAATAGTGCAGAGGTGGGTAGTAAACAGTGAAAAGTGCATTATCATATAATTAATCAGTGTTCATATTCCATTTGCTATTGTGAGCTGGATGAAACACCATCTTTCTTAATTTAGCCAAATAGAGGAGGGGTGAATAAAGGAGTGAAATTGTTCTGTCAAAGGCAAGACAAGAGCGCTAAGCGCAGCAGAAGAGATGCAGGGGTTGAAGGCCAGTGTGATGATTGTCTGCCAAGGCATGTGCCCAACTGTGGGACCAGAGACTTATTCCGTGGACGATGCTGAAATTTATGAATTAAAATGTTTAAATGTATCTTGTTGAACGAGTCATGAGAAAGAGTCAAGAACAAAGCGATGGGAAAGGATGTAGAACAATATAATGACTAAATTGTAAGTGAAGTCACAGTGGTGTGACAATACCACCTCCCAAACCGACCAATCCCCTGTCGAGTTTTGTAAAATGTTACACCTAATGTGAGACGGACATGTGGGTTTTAGGGTATAACTGGGGTGCCTTTAGGGGTGTGGTTTAGACTTGCAGGAAGAAAGAGAAGAGGGGTGAATGCGTCGGTGTTCGTCGGTTTGCAGAGAGGCCTAGCTTTTCCTGTCCCTGTCCTGCTACTGGGTTCTGAAATCTTTGTTCCCTGCTCTATTTCAGGGAACCCCCACCATCACCTAGGCCGAGGGGGTGGTGTTCAACAGACATTAGGTTTGTATTATTCTGACCCATTCTTGCAAAATTACTTGCAAATGTATTTTGTCTCTGAAACTTTTATCTCTTCACCTATCCACTCTGTCAAAGGCATATTGATACGTATGATTTTAGATGAAACTATTGTTTCTTTATCTATCCCCTCTGTTAGGTGTATTTCGTTTTGCATTTAATTTTGCTGAAACTTTTGTCTCTTCATCTATCCACTCTTTCATGCACAATGTCATTGCTTATATGATGAGTTTGTATTCATTTGTACTTGCTCATGTTTTCTCTCCCTTTGTGAATTTCATTGTTTGCATTTTGTGACCGTATGCAATGAGCATTAGTCATTTATTTTGAGATAAAACTTTATTAACTTTACTGAGTCTGTTTTTATTTAGCTGACTGAATAGTTAGTTAGATAGCATTTTCATTACCATCAACTATTCAACTAATTGGTTCATCGACCAAGTAGAAGGAAAGTTGATATGAGTTAGATAAGTATTTATGATGTCACACATGGATTTTAGAAGGAAAAGTATTGAATGTATATAAATTGACCCCAGCACATCAGAGATTTGGGTGAATGTGTATGGGCCATTGTTCTGTGATAATATTGAGTATTGATCCCTGGTCAGGTATTAGCCTCGCGCCGGATAGGTGTATGATAGCAAGCAGCGCCCGAGGAGTATGCCCAATTACAAGGTGAGGCCCTGGGTCTCCCTTGGGTTGGTTCTAGAGCCTGAAGGACAGCAGAAACCTCAGTGTGTGTGTGTGTGTGTGTGTGTGTGTGTATGGGTGTGTGTGATTGTGTGTGGGGGTGCGTGTGTGTGTGTTATTTCAATTTCATAGAGCACTGTTCCGGCTTAAAGACAAGCACAAAGTCAATATGTGATAGGAGAGGCAGCTGGTTGGTGGATGGTTAATGCATTCTGATGTTTTGTTCTTCCAAGAGGTGAGTCTTCATCTCTGGAGCAGCACTGGGGCAGTCCTAATGGATATGAGGATGTTGTTCCAGGTTTTGGGTGCATAGATGGGATAGGCCTGCTGCATTTATATTTATTCTATGCCTCTTTTCTTTTTTCTACTTCTATTAATTCTCTGTTGTGGAACTAGATGTGTTAGGTCAGTGTTCATCACTTCAGGCCGTATTTGTGGAAACAGAAATCACCCTAAGCACATATCATAAGCCATTGGTAGAGTTGTTTACCATGAACGGTGCGGCCTCTGACATACCAAGAATTGAAAAATTAAAGCATAAATAAGTTGCAAGTATTCTGTTACAAAATCAAACATGTGTGGAACATGACAGCAGATTTCTTGTCTCAGTTGCTGATTGAGAGGGTGGAAGGAGAAGTTGTGAGAAGTGGACCAGTATTGATGAATGAATAAAAGACGATGTGCAGGTGTTTGGAAACCAAATTTCTGTGGTTCTGGGTGGGGCTTAGAAAGAGGAAGAGAAGTCGAAGGGTGTGTAAGACGATAAGGGCCTCTTGAGGTCGAGGTGGTAGATTTGTGATGGATTGGAAAGACATACATCTTTGAGTGTGGAGGAAGGCACTGTGATGAATCAGTTAACAGCGGTTCGTCAATGCGATAAAGGATCATATGTAGCTGGCACTGGCCATTTGAGTGAAGCAGAAGTGTGCCTTTAGAAAAATAGGAGAATATGCGCACCACACCAAGGTGCCGATTCCGATCCTGGAAAACTCGGGTACGAACCGTCGGTCGGAGCGTTTTCTCCGTCCGACTCGTACCCGGGAACAAAAACCCTACAAACTTGCAAGTACGATTCGTACGGAAACACCATTTCCGTACGAGTCGGACAAAACACCGACCGACAGTAAAATACATACGAATGTGATCCGGAACACCGCGGACGTGACGTCCGGACGGAGTTAGGCATGTTTTTACGTACCAGCAAGTACGATTCGTACCGACAGCAGTCCGGACGGCAATATTTTTACGGCACCCAAAAAGTGCCGGAAAAGGTAAGTACGCCGCGATGCGAGCGGTATAGGGGGCCCGGTACACGCTGCCCCCCAGCCCCCGTATGTACACGCCGTCCCCCCCAACCCCCCTGTATGTACGAGATGTACCCCCACCCGTGAATGTACACCCGTGTATGTACACCCGTGTATGTACACCCGTGTATGTACGAGACGTACCCCCACCCGTGAATGTACACCCGTGTATGTACACCCGTGTATGTACACCCGTGAATGTACACCCGTGTATGTACACCCGTGTATGTACGAGACGTACCCCCACCCATGAATGTACACCCGTGTATGTACACCCGTGTATGTACACCCGTGAATGTACACACGTGAATGTACACCCGTGTATGTACACCCGTGTATGTACACCCATGTATGTACGAGACGTACCCCCACCCGTGTATGTACACCCGTGTATGTACACCCATGAATGTACACCCGTGAATGTACACCTGTGTATGTACACCCGTGTATGTACGAGACGTACCCCCACCCGCGAATGTACACCCGTGTATGTACACCCATGTATGTACACCTGTGAATGTACACCCGTGTATGTACACCCGTGTATGTATGAGACGTACCCCCACCCGTGAATATACACCCGTGTATGTACACCCGTGTATGTAGACCCATGAATGTACACCCGTGTATGTACACCCGTGTATGTACAAGACGTACCCCCACCCGTGTATGCATGGTGCGGACCCCCAGCGCATAGCGCTGGGGGTCCGCACCGTACATACACGGGTGGGGGTACGTCTTGTACATACACGGGTGTACATACACGGGTGTACATACACGGGTGTACATTCACGGGTGGGGGTACGTCTCGTACATACACGGGTGTACATACACAGGTGTACATTCACAGGTGGGGGTACGTCTCGTACATTCACGGGTGTACATTCACAGGTGTACCTACACGGGTGTACATACACGGGTGTACATTCACGGGTGTACATACACGGGTGTACATTCACGGGTGTACATTCACGGGTGTACATACACAGGTGTACATTCACGGGTGTACATACACGAGTGTATATTCACGGGTGTACATACACGGGTGTACATATATGGGTGTACATTCACGGGTGTACATACACGGGTGTACATACACCGGTGGGGGGACGGCGCATACATACGGGGGCTGGGGGGGGAAGGCGCGTATGCGGGCACATGTCTCCATGGTTGCTATAGAAGTTCGCTCCGTACGGTGTTTTTTCCATACGGTTGTACAATCGGACGCACGGGACGGATCGTACTTGCGCGCTCGGACTTCAGTTTTATGATTCGTACGGAAAATCGGCCGGGGACGTGTCGGACACTTTTTCCCAATGCGATTCGTATGTTTTTTTTCCCCTACGAATCGTACTTGCCAGTTTGTACGGTACTTGTACGATTTGTACGGAAAAAAATCCGGATACGATTCATACGGGGAAAATTTCTCCAGGATCGGAATCGGCACCCAAATGTGAACCTTTTCATGCGTGTCAGTATGCAGACAGAATATTGAGTCAGAAATGTCGAGTTACACAAATATCGATTTGGAAATATCATGACACAGAAATATTGACAGGAAGAATATCGTGGTCAAGAATATTGACTTTAAAGTAGGGGTGGGCGGAATTTGCGTAATCGCGTTACGCAAATCTCCGCGAAACGGTAAAAAATCTCCGTGAACACGCAGAAATTCCGCGAACACGCGGAATTGCTTGTTCGCGATACTTTTTGCCTGTTCGCGATCGCTGTTTGCGTGCTCGGGGTGAAATATCTCACGAACACGCATATCAAGAACGCGAACAAGCAAAAAATTTCGCAAAGTCGCGGAACGCAGATTTTTGGCCAATTTCGCGTTCTCCGCGGAACGCGAAATTACCCAAATTCCGCAAATTCCGCGAACGGAACGGAATTTACCGCCCAGGCCTACTTTAAAGTAAGAAATAAAGTTTTTAAAAATATGGAAGTCATTAATATCATTAATATCATTCGCAAAAATATAATTGTTTAAAATATAGATTTTTTAATTAGGGTTATGTATTTTAGTATTAATTTTAAATGTATGTGATCTATTTTTTTGTATAAGTATTGCTTTTGGTTTTTAATATATGTGTTACATTTTTAGTATTTATCAATTTTATTTTAATTACATTTTGCGTTTTTTCATTCCGTAGTGGGTTGTGGGTTTACAGGGGAATAGGGTGGGAAGTAATTTAACTATCATAAATTAATGATTTTTAAAAATTTATAAAAATGTATTTAATTCAGATTTTTAAGTGCTTATTGTAGGAAGTACTTAATTATTATGTAACTATTAATTGGTTGTTAATAATGATTAATTAATTGGTAAATTATTATGTTAATTGTAATGTTATGTGTTTTGGGGTTTATTGGGGTAAAGGATGGGATGTAATTTATTTGTAATTAATTAATCTTTTTGTTAATTAATGCTAATTAATTAATAAAAATCCAAATATGGCAATTGGGTAATTAATTTTAGATGTGAGGTTTTTTTTTTCCGTTTTTTTTTTCTGAGTTTTATGAAGTGCAAACTTGACCTGAAGCTATCGGGTATCAGAGCACTTTACATGAGCACCAGTTGCGTTACATGAGGACACATTTATTTTTGTTGGGTATAGTGATAAAGGGTGGGAATTAATTTATTCAGAATTAATTATTAAGTATTTGATAATTGATAATATTTAATTATTTTAAAATTAATTATGGAAATTGGTAATGATTTTTAGGTGTGGTTTGTGGGGTTTATAGGGCTAGAGGGTGGAAAGGAGTTTATGTTTAATTAATTAATAATTAGTTGATAATTAATATTAATTCATCAATTGATAATTAATTAGGGTAATTGTTTATTTGTTTGTGTGTGAGTTTTGGTTTTATAGAGGTAACGTTTGGGAAGTAATTTGATTTTTATCTGTTTTAATTTGTTTTTTAATTAATAATATCTCTTTATTCGATAGTTAATTATGTTTATTATGGAGGTACATTTTTTTAAAATGTAGATGTGTGTTGTGAATTGTGTGGTGTTATAGGGTAGAAAACAAAAAAAATTACATTTATGCAATAATTAATGATTTTGTTTATAAATAATTTCTAATTAAAAATAGTTATTTGTTTGTAAATTATTTTTAAATGTATTTAATATAATATTTCTTGGCATTTGTCATATCTATTTAACATTATAATATGTTTCTATTTTTTAGATTATTTAAAATATTTTCATATATTTTTCTTTTATTTTACATATATTTTGTGTTGGTTACTTTTTGTTTGTTTTTAATTTTGAACTCACTGGAGTGGGAATATACATTTTTACCCATCCGCTATCCAACACTTTCCCTATGGTTGCACTAACTGGAATGGGAATAGTATTTTTTTACCTCTCCGCCATCTAACACTTTCCCTAGTATTGCACTAACTAGTTTGGGAATAGAATTTGTACCCCTCTCCTATCCAACACTTTCCCAACTGTTGCACTCACTGGAGTTGGAATAGTAATTTTAGTCTTCCACTATCCAACACTTTCCCTACTGCTGCACTCAGTGGAGTGGGAATAGCAATTTTTACCCCTCCGCTATCCAACACTTTCCCTACTGTTGTACTCACTGGAGTGGGAATAGTAATTTTTACCCCTCCGCTACCTAACACTTTTCCTACTGTTGCACTCACCGGAGTGCGAATAGTAATTTTTACCCCTCCGCTATCCAACACTTTCTCTACTGTTGCACTCACCGGAGTGGGAATAGTAATTTTTACCCCTCTGCTATCCAACACTTTCCCCACTGTTGCACTCACCAGAGTGTGAATGGTATTTTTACCCCTCTTCTATCCAATACTTTCCCTACTGTTGCACTCACTGCTGCGGGACAAATACCTAGAACCACCTGAACTGCTTGCTCTCATTAGCTAGGCGAAGTCCCCTAAGCACACAGTTGCATCCATTTATAACTCCTCCATGGCATACAGAGCGAACCACTACACTAAACCACGGCTGGCGGGGCAGCGGGAAGCTGAAATTTCATCAATATGGAAGGTTCCTGGTCTGCAGATTTGATATCCTCCCAACCCTTGGCCACCCCGCCGTCAAACAGCTCCCCCACTGTGTGTATGCCCAGAGTGTGAAGCGCCTGTGTAACCCCTCTCTCCCTACAAGGTGATAGCCATGTGCACCAGTCTATCTGCGCAGCCGGGGAGTAAAGTATCACACCTGCCTGTGATTGCAGTAGGTAGTGCCAGGCATGGGTAGTGGCATTAATAGAGTCTAAGATGCATGTCCGGCGGTTAGAAGCCTGAAACAACATTGCGGGGAGCGGAAGCGGGCATGCCACTACTGATTCAATACGGAGGTGTGGTATGTCTGGGGCGCCATGCACCCAATGATATGCATGTGCAGCTTGTGCGGCCCTGTAATACAAGTTGAAGTCAGGCGCGCCCTATCTGCCCATTCAGTATGGCAATTCCAATATCTGCCACTTTACCCGCCCATGCCAACCGAACCATCAACGTGGTGAGACGATCGAAGAAGACGCGCGGCAGGACCATAGGGATATTTGTAAATAGAAACAGAAGACGTGGCAGCACCACCATTTTCATGATGGATATTCTGCTGAGCAGGGACAACGGGAGTTTTATCCATCTTTCAACATCATCTTCCAGTTTACTAAAGGTCATCCCATAATTTTCTCTAAAGACTATATCGGAGTCTGTGTGAATTTTAATACCCAGATATCTTACCGCATCTGTGGACCACTGCAGGGGATAGTCTAGATCAAACTGAGGAGTGTTTGGGGACAATGGAAAGATGATGGACTTTGACCAGTTCACATGAAGAACCGAAAGAACTCCAAAGCGGACCACCTCGCGAAGAACTGCCGAGAGATTAGATTCCGGGTGCCTGACATAGAGGAGCGTATCATCGGCATCAGTAGAGACTATAATTTTGTAGCACGGATAACATATACCCCGATTTTGATGGTATTCCCGGAGAGCACAGGCAAGAGGTTCTGCCACTAAAGGCTAAAGCAATGGAGATAATGGGCAGCCTTGTCTCGGGGCCCCGTGAAATACGTATGGAGTCCGTCACTACTATAAAGGGTGCCAACTAATTGTAGGAAACTGGGCTCACTCCCATCCTAGTCAGAACATGTGTCATGAACGGCCACTCCACAGAATCAAATGCCTTCCCAATATCTATGAAGACTGCTACTGCTGGTGTGTCAGGCTTGGGGTGTTGTAACGCACCGAAGACCGTGTGTAGGTTATAAGTTAAGTTTCTACCCGGTACAAACCCTGCCTGTTCGGGTGCAACCAAAATTGGGACTAAGGGGACTAGATGGTTAGCAAGAATTTTTGTGAATATCTTTGTGTCCATGTTGAGCAGAGACAAAGGGCGGTATGATACACAGTACTCCAAAGACTTACCGAGCTTGAGAAGGACCGCAATCACTGCTTCAGACATTGAGGGCGGCATTTTGCCCGTAATACACATGTCATCAAACAGGGAAGTCAATTGCGGGAGCAACAAATCTAAAAATGCCCTATAAAATGAGACCGTCAGACCATCTGACCCCGGGGCACTCCCCGCTCTCATACTGGTTAAGGCGAGGAGAATTTCATCCTTCTCTATGGGTCTCATGAGAAACTTGCGGTGTGTATTAGAGAGCCACAGGAGTTGTATGTGTGACAAGTAGTCGATAATGTCTTCGTCTGTGGCCCCATTTCTGGTATCATATAATTCTCTGTAATATTCTCGGAATCTATCCGCCCCATCAGCAGCCTCAGTCAGAAGCTCACCCTCCACTGACCTAACCTCTACCTTTTGCAGTGCCTCCCTGCGTTTCAGAAGCAGTTGCGCTAGAACTGACCCTGGCTGCTCACCTTCACCAGACGCCCTGGCTGTGACATATTTGCCCATGTGCTTGACCTCATCGTCAGCCGACGCGTGATATTCACCCAGCAACTCTGCAAGGTCCCTCGTAACTGAGTCGTCCGCATCTATCAACAGGCGGCGCTCCAGAATCTTGATCTTACCCTCCAAGTCCGTCAGTCGTTTTCGTTTAGCGCGGAGGACCCCCAATTGCTTTGATAGAGTGATCCCCCTAATGTAGACTTTAAAGGTTTCCCAGACTACCTGATAGTCCTCGACAGAGCCAACGTTCTTATAAAAAAATGTCTCAATAGCTTCAGCAAGTTCTTCCTTAAATACTGTGTCAAGTAGGGAATGGGGGGGGGGACTGCCACGTGAATGGAGGAACAAGCCTGCTGGGTGTGTCGATCACCAACAGAATTGGCGAGTGGTCAGAGATCGTTCGTGGCTACACCTGGCATGAGCGGACCCTGTCACTGAGTGTCCGTGCCGCTAGCCAATAGTCAATGCGAGTGTGTAAATTATGATATGTAGAGTAGTGCGCATAGCCACCCAGTTCTGGGTTTTTCAGACGCCACACATCCATTAAGTCAAACCTAACTAACGCACATTCAACCTCCCTGGCAGCGGCCGTGACACGCCTCTCGGGTCCTCCCGATCTATCTAAACTGTGGTTTTGAACCAGGTTGAATTCACCACCCCATAGCTGGATGCCCTCGCCATGACCACCCACTCTATTCGCCAGTGCTGTAAAAAACTCAGGGTTGTTGAAATTGGGGCCATATATATTTACAATTAAAAGATCCATGCCCTTCCCAGAACATCTGGTAATGACATACCTGCCCTCAGTATCAGTGTACAGTGGGTCGAAAGTAAGTGTCGACTTGGGGTTGACCCATGTAAGGACACCGCATGCATGCGTGGTGAACCCTGCAGCATGGATGTTGCCTTGTAGGCCTCTGCTGTGTAGCATGGGGGAGGCTAGTGGGAGATATATTTCCTGCAGAAGAGCCACATCTGTAGCATGTCGCATCAAATATGAAAGGGCTTTATGAACTTTCCTATAAGCATTCAGCCCCCTGACGTTCCACCTGAGAGTGCATAGTGTGTCCACCCCAGAGTCCCGACCTTGGCCATGTACAGCGGGACCAATCTGTGTCACCATATCTCAAACGTCTATGGTGTTGTGGCGCTGCGTGATAAGTGGAATTGTCTATCAACATGCACTTTACAACATCTGAGTCTCAACAACCCTCCACCCCTCTCCCACATCAAGACCACCCCAACCAGGACTTGACGCAAACATACCCAAAACTCTACATGAAACAAAACATACTTAGCATTGCTCTGAACAAAGGAGCCGTTATTCCTCCCATCAGAAAGCTTAATTAACAATAACCAAGCGTGTGTGTTGCACTCGTAGGCAGAGGTTGCCGGTAGTATTCTGCCTACCTACTAGGCGACAGTTGACAGCCCCCACACTCCAACAAGCTGATATTAAACATTAACAAAAGGCACATGTGTCCAATATAGAGTAAAGCCGTCAGATCAAATAAGCTACCAAGACCGCTCTACAACCGTACAGTAAAGTGCCAAACAACAGGAAGTGGTAGGGTCAGGGAAGTGTATCTACAGGACTGAAAAACCTTCCACCCCCATAAAATCGCCTCCCAGCACCTCCCTAACGATGAATCTTCCCACAAGTGAAAATGGCACTATACATTGCCTTCATAACATAAGTCTTATATGTATGGCGATCTGGCAAATATCAGTCCTGTTCCTCCAGCGAATCTCCAACTGCCCCAGGCGCGACATCCTTAACGGGCTGCGTCGCTGTCCCCTGGTCCAGTCCTTCATGGCTTTCTGCAGCAGTTAGGATCTGTAAAACAGTGTGATTTGCCCTGGTGATTGAAGCGCAGGCGAGCCGGATATAGCATTGCATAGTCAATGTTGCGTTCCTTAAGTCGGTTCTTGAGAGGCAGAAACAGGCGTCGCGCCTCCTGAACCTTCATAGTAAAGTCCGGGAATAAAGCGAGCATGGACCCCTCATACTGCAAAGTCTGCTTCCCCCTCGCAAGCTGCAGCGCTGCATCCCTGTCGTGGTAATTCAACAACTTAGCTATGATGGGCCTCAGCGTGCCGCCCGGGACCGGGCGCGGGCCCAGAGAGCGATGCGCCCATTCGACCACGAACATGGGCGAGAATGTGTCAGAGCCCAGAAGCGATACCAGCAATTTTTCGATGAACTGCTCCATATTCCCAGTAGAGGTCGATTCCGGTAGGCCGGTAATTCTCAAGTTGCTTCTCCGAGACCTCACTTCCAAGTCTTCGGTCTTATCTTGTAGCACTTGTAGTACCCTATCCATACATTTGTGACCAGTATCCATTTTGGTCTGCGTCTCTTCCACTTCAGTGATGCATCGCTCCGCCATATCGATGCGTTTAGCGTGTTTGCGATAGGAGAGGGAATCAATCTTGGTACCCAAGACCGTTAGTGAAGTTTGTAGGCCTTTTTCCATCGAGGCCAGTATGGCCTTGAGTTCACCATCAGGCGATTCTTGCTCTCGCCCGCCGCCATTTTGACGAACGTCAACGGACAACGCGCGGTCCCTGGGCTTGCGCTGCTCAAAAGTCATTTTCTGTCGCATCTTGTCCGTTCTGCCCATAGCGGTGCACCACAGTAGTATTCACCAAGTTTGGGTAGGGCAGCACAGCATAATCCTCAAGTATCATGATATGTGTCTGGTGCAGAGCAATAGAAGGAATCACTGGACCAACCCAGTCTGCAGCAGTGCATTCATGGAAGGCAGCACAGCGCATGCAGGCACATCGAGGGGCCCAGACCCCGCAGCACGAGGGTCGTCCCTGCAGGGAGCACTCCTACACCCTTTGCCTGTGGCCACACAAAGGCCAACACCACCACAGCAGTTCAAAATTAATGTAGTGGGCGCCAATCCAACAACAGTCCAGAGCGCACCCGCTACCTGTAGTTGTTAGTGAGAGGATCCGTGGTGACAGGAATTTCCAGCTCGGACAGCCAGGTCAGGAACCAGAAGTCCACAAGTAGTAGAGCCAAGAAGGGAGCACAGCGCGCCCCACCGAGCAGCAGACTTCACAGTAGGTATATAGCAGGGGCACAAATGTCGGCTTGCGGTTGATTCTATGCCACCAGAAAACTCTCCGACTGGAGCCCTCTGCGGACCGGGGCTCACAGTAGTGCCCCCAAGGATCAGAGCGCATCCAGCGTCTAGTCGCACCCTCATGCTCATCCGCAAGCCTCAGGCTCGCATCTCGTGCCATTGACGGTCTCACGCTGGGGGTCGCGTCACTGCTCCCTCTCAGACTGATGTGCACAGGATAGGGCGCTGCACTCCGCACATCCACTGCAGCCTCCAGCGGCCGTACGCAATCTCGCTCAGCACATCACCAGGCCTCCGATCGGCACACTGCCGCTATGTGTCCCAGCCCGATCCCACTTATCCGGCCGGCCGGATGGCTAGGCGAGACCGGGGATTCGTGGCCCAGATTACTCGCCGCTCCATGACACCCGGAGTTTTGTGTGCCCAGAACCACCACACGAGCTGATCACTCCTTCAGAAGCGGATCGCGCCAGCATCACGGGGCAGCAGTTCCCACGGAGTAAATGCCCCAAGTTAATGCAGGATTCTTGAAGGATCTTATGTTGAAGCGCGGAGCTCCTCTATTAGGCAGCCATCGTCGGCGCCGGCAAGCTCCGCCCCCCGGGAATAGTATTTTTTACCCCTCCGCTATCCAACACTTTACCTACTGGTGTACTCACTGAAGTAGAATATTTAAATTTAAAGACTTATACATAGTTTAATGTTTTAGTTTATAATATAATATTTTTTTATTAGATTTTATGTCATTGGTTTTTGTTTTTTCATATATACAATTATAAAAACAAATAAAAGTTAATAGTTCATTAATTGTTTTAAAGTAAATATATATATAGATTACATTTTATATACGTATGTTTAAATTTTTTAAATTACATTTATTTGTTATATTTGTTAAAATGTATATTAAATCTAATTTATTTTTTAAAGTTAATTTTATTATTCAATATTTTTTTATACATATATTAAAATCGATATTTTGCAAAACTATATCGCAGATCGCCACCGCCGGCCGGGCAGTTGGCGATTTGCCCGTCATCATAATCAACTCCTATGTTTAATTGTACTACCTGAATGTGTACCTACTTTCCATTGAGGTTTTTGAAAGAGGTAGGAAGTGGTATGTGTTGGGTTTATGTGATGGCACCTGGAATATGTGCTCATTTAATATGTACCTATGTTCATTTTCATGAGTTTGTTTCACTTCAGAAAAGGGAAAAAGAATGGGTGAAAAATAATTTACGTGAGGAAGATTAAGAAATGGGGCCCTATCATAAAATGTGAACCCTGGAATTGCTCATTTAAGGCAGGTCTATGTCATAGTTTTGGGCTAAATCATTTCTTAAATAGTTGAACAGCTGTTGTTCTATGTGGAGCTATGGTTGTTTGTGACTGACACTTTAAGTGTGGTGCTTTTAAAATGAAATGTAGCAGCAGTAGTTACAGAACCCTGGGGAATATAATACATTAACATGAAACAAAGCAAAAAAGCTTTGAAACAAAAGCATAACAGGGCAGACATTAGCAAAACATTCAAAATAGAATGTAAAACAACCATGGCACACAATAGAACTATGTAAAATGGCAGCAGCAAAACACCACCACCACCACAACATGCACCACAATACGTTTTGTGATGCAGCCGATGAGGTGGAGGTTGGTAGAGAAAATGACAAGAAGAATCAGGACTATTCAGGTGCCGATTACAATCCGGTAAAAACCGGATACGAACCGTCGGTCGGAGCGTTTTCCCCATCCGACTCGTACCCGGTCGTAAAACTTTACAAACATGGAATTACGATTCGCACGGAAACACCATTTCCGTACGAATCGTAAAAAACACCGACCGACGAAAATATACATACGAATGTGATCCGGGAATGCTGCGACGTGACGTCGGTACGCTTTCAGGCAGCGTTTCACGACCCAGGAATTACGATTCGAACCGACAGCAGTCCGGACGGCAATATTTTCACGGCACCCAAAAAGTGCCGTAAAAGCGAAGTACGGCGCGAATCGACCAGAGTAGGTGGCCCGGTATGCACCGTACCCCCCCCCAGCCCCCGTATGTACGCGCCGACCCCCCCCCAGCCCCCGTACGTACGCGCCGACCCCACCTCAGCCCCCGTACGTACGCGCCGAACCCCCCTGTATGTACACCCGTGTACGTGTCGAACCCCCCCGTGTACGTTCGAGTCGAACCCCCTGTGTACGTTCGAGTCGTACCCCCACTCGTGTATGTACGGTGCGTACCCCCCCGTGTACGTTCGAGTCGAACTCCCCCGTGTACGTTCGAGTCGAACTCCCCCGTGTACGTTCGAGTCGAACCCCCACCCGTGTATGTACGGTGCGTACCCCCCGTGTACGTTCGAGTCGAACCCCCCCGTGTACGTTCGAGTCGAACCCCCCCGTGTACGTTCGAGTCGTACCCCCACCCGTGTATGTACGGTGCATACCCCCCCCCGTGTACGTTCGAGTCGAACTCCCCCGTGTACGTTCGAGTCGAACTCCCCCGTGTACGTTCGAGTCGAACCCCCACCCGTATATGTACGGTGCGTACACGGGGGGTTCGACTCGAACGTACACGGGGGGGTTCGACTCGAACGTACACGGGGGAGTTCGACTCGAACGTACACGGGGGAGTTCGACTCGAACGTACACGGGGGGGTACGCACCGTACATACACGGGTGGGGGTACGACTCGAACATGATATTTGCAGGCCTGTGAATGATTGTCGGCAAATTTCTTCCAAACGTTTGTAGATTAACACGTCCGTGCTTCCCCACGGGTCTGTGCCCGGTTTTGGGGTTCACCTGTATGACTGCAGATCCTTTCCTTGATATCTTTCGGCTTGTGCCCTTTTTTCTTCAGATTCAGTCACTTATATAAGCAGATTTGAACCCTTCAAGTTGTGAAAACATCGTATGCTTATGGGTGCTCATGCTCATTAGTCTCACAATGGATGCTGCTGAATGCGTGAATAAATGAATGAACGAATGAACGAATCGATGAATGAAAGAATGAATGAATGAATGAACGAACAAAACTTTAAAAGAATGGGTCATGGCGCTGATCCATTGACAAGTAAAAGAGTAATACCTGGCCAGGACCTAATGAAATAGTTAGTAATGATTAAAGTTTTATTTTCTCAACAATCTAAATCAAGATAAGTGTCATAAAGAGCTGTTTATTTGCATATTCAATTAGGTCACCAGCACAGATTGTTCCTATAATTAATGTAAATGAAGTAACCCCAGCATACAGGGCATGCGTCTGCTGTTCCTCTGGGAACGCTGTTTTATAGCAGAAACGCTTTTTATTTGAATATTCATATATTGTAATTAACTGCACTGCAAGCTTTGGGAGACCCCTGAAAGCAGCTGCTCGGATTTCGTTATGTATTTTAACACTACCAGCAGCATCGCTAAATGTGCTGTCAGCAATCCTGGCTAAAAGGCTCAGATAAATGTAAATGTCTGAAACTGTCAGTCCGTTCTTGTTGGCCAGAAAAACAGTGCCCCAGTTTCACTGAAACAACATGAAAATACCCAACTTTATCTGAGGAAATTAGACACAGACAATCAACATAAAAAAAACCGAACATTCTGCATAGAAAAATGACTTAATTGTTAATTTCTTTGTTTCTTTCATTCTTTGTTTCTTTCTTTGTTTCTCTCCTTCTTTCTTTCGTATCTAATTAGATTTTTCTTTATTGTTGCAGCTGTCTAAAGGAACAGCAAAACACTTGAGGTAGAACATGGTATGTGTAACCTATCAAGAATATGACAGGCTGCGTACAGAACATTATGCACAGTATTCTCAGTTAGACTACAGAAGCCAAGTTCTGATGGGTGTAGAAGGTCGTTATCTAAATTCACCGTCTGTCAAAAAGCACACTGAATATTTGTCTTTTCAAAATATTTCTTTTGTACATAGTTGTAGTGAGGGTTATGTAGTTACCACTTCAAAAGGACAATGTGCACACACATCAAAAACATCCACTTCTTGTCGGCTTCTTCTAATGTTTGTATAATATTTCTGAATTCCACAAGGTTCACAATAGTCTCCAACATTAGTCCTAGATCTCCATGAGGATCATGGGCTGGCTTAATCTCAGTGTGTTAAACCTGGCATCCTTTGTGTGGGTTTTCCCCTGTATTTTTGCCTTTGCCTCCTATGTTTTTACTGTGTGTTTGACTCCGTTTGCTGGTCTAGATGCTTTGGACAATTTGCTACTGCTGTTCAGTGCCAAAGTGCAAGTGCTCCCTTTGTATATTGTTGTTATGCATTGGTGTTTCCTTGATTGGCATATCTGATTTACTAGTTAATCCCTTGTACAGTGCACTGTGTGTGCCCAGGGCCTGTAAATCAAATGCTGCTAGTGGACCTGTAGCACTGATTGTGCCACCCAGATAAGCAGCCTGTAAATGTAACTCAGACCTGCGACTGCAGTGTCTGTGTACAGATTGGTACTGCCATGTCGACTTGGCAAGTGCACCCACTTGCCAGGCCATAACCTTCCCTTTTCTTACATGTAAGTCACCCCTAAGGTAGGCCCAAGGTACCCCTGTGGGCAGGGTGCAGTGTATGTGAAAGCTAGGACTTGCCCTGATGTGCGTGGCATGTCCTCGTAGTGAAATACTGCCAATTTCGTTTTTCACTATTGAAAGGCTATCTGTCCCATAGGATGGAAAGGGGACTTTGCTTATAACACCTTATAAGTATAACTGCCCCTGGGAACAAGATGGGAAATAAAGTTTGATATGCCTGAACTCAGAATGTTAAGATGCATCTTTTAGCAAGGGTGATTTTTACATTCTGAGTTTGAAAATACCACTTTTAGAAAGTAGGTATGTTCTTGCCTAACCATCCAGTGTGTCTCTGCTAGGTTGTGTACTGACTATGTAGCTTTAGAGTGACAGGGGTGGGGATGTGCATTCTGTTTAGACAGCCACCTGAGGGGGTTGAGGTGTGTCCTGCCTTTCCAGGGTGAGTCAGGGCTAGGTTGAATAGACCTGGGCTGCATTCAGAGTAGGAAGAGGTGATATTTATTATTTATTTATTTATAACGTTTTATATAGCGCGAGCAAGATCCCGGGGGATATCAGAGTGCTTTACAATATGATGGAAGGAAGGACATAAATGCTAATATCCACATCAAGTGGGAAAACAAAAATACAAGAATTTTCGCAGATTACAGGACAATTACACCCAGGAGGGTAATACAATAAACAGGTGTAGGCGGGCAACGACGGGGGAAGGGACAACAGTATGCAGTAAAGAAGAGCCATAACAAATGGTGGTACAATGGTAGTAGGAACAATGAGAACGGGCAAGTAAGGCTATCCCTCTAAGGGTAAGAATTTGTTCATTAGGAATCTTTTGGCTTCCAATTTGAACGCCGTCAGTGAGGAGATTCTGCCTACTTCCGGTGGAGGAGAGTTCCATATCTTTGGAGCAGCGCCGGAGAAAGGTCTGTGATAAGATCTCTTTTTGTTAAGTATGAGTGGTTTCAAGGGGAAGGTAGAGGCGCTTCTTGAGGCCCTTACCCCACAGGATAGTTTTTGACCCAGGTACATGAGAGTATTGAAGTGAAGGGCTTTGTGTGTCAGAACAGCAATCTTTAACTAAATTTGTGCTTCGTGGGGCCGCCATTTGAGAGATTTTAGTACTGGGGATATATGCTTGTTTCGTTTGGTATCTGTAACCAGTCTAGACGCAGTGTTTAGTGATGCCCTTAGTGGAGCCAGTTTATAGAAAAGAAATAACCTAGCCACCAATTTTAGAGGCTGCTGTTTATTATTTCAGCAGACTGAGGAACAGTGCATCCAGTCACTGCATCCTACTTCATTACTTTGTGTTATTCATAACATTTAATGCAACCATTTTATCATTCAACATGGCATTCGGAAAGTACAATCTTCATTTTTCAGACAAAGTATAATACATACAAGTGAACAGTAATGCGGAAAGTGAACAGAATTGTAAAAAATACATTTAAGACCTTATAAATAATTACACGTCTATATTGATTAAGCTTAAGCTATCGCAAAGGGCCATGTACTTGGCTTACAATTAGAGACAGGCTGCCTATGGGGAATAGAAAGTACTTAGGGACTCTGCAGGGATATATTTATAGTGACAACCCTCTCCAGAGTCTTCTTTAATAACTGTCCCTCATAGGAAAAGAAAGAAAAATGCCGACACATTTCCAATCCCCATTTTAGGGATTTTCGTCAGGGCTAGGACCAAGGTGTAATCTTTTGTTACAGACGAGTGCGAAAAATCCGTTAGTTTGTACGTTTCTTCAGCGCAACCTTCGTGTCTCGAGCTTTGTAACTTGAAAGGGAAACCATTCTTTGTGTCTATCTTTGAAGGTCATGAGGTGCTGTCAGGTTGGCAGTGCAATTGCTGGTTCTTTTTTTCTTTTTCTGCGTCAGCGTCATAGGAAAATATCTTTAAGCTTGCTAAGTTTTTTTTATCGCCCCTGTTCTGTCTGTATCGGGACAGCGTGTCTTTATTGCTGTGACGCTGTTGGGCACAAAGCAAGCATGCTCACACATTGAATTTATTTAGTCCATTTTTCATTCCTCTTCTGCTGCAGGCTCAGTCAAATTATTCTTCCGTGCGTTAGTGGAGCCAGGGCGTATTTGGGAAGGTCACAGAGGGTAGCAGTGCCGTAGTCTAGCCTCGGGAAGACAAGTGCTTGGACCACCTGCTTGAAATCATTTAGTGGAAGGAAAGGTTTGATATTTCTGAGTGATCTCATCAAGTGATTTGCTCCCTTACATATATTGCTGATATGATTTTTCATATTCAGGTGCTTGTCCAAGGTGAATCCAAGTGACTTGGCTGAGTCTATGATGAGAGGAGTGCAGTTGAAAGCAGTGAGGTGAGTCAGCCAGTAGTCTAGTTTGGGGATGTGGTTCGGAGGGGAGAGGAGCAGGAATTCCGTTTTGGAAGTATTGAGCAGGAGGTGGTTCTCTGTTAACCAGTTTTGAGTAAATATTAGGGTAGTGTTGAGTTAGATGATGTTTTTCGGGGATGATATTTTCAGATAGAGTTGCGTGTCATTGGCATACACGTGGAAGAGAATGTTCATGGAGTTTAGTGGGTTAGCAAGAGGTTCCAAGAAAAGGTTGAAGAGAATAGGAGATAGAGCGGACCCTTGGGGGACCCACATGAGTACAGGAGAGGGCTGAGAGAGAGAGAGGTTGGCCTTGACTCTTTGTGATCTGTGATGTAGGAAGGATGAGAGCCATTGTAGCACCTGATCAGAAAAAACTATTCTGTTTAGCAGGATGGATAGGAGGTTGTCGTGATTAACCGTGTTGAAAGCGAAGGAAAGGTCAAGGAGAATCAGGATGCAGGATTTGTTTTGATCAAGCATTTTTAAAAAGTCATCCATAACGTGAGTGAGAGCCAATTTGGTGCTGTGCCCCTTCCTAAAGCCGGATTGATGTTGGTCTAGGAGTTGGTAATTACCTATGTGAGCACAAAGTTGGGATTGTACACATTTTTGTAGGAGTTTTGCTAGGGTGGGGATGTTGGAAATGGGGCGGAAGTTATTGAGATCAGATTTGTCAGCGTTAGGTTTTTTTAGTACAGGAGATACCTGAGCTGCTTTTAGACACTCGGGGATTGTGCCTTGTGATAGAGAAGCGTTGATGATCCTTGTCCCGGTGGGGATGAGTGCATTCTTGATTTCTTTGAAAATGGATGGGGGCAACGGGTCACTAAAGTGGCTGGAGGGGTTGATATTCTGCAAAATCTTGTAAATGTCATTTTCACTAAATGGGGTAAAGGTGCCCCATGACGAAGAGTTTTTGACGTTCGGGGTGTTCGAATTGTGCTTTTCAAGTGGGGTCAATGGGTGAGGCAGCACTGGAAGAAGGTAATAGAGCCTTCTTAGAGGCGAAGTCAGTGGAGACAAGTCTTGATTTATCCATGAAGAAAGTGACAAATTCTTCGCATGAAGGTGGGTTGCCACCAGGATCCGCGTGGTTAGGACCGACAACTGATTGCTGTTTGACCAATTCAAAAAGTTTCTTGGGGCGGTTTGCCGCTTGATCCAGTTGGTATCTGAAATAGTCAGCCTTAGCACTCTTGATTTGTTTGTTGTAGAGGCTCCTGACATCTCTAAGGAGTTTTAGTTGGTCTGAGGAGGGATTGGATTGCCACGAACATTCAGCTGCCCTAAGGTTGCGGCGTTCCGTGTTTAAATTGTCGTTATACCACGGTTTGGATATTTTTATTGAAGCATTTTTTTGTTGGAGTGGAGCAATGTTATCCATGATGTTGGGGATGGTCGAATTGTAGGCGTCGGTTAGTGATTGCACCTCAACCAGGTCAGGTTGTGAGGAGAGGGCAGATTTACAGTGGGCAGCTAGTTCGCCAGAGTTTATTGATCTGAGGTCCCTTTTCCATTTCTTTGATTTCCTTGGTTGAGCCTTCCTTAACAACACTTCTCTGTTAATGTAAAAGAGGATGCTGTGGTGGTCGTACCAGTCAAACGGGGTAATATCTTTCACACCTGAATGTGCATGGTCTGTCAAGGACAATGCTGTATCCACCTCCTGCCAGGAAGCTGCACCAGACAGGACAGAACTGGTTTTGATGGGTCAAATAGCTTCCCTGCCACAGAGAACAAAGGATATTGTATTAAAAAAAAAGGGGCCCAGACCCTAGACTTTTACATCACTTCTGGGAATTAAGAGCAACCTTTGCCAAGGAGAAGAGCTTGAGAACTTGACGAGGAATACTGCTCCTGTGCTGTTTGTTGTCTAGGGTTGGCCTGCAGTGGCTACATTCTGCCAAGGAAAGGGCAAGGACTTTGCTGTGTGCTGTGTCCCCTGGTTGAGGAAGATCTCCAAGGGCTTGAAGAAGAGCTTGGCTCCTGTTCTGAAGTCTTGAGGACACAAAGACTTCACCCCCCAGCAACCCTGAACTTTCTTCCTGGAAGTGCTGACCTGCCAAGTGGTGCCCGTAGCTGTTCTTGGCTTCTGGAAGTTGTTCTGGCTGTTAGGATCTGGAAAAGCAACTCAACGATGAGACGTGCGACTCATCCGTACCTGTTTCTGATGCATCACTGAAGAAACTGATGCAGTGCCTGCCAGCGGCCCGAGAAATTGCTGCATGCGGCATCTGGTGCATCGATCTCCAAAGTCTGAGATCTCCACACTGATTCCGACGTAAGCCCTGCTGTGTGGCTGCAAGAACCATTGCATCATCTTGGATAGTCATGCGTCACATTGAGGTGCCAGGTCTGTTGCATCACTGGGGGATACAGTAACACATCACCTCCTCAAGCAGTAAGAAACCAATGCATCACCTCCTCTCCTGTTAGGAACCGACGCATCACCTTCCCTGCACAGCAGTAAGGAACCAAAGTAATACCTTCCTCGAAGCAAGGAACCGGCGCATCACCTTCCCTGCGTGTAAAGAACCAATGCATCACCTTCCCTGCGACCCTTTTTGTTTGTATGCGCAAAGCATCAAAGGTACTTTGTGTGAAAAGTGTTGCATCAGCAATTTGCTTTGTTCAGAACTATTTTGGTCTTGTTTTGGTTTAGATAAAGATTACTTATTTTTCTAAATTGGTGTAGTGTCCATTTGTATTGTTTTCACTGTATTTATCTATGCTTTACACACTGCCCCTGAGATAAGCCTGTCTGCTCGTGCCAAGCTCCCAAGGGGGTGAGCAGGGGTTATTTTTGAAGTGTTTTCCCCTTACCTTGACTAGCAAGTAGAGCCCCTACTTAGACAAAGGTACCTATCTCTGCCAAATACAGACCCACATTTCTAACACAGTACATCTGGCTTACCCATGAGAATTTCATACATAAGTATAGCAAAAATGTACATACATACATGTGAGTTTGTATGTTTTCCACCACAGGAGGGGCCCAATTCTTTTAGCCTCATTAAAAAAAGAGATGTTCTCTCCACCTCCCAACCTGGAGAGCAAACATATTCCTGCCTTAAGCATGAGTTGTTTTTCTTGTGCTTTCTTATACTTCATTGAGGGAACCACCATAAGATACATTTGTTAAAACGCTGACATTGTCAGTGTTACAAAAGATTTACTTGACGTTCTCACCACTGTAAGACATTTTCCTTTCATGTTATGGACTCCAGCACACACTTGGGGCCAATTCACTTAGATGTCACACAATGCAACGCATCAATCAAAGCTGCTGTGATACGCTGCATTGGGTGGAATAGAGAGAGTAGGAGAAGATATGGGGTTCAGTCGCAGCCCGTGCAGGTAAGAGCGGTGGGGCCAGTTAGAGGGGATTTGACAGACGACCATGAAGGAAAATTAATCAAATTTTTCCTATTCGTCATCTGTTGAAATCCCCCCCACCCAGCCCCACCGCACCACCACTCTTACCTGCAAGGGCTGCGGATGTTGGGACTATTGTTAACTCCTCCAGCACTGGCACATTTTAGGCTCTCATATACCATGCAGCCACCCTTGTACTATAATGCAAGAGTGTCTTTGTAATATCTGGCACAGTTTTTGTACTGGAAGGATACACTCCTAGTACAAAAACTATGCTTAATCATAGTTTACAAAATGTCCAAATTTACATGTGTGCAGTATAGCACAGCACACATGCAAAGACTGGAAAAAAAGAATTCTCAAACTGTACACCTGCCTCGAGGTGAAATATTTTCTTGGCACAGAACCCCATGTGCAAATTTTAGTAGGTAGGACTTTGCACTGAAATTCATTGGTGGTTGCCTGGGAACACACGAGGGGAAGTCCTCTTGATGCAAAGCAGAGCAAGGCAGCCCGTAGAGCTTCTTTGCATTACTTTTGGACTATTTTCCAACACAAACAAGTTCTGCTATTAAAAGTAAATTACAAACAAACACTTTAACATTTGCCATCACTGCACTGGCGCACAGAACTCGTAAAACTGGCCCTTGTGTATCTGGGAAGCTGTAGATTTTTAAGCTGTGCAACATATTTTGCAATTTATGAACACAAAATTATATTGGATTGTCTGTGGAGTGATTTTCCTGGAATCTGCAATGGCAACACATTTAGAGGTGCGCAAAAAGTGTGTCTGAAAAATTACATTAAAACAGAGCTTGGAAAAGAGTGGCCAAAGTGGAATATTTTTGACCTGATGTCATTATGGGTCCATCATTTTATCAAGGAACAACGATAACATTATCGCCCTTGCAGGAAACTGCGGCTAAAGCGGCGATAATGGGCTTGATAATATGCCCTTGTGAATTCCCATAGAAGCCCAGGTTCACACCAGAACCTGGCCTTCTATTGGAATTCTCAAGGGCATATTATCAAGCCATTATCGCCGTTCCTTGATAATATGGCCCGTGGGGATTTACATAGATTACTCTTTTTTGCTAGATCCCCATACTGCTTAATTTGGAAGTAGGAATGCCTGTTTTGCTCAAGTTAGAGGGCTGAAAAGAATTTTCCCCACTGTATCCCCATCGTCGCATTCTGGTGGTAAATGCACTGATCAACCTAAGTGCGTGTTACATAAATTCCGTCTACCTAAACTAGCTAAGGGGCATATCATCAAGGACCGGCGATAATTATCGTTAAGCGCACTTAGCGCTAGGATAATTATCGCCGGGTGATGTGGAATTTTATCGCCGAGATAGCCTGCTATTAGCAACGCTTATCTCAAAAGCGATAAAATTCCAAGCGCTAACTGTCCAATGTGAGATTATCACTGGAAATTTAGCGATAATCTCACAAAGTTTGGCGAAAGCTTGCTGATAGGGCAAGGCATACTTAGCCATGATATCCACTTTACATAGGATATCATGGCTAAGTCAGTCTTGAAGCAGGCATAAGGAAAGTAGCGATAACAGAGGTTATCACTACTTTGCTTGTCGCTCTGCAGGTTAGCGTGCCCATTGATAATTGGAGAAATGTCTCTTAGCGACATTTCTCCTGTTATGTCAGGGCAGGAACGCCCACTTTGCACCTCATTAGAGATGCAAAGATGGGCGTTCAGAAAACAGGCGCTAATGCAAGGATTCACACGATAGCGTGACCTTGCTGATTAGGCGATAAAATTATCGCCGCTTTTCGTCCAAAAACGGACGCAAAAGCGGCGATTATTTTTTATCGCTTCCTTGATGATATGCCCCTAAAGTCTTTAACATCTTCAACATGTGGTAGCAAGAGGGGACTTTTCAGATGCTAACACATATCTGCGACTTAAAGTCACTTTGCGGGCTGCCCCTTCAGTTTAGAGCCATGTTAAAATCTATGACTATAGCACAAAAAGCTGTCTCTCAGAGGGCAATGGATTTTTGAGATCGAAGTTTTCTTGGTCCAGCCCAGCCATGAAGCTGTAGGCTGCTAATCATATAACTTTCTAAGTGCGACATGGAAACCTGTGGTGACAGATTATTTAGCAGCACCTAAACTCTGAAACATTGTTCTCCTGCCTTTACAGACCAAATCCCATTGTCTCGCTTTAAGGAAAATGCTAAATATTGGATTTTTAAAGGTCATCTTATGGGTTTTTTGCTAGGCATAAAACGTGCTGGTAGACCTTGTGTGTATCTGTACTTTTATGAAAAAGAACACAACATAACATAAAACTGGAAGGCAGTTTTGATTGGCATATGATAGAAAGGTAATTTGCTATATCCTTCCTAAGCCATAAATTCAGATTCCAAGTATGTTTTACGCTATATGAGTTTGTCGTTGCACTTATAAGATTGATATATTGTTCTGGCCCTCCCTTAACAGTGTTTATAGTTTACGGTTTATTCTGCTGCAAAGGTGGAAGATCAAAAGTCTGCCCAAGCAATTAGGTCCATTGGAAGATTAGAGTTCATTTGGAAATAGAAGAGCGTAGATGTGATAACTGAAGATCTTTGAAATGCAAATGTAGGCATGATGGGATATTACCCCACACTAAAACTCTCTGGGGCAGATTTACAAGCCCCTTGCGCCTCTTTTACGCCATCGTTGTGTCACTTTTGTGACGCAGCGGCGTGTAAAGCCAGCGCCATGCTGCGGGGTATTTACAACATGACGCATCTGGGAGATGCGTCACGTTGTAAAGCCCTGCGCCACATGTAGGCGTTCCGGCGCAGGGGGGGGGGGCGTTCCAGTGCAGGAACGCCTCCTAAAAGTGGCTGAGTGAAATCTACAAGATTTCACTCAGTCACTTTTAAGGCCATGCTGCGTCAAAACCCTGCGCCTGCTTGAAGCAGGCATAAGGATTGACGCAGCATGTTAGGGATAGGGCACCCCCGAGCCTTGCTGGAGCTGCGTCGCGCTTGCGACGCAACTCCAGCAATGCGCCGCCTTTCCGACGGGGGTTGCGTCACGCATCTGCCCATCCGAGCGCCACGGTGCGCCGCATTGTAAATGCGGCGCATCAATGGTGGCACACGGGTGGGCAGATGCGTCGCAACTCTTCTGGCGCTTCTTTGCCGATTAGCAGAGGTGCGCCAGAAGTAGTAAATCTGCCTCTCCGCTTCTATTTTTAAACCCCTGCACTGGGATCGAGTGTTGTGAAAAATATGCAAAAGAGAAAAGCACCCACTCTGAGCTTTATCATTCCAGTGGGGGCATCAATTAAAAACATTAACAATGGCAACCAAACAAAAATGAAATGTTTACAGGTGATGGCGGCAGCTGTCACGAGGACAGCAGTGAGCAAAGAAGCTTCCCATAAGATCCTTGGGCAACATTACATTTGCATATTTCATTCTGCAGAATGAAGGACAGGAGCACCACAATGTAGCTTACTGGAGTCTGCGGCCTCTAGGATCACTAACAGACCCATAGAGTCCCCCCAAACAGAGGCAGAAATATTCTCATTTTAAATCTATCAGATGGGACATTAGTGAACCCGGACTAGTGGAAGATTGTTTCAGGTGCTTTCAGGGTTGTCTGTGTGTTCAGGCATTGTTAATAGAATCAATGTGTTAAATATATGAATATTCAGCTTGAGAAGGTTTGTTGTTGAATATCGAAAGTGGATCAAAACCAATCAGTGAAAACAAAATGTGACCGTGTTGGGCTTGGTTCTTTCTGCAGGGTCACCACCCAACTTTTTGCCTTCTCTCCTCCGGTTTTGCTGAATGTGTTTTTCCTGGCCTTAGGCTAGCCAGTGCTGGGGTGCTTGGTAACATTGGCCTATTTACTTTAGTTGTAAGTCCCATGTAAATTGGTATACCATATATCCATAGCTGGGTAAGCGGAAACTAGACCAGGGGAAGGGAAGGGGATACCCCGCAAAGCAACCGGACTACGACCATACTGTACAAAAACCTGGCGAGAGTGGTGAGGAAATTATCAAATTATCAAAAGAAATAGACATAGCTCAATGGCAATTGAGTTTGGGGGAATTTGGGGGGCTGCCTGAGCTGCCTACACAGCCCACAGACAAACACAGCAACAATTGTGTATCCACTGCAACGTTTATAATCTCCCACTCTGTAGCTGATGTTTCTGAAGCTGATCAGATAACTATTGGTGGGCAGAACTCCTAGACGATAGTGTGTGTGCACCAGTGGTCAAAAGGAAATGTAAAAATAAATGCCCAATATTAGCGAAGCCAAGCACAAGGGGCGCCAAGAAAAAGGAGCTACTTAAGGCCTCTGTATCTCAGTTGGACAGGGGAATGGACTATACCAACTGGGACCAGAATAACGATAACCTTAAACAAATGATAGATACATGTGTTGCTCTTTTGTATGGGAAGATGCACAAGATTGAACTAATGGTGGATGTTTTAACATCTAAAATAGATCAAACCTTGGATGCTTCATGTAATAATATACCAGCTAAAGGATATGAGGTCACTTACGCTAGCGCTATAGTGGATGAGACTAACCCCAGTCCAAACACCAATCCAAGAACTCAGGTACAGAGGGGAGGGGTTGATAATGCTCCAGGGTCAGCTCTAAAGCCTGCCCGGCTGACAAGTAGGGATCCCGGTGGAAGGGGGTGTAGCCACTGAAGCAAGGAGTAACAAGAACGACAAGGAAGGTTCTGGTTTCCACTCAAGCAAGAAGGATAACTTGCCTACACTAAACCTCCCTCCTCAATGTGGCCCATATGTAGTAGTAATGACAGGGGTCCCGAGTTATCTTCTAAGGAATCGACTATGCGGTTACACAATAATGTTTGCCACTAGTTATGTAAAAATGCTTGTTTTAGCGTAAGAGAGCACAAGGATATTCTTTTTACCAGAAGGGTAGAATGGGTGGGACTGAGAAGAAAAAAGCTAAATTGGGGATTGTATCGTAGTCAATTCTAGAGCTCCATCACTGCCACAGAGGTTAATCCATAGTTCCCATTCTCAGCGGTTGACAGATGAGGGAATCAGCCTCGAACCCCTAAGTTCTTCTGTAGACATTTGAGGCTGACAAACATTCACACCCAGATCTACCAGAGAAAGGTTTTAGGCCCTATTGAAAACTAGCATCCTTGATGCAGCTGCAGCTAATGAAATACCAAAGGAATGGAAGTGTGCCACAATTGTGCCAGATTTAAAAAGACTGGACTGCCAGAATTCTAGCTTCTATAGACAATCTCTCTGTTAAATTCAATTCTAAAGGTGGCTGAACTAATCATTTATGAACGATGGGAGGAATAGGCCCAAACTAGTATTATTTTAAGTCCAGTTCAGTAGAGTTGTTTCAGGGAGGGGAAGGGAACTATGGAGCAATGCTTAAATCTAGAGTTGATAATAGGCACATATGTGGTGGCAAAGAAAAGCACCATCCATCTAGCTTTCATGGACCTAAGCAGTGCCCTCGACCGAGTTAATAGGTCAAAGCTGTGGTCGACAGGGTTGTGTATTGGCCCTCTCCTATTTTTATTGAATATCAATGGCCTGAATTAGTTTCTGATAGAAAACAGAAAGGATATGCCTAGGGTAAATTCTGCTGTCGTCCTGTCTCTGCTATATGTTTGATTTATAATCCCGCACGGCTAATGGCCTAAAGATGTTTGGTGGACATGTTTGTAAATTTTATGAATGATCTGGATCTAGGCATTAATATCTCCAAAACCCATACAATGATCTGTGGGAAGATCACCTCTAGAGTTAGGTCCTTATGTATTAAGGCTTGTGCAATCTCGAGGGTTAGTTCTTTTCCATACTTGGGGGTCACTTTTGACCAACATAGTAATTTGAGCCCATGTATGACTGTCAAAGGTCAATGTTTTAATCAAGCTCTTTTTAAATTGTTAATCTCTTTTTAATAAACCTATAAATCCCCTCCTCCAAATTTTAAGGATGAAATGGCTGCCAGTACTTACGTATGGTGCAGCAATTTGGGGTTATCGCAACTGTTTAAAAATACAAAGGGAAGAGAATCGATTTTGACGAAGACTACTTGGGGTTGGTCCCGCAAGCCCTAGCACATACATTCATTAATAATTGGGGTGGGGTTTGTGTAAAAAACACTGTACGAATAGCCCATTACTCCTGTGGATCGCTGTCTAGTGTGGAGACCAAAGAGCTTTCAATATGAAAGTAATTCAGGATTGTCTTGGCTGTGACTTGGGGCATAAGATACCATGGCTGGCATACATAAAAAACTTGGCTACTGAATTGTAGCTTCCCAAATTGTATTATGCTCCTCAGTCGATTGTCAAAGCGGATGGGAAGAGGATAAAGGAGAAATATTTTATACGTAGTTGAGGAGGTATAATCCTCCTCCAAATGACCTGCGAAGGTTTCCGCAATGCCCTGTAGGTCAGTAATTTGCCTTGTTACAGGCAGGGTATTCTATTGTGTCACCCGCCATCTAACAAGTATCCCACGGAGCACACGGGCTCCGTGGGAGAGAAACAGCATTGTCATGTGTCATGTTCACTGAGTGTGAGTGTCGATGAGTACCATTTGGCAGTGACTGATCAAGAAGCAACCTGACTGCATATCGCAAGTGAGGAGTGGGAGAAACCCTACATAGATCAGACTGTCCTCTTAGTGTGATTGGAAAATAAAACCCGAACCAAAACCATGCTGCAAAACTCCCAACCATCCCCTCCCCCTCCCCCTCCCTGCCCCCCTGCCAGTGGATTTGAAACTACCCACTCCACAACAAGGCAGAGTGCCTATTGCCCCACACCCCCATTGAAAGGTGCTGGGGTTGCAGTCGTCTCTCCCCCCACTACGCTGCAAGGATAATAGCATAATATATTGTCATTTAGTAAGTGAATCCCGGCCCCAATTCTCACCACCTCCACCCGGGGACCACTACAGGACCAACTTCGCAATCCCATACATTTGCATCGAATACCTTATAGGAAAACCCAGTGCCGAGAGGAGGCTCCCAGTCGCTTGTCTATTTCACTGCCCTCCGTTGAGGTCACACAGGCATGGCTAGTGTGCCCATACCAGATCTGAAGGAACCCACTGTCTAGCTGCGTGACATTTAGTCAGTGTCTTTCTCTTGTCTGTTCATGTCGCCACGTTGTCCAGCACTAAGGTCAGTTCTGGTGGTCCGAGGACCTCCGTTGCGGTTTCTGTTAGGTGTCTCCATGCAACGCCAACCCTCCAGCCAGTCCCATACTTCTTCGGGAGAGGAGAAAAACCAGGCTTTACTATCAGATTCTACCTGTAGTTTTGCAGGAAAGAACATGGCATATTTCACCTCCTTGTCTCTCATTCCCTGTTTGACTGCCAAGAAACTACGACGCTGGGCATGGACTTTGGCGGTGAAGTCTGGGAAAAAGGTGATTGCACTGTCTTCCAGCTTGAGCGGTGGGTTGGCACACCCGGTTTGAAGTATAATGTCTCGGTCCCGAAAGTTGAAAACTCGAGCTATGATAGGCCTCGAGGGGGTGGGGCCCAGGTTTGGCCTCCCTCCGGGGACATGGTGGGCACGCTCGATAGAAAATTATTTTGAGAGTCTCTTTGGCTGTAGCTTCTTCAGAATGAAGTCTTTGATGAACAGGTCGACAGCAGATCTATCCATGCGCTCTCGGATGCCAAGGATTCATACGTTATTTCTGCATGCCCTACCTTCGTACTTGTCCAGTTGTTTCTCCATTTTGGTTTGTTGGTCCAGCAGCTGAGTGACTTGCTATTTCAGCATGGCGGTGTCTCTGTTCAAGTCTGCTGTGATCCCTTCCACCTCTTTCACCCGAGAGTCAATTTTTCTAAGGTCAGCTCTGATGAGGGAGACTTTAAGGCAGGTTTTACCGGCTCATTATGGCCGCCATAATATCTTGGAGCGTTACATCCTGCTATTGCGGGGGGTTCTGCTGTGTCAGACGCTTCCTGTGGCTGGGTCCCCCTCTCCTCTCCCGAGCTCGACCATGCAAATTTAGCCAGCTTGGCCTGTGTTTTTGTTTTGGCGCCTCTCCTGGTCGCCATGCTGTTGGTTATCAGGGCACGCTGCCCCCGGTATCCGTGGGATCGGTCCCAGTACTTCCTGACTTGCCGACCCGTATGCATCTGTATTGGGGATGGACGAAGCGCACCGGGACCCACCACGGGTGCACAACGCAGTGCTCACTCTCTCCGCTTCTGTCAGCAAGGCCCTTAGTCTGCGCAGCACACCGGAGCACACGCTGGTATGTGATATGATGAGAATCTGCAGGTCTCCTTTATTGGTGACAGTACGTTTCAGCGCCGCACTGTATACCAGTCTATTTCTGCCGCTGAGGTCGGCGTTTCGGGATGTGATGCTGTTTTACTGATTTAACTGGTCACTATGTAGGATGCGCCACTAGTGACTAGGCTGCCGTGTGGGCAGGCCTAGTCACTGGGGGCAACGCCGTTTATTATGGGCACTAACGTCCCCTTGCAGGTCCACCATTGGTGCCGGTGCAGTCGGTTCTTGGCCCATCCGCTATATCTGTCCCCCCCACGGGGCCACAAGGCAAAGTCAACAAGCTGCACACTCACCGCCCTTGCCCATCAGGTTCGGCTGCCGGTGCTGGTAGTTGCTGCATATTTCTGTCAAGGACCTCTGCCACCAAGGTCTCGGGTATGTCAACGGCCGTCACAGCTCCTCTCAGCTCGTCTTCTGGAGCCACGCGGGGGCCAGGTGGGAAGGGACCGTTCATAATCCCATGCTCCCCTCCTCCGTGCCACCACCTCAATCACCAGCCTGTCTCCTGCGGGAAATCAGCCTGTTAGGCCCTCCATGCCGGGGCCTCGACTTCTGTCACTCCCACCTCAGCGCAGTCACCTTCAGCAGGGCAGGGCCACCCGACAGCTGCAGACCACGGGGGCGCCGTGCAGTCAAATCCGCCATGGCTCACAATCCGGTCACTGTCCACTCGGTGCTCTGCTGGCAAGGATTGGCCCCGATGAGGATGGGGTGCAGTTGAAGCCAGTCGTCGCATATTTTCAGGCAGCGGAGCGAGGGCTCGCCACTATGTTCTTCCCGGCCGCCTAAGACGTCTCCCCCTGATCTGCAGCTCCACCGTATCAGTCGCTGCCCCAGGATGACAGGGCCGAGATCCCCCCAAAACAGGAAAGAATGGCGACGGCTGTAGACGGATATAGGCAGGATATGTAGCCAGGGTTTCGTAGCCCTTTTAGCTTGTGGCCATTCCACTCGGTTGCTAGCCACGCCCCCAAGGAGAAATTCTTTTGACTAATTATTGAAATGAGGGAATGAACGGCCCTGGAAAAAATTATAATGAGAGCTTGCAAGATATTATAAACAAATCCAGGTCCGGAGCCTTATCTTACCTTGGTTAAAAATCTGTGGGAGTGATCCCTGCTCACAAGGTTTCTATTGGGTTCAATACTGTGCAGTCTCTGCTTCTTTCCTGGGCAATACGGTAGCAATTCCATTTTAAGATGCTCATGTGATGTAACTTCCTTACAAACTCTAGTACATCTGGTATTATTCTATCCAATCTATTACTTCCTGGGAAAAAGATATTTGCCTCCTATTTTAAAATCTAAAGGTTTTATCAATATAGGCCTGCTTTTTTGCACTTACAACTATTATTAGATCCAACTGTCATTTTTCTGTGGTGTTTCCATAAAAAGTGCCTTAAAAACAGATGCTGCTATACATGTCAGGTACATTGCACATTTTACTGATAATGTTATCCTTTTTATAATTGTATATATGTGTATAGTTGTTTTTATGTTGAAAGCTGTATTGTCACACGTTTTTAGCTTGTACTTTTATGAATAATAATTAATAATCGAATAAAGAAATATTGATTGATTGATTGATCCATGGCTGACAAATTAAATGCTAGTAGTAGGTCTGCAGAACATAATGTGCCACCTACTTAAATAGCTGACTAAAACATGTCTCATGCCTGCCATTGCAGCCTGTGTGCAGTTTTATACTGTCAATTTGACCTCACGAAAGAAAACCGTTTCCAAGCCTTAAACTCACTTTTTAATACAGATAAATCACCTGTAAAGTACGCCTTATACAGTCCATATGGCAGGGCCAAGTATATTTAAAGTTGGACATGCATTTCTAAGTTTTACATGTCCAGTAGTGAAAAACTTCTAAATTTGTTTTTCACTAATGTAAGCCTTTTTTGTCACAAAGGATAACATTGGTTACCTTATTGAATTTAATAATTGATAACATTTGTTTAGGAACAGGTAGAAATATTTTGTTTGGTGTCTAAGGAATTGTAATTTAAAATCCTCTTTAATTGTAAAGTTGAAATTCGACTTTTGGAAAGTTGCCATTATCTCATTATAACCATTTGGGGCCTATCGCCATTTTCCCGGGTCACTTGACTAGGTATAGTTGGCAGTTGGCCTATGTGTGTTCCTCCCAGGCAGTCACACAATGATGGGACTGGTTGTTGGCAGGATGGGCCATTGTGGCAGGGTGAGAGAGCGCATGTGAGTGTATTCAAAGTCACTGACTCAACTTACACACAAAGAAATTCACACTAGCCTATTGTGACTGCAAACAGCCTCGGATCAAGGCAGGGAGGCAGGAAATTCCAGACACTGTGGGGGAAACCAGGCTCAGAGTCGGAAAACAAAGAGATGCAACACTCATGAGACCTTGGGGAGACAATGCGACAGTCTCGCTGCACGCAGAGGAAGGATTGAGTCAAATCCGGTCTGTGTGGGGAGTGATGTATCGATTCTTCGTGACCGTTCTGGTCCGCAGGTGAAGCGTCATTCAAATTTGCCACACAGGTACAATGCGTGGAAATCCGGGATGCGGCAGCGCTTGATGCGGCGGCGTCATGCGGCGCTGCGTTGGTCCTCTTCAGCCGCGATCCCTCGATGCTTCGATTTCTGAGTTTCCTCTTTCTTCCAGCTCCCAAACAGCATTAACAACCTCCAGAAGGCCAAAACTGGCACAGGCACCTCTTGGTAGGTCAGAACTCACGGCAGCAGAGTTCAGGGGAGCTGGGGGCGAAGTCTTTGTGTCCCTGAGACTTCAGAACAGGAGGCGGCTCACTTCAAGCTCTTGGAGATCTCCTTCAAGCAGGGGACACAGCACACAGCAAAGTCCTTCTCCTTTCCTTGGCAAAAACAGCAACTACAGGCCAACCCCAGACACACAGCAAGAGCAGTACTGCTCCCCAGTCTCTCCAGCTCTTCTCCTTGGCAAAGGTTCCTCTTGAATTCCAGGAATGATCTAAATTCTGGGGTATTGGGTCTGATACTTGCACCTCAAAATGTCTTTGTTCTCTTTGTGCAAGGGGCTCTGAGCCCAGTTCAAACCAGCTCTGGGGGGGCACTCTACAAGTGCACAACATCCATTGTCAGTGTGAGACTTGGCTCCGGACACACACGACAGGGGGGCAGAGCCAGCATTGTGGAAGTCAGGCAGAGCCCTATTCAGGAACAGGTGCTACTCCTCCCACGGATCCAAATGCAAATCAGGCCTATTCAGCCTAGTGCTGACTCATACAGACTTCTGGTGCCACTGCACCTCCCCTGTCACCCCAAATCCAGACAGTCAACCCACAAACAGGCAGATGACTGAACAAAAAAATAGCCACTTTCTTAAAGTGGTATTTTCAAACACATAATTTACAACCATCTTTACTAAAAGATGTGTTATTAAATCCTGAGTTTAGGGATACAAAATTCAATTTTTCCATCTTATCCTTGTGGAAAGATATGCTTGTAAAATGTTACAAAGCATTCCCCATTCTGTCCTATGGGGCAAGATACCATTTCAATAGTGAAAAACGAAATTGGCAGTATTTCACTATCAGGATATGTTACACACACCAATACATGTCCTATCTTTCACATACACTGCACCCTGCCCAGGGGGGTACCTTGGGCCTACCATATGGGTGCCCTATATGTAAGAAAAGGGAGGGTTAGGGCCTGGCAAGTGGATGCACTTGCCAAGTCACCATGGCAGTTAACAAACTGCACGCAGGCACTGTGGTGGCAGGCCTGAGACATCTTTTCAGGCTTACTCATGTGGGTGGCACAATCAGGGCTGCAATCCCACTAGTAGCATTTCATTTACCAGCCCTGGCACACTCAGTGCACTTTACTAGAGACCTACTGGTAAATCAAATATGCGAATCATGGATAACCAATCACAATAACAATTTACACAGAGAGCATTTGCACCTTAGCAGTGATCAGCAGTGGTAAAGTGCCCAGAGTCCTATAGCCAACAAACACTGGTCAGGAAACAAAATAGGAGGAAGCAGCAAAACATTTGGGGATAACCCTGCAAAAAGGGCCATTTCCAACAGGGACAGAAAAGGCTCCAAACAGATTGAACCCGCACCTAGACTTAGCCTGAGTGAGTCCTAACCCTTCAAGAGGTACCCTTCTGGTCCTGGACATGTGGAAGTCGTGCTAAGGGTGTTCAGAAAGCCCAAATCCAAAACTTAGGACCTTTTATGCCCAAATGTGCTCTGCGAATCTGTGAAGTGACAGGAGACCAGGACCAACTTGCTCACCGATCTGCCCAATATACATTGCCGTTGAGTCTGACTTTGCAGCAGCTCCTGCTAAGTTTCCTCTCCAATGTGGGAAATCGTGTTTGACAGCTCCTAGCAAAAGAGGTATCTGGCCTTTTTTTGTGGAGTTTTATATAGCTCTAAATAGACCCGAAGGTATCAGAGTGCTTTAAATGAGAACCAGTTACGTTACTGACGGACACATTCATTTTTATTAGGCACGGGGAGATTAAGTGATTTGCCCAGAATCGCAGAACGTTGAGCGTCCCTGCCAAGACTCGAACCTGGTTCCCCTGCTCCGAAGTCGGTCGCCTTAGCCATTAGGCTACATTCTCTGGGGCCCTCATTGGCTACAACCTGCATCTTCATCCTGCTGGAGATTTTTGACTTCCATAAAAGAGATTAACTCTGAACATATAAATCTTCACTGCAACTTCATTCAGTGGCTCCTCAATGATGATGCTCTCTGCTTGTACACTGCCCGTTGCCTTGCCAAACTTTCTTTTCCCAGAAATTCTAATTCCGAAAGTAAACAGAGATTGGGTTGAATCCACGTTGTGTATCTGAACTGTGCTCTATTGTGGTCCGTTATAACTTTTGAATTCGCCCTGGTCTCGCATGATGAGATTTTAGCAGCTGGAGCTATAATCATGGTGCTTTCTTGCCCTCTCCTTGCCATCCAACAAAGCACAGCAAATTGCCTTGCTGTGTTGCGTGACATAATGATGAATCTGGGCCATAGTTTCAATGATGAGTAGTCATAATCTTCTCATGTATTGACTCTAAGGTTGATTCTTTGTTAAAACATACATTGGCAAACCATCTTTATCTGAGACCAAAACATGGACCGACAAAATCTCAAACGTACCGACATACATTTTGGCCCATTTCTAATTCATTTGTACAGCCAGGCTCACTTACCCCTTACTTTAAGGGCTCAGTTAATTTACTAACTTAACATCCTAACTCCAGTCATATCAAAATTTAGGGCACATGCTTGACAGCGGGATTATTGGCTATTTAAGTTTGTGTTAGGAGATATTTATGTTAAGTCGAGATTTTGGTAGCATATGTTTTTGATTTTGCTAAAGCCGCTTTTTCATATACTACCCTGGGGACTGAATTTATACTTAGCGGAGACATTGAAACTTCACCATAGACACAAAGGGAAATTGATTGTACAGTATGATGCTAGAATATCATAACCAAACCAGAATATCGTCTGACAGAAATATTGTGCTTTAAACAGTCGGGCCGGCATGACTGGCGGGTGGAGGGGCTGGGGAGGTCACCCGGGGGTCACACAAGTGTCACCCGGGGGGAAGGACTAATTTAAAAAACAAAATAAACTTGTCTTCCTGGGTCCCACATTGTATCTGCTCCTGACCTGCTCTCCTGCTGTCCTGCCTCCAGGCACAGGTAGCAGGCGGCCTCCCTCCCCTCCCCTAAGCCAATCACAACATTGTGATTGGTCGGGACAACACCCAGCCAGGTGCCTATGGGGAGGCCATTTTCTCCATGTAGGCTGCACTGCAGCCTACATGGAGAAAGAGCTGAGTGTGCATGATTGGTTTTGGCGGCCCCAGAGGGCCGACCAAACAGTCAGTTCCCTCAGCAGTGGGCAAGCCACTCCTCCCCTGCCCTAGAGGGGAGCCCACAACCAAAACCCTTCTGCTTTTTCGCAGTACCAGAAGCACAAACATAAAATGGTAGTTATTACCATTTTATGTTTCTGCTTCTTGCACTGCAAGAAAGCAGTGGGACGATACTCCTTCACCATAGTGGAGGAGCAACCCTAGCTTTAAATATAGGTTAAGAAATCCTCCTATTTCAGTTAATAAAAAATCTACACTAAATGGGAAGACGTATTTTCAAAGATATGTGTGGCAATATTTTTGCTAATGATTTTCTGACATACAGACTCCTCCAGTGAGCAGTATAGGAAGCACAAAAACTGAACCTATTGTCTTGTCATGCAAAAGTTACTATATATTGCAAATGAGTGGCTGGTTGCAAACATGGGGGCAGATTTACAAGCCCCTTTTTCTCCTTGCACTGCCATTGCATTACTTTTTTGGACGCAACAGCGGCGCAAACAATGCAGCCTGTTTACAACGTGACGCAACTAGGGATATTAATGCAGGGTGGGCGCTCCGACACTGGAAGGCCTTTTGAAAGTGATGCAGTAAAATCTACGCCACATTTAGCACGCCACTGCATCAAAACCTTACGCCTGCTTGAAGCAGGCTCAAAGAATGACGCAGTACAGTAAGTATAGGCCTCAAAATACATTGCTGGAGTTGCGTCATGCTTGCATGACTTTTGGGCCAACAGATGTGTCAGAATTTCTAATGGATCTGTTTTTCCTTGCGCCATGGAGCACTGAATTTTGAATTTTAAACACAGCGCATCCATGGTGGCGCAAGAACATTTGGAGTTGGCGCAAGGAAACTGACAAATCTATGCAGATGGTTCTTTGCTTTTGGCCCATTCACAGGAGCTTGCTTATGGGATAATAAGAAGGGCAAGTACTAACATGAACAAGCAATGGCTTGGCCAATAGTGCTCAAGTTTATAAGGTAGAAATATGCCAGTTCCCTTTGGATTGGCATTCAAATGCAAAAGCATGCATGAAGATATGTATGCATGGCTCAACACCAATCCAAGGTGGCTACTAATTCATATGCCTGTGCTTGTGTCCTATGTATGTATTGTGATATTTTGAATGTACCATTCTAACATGATGGACATCTTCTTTTAAAACAATAAATTAAATGTAAATTAAAGTTTAAAAAAACCATGTACCCATCAAAAATAGTGGAAACGAATGGCCCGATAGCACTTTGTTGCTGTTGAGCCTTTATTTAAAAGTTTTTTAAAAGACATGTAAGGTGAAAGCAGGAGATAGGGGATAAAGTGAAAGAGCTCTTATCCCTGCCACGCCCTCTGAAAAATATATATAAGAAGAACCCTTTATAATGGGGAGTGGCCAGGGAGCAGGGAACTAAACAGTAACTGCAGGGACAAAGAAACACATGCACTCACATCAAGTACTGATAGATAAAGAAAAAAGAGTTCCCTCAAGTCAGTAGTGGGAGAATACAGTTCATCAGATTAGGACACTATAAATCCAGAATGCTTTTGGTGGGAACATACAGAAGAATAGGGAGGAATGTTATTCAACCAGCAGCATAAAACTGAGACAGACAAATACCTATCCAATCATGAGTAAGGAACTGACCCAAAGCAAACTTTAAATATATATATATTATTTATTGGTAACAATTGGTTTTCCTAAACACATCTAAGGCTGTTTATAGATAGCAAGAATTTCTTGTTATTTTGAGCAGGACCAATGTTTTAAATGCTTTTTTTGCAAATGCGCTCTCCTGTATCATGCCTCGCATAGAAGGGACACAAAGACAAGCCATACATAACATTGCAAATCATGAGATGCTGGGAAGAGATATTACGTAAGATTATAATCTAGAAGATCTACCATGCTTTGCAGTCCGTGGGTGAGTGGTGTAATATGAACAAAAAAGCTAGGTAGTCTGGAGAGGGGGGTCCATTGTTGACTGCTGAGCCCGGGTTCATTCTTGCTGTTATTATGCTATAGTTAATCGCCCCTCACCACGGAACACAGTCTGCTTCTCACTGAGGGGGTCGCAAGCCTTCCTATATGGGAATTCTGGTTCAAGTTGTGGTATTATAGGATCTTGGGCTGCGGTTGGTGGGGCCACGTTCCCTCTAAAAAACTTTTATGGGGCTGGGTAAACAGACGCTCTGCACAATTGGGGGGTGGGCAGTTTGGAGTCCACGTTGCCGGGAGGGAAGGAAAGGAAGGAGGAGTGGGTGGTTTCATAGGGGTTTGCTGTTTTGTTGTTGCATGTCTATTGTTCTCTGACAGTGCAAGCGAGGTACCTATTTTGGCAATAGATTGTCCGACACAAGAATGTGTGATTTTTTTTACCATGTTGCTGATCCTCTTACTAGTAAGAAGGGGCACTACGTCATTGTATCAGTCTTTGATCCGGGGTCAGAGCCCCCGTTACATTACATAAATGGCTCGTAAACTGAAGCAGCCTTTGTGACTAGACCGAATTGTCTTCCATGGAATGTTAATGGGCTTGGGGATAGAATAAAGAGAAGGATTGTCCTACAATACTTAAAGAGGCAGGCCCCTGATGTGGTCCTGCTGCAGGAAACGCACAAACAAGGTTCCACATACTTCGCTTTGAATAGGTGGGGTACAAGTTGGTGGCACATGCAGGCTATACTAAAGGCTCTAGGGGGGTAGGGATTAACCACTGTAAGTCTTCTCCTTTTCAGGTCCAGACCGTTACACGCGACCACTTGGGTAGATTTGTGACGCTGACGGGCACTTGGGAGGGCAGGCTATTTAACATCACTTCATTGTACATTCCTCCTCGACTTCACCTCCCGAACCTTGCTGATTTGAGTACCCATCTGCTCAATTTGCTAGGAGGGAGAGTTGTTACCTGGGGGTGATTGTAATGCAGCATCCAATGGTGAAAGAGACAGGCGGCCAGCGAGGCCGGAAGAGCCGGCGGGGAGAGAGCTTGGAGATTTTTTTACAGCAATGGGTCTGCTGGACCTCTGGAGAACCCAAAATCCATCTTCCCTCCAATGCACCTTTCATTCGAGGGTACATGGGAGTTTGTCTCGTATAGATTATATGTTTTGCAAAACAGACCAGCTTTCCCTGTTTAGTGAAGTGGGCCACCTCCCTAGAGGAATTTCAGATCACTCCCCGGTGATTGCCACGTTTGGCGATTGTCCCTCCGACCATCGCGGTGAAATGCGGCTTAACTCCTGGTATTTGAGGCTCCCTAAGGTTCAGGAGGGACTAATTGACATGACCGAAAACTATTTAAAAGAAAATGTGGGGTCAGTGGAGTCGGCCTCCACACTGTGGGAGGCGTATAAAACCGTTGTCAGGGGACAGGGTGTGTCTATGGTAGCTGGGTATAAGAAAGAAAAGCAGGAACAGTTACTTTCCCTAGAAAACGAAATAACCCACCCGGAAAAGGACCTAGTGACTGCAGTATCCCCCAAACTCAAACATAAGTTGCTCCTCAAGCAGAAGGAATCGCCGAAGCAGAAGGATATCGCCGAAGAGGCAGCTAAGGCTTACTATCGAGCCATGCAGTGTCGAGTCTATGAAATAGGAGATAAGGTGAGCAAGCTTCTGGCGTGGCTGGACCGACGTAAACAGGCCTCCAGGTGGGTCTTGGAGAATGTCATGGAGGGTGGGGGCCGCCTCAAGGACAGGAAAAGTATAGCAGGGGCCTTTGCGGAATACTTCCAAGCAGTATACTCCTCTGCGAGTGTATATTCAGGAGACGAGGCAGGAGAGATGCTGTCCACCCAAAGACTCCCTGTTTTGGATGACACATGGGTAGAAGAGCTTGAGTTGGATTTGACCAGAGAAGAGGTTACCAAGGAAATTGGTGCCTTACAATCGGGAAAGGCGATGGAACCGTGTGGTCTACCAATCAAATTGTTTAAAATCAATGCATCTACCATTGCCCCCTATTTAATAGGTATGTATAAGAGAGTGTGGTTACTGGCTGCCTTCCTGATGCACACAGGCTGTGAATGTGGTGGTGATTCACAAACAGGGCAAACCTCCAGGACAGTGTGGGTCGTATCGGCCAATATTGTTAATAAATTCAGAAGTGAAAACATGAGCAAAGATTTTGGCCATGCGTTTGTCACCTCTGCTCCATAAATTGATTCATACCGGCCAGTCGGGATTTATGCCGGGCAGGAACATAGCGCTCAATCTGTGGGGGCTTCATGGGGTCCTGGGTAGAGCCCAGACTATAAAAGAAGATGCTGTAATTATATCGCCAGATGCAAAAATGGCGTTTAATCTGATAGAATGGCCCTATCCCTTTGCAGTGTTAAAACAATACAGATTTGGCCCAAAATGTCTGTCTTGGGTGCGGCTGCTGTACTCGGAACCCTTGGCAAGAGTGACGGTCAATGGGGGTCGTTCGGCACCCTTCGCCATGCATAGGGGGATGCGGCAGGGCTGTCCGCTCTCACATTTGATATTTGCTTTGGTTCTTTAACTGTTGGCAATTTGGATCGGGGGATCCCCTCATCAGAGGATTGAATTGGACGCCGGATTGGGAAGATAGAATTTCCCTATAGACAAATGATATATTATTGTATTTGGCCTGCCCCTATAACTCCATCCATAGAATACTCCACATATTCACCCTGTTCCAGATGTATTCCGGTAATACAATAAATTAGGATAAGTCCTCAGTCTACATTCTTTCTGGGAGAGATATCAGACTGCCCGCACACTGCGGTGTCAAAACAGTTACGGAGGGCTTTCGCTATTTAGGAATTTATGTTACGACGGACCCGGCAGCCTTTTATGAAAATAATTTGGTCTCACCTCTGCATCGGCTACAGGCCGATGTAAAGCACAAGAAGTTGCTGCCCCTCTCGCTATTGGGTAGGGCGGCTCCATATAAGATGATGGCGCTGCCCCGATTTGTTTACGCATTACAAAATATGCCTTTCCCCGTTCTGCCCAAAATACTTTCAGGACGTAGAATAGGAGGTTATGACCCTCCTGTGGAACGCTGGAAGCCCCGTATCTCCTTGACTAAGCTCACGAAGAGCTGGTACGATGGTGGGATTGCTCCTCCGGCACTCAGGAGTTATAACTGGGTATCACAACTAGCGGTCACTAATCAATGGGTACATTGGTGGATCAATGAACCTACTTATAGGATGGATATGCATAATATGACAAATGCCTCTTGCCGCTGCCTTGGGTTGGAAAAGCAAGATTACTCTTGCCACCCCCCTCTTTGACTCTGATCGATTGGGGCTCCTGGATCAAAGTACAGGGTTTCGCAAGTGGGATCTCATTGGGCTCTTAACAGTGACTTGTGGGCAAAGGGCAGGGTGGTCCCATTTAGTGATCTACAATGTCAGCACGATCTTAATCCGGGAGCAACCTTTCAGTACTTGCAGGTGCGTAGAGCATTGTATAAGGCCATCCCCATGGGAACTGATCTCCCGGCAGCCTTGCCCCTAGAAGATAGGCTACTAGATGATTATTTGAAGGAAAAAGTAATCTCCTTGACCTATAGAAACACTTTGAATAACTCCCCAGATGCCTTAGGGTAGATTTGTTTTAAATGAGTGGAGGATGTGGGAGATCTAGATGATGAAGAGTGGCAGGAGGCGCTGGCATCTCCTTGAGAGGTCGCGGTGCGCTCCAGGTTTAAATTGGTCTGGCTTAAACTCCTCCACAGAGTTTATTATACAGGAGTTGCGTTAGCTACGATGGGGGTTTTGGGGTCCCGCAGTGTTTCCGGGGATGTGGGCAAGTGGGCACATACTTACACCAGTGGTGGGAATGTCCAAGTATACGGCAGTTTAGGAGGAAAGTGACCGCAAAAATATAGGAAGTTTGCAATAAAAGTTAGGAGGTCACCCCCGACTTTGCCTTCTACATATGGGAAGCGACTGACCTGATGGCTAAGGAAAGGATCTGGGTCCCCCTTGGGAATGTTGTTGCGAAATGTAATATAGACAGAATTTGGAAGGGCGACACAATACCCAAACTCCGTGATTGGGAAACGGATATGGACTGGTGTATGCAGACAGAGAGGGCGGTCTATGAAGGGAGGGGTTGCCCTTGGAAGTGGACAAAGATCTGGGGTGACTGGAACAAAGCGAGGGGAATGCTGTGTGAGCCTTTTCTCGATCCCTCTATACAAGAGGATATGACTCCATGATATCATGGGTCAAGATGTTGTATTTGATGTTCTGTAATGTGATGGAGATGTTGAACTACAAGGACAATTCAATGATGTTATGGTACTTATGCACTATGTCACTTTATTTCAGGCTGTCATAAGTTTGTTTTTTTAGTCAATAAAAAGATTTATATAAAAAAAAAGCTAGGTAGAATTTCACAGAACCGGCATCACCTTCAACATGCATTGACTTGCAGTGGATTTGAATCCTCCCACACAGGTAATGATGAGTGAGTATATTCTGCTCATTGGACAAACAGAAGCATAATCTTGTGTGCGTGTTCTGTGAGAGAAGGACTTGTAGGAGTTCCACGGGGTCGAGGGGCCTCTTTGGCTCCAGCGGGACACCTGTGGGATGGCACAAACATAAAAATACATTTTAAAATGTGACATTTTTAGTAGGCCTGAGCGGAATTCACAGAGTTCTGCTACACGGAACTCCGCAAAGAGACTAAACAACTCCCTCCCACTACACGGAGTTCAACAGGTGGGAGAGTGCATTATGTCATGCAGTTCGCGCTGATATTTAGCACCGGTTGTTTGTCCCGCACTATAAAATCAGCACAAATGCCACCACAGGCAGTGCAAGAGGGCTCTGCTTCTTTCTGCTGCTCGAGAAGACGTATTACTTGAGTGGCAGCTTCCTCAATGCGAACGGAATTTTTCGCCAATGTTGAGAAATTATTTTGCGAGATAGTCTGGAGTAAGCTTTTCCTCGCTCGCGCTCGCCAATGTTGCGTGACTTTTTCAGTCACTTTTTGTGATGTGTGGAGTGCGGAGCGGAATTTTGCACCCAGGCCTAATTTTGAAGCCACCCGGACCAAATCCCTGTGCCCTGAAATGGTGGGCATAACATTTCTCTTTGTGTTGCAGCAAGCCAATCAGAGTGCGAGCTCCCTTGGGATTTGTGGAAAATTGATGTCCAATTTGAAAAAAGCCCCTTTAACCAATCTGATTACTTCATTGTTTAATTTGCATGACCGCAGGACTCTTGCGAGACTCTATCAAACCCAACATCACTGATATACAAATATTGTTAAACTGATTTACATCAAATAACAAAAAGCATGCTTTCTGGAATAATACCTAGATTCCTGCCAAATTTAGTGCGTTCCATAAAAGTCTATGGAAAATGCATGGTGACAAACAGCACTATGTTGATAATGAGCTACCCAGAAGAATGTTAAAGGGGCCAGCCGATGAAAGATGTCAGAGTGGGTTGTTAAGTCCAGGCAGACCTAATCAAGGAATGAATATTCTAGAATGCCTAATGTTTTTAAAAATATATATTTTTCTCAGTACATTTTTCTGAAAAACACAGTGCAGGTACGAATTTAAACTGTAGATGAAGAACATCATGAGACATGACAACTCTGAATCTAATCAACAAATACAAATACAAATCGTTTTCATCACAGCCATCCCTAAACAGTATTTGTTAATTGGTACCGACATACGGTGTGTGTCAGAGGGGGGAGATATCCTGCTTCATATTGCTGCCGGTTCCCTTGTTCCTTTTCTGGGTTCCTCCGTCCCACTCTCTATTGCCAGCCCATAATGTCTCAGCCAGGGGCCCCACACGTTGGTAAACGTCTTTGGGCACCCTCTTGCCTGGTATGTCACCTTCTCAGCACCCATGTAGAGGTCCATTCCTGTCTTCCATTCAGTCAGTGAGGGGAGATTCGGGGCTCCCCAATATCTGGCAATATTTCTCTTGACTACTATCAGCCCAAGGCTACATAACAGGAGTTTGTAGCAGGGGAGATCCACCTCGGAGGGGATACCTAACAGGACGTATCTGGGATCTATGGGCTATTGACATCTAGTACCTAGCCCATTTCCTCTATTATTTGGGTCCAGTATAATTTTATACAGTGGCATTTCCACAGCGTAGGTCCCACTCTCTGTCTTACAGTGGAGACATTCTGGTCACTCAGACGTGCCCTATCGAAGTAGGCCCTGTGTAGGATCTTAAATGGTACTAGGCGCAGCCTTAATTTATTGACCACTTCTCTCTGGTGCATTAATGCCGATTCCCAATCTATGTCCTCCAGTTCGCCCGTGGTGGCTTCCCATTGTGATCTGAGAGCTTTCAGGTTGTCTGGCTTGTTATTTATGAGGGTTCTGTATGTCCATTAGATGGCTTTGTCTGGTATTTCTCCCTGCAGTAGCCTTCCCTCTAGCGGTGTGAATTCCTGGATCTGTAGGCGTGTTTTAGTTTTAGGTATTTATATCTTTGGGTGTCATTCAGCTTGTACTCATGTTGGAGTAAGCTGAAGCAGATCAGGGAGCCCTTCTCTAATAGGAAATCTAATCGGAAATCCATATCGTGTCTAGGCCTGGGCTAAATTTCCCTTCCGCTCGCGGAACTTGCGATAATTTGACATTTTCGCGCTCCGCGGAGAGCGCGAAAATGTCCGCATTCCGCAGCTAAGCGATCATTTGTTTCTTGCTCGCGCTGTAAAATTATACATTCTCGCGCGCGCGAGATCGCCTTACCTGAATCCCTGCGTTAGCCAACAAGTTTTCCCGATCCGGTCGCGTTCTCCATGAGATGTTGGATTGTTGGTAGCCATTTGAGCTGTCTCGCGACAGTTCGCGCCCGCAGTAATGTCATTGGTCGCGCGATCACGTCTTTCTTCTCGCGATCATGCACCGCGAGAAGAGTGAAAACAAGATGGGCGCGCCCGCGAGCAACCGCATGGGTAAGTTGGCGAGCCGCGACCACGCAGAAAATACCGCGAACGGGCGGGAAAAAAGCTTCTGCATCTTCGCGATATTTCCGCGTGTTTGCGGAGGTTTTTAACATTTTCGCGATAATTTGCGAAAGTCACTTTCGCAAATTCCGCCCACGCCTAATCGTGTCCCAGGGTGCAAAGCCCTGCAGTTTGCCCAGTTCTGGCAGGCGTGTCCCTTTCCACAGTGAGTCTCTCTTGTGCATTTCTTGTCCCACTTCATTTGACCTTCCGCCACTTTCCAAGCATCTATTGTCCGCTGGGTTGCTGGGAGCAACTGCTGGGCTCCTCTGCGCCAGTATATGTATTGGAGATATGTACGGGATTGAAATTGGAGCCTTTCAAGTGCTTATGTTAGAAGGTCACCTGGAAGGTGCCCCCATTCGTGTATGAACACTGGGTGGGCTGCTCGGTAATATGATCTTATATCTGGGAGCGCTATCCCCCATTATATTGACTATGTTGAAGTGTCTGGAGGGCTACCCGTGAACGTCCCCCATTCCATAGGAGGGTGTGTGTCTCTTCATCAATTGTTGGAATGCCCATTGTTGGTTGTGGTTAAAGATGCAGGGTTGGGTAACAAGAAGTGCCATTTTCTCTCTCCAGATAGCAGATATTTTACACACTTCAGCTCCTGCCACAAACAGATCATCAAGCACACAACCCGACTGAATAAAAAAATACAAAGAACCCTCTGCAGTCACGTTCATTTGTGTGTGTTGAGGGGTGTAGGGATGGGTTAACCACAAATGAATTCAACAACTGTAGAAAAGTGAGAAAGAAAGAAATAGGAAAAGAGATTTATTGAGTTTCTGAGCCTCCAGTTAAAATTAAATGCTTTGAGAAAAGTGGCTTTCTACATTTAATTGTCTTTTTCACAGTAACTAAGTGTCAGTCTCCTCTAAAAGCCTATTAATACAGTAATTTAGTGCCAGGAGAGCTGGGAGACGGACAGAGCCACTACCGTTTTTTTATGTTTTCATTGACTAGCTGTCATCAGCCGTCAACGTTAAGGCTGCTTTCTCCTTGAGCACACACTGAATGCGAAAAATTAAAAAGTTTTTATAGTCCCTTTAATAAGAAAGTGCTTACACATCATTTGCTCAAATGGACTCTCTGACATTCCATGTTATGTCTTTTAATTACTGCTAATGTATCAAATGGACTCGTGAGGGGCTGGGGGATGGGCAATCGCTTGCCATAGCCGACAACATGAGTCGCTTTTCAGAAGATGGACGCGTGTTTTCCACACTGTAACCTCCATGGTTACGGAAGCATAGGTAGACCCAGGAAGGCGCGTTAGTTCAATGTATTTACTCACAAGGCAAATAAACTACTCACAACTGTTCTCTCTCAGTTTTGTTTCATGAATTCAATAATATCAAATCATAATAATGCAATGATTATACAGATCAGTGGTATTTCAGTTTCTTACATTCCCAAATCAATCATTAATCACACAATACACCTTTTTCATCATGGCTTATTTATATCTTCCTTAGAAGGATGAAACGCATTAATGATCAATCTGGGGATTGTTTATGTGAGTCTGAATCTCAATCAAACCAAGTTCGTCAGTTAAGACTGCTTTCCTGCCTTTACTCCTTCTCCTAATGTGCACTACTTGTGACGTCATAAGTGACATCAGAGACGGAAGTATCAATGACTTCAGAGCAGTCTTCCTCTGCCAATGCAGGCATGCATTAAATGTCCTTCACATAGGTCATTGACTGCAATCATGCCTGAAGAGCACCGTAACATATTACATATAGTACACAAAGCGAAGGGGCTGCAGGAATATCAACCTTGCAGTACATAGAGGAAATTGCCTGAGACCATGTCGCGTCTGCTTCAAAAGCAAGGCATGAACTGCAGTTGTGCCCTGGTCGCAGTGCAGAGAACATGGCCAATGAGCTATGATCGAACTTTCTGTGCGCTGCTCAAGCCAAGCAAAGCTCACTCAACTCATATCAACACAAATATGTGAGCAATTCACAACTCCACTTTATTCCATTTATGCCTTATTGCTCACCTTTGTATATATGTATGAATATGGTGTTTCTACAGCGCCAACCTAACCAAAAGGCAGTGAAGTGCTGAACAGTGTCAAACACAGACATAAAGTCAATGAGTGATAGGAGAGGTAACTGCGTTAATGGTTTGTTATGTAGTGTTCCTTAAACTGGGGACTCATCAACTCTTTCCTTAAATTGGAATCTCCAAGCACTCAATGAGTCAAATGATGCGTTGTCATTAGAATATCGACTGTTCTTTCTTCGAACATTCAAACACTTCACATTGCTGTTAAGTTCCTTGCCAACACGTGTTTCGTCTGTTATTTAAATTTTAACAAGACTTCATCAGGGCCTCAAAAGTAATCTCAATGTATCCATAAATTATATTAGGTACAGTATCCAGTCAGCGACTAAGTAATCTAATATTCCTAAATAACTGTTGCAAGTGATTGTGGTATATTGTCAATGCATCATTGTATCGTAAGAAGACAGTCGTTCCCGCCGTGTAGCGGGCCCGCGGCGTTCAGGAGCAGGGCTGGAGGGCTTCTGACGGATGCAGGGAAGTTGTTTACAGATCTCACATCCATAGATGGAAAAGGCTTGCTGTCATGTTTTTTCTTCTTTACGCTTCTGAGTCTGCAGTCTTATAGTGTCCTGAGTGCGGGTGTGCTGAGAACCGCTGCAAATGGTGAGATTTTCTGCAAGATAAGCAGGGGTCATGATGGCTTTGTAAATGATGTAAATGATGCAAGTGGTTTTTAACCCCTTGCATGCCCGCCCCTTTCCCCGCCCAGTGCCGCGCTTTGTATTAGCGGGCGGAGTTCATGACGAGCTGGACTCGTCATGGGCACAGCGCCACCGCAGCCCATGACGAGTCCAGCTCGTCATGGGCACTGAAGGGGTTAAGATGGTGCAGTCTGGCAAGGGAGCCAGTGGAGTTCCATCAACATGCAACGGTTCTGATGACGTTTCTTCAGGCATTGGATGGGAATTACTGTGTCATGTAGAATGCTCTCGAGTGCGGGTGTGTAGCCTGGTAGACCATTGAGGAGGACATTACTGCCATCCAGATACGAGGGTACGAGGGCTTAAACAGCAATTTTAAAGTCACATTCTGGTAACAATGCTTTCATTTTCTTCAGAAGAGAGAGCTTCCACCAAGTTCTCTTTTTTTGGCAGTGTGTTCCTTGAGCGTGAGTATGGTGTCCAGGGTGAATCCCAGTGACCTGGCATTCAGGCAAAGTTGGAGTTGGGGTTTCAATTGGTCGAGGTTCATTTCATTGAGCCAGGTCTGTCCTGTTTATTCGGTGTTGTTCTGGGCAAATAACAGAAGTTCTGTCATGATCGGGCTGAGCTGCAGGTAGGGGCTGTGCATCCAGGTCTGAATGTATTTATTTATTTTTAGATTTGTGTATTTATTTGTAAATGTGTATATAGCACAGACATTTCCCAAAAGATATTTACATTGGGCTCAAAATTACCAAATAGTTGCAAAAATAGTTGAACAAGTTTGAGAATTCCAAAATAGCCAATTATTACAGAAAGAAAGGAATTGTGCGAGAACTTTATACAAAAGTGAAGATGTTATGAGTGCCTGATGAAATTGAGGTAGTTGTAATTGTCTGTGCCAAGATTAGTTGCAGTGTCATTGCTGAAATATCTTTGAGGAGAAGGGCGATCAGATATGTTTTGAAGGTCACTAGCAAGGTGGTTGTGGGCAGGTTTGGAGATAATGAGTTCCAAATTCTGGTTATGCTATCCTCGAAAGGTTGTACTAGACGTCGTTCCTTTTTAAAGGTTGGGGGTTTTAGTATCAGTGCTTTTGTGTTTTGCTAATAGTCTAGAACCTCCTGATAGCTTGAGTTTGTGTGCAAGGTAATGGGGAGTGGATGTGTGTAGAGCCTTATGGGTGATGCTCGCAGTCTTCTATATAGCGTTGGCTTTAATTGGTAAGCAGCAGAGAGTGACCAGTATAGGTTTGATATAGTCATTACTTGTGGCCTTGTAGACGAAGCATGTTGGCGAGTGCAGGATCAATTTTAGGGAGTGGGGGGGTGTGATGGGTTTCCCAGAGACCAGTCAGGAGAGAGATACAGTATTGATTCTAGTGAGCAGAAATTTCAGATCTTGCTCAGGAATGTAACATCAGATTTCCAAGAGAAGAGAAAGTTGTATATCTGGCTATGATGCTGATTTGAGAATGTAAGCTGAGCATTTTGTCTATGATGACACCAAGGTGATTTGGCACAGTTAAGGATGGTGGGTTTACTGTTAATGATGTATTTTCATTCAAACTTGTAACATCTCATTTTAGCCTCTGTCTTAAATCCATGTTCAAAGGCGTCCTTTTTATTAATTTTCCGCAGACTTTTATGGTAATCCTTCCAAATCCAAGATGGCCACCGTTCATCATGTAGTGAGGTCACTCCACCATGTGATTTTGATTTATCATGTGGTGCGTTACAACCAATCGGTGCCCAAGCTGCTGATGTGTGTTAGGATGCAGAGCAATCAGAGCTTCAACTTTGATGAATTGAAAGGCTCCTGTGATCCTGCTGCACAGAACGTTTCAACAGGCTTGGGCTGCCCCCACAACACACCTGGTAACTCGTGCAGCTTATATAGCTCACACAACTTTTTCAGATGCACACTCTTTGCCCAAATAAGCACAACTTCCCCCCCTACCCCAGAGATTATGGGCAGTAACACAAAATGTCTCCTAGTAATCCTATATACCAGTTCAGGGAAGTCTGCCCAAATGCCAGGACAGTGACTCCAGCATCGGTATGTGGCACCAGGTAGCAAAAACTCAGGGTGAAATTGAAGGTGGGCTCCTATATGGTGTCTGTGCAGCTCATTGCTAAGTGTTATGTAGGGAAGAAACCAAAACTATGTAAGTAGAAAGTGACTTTAATCCATAAACAGGAGCCCGTGTCCAGCAGGTCCTCCTCCTGTTACCTCCAGCTCCAACTGCCAGGGCTGTCATAGTTTGAACTCACAGAGAGAGAGAGAAGCTGGAACATGGAATGTACAATGAAAGACAATGAGAGACAACATTCAATGTTACAGGTAAGTGGACATGTAATTAAACAAAGGTAGAACTACATTCAAAACACAGCAGTACTTTATCCACTCACCTACAATGTAAAAGACCTGCTGACAACCGGTGACCATAGGTAATCCCTTCTCTACCCCAGTGCCGTTTTCACAGGTGGTACCTTAAGCGTCTGTTCTCCACCCCTTGCCCCCCACACTCTCCCGCAGCTGGTTTAATTAACCTCTTGGGGACCTAAAATGCAACTCTTGCCTATCATTCCATGAAAGTCTGATGAAATGTATTGTATACTTAGAAGCTTCACTTGAAGACATTGATGGAGCGGGTAAAATGATTTCTTTTTATATACCCAATCCATTTCTATATGTTTATATTAAAATGACTAATGAATAATTATAATAATTACTAGTGTGATGTGAAAGTACTTAACCAACCTTATTAACAAGGAGAATACACGTGGGAATGCATTTGCATGGCTAAAATAATAAGTGAACTAAGTTTGTATGCATATTAAAATGATAAACGTGGCTTGAGTAATGTTATTGTGATTTGCGCTTAAATAAACCAGCATTAACTGCTTTGAATGTTGCATATGGCTAGATAAATACATACACATAAGGGTATTAGCAAGGGAATAACACTGTTTTAATCATTTCTATGTATTAATTACGATTTTGTGTTTCTTTGCTTAAAGTTGACTATTCTGGCCTACCAAAAGATGGCCGCCGACTGAAACCTAACTAAAGTACATTACTTCATCATTTGAACAATGGAGAAAGGCGCCTGCACTGACTTCGACCGTGTCCCTTGTGTGACCTGTCAGACCATGCCCATGAAGACTACCCTGGGCGAGGTGCCAATGCCCCTGAACGTGAAGCAAATGTTGCTATTGGAAATATGAACTGTCAAACCCAACCTGTTTCCAATGAACTGATACATTTAGGACTATGGATTAGTCTTTCCCATACATTTGCTTTGAGGCTTCTTCCACATGGGAAAATCTGAAAATGTTTCCTAATGTATTAAGATGTATTTGAATTCAGCAAATCGTTGGCTTGGGAAAGGAGAACATTTAACTTTAATATGTAAATTTTAGTATAAATATTAGTAGACTAGAGAGGTAAGTTTGACACTTCTTGAACGTCATTTCCAGTATCCTGATGTTATGCTGACGGAGAGGACGATGACTCTACATGATAAGACCAAGAACTCTGACGTTTAACTGAGGACCAGATTCTGACTTAGAAAACGACAATTAGCCTGAATAGGTAAATATGACAAAAGATGATATTGCATTATTAAGATTTAACCTGCATTTAAATTAGATAAAGAAAATCATTATTTGAATTAATGTGTCGGGTGAATATTTCATTGAAATGTCTATTGATTAATTTAGAGTGTTAAGGTATCATTGAATTAATAAACAACTAAATGATTCAGTCGACCTCTTGATGGAGGAATTGTTAGGATGATTCAGGAGAAGTGGTTTTCCTCTATCAAAAGAATAGTTGTGGTTCGGAATTGATGTCCCTTTGTAGGCACGGATAGTTTGAGAGAATGAATGTTGGTGTTATGGACCCCACCAGTATGTGATGTGTGTATGTGTGTGTGACTGAGAAATCATTCTGTCCGTGGAAGTAAGGGGTAATTGAATAACCCGAACTGCACCAACATCAACAGCAGGAATACTTATCATAACCTCAATCGAAATCCACTTTCAGATTATTTGTGGGCTGACAATAAATGTTGTGTAGAGAAGACACCAAACCAGGTAAGTAGAAAGTGATTTTAATCCATAAACAGGAGCCCATGCCCAGCATGTCCTCCTCATGTGACCTCCAACTGCTCGGGTTGTCATAGTTGAAACTCAGGGAGCGAGATAGAAGTTGGAACATGGAATGTACAATGAAAAAAAACATGCAATTTGACAGGTAAATTGGCAGTCTCCTCAACTAGCTTTATTAAACTCTCGGGCTCTAAAATACAACTCTGGCATATCGTGCAATGCAAATTCTGATGAAATGTATCGTACTCTTAGACTTAGAAGTTCCTCTTGAAGATAATAATGGTGGGAATTATCACCAGCACAGCAATTGAAATCCACTTAAAATAGAATGTCCCCCTATCATTGACAATCATGGCTTGACTCCCTTGCAATCCTTGGTCATTTGCAGCACTAAACCAGTTTGTTTCAACCTTAACAAGAGACTTCCCAATTGCATAAATATTTTGGCAAAAAATATGCAAATATCGCTAAAACCAAACATACCTTATCAGATGTACGATCATTTTTGCATGCACAAATGGTTTTGCGAACCCGTTTGCACATGCAAAAACAGCATGGGGAATGTACAAACCCTATTTTGCTACTCGCAATTTTTTGCGACTCGCAAAATAGTGTTTTGCGACTCGTTATTAGGAAGGTCCGTTCCCTTCCTCATAGCGAGTGTAACCCTATTTAAGAATGTTTTGCATCCGCAATTGCGGGCGCAAAACACTCGCAAATTACCAACCTCTTCAAGAGGGTGGTAATGCACTTGCAAAAGGAAAAGGATACCCAGGCATGGTGCTACTGAGCCCAGCAGGCCACCATACGTGGGAGGGCCTGCCATTCCCCATGGGTTTGCAGATTGCAAGAGGCTCATTCATATTCATGAGCCTCTCAATTTGCGACCCCATTGGGAATAGCTAACAGTGTGAAATACACTGTTGTACATTGGAAATAGCGCCTCGCAAATTGTGAGTCGCAAAAAACTTGCAATTTGTGAGGCACTATTTCCATGGTCCTACATCTGGCCTCAAGTCTCCAGAGTGTTCTTGTGCAATCTTTCGTCTTTTATAGAGCAGTGTACTCCCATCAATTGGTATTTTATACCCTGACCACCTGGAAGGTTGCCCAACATGTTTGGGCATGCTTAGGACCTGACTGATTCTTGGCTGTAAGGATACTCCATCCCAACGGCAATGGATTATTCTGACTCCAAAGAATGCAGTCCAGCCACCGCATTTAGATGCAGGCAGACCCTTAGGTTAATTGTGGTGGACACTAATCTGTCTCTGCCATGATGAACTGCCTCCTACCACCCTGGGAAGAAAGGGCCATCGGAGAAATTACTATATATCCACCCACCCAATTTGCATGGGAGGACATGTAGTGATTTGTTTTTACTGTTTCTTGCCGCCAGGTAAAACCTGGTGGTAAGGAAGAGAAAAAATGTTTTAATGCTCCCCCATCCGTGAAGAAGCCTATCATGGTGAGGGGAGCATTACTTTTTTTCTTTAGAAAAAGAAAATCCCATTTGGGGATTTTCTTGTTGAAAAGAGAGAAATATTTCGCTACAGGGCTCCATCCTTCCGATGCAGCCCTGTAGCAAACAACAAAATAGTATTTACAGAAACTGCTGTGACAGTGGGTCCTGCCACTGCCTTTATAAATGGCCACTTGCTAGGTGGTCATTTATAAATTTGGAGGCAGAGTAGTCTTAGCCTGGTGGACGCAATGTGCTCCTCTAGGCCAATAGTGATTACGCCATCCGCCGATTATTAAATCATGCCCATTGTGTCTGGGGCAAATGTTTTGACCACTACACCCTGTTTTTGACAATCTCTGATGGCTCCGCATAACAGCAGAACCATCTACAAAATTCCATTCCCAGTTCACAAAATTGCACACACTAGCTTTTCCCACAGTCTAACTCATAAATCTAAAATTTCACGGGGGAATCCATTCCCTTCTGAACCTATCAATAAAATGAGCAATGCAATTGCTATTTTAAGAGATGGTCTTGCACACTTTTAGGCTTCCTCGTGTGTTAAATATTTGTAGTGCTTCTGCTGGTGCTGATTTTGGCTGGAAATGTAGCAGCATTTGTTGACATATCCTAAGTAAACAAGAGAACATAGCACAATAATATACATGCAGCAACATAACAAAACAATTAAACATAAGAGGGCACAACACAATAAAGCAGTAAAAAACAGCACAAAACTCAAAATAACTTTACAACCCAACATTATACTGCAGTAAAGAAGGTCACAAATACAGCTGCTCAAAAAAATAACAGAACACATCACCACCACAACAAAATGCCACATAATAAATGTGCATGCACATTCCTGGCACACATCCCACTTCAATAATCATGCTTTCTTAGTGTAGTGGTAATACAGTTGTAACAAGCACTGCTAGTCAAAAATATTTTGGGATCTAACACATGGGTGCCGATTACGATCCGGTAGAAAAAATCCCCGTGCGACTCGTATCCGGTCTTTTTACCGTACGAATCGTACAAGTTCCGTATGAACTGGCAATCACGATTCGCATGGTAAAAAGTCCATACGAACCGCATTCGGAATCATTCCCCACACGTCGTCGGGTCGGAAAATGTGTCCAACACGTCCGCGGACGATTTACCGTACAAACGTGAAAAGTCAAGTCCAACCGATGAATCACGATCCCACCCGTGCGTCCGAACTCACAACTGTATGGTAAAAACACAGTCCGCACCGAACTCCCATTGCAACCATGGAGATATGTGCCCGCATACGCGCCAAACACACCCCCCAGCATCCATACGTTCGAGTCGTACTCCCCGTTAATGTACACCCCTCCTGTATGTACACCCGTGTACAAGTCGAACCCCCACCCGTGTATGTACACCCCAGTACGATCGAGTCGTACCCCCACCCCTGTACTTGTCATACCCCCGTGTACCTACACCCCAGTACGTTCGAGTCCTACCCCCACCCCTGTACGTGTCGAACCCCCACCCGTGTATGTACACCCCAGTACGTTCGAGTCGTACCCCCACCCCTGTATGTGTCATACCCCCGTGTACCTACACCCCAGTACGTTCGAGTCCTACCCCCACCCCTGTACGTGTCAAACCCCCACCCGTGTATGTACACCCCAGTACGTTCCAGTCGTACCCCCACCCCTGTACGTGTCGTACCACCGTGTACCCACACCCCAGTACGTTCGAGTCCTACCCCCACCCCTGTACGTGTCGTACCACCGTGTACCCACACCCCAGTACGTTCGAGTCCTACCCCCACCCCTGTACGTGTCGTACCACCGTGTACCCACACCCCAGTACGTTCGAGTCCTACCCCCACCCCTGTACGTGTCGTACCACCGTGTACCCACACCCCAGTACGTTCGAGTCCTACCCCCACCCCTGTATGTGTCGTACCACCGTGTACCCACACCCCAGTATGTTCGAGTCCTACCCCCACCCCTGTACGTGTCGAACCCCCACCCGTGTATGTACACCCCAGTACGTTCCAGTCGTACCCCCACCCCTGTACGTGTCGTACCACCGTGTACCCACACCCCAGTACGTTTGAGTCGTACCCCCACCCCTGTACGTGTCATACCCCCATGTACCTACACCCCAGTATGTTCGAGTCCTACCCCCACCCCTGTACGTGTCGAACCCCCACCCGTGTATGTACACCCCAGTACGTTCCAGTCGTACCCCCACTCCTGTACGTGTCGTACCACCGTGTACCCACACCCCAGTACGTTCGAGTCCTACCCCCACCCCTGTACGTGTCGTACCACCGTGTACCCACACCCCAGTACGTTCGAGTCCTACCCCCACCCCTGTACGTGTCGTACCACCGTGTACCCACACCCCAGTACGTTCGAGTCCTACCCCCACCCCTGTACGTGTCATACCCCCGTGTACCTACACCCCAGTACGTTCGAGTCCTACCCCCACCCCTGTACGTGTCGAACCCCCACCCGTGTATGTACACCCCAGTACGTTCCAGTCGTACCCCCACCCCTGTACGTGTCGTACCACCGTGTACCCACACCCCAGTACGTTCGAGTCCTACCCCCACCCCTGTACGTGTCGTACCACCGTGTACCCACACCCCAGTACGTTCGAGTCCTACCCCCACCCCTGTACGTGTCGTACCACCGTGTACCCACACCCCAGTACGTTCAAGTCCTACCCCCACCCCTGTACGTGTCGTACCACCGTGTACCCACACCCCAGTACGTTCGAGTCCTACCCCCACCCCTGTACGTGTCGAACCCCCACCCGTGTATGTACACCCCAGTACGTTCCAGTCGTACCCCCACCACAACCTCCTAAGTACGGAGCGCACCCCATGCCCCAACATCACAACCGCATGTACGAGTCGTGCCAAGCCACACACAAGGACAGCACCGTACAACCAAATGGCCCATCTACACACCGTACACACGCTCAAAACGCACGTACACAACCATGACAAAACAAAACAACACAAGAATACACTATTCGAATGGCACAAAGCCACTAAACATGGCCAACAAACACTAAAAAACACACCTTCACTGACCTGCAACTGCCAAAAACAAACAGAGGCCCAAAACACCACCACTCCTTATAACACACCCACCCAAACTTCAAACACAGCCACACCCACCAATGCACCAATAAAAAGGGCCCACACACACAAACCATGAGCCTTTGCAACAGACTCACTGCTGCCAGACACCACAGACAACTTACAGCACCTTACTACAAGCTTCACCACACCTTACACTTGCACATCTCCACACAACCACCTTCACAAACACACCCTCATCACATTCACACACACACACACCTGCACAACCACACCCACACACCCACAACCATCCACACCCCCCCCCACCATCCACACCCCCCCACCATCCACACCCACACCCCTCACCATGCCCACTACCAAGAATCCAAAGTTCAGTAACCGAGAGTTGAAATCCTCAGAGTCGAGCCACAGCTCTTTGGAACATTGGTCAGAAACACCAGCATGGTAGCAAAAACAGCCATGTGGCAGACCATCATCGATGCTGTGAATGCTGTTGGGGACACCAGAAGGACCAGGCAGGAATGCCAGAACAGGTGGTACGATCTGCGGAGGAGGGTCAGAGCCAAGAGGCAGGAGGAACACGACCAGGCCAACGCCACCGGAGGAGGGCCCTCCCGCAGACCCGTACACTACCAGCCCTGGGAGGAGAGGGTGATGGCCATACTGCCGGTGGAGGCAGTCGAAGGATTAGAAGGACTCCGAGACCCGGGTGAGTACACAAACAACGCACCTCACATGGGGGGAACGGCATCCACAACCAAAATCACCAACAGGCACGCAACCACCCCAAGCCATCGCATGACTCAACCACACTCCATGAACACGCACATGCCACTGCTGCCACCATGCCCCATGCACCCAGCTGGACAATGTCAAGTCACAGGCCACAGAAGACACCAACACATGACACGGTAACCCGGATGGCGGGAGGCTGGGCACCAAAAATCACATAGTGCAACTCCGAAGTAGACAACAATGCCCTCTGCCCATATGGCCCAGGTCACAGCCAGACAAACAGAGTGTCCCAACACAGGAATGACTTGCCAGCAAATGGCGGACGCCTTGCATCAACACATGGGGGTGAAGGCACTGTTTTGCACATGACAGCAGCTAATGAACAGCCAACATTGTGAAAGAGTGGCAGCACACACCACCACAGCAGCAGCGCACACACAGACACTACACCCAATGGGTGCCTGGAGATCAGAAACAAACTCACTTCAACAAGCCAAGGCCCATTCAAAGATCTGCTAACAGTGTGTGCCCAGGAAGCTGGCCTGAGGTGACAGAGGGTGACACACAGAGGGAGGGAGAGGGGGACAGAGAGGGTGGGAGACACAGGGACACGGACAGAGGGAGGAGGCTGACACACGGAGGGAGGGAGAGGGGGACAGAGAGGGAGGGAGAGGGGGACAGAGAGGGAGGGAGAGGGGGACAGAGAGGGAGGGAGAGGGGGACAGAGAGGGAGGGAGACACAGGAAGACGGACAGAGGGAGGAGGGTGACACACGGAGGGAGGGAGAGGGGGACAGAGAGGGAGGGAGACGGACAGAGGGAGGAGGCTGACACACGGAGGGAGGGAGAGGCGGACAGAGAGGGAGGGAGAGGGGGACAGAGAGGGAGGGAGAGGGGGACAGAGAGGGAGGGAGAGGGGGACAGAGAGGGAGGGAGATGGACAGAGGGAGGAGGCTGACACACGGAGGGAGGGAGAGGGGGACAGAGAGGGAGGGAGAGGGGGACAGAGAGGGAGGGAGACACAGGAAGACGGACAGAGGGAGGAGGGTGACACACGGAGGGAGGGAGAGGGGGACAGAGAGGGAGGGAGAGGGGGACAGAGAGGGAGGGAGACACAGGAAGACGGACAGAGGGAGGAGGCTGACACACGGAGGGAGGGAGAGGGGGACAGAGAGGGAGGGAGAGGGGGACAGAGAGGGAGAGGGGGACAGAGAGGGAGCGAGACTCAGGGAGAGCAAATCAGTCGTGTGGCGTGTGCGAATGTCTGCTCGTCAGCATGTAGACTGCATGCATGTAGACAAGGGTGGCCAGTCCCAGAACCCCCCCTCTTCCCCATGGCAAAACACAGGGCCATGTCACAACCTGTTCACGAGCACAACGACAGCTACCTGGATCATATAAGTGTGTGGATCCACTCCATGTGCACATGTACAGTGCTACACAGAAGGCGCCAATGCATGGCTCGCCACACATGCCCACTCCACTGCTGACTGCAGTCACACTAGACGCAGCAAGTAAGACCGTGCCACACATAGTTAAAGGGGCCAAAGTGGTGCCCAAGGGACACACCCATGCACAAGTGCACTGTGAGTGGAATGCAAGACATATCCCAATTCCAAGAGGAAATGTCCCAACTTTGAAACAGATGAAACATGGATGTTGCATGGACCAAAATTAACATTGTCTCTCTCACACACAGGTCAACGTCGTGGTTCACCCCCCAACACTGGGGGGGAAGACTCACAGGACCGGATCCGCGGGAGCCCGATCCCACCGGCAGCGACCACTCTCACCACTCTGTGGATGACCCCGACCGACCTGGCACCTCTGGTGTCCAACCACCTGCAGCACCTGCATCAGGTACAACTGTGCCAACCACCACCCCCACTCCTGCCACATCCCAGGAGACACCCAGGATCCCTGCCCCAACACCACAATGCAGCCAGGCTGGCCAGGAGGGACACGGTGTCCCGGGCACCCAGGAGGAGGCAGGTGACAACGCCAATGCCACCCCTCAGGGGTCCCGGAGACCCGATGTACCCACAAGTGCAGGCCAGGTGCAAGTGGGCAGGGGTGGTGGGAGTGGAGGACGGCGGAGGCGCGAGCCTGACCAGTTGGCTGGGGAACCGGTATTTGCCCATGTCCGAAACATCATGGACACATACCGGCAGGACACCACGGGCATGGCCCAGGTTGTGTCCATCCTCGAGGGGATCAAGACCCAGCAGGCCCAGCAACATGCCTGTCTACTGCAACACCAACGGAGGATGGAGGACAGACAGGCTGAGCAAGTGACGGTGTTCAAGGGGATTCACTATACACTCCGTCGGATGGCCGACAACATGGCCGACCCTCCCTGTGCCAGAAGGCGGAGAACATCACCACCCACAGGGAGGGATCAGGAGGAGGAGGAGGAAACATCCGATGGAGCATCCCAGACGTCGTCACGGCCTGCTGCTGAGGGTCCCCGCAGGAGGCCGGGTCGTCCACGGAAAGGACCGTGAGGGTCGGCGCTACATCACCATCTCCCAGGACACCTGGCCTGGCACCTGGCCCACTGGAGCAACAGCATCACAGCATCAAGAGACATTCTCTGCCACATGGCCCTGCTGGTCACTGTCTGACCAATGTTGACAAAGACTGTGGCATGGACTCTGAGGATTTCAAATGGCAAGGACACCAACTCCCCTACTGAACTTTGGATTCCAAACTCCCGGAAAGCCCCTCACTTTGCCCCCCCCCCAATAATAAATCACACTATGAAGAGTAGATGCCTGCTTGTTGCATTATTACCTAACATGTGTCATGTAAAGTCTAAACATGCCTGAGTCATCTTTTGTCTTCAACCATCCACACCCTGGGGCCTGAGTCTGGCACAGGACACATGGGTCACAGTGTATTAGGCAAGACAGACATGGAGCACCATACACACCCGTGATGGGCCCAACCAGCTGGGGGGTGGCCGAACAACCGTGCTGACAGACACATTGAGTACAGCAACAGTCATGCGCAGAGGTCAGGGATCCAGTCCAGTGTCCTGGGGGGCACCCAGGTATGTGTAGACAGGTGGCAGAACCATGTCCTGCAAGCTTGAGTCCGGTGGATGCAGAGAATGGGGTCCTGGACAACGTTGGATGCATGGGGATGGCACATGTCACAATACCCACACAGTCATGGACATCATGCCCAATACACAGTCTCAGCCCACACAAACAGCTTGCATCTTGCTACTCGACACATTGACACATAGCCACAATCAGGGAATACCATGCCAGACATGCTGGATGCACCGTGGCAACACACCAGCATTGACTGAGAAGAGGCACCTTGGAGGCATAGGGACACCTTTATTATTCATGTTTTCGGGAGTGCAGAGGCAACTTGGAGTACACATGAACACTTCATGTGGAGTAACATGTGGGTCCAACACTTGCACCCCCCTTCTGCAGCACAAATGCGTGTTCGCCATGGAACTGGCACACAAGCGTCGGCTAACAGCTAAACACCCACAGCTGCTCACGGAGAGACTGCCATACACCATAGATCCGCTGATGTGGAAGTCCTACACCATGTCAAGCCAATGCTAACCGTATGTGTCCGAGGGCAGTGTCACACACATTGATGCCATCATCACAATCACCTATCCCATCACTGATGACTGTCTACCAGGCATACCATCAATTCAGGTGTACACAGCTGCATGTCTTGTCCCATGCTGATGCCACATGGCTGCAGAGGAACCAAACATCGACAGGGCCAGTGTGCATACATCGTGAACACCTGCCACACCCAATACACCCCAGATGCATCCCTTACCCTATGGAGACTTCCAAACGTGTGCGTGCCTGTAACGCTGAGTCAGCCCACGATGTCATGTCCATGAGGAATAGCAGTGCCACAACAATGCAAGCAGCAGACGTCATGCGCAAGTACCTGGGGAAGAGAGATACACAAGAAGTCAGCCACAAAAAGCACAGCCACTTGCATGTGCATTTACTCGACACATGTATGGATGACAACATGCTAGGTCACAATTATGACTGGGGAAATACTACCATCACTGCCACCATCACTCCAGTGACACACCCACACACACCTCTGACTCACGTGCCATACATGCAGGTGGACACACACATCACAACACATGCCACACGGGGACCAATGCGTGCACACTCAGACACTGGTACTCACCACTAAGCAAAGAAGTCGCGTATGAGCCGAGTCCGGATGTCCTCTTGCGGCTCCACATCCTCCACATCACTAGCCCCATTGCCAAGCCCTTCGTCCTCCACGGGTGGATGGTCCTCGTCATGTTGATTCAGGATGAGTGGCACAGCTCTTTCAACTGCCATGTTGTGCAGCATGCAGCAGACCATGAAGATCTTGCAGACCTTCGCCGGGGCATATGGGAGTGCGCCGCCGGTCTTGTGTAGGCACCTGAGTCGGCTCTTCAGCAGGCCAAACGTCCTCTCGATCACTCGCCTTGTCCGGCCATGGGCGGTGTTGTAGCGGAGCTGGGACGGCGTGATGGGGTTGCGGAGAGGTGTGAGCAGCCAAGGCATGTTGGGATAGCCAGCGTCCCCTACATGGGAAGCACATGGACATCGTTAGAAGTGGTGAAGCGGTCGTGCTGGTAGGTTATGCAAAATACAGGACAGACAGACTGTACCCACCAACAACACATGCCCGTTCATTGCGCAGCTGCATCATCATTTCAGGCATCCTGCTACGCCTCATGATGTAGGCATCGTGTGCTGATCCTGGAAAACGAGCACAGACATGTGAAATCACCATGTTGGCCTGACACACCACAAGGGCATTAATGGAGTGGTAGTGCTTTTGATTGCGGTACGCCACCTCCCGTGCGTGTGGTGGTACCAAAGCTACATGTGTCCCATCTATGGACCCAATGACATGGGGCATCCCTCCCAGGGCATAGAATCCACGCTTGACATCAGTCATCTGTTCAGGGGTTGGGAACTTGATGAAGTCATCCAGGTGAATCAACATGGCCTCTAAGAAATCATGCAGCACACGGCAGAACATGCTCTTGGATATGCCACCAACATGAGCTATGGTATTTTGAAAGGTACCCGTGGCAAGAAAATGTAGGGCAGCCATTACCTTCAGCTGGGGTGTCAGTGACGTAGGATACCTGTGCTGCGGTTGCAGGTGTGGTGCCAGTCTCGCCGTCAACTCCACAATCAACGGTTGGGTGAAGCGGTAGAGCCGGATGCTGTCATTCTCCTGCATGGCAGCCAAGTCCGGAATTGTTCGGGCAAGAGGCGGCGCTCTGCATTAATTTGGAAATGACAAGGAAGAGTGAGTGCACTACGACAACAAATCATATGTACTGAGCACATGTTAATCTGTCAATACACATATGCTACACAGGGAGTCAGGTATGTGCTACATGCCCAGGACACGTATGGCTGCCAGGTGACCCTCCTACCAAGACCCAGCTACACACGGAGATTGAGAACCTCCCCATGCCACGCCATGAGAATAGCTGTGTCCCAGTGCAAGTGAACAGCCAGACGCAAGACAGGAGTGACATACGCCCACACATTAGCAGCAGTAGGATGCCGATTGCAGAGACTGGTAGCGGAACACTGGAGCCACAGGTCACATGACATTACACTAGGACAGCCCACACACCTTGCCATGAAGGTGTACATGTCATGACTCACCACACATTCCTTGTGAGGATGCTGACATGTCCTTGTCACGCTACTCCGTGTCCCATGCATACATGTGCACCTCACATCCGATACCACATGTGGCATGGTGTGCGGAACAGTGTGCAATGACAATCTACACACAGACACATGTTGGTTGCTGCAATGGCTGCAGCTTTTGAGGGTGCTCCAACATCAACCTGATGGGAAGCCCCCACACATACATGACATAGTCACATTGTGCACCGTGGATAGTGACAAGTCAGGTGTGATAACCCCTGTACCGGGCATCAGGGGACACTTCCGTGTGTTGGTGTCCGTGACATGCCAGTGACGCTCACCCCAAGTGTGCAGTACGACATGCACACATGTCAAAGGAGTCAAGGCCATGCCTGGCACACATTGCACCATCACACAGTACATCTGTACACATCTCATCATACATCTGGTGCCTTCTCCACTCAGGAGTCATGTGCCACATCACAGGCCGTCACACCTGTGCCCCACACATGTAGTAATGCACAGATGATGCCTTGATGTCAATTAATGGACAAGTATGTCCATCCATGGACAAGTATGTCCATCCATGGACAAGTATGTCCATCCATGGACAAGTATGTCCATCCATGGACAAGTATGTCCACCCTATCCCTACCTGTGTGCCGCCTGTCACCACTGTGATGTGTGAAAACCGCTGTACTGCTGCGAAGAGGGCCTGTGTACGTTCCCATATCACTATGGGAGTGCTGCCGTATGTGTACCCATCGTGATGGGGAGCGTACAGGCGTGTGTACGGCCCGTACCACTACGACTACGCATACGCGAGGACACCCATAGTGATAGCGAGCGTACAGGCGTGAGTACGCCCTATCACTATGTGTGGCCTCGCATATGCGTACTCGTAGTGGTACGGGCCGTACACACGCCTGTACGCTCCCCATCACTATGGGTGTCCTCGCGTATGCGTACTCGTAGTGGTACGGGCCGTACACACGCCTGTACGCTCCCCATCACTATGGGTGTCCTCGCGTATGCGTACTCGTAGTGGTACGGGCCGTACACACGCCTGTACGCTCCCCATCACTATGGGTGTCCTCGCGTATGCGTACTCGTAGTGGTACGGGCCGTACACACGCATGTACGCTCACTATCACTATGGGTCTCCTCGCGTATGCGTACTCGTAGTGATCGTGAGCGTACAGGCGTGTGTACGGCCCGTACCACTACGAGTACGCATACGCGAGGACACCCATAGTGATGGGGAGCGTACAGGCGTGTGTACGGCCCGTACCACTACGAGTACGCATACGGGAGGCCACACATAGTGATAGGGCCGTACTCACGCCTGTACGCTCACTATCACTATGGGTGTCCTCGTGTATGCGTAGTCGTAGTGATAGTGAGCGTACATGCGTGTGTACGGCCCGTACCACTACGAGTACGCATACGCGAGGAGACCCATAATGATAGTGAACGTAGGCACGCGTGTAGGGGGCCGTTGGAATGCATTTGGGGTGCCCTAGGGCCCCGAAACGCACCGTACCTGTGTGTGAAGCTCAAAATTACATAGGGGACAAGTATTAAGGCCTACATGCATGCTGGTTGTCATGGAGACCAAGTTCAATTTTCGAAATTGTTCTGGAAGGTGCACAGCAGAAGTCAGTTGGAATTCTTCTACTTTGTTGCAATGTGTTTGTGGGGCTGACATCATGCAGGAGAATGAAACCGATAGAGAACCCACAGACTGCTAGGTTTGAAGGGATTGGAGGAAACATAGGATGCAAATGTGAGTGACCAATCACTCTGTACTCCTGTGCATGAGATGGGCCAGCAAGGCAGATATAAGGCAGCCAGGTCCCATGAGGGAGCACTTGCCTGCACATCTCTGTATTCCACGACCCAGCTGCTGCTACTGATTCCCTGGAACCATGTCAAGGGCTGTGGAGAGGTCACAGCCATTCACCCTGGAGGAGAACATGGCTTTGGTGGATGTGATCCTCCCACGGTACCCCATGCTGTATGGGCGACCAGGTTATCAGGTGAGTGCAGTGTCCACTGCCACAGACTGTGTCCCTTTTTTGTGACTGTGATTTCTGCCATTGTGTCCAGGTGTGACACACATGCCATGTACTGTAGGGGGGGGGTCCCAAGGGGGGGGAATGCCTGATGTCTCCCAGCAGTGCCCTGAGACAGGTGGGGTGGGGGCCTATCACTCCCAGCAGTGCCCTGAGACAGGAGGGGTGGGGGCCTATCACTCCCAGCAGTGCAATGAGACAGGAGGGGTGGGTGCAGAGTCCTCCCAGCAGTGCCCTGCGACAGGTGGGGTGGGGGCCTATCACTCCCAGCAGTGCCCTGAGACAGGAGGGGTGGGGGCCTATCACTCCCAGCAGTGCCCTGAGACAGGTGGGGTGGGGGCCTATCACTTCCAGCAGTGCCCTGCGACAGGTGGGGTGGGGGCCTATCACTCCCAGCAGTGCCCTGAGACAGGAGGGGTGGGGGCCTATCACTCCCAGCAGTGCCCTGAGACAGGTGGGGTGGGGGCCTATCACTCCCAGCAGTGCCCTGCGACAGGTAGGGTGGGGGCCTATCACTCCCAGCAGTGCCCTGAGACAGGAGGGGTGGGGGCCTATCACTCCCAGCAGTGCCCTGAGACAGGTGGGGTGGGGGCCTATCACTCCCAGCAGTGCCCTGAGACAGGAGGGGTGGGTGTGATGCACAGTGTGAGCCTGGATCATTGATTGTGTAGTTGCCCGCATTCCACCTGTGTCCTTTCAATGGCACGTTCTGCTTTTGGCCTTCCCCCAGAGGATCATGTCCCTATGACAAAGGTGCAATGCGTTGGATGCATACTAGGCCTTGTTGTAAACAGCAAATGTGTTCTAATCTGTGTCCCTGTGACATGTGCCAGGTGTACTGATGTAGTGTCACTTGTCCATCCTCACAGGTAGACGCCTCTGCCAAGGAGCAGATATGGCTGGACGCCGTCAGCGCCGTGAGGAGTGCGGAAGGTCGGAGGCGGCGCATGTCCCAGGTGAGGAAACGCTGGCAGGACATCCGGTGCTGGACGCGGAGGATCGCACGGGTCCTGCTGGGGGACTCACCTGAGAGCCACAAGAACCGCGGGCCCCGCCGTCTCTCCCACATCCAGAAACGTGTGCTGGCGGTGGTCTTTCCTGACTTGGAGAGGCGTCTACAGGAGATGCAGCAGCCGGAAGGGGGTAGGTACATGTGTGTGTTTGTTGCGTTTCACCAGCATTTGTAAGTGCAATGTTCCATGGATACACTTCCAGGGTTTATGGTGCTGTGCTGATCCAATCCCCCACAGACTTGCTGTGCTCTCCTGCCTCCCTTCCCCTCCTTGCAATGTGTTCCCTGGTCTGTGTGTAGTCGCTCCATCACAAGGTCATGTAGCCTGACACCTTCTCCAAGTGTACAATGCCTGCAGCATAATGTGTGGGGGTGGTGTGTAACAGGATTTTGGACCTTACCTGTGCCCTGTACAGTTCTGGACTTGTGGGTTCCATGTCAGTTGGCACTAATGCTGAGTCCAGACATGGGAGTTCGTCTCTCAAGTGTGAGGCCTTACAGTATGCATGTCCTATGTGGTGGCCTGTGACATGATGTGCATGAGTGTGCGTTAGGCATAGTGCAGGGATGTTAGCGTGTGTTGCAGTCATTCCCATTCAGGAGCATGGTGTTGTGTGGCCACTACTGTCCCCAGGGGCATTTTTTCCTAGGTATCATGTGTGTAATCCGAATATGTTGACAATCTCTGTGTCTACAGCATAGGTTGTGCTCTGTGCCATTGTCCCCTGGCACCATGTATATTGACGTGCGATGTATTGCAAGTGTCCACTGTACAGCCTGACCGGATTTTCCAAGTACATACTCACGGTGGCCATTGCCTGTGTGTCTTGTAGCAATCATCAGATGATGCCCATTTGTACATGCTTATTTGGACAGGCGCACCTTGGGTATTTGGTGTGCAACCTTGATTAGTTGCATCCCATGTGTATTTCACCCAGACTACGAGATGTACGTGCTTCATGTGTCTCCATAGATTTGTCTCATGTAGGGGGTGGGTGGTGCGGGCATCGCCGACATGTCAAGACCTGTCATCTCCTTGCTAGGACTGGCCAGTGTGTGATGTTTGCCTGGACATACACTCAAGGTGCAGTGTGCCAGTCAGGGTGGGCATGTTATCAGTATTACCTATGCTGCATGTGCCTCTTGTTCCTGCCTATGGTCCGTGGTCATCCCTATTTGCTGCCACGCTGTGTGGTGCTGATGCTGTGCTGGATTGTCCCCAGGGCCTTGCTCCTCAGTCAAAATTCCATATCATCTCATTTGCTAGTGTGTCATGCTCTCCATAGTTATTCCATGGCATGGTGGGTAGAGGAACTGTGTCGTGCATGCCCTACATATGTACCTTGTTTTGTAGATGTAACTCTTCCTTTGTTTCAGGCTATGCACTGTAACCTACGTAGAGTTGACTCATGTGACATATGTATACAGGTGTATGATTAATTTCTGTCTCTTCACCCTGCCCACAGCATCGTCGGGGGACACGGAGGGAGACATGGACACAGACGGCGCGGAGGGACGGAGCACCAGTGCCAGCGGTGACATCGGGGATGGCACTTCGAGTGGGCCTGAGGCGGTGGAGAGTGAACCCGGGGACCTGTCGACTGGCACAACAGAGTATGAAGCCGACGGGTCCGAGGAGGATCACTCCGAGTGGGCGGTGGCTGCACCACCATCTGACAGCAGCCCTACATCTGGCACCGCCCCCTCCATTGCCATCAGCCGCCTCCCACGTGCTTGTGTCCCTTCCCAGTGTGCCCGGTCCCCACATGTCTCCTTCCTGCCAGGCACCGCACCCCCTGCCCCTGTCTCCACTGCTGCCGCCAATGCTGAGTCTGTGGACATCCAGCGGCAGTTGCAGATTGGTCAGACTGCGATCCTTAATGTCCTCCATGGCCACAGCCAGGTCCTCAACAACATGGAGGCATACTTGGAGGGCATTCATTTGTCGCAGGCTGACCAACGCAACTTGCTGAGGTCCATAGACTCCACACTGACTGCAGCAGTGGGACTCCTGCAGCGCTACGTCCCACCCCCTACCCCTGCTCCTTCCACAATTCCCACTCCCATGCCTGTCCCACATACACCCAGACGTAAGCATGCACCCACCACAACAGACACAGGCACCACACCAGCAGGGAAGGTCCGCCGCACACCTCCTGACACGCACACACAGGGTGCAGTAGGCACACCCACTGGGTCTGGGGGCAAACGTGTGACACGCAGCCAGAGTGGGAGTCCGCATTCCACCCAATCCACTCCCTCCAAATCCCCTCCCCTCAGCTCTCCTGGCCACATCTCCCCCAAAGACTCGTTCATGGCTGCTCTGTCCCTGAGCCCCACAGTGACGCCACCACGCAAGCGGTCAAGGAAGTCCTCGGTCAGGGTGCTTGAGTCCCCCCCCCTGTCCACACCCTCCCCCAGTGGCGCTGCGACCCATCCCTCTGACCCCCCCCCCTCCTTGGGGCCTGTGGTTCCTTCGGGTGCAGGGGAGTCCCTGGAGGACCTTGCCAAGGTGTGCAGTGAGATCCTAGAATCCACCTTTGGCCCTGCCCCACCCCCTGTGGTGCAGTCCTCCATCCCTGCACCCAATTCGCCTACCCTTTGCCCTCCTGTCCCTGCGGTGCCTGTTCCTTCCCCCCCACATGATGCCCTCACCCCTGTGGAAGACGACGACTCGTAACTGTGCAGGCAAGCTAGGGGACACGCATCCCACTGTGTCCCCCATCCAGCTCGGACTCCTGGACTGCCCTATGGGCTTTGTTATGATGGGACTTACGTCATACTAGTTTTTTGCTCATGCTGAATAAAGCTATTTATTTTTTGCCCTTGGAACACTCCTGCATTGCTGGCATTGCTATTGGTGGGGCTGCTACATGGTTGTGGGTGTTGGTCATGTGTTGGGTGTGTGGTAAATGTAGTGGTGTGCTGCTCATAGGGGGGACCCTGGGATCAGTGTGCCTCACACAGTGTTAGCTACCTTTCTCCATTCATGTAAGCAGTTGCTGCATGTTGCAATTGTCCCAAGGTGTTTTCCTTCCTCTGTGTACCCAATATTTACTGCAGAGCTGTGAGTACATTAACTGGGTGTGTGACGGACTCCTTCACCTTGGCACATGCATGCTGAGCCATTCTCCAGCTGCATCATTCGTGGCATCCTTGGTAGTCATTGTACTTGTGTATGTGGACTATTGACATGACTTCATGTGTAAATGTTTTGTTTTTGGCCCTCTGCATGCGTATACTTCCATCCTCGCACACATGTGGTACATGTACTGCAGGGTCTTTGTGCACCTGACTGACATTTGTGGGCATGGTATCTGTGACTACTCCACCCTTTGCGTTCCATGGGCACTGCTGGGAGTGATGGGCCCCCACCCCTCCTGTCTCAGGGCACTGCTGGGAGGACTCTGCACCCACCCCTCCTATGTCTGGGCACTGCTGGGAGTGATAGGCACACATCCCTCCTGTGTCTGGGCACTGCTGGGAGGACTCTGCACACACCCCTCCTGTGTCTGGGCACTGCTGGGAGGACTCTGCACACACCCCTCCTGTGTCTGGGCACTGCTGGGAGTGATAGGCACCCACCCCTCCTGTCTTAGGGCACTGCTGGGAGGACTCTGCACACACCCCTCCTGTCTCAGGGCACTGCTGGGAGGACTCTGCACACACCCCTCCTGTCTCAGGGCACTGCTGGGAGGACTCTGCACACACCCCTCCTGTCTCAGGGCACTGCTGGGAGGACTCTGCACCCACCCCTCCTGTGTCTGGGCACTGCTGGGAGGTCTCTGCACACACCCCTCCTGTGTCTGGGCACTGCTGGGAGGACTCTGCACACACCCCTCCTGTCTCAGGGCACTGCTGGGAGGACTCTGCACACACCCCTCCTGTCTCAGGGCACTGCTGGGAGGACTCTGCACCCACCCCTCCTGTGTCTGGGCACTGCTGGGAGGTCTCTGCACACACCCCTCCTGTGTCTGGGCACTGCTGGGAGGACTCTGCACACACCCCGTCATCTCCATGCTCTTCCTGTCGGGCCGGCTGTCCGGGCCCCCTGTGGCCTTTCTTCTCTCGCGCGCTCTTGTCCCTGGCGGGGCGCCAGCCCTCCAGCCACTCCTGCGCCTCCTTCGGGGTGGTAAAGAACCAGCTTTTGCCCTCTGCTTCCACCCGCAGCTTTGCCGGGTAGAGCATTGAGTATTTCAGCTCTCTGTTGCGCAGTTCCCGCTTGACCTCCGTGAAAGTGCGCCACTGCTTCGTGACTGCGTCTGTATAGTCCGGATATAGGGTTACCACACTGTTATCCACCCGGATTGGTGGCCCCATTCGAGCCGCCTGTAGGATTGCATCACTGTCGCGAAAAAAAAAAATATCCGCGCCAAGATCGGTCTCGGGGGGGCGCCTGGCCGCGGTCGACCCCCCGGCACCCGGTGTGCACGTTCCACCGAGAAGAATTTCGAGAGCCTGCGGGGCTTTGGCTGGTCCTGGATCAGTTCCTCCACAAACAACTCAAGTGCCGGGCCCGTAACACTCTCGAGCACCCCAACCAGGCGCACGTTATTGCGTCTCGCGCGCCCTTCTTGGTCATCGAGCTTTTCCAGCATCTGCTTGTTAGCTGCCTAGAGCTGCTGTACCTGCTTCTGGAGAGTCTGCGTATCCACTGAAAGGACCTTCGTTGTAGCCTCTACGTCCGCCAGCCTCGTTCCCAGTTTCGACATGTCTGCCCGCAGTAGTGTCACGTCACAGGAGATCGTGCCGATGGAGGCCTGCATCTGCTGCAAGGTGAGCATGACATCCCGGAGCGTAATTTCTTTTTGCTCCTCCACCTCCGGGTCCTGTCGGGTTCCAGGCGCCACCTCTACTCCTCCGCGCCGCTCCTTGGCAGTGGCGTACTTGTCGATGCGGTTACTTTGCACCGGTTTGGTTCCCCTGCCACTCATGGCGTCGTTAATAGCACCGTGTGAGCGCTTCTCACCACCGACTCACCACTGGCTTCACACCTCAGCCGCCGCCGATCTCTGTCCTTTATCTCGGCCTCCGCTCCGGGCAGAGCAAATCCTAGTCTGGCTTCGCCACCGACGCTCAGCTCGTCGCAGGGGGACCAGGCACTATGACCCCCCGTGTCCGCCAGCCATCCGCCGCTATGGGCTCCGCAGACGGCCCTCCACCAGCCCTCGTAGTGTAGGCAAGCGGCAAGCAGCGGCGACTCTTACCGGCCCCCTTTCACTCTCCTCAATAGAGCCCTGGCGCCTGCTGTGTTCCTGTCCCCGGCGCCTCGTTTCTGTCTTCGTGCCGCCGCTCCGGGCTGGGTCCGGGTGTTCCCCTCTACACGGTAGTGATTCGGCGTGGCTCACCCCTGCCAGGGCCCACCTCGGAGCCGGTCTCACCTCCGAACCTCCGCCGGGCGCCGTGCGTCCTCCCGGCGCGCCCTCCGCCAAAGCTCTCCTCACGCCGGCGGCCGCGTCCGCCACCGCAGCCCCTGGCTTCTGTCTCGAGGCTAGGCCATGGCCGAGCGGTTCGGTTTGCAGCGGTTTTCGGGCACGTCTCCTCTCTGCGGTCACGTCCGCTGATGCCGCTGTCCGCGCTAGAGCTACGCCACCGCTTCTTCGCCGCCCACGGCAGGATAAGTGTCCGGATTGTCAGGGGGTTATCTCGGCGCCCTCGGGAGACTATTTAGGCTGCGGCCATGTTCTTCGGTCGCCGGCCACGCCCCCAAGAATGTCATTCTTGAACTTGAGAATTGCTTTATGAAATGTGTGCGCACCATATTTAATTTAAGACAGTGAACTCCACATTGTACAAGATTGGAATTCAGTCTAAAATCTCTGGAACTATTGCATAAGAGAAGTTGTGTGAATTACATTATTGATTGTGCCAAGGCTGATCCGTGCTCAATGAAACATATAATATTTGATGAATTCCGGAGCAAAAGAGTCAGAGATTTTCAACTACATAATGTAATGATGGAAATAGGATTCTATGACCTCCCTGATATACAGGAGTTGGGGCGAATGGCTAGAGATGTGCGGAAAAATCTAATACGTAATACGCTAAATATAAAGCAGTGGAACTCAGATCTTCTACAAGCTGAGAAAAATAAACATATCGGCCTAGTACTTGATACATATTCCATACAGGCTCAAGAATACTTGGGATGGAATCTACCCACTTACATAAAACGGAAATTCTTAAGGTTCAGACAATTTTACATACCGATTGGGGAGTTTGAAGGGACTTCGAACCAGGCACTTAAAGATTTACAAGCATGTCGGCTTTGTGAAATTAGTAAAGGAACTCTTGAACATTTAATATTCGTCTGCCCAAAGCTGCTATACATACGGAGGACATATTTATGCCCCTTGATTAATAACGCTAAAATAAGAACAACTGCAGAGACCGTGCGATAGTGTTTCAGGCTCAAAGAGAGCAGAGCAATTATAAGGATGGTACTGTTTTTTCATTTGAGATGTCATCAGTGATGTCATCAGTGATGTCACTGACCATGTCATGAATGATGCAATATGTGACATCATCAGCAGTGCATTGCGGGCGTGCGAGTTATAGTTAGCAGAACTAACTATAATGGAGGAATTTCTATGGTTATGTACGAGTGAAATGGCCAGCTAACTATAACACCCCTGAAACCTATGTTTTTTTCTGTGAATTTCTAAGGTTTTTTAAATGCTAACTTCTAACTATAACGTCTCTGAAACCTATCGTTTTTTTCAGTGAATTTCAAAGCTTTTTTAAATGCTAATTTCTAACTATAACATCTCTGAAACCTATGTTTTTTTCAGTGAATTTCAAAGGTTTTTTAAATGCTAATTTTTAAGTGTGATAGTAGTTATACTTATTTGTTTGTACTGATATTCTACAGTTTTTTAACTGTTTATTTATAAATATTTTATTCATTAAATAACATTATATATTTTTCTGAAAATTGCAACAATTTTTTTTTTTAAATTCAAACTGAAATATTGATTCATTTACTTGTTTTCATTTTTCATTTTAATATATTTATATTCTTTAAAAAAATCAAAACATTTTTGGGAGTCGCGCACTCAAAGCGTACACATCACGGTGGGTGCACGCATTCTAGCCGCCATTTTAAAAAAGTCGTGAAGGATCCGAGTACGGTGTGCGACGGCTGCGTGTTTTTCAGTTACATCATATACATTTAATATTACATGATGTGCGCAATTCGTATGTGACCAGTCCGTGACTCCTGCTCCCGTGCATTCGCGACACATGCGCATTACGGTACAAGATGCTTGCGCGGTTGCGGGTCGCGCGTGACGTTATATACTTGCTGGGTGCGCGACTCCTGCAAAAAAAAATTATGTTCCAAAATGATATGTATGTGTCTTTAATATACATATTAGGGCAAGAGATTATCTAAGATATTCATAAAAATAATACATTTGTACTTATAATAAACTTATATTATTTTTAAATATATTTCACAAAGTCGGGTGCGTGAATCGTGAGTGCAGAGAACCAGGTCAGCAGAGCTGCTGTCGAGCCAGAGAAACCAGGTCCGCAGAGCTGTTGTAGAGCCAGAGAACTAGGGGCAGATTATGAAGGGCATTATCGCCGCTTTAGGGGCAATATTTGCCGATAGAGCTGCGATCATTTTATCGCCCTATTAGCAAGCCTGCGCTAACATGCGTTCGCGCAAGCTCTCTGGCGTTAGCTGCCGTTTTTTTCATCGCCTTGCATGCCACCAATATGTATCGCTAATGACATGTAAGGTAGGTGTTACCTACCTAAATTTCACAGTAAAAATCGCTAACAGCACTTCGCTGTATTATCAAAGATGACCCGCCACGATACAATAATTTGCGCTAACCCCCGATGTACGTAGGTTTTTAGCACCTGCTAAAAACCTGACTAAAGCCAGATCCGCATCAGAAGACCCACAGACATCAAAGAGTTAGGGGCATATTAGCAAGTAAGGACGATAATGATCGCCCTTGCCAAGTATCTCTTTGATGTCTTTGCGCCAATCGCTGCCGATCGCAAGGTAGCGCCTGAAAACCTATTGCCTCTTAGCGGGAGTTATCGCGCCCTGTCCCTGACACTATCGCCTCTCACTGACGTGTTGATAATATGTCGGTAAGATGCCGAAAATAATCAGGGAAAGGAGGCGATAACAAAACTCCCGATACTTGGCACGGGCGATAACTATCGCCCTTACTTGCTAATATGCCCCTAAGTCAGCAGAGCTGCTCTAGAGCCTAAGAAGCAGGTCAGCAGAGCTGCTCTAGAACAAGAGCCCCAGGTCAGCAGAGCTGCTCTAGAGCCAGAGACCCAGGTCAGCAGGGCTGCTCTAGAGGCCGAGAACCAGGTCAGCAGAGCTGCTGTAGAGCCAGAGAAACCAGGTCAGCAAAGCTGCTTTAGAGGGAGAGAACCAGGTTAGCAGAACTGCTTTAGAGCCAGAGAACCAGGTCAGCTGAGCTGCTCTAGAGCCAGAGAACCAGGTCAGCAGAGCTGCTTTAGAGCCATATAACCAGGTCAGCAGAGCTACTCTAGAGGCAGAGAACCAGGTCAGCAGAACTGCTTTAGAGCCAGAGAACCAGGTCAGCAGAGCGCTTTAGAGGGTGAGAACCAGGTCAGCAGAGCTGATTTAGAAGGAGAGAACCAGTTCAGCAGAGCTGCTTTAGAGCCAGAGAACCAGGTCAGCAGAGCTGCTTTAGAGCGAGAGAACCAGGACAGCAGAGCTGCTTTAGAGCCATAGAACCAGGTCAGCAGAGCTGGCTGCTTTAGAGCCAGAGAACCAGGTCAGCAGAGCTGCTCGAGAGCCTAAGAACCGGGTCAGCAGAGCTGCTGTAGAGCCAGAGAACCAGGTCAGCAGAGCTGCTGTAGAGCCAGAGAAACCAGGTCAGTAGAGCTGCTTTAGTGAGAGAGAACCAGGTCAGCAAAGCTGCTTTAGAGGGAGAGACCCAGGTCAGCAGAGCTGCTTTAGAGCCAAGGGACCAGGTCAGCAGAGCTGCTCTAGAGTCAGAGAACCAGGTCAGCAGAACTGCTTTAGAGCCATAGAACCGGGTCAGCAGAGCTGCTTTACAGTCAGAGAACCAGGCCAGCAGAACTGCTCTAGAGCCTAAGAACTAGGTCAGCAGAGCTGCTCTAGAGCCAGAGAACCAGGTCAGCAGAGCTGCTGTAGAGCCAGCGAAACCAGGTCAGCAGAGCTGCTGTAGATCCAGAGAAACCAGGTCAGCAGAGCTGCTTTAGCAGGAGAGAACCAGGTAAGCAGAGCTGCTTTAGAGCCAGAGAACCAGGCCAGCAGAGCTGCTTTAGAGCTGGAGAACCAGGTCAGAAGAGCTGCTTCAGAGCCAGAGTACCAGGTCAGCAGAGCAGCCCTAGAGCCAGAGAACCAAGTCAGCAGAGCTGCAGTAGAGCCAGAGAAAACAGGTCAGCAGAGCTGCTTTAGAGGGAAAGAAACAGGTCAGCAGAGCTGCTCTAGAGCCTAATAACCAGGTCAGCAGAGCTGCTGTAGAGCCGGAGAACCAGGTCAGCAGAGCTGCTGTAGAGCCAGAGAAACTAGGTCAGTAGAGCTGCTTTAGAAGGAGAGAATCAGGTCAGCAGAGCTGCTCTAGAGGGAGAGAACCAGGTCAGCAGAGCTGCTCTAGAGCCAGAGAACCGGGTCAGCAGAGCGGCTTTAGAGCAAGAGAACCAGATCAGCAGAGCTGCTCTGTAGCCTAAGAACTAGGTCAGCAGAGCTGCGCTAGAGCTAGAGAACCAGGTCAGCAGACCTGCAGTAGAGCCAGAGAAAACAGGTCAGCAGAGCTGCTTTAGAGGGAAAGAAACAGGTCAGCAGAGCTGCTTTAGAGCCAGAGAACCAGGTCAGCAGAGCTGCTCTAGCTGACACTGACTGACTGACACTGACTGACTGACACTGACTGATTGACACTGACTGACACTGATTGACTGACACTGACACTGACTAACACTGACACTGACAGACACTGATTGACTGAAACTGACTGACTGACAATGACTGATACTGATTGACTGACACTGACTGACTGACACTGGCTGACTGACTGACACTGACTGACACTGATTGACTGACACTGACTGACTGACACTGACTGACACTGTTTGACTGACAATGAATGACACTGACTGAATGACACTGACTGACTGACACTGACTGACTGACAATGACACTGGCTGACACTGACACTGACTGACACTGACTGACACTGACTGACAACTCTCTACTGCTCTATTACTCACTCTCTACTACTCTCTACTACTCTCTCTCTACGACTCTCTCTCTACTACTCACTCTCTACTACTCTCTACTACTCACTCTCTACTACTTTACTACTCTCTACTACTCACTCTCTACTACTCACTCTCTACTACTCTCTACTACTCACTCTCTACTACTCACTCTCTACTACTACTCTCTAATGCTCACTCTACTACTCTCTACTACTCTCTACCACTCACTCTCTACTACTCTACTACTCACTCTCTACTACTCTCTACTACTCTCTCTCTATGACTCTATCTCTACTACTCACTCTCTACTACTCTCTATTACTCACTCTCTACTACTCTCTATTACTCACTCTCTACTACTTTACTACTCTCTACTACTCACTCTCTACTACTCACTCTCTACTACTCTCTACTACTCACTCTCTACTACTCACTCTCTACTACTACTCTCTAATACTCACTCTACTACTCTCTACGACTCTCTACCACTCACTCTCTACTACTCTACTACTCACTCTCTACTACTCTCTGCTACTCTCTCTCTACTACTCTCTCTCTACTACTCACTCTCTACTACTCTACTATTCTCTACTACTCACTCTCTACTACTCACTCTCTACTACTTTCTACTACTCACTCTCTACTACTCACTCACTACTACTCTCTACTACTCACTCTCTACTACTCTCTCTCTACTACTCTCTAGTACTACTCTCTACTATTCACTCTCTACTACTCACTCTGTACTACTCTGTACTACTCACTCTACTACTCACTCTACTACTCTCTACTACTCTCTACCTCTCACTCTCTAATACTCTACTACTCACTCTATACTGCTCTCTACTAATCTATCTCTATGACTCACTCTCTACTACTAATACTACTACTCTCTACTACTCACTCTCCACTACTCACTCTCTACTACTCGCTCTCTACTACTCTCTACTACTCACTCTCTAGTACTCACTTTACTACTCTACTACTCTCTAATACTCACTCTCTACTACTCACTCACTACTATTCTCTACTACTCACTCTACTACTCTCGACTACTCTCTATGTCTCACTCTCTCCTACTCTACTACTCACTCTCTACTAATCTCTACTACTCACTCTCTACTACTCTACTACTCTCTAGAACTCACTCTCTACTACTCACTCTCTACTACTCTCTACTACTCACTCTCTACTACTCACTCTCTACTACTACTCTCTACTACTCACTCTACTACTCTCTACTACTCTCTACCACTCACTCTCCACTACTCTACTACTCACTCTCTACTACTCTCTCTCTACTACTCTCTCTCTCTACTACTCACTCTCTACTACTCTAGTACTCTCTACTACTCACTCTTTACTACTCACTCTCTACTAATCTCTACTACTCACTCTCTACTACTCACTCGCTAATACTCTCTACTACTTACTCTCTACTACTCTCTCTCTACTACTCTCTACTACTACTGTCTACTATTCACTCTCTTCTACCCACTCTCTACTACTCTGTACTACTCACTCTACTACTCACTCTACGACTCACTCTACTACTCTCTACCTCTCACTCTCTACTACTCTACTCCTCACTCTATACTACTCTTTACTACTCTCTCTCTATTACTCATTCTCTACTACTCATTCTACTACTCTCTTCTACTCACTCTCCACTACTCACTCTCTACTACTCTACTACTCACTCTCTACTACTCACACTCTACTACTACTCACTTTCTACTAGTCCCGCTCTACTACTCTCAACTACTCACTCTCTACTACTCAGTCTCTACTACTCACTCTCTACTACTCTCTACTGTTCACTCTCTACTACTCTCTTCTACTCACTCTACAACTCTCTACTACTCTCTACCACTCACTCATTACTACTCTACTACTCACTCTCTACTACTCTCTACTACTCACTCTCTACTACTCACTCGCTACTACTCTCTACTACTCACTCTCTACTACTCACTCTCTACTACTCTCTCTCTACTACTCTCTACTACTACTCTCTCCTATTCACTCTCTTCTACCCACTCTCTACTACTCTGTACTACTCACTCTACTACTCACTCTACTACTACCTACTATTCTCTACCTCTCACTCTCTACTACTCTACTACTCACTCCATACTGCTCTCTATTACTCTCTCTCTATTACTCACTCTCTACTACTCATTCTACTACTCTCTACTACTCACTCTCCACTACTCACTCTCTTCTACTCACCCTCTTCTACTCTCTACTACTCACTCTCTACTACTCACTCTCTACTACTCACTCTCTACTACTCACTCTCTGATACTCTCTCTTCTACTCACTCTCTTCTACTCTCTACTATTCACTCTCTACTACTCACTCTACAACTCTCTACTACTCTCTACCACTCACTCTTTACTACTCTGCTACTCACTCTCTACTACTCTCTACTACTCTCTCTCTACTATTCACTCTCTACTACTCTACTACTCTCTACTACTCTACTACTCTCTACTACTCACTCTCTACTACTCTCTACTACTCTACTACTCACTCTCTACTACTCACTCTCTACTACTCTCTACTACTCACTCTCTACTACTCACTCAATACTACTCTCTACTACTCACTCTTTACTACTCACTCTCTACTACTCTTTCTCCACTACTCTCTACTACTACTCTCTACTATTCACTCTCTACTGCTCACTCACTACTACTCTCTACTACTCACTCTACTACTCTCTACTACTCACTCTACTACTCACTACTACTCTCTACCTCTCACTCTCTACTACTCTACTACTCACTCTCTACTACTCTCTTTCTATTACTCACTCTCTACTACTCACTCTACTACTCTCTACTACTCACTCTCCACTACTCACTCTCTACTACTCACTATCTCCTACTCTCTACTACTCACTCTCTACTACTCACTCTCTACTACTCTACTACACTCTACTACTCTCTCTACTACTCACTCTCTACTATTCTCTACTACTCACTCTACTGCTCTCTATGACTCTCTACAACTCACTCTCTACTACTCACTCTCTACTGCACTCTACTACTCACTCTACTACTCTCTTCTACTCTCTACCACTCACTCTCTACTACTCTACTACTCACTCTCTACTACTCTCTTCTACTCTTTCTCTACGACTCACTCTCTACTACTCTACTACTCTCTACTACTCACTCTCTTACTCTCTGTAACTCACTCTCTACTACTCTCTTTCTACTATTCTCTACTACTACTCGCTACTATTCACTCTCTACTACTCACTCTCTACTACTCTCTACTACTCACTCTACTGCTCTCTACCACTCACTCTCGACTACTCTACTACTCACTCTCTACTACTCTCTACTACTCACTCTCTACTACTCTCTTTCTACTACTCACTCGCTACTATTCACTCTCTACTACTCACTCTCTACTACTCGCTCTCTACTACTCTCTACTACCCACTCTCCATTACTCACTCTCTACTACTCGCTCTCTGCTACTCTCTACTACTCACTCTCTACTACTCACTTTCTACTATTCTACTACTCTCTACTACTCTCTCTACTACTCACTCTCTACTACACACTCTCTACTACTCACTCTCTACTATTTTCTACTACTCACTCTAATACTCTCTACTACTCTCTACCACTCACTCTCTACTACTCTACTACTCACTCTCTACTACTCTCTCTCTACTACTCACTCTCTACTACTCACTCTACTACTCACTCTCTACTACACTCTCTCTACTACTCTCTCTCTACTACTCACTCTCTACTACTCTCTACTGCTCACTCTCCACTGCTCACTCTCTACTACTCGCTCTCAACTACTCTCTACTACTCACTCTACTACTCACTCTCTACTACTCTCTACTACTCACTCTCTACTACTCCACTACTCTCTACTACTCACTCTCTACTTCTCACTCTCTACTACTCTACTACTCTCTCTCTACTACTCTCTACTACTCACTCTCTACTACTCTCTCTCTACTACTCACTGTCTGCTAATCACACTCTACTACTCTCTACTACTCACTCTCTACTACTCTCTCTCTACTACTATCTACTTCTCTCTACTACTCATTCTCTAGTACTCACTCTACTACTCACTCTACTACTCACTCTCTACTACTCACTCCCTAATACTCTCTACTACTCACTCTCTGCTACTCTCTCTACTACTCTCTACTACTCACTCTACTACTCACTCTCTACTACTCTCTAATACTCTCTCTCTGCTACTCATGCACTGCTACTCTCTACTACTCACTCTACTACTCACTCTCTACTACTCTCTAAAACTCTCTCTCTGCTACTCACTCTCTACTACTCTCTCTCTACTACTCACTCGCTACTATTCACTCTCTACTACTCACTCTCTACTACTCGCTCTCTACTACTCTCTACTACTCACTCTCCATTACTCACTCTCTACTACTCGCTCTCTGCTACTCTCTACTACTCACTCTCTACTACTCACTTTCTACTACTCTACTACTCTCTACTACTCTCTCTACTACTCACTCTCTACTACACACTCTCTACTACTCACTCTCTACTATTCTCTACTACTCACTCTAATACTCTCTACTACTCTCTACCACTCACTCTCTACTACTCTACTACTCACTCTCTACTACTCTCTCTCTACTACTCACTCTCTACTACTCACTCTACTACTCACTCTCTACTACACTCTCTCTACTACTCTCTCTCTACTACTCACTCTCTACTACTCTTTACTGCTCACTCTCCACTGCTCACTCTCTACTACTCGCTCTTAACTACTCTCTACTACTCACTCTACTACTCACTCTCTACTACTCTCTACTACTCACTCTCTACTACTCCACTACTCTCTACTACTCACTCTTTACTTCTCACTCTCTTCTACTCTACTACTCTCTCTCTACTACTCTCTACTACTCACTCTCTACTACTCTCTCTCTACTACTCACTGTCTGCTAATCACACTCTACTACTCTCTACTACTCACTCTCTACTACTCTCTCTCTACTACTATCTACTTCTCTCTACTACTCATTCTCTAGTACTCAACCTACTACTCACTCTACTGCTCACTCTCTACTACTCACTCCCTAATACTCTCTACTACTCACTCTCTACTACTCTCTCTACTACTCTCTACTACTCACTCTACTACTCACTCTCTACTACTCTCTAATACTCTCTCTCTGCTACTCATGCACTGCGACTCTCTACTACTCACTCTACTACTCACTCTCTACTACTCTCTAAAACTCTCTCTCTGCTACTCACTCTCTACTACTCTCTCTCTACTACTCACTCGCTACTATTCACTCTCTACTACTCACTCTCTACTACTCGCTCTCTACTACTCTCTACTACTCACTCTCCATTACTCACTCTCTACTACTCGCTCTCTGCTACTCTCTACTACTCACTCTCTACTACTCGCTTTCTACTACTCTACTACTCTCTACTACTCTCTCTACTACTCACTCTCTACTACACACTCTCTACTACTCACTCTCTACTATTCTCTACTACTCACTCTAATACTCTCTACTACTCTCTACCACTCACTCTCTACTACTCTACTACTCACTCTCTACTACTCTCTCTCTACTACTCACTCTCTACTACTCACTCTACTACTCACTCTACTACTCACTCTCTACTAAACTCTCTCTACTACTCTCTCTCTACTGCTCACTCTCTACTACACTCTACTGCTCACTCTCCACTGCTCACTCTCTACTACTCGCTCTCAACTACTCTCTACTACTCACTCTACTACTCACTCTCTACTTCTCTCTACTACTCCCTCTCTACTACTCCACTACTCTCTACTACTCACTCTCTACTTCTCACTCTCTACTACTCTACTACTCTCTCTCTACTACTCTCTACTACTCACTCTCTACTACTCTCTCTCTACTACTCACTGTCTGCTAATCACACTCTACTACTCTCTACTACTCACTCTCTACTACTCTCTCTCTACTACTATCTACTTCTCTCTACTACTCATTCTCTAGTACTCACTCTACTACTCACTCTACTACTCACTCTCTACTACTCACTCCCTAATACTCTCTACTACTCACTCTCTACTACTCTCTCTACTACTCTCTACTACTCACTCTACTACTCACTCTCTACTACTCTCTAATACTCTCTCTCTGCTACTCATGCACTGCTACTCTCTACTACTCACTCTACTACTCACTCTCTACTACTCTCTAAAACTCTCTCTCTGCTACTCACTCTCTACTACTCTCTACTGCTCACTCTCTACTACTCACTGTCTACTACTCACTCTACTACTCTCTACTACTCACTCTCTGCTACTCTCTCTACTACTCTCTACTACTCACTCTCTACTCTCTATAACTCACTCTCTACTCTCTTCCTCTCTACCTCTCTCTACCTCTCTCTCTACTAGTCTCTACCCCTCTACCTCTCTACCTCTCTACCTCTCTACCTCTACCTCTACACCTTTACCTCTACACCTCTACCTCTCTCTACACGCACATATATGCACATATATATATGCATATATATGCATATGCATTTATATATATGTACATATATAAACATATATATAATCTGCATATCGATATAAATACAAATATAAATGCATGCACACATATACATATACCTATATGCATACATATGCATGTTATGTACATGAAAGTTTGAAAAACACTAATACAAGCAAAGCTAAAAAGCAACCTAATTAAAAACAGAATTTATTAACTTAAACGAGGATAAGACCTATTGCATTTTCAATGCTTGTTTACTTTGGTTCCATCACGAAGGCATTCATATGTGTCACACATTTGCCATAAATTCTGAATGGTAGCTCTCTAGTTGCTCATTAGATCACTGTAGTAAAGCTACTGCTCACCAGGGAAGTCTGCTGCTGTTATTCAAAGTGCATGTTTCAGTCTGCATGTCAGAATTTTTTAATGAAATAGAAGAGGATTTGAGAAGTCAAAATGTGCCCTAATTTTTCTTTCTGCAGCACCAATCATAATTTCTATGGCAAAATGAACCTCCTCATTTTTTTCCTTTGCAAATTAAATGTTTAAGTGTTACTACTTTATTCCAATCAAGATGGTTTCAGGTGTGCCATACTTTTGTCATAAGCAAGACTGTTAGCGCTCTAGTTGTTCTTTAGAACACTCTGGGACATATTGTCATTGGACTATACTTGGGCTACATCTGGGTGATATTTGTGCTACATTTGGGCTCTTTTGTCTCTGGTGGCCATCTTGGGAGACTTATTTGTTATGAAGTTTCCTAATTTCCTCATTTACTACAGTCTCCTCATTAGGAAATACTTTCAGGTTTTTTACTTTGATTCCATCAAGAAGGCATTCAGATGTGTCACACATTTGCCATTAATTCAGAATTTTAGCACTCTAGTTGCTTATTAGATCACTGTAGTAAAGTTACTGCTCACCAGGGAAGTCTGCTTCTGGTATGGAAAGTGCATGTTTCAGTCTGCATGTCAGAATTTTTTAATGAAATTGAAGAGGATTTGAAAAGTCACTCAAAATGTGCCCTAATTTTTCTTTTTTCAGCACTAATCATAATTTCTATGGCAAAATGAACCCCCTCATTGTGTTCCTTTTAAATTAAACTACTCACTCTCTACTACTCACTTGCTACTACTCTCTACTACTCACTCTTTACTACTCACTCTCTACTACTCTCTACTACTACTCTCTACTACTCACTCTCTACTAGTCACTCTCTACTACTCACTCTACTACTCTCTACTGCTCACTCTCTGCTACTCTCTACTACTCTTTCTCTGCTAGTCACTCTCTACTACTCACTCTCTACTACTCACTCTATACTTCTCTCTACCACTCACTCTCTACTACTCTACTACTCTCTCTCTACTACTCACTCTCTACTACTCTCTACTACTCACTCTCTACTACTCTCTCTCTACTACTCACTCTCTACTACTCACACGCTACTACTCTCTACTACTCACTCTCTACTACTCACTCTCTATTACTCTCTACTACTCACTCTACTACTCTCTACTACTCTCTACCACTCACTCTCTACTATTCTACTACTCAATCTCTACTACTCTCTACTACTCTTTCTCTACTACTCCCTCTCTACTACTTACTCTACTACTCTCTACTACTCACTCTCTACTACTCACTCTCTACTACTCACTCTCCACTACTCACTCTCTACTACTCGCTCTCAACTACTCTCTACTACTCACTCTCTACTACTCACTCTCTACTACTCTACTACTCTCTACTACTCTCTCTACTACTCACTATCTACTACTCTCTGCTACTCACTCTACTACTCTCTACTACTCTCTACCACTCACTCTCTACTACTCTACTACTCACTCTCTACTACTCTCTCTCTACTACTCACTCTACTACTCTCTACTACTCACTCTCTACTACTCTCTCTCTACTACTCACTCTCTACTACTCTCTACTACTCACTCTCTACTACTCATTCTCTACTACTCACACTCCACTACTCACTCTCTACTACTCATTCTCTACTACTCTCTACTACTCACTCTCTACTACTCTACTACTCTACTACTCTCTCTACTACTCACTCTCTACTACTCTCTCTACTACTCACTCTCTACTACTCGCTGGTACTCACTCTCTACTACACACTCTCTACTACACACTCTCTACTACTTGCTCTCTACTACTCACTCTCTACTACTCCCTACTACTCACTCTACTGCTCACTCTCCACTACTCTCTACTACTCACTCTCTACTACTCAATCTTCACTACTCATTCTCTACAACTCTCTACTGCTCACTCTCTACTACTCACTCTATACTACTCTCTACTACTCACTCTCTACTACTCTCTACTACTCACTCTACTACTCACTCTCTACTACTGTCTACTACTCTCTACTACTCACTCTCTATTACTCACTCGCTACTACTCTCTACTTACTCTCTACTACTCTCTGCTACTCACTCTCTACTAGTCACTCTCTGCTACTCACTCTACTACTCTCTACTACTCACTCTCTGCTACTCTCTACTACCCTCTCTCTGCTACTCACTCTCTAGTACTCACTCTCTACTACTCACTCTCTACTACTCACTCTACACTACTCTCTACTACTCTCTACTACTCACTCTACTACTCACTCTCTACTACTCTCGACTACTCTCTACTACTCACTCTCTATTACCCACTCTCTACTACTCTCTACTACTCACTCTCTAATACTCACTCTCTACTACTCACTCTACTACTCTCTACTACTCACTCTCTGCTAGTCTCTCTACTACTCTCTACTACTCACTCTATACTCCCTATTACTCCTCCTCTACTCTCTACCTCTCTACCTCTCTCTACCTCTCTCTACCTCTCTACCTCTACCTCTCTACCTCTACACCTCTACCTCTCTACCTCTCTCTACCTCTCTCTACACGCACACATATGCACATATATATGCATATATTTCACTTCACTTTGATAGCTTTATTTCGGTCGATGACCATAAAAGCACAGATAAAATATTTACATAGACATAAAAAACATAAATAATTCAGCATTAAGATAAAAAGTTATTAAACACAGTTATCAAAGTAGCACAATGAACAATTCTAGTTCCATTCTAAAATATACAATGCACATATTCAATCACAGATATGAAGGTTTAAGAGGGACCCAACGCCTTTAGAATACGATTACGCGTATGCCAAACATTGGTAAGAAATTTTGATAAGGCGAAGACAGTTGGGCCAGAGACATCAGATTTTAAAATCCTATACATTGGTGCATATTCCCTGCAGCCCATATTCCTTATCAGCGGGAGGAGCCAATATTTTCGTGCTGCCTTGTAGGCTGGGCAGAAGAAAGCCACATGCAAATCAGTTTCCTCCGTAGTATCACAAGCCGGACACTGCTTTGTAGTGGGGGCCGATGGCCAGGTACTTGTAAAAGACCGGAAGGGGAGTGTGCCGTATCTCCATTGGAGAAACAGCTTCCGGGCCAATAGCGGGGAGATGGGGTCCAATACCTTCTCAAACCTGTAAACATCCTTACTTTGAAAAAACACGGAAGTTAAGGACCCTTCTTCCTGGGTGGCTTGCGCCCTGGCTAATTTGTATTCATGATAAACATTTGCCAGGGACTTTTTGGAAATATTTAGTGCAGCTATCGCTGGCTCAGTCCATAAGTCGGGTAGCCCTATTTCCATGCAAGGGGCTTGGATGTATTTGACCCAAGGGATATTTAGCACTTTTGGGTGATTCAGAAGTTCGAGTAGTTCCGCCCTATATTCTTCAAGATCGTTACTACTCCACAGCCTGCGCCAGAATGCTAGAGGTCTCAGATTTATTTCGTCAACTAACGGGCGTAGGCCCAAATCAAGCCTCAGAGGGAGGAGCGGGGTGCTGGGCGGAAGTGCGGCTATCTGTCTTATAAATTTGTTTTCCGTTACAGACAGACTCCGACAAGGCATATAGCCCCATAATTCCGCCCCATACATTATCATTCCCCTAGCCTGGGCCTTATATATCTGAATTAATGCCCCCAATGGTCGATATGATGAACCAGTCATCATCCGGGCGATACCCCCAGTGGTTTGAGTAAGTTTGAGGTTAGCCCTATTCTGGTGGGGTCCCCAAGTCATGGTTTCGTTGAGTGTCACACCCAGGTATTCAAAGGTGGCCACTCTCTCGAGCCGTACAGCTCCCAATTGCGGATTAGGCCGCAATTTTTGCCTCGGGTTCAAAACCATGAATTTGGTTTTTGCCGCATTCATTTCCAGCCCCCTATCAATACAGAAGGTCACGAAGGAGTCAAGAATCCTCTGTATACCCATAGGGGTTTTGGATAGCAGCAGGGTGTCGTCCGCAAACATGATTGCGGGCACCCTGCTGCCATTCAACTTTGGGGCATCAGTATATTCGGTGGCATTCAGATGGGCGATTACCCCGTTGACGAAGAGGCAAAACAGGGTCGGTGCCAGCACACAGCCCTGTTTCACCCCCCGGCCAACGGGGAATCTATCGGTCAGTTCCCCCGACCTCCCGCACCTCACTCGGGCATAATTATTGTGATGCAGCCTCTGCAAGATCAATAGGATGTCCTGGGGAACACCCATCTCTGCCAGGACGCTCCAAAGTTTCCCCCTGGGCACCAGATCGAAGGCGGCCCGTAAGTCCACAAAAATTGTGTACAGACTACCGCCCTCGAGTTTTGCTGCCCTCCAAAAGATCAGGTTCAATCTAAAAACCTGGTCCACTGTGGAAACCCCCTTCCTAAATCCTGCCTGATAGGGACTAAGGGCACCCACCTCCTCCATCCAGTCCTGGAGCCTATTCAGCAACACCCTGCCAAAGAGTTTCTGTGCCACGTCTATTAAACTGATCGGCCTGTAGTTGGCTGGGAGGAGCGGCGAGCCCTTTTTGAAGATAGGGACTACCTCTGCCCCCAGCCAAGTACTAGGGATTTCCATGCCACCAAGAACTCCATTGAAAAGGGCGGTAAGGTAAGGGGCCCAAACAGTGGGCTCCTGTTTAAACATATCCCCTGGTAATCCATCCAGTCCCGGCGCCTTTCCAGAAGCCAGTCCTGAGATGGCTACTGTCACCTCACCCAACGTTATTGGCTCCCCTTCGTAGTCCGGCCAGACCACCTCATCAGCAACAGGAGATTCTGCCGGCTCCAGACTGTATAAGGTCTGGAAGTGGGCCTGCCACACCCCCGGGGCTATATTGGGCTCTAGTGCCGATTGTAAGTTCCCCGACCCCCCACTCACAATCCTCCAAAACAGACGTTGGTTTTGGGTCGCTAGGGCCTTAGTGAGTTCCTCCCACTGGTTTTCCTCCCATTCTGCCTTTGCATGGGCAATAAGTTTCTTATAGGCTCGCCTGGTTTGTTTAAGGCTATCCCCCCCTAGACCCTCCTTGATTAGTCTAAGGAGTTCTGTTTTTGCCCTTCTGCAAGCTCGATTGTACCATGATGTTTTGCCACGTCGCCCCCCTTTTGCTTTTCGTGGACCGCAAGTAAAATGAGGTACCGCAGCTTTTATGAGGTCCTCATGGGCCTTGGACAGTTTACCCTGGGAGTCTTTATTGTTTACCTCGGTATCCAAGTACCCCACAGTTTCCAAGATGGGAGTTATCCCAGCATAGAACAGGGGGAGTTTATTTTTGTTAGTGACCAGGTGCTCCCACCTAATCCTTCTCCTGTTATTATCAAGGAGAAGCGCAGGGTTATTCCCTTCCGCATTACTCGCAAGAGCTTGGGGGCCAGGATGAACAAGGTCAAGCTCAAGTGCGTTATGGTCACTATCGGTCCGCTCCGTCACCCTGAAATCCTGGATTGTCGGCCACTTCACTATTTGAACAAGGACATAATCCAAACGGGTCTCTCTTCCCAGTCTATTGTAGGTGGTTTTACTGGGTATGTCGGATTTCATTCGCCCGTTACAAGCTCTGATTCCAAACTTCAGGGTGAGGGCTGTAATTTGTAGTGCTAGTGGGGTCCATACCTTCGGAGGAGGAGCTTCCACTAAAGGTACTGCCCATCTGACCTCTTCATCCGATGATAGCCCGTCCAGAAGGCCAGGGAGTGGCTCAAAATGGGAATTAAAATCCCCTCCCACTACATAATATGAGTCACTCGTTAGGTCAGATATAAAGTTGGAAAGTTCATCTATGGTTGGTGATTCCCTTGCAATTCCCATTGGCCTAGAGTATATGTTAATAAACACAAGTTTAACTTGGTTGGGCCATAGTAATGAAATCGCAAGGATATCTTCAGAATTAGTCGGCAACCGCGTTGCCACACAACCCAGATGAGATGCGACCCAAGTCGTAAGCCCTCCTGACGGACGTCCTTTGCCTTCCCACCTTGCTGGAGTGAAGAATGACATATAACCTTGGTGACCATAGTCCTCTCTGGCCCAGGTTTCCTGGAACATACATATGTCTCCAGTCTCGATATATTTTGCCCAGTCCGGGTCACCCAGTTTGTTAGCCAGTCCAGCAACGTTCCAGCAAATTAGCCTCAAATGATCAGGGGTGTTAGGTGCCATGCCAAAAGTATTAGAGGAAATGGTTCCAGATTCTACTGCAATCGGGAATTCTGGCGCATTACCAGCAGTAGGGACTATTAGTTCGAAAAGTCCGCTGGAGTCGTTCTCCACAGGTGTTGGCCCATTCGATATCCCGGAGGCATTGGCAGCGTTGTGGTCGGATAAATCATCCAGGGACACTGGAATGCTCAGTGGCCCAGGGATTTTACCATCAGTCGGAGTGAATGACTTGAGGGAACTACAGGGGCCGCAATCTTGAGACATTAGCGTGTTGACAGGAAGTCAATCGACCCCATCTAAACCATTCAAACAGTTGAAACGGTTGGAATAAAAATAGGGTGTTTCCTGCACTTGGAGGTTTGGGCGTTGTACATAATCCTTATGTCTGCATTTATATTCCACCCTTATCCACTCATCCTGCGATGGAGCATGACGCATACGGATAGGGGGGAAAAAGAAGGATACTGGGAGGGTCTGGATAGTAGAATCCAGTGATCTGTTTATTCCTTCACAGATGTGCAGAACAGTGCCCGGGTCCTTGAAGCTTACCAGAATACAGTCCCCTATTATTGTTTTCCTGGTCTTCCCTAACCACTGGACCCTTCTAACCATAATAATCTCATTATTAAAATGAGATGGTAGAGGTCGGTTCAAGTTTAACCATTTGATGACCTTACTCTTTAAAGATTGGTAATCTTCATTTTCCCCTGGTCTTAGTTGGGGAGCGCCTGCTAGGACCACCGTTAAACTGTTAGCTTCTGGCGGCAGATCTGGTCTTCGTGTTCTTGGGGCATGCCAGCCCGGGGAGATTAGAGGGGCATTGCCAGCTTCTTGGTGGCCACCGTTACTCCCTGTCTGGAAGCTTTGATGGGCAAGGTCTATTGTTTGTAAGGGCCTATGGGTTGGATTACTGCGTGGTACCCGGGCTGGAATAGCCATTAATGCTGCAGGGGGGGGACAATAGGCATGCTATCAACGGGGACTTTATTGGTATCCTGTGGGACTCCTATTTTAGGAGGGTTTCCTGCGGAGAGATGGGGCCCCATGTTTTTAGATTGTTTGCTAACTACAGTGTTCAGGGTAGTAAGAGATGTCTCCAGTAGAGTGAGCCTGATCTCCACTTTTTTCAGACTATCACTAATGGGCTGCAGAAGGGAGCGAAGTAGAAATTCTATACTCTCTATAGATATGAGAGGGGGATTTGTATTAGGTGCGTTGGCCACTAGGTCATTATTGGTGGCAACTATATTGGGGCCAAGGGCCTTGGAGGGGGAACCAATAGGCACAATCTCATTATCCCTCCCAGATTGTTGGGCACTTATAAGTTTTTTGCCAAAGTCTAAATGAAGTGATTTGGCTTTCCCCCTCCCCCTCATAGACTTCCTACTATGTTTACTTGGTGGAGGCCTATACAGCTCCCGCGCAATACTTTGTTTTGGATTACCCTTCTTAGTTGCATACAAAGGGGAAGTTTGAGTGACCAAATTAACAGGGGTGTCACGTATCGTGGGAGGAGTTGTGTCTGTGGACCTTCCAGGGGCCATTCCAGGGGGACTAGAAATTTCCCGAAATAAGAGAGGGAGGTCCTCAAGAGTCAAAGGGTGTAAACTACTGGGGGGCGTACCTTCCTCTTGAGACATAAGATGGGGGGTGATCTCTGTCAGGGGTCTACTCTTCATGGATTCGATGGAGCGCCGCCGCTCCGCCCTTTGTCTCTCCAGGGAATTTTCTTTGCCTGCATCTCCTTTGGCAGATTTGAAGTATTTGTCCAGTGTTCCTGTGTTGCTGCCCCCCTCCCTTAATAAAGAATCACGTGGTCCTGGCGAGGGCATCACCTTAATCGGATTATTAGCGCTCAAAGTAAAGTGTGTGGCCCAGCCCGGCCTCCTTTGGCCCCTGACGGCCACAGACGGCCCGCCCACGGCCACAGACGGCCCGCCCTCTGCCCGGGCTCAGCCCGGCGCCGCCCGCGCGCGTCCCGCGACGCGGAGGGAGCCGCCGATTTTGAAGCGCCTCCGGGCGCGTAATCAGCCGGAAGGGGGCGTGTCAGTCGAGGATCACGGGAGCTGTAGTCTCCCCCCGCAGCGGCCCTCGATGTCGTCCGGGCAGCGGGGGAGACAAACAGTGTGAATGCCCCGCAAGAGATCCGCCTCTCGAAGCCTCCGGTGAGTAATCAGGCTAGAAAGCACAATGCTGGTGTAGGTATCCCCCGCTCCACCGAGGGAGCCGCCGATTTTAAAGCGCCTCCGGGTGCGCAATCAGCCGGAAGGGGGCGTGTCAGTCGAGGATCACGGGAGCTGTAGTCTCCCCCCGCAGCGGCCCTCGATGTCGTCCAGGCAGCGGGGGAGACAAACAGCGTGAATGCCCCGCAAGAGATCCGCCTCTCGAAGCCTCCGGTGAGTAATCAGGCTGGAAAGCACAATGCTGGTGTAGGTATCCCCCGCTCCACCGAGGGAGCCGCCGATTTTGAAGCGCCTCCGGGCGCGCAATCAGCCGGAAGGGGGCGTGTCAGTGGAGGATCACGGGAGCTGTAGTCTCCCCCCGCAGCGGCCCTCGATGTCGTCCGGGCAGCGGGGGAGACAAACAGCGTGAATGCCCCGCAAGAGATCCGCCTCTCGAAGCCTCCGGTGAGTAATCAGGCTGGAAAGCACAATGCTGGTGTAGGTATCCCCCGCTCCACCGAGGGAGCCGCCGATTTTGAAGCGCCTCCGGGCGCGCAATCAGCCGGAAGGGGGCGTGTCAGTCGAGGATCACGGGAGCTGTAGTCTCCCCCCGCAGCGGCCCTCGATGTCGTCCGGGCAGCGGGGGAGACAAACAGCGTGAATGCCCCGCAAGAGATCCGCCTCTCGAAGCCTCCGGTGAGTAATCAGGCTGGAAAGCACAATGCTGGTGCAGCTATCTGGGAAAAGAGCGTACAGCCGGTTGCTCACGCACCCAACTGAGGAGCCTGCAGCCTGGATGCAGGCTGCAGGCTGCATATGGATTTATATATATGTATGTGTATATATTCCAACAACGCTGTAATTCCTCCTTCCTCGAATCCCCAGCAACCACGGACGCCTATGAGCTTCAAAACGGTCTTTAATTAGAGCAAAAAGGCAAAACAACTTACTCTACGCGTTTCGGGATAACACTCCCTTGATCACGGAGATGGGGATTCGAGGAAGGAGGTATTACAGCGTTGTTGGAATACTTAGAGGTTTGCCACCTCGCCGCGGACCACCGTCACAAGTGAGTAGGGGGAAGGCTAAAAGTAGCGTTTTCGCTACTATTGCGGTGTATGTGTATATATATATATATATATATATATACATGCATATAAAAACATATATATAATCTGCATATCTATATAAATACAAATATAAATGCATGCATACATATACGTATACATATATGCATGCATATGCATGTTATGTACATGAAAGTTTGAAAAACACTAATAAAAGCAAAGCTAAGAAGCCACCTAATTACAAACAGAATTGCTTTAACTTAAACGAGGGCAAGACCTATTGCATTTTCAATGCTTGTTTACTTTGGTTCCATCACGAAGGCATTCAGATGTGTCACACATTTGCCATAAATTCTGAATGGTAGCTCTCTAGTTGCTCATTAGATCACTGTAGTAAAGCTACTGCTCACCAGGGAAGTCTGCTGCTGGTATTCAAAGTGCTTGTTTCAGTCTGTATGTCAGAATTTTTTAATGAAATAGAAGAGGCTTTGAGAAGTTACTCAAAATGTGCCCTAATTTTTCTTTCTGCGGCACTAATCATATTTTCTATGGCAAAATGAACCCCATCATTTTGTTCCTTTTCAAACTAAATGTTTTAAGAGTTACCACTTTATTCCAATCAAGATAGCTTCAGGTTTGCGACACGTTTATCATAAGTAGGACTGTTAGCGCTCTAGTTGTTCTTTGAAACACTCTGGGAAGCTGCAGTAGAACTCAAAGGAATCAATTGATAGTTTTTGCCCTTGTTGGATGTACATGTTTCACTGAGAATGTCAGACTTCATTCTCACTTGACTGAGAAAGATAATGTGAATTTACAGAAAATATTCTCTCAGTTTAGCTTATAGATCACCTTACAAACCTCTGTGGGAAAATAGTTTTCTCTCAAACATGATTCATGATATCCCAGCAGAAGGATTTTTCACATGGTAAAATCACCTTAGAACATACCACAATTCCTAAAATGAGTATGGTACCATCAACAAATGATTTATAATGTTACTAAAGTCTTAAAACCTTCTATTAACTGCAATGCTTTTTAATGAGGTACTATCATGTATATTGGTCCCAAGATGGCTGCCAACACTTCTTGGATGAAGTGCAAATAGCCAATCAGATCTCACGATGAGATGTGTGGTTAGGCTCTGCCCAGATATATATGTGATTTTACTTTTGATTTTCTCAGGAACTACTGAAAGGATTTACACCATTTAACCAAAAGGCACGACTCTGAACCAAGGTCTACCTTTCTACCAAATTTGGTGTAATTCCGTTCAGCAGGTCGGGCTGTAGCTGTGACTAAAGGTCCCTATGGAAAATTGCATGTGGAAAACACGTTTTCGGACCCCCCTTTTTTCAAGGCCCCCACTTGAGGAATCACCCCGAGACTTTCAGGATAGGAGTGGACCAGAGCGGGCCCGAGTTTTGAAAATTTCACGAAGATTCGTCAACCGGCGCCAAAGTTATTCTAAATAGAATGTTGCGGATTTCCTATGGATAATAGATCCTAACTATAACTACCTACTGGCGACCACCGTGGTATATATATATATATATATATATATATATATATATATATATATATATATATATATATAAATATATATATATATAAATATATATATTACCTACTGGCGGTCGCCAGTAGGTAGATATAGTTAGGACCCTGTTTCCATAGGAAATCCGCAACATTCTATTTGGAATAACTTTGGCGCCGGTCGACGAATCCTCGCGAAATTTTCAAAATAGGTGGGGCGCTACGCTCCGCTCCTACCCTGAAAGTCTCGGGGGGATTCGTCAAGCAGGGGCCGAGAAAAAAGGGGGGTCCCAAAACGTGTTTTCCCCATGCATTTTTCCATAGGACCTTTAGACACAGCTACAGCCCGAACGGCTGAACAGAATTACTTGAAATTTGGCAGAGAGGTAGCCATAAGGTCAAGGAAGTGCCTTTTGCAGGTCTGGTGTAAATCTGTTCAGTATTTCCTGAGAAAATAGCATTTAAAAGCATATATATATGTGGGCGGAGCCTAACCACACATCTCATCCTGAGATCTGATTGGCTGTCAGCACTTCATCCAAGAAGTGTTGGCAGCCATCTTGGGACCAATATACATGATAGCACCTCATTAAAAAGCATTGCAGTTAATAGAAGGTTTTAAGACTTTAGTTACATTATAAATCATTTGTTGATGGTACCATACTCATTTTAGGAATTGTGGTATGTTCTAAGGTGATTTCACCATGTGAAAAAGCCTTCTGCTGGGATATCATGATTGAGAGAAAAATATGTTCTCATGCTTTTACCACAGAGGTTTGGAAGGTGATCTATAGGCTAAACTGAGAGCTTATTTTCTGTAAATTCACATTATCTTTCTCAGTCATGTGAGAATGAAGTCTGACATTCTCAGTAAAACATGTACATCCAACAAGGGCAGAGACTGTCAGTTGATTCCTTTGTGTTCTACTGCAGCTTCCCAGAGTGTTCCAAAGAACTACTAGAGCGCTAACAGTCCTACTTATGATAAACGTATGGCACACCTTAAGCCATCTTGCTTGGATTAAAGTGGTAACTCTTAAAACATTTAATTTAAAAAGGAACAAAATGAGGGGGTTCATTTTTCCATAAAAAGTATGATTAGCGCTGCAGAAAGAAAAATTAGGGCACATTTTGAGTGACTTCTCAAATCCTCTTCTATTTCATTAAAAAATTCTGACATGCAGACTGAAACATGCACTTTCAATACCAGCAGCAGTTTTCCCTGGTGAGCAGTAGCTTTACTACAGTGATCTAATGAGCAAAAAGAGTGCTAACATTCTGAATTTATGGCAAATGTGTGACACATCTGAATGCCTTCTTGATGGAATCAAAGTAAAAAACTGAAAGTATTTCCTACTGAGGAGACTGCAGTAAATGAGGAAATTAGGAAACTTCATAACAAATAAGTCTCCCAAGATGGCCACCAGAGACAAAAGAGCCCAAATGTAGCCCAAATATCACCCAGATGTAGCCCAAGTATAGCCCAATGACAGAATGTCCCAGAATGTTCTTAAAAACAACTAGAGCGCTTACTGTCTTCATTATGACAAAAGTAAGGCACACCTGAAGCCATCTTGATTGGAATAAACTGGTAACACTTAAAACATTTAATTTAAAAAGGAACACAATGAGGAGGTTCATTTTGCCATAGAAATTATGATTAATGCTGAAGAAAGAAAATGAGGGCACATTTTGAGTGACTTCTCAAATCCTCTTCTATTTCATTAAAAACTTCTGACATGCAGACTGAAACATGCACTTTTAATACCAGGAGCAGACTTCCATGGTGCAGTAGTTTTACTACAGTGATCTAATGAGCAACTAGAGTGCTAACATTCAGAATTTATGGCAAATGTGTGACATATCTGAATACCTTCATGATGGAATCAAAGTAAAAAACTGAAAGCATTTCCTACTGAGGAGACTGCAGTACATGAGGAAATTAGGAAACTTCATAACAAATAAATCTCCCAAGATGGCCACCGGAGACAAAAGAGCCCAAATGTAGCCCAAAATCACCCAGATGTAGCCCAAATATAGCCCAATGACAGAAGTGTGCAAAACACTTATTATTTTGTGTTTTTGCAGTGTTATATAGTGCAGACTTGTCAGGTATTGGAGTGCTTTACATGAGCATTGGATACATCACACAAGAACAAATTCATTTTGGTTGTAGACATGGGGAGACTAAGTGATTTGACCAGAATCACAGAATGTCGAGCTGAAGCAGAAACTTCAACCTGGTTCCCCAGTTGCAAAGTCTGCAGTTCTGGAAGTAACACCACATCCTCTCCCCTAAGTGCAACATTTAATCAAGTGGTCAACTGGATAAAAAAACATAAAGATAACAAATAATTTAAAAGTGCTTTGTCGCTATTTGAAAACTCAGAAAATATGTCCTTATTTGAGTCCTTTAGAGCACTAACCATAATTTTGATGCCAATAAGACCCTCTCATATATGTAATTTCTAAAGGAAATGCTCTAGGTATTACAGTTTTGATTACATCAAGATGATGTCAGGCGTTCCACACTTTTGTAATAAATATAGAATGTTAGCAATCTAGTTGTTCATTAGGATACTGTTGAGAGGCAGAGGCCAGGGGCACGGACTCTGAAAATTGAAGGCAGGTAGGAGGGTGCAAAGGCAACAATTTAACCACACTGAGCAGGCAGGAAGGGCCGTGGAAGCACAACAGACTATGGAGGGCATTGGAAAGGGGGGCAGGGGCAACAAACCAACAATACAGGACTTGCAAGAGAGGCTGTTGGAGGGAAGATCTATTACGGGTCAAGGAAGCTAGGGGCGGTCCCCAGATCCCCGGGAGCAACCACAGAACTGAGCAGGAGAGTGAGTCAGGGACAAAAGGGGCACCTTAATTTGAGCCGGGGTGCCTAGGAACGCTTGCTCCAAAAATGAAGAAAACAGACATATGAGACATGGAATTGGAGGCAGAATACAATGGCAGTTTAATGAGAAGATGCAACTTCAAAGAAACCGCAGAATAGAGACATAAAGTACAAAATACAGAATCCAGATAATCATACAGCTGTCATAATATTCTCTGTATCTCAATTAATGTACTGACAGAGAGAGAGAGAAAACACATCTATAAATGCATCATGAGAAACAAGTTACACCAAGGAAAATGTTACCTAGGAACACTCACGTTTACTCTTAGAGCAAGCATTCCTGCAATTACAATACAAAATCTTTTAAATGCAAAAGTAAAGAGAACAATGGTTAAACATAACATGACATTTCATATAGGTAAAATAGAATAAGATACTTCAAGCAAAGCAGAGCAAGACATTTTAAGCAAAGGAAGACAAGAGCTCCCAGCTCTTGGGGAAAACCTGCACTGCCTGTTAACCTACATACAGACGGCGAGGTAGTCCGTCGATATCTGTGGGTGCTCCCTTTTTATATCATTTTGTGGGCTCCTTTGCACGCTACATCTACCTACGTATGCTACCCAAAAGCTTCGTCTGCAGATTTTACCAGACATTTCGTCATTTACCCACTTAATGCTGACAATGGACTGGGTGAAAAGGTCAGTCTCTCAGGCCAATCGCTTATCGTAAGTTCCATAGAGCAAGCAGAAAATAATGGGTATTGTACGGGAATTCAATATATTCATGTATAAAATCTCCTCAGTTCTCCTAACTTGACGCTCTGCGGTTGCCACTTCCTTAAAAGCGGGAAACCTGCCCAGGAAGCAAGTACCAGTCCAGGATGCAGCCTACTGTATGTCGACAGCTTCAGGGGGATGTTGAACTTTGATACCGAGCACGGAGCACTCGGGTAGGGTGGGGGCTACTAGTTTGGATCAGAAGGCCTCGCAGACCTGCCTTCAGACTGCTATACACTAAAATTGCAGAGCTATGGTCAATTTAACAAAGAGGCCTACATATTGTACAGATGGGCCTACACAGGGGTTTTATGCTGGCTAATTGGTAAGGATGTCTCAGGATAATTATATAGCAACACAGGACCCGCTGGTCAATTTAATACGGCCTACAAATGCAGCTGGCAGGGCAAGGACAAGGGTCTCATACTTCAGGTGTGGACAGAACGGGCCAGGGGCCCCCTGTGATACAAAATCTACCCTCCTTCAAGGCTGTGGCAATGTAATAGACCATTGTGGGCAGAAGGAAGAGGCAATGGTAGTACAACCATACATGCCAACAGACCCGATTCAGCCAGGAAACGTCCAATGTTTTTAAGCTCAAATGGGCTTTATTTGATCTGTCTCCTGTCTACAATATCCTCTTTTTCAATGTAACTCAAAGGGGAAAATCAATACCCCAGTTTTTTTTCAAAATCTCCCTCTTACCAAGTTCAAAATGTTCGCAAGTATGGTACATTGGATCATGGAAGGAAATGGGATAGGGACATGGACTTGGATAACAGAGGACAGGAGGGACATGGAGAGGTGCACCAAACTGACCCTGCAGGGCAGGCATCAGGGTTTGCAGCAGCACAATACACCACACAGGGCATGCAGGACGGGAGTGCAGCACAACAATCCATAGAAAGCAAGAGGGAGGGGACAGGACCATGCACATGGACAACAGAGAACAGAGGGGCAAGAGGCAATGGTAGCTAGCTGACCATAATGGACAGACAGGAGAGAAAGCTGCAGTATAACAGACCATAAAGGGCAGGAGGGACGGATCAGGGGCATTACAATGGAACAGACAAGCCAGGAGGGAGGGAGTAGGGCTGGGGCAAGGGGGCAGGGCAGGAGCAGCAAGATAGCCATGGAGGTCAGGCAGGATGGGCACTAGAAGCAAGACACACCATGAAGAGCAACAGTGAGACTGTGATGGCATACACACAGACCATGGAGGGAAGGTGGGAGGGGGTCAGGGGCAGCTAACTGACCACACAGGGAAGGTGGGAGGGGCCATGGCAGCACAGAAGACCATGCATGGCAAGTGGGAGGGTTAGTGGCAGCACAATGGCTATGATGGGCAAGAAGGAGGGTGGAGGGGCATGCACAAAGGACGATGGAGGATAGAAGGAAGGGTCAGGACCTGTGCACAGACAAGAAAGTTCAGGGGAAGGGACCTCACAACAGACCACACGGGGCAGGCAGGAGGAGCAGTTGCAGCACAACAGACCAGGGAGGGCAGAAGGGTGTGGCAGTACAATGTACCATGTAGGACAGGAGGAAGAGGATAGGGGCATGGCATGTGGACAGGCAGGGTGGAGGTGGCAGGAACAGGTTACAGTCATCTGACAATGCTAGGCAGGTGGGAGGGGAGTGGCAGCTCAACAGAACACTCAGAGTAGATAGGAGTGGCAGGTCCATGGGACATGGTGGGCAAAAAGGATGGAGCAGGGGCATGCACAAAGACATCGGAGGGCAGGGGGAAGGAGAATAGGGGCAGCAAGCTAAGCACAGAGTTTAAGCAGGAGGTCAATGATGGGGCATAGAATTGGGCAATGGAGGGCAGGAGGAGTGGACTGGTACATCATACTAAATTGAGGGCAGTGGCAGCACATCAGACCATGCATGGCAGGAGGGAGGAGGCTAGTCCATGGATTCACACAACAGAGGATACGGAGGAAGGGGATGGGGCAGCAAGCTAACTGTTCAGAGAAGGCGGGTATTAGGAACTTTATTGTTTTTAAAACATTGTGTCTGTGCGAACTACTTAAAATATGAACAAGTATGCAGCATAATCTCACTTTTATTCAGGAAGAAGAGGACGTTTGTGACTGTGACTCCGGGCTCACTTGGCAGAAACACCCCCTGACCCTCCACCCCCTATCGCAAAATGTAATGCCCGTGAAAAGGGTAGGTGAACACAGTGTTATATAGAACATAGTCCTGAGAGCACGATTGAAAATGAAAACTAGATATAGTGTATGGTATAAACTATGCACCAAAAAGTGTGATATAAGATGAACCGGGCGTGAAATATAATATGCAATACATTGTGCGCAATGACAGATTCATGGGAGAGCGCGAGATAGCACAGGCACTAGCGCGTGCTATGCGATATGCGCCTTGGAGTGTAATATGCACAGGGCAGTGTTGTGTAACCTAACTAGTCTCTAAAGTTGTAATATAAAATATGTGCTGGGGAGTGTAACGTTGCATATGCACTGTGACAAAGATATGGATCCCAGATTGTAATATGTATGGCATAGCACTGTGCGTTATAACATAGGCATCGAGAAAGGCACGTTAGATGGGGCAATATAACCCGTGCGAAGACAAGTGTGGCATGACATATTCACGGGGTGGTGTTACAGTGCACATGGGCTAGAGAGTGTCATAGCATATGCACTAGCTAGTGGAATACAACACAGAGGTGTGTGGCACTCGGCAGGCAATGGTGGGTGTAACACAGCATTGGGCTCTGTCAGGAGCACGCTGTGACTCTCAAGTGATGTTCGTCCCCTTTCCAGAGAGTAAAATAAAAAGTATTACACATCCGGCAGTGGATGTGTGTTTTATTAACCGTGAGGGGGGTTTCTTGCATAGTTTTGGTCGAATTTTTGTCGAATCCCCTTTGAATGGCTTGGTGTGCATGTGTATTAAATGTGCCCGTCAATAGCTACCCATGTTTGTATAAATAAACGACAAGGGTGTCTACCAGGATTAGGCACGGTAGGGCATCAGACATGTCAGAGCTTCACTAATGGTGTAAATACATTCCACGTGGATTCATTGCATGCATAGTCGCCTTTTAATGAATATCACGCAAATCGTCATGGTGATAGGTACGTACGGTTTGTCCAGCATGTCCTAGGTGTGTCTATAAATATATATTTTTTTAAAATAATAAAAAACAGTGGCCGGCCCTGGGGATTGGGGTCAAAAAAATATAATTAGGAGACTGGCCCTGGGGGATGGGGTCATCAGGGCCAATAAATTAGAATAAGAAGGGGAACCAAACAGCCCCCCTTCTTAAAAAACTAAAATAAATAAAAGACTGGCATTGTGCCGGAGGCCATGCCCCCTCCGTGCAGCACTCTGCAAACGCGCCACCAACAGGCATCTCCAGTATGCGCCAGGGAGCTGCGCTGCAGCCAGGTGTTCTGAGGCCAAGCCCCTTTTTACACCTCTCTGCAACGCAGCTCTGTGGCGCTTACTGGAGGTACCTAGTGGTCTAGTTTGACCCTAGGGACCCTTAGGATTCAGGGGGACTTAATCTCTCAACTTAGAACAGCCACAGGGCGCGTTTACACAGTGGTGAAGGGAGGGGACGGGGCCTGAGGTGACGTGTGCAAACACGCACTATGGCACGTTTTAAATTGGGGATATAATTTCCCTTCAATACTGAGGGCCCCTAGGGGCTAACTAGCCCACCAAGTGCTTCCAGTAAGCGCCACTGAGCTGCATTGCAGAGAGGTGGTCCAGGCCGTGCCACTTTTTACACCTCTCTGCAACGCAGCTCTGTGGCACTTACTGGAGGTACCTAGTGGGCTAGTTGGACCCTAGGGACCCTCAGGATTCAAATGAACTTAATCTCCCAACTAAAAATGGACACAGGGCGTGTTTACACAGTGGTGAAGGGAGGGGACGAGGCCTGAGTTAACGTGTGCAAAAACGCCCTGTGGCCTGTTTTAAGAGGTAGTTTTAATCCCCATGCCCTATTATACACTAGGGGCTTACAGAGGAGGTCATGCTAATCACAGGGGGACCCCAACGTATAATGTTCCCTAGTGTATGTAGGTGTTTTCACTGTATTCTAAGTGTCTTTTAACATAGCACTGGCTCTAGGACTGGTTAGTCAGACTCAGTTACCACCAGTATCTGTCTGAAAAAGTTGAGGGTACAGGATGATTTTGCAACAAGGCTTCTTTCTGCTCTTCTTTTTGTTCTTTCTGCACGTTATCCTTCTTCCTGCACTTATCTTCGTATTTGAGGACTTCTGTTGCTTCTTTCTGCACTTCTTTTGTTTCTTTCTGTGCATTTTTTCTTCTTTCTTCACATGTCCTATCTCTGTAGACATAGTTAGAAATTAGCATTTAAAAAACCTTTGAAATTCACAGAAAAAACCATAGGGTTTCAGGCACGTTATAGTTAGGAATTAGCATTTAAAAAACCTCAGAAATTCACTGAAAAAACCATAGGTTTCAGGGGTGTTATAGTTAGCTGGACTTTTCACTTGTACAAAACCATTGAAATTCCCCCGTTATAGTTAGTTCAGCTAACTATAACTCGCGCGCCCGCAATGCACTGCTGATGACGTCACATTTTACATCACTCATGACATGGTCAGTGACATCACTCATGACATCACTGATGACATCTCAAATGACATCACTGATGACATCACTGATGACATCATCCTTGTGATAGAGTGGCAGACCTCCTCTTCCCCTAATATAACCTTTGATACACACATTCAAAAATAGAAATTAAAATTTTAAAAACAATGGACATACCAATACCAGTTACAACAACCTATACAGTAATTCTAAGATCCACATACACATCCACTCATTCACCAACAGTCCTATACAGTCACTCATACATGTACTCACTCATCATATGTACTCATACACCTATACATCCTGTTACACAATGCCACTCATCCATAGAGGTACTCACACACATAGTCACTCATGCTAATAAAGAATCAAACATACATTTACTTGCATATACAGTTATACACACACCACCACACTTACTTCTACGGAAACTTACACATACTTAGTCTTTTAAACAATCACTTATAGAAACACATACTTATTCATATAGGAACTCTTTCAATCTCTCACTGTCACATATACTCGCTTATATACACCAATAGTCACATATACTAGTTTAAAACATATGTAGTTACTCATAAAGACACTATTGAGACAGTCATTCACTCACTAACACACCCATACACTCACTCATCCACCCATAGAGTCCTGCACACATGCTGTCTTCAACACATACAAAGAGTGAGTCATTCATTCATGCACCTATGCACTACGTAATACCCCCACCGAACCATGCAGACACTCAGACTGATACTCATAAAACCAACTAATAACCTATATAAACACCCATGTAGCTACTCACCAACCCATGCAGCCACTTATACACAAAGTGAGAGACTGATACAGATATTTACATATTTAAACATTACTCACTAAGCCATGTATTCACTATGAAACACTTAATCAGTCAGTTACACAATCAATTTTTCAAAAACAAATCATCCATTTAGACACTTATATACCCATTTATTCTTCCATCGACCTTGAGATATACATATATAAAACATATTTAATTTTCAGAAACACACACATTCACTGGATGATGTCATCAGTGATGTCATCAGTGATGTCATTTGAGATGTCATCAGTGATGTCATGAGTGATGTCACTGACCATGTCATGAGTGATGTAATATGTGACGTCATCAGCAGTGCATTGCGGGCGCGCGAGTTATAGTTAGCTGAACTAACTATAACGGGGGAATTTCAATGGTTTTGTACAAGTGAAAAGTCCAGCTAACTATAACACCCCTGAAACCTATGGTTTTTTCAGTGAATTTCTGAGGTTTTTTAAATGCTAATTCCTAACTATAACGTGCCTGAAACCCTATGGTTTTTTCTGTGAATATATATATACATGTATATATATATACACACACATATATGTGTGTGTGTGTGTGTATATATATATATATAAATACGGTATTATGAAACATGTATGCTCTTTTTATAGGGAAATGTAATCACTGAAAAGATTGTATTTGTATATGCTCGCACCTTATTCTCTTTTATCTTTTTCTGTTTTATTGTAATCAAATGATTAATACAATAAAGTATTTTTATTCATTCATTCACTAAACGTTTTCTCCGCAGGGAATTACAACGTGGTTGTTACAACAACCGCATTGTAACCACGCATAGCATTACTCCGCAAGTCGGAACAAGGACTTGAGGAGGGGGGAGAAGGAGCTGGATTTAAAATCCAACACCTTCCCTACTGTCCACACAGACTGGAGTTGGAATGATAAATTATACTATTCCAACATCCAGTGCCCCCCCTCTGCAAGTCATTGTTACGACTTGCTGGGTAATGATATGTGTGGTTACAATGCAGTCGTTGTAACGACCTGGTTGTGAAACCCTGCGGGGAAAAATAATGCATGAAAATGAGGTATATTCTAGCTTGAGAGATCCCACCGGTGATGGCCACCGTGTATTGAAACAAACCAGTTGCAAAGAAATGTAGGGCCGCCATCACCTTAACTTTTGGTGTCAAAGCAGTCGGATAGGTTCTGTGTGGCCTCATATGGGGCTCCAACTGACCACATAGGTCTTGAAGGGTAAGGTGATCCAGATGGAATTTCCTTAGGATGTCCTCATCCTCCATGTTCACCAGGACTGGGAACGGATGATGCACATTTGGTCGTCTCCTACTTAAAATGAAAGGGAACATATATCAATTTAATTCCCTATGAGATGTGTCAAACATCTTACACTTTGACTGATGCAGCGCTAATGATGACTGGACTGTACCAACAGCTTAATGCACAAGTCTCATGCATAGACACCTTGATCTCTTGTAGTCGTACATGTGGTCAGTATGTACATGCTGACTACCTCCCAAACAGATTCTAACTATGTGAATGGTAAATGGTACACTCCTACATCTTGTGTCCCCAGCCCTGGGAGTAGATGACACAGCACATTTTGGAAACAGCAACCCTGCTGACGTCTACGTAGCTGCTGTACCTGCCACACCTTCTTGCTTAAGTTGCACAGAGCACAACTTTTCTACACAATGAGCACAGTCTGTGTAAGCTGATCAACTATCAGAATCAATACAGCAATTTGCACAGTGAAATAGGCACATTCTGTGGTCAGTCCATCATTACTATCTCACACATTGACATGTTCACAAATATGAGACTCCATTACACACCAAATCTGTGTACATGAACACAAATATTGTAGGTGACATGTGAGTAAGTACATGCCAATGCATGTAACCACGTGCACTGACATGGCATGTGTAGGCATCAGTGAGTTGAATGTCACACTAGCATTCAATTTTGCAAACAGGTGCTGTAATACCTTGTGAAGGTATAGTGTTCAATGAGGAAAATTGGCTATTGCCATTACTAGATCATAATGTGTCCATAGGTGCGGTATACGTGCTCCGCCACCTTGATCACGGTCAGTGGCCTCAATTGAAAGATGCAGGATAGCAGTAGCGACCGCCTGGACCCTGTGGTGTGCCAACTCCAATGCCCATGCCATTGCAGCAGACCGCGGTCGTAAAATACAATTTTGAAAACCGCGGTAGGCGTGCTCCCCAACCGCATGCCGGGTAACTGGTTACAATTGAAAGATGTCAAATCGTGGTAGCGACCGCCTGGCCCCGTGATGTGACACCGCATGTGCCAATGCCATTGCAACCAATGGAAACCGCGATCGCAGTAGTGTAATAACATTTTGAAACTCGCGGTAGGCGTGCTCCGCTTCCGCGGTCCTGGTTATTGGAAACAATTGAAAAATGCTAACCAGGCAGACCAATTGCAGCAGCTGAGTACCACTGACACAACCCCAGGGGCCTTTAAATCTCTGTGAGAGAGTCACACATTTAACTTGCATTTAGACACTGCTGCCTGCCATTCTTCACCACCAACTGCTGCTATTCCTGTACCCAGTGATGGCAAGAACATCAGGGCCAGTCCCTTCACCACAGAGGAGCTGGAAATCCTGGTGGATGAGGTCCTTACACAGTATGGGGGGCTGTATGGTGTGCCAGATATACTGGTAAGTGTTTGAGAGTAAAAGTTTGAGAGTGCTCAGAATGCTCACATGATGTTGCTCTGCAGTAGTATGTGCCTGTGAGTGAAAGTCAATGTGCATGCATCCATATTTTTCCTATATCATGCTCCATACATGGATTCCATTTGAGTACGTGGGGAGGATGACAACATGGACATTTCTGCAGCCCTTCTTCAGCAAAACAAAACAAACGTTGGTCTGAGACTGGGTAATGTAAATGTGTGATCCATTGCCTAGCATGCTGACTTCATGTCAATGGGGTGTGTAGCCTTATTTCCACCGATCCATGGCTGCATTGAAGGATGGGGGTGACATGCAGTGTTTTGGCAGCCATGCAGTTACAATGCCGGTTTGAAACAGTCGAAGTCTGAACAAACATTGCCTGTGCTATGTGATGTCATAGTCCATTAAGTCTTCACATGCTCATTTGTTACATTGCAAATGTATTTTGTCCAAACGGTACTGAATGACGTGTGTACAGTTCTAAAATTGCCCCTATACCTATGGTGATGTGTGCATTATGCACAAGAGTACAATGCCTGTTGTAGCAATCTTACTGGTAATTCACCTATGACACGTCAGATAAATGTAAGTTGGAGATGTCATCTTTCTATTGATTTCATTATGTGTTCAGTCTCGTATGTGTAGGCACTGTTTGCCCTACCATTTTGTACATGCATGTACTATTTCTCAATGAGCTATCTTAGGCCTGAGGATTGCACAAGACAGGACTACACCTGGTGAGAAGAGTGTGAGAATGTAAGATCATGGCCCTAAATGTGACATGTGTCAAGGACATTGAGGGGTGTGTAGTTTTAGACACAGTGAGTCTGCCCCGACACATCATTTCCAATGTATTATATGTCATACTCACTCACATACTGCATCACAGATGAGGCTCATTTTCACAGTGCTTGCTGTGCTGGCACTCTGCATGTGTATGAGATGGCCATGTACTGTGTCCATCAACTTACATGTATACATTACTATAAGATTATTCGATGCAATTGTACTACGTGTCATGCTGTATGGCCTTGGCTCAACATATATGTATTAGTGTGCTATGTAATTTCATTCTCCTATACTGACACACAGTGGTACATAAAACAGTGTCACTGAAACTTCCTCTTCTTGTCTCCCATGCCTGCAGCTTAAGGTCCAACAGCGTAAAGCGATATGGAGAGCCATTGCATGCAAGGTGCGAGCTCTGGGTGTCTCCAACCGACAGCACAAACACTGTCACAAGAGGTGGGATGACATCTGTCGGCTGAGCAAAAACGTGGCACAGATGATGCTGGGGTGCTCCCTCGGAGGGGCAGGTTGGCGTGCAGGAGCATGACACCACTAATGGCCCGCATCTTGGCAGTGACACATCCAGAGCTGGATGGACGCTTGAGGGCCCATCAGCAGCAAGTTGAGGTTGAATATTCAGCTAAGTGTTACTTTGGGTGTGAGTGACTGCATGAATCCTAACTGTGAGCCAGTGTGAAGCACGGTGATGTGTCTAGTGGCCTCATTGTTGAGTGCAGCTGTTCTGCATTTGTACAACATGTGGTTTCTCATGTCTTTAAAACCATGACCCTTGTCATTGACAGATGAAATGTGGCTTTGTGACATATGCTGCAGTAGGAGTGTCATTGACATCACCTGGCAGTGAACAGCAGTGAGCAGTGAGCATCATGTTAGTGTTAGTGTGCATTCATACTACTCGACTCAGCCTCCCCAGATGTCGCCTTCCTGACAGAAACTTGGATGAGCCCCTACTTGGCACTCGACATTGCCATAGCCATACCTGATGGCTACAAGATCACCAGAAGGGACCACACCAACTGACCAGGAGGAGGAATTGCCATTGTCTAGAGGAATCCCCTCAGAATCTCGACCTGCACAGCATACACCTCCACCACCGCCAAGCACCTGCACTTCCAGATCCACACCGACCCCAACACCACCCTCAGAAGAACACTCGTTTACAGACCCCCCGGTCCCCGGCCACAGTTCATCGACGCCATCTCCGACATCGTCAGCACTCATGCTCTTGCTTCCACAGACTACATCCTCCTCGGAGACCTGAATTTCCACATGGAGAACACTGATAACAGCAACTCCGTCATACTGTTCGATAACCTTGCCAACCTCAGACTCAAACAGCTCGTCATGACCCCCATCCACACCGCCAGACACACGCTCGACCCCATCCTATCCACGAGCAACCACGTCACCACCAGTCACACCACCGAACTCCACTGGACGGACCACTGCTGCGTCCACTTCACCTTCAAGAAACCCACCACGCACCACCACCTGCAATGGATCCGCTACCGTAGCTGGAACAAAGTCACCGAAGACAAGCTCAGCAGCACCACCCTCGCCCGAAACCCACCAACTGACACCACTGACAATGACACAGCCACCAGCAACCTCAGGAAATGGATCGACGACTGCGCGAACACTCTCGCCCTGATCAAAAAACCCTCAAACAGATGCACTGACAGAAAGGCCAGCTGGTTCACCACCTACCTCCAGGAATCCAAGCGAACCCGCCGAAGACTCTAGAAAAAATGGCACCACGAGACAACCATGCAGCACTAAAGAACGCCAACTGCAAGCACCGCCAACTAATCAAAGCCACCAAAAGGACTTCCCTCAAGGAACGCATCGACAACAACGCACACAACAGCAAAGAGCTCTTCAACATCGTGAAGGAACTCTCCAACCCCAGCTCCAACGACATCCTGCCTTCACAAGACCTGTGCAATTCTCTAGCCGCCTTCTTCCACCGTAAGATCGCAGACATCCATGACAGCTTCAACACCCAGACCCTCCCAACAGCTGCCAACACCGCAAACTCACCAGCCCCCAACCTCACCAACCGCCTGTTCTTCTGGACTCACGTCAACGACAACGACACCATTAAGACCATGAACACCATCCACTCCGGCTCACAGCACCGAAACCACCCTCATCGCTTTCACAGACAACATCAGGATCCTCCTGGATAACAGCGAAACTGCAGCCCTCATTCTCCTGGACCTCTCAGCCGCTTTTGACACCGTCTGCCACCAAACCATGCGCACACGCCTACACGATGCAGGAATACGCGACAAAGCCCTGGACTGGACCACCTCCTTCCTCACCGACAGAACCCAGAGAGTCCGCCTCCCCCATTCCGCTCCAAAGCAACCAAAATCATCGGCGGCGTGCACCGAGGATCATTCCTCGGCCCTACCATTTTCAACGTCTACATGGTACGGCTCGCCAACATCATCCACTCGCACAACCTCAACATCGTCTCCTATGCCAACGACACTCAGCTGATCCTCTCACTCACCAAGAACCCCACCACCGCCAAAAACCAACCTCCACAAAGGAATGAAGGCCGTCGCCAGCTGGATGCAGACCAACTGCCTGAAACTTAACTCAGAAAAGTCAGAGGTCCTCATCCTCGGCTCCACCCCCTCTGCCTGGAACAACTCCTGGTGGCCTGCCGCCCTGGGAACCGCACCCACACCCTCTAACCACACATGCAATCTGGGGTTCATCCTGGACTCTTCACTCTCAATGACCCAGGAAGTCAACGCTGTCTCCTCCTCCTGCTTCAACACTTGCCGCATGCTCCACAAGATCTACAGATGGATCCCTACTGGAACCAGAAGGACGGTCACCCAGGCCCTGGTCAGCAGCAGACTGGACTACGGCAATGCCCTCTACTCAGGAACCACGGCCAAACTCCAGAAAAGACTCCAACGCATTCAGAACGCCTCTGCACGCCTCATCCTCGACATACCCCGCCACAGTCACATCCCTGCCCACCTGAAAGACCTGCACTGGCTCCCAGTCAACAAGAGGATCACCTTCAAGCTCCTTGCCCACACTCACAAAGCACTCCACAACGCCAGACCAGCATACCTCAAAAAAGTCTCACCTTCTACACCCCGAACCGTCAGCTTCGCTCCGCGGACCTGGCTCTTGCCACCATCCCACGCATCCACAGGACCTCCACCAGAGGCAGATCCGTATCCTACCTCGCTGTCAAGACATGGAACACCCTCCCCACACAGCTGCGACAGACCCAGGACCTGCAGACCTTCAGGAGACTTCTCAAGACCTGGGTGTTCAAGCAGTAGCTGCACCCCCCCTCAGCGCCTTGAGACTCTCACGGGTGATTAGTGCACTCTACAAATGACTGATTGATTGATTGATTGATTGATTGATAGATGTGTGCTGTGCACAATAGATAATTTGTGACATCTACACAGCTGACACCAATGTACAACTGTAGTTGTGCTTCAAAACACAACATAGTGGATATCAAGAGCTTGTAGTCATTGCAAAAGGACATTTTGGAGTTTGTATCTGTGCTGGTCCCTTAAAGTGCCTCCATATGTGACAGAGACAACATGTTTTGATGTATATCTATCTCACCTACAGGCATGTAGGTATGCTTAAGGTGAATAGTATGTGTGGTACAGGGAGGCACAGGGCCATCTATTTGGCTGTGTCAACGCCACATGTAGCATTACTATCAACCATGCATGTTTCCATGCATCTTCTGATGATTGTATAGATGTAGCACATGCTGACTGTACATGGAGAAGTCCAAAATGGGAGTATCATTTTAAACTTTTGGGCTTTGCTTGCATATTATATTTGTGAGTATGCACTATACTGAACCTATGTCTCTGTCTCTTGCAGCATCTACCGAGGGCAAGGAAGGATGCTCCCCTCACACACAGGGAGTCTGGCCATACACTCCTCTGCTCTTGTGAGCTTCTAATTGTTTTTAAAAAAGCTTCGTTTTTATTTTCCACAACCTTAACTGTGTTCTTACTAGAATTTTAATTTTGGTAATTTGTTCTCTGCTCTTACTTGTGGGGGCTTGGGGGCATCTCAGAGCGGTTCTTTGGGCCTCTGTTGTCACGTCGGGCTGACCACTGGCTTTGCCGACTGCGGCCGCCATCTTGGGTAGGCTTTCAGACGGGTAGCGGTCTAGTGCGAGGGCGTCTCCTGCACCTCGCGCTATAAATCGGGCTCATTAGTCTGCCCGCGTTACCTACACAGGCTGCTCCCCTCACACACAGGGAGTCTGGCCATACACTCCTCTGCTCTTGTGAGCTTCTAATTGTTTTTAAAAAAGCTTCGTTTTTATTTTCCACAACCTTAACTGTGTTCTTACTAGAATTTTAATTTTGGTAATTTGTTCTCTGCTCTTACTTGTGGGGGCTTGGGGGCATCTCAGAGCGGTTCTTTGGGCCTCTGTTGTCACGTCGGGCTGACCACTGGCTTTGCCGACTGCGGCCGCCATCTTGGGTAGGCTTTCAGACGGGTAGCGGTCTAGTGCGAGGGCGTCTCCTGCACCTCGCGCTATAAATCGGGCTCATTAGTCTGCCCGCGTTACCTACACAGGCTGCTCCCCTCACACACAGGGAGTCTGGCCATACACTCCTCTGCTCTTGTGAGCTTCTAATTGTTTTTAAAAAAGCTTCGTTTTTATTTTCCACAACCTTAACTGTGTTCTTACTAGAATTTTAATTTTGGTAATTTGTTCTCTGCTCTTACTTGTGGGGGCTTGGGGGCATCTCAGAGCGGTTCTTTGGGCCTCTGTTGTCACGTCGGGCTGACCACTGGCTTTGCCGACTGCGGCCGCCATCTTGGGTAGGCTTTCAGACGGGTAGCGGTCTAGTGCGAGGGCGTCTCCTGCACCTCGCGCTTCATAAATGGCGACCATTCGTCGCCCGCGCAGCGGGCGGGCGCAGCGGGCGCGCCGATGGCGCGCCGGAGGCGCGCCAGAGGCAAGCCCGTCTGTGCCCGTCCGGGCCAGGACGTACCTAGGGCCAGAGACCCTGCCCGTGTCTGAAGCCACTCCCATCATATACACGAAAGAGGAATTAGTCCTTTTAAAGCCATCAAACTCGCGTTATTGTCATCATGGATTAGGAGCTGATGCCCTTTTCATGCCATGTGTCTATTGTCCATTTAAGGACCAGGCTGGGGGAAAAAAAGCTCCTACTAAAGAACCCCTTAGGTTAGGGCTTCTGAATTGTAGGTCCCTGCCTAAACACGCACTACAAATCCTACATTTGATTGAAGACACTAACTTAGACATCCTGTTTCTTACTGAAACATGGACGTCAGCTGACTCTGATTCTGATTTAGTCAGTGTCCTTCCATCTGGCTATCTCATTCAGTCCCTCCATAGACCATTGGGAAAGGGAGGTGGCTTAGCTATAATTCACAGGGAGAAGCTGTCTTGCAGAATGGATAAAGGGCCCATCCAAGATGCAGAAAGCTGTTATTTTCGGATCCAGTCATCGCCGAATCATTCCCTTTCGGGCATTTTGGTTTATCGCCCCCCGGGGACAATAAAACAGTTTTCCTCCTCCATTCTGGACCACGTTCCCGTCTTAGCCGCATCCTCTCCCAATTTCATTCTACTGGGGGATCTGAATCTTCATTTTGACCTACAGGAGGATAAAATAGCATCTGACCTGAGATCGGAACTTATGACAGCTAACCTCAGGCTCCACAATCGAGAACCTACACATGTGAAGGGACACTTGTTAGACTGTGTGTTCTCCAATATCTCACATCTTCAGACGAGCCCTCCTCTCCCTATGCCCTGGTCGGATCACTTCCTGGTGCCGTTTGAATTGAACTTTATGAGGGACCCTCCTCCTCCCCCCGGTCCTAGGGCACCCCGTACTTTTAAGAGAATTTGGTCACGACTATCAACTGAGAATCTCTCCCTTATTCTTGAACAATCAGTCCCCCCATCTGGATGCGATCCCCTGGTAGCCGATGTTGCTTTCCATGACTGGCTCCGCCAAGCATTAGATATTGAACTACCTCTCAAAGCCATCTCCAATAAAAGGAGCCGCCCCAAGTCCTCCTGGTACACCCCTGAACTGGGATGTATGAGAAAGAAATGTAAAAAGCTGGAGCGAGAATGGCGGAAGAACTGGGCGACCACCAAAAAAGATAACTATCGTGAAGCCATGAGAGCATACAAGGTGGCTTGCAATTTGACCAAAGCCGCCCATTTTGAGGAAAGAATCAGAATGGCAGGTAACTCTTCTAGAGAAACTTATCAGATCCTTAAAGAGCTTCTCACTGTCCCTACTCCCCCGGTAACCCATGAGGTAAATTCTGATAAATGCAATCAACTGGCCCAGTTTTTTGATGTCAAAATACAGAACATCTTAGCCAGCCTTCCTCTGAGTACAGGTAGGGTAGACAAACCAGTTCCAGAGGCTGAAAAGGTGTTTGATAGCTTCCCCTCCATCTCAAAGGAGGCTTTTTGTGAGGAGCTTTCAGCCCTGAAGAGCGGCTCCCCTTCGGACCCCATTGCAGGCCCAGCTATCGACCTGCTGAATGCCTCATTCACCCACGGCATTGTTCCACCTAGCTGGAAGCAAGCCATTGTCAAGGCCCTTCTGAAAAAGCCAGGCCTTGATCCGGCCGATTTGGCCAATTACCGTCCCATCTCGCTTCTGCCCGGGCTGAATAAGATTGCCGAGAAGTTTGCCAACCGCCACCTTTCGCATTTCCTGGAATCTAATGATCTACTGGGTCGTACTCAGACGGGCTTTCGGCCTGGCCAGGGAACCGATTCGGCCTTGATTTCAATGGTGGAGGAAGGCAGATGCATCTTGGATTCGGGAGGATCCGCTGCGGTGGTCCTCCTGGATCTAAGCGCTGCATTTGATACGGTTGATCATAATATCCTGATCAACCGTTTGGGGAAGATTGGAGTGAGAGGGTCGGCCCTCAAATGGCTCGCGTCGTACTTGAGTGGCCGGACTTACCAGGTCTGCGAAGGCAATCTTCGATCTTTGCCTACCCCCCTTCAGTGTGGAGTACCGCAGGGCTCCTCACTGAGCCCTACGCTTTTTAACATCTACATGGCCCCACTGGAGGAGGTGGTTTCACCCTTCGGGGTGAAAATCGCAACCTACGCAGACGACACTCAATTGATCGTCTCGCTGTCCCTCTCGGAAAGCCAGGGGGAAAAGTTCGCATCATGTCTTGTTAACATCATGTCATGGATGTCGGATTCCTCTGCTCAAACTAAATGGGACGAAAACGGAGCTGATGCTTCTTGGCAATCTATGTTCAACTCTCCCCAAATCCATGTGGCCGGACAGTCTAGGTGCCTCCCCAGTTCCCAAAGAAGCAATAAAAAGTTTGGGGGTTTGGCTTGAACCTGAACTGTCAATGACCACTCAAGCTAAACGAGTGGCAGGGACCTGCTATGGACTGCTCAGGTCAGTACGGAAGATCCTCCCGCTACTCCTGGAAAACTCCCGAAAACTTCTGGTTCAAGGATTAGTCATGTCAAGGCTGGATTATAGCAATGCCTTATTCCTTGGCTCACCAGAATCCACCCTGAATGTGCTCCAAAGAGCTCAGAATGCGGCTGCAAGAATGCTCACTGGTACTGCCAAAAGATCATCAGCTAAGCCTGCTCTCAAGGCCTTGCATTGGCTTCCAATCCGAGCTCGCATAAAATTTAAATCCCTTTGCATCGTGTTCAAAGCTTTGCAAGGATCAGGCCCTCCAATCCTTAGAGACCTGGTGCGCCCTTACAAACCTACGCGAGCCCTTCGCTCGGATGATGGTAATTTTGTGGTGATACCCAGAGCCAAAAAGGTGAAGTCCGGCGGTCGCCGGTTCTCTATTAATGCAGGCCAACTATGGAATGCTCTGCCGACGGCCCTGCGGAAAGAACCCAATCTAGTGCGTTTCCGCAAGGCACTGAAAACTTATCTCTTCCCCCGTTAGGCTTTGCTTTAGTTGTGTTTGGGTGGTGGTCCTGTGTTTTGTTTCAGCGCTGGGACGCTCAAGGGCAGCCATGCGCTTTACAAATCTCTTTTCATTTCATTTCATTTCATTTCATTTCATTTCATGGACCCCAGTGGGGAAGCTTCTGGCACGACTGCTACACATGAGTTCACTGACTCTGATGTGACCAGTGCCTCGGAGGGATACAGGAGTGCCCTGGATGATTCCCACCTGGAAACACCAACCTCCACATCTTCAGACTCCAGCAGTGACTCCTCGATGTTGGCGGGCACAGGAAGTTCCAGATCTGCCTCTTCTTCCACCATACATTGTCCAGTGCCCACCCTCTCTGATGTTCCCACAAGTGCTGTCCGTGCACGTAACCCTAGGAAGGGTAGAGACTCCTTCCCCCCAGGCACCGCTGCCCCTGCTCCTGTCTCCCCTGCTACCCTCAGTGTGGAGGCGGTCGACCTTTTGCGCCAGCTGTGTGTGGGTCAGACTGCTCTCCTGAATGCCTTCCAGGATCATGACAAGAAGTTGGCACAGGTAGTTGCCTTCATGGAGGACATTCATTCTGACGTGGGTGGCCTACATCGAATTGTCTAGTCCTCCACAGTGAAGGCAGCCAATTAGCACTCACAGGCTCCCAGTCCAGCTCCTGTCCCTTCAGCAACCACCCTGCCAGTGGCACCACGTGATGAGAGTGCCCATACACCAGAGCCCTTAGGCACCAAGTCCTCTACACGCAGCACACAACAGCATCACTCAAAGCATACCAGAACACAGACACCATCACCACAACACAAAACGGGCACACATGAGCGCAAAACCAAAAGCCCATCATGTGACACTAAGGGATACCAGGCCAAGAAGCAGGCATCAACATCACATTTATCAAAATCACCACCATCCAAGGGCACTTCCATCCCCACACCTGCTCCCAAAGACCAACAAACGCTTGCCCTGCTGCTGTGAACCTGTTGCCAGCAACGACTAAGCCCAAACACATTTCAAAGGCAGATTCACCAACAACGTCAACTCCCAACCGCACCCCGATAAAGCAGGGGCAAGAGAGCAAAGTGGGGGGTTTACCTCACCAACAGGGGATGCAGGGAAAGAGGCAAGGCCACCCCAAGCACACCACCAGGTCCAGCAAATCCCCACGGGGAGAGCCACCTGCACCTGATACTTCTTTGGTGGAGAGTGAGGCCTTTGTGCCACCTCACTTCCCACTCAGGCCAAGACACTTGTGGGCCATCGAATCCCCAAGCAATTGAGACCCAGCCCTTAACATTCACCCTCAACCACTGTACCTCCACACAGCATGTCTCCACCTCCCTGTTAGGGGTGGGCGACAGTTTCCGTTCCGCCCGCGGAAATTGCAACAATTCGACATTTTCGCGTTCCACGCGGAACGCAAAAATGTCGAATTGTCGCAATTTCCGCGAGGGAACGGAAATGGTCGCCTTGAGACTAGTCCTTCCTTTCCTGTCGAGTTGAAGCTCAAATTCAGTAACGCATTAATCAGCACAAAACGTTCGGGAGCTAGGTCGAGGCTGGGCAGGTGTGCTTTTCTCCCCATATCTACCGTCAAAAATTAGATGTGGTCCTTACCTTGATGGAGCTCTGTGCAGCCATGACTTTCTCGAGCGCAATCCCCCGTGTAGTTCCTGACACCAGGAGGTTCTGTCTCCTCGTCTGCTGCTCTGATCGGTCTCTGGTCCTAAACAAGAGGCATGTGAACTGCATGGAAGCCCCGCCCCACACACCAGCGGTGGGGAATGTCTTCCCGCCCTTTCCTCCACTATGATGGACAGCTGACTCGAGTGGGCCCGTCGGCGCCGTGGCAACGTAAGCACTTACGGAGTAGCCAGTAGAAAGTACTTGAGTAGAGGTATTGCACAAAACAGTGGCATCTTCTTGGGTAAATATGCAAGGCAGGAATCATTCTGGCACGATGCTCCTGTAACAAAATGAAACCCCAACCGGAAGCACTAATCTCCGCGATTACGCGAAATATCGCGTGATCGCGGAGATTTTGTGCCGTTTTGAGATATTTGGCGAAAAGCACTTCCGGTAATTCCGCCCACCCCTACTCCCTGTGCCATCACTCCACCCGGTCCAAGCAGCCCTCAGGCCCCCACAGCCCCAGATGCCTCTACCTCAGCCAGTTCTCTCTCTCCCAGGTCCAGTCCTCCAACTGGCCCCGACAATCACCCCCTCTTAGTTCAACTTAAATCAAAATATTTAAGCCAAGTCCTCCTCCCCACACCATTTCTCCAACTGCGGTGCCTGGACTGCCCATATGTAGCCCTGAGCTGTTGTGCTTCCCATGGCAGTAGACGGTGTTACCCATTTTCTGTGCAGTTTCTCATGCACACATGTGCGGACTATAAATATGGACTGGCCAATTGCCTTGCTGTTTGTTACTCTTGATGCCCATTTCCTGTGCACTTTGTCATGCACACATGTGCATACTAGGAATTTGTGCTGGCCAGTGGCCTTGCTGTTTTGTACTTTTGATGCCTATCTGGATATTATGTAATAAAGACTGTTACTCATATTGTCTGTTTTGTCGCTGCCTTTGCTAAATAAAAGGTTGTATATATGGGTATAGGTTCATGTGACACATGCTCGGTATGCTACTTTCACATTGCCAATTACTTGATTAACTTTTTCAGAGGTTTCCAGAGGTGACAGGCGCTTTTGTTCTTCTTGAGTCTGAGGCTTGTGGGTACAATGATGGTTCATTGTGATGACCTACTCTTATCCTGATCATTCTATGCTTAGGTTTGCTAAATTGTACACATGTCATGTTAGGATGCAATACCACAACAGAGATTAATTCAATCCACAGGATTATTTGCGGGGTGGCCAGGGTCCATCATATCTGTGGTATCGTTCTTGATGTGTGAACAGCAGTGTTGATGTGTAGTCAACTTGTGTAGGCCTGTCTTCGTAGTCACATTGGTACCTTTTGAATGTGTGCACTTGAGTAGTCATACAGTGTGATTGGCCTGTCATTGTCAGTAGTGTCGATGTGTATGTGCCCCTGCATATACCAACTACACACTGGGGGTGGGCGGAATTTGCGAAATTAACTTTTGCAAACTATCGCGAAAATGCTAAAAATCTCCGCAAACACACCGGAAATATCGCGATGACGCGGTAGTTTTTTTCCCGCTTGTTCGCAGTATTTTTTGCGTGATCGCGGGTCGCCAACTTACCCATGCGGTTGCTCACGGGCGCGGCCATCTTGTTTTCACTTGTCCCGTCCACTCGCGATGCTTACTTCCTGTTCCGGGTCACGCAATGCATGTTCTCGCCCGTTCGCGGTAGATATTTCCTGTTCGCGGCCGCTTTTACTTGATCGCGTTGCTTTTTGCTTGCTCGGGGAGAAAATATCGCACAAACTTGCGCACATAGTCGCAATGGGCACGGCCATCTTGTTTTTTACTCTATTGCATGGTTGTGGGGCCTGATTGTGAATCCTCCCTACATCTTTTCAATCCTTTGTTTAAAGCAACTTTTTTTTGATCTTTCTTATTTATTATATCTCTAACTATTTTCCTGCTTCTATATTTTATGTTTTTGTCTCCTATTTTTTGTTTTTTAGCTACTTTTTCTCTTTCTATTGCCTGCTAATATTTATTTCCTTTACTTCTTTAATTTTATTACCTTTTCTTACCCCAGAATCATGTCTAAAGGTAGGGCTTGTCGCCGTCGCAGCCAGAGCCGCGACCGCTTTCCTTGCGGAAGGCGACGCCCACAAGGGGTGCAGGCATGGGCCTTATTTGGGGAGGTGGAGTTGGCTGCACTCATTTTCTTTGTGCAGCGCCACCTCCCCTCAACCCTGGCAGCAGGTGGCAGGCCTGGGTGCCGGGTACGGCCCCCAGGAGCATCGGCAGCGGTGGGGGAAGGTGCGCCGGGCAGTGTTGCGCTTCTCTGGGGTCCGGCGCAGCTGACGCACCGGTGGTCCAACATCCTGGACCGTGAGCAGGACCTGCTGGACCTGCTAGGAGTGGAGGTCCCGGGGCTTGGTGAGTAACTATTTAATTATTATTACTTTGTGTCTGTTCTTCTGCTATGTGTTATATATTGCGATTATCTTTTTTTTCTTCCAACCAGCTAGAATGTTGCTGCTTACATTCCAGGTTAATTACGTTTAAAAGTCTTCTGAGATTATGACACCGGTGCTCTTCTGCGCTACTGCTAATCTTACTTGTTTGCAACTTTGCGTTTGCGGTCGCTTAGCGTGATTCTGTAAGAGTTTATTTTAGAGAAATTAAGTTACGCAATGCTACAGTGACTTTAGTCCACTCCTTACTTTGTCCTGTCACTAATAGATAGGGGCGGATTGATACTTAGGTTTAGGTACTTTGTATGAGTTTCTAATTTGTTAGTGGTATGTGTGATGCTCCCTCAGTTACGTGACGTGCTGCTAGTACGGCAGTCTTTATTAGAACCTTTTCTAGTTTGTTCAATGAGTGGTGGTAATTGGCTTAGCACTAGCAGAACATCAGCATCAATCAATCAACCCAAAATTTGGTGTATACAAAAAATGTAGTCATTTGTCCTCCATTTGACCATATGCATTGTTGAGGAATAAAAGAAGTGGAAATGCATACTTAATGTACAATTGTCATGCCTGGAATAGGTGGGCTAGGTTGGGTGGTACGTCGTACTTGGGCTTAGTTGTAACTTAGTATTCTGGAATCAGAATGGAAGACTGGATTACTGTTGATAACTAGTAACTTAAGTAGTCGATCCGCGAATCCCCCGATACTACTTGTTGACCAGATGAGATCCGTCAATTTAGTTATTGCAATTGTTGTTTACATAAGTGTTTTTTGACCGTTGTTGAAAAATATTGAATTTGTTTGACACCATCCATCAATGTTTGTCTCTTTCTTATATCTTTCCTGTTCATCAGCACCCAGGGGCAGACAGACAGGGAGTGGGGAGTCGGCGGGACAACAGTCCGAACAGCACCACCAGGAGGACACCAATGAGGGCTCCTCTGCTGGCCCCAGTAAGTCCTCTTGTTTTTAATAATATTTCTTATTCCATAACTTTTACTGCAACATATTTTTCACGAACTATTGTTTGAGTTTCCAAATGCAATTTTTTTACCAATAATTGTCCTTCGATCTGTACGGTTTCAAAAATCTTATCCCTGCCTCTGCTATGATGACTCTCAGTACTACTACTACTATCAGTCTGTCTGTACTGTAGTAGCTAAGCTTGCCCAGTTGGCCAGTGCCACTCTTTATGTGAAAGGTTGTAATAAAACTCATATTCACCAGTAGCTCTAGCTATTGAGTCCAATCCTTTGGGTCGTCCTCTTGTACTACTTCTAGTCTTATTGATCTTGAGTCTTTGTTAATCTTGAGGCTTTGAAAATTCACAGCAACAAATGCCCAACCAGATTTATTACTATTTTGATAGGATAGCCTATAGGACATACTACTACTGTTGTAGTGATCTTGCACATACAGACCTTTGCACAAGAAAATAGCATGTTGGTGAGGGTAGGTTGGACCTTCCTCACACACCTCGATCAGAAATTCAGAACTCACCACAATCCCCTGCTCGACTATAGTACTGTCTTGTCATAACTATTAGGTCTCCGAACCCTCCCCCCAAGATACCCAACAAGTAGACAACCCGGAACATAACACACCCAGCCTCTCAGTCGTGGAAGCAATACACATGCACACCCTTACTTTAATTTGCTCACTCGTGTAAGTTAGTCCACACCAAATACCACCAAGTCTATGTAATTTCAAAATGTTTATTTTGAATTGAGAAGCTCTGTACATTGTTCTATTAAAAAATGCAGCACCAATCGGAAAATCAATAACATTAAAACAATAAACATTGTTACACTTACTTACAGTTGGGAATTAAATCATGATAACTGAACAGTGGTGGAAGGCAGCACCACCATCCCGTAGGAATTTAGTTTATATAAATGTATAAATGAAGATGTGAGTGAAGGGACCTCTCACCTTAGAAGAACCTAGTACTGGTAGTTGTTGCATCATTCAGAAGCTCTGCAAAGCTCTGGTTCATAGAAGGGAATCTTCCGCCTGTAATGCGAAAAATGAAATGGTGCGCGTTAGTATATTGCAACTTGCAAGCATTTCTCAGTCGTGCCAAAAAGTGTAGCATTTATGGATAAGCAATATGGACTCACAGTACACCAGTCCTTCCTAAAAAAGTGGCTTGTTAATGTTTTTGTTGCGCCTTGTACGCAGCGCGTAGACAGTAGCAGTGTGAGGCAGGTCATGTGGGCTCAAAGGTGTCTTATACAAAAAGCTGCAAGGTAACGTCACATGTGCAAAAATAAAAGACACAAAGGTAAAATGGTTGCATGGCTCCGGCTACCTAAGCAAACGCTACAATGACCATATATAACTATTAGTGTCTACTCTACTACTACCTGATTTGTACTAGTGATGTATGTTAGTATTAACTCATTTTTCAACCTTGCTACTGATCAATAGGGGGAGGTGTATATGACACCTAATAAATGTGTAATGTTTTCTAGGCGCACAACCGGAGAGGATGCGCCAGTTGCTGCAGATAATAATGGAGCGGTAGGGGGAGTGGCAGCACCAGTGGCGGGCGGTGGTAAGTTAGATTCATAATCCTTAACTATTGTTGAACTTGACAGTACACTCACCGCAAGGGTGTACTGTATGTATACTGTACTGTTGAGACTTAGGGCCCCATTAGGATGGCGGGCGTATTGCCCCCGCCGGGCCGGCGGTATTCACCGCCGACACCTTAGGGGCAAACCTCCCGCCTGTAGAAAAGAGTCAGACCCCCCACATGTCGACCAGGCGGAAAAAGGTTCAATATGGCGGTGGTGTCTCTCTGAACACACCGCCAGCCATAAAATCTGCATTGCCGTCCGCCACGGAAAGGCATGCAGACATTGCAAAGTATGCTTGGGGGCCCCCATGGAGGGTACCTACTTATGCTATGGTACCCCCCCTGCCTTTCAAAGCAAAACGTGCCAGGCTCCGTACGGGGCCCGTCATGTTGTGCTTGGAAAAGCAGCACAACATGTATTTTTAGCATTGCTTTCGGCACCGCCAACCAGAATGTAAAAAAAACAGGATGCGCCCGCCACTGTGCCGGGCGCATCATCCTAATTAATTGTCCCCACGGGACCCCCACCCTTTTTAGCGTGAGGATGGCGGGCGGACAAAGTCCGCCTGCCATCCAATGTCATAAGTAAGTATGAGTTGTTGTGAACATTTGAAGAGTGAACTAGAAGACTAGAATCCCTTTAATTGGCATAGGAGTGGGAGTATTGAGTAACCAATGGCCTCATCTATCTGATTTCAACTCTGCTTTGAAAGTTTTATGGAGCAGAGCACCTGGTGCACTGTTCAACTAAAAAGTGAAAGACGGGTGGAAGGAAGAAGGACGGGCGAGATTTAAAATGTTATGTACTACTGTGCTTTATAGTGCTACTCTACCATGCCACTATGTGTATAAATAATTAACTTGTCTTACTGTTTTTCTAAGAGTATATTTTACAATTGTCTTGTTTTTTTCTTTTTGATACACAGCTACTCCTAAACTCAATCGAAAGGAGTTGGCCGCCAAGGCATGGCGGCGGGAAGCTGGAGGCAATCCAGCGTGAATACCGGCGGCTGGTGGTCTTGGCAGAGGAGGAGGAGGAGGAGACTGCAGCAGCAATTGAAGCCTCCTCCAGTGCCCCGGGCCCCAGCCACCGCCCTCCAGCAGTACAGCGCCACCGTCTGGCGGCTGCCCGCCGCCACCGTAGTGCCATCTTTGGTGCCCCCCCACTGTGGCTGCAAATGCCACGCCCTCAGACGCCGTGTCGCCCGTTTAGAGGAGCAGATGCGTGTCCTCCTTGAGTCCCGCCCCACACCTTAGTCCCTGTCATCAATTTCTGCCCCTTTTTTAATTCTTGTTTGGGTGGGTGGGAACTGGTTTGGGCATTGGGTTTTAGCTTTACGGACTTTTTCTCCTGGACTTTCCTACAGACATTGGTGGGGTTAGGGAGGGGGTTGGTTTAGCTTTTGTGGGATTAGTTTATTTTTGTTAGGGTAAATTAAATATATTTTTCTATGTTACATGCAATGTTGTTAATGTTTTGTAGGTGGGGTAACTGTTTTACATCACACTGTTTCCTTGCTGGTGCAGGGCCGCCCATAGCCTGTGTTTGATTTAAATAATTGCCTGACTGTGTAAGACACAAACAGATAGATGTGACACACCTCACTGATTGACTTGTCCTTCTAGTACTTTAAGTCTGTCCTCTAGTCTATGCATTCTTTATCTGGACTGGTGTGTGAAATTGAAATCATTGAAAACATGTCCATTATTAATTCTGCCTCCCCCAAACTTCTCTCTTACCTGTGCTTGATGTTTATGTTTAACTTAGGCACAGCAATGGCTGCATGATGAAGATGGTTTCCTTTTTCTAACATGCCATGATTGGGGTGGTGGTGGTGGTAGTGGTAGTAGAGTAGTAGTAGTAGACACTGGCAGGGCGGCAGCATTTGCAAAAAAATGAAAAGGAGACAGTCAATCGCCTTTGAGAGACTGTTAGAGGAGTAGTAGAATGAAGTACAGTACAGAACTTACCGAGCAGCAATAATATGCTAAAATATTTTACAACAAATCGTAATGGTGGTTGGGATAGCCTACTAGATAGAGTTACGAACTATAGTTGTGTCGAGTCACTTGACTAGACCTATAGCCTAACAGTTAGTGCTGTATATGAGGAATGACAACAAACAAATCCAATCAATGCCGGCAATTAATGCTGAGGTATATGTTCCTTTGTTAAATAAAATAACCTCTAAAATATCCTACACATGGGTGTACAAGCAGAAGATCATCGCTCTGCCTTGAAATTGAAGTACTGTTGCTTTCGCCACATCCGCCCCAGCAAGTGTGTGATTAAGTATTGGTGTACATTTAATTTAGTCACATTTGGACAAAGGCAAAGCACATTATCCATTCCAAACATAGCATTTTACATTTTAAGTTAGTAAATCAATGCACCGCAGTCAGCCCACCGCTACACTCTATTCCACTTCTACACAGACATTTGGGTCTGCTGTGGTTGTTGTTGACATGTTTACCTTTAGGCTTTTAACCCCTTCAGCGCAGCGCGGATTACCGCGCCGTGCTGAAGATTCATTGCGTGGGCGGGGCCGTGACGGAGCGGTTCCGTCATGTGCACAGCGCGACCGACGCGCATGACGGAACCGCTCTGTCACACACATCGAAGGGGTTAAGTTTTATGCCACTCATGAAACGTCCTCCTGACTTCATCATCATCTCCGATACTTTTACTGACTGAGAAGATAGGCCTGCAGTAGAAGTAAAATTGTTATTACACAACAAGAGTAGAAATATTATTGACTTGAGTCAGTCTTTAGCGTGTACAGAAAGATAGATTACTAGTACACTTTGACTTCACTTTGTGCACAACAAACAAACAACGAAAACACAAAGACCAATCGCTCAGAGTCAGGTATCCAATACATGCCATTAATTGTCATTACCTGTTCCTTCTCATCTTAAGTTAACGGGCCGTCTATTTCGCCATCATCATGATGGACGGTGCTGTTGTGTCAATCATACTCATTGCGCAGATTGAGTGAGTCCCCTTCCTGTATTGAATTAAAAGCAATGTATCACCAAGCTACAGGAGAAGTACAAATTTCTTATTTGCAAGAAGGGGAAAATTGAATTCACCTTGAGTTAAGTTTAGTGTGTTCTGTAGAAAGATGATTAGTGGCAGTGCACAATTACATAAATTCATGCACAACAAACACAACAAAATCATTCAGTCTGCGACTCTGCGCCCAATGCATGGCATCAATCATTACCTTTTCCATTTTATTTTCAGTTAATGACCAGTCTCTCTCGGCTCTGAAAGGAGGATAGCTATAGTCATCTGAATCATGCTCCACATCTTTTGGCGGGACTAGGAAAGTTTGAATTTGTTCTTGTAGTATTTACCATCATCCAATCATCATTCATGAGGGCAATGGATTTGGACGGGAGATTCAGTATGATGGAGCAGAGGAGCTGGATTCGGAGGACTGTACTGTCAAATTGCAGACACCTGAAAATTGTATATTAAATCAGAAGAGTAGAAGACGGTGGTAATGGATTTGTTGTGATTCACAAGTTTGTAACCGGAACGACAGACCCGCAAATAAAGGTGGCAAAAAAGGGAGGAAGACAGTAAGTGCAAGCCTAATTGTCCGGGAAGTATAGCTCGTCCTCAAACTCTGGGGGGTCAGCCAGTAGTAGGTAATAATCATCATGTGACACACTACTTACGTCACCTGAGCCGCTGTCCTCATCTTCCTCCATTGCTTCATGTATTGTGTAATTCGGTGGTATAAAGTGCTGATTCATTTTGATCATTGTTAACCTCTCCACGTTTTTGGGCAAGAGACTGGTCCTTCTCAATGTTACAATGGAACCAGCAGCACTGAAAACAAGTTCGGAAGAGACACTTGCGACAGGGCAAGCCAGAGATTATCGCCAGCCTGCTGAGCATTGGCCATTCAGACCTTTTCCTATACCAATACTGCAATGGGTTTTGCTCAATGTACACCTTTGATGGGTCGTCCAGATAGGCCTGGACCATCCGCTCAATGTTCAGGGGTGCTGCTGGTAAGCTTTCGTGCTCTTTTCTCTGTGCATCAGCACTGTGCTTATTAATGCCTAACTTTACATACCAATCGTGTAATGATTGTACTCGGCCTAATGATCCAGTTATCGTTGCTGTTGTCGATAGTGATGGTGAGTGTTGTGATCCAAACTCACTGCCCTCAGCCGACGAAGTTGCACTTGATCCTGCATGGCCTGCTGCAGTACTTCTTGTGGGTTGATCTTGCGGGCTTTTAATTAGCAGCCGTTCGTTTTCCAACTTACTGGCTGCTTCAGCTATACAAGTTTTGTAGCGGGCAACATCAATCTCGGCAAAAGCAAAGAATGTCTTCAGTCCAAATTTTGCACGTGGATCCACGATTGTGGCACAAATGTAATGTTCTTGTGACAAAATTTTATTTTGTGTCCTTACATTTTCAGCTAAGCGACGGGCTAAGCTCTCCACCAAGTCATAGGCTTCCCTTTTGTCCTCTACACCTTTGTATGATTCAGACACATTATTCAGCTGATGCTCTAGCATTTTCAATAATGGGATAGCTTGGCCCATTGTAAAGTCCTCCTTGCTGACTTGACGTGTGAAGACCTCAAAAGAACAAAGCATCTCAGTCAGGCATTTAATTAGGCTCCATTGCTCCATCTCAAGGTTCATGCCTTTAACAGTAGCATCCCCTCTTCTTTTCCAGACATATTCATGGAGTGACCTGTACTGCTCATACAGATGATCAAGCATGTAATACGTTGAGTTCCAACGTGTTGCTACCTCCTGGATGAGTGCCTTGACTGGCATTCTATGTTCACGTTGGATGATCCTCAGCTGCTTCCGAGCTTTAAAAGAATGGCTGAAATGAGTGCATATTCTGCGGCAGATGGCCAGTAGATTGCTGACTATGGGTTCTTATTTCAGAAAGTCCTGAACTATAATGTTTATGCAGTGCGCCAAACACGGAACCCTGAAATAGGAACCAAGTTCCATGGCCTTAAGTACATTACTGCCATTGTCTGTGGCAACAAAGCAAATTCTAAGCCCTCTTGGCCGCAGCCATTCCAAAACCTTGCTGCGAAACTCGTGTAAAATGTTTTCAGCCGTATGAGATTTCTCCATGGCGAACATGGCTACAGTTGCATGTTTCCGAGTCCCTTCAAAAATTGCAGCTGTGTCAACAGCACCTCGTGCAGATAGCTTATCTCTAACCCCCACAAAAGAGATCCAGTGTGCAGTGATGCACATGTAATCTGTGGCTTGGCAACTGGTCCACATGTCTGTGGTCAGGTGGATATTGTGAACAGCACTCTGCTGCAAAGCTTGTCCAACCAATTCCAGCACATCATGATGTAGTGCCGGAACAGCAATTCTTGCGAAATAGGACCGGCTGGGAACCTTGCATTTAGGGCAGATGGCAGACACGAATTCAGGGAAACCCACCCCTTCCACAAATGAAAAAGGAAGAAGGTCCAGCGCTAACATTTTAGCCAGCTTCGCATTGTACAACCGTGCCGTTGGGTGGTTGCGTTGGAACTGCCCCTCCAACCTAAACATGCTCTCAATGGTAGGCTGGATTACTTTCCTTTGTGGTGCTGTTTTCATTAACCCACTTAGGCTCAACGACACAGTTTGTCTCATTGCGGTACTCGGTCACCTTGGTGTCTCAGCCTGACTCTGAGTATGGCTCTTACTGCGGTGCGACTCTGATGTTACTGAGGAGGATGTGGGCGCTACCACTGCACTACTGGGGACAGGGCTAGAAATGCCTCCCTCTTCTTCACCTTCCACCGCAATAATATCGCTCCCTGATTCTTCCTGACCAACTTCAAAGGGTTGAGTTTTTCTACTTTCTTTTAACTGTAGTAGGTGATTCTCCCAGATGATAGTGTGGTGTATTCTGAGATGACTTGCTTGTCCTCCGGTACCATAGTTTGTACCAAGCTTACCACACCGAACACCTTGCCGACAAATTGAGCAAATAGCAATGTTCTCCTCCTTGGTGCTAACAGAAAAGAAGTCCCAAACTGGGGAGGAGAACTTTCTGGCACTGCTGGATGTGCCACTTTCAATATCAGATGAACTGGAGAGTGTGCTTGAAATGTGACCCTGTGCACCTAGACTGTGACTTTTACTACCACTACCTACTGAGATGGTTGAGCTGGATGAAGGTCCCTGCAGGGCCTTGGAAACTATGGCAGCTGTAGGTAGTGGTGGTGTAACCTGTGTTGGTGATATCCGTGCTACATCCCGCTCAGTAGCAGCCTTTCTGGATAGGGTGAGAATGTTGGTCTCCAATCCCTTTGGGGCAGGAGTAATGTGCGTGATGACTGGCTCGTCTTCATCAACATCATCACCCCCTCTTCTACATATACCTCCATAACTCTAAGTTTTTCTGGGACCTTCGTTTTCAGAAGCATTGTCTTGTGGCGTATATCACTCTCAGACTGAGCTGGTGGGAACAAAGTGGCATCACGATCATCAGAAGCGGGGCTTGAAGAAGAAGATGATGGACTAAGCCTCCTTTTCCTTGCTGGTGGTCTGGAAGGCAATAGATCTTCTGAAACATTGGTTTGACTTTGCTCCACTTTGTCTGCAGGAAGCTCGATTTCCTGAAATGACCCTACGTCAGGAGCAACAACTACTATGGTGGGCTGTTGCGGTTGCTGCTGTTCTTGTTGCGGCTGCTGCTGTTCTTGTTGCGGCTGCTGCTGTTCTTGTTGCGGCTGCTGCTGTTCTTGTTGCGGCTGCACACTTATCTGCTGAGTTTGTGCCTGCGTTGAACTTGATAGTGTACTACTTTGCGATAATGACATTTCTTCAACATCACTGCTCGTTAGTAGACTGGCTACCTCTGCGACACTAAAGCCCTTGGTCCTAGGTTGGTGGGGTTGGACCGCTGTGCTGCTCCCAGCTTGGTTCCTGGACAACGCTGCTGCAGGCGTAACTTTTTTGGTGCCAAAAAAAACATTGGCCGGCACACCACCAGTTGTGGTTAATGGCACTTCCTTTTTCTGTTCCTTCTTCTCACCAGCAACTTTCTTGGTACTGGACCTGGTACCTTTCTTTGGGGCCATCTTCTTCAGATGTCAGGCAGGATGCAGATGCACAACAAGTTCTGGTCACACGTGGATGTGATGCGCAGCAGGACTTCTGTCTGGCTGGCAGTACAACGGGTAGCCGGGTGATGCTGATGACACCTCCTCCTCTGTCTTTTGCGCACCTAAAAGCAAATAAGCCAGGAGAAGAACATCAGTGAAATGTTGCATTTGTTGTTGTGGTTCAGTTACTTAGTACTGTACTAGTGCAAACAAAAGATATAGTCTAGCCATTTATGACTTTTTTTGAACAAGGGCTATGTTATACTACTGTGTACAGTCACACAGTACACTCTCAGGAAGGATAGAAAAGTTAATAATAACAAACAAAATAAAAATGTAATGGAAGTGGGGTGGACCCTATTTGCCAATAAATTATTTGAGCATCTCAGCATCCACGGAGCTGCTGCTGGCAAAAAGGGTGGATGGATGGAAGCAGTAAGCCAAATAGCCAATAGGAAAACCATGCAGGCCTATGGCAAAAGCAGGACACTAATAACTCCCAGACCAAACACAAAAAAAGGCCACCAGCCACATGGACACTCACAAATCACAAACAAGCCTGGGAAACACCAGGAGCTGACAAAAGGCCTATAAAAGCCAGGTAAAGGATGCATGCTAAAGCACTCTGCTCTGCCTTTTTAATGCAACAAAATGGAAATACGAATATTCACAGGCCCCAAAAAGGTCTGCAGGGTGCACGCATTGCACACCAACACACCAGACACATACACAACAAGCATTTGCAATGCATTAGGTCTCGCATTTACTAGAGTTTGAGCCATTGGCATTGTAGATTACAATGCCTTTTATTAATGTGTTGGTTTTTTAAACAAATATATAAAAAGCATTGTCATTTTCAATGCCAATAGCATAAATTCTCGCAAATGCGAGACCTATTGCATTGTAAATGTGACAACCTGCTTTCATCAGACTGCTCAGATGCGCGCACACACAAACACATTGAAGTGCACTCGGATAACCCAATTAGACGCAAGAGTCAAATTAAAAGATAACATGCATTAAAACACCTCAATTTTGTCCTGAAGACGTTTTAACTGAAAGAGGCTGAGAGTATGCTTTTTGGGAGGTGAAGCGCGCACACACAAACACATTGAAGTGCACTTGGATAACCATACTAGACACAAGAGAAGAAGAAGATGTCAGGCACTAAAACCATCTCAATTTCATCCCGATGGCGTCTAAACTGAAAGAGCCTGAAAGGATGCTGTTCGGGAGGTAAAAGTACATATAGAAACTGACTTTGTTTTTACTGACTATTATAAAACAGACCAAGACTAACTTCCTGTGTGTGCTTTTTAAAATGAAAGTGTAAACGAATTACCTTGAAATGCACAATTTGTTGTGTGTTAGTTTTGGTATGTTGCAGCAGCGGCGCTGTCTATCAACTTCTTGGCACTGCATATCTTTCTTGCCGTACCACTCAACATGCAGCAGGGACTAGTGGGAGGTGGTTTAGCGGCTCCCAATTATATAAAACGCTGTATGTGAAGTAGTGCAACCCTCTCCACCTACTTCAAAACGTGAGAGCGGAGGCACTGTAAAGACGGAGTGACTCTATGTCACTCCCGCGCCCGGATGCATCTGTTTCCATTTGTAGGGACGCTGTCGATACCTCGCCTGGTCGAGCCACTGGGTCCCCAGACAGTATAAGTGCAAACACAGAATCAACTGATTGAGGGTTTCGAGCCCCTGCTGTGTGCTGTAGTCTGTCAGCAAATTCTCAAGGAGGGTTAATCCCCTGCTAATGGGGATGTTATTGTAACCCTGTGAATTGCGAGGAGGCGCAGGGCGGAAGCAGCTTTCTGACCGGGATGCCTGAGCACAAACAACACAAATAAAAGTCCTCAGTGGACTAATGCATCCACTGCTCTTAAAAACAAGACCGGAGGGGTGGGGGTGGATCGGTCAGCAACATGCAAAGTGGTGGGTGGGAGAGGAATGCAGCAACACGTGTAAAAAAAAATAGCACTTCAATTGAAGAGCACATTAACGAAGGCACGAGCGAATGGAGACCAATTAAATGTAATGAATCTGTGCCTTGTCCCTGTGCCAGACAAAGGAATGGAAGTGACACATGGGCTCTGGTGGCTATTTAGCTTGCAGTAAAGCAGAATGACAGAGATTCCAACAAAGTGCCAAGCAATGGCTGGGTTGAAAGCCCAATACTGTATACAATAGAGGTGAGCCCTCATCTTCTGATAAGAAAGTAATTAATATACGCCACACTCCCAGAGCTGCCGACTTTTGGAACTGAGAATCAGGTTGATTGCTAGGATAAGCTGAATATACTGTGATTGTGGGAAAATCACTTAATCTCTTTGGGCTAACTCAGATTATTATCCTCTTTACGGTGATAAAACCAGTACAGTTGAGAGTAGTAATAATAGCATATGCTATTAAACGTGCAGAGTGTCGAAATAGGTTTTAGTGAGCCGCTATTTACAAGGAGATAAAAGATCCCCGATCTTGAACCAGTATTTTGCTGTAAATGTGTGCTCTAAGCAAACACGTTTTAAGTTTACGCGTTACCTGCTAATCTACTTTTCCGTATATAAAAGTGAATGATTACCGTATTTTTTCGTCCACAGCCTAACACCCAGAGCAGGTACATGAAATGGGGAAGTTGGCGTTCTGGTTTGATATGTTGCCGTGTGTAATGTAAAAAACAAACTAATAGAGGTGGGGACTGACGCCGGTGTGAGGTTTGGAATGCAAAGTAAAAGCTGCACAAACTAAGCTGCCAAAAGTGTGAGAGTAGCTGGCGCACTGTGTGAATCTTGCAGATGAGTGCTGTTTTGGCCTAGTTGTGGTGCGCGGAGTGTTTGAAAAGATGGCAGACGACCTGGGCAAGCAGTGGTGGCAGAAGGAGCAGGAGCTAATGACGAGGAAGCATAAGGTATTGGAAAAATGTTGAGGTGCGAGGCATGTGCATGCAGTCAAGCATTTTCTGTAAAAGTCAGACTTCTCCCTGAAGATATTAGTCATAAGATCGCGTTTACTCAACGAATGGCTAGTAAATAGATACTGCTTTCAAGAACGCAATGAACAGAAATAAAAGCATTATGTGAATTTGAAGATAGGCAGTATTTGCCTACTTTCATGTTGTACTTTGCTTACTGGATAAACCGTTTGCTTAACTATGAATTGTGTGGCAAGTTAGAATAAGGTACAATTTCCATTGTGCAATGAACTAGGCGAGAACTAAAAACAAGGGGGAAGGAGGAAGCTTTTATAAAATCTACACGCGAGAAAGCCAAACGGGCCTCGTGAAAGCAGGGGAGCGAGCGCTGCATTTCATTAAAGTGATCGCAGACACAGCAATCAAGCAGGATGGCTCTGTCTCCCTTCACGCCCAGGGAGGAGGGAGATGCGAGCAGAGCATCAAAGGGCTGGGTGAGAAGGGAGGGGGGAATGCAATGAGCAGAGGAGCAGCTGTGCACGTGCATGTGATCTCGTGCACTCAAGGTTTAGGCCAGCCAAAAGACTGGGTAGCACTTTGAAAATCCCACATATAAAATGTCTCTTCGAGCCTTTGGCTCGCGAGACCTAAAAAGCATGTCTTTAAGACAACCAACATCAGAAAGGCCACCCCAAAAAACACACACTTCCCCAACTCAATCCAATGCCATCCATGCCCTAAATGATGTCTAAATTCAACAGACCACACAGAAAACACTTGATTAATAAAGCTGTGGCTACCTGCTCTGATCCTAGTGGATGAAACAGAAAGCAGGCCTGTTGGCAGACAAGGCCAGGCAAGCTTGCAGGCCTAGGCTTCAAAATGGCCACCAGCCACATGGCCAGGCCCAACAACATCAGAAAGGCCACCCCAAAAAAACACACTTCCCCAACTCAATCCAATGCCATCCATGCCCTAACTGATGTCTAAATTCAACAGACCACACACAAAACACTTGATTAATAAAGCTGTGGCTACCTGCTCTGAACCTAGTGGATGAAACAGAAAGCAGGCCTGTTGGCAGACAAGGCCAGGCAAGCTGGCAGGCCTAGGCTTCAAAATGGCCACCAGCCACATGGCCAGGCCCAACAACATCAGAAAGGCCACCCCAAAAAAACACACTTCCCCAACTCAATCCAATGCCATCCATGCCCTAAATGATGTCTAAATTAAACAGACCACACAGAAAACACTTGATTAATAAAGCTGTGGCTACCTGCTCTGATCCTAGTGGATGAAACAGAAAGCAGGCCTGTTGGCAGACAAGGCCAGACAAGCTTGCAGGCCTATGCTTCCAAATGGCCACCAGCCACATGGCCAGGCCCAACAACATCAGAAAGGCCACCCCAAAAAAACACACTTCCCCAACTCAATCCAATGCCATCCATGCCCTAAATGATGTCTAAATTCAACAGACCACACAGAAAACACTTGATTAATAAAGCTGTGGCTACCTGCTCTGATCCTAGTGGATGAAACAGAAAGCAGGCCTGTTGGCAGTTAAGGCCAGGCAAGCTTGCAGGCCTAGGCTTCAAAATGGCCACCAGCCACATGGCCAGGCCCAACAACATCAGAAAGGCCACCCCAAAAAAACACACTTCCCCAACACAATCCAATGCCATCCATGCCCTAAATGATGTCTAAATTCAACAGACCACACAGAAAACACTTGATTAATAAAGCTGTGGCTACCTGCTCTGATCCTAGTGGATGAAACAGAAAGCAGGCCTGTTGGCAGACAAGGCCAGTCAAGCTTGCAGGCCTAGGCTTCAAAATGGCCACCAGCCACATGGCCAGGCCCAACAACATCAGAAAGGCCACCCCAAAAAAAAACACTTCCCCAACTCAATCCAATGCCATCCACGCCCTAAATGATGCCTAAATTCAACAGACCACACAGAAAACACTTGATTAATAAAGCTGTGGCTACCTGCTCTGATCCTAGTGGATGAAACAGAAAGAAGGCCTGTTGGCAGACAAGGCCAGGCTAGCTTGCAGGCCTAGGCTTCAAAATGGCCACCAGCCACATGGCCAGGCCCAACAACATCAGAAAGGCCACCCCAAAAAAACACACTTCCCCAACTCAATCCAATGCCATCCATGCCCTAAATGATGTCTAAATTCAACAGACCACACAGAAAACACTTGATTAATAAAGCTGTGGCTACCTGCTCTGATCCTAGTGGATGAAACAGAAAGCAGGCCTGTTGGCAGACAAGGCCAGGCTAGCTTGCAGGCCTAGGCTTCAAAATGGCCACCAGCCACATGGCCAGGCCCAACAACATCAGAAAGGCCACCCCAAAAAAACACACTTCCCCAACTCAATCCAATGCCATCCATGCCCTAAATGATGTCTAAATTCAACAGACCACACAGAAAACACTTGATTAATAAAGCTGTGGCTACCTGCTCTGATCCTAGTGGATGAAACAGAAAGCAGGCCTGTTGGCAGACAAGGCCAGGCAAGCTTGCAGGCCTAGGCTTCAAAATGGCCACCAGCCACATGGCCAGGCCCAACAACATCAGAAAGGCCACCCCAAAAAAACACACTTCCCCAACTCAATCCAATGCCATCCATGCCCTAAATGATGTCTAAATTCAACAGACCACACAGAAAACACTTGATTAATAAAGCTGTGGCTACCTGCTCTGATCCTAGTGGATGAAACAGAAAGCAGGCCTGTTGGCAGACAAGGCCAGGCAAGCTTGCAGGCCTAGGCTTCAAAATGGCCACCAGCCACATGGCCAGGCCCAACAACATCAGAAAGGCCACCCCAAAAGAAAACACTTCCCCAACTCAATCCAATGCCATCCATGCCCTAAATGATGTCTAAATTCAACAGACCACACAGCAAACACTTGATTAATAAAGCTGTGGCTACCTGCTCTGATCCTAGTGGATGAAACAGAAAGCAGGCCTGTTGGCAGACAAGGCCAGGCAAGCTTGCAGGCCTAGGCTTCAAAATGGCCACAGGGCCAGGCCCAACAGCATCAGAAAGGCCACCCCAAAATACACACTTCCCCAACTCAATCCAATGCCATCCATGCCCTAAATGATGTCTAAATTCAAAAGACCACACAGAAAACACTTGATTAATAAAGCTGTGGCTACCTGCTCTGATCCTAGTGGATGAAACAGAAAGCAGGCCTGTTGGCAGACAAGGCCAGGCAAGCTTTTAGGCCTCGGCTTCAAAATGGCCACCAGCCTCATGGCCAGGCCCAACAACATCAGAAAGGCCACCCCAAAAAAACACACTTCCCCAACTCAATCCAATGCCATCCATGCCCTAAAGGATGTCTAAATTCAACAGACCACACAGAAAACACTTGATTAACAAAGCTGTGGCTACCTGCTCTGATCCTAGTGGATGAAACAGAAAGCAGGCCTGTTGGCAGACAAGGCCAGGCAAGCTTGCAGGCCTAGGCTTCAAAATGGCCACCAGCCACATGGCCAGGCCCAACAACATCAGAAAGGTCACCCCAAAAAAACACACTTCCCCAAATCAATCCAATGCCATCCATGCCCTAAATGATGTCTAAATTTAACAGACCACACAGAAAACACTTGATTAATAAAGCTGTGGCTACCTGCTCTGATCCTAGTGGATGAAAGCAGGCCTGTTGGCAGACAAGGCCAGGCAAGCTTGCAGGCCTTGGCTTCAAAATGGCCACCAGCCACATGGCCAGGCCCAACAACATCAGAAAGGCCACCCCAAAAAAACACACTTCCCCAACTCAATCCAATGCCATCCGTGCCCTAAATGATGCTTGAAAATGAAATACATTAAAAAAACACCAAAGGAACAGTTGCTTCATCATGCACACACACACCCATGAGGCCATACCCATGACTAGCTCGGGCCTACTACTGACTACTACTACCCACAACATTTAAAAAAAAAAGGAATTATGATAGTTACCAAAAATAAATTGTAGTTTCAACAACTGCAATGCCCCCTGTTAGAAATGGGATTTCTGGTTAGCTAAGGCTTGCGCCAAAGCCAGGCAGAAACCGCCACTCTAGTCAGGGCAAGGGAGTTACACGCCAAAGATAACTCCTGCTCACCCCCTTGGTAGCTTGGCACAAGCAGTCAGGCTTATCCCGGAGGCAATGTGTAAATATTTGCGCACGCACACAGCAACAACATCCCAAGCACACCACAAAAGGAACTCCACACAAGGTTATATCAAAAATAGCCTTTGTATTCTCATAACACATTAGAATAGTAAGCACATATTATACACTGCGCCAACTGGCACTGGGAAATATTTACAAGGGATTATTTACACCTGACAGGGCCAAATGGACCACTGTCAGTACCATCACAAAGTGAACTTAGTAAATGTGGAATTTAGCAAAAACATAGAACACAACCAGTAACTACTGGTAACCACTGTACTTAGCACCAGCCTGTAACATAACTACATTATGCACAGCATCACATCAGGCGCAAATTTACTTCCTGCGCCAACCTCACCAGCATAAACACATTATGCAATCCTCTCACAAGTCTAAAAACATTAGACCCTAACCTCCTAAGCATAACTCACATTAGGGGCGTAAATCACCCAGTGAAACATAATCTCACTACCATAAACCATGATATGCAAAACAACCTCATAATCAGAAAAGACCACATTTAGAGGTATACCACAGGATGCGTAAAACATACTACATGAATTGCATTTCCTAGCACCAAAATACTTTTAGCACATAGGTCACTTTAGGGACTGGCGCCCTTTTTACCCTCTGGTCCCCCTTGCCAACTGGCCATCCCAAAAGGGGGCTCAAATGCCCTCTGTCCCGAAAGTCAGGGCATGCTGCCAATGCAGCGAAAGTCAAGGGTGCGCAAACTGCGCAGGCCTAAACGTTGCAGCTGCCCACTACTTGCTGGGCAGCTGTAAATAATGGTAAAGGCCGGGCACCACTGTGCCACTTCTGTCCCTCTCAGGGACTATCTCACATAACTGCGCAAAAACGTTGCAGCTGCCTGCGCTCTTGCAGGGCAGCTGGGATCAGCAAAAACATGGGCACCACTGTGCCTCTGGACTCAATGTGCCCCCGGAAGAAATGCGCCAAACGTTGCAGCTGCCCGTGCTGGCGCGACGCAGCTGTGGATCACTGGAAGGGGCCTTGGCACGGCTGTGCCCTCGGTGCCTCACTGGGGCTCTTAAATGAACTTTGCCGCCATAGCGTTGCAGCTGCCCTCTGCAAAGTGGGACAGCTGGAGAACATTGGCCAATACGGGGAACGTATGGGCACACTGGCCCTCGGGACCCCCACTGGGGCCCTTAAACTAACTATGCCCCCTTCGTTGGAGTGGCCCGCTATCTTGCGGGACCACTCAGCACCCACACCATCACAGCAGCAACAATGCGCCCCCAGAGCCCCCACTCACCCGACTGGTCTCGGGGAGGCTCTCCTCATGCTGGGCAGGCTTCAGCGGGGCTTCCACTCGGGCGAAGGGGGCAGGCACCGACACTGTGCCTCACGCCACCCTCCGCCTCCATCACCACAGGCTCTGCTCTTCACCCGGTCCCTCTCCTGGGACCGGGACTTCCACATGGAGCCTGCGAGGCTCCGGGCAGTCGAGGCTGCACACGTGTAGCACCGCCATTGCCACCACGCTGACACAGACCTCTGCGGCTTCACAGGCACACGCAGGGCTCCCACCGGCACACGGGAGCCCTGCTTGAACAGACTCTGCCTTCCTCCCTTCACCCGGGCCTTCCTGCGGTGGCATCCATCAAGGCGGGGTGGGCTCCCGCCGGACTCCAGCAACACGCGGGGCTCCCACAGCAAACGGGAGCCCCGGTCACTTCCGGGTCGCGCTCACCAGGCCCCGCCCACAACCAGGTAATAGGGCCTGTCTTCTGGGTCGCATTTGGCAGCGGCCCGGAGGTTTCCCGCTGTACTCGGGCTGTGGCGGTGATTCTCTATGCGGCCAGAGGGGTAGGCTCCCTCAAAAAATAACAGACAAAGCAGGGTGGGCTCCTGCTTAAAAAAAATATAAAGATAAGCGGGGTGGGCACCCGCTCCGTTTTAGTGCAACACAACCGCGGGGCTCTCACTGGCATACCGGAGCCCCGCCCGGATCTCCTCACTCAGGGGGGGTGACCCAAAGGCAGCTTTGGCACCTTCCAGTGCGAGGTAGGCTCCCGCCTGGGTTCTCCTTTCGGCATGGGGCTTCCGGGTCGCGACGGGCAACCCGAGCCCACGCTAGGGCTCACATTCCAGCATCAGAGCGGGGTAGGCTCCCACCAGCAATCACAAAATGCGGGGTGGGCTCCCGCCATCTCCCAGCAGCTCGGGGGAATCCATACGCCAGGATTCCCTCTAGACCATCACGCAGCCCAGCGCTGCAGACACCAGTTCCTTTCCTCCTTGGCAGAATCAAAATCTAGAGCTCACGAGGCGCTAGGATCATAAACAGTCCTGAAGGTCCTTTAGGAATCAGGGGGCAGTGCAGGGCCCAGGGAGGCTAGCCCTCATGGCAACCTCCCCTAGGCCCCCAGCAGCAGCGCGCCCCAACAGTAACCAAGAACTGAACATTTACATGGGGTCACAGCCCCTTCTTTTATACACCATTCCCTTTGTCTAAAAGGTGCAGGCAATGGGAGAACCAGATACAACTGGTTCAGGGGAGCTTTGGAGCACTTTGTTTTCCCCAGCTCCTCTCTCCCTTTCACAGGACAGGCGAGGTGCTGAGACGCACCACAGGGGGCAGAGCCAGCATTGTGGAGGGAAGGCACAGCCCTATTCAGGTCCCATGTGTAACTCCTCCCTCCCATCTACATGCAGATCTCTCCATTCACCACCGGGCAGACTCACCCTGGCTCCTTAAATTCCCCAGCCCTCTCAGCTCCTGTCAATCACAAGCCAGACATGCACTCCACATCAGGCAGGCAGACACACCGCACACAGAAATGCCAACTTCTAGAAGTGGCACTTCTTCCCCAGTCACCATAAATCTGCGCACACCATTGCACAGCATTTATTCTCACGAGTTCGCACATACCAAACTCGACCCTGCACACCACTCACACCAGGAACTACCAGGGACACACATATCCCCCATGCATTCCTATGGGAGGGCAGGCCTATCTCACCACACATACTCAGAGCGCAAGCACTTTACACTGGACCCCAGTGCTAAAGTGCTCAGAGGCCTAAAATCACCAACACCAGGTTACAGAAAAAGGCTAGGGGAACGCAAAAAGTTTTAGGGGTGACCTTGCCAGAAGAGCCAAGTCCAATAACTCCCAATCAAACAGACACAACAACCACTTACTTGTAAAATATCCAAATCAAAAAATCCTCAAATCCAATTGCAATGATGCAGCAGACAAAAAGAGTGATCTTTCCAGCTCAAAATCCAAAGGCAGAATGAGCAGGAGATGGACAAAGCACTGGGAGGAGCCTGCTGGACAGGAACAGGAAGTTGGAGATTCTGTGTCACTTCCTCCCTCTCCCCACCTTTTTAAAAAAGGACTCCTTGCACAAAAAAGGGCAGCCAAATGTCAATCTGAGGAGTTGTTTTCATCCAAAATCATCATTTGCAGAAGGTTTCATGCTGCTAGAGCTGATATTCTTCTCCAAATTGAAAATTTTACATGTTTGAGTTCTCGAGCTTCACATTACTTCCGCCGGATGTCGATGGCGTGTCGAAAATGACTTGACCGCGTTCTCTCGCTCCCTGTCGCATTGGATATGATGTGTTCGGGGTCTCTTTCTCCTTTTCGCGTTCGATTAGACGTGCCCGCGTCCTCATTCTCTCGCTCGCGGTGGAGAATGACGTGTTCGAGATCTCAATCTTCTCATACTCGCGCGGTGCATGATCACGAGAAGAATGGCGTGATAGCGCGACAAATGACGTGATCGCGCGACAAGTGACATTAATGCGAGCACGAACTGTTGAGAGACAGCGCAAAATGGCTACCAACAATCCAATATCTCGTGGAGAACGCGACCGGGTCGGGAAAACTTGTCAGCGAACGCAGGGATTCAGGTAAGGCGATAGCGCGCACGCGAGAATGTATTTTTTTACAGCGCGAGCAAGAAACAAATTAATGCTAAGCTGCGGATTGCGGAAATTTTGACATTTTCGCGCTTTCCGCAGAACGCGAAAATGCCAAATTATCGCAATTTCCGCGAACGGAACGGAATTTTGGCCCAGGCATACTACACACATGTATGATCCAGGTAATCAGTGCCTGTTTGGTTACAGTGTCAGACATGTGCATCAGATTGAGGGCACATGGAGGAGTTGTAGGTTGAGCACTGTGCAGGGTGTCAATGTGTCCTTGCATTCCTGGGGACACCTACTTGTTGTCGCTGTCAGTTGGGAGCATGCAGAGTCTGTCACTGCAAAGTGTGTGTTGAGTTTTCTTGATCAGCCATAGGTCTTGTTTAAGTTTGTGCTCACCGTATTGACCTGCTCAGCCACACTGACATTATTTGTGAGTTTTCTCATGCATTGCTGTCACTTGACAAATTTTTTGGACAAGTATAGTATGTGGTTTGAGGAATCATACCATCCCCTATAGGTGCTTCTGATGCCTACACATTGTGAGTTACTCCTCTATGTGTTTTTGAACTGTACACTCCTCACCTGTCCAATACTGATGTACACATCACCTCACTCTCATGTCTTCCACCCCATGCCTTGCCAGTGTGTGACCCTTTCCACCATTTCATAGTGTGACACTATACTGTGAGGGGATGATCTGTGTACAGGACCAATGTACCACTCAGGACAGTTTCACAATTAGTTATTAATTTTTTTCTTCTACTTGGTTGCAGTCATGGTTGCTCATGTGCAGTGTATATGTTTGAGCAGCACAGTCCTCTAGTCATGTTGTTTGCATCTGGGTTTTCCTGAGTTGTGCAGCTGTGGGTGATGGCTAAGCTGAATATCTGTTTGCTGAGGTACTGCTACCCCTCTTGAGTGTGATGTGATCTGTGTGCTGTGATGATTTGTGGTGTGGAAGTTCATGGTGGGGCATTCAGATATGTGTGCTACTGGTTTTGTTGGTGTTCACTCACTGCTTACTGTGCATGCAGTGCTGTCAGTGTATGTTTCCTTGTACTTGCCTGGTGTGCATCCCCCTGATGTCCAGCTGAGTTGACTATGTGATGAATGGTTTTGGGCATATGTTGTGTTTTTGTTGTTGATGGATGCAGTGTTTGTCCTGTGTTGGCTCTTTCTACTGACAGGTGCATGTGTGTGTGATGTTCTATTTGCATGACATTGTGTGAGAGTAGTTTGTGCATTGTAATACATTCAGATGTGTGTTGACTGTGCAGTGTGCATGTCTTGTGTGCATGTCACATAGAACAATATGGAGTTTTGTTCATGAACTTGTTTTGAGTGCACAATAGTGCTATGTCGTCCTATATTTGACCTGTCACTTGTCAGGATTGTGCATTTGCATGCTTGTGGTACACATTGACACCATGCTCAGTTGATAACTGGTGTGGTGTCTATGTCTGTGATAGATGATTTATCCCATTGATCACAGTTAGTGTTCATGATTGGCATTTGATGATGCAATTCTTGTTTGGGTTGAAGTATGGTGTTTGTGCGTTTGTCCAGAGTGAAAATGTTGTGTAATCCTGTTCTGTCTAGGCTCACATTGCATATCCACTGTTTGCCTGTACATGGCTGAGCTTTTTGAACTTGATTGGATGTTGTTTGTGAGATTTGTGTTTGGCTATTGGTTTTTGATCAGCATTGGTTCAGACATCCCTGAGTGTGAGTCTGACATTTGTAGATACACACCAGGGTGTGTCATTGGTTGTTAGGAGACTCAAAGGACCTTATTTGCACCTTTATGTGTGTTTTGCACGGGTGTTGAGTGTTGCAGGTGTGAGATGTGTAGATGATGGGCATGTGTGAAGGTCCTATTTGGGTTTGACGGTCAGGAACTGTGACAATGAGCCATGTGTGTTGTGCTGGTGGCATACACATGTCAAGGTAGTTGATACAGATGTGGGGCTGGTCACTGACACTTCCTATCATTCCTGTGCCTATGCATAGCTTGCATTGCTGTATCCCAGAGATATTACACAGATGTCACTTTGGTTTAATTTCAATCACTGTGCCACCCATGTCTCATTTGATGGTCAAAGGGTAGTGTGATATGTTCCTCCTCTTGCATGTCATGTACAAATGCTATGTGGCTTGCTCCATGGTTTTCCAGCACTGTGTACTCCACTTTGGGCTAGGCCATTTATTGTCATACATTGCTCCTGACCTAGGGTATGTGTATGTGGCAGAGTATCAGTGTGGGATCCTTCTGAGGGACTTGATATGCAGTGTGAACAGTTCAGTGGTTGTTAACATGCAGAGTGAGTCTTCATTTCTTAATTTACTCACTTTGATTCACATGAGTGGAAGGCAGGAGTGAGGAGGAGGGTTGTCTAGCCCCTGACTTTCTGTGCAGGGTGTTCATCTTCACCCCCACCTTCCCACCTTCCCAGTATATCTACCTTTCCCTATGATGTGTGAGGTGCGAGGTTGAGCCACACCTGGCTACTAATAGGGGGTGGGACAAAAGGAGCACACAGCATGTACAGAAATAGATGTGGGAAGCGTGCTGTGGGCTGTGGCCAACTGATGTGGCCCACTATGTGGGTAGGGTGAAGGTGGAGCCCTGGGAAGCTGCCCAGACTGCCCATGCCTTGCCCCGGCCCTGCCTACTACATTGTGCGCAGGTTTTCCCGCGTCTTCAGCACTGCGGTGACGTGACCGGGACATTGCAGTGATTTTGCTGTTAATGGGTGACCCCGATGTGGAGGTGTGGATTTCTAGCAAGCAGCACATGTGTGAGTACACTGGTGGTTATGTTCCTGTCTCCACCAGAGTGTCTGATGTGGGCAGGAAACAAATCTCAGCACAGGAGTTGTGTGTTGTGGTTGTATGCAGTGATGTGTTATTTACATACCAGCGGTGTTGACCGCGGCGACGTCTTATCTGCGGGTAGTGGATCAGGTATCGCAGTAAAAGGGCTTGAAGAGCTGGATGCATAGCGGTCAGGAACACGTGGAGGTGCCCGGGATTTGAGTTTCGATCTCCGCAGTAGTGGTTCCGCCGTCTCCGAATGGCTGGTTTCTCCGCTGCGTTGTGATGGGCTGTTTGAGGCATCGTGATTTGTCCAGCGGTCGTAACATCATTACGCACATCGGTCTTTCTCTATTGGCTCCTTCTGCCACCGATGCAGAAGGAAATTCCTGGCAGATCTCGTAACTCCGCGGATGACAGGAAATGGGCTATCTTTGACTATTGTAATATGACGTACGCACAGACCGCCGCTGGGGTGCGGAAAATGACGTTTTCCGCCAGCACCGCCATCCTAATGAGCTCCTCTGTTCTTTTCTTGAAAACTCATCTTTAAGGTAATTGTGTACACACACACATGCACATAGGAGTACATTTGGCAACAACTCAGTGCTATTTTGGCTCTTTCTATATTTATAAATTCCACACCTAAATGCAATTTTTAGGTATTTATTTTGTTCCTAATTTCCCGGGGTGCTTTTATCGTGTGTAAATCGCCCTTGAGTAACATTTGATCTTATTTGTATGTTTTGTATTCCTTATTCATCTTTTCTAGATGTAATTTTTCCCAATATCGTTATTTCATGGTGTAACTGCATGCTCTTATGTTTTAAAACGAGTTGTATAAATCACTTTAAAACCTTCTGAGGCCTTTTCAACAGTGCAGGAAACGACTCAATTAATTAGGGCACGATCTCGATAGACCACGTTCACTGGGTGCAAATTACGCACCCACAAACTTGTAATACGAGTTTGCAAATTAACAGGTATGCTGTGTGCACCCAAGAACCTGGAAATGTTTAATTATACGCAAATAGTATATTTCTCACCCGATTCCGGCATGCATAAAAAGTGCATTTGTGAAATTCGTAACCACTATTTGCTTCCGGTTTTTCCTTGCCCCAAATACGGGCACTGGCACCCACTTTTTGGGCATAAATTATAGTACAGTTTTTGGCAGAAGCGGGATTCGCGGGCCAATTGCATCAGGACGGAGTTCTGTTCCACGATGATAGGAATGAGTCAATCGGTCAATCAAATTCTGTCGACCACAAGATAATTAATTTTATCTCTGTATTTTACAGATTAGACTGTTTTAAAAGAGTGTTTCTATTACGGCTTAATAGGATGAAAAGCTAGTTAAAATGAGTCATAAAAGAGATGGCCAATTGTTACATACCTGGGGTAAAGTTTGTACTAAGGCCGAGGCGAACTAGGGGGCATATCAACAACAACCTGCGATAATTATCGTTGAGCGCACTTAGCGCTCGGATAATTATCGCCGGCTAGCGCCGATTTTTATCGCTGAGATAGCGTGCTATTAGCAACGCTTATCTCATCAGCGATAAAAATCCTCACGCTAACTGGCTAACGTGAGATTATCACTGGAAACCCAGCGATAATCTCACGTTAGCTAATTGATAGGGACTCACAAACTTAGCCATGATATCCTCCTTCCATAGGATATCATGGCTAAGTCAGTCCTGAAGCAGGCGTAAGGAAAGTAGCGATAACAGGGGTTATCGCTACTTTTCCTGCCGCTATGCTTCATAGCATGGGGCTTGATGATAGGAGAAATGTCGCTTAGCGATATTTCTCCTGTCATGTTAGGTCAGGAACGCCCACTTTGCATCTCATTAGAGATGCAAAGCTGGGCGTTAGAAATCCCCACGCTAAAGCAAGGTTTCACGCGTTAGCGTGGCCTTGCTAATATAGCGATAAAATTATCGCCGGTTTGTAAATATGCCCCCAAGCATCTGCCATTCAAAAGTAGTTCTTTTTATTTGGTTCTCTTACAAGTCATACAAGTCTGCCTCCGCCCCTGAGTATTGCTCGCTTTCCCGCTCCATCTCTTTCTTTTCAAGTCCCTGGCTTCATTGAAAGCAGACACCGCAGGAGTGATGGAGACCTGTCGATCGAGGAAGGATGCCGCTCCCATCAGCATCAAGGGCATCTCTGCAGTGAAAGGGATCTGAAATGCAGCAAACAACAAACACTGATCTTGTGTCATTGTTCCCAAACTTCAATTTTTCTTAGTGAATGCAATATTCTCTGGACCACAGCGTGGGTGTAGATAATACATTCAGCATATGGAACTGTATTGCAAATTGTAAGGCGGCCTGCCTCATAGCAAGAGTTATTCGAATGCCATGGCTTTTTCCCACACACATTCGTGCGCACAGACTTTGATGGCTCGCAGTGTTTATTGCAAGGACTGCTGTAGCCATGTTCGCATTCTTGACGGCAAAGATTCCTACAGCTGTCTCCTTCACTCCCTGTCTGCTGATGAGGATGCATGACGGAAACAAAGAAGGGGTGGAGCCCTTTTCACCCACTAGAGCATGGGTTACACCGCAAACAGTGTGAAAAAAGGAAATGTAGCTCTTGCGGGAGAAATATATGCAGTAAATGTCTCAGCCCACTTTTTATTTGTGGCTAATGGTGGAGGAACTTACCTGCTCTAATTGTTTATATTCTTTCAACAGAAAAGGGAAGTGAAAAGGTGATTTTCACTTAACGATAAAGGGAATTGCTGAACCAAATCTAGGGATTTACAAAATGTTGACTAAGACTCTTCAAAATGTATTAATTGCATAGAATCAAGATATCAGAAATCCACCAAAGTAATTGACAAACCATAAAACGCTGCGTTTTCTGCACGATTTGTTAGTGTGACAAACCATAGAGTATGCCTTTACCACAAATGCATTTACTATGAAAATGTAAGTATTTCTCAGGTGAGTAAAAAAGCCTTAATATTTATATTGTTGTTCAATATTCATATTGAACAACTTTTGCCTCGAGTTCAGAATCTTCTCTTTACATGGAGGAGATGTGTTCATACACAAGAAAACTAATTCCTTTGCGCGCGCAGCGAAATTCGTTTTATTTATTTAAATGAGTACTTACCTCCGTTCATCCATATTCCGGTGTTTACATTTCCCCACCCTGCCCCTCCCCTGCCCCGCCTCACCGCCCCATGGAACTCCCTCCACTGACCACTACTGGTATTTATATATCTATATTATCTACTGGCGGTCGCCAGTAGATAGTTATAGTTAGGACCGAGTTCCCATAGGAAATCTGAAAATTCTATTTTGAATAACTTTGGCGCCGGTTGACGAATCCTCGCAAAATTTTCAAAACTAATGGGGCGCTCCGCTCAGCTCCTACCCTGAAAGTCTCGGGGTGATTTGTCAAGCGGGGGCTGAGAAAAAAGGGGGTTCCCAAAACACGTTTTCCCCATGCATTTTCCTATAGGACCTTTAGTTGAAGGTACAGCCAGAACGGCTGAACAGAATTACTTGAAATTTGGCAAAGAGGTAGTCCTCAGGTCAGGCATGTGCCTTTTGCATATATGGTGTCAATCTGTTCAGTAGTTCCTGAGAAAATTGCAGTTAAAAGTACATAAATATCTATAAGCGCGCACCGTGCGCGCACGGTGCCGTGCGCGATCGTAATTCTGATTGTTGGTTAGATGTCAGTCAACAATCGAATCGGTCGAAATCAGGAAGTGTCGGACGCCGTTTTGTGTGTGGCAGTGAAAAAGAAAGGTGGATATCGTGAAAAGGGGGCAGGGTAGAGAGTTCCTGACCCCCTAGCCTTTGTCAGGGTGTCCCTGAAGGACCCCGAAGGGTGAAAAAAACATTTTATTTTTTTTCAAAAAATCGCGGGGTGCGCGCACCGTGTGAGCACCGTGAAAAATCCTTAAAAAAAAAAAGACATTTTAAACTGTTTATAAGTTTATAGAAGATATTAACTATGCTTGATCCAAATTAAAAAAAAAAGAGCTGAGCCATTCCATATTACAGGATACAGTCAATCTATAACTATATACATAGGTAGTTTATTGTAAAATAAATATATAAAAAATATAATAATACATACATAAATTAGCATTTAAAAAACTTTACAAATTCACTTAAAAAACCATAGGTTTCACACACGTTATAGTTAGGAATTAGCATTCAAAAAACCTTGCAAATTCACTTAAAAAACCATAGGTTTCACACATGTTATAGTTAGCTGGACATTTCACTCGTAAAAAACCATTGAAATTCCCCCGTTACAGTTAGTTCAGATAACTATAACTCACGCGACCGCCACTCTATCACAAGAATGATGTCATCAGTGATGTCATCAGTGATGTCATTTGAGATGTCATCAGTGATGTCATGAGTGATGTCACTGACCATGTCATGAGTGATGTAATATGTGACATCATCAGCAGTGGATTGCGGTCGCGCGAGTTATAGTTAGCTGAACTAACTATAACGGGGGAATTTCAATGTTTTTTTACGAGTGAAATGTCCAGCTAACTATAACATGTGTGAAACCTATGGTTTTTTAAGTGAATATATATATATAGATATACATATAAAGATATATATATGTATCCAATTGGCGTTAAAGTCCTAAAGTTAGACTTTTGTCTCAGATTGCCCTTGTGAATCAGGCCCAAATTCTTTCAGCCATTATCAAACAATTCCCCTAACAAAAAGTGAAACCTATTGGTTTTGCCTTTGTGTGTTTAAAGTACTAGAGCTATTGTGTTTGCCACTGCTTATCCTTCTTATCTGAAATTGCTGCAAATATTTAGATACGCTATAGATTGTTCCGTGGAATTAACAAGTTAGGTTCCTATTTTTGGGACACGGAAAATACAATCAAATAGTAATTTCATATGAAATTGTGTTTTAAGATAAAACTGTTTGTTACGTATTAATTATAAATTTGTGTTGTCAATGAGAGGTTTAACTAAACATATAGGGGCTTATTTACAAGCCCCTTGCGCTGCCGGTGCATCAGTTTTTTTCCATATAAACGCACCGGCGGTACAAGGGCCTTGTAAACAAGCCCCATATTGCCCCATATTGCCCATGGACCTGCAAGAAGAGTGATTGAAATAAAAAGTGATTCACTGTCATACTTAAATGCTGCACTTATGAGAATCATGGCATTTCGCAGACATTTGATCTTCATTCCAGAAACCATATTGGATTTTTTCGAGACCAGGACTCACTGGAAAGAAAACTATAAATGCACTGCCTACTGCCGGAGGAAATGAAAAATCGGAAATCTTACTTAGATAGTGATGATCAGATTGAGAGAACACGTCAATCATAAGAGGATTCATTGTTTACTGCAAATTTACAAGGAATTGATGTTCTCATTTATGGCTTGATGTCAAAGGACAAAAGCTGCACAGAAAACAATAAGTAATGAAAATGAGTCTGTATAATGGATTGAGAGTGACTGCACCACCATAAAACATGAACTGCAATTTCAGTATTGATATGATATGAATTTAATCAACAGACTAATCCCGCAAGTCATCTTTTGAGGGACAGATACAAACATCTTATTTGATGGTGGAAGATAAGAAACTCTGCAAATGTGTTTCCTGGGCTACAGACAGCACAAGACATACCTGGGAACAAACATGTCTTCATTTTGAAAGTGGTAAAAACATCAAAGGAACCTGTAATGGCGAGTAGAATAAGTCTTCAGAAGACCTAAAACAGCACACCTCATGCAGAAGGCTGTCCACCAAGGCCACTCCAGGTGGCACACACTGATATGATTTGAATGACCCTTGTCCTTTGAATAAATCCTGACAACCCTAGTGGAAGTTAATGTAATTCATTAAACTTGATATTGATAGATTCCTGCGAAAGTAATGTATTATTTGTAATATAAGAATATACAAAGCCAGTTGCTCTGGCCTATTTTAGGTGGGTGCTGATTGTTGCTAGTGCTGTAAAGATATGTGTAATGATATATGCTGTAATGATTGAAACTAATGCAAGAGTACGCCTTGTAATAGACAGCTCTCTCAATGTACATCTGTGGACCTAGTAAGGAGAGTCACTGCTCCCATATAGTAGGATACGAAGGCCACCCCCTATTAGGTTGCAGTGTAAATGTCACCACATCTTATACTATAATCCGCTGACACTTTCCATCAGTAATGCATGATATGCAAAGAGGAAAAAGAAATCTCTCTGAATGGAAGCAATTTAATTTGTTGTGCCCCTCTGTTAGACCTGACATCTTTGGTGTGGTTTCCCACATTTTGACTTCAATCCTCCTATTTTAGCCGATTTCGTTTTTGCTGGCCATAGGACTCTGTACACTCTACCACTGCAAACCAGAGCTTAAGTGCATGTGCTCTCCCCTTAAAGCATGGTAACATTGACTTCCACAGAATAGACACATTTAATTTACTTGTAAATCTCTAGTAAAGTGGTACTGCCTATGCATAGGGCCTGTACATTAAATGCTACTAGTGGGTCTGCAGAACGTTTTGTGCCACCCACTTAAGCACCCTTTCAAACATGTCCAGGCCCTGCTATTGCAGCCTGTGTGTGCAGTTTAAAACTGGCATTTTGACTTGGCAAAATAAACCTTTTGTCAGGCCTAATCCATCCTTTTTAATGCATGGAAATCACCACTGGGTAGTCCCCACACAGCACAGAGGGCATTGTGCCATGCATTTAAAAAGTAGGATGAGTTTTTTTAAATCTTTTAAGTTATGCTAATGAAAAACTCCTGGATATGTTTTTCACTACTGCAAGGACTACCTCTCCCATAGGATACTGTTGGGTTGCTTTATTACCTTTAATAAGTGCCAACTTTTGATTGGGAGCAGGCAGGCAGATCAAGCTTGGTCCCTAAAGAATTGTAATGTAAAACCCTTTTTAATGGGACAGTTAGATTTTAGAATTCTAGAAAGTTCGAATTTTCTTCTTCTAATCATTTGGGGCCTGTTGCCTGTGTGTGAGTCACATGACTAGTTGTACCTATCAGTTTGTCTTTGGTTATTACTCCAAGACAGTGAGACAAAGAAGAATAGATGTTGTCGGGATGGGGCATCTCTGCAAGTATGAGGGGGAGAAGCTGTCATCTACCACACTTGCACATCACAAAGTCTCCACCTCAGCACACTCACAAAGGGTTTCACACTAGTCTTTTGTGCCCCCAGGCAAGCAGGGGCCAGGGCAGGGAGGAAGGAAGTTCCAGACACCTCTGAAAGAGAAGGATTTAGGTCTCTGCCAGGAAGAAGGACTGCCCAGTTGTGAAGTCTGCCTTGCTGACCTGCTAGCAGACCAAGGACTGCTTTACTGCCTAAAGCATGGTATTACTGCAGCATGATTCTTCTGCTGCTGTGAGCTTCCCTGCTGAATCCAGGATAAATCTTGAAGGGCCACTCGTCTGACCCCCTTTCCAAGCCACAGGGACATAAATCTCTTCTTCGATGCTAACACAACTTCACCCATCTCAATGCAGTGTAACGCAGCTCGCCTTTAACTTCGGCCCAGGACAACACAGCTCATCCTCAATGCTGATGCATCCGAACACAAGTCCTTGCAAGCTCCAGCGGCTCTTCTATGACAATGCAGGAGCTTGAATCACAAATTCCTGTCAACGGCTCTTCGACTCCGCCGCTGTGTAACGCATCTCAATGAATCTTAACTACAGACCTTGCATCGACTGACATTGAATCTGTCACTGCACAAAGCATCTCGATGCCGGACATCACATCGCAGCTCCTCGTTGATGGCTCCATGATGCCTGACTGTGCAGCATGACACAAGGATTCCACCCGGGCCACAAGGTACGCTTCAGGAGACTGAAGTCAGTCCTGTACCCTGCCCGCCCTCCATCATGGTAAGTCTGCACTTGTGATGTGGGCCCGGTCTACTGTTACCAGATACCAACGGTTGCAGCTTTTTGCTTCTTAGCCCATTATTTTTACAATACCTTTGAAATTGCATATCTCCAATTCTACTAATTGGATTCTTGTTGTTTTGGTGTCAAATAATTTATTTATTTTTCTAAAGTGGTATGGGATTTTTCTTGTGTTGTGTTTTCACATTTTGTACTGTTTGACATGCTTCATAAATACTTTACAAAATTGCCTCGAAGTTAAGACTGATTGATTTTGTGCCAAGCTGCCTGAGTACAAGTTAATTTGGTGTTTGCTTGAGTTTCAGCCTGGTAAGAATTTTGGTTGCTGCTGGAGGAGAGTTTAACCCCCCTCCAGTAACCCAATTTCCTGCAACCGCCCTCTTGAACAACGTGGAGCCAGTAAACATTGTGCAATATTTGTGTGGCACGCCCCTTAGGAGGCATCAGTCAAAATAGGTGTCAAGGGTACCTCACCATCTCCCATATTATTAGACTTTTCAATCAAAAAGGTGTAGGGAAACTCAATTCAGGAAGATTTTTCCTTTTGGATGACCATGCTTAAATAACTAAACACGATTACAAACGGGTCCTCACCCACAAAGTTCTTGTGGCTGATCACTTTCTCTCTACCCTCCTCTTCCACCCCTCTCTCTCTCTCTCTCTTAAAGCCTCCTAGTGCGTGCTGCAATTAAGGTACGAGGAACTGAGGAAAGTGAAAGAGATGCCAGAATCGACCCTGGACTTTCAAAAACTTGTTATCACAATTGTTCCACAGTTCTAACTCCTTATTTCCTTTAATGAGACCAATTGGGATTACTCAAGCCCCCCTTAGCGACATAGCTACAGAAGGACTCATTGAGGAGGCGGCCCTGCTGGGTGGAAAGATGTGCGCAGTGGTCCCTGGAGCGTGAGCATCCTTTGATGAGCTTTCCTACCAGCATGTGACTCCGTTCCCTTATTTAAATAGAATATTCATATTATCCTATTATTTTCCCATGAATACGATTATCCAGTAAAATGTGTGAGTCAGGACAGTGATCCGGACATACCTACTGTGCATTAATGGGCGCTATTAAAGTGTCCTTGGTTGGTGAGCACACACCATCACTCTCTGTCCTCCTGAGCACCGGCCGCTATTGTTTTTATCATGAAAGCATAACTAGAACACGCATTAATATGCTAATAGTTGCTTATTTTGCAGAGATATGTCAGGGCACGCATTTATTGCTATTTACGATGACACATTTATCATTTGAATATCTGCAACCGCATTTTATCCAAAGGAAATTAGATATTTGGTCTAAGTAATGGCGGGAAGAAAATGCTCCTGTGAATACTCGACCTTAACATCAGTTGCGATTGGAGAGATTGTTGGAGGTGCAATATCCTTTGCAATGTCACGTCTCTCTTTTTTATTCAAATATGGTGCTTGGGAGAGGTGACAGAACTGGAGTATTGGACACAAGTGACCAGGCTGCCAACATGTCGAGAAGAGCAGAGGTTCACATAAAAGGCTGCACCGCGCCTCTAGTTCGATCAAGGGGGCTCAGAGGTGGGTGCTGTGTGCCTTTCAGGTTCCATGGCAACAGGGCTGCTGTACAGTGTGCTAAGCTGACGCTTACTTCCTAGGTGGCAACATAAACACCAGCAAAAATTAGTGGTCGTAATACTTGGGATTCTGCAATACCTCTATAAAAATCCGTCTAATTGTTTTTATAATAGGCGCCTTGTGACTCACTGTCGCTTAAAATAAAGAGGCAATGCAGGCGCTTTACTGTAATAACTTGTTACAATTGCGTTCTGACGTCACAATGGCAATAGATTTTCTTGCTGTACAGTGACAAACAGAAATGAGATATTTCTGGCAGTGTGTTCATTTATTGCACGCCTTATGTTATTATAGAAAGGTTAGAAACTGTCTGCATGTTTCTACACATTCAGGGCTCCTGCCTCGTTTTTTTGAAAGGACTTTTATTAAACTGATTCTAATATCTCTTTGCAACGTATATCTTACAGGTATTTTGATGTATTTAATTTTGCACTTGGGACTATTTTCACTTTTACATGTATGCAAATCTTTTGTGTAAAAGTGCTACACACCAAAGATTTTAGTGTTTTATTGGGAATAGTGATGGTGTGACCATGTAGTATAATGAATAAAGTACCCCCTGCCATACATGATTTGGATTTTGAAAGTTACGTTGTAGGTCCATAACTTTATATGGGAACTCAGCCTTCATCCTTGTTCCTCTTTATGGTCATGGGACTCCTCAATGACTTACAATATCCTTATAATGTATGCCAAGAAGTACTTTATCCCATATATAGACAATGACAGCATGGGTCAAAGTGTGGCTGGGCCTGTCCATGTACTGCACCTGCACCGTGGTCTTCCGATTGTGAGTCTGGCAGTGTCAACTACTGAGAGTGTGAGCTGTGCATGTGTGTGTGCATGCATTGTCTGTACTGAACCTGTGTGCATGCTGGTTTGCAAACGCTCATGTTGTTTCTGGGTCTTGAACTGATATCAAGAGTTCAACTTGAACGTGTACCTGGTGCTGTACATGGGCATGTGTGCATTACCAATAGGAGATAAAAGTGTGGTAAATAGTAGTTGTTTTGTACTTATCTAGAATGAACCTCAGCTTCTGGATATGCGCTTTTTTGTATGATAGATAACGTAATGTGATGTTCAGAAAACATCTCAAACATGCTAGTTTAAACAACAAGGGTTGCCTTTTGGCATGTGTCAAGGCGGCTCTGTTTTGTCATGGATTTTGCAAAGCTTTCTAGCTGGTGAAGGAAACCAATGGATGAAAGGAAAAATGTGCTTTTGGTCTCAAAAGCCACATATTGGCATAGAGGTCCCTGGCACTTAAGGGAACTAATTTGTGGGTGAATGTGTTCCTTGTGGAAGAGAAGCATGCCCTCACCCACTGTGGAGGTAGCTAATTGATGAAATGTGCTTCCCCACTACCCCATGCTGTGTGGATAGAAGAAATATGTGAATGACACAACAACAGATCAATAGATGAAGAGGGCTGGCTAAAAGCCTCTATAAGTAAGCTTATTATACAAATCAAATGGTCTTGGATAATTCCAGACCTATAAACTAATGTATACACATGGCCTTGCTGGACTAAAGTAGGACTGCGCATGTCACTTTTTGGGAAGTCTTAATTGAGATGGATCCTGCCTTTCTAGGTAGCACAAACCTGCTAAATCCTAGATCACAGACGACAACCACTCAGGTCAGATGACAACTTCATCAAAGTTGTTCCTGGCAACAATAGCTGCTAGCCCTGTTAACTGCCACTTCTTTACTAACGCTTTATGTATTTTATACTAAAGTAGCAAGAGTTCCAAAATAATTAATGTTTGGCTTATCAAGATCGCCCTCACCCCACAACCGTGCAACCATCCACAATGTTGACCTTGCTGCATATGGACATTAGAGGGACTGTACAATAAGCTGAATACAGCTTTTCTGCCAGACCTAGATTGTACCTATAGTAAGCTACAGTGAAGCTACTCAGAGGGTGAGAGGGTGTTTAGCAATAATAGCAATGTCAATATTAAAGTATTATATGTTATTTCCAAAAATATGTGCATTTTCCCTCAATACCCTTCAGCAGAATGGTGTTTTTGATTCAGTCACTCACTTTAATTCAATGGTTTACAAACAATGGATTATTGGTGAAGTTAGCTAAAACACAGGCCAGTCAGAGATTTTACCTTGGTATTATTCTGTTCCTGCCTATTTACTAGGGATCTTTCACATTCTCCTCCCCACACTTCAGAAAATATTATTAGCTAGTTTCTTGTCTGGTCTGATTGTCTGGTGTGAAATGACTTTCATGCCAACACACACACTTTGAAAGAGAAGTCTTCTGTCGTCATGAAAATACCATATGCTGTCGATGAATCTGTAAATCTGAGTGTAAGTGATGTGTGGCTGTAAAATCCAACAATGTGGAATGCAACAACCCTCGTATAACAAGAAGGACCTGAGGAGTATAAAAGATGCTAATGCCATCTGCCATATTGTGCATAATTTTCAATAATATCACTAGCAGACATATGCAAAGTAAATAAAATTATTCAAAGTTGGATTTAGTGTGTGTGCTTCATGTACTTTAGTGTAAACCAGTTCTTCTGTTACGTTACACTCAAACTTCTGTTCAGTATGAGATTGGCTATGATTTTCATAATATATTTCATTACATGAGCAGGGATCACTGACACAACATTGATGTCACAGACATTGATGTAAAAAATATCGATGAATCAAACATCAACTCCTATACTGTTAGACCTGTCAGCCCTTTGGGTGGTCCCTCCTCATCATTATTTATTTTGTCCCCCTTTTGCCTCAAACCCTGTTAGTATTTTTTCCTTTTTGGGAACCACCAGACTTTATAGTATTGATGCAGATTCAGGGAGCCATTTTATCTACCCCTGGAACTTCTGTCTGAGGGCCTGAAACACAAAATGGTGGCCACCCATTGTCACCTGTGACATCACTGGAACCTACCAGCACCTTCCAGAACATTCCAGAACCCTGTGACAGTGTGAGGCAGGTTTAGAATGTTGGGAAGGCATCTCCAGGTTGGCAGTTGGAGTTGGCAGTTGGCCCCTGACTGGTGAAGAGAGAGGAGCACAACACTGAAGGAGGAAGGAGTGAGGGAGCAGGGGTGGAAACTTGTGCCTGGAGTGGGGTCCATAAACCCACCCTTGATACTAGTCCCTGCTGACTGAGCCCAGCCTGGAGCCCTGTGTGGGAGAAAGCAAGAAAAACCATCTTAAGGACCTGGACAGCCGGAACAGGCCTTAATAGTAAAGAACAGCAAGTTCCTGACCTGGTTACTGGTAACTTCCTGAAGTCCGACGTCGAGAAGCCTGGAGACCTGGAGCCCGAGGTGGAGAAGCGGCGCTGACTGGAAAGCAGACGTCGTACCTGGAGCCGCCAGAGGTCGAGAGAGGGCGCCGACGGAGGTCGTGGAGACACCAGAGGTCGAGGAGGAAGTCACCTGAGGTCGAGTGTGCGGCGTCGGCGGGGGAGTGAAGTCCGCCCTCCGGAGTCGCCGGAGACCGAGGTGAAGCGTGCCGGAGGTCGGGAGTGGAGATCGCACTCCGGAGTCGCCGGAACCTGAAAAGGAGCACCGGAGGTCGGGAGTGGAGATCGCACTCCGGAGCCGCCGGAAGTCGACATCGAGCCAAGGCCGCCCGACGTCATCGAACCGGAGCCGCCCGAAGTCGACATCGAGCCAAGACCGCCCGACGTCATCGAACCGAGGCCGCCGACATCGAACCGGAACCGCCTCACAGCGTCGACACGACTCCAGCAGCGTCGGAACTTCATAAAAAGGGCAGTAAGTGGAATAGAGGGCGCCTAAGGCCCTGTGAAGCCCTAAGAGACCATCCTAGAGGCTAGAGAGGTGCTGGAACCAGCTTGATAGTGCCAGGGGTGAGCTGAGACTAATACAGAGGGGTTGTGTAGTGTGGGAGAGCCAGATCTCTAGATTCCCCCTTGATCTACCTCAGTTTAGGCCTCAGCCTTGACCAAGCCAAGTAGTACACCCCTCAGGTCATCCAAAACTCTACAAGCTGGGATTGGGCCAAATCATCCCATAGTACCTCAGGAATGTGAACTGATTTTCAAGTGTCACTGTTGGCTTTTATTATTTATTAAGAGCACTGTATTTATTGTATTCATCCTATTTATTGCCTTACAGTATTTATTGTTTCACAGTATTTATTGTCGCACAGTAATTATTGTCTCGCAGTATTTATTGCCTCGTAATATTTAATTGCCTTTTATGTAATGCACTTATATTTATGCCCTGATTATTTATGATCGACCTTATTTATTGAATCGTTGAAGTATTATTTATTTGACTTACCCTACCACAGGAAAAGCCTTGTGTACTGTGATTGTATTATTATTTATTTAATCAGCAACTAAGAGAAAAGAAGATAAAGAGATATATTTTCAGTATAATTTTTAAGGTGTAGTGTCGTTTTTGGAACGGATGCACGCATGGTTATTGTGTGGGTATGACGTATGCTTAGCACGGTGCCTGATCCCTGACCACTCGAGCCAAGCTACCACAGTGTATGTCTGGGAGAACACCACCACCCTTCCGGTGTGGGAGTGTTTTTCTAACATAATTGGTGTTCAGCGGTGGGATAGAGCTGTGCCTACGTATACTCGACAATAACTGTGGGTAGTCCATAGGCCTACACAGGGAGTTTTCTCCAAGCGGACTTCCTAATTGTGAGTTTTTGTTTTTTCCAAATTTACTCTGGTGGTGGGAGGAGGTATTATAAAAGGTACCCCCCTGCATAGCTTCTGCAAATAACTGTCCTCTGACCTGAGTGGGCAAGATGGAGTTTGTACTGGAGAATTTAGAAACGTACACTGTGGCCCAACTCAGGGAGTTTTGTCAGCGGGAGGGGGTGTATTGTCCCCCAGGAGCAAAGAAGGGTGCACTCCAAACCAGCTTAAGGGCTTGGGGGGAGGCACGACGAGAAAGCAAGGCTGAGGAGGAGGACAGGGATAGAGAGCCCGACAGTGAGGGAGCTGGTTTGTACCAACCTGAGGTGGGGAACCTGTTAGCGGGGCCCAGGACACTTTCTAGGAAAGGCAGCAGTGCCTCTAGCGGTGGCTTGTCTGAAGTGGAGTTAACAGACCGGAGGGAGAAAAGACAGCTCACATGGGACTTAGCAAGGCTGGAGAAAGAGAAGGAAGAACAGAGGATGGCTCATGAGCTGAGGTTAAGGGAGATAGATCTCCAGATCCTACGAGCCGGGGCACACCCTATTCCTAATGGTGGCAGCGAAGAAAGAGAGTTCACCAGGGAACCCAAACCCTATTTGCCGAAAGACATAGTGGCTAGCTATGGTGTGGGCGACGATATTGCCAAGTGGCTAGCGGCCTATGAGGTCTCCTTAAGGGCCCATGGGGTTCCAGAGAAGTACTGCGGAGGGGGATTGTACAGGTACATGCCTACAGCTGGTAGGGATGCATTATAGGCCCTAGAGCAGGATGAGCAGACCCACTACCCCATCATGAAAGTGGCGCTCATACGAAAGTTTGGACTAACACCCGAGAAATACAGACAGAAGTTCCGGGGTAGCCACAAACTGGGCACACAGAATTGGGTTGACTTCCTGGATTATGCAAAGAAGGCATTAGAGGGTTGGATTCAGGGCAGTGAAGTAAGGAACTACGAGGGGTTGTTTGATTTAGTATTGAAGGAACACCTGCTCGAAAAATGTTTCCCTGAACTGCGTCAACACCTGGTGGATAGCAAGCTGACCAACCCCCGGAAGCTTGCTGAGGAGGCGGACATTTGGGCTAGTACCCGGGTGTCCACAAGGGGGACTGGAGGGGATACTCAAAAGGCCGGACAGGGCGCCCCCCAGAAGAAAGAGGGAGGGGAAAAGAAAAAGGAGTTCTCCAAAGGCCCCCAAAATAATTTCCAAGGTAAGGGAACAGGATTCACCCCTAGGGCTAACCCACCCCGAAACCCTAATCCTGGCCAGAGTCAGCAGCCAAGGGTTGTCCATTGCTTCGAGTGCGGTGGCGTTGGACACTATAAGGGAGATGCGAAGTGCCCAAAACGACCACCCCCTCCCATTGGAGGAAAGGCCCCCAGAGTAGCTAGTGTAGTGCTCGGGGAGGAGATGCCTTTAATTAGGGGAAGGGAGTGGGCGGGTGTCACTTTAGTGTCCCTGGGAGAACGGGAGATGGTTCCTAAGATCCAGGTGCCCGTAAATACTATAAAGTATGGGCAGTGGGTCACCATCAACGGCCAAAGGGGGGAGGCTCTGAGAGACACAGGAGCCAGTATGACTATGGTGCGTAGCCAACTGGTGTCTCCAGAGCAGGTGATTCCCGATGTACTCCACCCTGCCGCGATGGCTGACGGCAGAATGGGCCACTATCCGGTGGCCGAGGTTCCCTTTGAATGGGAAGGGGTTGCAGGTTCACTTCGAGTTGCCGTAAGCCCTGCCGTGCCAGTCGATTGTCTGCTAGGGAATGACATGGAGCACAATGCTTGGAAAGAGGTGGAATACCAGACTCACACTGAGATGCTGGGTACAACTGTCTGGGCCTGTGTGAGCACAGGGTCCGCGACTACCCGGAGAGGGAGTTCGTTCAGGCTGGAGCCTGAAACAAAGGCCCAGCCAGCTGCCGATCAAGGGAAGAACCGAGGACAGGAGGAGCCTGCCTCGGCGTCCGCACCCCGTAGGACGGATAGGCCACCGGAGGTGGTGGACCAGGAGTCCGCGGTGGGGGATGTTACCAAACTGGAGGACCTACCCATCCCGGCCGAGTGGCACGTGGAGGGAGGCCCGTCCAGGGAGGAATTCTGCCAGGGCCAGGAGGAGTGCCCTACCCTTGAGGGACTGAGGCGACAGGCCGAAGCCCAGGCAGCAGGGAACGTTGAAGGGAACTACAGTGTTTACTGGGAGGATGGCCTCCTCTACAGTGAACCCAAGGCACCCCTACATGGATCGTCACGAGCCTTGGTAGTCCCTCAACGTTATCGAGCCTTCCTTCTGGAGTTGGCTCACGAGATCCCATTGGCAGGACACCTGGGGCAAGACAAGACCTTCGCCCGTCTTGTCCCACAATTTTATTGGCCTCAGATGAAAGTGTCGGACATGTGTGTCTTGCCAAGCCAGTGGGAAAACAGGGGTGAAGCTGAAAGCTCCCCTGGAACCACTTCCTGTCGTTAGCACCCCCTTTGAAAGGGTGGGCATCGACATTGTGGGTCCATTAGATCCGCCTACTACAGCTGGTCACAGGTTTATCCTGGTTTTGGTGGATCATGCCACACGGTACCCAGAGGCTATACCTCTGAGGACCATTACTGCACCTGTTGTGGCTAGGGCCCTGATAGGAATCTTTACCCGAGTGGGTTTTCCCAAGGAAGTTGTGTCCGACAGGGGGATCAACTTCATGTCAGCATACATGCGGGCGATGTGGAAGGAGTGTGGAGTGACCTACCGGTTCACAACTCCTTACCACCCCCAGACCAATGGTCTGGTGGAGAGGTTTAACAAAACCTTGAAAGGCATGATCAGAAGTCTGCCTGAAAGCCTGCGGAGGAAATGGGACGTCCTCCTACCCTGTCTATTGTTTTCCTACAGGGAAGTGCCACAGAAGGGAGTGGGCTTCAGCCCCTTCGAGCTTTTGTATGGGCACCCTGTGCGGGGACCTCTCAGCCTGGTGAGAGACGGATGGGAAAGAACTCCCAGAAAGCTTCCCCAGGACGTGGTGAGCTACATGCTGGCCTTCCGAAGCCAAATGGCTAAGTTGTGGAAGCAAGCTTCTGACAACTTGGAGGCCAGCCAAGCAGTAATGAAGGCGTGGTATGACCACAACGCTCACCCGGTGGAATTGGAGCCTGGCCAGAAGGTGTGGGTGATCAAACCAGGAGAGCTTAGCGCCCTCCAGGATCGCTGGTCAGAACCCTTTGAGGTATTGGAGAAGAAGGGTAAGGCTACCTACTTGGTGGATCTTAAGACCCCTCGTCAGCCCCTACGGGTGCTGCATGCCAACCGCCTCAAACCCCACCAAGAGAGGCCCGAAGTCATTTTGATGATGGTGACTGACGGAGCAGAGGATGCGGAAAGCGAGCCTCTCCCCGATTTATTTGCGTCTCAAGAGAAGGATGGGTCGGTGGAGGGAGTGATTCTCTCCCCATCCCTAACTCCTGAACAACAGGAGGACTGCCGCCAGGTCCTGGGACAGTACTCTTCATTGTTCTCCCTTGTTCCGGGTAGGACTCACCTGTGCGTCCATGACGTGGACACAGGAGACAGCCCACCTGTGAAGTCCAAGATCTACCGGATGTCAGACAAGGTGAAGGCCAGCATTAACAGTGAAGTCACTAAGATGCTGGAGCTAGGAGTGATCGAACCTTCCAGCAGCCCCTGGTCCAGTCCGGTGGTGTTAGTACCAAAAGCCGCCCCACCGGGTGGCCAACCGGAACTGAGGTTCTGTGTGGACTACCGGGGACTGAATTCAGTAACCAAAACTGATGCTCAAGGGCGGATGAATTGATTGACCGGCTGGGAGCTGCCCAATATCTAAGTACCTTTGACCTTACTTCTGGGTACTGGCAGATCTCTTTGACTGATGGAGCTAGGGAAAGATCAGCCTTCTCCACGCCCAATGGCCACTACCAGTTCTGTGTGATGCCCTTTGGGCTCAAGAACGCGCCTGCCATGTTTCAGCGTCTGGTGAACCAGATCCTCACTGGAATGGAGAGTTTCTCTGCTGCTTATCTGGATGACATAGCCGTCTTCAGTAAGAGCTGGGAGGATCACTTGCGTCACCTGCAAGCTGTTCTCCAGGCCCTGAGACAAGCTGGGTTAACGATCAAGGCCAGCAAGTGCCAGATCGGGCAGGGGTCGGTAGTGTACCTTGGACACTTGGTGGGTAGGGGAGCGGTGCAACCCCTCCAGGCGAAGATCGAGGCCATCATGGCCTGGGAACCCCCCAAGACTCAGACTGAGGTCCGAGCATTTTTGGGCCTCACCGGATACTACCGCCGCTTCGTGAAGGGATACGGTACCATCGTGGCCCCCCTCACGGAGCTTACGTCCAAGAAGCAACCTCGACGGATAGTCTGGACGGAGGCTTGTCAGCGGGCCTTCGTAAAGCTGAAGCAAGCCATGTGCGAGGCCCCGGTCTTAAGGGCCCCAGACTTTTCCAAGAAGTTCATTGTCCAGACGGATGCATCGGAACATGGCATTGGGGCAGTGTTATCGCAACTCAATGAAGAGGGTCTGGATCAACCCGTGGTCTTCCTATCCCGGAGACTACTTCCCAGGGAACAGAAGTGGAGTGCAATAGAGCGTGAAGCCTTTGCAGTGGTATGGGCTCTGAAGAAGCTGCGGCCATACCTGTTTGGCTCGCACTTCCTAGTTCAGACCGACCACAGACCCCTTCGTTGGCTGATGCAGATGAAGGGGGAGAATCCCAAGTTGTTGAAGTGGTCTATTTCCCTACAGGGAATGGACTTTCAGGTGGAACATCGGCCTGGAGTGGACCACGCCAATGCAGACGGTCTCTCAAGGTATTTCCGCCTTAGTGATGAGAACTCCCAAGGGGTTGGGTAGCTCTCCCCACTTTCAGCTGGGGGGGACGCGTGTTAGACCTGTCAGCCCTTTGGGTGGTCCCTCCTCATCATTATTTATTTTGTCCCCCTTTTGCCTCAAACCCTGTTAGTATTTTTTCCTTTTTGGGAACCACCAGACTTTTTAGTATTGATGCAGATTCAGGGAGCCATTTTATCTACCCCTGGAACTTCTGTCTGAGGGCCTGAAACACAAAATGGTGGCCACCCATTGTCACCTGTGACATCACTGGAACCTACCAGCACCCTCCAGAACATTCCAGAACCCTGTGACAGTGTGAGGCAGGTTTAGAATGTTGGGAAGGCATCTCCAGGTTGGCAGTTGGAGTTGGCAGTTGGCACCTGACTGGTGAAGAGAGAGGAGCACAACACTGAAGGAGGAAGGAGTGAGGCAGCAGGGGTGGAAACTTGTGCCTGGAGTGGGGTCCATAAACCCACCCTTGATACTAGTCCCTGCTGACTGAGCCCAGCCTGGAGCCCTGTGTGGGAGAAAGCAAGAAAAACCATCTTAAGGACCTGGACAGCCGGAACAGGCCTTAAAAGTAAAGAACAGCAAGTTCCTGACCTGGTTACTGGTAACTTCCTGAAGTCCGACGTCGAGAAGCCTGGAGACCTGGAGCCCGAGGTGGAGAAGCGGCGCTGACTGGAAAGCAGACGTCGTACCCGGAGCCGCCAGAGGTCGAGAGAGGGCGCCGACGGAGGTCGTGGAGACACCAGAGGTCGAGGAGGAAGTCACCTGAGGTCGAGTGTGCGGCGTCGACGGGGGAGTGAAGTCCGCCCTCCGGAGTCGCCGGAGACCGAGGTGAAGCGTGCCGGAGGTCGGGAGTGGAGATCGCACTCCGGAGTCGCCGGAACCTGAAAAGGAGCACCGGAGGTCGGGAGTGGAGATCGCACTCCGGAGCCGCTGGAAGTCGACATCGAGCCAAGGCCGCCCGACGTCATCGAACCGGAGCCGCCCGAAGTCGACATCGAGCCAAGACCGCCCGACGTCATCGAACCGAGGCCGCCGACATCGAACCGGAACCGCCTCCCGGCGTCGACAAGAACTGTCATTGAGCCGAGGCCACCGACATCGAACCGGAACTGCCTCACGGCGTCGACATGACTCCAGCGGCGTCGGAACTTCATAAAAAGGGCAGTAAGTGGAATAGAGGGCCTAAGGCCCTGTGAAGCCCTAAGAGACCATCCTAGAGGCTAGAGAGGTGCTGGAACCAGCTTGATAGTGCCAGGGGTGAGCTGAGACTAATACAGAGGGGTTGTGTAGTGTGGGAGAGACAGATCTCTAGATTCCCCCTTGATCTACCTCAGTTTAGGCCTCAGCCTTGTCCAAGCCAAGTAGTACACCCCTCAGGTCATCCAAAACTCTACAAGCTGGGATTGGGCCAAATCATCCCATAGTACCTCAGGAATGTGAACTGATTTTCAAGTGTCACTGTTGGCTTTTATTATTTATTGAGAGCACTGTATTTATTGTATTCATCCTATTTATTTCCTTACAGTATTTATTGTTTCACAGTATTTATTGTTGCACAGTAATTATTGTCTCGCAGTATTTATTGCCTCGTAATATTTAATTGCCTTTTATGTAATGCACTTATATTTATGCCCTGATTATTTATGATCGATCTTATTTATTGAATCGTTGAAGTATTATTTATTTGACTTACCCTACCACAGGAATTCTGTTCAGCCGTTCGGGCTGTAGCTTCGACTAAAGATCCTATGGAAAAATGCATGGGGAAAACGCGTTTTGGGACCCCCCCTTTTTCTCAGCCCCCGCTTGACGAATCCCCCCGAGACTTTTAGAGAAGGAGCGGAGCGGAGCGCCCCACCCATTTTGAAAATTTCGCGAGGATTCGTCAATCGGCACCAAAGTTATTCCAAATAGAATGTTGCGGATTTCCTATGGAAACACGGTCCTACTATAACTATCTACTGGCGGTCGCCAGTAGATAATATATATAAAATAAAATAATATATATTAATAATATTAAATAGTAAAATTATTTTTAATAAAATGAATTCAATTTAATCTACATTTTAACAAAATATAACAATGTAATTTAAAAAAGATAAACTCACAACCAACATAATATATATATATATATATAAATTATCTACTGGCGGTCGCCAGTAGATAGTTATAGTTACAACCTAGTTTCCATAGGAAATCTCAAAATTCTATTTTGAATATCTTTGGCGCCGGTTGACGAATCCTCTCGAAATTTTCAAAACTAATGGGGCGCAAGGGGGTCCCAAAACGCGTTTTCCCCATGTATTTTTCCATAGGACCTTTAGACGCAGCTACAGCCCGAACGGCTGAACAGAATTACTTGAAATTTGGCAGAGAGGTAGCCATAAGGTCAAGGAAGTGCCTTTTGCAGGTCTGGTGTAAATCTGTTCAGTATTTCCTGAGAAAATAGCATTTAAAAGTATATCAATATCTATACGCGTGCACCGCGCGCGCACTGTGCGCGCACCCTGCCGTGCGCGAGCGCAATTGTGATTGGTTGTTAGATGTCGGTAAACATTCGAATCGGTGGAAACCAGGAAGTGTCGGCCGCCATTTTGTCTCTCGCAGTCTGAGGGGGTGAAAAACAAACATGGAGAACGTGAAAAGGGGGCCGAGTGGACAGTTCCTGACCCCCTAGCCTTGGTCAGGGGGTCACACAAGGACCCCCAGGGAGAAAAAAACAATTTATTTTTTTTTAAATCGCGAGGTGCGCGCACAGTGTAAAACCTGAAAAAAAACCATAACTTAGCATTAAAAAAACCATACAAATTCACTGAAAAAAACATAGGTTTCACACACGTTATAGTTACGAATTAGCATTTAAAAAACCTTGCAAATTCACTTAAAAAACCATAGGTTTCACATGAGTTATAGTTAGCTGGACATTTCACTCGTAAAAAACCAATGAAATTCCCCCGTTATAGTTACTGCAGGCAACTATAACTCACGCGACCGCAATCCTCTGCTGATGACGTCAGATATTACATCACTGATGACATATGTGTCTTTCTGAAAAATAATTATTTGTAATATATGTATAGCTAAAGATTAATGGAAGAAGACATGGGTAAATAGGTGTCTAAATACAGTGATGTAATATCTGACGTCATCAGCAGAGGATTGCGGTCGCGTGAGTTATAGTTGCCTGCAGTAACTATAACAGGGGAATTTCATTGGTTTTTTATGTCCAGCTAACTATAACATGTGTGAAACCTATGGTTTTTTAAGTGAATTTGCAAGGTTTTTTAAATGCTAATTCGTAACTATAACGTGTGTGAAACCCTGACCGTGTTTCCATAGGAAATCTCAAAATTCTATTTTGAATAACTTTGGCGTCGGTTGACGAATCTTCGCGAAATGTTCAAAACTAATGGGGCGCTCCGCTCAGGTCCTACCCTGAAAGTCTCGGGGGGATTCGTCAAGCGGGGGCTGAGAAAAAAGGGGGGTCCCAAAACGCGTTTTCCCCATGCATTTTCCCATAGGACATTTAGTCGAAGGTACAGCCCGAACGGCTGAACAGAATTACTTGAAATTTGGCAGAGAGGTAGTCCTCAGGTCAGGGATGTGCCTTTTGCATATATGGAGTCAATCTGTTCAGTAGTTCCTGAGAAAATTGCATTTAAAAGCACATACTTATCTATAGCCGCGCACCGTGCGCGCACCGTGCGCACACCCTAACGTGCGCAAGCGTAATTCTGATTGGTTGTTACATGCCAGTCAACGTTCGAATCGGTCGAAATCAGGAAGTGTCGGCCGCCATTTTGTTTGTTTTCAGTGCGAGAGTGGAGAAGGAAGGTGGCGAACGTGAAAAGGGGCAGGGTAGAGAGTTCCTGACCCCCTAGCCTTTGTCAGGGGGTCCCTGAAGGACCCCGAAGGCAGAAAAAAACATTTAATTTTTTTTTTTTTTAAATCGCGGGGGTGCGTGCACCGTGCGCGCACGGTGAAAAACCATTAAAAAAAATACAAAAATGTATACGTAGTTTATTGAAAAATAAATATATTAAAAAAAAATAATACATACATAACTTAGTATTTAAAAAACCGTACAAATTCACTGAAAAAACCATAGGTTTCACACATGTTATAGTTAGGAATTAGCATTTAAAAAACCTTGCAAATTCACTTAAAAAACCATAGGTTTCACACATGTTATAGTTAGGTGGATATTGAAAAGGTGACTACCACGCTGCGCTAGGGTCACGCGTTCAGCGCTTTGTCGTGGCTTGCACCTGCAATTTTTAAACTTCCCGTTTTTTTATCTGATTTGGCTTTATTTTTGTATCCCTGCTTTTATGATAGCTGCGCCCCCCCCTTGGCCCTTTCACGCACTATAAAATCTTACTTGCACCGCATTTTGCGGGTCCGGGCTCACGGGGTCACGTGGCGCGCCGCCGCCATCTTGGATAGGTCTATTGACCCTTCCTGGGTTCGGGGGTTAGCGCTCCAGCGCCGCCGCACCGCCATACTGCCTATTTAAGGTGAGTTGGAACGTGGGTCAGCCTTGAAAAGGTGACTACCACGCTGCGCTAGGGTCACGCGTTCAGCGCTTTGTCGTGGCTTGCACATTCAATTTTTAAACTTCCCGTTTTCTTATCTGATTTGGCTTTATTTTTGTATCCCTGCTTTTATGATAGCTGCGCCCCCCCCCCTTGGCCCTTTCATGCACTATAAAATCTTACTTGCACCGCATTTTGCGGGTCCGGGCTCACGGGGTCACGTGACGCGCAGCCGCCATCTTGGATAGGTCTATTGACCCTTCCTGGGTTCGGGGGTTAGCGCTCCAGCGCCGCCGCACCGCCATACTGCCTATTTAAAGCTCGCTTTGGCGCGCAGCGGTGACGTGCAGCGGTCGCGCCCTCGCGACGCCTGAGTCAAGCCAGAGTCCTGCCCGTCTGCGCCCGTCAGCGTCCCGGAGGCGCTCGGGGCGGCGGGACAGGCTCGGCCACCCAGCATGTGTCATACAGGTCCACTCTTGCTGCGTTATACTGCTGGGGAGCTTTGCGCTCTCCTCACTGCTTCCAGTGGCTGCTGTACTGTCTTTCCTGGGCGTCACCGTGGTAAGTCCATCTGCCCCGGTTGCGGATGGCGTCCCTCCCGTGCTTTGTCTTGTTCCCCTGGCAATAACATCGCCAGTGTGGGATATCTATGCATGCTACTAAACACCAGATCGGCGTGCAGACATGCACAAGACGTCTTTGAGCTTCTTGACACGGCTAAGCCACTGTGTCTTATGCTTACCGAGACATGGTGGGGAGAACTTTCGAATCCAGACGTCGCCATGGCAATTCCGCCTGATTATAACGTCTTCAGGAAGGACAGAGTGAAGGGTAGGGGCGGTGGAGTGGCACTGGTGGTGAAGAAAGGCACGGCTTGTACTATCTTGCCAGTGGAGGATATTCGTGGCTCGGAGTCCCTTGCTTTTTCTATCGCTCTGGCTCCGCATCAATCAGTCAAGGGATTATTGGTCTACAGACCGCCTGGCCTACCCGGAACATTCTTTGAAGATCTTGACTCCGTTTTACTGGGACTGGCCCTGAAAGCAGAACATTGCATCGTGGCCGGAGATTTCAACTTCCGGATGGATGATCCATCCGATGCGGCCGCTATTAAAATCTCTGAGGCTATGGCACCGCTGGGTTTGCTCCCCTATTTGCAGGGGCCGACGCACGACAAGGGGCACACTCTTGACCAGGTTTTCTCGACTTCCCCTTTGGAGGTCTTAGAGATTATCCCGGTACTATGGTCAGACCATCTGCTGGCTAAATTTTCGATCAAAGTCACATGTAAATTGGCTGTTGCCGCCCCACAGCCGCATGGTCGCACCCATAGGGCGTACCATCGAGTGACCCCTGAGATGCTGGCTCAGGCTGCCCTGGATCACCCCTGCCCCCTTTCTGGCGACCTGTCGAAGGATCTGGAGTCCTTGCAGGCATGGCTTTCTGACAGGCTTAACGATCTTGCCCCGGTATTGGCCCCCCGTCTTACTCCCAAACGAGTTTCTGCCCCTTGGTTTACCGCAGCACTGTCGGCTAGGCGGCAGCAATGCAAGGTAGCTGAAAGAGCCTGGCGGGTAAAATATGACTCGGATGCTAAGTTGACCTATAAGAGCGTGGTTAAGGAGTATCACCGGGACATTCGCCTGGGTAAGAAAGCCTACTTGGCAGGGAGGATAGAGGCTGCCTCCAACTCCTGTAAGGAGATCTTCTCTATAGTTAGAGAATTTATTTCTCCACGGACTAACATCTTTGAGGAGAGACCCTCTGATTCTTGGGCCTCTGATCTTGCTAGTTTTTTTACTAGCAAGATCCAACTTATACAGGATTCTTTTCCATCGGTTGTATCCGTGGAGCGAATTAATTCTGAGGCCAATCGATCGCCCCCTGCTTTGCCAGGTTTGACGCTGGGCGTATTTCCACCTTTATCTGCGCCCGCCTCTTTAGCACTTCTGGGCAATTTGAAATCGGGCTCGCCCTTGGACTCATGCCCTGCTAAAATTCTGGCAAAACTGGCCGAGGTGGTTAATCCATTGGCTAACCCGCTACTGAATCTCTCGCTGAGTCAGGGAGTGGTTCCGCAGGCTTGGAAGCAGGCAATGGTCATCCCGCTGCTCAAAAAGCCTGGTCTGGATCCAAAGGCCCCAGTCAACTACCGGCCTATCTCTCTGCTGCCGGCTCTTACGAAAGTTGTTGAAAAGCACGTGCAGACGGTGCTGTCCAACTTTCTAGAGTCTAATGAGATTTTGCATGCCACTCAGTCGGGTTTTCGCCCAAATCTCAGTACGGAGACTGCGCTCCTCGAGGTCTCAGAAACCATTAAAGGGGCTCTGGATACTGGGGGCAAAGCCATGCTGGTGATGCTGGACTTGTCGGCGGCTTTTGACACCGTCCCCCATGATGGTCTTCTCATAAGACTCTATGAGATTGGACTACGGGGGACGGTGTTTAGCTGGTTTTCCTCCTTTCTAACGGGCCGCCGGCAAATGGTCTGGGCCTCGCCTGATTCCGCCGTGATGCCGCCTCTGGGAGTCGGGGTCCCTCAGGGCTCTATTTTGAGCCCGACCCTCTTTAATATCTTCATGACCCCTTTGGCGGCGTTGGCGGAGTCGTTTGGGGCCCGGATCTTATCCTATGCAGACGACACCCAGCTCCTCTTCTCGTGTAAGAGAGGAGGAGACTTTGATGGGGAGAGTATCCGGGATTGCTTTGGGGCTGTGTTTCAATGGTTTCAACTGAACAGCCTCAAGTGCAATTCCGATAAGTCCGAGGTACTTTTCTTTGGGTGCGACACGGAGCCAGACTGGCAGGCTTGGTGGCCTACCAATATGTTCCCCCCAACTTGTTCATCCCAAATGGCTAAGAACTTGGGGGTCAAGATGGACAAGGGGTTGACTATGAAGTCTCAGATCCTGGGGGTGTCGGGCACTTGCTTCGGCCTCCTTAGGATGCTACGGAGGTTTCTTCCCCTCTTATCGGAGGAGCACAGGAGGCTGACTGTGCAGGCTCTGATAGGCTCCAGGCTAGATTATTCTAACGTTCTGTACCTGGGCCTGCCAGAGTACCTGCTACAGCGGCTCCAAATTGTGCAGAATGCTGCGGCGAGAGCGATTTTTGGCTTGAACAGACGCGTCAGTGCTGCGGGCTTGCTCCAGACCCTGCACTTGCTTCCAATCCGCAAGCGTATCGCCTTTAAGGCATTGACCCTGACATATAAGGCCCTCCATGCGACGGGAGCAAAGTACCTCCAAAGGAGACTTGCCTTCTACCGACCGGCTCGTTCTCTGAGATCAGAATCCCTGTTTTTGGCGTCCGTCCCGCGAGTAAAGAGAGCGCGCTTGGGAGGTCGCTCTTTTGGACTACTGGCGCCACAGCTGTGGAACTCTCTGCCTCTTACACTTCGGGGAGCCACCAGCTTACTAGCTTTTAGAAAGGATCTCAAATCCTGGTTGTTTATTCAGTAGGTCTTGTCTCGTTCGTTGTTTTTCTTTCTGTCTGTGTCACTTTCTCTTTTAATGTGTTATGTTAACATACTGTAGCCTACCTTAAATAAAAGCGCCGGGACACTCTTTTTGAGTAGCCGTGCGCTCTATAAAAGCCTTTTTAACATAACATAACATAACATTTCACTCGTAAAAAACCAATGAAATTCCACCGTTATACTTAGTTCAGATAACTATAACTTGCGCGACCGCCACTCTATCACAAGGATGATGTCATCAGTGATGTCAAGAGTGATGCCACTGACCATGTCATGAGTGATGTAATATGTGACGTCATGAGCAGAGGATTGCGGGCACGTGAGTTATAGTTATCTGAACTAACTATAACGGTGGAATTTCATTGGTTTTTTACAAGTGAAATATCCACCTAACTATAACATGTGTGAAACCTATGGTTTTTTGAGTGAATTTATATATATATATATATATATTCACTGAAAAAACCATGGGTTTCACACACGTTATAGTTAGGAATTAGCATTTAAAAAACCTTAGAAATTCAGTGAAAAAACCATAGGTTTCACACACGTTATAGTTAGGAATTAGCATTTAAAAAACCTTAGAAATTCAGTGAAAAAACCATAGGTTTCACACATGTTATAGTTAGCTGGACATTTTACTCGTAAAAAACCAATGAAATTCCCCCGTTATAGTTAGTTCAGCTAACTATAACTCGCGCGCCCGCAATGAACTGCTGATGACGTCACATATTACATCACTCATGACATGGTCAGTGACATCACTCATGACATCACTGATGACATCTCAAATGACATCACTGATGACCTCACTGATGACATCATCCAGTGAATGTGTGTTTTTCTGAAAATTAAATATGTTTTATATATGTATATCTCAAGGTTGATGGAAGAATAAATGGGTATATTACTGTCTAAATGGATGATTTCTTTTTGAAAAATTGATTATGTAACTGACTGATTAAGTGTATCATAGTGAATACATGGCTTAGTGAGTAATGTTTAAATATATAAATATCTGTATCATTTTTTCACTTTGTGTATAAGTGGCTGCATGGGTTGGTGAGTAGCTACATGGGTGTCTATATAGGTTATTAGTTGGTTTTTTGAGTTTCAGTCTGAGTGTCTGCATGGTTCGGTGGGGGGTATGACGTAGTGCATAGGTGCATGAATGAGTGACTCACTGTTTGTATGTGTTGAACAGAGCATGTGTGCAGGACTGCATGGGTGGATGAGTGTGTGTATGGGTGTGTTAGTGAGTGAATGACTGTCTCAATAGTGTCTTTATGAGTAACTACATATGTTTAAAACTAGTATATGTGACTATTGGTTTATATATGTGAGTATATGTGAGAGTGAGAGATTGAAAGAGTTCCTGTATGAATAAGTATGTATTTCTATAAGTGATTGTTTAAAAGACTAAGTATGTGTAAGTTTCCGTAGAAGTAAGTGTGGTGGTGTGTGTATGACTGTATATGCAAGTAAATGTATGTTTGATTCTTTATTAGCATGAGTGACTATGTGTGTGAGTAGCTCTATGGATGAGTGGCATTGTGTAACAGGATGTATAGGTGTATGAGTACATATGATAAGTGAGTACATGTATGAGTGACTGTATTGGACTGTTGGTGAATGAGTGGATGTGTATGTGGATCTTAGAATTACTGAAGAGGTTGTTGTAACTGTTATTGGTATGTCCATTGTTTTGTAAATTTTAGTCTCTATTTTTGAATGTGTGTATCAAAGGTTTTATTAGGGGAAGAGGAGGTCTGCCACTCTATCACAAGGATGATGTCATCAGTGAGGTCATCAGTGATGTCATTTGAGATGTCATCAGTGATGTCATGAGTGATGTCACTGACCATGTCATGAGTGATGTAATATGTGACGTCATCAGCAGTTCATTGCGGGCGCGCGAGTTATAGTTAGCTGAACTAACTATAACGGGGGAATTTCATTGGTTTTTTACGAGTAAAATGTCCAGCTAACTATAACATGTGTGAAACCTATGGTTTTTTCACTGAATTTCTAAGGTTTTTTAAATGCTAATTCCTAACTATAACGTGTGTGAAACCTATGGTTTTTTCACTGAATTTCTAAGGTTTTTTAAATGCTAATTCCTAACTATAACGTGTGTGAAACCCATGGTTTTTTCAGTGAATTTGCAAGGTTTTTTAAATGCTAATTCCTAACTATAACGTGTGTGAAACCCATGGTTTTTTCAGTGAATTTGCAAGGTTTTTTAAATGCTAATTTTTTTTTTCGTCTATTTTTTCTAACATATTTTTATTTTAATTTTCTTACCTTTTATAAAGACTATGATTAAATTTTTAAAATTCTTTAATATGTTTTTTTTATATATTTTTTAAAATAAACATGTAAAATTTATTTGCAGTACTTTTTTTCTATTTTTTTTTTTATTTTTTTAGTACGCGTACCGTAAGCTCACGGTAAGCGTACGGTTTACGCAACGTCCGTAATTTTCCTACGCTGCTTGCGTATAGTTACGCAATTTGCGTAGCCGCGCGTACTCCGCGTGGGACGCGTACGCGTGTACGCTACACGCGCACGTTACGCGGAAGTGCCGGGAGTGACTATTATGCGCATGCGCGCAAGCGCGTGTCTTTTTTACGCGCATGCGCACTTTTGCCGTAAGCGTACCGTAAGCGTACCGTAAGCGTACGGTAGGTCATGTGATCATGAAACACAACTTTTGATTGGTTGAAACTACTTTCAGTTCTAGAACTCTCCTACACCACACCCATTCCCCTCATTTCTGCTTGTGATCCCTTGGGAGAAGGAGCTGGTTTGTCTTTGGGATACGATGGCAGAACAGCAGAGCTCTTCTGAGAGTGAGGCTAGCACTAGCAGCACTGTCTTGAGGCAGAGATCGAGGAAACAAAAGCCCTCTTATGTATGGGATTATTTTACTTTTCCTGAAGGCCAGCAAAAGGTAAATGCACCCTTAGTGACTTGTAAGCTGTGTAAGCGTGTACTTTCTAGAGGTAATCCTAACAGGAAGTATTCCTTTGGGAATCACACCATGAAGAGACACCTCCAGGATGTACAAAGAAGGACACATGGTCATCTTTTTGGAGGTAACTCTTCAGAAAGACAAGCCAGTACATCCACAGCAGCTCAGCCTGAACCATCATCTGCAGGGCTGACTCCTTCTTCTGCAGGTCAGGTGAGCCCTTCATCTGTGGGGGGAGAATCTCCTTTTGCTGGCCCTCTGGAAATCAACCCTCGATTTCGGAAGGTTGATATTCGATGCACATTTTGTCAAGATCTAATTTGCTATAGGGAGACCAGTGTTTCCCTAGTGAACAACAAAATAGATCAGCACATTTGTCGCTTTGAATAATTTTCCCATGCTTCCTTTCCTCTGTCCCTGCATGAACACAACGGTTCTTTTAAGAGCCAACCTTATCTTTCATCTTTTTTTTACATATGTTTTTAAAAACTTTTTTTTATTTTTTTTTACCGTACGCGTACGGTGCGCGTACTTTTTTTTTTTTTTTTTTTAAAAAAACACTAAAAATCAATAAACACATTACAAGGTCCTTGAGAGACTACAATTATTATTATTGACTTACCATACTCACTGAAAAAATATTTATTCAGTTGTTTTTTTAAAAAATAGTTTTAAAAATGTTTGTAGTTTTCGAAAATTTTCTATATCTATCTGGAAAAAAAGAAAAAAGTATTAATATTTTTAAAACATTTTATAATACAGTACACATATTTACATTTTTTTCCATAAAATATTTTTGCCTTATTTTTGCTGTTTTCAGAATATATTGCATTTCACTATAAATTGTGAAAGCAATTGCATTCATCATTTTACAGCGGGCAAAAAAAAATAACAATCACAAAGATTGTATTAAAAAAGCCCTGATTCTTTTTTTACTTAAACTTAACATTATAGAAATGCATAATATTCTAAAAAAAATCATCTAATACCAATACTTATTTCTTTAAAATACCGTCTGATATGTTTGTTTCAGAAGTATAATCACAATATTATATCTCAAATAACTCCAAAATACATCTGATTTCATTTCATTTAGACCAAATAGTAATTTTAAAATTCTTTTTTGATTAAATTTCCAATGGTAATCCAATAAAATTCTAAAGTTTTATTTGTACAGATCTCACCGATTCTCTGTAACAATTCCTTTATTGTATTTAAATATATTACTACATTTCTTTTCACAATAGTCACAAAACGAAATTTCTATGCCAATTTGAATGCACACTAACTGCTCTTTTTTTTGGGCAAGTGAAAATCACTTTTACAAACTGTCACATTATGAAACCACTTTTCAGATTTTTTAAAAAGCCCATGTCCAGACTGCTACACTACAGCAAGGGCAACCAGCCTTAGTGATGCTGAATGTATTTGCATTACAGACTGAAACCTGAAAACCCCACTCGCTTGTAAATACTGTGCATGACTATACATGGCAAGCACATGGGTGTGTGCTAAGACTCTGCTTCTTCCCCCAAAAATTCGCTCCCCCTTTCCATCTAATGCAACTGTGAAATCACCAGAGCAAGACGCAATAAATCTCTGCCTATAATTCCTCTCTGCACACAGAGTCATGTTTTCACATTAGTCCCAAAACGAAATTTCTTTGCCAATTTGAAAGCACACTTACTGCTCTTTTTTTTTTCGGCGCAAGTGAAAATCACTTTTACAGACTGACACATTATGAAACCACTTTTTTTGATTTATTTAAATGCACATGTCCAAACTGTTTTTTCAGACCACCACCATGTGTATTCTCGGTGACTGCCTACACTCCAGCAAGAGCAACCAGCCTTAGTGATGCTGAATGTATTTGCATTACAGACTGAAACCTGAAAACCCCACTCGCTTGTAAATACTGTGCATGACTATACATGGCAAGCACATGGGTGTGTGCTAAGACTCTACTTCTTCCCCCAAAAATTCGCTCCCCCTTTCCATCTAATGCAACTGTGAAATCACCAGAGCAATACGCAATAAATCTCTGCCTATAATTCCTCTCTGCACACAGAGTCATGTTTTCACATTAGTCCCAAAACTAAATTTCTTTGCCAATTTGAAAGCACACTTACTGCTCTTTTTTTTTTCGGGGCAAGTGAAAATCACTTTTTACAAGTGAAAATCACTTTTACAGACTGACACATTATGAAACCACTTTTTTTGATTTATTTAAATGCACATGTCCAAACTGTTTTTTCAGACCACCACCATGTGTATTCTCGGTGACTGCCTACACTCCAGCAAGGGCAACCAGCCTTAGTGATGCTGAATGTATTTGCATTACAGACTGAAACCTGAAAACCCCACTCGCTTGTAAATACTGTGCATGACTATACATGGCAAGCACATGGGTGTGTGCTAAGACTCTGCTTCTTCCCCCAAAAATTCGCTCCCCCTTTCCATCTAATGTAACTGTGAAATCACCAGAGCAATACGCAATAAATCTCTGCCTATAATTCCTCTCTGCACACAGAGTCATGATTTCACATTAGTCCCAAAACGAAATTTCTTTGCCAATTTGAAAGTACACTTACTGCTCTTTTTTTTTCGGGGCAAGTGAAAATCACTTTTTACAAGTGAAAATCACTTTTACAGACTGACACATTATGAAACCACTTTTTTTGATTTATTTAAATGCACATGTCCAAACTGTTTTTTCAGACCACCACCATGTGTATTCTCGGTGACTGCCTACACTCCAGCAAGGGCAACCAGCCTTAGTGATGCTGAATGTATTTGCATTACAGACTGAAACCTGAAAACCCCACTCGCTTGTAAATACTGTGCATGACTATACATGGCAAGCACATGGGTGTGTGTGCTAAGACTCTGCTTCTTCCCCCAAAAATTCGCTCCCCCTTTCCATCTAATGCAACTGTGAAATCACCAGAGCAATACGCAATAAATCTCTGCCTATAATTCCTCTCTGCACACAGAGTCATGTTTTCACATTAGTCCCAAAACGAAATTTCTTTGCCAATTTGAAAGCACACTTACTGCTCTTTTTTTTTTCGGGGCAAGTGAAAATCACTTTTACAGACTGACACATTATGAAACCACCATGTGTAACTACAACAAAAACAATTTCCATTTCTATTATTCATTTCTTAAGTTACCACATACATCCCCTCTCAAACTGTAAACTCACCTTTAAAATTAGTTAGTTGTGAAAGAAATGTGACACTCAAACAGCAGATTATCAGAGCCAGGATCTCTGTTGTGTTCACCTCTCTCCTCTCAGCAGAACCAGATAATGGCAAACTTTCCCTCTATTTTTCCACACATATACTTGTAAGTTTCAAATCTCAGTGCTTCCCCCTTTTTTTCAAATGTAATCACACATTTCTATTGGTTGAAAACCAACCCTTTTCCAAAAGTACCCTTCCCCCAACTTGACTTCTGCCTAGTACCCTTCCCCCAACTTGACTTCTGCCTGCTACCATAGCAACAGCTCATGGAACACTGCTGTGTTGAGTTAGGTCAGAAGTTCGCCAAACAATGTTTCAATTCCACAGAGCAAGAGTGCTTGACTTTTCAAACCTAACAGCAAATCCATAGTACTGTTCTTTGGTTACACATTTTTTACCAATACAAAACATGCTTCTATTAATTTACACATACAGCCTAGTTTTTATTCTAGAATGGTATGAAACAGCCAATCAGTTCTTTTTGTTTTGAAAAAAATATGTATGCCTCCATTTCCAAACTGTCTTTCTTTTCATATTGCCATTCTACTGAAAGACACCTCCTGAGTGCATCCAGTTCTCCTTTGAAGATGTTCACAGTGTGGATTGTAGGGCACAGCTATGTCTTCTGGAGTGAAAAGTTTGCAGAGAAAACAGGTATGGTGAGAGACCTTGCTTTGCCAAATGTAGACATTAAATGGATTGGTCAGAGAGGGTTAAAGTGGCACCAATTGATGCCATTGGTGAAATCCTTCATTCAAATCCAACACCCTGACCTCATAATAGTGCACTGTGGTGGCAATGACCTAGGCACTTTGACTGGGGTAGGTCTGGAAATGCTTATGAAGGACACCTTTGCACAACTGTTTACACTTTTCCCTAAAACTGCCTTTGTGTTTTCCAACATATGCCAAAGGCAAAAATGGAACTGGTCCAATCATTTCTGTCCACAGATTGACAAAGCAAGAAAGCACGTCAACAAATCTGTTTCTGCTTTCCTCCGTGACTATGGTATGGGTGCCATTTACCACAACAACTTGCGTTATGACATGCAAGACATTTATAGAGGAGATGGTGTGCACTTCAATGATGAAGGGAACAGAGTCTTCCTCTTGAACCTTAGACTCTGCATCGGTACTTACTTGTAGGTACCACTAAAAAAATGACTTCATAAACACAACAGCTCTTTTTAGAGCTCCCTAATTTCTAAACTCTTAAATCTGCTTTTCATTTATTTATTTTTATTTTTTTTACCGTACGCTTACCGTAAGCTTACCGTACGCGTACCCCGTGATTTTTTTTAAAATCAATAAATGTTTTTTTTGTACTTTTCTGTCCTTCTTTGACCCCCTTACAAATGTTAGGGGGTCTGTAACTCTCCTCATTGCCCCCTTTCCTTGTTTTCACTCTTTTTTTTCAGAGTGAAATACACAAAATGGCGGCCGCCGCTTCCTGGTTTCGGCCGATTCGAATGTTTACTAAGATCTAAGAGCCAATCAGAATCGCGCTCGCGCACGCCACCGTACGCTTACCGTAAGCGTACGGTAAGCGTACCGTAAGCGGGCTCAGATATATATATTGATTTAAAGGCTATTTTCTCAGAATCTACTGAACAGATTTACACCAAACCTACAAAAGGCACTTCCTTGACCTAGGGACTACCTCTCTGCCAAATTTTGAGTAATTCTGTTCAGCCGTTCGGGCTGTAGCTCGTTCTAAAGGTCCTATGGAAAAATGCATGGGAAAAACGCGTTTTGGGACCCCCCTTTTATCTCAGCCCCCGCTTGACGGATCCCCCCGAGACTTTCAGGGTAGGAGCGGAGCGTAGCGCCCCACCTATTTTGAGAAATTCGCGAGGATTCGTCGACCGGCGCCAAAGTTATTCAAAATAGAATGTTGAGGTTTTCCTATGGAAACGTGGTCCTAACTATAACTACCTACTGGCGACCGCCAGTAGGTAATATGTATGTATATACATATATATATATATATCCAGGCTCCAAAGTCCCACCTTGTTGCTGAACTCTTCAGGCGGGTGCTTTCATACGCGAGGTGGGGATCGCGTAAAGTATTCCAGCTCAGTCACAAAAAGATGTGAAGCACTCACGGGGCAACAGGTTGGTAGGTAAGCACTTCTTTATTGAAAAACGCGTTTCGGCGTGATGCCTTCATCAGTTTCACGAGGTGCTGTATATTCCCGGTCTGCTCGTTGGTATAAATATACTGTCCTCAGTTCTCATTGGATCTTCCCGGGCCAATGGCAGGGCACTCCCACTCTCTTCCACCAATGTGACAATCTTTCACATAGCCCTCTTGGCCCAACACCATGTCCCCCTCGCCAGCTGGTGCATCTACGATATATCCGCAGGCGTCGGTCAAATGGCTCGGCGTCTTGAGACTTGTATAGCTCACGACCTAGATGGTCGACGGTGCACGCATTGCAGCAGCGGTTCAAGCAATGTAAATCCAGGCTCCAAAGTCCCACCTTGTTGCTGAACTCTTCAGGCGGGTGCTTTCATACGCGAGGTGGGGATCGCGTAAAGTATTCCAGCTCAGTCACAAAAAGATGTGAAGCACTCACGGGGCAACAGGTTGGTAGGTAAGCACTTCTTTATTGAAAAACGCGTTTCGGCGTGATGCCTTCATCAGTTTCACGAGGTGCTGTATATTCCCGGTCTGCTCGTTGGTATAAATATACTGTCCTCAGTTCTCATTGGATCTTCCCGGGCCAATGGCAGGGCACTCCCACTCTCTTCCACCAATGTGACAATCTTTCACATAGCCCTCTTGGCCCAACACCATGTCCCCCTCGCCAGCTGGTGCATCTACGATATATCCGCAGGCGTCGGTCAAATGGCTCGGCGTCTTGAGACTTGTATAGCTCACGACCTAGATGGTCGACGGTGCACACATTGCAGCAGCGGTTCAAGCAATGTAAATCCAGGCTCCAAAGTCCCACCTTGTTGCTGAACTCTTCAGGCGGGTGCTTTCATACGCGAGGTGGGGATCGCGTAAAGTATTCCAGCTCAGTCACAAAAAGATGTGAAGCACTCACGGAGCAACAGGTTGGTAGGTAAGCACTTCTTTATTGAAAAACGCGTTTCGGCGTGATGCCTTCATCAGTTTCACGAGGTGCTGTATATTCCCGGTCTGCTCGTTGGTATAAATATACTGTCCTCAGTTCTCATTGGATCTTCCCGGGCCAATGGCAGGGCACTCCCACTCTCTTCCACCAATGTGACAATCTTTCACATAGCCCTCTTGGCCCAACACCATGTCCCCCTCGCCAGCTGGTGCATCTACGATATATCCGCAGGCGTCGGTCAAATGGCTCGGCGTCTTGAGACTTGTATAGCTCACGACCTAGATGGTCGACGGTGCACGCATTGCAGCAGCGGTTCAAGCAATGTAAATCCAGGCTCCAAAGTCCCACCTTGTTGCTGAACTCTTCAGGCGGGTGCTTTCAAACGCGAGGTGGGGATCGCGTAAAGTATTCCAGCTCAGTCACAAAAAGATGTGAAGCACTCACGGGGCAACAGGTTGGTAGGTAAGCACTTCTTTATTGAAAAACGCGTTTCGGCGTGATGCCTTCATCAGTTTCACGAGGTGCTGTATATTCCCGGTCTGCTCGTTGGTATAAATATACTGTCCTCAGTTCTCATTGGATCTTCCCGGGCCAATGGCAGGGCACTCCCACTCTCTTCCACCAATGTGACAATCTTTCACATAGCCCTCTTGGCCCAACACCATGTCCCCCTCGCCAGCTGGTGCATCTACGATATATCCGCAGGCGTCGGTCAAATGGCTCGGCGTCTTGAGACTTGAATAGCTCACGACCTAGATGGTCGACGGTGCACGCATTGCAGCAGCGGTTCAAGCAATGTAAATCCAGGCTCCAAAGTCCCACCTTGTTGCTGAACTCTTCAGGCGGGTGCTTTCATACGCGAGGTGGGGATCGCGTAAAGTATTCCAGCTCAGTCACAAAAAGATGTGAAGCACTCACGGGGCAACAGGTTGGTAGGTAAGCACTTCTTTATTGAAAAACGCGTTTCGGCGTGATGCCTTCATCAGTTTCACGAGGTGCTGTATATTCCCGGTCTGCTCGTTGGTATAAATATACTGTCCTCAGTTCTCATTGGATCTTCCCGGGCCAATGGCAGGGCACTCCCACTCTCTTCCACCAATGTGACAATCTTTCACATAGCCCTCTTGGCCCAACACCATGTCCCCTCGCCAGCTGGTGCATCTACGATATATCCGCAGGCGTCGGTCAAATGGCTCGGCGTCTTGAGACTTGTATAGCTCACGACCTAGATGGTCGACGGTGCACGCATTGCAGCAGCGGTTCAAGCAATGTAAATCCAGGCTCCAAAGTCCCACCTTGTTGCTGAACTCTTCAGGCGGGTGCTTTCATACGCGAGGTGGGGATCGCGTAAAGTATTCCAGCTCAGTCACAAAAAGATGTGAAGCACTCACGGGGCAACAGGTTGGTAGGTAAGCACTTCTTTATTGAAAAACGCGTTTCGGCGTGATGCCTTCATCAGTTTCACGAGGTGCTGTATATTCCCGGTCACATTGGTGGAAGAGAGTGGGAGTGCCCTGCCATTGGCCCGGGAAGATCCAATGAGAACTGAGGACAGTATATTTATACCAACGAGCAGACCGGGAATATACAGCACCTCGTGAAACTGATGAAGGCATCACGCCGAAACGCGTTTTTCAATAAAGAAGTGCTTACCTACCAACCTGTTGCCCCGTGAGTGCTTCACATCTTTTTGTGACTGAGCTGGAATACTTTACGCGATCCCCACCTCGCGTATGAAAGCACCCGCCTGAAGAGTTCAGCAACAAGGTGGGACTTTGGAGCCTGGATTTACATTGCTTGAACCGCTGCTGCAATGCGTGCACCGTCGACCATCTAGGTCGTGAGCTATACAAGTCTCAAGACGCCGAGCCATTTGACCGACGCCTGCGGATATATCGTAGATGCACCAGCTGGCGAGGGGGACATGGTGTTGGGCCAAGAGGGCTATGTGAAAGATTGTCACATTGGTGGAAGAGAGTGGGAGTGCCCTGCCATTGGCCCGGGAAGATCCAATGAGAACTGAGGACAGTATATTTATACCAACGAGCAGACCGGGAATATACAGCACCTCGTGAAACTGATGAAGGCATCACGCCGAAACGCGTTTTTCAATAAAGAAGTGCTTACCTACCAACCTGTTGCCCCGTGAGTGCTTCACATCTTTTTGTGACTGAGCTGGAATATATATATATATATATCAATCCAATTAATAAACTATTATTTTTAATTCATTTTCAAAACTTTACAATTATACGGAGAAAAATATATCAATAATTTAAAATCTAAGAAAAAAACATTCTATTATAAATTTAAATATTAAACTATTAAATAATATTTAAACTTACATTTCCCAATACTGTCATTGCAAAATTGGGGAAAGTGTTCGATAGCGGAGAGGTAAAAAGCTATTATTCCCACTCCAATAACTACAACAGTATAGAAAGGGTAAAAATTACTATTCCCACTCCAATGAGTGCAACAGTAGGGTAATTGTTGGATAGTAGAGGGATTACATTGACGATTCCAACTTCAGTCAGTGCAACAGTAGGGAAAGTGTTGGATACCGTAGGGGTAAGATTCACTATTCCCACTCCAGTGAGTGCAGCAGTAGGGAAAGTATTGGATATCGGAGGGGTAAAAATTTCTATACCCACTCCAGTGAGTGAAATAGTAGGGAAAGTGTTGGATAGCAGAGGGGTACTATTCCAACTCCAACAGTAGGGAAAGTGTTCGAAAGTGAAGGGGTAAAAATTACTATTTCCACTCCAGTGAGTACAGCAGTAGGGTAAGTGTTGGATAGCGGAGGGATTATATTTACTATTCAAACTCCAGTCAGTGCAACAGCAGGGAATTTAATAATAAATAAATAAAAAATATTCATTAATTTAATATAATTAAATTACTTCCAACCCTAGTCCCCTATAAACCCATAACCTGCTACGGAACTAAAAAACCAAAAGAAAAAATTAAAACATTAATAACTACAAAAAATGGTATACATATATTAAAAAATATAAACAATTTTTATACAAAAAAATACATCACACACATTTAAAACATATACTAAAATGCATAACATTAATTAAAAGATCGATATTTTTAACAACTATATTTTTGTAAACATTATTAAACACTTCGATATTTTTTAATACAATATTCCTTAACTTAAGTTGATATTCTGGACCACAATATTCTTGCTGTCAATATTTCTGACTCGAAATTTCTGCCAGTTGATATTTAAAAATTAATATTCTGACTCATCGCCATTAGGAGACAGCAGAAATAAGGTAATGAGTGAAGAAACATCCTAGGAACTCTAAAACCTGAAGTGCCATTCTTTGTTGTCTTCACACTGTCCATTCGATCACAGAACATGCTCCTAAAATGTTTTTTGTATTGCAGAATGTATACAACCCTGTTTCTTTAATTCCTCAAAGTTTTAAGGCACAGTCCCAACAATACCAAACTGCCAGAGACCTGCTGTGGATAGCCAACACAAGATGCATCACTACTGCAATCAATAATGCCTCAGTTTCACAATTAGCCTCTATCCTGCATGATGGCACATCTGTCCTTGGCATAGTGCGGATCACTAACCTTAGCTGAATATAGTACACTGGACACAATAACCTGATCAGAAAGTTAGAGTGACAAAGTATATGCAAATCACCGCTGTTAGACTTGGCATCTTTAGGCGTGTTTCCCCTGAGTTTTTGCTTTCTGACCTCCCGGTTTTTCTGGTGTAATGATTCTGCGCACTTTACTCACTGCTGATCAGTGGTAAAGTGCAAGTGCTCCTGTAGTAAAATGTGTTATGGATTGGTGTGTCCATGATTGGCCTATTTGATTTATGTTTCAGTCTCTAGTAAAGTGCACTGCGAGTGCCAGGGCCCATGAATCAAATGCTCTTGGTGGGCTGCAGCTCTGGACTGTGCCACCCACGCAAACAGCCCTTAAAGTGTAACTCTGGCCTGCCATTGCAGATCCTGTGTGCAACCTGGGGCTGCCATCTCGACTTGGCAAGTGCACACACTTGCCAGTCCCTAAACCTTCCCTTTTCTACATGTTAGTTACCCCTAAGGTAGGCCCAAGGTACCCCCATGGGCAGGGTGCATTGCACGTGAAAGATAGGACATGCCCTGGTGTGTGTGGCATGACCTAATAGTGAATTACAGCCTATTTTGTTTTTCACTGTTGCAAGGCTACCTGTCCCCATAGGCCAGGATGGGCAGTTTGATTATAACATCTGATAATCCTAACTGACCCAGGGAACATGGTAGAAATTCAAGTTTAGTATGCCTGAACTCAGAATGATAAAAAAAATGCATCTTTTAGCGAAGTTGGTTTTAACATTCTGTGTTTGAAAATACCACTTTTAGAAAGTAGGTATTTTCTTACCTAACCATCCAGCCTGCCTCTGCTAGCTTGTGTATTGTCTGTCTAGTTTGAAAGTGACAGGGGCTGGGGAGACTCCAGGAGACAGGGTGAGTCAGCACAGGGGTAAAAAGACCTATCTGCATGTAGAGTGGTGGGAGGAGTAGCTCCTGGGTCTGAATAGGGCTGTGCCTGCCTTCCACAATACTGGTTCCTCCTCCTGTGGTGCGTCTGAGGACCCTGGCCCACACTGACAAAGGAAGAAGGTGCCCACTGGCAGAATGCACCCAGAACTGGTTTGGACTAGGTATAGGACCCTCTGCCTTCAGAGGACAAAGGATTTGCTGATATAAATATTGGGGCCCAGACCCCAAGACTTTAGAACTTTTTTGGGATCAAGAAGACTGCCAAGAAGAAGAGCTGGAGAAGCTGCGAGGAGGAACTACCACTTTGCTGTGTGCTTTGGTATGTTGGCCTGCAGTGGCTGCTTCTGTCTTGGGCAGTGAAAGTACTGGACTGAACTTTCTGCAATCTACTTTTGGGAGTTACTCCAAGGGCTTGAGGTAGAGCGTGCCCCCCTGTTCAAGAAGTCTCAGGAACAGCAAAGACGTCAAGCTCTTCTGCCCTCACCCCAGGGACTGCGTGTTTTGTGCTGCAACAGAGGAAAAGCAACCCAACGACGTCGATGCTGCCGCTGCCGACTTCGTGTCCTGATGGCACCGCAGAGGGCACCGCCAGACTGCCGCACCGCTACCCTGGTCTCACTGACGGTGCCTGCTGACGCCGCCACCGGGCAGCTGCTCACACCGCGCGCGACCTGTGGGTACCGCACTTCGCACACCTTCGGTATCCCGACAACGTCCCTCCACGCCGAAATCGATGCCGCTGCTTGCACTGTGGTTTGAGGGCACCGCTCGTAAAGCTACATGATGCACTGCCCTCATCCCGCACTGCAGCCTTGGCCTACCGACGCCGGTGCCATCAACTCCAGTACGTCAGCCGATGGCAGCGCTTCAGCATCGATGACGCCGCTGCTTGCACCATGACCTGCCAGCACCGTGACGAGCACCGCCTTCATCTCACACCGTGACCCCGGTCTCACCGACGGGGCCATCTGATGCCACCACTGAGCCGCTGCTCGCACTGCGACCTAGGGGCACCGCACCCTGCACCGCTGCACTTCGCACTGCAGCATCCAATGCCTGCCGGCGCTCCTGACTTCAACAAAGAGGAGTTTGATCTGCAACGCGTGGGCCCCAACAACTTCTGCACCGACCTATGGAACCGATACCTGCGGACGCCGTGTTTTCGGAAGCTCAACAAGAGGTCTTTGATGCCCTGCATTTCTGAAAGGTACTGTTTGTGGCAGGGTGCATTGTTCGAGAAAAGTAGAACATGCCCTGGTGTGTGTGGCATGACCTAATAGTGAAATACAGCCTATTTTGTTTTTCAGTGTTGCAAGGCTACCTGTCCCCATAGGCCAGGATGGGCAGTTTGAATATAACATCTTATAATCCTAACTGACCCAGGGAACATGGTAGAAATTCAAGTATAGTATGCCTGAACTCAGAATGATAAAAAAAATGCATCTTTTAGCGAAGTTGGTTTTAACATTCTGTGTTTGAAAATACCACTTTTAGAAATTAGGTATTTTCTTACCTAACCATCCAGCCTGCCTCTGCTAGCTTGTGTATTGTCTGTCTAGTTTGAAAGTGACAGGGGCTGGGGAGACTCCAGGAGACAGGGTGAGTCAGCACAGGGGTAAAAAGACCTATCTGCATGTAGAGTGGTGGGAGGAGTAGCTCCTGGGTCTGAATAGGGCTGTGCCTGCCTTCCACAAAACTGGTTCCACCTCCTGTGGTGCGTCTGAGGACCCTGGCCCACACTGACAAAGGAAGAAGGTGCCCACTGGCAGAATGCACCCAGAACTGGTTTGGACTAGGTATAGGACCCTCTGCCTTCAGAGGACAAAGGATTTGCTGATATAAATATTGGGGCCCAGACCCCAAGACTTTAGAACTCTTTTGGGATCAAGAAGACTGCCAAGAAGAAGAGCTGGAGAAGCTGCGAGGAGGAACTACCACTTTGCAGTGTGCTTTGCTATGTTGGCCTGCAGTGGCTGCTTCTGTCTTGGGCAGTGAAAGTACTGGACTGAACTTTCTGCAATCTACTTTTGGGAGTTACTCCAAGGGCAAGAGGTAGAGCGTGCACCCTGTTCAAGAAGTCTCAGGAACAGCAAAGACGTCAAGCTCTTCTGCCCTCACCCCGGGGACTGCGTGTTTTGTGCTGCAACAGAAGAAAAGCAACCCAACGACGTCGATGGTGCCGCTGCCGACTTCGTGTCCTGATGGCACCGCAGAGGGCACCGCCGGACTGCCGCACCGCTACCCTGGTCTCACTGACGGTGCCTGCTGATGCCGCTACCAAGCAGCTGCTCACACCGCGACCTGTGGGTACCGCACTTCGCACACCTTCGGTATCCCGACAATGTCCCTCCACGCCGAAATCGATGCTGCTGCTTGCACTGTGGTTTGAGGGCACCGCTCGTAAAGCTACATGATGCACTGCCCTCATCCCGCACTGCAGCCTTGGCCTACCAACACCGGTGCCATCAACTCCAGTCCGTCCGCCGATGGCAGCGCTTCAGCATCGATGACGCCGCTGCTTGCACCATGAGCTGCCAGCACCGTGACGAGCACCGCCTTCATCTCACACCGTGACCCCGGTCTCACCGACGGGGTCATCTGATGCCGCCACTGAGCCGCTGCTCGCACCGCGACCTAGGGGCACCGCACCCTGCACCGCTGCACTTCGCGCTGCAGCATCAAATGCCTGCCGGCGCTCCTGACTTCAACAAAGAGGAGTTCGATCTGCAATGCGTGGGCCCCGACAACTTCTGCACCGACCTATGGAACCGATACCTGCAGACGCCGTGTTTTCGGAAGCTCAACAAGAGGTCTTTGATGCCCTGCATTTCTGAAAGGTACTGTTTGTGGCAGGGTGCATTGTTCGAGAAAAGTAGAACATGCCCTGGTGTGTGTAGCATGACCTAATAGTGAAATACAGCCTATTTTGTTTTTCAGTGTTGCAAGGCTACCTGTCCCCATAGGCCAGGATGGGCAGTTTGAATATAACATCTTATAATCCTAACTGACCCAGGGAACATGGTAGAAATTCGAGTATAGTATGCCTGAACTAAGAATGATAAAAAAGATGCATCTTTTAGCGAAGTTGGTTTTAACATTCTGTGTTTGAAAATACCACTTTTAGAAATTAGGTATTTTCTTACCTAACCATCCAGCCTGCCTCTGCTAGCTTGTGTATTGTCTGTCTAGTTTGAAAGTGACAGGGGCTGGGGAGACTCCAGGAGACAGGGTGAGTCAGCACAGGGGTAAAAAGACCTATCTGCATGTAGAGTGGTGGGAGGAGTAGCTCCTGGGTCTGAATAGGGCTGTGCCTGCCTTCCACAATACTGGTTCCACCTCCTGTGGTGCGTCTGAGGACCCTGGCCCACACTGACAAAGGAAGAAGGTGCCCACTGGCAGAATGCACCCAGAACTGGTTTGGACTAGGTATAGGACCCTCTGCCTTCAGAGGACAAAGGATTTGCTGATATAAATATTGGGGCCCAGACCCCAAGACTTTAGAACTCTTTTGGGATCAAGAAGACTGCCAAGAAGAAGAGCTGGAGAAGCTGCGAGGAGGAACTACCACTTTGCAGTGTGCTTTGCTATGTTGGCCTGCAGTGGCTGCTTCTGTCTTGGGCAGTGAAAGTACTGGACTGAACTTTCTGCAATCTACTTTTGGGAGTTACTCCAAGGGCAAGAGGTAGAGCGTGCACCCTGTTCAAGAAGTCTCAGGAACAGCAAAGACGTCAAGCTCTTCTGCCCTCACCCCGGGGACTGCGTGTTTTGTGCTGCAACAGAAGAAAAGCAACCCAACGACGTCGATGGTGCCGCTGCCGACTTCGTGTCCTGATGGCACCGCAGAGGGCACCGCCGGACTGCCGCACCGCTACCCTGGTCTCACTGACGGTGCCTGCTGACGCCGCTACCAAGCAGCTGCTCACACCGCGACCTGTGGGTACCGCACTTCGCACACCTTCGGTATCCCGACAATGTCCCTCCACGCCGAAATCGATGCTGCTGCTTGCACTGTGGTTTGAGGGCACCGCTCGTAAAGCTACATGATGCACTGCCCTCATCCCGCACTGCAGCCTTGGCCTACCAACACCGGTGCCATCAACTCCAGTCCGTCCGCCGATGGCAGCGCTTCAGCATCGATGACGCCGCTGCTTGCACCATGAGCTGCCAGCACCGTGACGAGCACCGCCTTCATCTCACACCGTGACCCCGGTCTCACCGACGGGGCCATCTGATGCCGCCACTGAGCCGCTGTTCGCACCGCGACCTAGGGGCACCGCACCCTGCACCGCTGCACTTCGCGCTGCAGCATCAAATGCCTGCCGGCGCTCCTGACTTCAACAAAGAGGAGTTCGATCTGCAATGCGTGGGCCCCGACAACTTCTGCACCGACCTATGGAACCGATGCCTGCGGACACCGTGTTTTCGGAAGCTCAACGAGAGGTCTTTGATGCCCTGCATTATCTGAAAGGTACTGTTTGTGGGTCTTCCCGACACCATAGCTGGCCCGCGACACCGCGGTTAGCCAGAACTGTTTGGATTCGTGTTCTCACAGCACCGTGATAGCCCCGGACGGAGCTATCGACATCAAGGAATTGTTTTTCAAGATTATTTTGATAACTGAAGATTTTTAAGTACTATATCGTGGATTTTTATCATTTGTGGTCTTGTCTTAAGTATATAAAAATATTGGATATTTTTCTAAACTGGTGTGGTGTCCTTTTGTAGTGCTTACACTGTATTACTGCTGGTTATGTGCAAATGCTTTACACACTGCCTCTAAGATAAGCCTGACTGCTCGTGCCAAGCTACCAAGGGGGTGAGCAGGGGTTATTTTAGGAGTGTAACTCCCTTATCCTGACTGCGAAGAAGGGTTCCAATTTGGACAAAGGAGCAAGCCCTTGCCAAGTAGAGACCCCCATTTCTAACATTGATTGTCAGCGGTGAGGATAGGACTTGTGTTTGCACTTGACTTACAGTGATTGGTGTGCAGTACTACCATATCGCAGACCACTACGTACCTCATACTGGTTCTTTTTCTTTTTGACCTTTTATTGATCTTGCCAGTTTAAACTTGCTACTTCATCATGCCTGAATGAAGAGAATCATCTGTTGCATCCCTGGAAATTGCTTTTGAGGGGGATAGGTTGGAATCCTGCAATGTGAAAGAATTGAAAGTGATTTGCAAGAACCTGAAAGTCCAAGTCAGAGGCCTCACTAGGAAGGATGAGCTACAAAAGGCGCTGAGGGCCTGGGTAGCAGCCAGACAGGCCAGCTAGCAGTCTGGTGGTCTCAGTGGAGAGGCAGAGGAGCCTATTTCTAGGGTGGATGTGCTTTTGGGAGGGGGGAAACCCGCCAGGCCAGGCAGCAGATGCTTCTCCCCAGAGGAGCTGGAGGACAAGCGGGGTGCAAGGAAGGTAGCAACTGAGATAGAGAAGCTCAAACTAGCCATGGAAGAGAAAATAATTTTGTTAGATTATGGGATCAGAATGAAGGAGCTGGATCGAAGGAGTAGAACCAGCTCAGATGGTGGCAGCAATTCATCAGGACAGGCAGACAGAATTGTACACATCCCTAAGAATGTCAGCAGAGAGGTTAAAAAGGGAGATGACAAACAGAGGTGGTTTCAGGGTTATGAGGCAGCGATACACATCAATGGGATCCGTGAAAATAATTGGGGAGCAGGATTGTGGCCTCTGTTTCCAGAGAAATGCAGGGATACTTTGACAACTTTGGGTAAGGGGCATAACCTCACCTATGCTGATATGAAGGAAGCCCTTCTCACTATATATGGTCTCACTCCTGAGAAGTACAGGGATCAGTTTAGGTCCAGTAAGAAGTTTGAAGCCAACACTTGGTTGGAATGTAAGGATATGTTTTGCAGGTCGCTGGATGGCAGGGTGAAGGGCAGTAATGTGACAGATTTTCAGGGGCTCTACAATTTGATTGCATGGGAGCACTTGTTTAATCTTTGTTTTGCAGATCTGCGCCAGCACCTAGTTGATAGTAAGCTGACTGACCCCAGGAAGCTTGCTATGGAGGCGGACTGCTGGGTGAGTACCAGGGTCCACAAGAAAGTGTTTGGGGGAGACTGAGCCAAAGGTGGACAGGGTCCGCAGCAGAAAAGTAGGGGGGACAAGGGTAAAGCACAGGAGTTCTCTAAAGGGCCCAAAACTAATACCCAGGGTAAAGGTTCCCATCCCCCAGGAAATAAGAAGAAAGGGGTCTTCACAGGAAAGCCTGCTGAGACTGCCCCCACAAGTTTTTTCATGTGACCAGGTGGGTCACCTGAAGGGCGACACCAAGTGCCCAAAGGGGATGCAGCCACCCACCGGTGGGCAGACCAATGTGTTGGCTAGTGTAGCGCTTGAGGAGGAGGGGTACCCACAGGAGGATAGAGATCCCGCAGAAATGACCCTCGTCTCACTAGGGGTCAGTGAGTTGGTAAAGAGTAAGACACATATGGAATCCCTGGGTCTAAAAAAGTGCAAAAATATTCAACAATAGGAAGTAACAGTTGAGCCATAGACTATCCCACACAGACTTAGCTGTGGAGAATTTCCTTATTAGGATGAAATCCCTCACTCACCAGAGGTGACATGCTTCATCATATGGGATTCTCCTCTCGAAGGAAAGACCTAGTTCCTTCGAGGGCTACAACCCCCTCTCTGAGAGGGAGGAGCTCAGGGATGTTTTGAGATATCTGATTATACGATATTCTAAATCCACATGTGATGAGCAAAAAAATGTGAGCAAGGGCGCAGCGCAAAGAAAACATGAAATGTGAGGAAAGTGTGACTAAAACTGGCTAGGGGGCATCAAATATGGGTTTTATTCAGGAGCACCCTCGGCCAGGATTAAAAGCAGTTCATCAGCGACATGGATTTAAGTCGCAGTGATATAGTGAAGAGTGATGGTCGACATGTTTCTGCCTAAGCTGCCCCTAGATTGGGCGAGGCTTTCTTCAGGACCTATATAAATGCTGCTGCTATAGTGCTAAAAAAATATGTAGACAAAGGATACAAAAGACAAACGTGTTCAAAACTCTGACTGCTCCGGAAGCTGAGATTACCTATTGGAGACAGAAGCAACTTAAGAAATTCATGAAACCTGTGTGAGGAGGATCAGTCTTTAAGCATAAAATTACTGTGATGAAACAAAGAAAGGATTCTTACCCGCAACTGCTGGGTAACAAACTAACCGCTCAGGATGGGGGCAGCGCTCTATAAGGAGGGTAATAATAAAGAAACTGTTTCAAGAAAATATATCCTGTACTTCTCTCGGCATAGTTGACAGGTTAATTATGTCATACAGCCTGGTCACGAATCAATTTAGAAGCAGAAATGTGGGACAAACCGGTGGAGCACAAGAACTCCCTATATATCTAGCATACGTAATGCTTGAAATCCTCAATTGTATGTCCAAAGGAGCAGGCCACACATAGAGCAAAAAGCAACAATTTAACAACATTACATATGGACATCATTACAAAATTAGGTAGGTGTCCATAAAGAAAAGCGATACAATCAGACCCAATGATCAATAATCAAAAACAAGGGGGACTGCTAGGTGTAGCAGAAATACCACCCTTAGTAATCAATTTTAGGAAAACCAAAGGGACTGTCACATCACAATTTCAATAGGCAAAGTACAATGTGTAAAAGCTGCGCCCCGGCACTCACCTATCCGTCTATACACCGAGCTCAGAATGAGCCTACAACCGGAGGAGAATGTCGGTGGCGAGTGCGCTCGTTTATGTAGTGCCCGGATGGTTCAGGGTTGGGCTCGAACCTCTATCCACATTTGTGTCCACATTTGCATTCCTCAAATGAGACTCTATCAACCATCGAGATGTTACTTAGAATAAAGCTCCGGACAGCATCACACCGGTAACTTTTATCATTGCTTGTGCCCGGATAGCTATGAAAGAAAATTTCTTTAAGTACGAGGACCAACTTTTTCTCCAAGTCTCTGGCACGTCTATGGTGAGGGTTTTTGCCCCTAGTTTGGCGAACCTGTACGTTCATGCCTTTAAACAAGAACATATCTTCAGTAGCGCTAATCCTTTTATGAACCACATACGTTTACGGAAGCGCTACATCGACGATGTGCTAGTGATTTGGAGAGGAGTGTGCTGGTGGTACCCCAGCGCTTCAGGACCTTCCTACTGGGTCTGGCTCACAGCGTGCCTTTGGCAGGACATTTTGGGTGGTACAAGACCTTTAACAGGCTTGTCACTCACTTATTTTGGCCCCAAATGCGAAGGCAGTCAGATGGACACTGCAGGTCTTGCCAAACTTGCCAGGCAAGTGGCAAGAGTGGGAGGAGGGTCAAAGCTCCTCTCCAACCTTTTCCAGTTGTTGGAACACCATTTGAATGGGTAGGGATGGACATTGTGGGGCCACTGAATCCCAAGACAGCCATGGGCAACAGGTACATCCTGGTCTTGGTAGACCATGCCACCCGGTACCCAGAGGCAATCCCTCTCAGGACGACGGCGCCAGTGGTGGGCCGGGCGTTAATGGGAATCTTTTCCCGCGTGGGGTTCCCCAAAGAGGTGGTTTCTGACAGGGGGACCAATTTCATATGCAAGTATATGACATCCCTGTGGAAGGAATGTGGTGTAACCTACAAGTTCACCACTCCTTACCACCCATAAGGTAATGGTCTGGTGGTGAGATTCAACCAGACCTTGAAGGGCATGATTAAGGGTCTAACAGAACCCATGAGGCATAAGTGGGACTTCCTCTTGTCATGCCTTCTCTTTGCATACAGGGAGGTGCCTCATAAGTCTCTGGTGTTCAGTCCCTTTGAGCTCCTGTATGGCCACCCTGTCAGAGGACCTCTGAGTTTGGTGAAGGAAGGCTGGGAGGCAGCTCCCAGGAAAACTCCCCAGGATGTGTTTAGTTACATGCTGGCCTTCAGAAACCAAACTGCCCGCTTCAGGAAACTCACTCAGGCGAACCTAGAAGCAAGCCAGGAAGTAATGAAGAAGTGGTATGACCAGAATGCCACTCTGGTTGAATTTCAACCTTGGAAAAAAGTGTGGGTCAAGGCCCCAGTGGAACCTTGTGCCTTGCAAGACAAGTGGACTGGACCATTTGAGGTGGTGGAGCGCAAAAGTGACGTCACCTACCTGGTGGATTTGTGGACTCCAAGGATCCATTGCGGGTCCTCCACATGAACCGCCTCAAGCCCCACTTCGAGAGGTCTGAAGTGAGCATGCTCTTGGCGACAGATGATGGGGTGGAAGAGGAGAGTGAGCCTCTCCCTGACCTCCTTTCTACCAAGGAGCACAATGGGTCAGTGGAAGGTGTGATCCTCTCCCCTACACTGACCTCAGAACAGCAGGGGGACTGTCGCCAGTTGTTGGTATAGTTCGCCCCACTGTTCTCTTTGACCCCAAGTGTTACTCACAGGTGTACCCATGATATGGACACTGGTGACAGCCCTACTGTAAAGCACAAGAATTACAGGGTGACTGACCGGGTCAGGGCAAGCATCAAGGAGGAGGTCTCTAACATGTTGGCGTTAGGGGTGATCAAGCCCTCCAACAGTCCTTTGGCTAGCCCAGTGGTCTTGGTCCCAAAGGCTGCTGCACCCGGTGCCACTCCAGAACTGCGATTTTGTGTGGACTACCATGCGCTCAATGCTGCCACCAGGACTGACGCACACCCCATCCCCAGAGCCTGATGAGCTCATTGATCAGTTGGGACCTGCCCAGTTACTCAGCACGTTCGATTTAAACGTCTGGGTACTGGCAGATTGCCTTAACCAATGGGGCCAAGGAGAGGTCAGCATTCTCAACCCCAGAAGGTCATTACCAGTTCTGGGTGATGCCCTTTGGGTTGAAGAATGCCCCTGCCACCTTTCAGAGGTTGGTCAACCAGGTGTTGGCTGGACTGGAGGATTTCAGTGCCGCCTACCTGGATGACATTGCTGTGTTCAGTTCCAGCTGGGAAGAACACTTGCAGCACCTCAGTAAAGTGTTGAGGGCTCTGCAAGACATCAGCTGGAGGGGACATGTGTCAGACTTGGCATCTTTAGGTGTGTTTCCCCTGAGTTTTTGCTTTCTGACCTCCCGGTTTTGACTCACATCTGTCCTTGGCATAGTGCTGAACACTAACCTTAGCTGAATATAGTACACTGGACACAATAACCTGATCGGAAAGTTAGAGTGACAAATTATATGCAAATCACCGCTGTTAGACTTGGCATCTTTAGGCGTGTTTAGGCGTGTTTCCCTTGAGTTTTTGCTTTCTGACCTCCCGGTTTTTCTGGTGTAATGATTCTGCACACTTTTCTCACTGCTGATCAGTGGTAAAGTGCAAGTGCTCCTGTAGTAAAATGTGTTATGGATTGATGTTTCCATGATTGGCCTATTTGATTTATGTGTCAGTCCCTGGTAAAGTGCATTGCGAGTGCCAGGGTCCATAAATCAAATGCTGTTGGTGGGCTGCAGGACTGGATTTTGCTACCCACGCAAACAGCCCGTTAAGTGTAACTCTGGCCTGCCATGGCAGAGCCTGTGTGCAGCCTGGGGCTGCCATGTCGACTTGGCAAGTGCACACACTTGCCAGTCCCTAAACCTTCTCTTTTCTACATGTTAGTCACCCCTAAGGTAGGCCCAAGGTACCCCCATGGGGAGGGTGCATTGTATGTGAAAGGTAGGACATGCCCTGGTGTGTGTGGCATGACCTAATAGTGAATTACAGCCTATTTCATTTTTCACTATTGTAAGGCTACCTGTCCCCATAGGCCAGGATGGGTAGTTTGATTATAACATCTTATAATCCTAACTGATCAAGGGAATATGGTAGAAATTCGAGTTTAGTATGCCTGAACTCGGAATGATAAAATGTATATTTTAGTGAAGTTGGTTTTAACATTCTGTATTTGAAAATACCACTTTTAGAAAGTATGTATTTTCTTACCTAACCATCCAGCCTGTCTCTGCTAGTTTGTGTATTGTCTGTCTGGTTTGTGAGTGACAGGGGCTGTGGAGACTCCAGGAGACAAGGTAAGTCAGCACAGGGGTGAATAGACCTATCTGCATGTAGAGTGGTGGGAGGAGAAGCACCTGGGTCTTGCCTTCCACAATGCTGGTTCCAACTCCTGTGGTGCGTCTGAGAACCCTGACCCCACTGGCAGAATGCACCCAGAACTAGTTTGGACTAGGTATAGGACCCTCTGCCCAGACCCCAAGACTTTAGAACTCTTTTGGGATCAAGAAGACTGCCAAGAAGAAGAGCTGATGAAGCTGTGAGAAAGAACTACCACTTTGCTGTGTGCTTTGCTGTGTTGGCCTGCAGTGGCTGCTTCTGTCTTGGGCAGTGAAAGGACTGGATGGAACTTTCTGCAATCTACTTTTGTGAGTTTCTCCAAGGGCTTGAGGTAGAGCTTGCCCCCTGTTCAAGAAGTCTCAGGAACAGCAAAGAATTCAAGCTCTTCTGCCCTCAGCACTGGGGGCAGAAGAAAAGCAACCCGACAATGTTGACGCCGCTGCTGCTGACTCTGTGTTCTAACGGCACCACAGATGGCACCGCCACAATGCCGCACTGCGTTGCTGGTCTCAACGACGATGCCTGCTGACGCCACCACCGAGTAGCTGCTCGCACCGCAAACTGTGGGCACTGCACTCCGCACTATGGTTTGAGGGCACCGCTCGTAAAGCTACACAACGCACCGCCCTCACCCCGCACCGCAGCCTTGGCCTACTGACGCCAGTGCTATTGACTCCAGTTCGCCAGCCAATGACAGTGCTTCAGCAATAACAACGACGCTGCTTGCACCATGACCTTCCAGCACCGTGACGAGCACCGCCTTCATCTCACACCGCGACCCTGGTCTCACCGATGGCACCATTTGATGCCACCATCGAACCGCTGCTCGCACTGCGACCTGAGGGCACCACACGCTGCACCACTGCACTTCACACCGCAGCACCCGACCCCTGCCGACGCTGGCGCTCCTGACTTTAACAAAGAGGAGTTCGATCTGCAACGCGTGTGACTTCGATGGCCCCGACTACTCCTGCACGACCTCCGGAACTGATGCCTGCGGACGCCGTGTTTTCAGAAGCTCAACAAGAGGTAATCAACGCCCTGCATTTCTGAAAGGTACTTTCCGACACCACAGCTGGCCCGCGATGCCGCGGTCAGCCAGAACTGTTTGGATTTATTTGCTCACGACGCCGTGATAGCCCTGGATGGAGCTATTGGCATCAAGGAACTGTTTTTCAAGAATATTTTGATAACTGAAATTTTTTAAGTACTATTTCAGTGATTTTTATCATTTTTGGTCTTGTCTTGACTGCTCGTGCCAAGCTACCAAGGGGGCTCGCAGGTGTTATTTTAGGAGAGTACCTCCCTTATCCTGACTTGGAAGAAGAGTCCCTATTTGGACAAAGGTGCAAGCCCTTGCCAACTAGAGACCCCCATTTCTAACAACCACCTGTTAATTTATTTATGGAGCTCAATAGAGGCTGAATAGCATCATACATGTGCATTGCAAAACAGTGACACTCATGCATTTTTGGCCTCAAATCGGTTGCTGTGACTGTGCATGATGTTTGATCCGCAGTAAAGCCCTTGGTCATGTTCAGTAGGCTAAAGGTAACCAGGGTTCAGTATATCCCTATTGTAGTAGTTTTGTAGTAATAGCATATCTCTCGGGTAGGGGGTGATGAATTTTAGAAGAAGGTGTGTATGTAGAGGAGACAACCACAACAAATTTTCTGCACTTCTCAGATGAACAAACCTTCGTAATTTTATGGTGGCTTCTGGGAAATATGAGATCCAAAATAAGCTTCAAGCACAGATGTTGATGCATCACACAGTATGACTGCATGCCTTTGACATGGTCTTTTTTCCATTGTGAGCTACACTGGGTTATTGTCTTCCTATGCATATGTAAAGCAAGAGCAAAAGTCATTGCATATGTGGGAAGTGATGCCATGGCCTGTTCAGGAAATGAGAAGCTCAGTGACAGGATTGTCATTATTGTGCTGCTTTTTCTATTCACAGGCGCCTTCACTCTGCCTGTACTGGCAACTTTCCCCAAATATTTTGAGTGCGTCACCTTTAACAGAGCATTTTTTTTACAAAAGTGCTCCCTGCAACATACTAGGAAATGTTTTGTTGAAAATACAGTAATTGTGGCCTATCCAACATTGCTTATTTTTGATAGAAGCAAATTTTCCTGTTTGCGACCATGTTGGTACATGGGAGTCTTCAAAGTGACAAATATGCGTCAGAAGGCCTGCCCTAAAAAGGCTGGCCCTTGTGACACAGTGTAGCTGGTTCGCCTGAGGCACATACATCAGTTTCCTTGGGTCCAGGGGGTAAGGTTTAGAGGCTAGGGAGTCAGCCGAGCCTCGATTTTCAGAAGCCAAATGGCTGTCCCAACTGTAATATATCTGTGTTCCTATTACGAATTATCGAGATCTTTATTTAAATAATTCATGATATTCGTAATGACAAACTTGTTATTATTGATAAATAAAATGTGTGCGATCAGAGGCAACAGGCAGAGGGACATCTCAACGTTAATGTTAATGTTAATTGCATTTGTAAAACGCAAACTGTTACCCAAAGTTGTCCTGGCGCTATGTGAAGCCCTGCTAGGGGCTCAAATAGTGTGGGTATTGACCAGCTTAGTTTATAAAAAGCCAGGTTTTCAATGCCTTCCTAAAGGCCAGTAGATTGGTCATGCATCTCAGGTGTATTGGGAGGGTGTTCCAAGCCTTAGCCCCATTGGCTATGGAACTTCTGCCACCCCAGTTGGCTTTTTTCACAAAGGGCACAATTACCAATTTAGCATCTGATGATCGCAGTGCTCTTTTTGGTATTTACCAGCTGAAACGTTGTTTTAAAAAGTCTGGGCCGGCTCCCTGAAGAGCTTTAAAGACCAAACATAGAGCCTTGAACTGAGTGCGCTTCCTGACTGGCAGCCAGTGAAGTTTTTTTATCTCGGCTGTGACTGATGCAGACTTAAGTGTACCCATAAGCAGTCTGTCCGCTGCATTCTGCAGGATCAGTAATTTGTTCATGGATCCTTCCTGAAGCTTGAGGTAAAGACAATCTAGACATTATTAACGCAGTGACAACCATTTGTTGTGTATCGTTAGGAAGTAGTGGCATTATTTTTTTGCAGGATCTGAGGATATACGATGTTGATGATGCCACAGTGTTCACCTGGTCCCTGAAGCTAATTGTATCATAAATCCACACTGCCAGCTTCTTCACCTTCCTAGTAGGAGTGGGGAGCAGACCTAATGCATTCGGGAAACAGTCAGGGGTCCAGAAATTGGGATTGTTACCGAACAGCACAACCTCCGTTTTGCTGGAGTTGTGTTTTAGGCATTTTTGGGCCATCCATACCCCCACAGCATTCATGCAGTCCTGCAACCTGGATGCAGTATCCTGGAATACATCTGGCCGTATTGCCACCACGATTTGGGTATCATCCACGTAGGACGCCATACTAAAACCAAAAGATTAAATTGGGGGCGCCAGTGAGGACACATCAATGTTAAAGAGTGTCGGACTCAATGAAGACCCCTGTGGGACTCCACAAGGCAGAGAGAATGCTTTTGCCTCAAATTTGTCAGGGATAACCATTTGATTTCTGTCAGATATAAAGAATTTAAGTAGTTTCCAGGCTGTGCCCTTGAATTCTATCTCGTCCAATCGTTCCATCAGCAGTGCATGATGGTCCGTATCAAATGCCGCTGAGAGATCCAACATGATCAATGTGGCCCTACCTCTCCGGTCTAGAATGGTCCTAATCTCTTCTGTGGACTTGAGGAGCGCGGTTTCCGTGCTGTAACCATCTCTGAAACCATATTGAGTTGGGTTCAGCACCTGAGATTGTTGCAGAAACTGTTTGAGTTGGTCATTAATGTTTCTATATATGATTGTTGCCGGGAGAGGTAGCCTGGATATAGGTCTGAAATTATTCAGATCTTTAGCGTCTAAACTGGGTTCTTCAGCAGGGGCAGAATGGAAGCCTGTTTCCAGTCTCTCGGGAAATATCCTTCCAAATACATTGTATTTATAAATGATGTCAGTTTACGTGACACTGGCTCTGCAGCTAGTTTTACTATGGCTATAGGGCATGGGTCGTACAGGGAGCCTGACTTCATATTCGCAAGAAGGATGGAGTTTTCCGATTCCGTTAACGGGATGAAACTATCCAATCTAGGGGTATCTTTTTTGTCTCCCTTCGAGCCAGTTATTGGGTTGCTGCTCATTCTGTTTGAAGATTAAGAGAAAATTAAAAAGATAGCATTAACCTTATCAAAAAAGAATTTGGTTATTTTGTTGCATAGCTCTTGACTCCTTGGAATGGTAGGGGAGCTTGGGTGGGCTAAGGCATTAACTGTTTTAAAGAGCTTGTTGGGCAAGTTTTTAGCAGCATTAATTCTATTAGTAAAGTACTTTTGTTTGGTAATTTGAAGCAGCTGTTTGTAGCGAGCAAGACTCAATTTATATTCCTTTTCATCTTCTTCCTTGGATTCCTTCCTCCAGTTTCATTCCAGGTGCTTACAGACCAGTTTTTGGTTCCCAAGCCAGTATCAGGGGGAGGAAGGCCGCCGCCTGTTGAGGCGGAGCAATTTTTTGAGAGCTAGCTTGTTCCCTGCTGCTTCTAAGCACTTACTATAGGATCTAGTTGCCTCGTCAAGATCTCTAGGTAGCTTGGGGATGGTCGAGTTTAACAGTTCATGCCCATCCTCGGCTTCTATCTTGTTCCATGCTCTTTTTTCTAGATATTTTTTCGGATGTTTCAAAAAAGAGTGGTCAGGCGTGGTGAGCTCAAATACTAATGCCATATGGTCAGACCATGCTAGGGGAAGAAGGCTCTTAAATGACAACTGTGGGTTGTTGGAAAAGATGCCATCTAGAGTGTGACCTGCCTGGTGAGTTGCTCCTGTCACCAATTGCTCTAGATTTACGCCCTTCATCAGGTCCAGAAGGTTGAAGGTGTCTAGATCCAAGAGTGACTCAAGATGAAGTTGAAGTCACCTAGTATTGTATAGGAGGTGGTGCTTAACCCATATTCTAGTATGCTTTGCTACTTGTGTTAAGAATCGTCTTCTCGTGCCCGGAGTCCTATAGATGAGGGTACCTCTAAAGGAATCATGGTGTGAGAGATAGAAACAGAGCTCTAGCGCTTCACATTCATTATTAACTAACAGGTTAAAAGATGCCGTGATAGAGTTGTGGTAAATGACCACTAGGCCACCCCCTTTCCTCTGTGACCTGTTCAGCGTATAGCAGAGATAATCGGGCGGTGTGGCTTTAACTTAGTCCGGACCGGAAGCATCATCCGTCCATGTTTCCGTGATAAATGCAATATTTATCTTCTCATCCTCAATGACGGAGGCACAGTCAATGCTATGCTTGACCAAAGACCTTGCACTGAGGATGACACATTTCCGAACTGCGGTGGAAGCGTCCTTTCCTATCATTGTTTGTTTATTTTTTAGGGCAGTAACTGGTTGAAACAGTAGTTCTGGTAATTTGGTGTTGCACCCCGGACAATTCATTTGAGCTTGAACGTGCCTATGATCAAGGTGAATAACACAGCAATTCTGGTCTATCTTGGTAGGGTTGAGGAGTTTCAAACTATTGCTGGAGTAGTGAAGGGTTTTGTCTTAAGCTGATGTAAATTGCTCAGTAGGGCTGGTGCTGAGTGCGGATGGAGTGCGGACGGGTGCAGATGGGCACGCCTCTGGCGTGCCAGCAGCGCGCCCGCCGCGCGCATACGCTGCGCGCTCGTGCCAGCGTCTGTCTAAATACTGTCAGGGGAATGAAAGCCTAGCCCGCTGACCGGACTCCTCGTAAGATGTCGGAAGTCCCGCGCTAACACTGCGGGGGACTTCGTGATGAGAGCCTCAATCAATTGGTGAGTGCAATGTGCAAATGCGCAAATTAAACTTAGTAAAAACAGTTCTTAAAAATGTGGCAAGTGCAGGAAATACTTTTAAAATAGCAGCTGTGCAACAGTGCAATAGCGGTAAACAAAGCGTAGGTCTCTCCTGGCTCAAGCCTCAGGAGGACTTCACCCAGTGCGCTCTCAACAATTTTTGACTGGCTTAAGGAGCCTGTCAGACCGTCAGAGGGTCAGTAAGCCCTACAGTAGGAACGGTACCTGCTCTGGCACCATCGTAGGGATTACAGTGTCCGTTTCTGCCTGCCCTTTCATGGCAATTAACCCACCATGAAAAGGCATGTGGGAAGGGAATTTGGGGACCTCTTGAAAGGCCCCCTTCTCCCCAGGCTCCCCGCCATGGGGCCTGTACCCCATGAACATCACGCACCATGTGGCAGGCACCGCATGGTGCCTGCTACATGGTGCAAGGATGTTTTTCAAGGGTACATTTTCTATTGTGGCGTGTGCTGCAACCTGCAGCACAAGCCGCAATTGAAAATATACACTTTGCAACTGTCAAGAAGGTGGTCGCATTGTAATAAGGGCAGCGGGACCACAGACTCCTTGTAGGGCTGTCTCTCTTCCGCTAGGGTGCCGGTCGGACAAGATTCTAACCGGCATCGTAATGATGTAGATAATGTAGTTAGGAACAGTGGGCCAATCAGAGCACAGCATGCACATTACACACAGTGATAAGTGCTCCCCATGCAGCACATCTGAACACGTATCCACTGGGCCCACATTGTGTCCACGCATTGTCGAGACCTACTTGCACTTCTTATCCAATGAACAGATTTATGGCCTGTGACTAGGCCCAGATTTCTGTCTCCAAAAGAATGTACAAATTGTTTTATGACACTTCATGTAATCTAAAAAAAGATGGCCGAAACCAATGTGCTTTGAGTGAGTCTTCAGACCACGACTCTGTTGGCTGTTGTCCCAGCTGCAGCGTTTAATTAAACCAGCAGTTCCTATTTTGCCAAAATCCTCTTGTCTTTCATATTTTCAAGGTAAATTCATATTCGAGCAACAATTGTTTCAACATTATGATTTCATAAATTGATGGGCAGTGCGCACTGCTTGTCTGTTCTTAAGAGAACACAAAACAAAATAGGTTCTGCTTTCTGTCTTACATTGACACAGCCCGTGAGCATGGATGAAACGCTGTTGTATTTATTGCTGTGCTTTTTTGGAGCTTTTTATTTGAAGAAAAAGAACAGATTGTTATATTTTTTAATTTTCCTGAAGCCCTTGTCTGCTATTATTATAAGATATGGTCTTGATGAGCTGATTTTCTACTATAATTAATTTGTTTCATGAGTGGCATGCCTTTTTGTGTGCTTTTATATAAATATACACATTTACTGAAGCCTTACTACCTGGCCTTATGTAAGACATACTGTAAAATGTGAGTTCCCTGCTAGGATAACTACAAGGAATGTACCTTTTTATTAGCCCCCTACTATTGCTCCTTCTAACTCGATCATCGGGCGGCAGAGTAACCCACCTTCCAACAATTCCATCCATGACTTTCCAGTGACTTCTAGCCTCAAAGAAATTCTTAAAACCAAAGATCAATGCAAGGACATTGTTTACCCCGTAGAGTAACTCTGCAGCAGTGGTGATGGCTGGCAGAGCCCACACGCCTAGCAGCTCTCTACAGGCTGCATGAGGTAGAAGGTAAGGCTGGTAGAACACATTGCCTTTTAGCCAGCCTCCTGAAGTACATACCCTAACACTAGGCTGACCACTGCATACTCTGTCATTCGCTTGACCACTGCATACTGTGATGTTGACCTGACCACTCCATACTGTGATATAGGGATGACCACAACATACTTCGACATTAGACTAATACTGCATACTGTGACATTAGTCTACCACTACATACTCTGACGTTGTTCTGACCACTACTTACTGTAACATTGGCCTGACCACTGCATTCTGTGATATTGACCTGATCAGTACATTCCCTAACATTCTTCTGATCACTGCATACTCCAAAAAAAGTCTGACCAACGCATACTCTCACATACATTTGTTGCCATCATACCTGAGTGTCTGTGGATATCACACCATGACCCATCTGAGGCCGCCCATCTGATATTTCCCTTTCGGATGTCCATCCTTCTCTGTATTGCGTGAGGCACAAATTAATCAGGTGGAAGCACAATGGGGCCGACCATCATGGGTAAGGCCCTTCACACTGCTTTTCCCTGTCAATACATCTGATGATGCCACTTGCTGCTATGGCTATGCATGTTATCCATTGCAGTCTATGTTTGTGATATGGGCAAATGTCCTTTGCTATATTGTTACAATAAGAAAAGAATGCTTGCTCTGCCATCAGAGCTGTACTAGAGATAGTGCTGGCACCACACACACCACACACATCTAACACACATCTAAGGTTATTTAGCAGGTTCCACCTCTGGCTAACGATGTTAGCAAGTTGTTGTGTGGATTATGCAATGATAGGACTCTAGCGAGGCAAGACCTGAAACGCAGCTTCTGAAATGTCATCAACCACCGAACACATGAAATTTCTGTCCCTTTTTGAGTCTCTGCCCTTTTTTCATCTGCAGCACCACAAGATGTATTGCACAGTTGAGATGCTTTCAGAATGTTATCATTTGTACCAGGGAAATTGGATGGGAGGCCTGAATTAAAGGGAATGCTCTGGGGAGTTCATCAAGTAAACCATATAAATATATAAAAAAGAGCTTTCCACCAACTGCATGCTCATCAGCTGCAGATTGGCTTCTATGCATGCCACCGAACTAGCGGAAGCCATCCTCTCGCAGGAAATTGACATTGCGTTCATCACGGAGACGTGGCTCAATGAGCTCTCCTCACCATGCTTAGACATGCTTGTGCCCCCAGGTTTTTCCATTATTAACAAAGTCAGAAAAGAACAATGGGGGGTAGCTATCATTCATAACGACAACATCGCCATCATGGAAATAGACTCATGCAAGTACAACAGCTTTGAATATCTTACTGCCAATATAAAGACTAAAGATGATGGAGCACTACTCTGCCATCTGCTCTATCACCCACCAGACAACACCTCTGCATTCAGGAAGCATTTATGCGACCTGATTGCTCACTGTGCACTCGGAGACGCCAACGCTAAACCTTCGGTGGAATGAAAAAAACAACCCGCTAATTCAAACGTTATCCAAGCTTCTCTGTGACAACAATTTAGCCCAACACTGTTAAGAGGAAATGCACTACAAAGGAGCTACCTTGGAAGCCATTATCGCTCAACGAGACGCAATTACAATCGACCACATATGCCCTGTGGACTGGTCGGACCATCACATGATCTTATTTCATATCAACCAAAAAATACTCTCCCAACCACCTATGCAAGTCCCCCCCAAATGGGCAAGACACCTCACCCAGATTCCCATGGTAGCCCTAGAAGAAAGGATAAGCTCTATCCTTCCCTTTGCCAATGACCACCTCTCCACAACTGAACTCACCTCGCTTTACAACTCAAATTTGGTGGCTCTGCTTGACCAACTAGCTCCTCTAAAGCTAAAAAAAGCCGAGCCATTCCGTCCAGGTCATGGTTCAACACTGACATCAATTCCGAAAGGAGACAATTAAGAGCCAAAGAAAGAAGCTGGAGAAATAACCCCACTTCCACCCTCCGCGAACAACTCAAAACAGCTCATAGGAAGTACAACAATCATATCCAGAACAAGAAATCCACTTTTTTCTGCTCTGCGCTGGATAGCGTGAAACATAGACCCAAAGAGCTCTATAACATCATCAGGCAACACACCTCCAAGCCCGCTGCTTCCTCAATACAGGCGTCCAAAAAACTTTGCGACAACTTCGCAAAATTCTTTAATGACTAGATTACTAAGATCGATCTCTCACTGGACACTAACAATACTCGCCTCACAAAGAGCAGCACGTCCGGGAAGTAAGATATCACTCCTTGTCCCTCTTCCAAATCTCGGATAAGCTTCCGCCCCATTCAGGAAACTGAGACAATCAATCTGATCTCCACCTCCAAGCCCTCATCTCATGTCCTAGACCCCATTCCACCCCTACTGACCAAAAAGCTGAATCGCTCCCTAGCACCGCTCTGGTGCACGATCATAAACAGATCCATGAAAAATGGAGTCATTCCAGACTGCCTTAAAGTGGGACAAGTCACACCTTTGCTGAAAAAACCCAGCCTTGACATAAAGGATTTGAATAACTTTAGACCTGTCTCTAACATTCCCCTTCTGTCCAAAATCCTAGAAAGATGCGTACTTCAACAACTAACCCAACACATGGACAACATCAATCTTCTGAACTTCCATCAGTCTGGCTTCAGAAAAGGCTGTAGCACCGAAACCGCGATCCTCAACATCATCGACGATATGCACAAATCACTAGACTCTGACCAATGCTGCCTCCTCATTCACCTAGACCTATCGGTAGCATTCAATACAGTAGACCACAAACTTCTCATGAGGGCTCTCCAAGAAAGAGCCGGTCTTGGCGAGGAGGTTCTCCAATGGTTGTCTTTCTTCCTACACAATCGCACTCAAAAAATCTAAATCAAAAACTTTGCATCCGACCTTCACCCAGTCAACAAGGGAGTCTCTCAAGGCTCAGTGCTCTCCCCGCAACTCTTTAACATCTACATGGAACCTCTTAGCAAACTACTCAAAAAAGACAACATCTGCTTCCATCTTTATGCTGATGATACCCAGATATACTTGGAAACCGCCTCCTTCAGAGACATTCAAAGACTCAATGACGTACTGAGAGATGTTCATCACTGGCTGTCATGTAATCACCTTAAACTAAATCCCGACAAAACCGAGATACTCATCTCGAACAAAGAGGAGAACCCACAAATTGCTGAATGGCTAAAAGCCGTGGATGTGCTCAACGGGAATCTCATCCTAGCCGATTCTGTCAAATCACTAGGCCTCACGCTAGACCCGAAACTGGACATGACCAAACACATCAAGAATTCGGCCAAGAGCGCTTTCCTTAACCTAAAATTGTTGAACAAAATAAAACCTTTCATTCCGCCCAGTGATCTTAAACAGGCCACTCAAGCGCACTGGTGCTGTCAAGACTGGACTATGGGAATGCAGTCCTATCAGGAATAGTAAAATCACATCTGGCTCCCATCAAAACAACTCTGAATGCGGCAGCCAGAATGGTCACCGGAATCAAGAAATTCGACCATATGTTTGCTGCTCTCAGAGAACCCAAGTGGCTCCCAGTCGAAATGCGGGTTAGCTTCAGAACAGCCTTCCTCACACATAAAGCCCTACACACCGGCAAACCCGAATATTTGGTGGCCAAACTAAAAAAAGCCGGTCAGGCCAGGAACCTCAGAAGCTCAAACTTCCTCCTACTCATCCCGCTAAAAACTCGAAAACAAAAAACTGCGGCACGATCCTTCGCCGGGAGCACACCCAAAATCTGGAACTTTATGCCCCCTCACATCAGAACCATGCCCTCTTTTGTAAAATTCAAAAGCCAACTCAAAATCCTGTTCCTCGACCGCTCCCCACGAAACAGATAGGATCAGTCGGAGCGGGGAAGCAGACACCTCACACTGCTTCAACTCCTTGTCCCCAAGACTTGCGAAGCAGATCTCCCAACCATCGTCCTGCTCTGTTAATGTGTTTTTCTTGTTTGTTTTGTTTTTTTGTGAATCTCTGCAATGTATCTGTTGTAAAGTGCTCCGATACCTTCAGGTCAGGCCAGCGGTATATAAAACTTCTTCGATACATAAATAAATAAATAAATATCAGGTTTCCTGTCATTACTCTGAGGAGAAGTAATTGCAACACTGAACAGTACTGGGGATGGTGAGCAGGATCACTAAGCCATTGGACAAGGTAGAAGGTCCCAAACGTGAAGCCTGCTGGCTCTGTCAATGTTTTGTTAAATCCCACCAACAGTGAGCAAATGCCCTTTTCAAAGAGCCACTTGCCTTACTATTCCCAGTGGCGATCACATGAGGTTGGATACGGTGGAATCCTGGAGAAGGTAGCTTCAATCACAAAGAGTTATGTACCATACAATAACACCTATATTTGTGTATCTGAGACCTTGCTGTCTGCAAAAAGCTTGTAGGAAGTTAATTTCTGTTGCCCTCCTGGGTGGGCGATAGATCTGATACATTCCATGTGCCTGCTGACTGGAATTGGAGGATTCGATGAAAACGCATTCTGTAGGATTTTAGCAGCCCTAATACTTGTGTTTCACTGAAAATCAAAGTGCATCCCAGGGGGGAGCGCTGAGCTGGCGATGGCATCCTTCCTGGTTGTAAGTACAGCTGTATTTCCCAAAGTACCTTTCTTCTATAGACTCCTGCTGTAATGTGATTTTTCTGTGAGCAGAGATACTGGGGCTGTAGCGGTCCTGGATAACCAGCGCCGAGTCGCGAGCCCCGGAGAGCCACAACTGGCGCTGAGCTGGTGGTCTCCATGGGAGGTGTCGTAAGCTGTGGAGTCTTCATCAAACAGGGTCAACTGTGTGCGACCAATCGCAGAAGTTGGGATTTCCAGGACTCGACATGAAGAGCATCAACCGACTTGCAGAACTATGGGGCATATCAACAAGGGCTTTATCTCTGCTTTTTTGGCTTTAAAAGCCAAAAAAGGAGAGATAAAACTAGCGCCCTGTTAGCACCCTTTTACTCTACGCTTCCCCTTGCATCTCTAATGAGATGCAAAGGGGGCGTTCCAGAGTAAAATAATAGGAGAAATGTCGCTAAGCGACATTTCTCCTATTATCAAGAATGTCGCTAACGCTGTTAGAGACAAAAAAAGCAGCGCTAACTACGGTTAACGCTGCTTTTTTACGTCTGGTATTTTTCTGACTTAGCCATGATATCCTATGGAAGGAGGATATCATGGCTAAGTTTGTGAGTCCCTATCAACAAGCTAACGTGAGATTATCGCTGGGTTTCCAGCGATAATCTCACGTTAGCCACTTAGCATGAGGATTGTTATCGCTATTGAGATAAGCGTTGCTAATAGCACGCTATCTCAGCGATAAAAATTCACGCTAGCCGGCGATAATTATCCTAGCGCTAAGTGCGCTTAGAGATAATTATCGCCGGTTGTTGTTGATATGCCCCTATCATGGTAGGGTTCAGCTGGCGGGGAGTACAAATGGGGCAAAGGCCACGGAATAATAGAGTCATACAGAGTGGATACAACTCCACATAGGTAACGAAAAGCACCAGTGAGGGTAAGAAAAACTGAAGATATGGTGTGCTATAGTAAAACCCTGAAAAGATAAACTTGTATTAGAGAAATAAACTTTACCTGCAGAATTTAAATTCCACCCACTGCTACAGTTAACTAAAGAAATTCAAGAATTCTGTCATACTCAGGAGGCATGGCTGCTGTCGTCTCTGCCCTTTCGCAATATGTCAGAAAATGAAAGATGGCATCAAAACCAAAAACTGTTAAAAGTCTTCAGATTCTTTTAAACGCTTGCTGGTACTAGTTTACAAGAATAATATTCAGCAAGCGAAAGACAAGAGTGGACAAACAGCAGGCAGCAAGAATCCATCATCCTGACTGATGGAGCGGAGGCCTTAATGCAGTCTGACTTCTCCTCGCAGAGCCTCGCACACACCAGCGGTGTCACTTGTTTTGAAATAAATTCATTAAAATGCCATCTTTTGATTCGAGATCACGCGCCTGCCCCTTAAAACCCACTCCTGTTGATCTTGGCTCATGGGCGCGAGGCGGCGCGCTCTGCATATGATGCGGAAGAGAGGGGATGAGGGATGCTCCTCCGAGGGCAGCCCCATCAGGATCAATACTCGCTGAAGACAAAGGATTACACGCAAGAAAGAAAATGTTTGCAGAACAGGTTAGGAGATGCTCGACGGAGCGTGTGCGAATCAAGGAGCGAGCAGGTGCAGCAGAGGTACGAAGAGGAGAAACTGAGGGCGGGTAATACTGTATATTTTTCTGAAAATATTGAAACCTGCGAAGACTCATTCCGAATCCTGCAGGATATATATAAAAGTATCTTAATTTATCACTTTAGTCACACCTATTTTTTCTGCAGGTATCCATCAATATAGCAGAACCATAACACCAATCAAATTTATTCCACACCCTCACATGCCAATACCAAACTGGGGGGCATATTATCAAGAAACAGCGTTAAAATGATTGCTGGTTTAGCGGCAGAAAACTATAGTGGGCTTGATAATATGCCCTTGTGAATTCCCATAGAAGCCCATGTTCTGGTGTCAACATGGGCTTCAACTGGAATTCTCTGCGGCATATTATCAAGCCCATTATCGCCGCTTTAGCAGCAGTTTTCTGCCGCCAAAGCGGCGATAATTTTAAAGCCGTGCTTGATAATATGCACCTCTCTTTTCTTAATCAAAGAAAACATTTATTATAATGCACAATAAATTGAGGGCCATAGTATCAAGAAACGGCAATAACATTATCGCCGCTTCAGCGGCAGTAAAAACGCCGCTAAAGCGGCAAAAATGGGCTTGATAATATGCCCCTGAGAATTCCAATAGAAGCCCATGTTCTGGTGTGAACCTGGGCTTCTATTGGAATTCACAAAGGCATATTAACAAGCCCTTTATCGCCGCTTTAGCGGCGGTTTCCTGCCGCTGAAGCGGCGATAATGTTTTCGCCATTCTTGATAATATGGCCCTGAATTTCATGCGAATGTGTCAGTATCACGTATACTTTCAGTGCTAAAGAAAAGAGAAGGTCGGCAGCTGAAAGGCTGGGTGCACCCCAACTGGAAGCTGAGTTCAACTGAAAAGCACTTTATTGTAACATAATTATTATCAAACAGTTCTGTAAATATAGATCAGTCGAAAGGTCTCCAACATAGATCTTGAGAGGTCTTAGTGCTCCTTTTCTATGCTATCCACATAAGAAGTTCTTGCATACAATTAATGTAAGAAGAACTCATTTACATGCTAAGGGCCTCATTTATGAAAAGTGACGCATCGCGAAAACAGCGATGCATCACTTTCCATTGCGCACTCCTTGCGACATGATGGATGCGTCATATTTACTGTATAACACATTTTGTCGCAAGGCATGACAGATACGTCAGTTTTACTTATGTATCTGTCTGCGCAAAAATGACGCATTGCTGGAGTTGTGTCAGAAGTGTGACGCAACTCCAGCAATGCAGGGGGAGGGCTATTGATATAGCACTGAGTCCCCCTGAGGCCTGCCATGAGGCAGGCATAAGGTTTTGACGCATTTGTGACCTAGAATTGGCGTCACTTATACGAGGCTTACTTGCGTGGGAACCCCCCCTGCATACATTGGGACAGATTTACAAGGAACTTATGCATCTGCATAGATGCGTCAGTTTCCTTGCGCCAGTGCCAAATGTCCTTGCACCACAATGGATGCGCTGTATTTACAATACAGTGCACCATGGCGCAAGGATTAACAGATGCATCAGAAATACTGACGCATCTGTTGGCACAAAAGTGACGCATCGCTGGAGTTGCTCATTAACGTGAAGCAACTCCAGCAATGTGCCACAACAGATAGGTGAGTCCCGTACAAAAATCCCTGCATCATTCTTTATGCCTGGTCTGAGCAGAGCGTAGGGATTGTGACGCAATGAAAGAGTAGAGTGACACAGTGAAATGTTGCAAATTTCACTGCGTCACTTCTACATGGCTTTTTAGGTGAAAACGCCTAGCCTGCATACATTATACCTGGTGCAGGTATAATGTAATGCAGGGTTTTACAACGTGACGCTACTCCCTAGATGCATGACGTTGTAAATTGGCCGCATTATTTGCGCCGCCGTTTCATCAAAAAAAGTGACACAATGGCGGGGCAAGGAGGTGTGTAAATCTGCCCAACAATACCTGATGCAGGTATGATGTAGCACAGGGGTTTACAAAGTGACACATCTGCTTAGATGCATCACTTTGTAACTAGGGCGCAACAGGGGGCATGCTTTACACTGCCAATGCATCACAAAAAGTGACGCAACAGCAGCGCAAAACTGTTGCAAGGCTGCATAAATAAGGCCCCTAGTGTTAAAAATCCAGGCGTGGATCCGGCCTTCATGGGCCTATGCTGGACACCCTTAGTTGAACTCAAAGGACTAAGTTGCACTTTTCGTGATTTCTTTAGTAGTGCAGTATTCTTGGTCATGTGAACATTTTTTCAAGTTCAGTCCTCCATGCTCTCTGGATAAGGTTTACACCCTGTATCTGCAGATTACTTTTGGCAAACAGGAATGAATGCCCCTATGGTCCACAGGTGAACGTACTACCGCATTGATTCATGCTTGGCAGAAGGGTAGCTACCATTAGTGCAGGAGGTGTAGTGGCACTGGGTCCCTCAGGGGCCCATTGAAACTCAACAATGCAGAAATTTACAACCCCAAAAGCAGGTAAAGAGGCCATTTTCCTTGCTTGCGCTAGGGCCCATGCCATCCTTGCTAAGCTACTGATGCTTGGAGAAGCCACTCAAGCAGTATCGGTGTCCATGCGCTGTATAACAAACCAGAATTATTTCCACTGCACGACCTACATCAACAATACTCATAATGGATTCCATCTTTCCACTGCAGGGTCAACAAGCTTGTTTACATGCAAAGCTGCAGAAGACGAGCCAAGATCCTGTTTAATGAAGCTGGGCAGACTCCAGCCTCGTTTGCAGCCCTCATCAACCAGAGCCGTAATTGCTGTCGCTTGTCAATGTTTTTTCATCCCAGCTGTCAGTCTACAGAGGGAGCACTGACAAGGAGTCACTGCAACAAGGGGATGCACAGATCCATTGGACAGTGTGCAACATACGGGCTGGGATTCTGTGGAATGCTTCCACATGCATGCCCTCTATGGGAGTCCACTCATGGGGCAGCAAGAGAGCACAGGTAAAGCACACCACAGCCCCCGTCACGCCTAGAGAAATAAAATGAACACCCGCCATAACACAATATGGTGCTTTCGTTTCCCACAATACTACCATTTGACTGATGGGCAGCACAAAGTCTACAATTAGAATCTGACCACTGCTTGCTCCAAGGTTGTGTGCCCTTCTTTGTTGGATTTATTCCCATACGTAACTTTAAAAACATATTTTTATACTTTGATGGAAAAAAAACACTCAGATACGGCTGAATGCGCAGGGATTGGTATGAATTAATCACATACCATGCATCATTTTTCGCTACTAATGCATTTTTATCCAATTTAAGCGATTCAGCTTTGATAAGTTTTTTTTAATTAACTTATAATAGGGCATTTTCAGATCTTGCAATGTAATTTACAGACCAATGTCTCTTCAGGAGGGTAAAATATAAGATCTCCATTTCGCAACATAGACAGACATCTATTTCTTGCCAATAAATGTTCCCTAGGCATTCGGGGGCTGATGTGGACAAAGGGACCATACATTTTTAAAAAGCTCCTTTTGATACCAGGCACTGTGTCTGGAGACCGAACTCCAATCTTATTCCTGCTTGACACACTGAATTAGCAATCCCAACAGATGCTTTGAAAACCTTGACAACCAGTAGATCAAGGACCTTCACGTCTTTCCCTCTAGTAATGGGAGAACCATATATGAGGGTTGGTTGTAATTTGGCTTTAATTACTTTAAGAATAAAATCGTATGATTGACAGTTCATAGATTGTTTTAAACATTTAAAAGCAAGGATCAAGGTCACAGCCTTGACCCTTAGATCCTTAAAATCAAATTAAAAAAATACTCGATTGTCGAACACCACCCCTAAGTATCTATACATCTTGACGACATTAATTTTACCTGCTCTGGCCTTCCATGAATTAAACTTCTGTTTAACTACACCAATTTTCATCACTTTGTTTTTTTTTACATTCGGTTCAAGGCCATTCTGTTGTGTATAGTCATCAAAGGCAGTAATAAGCCTCTGTAGGCCAATAGGGGTATGACTCACAATTTTCTTGAAACGCAAGCAGTGCCCATGGTAGCATGCAACAAATATGCCTGGTACATAACAACGATCCACAAGTCTGTGTTGGAAGGTTCTTCAAAACAATGGAGATGGATTAGTAAAGGTGGTTGCACAATTGTTGTATCCCTGCTCTGCCTACAGAGTAACCAAACCACTAAAAACCTCTGGGTCAGGAAAGAACAAGATGTGCAGAAGCCACTGAGAAATGTTTTGTAGAAACACAGAGGTATCAGGAATCCCATTTCAAGTAACTGGGTCGTAAATGGATTTGGTGGAACTCTCCTACTTTGCCCTATCTAATAGCAGGATATTTCATGGTGACTAAGTGGTTTACACTTCTGCTACCACAAATTCCCTTCATGTTAAACACCAGCAAGATTGACAGTCAGGGCCGGACTGGCCGTAGCGGGCACCGGGCAATCCCCCGGTGCGCTGCACGGGTGGGGGCCGGTTTTGGGCCACTGGGGGCTGTTTTTGTTACAGGGCCGTTTTTGCAGCATAGCTGCAAAATCGTCCCTGTAACAAAATCGGACGTAAACTGGCCCTAGGAAAGAGCTCGACGGCACCCCCAACCCCGGGAGGGAGGGGGGGGCTATCGAGCACTTTGCCAGGGCCGATATTGGTTCCCAGTCCGGCCCTGTTGACAGTTATGCAGCTCTGTGCACTACAGGTACAAGCTACTATAGTAAATGTTGTCCATAGCATCTACAATACTAAAGATGGTACTGTTCTGAATGTAATTCCACAGGATATTCACACTTCAATTCAATAGATAAATTATGTCCTTTTTTGCATGAGGTTGAGCATGGGAATTGTGGTCATAGAATGGGGAACTTCAGTTCACATTACCAACATTTTTCCTCATCAATTTTCAAAGTCTCAAGTGTGACAGCGCCTTAGATGGAACAGCAAGATTATAAAATAAATCATGCCTTGGGATCAATACAAAATACAATTAAATGAAGAGGTAGTTTAGTTATCTCTTCGTTATGAAGAGATAACTAAACTACCTCTTCATTTAATTGTATTTTGTATTGATCCCAAGGCATGATTTATTTTATAATCTTGTCTATTCACCCAGATGCCAGAGGGTTAAATGGGTAAACCCACTTGTTTTGAAGAGGCTTAGATGGAACAGCAGCACCCCCTCTTCCACCACCTACCCCCTAACGCCTTGAGACCCTTACGGGTGAGCAGTCGCGCTTTACAAGCCATTGATTGATTGATTGACCGTCCAGCTCCTCCCGTGCTCATCCTAACCATCAGATTATGATCGCCTGTGGCAACATTTTGGAATGCTTCTTAGCAGAGGCTGAAGGAGTAGGCCACAGAATGCCTTTGAAAATAAGACAGCAAATTACTGCGAGGAGAGATTAGAATGTTCAAGAATCTGAAGCCCACCTGCAATACATCAATATGGCGGTAGCAGTGCCTATCCCTCATGCCATTCCATGTGAAACATCAACACCTGCAGAGAACTGGCTTAAGTGAAGTGAAAAATCACTGGACCAAATGACAATATATTTGTTATGTAGGTGTCTTAAAGCAACATAAAACCCATTGAATACAGTTTTTTTCTAGTTCTATCACCATAGAAAACTTCACATAAAAATATCCACTGCAAAACTTCACTGTGCTCCGCTCCTAATTGGGCTGACTGAACTCGAACACAGCTGCATCTTGAATTATAACCTTTCTACCAGCAGCCTGTATCTCTGCTGTTAGCTCAGCTCGAGAGGAAGTTAGACTGCCACTGCTAAAGACGTGACACCAGTAAAATGGAAAAGACTCTCCCTGCTTCTCATGCATGCACCAGCTCCCTCAGTTGGAGGTTCTGTGCGTGGTGGCTCGGGGGCTGCCAGGATATGATGACCGGCTGAGTTGAAAGAAGACCTTTACATTAGGATAGCACTCCCAATTTGTGTCAGACCGGTCACCCATTGAAAGCAAAATACAAATAGTAGTGCCAAAACAATGGATGAAAAAGTAAGTAAACAGTAGTTGGCCGGTGCTCTGGGGGAGGGCTAAACAGTGGAAAGGGCATGACATATGCATGCCCTTTAAGTATGGGGATACTGCAAAATGGAGCAATGAAAGTGCCAGCAAATGGGAAGGCCATAAATGGTCTGAAACCCAAGATGTAGATACATTCAAGCCATCTAGAGCTGAGACCTAAAAAGCCTGATTCAGCAATCATCCTTTGTCATTTTCTGTAATGGTATATACGTTGATTTAAGGCATGAACTTTAAACATATAGGGCCCGATTCACAGAACTAACTTAAGACAAAATCCTAAACTTACTACCATTTTCATATCCACAGAAGGCACTTACTCATTTTGGTATTCACAGAAGACACTTACTCACTTTGGTATTCACAGAAGTTAGGAGTCCTAACTTTAGGACTCCTAAATGCCTTCTGTGAATACCGAAAGTCTTAAAATTAGGATTTTTCTGAGTTTAGGAGTCCTAAAGTTAGGAGTCCTAACTATACTACTACTAAACTGAGAAAAATCCTAATTTTAAGGCTTTCGGTATTCACAGAAGGTATTTAGGAGTCCTAAAGTTAGGACTCCTAACTTCTGTGAATACCGAAATGAGTAAGTGCCTTCTGTGAATACCAAAATGAGTAAGTGCCTTCTGTGAATACCAAAATGGTAGTAAGTTTAGGATTTTGTCTTAAGTTAGTTCTGTGAATCGGGCCCATAATGCTCAGCAAAATGCTCTTGCTTGCTCAAAGCAGACTACAGTTTGCTTTGGCATGTTGAGAGCAAACATCTAGGGGCAACCTGGGACATAATAGGAGCCAGGTAGTGGACGATGCGGTCCCCAGGGCGATCTATGGCTCCAGGAGGGGTACTGTGTGGCAAGTCTACGGTAAGGATGAGCATCACCGGATATCTATATTTTTTAACCTTAAATATCTCTAAAACTGCTGAACAGATTTACACCAAATCACATAAAGCACGCTTTCGGGACCAACATCTAGCTTTCTGCCAAATTTGCTGTAATTCCGTTCAGCGGTTCGTGCTATAGTCGTGTTCAAAATCCCTATGGGAAAATGCATGTGGATAATGCATTTTGGGACCCCCCTTTTTTCTCAGCCCCACTTGACAGATCCCCCTGAAACTTTAAACACAGCAGCTGAACCAAAAAGGGGAAACGTTTAAAAAATGTCATGAAGATTTGTCAAGTGGTGCTAGAGTTATTTGCAAAACAAAAAATGCTCTCTCTATGGAAACATAGTGCTGAATACAACTGCCCACTGGCGACCGCCAGTAGGTAACACACACACACATATATATATATATATATATATAAATATATTGTTAGACCTGGCATCATTGGCGTGGGTTTTCTCAGTATTTTTTACTGTTTCCTCCTGTGTTTTTGCTGTGTGTTGGACTTTGTTTTGCTGGTCTAGATGCTTTGGGTACTTTGCCACTGCTGTTCAGGGCCAAAGTGCATGTTCTCCCTTTGTCAATTATTGTTATGGATTGGTGATTCCATGATTGCCATATTTGATTTACTAGTCAGTCCCTAGTACAGTGCACAGTGTGTGCCCAGGGCCTGTAAATCAAATGCTGCTATTAGGCCGGCAGTAGTGATTGTGCCATCCACCTAAGCAGACTGTAAATGTAACTCAGGCCTGCCATGTCAGAGCCTTTGTGCAGTCTAGTTCAGCCATGTCAACCTGGCAAGTGCACCCACTTGCCAGGCCCTAACCAGGCCCTTACATGTTAGTCACCCCTATTGGAGGCCCAAGGTACCCCTGTGTGCAGGGTGCAGTATGTGTGAAAGGTAGGACATGCATTGAGGTGTGTGGCATGTCCTGATAGTGAAATACTGCAAATTTTGTTTTTCACTATTGTAAGGCTATCGGTTCTCATAGTATAGAATGGGAAGTTTGCTTTTAACATCTTCTAAACATAACTACACCTGGGGACAAGGTGGGAAAGTAAAGTTTAGTGTGCCTGAACTCAGAATGTTAAAATGCATCTTTTAGTGAGGGTGAGTTTTACATTCTGTATTTTAAAATACCACTTTTAGAAAGTAGGAATTTTCTTGCTTAGCCATCCAGTGTGCCTCTGCTAGGATGTATATTGACTGCCTGGCTTTGGGGTGACAGGGGATGGGGATGTGCAGTGGCTTCAGAGAGTCTGTATGAGTTAGGGCTGGGCTGTATAGACCTGGACTGCATTTAGAGTAGGGGGAGGAGATTTCCTTTTACCTGAATGGGACTGGTCTACCTTACACAATGCTGTCTCCACCTCCTGCCAGGAAGCAGCAACAGAGAGGACAGAACTGGTTTTGGCTGGGCAAAGAGCTTCTCTGCCACAGAGAACACAGGATTTTACTGTATAAAAAGAGGGGCCCAGACCCCAGACTTTTAGATCACTTCTGGGAATCAAGAGGAACCTTTGCAAGTAGAAGAGCTGGAGAAAATAAGGAGAAATACTGCCCCTGTGTTGTTTTCCATCTGGGGTTGGAGCTACAGTGATTATTTTCTGCCAAGGAAAGGGAAAAGAACTTAACTGTTTGCTATGTCTCCTGCTTGAGGAAGATCTCCAAGGGATTGAACTGAGCTTGCCTTCAGGGACACAAAGACTTCACCCCTTGCTCCACTGAACTTCCTTACTGGGAGTTCTGACCTGCTAGGAGGAGTCTGCTGTTGTTTTGAACCCCTGGAGGCTGTTTGCCGCTGGGAGCTGGAAAAGTAAGTAACGCAACTTCAAGAAGCTTGACGCATCCGCACCTGTATCCGGCGCATCGCCGAAGAAATCATCACAGTGCTGCCAGCGGCTCGAGAAATCGCTGCATTCTGTATTGAGATCACCACACCGATCCCGATGCAAACCCTACTGTGCAGCTACAAGAACCCATGCATCGTCCCAATCGATGCATCGCAGTGAGTCGCCAAGTCTGTCGCATTGTTGGGAGATGCAGTAAGAAACCGACGGATTACCTCCTCTTCAGCAAGGAACCGATGTAGCACCTTCCCTGCACAGCAGTAAGGAACTGAGGCATCACCTCCCCCGTAGCAAGGAACCGATGCATCAAATTCCCTGAGTGTAAGGAACCGACCATCACCTTCCCTGCGACCCTTTTTGGTTGTGTGCCCGACGCATCCAAGGTACTTTGCGTGAAAAGTGTCACATTTGCAATTTGCTTGGAACTGTACTATTTCTACCATTTGAAAGTCATATTTTTATTACTGTATTGTGGATTTTTGCAGTTTTTGTCTTGTTTGGTTTAGATAAAGATTACTTATTTTTCTAAACTGGTGTGATGTCCATTTGTAGTATTTTCACTGTATTACTGTATGTATTCACAAATGCTTTACACACTGCCTTTGGGATAAGCCTGTCTGCTTGTGCCAAGCTAGCAAGGGGGTGAGCAGGAGTTATTTTTGAAGTGTATCTCCCTTACCCTGACTAGAAGCAAGGCTCCCTGTTTGGACAAAGGTACCTACCTCTGCCAACTAGATAACCCCATTTCTAATATATATATATATGGCGAAATTTATGCTCTTACAGAGTGGTCCGTGTGGAGGGATCCTGGAGCCAACGGAATTGTGTGATATATATATTATATATATACATACATATATATATATATATATATATATATATGTATATATATATATATATATATATATATATATTACCTACTGGCAGTCGCCAGTAGGTAGTTATAGTTATAGTTATATAGTATAGTATATAGTTATAGTTAGGACCTATTTTCCATAGGAAATCCTCAACATTCTATTTAAATAATGTTGGCGCCGATTGACGAATCTTCGCGAAATTTTCCAAACTTTTGGCCAGCTCCGGTCCGCTCCTATCCTGAAAATTTCACGGTGATTCGTCAAGCGAGGGCTGAGAAAAAAGGGGGGGCCCAAAACGCGTTTTCCCCATGCATTTTTCCATAGGACCTGTTGACGCAGCTACAGCCCGAACTGCTGAACGGAATTACACCAAATTTGGCAAAGAGGTAGTCCTTAGTTCAGACTCGTGCCTTGTGCATAAATGGTGTAAATCCATACAGTAGTTCCTGAGAAAATCAAAATCAAAATCACATATATATCTCATCGTGAGATCTGATTGGCTGTCAGCACTTCATCCAAGAAGTGTTGGCAGCCATCTTGGGACCAATATACATGATAGCACCTCATTAAAAAGCATTGCAGTTAATAGAAGACTTTAGTTACATTATAAATCATTTGTTGATTGTTAGACCTGGCATCTTTGGCGTGGTTACCCCTGACTTTTTGCCTCTACCTCCTGTATTTTTTGATGCTATGCTGGATTTCGATTTTGCTGGTTTAAATGCTTTGGGCACTTTGCCACTGCTGATCAGTGTCAAAGTGCAAGTGCTCCCTTGGTAAATTATTATATTGATTGGTTATCCATGATTGGTATATTTGTTTCACCTGTTAGCCCCTAGTAAAGTGCACTGCGTGTGCCAGGGCTGGTGATTCAACTGCTACTAGTGGGCTGCAGCACTGATTGTGCCACCCACAGGAGTAGCGCTAAAATGATGTCTTAGGCCTGCTTGCAGTGCCTATGTGCAGTCCAGGACTGCCATGTCGACCTGGCCAGTGCACCTACTGACCAGGCCTTATCCTTCCCTTTCTGTACATGTCAGGCATCCCTATGGTGGCCCTAGGTACCCCCCTGGGCTGGGTGCAGTGTATCTGAAAGGTAGGGCATGTACTGAGGTGTGTAACATGCCCTGGTAGTGAATTACAGCCATTTTCGTTTTTCACTGCTGAGAGGCTATCTTGCCCATAGGATAGAATGAGGAAGGCTGTTTACATGCCTATCTTCCCATAGGGGCAAGATAGAAAATCCAAGTTTGGTATCTCTGTGTTCAGAATTTAATTATACATCTTTTTAGCAAGATGGTTTTTAAATTCACTGTGTGGGAATAGCACTTTTTAGAAAGTAGCTATTCTCCTGTTTAACCTTCCTGTGTGCCTGTGTGCTGGTTGGCTGACTGGTGTCAGGTGATGTGCTAGGTGGCTCCAGGAGCCTGGATGAGTCAGCAGCAGGGTGAATAGGGAGATATGCTTTAGATGGGTGGGAGGAGTAGTCCCTGGGTTTGAATAGGGCTGTCCCTGCCAAACACAAAGCTGGCTCCACCCCCTGCTGGCCAGGCTGAGGACTCTGCCTCTGCTGGCACAAAGAAGGCTCCACCTCCTGCTGAGCGTCTAACGACCCTGCCCCTCACTCTGAAAGGAACCAGGTGCTCCAGAGCAGAGCACACCCAGAAACCGGTTTGAGCAGGGGAATCCCCCCACTGAAACACAAGAGACAAAGACTTGGAGGGGTATAAGAAGAGGACCCCAGACACCTAAAACTTTAGATCACTTTGGAACTAAGAAGAAACCTCTGCCAAGGAGAAAGCTGGAAGAAACTGAAGAGGAGAAGACTGCCTGCTTGCTGTTTTGCTTTGCTGCCAAGGAGAGGGGAAGGACTTTGCTGTGTCCCCTTCTTTTGATTCTGATCTCCAAGGGCCTGAGAAGAGCTGGCTCCCTGTTAAGAAGTCCCAGGAACAAAAGGACTTCACCACCAGCTCCCCTGGAACTCTACTGAGAGAGTTCTGACCTGCCTTGGAGTGCTTGCCCAGTCTTGGGGCCTCAGGAGGTCGTTTTGCTGTGTTTGGGAGCTGGGAAGCAGAAGCGTGAACAAGAGTGACTGGTACCCAACGCATCATCCGATTGCGTGTCGCAAGACGAGAGTGCGAGGAAAATTTCATCGCGGCACCATCGCAACACGCAGGGTCCCCGCATCGCCGAGTGCGTCGAGCATCGTCCCGAAGCGTGAAGCTTCCTGCCATTGCGAGGGTTGTCGCAGAACCAGTTTGCGGGCCGCACCACTGCCGGTGCGTGAAAAGTCTCCAATCGCTGCGTGCGTCGACGCAGAGTCCCGTTCCGTGGCGCATCGAGAATTGCGGCGCCGGAAGGCAACGCTGCGCCACGCATCGCACCACATCGAAGAGTGTCGCATCGAACCTGTGCGTGAAGCTTCCCCCTAAGAAACCTACCCAACGAAGGCCAAAGTCATCGCATCCTCCCCTTACAGATCGGAGCCGGCGCATCCACCTCTGCTGCGTGAAGCAGGGCTGCTGCAAAGCCTCCCCAGGATCTCAGGAGTATCGCATCGCCTTTGCAAGCTTCCTTGTTATAGCTTTTGGGAACCTTATCGCAACTACAGGTACTGTTGGGCACGAAAGTGTCGCATTTTGTGCATTGAGAGTCGCATTGTGCAGGACACTGACTTTTACATCCTAGAGTACTTTCTGCAAACTCTGAACTATCTTTAAAGTAACCTTTTTGAATCATATGTTGGTTTGTCTGTAGTATTTGGTCTTGTGAAGTTTTTAGTAAAGATACATTATTTTTCTAAAACTGGTGTGGAGTAAATCTGTGGTGTTTTCACTGTGTTACTGTGAGTGTTGGTACAAATACTTTACACATTGCCTTTGATAGCCTAGACTGCTCAGGCCAAGCTACCTAGAGGGTGAGCAGGGGTTATCTTAACAGTGTATCCCCCTTTCCCTGACTAGAAGCAAGGGTCCCTACTTGGACAGTGGTACCTACCCTGCCAACTAGAGACTCCCAGATCTAACATTGATGGTACCATACTCATTTTAGGAATTGTGGTGTGTTCTAAGGTGATTTTACCATGTGAAAACGCCTTTTTCTGTGATATCATGAATCATGTTTGAGAGAAAACCATTTTCTCATGCTTTTCCCACAAAGGTTTGGAAAGTGATCTATAAGCTAAACTGAGAGCATATTTTCTGTAAATTCACATTATCTTTCTCAGTCATGTGAGAATGAAGTCTGACATTCTCAGTAAAACATGTACATCCAACAAGGGCAGAGACTGTCAGTTGATTCCTTTGTGTTCTACTGCAGCTTCCCAGAGTGTTCTAAAGAACAACTAGAGCGCTAACAGTCCTACTTATGACAAACGTATTGCACACCTGAAGCCATCTTGAATGGAATAATGTGGTAACTCTTAAAATATTTAATTTAAAAAGGAACACAATGAGGGGGTTCATTTTGCCATAGAAAGTATGATTAGTGCTGCAGAAAGAAAAATTAGGGCACATTTTGAGTGACTTCTCAAATCCTCTTCTATTTCATAAACAAATTCTGACATGCAGATTGAAACATGCACTTTCAATACCAGCAGCAGACTTCCCTGGTGAGCAGTAGCTTTACTACAGAGATCTAATAAGCAACTAGAGTGCTAACATTCTGAATTTATGGCAAATGTGTGATACATCTGAATGCCTTCTTGATGGAATCAAAGTAAAAAACTGAAAGTATTTCCTACTGAGGAGACTGTAGTAAATGAGGAAATTAGGAAACTTCACAACAAATAAGTCTTCCAAGATGGCCACCAGAGACAAAAGACCCCAAATGCAGCACACATATCACCCAGATGTAGCCCACATGTAGCCCAATTGAGGAACTTCGATTTTCGATCGTGATCTTATCGACCCGCCATTATGTGCTCCGCCGCCATTTTGTGTTGCCCTCACTCAGGCAGCATGACGATCGAAGTCTCTTTCTGCTTTTCCTGCAATAGTGTATTCAAATAACCTTGTGCCTCTGTTTACAAAAGCTGGTGTTTGAGACTGGCCGAGTACACTAATCCCTGTCTGGTTTTCCTAATCCCTGTCTCAACTATCTGTTGGTTCACACTATTCTCTTCTGATTTTATCTTATCGTCTGGCCTTCGCTGTCCTCTGCTCGTATTCTCTTGTTTCACAACTATCCTCCAAAAACACACAAACGTATCTCGTCACCTGCAAGACAGCTACAAGTCAGTTAATGAATTAGCTTGTGGGGTGGGGTAACAAACACAGTTAGAGGATAGGCTTCTTCGAGTTACTCGATATGCTGTTTTCAAACCTTTCCTATTGGTTCCGTTCTGTTTTCCAACTTTCCTTATTGGCTCCTTTTATATGTTTTAGGTGTGTTCTTAGTTAATGTATATGTCACATATATACTATATAAGACGGAGTGAAGTGGCAGTCTCCTGAGAACATACCGTGTGTACTTCTAGGACAACTGTACTAGCTGCAGCTAATAAATCTAATCTTTTACCCCGACAGAGTGTCCCCGTGTCCCTGTGTAGCTAAGCAGGAGAACCTAGGAGATTAAGGCGTACCCTGCGCCACCAGGTCCAAAAGGTTCTGGTTCTTCAACTGGCGCCCAACGTGGGGCGGCTTCAGTGGTACCGGTTCTGCCCGAAGGTCGTGAGGAACCCCGCAAGAAAATTCTGGAGGAATCGCGAACCACGTCAAGCGACCCCTGTATGTCGAAAGTGGTCCGAAGGTCTTTTTCAGCACGGTTACTCCTTCCTGACGGCTACTAACGACTGCTGCCCTGACTGCCGCCCTGCCTTGGCCCTTCCTTTGGTGATGTATGGTAAGGCGAGACAATAGACGGGCCTCTGTTGGCGTAAGAAGACGTCCTTAGTTAAGTATTTCATGGGTCGCGCCCACAATTTTGGTACTGTGTTCCTTAGTTTCTTTGGTCCTTAGATTCGACTATTGCAATAGCCGAATCCGAGGGTAAGTGCATTTGTGCTGCATAAACTGAGTTTTACCCCCTTGAAGTTTGTGAACAGTCAGGTGAAATCACGAGATGCCTGGTCTGACTAAGTTTGGAAAACTTTGTTGCTTTGGTTGTAATAGGGATTCCCGGCTTGAGGACTCTTGTCCAATTCCTTTGGTTGGAACTCCCATATATGAGCTCTATTCTAAACATGGTGTTGGCCCCATTGCCTTTAACGAGGCATGGACCCGATACATGAAGAAAGATGGTGTTTTAAAATGGCCAGAAAATGGTAGTTTTGATTCTGATGTGCTAGATAATTTGGAAGCAGTTCTATTAAAAAAATAGCCCGGCCGGCAATGTTTGACTCTTTCCGCCTTTGGCGTAAGGAAGCCAAACAGAGAGAAATTAAGCGAGCAAAACGAGATAAGAAAGCACTGGGTATGACAATTATACAGGCTGCTCAACAATTCAAAGATGATGAAACTAATAATGCGATGGCAATTTCCGAAAGACTGCATCGTATGGCGATAGATAAATGTTATCCGGTGTTGCCTGTTTCCCCTTCCGATAACAAGAAAGATTTAGAAGAAGATCCCCTAATGTCCCATTTATAGAGGTTGCCTCCGCCCTATGCACAAGGTACTAATGCACCCCAGTTGTTACAGCCTGTTCAGCTGCCAGCAGTACCTCCGCCTGTTCCGGCTCTTCCGCCTTTGCCCCTTTCAGTATTACCGCCTCTACCAGTTTTTCCTTCAACTTCAACTTCTTTGCCCTCATCTCCTGATCTTCGATCTCCTTTGCCTTCTGCTCCTCCTGCAATTACCGGTTCCCCTTCCACTAGCTCACCTAATACCTTGTCCCCTACTCTTATGTCCAATTCTCCGTCTGTGCGTAAGCGTCTCACGGACACCGTCACTGGTATTCTATCTCCTTTCTTTGAAGCTTTAAATGTGTCTCCGGCTTTTGCTCGAAGACAATCTCATAGTCAGTTCCCAGACTCTGAAGAACGAGAAAGGTTGGACTCTCTTGCACGTAAATGGATCAAGAGAGGTCCCCAATATAGTGTACCTGATTTTATGTCTACCTTCTCACAATGGAATGTGCCTACGCAAAGATATGTCTTTAATGTAATGTGTGATACTCTCATTAAAGAATGGGAGGATGTGAATTCGAGTTCGATTCCACAGGATCTGTTAGATGTTCAGACTGATTTCGACAAAGGACTTGTTGTGGGTTCTAAGGTTGAGAAAGCTGTAGGGACACTTATTTCCTTTAGATCCTTGTTGTTCTCTCAAACTTTCCTTGATTCCGGTCCGTCGGTCAGACTAACACTGAAAAATTATCCTATGAGAGAGGTTCCTCCAGTTTGGAAGGAGGAAGTTGCGGCTCAAGGTAATAATCCAGCTATTCCTGCTCATTTTCAACGTATATGGGTACATGTCCCTTGGAAACTATCTGAAGTTTTAGCACTTAAACAGACTCTACCAGATCCTCGTAAGAATCCTGCAGGTTATGATAAAGAATTAACACAGACGGTTGATGCTTGCATCATGAATCTAGCTGATATCGATATGTTGATGGGAAATGTCGTTCCGCAAGCTTTATGGGCTAAGATTCGTAGAGAAGATCATGCTCAAGCATTAGGTGGTAATTGGGCTGCTATAATTGCCGCAGACGCAGCTTAAGTGGGTGGTGCTAAGCCTGATGCTTTAATTTCAGAACTCCCTGGTAGGATTATTACATTAATGAAAACGATGATGCCTGCCTTGAGAGTTAACTGGGATAAATCAGCAGCATGCAAACAAAAGAAAGATGAGAGTGTCTCCGATTTCTTTACTCGTTTCGAGGAGACATTTATTGATCACAGTGGTCAAGATATGGCTACAGAGGGTGGTCAGCGATTATTTGTGGAAAAATTTGTATTTAATTTGCTTCCCGAGTTGTCACACAAATTAAAAGATTCTGAAAGTTCATGGGCTGTTTCTTCTTCTGCCCAGATATTGGCTACTGCACAATATTATGAAAATAGAGATAAAGAAGAAAGAGAAAAGCAAGAGAAAAAGATGAAAGAATTGAAAACGAAGGTTCTCTTACAACAAGCTTATCCTCCTCGCTATGTTCAGCCTCAGTTTCAACAGCCTCCGCAGTTTCAGAGGTTGTATCAAAAACCTGAGCCATATATTCCGCGACCTTTGTTAGGACCTAATCAATGTGCCTATTGTAGAGAAGAAGGTCATTTTAAGAGTAGTTGTCCGGTTTTATTACAGCGCAATGGAGCATTATCTGCTCCACAAGGTTGTGGTGGCCTCCAGTCAGCAAACAGAGGTAGAGGTCAAGGTATGTCGACTCAAGAACGGCATTCCCTTCCTCCTCCTAATTCCGTGAATTATTTTGATCAGCAAAGTGTTAGGTCTACACAGTATTACAATGAGGATTGTTATGTTGAAGGCGAGAATGCAAGTCTTCACACTAACTAGGACAGCCATGGACAAAGTAAGGGAGTTGTGTCGATTCCAGTAGATCAGAATGGACCCTATGTTAATGTCACTACAATGGGTGTTTCAGAGCCATTTCTCCTAGATACTGGTGCGATGAGAAGTTCTATCATTCATTCTAAACTCCCTGGGGCACCTTTGTCTGGCTTAACAAATGTTTCTGTAGGATTTTCTGGCACCCCTGTTTGTAATCCGGTTACTTGCCCTTTGCCTATTTCAGTTGGCCCTTATGATTTGGAAGCTCTGCTTCTTTTGACGAATGGTTGCAATGAAAATCTGTTGGGTTTGGACTTATTGAAAAGAATGCATGCTACGATATATTGTTCTCCTTCTGAAGTACATCTTACTCTAGGACAGAAACTGATTTCTCCAATGTATTTGTCCAAAGATCAGTTTCCACCATATTACTTTCTCTTCCGGCAACGCTTTGGCCACGGGTCCGAATGATGTGGGTTGTCTGGAGATTCCACCTTATGTTGTCACTCTTAAGCCTAATGTTGAATTGCCACGTATTCCGCAGTATAGAATTTCTACTGAAGGTGAAAAAGCGCTTTTGGAAATCATTCATGATTTGATTCAGAAGGGTGTGGTTGAGGAAACGAGAGGTAACATATGCAATAGTCCTATTCTTCCTGTTCTTAAACGCACTGATCCTTCTCAGCCTCCTATATATCGTTTTGTAATTGATCTTCGGGAGGTAAACAAAATTGTTGTACCACAATTTCCTGTTGTCCCAGATATCACTGCTCTGTTGACGATGATACCTTCCACAGCGACTTGGTTCTCTGTTATTGATCTAAAGAATGCCTTCTTTATTATTCCCATTGCTGAAGAGAGTAGGGATATTTTTGGCTTCTCTCTTGGAGGCCGAAGCTTCCGGTTTAAGCGTGCACCTCAGGGCTATTGTGAAAGTCCCTCTATTTAAAATGTCATCTTGATGCTTTTCATTTGCTGTCTGGTGCTGCTCTTATTCAATACATGGACGATTTGTTGATTGCCGCTGATTCAGAAGATATTTGCAAAGATGTGACTGTTGCATTGTTACGTCATCTGTTTAATCTGAATCACAAGGTTTCACCTTCAAAACTACAATATGTTCGTCGAGAGGTTACCTACTTGGGTCATCTCCTATCAAAGGAGGGACGACAATTAACCCCAGAACGAATTCAGGCGATTGCGCAAATGTCTGTGCCATCCACACAAAAGGAGGTACGTGTTTTTCTGGGTATCACTTCTTACTGTAGGCAGTGGATTCCGAACTTTTCTCTGTTGGCTAAACCTCTGTTGGCACTCACTTTGAAAGATACGCCTTAGCCCCTTCCATGGACTGACGAATATCAGAAGAGATTCACTGACTTGCGTACTGCACTGTGTTCTGCTCCTGTATTGGGTACTACCGATTACAGTAAGCCTTTCACGCTCTACGTTTATGAAAGAGAAGGTTGTGCGTTGTCAGTTTTAACACAGCGTTTTGGAGGAAAACAGCGGCCATGTGCATATTTTTCGGCTACGTTAGATCCAGTAGCTAAAGCATTGCCTAGTTGTATTAAAGCGACAGCAGCAGCAGCAATTTCTATTCGACAGTCTGCTGGAGTATCGCAAGATAACACACTTATTGTTATGGTGCCGCATGCAGTAGATACCTTATTAAACCGAACGAAAACACAACATCTTACGAGTGCTCGTTTGTCTGGATATGAGTTGACAATTTTGGCTAGTCACGTGCACATCAAACAATGTAACACTTTAAATCCAGCTACTTTGTTGCCTCTTCCAGTAGACAAAGATGACCAAGAACAACATGATTGTTTCCGCCGTACTGAGGAAGAAACAAAAGGAAGAATTGACTTGCAAGATACACCGCTAGAAAATCCGGATGGAATTCTATGGGTGGATGGTTCTTGTTTCAAGCTTCCTAATGGAGATACAGTTTCAGCCTATGCTGTTACTACTTTACATACAGTAGTGGAAACAGCACGTATCAGACACAATTCAGCTCAAGCAGCAGAACTGATAGCTTTGACGAGAGCCTGTCTGTTGTCAAAAGGAAAAAGGGTGAATGTGTATACTGACAGTCAATACGCCTTTGGTGTGGTGTTCAATTTTGGGCGTCTTTGGAAAGAGAGGGGATTCCTTACTTCACATGGCACTAAAATACAACATGGTCAATTGGTGACTGATCTTCTTGAGTCACTTTCTTTGCCTACCCAAATAGCAATTGTGAAGTGTAGTGCACACAAGAAAATTACTGACGATGTTGGTCGAGGAAATGCATTTGCAGATGAAGTAGCGAAAAAGACAGCGAGAGATGCTACAAGTCGAATGTATGTTGCGGGTCCTGCGAATTGGGTTAGAGAGAGAAGAATATATGAGGATACAGTAGAAAGTGTAAGATCGATTCAGAAAGAGGCTACAGAGAAAGAATTGAGCAAGTGGAAAGAAAGTACAGGAATGTTGGATGAGATGGGATGTTGGGTGGAATTTATCTGAGCACCAACGTTGGCTGTTACCGGACGCTTATGTGCTGCCAGTAGTCACTATGGCGCATGGTCCAGCCCACTTAAGTGCGAAAGGTATATGCAAGCTTCTGGCTCCAGTGTGGCAGAATGAAGAAATCCCAAAGTGTGCAGACAATGTGGTGAAACATTGTATTGTTTGTTTGATGTACAATCCGGGAAAGGGAACCCCAACTCCGGCAGGTCACTTTGCTCCTCCGACATATCCTCTCGAGGTGTTGCAAATCGATTACATTCATATGGAGCGATGCAACAACCTCAAATAAGTTCTGGTGGTAGTATGCGCCTTTTCTAGATGGATAGAGGCATACCCTCTAAAAGACAACACAGCTTTATCCACAGCTAAAGTTCTACTAAAAGAATTTTTCCCCAGGTTTGGTTTGCCGCGCATTGTCTGGAGTGACAATGGGAGCGAATTTGTGGGCCAGGTCATGCAAAAAGTTTGTGCGGGTCTTGGTATCAAGCAAAAGTTCCATGCGGCAAATCATCCACAGTCAGCGGGTTTAGTAGAATGTTACAATGGAACATTAAAGTTAAAACTAGTGAAAGTTCAGGCAGGTACAGGACTTAGTTGGCCCGATGCATTACCATTGGCTCTTCTTTCCATCCGGAACTGCAGTACACTCTTGTTTGGGACTTAGCCCTTACGAAGTGGTTTTTGGACGCCCAGCTAATGTATGGGGCGTCCCTCGCCCTAAGAAATACTCAGACTTACTATATCCAATGTTAATTGACTACTTGCATGACCTTACGACTAAATTGCGTGTTCTCCATCAACAGGTTCAGAGTACTTTGCCGGACCCAGGTCATTCCATTCGGCCAGGTGACGGGGTCTGCACAAAGAACTTTCAAAGAACGAAAAATTTGGAACCCAGGTGGAGAGAGCCCCGAATGGTTTTGCTCACCACGAGAACAGCAGTGAAAGTCGAAGGAAAGAAAAATTGGATTCACGGTGTGCATTGCAAGAAAGTGCCTTTGCCTCTTCCGTTCGATCAGTGGGTGCGTAAAGGCATTAGAGACTCTGAGAGCGAAAAGATTCCACGATTTGTACCTTTCAGTGATGCACACCTGAGTGGAACTTTGTCTGAGAAAGAGGACAACGACATTCTTCAGGAAGCAATACCACCACATCGTTGCTTGAATACGACCAATCCGCGAATATTCTTCCAAGACCAAACTTCATAGGACGGCAGACAATCGTGACTAAGTGATTGAGGAAGATTGCCGTGAGCATCCACTTAGAAAGATGGAGACTACATTAGGCAAAAAAGAAAGTAAAGATAAAATGAATCATTGGAAATCAATGTATAGTCGTTGTGGTATTGCTTTATGTATTATTATATTATTGTGCATTCTTTTGGCATGTATAAATTGGATTGTTATTGCTCTGCAGCAAAAAGTTGTCTCTCCTTCTACCTCTTCGTCTTCTTCTACTATCTCTCCACATCTATTTCATACACTTCCTCAACACGAACTCACTAGAATAACTGAATATTACAATAACTCATTTGTCCAGTTGTTACATCAACACCAATTAGTGATCAATACAACTGACTGTTGGGTGTGTGGGCTTATGTCACATACCGTAGAAAAAGGGATGCCATATTTAGTTCTTCCGTTCACCTATGAAGGTTTTGCTTGGGCTTATTTTGTTATCTTCTCCAATGCCTATCAAAGCAAATTCAGACGATCCGTTAGTTAACATATTGGTGATCCAGATTTTAGTCATAGTTCATTGATAAAGGGAATGGTAGCTATGGCTAAAATCATGGAAAACAGTAAGATCTCCATTGACGAAAGAAAAGCGTACACTAACTGGAACGTCACCCATTATGTCACTAGCCTTAGTGATAAAGTTAAAAAGGGAAAATCTCCACCGATTTGGACTATACCACATCAGGGTAATTTTTGTTCGCAGATAAATGGTCAGTCTGCCAACACCGTAGAAAGAAATAGCTGTTCCCACACATACGTCTACTCCTCTCAGAATTCACCGCCTCTAGTACCATCTCAGGGTACATATTTCATCTGCTATAATAGGGCTTACACGTGGTTGCCAACTGGTTTTTCTGGTACCTGCTATATGGCTTTCCTTCTTCCCCCTACATACACCTCTTCTGCAAATCATCATCGAAACAGATATGGCAGAGGGATTATTAATTCCAAGGACACAGCAGGACAAGAGGGAGGAGATTTCCTCAAAGGATTTCTTCCTTTTTGGGGTCCAATGGCCAACAGCAGAAATATCAGGCAACTGGTTCGTGTAGTAGAAACCACCATAGACATCACTGTAGGAGCCTTAAGTAATATCACGGCAGAACTACAGGCAGATCGTCTTATGACTTTACAAAACCGAGTTGCTTTAGACTTTGTTCTTGTAGACCGTGGTGGAGTGTGCAAATTGATCGGGTCAAGTTGCTGTATTTTCATACCTAATGACGCTCCGACAGTATACCAAGCTATCTCTAAATTACATATAATCTCTGAGTCGATTCACCAGGACGAAGGAGATTGGTCATTATTGGAGTGGTTTTGGGGACTACTGTGCAAATGGGGTTGGAAGGTATTGACATTCCTTGGAGTAGTTTTAGCCAGCGTATTTTCTTGTTGCCTTTGTATGCACTGTGGCCCCGCCATCTGCGACCTTTGTGCTACTATGTGCATCCCTAAACCCAAGTCACAAAGAGCAGAGAATATCAGAATGATGCTACAGCAACAGCTCGATGACCTCATGGCCATCGCCAGTGACTCAGATTAATGTAAGTCTGTGTATCTTGCCTGAGTTCTGGCAAAAGGAGGGTCGGAGGAACTTCGATTTTTGATCGTGATCGTATCGACCAGCCATTTTGTGCTCCGCTGCCATTTTGTGTTGCCCTCACTCAGGCAGCACGACGATCGAAGTCTCTTTCTGCTTTTCCTGCAATAGTGTATTAAAATAACCTTGTGCCTCTGTTTACAAAAGCTGGTGTTTGAGACTGGCCAAGTACACTAATCCATGTCTGTTTTCCTAATCCCTGTCTCAACTATCTGTTGGTTCACACTATTCTCTTCTGATTTTATCTTATCGTCTGGCCTTCGCTGTCCTCTGCTCGTATTCTCTTGTTTCACAACTATCCTCCAAAAACACACAAATGTATCTCGTCACCTGCAAGACAGCTACAAGTCAGTTAATGAATTAGCTTGTGGGGTGGGGTAACAAACACAGTTAGAGGATAGGCTTCTTCGAGTTACTCGATACTCTGTTTTCAAACCTTTCCTATTGGTTCCGTTCTGTTTTCCAACTTTCCTTATTGGCTCCTTTTATATGTTTTAGGTGTGTTCTTAGTTAATGTATATGTCACATATATACTATATGAGATTGTGCGCCACGGAGTGAAGTGGCAGTCTCCTGAGAACATACTGTGTGTACTTCTAGGACAACTGTACTAGCTGCAGCTAATAAATCTAATCTTTTACGCCGACAGAGTGTCCCCGTGTCTCTGTGCAGCTAAGCAGGAGAACCCAGGAGATTAAGGCGTACCCTGCGCCGCCAGGTCCAAAAGGTTCTGGTTCTTCACAATGACAGAAGTGTGCAAAACACTTATTTTTTGTGTATTTGCAGTTTTATATAGTGCAGACTTGTCAGGTATTGGAGTGCTTTACATGAGCATTGGTTACATCACACAATATCAAATTCATTTTGGTTGTAGACATGGGGAGATTAAGTGATTTGACCAGAATCACAGAATGTTGAGCTGAAGCAGAAACTCCAACCTGGTTCCCCAGTTGCAAAGTCTGCAACTCTGGAAGTAACACCACATACTCTCCCCTAGGTGCAACATTTAATCAAGTGGTCAACTGGATAAAAAAAATAAAGATTACAAATAATTTGAAAGTTCTTTGTCGCAATTTGAAAACTCAGAAAATATGTCCTCATTTTAGATTTTTAGAGCACTAACCATAATTTTGATGCAAATAAGACCTCTCATATATGTAATTTCTAAAGGAAATGCTCTAGGTATTACAGTTTTGATTACATCAAGATGACGTCAGGCGTTCCACACTTTTGTAAGAAATATAGAATGTTAGCAATCTAGTTGTTCATTGGGATACTGTTGAGAGGCAGAGGCCAGGGGCACGAACTCTGAAAATTGAAGGCAGGTAGGAGAGTGCAGAGGCAACAATTTGACCACACTGGGCAGGCAGGAAGTGCAGTGGCAGCACAACAGACTATGGAGGGCAGTGGAAAGGGGGGCAGGGGCAACAAACCAACAATACACGACTGGCAAGAGAGGCTGTGGCAATATAATAGACCATTGTGGGCAGAAGGAAGAGGCAGTGGTAGTACAACCGTACATGCCAACAGACCCGTTTCAACCAGGAAACGTCCAATGTTTTTAAGCTCAAATGGGCTTTATTTGATCTGTCTCCTGTCTACAATCTCCTCTTTTTCAATGTAACTCAAAGGGGAAAATCAATACCCCAGTTTTTTTTCAAAATCTCCCTCTTACCAAGTTCAAAATGTTTGCAAGTATGGTACATTGGATCATTGTAGGCAGGAGGAATTGGGGTAGTGACATGGACTCGGATAACAGAGGACAGGAGGATCATGGAGAGGTGAACCAAACTGACCCTACAGGGCAGGCATCAGGGTTTGCAGCAGCACAATACACCACACAGGGTATGCGGGACGGGAGTGCAGCACAACAATCCATAGAAAGCAATAGGGAGGGGACAGGACCATGCACATGGACAACAGAGAACAGAGGGGAAAGAGACAATGGTAGCTAGCTGACCATAATGGACAGACAGGAGAGAAAGCTGCAGCATAACAGACCATAAAGGGCAGGAGGGACAGATCAGGGGCATTAAAATGGAACAGACAAGCCAGGAGGGAGGGAATAGGGGTCTGCACATGGTAACAGAGGGCTGGGGGCAAGGGGGCAGGGCAGGAGCAGCAAGATGACCATGGAGGTCAGGCAGGATGGGCACTAGAAACAAGACACACCATGGACAGCAACAATGAGACTATGATGGCATACACACAGACCATGGAGGGAAGGTGGGAGGGGGTCAGGGGCAACTAGCTGACCACACAGGGAAGGTGGGAGGGGCCATGGCAGCACAGAATGCCATGCATGGCTAGCGGGAGGGTTAGTGGCAGCACAATGCCTATGATGAGCAAGAAGGAGGGTGCAGGGGCATGCAAAAAGGACCATGGAGGATAGGAGGGAGGGTCAGGACCTGGGCACAGACAAGAGACTTCAGGGGAAGGGGCCTCACAACAGACCGTGTGGGGCAGGCAGGAGGAGCAGCTGCAGCACAACAGACCAGGGAGGGCAGAAGGGTGTGGCAGTAAAATGGACCATGGAGGACAGGAGGAAGGGGATAGGGGCATGGCATGTGGACAGGCAGGGTGGAGGTGGCAGGGACAGGTTGCAGTCATCTGACAATGCTAGGCGGGTGGGAGGGGAGTGGCAGCTCAATAGAACACTCAGAGTAGATAGGAGTGGCAGGTCCATGGAACATGGTGGGCAAAAAGGATGGAGCAGGGGCATGCACAAAGACATCGGAGGGCAGGGGGAAGGAGAATAGGGGCAGCAAGCTAAGCACAGAGGCTAAGCAAGAGGTCAATGATGGGTCATAGAATTGGGCAATGGAGGGCCGGAGGAGTTGACTGGTACATCATGCTAAATGGAGGGCAGTGGCAGCACATCAGACCATGCATGGCAGGAGGAAGGAGGCTAGTCCATGGATTCAGACAACAGAGGATAGGGAGGAGGTGGATGGGGCAGCAAGCTAACTGTTCAGAGAATGTGGGTATAAGGAACTTTATTGTTTTTAAAATGTGTGTCTGTGCGAACTACTTAAAATATCAACAAGTATGCAGCATAATCTCACTTTTATTCAGGAAGAAGAGGACGTTTGTGACTGTGACTCTGGGCTCACTTGGCAAAAACACCCCCTGACCCTCCACCCCCCATCGCAAAATGTAATGCCTGTGAAAAGGGTAGGTGGACGCAGTGTTATATAGAACATAGTCCTGAGGGCACGATTGAAAATGAAAACTAGATATAATAGATGGTATAAACTATGCACCAAAAACTGTGATATAAGATGAACCGGGGCGTGAAATACGATATGCAATACATTGAGCGCAATGACAGATTATCTGGAGAGCGTGAGATAGCACAGGCACTAGCGTGTGCTATGCGTTATGCGCCTTGGAGTGTAATATGCACGGGGCAGTGTTGTGTAACCTAACTTGTCTCTAAAGTTGTAATATAAAATATGTGCTGGGGAGTGTAACATTGCATATGCACTGTGACAAAGATATGGATCCCAGATTGTAATATGTATGGCATAGCGCTGTGCGTTATAACATAGGCATCGAGGAAGGCACGTTAGATGGGGCAATATAACCCGTTTGATGGCAAGTGTGGCATGACATATTCACGGGGTGGTGTTACAGTGCACATGGGCTAGAGAGTGTCATAGCATACGCACTAGCTGGTGGAATACAACACAGAGGTGTGTGGCACTCAGCGGGCATTGGTGGGTGTAACACAGCATTGGGCTCAGCCAGGAGCACGCTGTGAGTTTAAGTTTAAGTTTATTATGTTTTTGGCTCTCAAATGAGGGCCACACAAAAAATAAACACACAATTATACAACATTAATTACAATAAAATCACAAAAAAGACAGAAAAAAGGTAATGCTTCATATTCACTGGTCGAACAGTCGTCTAACATTTCTCTATGTATCATTAATAAATATCTAAAAACCCTTTAAAAAAGTTAAAAATTCTGAAACAGAACATTTCATTTGGCGGACAATAAAGTGCATGGAAAAAAGTTTTTACATTTAAAATTCCTAATTGTAGACAAATAGGTTTTAACCATTTATAGCGCAATGAGCGTAGTGCGGGACAAATAAACAAGACATGATTACGATCCTGTACAGTATTATAACAAAGATTACATATTGGAGATACACCATACCATTTTGCAAAAAGAAGATTTAGTGGGAGCAAATCTTGTCTTAAAAGGTACCATAACCTACGGACTCTGTGGGGGATATTCCAGGTAAGGTATTGTTGTGCCAGCTTTGGTGTGTATGTGTTTAGGAGTAATTGCCTTTCTTTTTTTCCTTGTTGGGCAATCATATCCAATTTATAACTGAGTTCCCAAGATGCACTTTTTAATTTAGACTTTAGTTCAGAGGGTGTAAGTAAAAACAAAGTGCTTACATCCAACTCTAACAAAGTTACTGCTTTTCTAAAGTTTTTTACTAACAGGGAAAAATCGTTAAAATTTCCCAGGAGCTCATTTTTAATGGCTTCCCGTAAGGAATCCGATTTACCTCTAGCTAAGCAAGCTACCCACCTTACGAGGGCAATCAACCCCTGTACCCAACAACTTCGGAGTCCGAATTCCAGCCTGCATGAAGATACAGTGCAAGCTGTGTTAAAAGAAGAAATTCTTCTTAGTACCTTTCCTTCCATTGTATGCAAGAATCCCCAGTGTTTTAACTCCACTAATTCTAATCTGTACAGTAAAGTTGCAGGGATCTTTGCTCTAAATACATCCCAAAATAGTGTGAAATGTCTCTTCCCTGTAGCATTGTACGAGGAACATAACCCCATACCATGAGCCGATGCTTTACGCGAATTATGCTCAATGTGGGGTTTCTCACTTAGGTTTGCTGAAATTATTTTACCTAAGAAGATGTAGGTTTTAACCACCTCTAGTTTCTGTCCTCCTATGGCCCATCTATAGTTTTCAGACCTACATTTTTTCTTTCCAAAAATGCACATAATTTTACTTTTCGAAGCGTTAATCTTCATGTAATGTGCTTCTGCAAATTGATTTAATGCATGTAGGCGGTTAGACAAGCCCTTCGGGGTTAAATCTAATATGAGGATATCATCTGCATACATTAAAACAGATATTGATGATCCTCCAATTATCGGGGCTATCCCACCACACACTGAAATGGAAGTAGGTAGGTCTACCGTATATAGTGAAAACAATATAGGGGCCAGTATGCACCCTTGTTTCAACCCGTTCGGAGAAGGGATAGATTGAGAAAGACCCCTTTCTCCGCCTTGTAGTACCTTACACCATGTGTTCGAGTGAAGAGATTTTACAAGTTCAAGTAACTGTATTGGCATGCCTAATGTAGCAAGCTTTCTCCACAGCGTTGGATGATCTACCTTGTCGAACGCTGTGGAGAAATCGATAAATGCTGCATATATTCCACCACCTCGAACACGTACGTATTTATCAACGATCACCTGTAATGCTGTTAAATTATCAAGTGTACCATGCTCTTTGCGAAATCCAGTTTGTTCCAAGGGTAAAATATCATTTAATTCTATCCATTCAGTAATTAAAATCAAAAGACATTTAGCAAAGATTTTTCCTATAGAGTCCAATAGAGCTATTAGACGATAATTCGCAGGATTATGCCGCTCTCCCTTTTTAAATATGGGAATTAATATACTTCCCCTCCAAGAGTTAGGGACTGATCTCGATAGGAAGCATGCATGAAACACTGGAAGAAGAATCCTACTCCAGGAAGTGACATCTTGCTTTATTATTAACATGGGCAACTCGTCTGGACCCATAGCTCCGGAAGCGCGCATACTCTTTATCACCGAAGCTATGGTTTTCTCGGTCGGAAGCTCTATATTAGGCTCACTATTCGGGGCTAGGTCCCAGTTATCACCCTCTACACTGTTAGATGCGTACAAACTAGATATAAATAGTATCCAGACATCTTCAGCGATAGAGATGGGGATGGGGGAAGTTCTTGCACCACATCCCTTCCCTATTATGGACCAGAATTCTCTAGATTTATTAAAGGCCGATGCCTCTCTTAACCTAATCCAGAGAGAATCTTCTCTTTCTCTTTTTAATTTTGTTCTAAGTCTGGCCCTCCTTCTTCTTAGTAAGGCTAACTTGTGCTCATTTTCCCTGGATCTACTAAGGTACTGTTGCCTCACAAGTTTATTTATTTCCTTATTTAAAGGTAGTAATATACTAGGAGGGAAGTGTAACTTCTTAGGATTTCTTGATTTCTTAGCTGTCATGGTAAGCTTCTTCTTAAAAATTTCAAAGTGTGAGAATTCCCTACCCTGCCATTCATCTAATTCAAATAAAGTTTGGGCAAGAATATTTTGTACATCTTTCATAGTGGGAGGGTCCCAGAAGCACCTTCCAGACTTACAATGAATAGAAACACCTTTATTGATTAAAGACCAAGAGTCAGTATCTGGAGGTTGTAATGAGACAGTTATATTAATCACATTATGGTCGCTCAAGGAGGATTGAGAGATCATTATGTCTCGAATATAAGAGAATGTATCATAGTCCGTAATTACATAATCCAGGATGGATTCACCCCTAAATGACTTATGTGTAAATTTAGCGGGAATGTCAGAAGGCATCCTACCATTTACGATTAGCCCCTCTAAATAACTAAGTTCTTCAAGTAATATCTTTCCTCTTTTATTAGTTTTTATTTTACTAGGAAAGATTGCTTGGGATATATTATATGCTTCTTCCTTAAATTTGTTTCTAAACATATCTATACTTGAAGTGGACACTTTGCTATTTAAGTCACCCATGAGTAAGATATATGGGGACTGATCAAGCTCTAATAATTGTTTTACATAGGAAAACATTCGCTTCAAGACAATGTTAAAAATATCTTCAGGTGGTATGTATGCATTTAAAATTACAAGAGAATTTAAAATTACAAGAGAAGAGTGACTCTCAAGGGAGGTTTGTCTCCTTTCCAGAGAGTAAAATAAAAAGCATTACACATTCGGCGGTGGATGTGTGTTTTATTAACCGTGAGGGAGGTTTCTTGCATAGTTTGGTCGAATTTTTGTCAAATCCCCTTTGAATGGCTTGGTGTGCGTGTGTATTAAATGTGCCTGTCAATAGCTACCCATGTTTGTATAAATAAACGACAAGGGTGTCTACTTGGAGAGTCCCCTTCCGGCGGGGGCGCCGGGATTAGGCACGGTAGGGCGTCAGACACGTCAGAGCTTCACTAGCGGTGTAATTACATTCCACGTGGATTCATTGTATGCATAGTCGCCTTTTAATGAATATCACTCAAATCGTCACGGTGATAGGTACATACGGTTTGTCCAGCATGTCCTAGGTGTTTCTATAAATATATATTTTTTTTAAATAATAAAAATCAAAGGCCGGCCCCGGGGGATGGGGTCCCCGGTGCCATAAGTGGCCCGAGGAGGGGGCAATGCAGCCCCCCTCCTAAATTTTTTTTTTTTAAAAAGGCCATGACCTGGGGGTTGGGGTCCCCGGGGCCGATTAAGGCCTTGGGAGGGCCAAATTTATCTTTTTCAACAAAAATAATTAGGGTGCAGGCCCTGGGGGATGGGTTCCCCAGGGCCAATAAATTAGAAAAAGAAGGGGGGCCACACAGCCCTCCATCTTAAATAAATAAAAGACCGGCATCGTGCCGGAGGCCACGCCCCCTCCTTGCAGCACTCTGCAAACGTGCCCCCTGGCCAGTTGTAAGTTGGGGAATTAATTCCCCTTCAATACTGAGGGTCCCTGAGGGCCAACTAGCCCAACAGGTATCTCCAGTATGCGCCAGGGAGCTGCGTTGCAGACAGGTGTTCTGAGGCCATGCCCCTTTTTACACCTCAGTGCAACGCAGCTCTGTGGCGCTTACTAGAGGTACCTAGTGGGCTAGTTTGACCCTAGGGACCCTTAGGATTCAAGGGGACTTAATCTCTCAACTTAGAACGGCCACAGGGCGCATTTACACAGTGGTAAAGGGAGGGGACGGGGCCTGAGGTGACATGTGCAAACACGCCATGTGGCGCGTTTTAAGTTGGGGAAATAATTCCCTCTCAATCCTGAGGGACCCTGGGGGCCAACTAGCCCACCAGGTACTTCCAGTAAGCGCCACTGCTCTGCGTTGCAGAGAGGTGGTGCAGGTCGTGCCCCTTTTTACACCCCTCTGCAATGGTGCTTCCTGGATGTACCTTGTGGGCTATTTTGCCCCTAGGGACCCTCAGGATTCAAGGGGACTTAATCTCCCAACTTAAAAAACGGCCACAGGGGGTGTTTACACAGTGGGGAAGGGAGGGGACGGGGCCTGAGGTGATGTGTGCAAACATGCCCTATTGCATGTTTTAAGTTGGGGAAATAATTCCCCTTCAATCCTGAGGGCCCCTGGGGGCTAACTAGCCCACCAGGCGCTTCCAGGAAGCGCCACTGAGCTGCGTTGCAGAGAGGTGGTGCAGGCCGTGCCCCTTTTTACACCTCTCTGCAATGGCGCTTACTGGACATACCTAGTGGGCTATTTTGCCCCTAGGGACCCTCAGGATTCAAGGGGACTTAATCTCCCAACTTAAAAAATGCCCACAGGGCGTGTTTACACAGTGGGGAAGGGACGGGGCCTGAGGTTATGTGTGCAAACACGCCCTGTGGCACGTTTTAAGTTGAGGAAATAATTCCCTTTCAATCCTGAGGGACCCTGGGGGCCAACTAGCAGTAAGCGCCACTGCTCTGCGTTGCAGAGAGGTGGTGCAGGCCATGCCCCTTTTTACACCTCTCTGCAATTGCACTTACTGGCCTTCCATAGTGGGCTATTTTGCCCCTAGGGACCATCAGGATTCAAGGGGACTTAATCTCCCAACTTAAAAAACTGCCACAGGGCGTGTTTACACAGTGGTGAAGGGAGGGGACGGGGCCTGAGGTGACGTGTGCAAACACGCCCTATGGCGGGATTTAAGTTGGGGAAATAATTCCCCTTCAATCCTGAGGGCCCCAGGGGGCTAACTAGCTCACCAGGTGCTTCCAGTAAGCGCCACTGAGCTGCGTTGCAGAGAGGTGGTCCAGGCCGTGCCACTTTTTACATCTCTCTGCAACTCAGCTCTGTGGCACTTACTGGAGGTACCTAGTGGGATAGTTGGACCCTAGGGACCCTAAGGATTCAAATGAACTTAATCTCCCATTTAAAAACGGCCAAAGGGCGTGTTTACACAGTGGTGAAGGGAGGGGACGGGGCCTGAGGTGACGTGTGCAAACACGCCCTATGGCGTGATTTAAGTTGGGGAAATAATTCCCCTTCAATCCTGAGGGCCCCAGGGGGCTAACTAGCTCACCAGGTGCTTCCAGTAAGCGCCACTGAGCTGCGTTGCAGAGAGGTGGTCCAGGCCGTGCCACTTTTTACACCTCTCTGCAACTCAGCTCTGTGGCACTTACTGGAGGTACCTAGTGGGATAGTTGGACCCTAGGGACCCTAAGGATTCAAATGAACTTAATCTCCCATTTAAAAACGGCCAAAGGGCGTGTTTACACAGTGGTGAAGGGAGGGGACGGGGCCTGAGTTAATGTGTGCAAACAAGCCCTGTGGCGCGTTTTAAGTTGGGGAAATAATTCCCCTTCAGTCCTGAGCGACCCTGGGGGCCAACTAGCCCACCAGGTGCTTCCAGTAAGTGCCACTGCACTGCGTTGCAGAGAGGTGGTCGAGGCCGTGCCCCTTTTTACATCTCTCTGCAACGCAGCTCTGTGGCGCTTACTGGAGGTACCTAGTGGTCTAGTTGGACCCAAGGGACCCTTAGGATTCAAGGGGACTTGATCTCCCAACTTAAAACGGCCACAGGGCGTGTTTACACAGTGGGGAAGGGAGGGGACGGGGCCTTTTCATTCTCTCACTCTCACATATACTCACTTATATACACCAATAGTCACATATACTAGTTTAAAACATATGTAGTTACTCATAAAGACACTATTGAGACAGTCATTCACTCACTAACACACCCATGCACACACTCATCCACCCATACAGTCCTGCACACATGCTGTCTTCAACACATACAAACAGTGAGTCACTCATTCATGCACCTATACACTACGTAATACCCCCCGCCGAACCATACAGACACTCAGACACTCATACTGATACTCAAAAAACCAACTAATAACCTATATAGACACTCATGTAGCTACTCACCAACCCATGCAGCCACTTATACACAAAGTGAGAGACGGATACAGATATTTACATATTTAAACATTACTCACTAAGCCATGTATTCACTAAGATACGGGATTAGGCACGGTAGGGCGTCAGACACGTCAGAGCTTCACTAGCGGTGTAATTACATTCCACGTGGATTCATTGTATGCATAGTCGCCTTTTAATGAATATCACTCAAATCGTCACGGTGATAGGTACATACGGTTTGTCCAGCATGTCCTATGTGTTTCTATAAATATATATTTTTTTAAAATAATAAAAATCAAAGGCCGGCCCCGGGGGATGGGGTCCCCGGTGCCATAAGTGGCCGGAGGAGGGGGCAATGCAGCCCCCCTCCTAAAATTTTTTTTTTTAAAAAGGCCATGACCCGGGGGTTGGGGTCCCCGGGGCCGATTAAGGCCTTGGGAGGGCCAAATTTATCTTTTTCAACAAAAATAATTAGGGTGCAGGCCCTGGGGGATGGGTTCCCCAGGGCCAATAAATTAGAAAAAGAAGGGGGGCCACACAGCCCTCCATCTTAAATAAATAAAAGACCGGCATCGTGCCGGAGGCCACGCCCCCTCCTTGCAGCACTCTGCAAACGTGCCCCCTGGCCAGTTGTAAGTTGGGGAATTAATTCCCCTTCAATACTGGGGGTCCCTGAGGGCCAACTAGCCCAACAGGTATCTCCAGTATGCGCCAGGGAGCTGCGTTGCAGACAGGTGTTCTGAGGCCATGCCCCTTTTTACACCTCAGTGCAACGCAGCTCTGTGGCGCTTACTAGAGGTACCTAGTGGGCTAGTTTGACCCTAGGGACCCTTAGGATTCAAGGGGACTTAATCTCTCAACTTAGAACGGCCACAGGGCGCATTTACACAGTGGTAAAGGGAGGGGACGGGGCCTGAGGTGACATGTGCAAACACGCCATGTGGCGCGTTTTAAGTTGGGGAAATAATTCCCTCTCAATCCTGAGGGACCCTGGGGGCCAACTAGCCCACCAGGTACTTCCAGTAAGCGCCACTGCTCTGCGTTGCAGAGAGGTGGTGCAGGTCGTGCCCCTTTTTACACCCCTCTGCAATGGTGCTTCCTGGATGTACCTTGTGGGCTATTTTGCCCCTAGGGACCCTCAGGATTCAAGGGGACTTAATCTCCCAACTTAAAAAACGGCCACAGGGGGTGTTTACACAGTGGGGAAGGGAGGGGACGGGGCCTGAGGTGATGTGTGCAAACATGCCCTATTGCATGTTTTAAGTTGGGGAAATAATTCCCCTTCAATCCTGAGGGCCCCAGGGGGCTAACTAGCCCACCAGGCGCTTCCAGGAAGCGCCACTGAGCTGCGTTGCAGAGAGGTGGTGCAGGCCGTGCCCCTTTTTACACCTCTCTGCAATGGCGCTTACTGGACATACCTAGTGGGCTATTTTGCCCCTAGGGACCCTCAGGATTCAAGGGGACTTAATCTCCCAACTTAAAAAATGCCCACAGGGCGTGTTTACACAGTGGGGAAGGGACGGGGCCTGAGGTTTTGTGTGCAAACACGCCCTGTGGCACGTTTTAAGTTGAGGAAATAATTCCCTTTCAATCCTGAGGGACCCTGGGGGCCAACTAGCAGTAAGCGCCACTGCTCTGCGTTGCAGAGAGGTGGTGCAGGCCATGCCCCTTTTTACACCTCTCTGCAATTGCGCTTACTGGCCTTCCATAGTGGGCTATTTTGCCCCTAGGGACCATCAGGATTCAAGGGGACTTAATCTCCCAACTTAAAAAACTGCCACAGGGCGTGTTTACACAGTGGTGAAGGGAGGGGACGGGGCCTGAGGTGACGTGTGCAAACACGCCCTATGGCGGGATTTAAGTTGGGGAAATAATTCCCCTTCAATCCTGAGGGCCCCAGGGGGCTAACTAGCTCACCAGGTGCTTCCAGTAAGCACCACTGAGCTGCGTTGCAGAGAGGTGGTCCAGGCCGTGCCACTTTTTACACCTCTCTGCAACTCAGCTCTGTGGCACTTACTGGAGGTACCTAGTGGGATAGTTGGACCCTAGGGACCCTAAGGATTCAAATGAACTTAATCTCCCATTTAAAAACGGCCAAAGGGCGTGTTTACACAGTGGTGAAGGGAGGGGACGGGGCCTGAGTTAATGTGTGCAAACAAGCCCTGTGGCGCGTTTTAAGTTGGGGAAATAATTCCCCTTCAGTCCTGAGCGACCCTGGGGGCCAACTAGCCCACCAGGTGCTTCCAGTAAGTGCCACTGCACTGCATTGCAGAGAGGTGGTCGAGGCCGTGCCCCTTTTTACATCTCTCTGCAACGCAGCTCTGTGGCGCTTACTGGAGGTACCTAGTGGTCTAGTTGGACCCAAGGGACCCTTAGGATTCAAGGGGACTTGATCTCCCAACTTAAAACGGCCACAGGGCGTGTTTACACAGTGGGGAAGGGAGGGGACGGGGCCTGAGGTGACGTGTGCAAACACGCCCTTTGGCGCGTTTTAAGAGGTAGTTTTAATCCCCTGCCCTATTATATACTAGGGGCTTACAGAGGAGGTCATGCTAATCACAGGGGGACCCCAACGCATAGTGTTCCCTAGTGTATGTAGGTATTTTCACTGTATTCTGAGTGTCTTTTAACATAGCACTGGCTCTAGGACTGGTTAGTCAGACTCAGTTACCACCAGTATCCGTCTGAAAAAGTTGAGGGTACAGGATGATTTTACAACAAGGCTTCTTTCTGCTCTTCTGTTTGTTCTTCTTTGCACGTTATCCTTCTTCCTGCACTTTTTCTTTGTCTTTGAGGACTTCTGTTGCTTCTTTCTGAATTTCTTTTTTTTCTTTCTGTGCGTTTTTTCTTCTTTCTTCACATGTCCTATCTCTGTAGGCATATTTAGAAATTAGCATTTAAAAAACCTTTGAAATTCACTGAAAATGCCATAGGTTTCAGGCACGGTATAGATAGGAATTAGCATTTAAAAAACCTTAGAAATTCACTGAAAAAAACATAGGTTTCAGGGGCGTTATAGTTAGCTGGACTTTTTACTTGTACAAAACCATTGAAATTCCCCTGTTATAGTTAGTTCAGCTAACTATAACTCGCGCTCCCGCAATGCACTGCTGATGACGTCACATATTGCATCACTCATGACATGGTCAGTGACATCACTCATGACATCACTGATGACATCTCAAATGACATCACTGATGACATCACTGATGACATCATCCTTGTGATAGAGTGGCAGACCTACTCTCCGCCTAATATAACCTTTGATACACACATTCAAAAATAGAAACTAAAATGTTCAAAACAATGGACATACCAATACCAGTTACAAAAACCTATTCAGTAATTCTAAGATCCACATACACATCCACTCATTCACCAACAGTCCTATACAGTCACTCATACATGTACTCACTCATCATATGTACTCATACACCTATACATCCTGTTATACAACGCCACTCATCCATAGAGTTACTCACACACATAGTCACTCATGCTAATAAAGAATCAAACATCCATTTACTTGCATATACAGTTATACACACACCACCACACTTACTTCTACAGAAACTTACACATACTTAGTCTTTTAAACAATCACTTATAGAAACACATACTTATTCATACAGGAACTCTTTCATTCTCTCACTCTCACATATACTCACTTATATACACCAATAGTCACATATACTAGTTTAAAACATATGTAGTTACTCATAAAGACACTATTGAGACAGTCATTCACTCACTAACACACCCATGCACACACTCATCCACCCATACAGTCCTGCACACATGCTGTCTTCAACACATACAAACAGTGAGTCACTCATTCATGCACCTATACACTACGTAATACCCCCCGCCGAACCATACAGACACTCAGACACTCATACTGATACTCAAAAAACCAACTAATAACCTGTATAGACACTCATGTAGCTACTCACCAACCCATGCAGCCACTTATACACAAAGTGAGAGACGGATACAGATATTTACATATTTAAACATTACTCACTAAGCCATGTATTCACTAAGATACACTTAAACAGTCAGTTATACAATCAATTTTCAAAAACAAATCAACCATTTAGACACCTATATACCCATTTATTCTTCCATCGACCTTGAGATACACATATATAAAACATATGTAATTTTCAGAAAAACACACATTCATTGGATGATGTCATCAGCGATGTCATCAGTGATGTCATTTGAGATGAGTACGAGTGAAAAGTCCAGCTAACTATAATGCCCCTGAAACCTATGTTTTTTTCAGTGAATATATATATATATATATATATATATATATATATAAATATATATATATATATATATATATATTACCTACTGGCCGTCGCCAGTAGGTAGTTATAGTTAGGACCCTGTTTCCATAGGAAATCCGCAACATTCTATTTTGAATAACTTTGGCGCCGGTCGACGAATCCTCGCCAAATTTTCAAAATAGGTGGGGCGCTGCGCTCCGCTCCTACCCTGAAAGTCTCGGGGGGATTCGTCAAGCGGGGGCTGAGATAAAAGGGGGGTCCCAAAAATCGTTTTTCCCATGCATTTTTCCATAGGACCTTTAGACACAGCTACAGCCCGAACGGCTGAACAGAGTTAAATGAAATTTGGCAGAGAGGTAGTCCTCAGGTCAAGGAAGTGCCTTTTGTAGGTTTGGTGTAAATCTGTTCAGTGGATTCTGAGATAATAGCCTTTAAATCAATATATATATCTGAGCCAGCTTACGGTGCGCTTACGGTGCGCTTACCGTACGCGTACGGTGACGTGCGCGAGCGCGATTCTGATTGGCTGTTAGATCTTAGTAAACATTCGAATCGGTCGAAACCAGGAAGCGGCGGCCGCCATTTTGTGTGTTTCACTCAGAAAAAAAAGGGTGATAACTTGAAAAGGAGGCAAGGAATAGAGTTACAGACCCCATAACATTTGAAAGGGGGTCAAAGAAGGACAGAAAAGTACAAAAAAAACATTTATTAATTTTTAAAAAAATCGCGGGGTACGCGTACGGTAAGCTCACCGTACGCGTACGGTAGAAAAAAAATAAAAAAAGAAATGAAATGCAGATTTAAGTGTTTAGATATTAGGGGGTTCTAAAAAGAGCCGTTGTGTTTATGAAGTGATTTTTTAGTGGTACCTACAAGTAAGTACCGATGCAGAGTCTAAGGTTCAAGAGGAAGACTCTGTTCCCTTCATCATTGAAGTGTACACCATCTCCTCTATAAATGTCTTGCATGTCGTAACGCAAGTTGTTGTGGTAAATGGAACCCATACCATAGTCTCGGAGGAAAGCAGAAACAGATTTGTTGACGTGCTTTCTTGCTTTGTTAATCTGTGGACAGAAATGATTGGACCAGTTCCATTTTTGCCTTTGGCATATGTTAGAAAACACAAAGGCAGTTTTAGGGAAAAGTGAAAACAGTTGTGCAAAGGTCTCCTTCATAAGCATTTCCAGACCTACCCCAGTCAAAGTGCCTAGGTCATTGCCACCACAGTGCACTATTATGAGGTCAGGGTGTTGGATTTGCATGAAGGATTTCACCAATGGCATCAATTGGTGCCACTTTAACCCTCTCTGACCAATCCATTTAATGTCTACATTTGGCAAAGCAAGGTCTCTCACCATACCTGTTTTCTCTGCATACTTTTCACTCCAGAAGACATAGCTGTGCCCTACAATCCACACTGTGAACATCTTCAATGGAGAACTGGATGCACTCAGGAGGTGTAATTCAGTAGAATGGTAAAAAGAAATGAAAGACAGTTTGGAAATGGAGGCATACATATTTTTTTTTTTAAAAGAACTGATTGGCTGTTTCATACCATTCTACAAAAAAAACTAGGCTGTATGTGTAAATTTATAGAAGCATGTTTTGTATTGGTACAGAAAAATGTGTTACCAAAGAACAGTACTATGGATTTGCTGTTAGGTTTGAAAAGTCAAGCACTCCTGCTCTTTGGAAATGAAACATTGTTTGGTGAACTTCTGACCTAACTCTACACAGCAGTGTTTCAAGAGCTGTTGCTATGGTAGCAGGCAGAAGTCAAGTTGGGGGAAGGGTACTAGGCAGAAGTCAAGTTGGGGGAAGGGTACTTTTGGAAAAGGGTTGGTTTTCAACCAATAGAAATGTGTGATTACATTTGAAAAAAGGGGGAAGCACTGAGATTTGAAACTAACATGTATATGTGTGGAAAAAGAGAGGGAAATTTTGCCATTATCTGGTTCTGCTGAGAGGAGAGAGGTGTCAGAACAGAGATCCTGGCTCTGATAATCTGCTGTTTGAGTGCCACAATTCTTTCACAGCTAACTAATTTTAAAGGTGAGTTTAGAGTTTGAGAGGGGATGTATATGGTAAATTAAGAAATGAATAATAGAATTGGAATTCCTTTTGTTGAAGTTGTGTTTATCATTTTCTGTTTTGGGAGAAATTTAAATGTGAGGAACATGTAAAATAATATGGACTATGTTTTCACGATAAATTAAGGTGTACTGGTATAAATAAGGAATACTTTAAGGGTTTGAGGTTGCACTCAGTAATGCAAATACATTCAGCATCAGTAAGGCTGGTTGCCCTTGCTGGAGTGTAGTCAGTCACCCAGGCTACACATGTTGTTGGTCTCAGAAAGCTGTTTGGTATTGCTCTGGTGATTTTACATTTGCATAAGATGGAAAGGGGGAGGTATTTTTTTCTGCAGAAGCAGACTCTTAGCACACAGCCAGCTGCTTATCCTGTGGAATCATGCACAGTATTCACAACCGAGTGGGGTTTGAGGTTGCAGTCAGTAATGCAAATACATTCAGCATCACTAAGGCTGGTTGCCCTTGCTGGAGTGTACTCAGTCCCCCAGGTTACACATGTTGCTGGTCTGAAAATGTTGTTTGGACATGTGCTTTTTTAAGAATCTGAAAAGTGGATTTAAAATGTGTCAGACTGTAAAAGTATTTATCACTTGCCAAAAAAAAGAGTAGAAAGTGTCGTTTCAAATTGGCAAAGAAATTACGTTTTCAGACTAATATGAAAACATGACTCTGTGTGCAAATAGGAATTACAGGCAGAGATTTATAGCGTATTGCTCTGGTGATTTTACATTTGCATTAGATGTAAAGGGGGAGCATTTGTTTTATGCAGAAGCAGACTCTTAGCACACACCCAGCTGCTTATCCTGTGGAATCATGCACAGTTTTCACAACCGAGTGGGGTTTGAGGTTGCACTTAGTAATGCAAATACATTCAGCATCACTAATGCTGGTTGCCCTTGCTGGAGTGTAGTCAGTCACCCAGGTTACACATGTTGCTGGTCTCAGAAAGCTGTTTGGTATTGCTCTGGTGATTTTACATTTGCATTAGATGGAAAGGGGGTGTTATTTTTTTATGCAGAAGCAGACTCTTAGCACACAACCAGCTGCTTATCCTGTGGAATCATGCACAGTATTCACAACCGAGTGGGGTTTGAGGTTGCAGTCAGTAATGCAAATACATTCAGCTTCACTAAGGCTGGTTGCCCTTGCTGGAGTGTACTCAGCCACCCAGGTTACACATGTTGCTGGTCTGAAAATGTTGTTTGGACATGTGCTTTTTTAAGAATCTAAAAAGTGGATTCATAATGTGTCAGACTGTAAAAGTACTTATCACTTGCCAAAAAAAAGAGTAGTAAGTGTGCTTTCAAATTGGCAAAGAAATTTCGTTTTGTGACTAATATGAAAACATGACTCTGTGTGCAAAGAGGAATTACAGGCAGAGATTTATTGCGTATTGCTCTGGTGATTTTACATTTGCATTAGATGTAAAGGGGGAGCTATTTTTTTGTGCAGAAGCAGACTCTTAGCACACAGCCAGCTGCTTATCCTGTGGAATCATGCACAGTATTCACAACCGAGTGGGGTTTGAGGTTGCAGTCAGTAATGCAAATACATTCAGCATCACTAAGGCTGGTAGCCCTTGCTGGAGTGTACTCAGTCACCCAGGTTACACATGTTGCTGGTCTGAAAATGTTGTTTGGACATGTGAATTTTTTAAGAATCTGAAAAGTGGATTTAAAATGTGTCAGACTGTAAAAGTATTTATCACTTGCCAAAAAAAAGAGAAGTAAGTGTGGTTTCAAATTGGCAAAGAAATTACGTTTTCAGACTAATATGAAAACATGACTCTGTGTGCAAATAGGAATTACAGGCAGAGATGTATTGCGTATTGCTCTGGTGATTTTACATTTGCATTAGATGTAAAGGGGGAGCATTTTTTTATGCAGAAGCAGACTCTTAGCACACACCCAGCTGCTTATCCAGTGAAATCATGCACAGTATTCACAACCAAGTGGGGTTTGAGGTTGCAGTCAGTAATGCAAATACATTCAGCATCACTAAGGCTGGTTGCCCTTGCTGGAGTGTAGTCAGTTACCCAGGTTACACATGGTGCTGGTCTCAAAAAGCAGTTTGGACATGTGCTTTTATCAGAATCTGAAAAGTGGATTAAAAATGTGTCAGACTGTAAAAGTACTTATTACTTGCCAAAAAAGTAGTAGAATGTGTGCTTTCCAATTGGCAAAGACATTTCGTTTTCTGCCTAATTTCAAAGTATGACTCTGTGTGCACACAGGAATTGTTTTTAGATATTTAATTTGTGAATGTGTTATTGTGATTTTTACTTCTAGGAAAGGGGTACTTAGTATTTTAAGATTTGAAAAGATCATAAAAAATGTAGTAATATATTTAAATATAAAAAGGAATTATTTTTTAGTTTTTTTCAGGTATTGCTGAAGAGCAGTGAACAAAATTTAAGATGCCTACAAAATCCAGAGTAGGGAAAAACCACGAAAAAAAAACTATATTTGAAGACAACTGGAGGACCTAAGTTAGTTGGAGATGCTCATGTTGGGAAAAAGAGAAAGTCTTCTGGTAAGCAGACAAAAGATTTTTTAAAGAACATCTTCAAAAAAAGGAAAAATGTACAAAATGTCTGTACTGGAAAGAATGTTTTCAATAGAAAAGAACAGGAAAAAATTGAGAATTTAGTTAATGCAAATATACCTTCTGCAATAACAAAGATTAACTTAAACAGAAAAACAGCGTTTAAAGAGATACGTAGAAAAATGTTTCAGAGAAGAGTTATGTCCAATTTGATAAAGGATGTGAAGAAATATAAGAAAAAGGCAAAATATTACAAGAGAAAAAAAGAAATTGAAGCCATTGCAGCAAAGGCATTAGAATTAAAAAGGAAACTATTCATTTTAATTTTGAATAGGATGCGTACATTAGATAAAATGGTTAATGTACTGAAATCACAAAGCAAAAGGAAAAGAGTAGTGAAAAGAACAAACTTTTGTAAAGTGTTTTTAGGAGAATGGATGCATAGTTCAAGTAGTGAACCTTTTTTTAATGAAGAGAGTTATTTTCAAAGTAATAGTTTGCTGCATGCAGTTGACACCAGAGGTCATTCTTATTAAGTGAAAAATGGTTGCATAATGGAGAAGGAGATAATGGTTCCAAGAGATGAGGTACAAGTGATGGCGGATGAGGCTATGGGGAGACGTCCTAAAGCCCCAGTGTACACTTGGAATTGTAGTAGTATTTGCACTGTGCGTCAGGAATCTATTGATAAATTTCGTGAGTTTCTAAGAGAATATAGTAAAAAGAAGTGTAAAACAGAAGATTAAGGTGCTTCAAAGTCTAGATCCATGCAGAGTGAGAGAGAATACTGGTTTGCAGGGTCATTCTCTGGCTTGTCTATCTAGAAAAGTGTGTAGTGTAATAGTGTTTTCCATCATTTTAGGATGCTGGCTGTTCATCATACTGAAATGAGAAAGTTTGTGAGACGGTTGTATTTTGCTAAAAGTCCAGCAATAAAGTTAGATGAATTGAATAGGGCTCTGTTCCGTGGATCGGTATCAGATGTAGAGAAGGTTATTGATGAAATTCAGTTTTGTTACTTTGGTCCTGAACAAGACAGTGCAGAAAAGGACACAGTAAATGAGGAAGAAGTGGAAGAGAATGTAGAACCCTCTGTAAGTAAAACATTTAATGATCACATAACAAAATTTGCAATAATCTCTAATGAAAGACCAAATATAACTTGTATTTGGTGCCGCAGAACTCGTTATAGAAAACAAACTAGGAATGTTGATCTCTACAGAAAGAGTGAAAATGAAGATAATTATAAGTGGAAGGATTTTGCCACATATCTATTTCTTGAAAATTGCTTTGAATTGGGTGAAGATCAGCGTATTTGTAAATACTGTTACAACAAGTTAGAGGAAAATAGAATGCCAACCAGAGCTATACATAATAATTTAGAATTGGAAGTTATTCCTGCCGAACTTTCTGAATTAAATACATATGAGTCTATACTTATTCAATGTGTTCATCCGTTCCAGACCATAGTACGTATGGAGCCCAAAACTGGTAAATTACCTCCTTCAGATTTACTGAGAGGTTTAAAAGGTAGAGTGGTGTATTTGCCCTTGGATTTGAAAAAAAATATGGAAACTATTGATGCAGATACTTTGGAAACTGAACCATTAGTTATTCTGGTTAATGGTGTACCTACAAAGAATAAGAAGATTTGGCAGGAGCTGGTAGATGTACGGAAAGTACAAAGAGCAAATTTGTATTTGAAAAGGAATAACAAATGGTATGAATCAATTTATATAGAAGAAGAAGAAGAAGATTTACAAGAAGACACAGAAACACCAACTGGACAAATTGAAAAAGTGGACAAGTCAAAGGAAGAAGAAATTTATGAACATTTTAGCATACATCCTCTACATTCAAAAGAAGTTATGGGAGACAATATTGATCTGTTTCAGATGAAGAAAGCAAAAGGAACTCCCGTGAGTGTATGGGAGGAGAGCTTGGAAGCTCGATGTTTTCCCCAGCTGTTTCCTAAAGGAAAGGGAGGACGATACGATGAACGTCCAGAACAGATTCCAGCTTCTGAGTATCGGACTACAAGACTATATGCAGAAGATCCCAGATTTCGACAAAGTATTCCTTATTTGTTCCATCTTTTATTTGAAAGCGACTTGTCTGCACTATCTTATGCAGTAAATCACATTTTAAAAAGTGGAGTACATTTACAAAATGTGTCTGCTAAGGATTTTGTGGAGAAAGTGTAGCACCGAGATGATCATTTGGAAACACAACTGATCAATCTGATGGCTTGTCAGCGTGGGACAAATGAATATTGGTACCGACGCCATGGTGAATTAAAATGCATGTTACGGAATTTAGGAACACCAACATGGTTCCTTACCCTAAGCTGTGCTGAGTACGCTTGGGATGATTTACTGGATTTTCTACGAGAGGCAAATTCAAACATTAAAAACATCGAATACAAGACAGCAGGAGAACTGTGTTCATTGGATCCAGTTAATGTTTGCAGATATTTCAATCATAGATTTGAGGCTATGATGTCCTTCATCTGCAATAAAAAAAATCCACCTCTTGGAGAAGTAGTGGATTTCTTTTGGAGAAAAGAGTACCAGGCAAGAGGTGCTCCTCATATTCATATGCTGTTGTGGATCAAGGATGCCCCAAAGTTTGGAACAGATACTGATGAAGCAGTGTTATCTTACATTGAAGAATATGCAACATGTGCTATACCAAAAAGCACAGAAGAGAAAAAGTTAAAGGAGCATGTTTTACGTTTCCAAAGTCATCGGTGTGGAAAATACTGTCGACGGAAATACAAGAGCAAAGATAAATACTATACTAAATGTCGATTTGGATTTCCTAGACCTGTTCTTTCAAATGGAAGAGTAAACAGTTTTATGTCATCTGTGAGACATACTATCACAAGAAAATCACCTAAGAATACCTACAACCTAAAAAGAAAAGAAGAATCAAAAAATATAAATGACTACAACCCAGTAATTTTATCCATGTGGAATGCTAACATGGATATACAGTATGTAGCTGACAATTCCATTGCTGTTGCTCGATATGTAACGTCTTACATTACTAAATGTGAAAAAACTGAATTGAAAGAAATGTGGGAAGAGATTTCTCACGAGAAGACTGTCAGTAAGAAGCTGTACAGTTTCAGTTTAAAGATGTTATCGCATCGAGAAATTGGATCCTACGAATGTTCAGATAGGTTATCTTCTGCAAGTCTCTACTCGAAATCAAGAAGAATAATTTGGGCAAGTTTAGGCCTTGCAGCAATGAGAAATCGGGTACTGAAATCTGTTGGAGAAATTGAATATTTGGCCGAGAATGACCCAGAAAGTACAGATATTTTGAAATCAAACATGTTGGACACATATTATCCAAAAAGAAGTCATCATCTGGAGAACATGTGTCTCTATGAAGTGCTGCAGAACTACATTTATTCACGGAAAGCCGCAGAAGACATCAACAATGGAAAATATAAAGTCATTGGTGAGGAAGGATGTTTGGTGAAGCAAACAAAAGGAAGTTTGATAAATCACAGGAAGCTGAGTTGCGACACTACTGACAAAAAGGAATTTTACTACTTGGCTCTTTTACAGCTGTTTAAACCATGGCGTACAGAGGATGAACTACTGGGAGAATTTAAAAGCTATGAAGATTCTTTTAATGCTTGCAAAGACAGCATACAATGCAGTACATTCTCAACTTATCTGCAAATGTTAAATGAAGAAATTGAACAGGAAACTACAATTGCAGCTGAAGTAGCTAGAGACAGTTCTCAAGACAGCCAAAGTTCAGGAACACTCAGTCAAGATCCCCTAGGACAACCAATCGTTGACAATGAAGCATCAATAGCCATGAATGAAGTGGAAACGGCTATGAATCAAGCTCAAGAAGAATTTATAGACTTACAAAATTTGGAAAGACAACTGAACGAAGAGCAGCAACAAATTTATGAAGAGATCAGAAGCAAAATTGATCACAGATTTCTACATGAAAAAAAAGAGTGCTCATGCACATCATTTCATCCAATCAGGATGTATGTAAGCGGACAAGCTGGAACTGGAAAAAGTTTCCTAATAAAAGTCATCAGAAGCTACCTACAGCAAAAAATGGATCCTACTTTGTCTTGTGTGGTTACTGCTCCAACTGGGTTAGCAGCATATAACATAAAAGGAATCACCTTACATCGTTTGCTAATGTTACCAGTGGAGCATGAGAACAAAATACAATACAACAAGCTAACCGGAGAAGCATGCTTGGAAGTTTCAAGAGTATTGAAGAAGATGCAAGTTCTCATTATTGATGAGGTGAGCATGGTATCAAACTTAATGCTTGCCTTTGTGCATTTAAGAATGCAGCAAATTCTAAGGACAGACTATGACGTGTTATTTGGTGGAAAACATGTCATAGTTTTTGGGGATCTTCTACAACTTACTCCAGTTAAAGGACAACCAGTGTTTAATACTGTGACACATGAAGACACAAAGAAGTCATTGGGAAGCATCGGTAATGCAAATATTTGGTCCTTCTTTCAGTACAAGGAACTTACTACTAATATGAGGCAAGCAAACGATGAAGAATATGGAAGTATTCTGAAAGATATCAGAATTGGACTACTCACAGAAGTTGGCAAAAAAGCATTACAGAGTCGGCTGCTACATAATTTATTTCCAAAGGAAGAAATAGTTGCAGAGAAGATATACAAGAACATTGCAGAAAAGAAAAGTGTCATCTGCTTAATGCCAACTCTACGTGAATGCTCAATATTCAATGAGGAGCTTTTAAAATTGGAAAAGGAAGATATCAGGAAATTGGAAGCAGTGGACAAAATTGAGGATGGAAGAATTACTATCACATTAACAGGCACACTGAAAAATAAATTGGATTCACTAGAGAAGAACATTTCCAAAACAGCTGGATTAGAAAAAAATCTATATGTTTGCATGAACTGTAGAGTATTTTTAAGGAGAAATTTGGATGTTGAAAAAGGTTTAGTTAATGGAGCTATGGGAAGAGTTGTGGGTTTTATTAATTATCAGAAAAAAGATGGAATTGAATGTTTAAAAATAAAATTTGATCAGATAGAAGAAGTTAAAGACATTTGTCATTGTTCAGTTCGTTTCATGCTTGTGAAAGACTTATATGTACGTAGGAAGCAGTTTCCGTTTTCTCTAGCATATGCTGTAACTATTCACAAGTCTCAAGGATTGACTGTAGATTGTGCTTTTGTGAACATTGGTTCAACTGTGTTCAAAGAAGGTATGGCTTATGTAGCTTTGTCACCAGTGAAAACATCTGGTTTATTCATGATAGACTTTGATGACTCAAAAGTTAGTGCTGATACAAACTGTGTAAAGGAGTATAATAGATTAAGAAGAACCTATGCTCCTCATTTAGGTCAGTATCCTGTGTTGGAGAAACATGTAGTTTCTCGTAAAAGGAGAAATGAGAATATCTGTAATGAAGATGTAGAGAGGAGGAAAAAAAAGAGGAGTGATGTAATTGCAAGCAAAAAGAAAAAGGAAAATGAAGAAGAGGTTGTAGGATGTTATTTTGAAAATAGCTCTGGTGTCAACTGCTACGCTAATGTAGTGCTGAATGTTGCATTTTATCTGGAAAGTGTGCAAGAGCAGATAACAGTAAATCAGAGAAAAAGATTCTGTTCTGAGTTGAGTCTCCTTTTTCAAAAGCTGAGTAATGATAAAACTCAAATAGAAAGTGCTACTGAAATTAGAAAACTTTTAGATGTATGTTCAGGACGAACACAGTTTTCTCAAAATGTACAGCAAGACGCACAGGAATTCTTGATGTTTTTTCTTCAGGTACTGGAAGAAGAAGGGGTTCCCATTGAAAATATGTTTGGTGTCTCTTATAAATGGGAACATAGTTGTGAAAACTGTTACAATACATGTGGCTCTAATGTTGATTCTGAAAGGTTTATTTATTTAACATTGCCAGAAAGTAAAACAGTCACTTTTGCTAAATTAGTTAAAGATGCTAATCATAACATGGAATGCGGTGAGTGTCAATCTGAAATGTTTTCAACGTTAATTTTAAAGGAATACGGACAATATGTAATTTTAATGATGCAACGATGTAAAGCTGATGGTTCAAAATTGGATACTTTAATAAAGAAGTTTACAGGACAGCAATTATCAATTTCAGGAAAAACTTTTGTAACAGTTGCAATAATTTTCCATGAAGGACCTACTGTTACTTCTGGACATTACACAGTTTATCTTAAATGTGAAAAAGGCTGGACACTGTGTAATGATTCCCAATTGATTTTCAAGCAACGTTTGCCTTTTGATTTAGCAAATTCCTATCTAATCTTCCTGAAATCTAAATTTTAGAGAGACTTGGCAAGATCTGTACAAAACAATTTTACCATTGTATTGGATTACCATTGGAATTTTCAAAACTAATGATTTTTCAAATTATCATTTGGCCTAATGGAAAGGTAACCAATTGTAATGTGGACTTTTTAAATTTTTAATGAAACTTTTGAAAACCAAAAATTTAGACAAAATCGGTAACATCTGCACAATTTAAATTTTGGAATGTTATTGGATTGCCATTGGAAATTTATTCAAAAAAGATTTTTAAAATTACTATTTGGCCATGAGGAAAGGTAAACAATTCTATTGTGGACTTATTTAATTATTAATTAATCTTTCGGAAACCAAAATGTTACAGAGAATCGGTGAGATCTGTACAATTTAAACTTTAGAATTTTATTGGATTACCATTGGAAATTTAATCAAAAAAGAATTTTAAAATTACTTTTTGGCCTAAAGGAAATGGAACCAGATGTATTGTGGAGTTATTTGAGATATATTTTTGTGATTATACTTCTGAAACAAAAATGTCAGACGGTATTTTAAAGAAATAAGTATTGATATTAGACGATATTTTTTTAGAATATTATGCATTTCTATAATGTTATGTTTAAGTAAAAAGAGATTGTGGGCTTTTTTAAAACAATCTTTGAGATTGTTATTTTTTTGTTGCCCGCTGTTAAATGATGAATGCAATTGCTTTCACAATTTATAGTGAAATGCAATATATTCTGAAAACAGCAAAAAAAAGGCAAAACATTTTTTGGGAAAAATATGTAAATACGTGTACTGTGTTATATATTGATTTATTAAATATTAATACTTTTTTCTTTTTTTTCAGATTGTGAAAGAAAATTTTCAAAAAAAACCAACCATTTTTTCAAGTAATTTCAATAACATTTTAATTAAAAATTAAATTGTTGGGTGGGTCAGGGAACTGAGAAATTAGAAGGTCTCTTTTTTCCACTCTATCTCAAAAAGATTTTTAGTATTTAGTTATTAATTCCTCAAGGATCTTCAGATGTGGTAATTGATTTTTAGTGTTTTTTAAAAAACATTAAAAAAAAATACGCGTACGGTAAAAAAAAAAAAAAAAGTTTTAAAGAAAAAATAAAAAAAAGTTGAGAGGTAAGGTTGGCTCTTAAAAGAGCCGTTGTGTTCATGCAGGGACAGAGGAAAGGAAGTATGGGAACATTAGCTGGTTGGACATTTGTGCTGGTCTATTTTGTTGTTAATGAGGGGAACACTGGTCTCCCTATGAACAATTAGACCATGGCAAAATGAACACCGCATAGTAACCCTACCAAACCGAGGGTTCGTTTCCAAAGGATCAGAAAAAGGTGAATGTGCCCCCACAGATGAAGGGCTCTGCGGAGTTTCCGAAGAAGAACTCGGCTGAGCTGCTGTGGATGTGCTTGGTTGACTTACTCTAGGGTTGCCCCTAGTATGTCTAGCATGTGTCCTAGGGTGTACGTCGTGAAGGTGTCTCAACATTGTGTGATTCCCGAAGGAATACTTCTTGTTGGGATTACCTCGCGAAAGTACACGCTGGCACAGCTTGCAAGTCACCAAGGCAGCATTGACTTTTTTCTCACCCTCTGGAAAACTGAACTACTCCCATATGAAAGAGCTCTTCTGTTTCCTCTTTCTCTGCCTGATGGTGGTGCTGCTAGCCTCACTCTCAGTAGAAGAGTGCTGGTCTGCCATTGTATCACAAAGACAAGTCAGCTCCTTCTCCTAAGGGATCACAAGCAGAAATGAGGGGAATGGGTGTGGTGTAGGAGAGTTCTAGAACTGAAAGTAGTTTCAACCAATCAAAAGTTGTGTTTCATGATCACATGACCCACCGTGCGCGTACGTTACGCTTACGGTGCGCTTACGGTAAAAGTACGCATGCGCGTAAAAAAAACACGCGCTCGCGCGCATGCGCAAAACAGTCACTCCACAAAACTTCCGCGTAACGTGCGCGTGTAGCGTACACGCCTACGCGCCCCACGCGCAGTACGCACGGCTACGCAAATTGCGTAACTATACGCAAACAGAGTAGATAAATTACGGACATTGCGTAAACTGTACGCTTACCGTACGCTTACCGTACGCGCACTGAAAAAATTAAAAAATAAATAAATACATATTTTCTATGTTATACTAATATATCTTACCTGTTTTGTAAAAAAAAAAAGAGAAAACTTGATATATTGCTGATTTCTTTTTAAAAAACCAGTGTTTTAAGAGAATAAAAAGTTTTTAAAAAAACTTGTTTTTTAAAAAAAAAAAACACATTTAATATAAGAATTTATAATAAAAAAATCATACAAAATCAATCAAAAAAAATATGGGAATCACATATGTTATAGGTAAGAATTAGCATTTAAAAAACCATACAAATTCACTAAAAAACCATGGGTTTCACACACTTTATAGTTAGAAATTAGCATTTAAAAAACCTTGCAAATTCACTGAAAAAACCATAGGTTTCACACATGTTATAGTCAGGAATTAGCATTTAAAAAACCTTGCAAATTCACTGAAAAAACCATAGGTTTCACACACGTTATAGTTAGGAATTAGCATTTAAAAAACCTTGCAAATTCAGTGAAAAAACCATAGGTTTCACACACGTTATAGTTAGCTGGACATTTCACTCGTAAAAAACCAATGAAATTTCCCCGTTTTAGTTAGTTAAGCTAACTATAACTCGCGCGCCCGCAATGCACTGCTGATGACGTCACATATTACATCACTCATGACATGGTCAGTGACATCACTCATGACATCACTGATGACATCTCAAATGACATCACTGATGACATCACTGATGACATCATCCATGTGATAGAGTGGCAGACTACCTCTCACCCTAATATAACCTTTGATACACACATTCAAAAATAGAGACTGAAATTTTAAAAAAAATGGACATACCAATACCAATTACAACAACCTCTTCAATAATTCTAAGATCCACATAAACATCCACTCATTCACCAACAGTCCTGTACAGTCACTCATTCGTGTACTCACACATCATATGTAGTCATACACCTATACATCCTGTAACACAATGCCTCTCATCCATAGAGTTACTCACACACATAGTTACTCATGCTAATAAAGAATCAAACATACATTTATTTGCATATACAGTTATACACACACCACCACACTTACTTCTATGGAAACTTACACATACTTAGTCTTTTAAACAATCACTTATAGAAACACATACTTATTCATACAGGAACTCTTTGAATCTCTCACTCTCACATACACTCACTTATATACACCAATAGTCACATATACTAGTTTAAAACATATGTAGTTACTCATAAAGACACTATTGAGACAGCCATTCACTCACTAACACACCCATACACACACTCTTCCACCCATACAGTCCTGCACATATGCTGTCTTCAACACATACAAACAGTGAGTCACTCATTCATGCACCTATGCAATACGTAATACCCCCCACTGAACCATACAGACACTCAGACACTCATACTGATACTCAAAAAACCAACCAATAACCTATATAGACACTCATGTAGCTACTCACCAACCCATGCAGCCACTTATACACAAAGTGAGAGACGGATACAGATATTTACATATTTAAACATTACTCACTAAGCCATGTATTCACTAAGATACACTTAAACAGTCAGTTATACAATCAATTTTTCAAAAACAAATCATCCATTTAGACACTTATATACTCATTTATTCTTCCATCGACCTTGAGATATACATATATAAAACATATTTAATTTTCAGAAAAACACGCATTCACTGGATGATGTCATCAGTGATGTCATCAGTGATGTCATTTGAGATGTCATCAGTGATGTCATGAGTGATGTCACTGACCATGTCATGAGTGATGTAATATGTGACGTCATCAGCAGTGCATTGCGGGCGCGCGAGTTATAGTTAGCTTAACTAACTATAACGGGGAAATTTCATTGGTTTTTTACGCGTGAAATGTCCAGCTAACTATAACGTGTGTGAAACCTATGGTTTTTTCACTGAATTTGCAAGGTTTTTTAAATGCTAATTCCTAACTATAACGTGTGTGAAACCTATGGTTTTTTCAGTGAATATATATATATATATATATATATTCCAAAACACCAATCTCATCCTGATCGTAAGATGAGGCACACACTGGGGATATATCTTACTTCAGATTTTAGTTAGCAACATGACCACAGCACCGAACAGAAGTGTTTCGGCTTAACGCCTTTTTCAATGTCGGCATGCTTTCTCAAAATATGTCTATTAAATAAAATTAATCATACACATAGAGAAATGAAGAAGCTCCTTTTGGTAATAAACATAGAAGAAGTCACTTTCTAATCACAGAGACGGGTTTCCTTGTCGGCCATCTTAACAAGACATATTTTAGGTTAGACAGGAACAGGGGTGGGAGCACACCGCTTCACCACCCACCATAATGCTTAGGGGCAAACCCACTGGGAGGTGAAGCAGTGTGATCCCACATTTGTTTCCTGTTTAAAAGGTTCCTTTGAGCCGCTTTGAGCTGACGAGCTCGTGGAGAGGCACCTGCGCGCCTGGAGAGGTACTGTGACCCGATAATACTCTGGCAGCCTGCTCAGTAACCCCAAATATTTTCATGCCTAATCTCTACTGATGACGGATAATAATCCAGAAACACGTGTTTAGAGATGGTCACCATTGATCTGCACCAACCTGGTGAAACACTCGAAAGAACTTTTGTGCAAGTACACACGCTTGATGAACTGCACCCACCATAATGCTTAGGGGTGAACCCGCTGGGAGGTGAAGCAGTGTAATCCCACATTTGTTTCCTGTTTAAAAGGCTCCCTCGAGCCGCTTTGAGCTGACAAGCTCGTGGAGAGGCACCTGCGTGCCTGGGGAGGTACGGTGGCCCGAGAATACTCTGGCAGCCTGCTCAGCAACCCCAAATATTTTCATGCCTATTCTCTACTGATGACGCATAATAATCCAGGAACACGTGTTTAGAGATGGCCAGCATTGATCTGCACCAACCTGGTGAAACACTCAAAATAACTTTTGTGCAAGTACTCACGCTTGATGAACTGCACCAACCATAATGCTTAGGGGCGAACCCACTGGGAGGTGAAGCAGTGTGATCCCACATTTGTTTCCTGTTTAAAAGGCTCCCTCGAGCCGCTTTGAGCTGACGAGCTCGTGGAGAGGCACCTGCGCGCCTGGAGAGGTACTGTGATCTGAGAATACTCTGGCAGCCTGCTCAGTAACCACAAATATTTTCATGCCTAATCTCTACTGATGATGGATAATAATCCAGAAACACGTGTTTAGAGATGGCCAGTATTGATCAGCACCAATCCGGTGAAACACTTGAAAGAACTTTTGTGCAAGTACACACGCTTGATGAACTGCACCCACCATAATGCTTTGGGGCGAACCCGCTGGGAGGTGAAGCAGTGTGATCCCACATTTGTTTCTTGTTTAAAAGGCTCCCTCGAGCCGCTTTGAGCTGACAAGCTCGTGGAGAGGCACCTGCGTGCCTGGAGAGGTACTGTGACCCGCGAATACTCTGGCAGCCAGCTCAGCAACCCCAAATATTTTCATGCCTAATCTCTAATGATGATAGATAATAATCCAGAAACACGTGTTTAGAGATGGCCAGCATTGATCTGCACAAACCTGGTGAAACACTCGAAAGAACTTTTGTGCAAGTACACACGCTTGATGAACTGCACCCACCATAATGCTTAGGGGCGAACCCGCTGGGAGGTGAAGCAGTGTGATCCCACATTTGTTTCATATTTTAGGCTAATTGCAATATACATTGTTTGTGGAAAAGTTATAAATCTGGCATATCTCCATGATATATCTCAACATTATTCATTTAAAAATTAGTGGAATCCCATATTGTCCATCCAACAATTGTGGGGAACAACAATATGACTGGCGCTCATTAACTTACAATGTTAACTAATATATCCCCAAATGGGCAAACGCTCCTGGACTCATAATTCATTTTCTTTGATAAGTTTCAGCGTTAGTCCCACACCCATTAACATCATAATATACAATCCTACATACATAATTCATTTGTGATATTGAATTATGAGTATTGCAATCAGAATTCAATCAGCTATGTCCCACGGAATGTGTACCCACAACCCCTCTTTGTTTTTAAGACCCCTAGGAGTTTTTGTCTGTAGTTCAATGATATATTTCGATTCTAATGCTCTTCTATTCCCTCCTTTTTCTTCTTTTGGTATTTGATCTAGGTAAAAGAATTTTAATACATTTTGATTGCTGTTATGGTTATTTTGAAAGTGGTGGCCTGCTGGGTATGTTGGATCATAATTTTTGATCTCCCGCATATGCTCTAGAATTTTTTTTTTAGTGGGGTTTATTGTACTCCCAATATATTGCATTCCACATGGGCGGTTAAGGCAATAAACCGTATATCCGGAATTACAATTTAGTAGCTTGTTAATTCTAGGTTTTGTCTTCTTGGTATCTGGAATTCTTTGATCTTCTTTACAAGCCTTACATCTCATACATGGGTAGAACCCTGTAACCATATCTCTTTTTCTTTGACAATTCATGAAGTGGCTCTTAACCAAATGGTCTTTCAATGCGGTACCTCTTCTACACCTCTGGTACACCTCGGGGGAACTGGTTGTATAGTCTGTGATCCTTCTCATTCTCATTTATCCCTTTTTACCTTGTGTTCCCCCTCGCCTGTCTTGTTTATCTTTCTTCTCTTTTTTATCCATTAGGAGATCTTGTCTATGTAGGAAATCTGATTTCCTCACTGCCTCTTTTAGTATCCCCTCAGTGTATCCCCTTTCTTTAAATCTACAGATAGCCTGATCTCTTGATTTCAAGAATTCATTTTGTGTGGAACAATTTTGTTTGATCCTCAGTATTTCTCCATAGGGGACACTGCTGATCATACTCCGAGGGTGGAATCTGCCGGAATGCAGTGTACTGTTTCCTGCAGTTGGTTTACGATAAAGTGTGGTTTGTAAGGTGTTATCTTCGATATAGACAAGCAGATCCAAATATGATACCTGTGTGTAACTAATACACTGAGGTGCCGATCACGATCCGGTAAAAACTTCCCCCGTGCGACTCGTATCCGGTCTTTTTACCGTACGAATCGTACAAGTGGCGTACGAACTGGCAATCACGATTCGCATGGTAAAAAGTCCATACGAACCGCATTGGGAATATTTCCCCACACGTCCTCGGGTCGGAAAATGTGTCCGACACGTCCACGGACGATTTACCGTACAAACGTGAAAAGTCAAGTCAGACCGAGGAATCACGATCCATCCCGTGCGTCCGAGGTTACAACCGTATGGAAAAAACACCGTCCGCACCGAACTCCTACAGCAACCATGGAGACAGGTGCCCGCATACGCGCCCAACACTCCCCCCAGCCCCCGTACGTCCGACACGTACCCCCCGTGTATGTACACCCCCACCCGTCTAGGTACACCCCAGTACGTCCGAGTCCTACCCCCACACCTGTACGTGTCATACCCCAGTGTACCCACACCCCAGTACGTGTCGTACCACCGTCTATGTACACCCCAGTACATTCCAGTCGTACCCTCGTGTACCCACACCCCAGTACGTGTCGTACCACCGTCTATGTACACCCCAGTATGTTCCAGTCCTACCCCCACCCCACTACGTGTCGTACCACCGTCTATGTACACCCCAGTACGTTCCAGTCGTACCCCCACCCCAGTACGTGTCGTACCACCGTCTATGTACACCCCAGTACGTTCCAGTCGTACCCCCACCCCAGTACGTGTCGTACCACCGTCTATGTACACCCCAGTACGTTCCAGTCGTACCCCCACCCCAGTATGTGTCGTACCACCGTCTATGTACACCCCAGTACGTTCCAGTCATACCCCCACCCCAGTACGTGTCGTACCACCGTCTATGTACACCCCAGTACGTTCCAGTCGTACCCCCACCCCAGTACGTGTCGTGCCACCGTCTATGTACACCCCAGTACGTTCCAGTCCTACCCCCACCCCAGTACGTGTCGTACCCCCGTGTACCCACACCCCAGTACATGTCGTGCCACCGTCTATGTACACCCCAGTACGTTCCAGTCCTACCCCCACCCCAGTACGTGTCGTACCACCGTCTATGTACACCCCAGTACGTTCCAGTCCTACCCCCACCCCAGTATGTGTCGTACCCCCGTCTATGTACACCCCAGTACGTTACAGTCGTACCCCCACCCCAGTACGTGTCGTACCCCCGTGTACCCACACCCCAATACATGTCGTACCACCGTCTATGTACACCCCAGTACGTTCCAGTCGTACCCCCACCCCAGTACGTGTCGTACCCCCGTGTACCCACACCCCAGTACGTGTCGTACCACCGTCTATGTACACCCCAGTACGTTCCAGTCCTACCCCCACCCCAGTACGTGTCGTACCCCCGTGTACCCACACCCCAGTACGTGTCGTACCACCGTCTATGTACACCCCAGTACGTTCCAGTCGTACCCCCACCCCAGTACGTGTCGTACCCCCGTGTGCCCACACCCCAGTACGTGTCGTACCACCGTCTATGTACACCCCAGTACGTTCCAGTCCTACCCCCACCCCAGTACGTGTCGTACCACCGTCTATGTACACCCCAGTACGTTCCAGTCGTACCCCCACCCCAGTACGTGTCGTACCACCGTCTATGTACACCCCAGTACGTTCCAGTCCTACCCCCACCCCAGTACGTGTCGTACCCCTGTCTATGTACACCCCAGTACGTTCCAGTCGTACCCCCACCCCAGTACGTGTCGTACCCCCGTCTATGTACACCCCAGTACGTTCCAGTCGTACCCCCACCCCAGTACGTGTCGTACCCCCGTGTACCCCCACCCCTGTACGTGTCGTACCACCGTCTATGTACACCCCAGTACGTTCCAGTCCTACCCCCACCCCAGTACATGTCGTACCACCGTCTATGTACACCCCAGTACGTTCCAGTCCTACCCCCACCCCAGTACGTGTCGTACCACCATCTATGTACACCCCAGTACGTTCCAGTCGTACCCCCACCCCAGTACGTGTAGTACCACCGTCTATGTACACCCCAGTACGTTCCAGTCGTACCCCCACCCCAGTACGTGTCGTACCCCCGTGTACCCCCACCCCAGTACGTGTCGTACCACCGTCTATGTACACCCCAGTACGTTCCGGTCCTACCCCCAACACAACCTCCTAAGTTCGGAGCGCACCCCAGGCCCCAACATCACCACCGCATGTACGAGTCGTACCAACCCACACACAAGGACAGCACCGTACAACCAAATGGCCCATGTACACACCGTACACACGCTCAAAACGCACGTACACAACCAGGACAAAACAAAACAACACAAGAATACACCATTCGAATGGCACAAAGCCACTAAACATGTCCAACAACCACTAAAACAACACATTCACTGACCTGCAACTGCCAAAAACAAACAGAGGCCAAATACACCACCACTCCTTATAACCAACCCACCCAAGATTCAAACACAGCCACACCCACCAATGGACCAATAAAAAGGGCCCACACACACACACCATGAGCCTTTGCAACAGACTCACTGCTGCCAGACACCACAGAACCACACTACAAGCTACACCACACCTTACACTTGCACACCTTCACACAACCACCCTCACAAACACCCCCTCATCACATTCACACACACACACACACAACCATCCACACACCCCCCAACATCCACACACCCCCCCCACCATCCCCACCCACACCCCTCACCATGCCCACCACCAAGAATCCAAAGTTCAGTAACCGAGAATTGGAGGTCCTTGTTGATCAAATCCTCAGAGTCGAGCCACAGATCTTTGGAACATTGGTCAGAAGCACCAGCCTGGCAGCAAAAACTGCCATGTGGCAGACCATCGTCGATGCTGTGAATGCTGTTGCGGACACCAGACGGACCAAGCAGGAATGCCAGAACAGGTGGTACGATCTGCGGAGGAGGGTCCGAGCCAAGAGGCAGGATGAACACGACCAGGCCAACGCCACCGGAGGAGGGCCCTCCCGCAGACCCGTACAGTACCATCCCTGGGAGGAGAGGGTGATGGCCATACTGCCGGTGGAGGCAGTCGAAGGATTAGAAGGACTCCGAGACCCGGGTGAGTACACAAACAACGCACCTCACAAGGGGGGAACGGCATCCACAACCAAAATCACCAACAGGCACGCAACCACCACAAGCCATCGCATGACTCAACCACACTCCATGAGCACGCACATGCCACTGCTGCCACCATGCCCCATGCACCCAGCTGGACAATGTCAAGTCACAGGCCACAGAAGACAACAACACATGACACGGTAACCCGGATGGCGGGAGGCTGGGCCCAAAAAAGCACATAGTGCAACTCAGAAGCAGACAACAATTCACTCTACCCATATGGCCTAGGTCACAGCCAGACAAACAGTGTGTCCCAACACAGGAATGACTTGCTAGCAAATGGTGGACGCCTTGCATCAACACATGGGGGTGAAGGCACTGTTTTGCACATGACAGCAGCTAATGAACAGCCAACATTGTGAAAGAGTGGCAGCACACACCACCACAGCAGCAGCGCACAGACACAGACACTACACCCAATGGGTGCCTGGAGATCAGAAACAAACTCACATCAACAATCCAAGGGCCACTCAAAGATCTGCTAACAGTGTGTGCCCAGGAAGCTGGGCCGAGGTGACAGAGGGTGACACACGGAGGGAGGGAGAGGGGGACAGAGAGGGAGGGAGACGGACAGAGGGAGGAGGCTGACACACGGAGGGAGGGAGAGGGGGACTGAGAGGGAGGGAGAGGGGGACAGAGATGGAGGGAGAGGGGGACAGAGATGGAGGGAGAGGGGGACAGAGATGGAGGGAGAGGGGGACAGAGAGGGAGGGAGAGGGGGACAGAGATGGAGGGAGAGGGGGACAGAGAGGGAGGGAGACGGACAGAGGGAGGAGGCTGACACACGGAGGGAGGGAGAGGGGGACTGAGAGGGAGGGAGAGGGGGACAGAGATGGAGGGAGAGGGGGACAGAGATGGAGGGAGAGGGGGACAGAGATGGAGGGAGAGGGGGACAGAGAGGGAGGGAGAGGGGGACAGAGATGGAGGGAGAGGGGGACAGAGAGGGAGGGAGACGGACAGAGGGAGGAGGCTGACACACGGAGGGAGGGAGAGGGGGACTGAGAGGGAGGGAGAGGGGGACAGAGATGGAGGGAGAGGGGGACAGAGATGGAGGGAGAGGGGGACAGAGAGGGAGGGAGACGGACAGAGGGAGGAGGCTGACACACAGAGGGAGGGAGAGGGGGACACAGAGGGAGGGAGAGGGGGACACAGAGGGAGCGAGACACAGGGAGAGCCAATCAGCCGTGTTGCATGTGTGAATGTCTGCTCGTCAGCAGGTAGACTGCGTGCATGTAGACAAGGGTGGCCAGTGCCAGAAGCCCCCCTCTTCACCATGGCAAAACACATGGCCATGTCACAACCTGTTCACGAGCACAAGGACAGCTACCTGGATCATATAAGTGTGTGGATCCACTCCATGTGCACATGTACAGTGCATGGCTCGCCACACCTGCCCACTCCACTGCTGACTGCAGTCACACTTGACGCAGCAAGTAAGACTGTGCCACACATAGTTAAAGGGGCCAAAGTGGTGCCCAAGGGACACACCCATGCACAAGTGCACTGTGAGTAGAATGCAAGACCAATCCTAATTCCAAGAGGAAATGTGCCAACTTTGAAAATGATGAAACATGGATGTTGCATGGACAAAAATTAACATTGTCTCTCTCACACACAGGTCAACGTCGTGGTGCACCCCCCAACACTGGGGGGGAACACTCACAGGACCTGGATCTGCAGGAGCCCGATCCCACCGGCAGCGACCACTCTCACCACTCTGCGGACGACCCCGACCAACCTGGCCCCTCTGGTGTCCAACCACCTGCAGCACCTGCGTCAGGTACAACTGTGCCAACCACCACCCCCACTCCTGCCACATCCCAGGAGACACCCAGGATCCCTGCCCCAACACCACAATGCAGCCAGGCTTGCCAGGAGGGACACGGTGTCCCGGGCACCCAGGAGGAGGCAGGCGACAACGCCAATGCCACCCCTCAGGGGTCCCGGAGACCCCATGTGCCCACAAGGGCAGGCCAGGCGCAAGTGGGCAGGGGTGGTGGGAGTGGAGGATGGCGGAGGCGCGAGCCTGACCAGTTGGCTGGGAATCCCGCATTGTCCCATGTCTGTAACATCCTGGACACATACCGGGAGGACACCACGGGCATGGCCCAGGTTGAGTCCACCCTCAATGAGATCAAGGGGAGCCTCGATGAGATAAAGACCCAGCAGGCCCAGCAACATGCCTGTCAACTGCAACACCAACGGAGGATGGAGGACAGACAGGCTGAGCAAGTGACGGCATTCCAGGGGATTCACGCTACACTCTGTCGGATGGCCGACACCATGGCCGACCCTCCCTGTGCCAGAAGGCGGAGAACATCACCACCCACAGGGAGGGATCAGGAGGAGGAGGAGGAAACATCCGACGGAGCATCCCAGACGTCGTCACGGCATGCTGGTGAGGTTCCCCGCAAGAGGCCGGGTCGTCCACGGAAAGGACCGTGAGGGTGGCTGCTACATCACCATCTCCCAGGACACCTGGCCTGGCACCTGGCCCACTGGAGCAACAGCATCACAGCATCAAGAGACATTCTCTGCCACATGGCCCTGCTGGTCACTGGCTGACCAATGTTGACAAAGACTGTGGCATGGACTCTGAGGATTTCCAATGGCAAGGACCCCAACTCCCCTACTGAACTTTGGATTCAAACATCCCGGAAAGACCCTTACTTTGCCCCCCCCCACTAATACATCACACTATGATGAGTAGATGCCTGCTGGTAGCATTATTAACTAACATGTGTCTTGTAAAGTCTAAACATGCCTGAGTCATCTTTTGTCTTCAACCATCCACACCCTGGGGCCTGAGTCTGGCACAGGACACATGGGTCACAGTGTATTAGGCAAGACAGACATGGAGCACCATACACACCCGTGATGGGCCCAACCAGCTGAGGGGGTTGCCGAACAACCATGCTGACACACACATTGAGTACAGCAACTGTCATGCGCAGTGGTCAGGGATCCAGTCCAGTGTCCTGGGGGGCACCCAGGCATGTGTAGACAGGTGGCAGAACCATGTCCTGCAAGCCGGAGTCCGGTGGATGCCGAGAATGGGGGCCTGGCCAACGTTGGATGCATGGGGATGGCACATGTCACAATACCAACACAGTCATGGACATCATGCCCAATACACAGTCTCAGCCCACACACACAGCTTGCATCTTGCAACTCGACACATTGACACATAGCCACAATCAGGGAATACCATGCCAGACATGCAGGATGCACCGTGGCAACACACCAGCATTGACTGAGAAGAGGCACCTTGGAGGCATAGGGACACCTTTATTAGACATGTATTCGGGATTGCAGAGGCCACTCGAAGTACACATGAACACATCATGTGGAGTAACATGTGGGTCCAACACTGGCACCCCCCTTCTGCAGCACACATGCGTGTTTGCCATGGAAGTGGCACACAAGCGTCGGCTAACAGCTAAATACCCACAGCTGCACACGGAGAGCCTGCCATACACCATAGATCCGCTGATGTCGAAGTCCCACACCATGTCCAGCCAATGCTAACCGTATGTGGCCGAGGGCAGTGTCACACACATTGATGCCATCATCACAATCCCCTATCCCATCACTGATGCCTGTCAACCAGGCAGACCATCTATTCAGGTGTACACAGCTGCATGTCGTGTCCCATGGAGATGCGACATGGCTGCAGAGGAACAACACATCGACAGGGGCAGTGTGCATACATCGTGAACAACTGCCACACCCAATACACCCCAGATGCATCCCTTACCCCATGGAGACTTCCAAACGTGTCCGTGCCTGTAACGCTGAGTCAGCCCACAATGTCATGTCCATGATGAATAGCAGTGCCACAACAATGCAACCAGCAGACGGCATGTGCAGGTACCTGGGGAAGAGAGACACACAAGAAGTCAGCCACAAAAAGCACAGCCACTTGCATGTGCATTTACTCGACACATGTATGGATAACAACATGCTAGGTCATTATAATGACTGGGGAAATACTACCATCACTGGCACCATCACTCCAGTGACACACCCACACACACCTCTGAGTCACGTGCCATACATGCAGGTGGAGACACACATCACAACGCATGCCAAACGGGGACCAATGCGTGCACACTCAGACACTGGTACTCACCACTAAGCAAAGAAGTCGCGTATGAGCCGAGTCCGGATGTCCTCTTGTGGCTCCACATCCTCCACATCACTAGCCCCATTGCCAAGCCCTTCGTCCTCCACGGGTGGATGGTCCTCGTCATGTTGATTCAGGATGAGTGACGCAGCTCTTTCAACTGCCATGTTGTGCAGCATGCAGCAGACCATGAAGATCTTGCAGACCTTTGCCGGGGCATAAGGGAGTGCACCGCCGGTCTTGTGGAGGCACCGGAATCGGCTCTTCAGCATGCCAAACGTCCTCTCTATCACTCGCCTTGTCCGGCCATGGGCGGTGTTGTAGCGGAGCTGTGCCGGCGTGATGGGGTTGCGGAGAGGTGTGATCAGCCATGGCATGTTGGGATAGCCAGCGTCCTCTACATGGGAAGCACATGGTCATCGTTAGAAGTGGTGAAGCGGTCGTGCTGGTAGGCGATACAGAATAGAAGACATACAGACTGTACCCACCTACAACACATGCCCGTTCGTTGCGCAGCTGCATCATCATATCAGGCATCCCACTACGCCTCATGATGTAGGCATCGTGTGCTGATCCTGGAAAACGAGCACAGACATGTGAAATCACCATGTTGGAGAGACACACCACAAGGGCATTGATGGAGTGGTAGTGCTTCCGATTGCGGTACGCCACCTCCCGTGCGTGTGGTGGTACCAAAGCTACATGTGTCCCATCTATGGACCCAATGACATGGGGCATCCCTCCCAGGGCATAGAATCCACGCTTGACCTCAGTCATCTGTTCAGGGGTTGGGAACTTGATGAAGTCATCCAGGTGAATCAACATGGCCTCCAAGAAATCATGCAGCACACCGCTGAACATGCTCTGGGACATGCCACCAACATGAGCTATGGTATTTTGAAAGGTACCCGTGGCAAGAAAATGTAGGGCAGCCATTACCTTCAGCTGGGGTGTCAGTGCCGTAGGATACCTGTGCAGCGGTTGCAGGTGTGGTGCCAGTCTCGCCGTCAACTCCAGAATCAACGGTTGGGTGAAGCGGTAGAGCCGGATGCTGTCATTCTCCTGCATGGCAGCCAAGTCTGGAATTATTCGGGCAAGAGGCGGCGCTCTGCAGTAATTTGGAAGTGACTGTGGTAAATATTTAAATTACCTGTACTATTTTTATGCGGTAAAGTCTAGTAAGAATAACTCAGTCAAAATAAGAGGCAGAATCCGTGGTATTAGAGGTTCTGAAAAGGGCTTTATTCCTTACAAAGGAATCATAGTTCGAACTAGGCAATCTTATTCCATCACCACGAAGGTTCAGGAAGGGATAGGCAATACATTATTGACAAGTAACAATATATATATGAAAAGCATTGCATTAAGACAGATGCAGGAGGCGTAACAGCTGATAATACAGATAAGAATACACATACGTAATGAAAATGGGCGTAATAACAGGCGTATACTAGAAACGTCATTTAAAATGATGTCACAAGTGGGTGGATCCATAAGAGAATCCTGCAGTGTCAGCAGAAATGTTTGGCAGAGATGCGCACGCAGCCGCATGACGTGTGATTGACGTGCAACTAGAGGGTGAAGGGGAATTGACATTTAGCTCTACATGTGGAGACAAAAGTCTGGGGGGTCAGGTCAACCTAATCCCAAATCGTATCTAATATCTTTGTTTAAAGAACTGTTTTATCCAAAAGGAAAGGTCTCTCGGACAGAATCTATTCTATACTGACTGTTAGTGCATGTACAAGCGTCTATGTGTCTACATGAGATGCGAGGGGGCAGGAATCTTCCATGGTAACAGGGGCTATGAATTACTTGCATAAAGACAGCGAGGCCAAGCTCTTTGCTCGGTAGCTGGAAGGATGTTTACCTAAACTAGACAGGAATGCATTGGATGAGGAGCGGAGCAGATAACTTGAAGGCTGAATACAGTTTTTGGCAGGCAACATGCCGCGTCAGGCACCGTTAGCCGCGCAGGGAGTAGGACAAAGTTCATGGATACAGATGCAGGTCCAAGCTGGAGCATTTTAGAGGCAGAAGTAGGAAAAGGCTTGATGGCAGAATTCAGGGCCTGCTCGCCTGAACTGTAAAACGTGAAAAGTGAACCATATAAAGTCGGTGGTCAATCATATTTAGGAATGGAATATTCGACCCATTCATGGCGGAGCAGAAAGAAAACATGTTGACGTTGGACGCACATGTATTTGCGTCTTCATAGCTGGAACCGGAGGGAACATACATGTACTTGTAGCATGTACATGGAGCCGTTGGGGTCTAAGATAAGGGACACAATTGACCATAAAAATTCATATTTCCTCATGACAAGGAAGAGTGAGTGCACCACGACAACAACTCATGTCTACTGAGCACATGTTAATCTGGCAATACACACATGCTACATAGGGAGTCAGGTATGTGCTACATGGCCAGCACACGTATGGATGCAAGGTGGCACTCCTTCCAAGACCCAGCTACAGACGGAGATTGAGAACCTCCCCATGCCACGCCATGGGAATAGCTGTGTCCCAGTGCAAGTGAACAGCCAGACGCAAGACCGGAGTGACATACACCCACACATCAGCAGAAGTAGGATGCCGATTGCAGAGACTGGTAGCGAAACACTGGAGCCACAGGTCACATGACATTACACTAGGACAGCCCACACACCTTGCCATGAAGGTGCACATGTCATGACTCACCACACATTCCTTGTGAGGATGCAGACATGGCCTTGTCACGCTACTCCGTGTCCCATGCATACATGTGCACCTCACATCCGATACCACATGTGGCATGGTGTACGGAACAGTGTGCAATGACAATCTACACACAGACACATGTTGGTTGCTGCTACGGCTGCAGCTTATGAGGGTGCTACAACATCAACCTGATGTAAATCCCCCACACATAAATGACATAATCACATTGTGCACTGTGGGTAGTGACAAGTCAGGTGTCATAACCCCTGTACTGGGCATCATGGGACACTTCCGTGTGTTGGTGTCCGTGCCATGCCAGTGACGCTTACCCCAAGTGTGCAGTACGACATGCACACATGTCAAAGGAGTCAAGGGCATGGCTGGCACACATTGCACCGTCACACAGTACACCTATGCACATCTCGTCATACATCTGGTGCCTTCTCCACTCAGGAGTCATGTTCCACATCACAGCCTGTCACACCTGTGCCCCACACATGTAGTAATGCACAGACGATGCCTTGATGTCCATTCCTGGACAAGTATGTCCATCCATGGACAAGTATGTCCATCCATGGACAAGTATGTCCGCCCTATTCCTACCTGTGTGTCGCCTATCCCCACTGTGATGTGTAAAAACCGCCGTACTGCTGCTAAGAGGGCCTGTGTACGTTCCCAAATCACTGTGGGAGTGCTGCCGTATGTGTACCCATCGTGATGGCGAGCGTACAGGCATTTGTACGGTCCGTACCACTACGAGTACGCATATGCGTGCAGACCCATAGTGATAGTGAGCGTAGATGCGTGTGTACGGTCCGTACCACTACGAGTACACATACGCGTGCAGACCCATAGTGATAGTGAGCGTAGATGCGTGTGTAAGGTCCGTACCACTACGAGTACGCATACGCGTGCAGACCCATAGTGATAGTGAGCGTAGATGCGTGTGTACGGTCCGTGCCACTACGAGTACGCATACGCGTGCAGACCCATAGTGATAGTGAGCGTAGATGCGTGTGTACGGTCCGTACCACTACGAGTACGCATACGCGTGCAGACCCATAGTGATAGTGGGCGTAGATGCGTGTGTACGGCCCTATCACAATGTGTGTCCTCGCGTATGCGTACTCGTAGTGGTACGGGCCGTACACACGCATCTACGCTCACTATCACTATGGGTCTGCACGCGTCTGCGTACACGTAGTGATAGTGAGCGTACATGCGTGTGTACGGGCCGTACCACTACGAATACGCATACGCGAGGACACCCATACTGATAGTGAACGTAGGCATGCGTGTACGGGCCGTTGCAACGCATTTGGGGTGCCCTAGGGCCCCGAAACGCACCGTACCTGTGTGTGATGCTCCAAATTACATAGGGGACAAGTATTAAGGCCTACATGCATGCTGGTTGTCATGGAGACCAAGTTCAAATTTCGAAATTGTTCTGGAAGGTGCACAGCAGAAGTCAGTTGGAATTCTTCTACATTGTTGCAATGTGTTTGTGGGTCTGACATCATGCAGGAGAATGAAACCGATAGAGAACCCACAGACTGCTAGGTTTGAAGGGATTGGTGGAAACATAGGATGCAAATGTGAGTGACCAATCACTCTGTACTCCTGTGCATGAGACAGGGCAGAAAGGCAGATATAAGGCAGCCAGGTCCCATGAGGGAGTACTTGCCTGCACATCTTTGCATTCGTCGACCCAGCTGCTGCTACTGATTCCCTGGAACCATGTCAAGGGCTGTGGAGAGGACACAGCCATTCACCCTGGAGGAGAACATGGCTCTGCTGGATGTGATCCTCCCACAGTACTCCATGCTGTATGGGCGACCAGGGTATCAGGTGAGTGCATAGGCCACTGGCACAGACTGTCCCTATGTTGTGACTGTGACTTCTGGCATTGTGTCCTGGTGTGACACACATGCCATGTACTGTAGGGGGGGTCCCAGGGGGGGGATGCCTGATGTCTCCCAGCAGTGCCCTGAGACAGGAGGGGTGGGTGTGGAGTCCTCCCAGCAGTGCCCAGAGACAGGAGGGGTGTGTGCCTATCACTCCCAGCAGTGCCCTGAGACAGGAGGGGTGTGTGCCTATCACTCCCAGCAGTGCCCTGAGACAGGAGGGGTGGGTGCCTATCACTCCCAGCAGTTCCCTGAGACAGGAGGGGTGGGTGTGGAGTCCTCCCAGCAGTGCCCTGAGACAGGAGGGGTGGGTGTGGAGTCCTCCCAGCAGTGCCCTGAGACAGGAGGGGTGTGTGCCTATCACTCCCAGCAGTGCCCTGAGACAGGAGGGGTGGGTGCCTATCACTCCCAGCAGTGCCCTGAGACAGGAGGGGTGGGTGTGGAGTCCTCCCAGCAGTGCCCAGAGACAGGAGGGGTGTGTGCCTATCACTCCCAGCAGTGCCCTGAGACAGGAGGGGTGTGTGCCTATCACTCCCAGCAGTGCCCTGAGACAGGAGGGGTGTGTGCCTATCACTCCCAGCAGTTCCCTGAGACAGGAGGGGTGTGTGCCTATCACTCCCAGCAGTGCCCTGAGACAGGAGGGGTGGGTGTGGAGTCCTCCCAGCAGTGCCCTGAGACAGGAGGGGTGTGTGCCTATCACTCCCAGCAGTGCCCTGAGACAGGAGGGGTGGGTGCCTATCACTCCCCGCAGTGCCCTGAGACAGGAGGGGTGGGTGTGATGCACAGTGTGAGCCTTGATCACTGATTGTGACATTGCCATCATTCCACCTGTGTACCCACTATGGCACGTACAGCTTTTTCCCTCACCAGGGGATGATGTCCCTATGACAAAGGTGCAATGCGTTGGCTGCATGACATGCCTTGTTGTAACCAGCTAATTTGTTCTCATTTGTCTCTCTGTGACATGTGGCTGGTGTATTGATGTGGTGTCACTTGTTCTTCCTCACAGGTAGGCGCCACTGCCAAGGAGCAGATCTGGCTGACCGCCGTCAGTGCCGTGAGGGGTGTGGATGGTTGGAGGCGGAGCCTGCCCCAGGTGAGGAAACGCTGGCAGGATATCCGGTGCTGGACGCAGAGGATTGCACGGCTCCTGCTGGGGGACTCACCTGAGAGCCACAAGAACCGCGGCCGCCGCCGTCTGAGCCACCTCCACAGGTGTCAGAGGCTGTGTTCCACTTGCACGGGAGCAGAAGGACGTTAGCTCCCAATGCCCCTTCTAGGTGTTCCCACAAGCGCTATTTCGTTTGTTCGCGCAATGCTGAAACCCCAGAGGGGGAAAGGGGAATTGGACAGAGAAGAGACTGCTCACACCGTCTGCTTCTTGCTTCAGCGTCAGGCGTCTGCTGTTGGTTCTTCTTGTAATAGGTATTGCTGTAAAAAATGCATTAATTACTTTACTGCTGGAACTCCTCCAAAACCCCTCCCACTACTTGCCCTCTGTAACTCTACCTACCCTGAAGTGGTGTGAACTTGCTCCTCTTCTTATTTTTGGTTGTGTGATTCTTGACCCTGGTTTCTCTGTAACGATATTATTTGGGTTAATACTATTCTCAAAACTATTGCCCCTAGTCTCCTGGATATGTGTATACTACCGGCTCTATTTCTCACCTCCTAGGCCAAGTTGGTCTTTATAATTGATTTTGTCTTTTCTCTAGGTTGTTGGAATCTTCTTATTAGTCTTGTCCTGACTTAGAATCTCCTTCTCTTTTTAACGGTTGACTATCTGCTAGTGTTTAGCCCTAGCCGACCTAAATTGTTAACGTGTAACTCCTTCTGGCTGGTATTGCCCATGCCCTATACTCTGGTCTCTTCACACTATGATAATTGTACTTCCTTTTAAATTGAAAATAGCAAACATTTTAAACTCAAGCGTCTTCTTGAAAATTTGGTCAGAGCACTCGCTAGTACATTGCTGGAGTATTAATTCGGAACAGTCTTACTGTAGTCTGAAGCTTCTCTGCTAGAAGCCGAAGTATCTCTGAAAACTGCGTTGGCCTTCGAAGTTCAAATTGCTGAGGAAAATTCTAGTGCGTACTGTCCTCCTCACGGTTCAGGTGAAGTGCGCCTCAGTACGCGCTTGACACCTGCTCGACAATGATTGCACCGCAGAACTAGAACGCGCCACGTAGTTTCCTAACGCGGTTAATTGGACCGCCATCTTGGAAACTGCCTGTGACTCTTTTCTCGGTTCTGTGTCTCAGCTTACGCCTTAAAGCTAAAACGCTCACAGAGAGTCTTGACTTGGGCATCTTGTTGGTAATCCTGACAGTACCCTCCCTCAAAGTAGCTCCTCTCGGCTTGGGTTTGTCTGGAAATTTCTTATGAAACTCATCTATTAATCTTGGAGCATGTACATCTGTGGACAACTCCCACGATCTTTCTTCGGGTCCAAAACCCTTCCAGTCCAGAAGGTAATACAAGTGTCCTCTCCGAATCTTGGCGTCTAACACTTGCTTCACTTCAAACTCCTCTCCTTGTTCGGTCTGAATTGGCTTGGGTGGTTGATTTAAGCGCACCTCATTTGATGCCTTCTTTAATAAGGAAATATGAAACACTGGATGAACAGATAATCCTGTTGGTAGCTTCAATCGATAAGTCAAGGCACTCTGCTTTTTCTCAATGGAATATGGGCCGATAAACCTAGGTTGAAACTTCCTATTTCCTTTTAATCTTAGATTCTTAGTGTTCAACCAAACCTTATCACCCTCTCGTAACTCTGGTTCCTTTCTTCTCTTTTTGTCTGCATAATGCTTGTAATTCTCCTTAGCTATGATTAAATTTTTAATGGCCGAACTATGTACCCTAGTCATGTGTTCCACTAAGTCTGTAACTGCTGGGACATCTGCTTCTTGAAAATTTAAAGATTGGTTTGGATGTCTACCTGTGTTCAGATAAAAAGGTGAATAGCCTGTGGATACATTTTTTGCATTATTATGTGCGAACTCAGCCGCCCACAAATATTCTGGCCATTCCCCTTCTTGTTCTAACAGACATAATCTAAGGTATTGTTCCAGTTCTTGATTTGCTCTCTCAGTTTGGCCATCTGTTTCTGGGTGGTAACTAGTGGTGTACCTAGATTCGATGTTCAACCTCTCAGTGAATGATCTCCAAAAATGGGAAAGAAATTGGGAGCCCCTGTCTGAGATTAAAACTTTGGGTATCCCATGAGCTCGAACTATATTCTGACTGAATACTTGAGCTAGTGTCTTGGCAGTGGGTATTCCCTTCAAAGGTATAAAATGTGCCATTTTAGAAAAGGAATCTACACAAACTAGTATTGTATCAAAACCTTGACTAGAGGGTAATTCTACAATTAGGTCTAAGGTGACTGTGTGCCATGGATAAGGTGGAGTAGGCAAAGGCTGCAAATACCCTTGTGGAGCTCGTCTCTCCGGTTTTCCCCTTGCGCAAGTCTCACATGTGGCTACATATTGATGTATATCCTTGATCATATTTGGCCACCAGAATCTTCTTCGGATCAGATCTTCTGTCTTCGATATTCCTTTGTGACCTGCTAGTACATTATCGTGACATTCCTGTAAGGCCTTTTGTTGCATCTCCAGGGTGGGCAGATATAGGGCTCCTTTGTGATACAGTAACCCCTCTTTTACTTCTCGATTGGAATCTTCTTTTAACCATTCTGCTACTTCTTCTGAGGTCATTACTTTCTGATTTTCTTCTTCAGGGAATTCTTTTAAGACCGCCCCAATCACCCGTTCTGCAGGTATTATTTCTTGACTCGTGATCTCTTCGGGATTTTCTTCTGAACCCAATCTTGATAAGGCATCTGCCTTACCATTTTGTGATCCAGGCCGATAAGTGATGATGAAATCGTAGTCTGCGAAATATAGGGACCATCGCAATTGCCTGGGAGTTAACGTTCTGGCAGATTTTAAAAACTTCAAATTCCGATGATCCGTATAGACAGTGACTACATGTCTGGCGCCCATCAAGTAGTGCCTCCAATCCTTAAAGGCGTCTTTTATTGCCAATAGTTCCTTTTCCGTGATGGTATAGTTAACCTCAGCCGAGGTCAACTTTCGTGATCGAAAGGCCACTGGATGCAATTGCCCGGTCGTCTTGTGTCTTTGTGATAGTACCCCTCCTAAGGCAAAGTTAGAGGCGTCTGTTTCCACATAGAATGGTTCGGAAGGATCTGGATGAAGCAGAATTGGTGCAGATGTGAAGTCTTTTTTCAATAGCATGAATGCTTCCTCTGCCTCCTTTGACCACTCAAAACTCACCCCCTTCTTTAACATCTTGGTTATTGGAATCAATTTCTTAGAGAAGTCTTGAATGAATCTTCGATAGAAGTTGGCAAAACCGATAAAACTTTGTATCTCCTTCACCGATTTCGGGGATTCCCAATCCATTACTGCTCTTATCTTGTTTTCATCCATGGTGATTCCTTCAGGGGAGAGCACAAAGCCTAGGAATTCCACAGAGGAAACCTTGAAGGCGCATTTCTCCAACTTAACATATAGTTTGTTCTCCCGTAACTTTTGTAGCACCTTTTTCACCTGCTCTTCGTGCTCCTCCACCGTGTTTGAATAGACCAATATATCATCCAAGTACACTATGACTGTTTGATCTATGAACTCCTTTAACACATCATTTATGAAGTGTTGGAATGCTGCAGGAGCATTACACAGTCCATAGGGCATCACTTGGTATTCATATAGTCCATGCTTTGTTCGGAAGGCGGTTTTCCACTCATCACCTTTTCGTATACGCACTAGGTGATAAGCCCCCCTTAAATCCAATTTGGTATAGACTTGTGCTCCCTTTACTTGATCCAATAGGACAGAGATTAAAGGTAAGGGGTACCTGTTCTTCACTGTGATCCGATTGATGGCTCGATAGTCAATACAAGTTCTCAATTCCCCATTCTTTTTGGGGATGAAAAAAAGTGGTGAAGAGACTGGGGACTGAGATGGTCGTATGAACCCATTTTCGAGATATTTTTCCAAGTATTCCTTCAGGTGAGCGTCCTCTCGCTCAGTTAGAGCATAAATTCTACTGCACGGAAGGTTTGTGCCAGGCTCCAATTCGATTTTACAATCGTAGTCCCTATGTGGAGGGAGTCTGTCGGCTTCTACCTCACTAAAGACATCTTGGAATTCAGAATACTCCTCAGGCAATTTGGTAGTTGTAATAACACAGATCGTTGCTTCTTTCTCGCTCAGAAATGACGCAGGAGAATTCGTGGATTCGCCCGAACATTTCTTATAACAATTCTCCTCACAATATTTTGATCTTAGTACTACGGTTCGGGCCCCCCAATCTATTGCCGGATTATGCTCGGTGAGCCATGGCAAGCCTAAGATTAACTGAAACTGTGGAGCATCAATCAAATTAAACTGCAATGTTTCCAGGTGACCTTCGTCTGACTCCAACTCTACGGATTCTGTATGACTCACTATGGGGCCAGATGAAAGGTTGGTACCATCTACTGCGCGAACTGCTTCACTGCGCTCCTTCCTGATGGCTCTCAACCCGATTCCTTCGGCAAACTTCAAATCGCAAAAATTGCCAGTAGCTCCTGAGTCCACCATCACGGCTACTTGAGTTAAAGTCTTCTCTTGGAATCGCATGGTCATCATAATAACTAAATGTGGGGATGCAGACTGTAAGGTATTGGCCAAAGTATGTGCCTCTGGAGTTGTTTCTTCTCTTGCAACCACCCGTCCAACTCCATTTACTGGTGGTGCAAGGCGTTTTCCGCCGGTGATTGCTTAGGTTTCTTAAGACAGTTCCGAACAAAGTGCCCACTGCCTCCACAATAAAGACACAGTTTATTATTTCTTCTTCGTTCCTTTTCCTCTTTTGTGAGGGGACCTCGAATTGTTCCAATTTGCATTGGTTCTCCTCCCCGACCCGAATCTGCTTCCTTCCCACCTTCCATTTTGACTCGGTCGAATCTTGGAACACTGGAGCGAAACTCCTTCCTTTTCTCACCTCTTCTCTCATTTTGACGAAAGTCTATTTCCAATACTAAATCTATGAGTGCCGAAATTTCCGAAGGTCTATTTGGTACTTGAGCCAATGCGTCTTTTAACTCATCTTTTAAACCTCGGTAGAACACTGCTGCCCTCTTGTTTTCTGGCCACTCCGTCTCCACCACCAGTTTATTGAACTGCGCCAAATAAGAAATTAGGTCACGATTTCCCTGCTTCATTTCCAGCAACTCGTTATCTGTTGCCTGCGTGGCCTTTCGTCTGTCAAAAATTCTCAGGAACTCTTTTTTGAATTCATCTAGATTATACAAAATGGAGTCATTTCTGGACACCATGGGCATTGACCACGAAGCTGCATCACCACTTAGGTATGAAAGTATAAATGCCACTTGAGACTGTGCATCTGGGAAAAGTGCGGGGCGGCACATAAAATGAAGGGTACACTGAGTCAAGAAAACTTGAGCTTTCTGGGGATCCCCATTAAAACGTTCTGGGGGGGCTAAGGGAATTACAGGTGATAAAGAATGAATTACTTGAGTTGTAATTTTAGGCTGAGAGGTTGAAGCATCGCTCGAATTTCCTTCTTGAGAAGTGGGAAATTTTACACTAGGAGCTGACAGAAAATTATTCATTTTAAAAGTCAAGTCTACGGTTTCCTTTCTAAGCTCACTGTTCTCCTCTCTCACTGATATTAATTCCCTCTGAATTCCTTCTAGAACCTCCCCCAACTTTTTGAGGTCAAGTCCCTCAGCCATTCTGCTCAGGTGCGATTAAAAACGTGGGCACTTCACTCTGTCAGAGGCTGTGTTCCACTTGCACGGGAGCAGAAGGACGTTAGCTCCCAATGCCCCTTCTAGGTGTTCCCACAAGCGCTATTTCGTTTGTTCGCGCAATGCTGAAACCCCAGAGGGGGAAAGGGGAATTGGACAGAGAAGAGACTGCTCACACCGTCTGCTTCTTGCTTCAGCGTCAGGCGTCTGCTGTTGGTTCTTCTTGTAATAGGTATTGCTGTAAAAAATGCATTAATTACTTTACTGCTGGAACTCCTCCAAAACCCCTCCCACTACTTGCCCTCTGTAACTCTACCTACCCTGAAGTGGTGTGAACTTGCTCCTCTTCTTATTTTTGGTTGTGTGATTCTTGACCCTGGTTTCTCTGTAACGATATTATTTGGGTTAATACTATTCTCAAAACTATTGCCCCTAGTCTCCTGGATATGTGTATACTACCGGCTCTATTTCTCACCTCCTAGGCCAAGTTGGTCTTTATAATTGATTTTGTCTTTTCTCTAGGTTGTTGGAATCTTCTTATTAGTCTTGTCCTGACTTAGAATCTCCTTCTCTTTTTAACGGTTGACTATCTGCTAGTGTTTAGCCCTAGCCGACCTAAATTGTTAACGTGTAACTCCTTCTGGCTGGTATTGCCCATGCCCTATACTCTGGTCTCTTCACACTATGATAATTGTACTTCCTTTTAAATTGAAAATAGCAAACATTTTAAACTCAAGCGTCTTCTTGAAAATTTGGTCAGAGCACTCGCTAGTACATTGCTGGAGTATTAATTCGGAACAGTCTTACTGTAGTCTGAAGCTTCTCTGCTAGAAGCCGAAGTATCTCTGAAAACTGCGTTGGCCTTCGAAGTTCAAATTGCTGAGGAAAATTCTAGTGCGTACTGTCCTCCTCACGGTTCAGGTGAAGTGCGCCTCAGTACGCGCTTGACACCTGCTCGACAATGATTGCACCGCAGAACTAGAACGCGCCACGTAGTTTCCTAACGCGGTTAATTGGACCGCCATCTTGGAAACTGCCTGTGACTCTTTTCTCGGTTCTGTGTCTCAGCTTACGCCTTAAAGCTAAAACGCTCACAGAGAGTCTTGACTTGGGCATCTTGTTGGTAATCCTGACAACAGGCGTGTGCTGCCGGTGGTCTTTCCACACCTTGAGAGGCGCTTACAGGCGATGCAGCAGCCGGAAGGGGGTAGGTACATGTGCGTTTGTTGTGTGTTACCGGCATTTGTAAGGGCACGGTAGCATTAATTCACTGGCAGGGTTTAAAGGTGCTGTGCAGATCCTGTTTGCCCCAGTATAGCGCTGCGCCCCTGCCACCCTTCCCCTCCTTGCAATGTGTTCCCTGGTCTGTGTGTGGTCACTCCTTCACAAGGTAATGTAGGCTGGTGCTTTGTCCACGAGAACAATGCCTGTAGCATCATGTGTGGGGGTGGTGTGTAACAGCTTTTTGGACCTTGGCTGTGCCCTGTCAAGTTCACTGCATGTGGGTTCCATGTCAGTTGGCACTGATGCTGACTCCAGACATGGGAGTTGGTCTCTCATGTGTCATGCCTTACAGCGCGCATGTCCTATGTAGTGGCCTGTGACATGATGTGCATGAGTGTGCGATACGCATAGTGCAGGGATGGTGGCGTGTGTTGCAGTCATTACCATTCAGTAGCATGTAGTTGCGTGCCCACTACTGTCCCCTGGAGCACCTTTTCCTCAGTGGTGTGTGTCATCATAAACGTGGACACTCTCAGTGTCTACAGCGTAGGTTGTGCTCTGTGCCATTGTCCCCTGGCACCATGTATATAGACGTGCTATTTTGTACAGGTGTCCACTGTGCAGCCTGACCTGATTGTCCTTCTTCATACTCACAGTTGCCAGTGCCTGTGTGTCTTGTTATACTCATCTGAGGATGGGCACTGGTACCTCATTATTTGTACAGGTGCACCTTGGCTGTTTGGCGTCCAATCTTGCATTTTGCCTGCCCCTGTGTTTATCACCCAGACTATGAGATGTTGGTGCCACCTGTGTCTCAACAATTTGCCTCGTGTAGGGGTTGGTTGGGGCGGGCAATGCCTATATGTAAAATCCTGATTTCTACTTGCTGGGTCTGGGCAGTGTGTGATGTTTGTCTGGACACACACGCAAGGTGCAGTGACCGAGTCATGTTGGGCATGTTTCCAGCATTACCTATGCAGCATGTGTCTCAAGTTCGTGGATATGGTCCCTGGTCATCGGTATTTTCACCGACGCTGTGTGGTGCAGATGCAGTGCTGGATTGTCCCCAGGGCCTGGGTGCTATGTCAGACTACGTTTCCTGTCTTGAGCTATTGTCTCATGCTCTCCATGGTGTTTCAGTGGCATGGTGGCTCAACCAACTGTGTGTTTCATGCCCTACATCGGTACCTTGTTTAGTAGATGTTAGGGATCTTCCTTTTCAGGCTATGCAATGTTACCTATGTAGATTGGACTCATGTGACTGATGTGTACAGCTGTCTGATTAATTTCTGTCTCTCCACCCTGCCCACAGCATCGTCGGGGGACACAGAGGGAAACATGGACACAGGCAAGGCAGAGGGACCGAGCACCAGTGCCAGCCGTGACATCGGGGCTGGCACATCGAGTGGGACAGAGGTGGAGGATAGGGCGGCCGAGGACCTGTCGACTGGCACGTCAGAATACGAAGCTGACAGGTCCGAGGAGGATGTCTCCGAGTGGGCGGTGGCTGCACCAGCAGCTGACAGCGGAACAACACCTCGCACCGCCCCCTCAGTTCCCATCAGCCGCCTCCCACTTGCTCGTGTCCCTTCCCAGCGTGCCCGGTCACAGCATGTCTCCTTCCTGCCAGGCACCGCACCCCCTGCCCCTGTCTCCACTGCTGCCGCCAATGCAGAGTCTGTGGACATCCAGCGGCAACTGCAGGTTGGTCAGGCTGCGATCCTTAATGTCCTCCATGCCCACGGCAAAACCCTCACCAACATCGAGGCATTCTTGGAGGGCATTCATTCATCGCAGGCTGACCAACGCAACTTGCTGAGGTCCATAGACTCCACACTGACTGCAGCAGTGGGTCTCCTGCAGCGTGACCTCCCCCCACCTACCCCTGCCCCATCCACACTTCCCACTCCCATGCCTGTCCCACGTACACCCAGACGTCGGCATGCACCCACATCAACAGACACAGGCACCACACCAGCAGGGAAGGTCCACCGCACTCCTCCTGACACGCACACACAGGGTGAGGTAGGCACACCCACTGGGTCGGGGGGCAAACGTGTGACACGCAGCCATAGTGGGAGTCCGCATTCCACCCAGTCCTCTCCCTCCAAATCCCCTCCCCTCAGCTCTCCTGGCCACATCTCCCCCAAGGACTCCTTCATGGCCGCTCTGTCCCTGAGCCCCACAGTTACACCACCACGCAAGCGGTCAAGGAAGTCCTCGGTCAGGGTGGTTGAGTCTCCCCCCCTGTCTCCACCCTCCCCCGGTGGCGCTGCGACCCATCCCTCTGACCCCCCCCCTCCTTGGGGCCTGAGGTCCCTTCGGGTGCAGGGGACTCCCTGGAGGACCTTGCAAAGGTGTGTAGTGCCATCCTGGCCTCCGCCTTTGGCACTGACCCACCCCCTGTGGTGGAGTCCTCCATCCCTGCACCCACAACGCCGCCCCTTTGCCCTGATGTCCCTGCGGTGCCTGGTGCTTCCCCCCCCTGATGCCCTCACCAGTGTGGAAGACGATGCCATTTGACTGTGCAGGCAAGGTAGGGGACACGCATCCCACTGTGTCCCCCATCCAGCTGGGAATCATTGACTGCCCTATGGGCTTTGTGAATATTGAACTGCCTGCGATCCACGGACATTGTGCTCATGCTGAATAAAGCTTAATTTTGTTTTCATTATCACACTACTGCTATGCTGGTATTGGTGTTGGTGGGGCTGCTACATGGTTTTGGGTGGTGTTTAAGGGTTTGGGTGTGTGGGATATGTAGTAGTGTGCTGCTCATTGGGGGGACCCTGGGATCTGTGTGCCATCACAAGGTGTTGGATAACTTTCTTTGTTCATGTAAGCATTTACTGCATGGTGCACTTGTCCCAGGGTGTATTCCTTCCTCTGTGTACCCAGCTTTCTTCCCTGCAGGGTGTTCCCAATGTTTAGCGCAGAGCTGTGTCTACATGAGCTGTGTGTGTGACGGAGCCCTTCTACTTTGGCCATGCATGCAGGGCCATGTCTCCACCTGCAACAATCGTGGCATCCTTGATGATCACTGTACTTGTGTGTGGAGTCTGTTGACATGAGTTCATGGGGACATGTTCCCTTGTAGGCAGTATGCATGTGGATAATTCTGGCCTCACACACATGTGTTACACCCCTCCTGTCTCAGGGCACTGCTGGGAGGACTCCACACCCACCCCTCCTGGCTCAGGGCACTGCTGGGAGTGATAGGCACCCACCCCTCCTGTCTCAGGGCACTGCTGGGAGTGATAGGCACACACCCCTCCTGTCTCAGGGCACTGCTGGGAGGACTCCACACCCACCCCTCCTGTCTCAGGGCACTGCTGGGAGGACTCCACACCCACCCCTCCTGTCTCAGGGCACTGCTGGGAGTGATAGGCACACACCCCTCCTGTCTCAGGGCACTGCTGGGAGTGATAGGCACACACCCCTCCTGTCTCAGGGCACTGCTGGGAGGACTCCACACCCACCCCTCCTGTCTCAGGGCACTGCTGGGAGTGATAGGCACACACCCCTCCTGTCTCAGGGCACTGCTGGGAGGACTCCACACCCACCCCTCCTGGCTCAGGGCACTGCTGGGAGGACTCCACACCCACCCCTCCTGGCTCAGGGCACTGCTGTTAGTGATAGGCACCCACCCCTCCTGTCTCAGAGCACTGCTGGGAGGACTCCACACCCACCCCTCCTGTCTCAGGGCACTGCTGGGTGAACTCTGCACACACACCTCCTATTTCAGGATATGTACGCTTGGAACATACACGGTGGGGGTATGCTCCATGCATTGGAGGTGAGGGTTCGAGTCGTACTTACACTGTTGGGGTGTGGGGTACGCTCCTTGCATACGCGGGTGAGGGTACGGGTCGTACTTACACTGTTGGGGTGTGGGGTACGCTCCTTGCATACGCGGGTGAGGGTACGGATCGTACTTACACTGTTGGCATGGGGGGTACGCTCCATGCATACGCGGGTGGGGGTTCGAGTCGTACTTACACTGTTGGGGTGTGGGGTACGCTCCTTGCATACGCGGGTGAGGGTACGGGTCGTACTTACACTGTTGGGGTGGGGGGTACGCTCCTTGCATACACGGGTGGGGGTACGGGTCGTACTTACACTGTTGGGGTGTGGGGTACGCTCCTTGCATACGCGGGTGAGGGTACAGGTCGTACTTACACTGTTGGGGTGTGGGGTACGCTCCTTGCATACGCGGGTGAGGGTACGGATCGTACTTACACTGTTGGGGTGGGGGTACGCTCCATGCATACGCGGGTGGGGGTACGGGTCGTACTTACACTGTTGGCATGGGGGGTACGCTCCATGCATACGCGGGTGGGGGTACGGGTCGTACTTACACTGTTGGGGTGTGGGGTACGCTCCTTGCATACGCGGGTGAGGGTACGGATCGTACTTGCACTGTTGGGGTGGGGGTACGCTCCATGCATACGCGGGTGGGGGTACGGGTCGTACTTACACTGTTGGCATGGGGGGCACGCTCCATGCATACGCGGGTGGGGGTACGGGTCGTACTTACACTGTTGGGGTGGGGGTTGATTTGTGGCCTGCCCTGGTCCTGCAACCCCCACCCCACCCCACTTTCCCCCCTCCCTTAGTTATTCTGACCTTCTGCGGCGTCTGCGTCGTAACCTGTAGAGGAGGTGGACTGCTATGAGGGCAGGGATGACTCGTAGGTTCGGGTCCATGTCTGTCCGTCGCGTACTGGTACTCCTTGATCGCGTCGTCCTGTCGCGTACGGGTCCTCCTTGATCGCGTCGTCCTGTCGCGTACGGGTCCTCCTTGGTCGCGTCGTCCTGTGTGTCCGTCGCGTACTGGTCCTCCTTGTTCGCGTCGTCCTGTCTGTCCGTCGCGTACTGGTGGTCCTTGTTCGCGTCGTCCTGATTTCCCGGCAGTTTTTGGGTGCCGGAAAATATTCACCGTGCGGGATGACGTCGGTGCGAATCGTAATTCCTGGGTCGTGAATGGCTGGCTGCGAGCGTCCCGACGTCAGGTCGGCGCTTTCCCGGATGGCATTGGTAGGGTTTTTTTGTTCGGTCGGGCTTTTTTACGAATCGTACGGTGATGGTGTACCCGTGCGAATCGTAATTCCTTGTTTGTAAAAATTGACGACCGGGTACGCGTCGGACGGAGATTATGCTCCGTCCGACGGTTCGTACCCGGTTTTTACCGGATCGTGATCGGCACCTGAGTGAATTTCAAATTGAGGTCATTATCATTTAAGGCTGTGATATACCTGATTACCTCGTCATGTGTCCCCTTCCAAATTCATGAAGAGGTCATCCATATAACAAGACCATAAAGTTATCTTTTCCAACCATTTCTCATTTCTGGTCAAGTGCTTCTCCCACCAGCCCACGAATACATTCGCGTAACTGGGGGTAAAGCACGTGCCCATGGCCGTTCCCTGTTGTTGGTGGTAGAGTTCCCCTCAAAACAAAAAGATATTATTTTTCAGGCAGAAAGATATCAGCTCCCTCAACATTTCATTGTGTTCACGATATTTCAAATTTCTTTTGTCAAGGAAAAATTGCATTGCTGACAGCCCTTTCTCATGAGAAATGCTGGTGTAAAGACTCATTATATTGAGAGTTATCAACAACATGTCTGTTTTCCATTGGATGTTAGTTACAATACGCAGGAAATCTTTTGTATCTTTAACATAAGAGCTAAGATCTTTCACAATGGGATTTTAAAAAGCAATCAATATAAATATAGATGCATTCTCGAGGAGGCTATTTTTTGAGAACATGATTGGCCTTCCAGGAGGATCTGTAAGATTCTTATGAACCTTTGGGAGGTGGTAGAAAGTCAGTAATTCTGGAAATTCACAATACATAAATCTGAAATCCTGTTCTCGCAAGATTCCTTTTGTCTTCCATTTGGTCCTAATCTCATACAAATCGTGTATGTTTTTTTCATATACAAATCTCGTGACAACTTTCTAACAGTCCTCCATCGACAGTTGTCTCATAGCCTCTGTTTGGTAGTGATTTTTGTCCATCAGCACCACGTTCCCACCTTTATCTGATGGTTTCGTTGTTATATTGTCATCTTTTTTTAAACTCATTACTGCCTTCCATTGATTTGTAGTTAGAGTGCCTTTAGTAAGATTAGGACCTTCTGCTTGTAATTGTTTAGTTCCTCTATCACCACTTCATGAAAAGTGTCAATTACATCATGAGCAGTTTGTGTGATGAAATATGATTTTGTTCTTAGGTTGCTTGATGCCCCTGTTTGTGAGACTCCCATCTCCTCCAGGAATTTAACTGCATTTTCATATTCCAATGTTGGATTTTCTGGATTAGAGTCTGCTTCCAGTTCTCTCAGTGTCATCAGTGTTTCTAGTTCTGTCCCTGTTAGTGGATTAATGTTTTCTTCACCACTAGATATTTCTATTCTTGGTTTCTTAGGGTGCAATATAGGGGTGGGCGGTATTTGCGAAATTCACTTTTGAAAATTATCGCGAAAATTTTAAAAATCTCCGCGAACATGCGGAAATATCGCGAAGATGCAGAAGTTTTCTTCCCGCCCGTTCGCGGTATTTTCTGCGTGGTCGCGGATCGCCAACTTACCCATGCGGTTGCTCGCGGGCGCGGCCATCTTGTTTTCACTTTTCTCGCGGTGCATGATCGCGAGAAGAAAGACATGACCGCGCGACGAATGACGTTACTGCGGGCGCGAACTGTCGCGAGACAGCACAAATGGCTACCAACAATCCAACATCTTGTGGAGAATGCGACCGGATCGGGAAAACTTGTCGGCAAACGCGGGGATTCAGGTAAGGCGATCGCGCGCACGTGAGCATGTATTATTTTACAGCGCGAGCAAGCAAAAAAATTCCGGTAAAATGCGGATTGCGGAAATTTTGACATTTTCGCGCTCTCCGCGGAACGCGAAAATGTCAAATTATCGCAATTTCCGCGAGCGGGACAGAATTTTAGCCCAGGCCTAGTGCAATAGATGTATTTTGATTAGCCTCATTTTTCTGATGAATCTATAAAGATCTATACGTCGACGAGCATAATCGAATTGCACGGTTGGGCAGAATGTCAGACCCAGTTCTAGTATCTTGATCTCATTTGATGCTAGCTGTCTAGTAGACAGATTGACCACTGTTTGTTTCTTTATTGTTTCCATTTCCCCCCACATTTGCTCTGTGTAACTTCTTGGTTCGGGGAGGTATATTTTTCCTTTCCTTCCCCTTCTTTTCTTTTGTTTCTTTTTTCTGGGGTATGGGTCTGTGGTACCGGTTGTTGTCTTGCTTCTCTGAGGAGCTGGTATTGCTGAAAAAAGTTGGTGTTATTTCCTTTTCCCTCCGTCTTGTTGCCAATTATCCCTCTGACAACTCTACCTCTGACTCTGAGGTGTCTCTGGAGGATACTTTGTTTGTTTTTCCAAGATTTAATTGTCTCCTGGGGCCATCACATTTCACATTTCTTCGCAAACGTCATCTTCGTCCCGGATAAATTTTGTCTGCTTCCAATGTCTGATTACACTTTCATAATCAATAAGTCTCTTTTTCATACGTTCTTGTAATTTGTCTTTTAATTTAGAGTCTTTCTCTAATGCTATGGCTTCCTCTATTTTCTTGATCCCTTCTAGCAATTTTTCGCGATCAATCCAAGCACATTTCACGAGGATTTTCACCATGCCTTTCTCAGACTCAGTGGGTACTCCGCCCATTCTTACTATAATAATGGGTCTGGGTTCTCGTATGACGGTGTTGTGTATATCCGTGAACCACTTGGTATGCGATTACCATCTAGATACCTCTGTAAGGAGGTAGACACCCACCATTTTCTTGTTCCTTTCTCATAAGTTTTCTCCAATTTGTTGTACAGGCTTTTCAAATTACTAGGTGAAGTTCTACCACCCGTTGCTCCTTTAGGGTCTGTATTTGCACTATGTGAGTTTTTGCTGAATATTCCTTCTGCCGCTTCTTCCCTTTCTCTATCTGAAAACATAGCAGTTTTTCCCTTCGCTTTGAAATACAATGTGTCTTTAATAGTATATTCTCCAAGGTAGACTCACCGGCGGTCTCTCATCCGGATGATGCCGTGTTTTCTCAAAATGTGTCTTTTAAATAAAATTAATCATAAACATAGAGAAAGGAAGAAGTTCATTTTGGTAATAAACATAGAAGAAGTCTCTTTCTAATCACAGAGATGGGTTTCCTTGTCGGCCATCTTAACAAGACATATTTTAGGTTGATTGCAATATACAGTGTCCCAGGGTCCCAAAAAGCAAAGTCCTGATGGATTTTGCATAGACTTCGTAACACTGGAAACATTGCTGAACAGAATTGCACCAAATTTGCAAAGAGGCTGGACCATGGATGGTCCACAGATTGTGCTGTTGTGATTTATTGTAAAACTGTACAGTAGCTTTTGAGAAATTAGGTGCAAAAATACATTGAAAATCTGTATGTTATTGGTCTACGACAGGTGTGTAGGACTCTGATCGTAGAGTGCCAGTGTAAAAATAGAGCCTTCTGATTGACCCAGGGAGCTTTATTTCCCTTGGACCATCTCGCTGCCACTGGAGTCAGACTATCTTGGGAGTAAGCGCTCTATTGGCTGCCAAGAACATCAGAAAAATGTTGCTGGCAGCAATTACAGGAGTTGGGGACTTAGTCCCCTGCCCTGAACTACAAAATTAAAAGCCCCTCTTCCCTTTCATAAAAAAGTCCCAGGTGATCAGGTCCCCAGGGCCTAATAAGGTTCATGGAGGATAGCCACTTGGCCCCCTAGCCTTTAAAAAAAAAGGACCTGAGGGATGGGGTCCCCAGGGCCTAATAAGGCTCAGGGAGGGGGACACATGTACTCCTTCCCTTTAAAAAAACATTAGGTCCATTGGCCAATCACCTTGGGTGGGGGTTGGCTTTACGTATGGTAATAAAATATTACTTTATGCTAAAAAAAAACTAGAAAAACACTGAAAAAATCAACAACTAACAATATAGTTAGGTGAGAGAAAAGATCTGTTTTTGCTTAGAATAAAAATCTTAGAAATTCACTGAAAAAAGAAGGTTAAAGTCACCAGTTACTGTTAGCAGAGCTAACTATAACTTACGCCCCGTGATGCATTACTTATGACCTCACATATATTTAATAACATAACTTAAACTTAACATAAAACATAACATAAACATAACATAACAAAGTGCAACATAACATAAAAACAGAAAACATAAACATAACATAACACAACATAACATAAACATAATGATATCACTGATTACATCACTGACTACTTCATCTAAGCTGGTTTTGGACACACTGCTCATTAAGTAGGTGGAACATTAGAGCTATAAATGTAAGTGCAAAATAGTTCAATATAAATGATGCATCATTACTGCAGTCACATATACATCCCCATAGGTAAAGCAAGTTGGTGTTATTTTCAACATTGACCCTATACCATTTGCTTCATGGGTAGCCAAGTTCATGTTGACTATGAACCACAGATGAAAGCATAACCTATCCTAAGTGTTCAATCTGCATACAATAGTTAGGAGAAAACCATTTTCCTTGAGATACGGAAGCCTTGATTCATAACTAATGCCCAACCATGCACAGTCTTTACCTTTATCAAATCCCTGACAGTCACTAAAACTACATTGAAAAAAGAAGTTATGAGTAGAAACTAATCAATCAATCATAGGTTTGTTAAGTGCAGCTATTCACCCGAATGGGTCTCAAGGCCCTGGGTGGAGAGGTTGGAGTGCAGAAAAAGGATGTTCAAGGAGATCCGTCGAAGAGCAGGTTTTGAGGTGAACTTTCAGAGTGTTGGTGTTTGTCTGAGGTGGACACATCTTGGTCGTGAGAAAGGAGAAGGAACAACCTCCTGTTCTGGTCTTCTTGGTGCGAGGCACAGTAGCAAGGGAGAGCTTGGCTGAGTGGAGGGATCTTTGGTGTGGGTGGAATGTGTGGTGGTAGTTCAAGTATGCAGATCCAGTCGCATGGGCATGTGTGAGAAGCTTGAAGGTGATTCTCTTCTCAATGATGAGCCAGTGTAGTGTACGTAGGTGTTGGATGATGTGGCAGTGCCATGGTAGGTTGAGGACTAGTCTGGTGGAGGCGTTCTGAACATTCAGGAGTTTATGGGTGAAGTTCTTGTTGATTCCAGCATAGAGAGCGTTCCCGTAGTCAAGCCTGCTGCTAAGGAGGGTGTGGGTGATGGTTTTTCTGTGTTCGAGGGGGATCCATTTAAAGGTCTTTCATAGGAGTCAGAGAGTGTGGAAACAGGAGGATGACAGCGTTGATTTGGCGGTCCATTTTGAGTTCTGAGTCCAGGATAATTCCGAGGTTGCGTGCGTGGTCTGTGGGGGTGGGTAGGTTCCCAAAGGCAGGAGGCAACCAGGTGTCGTTCAGGCGTTGGATTGTGAGCCAATGATGAGTACTTCGTGTTTGTCCATGTTGAGTTGTAGGCAGCTGCTCTTCATCCATTTGGCAACTGCTTCCATTCCTTCTTAAAAGTTATGTTTTGAAATGTTGGGTTCGTTGGATAGGATGAGTTGGGTGTCGTCTACATAGGATACAATGTTAAACCCGTGGGATCTGACGATGGGGGTGATCAGGCCCAAGTAGATGTTGAACAGGGTGGGGCTGATGGAGGATCCTTGTGGAACTTTGCAGGTGATCGGAATGGGATCCAAGAGGAAGGGTGGGAGTCTGACCTGCTGCGTTCTGCAAGAGAGAAATGAGCGGATCCAGTCGAGGGCCTTGCACAGGATCCTGGCATCGTGGAGTCTGCTTGCTAGGGTACCGTGAAAGACTGTTTCGAAGGCTGCGGAGAGGTCCAGGAAAATGACGGCTGCAGACTGCCCTCTGTCTAGGAGGGAGCAGATGACATCTGTCACAGCGAGGAGGGTGGTTATGGTGCTGTGGTTTTTCCTGAAGCCAAATTGGGATGCGTCGAGGATGTTGTTTTCTTCAAGTGAAGGAGGCAAGCTGGCTGTTGATGGCTTTTTCGATGACTTTTGCCGGAAACGGGAATAGAGAAATGGGTCTGAAGTTTTTGAGGTCAGTGGGGTCCACCAAGGGTTTCTCCTGGAGAGGATTGATCTTGGCGTGTTTCGAGTCGTCGGGAAAGGAGGTGGTCTTGAGGGAGTGGTTGATGGTTCAGCGAAGCTCAGGGGCAATGATGTCGGCAGCTCTGTGGTAAATGTGATGGGGGCAGAGGTCCATGTGGGCCCTGGAGTGGATTGACTTCATTGTCTTCAGGGTTTCTTTTGTGGTGAGGGCAGTCCAGCTGTCAAGTGTTGGCTGCGTGGTCTCAGGAGTGGGAGGTGATGGTTCCGCGTGTTGGTTTTCGTTGTTAAAGTTGTCATAGATGGTCTTGATTTTGTGGTGGAAGTTGGAGCTGAGTTTGTTGCAGAGTTCCTTGGGGGATGTCTGTAGTCACAGTGTTGGTTTGGGTGAACTCTTTGATGATGCTGAAAAGTTCTTTGCTGTTGTGCGTGTGGGTGAAGATTCTGTGCTGATGTACTTTCTTCCTTGTGTTTCTGATGAGCAGGTGGTGGGCGGTGGTGGGTGCTTTGAGGTTGTCATGGGCTACTGTTGTTTTAAAGTTTCTCCAGATCTTTTTGAGCCATCAGGATTCTTGAGGTTCAGTGGAGAACTAGCTAGGTCTCTTGGCGTGTGTGTTGGTGGTTTTCTTGAGGGGGCGATGATGTTGGCACAGTCTGTTATCCATTTGTGCAGGGTCCGGGCTGCGGTGTTGGGGCCGTCATCCATGTTGGTTGAAGTGGAGCTGCTGAGGGAGGTGGTGAGTTGGTTTTCAGAGATTTTGTTTCTACGTGGGAGCTGATGTGATGTGAATGTTTTCGGGTGATGGTTGTTTTGAAGGTGAAGGGGATGCAACATTGATCTGTCCATGGGAGTTTGGAGGTGTGGCTGAAGATGATGGAGTTTACCGCTGTGAAGATTGGGTCAAGAATGTGTCCTGCTGAGTGCGTGGGTTCTGGTGTGATCTGATTGAGTCCGATGTTAAGGAGGTTGTCCAGGAGGGAGGTGGAGTTGTGATCTTGGAGGTTGTTGAGGTGGAAGTTGAGGTCAGTGTGTGGTCAGTGGAGGAGATGCTTGAGGGGTGATGATGTCAGTGATGGAGTCGGTGAAAGGTTCACAGGTTCCTGGGGTCTGTAGATGAGGGTGCCCCAGAGGGAGGTGGTCAGGTTGGTCTGTATCTTGAAGTGTAGATGTTCCATCAGTTTTGTGGGCTCATTTGTGTGGGTGCTCAGTCGGAGGTAGGATTTGTTTGATGGTGATCCCCCCTCTGGGGTGGTTCTTCCGGGTGATCTTGTATCCTTCAGGGATGGCGATCGCGATGTCTAGTCCTGAGGCAGCGTTCATCTGGGTTTCCTGTGAGGAAGACGACTTCGGGTTTGGTGCTTTCAAAGGAGGTCCCAGATTTCTGCGGCATGAATGAGGAGGGATCAGACATTGAGGAGGATGCATTGCGGGGTTTTGGGTGTGGTGGTGTTGTGCCGGGTGGGTTGTGGTGGGTTCTGGGTCTCGGTGATGGTGAAGGAGTGGCGACAGTTGTGGCAGGTGAATGGTCCATGGGTGTTGATTGGTGAATAATACTTGCAGTTGTTGTTCTGGCCTGAGTTGAGTTAGTGGTGGGCTGAGGAGCTGTAGCGCTGGCGGGTCAGGGGTCCAGGGTTCCTGGCACTGGTCGCGGACGGGTGCAGACAGGCTTGCCTTTGGCTCGCCAGCAGCAAGTAGATGTCGTGTGGTGGGCGGGTCAGTGGGAGGGGGTAGCGCGAACACGCGAGAGGCAGAGGGGCTTCCTGGGCAGCAGCAGCAGAAAAGAGTGAAATGAAGAATTAAGAATAAGGCAAAGAATAAGAATAAGGCGAATAAGGAAAGGCACACATGTGGAGTAAATACAAAAAGCAGAGAGAGTCAAAAGTAAAAAAGGCAGCTGGTGAAACAAGTGGAGAGCTGGCACAGTGGAGGACGTGCAGTAGAGCAGAGGGGAGGGCAGAGCCTGAAAAGGAGGCAGCAAGCCTTGATCACCAACTTGAGCAGTGCTGGGGGCAGATACGCTTTGGTGAAGCTGCATGAGGGGAGAGCAGTATTCTGACCAGGAGGTCAGAGGTCTCCTGGGTACTGTAAACAGTGTCCACACTATGGAGAGAGTTTACTCTGTACCACACTGTTTGCAAACAGTGAAAATCTCATGAGAAATACACCACAGAGTATTGAAAGGTATCTACTAAGAAAAGTGTACACTCTATGCAAAACTTGTCCAAAGAGCAACTATTCACTAAAAATAGCCACGCTTTGATTGTGCTAAGATCATACTACCAGCAGTCTTCATACTGTGGTGAAAACGTTACAAATAGTCCATCTTCTGAAGCAAAGCAATCACATTACATAGGTCAGTACCTGGTACACACGGTCTTCTATTTTTTTTTATAGTCTTATAGAGCAGACAGCTTCCCAAAAACAGTTTCCCGACACTAAGAATGACAAAAAACAGCATGTCAACTTAGTATAGCTGTCTTCAATCCTTTGTGGAATGCACGCAGAGAGGTACAGTACCTGAGGGATTTGGAAGGTACTTCCACACTGCAAAAGAAAGCCCTCCCATCCGGGCCAAATAGAACCTATGTTCATGCAAAAGGCCACATTAGAAGATCCCAAGGAGGGAGAAGAGATGTAAGGTGTCACTAGGTCCTGAATGTAACGTGGACTTTGGCCTTAAACATGTAGCACAGAGCATTACATTTAATCTGTTTAGAGACTGTAAGCCAATGCAGTTTAGGAAGCTGAAACAGCAATCGGGCCACCGATTTCTGGACCATCTGCAGATGCCTGATAGATGCCTGGTCTATTCTCAAATATAGAATGTTACCATAATTCAATCTAGATCTAGATAGGGCCTGAATCACAGTCCTTTGGACAGATTGAGTGTCATCCAGGTGTTCTTCCTCACCCATTTAAACACAGAAAACAATCGAAGGTGACCTTAGGCACCTGAGGTTTCATCAGTAGTTTTTCATCAAGAACAAAACCTAGGCCCTTAACTTGTGTGGAACATTTAATTTACGCGATTTGGCAACTGTCCCCTGCACACAGAGTTACTCTTCAATACAAAGATTTATAACATGTTCAATACCTGTACACGTAACACTGGACAACCTGGGTCTGGTGCTGGGTCAACAAAGATAAACAAAAGGCATAACCACTCATTCTGACATCTCTAGTTAGAGAAGAACCCTTTGGGGAACAGAACCCATCAATCACCGAGGAATCAGTGTGTTGTCATCATCTGGGTCTGTCTCTCTTGACACACCACGCCAGATCTAGATAGAACGGCCTGGTCGTGGGTCAAGGGAGGTGGCATACAAGGGTTGTGATCAGATCTCCACCAGATATGACGAAAAAGTAAGTTCTCCTTCGCGTGAAAGGGGTTCAAAAAAGTGCAGCACTAAATCAAAAAAATGTGAATAAAAATGGCTAGAGAAACTCAAAAGTGCTTTAATCGGTAGAGTACCTCTGCCAAAATTAAAAAGCAAAATGGCAATTTAGCATAAATACATCGTCATTATGCTCATTGTCCATAGTATTTTGGTCGACATGTTTCTGCCCACTGGGATCTAAATAGTATCAAGGGCATTCATCAGGACCTCAATATTGCTGCTACTATGAATAAGTGAAAGTGTAAAAGTATATTATATTACAGACATTCCTACCACCGGTTGAACTCCATGGATGTCAAAACCGGATACCTAGGAAAGTGAAAGAACATAAATAAGGAAATGCGGAGAGCTATCCATGTTAACATGACCAGCAAACAACAGTATAAATATACCGCCATACAAAACACAAATTTGTGTTGGTTACATCTAAAAGTGTATTAGATTGCACTTACCCTACAATTATGGGTGATACCCTCACCTCAACCTGGTTCTACTCAGGGAAGGGGGCCCCGCTCTGATAAAAGGGAGAAGAAAAAGAAACAGGGCTGTTGTAAAACATGCCTAAATCTTTATGCTCCCCATCCCAAATGACTAAGAAGTATAAAGTTTATCCATGTCTCTAAAAATAGGTGGAGGCACAAAGTATGGCAATGATGTCCTAGTAAGGGTAAATTACCCCTAATCAGAAAGAAGGAAAAAGCCCTTGAAAAGACCCAGAGGGCTCTCATAAAAAACGCTAGTGTTAAGGACTCTTATGTTGTCCTAGAAAGATTATAAGGCAATCCCAGAGTAAGAGCCAAGCTTACCTCTCCGTCGGTACCCCAGGGCGGTCTATGAGTAAAGACCGGAGGTACCGACGCGAGCAGAGAGGGAGTGTTTTATAGTGTACTGAATTGTAAACAGGTGAGTCTGTTACAGCGGGGTGGCTTTAGTGAAGCCTGTTATGTTAGCAAAAGCGTAAGGACCCCAAAGCCAATAATAGGTACAGCGCATGCGTTAAAAACGCGATGAAAATTGTAAACAGAAGGATCTGTTACAGCCAATCGGCCTCGGTAAAGCGCGATGACAATTGTAATTAGATTGATCAGTTACACCAGGGTGGCTTTAATAAAGCCTGTAATGTTTACACCGGCGTAAGGACCCAAATGGCAATGATGAGTACTACGCATGCGTTGTGATCGCAATGAAGTGCGTGTGTATTGTATTGGAGACACTGGTCTACTATACCTACGATATCGAGTACTGCGCATATATTGAAAGCGCGATCGAATGCGCATGTGTTATATTGGAGACGCTGTAGTGGTACATCTCTAATATAGTGGAGCGCCTGTACTGGATTCCCACATTAAGTGAATGTAAAGGAATTGCGGCAGGTTCTAGTACCTAAAGCGGCTAATGTATATGACCGCTATAGTCACTATATAAATTATATTCACGAAGGAAGTTTCTAAAACATAACGTAAAATCTTATAAGAGGACATCATCTCAATCAAACAACCTCTGTAAGCATGTGACCTAAGTCTCTCCGACGGAGAGGTAAGCTTGGCTCTTACTCTGGGATTGCCTTATAATCTTTCTAGGACAACATAAGAGTCCTTAACACTAGCGTTTTTTATGAGAGCCCTCTGGGTCTTTTCAAGGGCTTTTTCCTTCTTTCTGATTAGGGGTAATTTACCCTTACTAGGACATCATTGCCATACTTTGTGCCTCCACCTATTTTTAGAGACATGGATAAACTTTATACTTCTTAGTCATTTGGGATGGGGAGCATAAAGATTTAGGCATGTTTTACAACAGCCCTGTTTCTTTTTCTTCTCCCTTTTATCAGAGCGGGGCCCCCTTCCCTGAGTAGAACCAGGTTGAGGTGAGGGTATCACCCATAATTGTAGGGTAAGTGCAATCTAATACACTTTTAGATGTAACCAACACAAATTTGTGTTTTGTATGGCGGTATATTTATACTGTTGTTTGCTGGTCATGTTAACATGGATAGCTCTCCGCATTTCCTTATTTATGTTCTTTCACTTTCCTAGGTATCCGGTTTTGACATCCATGGAGTTCAACCGGTGGTAGGAATGTCTGTAATATAATATACTTTTACACTTTCACTTATTCATAGTAGCAGCAATATTGAGGTCCTGATGAATGCCCTTGATACTATTTAGATCCCAGTGGGCAGAAACATGTCGACCAAAATACTATGGACAATGAGCATAATGACGATGTATTTATGCTAAATTGCCATTTTGCTTTTTAATTTTGGCAGAGGTACTCTACCGATTAAAGCACTTTTGAGTTTCTCTAGCCATTTTTATTCACATTTTTTTGATTTAGTGCTGCACTTTTTTGAACCCCTTTCACGCGAAGGAGAACTTACTTTTTCGTCATATCTGGTGGAGATCTGATCACAACCCTTGTATGCCACCTCCCTTGACCCACGACCAGGCCGTTCTATCTAGATCTGGCGTGGTGTGTCAAGAGAGACAGACCCAGATGATGACAACACACTGATTCCTCGGTGATTGATGGGTTCTGTTCCCCAAAGGGTTCTTCTCTAACTAGAGATGTCAGAATGAGTGGTTATGCCTTTTGTTTATCTTTGTTGACCCAGCACCAGACCCAGGTTGTCCAGTGTTACAGTAATTCGGTTAAGGGGATTTACAACCTGCTGGTCTTTAAAATCTTTCCCTTGGACCTTCTCCCACGTTTTCTTGTTGTTACAATACCTGTACACACCTGTGCTGCATTAGGAGCACATGCGTTTTGTAAACACTTACACCTATTAGCTGAACACACGCTATACAAACTAATGTAGGAAAGTAAAATGGTGGTTAACCACCACTATCTAAACTATAAAAACATGAATACACTCATTGTATGATGTCATCAGTGGTGTCATCATGGATGTATTTTGAGATGTCATAAATGATGTCATAGTGCATGTCATGAGTGATGTAAAATGTGAAGTCTTAAGCAGTGCATCGCGGGGACGCAAGTTATAGTTAGCTCTGATCTGATTTCTCTGCATAGAAATCCTTACTAGCACTAAATTGCAGTGCGACATGCATTTTTTACCTGTTCACAGAGCTCCTTGGAACAACGCAGAGCTTTTTGTAATTTCGCAGAGGTCATTCCAAGAGTTCCGTTCATCCTTGGTCAAAATGCAACTATATTAGGTTTTATAGTCTCCACGAGTAGGTCACTTGCCTTGGCAAATCTTAAATGAAACCGTCATTTTTGAGCCTCTTAATATGACATTAACAAAAAAAACACTGGCTAAGAAAGAATCCACCTATCGAACAAATGGAGGGACCCCATTTTCTGCAAGTGAAGCTCTAACTGTTACATGGCTTATACATGGAGTCATTTACCATCCCATTACAATTTTCCACTTTTCATGAATGCCAGAATTATAAATCAGTGGACCGACTCAAATTCCACGCACCCCAAAGGACCCTACGATCAGCTCAGCTCTCCTACACCGTGGTCCCCCGCACCAGAAAGACCAGATAGGGAGGTCGCTCCTTCTCCTTCCTCGTGGCCAGAGCCTGGAACGCCCTCCCGCGCCCCACCTCAGACAGACAACATCACTCCCCATCTTCGCGAGGAACCCTGGCTCTTCGACAGACCCCCTCCTTGATGGACTGGAACCTGCACCTCCCTCCCCCAAGCACCGTGAGACCCTCACGAGTGAGTAGTTGTGCTTTAACAAACACTTAATTGATTGATTGTGCTGGTAAGAGAAAATGAACAAAGCATATTTGTGTCATATGTAGAATTTTCCTTTTCCCAGATGTCTTAAAAGGAAGACCACCCAGTATTGATTAGTGTTTCTAGCTACAGAAATCCTCTAGGTCACTCATGATTGTGTATTTTTATTTCTTTGCATGCAATGTGTAACTATTTGACACCAGAGTTAGGTTTTGTTTCATCAGTATCTCCAGTTTCATTTACTCCGACAAACCATTCACTTTTAATAAATGGTTAATATTAAATGTTAACTAATACCAGCTGTTCCATGTTGGAAACCAGCCAACTGTATGTCATCAAAGTTTCTAAAACAATACAGAGTTGTGGTAAGACCATGTATCCCCCACTTCCTTAACTAATTAAATTAATTGGCCTAGAATTGATGCAAAGGACATTTCTTTTGACAAAATTAGTAAACCTGTTGCAGTTTTCCTACAAAAGGTGGTATCTTTAACCTCTATTGCTGAAACGTATGACTTGCAAACAGAGTTACAAATGCAATATCCCACTAAACAATATTGGATCTGCTCTGGTGACTGGATTTAAAGCTGTGTTTTGACTGAGCCCCTCACTTTTTCACTCCTTGTTCTCAACTGTCTTCTAAGGATCCCCGCGTACTTCTAATCATCTGCGGTGGTGTTGTCATCTACCTTCTAATCAAACTAGGGTATCAATCAACAAGACAACATGGAATACCTGTATCGAGCTGAGCAAAGGTTTGGAGAAATCTTACCATACTATTTGGGACATAACTTCCTGAAATAAGTGAGAGCTGGCTCTTATCTTTTCGTAAAATGGATGGTCTGCAAGTTAGGCCAATAATTTGGTGTACACACTACACATTTGAAATCATCTTAGATTTTCATCTACAGCAACCCCCAAAGGCTGTCCTAGATGTGAAAAGGCTCCTACAACCACTGCAGGCACACTAGTATAGAAGAGCAATGCACCTATCTATGCTGACAAATGCTTTGACTTTTGAAGGGCTTCATGATGACTAGCTTGCACTTCTGACATAATTTGAGAAACCGATTAAGCACTCTCACAATCTTTGCATGCTCAACTCCACAATCAGCAGCTGGTGCCATGCCTCTGGCACTAATTCATCTCATTGATCATTCATGTGCTGCCCAGGGTCCTTCTGCTGTGCTGTGGAAACAGCTTCCATCAACAACTAAAGTTGATTGTCCTACAATTCAACTGAGAAAATTGACAACATCGGATGATGAATGCAAGAGACGTTCATTGGTATCCTGAATCACAATAAAAGAAAGCTTTCATCAGACTTTTTTTTTTTCCTTCAATTTTTTACCAAGCCACATTTTCTCATTTTGGCCTATTATAATATCATTCCCTGTCTCCTTAATTGTCAAAATCCATCTCTTAATTTGTTTTTATGATTACCGTATCATTATGACAATTTTCTTACATTGGAAGACAATGATTTTTAGTACTGCTGCTTGAAAAATGCAGGGCTTGAAAAAAGTATTCATGGAATGCTTACGGCCATATTTTATGTGAATATATATGGATGAAGCCTGAACCTATTAATCTATGCTGATGTTAGTTTATTCTAGATGACAACTCTTTTGTTTCTCTCTTTAGAGAGCATGTTTCTTTTTTAATTTTAAGCAGACTATTCATTTGAGATAGAATTGTATTTTATACTTAGAATGATGTCACCAATGAGTATTCAATGACGTCACTCTCAGGCTTAGAAGCCTGAGATATCGTGAACTTCCACCACCGACTTCATTTTGAAAACATTCAGTTTGCGTGTCTGCCATTGGTCTGCATTCAACATGTCATTATCTTTTGCAGAACTTGTGAAAGCGTCACTTCATTTTCAAAAACGATTTTGCTAAAACATTAGGGGATGCAAGTCTGCAACCAACTACATGAGATCTGCATTTCAAGGTGTAACAGTAGACGACCAAGATTAACATGAAGTCCAAGTTGATGTATTTTCATTTTGCTCGTTCAGACAAGCTGCATCTTGGAAAATCCCCACTTGGTTTTGTAATGCAGGCTAAAAGTCAGTGGCCAAATCCTAAATAAACCCCTTGAATTGACCACTGAGGTAGAGAGTCATTTGCCCTAGGTTATCATGAGAGGGCCTGCCAGACTGCCAGAGGATCCACTCTTATGCTAAGAGTTAATCAGTGATGAGAGGAGCTGAGCATAGATGATGGTGTGTTTTCCTTCTGAAGGAACACTTTCTCCTAGCAGTCTGTTAAACATAGCCTGATCCACTGTAAACAGGTATGCAGTGCTCAGGGCCTCAAGAAACTCTATAGGCAAGTTAGCTATTCCATGTTCCCATAGTACAGCACATAGATGTAGCTTCAGGGTGGTAGGATGCTAGGAACAAGAAAAACATGTTAGAACTGTTCACTGTATTCTTGCTGCTAGCAGCATGCACAAGTATTGTTTTAATTATATTCCATATGGTTATTAACCATGTACTAACCAACAGAATGAAACTGTTGAAATAAGCACTTTTAAATTTATAGTGCATTTTTTTAGTTCTATACTTGAGTGTGCAATTCTAATAACTAAATTGGGTTTGAATTCCCACTGTAAACCTGAAACCTTTAAGGGACTAGTAGTAACCTGTTAGACCCGACTTTTACAGCGGGTTTATCCCCAGATTGTTTGCTTTGTGGCCTTCTGTTTGTGACCTGTTTTTTTTGGTTTTATGACTCTGGGCACTTTACCACTGCTGACCAGTGCTTAAGTGTATATGCTCTCCCTGTAAATTATATGTATAGATTGGTGTTTCCATAATTGGCTGATTTGATTTACTAGTCATTCCCTAGTAAAGTGCACTGTGTGTGCCCAGGGCCTGTAAAAAATGCTGCTAGTGGGCCTGCAGCACTGGTTGTGCCACCCACATAAGCAGCCTTTAAATGTAACTAAGGCCTGCCATTGCAGAGCCTGTGTGCAGTCTAGTAGTGTCATGTCGACTTGGCAAGTGCACCCAATTGTCAGGCCCTAACCTTTCCTTTTCTTACATGTTAGTCCCCCTGATGGTAGGCCCAAGGTACCGCTGTGGGCAGGGTGCACTCTATGTGAAAGGTAGGACATGCCCAGATGGCGTGTCCTGATAGTGAAATACTTCCAAATTTGTTTTTCACTATTGTAAGGCTATTTTTTCCCATAGGATAGAATGGGGAGTTTACTTATAACAGCTTATAAGCATAACTGCCCCTGGGAACCGGATAGGAAAATAAAGTTTAATATGCCAGAACTCAGAATGTTAAAATGCATCTTTTAGTGAGGGTGATTTTTATATTCTGTGTTTACTTTCCGAAAGTAGGTATTTTCTTGCTTTGCCATCCAGTGGGCCTCTACTAGGATATGTATTGACTGTCTGGAATTGGAGTGAAAAGGGCTGGGATTGTGCAGTGGCTCCAGAGAGTCTGGAAGAGTCAGCGCGAAGATGAATAGGTCTGGTCTGCATTTGGAGTGGTGGGAGGAGTAGCACCTGAATAGGGCTGTGCCTGTCTTCCACAATGATTGCTCCTCCCCCCTGTGGTGTGGCTGGAGCCAGGGCTCACACTGACAATGGAGATTGTTGTGCACTTGCAAAGTGCCCCCCAGAACTGGTTTGGACTGGGATCAGAACCCTGGGCCAGAAGTGAACAAAGAGATTTACTGTTTAATAAGAGGGGCCAGACCCCAGACTTTTAGATCACTTCTGGGAAATCAAGAGGAACCTTTGCCAAGGAGAAGAGCTTGTGAAACTGAGGAGGAATCCTGCCCCTATGCTGTCTGCTGTCTGGGGTTGGCCGGAAGTGGCTACTTTTTGCTAAGGAAAGGGAAAAAGCACTTTGATGTTTGCTGTGTCCCCTGCTTGAGGACGATCTCCAAGAGCTTAAAGAAGAGCCTGCCACCTGTTCTAAAGTCTCAGGGACACAAATACTTCACCCCAAGCTCCCCTGATCTTTCTTGCTGGGAGTTCTGACATGCAAAGAGGTTTCTGTAGCTATTCTGGGCCTCTAGAGGTTGTTCTGGGTGCTGGGACATAGAAAAGCAATGCAACGAAAAGAAGGCATGACGCTTCGGCACCTGTTTCCAATGCACCACCGAAGAAATTGTCACAACACCTTGCCGGGGCTCAAGAAATCACCGCACAGCACATCCAGTGCACCGATATCCGAAGTCTGAGATCACCACACCGATTCCAACGCAAGGCCTTCTGTGCAGCTGCAAGAACCCACGCATCGTCACGGATCGTCGCATCGCATCGAGGCGCCAAGTTTGTCTCATTGTTGGGAGACACAGTAAGAAACCGACACATCACCTCCCCTCACAGTAAGAAATCGACACATCACCTCCTATCTGGTAAGGAACCTTCCCTTCCCTGAGTGTAAGGAACTGACGCATCACCTTCCCTTCGACCCTTTTTTCTGTGCACACGACACATCCAAGGTACTTTGTGTGAAAAGTTTTGCATCTGTAATTTGCTTTGACCTGAACTATTTCTACCATTTGAGAGTCAAATTTGTATTACTGTAGGTGTTCACAAATGATTTACACACAGCCTCTGAGATAAGCCTGTCTGCTCGTGCCAAGCTACCAAGGGAATGAACAGGGGTTAGAAGTATATCCCCTTACCCTGACTAGAAGCAAGGGTCCCTATTTGGAGAAAGGGACCTACCTCTGCCGACTAGAGACCACTATTTTTAACATAACTTTGAAAACAAAAGTACCACGCTGGCAGGAATGCTCAGGGAGTTGTGTGGGGTCTTTCTTACTCAGTGAAAGTGCAATGAACTAAGTCCTTGCACCCGTGGGTTTGGAAGCCAAACCCTGTGGACTTGGGCCCTAGACTCCAGGATGTGCTATAGTACCTTTTGTCCCCGCCTTAACCACTCATCCAATTTCCATTTATAGTTTTGGCTGAATGAGTTTTAAACTCTCCTAATGTAACGCTTTCTTTAAATCATATACGCTTTGGGGCTATTATGCTGTGAAATGATTTCTTTAGGCTTTCTCAAAAAAGTTGTTGGAAGGAAAAGCAAGAGTATCCAACAATTGTGTTATGAAGATTTCAACTGAAATCCAGATAATGTGAATGTTTCTGGCTCTGATTGATTTACAATGCACTATTTCTTACAGGCTATAAGAAATATATTGGAGAGCCTGCGCCCCTTTCAAGTTACGTTTAAATAATTTTCAGTTTGTACCAATGCTACGTGCCCAGGGTTTTTTACAGAGTTCAGCTGTAAAACGCATCAGAGTAAAAAGCCCTTAATGGACACTCTAAGCTGTCTTTTAAAGTTGCCATTCATCCATATACAGATGTGTCTAACGTTAATGGTCCACTGTACACTCTTCTCAGAACTACCTTGAATGACGGTCCCCAAACTCACTATATACGTATCTTTACACCCCATTTTCCTAAATTGTATGGGCCTATTTTGCTTGAGAATGAAAATATCCCACTAATTTTACCAAAGCATCCTTAGAAGAGAAACAGGAGTTCTCATTTTGATATAGGGGAAACAAACGCTTGCCATGATTCTTTATGGAGCTTTACAGCTTGACAGATAAGCGTTGTCAGGGATGAGGGATGGGCAAAAGGTGAAGGGACACCGACTAATGCCAGTGTCCTCTTTTGTGCTCGTCTGGCCTATTTCGGGTGCTGAAACATTTACAGTGGTGAAATAAATGCTTACTGGTTTTAACCTCTTCAGTGCCCATGACGAGATAGTCTCGTCATGGAGCACGGTTGCGCTGTGCCCATGACGAGACTATCTCGTCATGAACCCCACCCACTAATACAACGCCCGGCACAGGAGGGGGAAAGGGCGTGGCACTGAAGGGGTTAAGTATAATGAGCTAGTGCTTAGATTACAGAGGTCATACTGATCGTTCCTGAAAATATGCTAAAATGGCCTGGCTATGTACTGACCCTGAAATATTAGAAGTTAGAGGTTAGTTAAGATCTGCGAGAGTGGGTGTGAACTACACTAGCCCTGACCCAGCAAGGAAGCCTCTTAGATGCTCAGCCCTCCATAAGGATTAAGGAAGAACGATTAAGACAGGGAGTCCACCCTAAGTAATTGTAAAATACAAAGAGCAGTCATGAGGACGCTCTTCCTGTGAGTGGAGCTGTGTGATCCCAGATTGATGTTTCTGCTGCTGACCTGGCCAAGACAACGACAGAGAGCAGAGAGTTGTCTTTTGAAACCATATTCCAATCTCCTTGTGGTAGAATCTCTTTGTGACTGTGCCTGTATAGAGGTCAGGTGGCTAAGAAAATCTCAAGATAACTCAGTCGGCCACTGTATGTGTTGTGAGTTGCCAAGGTGCTCTTTCCATCTACCTAATGTCCCGTCGACCCAGATTTCACCAGAGATGTCACAACCACCTTGTCAGATCATGGACGGGTCTCTGACACCAAAAACCATGATATGAGTCTTCATGAGAAACTACTTGTGGGTATTACTTTTCCTTGGTGTGTAGGTTGCTTGAGTCTTGGTGTGAAGCCTTTGAGCTGAGACTTCCAGCCTCCTGGCACCAAAGTTCCAGAGGACACACCCACGACTTGTGGTTGACTGAGTTGCAAGCCAGATGAACTTCCTCAGCAGAAAACTGGACTGGATACTGACCTGATTACAGCACTTACCACTGGTGCATCAATCCACAAAAACCGTGGGTCTGTGCTACAACCACTCCTTTAGCATGGCCAGAGCACAATCAGTATATTATATCAGTTATGTATAGTATTCTAGTTCAAGGGCAAACATTAGTGCTCATCTCTCTCTGCAGTTTTCAAATTGTATGCCTGTTAGGCCTGGCACCATTGGCGTGGGTCTCCCTGTTAGACCTGGCACCATTGGTGTTGGTCTCTCTTCCATTTTGTGCCTCTGCCTCCTGTGTTTTTGCTGTATGTTGGACTTTGTTTTGCTGGTCTAGATGCTTTGGGCACTTTGCAACTGCTGTTCAGTGCCAAAGTGCAAGTGCTCCCTGTGTCAATTGTTGTTATGGATTAGTGATTCCATGATTTGCATATTTGATTTACATGTCATTTACTTGTCAGACCCCCGCTCCCCAATCTCTCTCAGGGACCCGGTGGGACTTTATCGCTTCCTCATAGGCCTTAAACCACTGACCAATGTCCTCATGCTTCATGAAATCCTTAATAATATCTTTGGGAATATATACCTTTCCTTCTCCAGGCACTGATGGTGTGCTGCCACCAGGGGGATTGACCTCTAAGCTCTTTGCTTTCAGCTCCAACTCCCTCAAATCTCTCTCATGCTCTAAAAGCATTCCTCTTTTCCTCCATAGGCTATTTCTGCTTTTCCAACTCCAACTTATTATTTTCTATGTCACCCTCCTACCCCAGCCTGAGCTTAGCAAGCTCCCTCTCATGCACCCTATCTCTCTCTCTCTGTCATCCAACTCCTCTGGAGACAGACCCTTTTGAGAAACACTGCTGCCATCCATGGACGGTACCCTCCCTCCTGGCAGTTTCATTTGCTCCTCTTGATGCTCATCCACGTTCTCTGCCTTCTCCAGAGGCTCCTCATCCTGCTCACTGGCATTTCTAGATTCCAACCAGGCCCTCAGCACTTTTTGGTATTCATCCTTCCTGGTGAGGTTTTTCACAGAGGCTATAAATTTCTTGCAGATAGCTTTTAGTGAGACAAAGTGCAGGTTTCCACCCTATCTTCCTCAAATTCGATACCAATGGATGCAATGGATGCTGGCTTGGTCATGATGACAACATAGGCAGTTCTTTACTTTGCAGAAAAAACAATCCAAGACAAAAGTTCAGTAAAAGTTTGTGGTCAATGGTGGTGGTAATGGTGGTGGTGGTATTGGTGGTGGTGGTATTGGTGGTTTTGGTGGTGGTGGTATTGGTGGTGTTGGTGGTATTGGCTGTGGTGGTGGTATTGGTGGTGGAATCTGTATTGGTGGCTGGTGGTATTGGTGGTGGTGGTGTAGGTGGTGGTGTTGGTGCTGGTATTGGTGGTGGTGGTATTGGTATTGGTGCCGGTGATATTGGTGGTGGTGGTAATATAGGTTGTGGTGTTGGTATTGGTGGTATTGGTGGTGGTGGTATTGGTGGTGGTAGTGGTATTGGTGATGGTGGCATTGGTAGTATTGGTGTTGGTGGTGGTGGTATTGTGGTTTTGGGTTTAGTGTTGGTGGTATTGGTGGTGGTGGCGGCAGTGGTGGTATTGGTGGTGGTGATATTGGTGGTGGTAGCATTGGTGGTGGTGGTATTGGAGGTGGTGGTATTGATATTAGTGGTGGTATTGGTGGTGGTATTAGTGGTGGTATTAGTAGTAGTATTGGTGGTGGTGCTGGTGGTGGCGGTATTGGTGGTGGTGATGGTATTGGTATTGGTGGTGGTGGTATTAGTATTGGTGGCAGTGGTGGTATTAGTGGTGGTGGTATTGGTGGTGGTGGTGGTATTGGTGGTGGTATTGGTGGTGGTAGTATTGGTGGTGGTATTGTTGGTGGTATTGGTAGTGATGGTATTGTTATTGGCGGTGGTATTTGCATTAGTGGTGGTGGTATTGGTGGTATTGGTATTGTTGGTATTGCTGGTGGTGGTATTGGTGGTGGAGGTATTGGTGGTATTGGCGATGATAGCATTGGTGTTGGCAGTGGTATTGGTGGTGGTATTGGTGTTGGTGGTGTTATTGGTGATATTCTTGGTGGCATTGGTAGTGATAGTATTGGTATTGGCATTGGCGGTGGTGTTGGTATTAGTAGTGGTGGTTTTGGTGGTATTCTTGTTGTTGGTATTGGTGGTGATATTAGTGGTGGAGGTATTGGTGGTGGCATTGGTGGTGGTGGTATTGGTGGTGGTGGAATTGGTATTGGTGGTGGTACCGGTGGTGGTGGCATTGGTGGTGGTGGTATTGGTGGAAGCAGTGGTGGTGTTGGTGGTGGTATTGGTGGTTGTGGTATTAGTGATGGTGGTATTGGTGGTATACTTATTATTGGTATTGGTGGTGGTATTAGTGGTGGTGGTATTGGTGGTGGTGGTATTGGTGGTGTTGGTATTGGTGGTGTTGGTGGTATTGGTGGTGATATTGGTGGTGGAATTGGTATTGGTGGTGGTGGTATTGGTGGAAGTGGTGGTGGTATTGGTGGTGGTGGTATTGGTGGTGGTGGTGGTATTAGGGGTGGTATAGGTGGTGGTATTGGTGGTGGTCTTGGTGGTGGTGTTGGTGGTGGTATTGGTGGTAGTGGTGTTGGTGGTATTGGAGGTGATGGAATCGTGTTGGTGGTATTGGTGGTGAGATTGGTGGGGATGGAGACGGTGGTATTGATGGTGGTGGTATTGTGGTGGTGGTATTGTTGGTGGTATTGGCACTGGCGTTGGTATCGGTGTTGGTGGTGGTGGTATTAGTGGTGGTGGTACTGGTGGTGTTATTGGTGGTGGTGGTGTTTGTAATGGTGGTCGTATTGGTGGTGGTGGTATTGGTGGTGGTATTGGTGATGGAATTGGTATTGGTGGTGGTATTGTTGTTGGTGGTGGTGGTGATGGTGGTATTGGTGGTGGTGATATTGGTGGTGGTGGTGGTGGTATTGGTGGTGCTGGTATTTGTGGTGGTATTGGTGGGGATGGAGATGGTGGTATTGATGGTGGTGGTATTTTGGTGGTGGTATTGGTGGTGGTGGCATTGTTATTTTTGATGGTATTGTATTGCTGGTGGTGGTATTGGTGGAGGTGGTGGTATCGGTGGTGGTATTAGTGGTGGTGGCATTGGTGGTGGTGGTATTGGTGGTGGTGGTGGTATTGGTGGTGGTGGAGGTGGTGTATTGGTGGTGGTATTATTGGTGTTGTTAATAAAACAGGCTTTTGAAAACAACCCATCAGGTGGCTTTAGTGCAGATGACATGTGACACAGATGTGCTGCTGTCAGCTTCAGCCCATTAGCACACAATTATGTGCTACCTGAAATTCTCATGACTTAATTTGGTAATTATTTCTAAATCAATTTTACTTGGGGGGTTGAAACAAGACACAAGATAATGCCAGGTTTAGGTGATTGAAAGCAGGCGCCCGTGTTACGGGGTAGCCCTGCTGCTGAAAAAAAAAGACAATCAGTTTCAGCTGTAGCAGCGCATGTTCGGCCTGCAGTAAGAGAAACTCAATAAAATAAATAGTGCTTACGGACTAAATAACAACCAAAGTAAAGGGGCCAGTAGCCATGAGAGGTTACAAATGAAGACAAGGCCGTACTAAGGAGGAACTAACAAGCCTATTAACAAATCTGAAGGCAGCATTTACGAAACACAATGACACAAGTCAATGAAAAATATGGGCGGAGAGTGGGCGCTGGCTTCTCTACCATACTCTACTACAGCAGTCTCACAGAGTGAGTAGCGCAAGCGCTCTGCCGCTAGGCTCGACCTAAAAACCAGATGTTGCACCTTGGCATACACATTAATCTGTCTAAATACCTTTCACATCAAAGCTGCGATTGTTGAAGGAATGTTTCAGCCTTAATTTTACATTATCATGTTTAAATATGAATTGGTGTTTGTGTTTCTATGTAGATAGTTATGCATGCATGCATGCACACTGTTCGCAATTCGCCCTCTGTGGATATTCCTAGCACTTTCATTAGACCATCGCGTACCCCGCCCCCGTTTACTAATCACTTCTAGAGACTTCACTGCACGTATTCACCATAGGTGAAGACTTTAGGGTCATAAACTCAGGAAGGTCATACCCAGCCTTCGTCCAGGGTCAAACTGCATTCAGTGAAGTCCTGGCCCTTGGAGATAACCCGAATGGTCTCCTGTTTAGCTATGGGGGCTTCTTTGGAGAGGATTGGTTTTGGTTTTCCAAATGCACCATTTTAGGGTGGTGTTTTAGAGGGGTCATTATAAGGAAAAAAAACAGTTCTCTTCACCCAGCCTTGCCTATCTAACAATCACCAACAGCAGGCATTCTAGAACGTCCCTTCATTTTATGTTTGGGTTTTGGTCCCGTTTTGACGTCCTCTACCCGATGACTGCTTTCTCCAACAGGCGTGGAAGTTTTGACTCGTTTGGATCTTGTGAAATCTGGAAAACAATCAGGTTATTTAACTATCCAGTTAATATAAAAACTAAAACTGTGAAAGTTAACTTAGTTTTTAATTGAATATTTTGATCATTTTATAGTGGAGTCCCCTCTCTCTGCCACATCACTACTGAGATATAGACATTAAACGTTCTCTCTCTACTTGGCCAGCTCATTTGATTTCTAAAATAGTGTTTGTGCTCCTGGTGGATATCTGAAAGCCTGTGCCTTGGTTGCTCAGATTTTTTACATTTTTTGCTCCTTTGATTAATTATAATTCTCCGTGATTACCTATTCCTTCTGTGGCGCTCCTTTCATTCATTATTTGAAGGGCCAGGCTTGTGGCGGTGTTCAGCAGGGTCTGCGAATAGTGAAGAGATGCAATCTGCCGCGAGTGAAGCAGAGCCTCGCTTCTGGGTATCAAACTTTGATTATATAATCTGTCTATTAGCATGCAAATTAGACCATCCTGCCAGCCCCACTCGCATAATGTGCCGTGTTCTAATTAAATAACCTTTCTGCAAAAATATTCCACTTTTGGGTCAATGATCTCAACTGAACCAGACACACAAGGTCCCTATCTTTGTGCAGGGAATAATTCTACCAAGGGTGGGCTCGGTGAAAACCTACACATGGTTTCTATTTTTCATCTGCTAAACTATCAAACACCACTAACATTATATGCACACTTTTTAAACTTCCTTAATGCACCAAGTATTTCCCACTGAAAATAAAAATGTATTGTATTCCTTGATGATATAAAGTGTGAAAGGCTGGGAGTGTGGGTAAAGCTGTCAAGGTTGTAAGGGAGCTCCAGGCTGGCACCAGTACAGTCAATCAGCATCCTGCAGCAGGCCCTCTTCCTGCACCATCTGCATTGCGCTGGCGAACCGGTGGACCGGGGCATCTGCATGAACTGGCGACAGAGCACCAGTGGAGATCCTGGCGAGAGAGCATTGGAGGAGATCCCTTGCAGATAAGCCAGACACTAGTCTCAATGTGCCTCTTGATCGTAGCCTGTCTGGGGGACTGGTCCACAAAGTGAGGTCGCGTGGTCGCAACAAAGGCCTGGAATTGGCCTGGACCTGGATTGAACTCCCATGGTGCAGTCAAAACTTGTCACCTGTTTTGTCCCGTTGCGGCCTCGGTGGGCAGGAATGGTTCTTCGTCCCAATATTGGTGAGGCCTGGCTAGGCAACATGGCGTGAACTGCAGTCTTACGGCTTGGACCACCAAGGCCACCATCTTGGCCTGATTGAACTACTCAACAGGAGCTACAACCCCAGAGGTGGGGCTGCCAAACTGCCCCTGAGATGGCAGCATGGGGGAGATCATTCCTACTTCAAAACACTGAAGAGACAATAAATCATGCAAGGAGTGGGCTGGTTCAGACATTCTCAGGGTGCAGTGGTGTCAAGTGGGCACCTCTTCCTCTTCAGATGCATTTCACACTCTAGAAGGCTCCACTCAGTGTGGCTGCTGTGGCCTTCTGTCAGGTGCCAGAGCATACAAGGGCAGTGGGGGCAACACCTCTGGGGGTGATGCCCTATGATGGTTACTCTTCAGGCCCAATGCAGCCTCCTTCCATTGTAATCTATGGGGCTTATTTATGAGACCTGTGCAGCACTTTTGCACAACGTAAGGTAGGACATGTGTGTCAGGGCTCTGAATCAGATTTATGAAGTCAAGCAAAGCCACCCTGCATGGCTTTGAGTGGCATCATAAATCATGAGTGAGGCAATGCACTGCAAATTGCCTTAGTCTGCTAATGGGAGGCATTCCATGGGCATTGCAGTGGGTGTTTCCATGCAACACCTATGGATTTTTATGTTGCCCCAAATTTACAAAATCATGTAAACCTGGGGAAGTGCCAAATCCTTCCTGAGGTGAGGCGGAACAAGGAGAAATATATTTATTTATCCTTTTTCCTTAAATTCAGCACACATGGAAAGGGGAAAATGCCTCTTGGGAATGTGTGTGTGCAGGAAGGTGTCCCTTCCTGCACAAAAGCAATACTGCATGCAATGGATGCTCGGTGGAAATGGGTCTGCATTTGCGCTAGGCTGCCGAAATGATGCCAGCACAGGGATAGAGAACAAGAATGTACCGTATTGCATAAGTATGGAGCATACTATACTTTCACTTTGGCATAAGGCAGCACAGAAAGGTGATTTGCTCCACTGTCCTAAAGCAAAGTCCAGTAAATGAGGACTTTTATCTCCTGGTTCACTGCTGGCAGAAGGGCTGGCCTTTTCCCACCCGGATCTTCGTACCAACGGGGGAGACCTGTGGCTGACATAAATCTACCTGCATACCTCCTGCACCCTTAAGTCTACACCTCACCTTCGGCCACCTTCTACAATTCGAGGTCTCTTATCGTACAACCAATTTTGGCACCTTCAGCAGTTTCCAATGCATGCTGGATTCCCTAAGAGACTCCCTTCTGAAGAATCACTGTGCCAAGGGACACTTGCAGTTATTTTCTCAGCTCTGCCTCTGGTCTTTGCTGCTGGGGCAACACTGAACCGCTTTGAAGATTTCTGCATTTCCTATTAGTGGACAGGGCCAGCGATGCAATGGGTTGCACTCGGTGGAGCAACATCACACTCATGGGTTCCTACATGAGGGCAAGCCACCATATACTTTCTGGAGAAATAGATTAATAGATAGGTGACCCCACAAAATATCCTCTTTTTCTTAATTGAGTTATACCAGGGTACCTGCACACAGGCCTCCCCCTGCCTCCATACCTAGACTGATCATTCCTAAACTCTTGCATTTTAAAGACCCTTGATGAATTTCCGCGGGTGGCCAGGTAGGCTCCTGACCTCAAAATAGACAACCGTAGGTTCCTTGTCTCCCAGAATACACTTTGGCAGTGTAACAAACATCACAGGATCTCTTTTGCCAAGTGAGATGAAAACTGAGAGACGTAGGCCTAAAGTAGTCCCTGTTATTCCCTGCAAAGGCAGGAAATGAGGATACCAAATAAGACAACATCATACTTGCTGGCTGCTTCTCGTGAATGGGGAACCCGACCAGCAATCATCCAATGCTGGCTGTACTTCACATCTCCACAAGATTTCGATTAGACTGTTTGGAGAGGAAGTTGTTTGCCCTATGTATCAAAGTATTTAGCATTATTTTTACAGGCTGGCAGTGGCAGGCCTTTTTGGTAACATTGTTTACATTATTGAGGCAGCAACTTCTACATCATGAATAAATAGTAGAACAAGTGGGGTTGTCCCACAGGATAGACCTTTTAGCCCAATTTAAATGATGCCACTAGCTAACCTCAACCTCCTCAGATGGAACATTAGAGGCATGCACAATATGAGCAAAAGGTACAAAGTACACTCATATTAGACACAAAGAGGGCACATTGCCCTTCTTCACGTGTCTTCTTCAGGTGTCGCCATATGATCTTGTACATAAGGATGCAAGTACAAAGCACTCTGCCTTACTTGTACAACTCCACTGCATCGACCACACTGTGTACGTAGCTAGAGCACACACAGAGAAGTACAAGGTGACAAGACTGCTGGCATGACTCCTCAAGGGGAACATGTACATGCCCCAAACTCCTCTATCTGGTTACCACCAGTTTATTCTGAACACACCCAATATGAAATTCACACAGATTTTTATATGTATTACAGTGCTCTATATGCCACCAATAACCGTAGCTCTGATGCTCCAGTGGAGGAGTTCCCAGCTGAAGTAACACACCCCCTCATCCCTTCTGAAATGAGGGACAAGAAGGGCACCCTTATAACTACTTACAAAATCAGTAATGTAGGGCCCGATTCACAAAACTAACTTAAGACAAACTTCTAAACTTACTACCATTTTGGTATTGACAGAAGGCACTTACTCATTTTGGTATTCACAGAAGGCACTTACTCATTTCGGTATTCACAGAAGTTAGGAGTCCTAACTTAGGACTCCTAAATGCCTTCTGTGAATACCGAAAGTCTTAAAATTAGGATTTTTCTCAGTTTAGTAGAAGTATAGTTAGGACTCCTAACTTTAGGACTCCTAAATGCCTTCTGTGAATACCGAAAGCCTTAAAATTAGGATTTTTCTCAGTTTAGTAGTAGTATAGTTAGGACTCCTAACTTTAGGACTCCTAAACTGAGAAAAATCCTAATTTTAAGACTTTCGGTATTCACAGAAGGCATTTAGGAGTCGTAAAGTTAGGACTCCTAACTTCTGTGAATACCGAAACGAGTAAGTGTCTTCTGTGAATACCAAAATGAGTAAGTGCCTTCTGTGAATACGAAAATGGTAGTAAGTTTAGGATTTTGTCTTAAGTTAGTTCTGTGAATCGGGCCTGTAGTCTGCAAATTGATCGCAGGCAAAACACCAGGGGGCAGATTTATGACGTCTGGCGCATCTCTGCTAATCAGCAGAGATGCGCCAGAAGAGTTGCGATGCATCTGCCCACCCGTGCGCCACCATTGATGCGCCGCATTTATAATGCGGCGCACCGTGGCACTCGGATGGGCAGATGCGTGACGCATCTCCTGTCGGAAAGGCGGCGCATTACTGGAGTTGCGTCGCAAGCGCGACGTAGCTCCAGCAAGGCTCGGGGGTGCCCTATCCCTTACACGCTAAGTCAATCCTTACGCCTGCTTCAAGCAGGCGCAGGGTTTTGACGCAGCATGGCCTTAAAAGTGACTGAGTGAAATCTTGTAGATTTCACTCAGCCACTTTTAGGAGGCGTTCCTGCGCCGGAATGCCCTCTCCTGCTCCAGAACGCCTACATGTGGCGCAGGGCTCTACAACGTGACGCATCTGCCAGATGCGTCACCTTGTAAACACCCCGCAGCATGGCGCAGGACTTGCGGTGCCGCTGCGTCACAACAGCGGTGTAAATGAGGCGCAAGAGGCTCATAAATCTGCCCCCAGGTGTTAACAGATTGCCATTACATATCTACTAGACATACTCTGAGTTACTATTTCCAACCCTGACTGTGTTGTACAAGGCTGAAGCAAACGAGGGCAGATTGTCCCTTTCTCTCAGGAAGGCCTTAATTGTCTGTATACCCTCGCCTGTTTGTGACCCTGCCATCCTTTCATAATACAGTCCGCTGCTGATCCTTAGCTCAGACTACAAAATTCTTAGCAAGATCATTGCGGGGTGAATACTGAAAGTGCTTCCCAGCCTAAGTAGTTTAGACCAAAATTTGTTAGACCTGGCATCTTCGGTGTGTTTTCCCCAGTCTTTTTGCTTCTGAATCCAGTTTTATTTAACTACGTGCTGCATTTTGTTTTTGCAGGTTTTAGAACTCTGGGAACTTTACCACTGCTGATCAGTGCTAAAGTGCAAGTGCTCCCTGTGGAAAATGTGTTTGCAATTGGTTGTCCATGATTGGCATATTTGATTACTGGTAAGCCCCTTGTAAAGTGCAGTGTGTGTGTCCAGGGCCTGTAAATAAAATGCTACTAGTGGGCCTGGAGTAGTGATAGTACCCCCCACTTGAGCAGCATTGCAAACATGTCACAGACCTGCCGCTGCAGTGTCTGTGAGTGCTGTTTTAAACTGCCATGTCACCCTGGCAAGTGCACCTACTTGCCAGCCTCAAACCTTCCCGTTTACTACTTGGAAGGCACCACTAAGGTATTCCCATGGTGCCCCCATGGACAAGGTGCAGTGTATGTCAAAGGTAAGACATGCTCTGGCATGTTTCACATGTACTGGTAGTGAAATACTGCCCGTTTTTGTTTTTCACTATGGCAAGGACTATTTCTCCCTTATATTATCATTGGAGCTTCCTTGATACATCTTACAAGTGTAACTTTCAATTGGGAAGAGATAGACATTTGTAGTTTGAGCTCCCAGAGCGCAGAATTGAAAAAATACATCTTTTAGTGCAGGCGGTTTTTAAATTGTGTGTTTAAAAATTCCACTTTTAGAACGGGGACATTTTCTTGCTTTACAATACCGTGTCTCTGCCTGCCTTTGGAATCCATGTCTGGTTTATACTGACAGTTAGCCTGTTTGTGCATTCACTCTAGACAGTCATGAAAAGGAAGCTGACGTGTGCCGTGCAAATCCTGATGGCCCTTAACCAGGGTCATGAGCCTTCCTGAGCTAGAGTGGTGGTAGGAGTTATCACAGACATCTGAATAGGACTGTTCCTAGTCTCTCACAGTGCTGTCTCCACTCTCCTGTAGTGTCTCTGGAGCCAAGACATGGCAAGGGAGGATCAATGCACTACAAGTCTATCCTTTAAAGTATGCACACTTCAAAGGCGAAATGGGGTATAAGTATTGGACCTGTAACCCAATATGTTTAGGACACTTCTGAATCAAGAGGAAACTCTGCTAAGAGCAAGAGCTGGAGAGCTGTCAGGAGGAGTACTGCCCCTTTGCTGTGTTTGCTTTGCTGGTTTGGCCTACAGTTGATGCTTCTGTCTTGGAGAGGAATTGGACTAGACTTTGTTTTGTATCCTGCTTGGGAAGATTCTCCAAGGGCTTGTGTGTGCTTGCCTCCTGTTAAGAAGTCTCAGGGCCATTGAAGACTTTAACTGCAGCCCCTGAACTCCTCTACTGAGAGTTCCGACCTGTCAAATGGTGCCAATTTCAATTCTGGGCCCTTGGGAATGGCTTCTGCCGCAAGAAGACCTGAAAAGCAATGCAGGACCCTCAGTGCTGCTTTCCCAGCCGCATGCTTGCCGTGCAGTTTAAAAACCAACGCAGTTCCACGGTGTGGCTCAAATCTAGAGCACTGTGTCTCTGACATCCGAGATCCCCACTCCGACTCCGATGCAGGCTCTGCATTGCGCCGAGGAAATCGATGCATCACCTGCTTGCGGCTGGGAGAATCTAAGCATCACCTGTTTCACTGTCGGGCATCAAACCCAGCATGGATTTTCCACACATGGCAACTGTGCGCCAAGTCTACATCAACAAGGGTCTTCAGTACGGAGCTGAGGTCGCGTGTCATGTGAAACGACGCTTATATAAACAAGATACATCTGAAACCATAAATTAAACTCTTATTTTTGCCTCATTAGTCCTTTTTATTAACAATGGGCTTTGAGCGATTTCTCATATCATTTTTTTGTATATGTTTTTCAGTTCCTTAGACCAATATGTTTTAAAACATACCCTTTGCAGTTATTATCAAAAAATTACATTACTCACATATATACAATATAAACAGTGCAAACAACAACAAACAACATTTTTGACATAAAAACTTAATGGGCTAATGCACTCTTCAAAACAATATTTGGCCTATGCATTGTTAATCATTATTGGAACCTTACTTATTAGGTCCTCGAATAAAGCTTGACTCAAGGTCCTCTGGAAGTCGGGTACACTTTTATATTCAGTTTTATGGACTAAGAGACTAGATATATAAATTCTCTATCCCAAAGTGTTCGCTATTGAATGAATTAAATATGTCCATATTAACCCAGAACCTCTAGAAAATAGAATGCCGACGCGTTTCAACCTTCGTTGAGAAGGACCACAAAAGAATATTCATGAGAAGGTCTTCATCAGGGCAATGTAATTTTCAAGTAGGACATTATGCCTGTGTAAAAAAATAAAAAAAATGCATTTACAAAAATCAGAACTTTAAATCAATCTTTATTTGTAATTATGTTGCATTCTCCAACTTACGTACCAGAATATTTGTTCTCTCATGTGCTGGCAATGTATGATGGCAATATTTCACAGCCTGTATTAATAGACAATATAATTTGAGGTCACTAACTTGATTGAGTATCTTGTTGTTTTATACTTTAATGGGGCCAAATATATTTAACGTACCGTTTCTGATTTTATTGAGGCAGGTATCAATCTCTGTACCGCTGTCAGTCGTTAATCCATTCTTTTTTAATTTGTAAAGAAGGATCCGTCCGGTTTATTTGATGGCGTCTTTTCCGATTTAGGACTGGAAAAACGGGGGGATCAAAAAGAAGTTTTAATGCTGATGTATCTACACCTCAGCTCGTGCACCGTCACCAATGTGCGTTATTCTGCCTGGGACGTGATTTATGTATTAAAAAATTGTGTGAAACCTATTTTATTTTCACTATATTACTGTGCCCTCGCTTTTTGGTGAGCTTCCCCTTGTACCACCTCTTCTAAAATTCTAAATTGTAAGTTCGTAAGAGCATAACATAGGGTTCGGGCTTTCCCTATTCTGTTTCCTCATCCCGCTGCACCCATGCACTTCTAAATATACATGTCTACTAAGCGGCTACAGTTCTATGTACCTGATTTATTTGATTCTCGTGTTTGGATTCTTGTCTGGTCAGGAAATGGCCCTTTTCGTTTTTTCGCATTTAAAACGGGAAAGCGTTAATCAGTATATTTGAACTTCCTGAATCTAGGGTGTGATGACGTAGTCTACGTTTGCACATGAGTGTTGCTTGAGACCGAAATAACCCTGGGATTTATCGGGCCCGCGGCAGGAGAGAGGATCGCTGTGAAATAAGATTGATAGAGTGAAAGATTTTGAACTTTGTGAAAGGAGGAGGACTGAAGGATTTCAGAAAAATAATAATTGATTATTTTCAAGTGATTATCTTTTGGACATAGTGAAAAGAGGAGTATTGAAGAAATTATGAGAAATAAGAATTGATGGAATTCAAGATATCTGGTTGCGCGCCGCAAATTTATGACACAAAGTATTCGATGTTTAGAAAAAGAAGAGAATTCTTCTCTCTAAAATACAAGCCCTGATGAAGTCCTAAGGGTAGAACGAAACGCGTAGGCAGAAAGGCTGTTGATCTATAGAAAATGCAACTGTGATCTACAAATCGATTTTGTTTTGTCGATTGAAGCAACTCGTTGAAGAATCAGCAAATTTGAAAAAATAAAAAAATAAAAGGTTACTGAAACCTGAAGGAAAGATTTCATGGACTCTATTTTTTGATGTTCCTTCCTAACTGTACTCTTTTATTGATTGTGGTTTTAATGACAGTGAACCACAGGAAGTTGAGCATCTAACATTTTTCAATTGGGTGGTACTGTAGGTGTTAGTTGCGCACATTGCGTTCCCTTACTGTCATTGTTCTTAGAGTCATGTTTTAAAACATATTGGTCTAAGGAACTGAAAAACATATACAAAAAAAGATATGAGAAATCCCATTGTTAATAAAAAGGACTAATGAGGCAAAAATAAGAGTTTAATTTATGGTTTCAGAGGTATCTTGTTTATATAATTGTTTTGATTCCTTCCTCTGAATTCCTCAATAGAATCACTTCCCTACCGTTGTAACCCCATATGAAATGACGCATCACCTCCCCTAACAGTACGAAACCGACACATCAGTTCCACTCACCGTAAGGAACCAACACATCACCTCGCCTGCGTAGCAGTAAGGAACCGACACATCACCTCTCCTGGGAGCAAGGAATCGAAGCATCACCTTCCCTGCGAGTAAGGAACCAACACATATTCTGCTTTTCCAGCGCTTCACCTCCCCTTTGCCTGTTTTAGTCTTTGATTTTGACTCATCCCAGGTACTTTGAGCTAAAAGTGAACTATCCATAATCTTATATGGACAGAACTGTTTTAAACCTTTTTAAATTCATATCTCATTTGTGTATGTTGAATTTTTGTTGTGGTCTTGTTTGGTGTAGATAAAGATTGGTTATTTTTCTAAACTGGTGTGGTGTTCATTTGTAGTGTTTTCGCTGTGTTACTGTGGGTGATTTTTTAAAATGCTTTACACATTGCCTCTGAGATAGGCCTGACTGTTCGGGGCAAGCTACCAAGGGTGTCAGTAGCATTTATCTGAGCTGTGTCATCCAGTTACCCAGACTAGCAGGAAGGGTCCCTACTTGGACAGGGTACAATCCACTGCCAACAAGAGGCCCCCATTCCTCGAAAAATGGTTTTGTAGTAAGACAAAAGTTAGCCAGAGCATATATGTAGGTTCAGAAAATCCCTGACTTTAAATTGTTCCAAACAAAGTCCTGAATGTGCTTCAACTTTGCCATTTTAAACTCCTCTAAACTTCAGGAACACAGTCCAAATTGATTACGTTCACTGAGAGCACTATTAAGGAACACTCATAGATTCTCTTTATTGAAGTGTTGTTCTTTATGTCTTTTGCACAAACTTACTTCTAGCCAACAGTGTTTTGTACAGATCAATATACCTCAATTTCTTCAGGGCTAAAATAACATATAAAGTGTATAATTAGTTGCCTCATACCATACTCTGTATCAACTGACCATCACCGGAGCCCCCTGGTGACAAAGAAAATATTGTCATCATTGTAATGTGGAAACCCATTTAAAAAAATTGCCAAAATGCCACAAACATAATTAGTCTGCCTCGTGATCACACACAAAACCATTCTCCATTCTAAAAGAGTAGGGGGCATATTATCAAGCCCCAGCGATAATTATTACTAAGTGCGCTTAGCGCGCTTTTAATTATCGCCCGCTATCGCTGGAATATATCGCCAAACTAGCACTGTATTATCAACGCTTAGCGCTGTGGCGATAAATATTCCAGCGATAGCGGGGTTTTCCTTGGAACATTGCTGGTTTTCTAGCGATGTTCCATGGAAAACGGCGATAAACTGGATGATAGGCCCTGTGACCTGTGCCCCACAATTCAGGTCCCATGTTAGGTATGCCTTAGTCAGGAATTTAACAGACGTTAAATTCCTGAATTAAGGCAGAGTTAGCGCGATTTAAATTATCGCTACACCTCATTGTTAATGTCGCGAAGCTGCCTTCCCGATATTTTCCCATGTTGTTTTCACAGCCACGCCTACTATGCATCTCATTATCAATGCGAGGCGTGTGAAAAACAGGAGCTAAGTCAAGGAAACACGTGCTAGCGTGTCCTTGTAAATAATGCGATATAATTATCGCTGCTTTGCGCCCGAAAAACAGACGCCAAAGCGGTGATAATTGTATCGCCGGCCCTTGGTAATATGCACCTAAGAGTGGTCCCCTTACTACACCACGAAGCAAGATGGTTATGTCCCTGGGGGAAACACTTCCCTCAACAATATAGAATAATGGCGATGGCTCTTAGGACTTGGCCTTGCAAAGGCTGCCTATTTCCAAGCTCTGGTGAATCCCACGTTATGCTGGCATAATTAGTGTACTTTCGTTAATTTTGCATTACTCTTGTTAAGTGAATTTTCTGAAATTGACTATTATGCCAAATCCTGTTATTGTTTGCAGTAAACATTTTACTGAGAATGCACCATTCATTTTGAAAATGTGTGTAATGCTAAAGCGGCGATAAAGGGCTTGATAATATGTGTTAGAGAATTCAAATAGAAGCCCAGGTTTGATGTCCTTGACACCAGAACCTGAGCTTCTATTAGAATTCTCTAGGGCATATTATCAAGCCCCTTATCGCTGCTTTAGCGGCAGTTTCCTGCCGCTAAAGCAGCGATAATGTTATTTCCCGTTTTTGATAATATGGCCCAGAGTGCGATGGGCTGTTGTTTATGTTGCTTTTTGCACTAGTATTTTAGCACAAACTGCATCCTTACATTCAAAATGGAATTTGAGGATGCATTCCACACTAAAATACAGCATCAAATGACAGTTTTGCATTCTGCAGAAGTACGTGTGATTGCCGACAGAATAATATGTGAGTTTTACACACCCCTACCAAGTCCTTGATCTGGAAAAATAAATTGACGCCCTCGATTGGAACTGCCTCGTTAGTGTGATAAACATGTTTGCTTTTAGCAGATGTGTGATGCAGTTAGTTAAGCTGCTTTTCACTGATCATACAGCCAGGGTCCGAGTCGACAGACTCATAGCTGCCTCGTTTAAAATTTACAAAGGGATCTAACAAGAGTGCCAATTATGCCCCCTGCTCTTTGCCATTGCTATGGAACCCATGGCCACCAAGATGCATCACAATATGGTCCACAAAGGGGTCCACTGGTATATTCCACTAAGTGACAGAACTCTGGTGTTTGGCTATACGCAGAGGCTACTCTCCATCAGAGATATTAGCCAAGAGCACAGCATTTTACCCATATCTTTCAGTGTTTTGGTAGGACCTCGAGGCATCAGGTTAACTGACTTAAGTCTTGTCTGTTTCCCCTTAGCCCTGACACTTCTCCAGTGCAGAAACACCTAGGTGCTGGAGCATTTAAGTGAAAGGGCACATTCTTCCTCTACTTCAGGGTTAGATTCCACCACTCTGAACATGAGTTATTTGATAGAAATCTGACCAATGCAGTGTCGACACTGAGAGCCCAGATCCTTTCCACTTTTGGTCATGGCTGTATTGCACTGTCAAAGATGGTGATTCTCCTTCGCCGTTTATACTAATTTACCAATGTCCCATTACCCCCCCAAGGAACTTTTTCAGGTCTTTGACAAGCTACTAGGGGACCTCATATGGCTCAAAGGTCAATACAGATTGGCACTATTTGAACTGAGTCTCCCAATTACTATGGGAGGACTGGGGGCACCCTAATTTTGAACATTACTATTTGTCATCTCAGCTACAGTGGGTGTGCCGGGGTTCTCAGGGTGCTCTCTGGACAGCACCTGCTTGAGTGAGCATCCTTTGAAGCCCACATGACTGTCTAGGCTTGTTCTACCATACACCAAACTGAACTGTGGCAGTCTAGCCTGCTGAGTGTACCTCAGAATTGTATCTCGCATCACTGGATGATTTGTTACAAAATGGTCAACAACTCACTCACTATTTGAAGTTCGGTTTCACAAGAGTCAATTCTTCACTCACAGATTTCTGATTAATGCATGTGGAAGAAAATGGAACATCATTCCTGAAGAGTCTCCAACACATATTCTTATAGAAACCATATTTAGAATGGGCTGTGGTCGCAGCCTGATATGCTGTATCTAAAAAAAGCACCAGGAGAACAAACATATGTATTTTTCCCGGGATTGGACACGGTGTGGGCTGAACTAAGTAGAGTGTTAGATGATAAGGAAAGGGAGATGACACTTGCATATGAAAGAGACATGACACCTGCATATCCACACACAGTCTCCAACAGTACCAAATTCAAATACATCCTTCCCTGATGACAATGCCACCTTTTTGTTGTTGTTGCAGTTTTATTTAGCACAAATTCAATTCAAAGGTACTGGAGTACTTTACATGAGCACCCGTTAAATTACGTAGGACTCATTCTTTTTGGTGTTTCTTTAAGGCACAGGGAGATTCATTGATTTCCCAGAATCACCGGATGTTGAGGGGACACCGAGACTGGAACCTGGTGGCTGGACGCTCCCGTAACAGGCCCCCAACATATACTGTGTGTTAGAACTGGGGGTCTCTAGTTGGCTGAGGTAGGTACCTTAGTCCAAATAGGAACCCTTGCTTCTAGTCAGGGAAAGGAGGGACACACTCTTAGATGACCTTGCTCACCCTCTGGTAGCTTGGCACTAGCAGCCAGGCTTATTTTCAAAGCAATGTTTAAAGTATTTGCAACCACATACCCAGTAACACAGTGATAAGACCACAAATGGACACCACACTGATTTTATAAAAATAGTAGTATCTTTATCAAAAATGAATTCGATGAGACCAAACGATAGAAATCTAACATATGCGTATTCGTAATATTTCACTTTGTCGGTTATTAGGCCAACAATCACTTGTAGGTTCTTGCGGTATTAATGAGCAAGTCACGAGGATCTAATGCAGTCCTAATGCAATGCCATGTAGTTGGTAATGCAGTTCGTAATGTAGAAATAAGACAGTCCTTAATGCAAGTACTAGTGCAGTTCGTAACGCAGGAATAATGCAGTTCGGAATGCAATAATAATGCGATTCGTAATGCAAGAATAATGAAGTTCTTAATGCAAGAATAAGGCAGTCCTTAATGCAAGAATAAGGCAGATCGTAATGCAAGAATAAGGCAGTTTGTAATAAAAGGAATAATGCGGTTTGTAATGCAAGGAATAATGCTATAAGCCAATCTGTGTGATCAACTCGGCCCACACTTGGCCCCAACAACAGAGACAATGGTTGTAAACTTAAAGGGGTGGCCCGCTATTGCTGGGCATGTATGAGCCCCTCAGGGGCCGCAGAGGGAGAGAGATTGGAGCACTCCTGTACTCTTCCTGCATGCCTCCCCAGGCCACACACACTTGTCTGCCTCGCTCTCTCTCTCCCTGCTCGTCGGACGTCCTGCTGGGCGGTCCAGATGACATTGCGGCTCCTTTATACCCCTAAATGCCTTTGAAGTCTTTGTGTTCAGGGGGCTCTAAGCCCAGTCCAAGCTAGTTCTGGGTGTCTTCCTGCCAGTGCACACCTTCTTCCTTTGATAGTGAGGGTCTGGGCCATAGACACTCCACAGGAGATAGAGTCATCATTTTGTGGCAACAGCACAGCCCCCTTCGCATCAAAGGGGCTACTCTTCCCACCACACCAAATGCAGGATAGCCTGTTGCTGTCTCACCTACTCCTCACTGGTATCAGGACACCTCCCCAGACCCTGTCACATCCAAACCCAGAGGGCCCGATTCAGAGAACTAACTTAAGACAAAATCCTAAACTTACTACCATTTTGGTATTCACAGAAGGCACTTACTCATTTTGGTATTCACAGAAGGCACTTACTCATTTCGGTATTCACAGAAGTTACGAGTCCTAACTTTAGGACTCCTAAATGCCTTCTGTGAATACCGAAAGTCTTAAAATTAGGATTTTTCTCAGTTTAGTAGTAGTATAGTTAGGACTCCTAACGTTAGGACTCCTAAATGCCTTCTGTGAATACCGAAAGTCTTAAAATTAGGATTTTTCTAAATTTAGTAGTCCTAAGTTTAGACTTAGGACTACTAAATTTAGAAAAATCCTAATTTTAAGACTTTTGGTATTCACAGAAGGCATTTAGGAGTCCTAAAGTTAGGAGTCCTAACTATACTACTACTAAACAGCGAAAAATCCTAATTTTAAGACTTTCGGTATTCACAGAAGGCATTTAGGAGACCTAAAGTTAGGACTCCTAACTTCTGTGAATACCGAAATGAGTAAGTGCCTTCTGTGAATACCAAAATGAGTAAGTGCCTTCTGTGAATACCAAAATGGTAGTAAGTTTAGGATTTTGTCTTAAGTTAGTTCTGTGAATCGGGCCCAGAGAGTCAATACAGAACCAGGCAGAGGCACACAGGATGATTAGGACAAAAAACCAGCAACTTCTAAAACCGTGGTTTCTAAACACACAGTTTAAAAATAAACCTCAAAAACACATGTATTAATAAATTCTGAGTTCAGGCACTCTAAACACTTTTTCTCCATCTTATGCCGATGGGAAGATATGCTGGAAACATGTCAAATAGCATTCCCCATTCTGTCCTATGGGCAAGATGGCCTTGCAACAGTGAAAAACGAAATTGGCAGTATTTCACTGTCAGGACATGGTACATACCTCAGTATGTGTCCCACCTTTCACATACACTACACCCTACCCAGGGGGTATCTTGGGTCTACTATTGGGGTGTCTGATATGCATAAAAAGGGAAGGGTAAGGCCTGGCAAGTGGGTGCACTTGTCAGAACAACAAGGCAGTTAGCAAACTGCACGCAGGCACTGCATCGGCAGGCCTGAGATCTCTTTTTAGGGCTACTTATGTGGCTGGCACAATTAGTGCTGCAGGTCCTCTAGTACCATTTGCACACATAGTGCACTTTACTAGGGACTTTACTAGTAAGACAAACATACCAATTATGGAAAACCAATTACCATAACACTTAATACAGGGAGCACTTGCACTTTGATCAGCAGTGCCAATGTGCCCAAAGGATCTAAGTTGGCAACATCATGTCAGAAAAAGGTCTAGGAGGAAGGCAAAAAGTTTAAGGAACTTTAGCCAAAAAGGGCCAAGTCCAACACTGTGTAACTGCTCTTCTCTTACGAGCTGCTGGTCTGCAGTCACTGGCACACTTACCACCACTACTGGCTACCCTAACCTGAGAACCCAGGATTATTGTGCTATGGGGCTATTTAAATTTGCCAAGCAGAACAAACTAGCTGGCTCACTCTTCCTCTAGCTAAACTTACTATAAAGTTGAAACACAAGGCAAATACACCGACATCAGTGTCTGACTTGAATCAGGCCATTCTCAAATTGGTTGAGGCTGGAAGTAGAGTCCCGAGGATGGAAGAGGACAAAGGCTTCTAGACACGTCCCATAGTCAATGACTAGGACGACATGTTACCAAATTAAAAAACGTACATGAAAGAGGACTCCCTGCTCACGTAAAACAACCATGGACATATCAGGAACTTCGCTATGCAGGCTCCTTGTGAGAAAGGCTGGCTGACCTATCAATGTTAAAATCCTGGAGTGAGGTCCGAGATTACCCAACTGCAACTACTGCAGTTTTATCACAGTCACACCCCACCCTTACTTCCAGCCTGCCTCTCCCATTCCTAGGTGTGTACCCTATAGATATGTGTTGGTAGATCTCTCTCACTATGATCATCGTGAGACTGGTGCTTCCTTGCATGCAATGTCACCTGTTTTAGTTCAGGTTTTGCTTACTGCAAGAACTTTGTTTGTATCTACACTCTATACTAGAATTTAGAAATCAATGAAAGGTAATTACAGAAAGTGACGACGAGTTAATGGGGTAATACTGCTTGTTGTAATTAAAAAAAAAAAAAAAAAATGTTGGGATCTCCCTACCAGTTTCTGTCAAATATCAATGTCCACCCACAACCCTCCTCACCCCTCCCTGTCCGCTGGAATGGGGAAAAAGTTTGACAATCAAGAAATGCTTGCTCCAAAATCATAGGTTTCCCCATTTTCATGGACTGAGCTTCCCACATTTGCCAACTACCCTGAGGCAGTGGTAAATGTGGGTGGGGTGACCCTGTGGGTCGCTGTCCTAGGGGGTTGGTGGTTGAGAGTGTGTAGACACCCAGGGCAGGCTCAAGATCTACTTGGTAGGTGATTCAAGCTTCCCTGCGCGATGGGAAGGGGTCGACCATTGTCTGGGCTAAGAAACTCTGCTGTCTGGCTCCACCCTCTCTTGCTTGTGATTTATGGGGCACCTCGGTAAAATCAGGCCGGTGTTCCCGCACTGCTACTTTTGGGTGCAAGAACATATGGTCTCCCAGAATCTCCCAGGGCAATATCCCCTCTGGACTGTTTATGAGGGCCAAAGTGGGACTGCAGCCCAGTGGTTTATGCAAGCAGATAGAATGAATGGAAACAGGCCTTGGCACAAATGGAGTAAGGACATCAAGGCCAATTTGATAGCAGAATAGGGATAGGTAGCAAAGTATAAATAATACAAGAAATTAAACACAATTAATGTATTTGATCACAATAGAGAAAATGAATAAGAATTCGAGAATCAGTGGAAAACTATTTGAGAGAAATAGGAGTAGGAGCAATATAGTCAGTGGGTGGAGCATAATTAACGGACAAATGGGATCATTGAAAATGGTTCCAACAAGATAACAAAATAAAATGGGAGATAATCCAGCATGTATTTGTAAATCATACGTTTACCACAAAGGGTATCTTGGTGCTGAATAACAGATGTTTATTGTTACCCAACTCAATGGTACTCGTTTTATTGACCTCAGAAGGATGAAAGGCTGAGCTGACCCACTGGATTTTAACCTGTGACGCATTAGTCTACTAAGCCACCAGACCCAGACCAAAAAGAGAAGCAGTTTTTTCCAATCCAGACGAGGAAGGACTTTGGTCAGGATGAATTTAGCAGCATGCAAAGTGAGAGTGCAGTGTTTCTGAATATTTTGTAGTTGAATTTTTTTTGTATGACCAAAAGAAGATATGTGGTGATAGAATTGGAAAGTGAGGTGAAAGTTGAGTATTATATTTCAGGACAAAGACTTTGTTTTTGCCTCTGCTTCAGCTGGGGTAATTCGCCTAGTTCAACAAACCACCATATCTCAAACAATTGCTGTGTCTTGTCCTAAACATCCCTGGCAGGGCCCGGAGAGTGGCTGGAGACTTTTAATTGTACTGTAGGTGAGCTACAAAAAAAACCCTGCTGGAACATGGCTCACAGGCAACCCAATGGACTACGTACAAAACATATATATCATTGTATTGGTCTAAGCTGAGCGCTCTGAATGGAGTTTGAGGAAAGCTGCCATCTGTGTCTCCATGCTGCATCTCTCTCTTTCCTGATCCCGTGAACTGCACAGAGAGCAACCTGGACACCCCGGCAAGTGGAACTGGTGATGCTCCTCTTGAAACAACTATGCTGATGTTAGAAAGCACTGGGGATCCTTTAGAAGGCTAGACACTGATGCACTGACTCACAGATCCACTCAGAGATTGATGCACCCTATAACAGACCCATTAAGACACTGACAGATCCTCTCAGAGTCCCACTCAGACACTGATCCACCCAGTCAGAGGCCCACTTAGACACTGACGCACCAACTGACAGATCCAATTAGACAGTGACACGCCAGTCACAGACCCACTCACACACTCATGCATCCTCTCACAGTCTTACTCAGACAGTCATGCACACTCTGAGAGAACAACTCACGGAGTCATGCACCCACTTAGAGACCCACTCAGATACTCATGCATCCACTCACAGACCCTTTCAGACACTGGTACACTCATTCACAGACCCACTGAGATGATGACACACTGAGTGATAGCCCCACTCAGAGACTTATTCATGCACTAATATATGTACTGAGACTAATGTGTTCACTCACAGACCATGCCAGAGACTGAGACACCCACTCACAGACTAACTGAGACACTGATGCACCGTGATAAACCCCTCTCAGAGACTAATGCACCCAGTCACACACCCTCTCAAAGACATAAATGCCTACTGACAAAGCTAATAAGAGAGCCTTACAGCTACTCATAGACCCAGTCAGATACTCATATATCCACTGACAGATCTAGTCAGACACTCATAGATCCACTCACAGTTCACCCTTAGACTGTCATGCACCCAGTGAAAGACCGACTAAGAGTCTGATATACCCACTCACAGGCCATTTCCCATACTTATGCATCCCCTAACAGATCCATTCAGATATTTATGCATCCAGTGACAGACCCACTTAGAACCTCATCCACCCACTCAAAAACTCAGTGACACGATTGTACACGTATCGCCATAATCCATTCAATAATTCATACACATTGTCATACAGGTATTCAGAGACTGATATATGGTTTTATAGTTATTTAGCTAGTGATGTATCTAGTGTGATGGTTAGAATCAATTATATAGTTATAAGATGTATACATTTTGAATACAGTGGTGGCTATTGAAATCTTGCATTTGATTTGCGCTTTCTCAATGTTTTTGCAATCGTCATGGTTACCGACATCATCGCGACACCCGGCGCCTCAGTGAAAATAGAAAATCGGTTTGAAAGACGGTTTTTATAGGAACGTACTAGAACAATAGGAGTTTAAACAATACATTAATAAACCCCTAGTGTCCAAAATTTTGCAATATGTGTGCATATGTGTTTTACAATTTATGAAAAAGGCACGATCATCACGGTCACAAAAATCTTATGAAAAATGTAAAAACAGTTTAAGTATCTGGGATGATATTGTTGTGAAACACAATTTAAAAATATTTTCTAAATTACTGGAAGATTAAAAAACTATAGGGTTGTTATAGTTAGAAATCAGAATTCCAAATAACCTTAGAAATTCACTAAAAAATCAAAAAGCTTATAGGGATCTTATACTAAGGAATTAGCATTAATAAACATCAGAAAATCAGTGAAAAAAACAAAGATTACAAGGAAGTTATAGTTATGAAATCGAATTAATCAAACCTTAGAAATTCAATGAAAAAAACAAAGGTTACAGGGATGTTATAGTTAGGCTGACATTTCACTCATACAAAACCAAAGAAATTCAGCAGTTATAGTTACCTAAGCTAACTATAACTTATGCACCCACAATGCACTGCTTATGACCTCACATATTACATCACTTGTGATGCATGTTTGCATTGTTCAGCATTCTTTCCATCAATTGTCTCTTTTGATCATTGGAATATGGCATTCCACACTGTGCAGTGCACATTATACAAATGCCATTCACACATCTGAAAGCCCGCTATACCACTTTCTGATGTCTGAAAATATAGTGCGTGCACTATTTGCCCGACTGACATGTACCAAGTGCAGACTGGTGCGTATCAGCTCAGCAAACATCACTGATGTGCACAGTTTGCACCCGAGTTATGATCCTAATTTACATCCAGTATTTTTGCAGCCAGTACGGAGTTGTGCAAAACAACCTATGTATCAATAGTTTATTCCCAAGATTTTGAATCGAAATGGGTCGTAATTATACCTACCATATTATTATAAAAGAGTTAGGTCACAAATAGTAACTCGCTCTGATTGGCCTCAATCACTGGAATGGCATCCTATAATTGTCAGCAAACCACAATAGCTCGGATTGGATTTAAATAAAGGATTTTTTTTTAACATTCACCAAGGAAAAGGCATCCAAAATATTTTTAAGTATTTATTTTAAATGTATGTTATGTTAATCGCACTTATAGAGCGCACGGTTACCCTGTGGTGTCCTGGTGCTAAGCACTGCCTGCTAGGAAACGTGAAGAAGTGTGCTACTGGGAAAAGAGCCCTGTTTTCAGCCCCTTCCTAAAGGAGAGGAGATCTGGGGCATTCCTGAGATAAAAGGGGAGCTCGTTCCAGGCCCTAGAAGCGCAGGTGATAAAGCTCCTACCTCCTCAGTTGACTTTTTTAAATGAGGGGACTAGAACTTGTTTAGCTCCTGCTGAGCGTAGCATTCATCCAGGGATGTACCACTGAAATTTGTGCCTCAGGAAATCAGGTCCTACGCCATTAATGGCCTTAAAGACAGTACAAAGTGCTTTGAAGCTTTCTCTTTGTTTGACCGGGAGCCAGTGTAGTTGCCTAAATTCCTCATTTACCCAAAAAAAAAAAATTCGGAGTCGCTAACAGCAATCTGGCTGCTGCATTTTGGGCAAGTTGAAGCCTATTAATATGTTGTTTTTTGGTATTGAGATATAGGCCATTACAGTAATCAGGGTGTGACATTATGAAGGCTGTGACCACTGTCTTGAGGCTATTTTCAGTGAGGAAAAACTTGATTTTTCTTATGGTTCTGAGTGCCAGAAAGCAGGCCTAGATCACCATACTTATTTGGTCACCCATGGTGAGCTTATTGTCCACCAACACCTCGAGGTTCTTTGCTTTTCTAGTGGGTGAGGGGCAAGGTCCCATATGTTCCGGCCACCACTCAGGTGTCCACACATGCGGATTGTTCCCAAACTTTATGACCTTGGTTTTGCTGGAGTTTAGTTTTAAACAGTTGGAGGGCATCCATACAATCGTGGAAATGTGCCCCTGTTTCCTTTTCCACCCCTCAGTCAATGACAACACTATTTGAGTGTCGTCGGCATAGGAGGTGAGTTGGAAACCAAAGGATCTTATGACTCCTGCCAGGGGTGCCACATAAACATTGAAAAGCGTCGGGCTAAGCGATGAGCCCTGTGGCACCCCACATGGGAAGGAAAATGGCTTTGACATATTGCTGTCCAAATCCACAGTTTGCAATCTATCAGATAGAAATGATTGCAGGAGTCTCCATGCTCTTCCTTTTATTCCAGCGTCAAACAGCCGGTCCATCAACACTTTGTGATGGACCGTGTTGAAGGCCGCGGACAGATCCAGCAGGATCAATATTGCATTGCCTCCCCTGTCTAGGGCCTCTCGGATTCCTTAAGTGTAGATGTAGATCAAAAGATAAAATGCTACAGAACTATTAATTTAATTTTGAATTAACTTTTACATTGCATTAAAATAAATGTATTTTTCTTGTTTAAATAAAAAGACAAATCCCACATAAAGTAAGCAAAAACATTTTTTGGTTATACCTTCATATTTATTAAGAGTCAATTATTTAATTATTTAGTAGTAGAGTAATATAGAATGGTGGTGCAACATGCCATGTTTTAAGGATGAGTAATGTGACCAGATCTTTTCATGTGAATCACCGGGGTGGATGCCTACTGGTTGCCTCATGTAAATCTCCACTTTTAGGCGATTGTTCTTTCCCTTGCGCTAACATCATTTGTCCATGTTTAGTTCGCAGGTTGGTGTGTGTGGCCTATGTGGCACATGCCTGGTGTGTGAATGAGTCTGAGTAGTTGAATTTAGTTGGCTCGATTTTGGATCCCACTCGCCTGGCCTTGCACACGATGGAAAGTGAGGACTGTGCTCCCAGAGAGTGGAGTGTATTGCTCACATCCCTGTAGCTGGAGGGAGGAGACCTAGACACTGAAGTGAGGGAATTAGACAGTGCCATTTTAAATATACTATGAGGCATCTTGGTTAGCAAGGAGTTGCTGCATTTACTTCCTGAACACTGCTATTTGGTGGATGGTGTGGCTGAAGTGTGGGACTGTAGAGTGTAGACTAGGTTGTAAAAGGCAAGGATGGCTTTAGGTGAGGCCTTGCCTTTTATTTTTTCCTGAATATTCCTTCAATACAATTCCAGCTGTCAAACCTAATTCAGTTTCAAGTAATCTATGACCAAGGATGGGAGAACCTCACTGAGGACATAGAGGGCTTCTGTACAGCAAATGTAGGTGCCGGCCTGATAGCCTGCCTTCTAGAGGAGGAAAGTATCATCCTAAGTCTGCATCTCTTAGTGCAGAAGCTGTATACCTTTCCTAAAACACCTACAAGCCTGCCTGCATTCTGAGAGAGGGAAGGAGCAATCCTAACCTGCAGAAAGGGAGATTGCCCAGGAAGGAGTGATGTTCAGTGCATTCCCAGTAGCGCTGTAGAGCACTTATAAAAAGCAGGCCGCTAGAGAGTTGGCTTTATCCATCTGCATATACCTATCTCTGGTTACCAAGGAACTCTAAACCTTTCTCTATTAAGTCATTCTCAGCAATCAATATTAGTAGTGTTATAATAGTGACCACATCAGACAAGATTCCATTAATTGCTACCCCATATAATTTGCCAGCTGTATCACCTTAATTCATCAGACATGGGTGCCAAAAGTAATGTAATAATGCATTTTTTTTATTGTGGAATGGCTATACATGGGTAACACACAACAGCTATAGCTGCAATGCCCCTGGATCTAAGGTAATAAAATTAGTATAAATATACCAGATGCTGCATAAGGTATCACCCAAATATGAGATTTAAATATAATTTTGGAAATGTAGCCATATTTCTCTAATTTCTCTATTTCTGAAAAAACAAACATATTTGTGTTGAATAAATTCTTTTCAATTTTGGTGTACTTAGAATATTTGATCCAAGTAAAAGCTTCTAATTTAGTAGGCTATACTGCACAAAGGAGGGCTACCTATAGGTAGCTCGAAAGCCACCAGTATCTCACAAACTGATACCAAAGGGGATGATGGATGGAGCGTTTGAGCAAGTCAAACACTCACCCCCAGTCAATTGATCTGCGTTTAATCCATCATCACTCTTTAGCTCATTCCACCACCCCAGTTCAGACATGGCCATATGCAAATCAGTCTGACCCTGTGCCTCATGGGAACAGTCCAGCCCGAACAGCCAAGCCACGTCTTCCCTGGAACGGAAACAAGCATCCTGGGACCGGTTTCCGGTTCATAACCCTCATCAGCCAGGCTATCTTGAATCCAGTGGCAAAGTGAGCAAGGGACCCATGCCTGGGCATATCCTGCCAACTTAGAGCGAACAAAGCAATACCAAAGGGGATGATGGACGGAGCGTTTGAGCAAATCAAACACTCACCCCCAGTCAACTGATCTGGGTTTAATCCATCATCATTCTTTAGCTCACTCCACCACCCCTGTTCAGACATGGCCATGTGCAAATCAGTCTGAGCCTGTGCCTCATGGGAACAGTCCAGCCCGAACTGTCAGCCAGTCCCAGGATGCTTCTTACCGGTCCAAGGAAGACATGGCTTGGCAGTTCGTGCTGGACTGTTCCCATGATGCACAGGTTCAGACTGATTTGCATATGGACATGTCTGAACTGGGGTGGTGGTGATTGTGTAATTTTAACATTTCGGTCACCACCATTGGTTCGGAATATAATTGAGAGTACTGATTTTGTTAACATTCTGCCCCTTGGCTTTTTCTACTCTCCCCAACGCCTGGATAGGTTTTCAGGTCCTCGTTGTCAAACATTAAGTCAGGGGGGGTCCATGGGAGGGAGATATGGTATCCCGACGTTTAATCCCTTTGACACCCTTAGCGGTTTGGACACAAATGATTGACCACAACTCTATTCCCTCTACAACTCCTCAGAGATAGTCACGGATCTTATGCCTATTATTACTTTAAGGGAAAACAGCAAGGAAGGCAAGGGGTTAGATCCTAGTCCTTCTACGTCTGAGGGTCTCACAGGGGGGCCGGAGGCTCTGGTTGGTGGGTTAGAGAAGCGGAGTGAGTGTGGTTTTGTATCTCTACCCGTCGGTCTGAGAGTGGACTCTTCCATCTCCCCCCTTTGGGTCCTCCTTTATGTAATGTTTGTTCTTGGAACATTGCTGGTATCAAATCTAAGATTTGTAACCCATTGTGGCAGGCCTTTATTCAGACTTACGATCTGATTTGTCTACAAGAAACATGGAGTAGGGACCCGGTCCATATAAATGGTTTTAAGACCTTTCACACACCAGCCGTGGACGTTACCCATGGTAGAGCTAAGGGTGGACTGATGATTTATTTGTCAAATAAGTTGAACATCTTAAAGGCAACACAGCCTGTCAAAGATACTTATTTCCAATTTTTGTTACTCGTTTTGGACTCAGACACCGATTGCCCTGATTAATTTGTATAATAACATTCCCCCTGGTGATGTACTTAATGTTTTTAAAAAGTTGGCTAATGCACTTTTTCTACAAGGTAAATTTTATGGATATAATATGATGACCCTTCTCCTCGGTGATTTTAATTGTACTTTGTGCACCATGAGGGGAGACAATAGGTGCAGAATCACCCAGGAAGATGGCTTGTGTCAGTCACATTTTAATCATTCCCTTTTGGGTGAACAATTTAATGAACTAATAGGCAAACTTGATTTGGGATTTGTAAATGAAGTTTGTGCAACCCCTTTCATCTTACCTCCTACATTTACCGGGAGGGGTTGTACTTCCAAAATTGATTTTGCTCCAGTAACTATTAAGCATGCTGGTAGCATATATTCTTTCAAGGTCTCAGATATTGCGTTAAGTGACCACTTTCCTCTTTGTGTAACCATTCTGATTCCAAGGAATTCTGTCCCAAAAGATAATATAGACGCGGACAGATTGCGTGAAAACTTGAGCAGTGGTAGTATGAATGGCTACACGCTAAGGTGGGATAAGGAGGCTAAGTAGAAACACTTAAAACAGTAATTGTTAAAAGTATGTTTGAGGTAGTGACTTGTTTGAGGGAGGAGTCTACATCTGAAGAGATTCTTGCATCCTTTCTATCTATTTGTAATGAAATCAGGTCCTCCCTTATTAGGCAATGTAAAACTAAAAACAAACCAAACCGAGGCTGGTTTAATTCTAGGTGCACAAGAGCTTATTCTCTCTTAAAGAAAGAACTGCATAAATCACCTAGGTGTGCAAAGGAAGTGAGTAGACTTAGGATTGAGTATAAGCTCACCCTAAAAGATAGAAAGAACGAGCTAAAAATAGAATCTTGGGAAGCATTGCACGACGCTGCGGTAAGGAAGGATAGTGCGGGCTTCTGGAAGATCATTAGAACTCCTTTCCTTAGCGATGCTACTGGCCCAACTCTAGAGATAGCAATTGCTGAAACAGATTGGATTAATCATTTTACTAAAGTATATAAAGGACTAGGTAAGTCTATCCCTCTTTTGAATCCCTCTGCTTATCCTATCTCAAGAAACTTAATGTTCACCTTCGAAGAGGTTGAACTAGCCTTACGTGTGAGTCAGGGCGGGAAGGCACCAGGTCCGGACGGTGTCCCTATAGATATTTTTAAGGCAATTGTTCCTTTGTGGGGTCCCCTTCTGGTCCAGGTGCTTAACGCTAATTGTATTACAGAATTATTGCCCACTTGGGTGGAGTCCATAATTGTGCCCATCTATAAAAAAGGGGATTAACACGACCCGGGTTGTTACAGACCCATTTCCCTTTCGATTCCTTTACTAAAATAGTGGGTCGAATAATTTTGGACCGCCTTTTGCTTTGGGCTGAGGATAATTCTATTTTATCTGACTTACAATATGGTTTCGCTCCGGCCTAGGAACAGTGGAACAGAGCTTAAATCTTCTAATGCTGACCGGGAAGTACACAAGGGCCAGGAAAGGGAGTTTGTTCCTGGCCTTTGTTGACCTCTCGGCCGCATTTGATTGCATTGACCATTCCACTTTATGGACTGTGCTGGGACAACTTGGGTTTGAATCCAATATTATTTATTTTCTTAAACGATTTTATAGTGACGCTTCAGCTCGCGTCCGCTATGGCCTTAGGGGGCAATGCACGGGCAAAATCCCAATCAGGAGTGGTGTCAGGCAGGGCTGTGTCCTCGCCCCATTCCTTTTTATTTGTATATAAATGGCTTGGAGAAAGCTCTGTGCAATAGTAAATTCGACCCCCCATACGCTGCTGGTCGTCCAATCCCGGTGTTGATGTACGCGGACGATGCTGTGCTAATGTCCCTTACTCAAGTGGGATTACAGCTCGTGGTGGATAGGTTTGCCGTCTTTATGAACGAGTTGGGCCTTAGAGTGAACATCTCAAAAACTTTCATCATGCGCTGTGGTCGAAATCCCAAAATTAAAAAGGCCATTTTTATAGCAGGACAGAGGCTTGATTCCACTAAACAATTTTCTTACTTGGGTATCTTGTTCAACCAGAATGACTCTTGGGGTCCGGCAGTGGCAGCGAAAAAACTTGCATTGGTTCACTCGACTGCCACCCTTAAATCCTTCTCCATGAAACTATGTACCAGACAGCCGGCAGAATTAATTAAGATTTACAAAGCTAAATGCGTGTCTGGTGCAATGTGCGGTAGTGGGGTTTGGGGCTTTGCTAACTCTGCTCCCATTCAGGCAGTTGAAAACTCCTTCTTGAAATTTATCCTCGCAGTACCCAAGAGTTCCTCTAACTATAATTGTCAAGTAGAATTGGGTCTTCCTTTTATATCTGATCTTATTAAACTTGAACCAGTGCTACTATGGCACAGGATGTGGACTAAAGATGAAACCAAGTTTAATAGAGGTATACTGATAGATATCTTAGAATTGGAAGGAGTGATGAGGATACCTTGGCTGAGATATGTACGTACATTTTTAGCTGGATTATTTTTTAAATCCTCTTACTATCTCAGCCATATCGCGTAAGGAGTTTAAGAAGGAGGGCCTTGCTTTTTTGGATTCCGCGAGAATTTCTTTGGAAATCCTAAAACCTACTGTCCTGCAACATCAATTAATTTTAACAACTTTTAATATTCAACCCTATTTGCTGTATGTCCCTGGTAACTATGATAGATTCCTATTATCACGTTTCAGATTTGGAATCTTCCACAGATTGGTTAGTTTTCGTATAACAAATGATTGGACGCACAAATTATTGCCCTGTCCTTGTGATGATATTTCCCCTCAAAGTACTATCCATGTTGTTTTATTTTGTAAATTTTACAGTTATATTAGGCACACAGTTTTACTGCCATTTTTGAGAGAGGTGGGTCATCGGCAATGTCGTTTGGCTATGTTAGATATCCTACATTTGGATAATCATTTTTGTGTGGCCACAATTACATTGTTTTTTTTAAAAAAAGTGATTTGCACTAGGAAAGGTATATTATAATGCACTTTATTAAGTCCTTGAATGATTTGTATTAATAATTATGGTGTTTAAGCCATTGAGTTATCGCTAAATGAACAGTTGTGACTTTTTTAAACACAATGATTTTTTAATGTATGCTTTTATTGTTGTTTTTAACAATCAAATAAAATTATATTTGATTTGATTTGATACATGCAGTCTTTTGGGACATCTTCCTTCAATGGGAAGCCAGTTGAGGCTCTTGAGTGCAGGAGCGATGTGCTCAAAACATTTAATGTCTTAGATGAGCAGGGCTGCCATGTTAAGAACTGATCTAAGGGGGGGTGAGGTGAGTTTTTGGTGTTCCAGTGAGAATGGCATTACCATAGTCTGTTTTGGAGAGGACCAAAGATTGCATAACAATCTTAAAATCATCGGCGAGAATAAATAGTTTACATTTCTTTATGTTTTGAGTGTGTACAGAGCTCCTTTTGCTGAATTCTTGATTTTGTAGTAAAGTTGAGTTTCACCAGCATATAGGTGATATTTGATCCCTGCCTGTTTCAATATGGCTGTTAAGGGCTGTATGACAAGATTGAAAAAGGGAGGGAGTAGAATTGAGCCATGAGGCACACTAAGATTTATCCTAGAGAGTTTTGATAGACATGAGTTGATTTTGAATTGTTGCTAGAGGTGTTGAAGGTAGGATGTGAACCATTTTAAGACAGTTTCATTCATCCCAAAATGAAACTTCAGAGATTCAAGTAGTGTTGGGTGATTAACATTATTGAACACCGCCGATAGGTCAAGTAGGATAAGTAGGCAAGCATCACCCTCGCCTAAGGATCTGTGAATGTCATCAGATATAATCAGGATAGCCGTTTCAGTACTACAGCCCTTACTAAACCCGGATTGGAAGATGTCAAGGAGGGAGAATTTTCACATATGATGATTAAGTTGATGTAAGACACATTTTTTCCAAAGTCTTGGCAAGGAACGGGAGGTTGGAGATAGGTCTGAGGTTTTTGAGATCATTAGGGTCAACCCTGGGATTTTTTGGAATGGGTGTGATTTGTGCTAGTTGAAGAGAGTTTGTTACACAACCCGTGATGAGAGATGTGTTGATGATTAGAGTACAGAACGTAGCAATGATGTGGTTGAGATTTTTCACCATCATGCATGGAATGGGATCTATGGTGTGGGCCGAAGGCTTTAGATTCATGATTATACTGAAGTCTTCCTTTTCAGTCAAGGGTTTGATGTCCGACCAGTTGGCGTTGTTTTTCAGTTTGGAGAGACTCAGGATGCCGTTAGTTCCTTTAGTGGTCATTTGGTCAGCAATGGGATCTGGAGGTGGAGCTGCCTCGAGGAGAGGTGGGATGGTGAGGGTGGTAAGGACTGAGGGAGGAGAGGAGAATTGTAAGAAAGATTGCGCAATTTGGTGACTTGGTCAGTGAAAAAACTAATATTTCTTCCCATGGTTCATTTGTGGTGATTATAAAAAGAGAGGCTCATGACTTAGTTTGTTGTTTAAAAATGTTAAAGAGCTCCCTTGGTCTATTTTTTGCACTGTCCAGTTGGTTGCTGAAGAAGGAGGCTTTTTCTTAAAAGATGTGTTTTTGTATGACAGCGTGATTAGTTGAGGGGTTTTGTCTCCATGGCCTTTCTGCTTTTCTGAGTTTTGTTCTTTCTCTGTTGAGATCGGAATTAAACTATGCTTTTGAAGATCTTAGTTGTTTTAGTTTAGGCAGGGCCACTTGATCGAGATCGATGCATTGTAGTGTGAAGTGAGCTCTTCAGCAGAAGATGAGAGGGGGAGACGCTGTCGTTGATCACGAACCATGGATTCAAGTTAAAGTAATGGGACTTTTTTTATATTTCTGGATTACTGCTAGGGATTTCTTAATAACATCAGGGAGGGGTCTGGTAGAGGTATTGATATTGAAAAGAATTAGATAGTGGTCACACCAGTCAATAGGTGAGATGAAGCTGATGGAGATAAGGTAATTTTTAGTTATAATCGCATCAAGGGTGGAGCCTTTGATGTGAGTTGGTTCATTGCAGAGTTGATTTACGTCATTAACTTCAAGGAGGTTCATGAGTAGTCAGACTGAGGTGTCTTCTGTGTTGTTCCAATGGATGTTGAATTGCCCAAGAACACATCTTTGTGTCAGTTAAGGCGAACCGAGTAATTAGGTCTGAGAACTCTTCTGTAAAGAGGGCTTGTTCACCAGGAGGATGGTAGATGGTGTGGAATTTGATAGGATGAGAGTCTTTTGTTATAAGTTCTGCCCCAAGGTATTCAAAGGTCGAGTATTCTGCCTTACTTAAAGTAGAGAGTTGCATTCATATTTTGTGAATTATGGCCCGACCGCCAACCGATCTTTTATGTCTGTTCTGTCTAATGATAGTGTACCCGGGTGGGGTTAACAGGTCAAATATAAGGGTGGCGTGGTCATTAAGCCAGGATTCAGTGAGGAAAGCAATATCTATTTCTTCCCTGAGAATAGATTCAGCGATATCATTAGCGTGCTTTGCTGCTGATCTACAATTGAGGAGCATGTAAGAGAGAAGGCAAGGCTTTACCTTAGAAGAACGAAGAGTTTGAATGGTGGTGAGTTGAGCTGGTGGGCTAGGCTCATTGATTGTTAAGGGCATTCTATTTGTGCTCACAATTACTGGGATAGTGGAGGGGGGTTGGGGAGATCTAGTCTGGGGCTTCGTAAGGTAGGATTCACTGAGAGCAGCTGCTGCGAGATCAGAAAGTGTGTATACAACACGATATGATCTGTGGGCCAGATGACATAAAGGAGTGAAGGGCTAGGGGATATGTTTAGAGGCTGAGGTGCGCGAGCCAGTTAGTGGGGGTACTTTAGAACTCTCTGGGTGAGATAGCTGGATAGCTGAACCTGTTGTGAGATGTCATGTCTTAGGTGAGCTAGGTCATTCGCCAGGGAGTCAAGTGTCTGTTCTAAACGGGACAAGATCTGAGTGAAAGTGAAAGTGATCTTGACACTTCCAGCAAGCCCTAGTTATCAAGGAGCTGACTGTGCTTTGATATGTGTGAGTTCCTTATCATTGCGACTAGGCTTGTAGCTAACCCATGTGGGTTGAAAAGGGAAATCATTAGTAGGGATGGGTGCGTCGGCTGAGGGTTTAGGTGTAGCAGGTCTTGCAATGAGCTGCTAGGTTTGAGGTGCCTAAAGTTGCGATTAGATAATGAGAGATTGCTGGTTAGTGTGGGCAAAGGTGTGGACCCTCTGTTGGAAGTGCGCGTGTGTGTTGGAGGAGGAAGTATGGGTGCTAGTCAGGTCCGTGGGTAGGTCCGGGCCAGAAGGCGAATTGGAGGGTGGAAGAAGGTGAGGCGGTTCAGAGGAGGAAGTAAGAGATCATGGGGATGAAGGCAAATGGTACAGATCTCCCTGAAGTGTAAGGGATATGAAAAATGACAGAAAGTGATGATCGAATAAGGAGAGGTGAGGGTTGGTCACTTGTAAAAGAATGTTACCTGTCTGGAAAATGGATATATCAATTCATCAAGGGGGGGCGTGGCTGGGCAAGATGGCCGAGCGGACGTAATCCATCTTGGCTCCGGGTCTGCGCGCTGTTCCGGAGCAACTATCAGTGGTCTTCTAGGGTTCTGGAGACTGGGATCAGCTCCTCTACGATGCAGAAGATGTAGCGCACCGGCGGAGCGACCCTGCTTGCTGTGCAGCCCACGGGATCAGTCCTAGCGCAACCCTGAAGGGATCGAGCAGACGTGCGGCAAAATGGCGGACGCTGTGCGGGCCTGAGCGGAGAACTCTGCTAGTGCTCGGTGGAGATGCCGTATGGGGGCCCTGGCTTTTAATCTACCTGCTATTGCCAGAGGTAAGGCCCAGACCCATCACTGTTAACGGAGCGCCCTCGATGACATCTCCAGAGGCCCCATCTAAGCTGCTTTCCACCACAGCCCGCCTGCCTGACTTAAAAATGGCGGCGACCCAGTGATATCCGCGCAGCCGTTTGCACAATCCTACTTGTGGCCCTGTGCCTACCTTCTGCAAAGCTCTGCACTGAGGGAATACTATCTTGTGGCCCCCATCCGACCCTGAGGCAGGTTTATCAGCACACCACGATTCCCTCTGCCGTTTGCTGTGCAGTCCCTGTGTTGCCTGCTGACCACAAAATGCCACTCTTTCCTCTCCTCTCGGATGGTCTCTGCCTGATACTGCTTACATCCACTGAGATCTACAGTGGTTGAGGATGGCGGTGGCTTCCACCTGATTGATTACTGTTGCTCCCTGTGCAAGGCTTCTAGTCCCTTGCCACTCTGCACCACATGCACCACGGGACACCGTATCCGGCACGATCATTCCTTCCACCTCATCTGCAGACAGTACCCTCTACTCCCCAGCACCAACCTCGCAACGAACCAGCTTGCACAGTCATTGGGGATTCCTGTGCCGGAGGTGGGGCTGCCCGCATCTCTGGACCTACAGCGGCTTGCACTCTCACTACACCTCAGCTTCCAAGACCCCGCACGTTGGTGCACAGAATCTTTGGCCGCTTTCATCATTATGGCAGGGGTCCTCTAGGGCCAGTCCGAATGCAGCCAAAGAAGAGGACATCCAGGACAACTACCAAGGTCTCAGACTTCTTTACCACAGCAGATAAGCACCCGACACTGCGCACAGATGACGAAGCACCCACCATGACCCTTCACTAAGGGGGATCTCCTGGCCATGTTCAAATACTTTAGGACGGAGCTGCGCAAAGACCTTGGCCAGGATATCAAATCCTCCATGGACCAACTGAGAACGGACCTGACCGAAAGGCTGACTTCCCTCCAACAAGACGTGGATTCTGTGGGTACTAGAGTGTAAGACCTAGAGGTGCATCACCAAGAACAAGAAAAACTAGTCACAGAACTCCGAGATGATTTTCGAACTCTCCGAGACCAGCTCCATCAGACGCAGCCCAAGGCGGAAGACCTTGAGAATAGAGCCCAGAGGGAGAACATACACGTTAAGGACTTGGAGGAAGGCGCGGAGGGGCCTGACCTGGGAGCCTTCATGGAGGGGCTATTTGTGGAAATCTTGAGTCCCCAATCTCTCAAAATAAAACTTAAAAGGGTCCACCGAGTGGGAAGTCTGCAGACCGGCGAGAAAAGGAGACCCCGTGAAATCCTAGCAAAGTTCCACTCCTTTAAAGTCAAAGAGGCAGTTCTCACAGCGGCTAGATCAAGGGGGTCCATTTCATTCCAAAATCACACATGTGCAATTTACCAGGACCTAGCACCTGCCTCTCTGGCAGGGAGGCAATTGTTCAGACCCATCACGAACAAACTACGAGATGATAAAATCAGACATCGATGGACATATCCGTTTGGACTCAGTTTTGAATTCCACAATAAACAGCACCGTGTCACCAACCTACAGGACGGTATGGACCTTCTGGGTCTTCCTACAGAGGAGAATGACTCCACGCAAGATAAAGATAGCGAGCCTCTCAAAGGTGCGTCGTCGACGTCTGCATGGTCTGCGGGCCCGCACAGAGACCGCAGATGAACTCCCAGTGGGCGCACCATAAAAACTGTTCTGTTTCTGCTCCTCAACCAAACTAGAACCCGCAGTGTCATAATCATTTGTTGCTTATTTGGGCGATTCTGGGGGTCAATCGGGAATGCCGGCAGTAACCCGCTTCTAATGGCCATCCTACCTTCCCCGAACTTATGACACTACCTACTGTCTAGGGTATGTACTTACACCCCGCTTCGGCCCTACGGTTCAGAAAAGTGAACTTCTCTGCTGATGCCAGGTCTGATGGGATATCTCCACCATGCTTGCATGTTGTTAATTTCTTCTTGCTCAGGGAAAAGCATTATGTTGTCAGCTCCAGTTCAGGAGGACGGCCTTTACTCCTATCATGGGTGGGCCTGTCCCATTGGCAATTCCTCAGCCGCACAAAGATGTTTCTCCTTAATCTCAGCTTGCACTGCTCCGGGATGGGCGTGGATGGGGCCCTCGGTCTTCCTGTCCCCCGTTATCCCTGGGGGCTTTATGGCCCCTGGCGGGGAGCTGGTGGCGATTCTTATAGTGTATTTCTTGTTTAGATCTAGTTTCTTTTTTCTTCTGGAGTTTGTGGGGAGGGAGTGGGTGGGACATGGTGGGTGATTTTTAACATTATGTACAGATGGGTTTATGAATCAGAATGTACTTGTGGATTGCGATAGATAGTGGTGTTCTAGCATTGGGGGACACACAAGGACACAGGCCATGATGGGTTGGGTAGGACCCTCAACGAGATGCTGTTTTTTACTCTAACGCAATGACGATCACCATTGGAACCTGGAATGTTAAAGGTCTTAACTCCCCTCAAAAACGCCAAAAGGTATGAAAGTATGTTATTGATCATCATCTTGATATAGTAGCCCTACAGGAAACACACCTAGCTAGAACTGAGGACACACGTTTCCGACACAAACACTACCCACTAATTTATAGATCCTCAGCACAAACGAAACATAGAGGAGTGGCACTCTTATTTCATTCCTCTATTAAATTCCAACCGATCAATGTACAACACGACAAAGATGGCTGCTGGATTATGGTTAAGGGCCATTTAATGGGGAAACTTTGCACTTTCATAGCGGTATATGCCCCCAACACTGGATGGACGGTTTTCTTGGAAACTCTTTTGAGGAAGCTACTAGACTTTTCTGAAGGGCCGATGGTTTTAATGGGTGACTTCAACTTGACCTGGCAGAAAGACTTAGAAAGCAAACATCCACAGAGCTCGGAAATGAGCTCCTTCTCCCCTGACACGTGACAACGACTTCACGACATGGGACTCTTAGATACCTGGCGCACCCTCTATCCCCACTCCCGAGATTACACTTTTTATTTGCATGTTCATCGTACATATTCCCGTCTTGATTACATTTTTATCAGCCAGTCACTACTGTGTGCCCTGCAAGAGGCCAAAATATTCCCCCTCTCAGTGTCAGATCACAGCCTCCTCGCAATCTCTATGCCCTGGAGCGGAAAAGCCTCTGCTCCTCCCAGGTGGTACTTTCTGACTGCGCTTACACAGGACAAGGAATCCTGCACTAAGCTAAGGGAAACCATCACTGAATTTTTTGACATTAACAAGCCCGAGGACACATCGGAGTTTATCACCTGGGACGCGTTTAAGTCAGTCTTCCGAGTGAAATGTATCTCCCTTAATTCTGCATTAAGTACGCAACGCACCAAAGAAAGGGAAATGCTGGAGAAAGAACTGGCCTCCATTGAACGAACCCAAAACTGAATCCGACAAGGCAAACTCTTCGCAACTTGACAGCACTCAGAGGTAAACTCCGAGCTATTGATAACAATAGGGCAGAATTTATCCTCCTTAACCTGCATCAGTTATCTTACTCCCAGGGCAACAAGATTGGCAAACACCTCGCAAGACAGCTCAAGCACAAGCGTGAGAGGGAGTACATAGGCGGTAAACAGGGACCTCATGGGGAGCTCACACATAGAGATGTGGAAAAAGTTGAGATCTTCGGCTCCTTTTACAAAAAAACTCTACTCGAAGGATTACTTAGACCCCGACACCCACGGGATTATCTCCAGACTCTCCATCTCCTACAGGTCTCCCCTGAATGGAACAATTTCCTTTCCGCCCCATCACCTCCGATGACGTCAACACTGCTATCAAGGCTCTTAAGGCTCCGTGACCAGACGGATATACTGCCCTATGCTATAAAACTTTTGCTCCCGACATCACCCCGCATCTTACGCAGCTTTTTAACAAGATGGCCGCAGAGGGCGAGACCACCAGATCTATGTCGGAAGCAGTGATAACTGTTATACCCAAACCTGGGAAGGACCCCCATATTTGCATCTCTTACCAGCCTATCGCTTTGCTCAATCTTGATGCGAAACTATACTCCTCCATTATAACTAAACGACTGAATGATCTCATGCCTGTTCTCATACACCCAGACCAATCAGGATTTATTAAGAGTCGACAAACACACAATAACACCCGCCGAATCGTTCATCTCATTGAGAAGGCCAACAGACGTCAAATCCCCGCTGTCTTGGTGGGATTGGACGCTGAGAATGCCTTCGACAGGGTAGACTGGTCATTCCTCTTTCATACCCTCACGGCCTTCGGTTTTGCACCCAAATTCCTTACTATGCTCCGGGCTAATTATCTTCAACCCCACTCTAATGTTGTGGTCAATGGTGTGCACTCGCCCTCCTTCTTCCACTCCAGGGGCACTAGACAGGGATGTCCCCTTTCACCCCTACTCTACGCCCTCAGTATTGAGCCCTTAGCGACGGCAATTAGAGCAAATCCTGCAATCCACGGGATACCTTTCACAGGGGAACAGCACAAAATTACCCTTTTGCTGATGATGTCCTATTGTCGCTTTCAGTCGCAGCCACGTCCCTTCCACCTTTACAGTCAGAACTTGTACGGTTTGAAGCAGTAGCATGCTTTAAAATAAATCTAGGTAAATCATACATCCTCAACCTAACACTCCCTCAGGCGGAACTTTGCAGGCTCCAGTCTCTTACGCCTATCCAATGGACCACTTCCTCTATACAATACTTAGGAGTCCAGCTTACAGCATGAGTAGAAGGTCTCTATGCCGCTAACTTCCCCCCATTCTTCCCCATATCCAAACAGAGCTCACTAGGTGGGAGCCCCTTTTTTTGTCAGGGTTGGGTCGAATACACGGCGTGAAGATGAAACTTCTCCCTAAGCTCCTTTATTTATTTCAAGCTTTACCCATAGAATTGGAGAGAGACTTTTTTTAAGCCTGGGCAAAGCACTACGCTACGATCATGTAGTTTGCGAAGTTTGCGCTACTTCGCACTATGCAAATTGCACCTTACACAGTGCAAACACGCGTAGTGTAGCGTTGCGTAGTGCAGAGGTAATTTTTTGCTTGCTCGCAGTCCTCAACGTCAAGTTGGTGACCGCGAGCAAGCAAAATGATATCCCGCCGAGACTTTTTCCTCGTTCGCGATCAGCAACATCAAGTTGGCGATCGCGAGCGTGGAAAATAAACCTCCCTGCGAGATTCTCAACGTGGGGAGGTCAGGTTTCTCATTGCGAGTGGTCGCAAATGCTCGCGACCGCTCGCGATGAGAAACTACCAGTCCGTGTTGAGAAAGCTGCAGCTCGAGTAAAAATCTACTCGAGCGGCAGAAAACTACAGCTCGCACTGTGCAAGATGCCGTTTTCAATGATTACACAGTGCCGGATGCTTGTCCGCACTGTGCAATCATTGAAAATGGCATCTTGCACAGTGCGAACAGGGTATTACGCAATTCGCAAAGTGCTACGCGTAGCTCGCATAGTGCGAAGTGCACTTTACGTAGCTACGCATAGCGCTACTTCGTGAACTACACCCAGGGTTACTTTTTTGGCGCATTAAGGCTATGATCTTGAACTTCATCTGGCAAGGGGGATGTGCTCGCTTCTCTTTTTCCCTACTTCGTCGCTCTCGAACAGCGGGTGGGATCGGACTCTCAGATATCCAACTATATTTTAAAGCTGCACAATTAAGAATTCTGACTGAGTGGTCGAAACGAGAATCCGATAAACACTGGTTACATATGGACCGCAGTGTGATGGGATGGACTATATGGGACTTGATCTGGCGCCCCAAACAGGACAGACCTAGGAATACTTACATCAGCACTCATACCCGCAGCACCCTGATGGTGTGGGGCTCAGTAGCAGGGGACGATAGGTGGACCTCTTTCCCCTTGCCATTTACACCAATCCATTTTAATCCCGCATTCCCCCCAGGTTTACAGATGGGTCCTTTTGATGCTTGGAGGGTGGAAGGGTGTTTAGCCCTGACGCACCTTTTTCATAATTTTGATCCCCTCAACTTTGACAGCTACAAAAGGGACTATGACCTAGAGAACACAGAAAGATACCAATACAACAAGCTGATGCATTGGGCCCTCACGCCCCAAGTGAGGGAGGCGGCTACCTGCCCTCTCACAAAATTTGAATCCTTCCTCACTAAGGCCACTTCTATGAAAGGGGTGATCTCCTTTTTATACAAGTTTCTCCTTACCACTACACTCTCCACGACCATGTTATATGTCCATGTGGGAAGGAATATTGCAATGCGGCATCTCAGAAGATGAATGAAGCCATTTATGGTCCGACATCATAAGGTTCAACCACTCCATAGAACTCTGGGAAGCCCACCTTAAGACCATCTTTCCCAACACGTCTGATAGATGCTGGAGGGGTTGCGGGCTACTGGGGGACTTTCAACATCTATGGGGATTGCCCGACTATACGGTCTTTTTGGGGATAAATACTCGCACATATTAAGGATATGTTAAGAAACCACATCCCAACCACCATGGCAGGGGGTCTTCTGAGACGTCGCGACTATTCCTTGGAACACCAGACTCGGGCTGAGGCTATCATGTGGCTCTGTATTTGGGCGGTGAAGGTTACATTGGCGGACGCCTGGAAGAGGAGGGAAGGTCCAGCAATATCCCTCTGGCATTCTAGGTTATGGAAATTTCTCAGCTTAGAACGAATGTCGGATATTTTCAGGGATAATTTCAAGAACTTCGAATTTAAATGGTGCCCCTTGGTCGCCTATCTTTCCCGGGGTCTGCCATCAGCTGCCTGCCCTCCCTCTGTCAGAGCCCTGCATCTATTTCAGATGTGAGTTGCCACCTGTCAACGCAAATTGAAGAACCTGTTTTCTTTGTGCCGCCACCATGTTAGGGGGGGGAACAACCTTTACAACGCAACTTTTACAACGCACTACCTTTACAACGCATTTTTTACAACGCATAATCCATTACAACGCATGACATTACAACGCATGACATTACAACGCATTTTTAAAAACTACCTTTACAACGCATTCCATTACAACGCATACTACCATTACAACGCATACCATTACAACGCATAATATTACACTACACTATCCAACACTTACCCTACTGTTGCACCCCCTGGAGTTAGAATAGTAATTTTTACCCCTATACTATCCAACACTTACCCTACTGTTGCACCCCCTGGAGTTAGAATAGTAATTTTTACCCCTATACTATCCAACACTTACCCTACTGTTGCACCCCCTGGAGTTAGAATAGTAATTTTTACCCCTATACTATCCAACACTTACCCTACTGTTGCACCCCCTGGAGTTAGAATAGTAATGTTTACCCCTATACTATCCAACACTTACCCTACTGTTGCACCCCCTGGAGTTAGAATAGTAATTTTTACCCCTATACTATCCAACACTTACCCTACTGTTGCACCCCCTGGAGTTAGAAAAGTAACTTTTACCCCTATACTATCTAATACTTACCTTAAATGCAATTTAATATTATGCGTTGTAATGGTATGCGTTGTAAAGGTAGTATGCGTTGTAATGGAAATGCGTTGTAAAGGTAGTTTTTAAAAATGCGTGGTAGTGTCATGCGTTGTAATGTCATGCGTTGTAATGGATTATGCGTTGTAAAAAATGCGTTGTAAGTGCATGCGTTGTAAAAGTGTGCGTTGTAACGTCATACATCCTGTTAGGGGAGGGAGGAGAGAGAGGGGGGGTTTATTTTCCTTTGTTGTCTGCTGCTCCACGGTTGGGAGCTGTTACTATATGATTCGTAGTACTCTATATGCAATGCCTTCTAACTAGAAGGAATTAAGGTTGAGTCATCACAAAGGAAAGACAGGACATTGTCTTAACTTGTGTGCTTTATTATGCGGAACACAGGGGTGTACCCTAAGCCCAACTAATGCTAGAAACTGTTCCTTTTAGTTATGCACTACAATGAGATTGGGTTGGGGACACCCTTAGTGTTGTGTAACTTTGTACGGTATGGGTCCTGCCACTTTTTGCAACGCCCCCTGTGTGGGGTAAACTGATGTTAATACTATATGATGTAATGCAGAAATACCAAGGTCCAGGGATCCCAATTCCAGAGGAAATTGCCCAATTTATATGTGACTTGTGGAGGTTGACTCTAGACACTGGACCTCTATGGTCTCAAAAAAGTACATGCATTCAGTTGTGAGTCAATTCACTCCTTCTCAATTAAGTTTAAAAGTGAAGAAAATCGATATAGATTAATAAATCCAAATTATTATTTTATTTGTTCAAACGAAAGGCTTCTGTTTCAGATAATCCAATCATTCAGGATTGTATTCTGTATTATTTCTTTCTTAATTTTTCAAATAAGGCGAACAGGCATATTTGAAGCAGAAGTGAACAGCCGACACGTGTTTCACTGTTCAGAGTCACTGGAAGAACGGTGGGAAGAATGAGCGTTTGGAATTATCCCGGGATTATCCCGGGATTATGACTCTCAAACATTTGACCTACTGTATTGTGCAGTGACTCTGAACAGTGAAACATGAAGCTAATATGCTATGTTGCATCCTTGAACATTAAGCCTTGAGAAAGCCCTGGCCCGATACTGATACTATATGATGTACTATGTCAAACTTTTCAATAAAAATATGTTTGAAAATATGAGAAGGGGGACGTCGTCAGTTTTGTTCCTTATAGTATCTTGATCATCTTGGTCATCTTGGTCAATTGCAGGAGGAGAAGGAAGATGTGAACCAAGACGTTTGGAATAGAAGATGACATTTGTTTTCTTAGTGCCATTGGTCAAATTATGGTAGGTATCAGCAATTAGAGTCTTCAGGTGTTATTTCAGCAGTTTGTGTTTGAGATTCTATTTTGCATTCTGTGGTAATGTCTCAGGAAACAGCAGTAGCTTTAAATAGATTTATTTGTAGTTACAACCGTTACCCAGTCAGGAATGACACACGTACATTCTCCCGTAACTAAGCAACCATAGAAATTCTTTAAAGCACCACTAACATAGGATATTATATTACCTCCCTTTCTTGTGAAACAAAAAAATATATAATAAAAAAAATATAATAACAATGATGTTAACAAAAACAACTTAAATCCCTGAAACGTTCAGGTTTTATGACAGTGCGAGAACTTCTCCTACACACATGAATGACATTACCCACACTTGAAGAGGCCTTATTGTCAACCTTTGAAGATGTTTGTTGACTCGAACAACGAACCTTAGCCACTTTGCTCATGTTCCACCAACAACCACCTTCAACCTGTACAGCATTACCTACAATTTTAACAACTTTAACAAGAGGACCAAATTTACTTTCACCTTTGTTGACATGAACAGATTTTCTTATCTTAACCAAATCTCCCACATTCAAAGTAACCCTTTTTGATCCTTTTTTGTTATCAAAATTTGCTTTCTGCTTGGCTTGGCTAGTAGATACATTGTCCTTAACCAGACACATCCACTTGCGTACATCTGACTCAGCATTAATCCATTTTGACATCCACCCAGGGCAGAAAGAAGTATTGGGTTTCCTCCCCCTCATCAGCTCAAATGGAGATACTTGTGTTGATGAATGTGGGGTGGTTCTATAAAACCAAACCATACTACTGAGTGATTTTACAATGTCATGATTGCCAGATTTAGCCCACTTAACGCAATCCCCAAATATTCAATTCATTCTTTCTACGAGTCCATTACCCTGAGGGTGACAAAGAGAGCTTTTTAAATGTTTTACACCAAAGGATGACAAAAATATTTCAAAATCCCTGCAAACAAATTGTTTACCATTGTCCGAAACGAGAGTAGCAGGCAAACCTTCCCTAGAGCAAACCTCTCTCAAAAAGTCGATGATGCTCTTACTATCTGCTTCCTTAACCAACTTGTATTCAGGCCATTTAGATGCATAGTCTATCAATACCAATATAAACCTATAATTTCCGAAAAGAGACATATAAGGTCCCATAATGTCTATTCCAACCTTTTCCCAAGGACGATCAGGGCACTCAACTGGTATGAGTGGAGGAACTGAAGTCTTAAGAGACTTATCAGATGACTTGCATATGCAACAATCTTTTACAAACTCATCCACCTCAGAGTCCATACCTGGCCACCAAAATGTGTTCCGAATGCGACGCTTCGTAAATGAGGATCCTAAGTGTCCCTCATGGGCTCTAACAATAATCCCTCTCCTGAACAAATGCGGAGGAAGAAGTTTGTCATTGCGAAGAAGAATATCATCCTCCACAGACAATTCATCTTCAATCTTAGCGAAAGGTTGGAGAGAAGATGATAATACCTTTTCTCTAGGCCAACCACAGCTAACAAGTTTACAAACTTCTTGGAGAATAGAATCATTGGCAAAAGCCAACCTCCATTCAACTTCAGAACAAAACTTTAATTCGGGAATGTCTACACCTGCCACAAAACAATCTTTGCCATCCTCATCGATGAGATCGGCAAACAGAACATCATCATCTTGAGAATCTTTTGAGGGAAATCGAGAAAAGAAATCTGCCCTACCATTCTTTCCTCCACATATGTGCCCGGCGTCAAACTGATATTGCAGTAATTTAGAGACCATCATCATAATCCTAGGTGTGGAACATTTTGTAATTTTTCCTCCTAAAATATTTACTAAGGGTTTGTGATCAGTTTGAAGAAGAAATCGTTTACCCCAAACATATGAACGAAATTTCTCTATTGCCCAAGCACAAGCTAGTAGTTCCTTCTTAATAACCGAATATTGCAATTCAGGAGATCTTAAAACTCTTGAGGCAAATCCTATTGTCCTTTCAACACCATCCTCTACTTGTGTTAAAGTAGCACCCAACCCAACTTGACTGGCGTCAACAGTCAAACAACATGGAAGGCTGGGGTCACATGGCTTAAGAACAGAACTCTCACAAAGACAACTCTTCACTTCCTGGAAAGCCAACATACACTCATTACTCCACACAAATTTAGTCCCCTTTTTAGGTCTCGCCTGAGACAGCGCTTTAGCACTGCTCTCGCGAGAGCTTTTGTAAATGGGGGATCTGTAAGTGCAAACGAGTGCTTTCAGGCCTCCAAATACAGTGCATGTGCGCCGGCCGGGCGCGCGCACCATTTGGAGGCCTGAAAGCACTTGTTTGCTTTCACTTTCGCGGGGCGCACGGCCGCTTTGATGTTTGATCGCGATCGCGATCACTTTTACCCAGTGCATGTGCTCTGGGCGCGCGCACCATTTGGCAGCCTGCGTGTACATTTCGCGGGCGCTTTGATGTTCGCAGTGAGCCGCGCGGCCACTGCGAACATCAAAGCGCCCGCGAAATGTACATGCCATTTGCCACCCCCTCCCTTATCCCACTTCCCTCACAATGGCGAAAGCTTGTTTCACTTATGTCAGGGCTGAATCTTTTTAGTAGTCTGGGCATGCCTGTTTTTTTAAAAGCTGGAAACCGCAATTGCATTTTCTGGTTCTACGGCCAGTGCTCCGGTTGTTTTGTTTGCGCTTGCTTCTACATTAGCAGCGATGTGGAATGGCCGGATTGCACGTAGGGAGGAATTCTTGGGTGATTGCATTTAAGCTCGGAATTCGCTGTGAAAATAAGCCACCGGGCTAAGCATAGACGATCCAATCTCCCCCGGAGGCGTGCACGCAGCCTTGTGTTTCTTTCAACAGGGCAGGCCTATCTTTGAAAAGAATATTCACTTTCCTGCAGTCTGGCAGCCGCTGCCGGGCAAGGGGTGTAGGCACCGAACTGTCCCAGGCTCGTTGGCAACCGCAGGCCTGCTGCTCTTGCTACAGTAGAAACACTAAAGGGTTCTAGCCCTAACAAGCATTTTCAATGCAATAGGTCTCGCATTTACGCGAGTTTGAGCTGTTGACATTGCAAATAACAATACCAATAGCTTAAACTCATTTAACAAGTTGCTAATGGGACGAACGATGGTAGCATAGTGTGGAATAAATCTTGAATAGTATTCACATAACTCCAGTAGAGACTTGACTCCTGTTTTGTCTGTAGGAGTAGCAGCATTAGAGATTGCTTCCAAAAGACCAGTTCTGGGCTTGATACCATCTTGAGTGATGATATGACCTAGATTTACCACCTCAGTGCAAAAAAATTTACATTTCTCTAATTTTAGAACAACACCATGTTCTTGGAACAAACCTAAAACTTTATTTAAGTTGTAGTCATGTGTCGAAGCATCCTTACTGAAAATGAGTACATCATCTTGAAAGACTAACACTCCGTTAACTCCTCTGAGGATGTTGCTCATTACTCTTTGAAATACCGACGCTGCCGACGCCTGACCAAAAGGCATACGACGATATTGAAACATCCCCAAAGGAGAAACAAAAGCGGTAAGATGGCGTGACTCCGGATGTAACCCAACTTGGTGATAAGCACTGGCAAGATCTAATTTAGTGAAAAATTTAGCACCTTTGGTTGACGCAAACAAATCGTTTATTTTAGGGAGAGGATGTGAGTTTACCCAAATCTCTTTATTAAGAGATCTTAAGTCAACACACACCCTAAGTTGACCACAACTCTTCCTAGCGACGACCAAAGTTGAAAGCCAAAGTGAATACTCAGTTGGCTCGATGATCCCTTTCTCACACAGTTGTTTGAGTTCCTTCTCTAAATCTTCCCTGACACTGTAGGGGACACCTCTAAGTTTATGTTTAATAGGTAAACATCCCTCTTTAACAATTATTCTATGTTTGAATCCTTTGATTTTTCCGAGATCTGAACTAAAAACAGAAGGGAATTTGTCTTTGAAAACTTGAAACTCATTTGGACAATCAACCACAAGAACTTGTTCTTTAGTTCCAGGTCTTAGGATCATCTTGAAGAGACCTTGATGGAACCATCCTAAAATATTAAGACCCTTGACATACACATAGACTTTTCCTCTAATTTTTCTTCCTTTGAAGCACAACTCATCTTCAAAATAACCCACAAGATCAATTTACCGACCTTCATAGGATACTGGGGTGCGGTCGGGAGGAAGAAGGGGTTGAGTACCCTGCCAAGTCTCATCAAACAATTTTTGAGTTATCATAGTTATTTTAGCACCAGAATCGACAAGAAGTTTGATGCTTTTGTTCCCAATATCAATGTCTATTATAGGATCAACACAATTCTTGGGATCCCCCACAATGACTTCAGCTGTGGAACAATCAGTAATAACAGAAACAACATCTGAGTCCGAAGACAAATCTGAATCAACCATACATACAGTAGGTTTTTTGAAGTTCTTTTGACCCTTTAACTTGAGACAAACTTTGGCAAAGTGTCTGATCTTTTTACAATAATTACATGTGACATTAGAAGCAGGGCACCTAGATCCCTTAAGGTGAGGCGGGTTACCACATCTTATACAAACAGACGGATCTATGTTACTAGGTATTGAAGACTTGGTGCCCTTTACAGACTTGTTGCCGACAGACTTGTCACCTGAGGCTTGAGCCGGGTGGACGCTGCTGAGCGCAATACATGGTATTTTAATCTTTCGTTTAACCTTAGTTTTTACATTGTATTTTGTGAGTGCTGCTATTTTACCTTGCACAACTTGCACATACCTTTAGCCCCTCGGGGGTGCGTATGCCAGCAGACCCTTCCGCCATCGTTAGAGGGAGGTGGGTTGACGGTCTAGTTGCCTCTCCTCCAGGCTATTTAAGCTGGAAGTTGGAGCGAACGCGCTTGGTTGTCACCTGAGGCTTGAGCCGGGTGGACGCTGCGGAGCGCAATACATGGTGTTTTAATCTTTCTTTTAACCTTAGTTTTTATATTGTATTTTGTGAGTGCTGCTATTTTTCCTTGCACAACTTGCACATACCTTTAGCCCCTCGGGGTCCGTAAGCCAGCAGACCCGACTGCCATCGTTAGAGGGAGGCGGGTTGACGGTCTAGTTGCCGCTCCTCCAGGCTATTTAGCCGGATGTTGGAGCAAACGGGCTTGGTTGTCACCTGAGGCTTGAGCCGGGTGGACGCTGCTGAGCGCAATACATGGTATTTTAATCTTTCTTTTAACCTTAGTTTTTACATTGTATTTTGTGAATGCTGCTATTTTACCTTGCACAACTTGCACATACCTTTAGCCCCTCGCCATCGTTAGAGGGAGGCGGGTTGACGGTCTAGTTGCCGCTCCTCCAGGCTATTTAAGCCGGAAGTTGGAGCGAACACGCAAGAGATGTGTGCAGCGGGCACGCCGCCGGCGTGCCGAACGCGCGCCCAAGGCAAGCCCGTCTTCGCCCATCCGCGCATGATTCACGACCAGCGCCAGCCCTAATGATCGTTTTACAGCTAAAGAAACTACACGGTGGACATACTCAAGCCAATCGCTGCATAAACTAAATAGTAAGGTACATAATTCCGGCTGTATCGGTCTATTTCCGGACACACTTCCATGTATAGACCAGATAACTTGTCCTAACTGTAGTTCCAGAATAATATTATATCACACTCACGTGCTAGCGAGCACACAGTCCTGGTCCAAAGCAAATAGTGGGGATAAAGAAAATAAATACATTTAAATGCCTCCTGCTAAACATCAGATCTCTGGCTAAACATAGCATTGAATGCGCGCAGCTCCTGGAGAACGAAGGGATTAAGATCGCTTTTATCACTGAGACCTGGATGGATGAGGCATCAGGTCCAGATTTGGTAAAAGCTACACCCCCGGGGTTTAGTTGTCATACACTTAATAGACTGAATAGGAAAGGAGGGAGGCTTGCAATCATTTTTCATAAATCTCTAAACGCTATGTTTAAGGGCTCGTTAAGGCCAGAATGTGAATCATTGGATTTTTGTTTCTATCTTTCTCATCAACACACGTTTAAAGGCACTTTGGTATATCGGCCTCCTGGTCCTAAATCTCAGTTCATAACCCAAGCCGGTAGCTGGGTCGAGAATGAACTTGGTACAAGGTCTTACACGATATTAGGGGATTTCAATTTTCATCTAGAAGTAGAGGGAGATCCAGATACTAGTAAATTAATTGATCTCATGAATACAATTGATCTAAAACAGTTGGTCTTGGGTGCCACACACAATGCGGGTCATACCCTGGATGGAATATTCTCTAACAATGAACAGGTTACCTTTATTGACACTTATCCAGTAACCTGGTCCGACCATAACGCAGTGATATTCACGGTTACCTCTCCCTCACCGAACCTAATACAAGGCATGACTAAATATCAGGTAAACCAACCTTGGAGCAAGGTGAGGGAAAAAGACTTAAATAATCTATTAGCTGATACTTTTCCTACTCTCCCTACCAATTTAGATGATGCCGCTATATGCTATTTTAACTGGCTCGAAGCCGCCATTAAGAAATTGGCCCCAAAAAAAAAATACTGTAACACTAGAAAGCGACCAACGTCCCCTTGGTATTCGCCGGAACTCAGAGAAAAAAAACTCTGTTGCAAACTTCTCGAAGGAACCTGGCAAAAGAATTATGATGAAATAGAAAAAAAATTATATAAAGAATGTTTGAACGAATATAAGAAACTTCTCTTCAAAACTAAACAAGATTTTTTTTGCTCTTAAATTCAATGATGCAAAAAACTCTTCCAAAGAATTGTCCAAAACAGTAATGACGCTGGCTCACCCAGTTCCCCCCCTATAAAATTTACCCAAGATCTTTGTGATACGGTAGCCAATCACCTTCTTGTTAAGGTTAATGCTATCTGCTCTACTTTTTCACATTCCCCTAAAAATTCCCCACTTAGGCTGACAGATCAGAATAGTTTAAGCAATTCATTGGATCAGCTACTCAATTTTACACCCATTACAGTCTCTGAAGTTGGAAAATTGCTGGATAAAATGAGATCAGGATCTCCTCTGGACCCCTGTCCCACTTCAGTATTGAAACTAGCACGGGAACCAGTTACGGCATTCCTAGCATCCATGATTAATTCTAAGTTCGAAAAAGGCCACTTCCCCATAGATTGGAAATCAGCATCCATCCTTCCACTTTTAAAAAAACCTAATTTGGACACCAATGATCCTAATAATTTTAGGCCCATATCTAGGCTCCGGCTGCCTGCTAAAATTGCGGAAAAGATTATGAACACTCAACTCAGTAGTTTTTTGGAAGCTGGCCACGTGTTGGATCCTACTCAATATGGCTTCCGGGCAGGTCACAGCACCGATTCGGCGCTCCTTAAATCTACTGAGGAGATCAGAGCCATACTGGACCAAGGAGGGAAAGTGGCTCTGATCATGTTGGATCTATCAGCAGCCTTTGATACGGTCCATCATGGGTTATTGATGGACAGTCTAGATGAAATTGGAGTCAAAGGCAATGCCTGGAATCTTATTAAATCTTTCTTGGAAGATAGAATACAAACGGTTACTCTGGGAGATTTCTCCGCTAAACCCTTCTCCTTTCCCTGTGGGGTTCCACAGGGTTCTTCCATCAGTACAACACTTTTCAATATTTACGTAAAAACGGTTGGCCCCTTTGGTAGAATACTTTGGGTTCTATCTTACTTCTTATGCAGATGATACCCAGGTTGTGGTGTCTCTGCTCCCGGGGGAACACCAGAATATTATCTCTGGGTTTAAAGACTGTGGGCCCGATTCACAGAACAAACTTAAGACAAAATCCTAAACTTAGTACCATTTTGGTATTCACAGACTGCACTTACTACTTCTGGTATTCACAGAATGAACTTACTACTTTTGCGATTCACAGAATAAACTTACTACTTTTGCTATTCACAGAATGGATTTACGACTACTAACTTTACGTCCGCACTCGGGCTTGAAATTCCGGCCTGGAGGCGGAGCTTCAGGCCCGGAGGCGGGGCTTCCGGGCCGGAGGCGGAGCTTCGGGGCCAGAGGTGGAGATTTTGGCCATGGCTAAATCTCCACCACTAGCAAGGAATCCCCACCTCTGGCCCGGAAGCTCCGCCTCCGGCCAGGAAGCCCCGCCTCTGGCCCAGAAGCCCCACCTCCGGCCCGGAAGCTCCGGCCCGAGTGCGGGCGTAAAGTTAGTAGTCGTAAATCCATTCTGTGAATAGCAAAAGTAGCAAGTTTATTCTGTGAATCGCAAAAGTAGTAAGTTCATTCTGTGAATACCAAAAGTAGAAAGTGCATTCTGTGAATACCAAAATGGTACTAAGTTTATGATTTTGTCTTAAGTTTGTTCTGTGAATCGGGCCCAGTATGACGGAGGTTGGTAATTGGATGGCTCAAAATTGCCTTAAGTTGAATTCCAACAAAAGTGAGGTGGTCCTTTTTGGTAATGATTTAAACCTCTGGACCCCAGAATGGTGGCCAGATTCATTGGGACCACTTCCGTCGCCTAGTAGGAAAGTAAAAAACCTGATAGATAACCAGCTGTCCTATAAAGAACAAGTCAATGCGGTAGTTTCTGCCACCTCATTTACTTTGAGGTCATGTAAAAAAATCTTGCCTCTGCTACCCAAAAAGTGTCAAAGAATTGTGGTCTCAGCCCTTGCCCTTGCCCTTTCAAAATTGGACTATTGTAATAGCCTTTATCTAAATATTCGGGAAGGGCAACTAAAAAAACTCCAATTACTACAAAATGCAGCCGCTCGACTTATCTCACGGATTCCAAAATATGTTGCTATCTCGTCTGAAATCAAAAAACTACACTGGCTTCCAGTGAAAAAACGTATACTGTTTAAAGCCATGTGTATCGTGCACAGGTCACTCCAGGGCAAGGGGCCTTCTTACCTGACTAAGCACATTCGGTGGTATGCGCCCAGAAGAACGTTACGTTCTGCTGAGGCAAAATTGGCCTCAACTCCTCTGGCCAAAAAAACTAACTGGGGAGGACGAAGCTTCTTAGTTGGAGCAACTAAGGCTTGGAATGCTCTGCCATGATACCTCAGAGACATTTCAAATCACCTTAGTTTTAGGAAGGCACCTGAAAACCTGGCTATTCGCGCTCTAATGGTATTGTTGATATCCGACTCAACCGAAGGAGGGACTTCTTCTATAGCGCCAGGACACCTGCGGGTAACAGTTGCGCTTTACAAATTTTATAACATAGCATAACTTGACAGATTTTCTGTTGTTTTTAAAGGAAGAAGAATTGAGGTTAATCGAATTAACAGATTCTACTACTTTTTCTTCTAATTCATTTAGTGAGACCATAGAGATTTCAATACTTTTAGCTAATTTTATTGTTTCATCCAATGAAGGATCGCCCATAGTAACTAGCTTCTGTCTTATGTTCTTATCCTTGCAATGGCAGACAAACTGATCTCTAATGAGTTGATCAGTGAAATTCTCAAACCTGCAGTCTGCTGCCAACCTACGTAATACAGAAATATATGAGTCAACATCTTCACTATCAGTTTTTTTCCTCTTGAAGAACTTGTGCCTGAGCACCATGAGGCTTGGTTGTTCGATTTGAGTTTCTCAACAGTTTCTTGGTACAAGTCATTCAGTGCCGGATCACCTTCTGGAAGACTTGGTAAGGGTTTAAAAATAAATCTTCCTTCAAAGCCTAATGAGTGTAGAAGTAAACTTTTCTTCCTTTCAGCAGCAAATCTGCTTGCACCGATAGCTCCTAAATAAGTTTCAAAGGCATCATACCAGATCTCCCATCTTATTGGTGGTTCTCCTGGAGTGTCCAAAAAGGCGGGAGGCGGATTTACTGATTGTAGAGTACACATAGTGAAGAAAGAAGAGAAACTAACTTGTTAATAGAATCCAGGTAAGTAAAGCAGGTCTGTACATTTGAAATGTCTTGTGATACAGAACAATAAACATCCCCTTTTTCTATGAAGATTGAAACATTAAATGTGTCACGTTATAGGATACTCAGAGAAGAAAAAAAAAAATTAAAAACTCCTCAACAAAATAAAACAAGAGCAGTGAGTAGCCCCAAGAACACACTTGTAAATACAAGTGGAGAATAAAATGCTAGAAAATGTCATTTATAAGAAATTTTCCACTTATAATGCTGTGTTTTTATCCTTATGTTTGAGGCTCTATTTAAAAGCAACACTAAATAGGAAGTTGTTAAGGACTGAAGAATAGTGTGCGAAATGGTTTTTTTAAAAAAAACTGTGTGCATCAGTGTGAATTTGACAACCATGTCAAGATGAAAACAACGTCTTCCGTGTTCACGAAATCCAGATTCAACGAGTAGCAGACTGCGTGCGCTAGCGCTAATTCAATATTTCAAAGAAATGAAGTTGAACCAAATCTTTATTAAGCTGTGCGCATCAGCGTAGGATCTTGCGCAGAGTTGATTGCTTTAGGCGTCGCTAGGATACGGATTGCAAACTTTATTAAGCTGTGCGCATCAGCATAGTCATGCGCCGGGTTGATTGTTTGTGACGTCGCTAGGATACGGGTTTGTCATACGTCAGAGGACGTTCCCGTAATGCCGTGATGTAGCTTTCACACCGCAGTTAACGCTGCAGAGACGAAGTGCCGCTCGCGCCACAATATCAGGTACTGAAGTGAGGCGCGTATAACTTTTTGAAAGATGCAGTTTCAAGAATTAGTATTAAAGTCTGAGATAGATGCGCGCCGATTTGAAAAATCTTTATGCTTAGCGACAGTTGAATAAAACAAATAGTCTTCCACGCAGAGGGTACGAAAATGAGTTGCAAAATCGCTTTAGTGGCAAAGAGTCCGAATTTAAAGCGCAGGGAGAGCTTTACAAGGAGGCAGGTGCAGTGGTACGCCCTACCGTACAGATGATCTGACTTGATGAAGACTTTTCTGGTTCTTTGAAGACAGCAATACGACGCTTTGGTCTTGGTAGCCAAATATCTTCATCCGTTTGTTTTTGCACGCTGAGTTGACATGTAACCACAATCGTCGCCAAATAAATGTGGTAATGTCTCAGGAAACAGCAGTAGTTTTAAATAGATTTATTTGTAGTTACAAGGAAGAAGAGACGGATCCAGCCTCAACTGTTCCCTAGTCAGGAATGACACACGTACATTCTCCCGTAACTAAGCAACCATAGAAATTCTTTAAAGCACCACTAACATAGGATATTACACATTCTTTGAGACATTCATAGGATAATCGATAGTTCATGAGTTAGGACCATAAATGACTAGTGTTGTGTCAAGAGGTTTATGTGTGAGCATTGCAATCGACATTTTCGTGGCTGGTTTCCAGTTGATGGTGCAGCATACGGGAGTGGGACCGAGGTTAAAAACCAGTGAGGTGAAGGAGTAACGAAGAGTGGAGAGCCATAGAGAGGTGAATAGTATAATTGAGCAAAGACAGTATGGTACTGTCACAAGGAGCAGGTAAAATGCTGTAGAATGTAGATAAAAACCATAAACAAACAGGCAATGTAGTTCCAAGGTTCTGCAGCAAAAGCTAGCATAACAAGCTAGCCTTCAGTTCTTCTTATTGTGGTCACAAGATAGAGCTCTAAGCTTAACCAAGAGTTCGGAGTCTCCTGACTAGGGTGAGGGAAACAACAAAAATTAGTGGTGGCAGAGAGGATGGAAAGATGGCTGCCAAGAGGGGAGGGGGGAGACCCTGAGGAGTGATCTTCACAAAATGGCTGTGAACGCTGAAGCCATATCAAGAGTGCATACTACCAGCAGGGAGAGAGGGTCTCACCTTTGGCTGGAGATCCATGAAGGCCCTCGTGCCCCCGCTCTGCTGATCTCTACTTTCCCTATACCTTTCCCTCTCTTTTCAACCGGCTCGCGGAACCACAAGGGACTGATTCTCAGACCGATTAGCTGACCACCCCCAGGATGCTTCACATCAGCATGGCGGTGCTCCGCTCTAAATCCGGAGCAGGGGCCGGCTGCTTTTTACCCTCGTAGGCGGCCTCCATGATACACAGAAGAGACACAGGGTCACAACCCAAGTGCTAACCAGCTGTTAGCCAACAGCGGCCCCAGAAGCTGGATCAGCCCCACATGCTGCCTGTGTCTCAACATATGACCTGCCTCTGGGCCGTAGGTCTTGCGACCATAGAAAAGCCCCCACAGCCCAATAGTAGCAGCAGTGCGGTCGTGCGGCCAGTTGCACAGGACTCACTGAGAACCAAGCAGCGTCAATGGCAGTGAGGTTGCCCAAACAGGACCAAGGCACAGCCACGCTAATCTTCACATCAAGACCAGAGGCCAGCAGCCTCTCTCCCCGCAGTGAGCCCAGGGTTATGGCAGGAGCAAGGGGGGGCACTTCTGACATCCGATTCCTCATCATGCCGGCAGCAGCACACGAGCAGGTCTAATCAAAGCCACACAGGTTGTATGACCGTGATCCAGGACCATGAACGTGCAACCTACAGTTATCCCCCGTAGCCCTCCAGTTCAGCGGCTGCGTTGCCTCTCTTCCAGGATCAGCTGTGCGACAGAGCTGGAGAATGCGCTGTGTGGAGGCAGCGGGACTGACCTGTGATCCAGATTTTGCTGAAAAATGCTCCCACTGTTCCAGTCTGCTCAACCGTGATCCAGGAGCTCTCTGTTTTTAGATAATCGTGATCATCAGGACATGGAGGGCTCCCGTTGCAATGCTTCATTCTTATTGGTAGATTGAGCTCCAGTCATTGCATCTGTAAGATCAATGACCGGCTCCAGCTGGACTGAAACCATTCACATTTTAAAGCAAAACCAAAGGGGATGATCGACGGAGTGTTGAACATTGCAAGCACTCACCCCCAGTCAACTGATCTGGGTTTAATCCATCATCATTCTTTAGCTCACTCCGCCACCTCAGTTCAGACATGGCCATATGCAAATCAGTCTGACCCTGTGCCTCATGGGAACAGTCCAGCCCGAACTGCCAAGCCATATCTTCCCTCGACCGTAAACAAGCATCCTGGGACCGGTTTCTGGCTAATCAGCCGTCATCAGCCAGGTTAGCTTGAATCCAGTGGCAAAGTGAGCAAGGGACCCACGTCTGGGCATACCCTGCCAACTTAGGGCGAACAAAGCAAAACCAAAGGGAATGATGGACAGAGTGTTGAATCAAGCTATCCTGGCTGAAGAGGGGTGAAACCCCAGAACCGGTCCTAGAATGCTTGTTTCCAGACCAGGAAGGACCTGGCTTGGCAGTTCGGGCTGGACTGTTCCCATGAGGCACAGGGTCAAGATTGATTTGCATATAGCTGGGTCCAACCTGGAATGGCATGGCAAGCAAAACAACAATGGATTTAGGTCCAGATCTCTGTACTGGGGTGAATGTATAACATTTTGCTGCATTCTGTCCATCAACTGTTGTTTTTGCAATTGTCACCCAGAGTGGGACGGGTATGCTCAGACGTGGGTCCCTTGCGCTCCATGCCACAGGAATAAAGCTATCCTGCTTGAAGAGGGGTGAAACCCCAAAACCGGTCCTAGGATGCTTGTTTCCAGTCCAGGGAGGACCTGGCTTGGCAGTTCGGGCTGGACTGTTCCCATGAGGCACAGGGTCAGGACTGATTTGCATATGGCTGGGTCCAAACTGGAATGGCATGGTGAGCAAAAAAACGATGGATTTAGGTCCAGATCTCTGTACTGGGGTGAATGTATGACATTGTTCTGCATTCTGTCCATCAACTGTTGTTTTTGCATCCAAATTTTAAAGGCCTTGTTAGGGTCTTCGCCTGTGCACTACAGCTTTGTAGTGGGCTGGAACTGAAAACTGCAAGTACCTCTGTGGACTATACTTCCCACTGGTATCGGCTGGATCCAACATCTCAGGACTGTTGATATTCAGAAGATCACAAAAAAAAGACATAGCTATGTTTAGTTCTTGCTGCTGACAATGGGCCTACAGTTTGTCAATAAGGTACAGCTAGGCCTTATCTAAGACACTCCTCCAGAGTGTTTGATCTACTTCACAGAACATGTGTGATGTGACACCAAGCAAGAGCTAGAGTACAGAAACAAACCTGAAAAGTCCAAATGCACACTAAGTGGCACAGAGGACAAACTAATTTCATGGACACATCATGCTTAATTCCCCACCCAAAACACATAACTGCCCTTTAAGTCATGTCTTCCAAAATCAGACATATCTGTTATATACTCACACATGATCCTCCATTGGTTATGTCAGTATAAATACACCTAACATACATACACATGCATTTATGTAGAAATGAAACCTTCTGTATTTTTCAATACTTAAGTGAAAAGTAATTTCTGATTCATCCTTCAATCTGAGAACACTTCAACTGGATCCCGCAACTAAATTTCAATTTAGAGCTACAAAAATACTTTACAGTAGATAACATAAGACTCCCAAAGTTGAGTTAGAACTGGACATCATCATGGAGGGGACCTCCACAATTATTGTCAATCCTATGTAGGATGGCGGGCAGACCCAATTGGCCAAAATGTAACCCCTGACACTTTGGACTGAGGTGATCGGAACCTTCTCTGCAGTAGGAGTTACCACCTACTGAGTGTAGGAGTGCTGCAAGCAGTGGAAGGACCTTGACTGCTGAACCCACCAAAAGGCTCATAATATCACGTGGTCCGTGCTAAACACACTGCATAGAATGGTCCTGGACAAAGCCTAGCTTTTGACATGTTGACAAGCTATAGGCCTATTAACAGAGGCATGGAGATGAGGATTTTTTATTAATCTTCAGTAGATGTCAAACATTCCTGTGATACGTCTTGTACAACTGGGTTTCTCATGCGTATCATGTGCATGTTGCAATATGTTTAGGGCATAAGGTATGATGTAGAAAGAATACACAGTTAGGTGACAAATGTCATTTGATGCCCAATTTATGGTCTGTTTCAGATTGTTTCAAATTTTATACAACAAACAACTCCACATATGTTCTTGCACAGAAGACTGGTTATGATCGATGATGCCCATCTCCAGAAGGGAGACACTGGACAGCCAGAATATAATAGTAATAGTCATACTAGGAAATAAAGACAGTAGGTCATCATCAATGGTCACAGGGTGGAGCCTCTGAAAGACACTGAAGACAGCATGACAACTCTCAGATGTCATCTGATGACCTCAGAGCAGGTAGCCCCTAATGCATTCCACCTGGTTATTGTAGCTGACAACCATGAGAGTCGCTATCTAGTGGCTCTGGTTCCTTTGAGTGGGAGGTTTTAGGATCCTTGACGTAGCTGTGTGCTTATCGATGCCTGTTTTTCGCTGCTGCAAGACCTACCTCTCCCTGAAGATTGAGTTATCTTATTACATTTAATAAGCTTATGTTAAAGTCAGATTTAAAATAACATTTTGGAAATGCTACTTTTAAAAAGTTAGCATTTTCCTGCCTTATCCATTTATTGCCTCCAGCCTGTAAATGGGTCACATGACCGGGTGTAGTTGGCAGTTGGGCCACCCTGCTTACACTTTAATAGCTTGTGTCCTGCCTCCACACAAAGGGTTGCATATCTCCAGTAGTTAGTCTTGAGCAAGGGCAGAGGAGGCATGAAACCTGTTCTTCTCCCACTTCAAAGGAGGCACCTGGTATGAATATTGGACTTCAGACACCAACTCTTCAGTACACTTCTGTAGCTGTGGACACTCTGCCAAGAAGAAGGACTGTTGTGCTGCTGAAACAACTGCCAGTCTGCTGGACTGCTGCCCTGCTGTACTACTGCCTTGTCTGACTGCTGCCTAACCGGATTGTTGCCTGTCTGTCTTGCTACACTCCTGTCTGAGTCAGAGGGATTGGACCTGCATCAAAACCCAGGACTTCCGGAGTGACTCCAAGGACAAGTCTTCTGTCCTCCTATTCAGAGCCACGGGAACATGTCAGGCTCCCAACCACCTGAACCAGCACCCAGCTCCAGCTGGAATAATTCCCTGACCCCCCAAGTGACGCCTCTCAGGTCCTTTCATGGGCATCCGCAAATGGCAACCTATTGCCGCTAGAAGCGGCACTTGTACCTGCGTTTTGAGCTGCCCCATCATTGATGATGCCCATATTATTAGCCCAAATTCCATCACTAGTCCACCAGGTATCACACATATGCAAAACAAGGGTTGTATGTTGACAACATTAGAGAATGAATGTAATGACAATAGAAAGGCATGTACATGAATGATTGGCAATAAATGAGTCTTGGAACGTATTACAGGGCTGAAAGTAATGAAGGCACCACCTTGCGAGGCAATACTCATGCCAGCAAACATTGGGACTTCATTTTCCAGCAGCACCTAGTTCAGACCATGTGAGATCCAAAACCTCAGTGGCTATCACTGGATAACTCATGTTAAGTATAGACTGTACTCTTCCTTCTCTGTACAGAATGCAGGAGAGACAGCTAAACCAGCTTCCTCTATATCACCGCCTCGGAACAACATCAGGTGACTCATCTCTGGAATGAGATCAGATTGCAGTGAACCAGTAGACTGCCTTTAATATTTTCGCCACACTTCCATTCCTTTAGGTGCGCTCCTTGGCGAACAGTACCACTGTTCCCCTGGTAGATAACTAAGGACTGTAATTACACAGCCCCCGGTTACACTAGGGCACCAGGTTAGTTCATGTTTCTGTGGGTGCAGGCTTAAAAAATAATGCCAAGTACATGTAGCTAGTCAGCCCGAGCGATTTATTCAATTAAGATACTCACCATGATTCTATGTGCATGTGACCTTGAGGTTTACAGGCTGAGGTAAAAGCCTTGAGAGCCAAGAGTCGCGAGCTCAGAAAAGATTTGGTCTCTATGTATAGAGAGGAGGTAGGATTGACCCATAAGGGGTAACTAGAGAGTGTCAGAATGTGTTGGGGTGCGGGTAAAATCATGGTCATTACCGCTACTCTTAAATGCTACAGATACCTCGTCGGATCATACCATCACTCCTACTCATCCCAACAAATACCTGTGGGATCCACTACAACCCCTTTACCTATCCAGGTAATCGATGCCCCACAAATACCTTTGGCTCCTCCAGAGAGCTCCAGAGGCCTGTTCTAATATCAGGTTATGCCCTTCTGCCCGTGCAATGCCCCTGAAGCGTTTCAGTATTTTATGGATAATGTCCTCCATGGGTACTTTGATAGCTTTTGCATTGTTTACATGAATCAAATTTTGATCTATTCCAAAAGGCTCCTGGAAAATGAGGCTAATGTGCAAGCAGTGTTAGAGAGTATGGCAACACAATTTATATGCTAAGCTGGGGAAAAGCCAGTTTCATGTCCCAGAGACTGAGTTTTTGAGTTACATCATCAATCCAGGAGTAATTAAGATGAATGACAAGAAAGTGGCAGCAATCATTCCATGGTGATCACCCACCTATGTCAAAATCCTGCAGACTTATTGGGGTTTTGCCCATTTTATATGGGCGCTTCATCAAGGATTTTTCCAGTATCATGCAACCAATTACTCATCTCTTAATGAAGAACACGCACTTTGTGTGCACTACAAAAGTAGAACAGACATTTCAGAAACTAAAACTCTGTTTCACACAAGCACCCATTTTAATACACCCAGACTTTTGACAACCCTCTGCACTGTAAGCTGACGCTTCACAGTTTGTAATGGGAGGAGTCCTCTCTCACCAACACCCTGTGACCATCCAATTACACCCAGCAACATATTTCTCTAAGAAATGTATGGCCTGTGAGCTGAACTATAGTATTACAGTGAAAGAACTACTGCCATTCAAACGCTTATTCAAAGAATTGAGTCATTACCTGATGGGAGCCGGACATACTTTAGAAATATTTTCAGATCATTGCAACCTACAATTCTTTACAATAGCCAGAGCACTGACTTACCAATAACTACATTGGTTGCTCTTCTTTTCAGACTTTGATTGTTTGATCAAGTATTGCCTGTCCCACAGAATGGGAAGGCAGACACACTTTCCAGATCTGTATCCCTACGTGAAGAATTTATTGAGTCAGCAGCTGATCTGTCTTTAATCCTATCAGGGAACTCTGTGTATGAGCTTGAGGTGGGTTTAGTTATGATGACCTTACAATGTAGATTCAGAAAATTAATACACAGGCATAGGTAAAAGAGGATCCTAAAATAAGAGTTCTAGAGAACGGTCTAATATTCCAAAAAATTAACTCCACATACCCAACGCAGCTTTTCTACAACAAGTACTGGAATAGGTTCATGATTCATCTCTTTGTTCTCATATGGGAAAACACAAAACCATGTCTGCTACCTCATACCATTTTTACTGACCAACCCTCCAACTTGATGTAAAATGATATGTAGAGATAAGCAGCACTTGTGCCCAAGGAAAAGCGGAGCATAAGAACCCTTCTGGGTTATTAAGGCCTATTCCGGTGTCTCAGAGTCCTTGGCATGCTGTCTCTATGGATTTCCTAGTAGAGGTGCCACCCAGTGATGGAAAAACAGTAATCCTCATGGTTATCAAACACTTAAAAAAATGGGCCACTTTATCACCCTGGCTAAACTATCCACATCTGCAGAACTGGATCACATATGTTTGTACAATATAGTGAGGTTACATGGCATTCCCACTTTCCTTATCACTGACCGCAGGTCTCAGTTCACATCTCGGTTTTGGCAAAATCTCTCTGAATCCATACACATCCATGCCAGGTTATCGACTAGAGGACCAGAACACTCACTTGTGAATGGCAGAGTTTGATTATAATAAAACAGATCACACCACGTTAGGGTGTCCCCCATTTTACTGCATGAATGGATTTTATCCAAACATGCCCCCTTTCATATGGCCTGCCATACCCAATCGCCCATCTATACAAGGACACCACAAACATCTTGAAAGTATCTTAATAAATGCAAAAAGACACTTTGAAAAGACTCAAAAAGCTAGTAAAAAGTACACAGATATGAATCATTCAACCAAAGCCTCCTACAAAATCGGGAACAAGGTTGGGCTATCCACGAGATATTTGGGTCTTAAGGGGAATTGCAAGGTGAAACTCAAATAAGTAGGCCACTAGAGTATTGCAAAGGTAATCAATCCTTTAGCAATGCACCTTAGTTTGGATTCCACACTGCGTGTACACCCTGTGTTCCACATCTCACTGATTCACCCCTGCCCTCCTACCACTAGGTTACAGGAAACACTACATCTCATTGAACTAGAGTACGAACTGATACAGGTTCTCGATTCTAAATTACTAAGGGGTCGGGTGTTCTGTGTGATAGACTGGAAGGGGTTCGGCCAGGAGGAACAATCCTGGGAACCAGCTCACAACCTACACTGTTCCACAGTCATAAGCTGCTTCCATACACAACACCACTCAAAGCCTGGTCAGTCCCTGACACAGCGGTCATTATAGGGGTGGGGGGCATTCAGGGGCACCTGTAAATTACAACTTAGTGCAGCAAATGCCAACCTAGTGCCCCTAGAGGCGTCACTTGTCCCAGCGTTTTGATCCGCCCCATTATTGATGATGCCCATATTATTGCCACAAACTCCCTCACCAGTCCACCATGTTTCACACAGATGTAAAACAAGTGGTGAGGATTTTGGGGTCCTCCCTAACCTAGGGAGAGAACCAAGCAGATGCATTGAACACAAAGAGCACATCATGCTGAACGATTCGGTGGTGGTCCAGTCCTCCTAGGACCACCCCAAGCACAGTTATGGGCAAAAATACAATCCCGACCAAAGGCCCTGCAAAGCATTATGGAACGACATTCTAGAGTGCAATGAATATTATAGTATTCAATATCAAAACATTCCTCAAGGGGCAGGCTCTCGGGCTCAGCTGAGAGCTAATACTATAATATCCACTGCACTCTAGGATAGCCCCATAATGCTTTGCTTTCGTTGGCGTATTTTTGCCCATATCTTTGCTTGGGGTGGTCCAAGGAGGATGGGACCACCCCGAATCATTCAGCATGATTGGAAATGTAGAAGAGAGCCAGAGAAGGAGAGTGCCAGTGAATTTGATTCAAGAAACCAGTATGAGGGTAGGTGTTTTGTGTCTTTTGAAGGCAACTGAAAGAAAACGCGGCACCTAGCATGAAGAGGAGAGCATCATAAGCTGAGCATTACAAGTCTCAGGTGGCATGAAGCCACCACCTTAAGAAAGAAGAGCAAGCATGCCAAGCGACAGAAGAGATCGCCCATGAAGGTGAATGAAGAGTGTGAAATAAAGAGGTCCGCAGAAGACCTCACCAGCAAACTTGACAACACAGGTAGGTGCCCGGGATGGAGAGAGACCTCTCCACAGATAAGAAGCAATGCTGAAGGCAAGAGGGAGAATCTCCACATCTTCTCTGCACCAGCATTGCCGGTCATGGGCCAAAGACAGCACTGAGAGTCATTCCTCACACTGCCTCAAGACAGCATCACCAATGGCCCAAGATAGGCAAGAGAAGAGTCGCACACTCCACCTGGAAAGCTGCAACTGCAACACGTGTTCGGACAACATGCGTCATGTGGCCAGATGCCACATTCACACAGGAAGCTAGGAACATGTCACACAAGGTGACCCACCCCACCAAGCATGCCTGAACAGAAGCAGGATCAAGCGCCACGACGGCGCAGACTCGAGTTGCAAGCACGACGTCCTTGAGTGAAGAGCAGAGGAGCACAGTGAAAGCCCCGGAGGAGGGCAAGAGGCCTGCAAGAGGTCCGCAAGGAGAAGAAACACGTCCTACCAACAGAACAGACCTAAGACCAACCCAAGAATCGGACACGACCAGCGAGTTGTCCATGTGGCGCAAACATGAGATATGTGGCAGGACACCACATCCGAGTGATGAATTAGGTTGGAAAAAAAGAGAAGAGCATGGCATGACGCCACTCCATGAAGGAGGAAAGGAGAGTGGCATGACACCACAGGGCAAACAACCACCACAGACACCCAGGAAAAAAAGGAGAAGAGCAACAGGACAGAGGACTTGTACCAGCACTGGAGAAGGTGCAGGGATGTCACTAAAGACAGCTTTGCGGGAGGACCAACCGTAAGCCGCTAGCAAGTGGGATCTGCATCCCAGCTCCAAGTTTCACAGTGCGAACGTCCACTCGCCTGTCTCTGGCTGCTTGGCATCGATGGCACCACAACCAGCAAGTGCACCTGCCAGTAGACAACCTAAATGGGCATGAAGTTCCTCCAGTCCTCCTCACTTCACTAGGTCACTGAAAGCAAAAGATCGCTGCCTGCTTGCCCAACTTAAAGAAAATTATTGTATTCATCACCCAAGTGCATCTTCATCATCACCAAGAACATCCGAGGACCATCATACCACCAGAGTGGATCCAAACACTCAATACATCCGGAGTTCAACAAGGCACTCGTGGCGCTGTGGGAGGCTAGCCACCCAGAACCTTCTGTGTGCCTCCGTAAACCTGAAGCCTGCCGAAGAAGAGCATACCCTACCATTGGACTATTCATCCTTGGGGTTACACAAGGTTTGGCCATGACCCTGTTGGGAGTTCTGCAGCAAACCCTCAGCGCGGCCTACGAAAGGCCCTCATAGCCCACGCGGTCACCTGGCAATCCAGGGGCAAGGGCCTCGACGAAGTTCCTGTGAGAGGGGAATCCGAATCAGAGAGATGCATCGGCAGTAGATCCACGACAGTCACCGGTCGCAAATGGAGACTGGTCACCCAAAGACCATCTCAGGAAGGCATAGAATTCGAGTCCTGATGGCAAGAGCACACAGACTGAGACACCACCCTCTGCGGTTTCATGAGCGATTTGGCTGTGGTCCTTTTGTCAGTTCCTCAGCAACGCCTTCTCATGTCCTACATGAGGCCTGCACAATCCACACTGTCTCATGGCAGCCTGGCAGGAAGGCCCTCCAGGAAACTCCTGTGAGAGGGGAGTCCAGGCAGGTGAGGCAAGTCTGAAGCTGCTCAGCTATCTGGAGCAGGAAAGTATCATTGCCATCAAGGAAAGCCTCATCCACCAAGGTCAACCTCCGTGTTTGCAGGTTAGCTGTCCACTGGAGCCTGAGAGCCTACAAGAGGATCTCCAAAGCGGACTCCACCACCGCTACAGATGCACCACTATTTGAACTTTGTAAGTAGACTAACACAGCGAGACCAGGCCGGTCTGAACTACATTGCTGAGGTGGTCTAAAGCCTTCTAACTGTGCATTCAAGAGCTCCAGCACCGCCCAGCAGATGGCCTTAAGAAAATCATTGGTGCTGTGTATTGTTGTTTGTTTTTTTCCATAGGTTGCACTTTTTTTTGTTTCTTTTACATTAAAGTTTGGGAGGGATGTAGTGTCCTGCTGGAGATGTTTTAGTTTTCTGCCTCTGTTTGCACCCACACTGCACACCCACCCATCAAAGGCGTCACTGGTCAGGTGACCCTGCTAATAAAAGGGGCCAGGCACACATGCCCGTGGCCAGTTACAGTACCTTACTACAGTGTGTCATGTGGTTATTGGTCCAGCATGTATGCCTAGGGCCCAAGACACAACACTTAGGAATCTGCCCCCGACCCATGCCAAGTACAGAAAGACTGATGCAATTCACAGAGTAACATTTACATTGACTGCGGGGCATAAAAATAGCTGTGTCTAAAGTTTGTGGATTGTGGAGATTGATGGGACAACAGTGAAACAATAAAATAAGAAACATAACAATAATAAGTTTTGATGTGACTGCTGCTAGCTGTCAATTTGTTAGTGACAAGTGTCTAAATAGACAACATAGATACACTCTTATGGCAGCGATGCAGAAGGTGGCACAATGCAGAGAATTGTCTTGACAAATAGGCGTGTCACAGAATAGTTGGAAGAGGATGAGACATGTGCACCCACTAATAGGAATGCTTTGACATTTTTTCTGTGAGAATTGCATCTGAGTGCAGTATGCACAGCATTACACATACCAAAATGTGTATTGCCTCATTTACAGATTTACCTTTGTATTTGGCCCCTGTCACTTTAAATGTCACTCTGCACATCAACCAGAGGAGTCTAATCCAGTGAGTGTCAGCAGAATTAATTTACAATGGATCTTGTTCCCCATTTATTATTTACATACGTTTAACATTTATAAATTTAAAGAATCAAGTTTGCTTCCTAATATTAACTTCGCTATGTAACAATAGTGCATTTTCTTGAAACTTGTAATAGAAATTGCAAAACCGACACAAAATATGACATCTCATCATGATAAGTTATGCATGTACACGGCAAAAACCCCATCAGATACCCTTGCTGTGAAAGCAGCATACTAATATCAAGCTTATAAACTTAACATCTGGACAAAACACTTCCATACAATGAATACGTTAATGCTCTCCCCAAATGTTACCGCCAGTAAATATAAAAACAGAAATTCTCATAAAAGAACAAAATGCAAAGTATCTGAAATTACCAAACAAAATACAGAAACATGAATTTTCCATTCCCGTGAAAGTACAACTGATATTTAACTAAACAGGGTCCAATCTAAAACAGATTTCTGTAAATTGTGAGTACAACACCTGGAATTACAGTGAAAGCTAGTAATACATAATGGATATTTTCTCGAAGTAGCTAGAATGTTTGGCTTTTAATTAAGAAGGAAAAAAAAGACTTAGGGCCTAATTCTGACTTCGGCAGTGCTGCGCCGGCTCTCTGCCGACACAGCACCACCAAGACCGTTCAAGGACCGCCTACCTGATTGCTAGTTCTTCTTGTACAGCCGGATGGTCCTATTGCTGTTCCCATGTTGGTGCCCTGAAAAGGGGCACTGCAATGGGAACAGCAAAAATGTTCCAGCAGAGCATGGACGGTGACGTCCATTAGGTGCTGGAACTGGGGGTTAATACAGACATGGGGACATGTTGTGCCCCTCTGAATGTCTCCCCATGGCAGGGGAGTCATGCCGGCCCGGAAGAGCCTCCATTGTTCCTCCACCACCAGCTTTTTCATGGCAGGGCTCCTGCCATGAAATGGCTGGTGGTGGCAGATATCGTAATATGCTGAGTGGGACTGTGCCAGTCCCGCACATCATATTGCATTAAGCCTCCGCCGGTGGTCCTCTGGTGCTATGACTACATGCAGTTATAATACAGTGGACGAACCACCGCTACCACGAGTGTTCTGGTCTTATGACCTCTGCACTCGTAATCAGTGCGGTGCTGGTAGCGGCTCGGTGACAATCATCTAGACGGCATAGTTGAGACCAAGGCTTACGGTGCAGGGTAAGGCAGTGCTCGATGCAGTGTTTGCAGGTTGCAGTGTAAGCGACAGAACCTATTAGCAGCAGCTGGTGTCGGTCGGCCCAGACTGCTCTGTAGGACTAGGTGGTGCATCTTGAGACTTATGAGCGATGCCACGAACGATGCGGTCACGGGTGTCAAAGTCAGTAGCAGCGACGGCGTCGGTGAGACCAGGATGGCGAAGTGAAGTGAGGCAGTGCAGAGTGCAGTGCCCACTGCACGGTGAAAGCAGCAGCTCGGTTGCGGGGGCGGCAATCATTGTCATCTGTGAGACCCGGGTTGCAGTGAAAGATGCGGACAGGGCCTTCTGCGGTGCAGTCAGGACACAGAGCCAATGGCGGAGTCAGTTGCTCTTCCCTTCCCTGTGACAGCTGAAACAGTTGTGCCAGAAGTGGTACCCAGAGGTTGGTGTAGTCTTTGCAGGCCCTGCGACTTCAGAACAGGAGGCAAGCTCTATTTCAAGCCCTTGGCTATACTCAGCACAAGTAAAGAAAGTTCAGTCCAGTCCTTTCACTGCCTAAGGCAGAAACAGCAACTGCAGGCTAACCCAACAAAGTTATGTTATAGGGGGTTTTATACCACGCTCAAATGCTCGAGAGTGTCCTGGCACGTACAGTTACCAAAGCCCGAAGGAGTGGAAAATATGAATCGGCTAATTGAAGAGAAACGTTTTAAGTTGTTTCTTGAAAAGTCTAAAATTCTGGATGTGCCGTAATTCCAATGGGAGAGAGTTCCAAGCATAGCCGCTTTAACAGAAACAGACTGACCTCCCAGCCATGACCCACGAAATCGGCAACAACACAGTAAAGGAGCAGTACTCCTTGGCAGCTCTTCCAGCTCTTCTTCTTGGCAGGTTCCTTGATTCCACCAAGCTCTAAAATGTTGGGGTATGAGCCCTAATATTTATACTCAAAACCCTTTGTCCTCTGAGGCAGAGAGTGTTGTGTCTGTGCTTAGTCCAAACCAGTTCTGTCCTCTCTGGCCCAGCTTCTTGGCAGGAGGTGGAGACAGCATTGTCCAAGGCAGACCAGGCCCATTCAGGTGAAAGGAAATCTCCTCCCCCTACTCTAAATGCAGCCCAGGCCTATTCAACCCAGCCCTGACTCATCCAGACTCTCTGGAGCCTCTGCACATTCCCAGCCCCTGTCACTCCAAAGCTAGAAAGTCAATACACATCCTAGTAGAGGCACACTGGGGGGCTAAGCAAGAAAATACTTAATTTCTAAAAGTGGTAGTTTTAAACACAGAATGTAAAAATCACCCTCACTAAAGATGTATTTTAACATTCCGAGTTCAGACATACTAAACTTTCTTTTCCAACCTTGTTTCCAGGGGTAGTTACGTTTATAAGATGTTATAAGCAAACTTCATATTCTATCCTATGGTAACGGGTAGCCTTGCAATAGTGAAAAACGAAATTGTCAGTATTTCACTATCAGACCATGCCACACACACCAGGGCATGTCCTACCTTTCACATACACTGCACCCTGCCCACAGGGGTACCATGGGCCCACCTTAGGTGTGACAAGCATGTAATAAAAGGGAAGGGTAGGGCCTGGCATGTGGGTGCACTTGACAAGTCGCCATGGCAGTACCAGACTGCACACAGGCTCTGCAATGGCAGGGCTGAGTTACACTTTCAGAGCTACTCATGTGGATGGCACAATCAGTGCTGCAGGCCCATATGTAGCACTTGATTTACAGGCCTTGGCACTCTCAGTGCAATTTACAAGAGACTTACCAGTAAATCAAACATGTCAATCATGGAAACCACAATCCATAAAAACTCTTTACAACAGGAGCACTTACACTTTACACTGAACACTAATGAGAAAGTGCGCAGAAACACTACACCAGCAAAAACAGAGTCAAAACCGGGAGTTCAGAAAGCAAAAAGACAGAGGAAACACACACAAATATGCCAAGTCTAACACCCAGGAACAGGCTAATGGCACTAAATGGGCTAAAGCAGGAAAATACCAACTTAATTCAACCTCACCATAAGTTAGGATTTCTCACAAAACTTCCAAACACACCAAGCATAAAGGGTTTACCTGTTCTCATTTACAAATTACATCCTATTTCATGTTATAAGGTTATTCTAATGGTAGCCAATGGAGAGGCAGGCCTTGCAGTAGCGAAAAACGAATTTAAGAGTGTTTTCACTACCAGGACATGTAGAACTTAAAAGTAAATGTCCAACTTTTTAAATACACTGCACCATGCCCTTTGTGCTGTTCAGCGGCTCCACTAGTGGTGACATATGCATTTAAAAGGAAGGTTTGGGGCTAGCAAACGGTTTATTTTGCCAGGTTGAAATGGCAGTTTAAAACTGCACACACAGGCTGTAATGGCAGGCCTGAGTCATGTTTAAAGATCTACTTAAATGAGCTGCCCAATCTGTACTGCATGCCCTCCCATAGCATTTAGTTTGCCGGCTCTTGCTAAACGTAGTACCACTTTACTAGGTACTTATTAGTAAATTAAAAAGGCCAATTGGGTATAGGACAATTTTAGCATGGGTTAAGGAGAAAGCACATGCGCTTTAGCACTGCTTAGCAGTGGTAAAGGTTGCAGAATCCTAAGGCCAGTAAAAACAAGATTAGCATAGAGAGGGAGGTAAAGGCAAAAAGTTAGGGGGAGACCACCCTCAGGCTGACAGGTCTAAAAGTTACCTTCTTAATGTCCAGTGCAAAGAGTCCGGTTTGTGGTGGAGGAGGCTGCAGGTAGCAGGGAGAGCATCATGCATGGTCATCACTGTAGCACGAAGAGCAGGATGTGCAGCACAGGCTGACGCCATCATAGTGCAAAGACCTGGTCAGGCATTGCTGACAAATTTTACTGGAGTTTCACGTTGGCAGTCACCACGGCCTTTCATTGCTGCAGCACGAAGCTCAGATCTCGCATTGGGGTCATCACTGGAGGTCACTGTAGGATGAGAAGTCAGTGTCCCTGAAGCTTTGCGTGGTGGTTGTTGTGGACAGCAGAGTCTCAGCATGAATCTGGCTATTCACAGTCATGAAGAGCCCAAAACTTCAGGACTTTTCCCTTCTTGACAGAGGAGTGCACTCTGATGCCAGCCAAGGTTAAGGACCTGGAGAGGCCCCTCTTAAGGATCAGGGACTTATTCAAGCAGAGGCCAACAGAGTTCAGGGAGGTCTAATTGCAGGTCAGGGTAGTTCCAGTTGCAGCAGGTCAGCTGGCTAGTTGAAGGGAGCCTTCTGGACCTTGTTGTGTCCCTGTAGCCCATAAAATGAGGTCAGCCAATTAACCCTTGAAGTCATTCAGGTTAGCCTGGGATGAAGGGAGTAGGTCCAGTCTTCCTTCAAGGAGAGCAGGCCAGTCCTCTATCAGAAGCAGGGCAATCCTCTGAAGAACAAGGCAGACCTCAAGCATCAGGGCATTACTCTGTCAAACAAGTCAGTCCTTTTTCTGTAGTCCAGAGGTGTACTCAAGAGCGGCTCTGGGTGTCCAAAATTCATACCTGGTGCCAGCCTTTGAAATGGGGGGATTAATCCTGGCCACCCCCATACCTGGTTCTAGAAAGTTCTCCCCTTTCACTGACAACGCCCCATGTAGTCTGGGGTGACAAAGGACAGGTGTCAGTTTCCTATGTGTGTCTGCAGGGTGGTCCATCCTGCCAACATCTAGTCCCCTTTAGTCACATTGCCTGGAATAAATACACAAAGGCCAATTGCCAAGCTATTCAAAGTTATATGACACAGGCACTAGGCACCAGAGAGTTAGAGGAAGAAAATGTAAAATTTCCAAAAGTGGCATTTTCTGAATTTTGCCTTAAAATCCGACTTTACCATTAAAGACAATGCAAAATAACAAATATTATGACATTCCTATCTGTTTGCAATCAAATGTTAGCACTATATAAATGTCATAAGGTAACCCAATGTTATCCAATTCGGCAGATAGGTCTTTCAGTAGTTACAAACTAATTTCTGAGTTTTTTGCTAGTAAGATGCAAAACTTAAAAACATATGTCCTAATTTTTGTTAAACTCTGTGGAATTCCGTGAAGATAGCTATAAACTCCATGGAATTCCAGGTTTGTGTACAATATTCCATCTGGTATGAGACTGCAGCGCAGTGCTATCACCCCACACAACAAGGCTTTACCAAGCTAGGCCAGGATTGTATACTGAAAGTTAAGCTGTGGCAGTGCGCAACAAGCACAGCCATCGATCCAGCAGCATCATGCACCTGCGCACTGAGATTTCAGCTCCCTCCCCACAACACTAACACTGCTGCATCACCATGATGATTACTTACAGTTATTTGTCTTCTCTTTTTTGGCGGAATTCTGTTCTTGCATGGTGAGAGAGTCTGTGAGAGGCATGGAGAAATAAAATCCCGGAGGCAGCAGCTGTGGTCACATGCCCCGTGCAAGCCAGCGGAGGCAGGTGTAGAATGTTGTGAGGAAGAGCCAGGACTGACGTCAGATCAAGCATTGTGCCTCCAAGACAATCGCACAACAAGCTGCGTTGTCTTTGATAAAGCCCCAAACAAGTCCGTGATGATGTAAGCTTATTCACAGCGTCAGGAAATGGTTCCATGTAGAACACAGAATGTGTAATAGTTGTCATTGTAGAGATACTCTGACTGGCAGTTGCGCTGGCGCTGCTGGGGTTGTGACATTACAAATAAATATCTCCTGCTACAAACGTTTGTGGAGGTTTGGACTTTTATCTATGTGCCACAAAGTCCAACCCACACAGGGATAATAATAGCACATCTCTGTCAGCACACTGCAAAACCCTGGGGTGATGGAGGAACTCAGAGATATTGTCCTCAGAGATATTGTCACCGCGATTGGGCGATGAACTCCACCACGTCGGGTCGGTGGAGTTTTTGCCAAACTCGGCGCTCTAAGCAGAGCACAGAGTAGGTAAAACTCCGAGAACTCCTTGGGCGGAGCAGAGTCAGAGTTTAACACCCACCCTTAGTTTAGGGCCTACCTTAGGGGAGACCTATATTATTTAAAAAGGAAGGTTTAGGCCAGGCAAAAAGTTTTAAAACTGCACTACAGCCTGGGAAATGTTTTAAGGGGCTAATTACAAGGGTGGATCAATGAGGGCTGCAGGACCAATTGTGTCATTTAGTTTACAGCCCCTGGGTATAGGTATTACCATATGCTACGACTTTATAAGCAAATTTAATATGACAATCTAGTGTAAGCCAAGTGTACCATGTTTTAAGGAGAGAGCACAAGCACTTTACCACTGACTAGCAGTGGTACAGAGTCCTAATGCCAACAAAACGAAATTCAGAAAACAGGTGGAGTAAAGTCAAAACGTTTGGGGAAGACCACACCAAAGATGACAAGTCTAAGAATGGGTAAGTGAATATTGGAGATATTTTTCAGGTTGGGGTGCTCAGTGATATTTGTGATGACCAGTGCTTCATTCTCGTTGTCTATTTGAGGTCACTTGGAATCCCTATGTAAAATACATTCCCGTATTTAGTTGTCCACCTATAATTCTGTATGTCTTGTAGAAAAGATGGTGCAGAAACTAGATTGAAGAGGAATCTAATTTGTGAAATAAGGTTCTTTGTAAGATGGTTTCAAGAAGGACTATTAAGAGACATTGGAAGTGTTCAATTGAGCTGTTATTTTTAGAACTAGTAAAACCTGGGTGGTTGTAAACTACCACAGATGTTTGAGGAGGAAGAGATTGAGCACTTTAGAGAGATTGTTGTTGTCAGTGGAGGAGAAGGAAGCAGATGCAGATATTTGATAGTTTTAGAGTGTTGTGACAACAGAAGGGGCAAAAATAGTTTGTCACTTTTAAGTATAAGGATAATTTGGTTAGAGAGTTAACATATAATACAAGTTTTCTCCTCATCACACATGACAGAAAATGCAACAATCTGATTTTTAGTCCCCCCGGATTTGGAGGATCACCTCTTTCTGTGCTCATTTACTCCTCTGTGTTCAGGGACTCACAAAAGGACATCCTTATGCATTTTGGTTATGGTGTAATCACGCATTTACCAAACCTGGCAACTGGCCTCAAGACAAAGGGTGATTGTTCTTTTTGAACCTAGAGATGCCTGAAATGTGGAGGGCTCCTGGCTAGGCACTCACATAACTGCGGTCCTGGAGGTAACAGCTCATCGCCTTTGGTTTAAAATGAACAACTCTTCACCTTTAACTGAGAGCCCGCATGTCTCTTCAGTGGCTATTTCGTTGGAGCACGTTAAATCTGAGCACTATTTTGGTGAGATATATACAGGTTACATTGCTGAGTTAGAGGCTGCGGGCCCGATTCACAGAACTAACTTAAGACAGAATTTTAAACTTACTACTTTTGGTATTCACAGAAGGCATTTAGTAGTAGTAAAGTTAGGATTTTGTCTTAAGTCTGTCCTAAGTTTGTCTTAAGTCTGTCCTAAGTCTGTCTTAAGTCTGTCTTAAGTCTGTCCTAAGTTTGTCTTATGCTTGTCTTAAGTCTGTCTTAAGTCTGTCTTAAGTTTGTCTTAAGTTTGTCCTCCATGACCCAAGCAAAATGAGGGCTCTGACCATAAACCTGCAATAGAGATTTTAAGCCAGAAGCGCAAGAGAATCAGTAGAGCAATGATGTTGTTAAGCCAATAGGCATGCAGGCTGCAAGAGTACTTTTTAGAAATAGGGTTTTTGATTAGGTAGGGTATACACCTAAGCCAGGCAGAACCCACCACTCTTGTGAGGTTAAGAGACTTCCATACCCAAGATAACCCCTGCTCACCCCCTTGCTAGCTTAGCAGAGCAGTCAGTGACACACTTGGCACACCACAAAAGAACCTCCACACAAGGTTATATAAAATTATCCTTTGTATTATTCATAAAAACATATTAGGTCACAATCACATATAGTACTGTGCCACTAGGCACTTGTCATGACTTCATAGGGATTACATAAATCACTGGGCCAATCTGGCCACTGTCATTAACCATCACAGATAGGGCGACCAGTAACCTCTAGCAGGATTACACTTAGCGTCAAGCATTAGGCATAACCATCATTGGCAGGGCACTATAATAAAAACTTGTAGAGTGCACACATCATACCTTATCATTACTGTTCATTGTGCATACCACCATCACATAAATCACTGTACCCGTGGTGCAAAACACCGATAATGCAACATCACCTACATGTTCACTTCAGGGCATAAACTGCAAGAGATGGCACCTGAATCTTCAGGCAATAAACGTGCCTCTCAACTCATACGCTCCTGAGCTACCTTGTCGCCTACCGTGGATAATGCGTTAATGTTATTTTCGGGGGCCAAAGTACGTGTCCCTCAGGCAGCTGTCCATGATCAGACGGTGCAGCTGGGGACACTGATCTCGCGTGTACATGGCGCAAGCAAACAAAAAGGGCTCGAGGCCCAATATTGGGGCAAACCTCTTGCGGGAGATCTTTCCCTGGCTCACTGACCTGGCAGCCGCTGGCTAGGGCCTCCCGTCCTGTCTCCTTGAAACGCGGCTGCCTGCAACCATGCAGTGCAGCCTCTCCAGCCTGGAAATATGGAAAGTGGACAGCGGGGCACGGAGCGAAGCCTCCATCGGCTCCGCAGTCGTCGGTCCTGCCCACAACCAGGCTTCACCTCTGCTTGACTTCGGGCGGCTTCTCGTGTCTCTGCTGCAGAACATGGAGAGAAGTCTCCATCTGGTCTGCAGTCTTCAGCCCTCCTCACGGTACAGACACACTCCGCTCCCACAGTATGTGGAAGATGGAACCCACTCCTTGGGCTCAGGAAAATAAAGTTGGATCCGTCCACCACGCGCTCCTGGTGAATGGGCACCTGACCTCACAGCGCGGTCACAAGGCGCCTTGGCAGTATGGGAAGCCAAGCGCCCCCGCCTGCACTTCACTATGGAATTCAGGGAATGCGAGGAGCTCACCAGCGCTTAATTAGGAGGCAATCAAAATAAAGCGCTCAGCCTGTCTCCACCATGGAGACATGAAACAGAGAACTTGCATCACTCACCAGCTCTACATTCATGCCGAGCTCCTTTTGGGGCACTCAGTCTCAGGAGAGCAGGCAGCAGGCCAGCACACAGGTTCCTTGGGCATCCACGCAGCCCCGCCAGCAGAGCAGCACCCAAGACAAAGTCTTTGTGGCAGCTTCCTGCCAGCACAGCTATCCTCTGGTCCCACACAGTGTCTTCTTCTGTTCCAGTCAGTACCACAAACATGGGGTCACAGCCCCAGTACTTATAGATCACATGTCTTTGTTCTCCCCTGGCACAGGGCTCTGAGCCCAGTCCAAACCAGTTCTGGGGGCACTTTACAATTACATACGCAAGTGCAAAACAACCTCCATTCTTAGTGTAAGCCTTGGCCCCAGACACACTACAGGAGGTGAGGAGCCATCATTGTGGACGGCAGGCATAGCCCTATTCAAGTGCAGTGCAACTCTTCCCACCACTCCAAATGCAGACCAGGCCTATTCAGCCTGGCACTGAGTCAACCAGGCGGGCAGGACACACCTTAATCCCCCTCCCCCCAGGAACTGGCTGGAGTGAATGCACAACCCTCTCTCCTGCCAGCCAGAACCAGATGGTCAATACACATCAGGCAGGCACAAAGACACATAGCACACAGAAATGCCCACTTCTAAAAGTGGCATTTCTAAAATAGTAATAATAAATCCGCTTTCACCAATAAGCAGGATTTATCACTTCCAAACATACAACACATGGTTATGCTTCTTCGCTCATGTCAGGAATTACCACTGAAGCACATATCAGCGAATCCCCAATGAATCCCCATGAGAGACCAGCCTCACAGCAGTGAGAAACCAAACAGGCTGCTTGTCACTACCAGGACATGCCACACAGTTAAGGCACATGTCCTACCTTTTACCTACAGCTCACCCTGCCCATAGGGGTAACTAGGGCCTATCTAAGGGGTGACTGATATGTAGTAAAAGGAGAGGTGTAGACGTGACAACCACTTTATGTGCCACGTTACAGCGGCAGCAAACTGCGGGCGCAGGCCCTCCAGTGGCAGAGGACTGAGACAGGTTTGAAAGGCTACTTTGGTAGGTGGCGCAAGCTGCGTTGTAAGCCCACTAGGAGCATTTAATTTACTGGCCCTGGGTATATGGGATACCACTGCAAAAGGGACCGATAGGTAAATTAAATATGCCAAACAGGTTAGTGGCGTAACAAAACTTGAGGAGGCCCACCTCCTGGGTACGTGGAGGGGCCTCCTCTAGACTCAATCTGGAGCTCTCCAGCCGAAGTACGGTGCTAATTGGGCCCCCTGTAGGTTGGGGGGCCCTCTGCACTGCACCACGGGGGCTGTGGGAGCCTGTGTTACGCCCCTGAAACAGGTGTAGACCAATCTTACCAAGTTTACCATAGAGAGCCCATGCACTTCAGCACTGATCAGCAATGATAAAGTGTCCAGAGTGACCAGGTCAGAAAAATACAGGAGGAAGGCTAAAAGTTCTGGGATGACCTTGCAAAAAGGGCCGAGTCCAACAGTGCTCTTCTGATATCAGAAATGCTCCAGGTTTGCATAACATTAATGCTTGTTTCAGATACTCATTGAGGAGAAATGATGTGCTGAGGCGATGAGGAAAGGGGATGGGTAGGAGCTACCATCAAGACAAGTTGTTCAGTTGTGACTAGCTTGTCTAAATGCTCACAAGTTACAGGGCCGGACTGGGAACAGAAACCGGCCCTGGCAAACTGCTCAGCCGGACCCCCCTGGGGTGAGTGGGAGTGCAGCCGAGCAGCTTCGGCCGATTTTGGTACAATGGGCCGATATTGCCGAACCCCGGTAACAAAAACGGCCCCCCAGGGGCCCAAAATTGGCCCCCACCCTAGCGGCCTACCAGGGAAACACCCGGTGCCGCTATGGCCAGTCCGGCCCTGACAAGTTACCAGCATAACTCAGTTTGGGAATACTCGCAAGATGAAACCTGAGCAAAGTATGCACTTGCAGAAAAAATGACAGCGCACTGGCGAGAAAGCTTGCTGGAAAGTTACTGGCACCAGCTTAGAGGCACGAGACGAAAACTCCATAAGGCGTAGGTTGGCCTCTGACTGGGAGCTGTGTGGACCAAACATTGCTCTCCGATAGCAAATATGCAGTTAGCTTTTATTACCTTAAATCTGCCTCCCTCTTCCTGTCCCTTGGAGCTAACCAATCCCAGTCAGTGAAAGTGGTGACAATGACAGGCAACATTAAATTAAAAAGTTTGACCTGTTTGTCAGCGAGGGCCAGGACCTCTCCTGTTTCTCCCTCTAAGGTGTGTACAAGTGACAGAGAGACAGGCCGCCACGTGTTCTCTGAGGCATCTCCTATCCGTCCGGAGCAGCAGCGCTTGTTGAAAACACAAGACCTGGAAATGACTGGAGCTGCCTGCCCTTGGCAGCCGCATCCTTCCGAGTGATGAAACGAGCATATGTTTGGTTTTGTCTTCCTGCCAGCTTCCGAGCAGCTGTTTACGGCCGACAATCGCAGGCGGCGGAGCTAAGCTAGGAGGCTGTCGGAGCTCATGAATTTTTAGAGGGAGCGGGGACGGCGGGGAATTAGCATTTGAAGCGCGGCGCGCGCGCTTGATGGGACGACCTTTGGAGAGATTACTCCATTATTCTGCCGCGGTGGCAGAGGGAGGGCGCGCTGCGCGCGAGGCTGAGGCGCTGCAGTAAAACACTTCATAATGTGCACTTACAGGCCGGTAAGTGGCACAGTAAATATGGATAATAATAAACAGCGACTCTCCGTCCGGGTGTCCCTTTGTGTGAGGAATTGATGGGCTCAGCACGTAACCGAGCGCGTGAAATGCTGTTGTCCATCAGATGAGGAGAACGGATGCAAGATGGGGAGAACAATGCTTGTTACAAAATATTGATATGTTATATGGTATTGAGCATTGATTTCACTACATCAATGACACGCGTTCATACAACTAACGCTTCCATACCCGGCCATCGAGCTGCCTGTATCCGCGCCTCGCTTCTTTTCTCGAGGTGCCACCATTCAAGGTTATGAAAGAAGGTTAGTTTTTAGCCTCATTACATCCTTCCTTCCTTTGTTGTCAGAATTAATGCTAATAAACCTTAGGTCTGCTTGAAATTTTAATTACGACAGCATAATTCGCAAAGTTGCTGAATTTCACTTGATGGAAAAAATTCTGTAACATTCCTCGAACATTTTCATTCATCAAGTGCACACCTCATACAAAAAAATTATTGTGAGCTGCCCACACGAGACTAGTTCGCACAGTAAGGGACAGATTTCCCAATATTTTTCGCTGTGTTTACGTCTCCAAAGTGACGCAATGCAGCACCAAATGTTTATTTTTACTCTTTACTTTCCAACGCGAAACTTCTTTTGTGCTGAAAATTGCCTGAAAGCAAAGCACAGTAGGGAAAATCTCTGTTTTGTGTTACTTGGAGACAAGGGGCGTTACATGGACATTCCTCTGCAATCACCCATGCTTTTTGACACAAAACCCTATCTACCAAACATCTTAGAGGGTTTTGCATAAAAAATTAACGCAATTTGAAACCAGGCATTAAAAGGAGCAATGTTTTCATTTCTTCTTTTTTCCCAACTTTTTTCCAGCACACATACAAAGTAGGAAACGTTTTAAAACTTGTCTTGGCATAGTATATTGTACACAAAACCTACGATAGACTCACACACACACCTATGCACCATGGCGCAAAGGTGTGTGCGTGGCAGACAGCATCAGAATTCTGTGCCAGCACTACGGATTGGGAGGAGAGTGCCTTATCTCTGCAGATGTGGCCAGGGCCAGACTTGGAACCGCAAGCAGCTTTGGCAATTTTCTCGGACCAGCCCCTTGGGAAGCACTACCTGTCCAAACGCTGGCTTGCCAGGATTTGTTGCTGGGTGCCCACATTGCAACAATATTGCAAAACCGACCTCCAGTAACAAAACCAGACCCCACTGCTGCAAAACCAGCTCCCCACCCTTCCAGGGAAACGCCTGATGCTGGACACGACCAGTCCAGCCCTGTATATGGCACTCTCCTGCTCCCTCCCTGTCACATAACATATTACAGCATTTTTGTCTTCTGGCCTGCATTGGGAGACAGTTTGATAAAAGTGGCCCAAAATGTCTTAATTTTTTACCCATAGGGGGCACTCAGCAAGAAAAGTCTTACAAGATGAACACAAACCACATTTTTCTATGACAGCATAATTTGGATAAACTGTAGTTGGTAGGGTGACTACCTGACATGGAGGAAAATTCTCAACAATGACTATAAAAATGAAGGACAGGGGGAGTGGCTTGGCGCGTCAAAATGGCGGTCGCACTCTAAGAGTCCTCCGGACCCCTCCGTCATCCGCACCACAATCCACCACCATCAGCAACTCTTCAACCCTCTACCGTGTAGCCACCGCACCCGCTCTGATCGGTGCTGCACGGCGGTACGGCAAGCGCCATTTTTCCCCAACTACTGAGGGAGGATTCTGCCCCGGCCTCCTGCGTGCTTTCATCCAAGATGGCGGCACCTACTCCCCGAAGCTCAGTGCACTAACCTGCTTCTGGACCTGTGGCCCCGATCGGCTCGCCACCGAGGCTCCCCAGCACTGCACCCCCGCGGACGTGCTTGCGTCCCTGCAGCGCAGAGACGGGAGGGCTGTGGCATCCCACGCCGAGACCTGAAGGTGCGGCCTCCCCCCGCTCAGCCACGTCATCGGCATTAATAGACTGACCTGCGGGGAAGAGAGCAGAGGTCGGCGGCGGGAGCGTGCGGCAACAGGAGGATCGGCTGCCATATCGGGAAGCGGGGTCTGTCGTACTTTAGTATTCGGAACCGCGTAGGGGACAGGGCCCTACCTCTGTCTATTTTGGTATTAGCGAACCGCAAATGGTAAATGCGGCACGTACGAGTGCTTTATGTGCCGTTCTAGCTACGAATGCACTGTGTACACGTATTCTGCTCAACTACGCGGGTTCCATTTTGGAAGCAGTGGCCATCTTGTCATTGCCCTCACATAGGCTATGATGGAGTTAATACGGGCCTCACAGTACACGGGCTTTCCCTCTGACTTCTCTGTGACCTGGGCAGCTGGCTCTGCTGCCCCGGGTCAAACCGGTCTCACGAGCTCCCCTTCCTCCTTCCACCTGTGATTCGTATCAGGGCTTGACCCGTCATAAAACCCTTTCATTCTACACAATCCCCCGGCTAATCTCTTCCACACCTGCTTGTTCTTGCTTTATGACTTGTTTCCCAAAACAGGAGATGCTCATATTTATTGGGGGGTCTATTTACTTCAAACATGGGATCTGAACCTTCCTGTGTAAATCATTGTGGGCTGGCCGAACTGGAATGTGGGATGGTCATCATGACTCTGCTTTTTCGTTTGTAATGTATGCCTTTATATGACCATATCGTAAACCAAGGAATGTATGCCTGGAGCATGATATTTTGTACTTAAGGAGAAGTCCGTTCCTATGATTTTCAGCAGTCTCCTGAGAACATACACGCTGTTGTACTTCTAGGATACCTGTCATTGGTCTGCAGCCAATAAACGATTCTTTGACTTCACCCAGAAGACTCTGTGTTTCTGTAGGTCCGGAACAGGGTGAAACCCCGAAGTCATAGGGTGTGTGCCCCTGCACCGCTGGGTCTAAAATACCCAGTACTTCAGGTCTCAGGGTTTCAGCTCCCCCTGCCTGGCCCTGATCTGTGGCTGATCTTCTGACATCAGCCCCGGTAGGCCTGTGAGCAGGGCCCCTCCTGTCCTGCATCCGCGGCCGGGGGGAGACGGATAGTAGCTGAGGCCTGCCTGAGGGGCTTGTTCCAGCTTCTGGTGCCTGACCTTGCATCCCGCCGTGCGGCCCAGGGTACGGCCTCCTGTCCCTGGCTGGGACACCACCGCGACCACGGCCCTCAGGCTCCGGCTTCCTACCGGAGCTGTTGTGACTCCTGTAACCCCCCGCCGGCGACCCCGTGGTGAGTGACCAGGGCCTAGATGTGGTAGCTGGACCCGGGGCAGCAACATCCTCAGCCAATTCTAGGAGGTGTCCCAACGTTGAAACCTGGGGGCCCGACCGCGACCGGCCTCCTAACGCCGGGCCTATGTAGACCTGAGGTCTGTGCTCTAACGACCTGCGTGGAGGTGGGTTGCCTGTGTGACTCTTGTGGCGGGTACACGGAGGGGGGCTCTCCACGCCATCAACCTCCCCCCACTTCCTGGTCCACAAGCCCGACTCTGGGCGCTGCAATCCGAGCCTGAGACTCTGCTGTGCATGGTGCTTGGGTGAGCCCCCACCACCTGATGCTGTTGCGGCCGCCCGCACGCCGGTTCTTGTCCAGACCTGGACTTCCAGGCGCCTAAGGTAGCTGCATTGGCCCGCTTCACCCCACCACCACCGCGCTGCTAGATTAACCTGCCATGTCCCAACTTAAGTGGCCCACACAGCTCAACAAGGCCTTCTTCATCCCCGGCAGCCCTGACGGGGCTACGGGCCCACCCAGCTGGCTCTTGGGGCCAGACTGATCACCAAAGCCGTCCTCTATTCACGCCCATCCACCAGGACTGAACTCGCAATACTGGGCCGGGCAGCTGGTGTCAAGGCCGGCCCACATGCCACAGCATAACCCTCAGGCCCACGCTCCTTCCACTCTGTGGTGCAGGGTGGCAGCGGCACCGCCGTGCAGCTCTGGGTTCGGGGAGACCCCCTCCGCCTGGTTTTCTGAATAAACATGCGCCTGGCCATGTTGAGAGGTACAGACACATCTTCTCATTGGGCCGCGGGGGGCCCTCTGCGGCTGGCCCCTGGACACTCGCGGCCACCCTGCCTGAGAATGACCTCTTGATGGCCACCCGTGCCTCCACTGACATCTCCTGCACGCGTCTATGCATGGGTCTGCAGCTTCGCTAGTATCTCTCTGCCACCAAGTTGTGCACCTGTAACATTTGGGTTCCTCCAGGGAGCGTACCAGAGCGTCGCCTACGGCACATGCAGGTCCCTTTACATCGCCTGTGTTGCGTGCTCGCCCAGCAACTCCCCATATGAACTGGTGTTTTCCCGTGCTGAGATCCTCTGCTGGGCAATCACACCAGTGTCGTCTGTGGGCCCTCCCCGGATCCCGCTCCACAATGGGATGCGAATGAGGACCAAAGACTCCCGCGACCCAGCCCAGTATGGACCAGTATACGGTCACTGAGCAGGGGTCCCGACCTGAGAGAGCGGAAGGCCACCCCCCAACACACTGCGACCTCAGCACGTTCCTTTAAACCATCTCTGCCTCGCAGGCCTCGGTGTAGAACAAGATCAGGGAAGTCCGGGTGGACCTGGCCCTGATCCAGCAAGGTCTCCGTAACGCGAGGGCCAGTCTCACTGAAGCAGACTTCAGGATCTCCTCAGTTGAGGACGACGTGTCCACCCTCAAAGACCAAGTTGTTCGCCTCCAAACTCAAACCAAAGAGCTTCACAAACGGGCTGAGGATGCTGAAAACCGATCCCACCATAAAAATCTGCGCGTGGTAGGATATCTGGAGGGAGCTGAGTGGGGCCCGATGGAATCCTTCATTGAAGACTGGATCAACTCCTGGATACCAGCATGCACTCTCTCCACCTGGTTCGCCGTTGAGCGCTCTCACCATTCCTTCGCTCCAAAGCCTCCCCTGGGCGAGGCACACCGGCCCATCATTGCACGGATCCTTAACTTCAGGGACCAGGACCTAACCCTGCAACAAGCCAGCGCTCAGCGAACTGTCACATTTCAAAATCATACTATCATGCTAATTCCAGACTATACCAAGGAAGTTCAGTCCTTACGACGCTCCTGCATGGACGTCAAACAGAAACTCCGTGCCCTTAATCTACAATATAGACTCCTTTTCTAAGCGAGACTCTGAGTGATATTCCAGGACAAATCGTACTTCTTTGATTATCCTGAAGTGGCTTGGACCTGGTAGACAGAAGAACGCCCTCTTCAGCTCAAAACCAACTCCGGGACTTTTGGATCCCAGGCATCTGGCACCCACAACTCCGTTTCACGATCCAGGCGCACACAGTTTTGCAGAAACCGGAAAAGAGTAAGAGCCCAGTCGGACTCTCCAGGGGCTGGATCCTCAAGATCCGTCCGCCAAGCCCTCCCGCCGAAGCCGCACCACTCTCCTGAGGCTCACTCCTGTGATCCCTCACCTACCAGAAGCTCCTCACCCAGGATCCAGACCATCAACTCTGCGGACTCTGATCTCTCCCGTAGCCCCAAACTCCCTGTCTGAGGCTCTGAGGGTCTTTCACCGCAGTTTTATGGCGACGGCTACGCACAGATGCACACCATCCCAATCAAATGCTTCTGCTGATGAGTTCCTTGATCCTTTAACAAGAGGGGTCCACCACGTCTCACTAACTCTAAATGTTTTAGTTTAACTTACTTCCACAGTTGACGGGCAACAGATGTTTCCGTTCCTGAAGTATAGGGAGGGGGCAGGTTGGTCAGGGTTGGGGCCATTGCCCCGAGTCCTTAGTTGTTTGACACTTCCAGACACGCAGCATCACAACTCCACACTGGCAGGACACGGCCGTACATCAGCATAAACACAGCCGTCCCCTGTGGCACATGTTTCTCTGCCCTCAGGGCAATCCCCACGTGGCAAGCTCCACCAGCACTGCAGGTCCGCACACCACTCACGCCATGATGTCCCAGCAAGGTAACCCACTCAGTCTCATGTCATGGAACATTAATGGCCTCCTAGAAAGGATCAAATGCACTGCAGTCCTGCGATACGCTCAGAGGCACACTCCAGACATTCTCCTACTCCAAGAAACCCATCTCCTGGGGAATCTTTGCCCCTTTTTTGCCAGATATGGCTTTGACAGAGCCTGGCACTCCGGCTTCTCACTGGGCTCTCGGGGGGTCGCAATTCTTCTAAAATGCAACTTCCCTTTTGTACCCTCCCAGGTCATCAGAGACCTCCTCCGGCACTTTGTTGCCCTCTCCAGATCCCTAGGCAAAGTCACCCTCATTATCCTCTCTGCCTACATTCCAAACGCCACTCATACACAGACCCTGCACCACATAGGTCATACCCTTGCCTCTATGCCCCCAGGAATGACAATCGTAGGAGGGGACTTCAACGCCATCATGCAGCCAGCCCTCAACGCTACAGAGACTCCCTCTCCTGCTTGCACCTCCCACACCAAAGTACTCATGGACTGGGCCGCAGCCATGGGGCTCTGTGATGTGTGGCTTACATGGCACCCACGGGCTTGCCACTACATGCACACCTCAGCGGCGCACCACAGTCACTCTCGCGTCAATTTGGTGTTCACACCTGCCCCCGAATACACAAATATCAGAGACGTAAATATCCTACCCGGGGCATTTCAGACCACTTGCTGTTGCTTCTCACTAGGGGCAGCCCACCCGCCACTAGTCGTCTGATGTGGAGAATGAATGCATGGTGCCTTCAGGACCACAAATTCAAGTAGGACCTCAACGCCGACATTGAACAATACTTTCTCAGGAACCAGGCCTCAGTCTCTTCGCCGGGTACCCTATGGGAGGCAGGGAAAGCCATGATCCGTGGGCACGCCAAGAGTCTCCATAAAGTGCAACGGGTCGCTAGAGATAGCAGACTCACTCTCCTGGAAACCCAGGCAACCCAGCTGGAACGCACTACCAGTGACTTGTCTGATGATTCTCACCTGCGTCGGCTGGCGCTGGTGAGAGACGAGATCAAGCAAATCTTGTTGGACTCAGCTAAACTCCTTTGGAGGTCCTCAGTAGCCCGTGTCTACGGATGGGGTGACAAAAATGGGAAACTTCTTGCACAGGCTCACAACCTACCCCCTAGCTGCCCGGATAATTCCGGAGATCCGTTACTCAACGGGGCACACTCACCGCTCCTCCCAAGCGATTGCTCAAACCTTTGTGGACTACTACTCTGAGCTATACTCCACCCAGAGGCCCACTTCCTCATTGGCGGAGATGATCGCTCGAGAGGACCTTCTCCTCCCTGCACTGTCTGCAGTTGAGGCTGCTGGGCTAGAGGGTCCGATCTCCACTGAAGACATACAGGGAGCCATCTCCTTGGTTGCAGCCGGCAAGACCCCAGACCCGGATGGCTACCCACATGAATACTACTCCACCTACAGGGACATCCTCACCCCTCACCTGGCTGCCCTCTACGAGGAAGCCATCAAAAAAGGGTTCTTCCCTACCAAAACTGAAACGGCCACCATAGTCCTTATCCTCAAAACACAACCTCCCTCCTCGATGTGCGCGGACTGCCGCCCCATCTCCTTGATCAACGCTGAGATCAAAATCTTTGCCACGGTTCTTGCTCAGCGGCTCAAACCATACCTTGACAAGCTGATCTACCCTGATAAGTGTGGGTTCATGCCGGCACGAGGCACCAGACACTGCCTGTGACGTCTCCACGTGGCTCTGGCTAACCATCAGGTACTGACCCCCTATCTAGCGCTTCTCCTAGTTGACTTCAAGAAAGCCTTTGACTCGGTGGATTGGGGTTACATTGGTGACGTCTTGCAGGTCTTGGGCCTGGGCCCCAAGTTCCATCACATGGTGCACGTCCTGTACTCCAAACCAGCTGCTGGCTGCAAGTCAATGGCGTGCTCGCTAACATTTTCATGATAGGCAGAGAGACGAGGCAGGGGTGCCCCCTTTCGCCCATCCTCTTTGCCCTGGCCATGGAGCCCCTAGCCCATCCTGTTCGCTATGACATCCAAGTTCCATGCTGGCAGTGGGGTGGATATCCGAAAGACAAAATCTCGCTATATGCGGACGATGTCCTACTGTTCCTAGCGGAACCTGTCCGATCCAGCCCCCAGTGCTTACAAATCTCACACTCCTTTGAGTGGTTCTCTGGTCTGCGTCTCAACTCAGCCAAGTCAACAATGGTCCCCCTGCAAATCACCAGGAATTGCAGCACTCCTACCCACAATCTGTTTTTCTTCCAGTAATACCTTCTTTTTGTGAAGCTGTGTTTTTGTTCTTTTTTAGGTCTGGGTGGAGCTCGTGGAGATGCACTACATGGAACTCTGGCAATAGACCAAAAAAACTCCTTCTCGCTACGTGGAGTTTGGCAAATGGCGGAGTGCTGTAGCCCGTACCGTTTGTGCTGATTTTCAGCAACAGAAGTTTGTCCCACACTGGAAAATCGGCGCGAAGTGCACCATCTGCTGTGCAGGAGAGAAGTGTTTATTTCAGCCACTTCAGTAGATGTTCTACTCAAGCGGCAGCTTCCTCAATGCAAATTAAGTTTTCTCAGCGTGAGCAGTAGCAGCAATCCATGACGTCCCACGTTGGGAAATCTCGCTGGGGGGTGGTCTGGAGTAAGGTTTTCCTTGATCATAATGACCAACTTATGTTTATGAGCCCGACCAAGGAAAAAACTCTGCTCCGCATTGCAGAGTGGAGATTTTTTGGAACACCGCGTACTACTCAGAGAGTGGAGCGGAAAAAACTCTGCAAACTTCGCGAGTGCAGCGGAATTTCACACCAAGGCCTACTCTTTTTACAATGGCCAGTGCTCTCAATCAATCAATCAATCAATCAATCAATCAATGTATAACTGTGCTTCTTTTTGGCATGGTTAGCCTCACTTTTTGCCTGATGCCTGATGTGATTTCAAACTGTAGGTGCACTGGGCCTCTGCTAATCAGGTTCCCAGTTCTAGATCTCTTTCCCCAACCTGTCCCACAATTGGGCAACTTCAGTCACACCTATAGGTCCTAGTAAATGGTACCCCTGGCAGCTAGGGCATGGGCACTGAAGCGGGTCCTCTGGGGATGCATGACTGATTGTGTCACCCTAGTGCCCCTCACCAAGGCTACACTCTGCTACTGCAGGCTCCATGTCTTTGTGCAGGAAAGTCTAAAGAGTCTACATGGCATACAGCCCTGTGTGCTATGCCTCCCATGCACTGCAGAAGGGTTAGGTAAGCCACTCCTACTGCAGGCCTCAAGTCATAAGGCAGGATGCACTATATCCTATTGGGGGCCTAGCTGCATGAGAAGATAGACCCCTACAGTGTTCAGCCTATTCTGTTCGTTGTGAATGGACAGTAAAGCCAGTAAATGGGCTGGATACTCGTCAACGCGAGTTTCTGTCACAACCTGTTCCCCTAATGTCACCCTGTCTCACTCCGTATTTTCCAATGACAGGAAACTGAACGTTCTGTTAAACACATTCAAAAGCATCGGATTACAAACCAAACTACAGCTCCCATGATTCTCGAAGCGTCACGTACGTTGCAAGGGCGTGGCTCACGTTGGTTCCAGGAAGCGGGAAGCGACAAGCGGGTGATGATAAAAGAACTCCACTTCCTAGCAAACGCTGCCGCTAATTCTAGAAACTCGGTGGAGACTTTGGAAGAGAACTCTTGTGGGTATTCGGTGTCTGGAAACCAGTAACGGTGTTGTGTACACCTCAAGCTTACTGTCTTATTCCTCGGACCAATTTCAGAGCGGTTACGCGCTCAGTGCTCTCTTTCGGTATAATACCTCGGCTCCTTTTAGAGCGTGTTCGAGCTTGTAGCCATATTTCCTTTGGAGGCCGAGTGTGTTTCATATCTAATTGCGGTGTCCCTCCCTGTTGGCGAGACACACGTCTGTAGTCTCTTGCAGGTTGCAGGGATACCGGCAATCAAATCAAATCAAAACAAGCTTTATTCGGTTGTGCAAAAAAAACAGCCATAAAAGCACAATATATTGACAGTTAGCAAAGTAAATTTTTTTTCAAGAGTATAAAAATCATCCTAAAAATATCGTGCAGCTAGCAAGTTCATTTAAGCACAGTACAAATTACTCGATCTACCCCAGGGAAAATAATTTTCTTAAAATATAATTTCTGCCAGCAGAAATTCAAGAAGGAGTACATAAAAATGCTCAATACAATCACGACAAAGTGACAATGAGCTTAAAAGCTACAATTAACAAGTATTTAAAAGAAAAAAGTAGGTGCAAACAATTTTAGAACAAAAAACAGGCACTAAAGGCATACGCACAATTCCCAAGAGCTTGTAAGAAGGAAAAAACAACCCGTACTTAGTCGAGGTTCTGCCAATGCCTAACGATTAGGCCTGGGTGAAAATTTCGTTCCGTTCGCGGAAATTGCGATAATTTGACATTTTCGCGTTCCGCTGAGAGCGCGAAAATGTCAAAATTTCCGCTTTCCGCAGCTTGCCGATAATTTGTTTCTTGCTCGCGCTGTAAAATAATACATTCTCGTGCACGCGCGATCGCCTTACCTGAATCCCTGCGTTCGCCGACAAGTTTTCTTGATCCGGTCGCGTTCTCCATGAGATGTTGTATTGTTTTTAGCCATTTGCGCTGTCTCGCGACAGATCGCGCCCGCAGTGACGTCATGTGTCGCGCGATCACGTCTTTCTTCTCGCGATCATGCACCGCGAGACAACTCAAAACAAGATGGCCGCGCCCGCGAGCAACCACATGGGTAAGTTGGCGACCCGCAACCATGCAGAAAATCTCGCGAACATGCTGGAAAAAAACTTCTGCACCTTCGCGATATTTCCGCTTGTTTGCGATAATTTTAACCATTTTCGCGATAATTTGCGGAAGTGGATTTCGCAAATTCCGCCCACCCCTACTAACGATTAGTTTAAAAAATGAGGCTATGGATTTAGCAAGAGGTTCTGCATCTAGATGTTGGAGAGCAAGAAATGCAGGGCGGCACCTACGGAGACCCCAAATTTTTAGAATCGGAATAAGCCACTGTTTCCTCAAATCCTGATAGAACTTGCAGAACAGCGTAGTGTGGATTTTGGATTGAGGGGAAGACTCATCGCAGGGGCAAACTTGCAAAGGTTTTTCCCAGGTGTTAATTTTAGGGAAGGTAACCAGATGATGGAAAATATTAAATCTAAATCTGGTTAGCAAAAACCTCTCGTAGCCCGAAAAATTAAAAGTTAAGTAAGGCTGAATTGTCAGGGTTGTTTGGATCAGTAGTGAGTGTTGTACAGTGGGTTTAGAAGCTTCACCAGACAGTCTCAGAGACTCTAGATGAGCCAAACATACCTTTTTAAGCTGTTTTCTTGGTATTACAGCGATTAAAGTGGGGGAGTAAAAATATTGTAGCATGCCAAGGTCACTGAGGATTTTTCTTAATATAAGAAATCCATCTGAGCTTATGTGCGTTATCTACGGAAAGACAGTCCTCAATGAAGCCTTGAGAAAAGATGGTATCATTTGATGACCAAATGCGGTGCCATAGGAGAAGGGGTTGTATCCTAATCAGGTCTGTAAGATAGGGCAGACCTGCTTCCAAATGGCAGGCATAGGTCGACGTGGCCCGCGGGACAGCCAATAAGAATCTCAAAAAAGTATTTTCTACCTTTTGCACCTCCGTGACCTTGGCAAATCTCCACACACCAGCGCCATAAATTACACTGCTGATACATTTTGCCTTATAGATCTCTTAGAGTTCTACCGTAGGTCGTTTACCTAATTTATTAGCGAAGTTAGCCAAAGCAGCAGTGGTTCTCATAAAAGTGAGTTTTCTCGATTCAATAGCGTGTTTCCAAGAGCTTTTATGGTCAAATACAATGCCCAGGTACGGATATGTGGTGGTGCTCTCTAATTTTTGATTCTCAATATAAATGGATTTTATGTTCTTAATCCTTGACCCGACAGACATTACGAAGGTTTTTTTGATGTGAATCTTCAGGTCAAGGTTGGCCATAAAGGTTTAATATTTCACGAGAGCACGCTCTAATTCTATGGGGGTACGCGCTAAAATTACCGCATCGTCCGCATAGAGTAGAGCCGGGATTGGGCGATTATTTATGGTGGGGAGGTCCTGGGATCCCGTTAACATGGCTTTTTCCAAGCCATTGGTGTAAAGATTAAATAGAAACATGGCCAGGACACACCCCTGTCTTACCCCCCGGTCCACTCTGAACGACTTTGTTACCTCTCCCCCCATGCCGTATCTAACCCTGGCTGTGCCATCTGAATATAATTCACGTAGTAGGGTTATAAGGGGCTTCTCTAGTCCCATCTCCGCTAGAATTGACCACAGCTTGAAATGGGTAACGCAATCGAATGCTGCTAAAAGGTCAACGTATGCCATATATAAGGCCCCCCCTTTTGCATCCACATATTTACTTATTAATAAAGATAAGTTGAGGGCTTGCTCTGTAGTACCCAAGCCCTCTCGGAACCCAAATTGTAGATCAGACAAAACTTTGTTATCGGATACCCATTGCTGGAGGCGTCCCAGAATAACGCGGCCAAATAGTTTCCCCAAAGAGTCCAGCAAGGAAATGGGCCGGTAACAAGATGGCAATTGACGGTCCCCTTTTTTAAATATGGGCACAACAATTGATTTGGACCAAGAATCAACAGGGCCCAGGGTACAAGATGCTTGGAGGAACCTAGTTAGAATTGGCAACCATAAATCCGTGGTAAATTTAAATAAGTCAATTGGGACCCCATCAGGGCCCGGGGCTTTACCATTTTTGCTGGCCATTAGGGCGGTCCCCACCTC